>NC_090371.1:24989386-27489386 GCF_036365525.1 Heterodontus francisci | reverse complement strand
GCAGTGGGGAAACTCTTGGTGACAGGCAGGCCAGGGGGGTTGTCGGTGGGGGCCCTCCTATCCTTATTTAATGTGTCCCAATTCAGGGAAGTGTGCCAGCGTTATGCTGGGTTTGAGTAGCAAGCGGAATTGCCTCCCTGCCAACTTATCTGCCAAACAGGAAAATCAGCTTGTAATTTAATAGGGGAGATTTTTCTGGATCTGCACCTGGGAGCAGTGAATATTGGAAAATTAGGCAGGTCGGAATGCAGACTATAAAGTAACCTTCCAAATGTTCATCCGCTCTGCCCTGCATTCCAATATTCGTCATGTCCAGGCAATCCAATAGGCCTGGGCACAGATCCAGCAATGTCTCCCCAGTTATAGGCAAATTTGAAACATGCTATATTTGTTATTCATTGTGTGGGTGCCATGACTGTTTGTTATATCCATTTGTGAATGACTTACAATGGTCATTCCAATTATTACTGATCTTCATCTCCCAGTACTGGGGTTGTAACAAAACTGTTCTGCAACTTATTCAACAATTGAAAATCTATACACTATTAAATATCTTGTGTAAGGTTTGCACTGTCCATAAACTTTACTTCTTGTTGATTCAATCTTTGGTCACATTTTACTTTAACTTAATTCCTATTCCAACTTTTTAAATTCAGTTTGGCTATGTAAACTGTCACAGTGCATTTACAGGCTCTAGCCATTAGGTGGCTCTGTACAGCAAAGTTCTGAAGCCTTTCTTAATCACAGAATCACAGAATAATACAGTGCAGAAGAGGCCCTTCGGCCCATCGAGTCTGCATCGATGCATTAAAAACACCTGACCTGTCTACCTAATCCCATTTGCCAGCACTTGGCCCATAGCCTTGAATGTTATGACGTGCCAAGTGCTCGTCCAGGTACTTTTTAAAGGATGTGAGGCACCCTGCATCTACCACCTTCCCAGGCAGGGCATTCCAGACCGTCACCACCCTCTGGGTAAAAAGGTTCTTCCTCAAGTCCCCCTTAAACCTCCCACCCCTCACCTTAAACTTGTGACCCCTCGTAACTGACCCTTCAACTAAGGGGAACAGCTGCTCTCTATCCACCCTGTCCATGCCCCTCATAATCTTGTACACCTCGATCAGGTCACCCCTCAGCCTTCTCTGCTCCAGTGAAAACAACCCAAGCCTATCCAATCCCTCTTCATAGCTTAAATGTTCCATCCCAGGCAACATCCTGGTGAATCGCCTCTGCACCCCCTCCAGTGCAATCACATCCTTCCTATAATGTGGCGACCAGAATTGCACACAGTACTCCAGCTGTGGCCTTACCAAAGTTCTTGTACAACTCCAACATGACATTTGTAATCTATGCCTCGACTGATAAAGGCAAGTGTCCCATATGCCTTTTTCACCACCCTATTAACCTGCCCTTCTGCCTTCAGAGATCTATGGACAAACACACCAAGGTCTCTTTGTTCCTCGGAACTTCCCAGTGTCAGGCCATTCATTGAATACTTCCGTGTCACATTACTCCTTCCAAAGTGTATCACCTCACACTTTTCAGCGTTAAATTCCATCTGCCACTTTTCTGCCCATTTGACCATCCCGTCTATATCTTCCTGTAACCTAAGACACTCCACCTCACTGTTAACCACTCGGCCAATCTTTGTGTCATCCGCGAACTTACTGATCCTACCCCCCACATAGTCATCTATGTCGTTTATATAAATGACAAACAATAGGGGACCCAGCACAGATCCCTGTGGTACGCCACTGGACACTGGCTTCCAGTCACTAAAACAGCCGTCTGTCATCACTCTCTGTCTCCTACAGCTAAGCCAATTTTGAATCCACCTTATCAAGTTACCTTGTATCCCATGTGCATTTGCTTTCTTGATAAGTCTCCCATGTAGGACCTTGTCAAAGGCTTTGCTGAAATCCATGTAAACTACATCAACTGCACTACCCTCATCTACACACCTGGTCACATGCTCAAGAAATTCAATCAAATTTGTTAGGCATGATCTCCCTCTGACAAAGCCATGCTGACTATTCCTAATCAAATTTTGCCTCTCCAAGTGGAGATAGATTCTCTCCTTCAGAATTTTCTCCAATAGTTTCCCTACCACTGACGTGCAACTCACTAATCTGTAGTTCCCTGGCTTATCTCTACAACCTTTCTTAAATAGTGGGACCACATTAGCTGTTCTCCAGTCATCTGGCACCTCCCCTGTGGCCAGAGAGGAATTAAAAATTAGGGTCAGGGCCCCTGCAATCTCCACCCTCGCCTCCCACAGCATCCTGGGGCACAAATCGTCCAGACCTGAAGATTTGTCCACTTTTAAGCCTTCCAAAACCTCCAATACCTTGTCACTCCCAATGACAATTTGCTCAAAAACCTCACAGTCTCTCTCTCTAAGTTCCATATCTACATCCTCTTTCTCTTGGGTGAAGACAGATGTGAAGTATTCATTCAACACCCTACCAATGTCCTCTGGCTCTAACCATAAATTTCCCCCTTGGTCCCTAATGGGTCCTACTCTTTCCCTGGTTATCCTCTTCCCATTGATATACTTATAGAATATCTTGGGATTTTCCTTACTTTGACCTACTTTCTTAATTTGGTTATGATCTTCAACATAAAAAGATATTGATCAACAGACAATAGACAATGCTTTGGGACAATTTACTAATATAATTAGTATGTATAATTCCCCCGCTGGACAATTTCTCTCCTTTTACACCTCCACTCCTCAAGGTGGTGAATTATCCTAGGATGCACTTCCTCACATGCTGATGGGCCTCTGATCTGCCAATTTAGTGACCATTCAGCAGTAAGGTTCAGTAGACTGTTCAATAGACAAGGCTGCTCTGTATTATTGTGGCTCAATTGGTAGCAATATCACCTCTAACTCAGAAGGCCTGTGTGTTCAAAGACCATTCATGAGATTTAATCACAAAAGAGTCGAGGCTGATGCTCCAGTGCTGTGCTATCTTTTGCATGAGACATTAAACCTGTCTGCCCTCTCAGATAGATATAAAAGGGCACATGGCACTATTTTGAACAAACGTCACTAAAAACATATTATTTGATCGTTTTCACATTGCTGTTTGTTGGACCTTGCTGTGTGCATATTTCCTACCTTACAACAGTGATTACACTTCAAGGGTACCTATTTGGCTGTAAAATGCTTAGGATATCCTGAGGTTGCAAAATGTGCTTTATAAATGCAAGTTTCTCTTTCTTTGCATTCGTCCAAAATCCACATACACAAACTCTTTGCATAGAATTACAGCACAGGAACAAACCATTCGGCTCGACTCATCAGGGCTGATATTTATGCTCCATACATGTCTCCTGCCACTCTGCTTCACCTAACTCTATCAGCATATCCTTCTATTGTTTTATCCCTTGTGTACTTATCTAGCTTCCCCGTAAAGGCATTTATGCTATTAGCTTCAACGACTCCATATGGCAGCAAATTCCACATTCCAGGTAGGTATCACTGGACAGTGATCAGGTGCAGGAGCCCTGGCCGATCCTTTCCCCTTCCTCGACCCAGAGATACTGAGGCCAATTGTAGTGGCCATACTACCACTTTTGGTAACTCAGTACACACTGGGATAAAAACTTAGAACCTCCCTAGTTTGGCATGGTTCAGTGTCACACCAAACAATAGGCTTACCCATTGAGCCATTGGGGAAGCCTAGAAGCTGCCTTTATAAAATCTGGTGACTGTTGTACTCTATGATTTGGGTGTCTTTTACTCTAAGGCTCTCCACTGTCAGAAAAATATCAGTATGTTCTGCTGTCATTTGTATTTGCTCTATATAAACATAATCTCCTCAGTACTCTCTGCTCTTTCAATGACTGTTAACTTACATTACCCTAGGTCATACCCTCTCCATCAAGGATTTATGGAGAGTCCTCCTCAAGTTGGCTGCCCTCAGAAATTTGTCACCATCCTTCGCCTACTACATGATGACATGCAAGCTGCAATCCTTACCACCACAGACCCTATCTTATTGAAGACTGGTGTCAAACTAGGCTGTGCCATTGCACCAACCCTCTTCTCCAACTTCCTTGCTGCAATTTTGCACCTCACCTCCAGCAAGCTCCCCCCAGGGGTGAGGATAATCTACAGGACGGGACAGGAAATTTTTCAACCTTCATCGCCTCCACTCCAAAACCAGGGTCAGTCCAACCTCAGTCATTGAGCTTCAGTATGTGGACAATGCTTGTGTATGCGGTCATGCGAAGACTGAGCTTCATGTCATCATTGACTTCTTTACTGAAGCACATGAAAGGATGGATCTTACTTTAAATATCCAAAAAACTAAGGTCCTCTTCCAACCCACCCCTGCAGCACAACATCATTCTCCATCTATCAGGATCCACAGCAAGACCCTGGAAAACATGGACCATTTTCCATATCTCGGGGGTCTCCTCTCAATGAAGGCAGATGTGGATGACAAAATCCACCACCATCTCTAATGTGCCAGGTCTGCATTTGGCCGACTGAGGAAGAGAGTATTCCAGGATCAGAACCTCAAACCCAGGACTAAGGTCATGGTACTGCAGCAGTGATCCCTCTGCTCCTATATGCTTCAAAGACTTGGACAATCTGCAGCAGTCACCTCAAGGCACTGGAGAAACACCATCAATGCTGTCTCCACAAAATCCTTCGCATTCATTGGCAGGATAGGCAGTCTAATGTCAGCATCCTCTCCCAAGCCAACATTTCCGGCATCAAGGTGCTAATCACCCAAAAGCAGCTTCACTGGGTGGGTCACATGACTTGTATGCCTGACACCAGGCTCCCGAAGCAACTGCTCTGCTCTGAGCTGTGCCGCGGCAAAAGACTCCCAGCAGGACATAGGAAATACTTTAGGGATGTTCTCAAGACATCCCTGAAGAAATCCAACATACCCACCGACTCATAGGAGCCCCTGTTCCTCGACTGCTCCAAGTGGAGAAGGTGTATTTGGGAAGGTATCGAGCACCTTGTGAGATCTCGACGGGAGCACGTGGAAACCAAGTCCAGGCAGCGGAAGGAGTGCACAGTCTCCCAAGTGACTCGCCTATCTAACTCTTCGAGTACCACCTACCCACATGATCCAGTCTGTGGCTCATGCCTCGGACTCATTAGCCATGTTAGAACGCACTGAACCAGGGTGGAAGCAAATCATCTTTGATCCCAAGGGACTGCCGAAGAAGAAGAATTTACATTAATATTTCTGATGAGGTTGGATGTGTTGCAATGTAGAGTGTGTATAAAGCAACTCATGGCCATCAAAACAATTTCCTCCCATATAAACAACAACAACTTGCATTTATATACCACCTTTAATGTAGTAAGACATGCCAAAGTGCTTCACAGAAGCATGAACAAAATTTGAGACCAAGCCCCATAAAAGACAGGTGACCAAAAGCTAAGCCAGTGAGTCAGGTTTTAAGAAGCGATTTAGAGGAGAGAGAGGCAGAGGTTTAGGGAGAGAATTCCAGGCAGCTGAAGGCAACATTGATTTGAGCTCCATTTATATTGCACGAGACCTGGACTAATACTTTAAAAAAAAAATTTTATTCATTCATGGGATGTGGACATCGCTGGCCAAGCCAGCATTTATTGCCCATCCCTAATTGCCCTTGAGAAGGTGGTGGTGAGCTGCCTTCTTGAACTGCTGCAGTCCATTTGGGGTAGGTACACCCACAGTGCTGTTAGGAAGGGAGTTCCAGGATTTTGACCCAGCGGCAATGAAGGAACGGCGATATAGTTCCAAGTCAGGATGGTGTGTGACTTGGAGGGGAACTTGCAGGTGGTGGTGTTCCCATGCATTTGCTGCCCTTGTCCTTCTAGTTGGTAGAGGTCGCGGGTTTGGAAGGTGCTGTCTCAGGAGCCTTGGTGCATTGCTGCAGTGCATCTTGTCAATGGTACACACTACTACCACTGTGTGTTGGTGCTGGAGGGAGTGAATGTTTGTGGATGGGGTGCCAATCAAGTGGGCTGCTTTGTCCTGGATGGTGTTGAGCTTCTTGAGTGTTGTTGGAGCTGCACCCATCCAGGCAAGTGGAGAGTATTCCATCACGTTCCTGACTTGTGCCTTGTAGGTGGTGGACAGGCTTTTGGGAGTCAGGAGGTGAGTTACTCTCCTCAGGATTCCTAGCCTCTGACCTGCTCTTGTAGCCACGGTATTCATATGGCTACTCCAGTTCAGTTTCTGGTCAATGGTAGCCATATGATGTTGATAGTAGGGGATTCAGCGATGGTAATGCCATTGAATGTCAAGGGGAGATGGTTAAATTTATTAATTCATTCCAGCTTTATTAATTGGATTCAAATTCCACCTTCTGCTGTGGTGGGATTTGAACCCATGTCCCCAGAGCAATACCCTGGGTCTCTGGGTCACTAGTCCAGTGACAATATCACTACACCACCGCCTCCCCATGAAACTTGCATTTATATAGCGCTTTAATGCAGAAATATGTTCCAAGGTGCTTTACAGAAGCAGTATCAAAAAAAGTTGACAAGTCAAGGAGATATTAGGAGAATTAACCAAAAGCATTAGCAAAGAGGTGGGTTTTAAGAAGGGTCTTAAAGGAGGAAGGGGTAGAAGGGTTCAGGAACGAATTACAGAATGTAAGACCCAGACAGCTGAAGGCACAGCCAGCAATGGTGAGATAATGGCAGGAGACAGTAAGACAAAACAAAGACTTGTATTTATACAGAATCTTTCACAACCTCAGAACATCCCACAGTGCTTTACAACTTTTGAAGTGTAGTCATTGTTGTAACGAAGGAATGTAGAGCTCACAGGGGGTGGGCTGGTAGTGGTGGAAAATATTAGAGTGATAGGGAGGGGTAAGGCCATGGAGGGATTTGAAAACAAGGATGATAATTTTAAATTGGAGGTATTTGGGGACTGGCAGCCATTGTAGGTTAACAAGGAAAAGAGTAATGGGTGAGCGGGGCTTGGTGTGCAATAAGATATTGACAGTAAAATTTTGGATGAGTTCAAGCATGTGAAGGATGGGAAACAAAGAACAAAGAACAAAGAAAATTACAGCACAGGAACAGGCCCTTCGGCCCTCCAAGCCTGCGCCGATCCAAATCCTCTATCTAAACATGTCGCCTATTTTCTAAGGGTCTGTATCTCTTTGCGTCCTGCCCATTCATGTATCTGTCTAGATACATCTTAAAAGACGCTATCGTGCCCGCGTCTACCACCTCCGCTGGCAACGCGTTCCAGGCACCCACCACCCTCTGCGTAAAGAACTTTCCACGCATATCCCCCTTAAACTTTTCCCCTCTCACTTTGAACTCGTGACCCCTAGTAATTGAATCCCCCACTCTGGGAAAAAGCTTCTTGCTATCCACCCTGTCTATACCTCTCATGATTTTGTACACCTCAATCAGGTCCCCCCTCAACCTCCGTCTTTCTAATGAAAATAATCCAAATCTGCTCAACCTCTCTTCATAGCTAGCGCCCTCCATACCAGGCAACATCCTGGTGAACCTCCTCTGCACCCTCTCCAAAGCATCTACATCCTTTTGGTAATGTGGCGACCAGAACTGCACGCAGTATTCCAAATGTGGCCGAACCAAAGTCTTATACAACTGTAACATGACCTGCCAACCCTTGTACTCAATACCCCGTCCGATGAAGGAAAGCATGCCGTATGCCTTCTTGACCACTCTATTGACCTGCGTTGCCACCTTCAGGGAACAATGGACCTGAACACCCAAATCTCTCTGTACATCAATTTTCCCCAGGACTTTTCCATTTACTGTGTAGTTCACTCTTGAATTGGATCTTCCAAAATGCATCACCTCGCATTTGCCCTGATTGAACTCCATCTGCCATTTCTCTGCCCAACTCTCCAATCTATTTATATTCTGCTGTATTCTCTGACAGTCCCCTTCGCTATCTGCTACTCCACCAATCTTAGTGTTGTCTGCAAACTTGCTAATCAGACCACCTATACTTTCCTCCAAATCATTTATGTATATCACAAACAACAGTGGTCCCAGCACGGATCCCTGTGGAACACCACTGGTCACACGTCTCCATTTTGAGAAACTCCCTTCCACTGCTACTCTCTGTCTCCTGTTGCCCAGCCAGTTCTTTATCCATCTAGCTAGTACACCCTGGACCCCATGCGACTTCACTTTCTCCATCAGCCTACCATGGGGAACTTTATCAAACGTCTTACTGAAGTCCATGTATATGACATCTACAGCCCTTCCCTCATCAATCAACTTTGTCACTTCCTCAAAGAATTCTATTAAGTTGGTAAGACATGACCTTCCCTGCACAAAACCATGTTGCCTATCACTGATAAGCCCATTTTCTTCCAAATGGGAATAGATCCTATCCCTCAGTATCTTCTCCAGCAGCCTCCCTACCACTGACGTCAGGCTCACCGGTCTATAATTACCTGGATTTTCCCTGCTACCCTTCTTAAACAAGGGGACAACATTAGCAATTCTCCAGTCCTCTGGGACCTCACCCGTGTTTAAGGATGCTGCAAAGATATCTGTTAAGGCCCCAGCTATTTCCTCTCTCGCTTCCCACAGTAACCTGGGATAGATCCCATCCGGACCTGGGGACTTGTCCACCTTAATGCCTTTTAGAATACCCAACACTTCCTCCCTCCTTATGCCGACTTGACCTAGAGTAATCAAGCATCTGTCCCTAACCTCAACATCCGTCATGTCCCTCTCCTCGGTGAATACCGATGCAAAGTACTCATTTAGAATCTCACCCATTTTCTCTGACTCCACGCATAACTTTCCTCCTTTGTCCTTGAGTGGGCCAATCCTTTCTCTAGTTACCCTCTTGCTCCTTATATATGAATAAAAGGCTTTGGGATTTTCCTTAACCCTGTTTGCTAAAGATATTTCATGACCCCTTTTAGCCCTCTTAATTCCTCGTTTCAGATTGTGCCTACATTCCCGATATTCTTTCCAAGCTTCGTCTTTCTTCAGCCTCTTAGACCTTATGTATGCTTCCTTTTTCCTCTTAGCTAGTCTCACAATTTTACCTGTCATCCATGGTTCCCTAATCTTGCCATTTCTATTCCTCATTTTCACAGGAACATGTCTCTCCTGCACGCTAATCAACCTCTCTTTAAAAGCCTCCCAGCTACAAGAGTATTGGATTAGTCAAGTCTGGAAGTGACACTGGCATGGACGAAAGTTTCAGCAGCAGATGGACTGAGGAAGTGGCGAAAGTGTAAAAGTGAAGAAGTGGAAGTATCACTTGGCTGGGAGTGTACTACAGGCCTCCAAACAGTCAGGCAGTGGTCGAGGAGCAGATATGTAGGTAAATCTCAGAGAGGTGCAATAATAATAGGGTAATAATAGTAGGGGATTTCAACTTCCCCCATATTCGAGGGGATAGTATAAGTGCAAAAAGCTTAAAGGGGGTGGAATTCTTCAGTGGGGAGCATTTTGGGGATAGTGATCATAAATCTTTAAGATTTAAGGTTGTTATGGAAAAGGACATAGAGGGTCCGGAAATAAGAGTACTGAATTGGGGGAAGGCAGATTTCAAGATGACAAAACAGGATCTGGCCAAAGTAAACTGGGAGCAGCTTCTGATAGGAAAGTCTACATGAGACCAGTGGGCATCATTTAGAAGGGAAATTGAGAGGGTTCAGGTGCAGCATGAAGTAAAGGTGAAGGGAATCCTGGATGTCAAGGGATATAGAGGATTGGATAAGGATAAAAAAGGAGGCATATGGCAGATTCAGAGTGCTGAAAACAGCGGAGGCCCTAGAGGAGTATAGAAAGTGTAGGGGAGTACTTTAAAAAAGTAATTAGGAGAGCGAAGAGGGGGCATGAAAAATCACTGGTCGACACGATAAAGGAAAATCCCAAGGTATTGTATCAGTATGTGAGGGGCAAGAGGATAACCAGGGAAAATGTGGGGCCTATTACGGATCAAAGAGGCAATCTGTGTGTGGAGCTGGAGGTTTTGAATGATTACTTTTCATCTGTGTTCGCTATGGAGAGGGACAATATAGGTGTAGTGATCAGGGAAGGGGATTGTGATTTACTTGATCAAATTAGCATTGAAAAAGAGGAAGTATTAGCTGTATTAGCAGGCTTAAAGGTGGATAAATCCCCAGGCCCAGATGAGATGTATCCCAGATTGCTATGTGAGGCAAGGGATGAGATAGCAGGGCTCTGACACAAAATTTGAGATCCTCACTGGCTACAGGAGCAGTACCAGAGGATTGGAGGACAGCGAATGCAGTACCATTATTCAAGAAGGGTAGCAGGGATAAACTAGGTAATTACAGGCCGGTGAGTCTAACATCAGTGGTAGAGAAATTATTGGAAAAAATTCTGAGAGACAAAGAATTCCAAAGTCGCACAACCTTCTGAGAGAAAAAAATTCTTCTCATCTCTGTCCTAAGAGGGCGCCCCTAATTTTAAAACAGTGCCCCCTAGTTCTGGACTCACTCACAAGAGGAAACATCATTTCCACATCTACCTTGTCAAAACTGTTCAGGATCTTACATACTTCAACCAAGTCTCCCCTCACTCTTCTAAACTCCAGTGAAAATAAATCTAGTCTGTCCAACCTTTCCTCATAAGACAACCCACTCTTTCCAAGTATCAATCTAGTCAACCTCCTCTGAACCGCTTCCAACGTACTTACATCCTTCCTTAAATAAGGAGTAAGGAGACCAAAACTGCACACAGTATTCGAGGTGTGGTCTCACCAATGCTCTATGTAACTGAAGCATAACATCCTTACTTTTGGTTTCAATTCCTCTGAAAGTGCTTCATGTTCTTTTTGCCTTATGCTATTCTCTTTTAAAGGTGAGAGTCAAATGTAAAATATATTGACCGTACTAGGCTAAAAATCTTAAAGGCCAATTCTTCTGACAAACTGATGGCCAATTGTAATAAAGGTTGATAGGGTCACACTTCCTAAACATACTGAGGTTAATCTCTGCCATCTCTTTCTTCTGTCAAATGAAAGAGCCCAATTACCCAATGAATACTCACCGACAGACAAAACAGCAAGATTACACCTTATCCAGATAACTCAATGATGGTGGTAAAAGCAAACAACAACTTCATACAATAGGAATAACTGCAGTGACAGAACCACATGGCACTTACTTTGTTTCCCAATCATTATTATTATTAATGTTGAAACTCACCCTAATCATTTGGCAAGTTGATCCAGTGGGAAGGAGGTAGTTTAAACATTGCGTTGTACTGAGTTAGTTGATCTTAGCCAGGATAATGGCTGCAGTTCTCCTGCGTTAGGGACTACAAGGAAGGTTTGCGTTTTTACGGTGCTTTTCACAACTTCAAGGCCAATGAAGTACTTTTGAAGTGTAATCACTGTTGTTCCATGGGATATGCAGGAGCCAATTTGTGCACGGTCCCACAAGCAGCAATAAATACTAACAAGATAATCTGTTTATTCGTGATTTTTCTTATTCTTTCATGGGTTGTGAGTGTCACTGGAAAGGCCAGCATTTAATTGCCCTTGAGAAGGTGATGGTGAGCTTCCTTCTTGAACCGCTACAGTCCATGTGGTGCAGGTCCACCTACAGTGCTGTAGGGAAGGGAGTTCCAGGATTTTGACCCAGCAACAGTGAAGGAACGGCGGTATAATTACAAGTTAGGATGGTGTGCGCCTTACAGTTGAACTTGCAGGTGGTGGTGTTCCCATGCAACTGCTGCCCTTGTTCTTCCAGGTGGTAGAGGTCGTAGGTTTGGAAGGTGCTGTCGAAGGAGGTTAATTGGCCAGGCCACCAGGGACAACTGCCCTGCTCTTCTTCAAATAATGTCATATTATTAGAATAGTAGAATGAAGGGTAGATAGTTAGTTTGATCTTAGAGTGGGTTAATAGGTTCGGCACAACATCGTGGGCCGAAGGGCCTGTACTGTGCTGTACTGTTCTATGTTCTATGTTCTATTATTGTTTGCATCCAACTGAGAAGGTAGGCAGGGTCTTGGTTTAACATTTCATCTGCAATACAGCATCTTTGACAATGCAGCGCTCCCTCAGTACTGCACTGGAATGAGTGCCTACATCAGGAGTGGGGACCTGAGCTAACTGATGCTAGCCATATTTGGTCTGTTAAAACCACAGACACAGGCTCTTGGTGTACGATAAGATTCAGGCAGTAAAGTTTTGGATGAGAGTTTCAGCTGCAGATGCAATATAAATCAAAATATTAAATCAAAATTGTAGCTTTTAAAAGCTGCGGGACAAACATAAAACTTCAGGAATTTCTGACCAATATGTCCTCATGTCTTCAACATGAAGAGTTCCTCCTATATTGGCAACTAACAATTATTACCAATATATTCTGGCAAAGAGCAGCACAAACCTTTCCTCAGTATAAGAAGCTCCTCCAGTGACTTAGTGAGCACAACAACTTGCATCTATATAGTGTCTTTAACATAATAAAACATCCCAAGGCTTTTCACAGAAGTGTAATGAGGCAAATAAAATTGACACCGAGCAAAAGAAGGAGAAACTAGAACAGTGTTGGTCAACGAGGTAGGTTCACAGGAGCATCTTAAATGAGAAAAAATGTGGCGAGGCAGAAAGGTTTAGAGATATAATTCCAGTGCTTAGGGCCTCAACAGCTGAAGCCCAGGCTGCCAATGGTGGGGCAAACAAAGTGTGGGATGCACAAGAGGCCAGAGGAGGTAACAGAGCTCGGGAGAGGCAAAGCCATGCAATGCGGTGGATGGTACAGTAGTGAAAGTGCCTGGTTCAGTACCTGGCTTATAGTAGGTTTCTTGTTGATGTAGGCAGGGGATAGTACAGCTGGCCTCAGAAACACTGAGATAGGGAGGGAGGGTGTCTGCTCCTGACTGCTGTTGAGCAACACCTGCTGAAACATTTATATTTGTGGATGTCAGTTGAGGACGTAATTGGGTTTGTCTGTGATACTTCTCACAAAGCAGATAGCCTACTGGCACACTATCAGGCTCGGTATGAAGAAAGGATACACGGTGAGGTAATGGAAGGCTGCGGGTGTCCGTGGCTCCAGCATGAATCAGCAACTTTTGCAAAGCAGAGGGAATCCAATGGCTTTACATAAACTCATACAGCACAATGGAAGGCCATTTAACCCATTGTGCCTGTGCCAGCTCCTTGAAAGACCCATTAAATTTGACCCAATTTCCTTACATTAAATATGGTTACCCTCTAAAGCACTATTATGTTACTGAACCAAATGAAGGTTTCTTCAGTAAAGCTCCCTTACTGACTGACTGGATCTGGAACATGCTGCACCACATATATCTCAACATTGCTTTTCACTGCAACTCTAGTTTAAACGTAAGGTCAATACCATTGTCATGCCAAGCACAAAAGTTGTTTTTATGTCACCATGACCGTTTTGGACTGTGAGATCTAGTTTATGCAGTCTACCTGTTTTTGGTACAATCAAATTAAGGGACAATGAAGACCTCCTTAAAATATATTCACTTGGCTCTGCTTCCAACTGGTAAAATGTAGCTGTTTACAGAACTTGGGCAATAACATAGGATCATAAAAAGAAAGACTTGCATTTGTATAACACCTTTCACAAACTCCAGATGTCCCAAAATGCTTTATAAACAAACAAGTACTTTTGAAGTAAAAACAGAAAATGCTGAAAATACTCAGCAGGTCTGGCAGCAGCTGTGGAGAGAGAAACAGAGTTAACGTTTCAGGTCGATGACCTTTCATCAGAACTAGGAAAAGTTAGAAATGTAATAGGGTTTAAGCAAGTGAAAGGGGTGGGATGAGTGGGGGAGCGTGGAGAAAGAACAAAAGGGGAGGTTTGTGATAGGGTGGAAGACGGGAGAGATTAAATGACAAAAGAGTTGGTGGTGTAGGGGACAAGTAAAGAAACAAAAGATGAAACATTAAACTTAGGGCAGAGACGAGGAGAAATTTCTTTACTCAGAGGGTTGTGAATATTTGGAATTCTCTACCCCAGAGAACTGTGGAAGCTCAGCCATTGAGTATGTTTAAAGCAGAGACTGACAGATTTCGAAATACAAATGACATAAGGGGATATGAGGATAGTGTGGGAAAAAGGCATTGAAGTGGATGATCAGCTATGATTGTATTGAATGGTGGAGCAGGCTCGATGGGCTGAATGGCCTACTCCTGCTCCTATGTTCCTATGTTAACTCTGTTTCTCTCTCCACAGATGCTGCAAGACCTACTGAGTATTTCCAGCATTTTCTCTTTTTTAATTCAGCTTTACTGCATCTGCAGTATTTTGCTTAAGTACATTTGAACTATAGGAAATGTGGCAGTGAATTTGTACTGTTCTTCACCCATGTCCTAGCCAAAATTTATCTCTCAACCAACATCATTAAAACAGATTATCTGGTCATTATCACGTTGCCCTTTATGAAAACTTGCTGTCTGCAAATTGGCTGCCCTGTTTCCTACATTACACCAGTGACTGCACTGACACACTCTCAGGTGGCAGGACATATTGAGAGTGTGGTTAGTAAGCATATGAAATCTTTGCATTCATAAACAGAGACATTGAGTACAAAAGCAGGGAAGTTATGCTGCACCTTTATAGACCTCTGGTTAAGCCCCAGCTGGAGTATTGGATCCAGTTCTGGTCACAACACTTCAGCAAGGATGTGAGGCTCCTTGAGAGGGTGCAGAGGAGATTTACCAGAATGGTTCCAGGGATGGAGGATTTTAGTGACAAGGTTAGGTTGGAAAAGCTGGGTTTATTCTCCTTGGAACAAAGGAGATTGAGGGGAGATTTAATAGAAGTGTACAAGATCAATACAGGCTTAGATAAGTGACACAAGGAAAAGCTGTTCCCATGAACAAATGATAGAAGAATTAGGGGACACAGATTGAAAGTTTTGTGCAAAAAATGCAGGGGAAATATGAAGAAGCACTTTTTTTATGCAGCGGATGGTAATGACCCAGAACTCACTGCCCACAAGGGTGGTGGAAGCAGAAATAATCAATAACTTCAAGAGGATGTTAGATGGCCACCTGAGAAAAACAGACCTGCAGGGCTACGGGGATCGAGCCGGGGAGTGGGACTGACTGTATAGCTCCATGGAGAACTGGCATGGACTCGATGGGCTGAGCCCTCCTTCCTTGCCATAAATAACTCCATGACTCCTCGTCTGCAGTTTTGTTTCATCCTTCGTCTCATCCGATGCTTTAACGAAAATCTTTTCTCTTCCTTTCAGATATTTAAGGAGCTCAAGCTCCAACAACTCATGGGTACAAATGCCCCTCCAGGTCTTTCTTCCCCTTTACTTGGATCTGACCCCATCCTTTCTTCTCATCTCACCTCTTGCCAAGTATTCAAAATACCCTCCAACCTACCCCTCCCTGATCCTATACGATCTGTCCTTAGAAAAGGCCTCAGATTTATCCCCTTATGCTCCCACCTCAATAAATTTTGAACCCTTTGAACTTGCTGCACTCCATTCTCTCAAGTCCAACCCTAACGTTGTCCCCTTGTTCAAGAAGGGGAGTAGAGACAGCCCTGGTAATTATAGACCTGTGAGCCTTACTTCGGTTGTGGGTAAAATGTTGGAAAAGGTTATAAGAGACAGGATTTATAATCATCTTGAAAAGAATAAGTTTATTAGCGATAGTCAGCACGGTTTTGTGAAGGGTAGGTCGTGCCTCACAAACCTTATTGAGTTTTTTGAGAAGGTGACCAAACAGGTGGATGAGGGTAAAGCCGTGGATGTGGTGTATATGGATTTCAGTAAGGCGTTTGATAAGTTTCCCCACGGTAGGCTATTGCAGAAAATACGGAAGTATGGGGTTGAAGGTGATTTAGTGCTTTGGATCAGAAATTGGCTAGCTGAAAGAAGACAGAGGGTGGTGGTTGATGGCAAATGTTCATTCTGGAGTTTAGTTACTAGTGGTGTACCGCAAGGATCTGTTTTGGGGCCACTGCTGTTTGTCATTTTTATCAATGACCTGGAAGAGGGTGTAGAAGGGTGGGTTAGTAAATTTGCGGATGACACGAAGGTCAGTGGAGTTGTGGATAGTGCCGAAGGATGTTGTAGGGTACAAAGGGACATAGATAGGCTGCAGAGCTGGGCTGAGAGATGGCAAATGGAGTTTAATGCGGAAAAGTGTGAGGTGATTCACTTTGGAAGGAGTAACAGGAATGCAGAGTACTGGGCTAATGGGAAGATTCTTGGTAGTGTAGATGAACAGAGAGATCTTGGTGTCCAGGTACATAAATCCCTGAAAGTTGCTACCCAGGTTAATAGGGCTGTTAAGAAGGCATATGGTGTGTTAGCTTTTATTAGTAGGGGGATCGAGTTGTGGAGCCACAAGGTCATGCTGCAGCTGTACAAGACTCTGGTGAGACCGCACCTGGAGTATTGCGTGCAGTTCTGGTCACCGCATTATAGGAAGGATGTGGAAGCTTTGGAAAGGGTGCAGAGGAGATTTACTAGGATGTTGCCTGGTATGGAGGGAAGGTCTTACGAGGAAAGGCTGAGGGACTTGAGGTTGTTTTCGTTAGAGAGAAGGAGGAGGAGAGGTGACTTAATAGAGACATATAAGATAATCAGAGGGTTAGATAGGGTGGATAGTGAGCGTCTTTTTCCTCAGATAGTGATGGCAAACACGAGGGGACATAGCCTTAAGTTGAGGGGTGATAGATATAGGACAGATGTTAGAGGTAGTTTCTTTACTCAGAGAGTAGTAGGGGCGTGGAACGCCCTGCCTGCAACAGTAGTAGACTCACCAACTTTAAGGGCATTTAAATGGTCATTGGATAGACATATGGATGAAAATGGAATAGTGTAAGTCAGATGGTTTCACAGGTCGGCGCAACATCGAGGGCCGAAGGGCCTGTACTGCGCTGTAATGTTCTAATTCTAATCAAAGCTGCTGACAAATGTGGTGCTGTTGTTATCTGGTGAACTGACCTCTATCTAGTGGAGGCTGAATGCCTACTCTCTGAAACTTCCTCCTACCTCCCCCTGGACCATGATCCCACCACTGACCATCAAGCCATTGTCTCCAGGACTGTCACTGACCTCATCTCCTCTGGAGATCTTGCTTCCACAACTTGTAACCTCATATTCCCCAATCCCATACAGCCCGCTTCTACCTCCTTCTCAAAATCTACAAACAGGATTGCCCCGGTATACCTATCATTTCAGCCTGTAAATGCCCCACTGAATTGATTTCTTTCTATCTCAACTCCATTTGTTCTTCCCTTCGTCAGTCTGTTCCCACCTACATCCGTGACTCCTCTGATGCCCGCCATCATGTTAACAGTTTCCAATATCTTGGCCCTAACTGTCTCCTCTTTATCATGAATATCCAATCCCTCTACACCTCTATTCCCCACCAGGATAGCCTTAGAGCTCTCCACATTTTCCTTGACCAGAGGCCCAACCAGTCTCTATCCACCGTCAGAATCCTCTGCCTAACTGCACTTGTTCTCACATTGAACAATTTCTCCTTTAACTTAACTCCTCCAAATAAAAGATGTTGCTATGGGTACCCAAATGGGTCCTCGCTATGCCTGCCTCTTTGTGGGATATGGGGAACATTCCTTGATCCAGTCAAACTCGGCCCCCTCCCTCACCTCTTTTTCCTGTACGTTGATGGTTGTATCAGTGCCATTTCCTGCTCTTGCCCTAAAATGGAAAATTACATTAACTTTGTTTCCAATTTCCACCCTTCTCTCACCTTCACATGGTCCATCTTTGACTCCTTTTTTCCCTTCCTTGACTTCTCTGTCCCCATTTCTGGGGATAGGCTACCAACAAATATTCACTATAAGCCCACTAACTCAGACAGCTACCTGGACTACACTTCCTCAGACCGTGCATCCTGTAAGGACTCCATTCCATTCTTTCAGTTTCTCTGTCGCCATCACATCTGTTCTGATGATACAACCTTTCACGTCAGCACTTCTGATATGTCTTTTTTTCCTCAGCCAAGGATTCCCCCCCACCATGGTTGGCAGGACCCTCAACCATGCCCATCCCATTTCCTGCACTTCTGCTCTCACCCCTTCCCCTCCCGCCTAGAGCTACCATTGGGTTTCCTTTGGCCTCAACTTCCACCCCAGCAGCCTCCGCATTCAACAGATTATCCTCCACCATTTCCACCACCCCCACCAAACACATCTTTTCCTCCCCTTCTCTTTCAGCATTCCAAAGGGACTGTTCCCTCAGCGACACCCTGATCCACTCCTCAACCACCTTCACCACACACTCCCCTTCCCAGGGCACCTTTCCATGCAAGTTCAGGAGATGCAACACCTGCCCTTTTACCTCCTCTCTCCTCCCTGTTCAAGGCCCCAAACACTCCCTCCAGGTAAAATAGCGAGTTAATTGTATGTCTTTCAATTTAGTATACTGTGTTTGCTGCTTATAATGCAGGTCTGCTTGACATTGGGGAGACCAAACACAGATTGGGAGACCACTTTGTGGAACGCACCTGGAGTATTATGTACAGTTTTGGTTTCTTCATCTAAGGAAGGATATACTTGCCACAGAGGGAGTGCAATGCAGGTTCACCAGACTAATCCCTGGGATGGTGAGCAGACATTGAGGAAACTTGGCCTATATTCTACTGAGTTTCAAAGAATGAGAGGTGATCTCATTGAAACTTACAAAATCTTTACAGGGCGTGACAGGTAGGATATTTCTCCTGGCTGGTGGGTCTAGAATCAAGAGACATACTCTCAATAAGGAGTAGGCCATTTAAGATTGAGATGAGGAGGAATTTCTTCACTCAGAGGGTGGTGAATCTTTAGAGTTCTCTACCCCAGAGGGCTGTGGAATCTCAATCATCGGGAATGTTAAGGACAGAAATCGATAGATATCTGGATACCAATGATATCAAGGGATATGGGGGTAATGCAGGAAAGTGGTGTTGAGGTAGATGATCAGCCATGATCTAATTGAATGGCAGGCTCGACAGGCTGAATGACCTACTCCTCCTCCTATGTTCCTATGTTTCTAACACCTCCATTCAGTCAGCCAGCATGACCCCGAGCTTCCAGTGGTCTGTCATTTTAATTCTCCACCATGATCTTGCACTGATCTCTCTGTTCTTGTCCTACTACAGTGTTCCAATGAAGCTCAATGCAAGCTCAACAGTACCTCATCTTTTGATTTGGCATTTTGCAGTTTTCAGGACTCAACATTAGAACATAGAACATAGAACATACAGCACAGAACAGGCCCTTCGGCCCACAATGTTGTGCCGATCCTTTGTCCTCTGTCAAGGACAATTTAATCTATACCCCATCATTCTCCTTTATCCATATACCTATCCAAAAGCCTTTTGAAAGTCCCTAAAGTTTCTGACTCAACAACTTCCCCGGGCAAGGCATTCCATGCCTCGACCACTCTCTGGGTAAAGAACCTTCCCCTGACATCCCCCTTATATCTCCCACCCTTCACCTTAAATTTATGACCCCTTGTAACGCTTTGCTCCACCCGGGGAAAAAGTTTCTGACTGTCTACCCTATCTATTCCCCTGATCATCTTATAAACCTCTATCATGTCACCCCTCATCCTTCTCCTTTCTAATGAGAAGAGGCCTAGAATGTTCAGCCTTTCCTCGTAAGACTTATTCTCCATTCCAGGCAACATCCTGGTAAATCTCCTCTGCACCCTCTCCAAGGCTTCCACATCCTTCCTAAAATGAGGCGACCAGAACTGCACACAGTACTCCAAATGAGGCCTTACCAAGGTCCTGTACAGCTGCATCATCACCTCACGGCTCTTAAATTCAATCCCTCTGCTAATGAACGCTAACACCCCATATGCCTTCTTCACAGCCCTATCCACTTGAGTTGCAACTTTCAATGATCTATGCACATAGACCCCAAGGTCTCTCTGCTCCTCCACATGCCCAAGAACCCTACCGTTAACCCAGTATTTTGCATTCATGTTTGTCCTTCCAAAATGGACGACCTCACACTTTTCAGGGTTAAACTCCATCTGCCACTTTTCAGCCCAGCACTGCAACCTATCCAAGTCCCTTTGCAGACGACAATAGCCCTCCTCGGTATCCACAACTCCACCAACCTTTGTATCATCTGCAAATTTACTGACCCACCCTTCGACTTCCTCATCCAAGTCGTTAATAAAAATCACAAACAGGAGAGGACCCAGAACTGATCCCTGTGGCACGCCACTGGTAACTGGGCTCCAGGCTGAGTATTTACCATCTAAGACCACTCTCTGCCTTCTATCAGTTAGCCAATTCTTAATCCAACTGGCCACATTCCCCACTATCCCATGCCTCCTGACTTTCTCCATAAGTCTACCATGGGGGACCTTATCAAATGCCTTACTAAAATCCATGTACACCACATCCACTGGTTTACCCTCATCCACTTGCTTGGTCACCTGCTCAAAGAATTCAATCAGGCTTGTGAGGCAAGACCTACCCCTCACAAAACCGTGCTGACTGTCCCGAATCAAGCAGTGTCTTTCCAGATGCTCATAAATCCTATCCCTCAGCACCTTTTCCATCAACTTGCCTACCACCGAAGTAAGACTAACTGGCCTGTAATTCCCAGGGTTGTTCCTATTCCCTTTCTTGAACAGGGGCACAACATTTGCCACCCTCCAATCACCTGGTACCACCCCCGTCAGCAGAGAAGATGAAAAGATCATTGCCAGCGGCTCTGCAATTTCATCCCTTGCTTCCCATAACATCCTTGGATATACCCCGTCAGGCCCGGGAGACTTGTCTATCTTCAAGTTATTCAAAAACCCCAACACATCTTCCCTCCTAACGAGCACTTCCTCGAGCTTACCAGTCTGTTTCACACCGTCCTCTTCAGTAATACACCCCTTCTCATTCGTAAATACCGAAGAGAAGTACTCATTCAAAACCTCACTTATCTCTTCCGGCTCAACACACAGTCTCCCGCTATTGTCCTTGACCGGACCTATGGTCCCCCTAGTCATCCTCATATTTCTGACATACGCGTAAAAGGCCTTGGGGTTTTCTTTTATCCTACCCGCCAAGCATTTTTCATGCCCTCTCTTAGCTCTCCTAATCCCTTTCTTCAGATCCTTCCTGGCCATCTTGTATCCCTCCAGAGCTATGCCTGTGCCCTTTTTCCTCAACTTTATATACGCATCCTTCTTCTTCCTAACAAGACTCTCAACCTCTCTTGTCAACCACGGTTCCCTCACATGACCATCCCTTCCCTGTCTGACAGGGACATGCTTATCAATGGCCCCTACTATCTGCTCCTTGAAAAAGTTCCACATTTCGACCGTGCCCTTCCCTGCCAGCATATGCTCCCAACTTATGCTCCTCAATTCCTGCCTGACAGCATCATATCTACCCTTCCCCCAATTGTAAACCTTGCCCTGTTGCACATACCTATCCCTCTCCATTACCACAGTGAATGCTACAGAATTGTGATCACTATCTCCAAAGTGCTCGCCCACCAACAGCTCTATCACTTGCCCTGGTTCATTACCTAGTACCAAATCCAATATTGCCTCCCCTCTGGTCGGGCAGTCTACATACTGAGTCAGAAAAGCTTCCTGGACATACTGCACAAACACTACCCCATCCAAACTATTCGATCTAAAGAGTTGCCAATCAATATTTGGGAAGTTGAAATCCCCCATAATTACTACCCTGTGACTTCTGCTCCTTTCCAAAATCTGTTTCCCAATCTGCTCTTCCACCTCCCTGCTGCTATTGGGGGGCCTATAGAAAACTCCCATCAAGGTGACTGCTCCTTTCCTGTTCCTGACCTCAACCCACAGTGCCTCAGTCGGCAGATCCTCCTCGAAAATTCTTTCAGCAGTTGTTACACTATTTCTAACTAACAATGCCACCCCCCCACCTCTTTTACCACCATTCCTAATCTTATGAAAACATCTATAACCAGGTACCTCCAAAAACCATTCCTCCCCCTCACCTATCCACGTTTCAGTGATGGCCACAACATCGTAGTCCCAAGTGCCCATCCACGCCTTCAATTCACTCACCTTATTCCTGATGCTTCTTGCGTTGAAGTATACGCACTTTAACCCTTCTCCGTGCCCATCTGTCCTCTGTGACAGTGCTACCTTCCCCAATACCTCACTACACTCTTTGTCTTTCTGAGTGGACCCACTGGTCCCTGGATTACAAGTCCGGTTCCCATCCCCCTCCCAAACTAGTTTAAACCCTCCCGAACAGTACTAGCAAACCTCCCTCCCAGGATATTGGTGCCCCTCTGGTTCAGATGCAGCCCGTCCTGTTTGAACAGGTCCCATCTTCCCCAGAATGCAGTCCAATTATCCAAGAACTGGAAGCCCTCCCTCCTACACCATTCCTGCAGCCACGTGTTCAGCTGTGCTCTCTCCCTATTCCTAGCCTCACTATCACGTGGCGCCGGCAACAAACCAGAGATAACAACTCTGTCCGTCCGAGCTTTCAGCTTCCAGCCTAACTCCCTAAACTCACTTCTAACATCTGTGCCACCCTTCCTTCCTACGTCGTTGGTGCCAATGTGCACCACGACCTCTGGCTGCTCCCCCTCCCCTTTAAGGATCCTGAAGACGCGATCACAAACATCACGGACCCTGGCACCAGGGAGGCAACAAACCATCCGTGCGTCTCGCCTGCGCCCACAGAACCGCCTGTCCGTACTCCTCACCATCGAGTCCCCGATGACTAGTGCTCTCCCATTCTCCCTCCTTCCCTTCTGAGCCACAGTGCAGGACCCCGTGCCAGAGGCCCGGTCACTGCAGCCTGCCCCCGATAGGCCGTCCCCCCCAACAGTATCTAAAACTGTATACTTGTTGTTGAGTTCAGTAATCTCTGCATCCATTTTGTTTCCTTTTCTTTTCAGGTTTTGGTCTTACTCTTGTTTTTAACTAGTTTTTGCTTTCAAAGAGCAACTGTTAATCATTCTGTCATTCGCACCTCCTTTAGATGCATCATTTGTTTCTTAATTTGTCCCATTACCACTCCTTTTGGTCCTGCACCACCAATTCTTTTGTCATTTAATGTTGCCCATCTTCTACCCTATCAGCGACCTTTCCATTTGTTCTTTTTCCACCCTCCCCCATTTGACCTACTTAAAACCTATTACATTTCTAACTTTTTCCAGTTCTGATGAAAGATCACAGACGTGAAACATTAACTCTGTTTATCTCTCCACAGATGCTGCCTGACCTATTAAGTATTTTATTTCAGAAGTTTTTCTTTGGCTATAAAACTATTTGGAATGTCCTGCGGTCACGAAAAGCACTATTTAAATACAAGTCTTTCTTTCTTCTTTGCATAAATAGCAATGTGATAGTAACCAGATAATAAATATTGGCCGAGACAATACTTTGGAATAGTGCCATGAGATCTTTTACATCTACCCAAGAGCGCAGATCGGAGCCTTGGTTTGACATCTCATCTAGAAGACAGCATCTGATACAGTACTGAATACTGTACTGAAGTGTCAGCCTAGATTAAGTGCTCAAGTCTCTAGTGTGGGATCTGAATATGCAACCATTTGCTATAGAGCTAAATGTGCAACCACTGAACCAAGACTAATGTAGGACAAGCATACAGCACAGGAGACTATTCAGCCAGTCATTCCTCTAGTAGCTCTTTGAAAGAGTTATCCAATTAGTCCCACTCTTTCATAGAATCATAGAAAGTTTAAGGCACAGAAAGAGGCCACTTGGCCCATTATGTCTGTGCCAGCCGAAAAACAATCCATCTATTCGAATCCCATCTTCCAGCATTTGGTCCGTAGCACTGCAGATTACGGCACTTGAGGTGCATATCCAGACTCCTTTTGAATGAGGTGAGGGTCTCTGCCTCAACTACCCTTTCAGGCAGTGAGTTCCAGACTCCACCATCCTCTGGATGAAAACGTTTTTCCTCATCTCCCCTCTAATTTTTCTACCAATCACTTTAAATCTATGTCCCCTCATCACTGACCTCTCTGCTAAGGTGAATATGACCCTTCACCTTCACTCTGTCCAGGCCCCTCAAAATTTTGTACATTTCAATCAGATCTCCCTTCAGCCTTCTCTGTTCCAAGGAGAACAACCCCAACCTATACAATCTTTCCTCGTAGCTGCACTTTTCCAGTCCTGGCAACATCCTCGTAAATCTCCTCTGTAACCTCTCCAGTGCAATTCCATCCTTTCTGTAATGAGGTGACCAGAACTGCACACAGTACTCAAGTTGTGATTTATACAGTTCCAGCATAACCTCCTGCTCTTATATTCTATAGCTTGGCTAATAAAGGAAAGGATTCCATATGCCTTCTTAACCACCTTATCGATCAGCCCAGTTCCCAAAGAACATGGCCTCACTCTTGCTGTGGTTGACTTTATCTCCTGAGGCCAGTTCGAACTGGTCGCAGATGCTCATCAGTTTGCGAATGGACAGAGGATCCAAGCAGAAGACGGCGACGTCGTCCATGTACAGGGAGGATTCCATTCCCAAACCCCATTTTGGAGAGCACATCCATCATGTAGGTGTGCAATATCCTGTCAAAAGCCTTTTCCTGGTCCAGGCTGATGAGGAAGGTGTCCACCCTCCTGTGTCATACATAGGTGATTGTATCCCTGAGTAGTGGAAGACTATCAGAGATCTTCCTGCTGGGTACAATGCAGGACTGGTCAGGGTGAATCACCAACTTGACCCGACTGGCGATGACTTTTGACAGAATCTTGTAGTCAACATTAAGCAGTGAGATGGGCTGCCAGTTTCTGATTTCCACCCTCTCCCCATTCCGCTTGTAGATGAGGGTGATGATGCCTTTCCTCATGGATTCTGACATGCTGCAGGCCAGAAGCATACTCTCGTATACTTCCTGCAGGTCTGGGTGGACCCAGTTCCACAGAGCCAAATACAACTCAACCGGTAAGCCATGGCTTCCAGGAGTTTTACTCATCTCAAAGGACCTGATGACGTTTGTCAGCTCATCCAGAGTTAAAGGTTTGTCCAATCTCTCCCTCAAGCTGTCATCTAAGACCTCCGTGATAGATGACAGAAAGGATTGGGAAGCTGTGTTGTCTGTGGGCTTCATGTCGTGCAGCCCAGCATAAAAGGATTTGCTGATCCTTCATATGTTGGACTGTGAAGACATTGCTGAGCCATCCTCTTCCTTCAGGCTGCTAATCTCTGTGTGTACGTCTCATCCTGCTCAACGGAGCGGTCTCTGGACCGGAAGATGATCTTGGAGGCCTCCGTGGCAAAGAGCGAGGCCTGCTGGCTCTTCAGCTCTTGGAGATCCTCCTTGACCTCGACCCCCATCGTCTGCAGCCGGAGCAGGTTTTGCATTCTTCTCTGGAGTCGGGACATTTCTCTCTGTTTCTCTCTCGCCCTCTGAACACCTTGAAGATAAAGAACCTCTTGATGTTCTCCTTGATCGCCTCCCACCAGTGAACTGGAGACTCAAAGAGGGGTTTCACGGTTCTCCAACCTTTGTAATCCCTTTTGAGTTCCTCAACGTTCTCTGGGGTTAGCAGTGTAGCACTGAGCTTCCATATCTCCCTGCCAACCCGCTGGTCATCCTGTAAGTGACAGTCAGCCAGTAAGAGGAAGAATACCCGCTTGACATTGGTGGATCTGACCGTGACAGCGCGGGACACAAACAGGAAGTCAATCCTGGAGCAGGCAGACCTGTCCAATCATGACCAGGTGTATCTACGCTGCACTCCATCTGCAGGTTTGCTGAAGATGTTGTGCAGCTTGGCATCTTCTACTGTTCCCATTAGGAATCTGGACGTAGCGTCCAGTTTGCTGTCTTCACTGCTGGATCATCCAGCTACATCAATGATGCAGTTGAAGTCACCGCATAGAATGACTGGCCTGGACATCGCCAGCAGCAGTGGAGTTGCTGGAAGACGGTCAGCCACTCGCTGCATTGAACCGGGGCGTACACGTTGATCAACCGGAGTGGAGCATTGTTGTACATTACATCTGCTACGAGGAGGCGATCACCCACCACCTCTTTAACTTCAGAGATGGTGAAGTTACCTCCCCGCAGCAGAATGCCCAGGCCGGAGGAACGGGAATCATTACCCCCTGACCAGATTGATGGCCCATGGGACCACCATCGCAACCATTGCCTGTAGGTGCTGAGTTGTGGTATTCCACACTCCTGCAGAAACAGCAGGTCAGCTTTGACCTTGGTGAGGTAGTCCAAGGTTGAAACACATCGCATAGTGGATTTAATGCTATGCATGTTAATAGAAGCAATCTTTATACCCATGTTTAAGTTAGTTGTTGCTACCCACACCAGTTGTCCTTGCTAGCCCCAGTCCTTGGGTATGTTTCTGCTTACCCATAGTGTACGCAAGCTGTTTCACATTCCTTGGGCTCAGAAACCCTCCTGGTTTCTCGGTGGGGGGTGGGGTTTGTTCCGCTGGGGGGACATCGGAGGGGGGGAGGAGGTTCTTGTAGGCAGCACTGATTTACCTTCATGTAGCTGTTTCCAGTCCATATTCTCTAAATCACTCCTCAGTTTAGTAAAATTGGCCTTGCCCCAATTGAGAACTCTAACTCCTGTTCTATCTCCGTCCTTTTCCATAATTAGGTTAAAACTGACTGAATTATGATCACTACCACCAAAATGCTCTCACGCTGCCACCCCTTCCACCTGCCCATCTTCCCCATCCCCATCCCCCTGTAAATTTTTAACTTTTATGCATTTATCTAACTCCCTTTTGAAAGTTACAATTGAATCTCCTTTCAGACAGAGCATTCCTGGTCATAACAATTGGCCATACAACAATTCTCCTCATAGCTTTGAAGACCTGAGAATGAATGAGGTAGGAGACAGTGGGATGGCTTTTGAGTTCAACACAGAATGTATTATTTCTGTATAGAAAATGATGGCAGGGATCCGATCTGATATTTGTAACTTCATCTGAGGGTTGGGACGGTGTTTCTCAACCACAGAAGGTTGGCAGTCCAAGTTTATAATGTCATCTCAACTACCCAATGAGGTAATCGTTTAGTGAGTGACTCCCACCAAATTCCTGTTGCCATTTTTTAAAAGTTGCTCTCTTGTGTTTTAAGTGCATTCTATATTATGTATATATTACATTAATAAATTGCATTAAAATTTCCTAAATTATTAATCTAAATGAATGCAAGGCAGACTTTTAAAACCCAAATGAAATCATGAATGAAAGATTCCCATCTCAGTTGAGCGAAATTGCCATTTGCCTTGTCTTAAAGGTATTACTTGTTTATTAGGGGTTTGATACTTGGATCTAAAGAGCTCTACGTTCGCAGTGAAGTCTTTAGCGGCTCGTGTTTATTTTGTTTTGTCAGACTGAGATACTATTTAAGGGCTTTACGAGGAATTGTAAAATCACCAGGTAATCACTAGCTTTCAGTCCAGTGAAATAATCAATCCATTCCAGCGATATTCAGAAAAGAAAAGGTGCAACTCATTTAAACATTGAATTCTCAAGGACTAAGTGTGTTTAATCCCCCTTTCCCATCACATTTCAGACCAGTAGAATCATGGGGGATTGAGACCGAACACGTCAGGATCACTTGTTTAGCTGAATTAAAAGTGCTGGAAATACTCAGCAGGTTTGGCAACATCTGTGTAGAGAGAATTAGAGTTAACGTTTCAGAGACCCTAAACCCAATTCTGTTCGGATTACAAGCAACCAGATTGGCGTTTTGGGATCACATTCTGTCCAATTTTCTCATCAAAACGGAGAGTCAGCGGTCTTGATTGTTAATACTTATTTTAAGGGAATTTATATATTGTTATTCTTCCTTACCGCCCAGAAACACACTGAAAATTAGTCGTTTTTAAGATTCCGTCGGCAAAAAACAATTGATGACCCAGCAAAAGTTTTCTAGCAGAAAACCCTCTGATGTCAAAACGCCTAATTGGTTTATTTGTGCCGATTTCATCTTCAAAATTATGTTAATTTTGTAGTTGTTTACTTACCAACCTGCAAATTCCCGGCTGTCCTTGTGAATTATGTAATTGTTTATTTTGTAAATCAATTTAAGGCTGTATAAAATTTTAATCTTCGTCGATGTTAAACTCACAATACAAATTTTCAACATTATTATTTATTTAATGATTTTTTTTTTGAAATTGCAAATGCGTTTTAAATCATTTCTGGGGCGGGTAAACGCGGAATCGAGATTAGTTGAACGAGTAAGCTGCAAATCTTAAAAGTTCAACGCACATCTCCAACCGTTCAGCTGTGGAACAAACGCCGACAAGAAAAGGATGGTAAAAAAAAATCCCCGTTAACAGTTACCATCATCGAAATGTTCGTTTCTGTTCGTATAGAAATCAATTAAAACAAATCAGGACAAGAAGTTATCATCGATTGAAAAGTGTTTTTTTGTTGTTGTTGCGGAGAGG
Organism: Heterodontus francisci; assembly: GCF_036365525.1. Lineage (NCBI taxonomy): Eukaryota > Metazoa > Chordata > Chondrichthyes > Heterodontiformes > Heterodontidae > Heterodontus > Heterodontus francisci. The sequence continues at coordinate 27,461,056 of NC_090371.1, read as the reverse complement.
GGGCGTGAAATGAATCCGAAATGTAGAATTTGATCAAGAATTCTCTGTGTGATAGCGCTGGAAAGAGGCACCGCGAGCTTTAAAATGACCTGATAAATGGTGAGAATGCTTTGTAAAAATTAGATAGTGTGTTTAGGACACGGTGGGATGGACTGTGTTGGGTGATGTGATCTGTTCTTGCATGGAACTTAATCCAGAATGTTCCATCAACAGACTTCAAGTTTCAGAAAGGGTGCGGAGAGAGGCAAACGGGAGAGGGCTATCCAATTTTAAAGACCACTTTTCCCATTTTTTTGTGGGTGGGGGGGGGGGACATCACCGTTTACTTTTGTCATTTGACAAATGAGTTTATCAGATTTGGATTTGCTGGGCAATGTCACCGATTGCAAATGTGTTCTTTCCGCTCTCATCGTTCAGAAAGGTTGAAACTGTCCCCTGTCACTAATGTGTTGTGATGGTTTTACTCTTAGCACCATTTTATTTTATTAGAAAGAGAGCAGTTATTAAAATCGACCTGGTCTCGTTAACGTGAGAACTAATCGATAGCGGATTTAGCCTCGATTTTACAACAATTTTAAACTCTTTACCTGATCCTGTGCTTTGGCTGAATTGTGAAGAGGTTTCATCTGTAAAAAAAAAAGGCAGCAGATGAATGTGTTGATGATACGAGCTTCTGTCACACCGGGCTCTGTTGTGTATATTGAATATTTAACTCCCATTTCTCATTCTCTCTCCATTGCCCCTCCATTGCGTCTAACTTATCTGCTTTATCACGTCTCCGAGAAGCACCTCAAACCATTTTACATTAATTACTCACTGCCACGGCCTGTTACTCAATACCGACTCCTAATGATTAACAATAAGTTAAAACACGGGGAGGGGGAGGGGTGGGGTGAACTCCATTTCTGTGTCTATTTTATTATCAGTTTCAATGTTAAATATCACTGATGCCGTAAGGTCCAATGAGCATTCGGTTACATTATTAATCTAAAGCAGCGTATTTCACTGGTTGTTGGTCTGTTCCGACAATTTGAATCAATACTTCCCAAACTTCCTTCCCTTTTGCTCCTGCAAAATATATCAATTATTCTATATCTATGGTGCCAGACTGTGCCACATAATAAATGCAATCCCATTTTGTACTTTCTACTGTATTGCAAGTTACCAATGTCAGTGTAGAAATCACCTAGTTTATAAGTGGCAATGTTATTCCCTTAACATATTGCATTATATTGCCATTCCTATTGATGTGGGGATGAATGAAGAGTGGAAAGAGAGAGGCATAATCTCACGTAACTTCTTTTTGGGGCGTTATCAGTTCTGATAAAATTGCGGAGGTTTACAGGTGCTCAATGAGAATTGTCCCAGTGTCTGATCCCAGTAAATATCTGACGTTGTTTTGCAACTATCCGCTGAATTACCAACACGCCCAGAAAGAATTCATTTCCAAAGCACAGCCCGCTTTATATAATTTACTGATAAACGCGTAACGAATTGTAACAACTTGTTTCTGAAGAGAAAACGTGAACTTGTCTTTCTTACAGATTCCAGATAGGCGCGTTTGTGTGCTTACTGTTGTTATTTTCAGCCTTGGGAGTTTCGTTTTTTTTCTCTTTCTCGATCAATCTCTAATTTGGGGTCGAAGTGTTCTTGCTGTTAAAGAAAGCAGCCAGTTTAGGAACCTTGCTTGATGTCTCACCTAACGCCGCTGTATAAATTCCACTATATTCGTTTAAAATCTCCTTGCTGATTAGCAATACTCTAAATATAGAAAATGCTTTTGACTTGTCCCAAATCCCTATCCCGCTACTCACAGCCAAAAAAAACTGCAAGGGACGTGTCTACCCACAAATTAAAATGCTAATTTTATACATTATTAGTCATTAGTTAACTGTCTTGTTTTGGAACTAGGTCCGGGACGCTTAAGTTACAAATAAGCATAAGTAAATAAAATATATTTATGACTCCTTTAAAAGAAAATCATTAAATTGTGATGGAGGTAACTGCACTGGGAAGGACAGTGTCTCTATTAACCTTGTTAAACAGTGTGACTCATTAAGATAGACGTGAATCGTTGTAAATTAACACTACTGCAGAAAACCAATCCGGGAGCGGTGCAGCATCTTTCACTGTTTTATTATTATTAATAAAACTACTTTTTTCGCCAAATGCTTTTAGCTTTTGCAACGAACGAAATGTCGATAAAAGTAAATCCCAACGCGGTTTCTGAAAGCTCACTTTAAATTCCGTCCTCTACGTTATAATATAATGTAAAGGCTAAAATGTATTTTTTTTAAATCGCCTTTGGTTTAGAACAATTCATGTTTGAAGTAAATACTTCCATATAGTGGGATGTCAGATGCTGGGAGGTGGGGCAACTCGATGCAAGTTAACTGTTAATATTTATTTCCGCAATGCAAACATGATCTTTTTGTATTTCTATCAAAACAGCCTCAAGAAAACTCTAATCCGTGTAGTAACACACCTGCAGTACAGGTATAACCAAACCAGGCTTTGTCGAACAACCAAGAATTCATTGATCAATCCCAGCACGACACCTCTTTGGTTTTAGCCAGAATTGAACTGCTTTTAAGGATGTCAACGTTTGTTTTATCGTTTTAAAGCCTATTCTCTCCGCCAAATCTAATTCCAGATTTATTATTATTATTTCCAGATACTTCCGATTCATATTCTTGTGTATATTCTCACAATGAAAAAAGTCGAACGATTTTAACAAAATGACTGGATCTTGTTCTGGTTGTATCTGGGGTGATTAACTACCGCTCCTCAAAACCTACCTCTTTGACCAAACTTTTGGTCACCTGTCCTAATATCTCTTCATGTGGCCCAGTGTGACATTCTGTTTGAAAAGGTTCCTGTGAAACCGCGCCTTGTGGGCCGTTTTATTGAGTTAAAAGCGCTATATGAATGCAAGTTGTTGCTGTTTATGCCGCATCAAATCGAATTGAGAGTAAAATCGCCGTTTTCATGCTGGCTGTTTCTAAATGACACTTTTCCAATGTGACCCACGGTCAGAATTCGCTAATAACACGAAAGTTGCAGATTCGGGCTCCAAGAATTTTGTAGAACCACAAATGACTGCGTAGGTGACAAATTCAGTGAGATTTCTGGGAGCAGATGAAGCAGCTCGTTCTTCTGGGAAGGGGCACTAACTCCAATCAACAACGTGTTCCGTACTTCCCAGTCGTCTGAGTTTAATTGTGGAAAGATAAAGGTATGATATTTGCAATAAACATAACACCTCTCCTCCCTAAATGCTTCCATAAAGTCTCTTTTAACAAAATGGTGTTTATACAAGTGCACGCAGCGCTGCTCAAAGATTTCCTGTCTTTATTTTGAACAGGTTGAAGAATGATCTGAGTAAGGCAAATTGACATGTGTTAATAAGCTGGTGTGTACATATAAAACACAAGCGTTGTTAAGAAACAAATTAGAAGACAAAAAAAATTCCCGAATACATTTATCGATTTTAAATAGACTTTCTTAAGGAAAAAAAATCTTGAAAGACCAAGAACAGCGAAACTTCTCGTCCAGAAGTTTAAAAAATAAAAACGAGTATTGCAAGGTTTAGGGAGGTGATTAAAGGTGCTTTTCTTTTCTTGGTGTTTGTACAGATCGTTCCAGTTTGCAGACAGGTCCTCACCCAGAAACAATGAATTTAATGAATGGCCCTCCGTTTCTCGCCTGGCGCCTGATTGGTGATCTGTCATTGCTTTTTTCCCCCTCCCAATACCTCCCCTCTTTCAGCACCCAGCTTTGCAACTGGCTGTTGGAGAAGGGGAGAGAGAGCGAGGGAAAGAAGCTGTATACGGCTCCCTCTGGGCCCCAGGCGATGCTGATTTGGAGATAAGGTGTATAAATAAAGCAGCTCTGGTATTTCTTCGCACCTGTTGCTGCAGGAACCTGAACGGTTTTTCCCTCCTCTCTCCCAGGCTTCCCGGTGGATTATGAACTCTGTTGGTTTGCATGATCACCAGCATTCGAGCTCCCCCCATCTCCGACCTAAAGCTGCCCAGGAGTTCTCCGAGATGGCAGTCTACTGTGATAACTTCAACATGTACCATCAGCAGAACCTGCACAGTTCTCAGAGGCCGGCTAACTACCCCCTGGGGGAGTACCACAGCCCCGCCAACCCTTACCTGTGGCTCAACGGGCCGGGGGTCAACGCGTCGCCGCCTTACCTGCACGGGAATAACTCGGCGCCCTTCGTGCCCCCTTCCTACGGGGGTCCGAAGCAGCTCCTGGCCGCTTCTCCGGGTTTCGCCGGCAGCGAGCTGGGCTGGTTGTCCATCAGCAGCCAGGAGGAGCTGCTCAAGTTGGTCAGACCCCCTTACTCCTACTCTGCCCTCATTGCCATGGCCATCCAGAACGCCCCCGAGAAGAAGCTGACTTTGAGCCAGATCTACCAGTACGTGGCCGAGAACTTCCCCTTCTACAAGAAGAGTAAAGCGGGCTGGCAGAACTCTATCAGGCACAACCTCTCCTTAAACGACTGCTTTAAGAAGGTGCCGAGGGACGAGGACGATCCAGGTGAGAGCCGGCCTTCAGATTCCGCGCCGTTTACTTCGCTTTAAGACTTAGAGAATCATATCATGATATAGGAGGAGGCCATTCAGCCCATCGTGCCTGTGCCAGCTCTTTGAAAAAAAATCCAATTAATTCCACCCCCGCTCTTTCCCCTTTAGCAAATGTCGAATCTTATGAATATTACCTTGAAATAATTAACTGACCCTACCATGGCTTTTGTTTCAAAACTTCGCAGCCCAAACCCACCCCGATCCTAATGTATACTCGTGATAACCAACCTCCCGATGCGAGCCCTTCACATTGAGTCACAATGTCACCGTGTTTCCCTCCCCCAAGTATTTCAACCGAATAAGCTTGCAAAACCTCGAATACATGTGTTACTGAAAAATAAAACCCCAAGAGGGTAAGGAGCTGAGAATGGCGACAGGGTTTTCCAGGCACTTTTGGCAATGGGCGATCTTGTTGGTGAGATGTCAGGGGAAAGGATTGTCTTGTAATCTTGGTGAAAAAAGTCCCGCTTCTGGTTAATCCGCTGGCCGTTTGTTCTTAGTCAAAGTGAAATGTTCTGTACATTTGTGTACACACTGCAGTTTAAAGTGACAGGCGAGGAGGCAAACTCTGATGAAAAGCTGCTGGAAGCAGATTCTATTTTGTTTATTGCTTACTGGGATGTCAGCGTCGCATTTATTACCCAGCCCATCTCTAATGGTAACTTTCAAAAGGGAATCAGTGAAAAGGAATGAAAATTGCTAGATAGAGGAAGTGGACAATTTGGATTGTTCTTCACCATGATCTGCGTGGGCTTCTCTGCTGTAACATTCTATAAGTTAAGTTAATAATCCTTGCATACTGCATGCATCCCCCTCGTTCGGTTCCATCAGCACTTGTTAGTCCCCCAAAGCTGCACATTTTACATCGGGTTTATCTTTACTGTGCTCATTTTCAGAATTTGGAACAGTTGGGACCCACTCCGCTCTCCCAACTCTCTGTACCTGTTAGAAGTTGTCTCTAATCTGAATCAATTTATTGAAGTGATCTGTTGGTGTTGCAAAAAAAAAAACAAACTCGCAGTAATTTGGGATTTATTTGATTTTATGCTTTAAACGAACAGGAAAAGGGAATTACTGGACTCTGGACCCCAACTGCGAAAAGATGTTCGACAATGGGAACTTCCGCAGAAAGAGAAAGCGGAGAACTGACTCCAACTCGGCCCTGGCGGGCTCTCTCGCTGCCAAGTCCCAGGACAATCCACCAACGCCCGACCTGAAAATGACCCAGAGTCCGCCGCTGGTGCTCGAAACCACCTCACCAGATCTGGATCACTCCCGGGGATCCACCGAGGACCCGAAACCTTCCACACCCTCGTCCAGCCCTTGTCTGAACAGTTTCTTCAACAGCATGGCAGCCATCGGCAATGGACCCATCAGTAGACAAGTGTCGATGGGACTTGTCAATGACTTACCTCAAAGGAATGTAGCTGCACTCGCTTCCTACTCCTCCAACAGTAGCTTGTCCTCGCAGGAAGCCACCGAGGTGACGGACACCTTTCACTTAAACCGCACGGGTTACTACAACTCCTTCTCGGGGGCTCAGCCAAACCAATTCAACAGTCACTTCTACAATAGCTTCAGCGTCAACAGTTTAATTTATCCCAGAGAAGGCACGGAGGTCTAAAAAATACCCAATACTAAACAGATCGTGTGGAAAAATGAAGAGTTCAACTCGTCCGCTCCATCTTCACACTCCCTCCATCTTCAATCTCACTTTTTCCATCTTCACACTCCATCTTCCAACTCACTCTCCAGCTTCACACACTCTCCATTTTCACACTCTCTCCATCTTCACACTCTGTTCATCTTCAATCCCACTCCATTTTCACACACTCTCTCTCCATCTTCAATCCCATGCTCTGCATCTTCACACTCTCTCCATCTTCAAGTTCTCTCTCTCTCCATCTTCAATCCCTCTCTCGCTCCATCTTCAATCCCACTTTCACCATCTTCAATCCTTCTCCCTCCATTTTCACTCCCTCTCTCCATCTTCACTCCCTCTCTCTCCATCTTCAACCCCTCTCTCTCCATCTTCAATCCCTCTCCCTCCATCTTCACTCCCACTCTCCATCTTCAATCCCTCTCCCTCCATCTTCACCCCCTCTCTTTCCATCTTCATTCCCTCTCCCTCCAGCTTTACCCCCTCTCTCTCCAGCTTCACCCCCTCTCTCTCCATCTTCACTCCCTCTCCCTCCATCTTCACTCCCACTCTCCATCTTCAATCCCTCTCCCTCCAGCTTCACCCCCTCTCTCTCCATCTTCACTCCCTCTCTCCATCTTCACCCTCTCTCTCTCCATCTTCACCCCCTCTCTCCACCTTCACCCCTCTCCATCTTCAATCCCTCTCCCTCCAACTTCACCCCCCTCTCCCATCTTCAATCCCTCTCCCTCAATCTTCATTCCCTCTTTCCATCTTCAATCCCTCTCCCTCCAGCTTCACTACCTCTCACTCCATCTTCACCCCCTCTCTCTCCATCTTCAGTCCCTCTCCCTCCATCTTCAATTTCTCTCTCTCCATCTTCAATCCCACTCTCCAGTTTCCTACTCACGCTCCCTCGTTTTCAACTCACTAACCAGCACTTTTAACTCACCCTCCACAGCTTTTAACTCACCTTCCTTTCTGCATAATGAACTGTACTTTTGTTTAATTTATAGACACTCTTGTTTACTGACAAATTTGTAACGAACACAATGAGAGTTTGTAGCAACTCACAGCTAGTATTGAAGGGCCCAAAAATGTTTGAACTGTTATTATATCTGATCAAGCCGTGTCGGTGTGAGACGGTGTTTTTTTTGGCCATGCTGTGTGTGCATCTACGTGTGTGTATTTAATGTTGAGAATCGGAGCAGCTTTTGGGAACGATTGACATCGAAGTATATAATTGTGTAAAGTGACGAGAAATATCCAATTGTCGCTGAAACCTGACGCTGTCACGCCGATTAAACATAAATTTCCTTAGACAGTTTTTTCACACAGGAGTCCTGTAAAGAACAAGTCAAAATGGGATCACTCTTCGCCTGGTACTGGACTATCACATGGACATGTTAGAGCCCGTTAGCACAAACTTGAAGAAAATATCGTATTTAAATACCATTATCCGAACAGAAATGTAAATTAGCTCATTGTTTATATTGTGTAAATTATATTTCTGAAAGCTGTAGTTATATTTATATATCTTTTTAAAGTTTTGTAAATTAATCGGTGCAGTCTAGAAGGTTAAAAAGTGACCAATTTTTGGAAGTGTATTAAAAAACATGAAACGTTACTTTGAAATAAAAAAAATTGTACAGATGACTTGTCCCATGTGCCGTTTTTACGAAGGCTAGGGCTGTAAGTTAAATCTGGTATCATAGGATTTACAAAAAAAAAACTTTAAAAATGAAACATACATGTAAGAGTCTGTTTTCCGCAGCCGAAATTGCCCTCAGTGCAATATTGAAAAGAAGAGTCCATGAGCACAGACTTCAAGAAAGACTGATTTTTCATTATCAATGAATGAAGGGGTGATACTAGAAATCATGAATCAACAAGTTAGGTAAACAAGTCCTGGTTTGGGATTGCTCGGTTGTTAACTTAAATAACAGCAACTTGCATTTGTATAGCGCTTGTCATTCAAGAAAACGTCCCAAGGCGCTACAAAAGAGCGTGATCGAACAAAAATAATGCATCTGTGGCGCAAAACAGCAGAGTACATTTGGCAGAAGGCGCAGTTGAAATATGCTGTCGATTTAGCCAGCATAAAGTCATTTTTTTTTAAAAATTGCCACAGGGAAAGGGGTACAATTACACATGTCTGTCTGCAGTTTAACGTGTCGAGCGAAGAGTCGGATAGAATTCAGCCTGGGTTATTTTTTTGTTAAAATAAAGCGCCTTCTGAACGAAAAATAAATTAGCAGTTGGCTTTTAAATGACCATACTGTTTCAATGAGGAAGATACCTTGCCCCCATCCCCCGTCCAAGAAAAGTCCATCCAGCAATTTTTTTTTAAACTGTTGAATTTTAAAACGTTTCCATATAATGGAATCGTCTCCATCGGAAACGCCCAGGCTATTAGGCAGGCGTCAGGTAGAGACTAAATAACATTAGACATCATCTGCACAACAATTGCGAACTATTTAAATGATCCCTCGGGGAGTTCTTTCCTTTAAAAGGCAGACGACCCACAAGCGGCTCCTCAGACACTCATTAAAAACATTCTCAAACCCCGAGAGCGTTGAATGCCAAACATTTCATTATAGGATCCTAATTTACTTTTGGGCGCTTTATATTTTGAGGTCTGCCTCCCCGCCCCCTACTGCTTACCCCCTTAATTCTAAAGATAACGATACCTATTGAAACCTTTGGTATAGTGCCAAAGATTCTCACCAAAGCTGTCTAATATATATGTAACAAATGTTTTGGTGGTTCAAATCCTTTGGGGAAGGGCAATATGATTTACTGAACATGCCAAAAAATGCCTCAAAATATAAGTAAAATTGTGATCTGTATGAAGCCTCACATTGTATTGTTCATCCTTACATCTCTGGAGTGTTAAATGTTCTTACCAGAGGGGGTGCAATGTAGGTTTACGAGACTGATTCCTGGGTTGAGAGGGTTGTCCTATGAGGACAGACTGAGTAGAATGGGCCTATACTCACTGGAGTTTACAAGAATAAGAGATAATCTCATTACAGCATAGAAGGAGGCCATTCAGCCCATCGAGTCCATGTTGCTTCTCAATCCAGTCCGTCTTATTCCTCCATTCTATCCTCGTAGCCCTGTAAGTTTATTTCTCTCATGTTCCCATCCAATTTCCTTTTGAAATCATTAATCGTCGCCACTTGCACCACTCTCATAGGCAATGAGTTTCAGGTCATTACCACTCGCTGCTTAAAAAGTTTTTCTTCACATCCCACCTTAACTCTTGCCCAAAACATGAAATTTGTTTCTCCCTGTCCTTCATCTACAGCTAATGGGAAGAGTGTTTCTTTTTCTACTTTATCCAAACCTGTCATAATCTTGTACACCTCTATTAAATCTCCGCTCAATCTCCTTTGCTCCAAGCAGAATAACCTCAGCTTCTCCAAACTAACCTTGTAGCTAAAACCCCTCATCCCTTGAACCATTCTGACAAACCTCCTCTGCACCTTCTCAAGGACGCTCACATCCTTCCTAGTGTGACCAGAACTGGAAGCAATACTCTAGTTGTGGCCTAACCAGACCTTTATAAAGGTTCAGCATAACTTCCCTGCTTTTGTACCTAATACCTCTATTTATGAAGCCCAAAATTCCATATGCTATGCCCTTCCACCTTCAAATATCTCTGCACCCCCAGGTCCCTCTGTGTCTGCACACTCAATAGAACTGTGCCATTAGGTCTATATTGCCTCTCCCTATCCCTTTTCCCAAAATGCATCATCTCACACTTCTCTGTATTAAATTCCATCTGCCACTGGTCTCCCCATTCTGCTCACCCCGGGCCTGCAACCTATACCTCTGGAACCACATGTGGCTCTTTAACATCCCATTTGTGGCTCCCAACCTTTTCTGGTTGGATTGCATGATCATGAAAAAAGCCTAAAAAAACTTAAGTCAAGAAAATGACAAATTAAAGAACCTGATGGCAGCACAATTTGCTTAATCAAAAATTTAGTTTCTCCTCTGCTGGGCTTCAAAATAGCATTTTTAGGGATTATTTTGGAAAATATATAGCAATTGTGTCTTAAAAAGATAAATTAACTGTTCAAACTGCCCTTAACAGTGCCGTCTCCTAGTTGTTGACAGTTTATCTCATGATTCAATTCATAGGTATTAAAGAATTTAGCATTCACAATTATTTAATGCTAGAATTTACTAAATTGTATAAATGATATTAGGAAAAATATCACACACAGGGGATTTGTCTCACTTGCTGAAGAATTAAGAGCCATGTTTTTATTATGGGACTAGAAGACTAATTACACTGCACTTTACTGTTTCAAATGATGATTTTAACGAAAAAAATCATTGTACTCTAAATAAACCTGTTTGAGTGGTAAAGGTACATTATGGTTATAGATACTGCCTTTGGTTTGAGGAACAGGTTTTATAGTTGCGACCATTATTGTTTCTAATATTGCTGAGACGATTTATTATTCTGCATGTGCTATTAAAAGCTATTCTTTTATCACAAGAAACAATAGCCAAAAAATTGTCACAATTCTATACCAAAGAAAATGCACTGTTATGATTGTCCAGGAATAAGTTGATAAATACAAAGGCAAATCTAAGATTTAGGTAGCATCAAGATTCAACATTGAAAAAAAAAAATGTTTTTTACCCATTCCTGGGATATAGAAATTAGATTTTTGTCCGACCTCTGTAACAAGATTGAAATTCATTAGTAACTGTGGTCATTCTTATAAGCGTCAGAAAGAAATTAAAGCAAATGACTTTTTACAGCATCAGATAAGTGCACAGTGTTCCATAGATTTTCAATAAACAATTTTTACTCTTAAGGTATGCTTACACCTTTAATTCATTCTTTAAATTTTTTTTGTCTTGCAGCTCCCAAACATTTGTATTTTAGGCAAATTTTATTAAAGAAGATTTTTCAGGTAAAACACGTTGCCGACCTCTGTGCATCTATGTCCTGTTGCAGTCGATTGGTATCATTCTCACTGTTTGCCACTCCTCCAAGTCTGGTACCACTGCAAATTTTGAATTTTTACTCTATATTCCGTTATCCAAGTCATTTATATATATCAAAAAAAGCAGTGGTCGCAGCACTGTAGTACTGACTCTTAGGAAACAACCATTTACCACAACTTGCTGATTTCTTTCCTTAAGCCAATTTTTTTTATCCAAGCTGACACTGACCCTGCTATTTCATGAGCCTCAATTTTGTTAACCAGCCTTTTATGTGGTACTTTGTCAAACACTTTCTTAAAATCCCATATAGACAACATACACCGCATTCCCCTCATCAACCTTCTCTGATACTTCATCAAAAAAATCAATTAGATTAGTCAAATACAATCTGCCTTTTACACATCTGTGCTGGCTCTCCTTAATTAACTCAAACTTCTCCAAGTGCCTGTTGATTTTTCCCCGCAATGTTGTTACTAAAACCTTACCCACCGCTGATGTTAAACTAACTGGCTGTAGTTGCTAGGAATGTCTTACGCCATTTCTTGAACAAGAGTATCACATTTGTCACTTTCCAATTCTCTGGCACCTCCCCCATATCTAGGGAAGATTGGAAAATTAGGTTAAGCCTTTCTGCTATCTCCACCCCCACTTCCCTCCGGACCAGGCGACTTATCACTCTAAGCATTGCCAGCCTTTCAATTTTCACCTCATCCATTACCTCTACCATCTCCAATTCTATTGATATTTTGTTAGCATCCTCTTCCTTGGCAAAGAGCAATAGAAAGTACTCAATAAGTATTTGAGCCTTGCCCTGTATCTCTAAGTATATATCACCCTTTTTGTCCCTGATAGGCTCCACCCTGCCTCTTACTATCCACATGCCATCAGAAGATTTTTGGGTTCTCTTTTATGTTAACTGCCATTCCATTCTCATATTCCCTCTTTTGCCAGTCTTATTTTTCTCTTCACTTTCCCTCTCAACTTTTTTAAAAATTCACTCTTGGCATGTGAGCATCACTGGCAAGGCCCGCATTTACTGCCCATCCCAAATTGACCTTGAGCAGGTGGTGGCGAGCTGTCTACAACTGAGTGGCTTGCTAGGCCATTTCAGAGAGCAGTTTAAGAGTTAACCGTATTGGTGTAGGTCTGGAGTCACATGTAGGCTAGACCAGGTAACGACAACAGATTTCTTCCTCTGAAGGGCATTAGTGAACCAGATGGGTTTTTTTCACAACACTGTAGTTTTATGACTAATATTAATGAGACTAGCATTTTATTGCAGATTTATTAATCAATTGCACTTAAATTCCTCCAATTGCCGGGGTGGGATTTAAACTCATGTCCCTGGAGAATTACTCGAGACTTCTGGATTATTAGTCCCGCAACCCTGGACAGCGTACCTTCTTCCCAAAATCCACAAACAGGACTGTCCCGGCAGACCCATTGTGTCAGCCTGCTCCTGCCCCACTGAACTTATTTCATCCTATCTTGATTCTATCTTTTCTTCGCTGGTCCAGTCTCTTCCCACCTACATCCGTGACTCTTCTGATGCCCTACGTCATTTTGACAATTTCCAGTTTCCTAGTCCCAACCGCCTCCTCTTCACTATGGACGTCCAATCGCTCTACACCTCCATTCCCCACCAGGATGGTTTGAGGGCTCTCTGCTTCTTCCTGGAACAGAGGCCCAACCAGTCCCCATCCACCACCACCCTCCTCCGCCTGGCTGAACTTGTTCTCACATTGAACAACTTCTCCTTCAACTCCACGCACTTCCTTCAAGTAGAAGGTGTCGCTATGGGTACATACATGGGTGCTAGTTATGCCTGTCTTTTTGTGGGATATGTCGAGCATTCTTTGTTCCAGTCCTACTCAGGCCCCCTCCCCCAACTCTTTTTCCGGTACATTGATGACTGTATCGGTGCCGTTTCCTGCTCCCGCCCCGAACTGGAAAACTTTATGAACTTTGCTTCCAATTTCCACCCTTCTCACACCTTTACATGGTCCATCTTTGACACTTCCCTTCCCTTCCTCGACTTCTCTGTCTCCATCTCTGGGGATAGGTTGTCTACTAATATCCATTATAAGCCCACCGACTCCCACAGCTACCTCAACTACACTTCTTCACACCCTATCTCCTGTAAGGACTCCATTCCATTCTCCGAGTTTCTCCGTCTCCGACGCATCTGCTCTGATGATGCTACCTTCCATGACGGTGCTTCTGATATGACCTCCTTTTTCCTCAACCGAGGATTCCCCCCACTGTCAGGGAGGACAGGGCCCTCAACCGTGGTTGGCTCATTTCCCGCACCTCTACCCTCACCCCTTCCCCTCCCTCCCAGAACCGTGACAGGGTTCCCCTTGTCCTCACTTTCCACCCCATCAGCCTCCATATCCAAAGGATCATCCTCCGCCAATTCCGCCACCTCCAGCGTGATGCCACTACCAAACGCATCTTCCCCTCCCTTCCCCTGTCAGCATTCCGAAGGGATCATTCCCTCCGCGACACCGTGGTCCATTCCTCCATTACCCCCACCACCTCGCCCCCGTCCCATGGCACCTTCCCCTGTAATCGCAGGAGGTATAATACCTGCCCATTTACCTCCTCTCTCCTCACTATCCCAGTCCCCAAACACTCCTTTCAGGTGAAGCAACGATTTACTTGTACTTCTTTCAATGTAGTATACTGTATTTGCTGCTCACAATGTGGTCTCCTCTACATTGGGGAGACCAAGCACAGACTGGGTGACCGCTTTGCGGAACACCTCTGCTCAGTCCGCAAGCAGGACCCTGAGCATCCGGTTGCTTGCCACTTCAACACTCCCCCCTGCTCTCATGCTCACATCTCTGTCCTGGGATTGCTGCAGTGTTCCAGTGAACATCAACGCAAGCTCGAGGAACAGCATCTCATCGAACAATTAGGCACACTACAGCCTGCTGGACTGAACATTGAGTTCAATAATTTCAGAGCATGACAACCCCCCATTTTACTTTCATATTTAGTTATTTTTTCTTTTTTTCTTTTTTACATTTTTTACAATCCTTTTTTTTTGCATTTATTTCATTTCATCTTAGTTTGTTCAGTTTGCTTACCCACTGTTTTTTTTCATGTTTGCACTTGCTGCTGTTCAATATTCAGTCCGTTAACACCTTATCTGTGCTAATGCTTTGTCTTTCAACACACCATTAACATATTGTTTGCCTTTGCTCCATGACCTTTTGGTCAGCTATGTGGCCTTGTCCAATCTACACCTTCTCCTTTGTTATCTCTTGCCCCACCCCCACCTCACTTGCTTATAACCTGTGACATTTATAATATTTGTCAGTTCCGAAGAAGGGTCACTGACCCGAAACGGTAACTCTGCTTCTCTTTCCACAGATGCTGCCAGACCTGCTGATTGGTTCCAGCATTTCTTGTTTTTATTTCAGATTTCCAGCATCCGCAGTATTTTGCTTTTATTCTATTTTAGATTGTTCCTTGTTCTTCTCCATTGCTAATCTAGTATCCTATGATACAATAATCACTGTTACCGAAGTGCCCCCCCACAAACATTTGGTCCACTTGGCCCACCTCATTCCCCAGCAGCGGATCCAGCAATGCCTCCTTCCTAGTTGGACCGGGAGCATACTGGTCAAGGAAGTTCTCCTGAACACATTTCAAAAATGCCCTCCCCCTCTTTACCATCTTACCCTAACATAATCCTAATCAATATTTGGGTAATTAAAGTCCTCCAATATCACCACTCTATAGTTCTTGCACATCTTTGTGATTTCCCTGCAGATTTGCTACTCTATCTCTCTCTGACTATTAGGAGGCCTGTAGAATACCTACAGTAGTTGCTTCTCAACTCTAATCAAATGGATTCTGTCTTTGCCCCCTCAAGGACATCCTCATTTTCCAACACTACAATGTCTTCCCTAATTAGTACTGTCACCCCACCTCCCTTTTTTCCTTCCCTATCTTTTTTGAACACTTTATATCCGCAAATATTAAGCAACCAGTTTGTTGGTGGCATCACGCTGGATGTATTGAAAATGGCAGAGGATGATCCGCTGAATGTGGAGTCTGGTGGCGTGGAAGGTGGGAACACGGGCACCCTATCATGGTTCTCGAGGGAGGGGAAGCAAAAGTGTGGGAAATGGAATGGACACGGGCAAGATCTGTTGGCGGGTCATGTCATTCACCTACCTGACGCCAGGCTCCCGAAACAACTACTCTACTCTGAGCTTTGTCACAGCAAAAGACTCCTAGAAGGACAGAGGAAATATTTCAGGGACATTATCAAAACATCACTGAAGAAAGCCAAATTACCCACCAATTGATGGGAATCGCCAGTCCACGACTGCCCAAAATGGAGAAGGAGCATTCGGGAAGGCACCAAGCACCTAAAGATACATTGATGGGAGCACGCAGAGGTCCAAGTCCAGGCAGCAGAAGGAGAGCACAGCCCAAGCAACTAATCCTATGCCTTGAGGTGCCTGGTATAGATTATCAAAGTCGGACGATACAAAGATAGGTAGGAAAGCAAGTTGCGAGGAGTCTGCAAAGAGATGTAGGTAGATAGGTTAAGTGAGTAGGAAAAATATTTGACAGATGGAATATAATGTGGGAAGATGTGAAGTTGTCTACTTTGGCAGGAAGAATAGAAAAGCAGAATATTATTTATGTGGAGGGAGACTGCAGAATGCTGCAGTACAGAGGGATCTGGGCGTCCTTGTACATGAATCACAAAAAGTTAGCATGCAGGTACAACAAGTAATTAGGAAGGCAAATGGAATGTTGGCATTTATTGCAAAGGGGATGGAGCATAAAAGTAGTGAAGTCTTGCTACAACTGCACAGGGCATTCGTGAGACCACACCTGGAGTACTGGATACAGCTTTGGTCTCCTTACTTAAGGACAGATATACTTGCATTGGAAGCCGTTCAGAGAAGGTTCACTAGGCTGATTCCTGGGATGAAAGTGCTGTCTTATGAGGGAAGGTTGAGCAGGTTGGGCTTATACTCATTGAAACATATAAGATTCTGAGGGGGCTAGACAGGGTGGATGCTTCGAGGATGTTTCTCCTTGTGGGGGAATCTAGGACTGGGGGCACATTTTAAAAATAAAGAGTCTCCCTTTTAAGACGGAGATATGAAGGAATTTTTTTCTCTCAGAAGATTGTTAGTGTTTGGAATTCTCTTCCCCAGAGAGCAGTGGAGGCTGGGCCATTAAATATATTCAAGGCTGATTTACAGAGTTTTGATCTACAGGAGAATAAAGGGTTATGGGGGCAGACGGGAAAGTGAAGTTTAGGCCACAATCAGATCAGCCATGATCTTATTGAATGGCATAGCGGGCATGAGAGGCCGAATGGCCTACTCCTGCTCCTATTTCCTATGATCTGATGTTCTTAAGTTCCAAGTCTCCAAAGCATATAGGAGTGCAGGGATCGCTGCTGCTGGGTACACCTTAGTCCCGAGTTTGAGGCCCTGCTCATTGAATTAATTCTCTGTTCCTCAGTTGGCCGAAGGCAGAGCTGGCACATTGGAGATGGTGGTGGATTTCGTCATCTATTTCTGCCTTCGTTGAGAGGAGACTCCTGAGATATGGAAAGTTGTCCATGTTTTCCAGTGTCTCACCATGAATCCTGATCGACAGGGGGAGTGATGTTGTACTGTCGGAGAGGGTTGGAAGAGGACCTTAGTTCTTCAGATGTTTAAAGTAAGGCCCATTCTCTCGTATGCCTCAGTGAAGGAGTCAAAGAGTACTTGGAGCTCAGTCTCCGAGTGAACACATACACAAGCGTCATCTGCATACTGAAGCTCAATGACTGAGGTTGGAATGACCCTGGCTTTGGAGTGGAGGCGACGAAGGTTGAATAATTTCCCATCAGTCCTGTAGATTATCTCCACGCCTGTAGGGAGCTTGCTGGAGGTGAGGTGCAGAATTGTGGCGAGGAAAATGAAGAAGACGGTTGGTGCAATGCCACAGCCTTGTTTGACCCCAGTCTTCACTGAGATAGGGTCTGTGGTGGTCTGGTTGGTAAGGATGGTGATAAATTTCTGAGGGTAGCCAAATTGGAGGAGGTCTCTCCACAAACCCTCACCCTTGACGGAATCAAAGGTTTTTGTGAGGTTGAAAAAGGCCATGTGCAGCAGTTGATGCTGCTCCGTACATTTCTCTGTAATGTCTCTCAGTGGGCGAAATCCACATGGCGTCTCAGGGTGGAGCTCTTCGGTCACTAGAAGGAGGCGGTTGAAGAGAATCCTTGCAATGATCTTCCCTGTGGCAGACAGCAGGGAGACTCCCCTGTAATTACTGCATTTGGACTTATCTCCTTTCTTGAAGCTGGTCACGATTACAGCATTCCTGAGATCCTCAGCATGTGCTCCTCTTCCCAGATAAGGGATATGAGGTTCTGCAATTGCACAGGAGTGTGTCTCCACTGTGTTTTAGGATCTTGGCAGGCATTCCGTCTGCTCCAGAGGTCTTGTTGCTTTTCAGCTGATAAATGGCTTTTTCAATTTCATTCTGCACCAGGGCAACGCTGAGACAGAGCTGGGTAGTGTACTGAGGAATGGAGTCTCGGACACTCGGGTCAAAGATGAAGTCTCAGCTGAGGAGCTCCTTGAAATGTTCCCTCCAGTGGGAACTGACTACCTCTCTACCCTTGATAAGTTCTCCTCTGTTGTGGACACATGGTGGCTCCTGTTGGCTGGAAGGTGAGAGGTTGCCTGTAAGGCGCTGGCTGAGGAAAGCTCCTTTTGCGGGATCCTTGAGACCTTCGATGTTAACTTTCTTGCTGCAGTGTTTCTGTTGTCATCACTGCTGAGGGGCCAGGTGATGCAGATGACAGACCAAATTAGGTGACTAACAGTCCAGCAGTTGTTGGCACCTGTAATGGCCCAAGTGGCACCCCTGCGATCTTTCGCTCAGATGATGATATAGTCAAGCAAGTGCCAGTGCTTGGACTGTGAGTGTTGCCATGAGGTTTTGTACTTGTCTCTCTGATGAAACAGGGCATTGGTTATAACAAGATCATGTTCGAAGCATTCCAGGAAGAGAAGGATTCCATTAGACTTTGCTTTTTTTTATTCATTCATGGGATGTGGGTGTCGCTGGCTAGGTCAGCATTTATTGCCCATCCCTAATTGCCCTTGAGAAGGTGGTGTTGAGCTGCCTTCTTGAACCGCTGCAGTCCATGGGAAGTAGGTACGCCCACTGTGCCGTTAGGAAGGGAGTTCTAGGATTTTGACCCAGAGACAGTGAAGGAACGGCGATATAGTTCCAAGTTAGGATGGTGTGTGACTTGGAGGGGAACTTGCAGGTGCTGGTTTCCCCATGCATCTGATACCCTTGTCCTTCTGGATGGTAGAGGTCACAGGTTTGGAAGGTGCTGTCAAAGGAGCCTTGGTGAGTTGCTGCAGTGCATCTTGTAGATGGTCCACACTGCTGCCACTGTGCGTCGGTGATGAAGGGAGTGAATGTTGAAGGGGTGGATGGGGTGCCAATCAAGCAGGCTGCTTTGTCCTGGTTAGTGTTGAGCTTTTTGAGTGTTGTTGGAGCTGTACCCATCCAGGCATGTGGAGAGTATTCCATCATACTCCTGACTTGTGCCTTGTAGACGATGGACAGTCACTGGGGAGTCAGGAGGTGAGTTACTCGCCGCAGAATTCTCAGCCTCTGACCTGCTCTTGTAGCCATAGTATTTATATGGCTGGTCCAGTTAATTTTCTGGTTAATGGTGACCCCCAGGATGTTGATAGTGAGGGATTCATCGATAATAATGCTGTCGAACATCAAAGGGAGATGATTAGATTCTCTCCTATTGGAGATGGTCATTGCCTGACATTTGTGTGACTTGAATATGCTTGATACTTATCAGTCCAAGCCTGGATGTTGTCCAGGTCTTGCTGCATCTGGACACGGACTGCTTCAGTATCTGAGGAGTCACGAATGATGCTGAACATTGGGCAGTCATAAGCGAATATCCCACTTCTGACCTTATGATGGAGGGAAGGTCATGGATGAAATAGCTGAAGATGCTTGGGCCTAGGACACTACCCTGAGGAAGTCCTGCAGTAATATCTTTGGACTGAGATGATTGACCTCCAACAACCACAACCATCTTGCTTTGCGCTAGATATGAATCCAACCAGTGGAGAGTTTTCCCTCTGATTCCCATTGACTTCAATTTTGCTAGGATTCCTGGATGCCATACTCAGTCAAATGCTGCCTTGATATCAAGGGCAGTCACTCTCACTTCACCTCTTGAATTCAGCCCTTTTGTCCATGTTTGGACCAAGGCTGTAATGAGGTCAGGAGCTGAGTGGCGCTGGCAGTACCCAAACTGAGCGTCAGTGAGCATGTTATTGCTGTGCAAGTGTTGCTTGATAGCATTGTCGACGACACCTTCCATCACTTTGCTGGTGATCAAGAGTAGACTGATGAGGCGGCAATTGGCCAGATTGAATTTGTTCTACTTTTTGTGTACAGGAGATACCTGGGAAACTTTCCACATTATCAGCTAGCTGCCAGTGTTTTAACTAGAACAAAGAAAAGACAAAGAAAATTACAGCACAGGAACAGGCCCTTCGGCCCTCCAAGCCTGCGCCGATCCAGATCCTCTATCTAAACATGTCGCCTATTTTCTAAGGGTCTGTATCTCTTTACTTCCTGCCCATTCATGTATCTGTCTAGATACATCTTAAAAGACGCTATCGTGCCCGCATCTACCACCTCCGCTGGCAGCTGTACTGGAACACCTTGGCTGCAGCAGCAGTTGCTTCTGAAGCACGTCTTCAGTACTATTGCTGGGATGCTGTCAGGGCCCATAGCCTTTGGTGTAACCAATGCCTTCTGCTATTTCTTGATATCACGTGGAGTGAATCCAATTCACTGACGTCTGGCATCTGTGATGCTGGGAACCTCAGGAGGAGGCTGAGATGGATCATCCACTCTGCACTTCTGGCTGATGATGGTTGTAAATGTTTCAGCCTTGTCTTTTGCACTGATGTGCTGGGTTTGCCCATCATTGAGGATGGGGATATTTGTGGAGCCTCCTCCTCCAGTTAGTTGTTTAATTGTCCACCACCATTCACAACTGGATGTGGCAGGACTGCAGAGCTTAGATCTGACCTATTGGTTGTCGGATCGTTTAGCTCTTTCCCATAGAGTCTTAGAGTTATACAGCACAGAAACAGGCCATTCGGCCCATCGTGTCTGTGCCGACCATCAAGCACCTAGCCATTCTAATCCCAATTTCTATTGCATGCTGCTTCCGTTGTTTGGAACACAAGTAGTCCTGTGTTGTAGCTTCAACAGGATGACACCTCAGTTTTAGCTATGCCTGATGCTGCTCCAGGCATGCCCTCCTGCAGTCTTCATTAAACCAGGGTTGGTCCCCCGCTTGAGGTAATGGTAGAGTGGGGGATATACCGGACCATGAAGTTACAGATTATGGTTGAATACAATTCTGCTGCTGCTGCTGATAGCCCACAGCACCTCATGAATGTTGAGTTTAGAGCTGCCAGATCTGTTCTGAATCTATCCCATTTAGCACTTTGGTAGTGCCAAACAACACGATGGACAGTATCCTTCATGTGAAATTCAGTCTTCATCTTCACAAGGACTGTGCAGTGGTCACTCTTACCAATACTGTCATGGACAGGTGCATCTACAACAAGTAGATTGGCGAGGGCGAGGTCAAGTAGGTTTTTCCCTCTTGTTGGTTCCCTCACAATTTGCTGCAGGTCCAGTCTAGCAGCTATGTCCTTCAGGACTCGGTCACTTCAGTCAGTTGTGGTGCTACTGAGCCACATTGGTGATGGACATTAAAGTCCTCTACCTAAGGTACTTTCTGTGCCTTTACTACCCTCAGCGTTTCGCCTAAATGGTGTTCAATTTGGAGGAGTACAGATTCATAGAATCATAGAATCAAAGAAAGAATAAGGCACAGAATGAGGTCACTTGGCCCATCACGTCTGTGCTGGCCGAAAAATTATCCACCTATTCTAATCCCACCTTCCAGCATTTGGTCCGTACCCCTCAGATTACAGCACTTGAGGTGCATATCCAGACTCCTTTTGAATGAGTTGAGGGTTTCTGCCTCAACTATCCTTTCAGGCAGTGGGTTCCAGACCCCCACCACTCTCTGGGTGAAATCATTTTTCTTCATCTCCCCTCTAATGTTTGTACCAATCACTTTAAATCTATGCCTCTAGTCACTGACCTCTCTACTAAGGTGAATAGGCCCTTCACCTCCACTCTATCCAGGCCCCTCAAAATTTTGTACTTCAACCAGATCTCCCCTCAGCCTTCTCTGTTCCGAGGAGAACAACCCCAGCCTATCCAATCTTTCCTCATAGCTGCATTTTTCTAGTCCTCCAGCATCCTCGTAAATCTCCTCTGTACCCTCTCTAGTGCAATTACAACCTTTCTGTAATGAGGTGACCAGAACTGTACACAGTACTCAAGTTGAGGCCTAACCAATGAGTTATACAGTTCCAGCATAACCTCCCTGCTCTTATATTCTATACCTCAGCTAATAAAGGAAAGGATTTCATAGTTCTGATGGTCACTGACCTGAAACGTTAACTTTACTTCTCTCTCCACAGATGCTGCCAGACCTGCTGAGTATTTCCAGCATTTCTTGCTTATATTAAAGAATTTCATATGCCTTCCTAACCATCTTATTGACCTGTTCTACTACCTTCAGGAATTTTTGGACATCCACTCCAAGGGTCAAACAAGTTGGTCAAACAAGATCTTGGCTTAACACATGGATACTCACTATCCTTGATTAGCCTGTGCCTTTCTAAGTGACAGTTTATCCTGTCTTTCAGAATAGATTCCAATAATTTGCCCACTACTGAGGTTAGACTGACTGGCCTGTAATTATTTGGACTATCCCTCACACCCTTTTTAAACAGAGATACCTCGTTAGCAGTTCTCCAATCCTCCGGCACCACACCTGTATCCAGTGAGGACTGGAAAATGATGGTCAGACCCTCTGCTATTTCCTCTCTTGCATATTTTAACAGGCTGGGGTGCATTTCATCTGGTCTGGTGATTTGTCAACTTTCAAGGATATCAATCCCATTAATACTTCCTCTCTCCCTATGTTTATCACATCCAATACTTCACATCCCTCTTCCTCAACTACAATATCTGCATCATCCCCCTCTTTTGTGAAGACAGATGCAAAGTATTCATTAAGAACAATACCAACAACTTCCGTCCCTCCACATAGGTTACTTTTTTGGTCTTTTATGGTCTTTACTCTCTCCTTAGTTATCCTCTTACTCTTAATGTATTTATAGAACATCTCTGGGTTCACCTTGATTTAACTTGCTAATATTTTTTCATGCCCTCTCTTTGCTTTCCTAACTTCCTTTTTGATTTCACCCCTCCACTTGCTATACTCCTCTCGGCTTTCTGTAGTATTGAGTTCTCGGTGTCGGACATAAACTTTCCTTTTCTGCCTTATCTTACCCTGTAAGGTGCTTGACATCCATGGGGCTCTAGATTTGGCCGTCTCACAACTTTTTCTTTGTGGGAACATGTTTACTCTGAACCCCTTGAATCTCCCATTTGAATGCCTCCCGCTGCTCTGACACTGATTTACTTCAAGTAGCTGTTTCCAGTCCACTTTCACTAAATCACTCCTCAGTTTAGTAAAATTGGCCTTGCCCAATTGAGAACTCTAACTCCTGTTCTATCTCTGTCTTTTTCCATAATTATGATAAAATTGACCGAATTATGATCACTACCACCAAAATGCTCTCCCACTGCCACTCCTTCCACCTGCCCAACTTCATTTCCGGAAACTAAGTCTAAAACGGCACCCTCTCTTGTTGGACTTGCTACATACTGGGCAAAAAAGTTCTCCTGAATGCACCTCAAGAATTCTGCTCCCTCAATTCCTTTTACACTAAAACTATCCCAGTTAATATTAGGGTAGTTAAAATCCTCTACTATTATTGCCCTATTGTTCTTGCACTTCTTAGAGATTTGCCTACATATCTGCTCTTCTATCTGCCTTTGACTGTTTGGGGGTCTATAGTACACTCCCAGCAGTGTGATTGCTCCTTTTTTGTTCCATATGGCCTCATTTGATGAACCTTCCAACATGTCATCCCTCCTCACACCTGTAATAGTTTCTTTGACCAAAATTGCCACTCCCTCTCCTTTCTTATTCCCCTCCTTATCACAACTGAAAACCCTGTTCCCAGTAACATTGAGCTGCCATTACTGTCCCACCTTAAGCCATGTTTTTGTAATAGCTATGATATCATACTGTCACATGTCTATCTATTTTCTCAGCTCATCTGCTTTATTTGCTATATTCCTTGCATTGAAATGGATAGCCTTGGGCACTGTCAAACTCTCTTTTTTATTTTCTACCTTTGCTTGCTCTGTCTTCCAGACTCATCTATTAACTTTGGGTGGCACAGTGGCGCAGTGGTTAGCACTGCAGCCCCACAGCTCCAGAGACCCGGGTTCAGCTCTGGGTACTGCCGGTGTGGAGTTTGCAAGCTCTCCCTGTGACCATGTGGGTTTCTGCTGGGTGCTCCAGTTTCCTCCCACAGCCAAAGACTTGCAGGTTGATAGGTAAATTGGTCATTATAAATTGCCCCTAGTGGTGGTAGGAGAATTGGGGGAAGGTGGAGATGTGGTAGGGAATATGGGATTAATGTAGGATTCTTTCTTTTCTTTTGGGCCTCCTTATCTCGAGAGACAATGGATACGCGCCTGGAGGTGGTCAGTGGTTTGTGAAGCAGCGCCTGGAGTGGCTATAAAGGCCAATTCTGGAGTGACAGGCTCTTCCACAGGTGCTGCAGAGAAATTTGTTTGTTGGGGCTGTTGCACAGTTGGCTCTCCCCTTGCGCCTCTGTCTTTTTTCCTGCCAACTACTAAGTCTCTTCGACTCGCCACAATTTAGCCCTGTCTTTATGGCTGCCCGCCAGCTCTGGCGAATGCTGGCAACTGACTCCCACGACTTGTGATCAATGTCACACGATTTCATGTCGCGTTTGCAGACGCCTTTATAACGGAGACATGGACGGCCGGTGGGTCTGATACCAGTGGCGAGCTCGCTGTACAATGTGTCTTTGGGGATCCTGCCATCTTCCATGCGGCTCACATGGCCAAGCCATCTCAAGCGCCGCTGACTCAGTAGTGTGTATAAGCTGGGGGTGTTGGCCGCTTCAAGGACTTCTGTGTTGGAGATATAGTCCTGCCACCTGATGCCAAGTATTCTCCGAAGGCAGCGAAGATGGAATGAATTGAGACGTCGCTCTTGGCTGGCATACGTTGTCCAGGCCTCGCTGCCGTAGAGCAAGGTACTGAGGACACAGGCCTGATACACTCGGACTTTTGTGTTCCGTGTCAGTGCGCCATTTTCCCACACTCTCTTGGCCAGTCTGGACATAGCAGTGGAAGCCTTACCCATGCGCTTGTTGATTTCTGCATCTAGAGACAGGTTACTGGTGATAGTTGAGCCTAGGTAGGTGAACTCTTGAACCACTTCCAGAGCGTGGTCGCCAATATTGATGGATGGAGTATTTCTGACATCCTGCCCCATGATGTTCGTTTTCTTGAGGCTGATGGTTAGGCCAAATTCATTGCAGGCAGACGCAAACCTGTCGATGAGACTCTGCAGGCATTCTTCAGTGTGAGATGTTAAAGCAGCATCGTCAGCAAAGAGGAGTTCTCTGATGAGGACTTTCCGTACTTTGGACTTCGCTCTTAGACGGGCAAGGTTGAACAACCTGCCCCCTGATCTTGTGTGGAGGAAAATTCCTTCTTCAGAGGATTTGAACGCATGTGAAAGCAGCAGGGAGAAGAAAATCCCAAAAAGTGTGGGTGCGAGAACACAGCCCTGTTTCACACCACTCAGGATAGGAAAGGGCTCTGATGAGGAGCCACCATGTTGAATTGTGCCTTTCATATTGTCATGGAATGAGGTGATGATACTTAGTAGCTTTGGTGGACATCCGATCTTTTCTAGTAGTCTGAAGAGACCACGTCTGCTGACGAGGTCAAAGGCTTTGGTGAGATCAATGAAAGCAATGTAGAGGGGCATCTGTTGTTCACGGCATTTCTCCTGTATCTGACGAAGGGAGAACAGCATGTCAATAGTCGATCTCTCTGCACGAAAGCCACACTGTGCCTCAGGGTAGACGCGCTCGGCCAGCTTCTGGAGCCTGTTCAGAGCGACTCGAGCAAAGACTTTCCCCACTTAGGATTAGTATAAATGGGTGGTTGATGGTCAGCACAGACTTGGTGGGTCGAAGGGCCTGTTTCAGTGCTGTATGACTCTAAGGAGGTAATATTTACAATTTTCTCCCTTCCATTTTCATTTCTGATTTTGTGCCAGCTGAGTCTACCCCACCCCCCTGCCAAACTAATTTAAACCCTCCCCAACAGCACTAGCAATACGTCCCGTAAGGAACTCAGTCCCGGCTCTGTTCAGGTGCAACCCATCCGGCCTGTACAGGTCCCATCTACCCCAGAGCCAGTCCCAGTGTCCCAGGAATCTAAAGCCCTCCCTCCTGCATCATCTATCCAGCCATGCATTCATCTGTCTTATCCTTCTATTTCTATACTCACCTGTGTGTGGCATTGGGAGCAGAGGCCTGCTACCCGACCCGAGCCCAACGGGACCCGACGATGTATCGGGTTCGGGTCAGGTCGGGCCCATCTTCAGGGTACGATGTTCGGGCTCGTGTCAGGTCGGGCTGAGTCCAAGTCGAGTCGGATCGGGTCGGGCTGGGCACACATGGTACGTGCTGTGCCAGTAAGTATTGAAATTAAAAAAAACTTACCTGAGCTGGGAGTCCGGGACGAAACTGAATCTGTGCAGCGAGCGAGTGACGTCACGATGACGTCATCGCGCATGCGCTGCAGCTTCGTGGAGATTCCGAGTCTGACCGTAAATAAACGGATGATTGGGTCAGGCCCGGGTCAGGTCGAGTCAGGGCAGGTTCGGGTCGGATCGGGCTCAGGGCAAAATCGGAGGGACTCCGGCCGGTCAGGCTCGGGTCCATGGTGGTTCGGTCGGGTTTGGGTCGGGTTATTTTTACCCGACCTGAGCAGGCCTCTAATTGGGAGCAATCTGGAGATTACTACTTTTGAGGTCCTGCTTGCTAATTTCTTACCTAGCTCCCTAAATTCTGAATGCAGGACCACATCCCTCTTTCTACCTATATCATTGGTTCCGATGTGGACCATGACTGCTGGCTGTTCACCCTCCCCCTTCAGGATGCTCTGCAGCCGCTCAGTGACATCCTTGACGCAGGCACCAGGGAGGCAACACACCATCCGGGATTCATGGCTGTGCCCACAGAAAGAACTGTCTGTTCCCCTGATTACTGAATTACCTATCACTCTGGCTCTTCCAGTCTTCCCTGTACCCTGTTGTGCAGCTGAGCCACCTGTGGTGCCATGACCTTGGCTCTGGCTGCACTCCCCAGGTGAAGTATCACTTTCCTGAGTATTCAGAACTAAATACCTGTAGGAGAGTGAGATGTACTCAGGGGTCTCTTGAACTACCTGCCTGATTCTTTTTGACTGACTGGCGGTCACCCATTCTCTCTCTCCCTACATATTCTTAAGCTGTGGGGTGGCCACATCTATAAACCTGCTATCCACACAGCTCTCAGCCTCACGAATGCACTGCGGTGTTGCCACCTGCCACTCAAGTTCCAAAACCCGGAGCTCAAGCTGCTGCAATTGACAACACTTCCTGCAAAATGGTTATCCAGGATATGGGAAGCATCCTGGAGCTCCCACATAGCACAGGAAGAGCACTCTCAAGATTGAAGCACCACTGCCATTCTTTTATTTATTAGTTGATCCTTTGCTACTGCTAAAACAACCTTACCAATACTACAACACCTTAGAATTATTAATAAAACCTTACTAGTCCTAATAACTCCTACTATAAATCAATACATTTCACTAGTCAAGATAAACCTTACTTAAGAAAACATACTCACCAGCTACTCACTTGTTCCTTCTTATTAATACTTAATTTTTACTCGTTTTTAGTCTGCTGGTTTTGAGATAACCCAGATATTTGCTGAGACTCCCGAATAGCAGTTACCCACCAACCAATCACCTTACAGCTTTCCTGTGATGTCACTGTTCACTTGTTTTTTTCAAACTCAGGCGCGCCTGGACTCCTCTCTGCTGCTCTCCTGGAAGGTAAGTGCTGTAGGCCACAATCCTCGGGCTTTATTTAACTGCTCCCCTCTCCGTGTTGCTTCCACAGGTCCGTTCCTATCTGCTGCTCCTCTGGAAGGTTAGTGCTGTAGGCCGCGATCCTTGGGGCTTTATTTAACTGCTCTCTGCTCCGTGTTCCTCTCCTCTGCTCTCTTGGAAGGTAAGTGCTGTAGGCCATGATCCTTGGGCTCTATTTAACTGCTTCCCATTTCACGTTCCTCCTGCAGGTCAGCTCCTGTCCGCTGCTCTCCTGGAGGGTCAGCTGAGGTGAGGGAGAGGGGTGCGATAGGTGGCAATCAGCAAGAGGTTTCTTTGCCCATGTTTGACCTGATGTCATGACACTTCATGGGGCCTGGAATCAATATTGAGGACTCCCAGGGCAACTCCCTCCCGACTGTGTACCACTGTGCCTCCACCTCTGGTGTGTCTGTCCTGTCGGTGGGACAGGACAGATCCAGGAATGGTTATGGTGGCGTCTGGGACATTGGCTTTAAGATATGATTCAGTGAGTATGACTCTGTCAGGTTATTGCTTGACTAGTCTGTGGGACTGCTCTCCCAATTTTGGCACAAGTCCTAGATGTTAATAAGGAAGACTTTGTAGGGTCGACTGGGAGGGGTATGCTGTTGTCGTTTCCTGTGCTTTGGTCGATGCCGGGTGGTCATACGAAGATATGAACATATGAACAAATGATTTAGGAACAGGAGTAGGCCACAAGGCCCCTCGAGCCTGCTCCGCCATTCAACAAGATCATGGCTGATCTGATTGTAACATTAACTCCACATTCCTGCCTACTCCTGATAACCTTTCACCCCCTTGCTGATCAAGAATCTATCTACCTCTGCCTTAAAAATATTCAAAGACTCTGCTTCCACCGGCTTTTGAGGAAGAGAGTTCCAAAGACTCACAAACCTCTGAGAGAACAAAATTCTCCTCATCTCTGTCTTAGATGGGCGACCCCTTATTTTTAAACAGTGACCCCTAGTTCTAGATTCTCCCATAAGAGGAAGCATCCTTTCCACTTCCAACCTGTCAAGACCCCTCAGAACCTTATGTGTTTCAATCAAATCACCTCTTACTCTCCTAAACTCCAGTGGATACAAGCCGAGTCTGTCCAACCTTTCCTCATAAGACAACCTACCCATTCCAGGTATTAGTCTAATAGGCTTTCTCTCAACTGCTTCCAATGCATTTCTATCCTTCCTTAAATAAGGAGACCAATACTGTACACAGTACTCCAGATGTGGTCTCACCAATGCCCTGTATACCTAAAGCATAACCTCCCTACTTTTGTATTCAATTCCCCTCACAAGAAATGCTAACATTCTATTAGCTTTCCTAATTACGTGCTGTACCTGCATACTAACCTTTTGTGATTCATGCATGTGGACACCCAGATCCCTCTGCATCTCAGAGCTCTGCAATCTCTCAACATTTAGATAATATGCTTCTTTTTTATTCTTCCTGCCAAAATGGACAATTTCACATTTTCCCACATTTTACTGCATTTGCCAGATCTTTTCCTACTCACTTACGCTATCTATATCCCTTTGTAGCCTCCTTATGTCCCCTTCACAACTTACTTTCCTACCTAGCTTTGTGTCATCAGCACATTTAGCAATCGTACCTTTGTTCCCTTCATCCACGTCTTTTATATAAATTGTAAATAGTTGAGGCCCCAGCATTGATCCCTGCAGCACACCACTTGTTACATCTTGCCAACCAGAAAATGACCCATTTATGCCTACTCTCTGTTTCCTGTTAGCTAGCCAATCTTCTATCCCCCCAAAATGTTACCCCCTACACCATGAGCTTTTATTTTCTGCAATAACTTTTGATGTGGCACTTTATCAAATGCCTTCTGAAAATCTAAGTACAGTACACCCCCTTTATCCACAGCACATTACTTCAAAGAACTCCAATAAATAAATCGTGTTTAACCGATTTATTGGAGTTCTTTGAAGTAATGTGCTGTGGATAAAGGGGGTGTACTGTACTTAGATTTTCAGAAGGCATTTGATAAACACAATTTCCCTTTCACAAAACCAAGTTGAATCCATCTGATTACCTTGAATTTTTCTAAATGCCCTGCTATAACGTCTTTAATAATAGCTACTAACATTTTCCCTATGACAGGTGTTAAGCTAACTGGCCTGTAGTTTCTTGCTTTCTGTCCCCCTCCCTTTTTGAATAAAGGAGCTACATCAGCTATTTTCCAAACTAATGGAACCTTCCCCGAATCTAGGGAATTTTGGAAAATGAAAACAAATGCTTCAACTATCTCACTAGCCACTTCTTTTAAGACCCTAGGATGAAGTCCACCACGACCCGGGGACTTGTTGCCCGCAGCTCCAACAATTTGCTCAGTATTACTCCCTAGTGATTGTAATTTTCTTGAGTTCCTCCCTCCCTTCCATTTCCTGATTTACAGCTATTTCTGGGATGTTACTTGTATACTGTATGGTGAAGACCGATGCAAAATACCTATTCAATTCATCTGCCATCTCCTTATTTTCACTTATTAATTCCCCAGACTCACTTTCTATAGGACCAAAGCTCACTTTGTTCACTCTTTTCTTTTTTAAATATCCATAGAAACTCTTCCTATCTGTTTTTATATTTCTAGCCAGCTATCTCTCGTGCTCTAAGTTTTCTCTCCTTCTTAATCTTTTAGTCATCCTTTGCTGCTTTTTATATCCTGTCCAATCTTCCGACCTGCCACCCATCTTTGCTATGGTGGGATTTGAACTTGTGTACCCAGGGTATTAGCCCGGGCTTCGGGATTATTAGTTTACTTACATTACCACTACATCACTGTCTCCCCCAGTTCAAAACCCATCTGGTTCACTAATGTCCTTTAGGGAAGGAAATCTGCCGTCGTTATCTGGTCTGGCCTACATGTGACTCCAGACCCACAGCACAGTGTTGACTCTTAAATGCCAATCGGTTTAATTCTTTTTCAACTTTTCTGTAGCAGTTTGATACAACTGAGTGGTTTGCTAGGTCATTTAAGAGGGCAGTTAAGAGACAGTTACATTGCAGTGGGACTGGAGGTATGTGTAGTCCAGACTGGGTAAAGACAGCAGGTTTCCTTCCCTAAAGGACCTTAGTGGGTTTTTACAACAATTTGGTTGTTTCATGGTCACCATTCTTGAGACTAGCTTTTTAATTCCAGATTTATTAATTAATTGAATTTAAATTCCAGCAGTTGCCTTGGTGGGATACTCATACCCCCAGAGCATTAGTCAGGGCCTCTGGATTATTAGTCCAGTAAAATTATTGCCACACCACTGCCCTCTATGCTGGAAATACTCAGCAGGTCAGGCAGCATCTGTGGATAGAGAAAGAAAGTTAACATTTCAGGTCAATAATCGTTTATAGGATGATGTTTCTCTGTTCAAGATCAGCAAGGTTTTTGACAGTGGGCTTTGTCCCAGGCAACGACGCTTCTGTCTTCATTTAACCTCTGCAAGTGCACATATTAGAACCTGATAAATTCTTTTTGAAAATTCTCTCTCAGGATGTGGTCATCTCTAGTTGCCCTGGGGATTATTGTGTCAGCCTTCTTTTTGAACCGCTGCAGTCTGTGTAGTTCGGGTGCTTCCACCACATTGTTGGGTAGGGAGTGCCAGGATTTTGACCCAGTGATGATGAAGGAACGGATATTTAGAAAGATAGACTAATACAGCTAGGTGAAGAGGGATGGAAGGAGGTATGTGGAACATTGAAGCAGCAGAGACCAGTTGGGCCAAATGGCCTGTTTCTGTGCTGTAGCTGAGATGCAACTCGAAATGCCCACATCGGGTTGATGTGAGACTTAGAAGTAATGATGTTCCCATGGAGCTGCTGCCCTTGTCCATGTAGGTGATGGAGGTCGTGGGTTTGTGAGGTGCTGGTGGAGATGCCTTGTCGAGTTGCTTCAGGGTACACTGCAGCCAAAGTACGCTGGTGGTGGAGGGAGTGAATGTTTAAGCCAGTGGGTGGTGTGCCAACCAAACTTTGTCCTGAGTGGTGTTGAGATTTTGTTCTGGTAGATGATTTGTTTGGCTAGTAAACAAAGAAGATGCAATATTGCAAATGGTGATATGATGACATCATTCCAGCAATAGTACTGAAGACCTGTGCTCCAGATCTTGCCGCACCCCTAGCCAAGCTGTTCCAGTACAGCTACAACTTTGGCATCTACCCGGCAATGTGGAAAATTGCCCAGGTATGTCCTGTCCACAAAATTCAGGACAAATCCAATCCAGCCAATTACCTCCTTATCAGTCTACTCCCGATCATCAGTAAAGTGATGGAAGGTGTCGCCGACAGTGCGATTAAGCAGCATTTGCTCAGCAATAACCTGCTCGCTGACCCTCAGTTTGGGTTCCACCAGGACCACTCAGCTCCTGACCTCATTACAGTCTTGGTTCAAACATGGAAAAAGAGCTGAACTCCAGAGGTGAAGTGAGAGTGACTGCCCTTGACATCAAGGCAGCATTTGACCGAGTATGGCATCAAGGAGCCTGAGCAAAATTGGAGTCAATGGGAATCAGGAGGAAAACTTTCTACTGGTTGGAGTCATACCTAGCACAAAGGAAGATGGCTGTGGTTATTGGAGGTCAATCAACTCAGTCCCAGCGCATCACTTCAGGAGTTCCTCAGGGTAATGTCCTAGGTCCAACCATCTTCAGCTGCTTCATCAATGACATTCTCTCCACCATAAGGTCAGGTGGGGATGGTTGCTGATGATTGCACAATGTTCAGCACCATTCACAACTCCTCAGATATTGAAGCAGCCCATGTCCAGATGCAGCAAGACCTGGACAACATCCAGGCTTCAGCTGTTAAGTGGTAAGTAACATTCGCACCACACAAGTGACAAGCAATGACCATCTCAAACAAGAGAGAATCTAACCTTCTCCCCTTGATGTTCAATGGCATTACCATCACTGAATTCCCCACAAAGAGGGATTTCTTCACCCAGAGAGTGGTGAACCTGTGGAATTCTCTAGCACCGAAAGCAGTCGAAGCCAAATCATTAAATATATTCAAGAAAGAGTTAGATATAGTTCTTAGGGCTAAAGGAATCAAGGGATGCGGGACGAAAGCGGGAACAGGGTACTAAGCTTGGATGATCAGCCATAATCATACTGAATGGTGGTGCAGGCTTGAAGGGCCGAATGGCCTACTCCTGCTCCTATTTTCTGTGTTTCTATCTATATCCTGGGGGTTACCATTGACCAAAAACTGGACCAGCCACATAAATACTGTGGCTACAAAAGCAGATCAGAGGCTAGGAATTCTGCGGCGTGTAACTCATCTCCTGTCTCCCCAGTGCCTGTCCACAAGGCACAAGTCAGGAGTGTGATCGAATACTCTCCACTTGCCTGGACAGGTGCAGTTTCAACAACCCTCAAGAAGCTCGACACCATCCAGGACAAAGCAATCTGCTTAATAGGCACCTCATCCACCACCTTTAAACATTTGTTCCCTTCACCACCGATGCACAGTGGCAACAGTGTGTACCATCTACAAGATGCACTGCAACTCACCAAACCTCCTTCAACAGAACCTTTCAAACCCATCACCTCTACCAGCTAGAAGGACAAGGGCAGCAGATGCATGGGAGCACCACCACCTGCAAGTTCCCCTCCAAGCCACACACCATCCTGACTTGGAATTATATTGCCATTCCTTCACTGTCACTGGGTCAAAATCCTGGAACTCCCTTCCTAACAGAACTGTGGGTGTATCTTCATCCCAAGGACTGCAGCAGTCCAACAAGGCAGCTTATCACCACTTTCTCAAAGGCAATTAATGATGGGCAATAAATGCTGGCCTAACCAGCAATGCTCACATCCCATGAATGAATAAAAATAATCATTCCATGATCCCACCTGCTGAAATGTTTTAAATTTGCTGTTGATGAAATGCAGCCAATAACATAAAACCATGTTGTACAAGTTACTTTCTGCTGCAACTGAAATTAATCACACTGATTTCTTGGGATGGGGTATTGGAGTTGGCATAGATTGCCCAACGAATAAAATAAAATAGTCATTGAGCAATCGTAGGACGATATCTGGATTGCCTAATATTTCACTACCCATTTAATCCCAAGAAGAAAAGTGCCAAATAGCTTTTTCACCATCATTTATATTTCAGAGGTGATAATGGAGGGAGACTTACCTTTGGAGACAGAGCGACAATATAAATGATGTGCATACATACATATCTCCAGTGGTACAGAGCATCCTCAAGTCAGATGATTTCACCCCTGCCTCTGTTTGTTTGCACTAGAGTGCTGACTTGGGTTGCAACAGAGTGCTACAGTGGAAGTTTGGTAAGTGAGGATAATTAAGGGTTAATTTTATCTTAAATCTAATCTGTCTTTTATTTAGCAGATCAGCTTAACAGTTGCTGTTAGGGTTGGAGAAGGTGGGTTTCAGACCAGCTTTAAACAGGGTTCACTCAGGCTCTGCTTGCAGCTGCACCTTGTTAATTAGAGAATTGGTTTAAACCAGTTTTCAGGG
Organism: Heterodontus francisci; assembly: GCF_036365525.1. Taxonomy (NCBI): domain Eukaryota; kingdom Metazoa; phylum Chordata; class Chondrichthyes; order Heterodontiformes; family Heterodontidae; genus Heterodontus; species Heterodontus francisci. Next base: position 27,427,121 of record NC_090371.1, on the reverse strand, counting down.
GGCGAGAGTGAGTCAGTATAAAAGTGAGCCATCTTACAGTGCTGACTTTGTTTGCATTAGAGTGCTACAGTGGAAGTTTGGTAAGTGAGGAAGTTCGGTTAGGAGGGAGCGAGGAGCTCCTTTCATTTCCTACCTGTCCTCAGAGTGAGGGGAGCTCAGAGCTTCCAAACAGCACAGCTGACTGGGAGAAGACTTGGAGGGCAGAGTTCTGTACTGGTAAGTATAAAAAACTTACCTCTGGTAAAAAAAAACACAGTGATGTCACAGGACAGCTGTGACCTGATTGGCTGGTAGGGAATTTTTTTTTACTGAATTTGAAAATAAAACATTGATAAAAATTGATTAAAACCCTAATTAACTAATAAGTAGAGTAACTAAACCAGAAGGAGGAGATCACTGTATTTAGTTAGCATTTAATATTTATAGTAGGAATCTAGCACTAGGGACCATATAGGTATAACAATTTAGTAAGGATTTAATAAGTATTTATTTATCTTAAATTAATTAGTGCCAGAAATGTCAGTTAGAGGGATGAAGTGCTTCACCTGTGAGATGTGGGAAGTCCGTGATGCTTCCAGCGTTCCGGACGACTGCATCTGCAGGAAGTGTACCCAGTTGCAGCTCCTCACCGACCGCATGGATCGGTTGGAGCGGCAACTGGATGCACTTAGGAGCATGCAGGCGGCAGAGAGCGTCATAGACAGGAGTTTTAGAGAAGTGGTTACACCCAAGGTGCAGGCAGATAGATGGGTGACCGCTAGAAGGGGCAGGCAGTCAGTGCAGGAATCCCGTGGCTATCCCCCTCTCTAACAAATATACTGTTTTGGATACTGTTGGGGGGTGGATGGCCTATCAGGGGAAAACAGCAGCAGCCAGAGCAGTGGCACCACGGCTGGCACTGTTGTTCAGCAGGGAGGGACAAAGCGCAGAAGAGCAATAGTTATAGGGGACTCTATAGTCAGGGTCACAGATAGGTGCTTCTGTGGATGTGAAAGAGACTCCAGGATGGTATGATGCCTCCCTGGTGCCAGGGTCAAGGATGTCTCTGAACGGACAGGGGGCATTCTGAAGGGGGAGAGTGAACAGCCAGAGGTTGTGGTACACATCGGTACCAATGACATAGGCAGGAAGAGTGATGAGGTCCTGCAGGGGGAGTTTAGGGAGTTAGGTAGAAAGTTAAAAGACAGGACCTCTAGGGTTGTAATCTCGGGATTACTCCCTGTGCCACGTGCCAGTGAGGCTAGAAATAGGAAGATAGTGCAGCTAAACACGTGGCTGAGCAGCTGGTGTAGAAGGGAGGGTTTCAGATATCTGGACCATTGGGATCTCTTCAGGGACAGATGGGACCTGTACAAGAAGGACGGGTTGCATCTAAACTAGAGGGGCACAAATATCCTGGCTGCGAGGTTTGCTAGCGTCACTCGGGAGGGTTTAAACGAGTGTGGTAGGGGGGGTGGGAACCAGAGCAGTAGGTCAGCAAGTGAAATAAATGAGGGGGAACTAGTAAATAAGGCAAGTAAGACTAAGAGGAAGAGCAGGCAGGAAGATGTTGCGGAGCACAGCGGGACTGGTGGTCTGAAGTGCATTTGTTTCAATGCGAGAAGTATAACAGGTAAGGCAGATGAACTTAGAGCTTGGATTAGTACTTGGAAATATGATGTTGTTGCTATAACAGAGACTTGGTTGAGGGGAGGACAGAATTGGCAGCTAAATGTTCCAGGATTTAGAAGCGTCAGGCGGGCTAGAGGGGGATGTAAAAGGGGTGGGGGAGTTGCATTACTGGTTAAGGAGAATATCATAGCTGTACTGCGGGAGGACACCTCGGAGGGGTCATGCAGCGAGGCAGTATGGGTGGAGGCTCAGGAACAGGAAGGGTGCAGTCACGATGTTGGGGGTTTTCTACAGGCCTCCCAACAGCCAGCGGAAGGCAGAGGAGCAGATATGTAGACAGATTTTGGAAAGGTGTAAAGGTAACAGGGTTGTAGTGGTGGGTGATTTTAACTTCCCCTATATTGACTGGGACTCACTTAGTACTAGGGGCTTAGATGGGGCAGAATTTGTCAGGAGCATCCAGGAGGGCGGCTTGAAACAATATGTAGATAGTCCAACTAGGGATGGGGCCGTACTGGACCTGGTATTGGGGAATGAGCCCGGCCAGATGGTCGAAGTTTCAGTAGGGGAGCATTTTGGGAACAGTGACCATAATTCCATAAGTTTTAAGGTACTTGTGGATAAGGATAAGAGTGGTCCTCGGGTGAAGGTGCTAAATTGGGGGAAGGCTAATTATAACAATATTAGGCAGGAACTGAAGAATTTAGATTGGGGGCGGCTGTTTGAGGGTAAATCAACATGTCAGTTGATTAGAATCCAGGACCAGCATGTTCCTGTGAGGAAGAAGGATAAGTTTGGCAAGTTTTGGGAACCTTGGATAACGCGGGATATTGTGAGCCTAGTCAAAGAAAAAGGAAGCATTCGTAAGGGCTGGAAGGCTCGGAACAGACAAACCCCTTGAGGAATATAAAGACAGTGGGAAGGAACTTTAGCAAGGAGCCAGGAGGGCTAAAAGGGGTCATGAAAAGTCATTGGCAAACAGGATTAAGGATAATCCCAATGCTTTTTATACGTATATAAAGAGCAAGAGGGTAACTAAGGAACGGGTTGGCCCGCTCAAGGACAGAGAAGGTAATCTGTGTGGAGCCAGAGGAAATGGGCGAGGTACTAATTGAGTACTTTGCATCAGTATTCACCAAAGAGAAGGACTTGGTGGATGATGAGCCTAAGGAAAGGAGTGTAGATAGTCTCAGTCATCTCATTATCAAAAAGGAGGAGGTGTTGGGCGTCTTGCAAAGCATTAAGGTAGATAAGTCCCCAGGGCCTGATGGGATCTGCCCCAGAATACGAAGGGAGGCAAGGGAAGAAATTGCTGGGGCCTTGACAGAAATCTTTGCATCCTCATTGGCTACAGGGTGAGGTCCCAGAGGACTGGAGAATAGCCAATGTTGTTCCTTTGTTTAGGAAGGGTAGCAAGGATAATCTAGGAAATTTTAGGCCAGTGAGCCTTACGTCAGTGGCAGGGAAATTATTAGAGAGGATTCTTCTGGACAGGATTTACTCCCATTTGGAAACGAACAAACGCATTAGCGAGAGGCAGCATGGTTTTGTGAAGGGGAGGTCGTGTCTCACTAACTTGATCGAGTTTTTTGAGGAAGTGACGAAGATAATTGATGAAGGAAGGGCAGTGGATGTTGTCTACATGGACTTCAGTCAAGCCTTTGACAAGGTCCCTCATGGCAGATTAGTACAAAAGGTGAAGTCACACGGGATCAGAGGTGAGCTGGCAAGATGGATACAGAACTGGCTCTGTCATAGACAGAGGGTAGCAGTGGAAGGGTGTTTTTCTGAATGGAGGGATGTGACTAGTGGTGTTCTGCAGGGATCAGTGCTGGGACCTTTGCTCTTTGTAGTATATATAAATGATTTGGAGGAAAATGTAGCTGGTCTGATTAGTAAGTTTGCGGACGACACAAAGGTTGGTGGAGTTGCGGATAGTGATGAGGATTGTCAGAGGATACAGCAGGATATAGATCGGTTGGAGACTTGGGCGGAGAAATGGCAGATGGAGTTTAATCCGGACAAATGAGGTAATGCATTTTGGAAGATCTAATGCAGGTGGGAAGTATATAGCAAATGGCAGAACCCTTAGGAGTATTGACAGGCAGAGAGATCTGGGCGTACAGGTCTACAGGTCACAAAGTGGCAAGGCTGGTGGATAAGGTAGTCAAGAAGGCGTACGGCATGCTTGCCTTCATCGGTCGGGGCATAGAGTATAAAAATTGGCAAGTCATGCTGCAGTTGTACAGAACTTTAGTTAGGCCACACTTCGAATATTGCATGCAATTCTGGTCGCCACACTACCAGAAGGACGTGGAGGCTTTGGAGAGGGTACAGAAGAGGTTTACCAGGATGTTGCCTGGTCTGGAGGGCATTAGCTATGAGGAGAGGTTGGATTAAACTTGGATTGTTTTCACTGGAACGACAGAGGTGGAAGGGTGACATGATAGAGGTTTACAAAGTTGAGTGGCATGGACAGAATGGATAGTCAGAAGCTTTTTCCCAGGCTGGAAGAGTCAGTTACTAGGGGACATAGGTTTAAGGTGAGAGGGGCAAAGTTTAGAGGGGATGTGCGAGGCAAGTTCTTTACACAGAGGGTGGTGAGTGCCTGGAACTTGTTGCCGGTGGAGATGGTGGAAGCAGGTACGATAATGACGTTTAAGAGGCATCTTGACAAATACATGAATATGATGGGAATAGAGGGATACGGTCCCCGGAAGTGCAGAAGGTTTTAGTTGAGGCAGGCATCAAGATCGGCACAGGCTTGGAGGGCCGAATGGCCTGTTCCTGTGCTGTACTGTTCTTTGTTCTTTGAAGGAAAATGCTACGATGCTGGTTGCTGTGACCACTGTTTTTATTTGGTTTCCGTGTTCTACTATAGGCGGCCATCTCTTCTGCTGCCTCGGCCCTAATTTATGGTATTTCCTCCCTAAACCTCTCCACCTCTCTTTTCTCCTTAAAACCTAACTCTTTGACCAAACTTTTAGTCACTTGTCTTAATATCACTTTATGTAGCTGTCAAATTTTATTTGATGATGCACCAGTGAAGCACCTTGGGATGTTTCTACCGTGTTAATGACGCAAAATACCAAGTATATGCTGTTGGTTGTGGGAGAGGAGCAGAGTTCACACCCCACCTCTACATCTACAATGTATGTCTTACATTGCTGCCTTAATAGAGCCTGTCCCTGATAAGAAGGGCTGCCTGCTGCCAGAAACATCAAGTAATGAACACAATCTTTCAGCCACAATTCCTGCATAATCCCATACACAATATACACAGTCTCAGTTATAAAAAGCCACTCCATCCACTCCTGTGCAGGTTTAACTAGTGCTTTTAGCCAGGAAAGTAGGAACAACATTCTAACCAGTTATTAGAGATAGATCTAATCAACTCAAATGACTGCATATTCCAACAGTAGAAAACTATAATCTCTCAACTTCAGAAATCATGCTTATATTTTGTATTCCCCAATTTGTTCTGTGAATAGATCAACATCCCGTTGCAGTGCATCAATAACATTTTATTTTATTTCCATTTTTGCAGCAAGCATGTCTTGTCTAATCAGTAGTTATCCTCTCTTACCTTTGATAACTCTTCCCTTTGTCTTCCTTTATCTATGCCATTGGCCTTACTATTTCTTCTGATCTCAAGTGGAACTCTCATCACTAATGTAGCCTGCAACAAATTCTGCTTTTTTTTTGTGTCAAGCACTTCTTTTTCCCTTAGTACTTTTAAATCTTTCCAAAGACCAAATCTGCCCAATACTCTTCTAACTCCTCTCTGCATTTCTAGGTAGAATACAAGAAAAAGCTACCTATTAGAAGTACCTCTCTCTCTCTCCCTCCTCAATTCCCCAGATTCCCTCTCCATCACAAGCCTGCCAACACTCATACATGGGTGAAGTACAATTGAGCACAGACATCCATGAAACTGTACCCAACAATGACAACAACAACTTACATATATATAGCGCCTTTACCATAATAAAACATCACATGGCACTTCACAGAAGCATTATAAAGCAAAATTAGTCACTGAGCAACATAAGGTGGTATGAGGGAAGGTGGCCAAAAGCTTGATCAAAGGTTTTAAGTAGAGTCTAAAAGAAGGATAAAGTGGTGGAGAGGCAGGAAGGTTTAGGAAGGGAATTCCAGAACTTAGGGCCAAAACAGCTGAAGGATGGCCACCAATGGTGGAGCGATTAAAATTGGGTGCTCAAGAGGCCAGGATTATATGAGCACAAATATCTTGGAGGGTTGTGGGGCTGGAGGAGATTAGAGATAGGGAGTAGTTCCTTCAGGAAAGGAAAGGTGAAAATTAGAGGGGAATGCATAATCTGATTGCCCCAGCACTAAAACTGTAGATGTGATAAAGTTCTGGTACAGGTCTAGAACATAGTAGAGTAATGGGCACAATTTAATTGTTTCAGTTTATATCGCACCAGCGATTTCACAAGAGATTTTCATTTCTGTAGTGACTTTTGTGGCTTTAGGACATGCCATAATGTTTCACAGTCATTGAAATATCTTTGAAGTGTAGATACTGGAAATTGTGCTAAATATGTTACATGTTAAGGGGAGGATGAACAACAGAATGCTCATTAGGGTAATAGAAATAAGGACAGACAGGACCTTCTACTCCCTCTACTGCAGGTGGAAGGATGGTCATAACCTCATTAACAACAATTTACACTTGTATAGTGATTTTAGTGTAGTTAAAACCTCCTGCTTCACAGGAGTGATTCTCAAACACACATTTGTCACCAAGTCACATAAAGGGATATTAGGACAGGTGACATAAAGCTTGGCCAAAGGAGGTTTTAAGGAGCATCTTAAAGGAGGAAAGTGAGGTAGAGAGGTTTAGGGAGGGAATTCTAGAGCTTAGGACGAGGCAGCTGAAGACACGGCCACCAATGGTGAAGTGATTAAAATTGGGGATGCTCAAGAGGCCGGAAGTGGAGAATAGTTGAGATATCAGAGGGTTGTAGGGCTGGAGGGGTTACAGAGATAGGGAGGGATGAGGCAAAGGAGGGCTTTGAACACAACGATGCGACTTTTAAATTCAAGGCTTTGCAGGACCGGGCACCAATGTGCATCAGTGAGCACAGGTGAGATGAGTACAATAAGGAGATTAAGGGGCAACTTTTGTTTCAGGCATGCTGCTAGTGGTGGGTATAGCAATTGGGCTGCCTGCTCATAGGCATTGGTGAGCGACCTGAGATATTTTGAGGGCGAGACCCCATTTATTTAACGCTGGCAAGCTGTGAGCATTGAAGCGTTGCTCACCAGCAGCTGTCAGTTACGGTGCATAACAATACCGGTGGCTCCTCCCCGAAAGCAAGCCAATTGTTCCATCGTAAGTGGAAGCAATCATGGGGTAGGTGAATGGGCCAGCAGCAAGCTGGAAGATTTTTGTGGGGCCAAGAGGAGCATTAAAGCTATAATGTTTCTGGCTGCATTTTCTCTTTTAGTCTAACTGGATAGGCCACTCAGTGCCTGGCATCAATGAGTGAAGCATGCACAGTGCCCACCCTGCCCACTGATAACTCAAAATTGCATTTGGGTCCTACAACCAGCAATTTGTATATTGTAAGTAGGTTCACACCTCAATCAGCTCCAAGCTGGACTGTCTGTGTGAAGGCCACAAAGAAAATGCCAGTGAGCAGATCTGAAGTAGGAATAGGATGGCAGCTTCAGCTCCATGGTTTCTGGGATGTTTCTGCTTATTCCTGTCAAGTAACTGGCCCTTAGAATCAGGGCCTATAGCTAACTGATGAATTCTGCTATCACTTGGAGCCAGATTTTAAGGATACTTGGTCTTAGGGCTTTTAACTATAGGTTAGGCTGAAGATTATAAAATTGAGGTTGAGTTTTTGTGAAGTTGGTTAGGTTATTTGAGATAGAAAGGGATGGGAGAACCAAGAAGCTTCAGCATACAACATAGACATAGGTTAGATAGCAGAAGATGTTTCTTTTTACAGAGGGTCCACAACCTCTGGAGCACATTATCAAAATGTGTCTTAAGTATAAATCCACTGAGGTCCTTCAGAAGCCAGTTGGACAAATTCTAGAGAGTCAAGAACACAGAGCTATAGGAGGTAATTTGAGGTGGAGCTTTAATCATTGATATCAGTCACAAGCTGTTTGATTGCCTTTTGGTTTGAAGAGGAATCTCCCAGAGCTATTTCCCTAAATTGGCCCTTGGTTTTTGCTCTTCCCTTTTTGCATCTTGTTGGAGACCATGTCAGAATAGGACAAGGCTGGTTGGATGCGTTTGTGTTTTCTTGCCCTTTTATAAATGCTAGTAATACATGAATACAGTATCTGCAATGCCCTAATCTTAAGTGAACCAATTTATTTCAAAGTGCAGCAAGCTGACTGGTTGACTGGTCATAGATCTGAGTTACCTGCTCCAAACATGGTTCAGTACATTGTTAAGCAAACTCCCACCCCTCAGTAAAGAATAAATCATTGGATAAACTTTCAGCTTTCCAATAGAGTGTATAACTGGCACTGTAGATCAGCCATACATTATAGAAATTGATTAAAAGGGAGATAGACAGCAATCTTCCTCAAACAGTCAACTGATTCTGAATCTTTCCTTTTCTGGGATAGTGCTTACAGCATCCTACAGTACCAAGGGATCTGGGTGTTCTTGTTCGTCAATCACAAAGTCAGCTTGCAGGTACAGCAAGTAATTAGGAAGGCAAATGGAATGTTGGTCTTTATTGCAAGGAGAATGGAATATTATCTCAGGAAATCTTGCTACAACTGTACAGGGTATTGGTGAGACTGCAGCTTAGAATACTGTATACTGTTTTGGTCACCTTATTTAAGGAGGGACAAGCTTGCATTGGAAGCAGTTCAAAGAAGGTTTACCAGGCTGATTCCTGGGATGAGGGGTTTGTCTTATGAGGAAAGATTGGGCCTGTACTCATTGGAGTTTAGAAGATTAAGAGGTGATCTTATTGAAACATATAAGATTCTGAGGGAACTTGATAGGGTAGATGCTGAGAGGATGGGGGGAATCTAGAAATTAAGGGGTCTCCCATTTAAGACAGATGAGGAGGAATTTCTTCTCTCAGAGGTCTTAAATCTTTGGAATTCTCTTCTCCAGTGAGCAGTGGAGGATGGGTCATTGAATATATTCAGGGCTGAGTTAGTCAGATTTTTGATCTTCAAGGGAGTCAAGGGTAATGGGGGGCAGGCAGGAAAGTCAAGTTAAGGCCACCATCAGATCAGCCATGATCTTATTGCAGGCACAAGGGGCCGAATGGCCTAATCTTGCTCCTATTTCTTATGTCTTATGTTATGTTCTTGTAGTTGTGCAAAGAAATTATTTTTGGATTTGCTTTCAACCAGTTTAGCTCAAATCCTAAGATTATGCTTAGATTTCTTTACTAGTGGGAAGAGTCTATTCTCCTTTCTTGTTAATTCACTTTATTATTTTAAACACCTCAGTCAAATTGCCCTCAATCTGTACATCGCAGGGAATATAACCCATATTTATCCACTCTCTCCATAATTAAATTATTTTATTCCTTCAGCTCAAAGGCCAAAATTCTACAAACCCTCAGGGGTGTACCCATTTTTCCGGCATAAAATGTGTGCAAAACATATCAATTCAGCATGGGATGGGCAAAAACTAGCTTTAGGCCCTTTCAATAAGTTAATTAGTGGCTCAACCACTGAAGGAAACCTCTACAAAATTTGTTGCTGATAAACGAATCATACATTGGGCCTACCCTGCTTAGGCTTCTTCAATGGCCCTCAGGGTTGCTACCTAAAGGTATGTTTACTTTTTTAATTTTTGAAAACCCTTTCTGTGAACACAGCGGAGGCAGAATGCTCCCCCTGACTCCACGATTCTATCGACTGCACATCTTCCTCATTCCACAACCTGCCGTTGACTCATTCAACTCGCCCAGAGCTTACCTGAAGGCTGCTGATAGTGTGGTCAGCATGGATAAGCACTAGCAACTCACCCTGACTATTTGGATGAGGCCTTGGGCCCAATTTAGGCAAGGCCTTGGGCCTCGCTGCATGGGGTGGGGGGGGGGGGGGGTGTGCTGATTGCGTAGTGCTGAGACTGTGCCTGAAAATGGGCATAAACTAATTTCTAGTGTTTTGTGTTTCCCATTCCCATCTCAAAAGGGGACTATGTAACATGTTTTTTTACTTGGTTGCATCTGCCATCGCTGGTGTTGGCTGAATTGCAGATAATTAATTTTCTTTTATTTCTAAAATTCTCTCTGCTCACTCCAGTTTCTCCTTTGCTCTGTGGTATTATGCTTAAGGGAGCAATCATGCATGAGTTTAGATGTTGAATGTGTTGGCAGGTTTTTGACCTTTTGGTGTATAATCGCCGATTCACATCCTGTCCTGATATGTACTTTCCACCAGAGATCACTGGTTAGGGCAAGATTCCTGGAGAATTTCTTCTCCCTGTCGAGCTCACCACTCTGAATCTTCTACTCTTTTCCTGGCTGTTATTACTTATCTTGGCCTCTTCATAGGATCAAGCGCAGGGCCTAACTTTCTTTTTCTTTTTTCAGGCAAAATGTGTTGACCTTACAAATGTGGTGCATTGAGAAGGTGGGCTGGCTATCGGAAATTCTAGGAAATTTCTCAAGTGCTCCTGATCGGTCAGTGGTTGCTGATTTATGGGAGTATTCCCTGCTACACTTCAAACAGTTACATCATATCCTTAAAGTTCACCAGAGCAGGTGGACAGGGTTAATAGGTTACATATAGTGACACTGCTATTTCTACTTAGAATGAAGATGGTTGGGTAATTCCCCATCAATCATGCCTGGCAACCACACTGCTGTAAGTACTGGGTCTGATTTCATGCACATAACTTGTATTATGTAACTATCCTGCAGTTGCTGCATTATGCTGGAGAAATCACCCTGCTTTTATTGGGAGACATTACAAACCTATGAACAGGAATTAGGAGCAGGAGTAGGCCACTCAGCCCCTCGAGCCTGCTCTGCCATTCAATAAGATCATGGCTAATCTAGTTGTAACCTTGACTCCACCTTCCTGCTGACCCTGGTGACCTTTCACCCCCTTGCTATTCAACAATATATCTACCTCTGCCTTAAAAAAAAATATTTAAAGACTCTGCTTCCACTGCCTTTTGAGGAAGAGAATGCCAAAGACTCATGACTCTGAGACAAAATTTCTCCTCATCTCTGTCTTAAATGGGTGACCCCTTATTTCTAAGCAGTGACCCCTAGTTCTAGATTCTCCCACAAGGGACAACATCCTTTCCACATCCACCCTGTCAAGACCCCTCAGGATCTTGTGTTTCAATCAAGTTGCCTGTTACTCTTCAAAACTCCAGCGGATACAAGCCTAGCCTGTCCAACCTTTCCTCAAAAATCAACCCACCTATTCCAGGTATTAGTCTAGTAAATCTACTCTAAGGCATTGGAAGCATTTACATCCTTCTTTAAACAGAGATCAATACTGTACACAGTACTCCAGATGTGGTTTCACCAATATCCTGTATAACTGAAGCATAACCTCCTTACTTTTGTATTCACTATCCCTCGCAATAAACAATAACATCCTATAGCTTTCCTGATCACTTGCTGAACCTGCATACTAACCTTTTGCAATTCATGCACTAGGACACTGTCCTTCTGCATCTCAGAGCTCTGCAATCTCTCATCATTTAGATAATGTGCTTCTTTTTAATTCTTCCTGCTAAAATAGATAATTTCACATTTTCCCACATTATACTCCATTTGTCAGATCTTTGCCCACTTACTTAACCTATCTATATCCCTTTGTAGCCTCCTATGTCCTCCTAATAACTTACTTTCCTATCTATCTTCATGTCATCAAAGTTTAGTTTAGTTTAAAACCCTGCCTGCCTCCCTAGTTATGCTGCTCACTAGAACACCAGTCCCACCATGGTTCAGGTGTAGACAGGCCCAACAGTACAGCATTCCACTTTCCCCAGTACTAGTGTGCGTGCCCCATGAGTCAGAAGCCACTTCTACAACATCAGTCTTTGAAACACACATTCATTTCTCTAATCTTTTCCCTATGCCAATTTGCACGTGGCTCAGGTAATCATAGAATCAAAAAAAGTTTAAGGCACAGAAAGAGGCCATTTGGCCCATCGTGTCTGTGCCAGCCGGCAAACGCTCCACCCATTCTAATCCCACCTTCCAGCATTTGGTCCGGAGCCCTGCAGATTACGGCACTTGAGGTGCATATCCAGACTCCTTCTGAATGAGCTGAGGGTTTCTGCCTCAACTACCCTTTCAGGCAGTGAGTTCAGGACCCCAAACACCCTCTGGATGAAAAAATGTTTCCTCAACTCCCCTCTAATTTTTTTACCAATCACTTTAAATCTATGCCCCCTAGTCGCTGATCTCTCTGTTAAGGTAAATAGGCCCTTGACCTCCACTCTGTCCAGGCCCCAGAAAATTTTGTAGGTTTCAATCAGATCTCCCCTCAGCCTTCTCTGTTCCAAGGAGAACAACCCCAGGCTATGCAATCTTTCCTCATAGCTTCATTTTTCCAGTCGTGGCAACATCCTCATAAATCTCCTCTATACCCCCTCTAGTGCAATTTCATCCTTTCTGTAATGAGGTGACCAGAACTGCACGCAGTACTCCAGTTTATTTATTTATTTAGAGATACAGCACTGAAACAGGCCCTTTGGCCCACCAAGTCTGTGCTGACCAACAGCCACCCATTTATACTAACCCTACAGTAATCGCATATTCCCTACCACCTACCTACACTAGGGGCAATTTACAACAGCCAATTTACCTATCACCTGCAAGTCTTTGGATGTGGGAGAAAACCGGAGCACCCGGAGGAAACCCACGCAGTCATGGAGAACTTGCAAACTCCGCACAGGCAGTACCCAGAATTGAACCCAGGTCCCTGGTGCTAACCACTGCGCCACTGTGCCACCCAATAGTTGTGGCCTAACCAATGAGTTATACAGTTCCAGCATAACCTTGCTGCTCTTATATTCTATACCTCAGCTAATAAAGGAAAGGAATACATATGTCGTCTTAACCACCTTATCGACCTGCCATGCTACCTTCAGAGTCTGTGGACATTCACTCCAACATCACTTACTTCCTCTACACTTCTCAGTATTTTCCCATTAATACTGTATTCCTTTGCCTTGTTTGACCTCCCCAAATGCATCACCTCACACTTCTCCAGGTTGAATTCCATTTACCACTTTTCTGCCCATCTGACCAGACCATCATTATCTTCCTGCAGCCTACAGCTGTCCTACTTGATATCTACCACATGGCCATTCTTTGTGTTGTCTGTTAACTTCTTGATTATGCCCCCTACATTTATGTCCAAATCGTTAATATCTACCACAAAAAGCAGGGGACCCAGTACTGAGCCCTGCGGAACGCCACTGGAAACAGCCCTCCAGTCACAAAGCCGCCCATCAACAATGCCCCTTTGTTTCCTACCACTGAGCCAATTTTGTATTCACCTTGCTGCATTTCCCTCAATCCCATGAGATTTTTCTTTTAGCCAGTCTGCCATGTGGGACCTTGTCTAAAACCTTGCTAAAATCCATATAGACCACATCAACTGCACTACCCTCATCTATCTTCCATGTTACTACTTCAAAACATTCGATCAAGTTGGTCAGACAAGACCTTCCCTTAACAAATCCATGACTATCCTTGATTAACCTGTGCCCTTCTAAATGACGGTTTATCCTGTCTCTCAGAATAAATTCCAATAATTTGCCTGCTACTGAGGTTAGACTGACTGGCCTGCAATTATTTGGCCTATTCCTCACACCCTTTTTAAACAAAGGTACAACTTTAGCAGTGTGCCAATCCTCCGGCAACACACCTGTATCCAGTGAAGACTGGAAAATGATGGTCAGACCTTCTGCTATTTCCTCTCTTGCTTCTTTTAACAACCTGGGGTACATTTCATTCGGCCCTGGTGATTTATCAACTTTCAAGGATGCTAATCCCGCTAATACATTCTCTCTCCCTATGTTTATCACATCCAATACTTCACACCCCTCTTCCTTAACTGCAATATCTGCATCGTCCCCCTTTCTCGTGAAGACAGACGCAAATTATTCATTCAGAACAATACCAACATCTTCTGCCCGAGCACATAGGTTGCCTTTTTGGTCTTACTTGGGCCCTATTTTCTCCTTAGTTATCCTCTTACTCTTAGTGTATTAAAAAACATCTTTTGGGTTCACCTTGATTTAGCTTGCTAATATTCTTTCATACCCTCTCTTTGCTTTCCTAATTTCCTTTTTGATTTCACCCCTCTACTTTCTATACTCTTCTCGGCTTTCTGTAGTATTGAGTTCTTGGTGTTGGACATAAGCTTTCCTTTTGTGCCTTTATCTTACCCTGTCAGCTCCTTGACATTTTGGGGGCTCTAGATTTAGCCATCTTACCCTTTTTCTTTGTGGGAACATATTTACTCTGAACCCCTTGAATGTTCCCTTTGCCTCCCACTGCTCTGACACTGATTTATCTTTAAGTAGCTGTTTCCAGTCCACTTTCACTAAATCACCCCTCAGTTTAGTAAAATTGGCCTAGCGCCAATTGAAAACTCCAACTCCTGTTCTATCTTTGTCCTTTTCCATAATTCTGTTAAAACTGACTGAATTATGATCACTACCACCAAAATGCTCTCCCACTGCCACTCCTTCCACCTGCCCATTTTCCTTTGCTAAAACTAAGTCTAAAACTGTGCCCTCTCTTGTTGGACTTGCTACATACTGGGCAAAAAAGTTCTCCTGAATGCACCTCAAGAATTCTGCTCCCTCAATTCCTTTTACACTAAAAATCCCAGTTAATATTGAAATAGTTAGAATTCCCTACTATTACTGCCCGATTGTTCTTTCACATCTCAGATTTGCCTAAATATCTGCTTTTCTACCTCCCTCTGACTGTTTAGGGGTCTTTCGTACATTCCAGAGATTATTACCTTTGAGGTTCTGATTCTTAATTTGGTACCTAGCTCCTCATACTGACTATGCAGAACCTCTTTCCTTGTCCTGCCTACATAATTAACCATGGACCACGATGACTGGACCCTCTTCCTCCCACTGTAGGTTCCTCTCCAGCCCCGAACAAATGTCCCAAACCCTGGCACCAGGCAGGCAACACAGCCTTCTGGACTCTCTCTCTTTTCTGCAGAGAACAGTGGCAATCCCTCTCACTACACTGTCCCCGACTACCACTGCATTCCTTTTTGCTCCCACCACTTGAATGGCTTCCTCTACCATGGTGTCATGGTCAGTTAGCTCATCCACCCTGCAGACCTCAATCTCATCCAAACAAGCTGCAAGAACCTCAAACCTGTTGGACAATCGCAAAGGATGAGGCTCTTACACTCTTGCTTTCTGGGACCCCTTACCTGCCTTGGCTGCAGCCACACTCTCCTGTCCCTGACAACTGACCAAATCAGAAGACCCTATCCTAAGGGGTGTGACTGCCTCCTGGTTCAAAGTGGTAACTTTCCCCCTCCCTGATGTGTCACAGTGTCTGCAGTTCAGACTCCAGTTCAATGACTGGGCCGAAGCTCCTCAAGTCGCAAGCACTTACTGCAGACGTGTTTGCCCTGGATTGCACTGGCATCCAGGAGTTCCCACATGCTGCAGCCATGACACATCACCTATCCTGCCATCCTTAATGTGCTTTAATTAACTACTTAATTATTTTATTCAATTATTTATTTCCCTTTTTTATATATTTTATTAACCTTACCACCAGTTCCTATTCTATTTTAAACCTTAGGAGTAGAATAGACCTTAACCACTTACCAGATACTCACCAAACAGCTCGCTTCTTCCCTGAACTCCCAGCACTCTGTTCATTTCACACTCTAAATCCTCTCCTCTCCTGCTACTTCTCTCCGAATTTCAGATCTTTTAGCGTGCTTTTTAAATCTTCTTCTCTCCCATTGCTTTTCTCTGAATCATCAAACTTTTGGCACGCTTTTTAAATCCTCTCTTGCTGCTTCTCTCTGAATCACTGAGCTTTTGGCATGCTTTTTACATCCACTCCTTTCCCACTTATTGCAGTTTCGCTCATATTTTCTGTAGTTTGTAGAGACTCTTTTCAAAGAGACTCTGTAGACTGTTTGCTGCAGTGTGATGTTTAATTGGACTCTGTTTGCTGTAAAATATACTGTTTTCTATGAGTCCTGCCATAAGTCCTGCTCTACCTCCAACTCATTGGCTGACACAGTGCAACCCATTGGTTGGCTCAGTGGTGTCACTAGGCACTCTGGGGTTAATACCTCATGCAGCTGAAGGCACCACTAATAATGCAGGAATTCACTTTGTATCAGCCAGATTTTGTGTCTCTGTCCTGGAGTGGGGCTTTAAAACACAATTTGTAGGCTCAGGGGTGAGCACAGTGCCAACTGAGTCAAGCTGCCACATTCGAAGGACACTAAATCCTGGCAAATGATGATTTATTCAACTGACAAAGAAAAGAACATTCATTTTCAACCGTATAAATTTAAATTTAGTCAGTACTATAAAGCATTACAGTAATTTTCCTTTGCTAGGAAGTGGTTTCGATAACTGTGCTTGTGCCACATCCACCCGCTAAGTCTCCTTTTGTTAGTAATAATGTCTTGTCAGAACAACAATATCATCAAAAGCTGCACATTTAGATTCATGTGAACACTTTGATTTGTGCATTATTTTGATTGATGACCCTCACTTTGGCAATAAGGCGTCTTCAATCACTGCAATTTCTGAGGTAAATCTCAGAACAAGTCTGTCTATTTAGTACAGGTGTGCTTTTTTATAATGAGCAGAAGGTCTTTGATAATTGGCAAGTATTATTTCCTGTGCAGTTTTATTATTATCCCTCATTAAGTCATAATCTTCCAAAGCATGCTCTGTTGGCTGGTGTTATTTTTTTAAAGAACTTTTAAGGGTATTACACTGTTCACCACCGAAACTTCCTTGCTTATAACACTAGAACACAGAATCTTCTGTTATTCCATCAATATTTCTGTGTTTTCCTACAAGTTGCTTCCCTACATTGAAATCAAAATTCATCACCCCATTTCTCACTCTAACTTATACACTCCTATGATCTTAACACTGTGGGCTCATTATTCTACTCAAGTCTTCCTTCCCTCCAACACTCTGGCAACATGGGGACATTAGTCAGCTTCTTGAGCCTGCTCCATCATTCAGTGAGAGCATGGTTAATGTGTGACTTAACTCCATATATTGTGCCCCATATCCCTCAATATCTTTGGTTAAAAGAAATCTATAAATCTCAGATTTAAAATTAACAATTGATCTTGCATCAACTGCCATTTTAACTGCCAAATCTCTCACTCTTTGCACGAAGAAGTGTTTCCTAAATTCATTTCTGAAAGATCAGGCTCTAATTTTTAGGCTATTTCCCCCAAGTCCTAGATTGCCGAACTAGCAGAAATGGTTTCTCTTTATCTACCGTATCAGTTCCCCTTATCTTGAAAGCTTCAATCAAATCACCCCTTAATCTAAATTCCAGAGAAAACAACCCAAGTTTGTGTAATTTCTTCTAATTTAACCCTTAGAGTCCAGGTATAATTCTAGTAAATATAGACAGCATGCCCTCCAAGGTGAACACATCCTTCCTAATGCGTGGTCCTAGAATTGCTAGCAGTACTTCCAGGTATCACCTAATCAGGGCTTTGAGTAGCTGCAGCGTGACTTCTAATGCCTTGTATATAGAAGTCAGCATTCCATTAGCCTTTTTGATTATTTTTTGTGCCAATCCATGACATTTTAATGATCTATTTACATGGACACAAGTCTATTGAACCTCCACTGTTTTTAGCTTTTCATCATTTAGAAAGTATTCTTATGTCCTTTTTAGGTCCAAAGTGGATACTTCACACTTGCCTATATTTGTCAGTTTTGCCCATTCCCTTAACCTATTAATATCTTTGTAATGTTATGTTTCTATCTGCACTGCTTACAATGCCACCTATCTTTATATCAACAACAAACTTGGATACATGGTGTTCTATCCTGTCATCTGTCATTAATAAATGGTGAATAGTTGAGGCCTTACAGATCCCTTAGGGACACAACAGGCCAGCCTGCCAATTTGAGTATTCCTACTCTGTCTCTGACTGCTCAGCTAATCTAACTGGTCAATAATTTCCATAATTTCTGAGCTTCAACTTTAAAAATCTCAAGAGATTCTTAATCAAAAGCCAGAGAGGCAGTGGCATAGTGGTAATGTCACTAGATGAGTAATCCAGAAGCACAGGCTAGTGCTGTGGGGGCATGGCTTTGAATCCCACCATGGCAGATGGTGAAATTTGAATTCAATTAATAAATCTAGAATTTTTTAGAAAAAGCTAGTCTAATGGTGACCATGAAACCATGTTGATTGTTAAAAACCCATCTGGTTCACTAATGGCTTTCAGGGAAGGAAATCTGCTGTCCTTACCTGGTCTGGCCTATCTACATATGACTCCAGACCCACAGCAATGTGGGTGACTCTAATAATAATAAAAAAAAAGCCCCCTGAAATGGTCTAGCAAGTCATTCAGTTCAAGGGGAATTAGTGATGGGCAATAAATGCTGACCTAGCCAACAATGCTCACATCCCACAAACGAATAAAAAAAAGAAAAGGACTACAGACATGCTAAATCACTTTAAATCTATGCCTCCTCATCACTGACCCCTTCGCTAAGGTGAATAGACCCTTCACCGCCACTCTATTCAGGCCCCTCAATTTTGTACATTTCAATCAGATCGCCCCTCAACTTTCTCTGTTCCAAGGAAAACAACCCCAGCCTATCCAATCTTTCCTCAGAGCTGCATTTTCCCAGTCCTGGCAACATCCTCTTAAATCTCCTCTGTACCCTCTCTAGTGCAATTACATTTCCATAATGAGGTGACCAGAACTGCATGCAGTAATCAAGTTATGGCCTAACCAATGAGTTATACAGTTCCAGCATAATCTTTCACCTCTTATATTCTATACCTTAACTAAGAAAAAAGAGGATTCCATATGCCTTCTTAACCACCTTATCGACCTGTCCAGCCACCTTCAGGGATCTGTGGACATTCACTCCAAGGTAACTTACTTCCTCTACACTTCTCAGTATTTTCCCATTAATTGTGTATTCCTTTTTTTGTTTGACCTCCGCAAATGCATCACCTCACACTTCTCGAGGTTGATTTCCATTTGCCACTTTTCTGCCCATCTGACCAGACCATTATTATCTTCCTGCAGCCTACAGCTATCCTACTTGATATCTATCACATGGCCAATCTTTGTGTCATCTGTAAACTTCTTGAATATGCCCCCTACATTTATGTCCAAATCGTTAATATCTACCACAAAAGGCAGGGGACCCAGTACTGAGTTCTGTGGAATGCCACTGGAAACGGCCCTCCAGTCACAAAACCACCCATCCACAATTCCCTTTTGTTTCCTGCCACTGACCCAATTTTGTATCCACCTTGCTGCATTTCCCTGGATCCCCTGGGATTTTTTTTTTTAGCCAGTCTGCCATGTGGGACCTTGCTAAAATCCATGTAGAATACATCAGCTGCACTGCCCTGATCTATCTTGTTACTTCTTCAAAAAATTCAATCAAGTTGATCAGACAAGATCTTCCCTTAACAAATCCATGACTATCCTTGATTAACCTGTGCCTTTCTAAGTGACAGTTTATCCTGTCTCTCAGAATAAATTCCAATAATTTTCCCACTACTGAGGTTAGACTGATTAGACTGTAATTATTTGGTCTATCCTTCACTCCCTTTTTAAACAGAGGTACAACGCTAGCAATTCTCCAATCCTCTGGTAGCACACCTGTATCCACTTGACTCCAAATCTCATTACAGCCTTGATCTAAATAAATAGCTGAATTGTGGAGGTGAGGTGCCTTGACATCAAGGCAACTTTTGACCGTGTGTGCCATCAAGGAACCCTAGCAAAATTGGAGCCAATAAGAATAAGTGGGAAAGCTCTCAAAGGAAGATGATTATGGTTGTTGGAGGACAATCATTTCAACTCCTGTACATTTCTGAAGCAGTTCCTCAGGGTAGTGTCCTAGACCCCACCATCTTCAGCTGCTTCATCAATGACCTCCCTTCCATTATAAGGGCAGAATTGGGGAGGTTCGCACCATTCACGACTTCTCAGATACTGAAGCAGTCCATGCCTGCATGCAACAAGACCTGAACCACGAGTGCCAGACAATGACCATCTCCACCAAGGGAATCTAACCATTGCCCTTGACAATTCAACGGCATTACCATTTTCTGAACCCCAACCAACAACCTCCTGCAGGTTACCATTGTAGCCGTATAAATACTGTGGCTACAAGAGCAGGTCAGAGGCTGGGAATTCTACAGCGAGTAACTCATCTCCTGACTCCCCAAAACCTGTCCACTATCTACAAGGCACAACTCAGGAGTGTGATGAATACTCCCACTTGCCTGGATGAGTGCAGCACCATCAACAGTCAAGAAGCTCAATGCCATCCAGGACAAAGTAGCCTGCTTGATTGGCACACCATCTACCACTTTCAGCATTCACTCATTCCACCATAGGCACACAGTGCCAGCAGTGTGTACCATATGTAAGATGCACTGCAGCAACTCACTAATCCTCCTTCAACAGCATCTTCCAAACCTGCGACCTCTACTACCTAGAAGGACAAGGACAGCAGATGCATGGGAAGAACGCCACCTGCAAGTTCCCCTCCAAGCCACACACCATCCTGACTTGGAACTATATCACAATCCTTCACTGTCACGTGGCCGAAATCCTGGAACTCCCTTCCTAACAGCACTATGGGTGTGCATGGGCTACAGTGGTTTAAGAAGGCAGCTCACCATGATCTTTTCTAGGGCAATTAAGGATGTGCAACAAATGCTGGACTTACCAGGGCACCTCATATCCCATGAAAAAACAAACTTTGGAAGACCATAGTTAGGGCATCTGTAATGTTCCCACCTACTTCACTACTTTAAAACCCTGGAATGGAGACGCTGGTCATTATTTAGTGCCATTATTTTCTTCATGACTGTTAATTTGCTGACATGAATTGAAATACAACCTGCCCTGATTCAAAATTAGTTTCTGAGATTTTTGACTTAAATTAATTTTTAACATATCTGCCATATCCTTATTTTGCAATTTCACTAGCATCAGTGATCAAAAGACCCATATTGCTCCTGACCACCCTCTTTTTTTAAAAAAATTCATTCACAGGATGTGGGTGTCACTGGCCAGGCCAGCATTTATTGCCCATCCCTAATTTCCCTTGAGAAGGTGGTGGTGAGCTGCCTTCTTGAACCGCTGCAGTCCATATGGGGTAGGTACACCCACAGTGCTGTTAGGAAGGGAGTTCCAGGATTTTGACCCAGCGACAGTGAAGGAACGGCAATATAGTTCCAAGTCAGGATGGTGTGTGACTTGGAGGGGAACGTGCAGGTGGTGGTGTTCCCATGTATTTGCTGCCCTTGTCCTTCTAGTTGGTAGAGGTCGCGGGTTTGGAAGGTGCTGTCTAAGGAGCCTTGGTGCATTATTGCAGTGCATCTTGCAGATGGTACACACTACTGCCACTGTGCATCGGTGGTGGAGGGAGTGAATGGCACCCCATCTACAAACAATCAAGCGGGCTGCTTTGTCCTGGATGGTGTCGAGCTTCTTGAGTGTTGTTGGAGCTGCACCCATCCAGGCAAGTGGAGAGTATTCCATCACACTCCTGACTTGTGCCTTGTAGATGGTGGGCAGGCTTTGGGGAGTCAGGAGGTGAGTTACTCGCCTCAAGATTCCTAGCCTCTGACCTGCTCTTGTAGCCACGGTATTTATATGGCTACTCCTGTTCAGTTTTCGGTCAATGGTCGCCCCTAGGATGTTGATAGTGGGGGATTCAGTGATGGTAACGCCATTGAATGTCAAGGGGAGATGATTAGATTCTCATTTGTTGGAGATGGTCATTGTGTGGCGAAAATGTTACTTGCCAATTATCAGCCCAAGCCTGGATATTGTCCAGGTCTTGCTGCATTTCTGCACGGACTGCTTCAGTATCTGAAGGGTTGCGAATGGTGCTGAACATTGTGCAATCATCAGCGAACAACCCCACTTCTGTCCTTATGATTGAAGGAAGGTCATTGATGAAGCAGCTGAAGATGGTTGGGCATAGGACACTACCCTGAGGTACTCCTGCAGTGATGTCCTGGAGCTCAGATGATTGACCTCCAACAACCACAACCATCTTTCTTTGCGTTAGGTATGACTCCAGCCGGCGGAGGGTTTTCCCCCTGATTCCCATTGACCTCAGTTTTGTGAGGGCTCCTTGATGCCATACTCTGTCAAATGCTGCCTTGATGTCAAAGACAGTCACTCTCACCTCACCTCTGGAGTTCAGCTGTTTTGTCCATGTTTGAACCAAGGCTGTAATGAGGTCAGGAGCTGAGTGGCCCTGGCGGAACCCAAACTGAGCAACACTGAGCAGATTGTTGCTAAGCAAGTGCCGCTTGATGGCACTGATGACACCTTCCATCACTTTACTGATTGAGAGTAGGCTAATGAGGTGGTAGTTGGCCGGGTTGGATTTGTCCTGCTTCTTGTGAACAGGACATACCTGGGCAATTTTCCACATTGCAGGGTAGATGTCAGTGTTGTAGCTGTACTAGAACAGCTTGGCTAGGTGCGTGGCAAGTTCTGGAGCACAGGTCTTCAGTACTATTGCCGGAATATTGTCAGGTCCCATAGCTTTTGCAGTATCCAGTGCCTTCAGTCGTTTCTTGATATCACATGGAGTGAATCTAATTGGCTGAAGTTTGGCATCTGTGATGCTGGGGACTTCAGGAGGAGGCCGAGATGGATCATCAACTCGGCACTTTTGGCTGAAGATTGTTGCAAATGCTTCAGCCTTATCTTTCGCACTGATGTGCTGGGCTCCCCCATCATTGAGGATGGGGATATTTGTGGAGCCACCTCCTCCAGTTAGTTGTTTAATTGTCCACCACCATTCTGAAAGTACTTGTAAAATCTTTTTGTGCTGATTTTGGTGTCCCTTGCAATTTTCTTTTCATACTCCCTTTTTTGCAGCTTTTACTATCCATTTTGTCACCCTTTACTGTTCTTTGCATCTTTCTCATTCATTAGGCTCTGTGCTGTTTTTTGCATGTCTATATGCTTTTCCTTTTAATTATATGTTCTCCCTTACCTCTTCAGTCATTTATGGCTGTTATTTTTGGCAAGTAGAGCTCTTGCCCCTTAGGTTTATAAACTGGATCTGTATCACGTTAAATTATTTTTTGAAGACCTCCCTCTGATCATCTGCCATGTTACCCATTAACAAATTTCCGGTTTTCTGTGAACAGTCTCTGTCTCATCCCATTGAAGCCAACCTTCCCTAAATCATGGAGCTGTTTCGCATTTCTCCCTTTCAAACACAACATTGACCTTGTAACGACCAGGAGAGAAAGGTGTCTGGAGGTCTTTTACTGTCTTCACCTGGTCTTATTGTACCCAGATTTAATTTAAGGAAGAAAAGTGAAGTATTATTAAAACTTGAACTCTAATTCGGTTAATGCCTATGATACATGCCGTGCCCCACACTAGCATGCATTTGCTATATGCACATGCAAATAGGGACAGAAGAGAGCAAAGGAAATAGAAAATGGAGAGGTTTGAGGCAATATCAGTAGAGTTTCTTGTTTACTGTGCTTCTAGCTCACTGTAGTCCTTGTGTATGTAGTCTCTCTTTTCGCTGGGGCCCAGTACTCTTTTTAAACCTTGTTCACTGTAGGAGACTTTTTTCTCTTGCAGTCCATATGTCCGCAAGCAGGACCCTGAGCTTCCGGTTGCTTGCCACTTCAACACTTTTTTTTCCACCCCCCCCACTCTCATGCTCACATCTCTGTCCTGGGATTGCTGCAGTGTTCCAGTGAACATCAACGCAAGCTCGAGGAACAGCATCTCATCTACCGATTAGGCACACTACAGCCTGCTGGACTGAACATTGAGTTCAGTAATTTCTGAGCATGACAGCCCCCCATTTTACTTACATTTTTAGTTATTTTTCTTTACATTTTTTTTTACATTTTTTACAATCTTTTTATTTGCATTTATTTCATTTCATCTTAGTTTGTTCAGTTTGCTTACCCACTGTTTTTTTTTTAGGTTTGCACTTGCTGCTGTTCAATTTTCAATGCATTAACACTTAATCTGTACTAATGCTTTGTCTTTCAACACACCATTAACATATTGTTTGCCTTTGCTCCATGACCTTTTGGTCAGCTATGTGGCCTGGTCCAATCTACACCTTCTCCTTTATTATCTTTTGCCCTACCCCCACCTCACTTGCTTATAACCTGTGACCTTTCTAATATTTGTCAGTTCCGAAGAAGGGTCACTGACCCGAAACGTTAACTCTGCTTCTCTTTCCACAGATACTGCCAGACCTGCTGAGTGGTTCCAGCATTTCTTGTTTTTATTTCAGATTTCCAGCATCCACAGTATTTTGCTTTTTATTTTAGTGTTTAATTCACTGCCACTTCTCTTCCAGGAATGCCTACCTTGAAGTTCTGCTCTTCTCTCCGGGATTTTCGTTTGTCTCTTTTACCTTGTTCACCTTCATTGCTTTCTATTTCCCTCCTGGTGTTTGATAAGGTATCTACCAAAACTCGTTTTCACAACCACATCTCCTTCCTCAGTGACTGTCTCCGGCTCCGACTTATTCCACGTGGATTCTAATTGCAGTTTCACCCATCATGCTTTGAATCCACCCAGGATCACAGGTATCGCTGAGAAATACAACCTTCCTCAGACTGCTACTCTTGCCGCATCCTGAGAGCCACACTCAGTTCTATGCGCCGCCATATGCACACACTGGACTTCTCTCTCCAGCAGCACCGTCTCACCTTATCTCAAATCTGTTATACTCCGCAGTTTCATCTCATCTTACGTCTCATCCGACGCATTAACAAAAAACTTTTTTTCTTCCTTTCAGGTGTTAAGGAACGCAAGCTCCAGCAGCTGATGGGGACTAATGCCCCTCCAGATCCTCCTTCCGCTTCACTTCCCTCTGACCCCACCCCTTCTGATCTGACCCCTTGCCGTGTATTCACTATACTCTCTGACCTCCCCCTCTCTGATGCTGAGTGTTCTGTACTCAGCAAAGGTCTCAGTTTTATCCCCTTACGCCCCCACCTCAATGAATTTCGTGCTCGGCATGCCGTTGAGCTCTTCTGTTGCCTCCGCCTCCGGGCTCACTTCTTTGACCAGGAGTCCTCCCCCCGACCAGCAGACCCATTCACCCACCTCCAGCATTCTCCCTCTACCTGGACCCCTCCCCCTGGCTTCTTACCCACTCTTGATCTCTTCATTGAAAACTGTCGGCGAGACATTGGTCATCTCAATTTCTCTGCCCCCCTCACTCACTCTAACCTGTCCCCCTCTGAACTTGAGGCACTCTGTTCTCTCAGGTCTAACCCTGACAGTCATCAAACCTGCAGACAAGGGTGGTGCTGTTGTCGTATGGTGTACTGACCTCTACCTTGCAGAAGCTCAACGCCAACTCACGGGCACTTCTTCCTACCTCCCTCTGGACCATGACCCCACCACCGAACATCAAGCCACCGTCCAAAGGACTGTCACTGACCTCATCTCCTCTGGAGAACTTCCCTCTACAGCTTCCAACCTCATAGTCCCGCAACCCCGGACAGCCCGCTTCTACCTCCTTCCCAAAATCCACAAATGGGACTGTCCTGGCAGACCCATTGTGTCAGCCTGCTCCTACCCCACTGAACTTATTTCTTCCTATCTAGACTCTAGCTTTTCTCTGCTGGTCCAGTCCCTTCCCACCTACATCTGTGACTCTTCTGACGCCCTACGTCATTTTGACAATTTCCAGTTTCCTGGTCCCAACCGCCTCCTCTTCACTATGGACGTCCAATCGCTCTACACCTCCATCCCCCACCAGGATGGTTTGAGGGCTCTCCACTTCTTCCTGGAACAGAGGCCCAACCAGTCCCCATCCACCACCACCCTCCCCCGCCTGGCTGAACTTGTTCTCACATTGAACAACTTCTCCTTCAACTCCACACACTTCCTTCAAGTAAAAGGTGTCGCTATGGGTACCCGCATGGGTCCTAGTTATGCCTGTCTTTTTGTGGGATATGTCGAGCATTCTTTGTTCCAGTCCTACTCAGGCCACCTCCCCCAACTCTTTTTCCGGTACATTGATGACTGTATCGGTGCCGTTTCCTGCTCCCGCCCCGAACTGGAAACTTTATCAACTTTGCTTCCAATTTCCACCCTTCTCTCACCTTTACATGGTCCATCTCTGACACTTCCCTTCCCTTCCTCGACTTCTCTGTCTCCATCTCTGGGGATAGGTTGTCTACTAATATCCATTATAAGCCCACTGACTCCCACAGCTACCTCGACTACACTTCTTCACACCCTACCTCCTGTAAGGACTCCATTCCATTCTCCTAGTTTCTCCGTCTCCGACGCATCTGCTCTGATGATGCTACCTTCCATGACGGTGCTTCTGATATGACCTCCTTTTTCCTCAACCGAGAATTTTCCCCCCCCACTGTGGTTGACAGGGCCCTCAACCGTGTCCGGCCCATTTCCCGCACCTCTACCCTCACCCCATCCCCTCCCTCCCAGAACCGTGACAGTGTTCCCCTTGTCCTCACTTTCCACCCCATCAGCCTCCATATCCAAAGGATCATCCTCCGCCATTTCCGCCACCTCCAGTGTGATGCCACTACCAGTCGCATCTTCCCCTCCCTTCCCCTGTCAGCATTCCGCAGGGATCGTTCCCTCCGCGACACCCTGGTCCACTCCTCCATTACCCCCACCACCTCGTCCCCGTCCCATGGCACCTTGCCCTGCAATCCGAGGAGGTGTAATACCTGCCCATTTACCTCCTCTCTCCTCACTGTCCCAGGCCCCAAACACTCCTTTCATGTGAAGCAGCAATTTACTTGTACTTCTTTCAATGTAGTATACTGTATTCACTGCTCAGTGTGGTCTCCTCCTACATTGGGGAGACCAAGCGCAGACTGGGTGACCGCTTTGCGGAACATCTCCGTTCAGTCTGCAAGCAGGACCCTGAGCTTCCGGTTGCTTGCCATTTCAACACATCCCCCCACCCCCCCCCCCCCCCCCCCCACCACTGCTCTCATGCTCACATCTCTGTCCTGGGATTGCTGCAGTGTTCCAGTGAACATCAATGCAAGCTCGAGGAACAGCATCTCATCTACCGATTAGGCACACTACAGCCTACCGGACTGAACATTGAGTTCAATAATTTCAGAGCATGACAGCCCCTCCCATTTTACTTACATTTTTAGTTATTTTTTTTATTTTTTACAATCCTTTTTTTAGCATTTATTTCATTTCATCTTAGTTTGTTCAGTTTGCTTACCCACCTTTTTTTTTCAGGTTTGCACTTGCTGCTGTTAATGCACTGAAGATTGAACACCTAATCTGTACTAATGCTTTGTCTTTCAACACACCATTAGCATATTGTTTGCCTTTGCTCCATGACCTTTTGGTCAGCTATGTGGCCTGGTCCAATCTACACCTTCTCCTTTGTTATCTCTTGCCCCACCCCCATCTCACTTGCTTATAACCTGTGACATTTCTAATATTTGTCAGTTCCGAAGAAGGGTCACTGATCCGAAACGTTAACTCCGCTTCTCTTTTCACAGATGCTGCCAGACCTGAGTGGTTCCAGCATTTCTTTTTTTTTAGTCCATATGTCTTTAATGGTTTCCAAAGCTGGTGAGTGAGAGATGAGAGCAGACAGGGCAGAGGTCTTTTTAGTCCAGGAGCGAACGGCCTTCTGATTTCAAATTCCTTGTTGGCAGTTCAAATTCAAAAAAATTCCAACAGTTAGTCATGTGACCTAAACCAGTCCGACCACATCTGTTTGTATGTTTGGCCATCTTCCACCTTTAATGTCTGGTCATCAAAAGTCCATTGTGGATTAAGTTGGAGCAAAGAATAGCCCCTTTGTCCTTGGAAGTACCATCTGCTGATATGCTTAAGTCTCTCTCCAGACAAAGTCTCCAACTGTTTTTTAAAGCAAGTTCTTTCTTCACCAACAACAGACCAAAATTAATGTTCATGTGGCGAAATTAATTTTCCTCATTCTTGGCAGGTGGGGGCTTGCCTGATGACCTCAATAATATTATGATCATAATTAGAACTACAGAAATTCAAAACCTCTCCTCTCATTGCTTCCTTGTTTATTGAGGCTACTCTTTACAATCTTGTTGATGTCCTGCACTCTGAGCCTCGATCCTTCATCTCAGTTTCTCAAAAACCTTCCAAACCCACGACCTCTACCACCTAGAAGGACAAGGGCAGCAGATGCATGGGAACACCACCACCTGCAATTTCTCCTCCAAGCAACACACCATGACTTGGAACTATATTGCTGTTCCTTCACTGTCGCTGGGTCAAAATGTCTTGGGCTTGCTAAAAGACACAACGTCCAACAGTGCTGCATCCTCTGTATTATGGACTGGAGAGTCAGCTTGGATTTTTGCATTCAAGTTGCTGAAGTGGGACTTCATAGGAATGTGGGAGCAGGAGAAGGCCATTCGGCCTGTCGAGCCTGGTCCACCATTCAAACAGAGCATAGCTGCCCATCTACCTCCATGCCACTTTCCTGCACTATCCCCATATCCCTTGATGTCATTAGTGTCCAGAAATGTGACCTAAAAACAGAGTGCTGGAAATACTCAGCAGTTCAGGCAGCATCTGTGGAGAGAGAGGCAGTTACATTTCAGGTCTGTGGCCTTTCATCTATCTCAACGCCACTTTCCCGCACTATCTCCATATGCCTTGGTGGCATTAGTATCCAGATATCTATTGATTTCTGTCTTGAACATGTTGAATGATTCAGCTTCCACAGCCCTCTGGTGTAGAGAATTCACTTCCCAACCTCTCACCATTTAAGAAATATTCTATTTTTTTTCTACCAAAGTGGATAACTTCACACTTATTCACATTCTATTCCATCTGTCATGTTCTTGCCCATTCACTTAACCTGTACAAGTCCCCTTGAAGCCACCTTACATCTTTCTCACAACTTACATTCCCACCTAGTTTAGTGTCATCCACAAACTTGGAAGTATTACACTTGGTCCCCACATCCAAATTATTATATAGATTGTGAACAGCTGTGGCCTAAGCACTGATCCTTACGGTTATCACAAGTAACAGCCTGCCATCCTGAGAATGGCCCATTTATTCCTACTCTCTGCTTTCTGACTGTTAACCAATTCTCAATCCATAGCAGTATATTACCCCAATCCCATGTGCTCAAATTTTGTTTACGATCCTCCTGTGTGGAACCTAATCAAAAGCCTTCTGAAAATCCAAATACATCACATCTACTGGTTCTCCTTTATCTATGCTATAAGTAACATCCTCAACCCACAACTTTCTAACTCAGAAGCAAGAGTGCTCCCCACTGTACTACAGCATACACTTGTCTGTGTTTCTGGTTTGTTTGGGCCAGTAGAATGCATATTGACGGTCAACCAGCATTTCGGCCCATAATAAGATTATTCACACACGTGCACTTGTTTTACAAAAAAATCAGAATTGTTTTCAAAACAGTTCCAAATGTTCAATAAATTCCAACACAACTTCCTCTGTTGGGAAAACAAGATAAACTGCAGCCACAACACTGGCCCTGTACAAAGCCTGACAATGAATTTGCATTGATATGTGTTTCTCACTGTTGGTCAATTAAATGGTTATTTTAGAAACTGTCTTCTCCTTGAATTTGAGGCAGGTCATTTTTGGGGTGAGATATCATTAATTATTTTTACGCTTGTCGGATCCCATGAAAAGAACGTGAAACTGGCCTGTGTCTGAAAAGACTGTGGGCAAAGGCTGTGAACTGATTATGTCAAACATATTCAAAGTTTCCTCTGTAGAGAGGGAAATGTTGAAAAAAAGATTATGATCAGCAAAGCATAACCCACACCTGCACCCCATTCACATGGAAAACTGCCGGGGTCACAGAAATTGCTACAGACACATTCTCTGCAGCCTAATGAGAGCAACTGGTGCTGCTCTGTTAACCCTTTCTCACACTGCAGCACTTCTGTGTCAGTCAGTGGACAGCAATATCTCATTGAACAGAACAGAAAAGCTTGCATTTATATTGTATTTTTCTGTACCAACGTGTCTCAAAAGTGCTTCACACAACACCTTGCATTTATTCAGTGCCTTTAACATTTTAAAATGTTCCAAGGTGCTTCGCAGGAATGTTATCAGCAATTTGCATTTATATAGTGCCGTAAATGTCATAAAATGCTCTGAGGTGGTTCACAGGAGCGTTATCAAGCAAAACTCGACACCGAGCCACATAAAGAGATATTGGAATAGATGAGCAAAAGGTTGGTCAAAGATAGAGAGGCAATGAGGTTTAGAGAGGTTTAGGCAGTTGAACTACGGCCACCAATGATGGGGCAAATTAATTCAGGCATGCACCACAGGACGGAATTGGAGGAATGCAAAATTCTTGGAAGGTCATTGGCCTGGAGGAGGTTACAGAGATAGGGACGGATGAGGGCATGGAGAGATTTTAACACAAATAAGATAATTTAAAATCCAATGGGTTAGATCTTGAACTTGTGTGATAGTGCAAAACAGTTGTTTGGGAGTCGGCAGCCCGTTTTCCATCTCTTCTGAATTTTATTTCCATTGACTCTTAAGTCAAGATCAACCCCAGTATATTTGTTTTGCACTGTTCTGTTGTTATGAAGGAAGGTGCACAACCATTCTGGACCAAAGACAGCAATGAAACAAATGCAAGGAGGTCATAATGTTAGCCCTCAGCGATCATAATGTATCCAGTTTTGGGAACCCCAGGTTAGGGAAACCAATGGATCCATGGAAAAAAGGTATAACATGGACTCAGTATAATGACAGAAGCAATGAAAAAATATAGTTACAGCATATTTAGAAAACCACAGCTAATTAAACTGTGTAAAGTTTTTAAAGTATTTGAGAGGGCGAATAGTAAACCTTACTTTCCACTGGCCAGTGAATCAGCAACAATCGGAATTAAAACTCAAAATAAGTGAACATATTTTTATGCAAGTGACGATGTGGATATTAAGTTCATTACCACCAATGGTTATTGAAATTGTGATAATTATAACATTTAAGAGGAAACTGGTCAAATAATTGCAGAGGAAAAGAGCTTAATTGTATGTGGATACAGCAGTAGAACGGGATTAGAATAGATACTTCTGATTCAATGGCACCAATATGATGGACCAAATGGCCTTTTTTGGCACTGAAATTTTTATGTTTTAATGAATGAGCAGTCAATAGGGTAGATCTTGACTTTGTGTGAAAGTGTGAGACAGATGATAGCGAGTTGGCAGCTTGTTTTGCCTCTCTATGTAAAACCAAATACTGATTGCTGTCACCCTTTGTACACTTTCACATGAAGTCAAGACTTACACCATGTGGTTTTTAGCAGTTGAGGGACGAATGTTGGCCCAGGTGTTGGGAGGGTATCAAAAATGTCATGGGATTTTTAATAAAAACAAGAAATGCTGGAACCACTCAGCAGGTCTGGCAGCATCTGTGGAAAGCGAAGCAGAGTTAACGTTTCGGGTCAGTGACCCTTCTTCGGAACTGACAAATATTATAAATGTCACAGGTTATAAGCAAGTGAGGTGGGGGTGGGGCAAGAGATAACAAAGGAGAAGGTGTAGATTGGACAAGGCCACATAGCTGACCAAAAGGTCACGGAGCAAAGGCAAACAATATGTGTTGAAAGACAAAGCATTAGTACAGAAACGGTGTTAACGGACTGAATATTGAACAGCAGCAAGTGCAAACATGAAAAAAAACAGTGGGTAAGCAAACTGAACAAACTAAGATAAAACTTATAACCTGTGACATTTTTAATATTTGTCAGTTCCGAAGAAGGGTCACTGACCCGAAACGTTAACTCTGCTTCTCTTTCCACAGATGCTGCCAGACCTGCTGAGTGGTTCCAGCATTTCTTGTTTTTATTTCAGATTTCCAGCATCTGCAGTATTTTGCTTTTATTTATGGGATTTTTAATGCCTACCTAAAGAGGGAGAGGCATTTCATAATCAGCATTGCAATGGAAACAAGGCAGAATCCATGAGTGAGATTTTAACTCGTTCAAAAAGCATTCACTTACAAAGCTAAAATTGAGCCCTGATTTGGAAGCAGGAAATGATAAGTCAGGGTGTGGGGTGGGGGGAGAATTTCATTCCCTGTCTCCAGAGTAAAGTTCTGCTAATAGAGAATGGCTGCTGTTGGCAACTCATCAACTGAGGCTGCCAGTTTGATTTGGTTACATGCCCACATATGATTTTAACATTGACAGTCTGTATAGGCCTTCCATCTGACATGCACAGTTCCGATGTTGCTGCCAGTCTCCGTGATTCTGTCCCCCATTATAAGTAGAATAAATTAGGAATGCAGGCAACTGCATCATATAGTACTGTGAGCAGCTGTGTTGTATAATTGAGGGTGTTAATGGAGTATCAAGTACAACTTCAAAAGCTAGGACTAAAGCCAGATTTCTGGCAAGAAATGAAGTTATTTTTAACGTAAAAATGATGTGCAAAATCCTTTAGTTATCTGCGACTCAAAAAGAACTTCAAGGCCTCGAAATTTGGGCGTTAAATAGCTAATCCTTCAATTTGGTGGGCGGGAAGCACATACTCATAACAAAGTGGAAGTTTGTCATATTGGTAAAAGCCAAAATATCGGCGAGTATTCCCCATGTCTGAAACAGCATCAGGCCCTTTGAATATGCCAATAAGGGACCTAATGCTTGTTTAAGGCCCCCATTGCAAGATTGATTTCCCAGGACTACATGATGTCCCACAGTAAGTCATGAGGACATAAGCATTAAATCATGCAATGTATCATTCTGCTGCCAAGGCATGGGGTGTGTTCCCTTAAGGCTTCAGTTGATTGCCAACCAGCATTGTATTTTTTTGAAAAAAAGGTCCAATTGTTATGAAGGAAACCCTGGTTTGAAGGCCACTCATAGTTTACTTATTGTTTGGTCAGGGAAGTGTAGAGACTGGAATGCCACTTTCAGGTTGCAGCTGAGAAGTACACAGCATCTTAAGGTTGCTTTGTATCTGCATAAAAGTTGATAGCTTAAGTGTGATATTGGATACAACTTATTTGCAGATAGATAAATAGGTGTTTACTTGCAGCATAAAAACCGGCATTGACCTGATGGGCCGAATGGCCTGTTTCTGTGGTGTAAATAGGTTGTAATATGGATGTGCTTTTTGGTTCACCATTTCTGTTTAAGTCTTTCTCCCTTAGGGCTGTTTTCATTGACAGGAACAATAGCGTATTGGTAATATTACAGGACTAATATTCCAGAGGCATTGACTATTGCTCTAGTTCAAATCCCACCATCGAAGTTGGTGGAATTTAAATTCAATGAATCAATAAAAATCTGGAATAGTGACCCTGAAACTACCAGATTTTGATTTTTAAAAAACCTTCTGGTTTACTAATGTCCTTGCCTGGTCTGACCTATATGTGACTCCAGGTCTACAGCAATGTGTTGGCTCTTAACCGCCCTCTGAAATGGCCCAGCAAGTCACTCAGTTGTGTCAAACCACTACTGTGGGTGTACCTGCACCACCTGGACTTCAGTAGTCAAGTGGGTGGTTCCCTGCTACCTTCTCAAGGGCAATTAGAGATGGGCAACAAATGCTGCCCTTGCCAGTGATGCTCACATCCCATGAACGAATAAAAAAAAAAGTTGATTTGTAGAAAATTAGGACCGGAGCTTAAAATAGCAGGAAGTAGGCACAAGTTTATGCTGCTGACAACATATTTTAATACCATCCTTAAAATAATCCAAAAGTAGCGATCAAGATTTATGTTAATTGTGTGTAAAATCAGAAGATCACTATCAGAAAGAGAAAGCTAAGTCAAAGTTTCAGATGGAAAATGGAAAAGTGTAGTTGTGTTTGAAGATCAGTCGTGATATTAACTGGAAAGCAGGTTTGAGAGGCTGTATGACCTGCTCCAGCTTCTGATTCTTATGTTCTCATGTTCTTATGTGACTCTCCATTGGTTCAGATTTTTCCCCTTCTCCTTTTCTCTTGAGCATGGTCTGATTTTTTTCCCTCTCTTAATTGATTCTTCTACACTGGAAATTTGGAATAAAACAGAAAAGGCTAAAAATGCACAGCAGGTCAACTAGCATCTGAAAGGAAGATATAAGCTAATGTTTCAGGTAGAAACTTTCATTGGTACTGGCAAGACCAGAACAAAAAATTATTTAAAAAAAAAAAATGGAATTAAATATCACCTTTCACTACCTCAAGTTTCACTTCAACAAGAGAGAATTGAACCATCTCCCCTTGACATTCAATGGGATTACCATAGCTGAATCCGCCACTATCAACAGCCTTGGGAGTGACCCATTGACCAGAAACTTAACTGGACCAGCCCTATAAATACTATGGGTACAAGAACAGGTCAGAGGCTGGAAATGCTGTGGTGAGTATCTCATCTCCTGATTCCCCAAAGCCTGCCACCATCTACAAGGCACTGGTCAAGTGTGTGATGGAATATGCTTAACTTGCCTGGATGACAGACAAAAAGCTTGCCAGCATCTGAGAGAAAACAGCCCACTTGATGGGTACCCCATCTACCACCTTAAACATTCACTCCCCCCACCACTGGCGTCCAGTGACAGCAGTGTGTACCATCTACAAGATGCACTGCAGCAACTTGCCAAGGCTCCTTCAACAGCACCTTCCAAACCTATGACCTCTACCACCTAGAAGAACAAGGACAGTAGACACATGGGAACACCAATGAAATCCTGGAACTCCCTCCATAACGGCACTATGTGTGAACCTACACCACATGGACTGCAGCGGTGCAAGAAGTGGGCTCACCACTACCTGTTCAAGGGCAATTAGAGATGGGCAATAAATGCTGGCCTAGCCAGCAAAGCTCACATTCTGAGAATGAATAGTACAAATGTACCGAATAGTGTGGAACCAGTCCCAGTGCAACTTTCAGATGAAAGTGTAAAAGAGAAGCAACTGGGAAGAGAATAAAGTATCATTAGCCCTCAGCACATGGACATTGACATGGTTGGGCTGCAATCATTAAAATGATTCATAAAATTTCAGAAATAAGAGGAATGCTGTGTACTGGAGCAACAACTTTAATGATCCCAAAAAGTTTATTGGGGAGAAGATGGATTGTAGACAACTGTTATCCTTCTCCACACAGCTAAGGGAGGTCACCAGTAAGATCTCCTTTGATAGTGGGCTATCAGTGTTTGATCAATACTGAGCCTCAGATCCATCTTCTGTCTTCTCAGAGGATGATTTCAGTTATGTTGGGAGACTAGAGAGCTAGGATTATTCTATTCAAAGCAGAAAGGTTAGGGGGTAATGTGGTAGAGGTCTCCAAAATTATGAAGGTTTTTGATGGAATAAATAAGGAAAACCTGTTTACACTGGCAGTAGGATTGGTAAGCAGAGCACTAAGATAATTGGCAAAAGAACCAGAGGAGAACTTTTACGTAGTGAGTTGGCATGAGCTGGAATGCGCTGCCTGAAAGGGTGGTGAAACCAGATTCAATAGTAACTTTATAAAGGGAATTGGATGTATATTCAAAAAGGAAATAGTTACCAGGTTATGGGGAAAAACAGAAGAGTGGAATTAATTGGATATCTATTATAGTGCTGGGATAGAAGATTTGATATGATCTTATTGACCGACAGAGCAGGCTCAAGGAGCCACATGGCCTACTCCTACATAATCCACAATGGTGGATCTCTCTGCTCGAAAGCCACACTGTGCCTCAGGGTCCATTGACATGCTGTTCTCCCTTCGCCAGCTACAGGAAAAATGCCATGAACAAGAGATGCCCCTCTACGTTGCTTTCATAGATCTCACCAAAGCCTTTGACCTCGTCAGCAGACGTGGTCTCTTCAAACTACTAGCAAAGATCGGATGTCCACCAAAGCTACTAAGTATCATCACCTCATTCCATGACAATATGAAAGGCACAATTCAGCATAGCGGTGCCTCATCAGACCCCTTTCCTATCCTGAGTGGAGTGAAACAGGGCTGTGTTCTCGCACCTACACTGTTTGGGATCTTCTCCCCGCTGCTCTCATATGAGTTCAAGTCTTCAGAAGAAGGAATTTTACTCCACACAAGATCAGATGGTAGGTTGTTCAACCTTGCCCATCTTAGAGCGAAGACCAAAGTACGGAAGGTCCTCATCAGGGAATTCCTCTTTGGTGACGATGCTGCATTAACATCTCACACAGAAGAGTGTCTGCAGAGACTCATGGACAGGATTGCAGCTGCCTGCAATGAATTTGGCCTAACCATCAGCCTCAAGAAAATGAACATCATGGGACAGGACGTCAGAAATGCTCCATCCATCAATTTCGGCGATCACGCTCTGGAAGTGGTTCAAGGGTTCACCGACCTAGGCTCAAGTATCACCAGTAAGCTGTCTCTCGATGCAGAAATCAACAAGCGCATGGGAAAGGCATCCGCTGCTATGTCCAGACTGGCCAAGAGAGTGTGGGAAAATGGCGCACTGACACAGAACCCAAAAGTCCGAGTGTATCAAGCCTGTGTCTTCAGTACCTTGCTCTGCGGCAGCAAGGCCTGGACAATGTATGTCAGCCAAGAGCGACGTCTCAATTCATTCCATCTTCGCTGCCTCTGGAGAATCCTTGGCATCAGGTGGCAGGACCGTATCCCCAACACAGAAGTCCTCGAGGCGGCCAACATCCCCAGCATATACACCCTACTGAGCCAGCGGCGCTTGAGATGGCTTGGCCATGTGAGCCGCATGGAAGATGGCAGGATCCCCAAGAACACATTGTACAGCGAGCTCGTCACTGGTATCAGACCCACCGGCCGTCCATGTCTCCGCTTTAAAGACGTCTGCAAACGCGACATGAAGTCCTGTGACATTGTCTCTCAAGACCAGGAGGCCAAAGAAGACATAATGTCTTATGCTCTTATCTCTTTCAAAGAGCTAGTACAGAGACGATGGGCCAAATGGCCGCCTTCTGTGTCTTATGATTCTACGAATTTGTGCAGAATCCTTCGGTAATTGGCACTTCAACTTAAAGTGGTATTCTGATTTTTTACACAAACTAGAGAAGTTAACCAATAACCTTGGGCGCGAATGTGCTCCAGGGGTTCTCCTCCACTTGTCTGGCAGAAGGTGCTGCACAAAAAATAACATAAATGCGATTGCGATGTTTTTTTTTTCTGGGGTTTCCTTGAA
The DNA here is from genome assembly GCF_036365525.1 of Heterodontus francisci. Taxonomy (NCBI): domain Eukaryota; kingdom Metazoa; phylum Chordata; class Chondrichthyes; order Heterodontiformes; family Heterodontidae; genus Heterodontus; species Heterodontus francisci. Next base: position 27,390,172 of record NC_090371.1, on the reverse strand, counting down.
CTGTATCAGGTCAAACACAGGTTCCGTGTCCACATGTATGATACTTGCTTGCTCTTTATAGGTATTACATGAGACAATTGTTGGCATCCATGCTTTTGTTATTTGCAGACTCAGTTATTCCAATGATCTGTTTGGAAATCCATGACCCATGCAGTGAAATGCCTAGGTAACCTCTTTTTTATTCATTCAGGGGATGTGAGCATCACTGGCAAGGCCAGCATTTGTTGCCCATTACTGGTAAACATACTGAAGCAGGACAAATCCAATCTGACTAATTATCACCCCATCAGGCATCAATCATCCGCAGAGTGACGGAAAGTGTCGTTGACGGTGCTATCAAGTGGCATTTACTCAGCAACACCCTGCTCATCGATGCTCAGTTTAGGTTCTGGCAGGGCCACTTGGCTCAATACCACATTACAGCCTTGGTCCAAACATGGACAAAAGAACTGAATTCAAGAGGTGAGAGTGACTGCCCTTAACATCGAGGCAGCATTTGACTCAATGTGCCATCAAGGAGCCGTAGCACAATTGAAGTCAATAAGAATAAGGGGGAAAACTCTCCACTGGTTGAAGACTTACCTAGTACAAAGAAAGATGGTTGTGGTTGTTGGAGGCCTATCATCTCAGCCCCAGGCCACCACTGCAAGAGTTTCTCAGGGTAGTGTCCAACCATCTTCAGCTGCTTCATCAATGACCTTCCCTCCATCATATGATCGGAAGAGGGGATGTCCGCTGATGATTGCACAGTGTTCAGTTCTATTTACAATTCCTCAGATAATAAAGAAGTCCATGCCTGCATGCAGCAAGACCTGAGCAACATTCAGGCTTGGGCTGATAAGTGACAAGTGCCAGGCAATGACCATCTTGAACAAGAGAGAATCTAACCATGGTTGAATTCCCCACCATCAACATCCTGGGGGTTACCATTGATCAGAAACTGAACTCTCCACTTGCCTGATTGAGTGCTGTTCCAACATCACTCAAGAAGCTCGACACCATCCAAGACAAAGCAGCCCAGTTGATTGGCACCCAATCCACCACTTTATACCTTCACTCCCTCCACCACAGGCATACAGTGACCGCTGTGTACTATTTACAAGATGCACTGCAGAAACTTGCCAAGGGTCCTTCGGCAGCACCTTCCAAACCTGTGACCTCTACCATCTAGAAGGACAAAGGCAGCAGACACATGGAAACACCACCACCTGCAAGATCCCTTCCAAGTCACACATTATCCTGACTTGGGACTATATCACTGCTCCTGGGTCAAAAACTGGAATACCCTCCGTAACAACACTATAGGTGCATCTACACCAGATGGGCTGCAGTGATTCAAGAAGGCAGCTCACCACTGCTTTCTCAAGGGCAATTAGGGATGGGCCAGTGATGCCCACATCCCATGAATGAATAAAATAAAGGAATGACCTTTGAATGCAGTGAGAGACACTGATGAGAGGGAGAAGTGATAATGTGAGAAAGGTGCAGAGAGCAACAGTAGAATACAGTTGTGCTGAGAGAATAATAATGTCAGGGAGAAACATAGTGGCAGAGTTTGGAGCCTTACAATGAGAGAAAGATTGCCAAGTAGATGAAAAAGGTTTGCTTATATCCTGTCCTTTTTTCCAAAGGAGATGTTGGGAGATTTCCCATATCCTAACTCGTATCGAGTCCCCTTCACCCATCACCATTGTGCTTACTGAACTACATTAGCTCTCGGTCCAGCAATGTCATGATTTTAAAATTCTTTTCTGTATATTCAAATCCCTCCATGGCCGTGTTTGCTACATTACTACAGTAGCTACACTCCAAAAGTACTTCTTTGACTGTAAAGTACTTTGGGACATCCTGAAGTCATGAAAGGTGCTATATAAATGCAAGTCATTCTTTCTATCCTTATCTCTGTAACCTCCGTCAGCCCTGCAACCCTTTAAGATCGTTGCACTCCTCCAATTCTGGCCATTTGCACATCCGCAACTTCAGTCACTCCACCACTGGCGGCTGTGCCTTTCACTGTCTGGGCCCTAAGCTCTAGACATCCCCCCGAAAACTCTCTGCTTCTCCACCTTTCTCTCCTCCTTTAGGCTGTTCCTTAAAAGCTACTTCACCTGTCCCAACATCTCTTTATGTGGCTCGGGTGCAAAAATTTGTATGATAAAAGTCCTGCCATGTGCCTTGCAACGTTTTTACAATATTAAAGGTGCCAATAAATGCAAGTTTTTTGTTGAGAAAGTTTAAAAATTCATGAAGCTGATTTTCCTGGAACCATATCCACTGAGGGCACATGCTGGGAAATCACCAGAGCAACATAATGGATGTACACCGGTAGGGAGCTTGCCAGTGATTGTCAGTGTGCTGCTTCCAGGTGAACACCATGTCAGGATTACGTATTTGGAAAATTGGCTGTTCCATTCATTCTTGTTCCTGGAACTCCTTAATGATTGTATTAAAGCCTTTCATATTGAATCCCAAAGAAATTTGCAGTAGTTTCATATCTATGTTAGGTTTATGAGAAAGAACTTATTGTTCAGCAGGAAAGTATTAAACCCCACTTCACGTGCCCCTTAATTGCACATATTTAGTGCACAAAGTGGTACTTAATCATTTCTAGGCTTACTTTAGTCAGATCCACCCCTCAATAATTGGTTTAATTGGTGATTTACTACTTGAGCAGTGATGCTTAACGCCAGTGATTAATCACTGTGCAAAATGCAACAGTGATGAGAAGAGCTGAAGTAGTTTTTCTATTTTTGGAGATTTCCTCACTCTCCGGTTTCATTCCCTCAAGAAGAATCATAGAATCGTAGAAAGATATAGCTCAGAAGGAGGCCATTCGGCCCATCGTGTCTTTGCTGGATCTTTAGTAGAGCTATCTAATTAGTCCCATTCCCCTGCTCGTTCCCCATAGTCCTATAATTATTTTCCCTTCAACTATTTACCCAATTCCCTTTCAAAGGTTACTATTAAACCTGCTTTCACTATCCTTTCAGACAGTGCATTCCAGATCGCAATAACCTGTTGCGTTAAAAGGTTTATCCCCATGTCCCCTCTGCTTCTTTTGCCAATTACCTTAAACATGTGTCCTCTGGTTACCGTTATATGAAGTTGTTGAGTTGGGTTGGGGTTGGGTTCCACAAGTACCGGTCGCCCTCTAGTATGTCCACGTGACCATTAATCAGATGTAAACTGGCTGGTGAGATTTGGCAGTGTAATCAACTGCAGAGAACTTCACAACCGAGCTCTAATCAGTCATCACTTGACATTAACAGAGACACTCTTCCAACAGTAGTCACAAGATGACTAGATAGATATAGATGAGGGAGGTCATTTAGCAATTCTTAGATTGCCCCTCCAGAAAGATACTATACTCCCCTATTATGACATCTACTTCTTAAATGATTCCAGGATTTTCACCTTCACTATGGTAATCTCCCCATTTGATAGTCAATCTTTTGTGGCAAAGGACTTACTGAAATCAGTTTACTTTTATTTGTATCAGTCATATCTTTCTGTCCTGGTTTTGTATGAAGTAGTTTGCCAAATTTACCAGAGGGGTTTTGATAGAATAGAAAGGGTGAAACTGTTTCTACTGGCAGGAGGGTCGGTAACCACAGGGGACAGATTTAAGATCATTGCCAAAAAAGCCACAGGGGAGATGATGAGGATTTTGTTAATATAGCAAGTTGTTCTGATTTTCATTTCATTCGCAGGATATGGGTGTTATTGGTAAGACCAGCATTTATTACCCATCCCTAGTTGCTCTTGAGAAGGTGGTGGTGAACCACCTTTTTGAATACAACTGGGTAGCTACCAGGCCATTTCAGAGGACACTTAAGTGTCAACCTCATTGCTGTGGGTCTGGAGTCACATATAGGCCAGACCTGAACAAAGAACAAAGAACAAAGATAATTACAGCACAGGAACAGGCCCTTCGGCCCTCCAAGCCTGCGCCGATCCAGATCCTCTCTCTAAACATGTCGCCTATTTTCTAAGGTTCTGTATCTCTTTTCTTCCTGCCCATTCATGTATCTGTCTAGATACATCTTAAAAGACTCCATCGTGCCCGCATCTACCACCTCCGCTGGCAATGCGTTCCAGGTGCCCACCACCCTCTGCGTAAAGAACTTTCCACGCATATCCCCCCTAAACTTTTCCCCTTTCACTTTGAACTCGTGTCCTCTAGTAATTGAAACCCCCACTCTGGGAAAAAGCCTCTTGCTATCCACCCTGTCTATACCTCTCATGATTTTGTACACCTCAATCAGGTCCCCCCTCTATGTATGACATAGGACATGTTTATATGACATTCAGGTAGTTTCACACAAGAACACTTCACTGAAGAGGAAGTTGAGCGCGGGCATGGAGGAAGAGGCAAGAGAAAAGCTGGTTACATGGCTGTGGGTAATCACGTGCAAGTGAGCAGAGCTTTCAATGAACGTATCAATGCATTTTGATCAGCCATGATCGCAATGAATGGTGGAGCAGGCTCGATGGGCCATATGGTCTCCTTCTGTTCCTATTTGTTGTGTTCTTGTGAACACAAGAAATAGGAGTAAGAGTAGACCGCAAGGCCCATCAAGCCTGCTCCGCCATTCAAAACAATCATGGCTGATCTTAGGATTCAACTCCACTTTCCCACCCGACCGCTATATCCCTTGATTCCCTGAGAGACCAAAAACTATCTATCTCAGCCATAAATGTATTCAACGATGGAGCATCCACAACCCTCTGGAGCAGTGAATTCCAAAGATTCACAACTGTTTGAGTGAAGTAATTTCTCCTCATAATAGTCCGAAATGATCGACCCCTTATCTTGAGACTGTGTCCCTGTGTTTTAGATTCCCCAACCAGCGTAAATAATCTCTCAGTGTCTACCCTATTCAGCCCCTTTAGAATTTTACAAGTTTCAATGAGATCACCTTTCATTCTTCTAAACTCCAGAGAATACAGGCCCAATTTACTTAGTCTCTCATCATAGGACAACCCCCTCATCCCAAGGACCAATCTAGTGAACCTTCGCTGTACCGCCTCCAATGCAAGTACATCCTTTCTTAAATGTGGAGACCAAACCTGCACACAGTATACCAGCTGTGGTCTCACCAAAACCCTGTACAATTGTACTAATACTTCCTTATTCCTGTACTCCAATCCTCTTGCAATAAAGGCCAACATGCCATTTGCCTTCCTAATTATGCACCTGCATGTTAACTTTCTGCGTTCCTTGTACAAACACATCCAAGTCTCTTTGAACATCGACACTTACAAATTACACACCTTTTAAAAAATATTCTGCTTTTCTTATGACCAAAGTGCATAACTTTACACTTCCTTACATTATACTCCATCTGCAATCTTGTTGCCCATTCACTTGACCTGTCTATTATATCTCTTTGCAGCCTCTCTATGTCCTGACCTTTCCACCTACCTTTGTATCATTGGCAAACTTAGTTCCATTACTTCACCTAAGTCATTAATATAGATTGTAAATTGCTGAGGCCCCAGCATTGATCCTTGCAGCACTGCATTATTTACTGCATGCCAACTTGAAAATGCCCCATTTATGCCCACTCATTGCTTCCTGTCTGTTAACCAATCATCTATCATGATAATATATTACCCACAACTCCATGAGCCCTTATCTTGCCATGTTTCATGATCACCATTACTGATAATTCTGATTTTTATTTCATTAACACAAATTAAATTCCCCAACTGCCACCATGGGATTTGAACTAATGTCTTTGGACCATTAGTTCAGGTCTCTGCATTACTAGTCACGTAACATAATCACTACAGACTGTATCCCTGGTGGTCAAGTTATCAAAGTTATTAAGTTAAGTTATTAAAGGGTGGTGGAACCAGATTCAATAATAAATTTCAAAGGGGAATTGGACATATATTTATAAAGATCAAATCTGCAAGGCTCAGGGGAAAGAACAGAGTCGTGTGACTAATTGGATAGCTCTTTCAGAGAGCCATCACAAGCAAGGTGAGACGGATGGTCTCCTGTGCAGTAAGGTTCTATACTCTTTCTATACCATTTACTATATTTTATAAGGTCACATCTTAGCTGTCTCATTTCGAGGTTGAATCATCCAAGTTCCTGCAGTCTGTCAACAACTTGCTTTTACGTAATGTCCTTAAAGTAGGAAATTGGCCCAAGACTCTCTACATGGGGCAGGAAGTGGTGGGGGAGGGAGAAATAAAACAGAATGGACAGTGCTCAGAAAGGGAGAGTAAGGAGAAGTCACTGAAAACTGGGGCATAAAGATTGGTTGGAGGAGGCTTTTAAAGATAAAAGGAGAAGTGGAGAGATGGAAGAGATTAGGAAGAGAATGAAAGAGAGAGGGGCCGAAGTCTTACCCTCTGATGATGCGACAAAGTGTGGAGGATGAAAAGCCTTCTGCAGGACCCTCCTCAGACACGAGGACTGCTCACGCCCAGGAAAGGAGAAACAAAAATGGGGTCCAGTTTAAGGAAATACGCTTCCTCACTTCTATAGGAGACCACGGTATCCTATGACATTTAATTAAATACCTAAATTAAACCGTTGCCTCCCAGCGGTCCCAAAACAACTCCAAAACCATCTCCATCCATTGCACCGGTCCCAAAAATTTCTTATCCAACATTTGATGTCATTCGATAGTGCACTCTGTTAAAAATGTATTCAAAGTTACAAAGTATTTACAGGACTGAAATAGGCCATTCAGCCCCACTTGTGCGTACCAGTTTCATGCTTCACACAAGCCTCCTCCCACCCTACTTTATCCAACACTATCAGCATATCCTCCTGTTCCTTTCTTCCTCATGTACTTATCTAGCTTCCCCTTAAATGTAGCTATGCTATTTTCCTCCCTGCTCCCTGAGTTCCACATCTCTCAGTAAAGAAGTTTCTCCTGAATTAACTTTCAGATTTATTAGTGACTACCAGTATTCATGGCTCCTAGTTCAAGTTTATCCTGCAAGTGGAAACATCTTCACTGCGTCTACCCTATCAAATCCTTTTGTAATCTTAAAGACCTCAATCAGGTCATCCCTCATTCTATTCTTTTTCACAGAAAAAAGAGCCCCAGCCTATTCAAGCCTTCCTGATAGTTACAACCGTTAATAAATCTTTTAACATCTTCACCAGTGCCTCTATGTCCTTTTTAAAATATAGAGACTAGGGGCGAAAAATTGGTTTACTCTGTTTTTCGGGCACAGGGGTTGCAATTTACGATCTGTCCACTATGGTTCCGGTGGAGGTAGGCAGTAGGTAAATTTGGTGCTGTCAACTAATTTACCTGGTAGCAACATTGGGCAGAGCGGCTCCCATGTTGCCAACTGCCCCTGCGCTGAGCAGAGAGCCAAACAGTGCTCTGCTGAGAGCACATGGTACAGCAAGCCTTCCGTTCTTAAAGGCAGTCTGTCCCTCTTAAAGGGAAGCTGTACTGAATTACAGGTGGCTGTTGCTGAATACTATTGCTGCAATTCTAAACAATGAAAATGGAACATGAGAGAAGAGAAAGGCTCCAGTGTCACAGATGTGGCACTGAAGCCTTAGTGGTGCAGGTGGACAGGAGGACAGACATCATGATTCTGCTGGGGGAGGGGGTGAGGGGCTGCCAGGAGATTCTCAGAAGCCACCCTCAGAAGGGAGGTCAATGCCCAGAGTCTGGTCCTGAGGACCTGGAAGCAGTGCCACAAGAGGTCTAATGCCCTCACGTGGGTGGTCAAGGTCACTTTTAAAAATTATTTGTTGATGGGATGCGAGCATCACTGGCAATCCACTATTTGTTGCCTGTCTCTAATCGCCTTTGAGATGGTGATGAGAAGGAGCCACCTGCTTGAACCGCTGCAGTCCATGTTGTGTGGATATACCCACAGTACTGTTAGGGAGAGAGTTCCAGGATCCTGACCCGGCGACAGTGAAGAACAGCAATATATTTCCAGGTCAGGATGGTGTGTGCCTTGGAGGGGAACTTGCAGGTGGGGGTGTTCCCATGCACCTGCTGCCCTTGTCCTGCGAGATGGTAGAGGCCACGGGTTTGGAAGATGCTGTCGAAGGAGCCTTGGTGAGTTGCTGCAGTGTATCTTTTTTTCTTATTTATTCATGGGATTTGGGCATCGCTGGCCAGGCCAGCATTTATTGCCCATCCATAATTGCCCTTGAGAAGGTGGTGGTGAGCTGCCTTCTTAAACCGCTGCAGTCCATGAAGGGTAGGTACACCCACAGTGCTGTTAGGAAGGGAGTTCCAGGATTTTGACCCAGCGACAGTGAAGGAATGGCGATATAGTTCCAAGTCAGGATGGTGTGTGACTTGGAGGGGAACTTGCAGGTGGTGGTGTTCCCATGTATGTGCTGCCCTTGTCCTTCTAGTTGGTAGAGGTCGTGGGTTTGGAAGGTGCTGTCTAAGGAGCCTTGGTGCATTGCTGCAGTGCATCTTATAGATGGTACACACTGCTGCCACTGTGCGTCGGTGGTGGAGGAAGTGAACGTTTGTGGATGGTGTGCCAATCAAGCGGACTGCTTTGTCCTGGATGGTGTCGAGCTTCTTGAGTGTTGCTGGAGCTGCACCCATCCAGGCAAGTGGAGATTATTCCATCACACTCCTGACTTGTGCCTTGTAGATGGTGGACAGGCTTTGGGGAGTCAGGAGGTGAGTTACTCTCCTCAGGATTCCTAACCTCTGACCTGCTCTTGTAGCCATGGTATTTATATGGCTACTCCAGTTCAGTTTCTGGTCAATGGTCGCCCCTAGGATGTTGATAGTGGGGGATTCAGTGATGGTAATGCCGTTGAATGTCAAGGGGAGATGGTTAGATTCTCTCTTGTTGGAGATGGTCATCGCCTAGCACTTGTGTGGCGAAAATGTTACTTGCCACTTATCAGCTCAAGCCTGGATATTGTCCAGGTCTTGCTGCATTTCTACACGGACTGCTTCAGTATTTGAGGAGTCACGAATGGTGCTGAACATTGTGCAAACATCAGCGAACGTCCCCACTTCTGACCTTATGATTGAAGGAAGATCATTGATGAAGCTGCTGAAGATGGTTGGGCCTAGGACACTACCCTAAGGAACTCCTGCAGTGAAGTCCTGGAGCTCAGATGATTGACCTCCAACAACCACAACCATCTTCCTTTGTGCTAGGTATGACTCCAGCCAGCGGAGGGTTTCCCCCCTGATTCCCATTGACCTCAGTTTTGCTAGGGCTCCTTGATGCCATACTCGGTCAAATGCTGCCTTGATGTCAAGGGCAGTCACTCTCACCCCACCTCTGGACTTCAGCTCCTTTGTCCATGTTTGAACCAAGGCTGTAATGGGGTCAGGAGCTGAGTGGCCCTGTAGGAACCCAAACTGAGCGTCACTGAGCAGGTTATTGCTAAGCAAGTGCCGCTTGATGGCACTGTTGATGACACCTTCCATCACTTTACTGATGATTAAGAATAGGCTGATGGGGCGGTAGTTGGTCGGGTTGGACTTGTCTTGGGCAATTTTCCACATTGCAGGGTAGATGCCAGTGTTGCAGCTGTACTGGAACAGCTTGGCTAGGGGCGCGGCAAGTTCTGGAGCACAGGTCTTCAGTACTATTGCCAGAATATTGTCAGGGCCCATAGCTTTTGCAGTATCCAGTGCCTTTAGTCGTTTCTTGATATCACACGGAGTGAATCGAATTGGCTGAGTCCGGCATCTGTGATGCTGGGGACTTCAGGAGGAGGCCGAGATGGATCATCAACTCGGCACTTCTGGCTGAAGATTGTTGCAAATGCTTCAGCCTTATCTTTCACACTGATGTGCTGGGCTCCCTCATCATTGAGGATGGGGATATTTGTGGAGCCACCTCCTCCAGTTAGTTGTTTAATTGTCCACCAGCATTCACGGCTAGATGTGGCAGGACTGCAGAGCTTAGATCTGATCCGTTGGTTATGGGATCGCTTAGCTCTGTCTATCGCATGCTGCTTACGCAAAGAACAAAGAACCCATGTCTGGCCATTGTAACTGTGATTGATCCCTCTCGAGGAGAAAGTTGATACAAAGAACAAAGAACAGTATAGCACAGGAACAGGCCATTCGGCCCTCCAAGCCTGCGCCGATCTTGATGCCTGCCTAAAGTAAAAGGTTCTGCACTTCCGGGGACCGTATCCCTCTATTCCCATCCTATTCATGTATTTGTCAAGATGCCTCTTAAACATCTCTATGATACCTGCTTCCACCAACTCCCCCGGCAACAAGTTCCAGGCACTCACCACCCTCTGTGAAGAACTTGCCTCGCACATCCCCTCTAAACTTTGCCCCTCTCACCTTAAACCTATGTCCCCTAGTAACTGACTCTTCCACCCTGGGAAAAAGCTTCTGACTATCCACTCTGTCCATGCTGCTTATAACTTTGTAAACCTCTATCATGTCACCCCTCCACCTCCGTCGTTCCAGTGAAAACAATCCGAATTTATCCAACCGCTCCTCATAGCGAGTGCTCTCCAGACCAGGCAACATCCTGGTAAACCTCTTCTGTACCCTCACCAAAGCCTCCACATCCTTCTGGTAGTGTGGCGACCAGAATTGCACGCAATATTCTAAGTGTGGCCTAACTAAGGTTCTGTACAGCTGTAACATGACTTGCAAATTTTTATACTCTATGCCCCGACCGATGAAGGCAAGCATGCCATATGCCTTCTTGACTACCTTATCCACCTGCGTTGCCACTTTCAGTGACCTGTGGACCTGTACGCCCAGATCTCTCTGTCTGTCAATACTGCTAAGGGTTCTGCCATTTACTGTATACTTCCCACCTGTATTAGACCTTCCAAAATGCATTACCTCACATTTGTCCTTCCAAAATGCATTACCTCACATTTGTTTGGCATACAAGTAGTCCTGTGTTGTCGCTTCGCCAGGTTGACATCTCATTTTGAGGTATGCCCGGTGCTGCTCCTGGCATGCCCTCCTGCACTCTTCATTGAACCAGGGTTGGTCTCCTGGGTGATGGTAATGGTAGAGTGGGGGATATGTCGGGCCATGAGGTTACAGATTGTGGTTCAGTACAATTCTGCTGCTGCTGATAGCCCACAATGCCTCATGGATGCCCAGTTTTGTATTGCTAGATCTGTTCGAAATCTATCCCATTTAGCACGTTGATAGTGCCACACTATTTGGCCTAACCATCAGCCTCAAGAAAACGAACATCATGGGACAAGACGTCAGAAATGCTCCATCCATCAATATTGGCGACGACGCTCTGGAAGTGGTTCAAGAGTTCACCTACCTAGGCTCAACTATCACCAGTAACCTGTCTCTCGATGCAGAAATCAACAAGCACATGGGAAAGGCTTCCACTGCTATGTCCAGACTGGCCAAGAGAGTGTGGGAAAATGGCTCACTGACACGGAACACAAAAGTCCGAGTGTATCAAGCCCGTGTCCTCAGTACCTTGCTCTACGGCAGCGAGGCCTGGACAACGTATGTCAGCCAAGAGCGACGTCTCAATTCATTCCATCTTCGCTGCCTCTGGAGAATCCTTGGCATCAGGTGGCAGCACCGCATCTCCAACACAGAAGTCCTCGAGGCGGCCAACATCCCCAGCTTATACACGCTACTGAGTCAGCGACGCTTGAGATGGCTTGGCCATGTGAGCCGCATGGAAGATGGCAGGATCCCCAAAGACACATTGTACAGCGAGCTCACCACTGGTATCAGACCTGCCGGCCGTCCATGTCTCTGCTTTAAAGATGTCTGCAAACGCGACATGAAGTCCTGTAATATTGATCACAAGTCGTGGGAGTCAGTTGCCAACGATCGCCAGAGCTGGCGGGCAGCCATAAAGGCAGGGCTAAAGTGTGGCGAGTCGAAGAGACTTAGCAATTGGCAGGAAAAAAGACAGAAGCGCAAGGGGAGAGCCAACTGTGTAACAGTCCCAACAATCAATTTTTTCTGCAACACCTGTGGAAGAGTCTGTCACTCTAGTATTGGCCTTTATAGCCACTCCAGACGCTGCTGCACAAACCACTGACCACCTCTCGGCGCTTACCCGTTGTCTCCCGAGACAAGTAGGCCAAAGAAGAAGAGTGCCACACAACACGATGGACAGTATCCTCAATGTGAAGGCGGGACTTCGTCTCCACAAGGACTGTGCGGTGGTCACTCCTACCAATACTGTCATGGACAGAAGCATCTGCAGCAGGCAGACTGGTGAGGACTAGGCCAAGTATGTTTTTCCCTCGTGTTGTTTTCCCCACCACCTGCCGCATACCCAGTCCAGCAGCTATGTCCTTTAGGACTTGGCCAGCTCGGTCAGTAGTGGTGCTACCAAGCCACTCTTGGTGACGGACATTGAAGTCCCCCACCCAGAGTACATTTTGTGCCCTTGCCACCCTCAGTGCTTCCTCCAAGTGGTGTTCAACTGAGTCATCAGCTGAGGGAGGGCAGTAGGTGGTAATCAGTAGGAGGTTACCTTGCCCATGTTTGACCTGATGCCATGAGACTTCATGGGGTCCGGAGTTGATGTTGAGGACTCCCAGGGCAACTCCTGCCCTACTGTATACCACTGTGCTACCACCTCTGCTGGGTCTGTCCTGCCGGTGGGACAGAACATACCCGGGGATGGTGATGGCAGTGTCTGGGACATTGTCTTTAAGGTATGATTCCGTGAGTATGACTATGTCAGGCTGTTGCTTGACTAGTCTGTGGGACAGCTCTCCCAACTTTGGCACAAGCCCCCAGATGTTATTAAGGAGGACTTTGCAGGGTCGACAGGGCTGGGTTTGCCGTTGTTGTTTCCGGTGCCTCGGTCGATGCCGGGTGGTCCGTCCGGTTTCATTCCTTTTTATTGACTTTGTAGTGGTTAGGTACAACTGAGTGGCTTGCTAGGCCATTTCAGAGGGCATGTAAGAGTTAACCACATTGCTGTGGGTCTGGAGTCACATGTAGGCCAGACCAGGTAAGGACAGCAGATTTCCTCCCCTAAAGGACATTAGTGAACCAGATGGGTTTTTACAACAATCGACAATGGTTTCACTGCCATCATTAGACTGGCTTTTAATTCCAGATTTATTAATTAAATTCAAATTCAAATTCCACCTTCTGCTGTGGTGGGATTCGAACCCATGTCCCCAGCGAAATACCCTGGGTCTCTGGGTTACTAGTCCAGTGATAATACCACTACGCCACCGCCTACCCTATCTTGCAGTTTGTCAGTGAATGCATCTTAACCTGGCATCTCCTACCCACTACACCAGCTGCCTCTTACACTTCTCAATGCACCACACGCCCATCACTCACCCAGCAGCACTCCCTGGCACTCACGACTCAGGCCTAACATCCAGATACTCCACCTCTCTTCAGACACCTACCAACGATGCCAGTCTCACATCCATCTCTCGCTGCCTCCACATACCTCCAGCCATTCAGCACATCACCCAAACACAGTGCGATGCAATCACAGAAATTTTGCCCTCTCTATTGTCAGACCAGGTGGCACACAATCGCAGGAAGCAGAGCAGAGCTGCTGGGAGACAAGGATGCCTGTATCTCCTGAGCTACTGCAGGTTATTAGGACCCACGAAATATTATGCCCTGCAGGCTGTTGCAAGTGTGATGCTTGCCTGCTTTGCACTATTCGACATTGTCAGCAGTCAACACACCGTAAACTAAACGCGTTCCTTTAGTGTGAAGTTGGCTTGCAGAGTTTTGTCATTTTGTTGTTGTGACAGGTTGAGATTATTTGTTATTATTGTATTGGGTCTTAATGCCTCTAGGACTAGGTTTGGGCCTAATTTTTCTCTCCCCCTGAGGTAATTCGTCTCTGGATGTGTTTAGATATGTCATGTGGGTAATAGCACAAGATATGTGGTCGAGTGAAGATGCAATAAGGTTGCGTGGTTTTGTTGTGCTCATTTATTGGGTGTTGCACTGTGAGATGCTTTGAGACCATGTGTGATTGGGATTTGTGCATACTGGTTCACCACTGGTTAATGAAATGGGAGAAATTATAATGAAATATAATGCAGTTATGATGAAAAATAATAAATTATAATAAAAATAATGAATTGTAATCAAAATTGTAAATTATAATAAAGTTATAATGAAAATAATAAATTGTAATCAAATTATAATTAAAAATAATAAATGATACTAGAATCATAATAAAAATGTGAATAAGAACAAAGAACAAATAACAGGACAGCACACGAACAGCCCATTCGGCCCTCCAAGCCTGCGCCGATCTTGATGCCTGCCTAAACTAAAACCTTCTGCACTTCCGGGGACCGTATCCCTCTATTCCCATCCTATTCATGTATTTGTCAAGATGCCTCTTAAAAGTCGCCAGCGTACCTGCTTCCACCACCTCCCCCGGCAGCAAGTTCCAGGCACTCACCACCCTCTGTGTAAAGAACTTGCCTCGCACATCCCCTCTAAACTTTGCCCCTCTCACCTTAAACCTATGTTCCCTAGTAACTGACTCTTGCACCCTGGGAAAAAGCTTCTGACTATCCACTCTGCCATGAGGGACCTTGTCAAAGGCTTTACTGAAGTCCATAGAGACAACATCCACTGCCCTTCCTTCATCAATCATCTTCGTCACTTCCTCAAAAAACTCAATCAAATTAGTGAGACACAACCTCCTCTTCACAAAACTATGCTGTCTCTAGCTAATAAGTTTGTTTGTTTCCAAATGGGAGTAAATCCTGTCCCGAAGAATCCTCTCTAATAATTTCCCTACCACTGACGTAAGGCTCACCGGCCTATAATTTCCTGGATTATCCTTGCCACCCTTCTTAAACAAAGGAACAACATTGGCTATTCTCCAGTCCTCTGGGACCTCACCTGTAGCCAATGAGGATGCAAAGATTTCTGTCAAGGCCCCAGCAATTTCTTCCCTTGCCTCCCTCAGTATTCTGGGGTAGATCCCATCAGGCCCTGGGGACTTAACTACCTTAATGCTTTGCAAAATTCCCAACACCTCCTTTTTGATAATTAGATGACTGAGACTATCTACACTCCCTTCCCTAGGCTCATCATCCACCAAGTCCTTCTCCTTGGTGAATACTGATGCAAAGTACTCATTTAGTACCTCGCCCATTTCCTCTGGCTCCACACATAGATTCCCATCTCTGTCCTTGAGTGGGCCAACCCTTTCCCTGGTTACCCTCTTGCTCTTTATATATGTATAAAAAGCCTTGGGATTCTCCTTAATCCTGTTTGCCAATGACTTTTCATGACCCATTTTAGCCCTCCTGACTCCTTGCTTAAGTTTCTTCCTACTGTCTTTATATTCCTCAAGGGATTCGACTGTTCCCAGCCTTCCAGCCCTTCCAAATGCTTCCTTTTTCTTTTTGACTAGGCTCACAATATCCCGCGTTATCCAAGGTTCCTGAAACTTGCCAAATTTATCCTTCTTGCTCACAGGAACATGCTGGTCCTGGATTCTAATCAACTGACGTTTGAAAGACTCCCACATGTCAGATGTTGATTTACCCTCAAACAGCCGCCCCCAATCTTAATTCTTCAGTTCCTGCCTAATATTGTTATAATTCGCCTTCCCCCAATTTTGCACCTTCACCCGAGGACTACTCTTATCCTTATCCACAAGTACCTTAAAACTTATGGAATTATGGTCACTGCTCCTGAAATGCTCCCCCACTGAAACTTCGACCACCTGGCCGGGCTCATTCCCCAATACCAGGTCCAGTACGGCCCCATCCCTAGTTGGGCTATCTACATATTGTTTCAAGAAGCCCTCCTGGATGCTCCTTACAAATTCTGCCCCATCCAAGCCCCTGGCACTAAGTGAGTCCCAGTCAATATCGGGGAAGTTAAAATCAACCACCACTACAACCCTGTTACCTTTACATCTTTCCAAAATCTGTCTACATATCTGCTCTTCTACCTCCCGCTGGCTGTTGGGAGGCCTGTAGTAAACCCCCAACATCGTGACTGCACCCTTCCTATTCCTGAGCTCCACCCATATTGCCTTGCTGCATGACCCCTCCGAGGTGTCCTCCGGCAGTACAGCTGTGATATTCTCCTTAACCAGTAACGCAACTCCCCCACCCCTTTTACATCCCCCTCCATCCCGCCTGAAGCTTCTAAATCATGGAACATTTAGCTGCCAATCTTGTCCTCCCTCAACCAAGTCTCTGTTATAGCAACAACATCATATTTCCAAGTACTAATCCAAGCTCTAAGTTCATCTGCCTTACCTGTTATACTTCTCGCATTGAAACAAATGCACTTCAGACCACCAGTCCCGCTTTGCTCCGCAACATCTCCCTGCCTGCTCTTCCTCTTAGTCTTACTTGCCTTATTTACTAGTTCCCCCTCATTTATTTCACTTGCTGTCCTACTGCTCTGGTTCCCACCCCCTGCCACACTAGTTTAAACCCTCCCGAGTGACGCTAGCGAACCTTGCAGCCAGGATATTTGTGCCCCTCCAGTTTAGATGCAACCCGTCCTTCTTGTACAGGTCCCATCTGTCCCTGAAGAGATCCCAATGGTCCAGATATCTGAAACCCTCCCTTCTACACCAGCTGTTCAGCCACGTGTTTAGCTGCACTATCTTCCTATTTCTAGCCTCACTGGCACGTGACACAGGGAGTAATCCCGAGATTACAACCCTAGAGGTCCTGTTTTTTAACTTTCTACCTCACTCCCTAAACTTCCCCTGCAGGACTTCGTCACTCTTCCTGCCTATGTTGTTGGTACCGATGTGTACCACAACCTCTGGCTGTTCACCGTCCCCCTTCAGAATGCCCCCTGTCCATTCAGAGACATCCTTGACCCTGGCACCAGGGAGGCAACATACAATCCTGGAGTCTCTTTCACGTCCACAGAAGCGCCTGTCTGTGCCCCTGACTATAGAATCCCCTATAACTATTGCTCTTCTGCGCTTTGTCCTTCCCTGCTGAACAACAGTGCCAGCCGTGGTGCCATTGTTCTGGCTGCTGCTGTTTTCCCCTGATCGGCCATTCCCCCCAACAGTATCCAAAACGGTATACTTGTTAGAGAGGGGGATAGCCACAGGGGATTCCTGCACTGACTGCCTGCCCCTTCTAGCGGTCACCCATCTATCTGCCTGCGCCTTGTGTGTTACCACTTCTCTAAAACTCCTGTCTATGACGCTTTCTGCCACCTGCATGCTCCTACGTGCATCCAATTGCCGCTCCAACCGATCCATGCGGTCTGTGAGGAGTTGCAACTGGGTACACTTCCTGCAGATGTAGTCGTCCGGAATGCTGGAAGCATCACGGACCTCCCACATCTCACAGGTGAAGCACTTTACCCCTCTAACTGTCATTTCTAGCACTAGTTAATAAATTAATTTAAAATAAATAAATACTTATTAAATCCTTACCAAATTGTTATAATTAACGATTTGGTCCCTTATAAGAGTAATGTGATTACAGATGATTTAGGGAGCAGGTTGTAGGCTTTGTGAACAGGATTAGTTTAGTGATCGTTAGAGTGAAACGTGGAGGAAATAATTGATGGGGAAAGAGATGGGGTGGGTGTGACAAGGTGGATTCGACATGTATTCCCAGCGCACATGGTTGCTATGGTGCATGGAATAGGAGATTTAAATTCGAAATGTCCCGAAGAGAGTTGAATCAATCATGGGTCATTTGATTAAATTCCCCAACCTTGCTAGTTTTAATTCTTTTTTTACGGAATTGTCAGAAGTACAACGAGAGGAAAGTCACTGGAATGTCAAACTGTCTTTTAATGTCTACAGCACGCTGGTACAGGCGTCCCACCTGAAACCTAATCCATACTGAAAGCCCTGCTTTTTAATCCCTTGAGAGCTAGCTTTACCTCAATTTTAATATATATCACACACCGAGGTTCTCCCAAGGCATCGTTTGACATCCCAAAATGTGACAGAGTTGGACCCCAGGAAATCAGCCAGGGCTAGGGCCAAATGCATGGGGCATTGGGGCAGATGGTAGTCCTACCATGCTAAATTGCATGTGCATGAGAGGAAGCCAGGACCTTCATTTCCAAATCTTCAGTATTATTTGGAATTCCTTTTTCAACACTCTACAGATTCTCTATAGATTCAGGAAAGGTTCCTGCAAACTGGAAAGTAGCAAATGTAACCCCACTACTTAAGAAGGGAAGGAGAGTGAGAATGGAGAACTACAGACCTGATAGTTTGATGTCAGAAGTAGGGAAAATGTTAGAATCTATTGTAAAGGATGTGATAACTGGACACTTGGAAAATAATGGTAAAATTGGGCAGAGTCAACATGGATTTGTGAAAGGCAATTATGTTTCACAAACCTGTTGGAGCTTTTTGTGGATGTTACTAAGAGCATAGATAAAGGAGAACCAGTGGATGTGGTGTCTTTGGATTTTCAGAAGGCCTTTGATAAGATCCCACACAGGAGGTTAGTAAACAAAATTAGAGCGCATGGGATTAGGGGTAATATATTGCTATGGATTGAGAATTGGTTAACAGTCAGAAAGCAGAGAGTAGGAATAAATGGGTCATCCTCAGGATGGCAGGCTGTTACCTGTGGTAACTGTAAGGATCAGTGCTTAGGCCACTGCTGTTCACAATCTATATAAATGATTTGGATATTTTTTTTTTATAGATACAGCACTGAAACAGGCCTTCGGCCCACTGAGTCTGTGCCGACCATCAACCACCCATTTATACTAATCCTACACTAATTCCATATTCCTACCACATCCCCACCTGTCCCTATATTTTCCTACCACCTACCTATACTAGGAGCAATTTCTAATTTACCTATCAACCTGCAAGTCTTTGGCATGTGGGAGGAAACCGCAGCACCCGGAGGAAACCCACGCAGACACAGGGAGAACTTGCAAACTCCACACAGGCAGTACCCGGAATTGAACCCGGGTCGCTGGAGCTGTGAGGCTGCGGTGCTAACCACTGCGCCACTGCGCCGCCCCAAGTGTAATATTTCCAAATTTGTGGATGACACTAAACTAGGTGGGAATGTAAGTTGTGAAAAAGATGTAAGGTTGCTTCAGGGGGACTTGTACAGGCTAAGTGAATGGGAAAGAACATGGCAGATGGAATATAATGTTATATTATGGGTGGCATGGTGGCGCAGTGGTTAGCACCGCAGCCTCACAGTTCCAGGGACCCGGGTTCAGTTCTGGGTACTGCCTGTGCGGAGTTTGCAAGTTCACCCTGTGACCGTGTGTGTTTTCGCTGGGTGCTCCGGTTTCCTGCCAAAGACTTGCAGGTGATAGATAAATTGGCCATTATAAATTGCCCCTAGTGTAGGTAGGTGGTAGGGAATATGGGATTACTGTAGGGTTAGTATAAATGGGTGGTTGTTGGTTGGCACAGACTCGGTGGGCCGAAGGGCTTGTTTCAGTGCTGTAGCTCTAAAGAAATAAATAAAATGCGAATAAGTGTGAAGTTATCCAATTTGGTAGAAAAAAAACAGAATATTTCTTAAATTGTAAGTGGTTGGGAAGTGTTGGTGTCCTTGTTCATAGAGAGATACAGCACTGAAACAGGCCCTTCAGTCCATCAAGTCTGTGCCAACCAACATCCACCCATTTATATATTAATCCCATATTCCCTACCACATCCCCACCATTCTCCGACCACCACTAGGGGCAATTTACAATGGCCTATTTACCTATCAACCTGCAAGTCTTTGGCTGTGGAAGGAAACCGGAGCACCCAGCGGAAACCCACAAGGTCACGGGGAGAACTTGCAAACTCCGCACAAGCAGTACCCAGAACCGAACTGGGGTTGCTGGAGCTGTGAGGCTGCGGTGCTAACCACTGCATCACTGTGCTGCCCAAATTAGTCATGAGTCACTAAAAGCTAGCGTGCAGCAAGCAGTTAGGAAGGCAAATGGTACGATGGCCTTCATCACAAGGGAATTTGAGTACTGAAGTAAAGATGTCTTGCTTCAATGTATAGCGCCTTGGTGAGACCGCACCTGAAGTATTGTGTACAGTTTTGGTCTCCTTATCTAAAGAAGGATATTCTTGCTATAGAGGGAGTGCGAAGGAGGTTCACCAGACTAATCTCTGGGAAAGCAAGATTGTCTTATGAGGAGAAATTGAGGAAACTGGGCCTGTATCCTCTAGCATTTTGAAGAATGAGAGGTGATCTCATTGAAACTTACAAAATTCTTACAGGGCTTGACAGGGTAGATGTAGATCCACATGTAGATGTTTCCCCTGGCTGGTGTTGATCCTCGAGAGAGTGAGAATGGGGAGTTAATAGCAGATAATAAGGAAATGGCAAATGAAATGAACAAATATTTTTCTTTTGTCTCAATATAGAGGATACAAAAACCATTTCGGCAATAGCTGTAAATCAGGAGGTGGAAGAAAGAGAGGAACTTGGTGAAATTACAATCACCAGGGAAGCGGTACTGACCAAACTGATGGAGCTGTGGGCTGACAATTCCCCAGGTCCTGATGGGTTTCATCCTGGAGTCTTAAAGGAGATAGCTAATGAGATAATAGATGCGTTGATGTTAATTTTTCAAAATTCGCTGGATTCTGGAAAGGTTCCATTAGACTGGAAAGTAGCAAATATAACCCCTCTATTCAAGAAGTGGGGGGGCGGGGGGGGGAGGGGGGGAGGCAGAAAAAAGGTAACTATAGGCCAGTTAGCTTGATGTCTGTCGTGGGGAAGGTGTTGGAATCTATCACTAAGGAGGCTATAGCTAGGCACTTAGAAAAACTCAAGATAATTGGGAATAGTCAGAATGGTTTTGTGAAAAGGAAATCATGTTTACTCAATTTATTGGAGTTCTTTGAAGGAATAACATGCACTATGGATAAAGGGGAGCCTATTAACATACTGTACTTGGATTTCCAGAAGGCATTTGACAAGGTGCCAGATAAAAGTGCAAAGTAGGAGCTCATGGTAACATATTAGCATGGATAGAAGATTGTCTGGCTGGCAGAAAACAGAGAACATGCATAAACGGGTCCTTTTCTGATTGGCAGGATGTGATGCATAGAGACCCGCACGGGTCTGTGTTGGGGCCTCAATTTTTTACAATTTATATCAATGACTTAGGTGAGGAGACTGATTGCATGGTAGCTACATTTGCAGATGACACAAAGATAGGTAGGAAAGTATGTCATGAAGAGGACATAAGGAGGTTGGAGACCTATATAGATAGGTTGAGTGAATGGGCAGGAAAAATAAAAAAGCAGAGTATTACTTAAGCGGAGAACAACTGCAGAATTCCGAGGTGCAGAGGGATCTAGGTGTTCTAGTGCATGAGTCACAAAAAGTTAGTATGCAGGTAAAGCAAGTAATAGAGAACGCTAATGGAATGCTATCCTTTATTATGAGAGGAATTGAAAATAAAAGAAAGGATGTTATACTTCAGTTATACAGGGCATTGGTGAGACCACATCTCGAATACTGTGTACAGTTTGGTCTCCTTATTTAAGGAAGGATGTGAATGCATTGGAGATGGTTCAGAGGAGATTTACTGGATTGATACCTGGAATGAGCAGGTTATCTTATGAGGAAAGGTTGGACAGACTGCGCTTATTTTCACTGGAATTTAGAAGAGTGAGGGGAGATTTAATTGATGTACATAAGATCCTGAACAGTCTTGACAAGTTGGATGTGGAGAGGATGTTTCCTCTTGTGGGTGAGTCCAGAGCTAGGGGGTACTGTTTTAAAATTAGGGGTCACCCTTTTAAGACAGAGATGAGTAGAAATTTTTTCTCTCAGAGAGTTGTGCGACTTTGGAACTCTTTTCCTCAGAAGGTGGTGGAGGCGGGGACATTGAATATTTGTAGGCTGAGGTAGATAGATTCTTGTTAGCAAGGGAATCAAAGGTTCATGGGGGTAGATGGGAGTGTGGAATTCGAGACACTAACAGATCAGCCATGATCTTATTGAATGGTGGAGCAGGCTCGAGGGGCTGAATGGCCTACTTCTGCTCCTAATTTGTGTGTTCGTATGTATGTATGGTGAGTCTAGAACCAGGGGACATAATCTCAGAATAAGCGCAGGCCATTTAAGACTGAGAGTGTGGTGAATCTTTGGAATTGTCTACCCCAGAGGGCTGTGGAAGCTCAATCACTGAGCATGTTCAAGACAGAAATCAATAGATTTCTGGAGACAAATGACATCAAGGGATATGGAGATAATGCAGGAAAGTGACGTTGAGGTAGATGATCAGCCATGATCTAATTGAATGACGGAGCAGGCTCGACAGGCTGAATGGCCTACTCCTGTTCCTAAGTTCCTATGTACACAAAGCAGTTCTGAGTTTTCAAACTTTCAAAATTCCTGAGACCCCCTACTGGTAGCACAGGCCATCTGAAATCAAATGAATCTGAACAGGATGAGCTCCGCAACATGTGACTAGGACACTTCATGGATAACTACAAGTATACCATCTCATGTTTCATAAACTTCATTTAAATCGAGTCTTTCATGACATTCCATTGCACTTTACAACCAATTACGTACTTTTGAAATGTAGTCACTGTTGTAATGAAGCAAATGCAGTTGCCAATTTTCATAAAGTCAGGTTCCACAAACAACAATGTGATAATGACCAGACCATCTGTTTTAGTGAAGCTGTTTTAGGAATATATATTGGCCGGGAAACTGTGCAGAGTTCCCCATCTCTTCAGAAATAGTGTCATAGGATCTTTTGTATCCACCTGAAATGGATACAAGGCCTCAGTTTAACATCTCAGCTAGAAGACTGCACTGCAGCACTCCCACAGTGCTGCACTGAAGTATTAGCCTAGGTTTTATACTCAGTCTCTGGATTTGGACCTGAATCCAGAACCTTCTATTTCAAAGGCAAGTGAGCTACCTACTGAGCCACAGCTGACAACTATACTATCACTGCAGGGTATCAGGCTAATTTTTACTGCTTTATTGAGCATCAGAGTCAAAAGTTGGAACCTTATCCCAGCGATGGGGCTCCCAGTGATGGGCTGGAAGGCGAGGTGGGGGGGAGGGGGGAGGCGTGGGTGAAGAGGGAATGGGGTGGTCCTGTCTCGGTCCTCTGTCGGACCCCAAGTGGAATTCCACAGTGGCCAGCCAATTAACTGCCTGCTGTTGGAGACACTGTCCCTTTAATAGACAAGCTCCTGCCTCCAATCAGAGGGCCGGCAGCTCAGCAGTGCCATAATGGAGGAGACCCCGGGACAGAGGTTGATGGGGTCAGGGTTGCTGCGGCTAGTCAGACAGGCTCTGGTGAAGGGGATGGGAGGAGTCATGGCTGGTGAGGGCAGGGGAGGGTCTTTTTCCATCGCCACTGGGTGGGGGGCCCTCCGTGGGCCATGAATTGCACCCAGAGGAGGGACCCTTGCGTGAGCCCGTTAGGTCTAACCTGGCAGGGTCTCCTCAGTGCAGCAGGCCCCTTCCACATTCGCGAAATGGGAGCAGAGGTGGAAAGCTGCCCTTAATTGGCCACTTAAGGGCCTCAATTGACATTGGGTGGGAGGGCGGTCCTCCAACTTCCCCACTATGGACAAAAAGGCATGGGGGCAGGACGATGTTGGGCACACCGCCTGATGCCACCCCATGCCATTTTGTGTGCCCCCTCACCACTCCAAAGTTAGGATAAAATCCAGCCCGAATAGACTTCTAGCATCGCCACAGGGTGGTAGCATGAGGTGGACTGAATCTATTAAGACATTATGATTGCTGACAACCAGTTATCTCTCAAGACAGCACTTGTTCCAGTTTGACAAGCATTGCAAACACTTCCTGTAGTCTTCTCCTCTCTTCCATATCCCAACATATCATGATAAAATTAGCTACTAAACTAGAACAGATAATGCCAGAAATATGCTATGCATCCATGAGCATCTGGACAGAGAAAGGACAGGTCAAAGCTACAAAATAGAGTCGTCTTGATACATCAGTTCCTGGTACTCTTTAATTGTTGGAGATTCTCTATCTAAAATGTTAGGAGAAAGAACTTGTATTAATAACTTTCATAATTCCCCAAAGTACTTCACAGCCAATGAAATGTTCCTTTTAAGTGTAGTTATTGTAGTCAAATATTCACACACAGCAAAATCCCACACGCAGCATTGAGATAAATGACCAGGTAATTTGCATTTAGTGGTATTGGGTTGTGGAATATATGTTGGAGAATTCCCCTGTCCAGCATGGGATCTTTTACATGTACCTGAGAGAGCTGAATGAGTCTTAGCTTAATGTCATCTGAGAGATAGCATCTCCAACAGTGAAACACTCCAACAAACTATTGACAAACTAGCCTAGATTTTATGCTTAGCTTTAGGAGTGGGGCTTAGAACCCATGATCTTCTACCTCAGAGATGAGAGCTCTAGCAATAACCCAAGGATGCCACATTACCTTACTAGCTTGGCTGTCAGAAGCTGGCAGATATGAGGTATATTCCCAGTGAAACCTACCTGCTTAGGTTTGTCTCTGTGGCTCTGAAAGCAGCAGCCACCAAGTCATTAACTTTATGGCTCTGTTGGGATTGTCCAAGGTACATTAGGACCCAGAGGAAGCCACTCAGTTTGTGGTAAGTCTAACTCATTAGCGTGGCCCCTTAAAGAAACATCACAAAGTTTCTGCTAATTGCTTCTGACACTCTCGGAATGACTTTGGCATCCTTCCAGATCACACTGTCACTTACGCTGCATAATAAGCTGCTATTGTTGGCCCTTCCATCAGTTCAGATTGTTTCGCATTAACAAAACGGGACAGGACATTATTTTCTTAAGCAAAGAAACACAGTCCCCCTATTGTAAAAGCATTCAATTATGAGGTCTTTTCCGGGGTAAAGTATGAGGTTAACGTAGGCCGTTTCTGAATTACAAGTGGGCGGAGGAACAGAGAAAAGGATGAATGAACAACTCTTAAACAATATTTGAAGCACTGAATATATCTATGAAATATATAGAGATAATGCAAGAATCCAATGGATTTAAATTATTCCTAATTCTTTTAGCTAACAGAACAGACTGGAAACAATAGAGAGTTCAATGACTACACTTGCTCACATTAACACTGAACTTGTAACCCTGTTCTTCATGGAAGATTATTCAAAGGAATTTTAATCTTGGCCAATGTGTCATTTTTCTCCTACTTTAGAAATGAAGCAGAGAAGGACTTTCCAAGTCCTTTCACTTTTTCTTTTCTACTTTCCGGAAGATTAAGTCCTGATCTGTGCATTCCTATACTGAAATTTAGTGAGCCTGGAGTTTCTGTTGTGGCTCAGTGGGTAGCACTCTTGCCTCTGAGTCAGAAGGGTTATGAGTTTACATCTCACTCCAAAAAATTTGAGCCCAATAGCTAGGCTGATATCCCAGTGCCAGTACCGGGGGAATACTGCACTCTCAGACGTGTCATCTTTTGGATGAGACATTAAACACTGGCCCTATCTGCCCTATCAGATGGGTGTAAAAGATCCCATGGTCAATGTTTCAGAGAAGAGCAGGGGAGTTCCTTTCAGTGTTCTGGACCAATAGTTATCTCTCAACAAACATTGTTAAAAACATAAAAACAGAATTTTATTTTCTCTCAGAGGGTTGTGCAACTTTGGAATTCTGTTTCTCAGAAGGTGGTGGGGGCGGGGTCATTGAATATTGTTAAGGCGGAGGTAGATTGATTCTTGTTAGGCAAGGGAAGCAAAGATGATCGGGGTAGGTGGGAGTGTGGAATTCGAGTCAGAAACAGATCAGCTATCATCTTACTGAATGGCAGAGCAGGCCCGAGGGGCCGAATGGCCTACTTCTGCTCCTAATTCGTATGGTCGTATGGTATGGTATATTATCTGGTCATGATCACATTGCCGTTTGTGGGACCTTGCTCTCTGCAAATTGGCTTCTGCCTTTCCTATATAACAATAGTGACTACACTTCAAAAGTAATTGAATGTAAAGTGCTTTGGGATGTCCTGACATCGTAAAAGGCACTATAGAAATGCAAGTTTTTCTTAATGCGGGGTGCAGCATTATTAACATTTCAAAAAAGGGTTAACTCGTATCTTCAATGATGTATCATTTGACAAACTCTAGCAGCTCTCCAACACAAAAGGCAACAAAAGCTTTACATTTCTCGTGTAGTGAATAATATTGCTGACTGCTCCCCAAAGGGTGGACGCTAAGAGAGAACAAGAGGAGAGGGTAGTAAGGTAGATTTTCATCTTCAACATCTGATCTCTGATCGCTCACCCTTTATACAACCTGCCTGATCCCCATTCCATTGTTCACAATGAAAGCAATATAAAACTGGTGATCAGCACTGCTAGATCACATCCCAAGACAGTAAAGTGGAGAATCTCCCCCAACTAGTGTGGAAGGGGATGAAAGAAAGGTCCAAGAGATGTGTTTGGGAGTCGATTTTGCAAGCTGGAAGGGGGCTGAATTTTGGGATGGAATTCCAGAGGGGTGGGAGCATGCCATGGGGATCTTGGGATGGGATTCCAGATGTTGGGAGCATGGAGTGCGGATTCTGGAGGGAATTGTAGAGTTTGAGATCATAGAGCAGGTATACTGGAAAGGGAATTCCAGAGAGTAGGAGTATGAAGTGGGGGTATTGGGATGGAATTCCAAAGCGGGGAGGTGAAGTGAGTATTTGGGAGGGAGTTCCAGAGGTTGTCATTCAGTGGGTCTCCGCTGCTCATATATTGTCAGGCTTTAATCCAGGCATTGCTGGAGTCACATCTGCTGGTGAATCCCGGTGCTGGAAACTAGTTCCAGCTTCTTGTTACTACAGGGTAAATTCATCTTAAACAAGTATCAAATAATGCAGGAACATCAGACATGCAGAGAGACAGGTAATTACCTGGGTTAATCCATTCGTTTTGATGATCATATTACATGCATAAGATCATCAAGTAATCAGATGTTAATTATCTTTGCAAAGTTGAAAGTTAAAAGCTGATCTCGACTATAAGGAGCTGGCATTTGGTATCCTGCCTTCTAAGAAGGGCATCAATGACTTATTGGGCAAGAATTAACTTCTTTCGTGAAGGAAGCCTGTACGGTAATGATGCAGGAGGATGCAGAATTCTTATGTAACTTCCAGTTACTGCACTCCATTGCACCCCATCACATGTGGTAGTTCCTGCATGACGATAGGAAGGAGCAAGGAACTTGCAGTTATATTGCACCTTTCACAATCTCAGCATGTCCCAAAGCACTTAAGCAACCAAGGAAGCACCTTCAAAAAGTAGGCAGAGTTGTAATGTAACAAATACAATTACCTATTTGCACATGGCAAGGTTCCTCAACAGCAATGTAATAACGACTAGATCATATTTTCTGGTGATATTTGTTGATGGATAAATACAGGCCAAGACTCCCTTGCTCTTCTTTAAAGTAATGCCAATTGAGAGGGACGATGGAGCCTCAATTTAACATTTCATCTGAAAAACAGCTCCTCTGACAGTGCAGCATTCTCTCACTGCTGCACTGCAAGTGGCATCCTGGATTTCTGCTCAAGTCTCTGGATTGGGACTCATACCCACTCCCTGTGGGCTCAGAGGTGAGAGTTCTACCAACTGAACCACAGCTGATGCTACAACTCCAGTGTATCAATGCCTCCACAGTGTCCCTTATACCCTATGGGGCCATATCAAGAAAAGTGCGTAGCAAAAACATCCTTTATGTTTCTCTGTGAAGCCCACTGAAGCAAAGAAGATTCTGCCATACTTTCTGTAATATAAGAATAAGTGAATGCCTGATCGGCAATTTAATATGCTCATTGCAGCGAATGGACCCCATACTAAAGGGAAAAAAAATAGAAACATAGGAACAGGAGTGGGTCATTTAGTCCCTTGAGCCTGTTCCGCCATTTATTGAGATCACGACTGATCTGTGACCTAACTCCATATACCTGTCTTTCTCCATATCCCTTAATACTTTTGATGAACAAAAATCTATCCATCCGAGATTTAAAATTAACAATCGATCTAGCATCAATTGTCATTTGCAGAAGAGAGTTCCAAACTTCTACCACCTTTGGCCCCCTAGTCCTAGACACCCCAACCGGAAATGTGAGTGTTTGATAACTGCTGTCTGTGAGAGTGTACTGGTTCATTCACAGGACCTGAATGATGGAACAAGTCACATGGGCCGAATGGCCTTTCTCAATCCCATACTGCTTTATTCTTATATTGCAAAAAGTATAGCCAAACCTTTGCTTCAGCGGACTTCTCGATGTCTTACGGATAAGGCAACAACATTCCTATTGCAAAACGCACAGATATCAAAGTGCACAAATGAGGAGTGAAGATGAAGGTAGGAGGGGAGCTATTGAACATGCCCTATTTCATGCCCTTTAAACAAGTATAACAGCTGCCCTGTATCTCCCAGAGAAAGAAACAATTGCATAATGCAAGAATTGTCACTTCTTAAAAAAACAAGTGTGCATTGTTCTCCTTATGCGATGCGTGATCCCCATTTACCGTCTCCCACTTCTAGGTCTCTGCGTGACCCTGCGCCAACAGTGCACTGATTGCTGAGCTAAACTGTCGGTCAATGGGCAGAACAATGTGATTTGCTGAACACTAAGGGCAGCCAAAAGCAAGTTGTTCCTTACTCTAGCTAACCAGAGCTCAAGGGAATTGCTACATTTCCGGGATAGAAAGGAGCCAAGAAAGAATTCTAAGCAGTGTAATTATACTTTCCTAGCACAATGCTATATCTTATATGAATTACACCATCAAATGGTATCGTCTTCAATCTGAGATAATGCTTTATCAAGGACTTCTCCCACAATAATAGTATTCTACAAAGCTAATACACATTTCTCAATGCTGATATAAGGAGCAGCAGTTTAGTCATTAAAACAGGGCCAAAGCGAATGACGCTGTCATATTTGAGGTATTTCAGCATGATTGGCATAATGTTAATCATAAATTATTAGAGATATATATTGCGATACACCCCAATCACTTCAAATGTGCAACAGAAAAATTATACCATGAGGAAAAATGAATATAAAATCAAAATGTTCTCACTTTTCGGAATCTCGCATGACCGAAGTCAGTGAAGTGAAGACACCATCAGGGAAACTTTTAATTGGTCAGAAGTTAAGACAGGTACCAGAATTTGCAGTGAACTTCCTAAGCAATTCCCTTCAATCCTTGTCCCCCCGCCCCCCCCCCCCCCCCCCCCACCCACCCCCGGACTCCTCATTTCACCTTTCTCACCTGCTTCCCTCTTCTGTGCTGAGATATTTGCCTTTGTCTCAATCTAGGAAACACCTCCGCTCTTTCCCTTCATGTTAAAGATGCTATATAAATGCAAGTTGCTGCTGTTGTTGTTGTGATACCCACATCCTGCAAATGAATAAAAAAAAAATTGTGCGGCTCTTAAACTATTATATTTCACAAAATAGAACCAGCAGGATTTTAAAGAAGTATGCTTGGATTTTTGTTTTTTTCCTCTTCCGATGCTTTGAACAGGAGTTCTCAGCATAGCCACATACAGTTAACTGCCAATAAATGCTAATTTGCTCAGTGATTAACTTTTCGATAAACCAATTTAGCTCCAGATGTTAATTATATAGTATATGGCTATGCTTTTGTGAAAAGTGCTGCACTCCTCATAGGTGGCCCTTTATCGTTCATCCTTCCTATTATACAGGCTCCAGTTGTGTTTATTTAAGCATGCTTAAGCCCTTTGCAGCAACAGTGAAATTACACACTGAACAGAATTGAAGACTTCAGAACTATTATAATATTTGGAATCCTTTATGTTATGGCAGGTAATAAAATGATATACTTTGAAACTATTCCATTGTGATGTTTTGGTGTCAAAGTAATCAAATCCCTTCAGCTCTGAAATCCTTGCAGATAAAGAACCCATCAGAGCTGCAGAGATTGTGAGACACTTAGGCTCTTGTTGGGTCTCCTGCTCTCTTCCTTTTTCAGATGAATGAAACATATGAAAATGACAGGCAGGAAAAGACCAGCTGGTCCATCAAGCCTGAGTCAAACCATGACGCCTGGCACATCATGAGTAGACTCTTTGTTACCCACCTCTGAAGCTAGGTAAGCTCCTAGGAAGGTACGTCTTCTGCTTAATACCCAACGGACTCTTTTTGCTGTAGATTTCACTCTGCTTTCCAATAGAAGGGCTTATTCTGCACAGTCAGTAAAGAACAAAAGAGCTTGCATTTATATAGCACCCCTCATGACCGCAGAACATCCCAAAGCACTTTACAGCCAACTAAGTCATTGTTATAATATAGAAAATGTGGCAGCCAATTTGCCCACAAACAGAAATATGAGATATTTTACATCCACCTATAAGAGCAGACAAGGCCTTGGTTTAACATCTCATTCAAAAGACCACATCTACCAACAGTAGCGTTCCCTCAGCAATGTACTGCAGCAACAGCCTAAATATTTGCATTTAGGCTTTGGATTAGGACTTGAACCCACAGCCTTCAAGCTTAAAAGTAAGCATGCTACCACCTGAGCCAGAGAGACCAGCAAACCAGGGCCTCACTGATGTTTAGAAGAATGAGAGGTGATCTCATTGAAACATAAGAAATTATTAGAGGGCTTGACAGGATAGATGCTGATGGCTGTGTAGGCCAATCCTTGAGAGGCAGGTTCTGCCACAAGTGCTGCACATGAAGCTGCCAAGAATTGCTGTGAGTTGTTGTTTTTGACATTGGCGCCTATTGCCAAGCTGTTGTAGCAACTGGTCATAAAAACATAAGAAATAGGAGCCGGAGTAGGCCATTCAGCCCCTCAAGCCTGCCCCGCCATTCATCTGTCTCAGGCCTCAACTCCTCTTTCGGGCCTGCTCCGCATACCCATCGAATCTTCGAGATTTCAAAAATCTATCTACCTCCTCCTTAAATACATTTAGTGACCTAGCCTGCACAACTCTCTCAGGTAGAGAATTCCAGAGATTCAACACCCTCTGAGCGAATAAATTCCTTTGCATCTCAGTTTTAAATGTGTGCACCCTTATTCTGTAATTATGTCCCCTAGCTCGAGATTCCCCCACTAGTGGAAACATCTTCTCAACATCTACCCTGTCAAGCCCCCTTAAAATCTTATATGTTTCAAACAGATCACCTCTCATTCTTCTAAACTCCAATGAATAAAGGCCTAACCTGTTTAGTTGTTCTTGATAAGACAACCCCTTCATCCCAGAAATCAGCTTAGTGAACCTTTTCTGAACTGCCTCCAATGCTAGTATATCCTTCTTTAAATACAGGGACCAAAACTGCACACAGTACTCCAGGTGTGGCCTCATCAACACCTTGTACAGTTGCAACAAGACTTCGCTATTTTTAAACTCTAACCCCCTAGCACTAAAGGCCAAAATTCCATTTGTCTTCCTAATTACTTGCTGCACCTGCATGCTTACTTTTTGTGTTTCATCTACAAAACCATCCAGATCCCTCTGTACTGCAGTATTTTGTAGTCTTTCTCCATCTAAATAATAATCTGCCTTTTTATTCTTCCTACAAAGTGGATGACCTCACACTTTCCCACATTGAACTACATCCGCTGAGTTTTTGCCCACTCACTTAACCTATCTATATCCCTTTGCAGATTCTTTGTGTCCTCGTCACAACATGCCTTCCCATCTATTTTAGTATTGTCAGCAAATTTGGATACGCTACACTCTGTCCCTTCCTCCAAGTCATTGATATAGATAGTAAATAGTTGAGGCCCTAGGACCGATCCTTGTGGTACCCCACTAGTCACGGCTTTCCAACCTGAAAAAGACCCATTGATCCTGACTCTCTGCCTTCTGTGTGTTAGCCAATCTTCAATCCATGCCAACACATTACCCCTGATACCCTGAGCGCTTATTTTGTGCAATAACCTTTTATATAGCACCTTATTGAACACCCCCTGAAAATCCAAATACACTATATCTACCGGTTCCCCTTTATCCATTCTGCTTGTTATATCCTTAAGGAATTCGAACAAATTTGTCAAACATAATTTCCCTTTCATAAAACCATGTTGACTCTGTTTGATTGCATTATGTTTTTCTAAATGTCCTGCTATTTCTTCCTTAATAATGGACTCTAGCATTTTCCCAATGACAGATGTTAAGCTAACTGGTCTATAGTTTCCTGCTTGCTGTCTCCCTCCTTTCTTGAATAGGGGTGTCACATTAAAGGTTTTCCAATTCGCTGGTACCCTACTGGAATCCAGTGAGTTTTGGTATATTATGACCAATGCCTCCATTATCTCTGCAGCCACTTCTTTTAAAACCCTTGGATGCAGGCCATCAGTTCTTGGCGACTTCGTCATCATGTTAGTGCACACCAGTCCACAGGATTTGTAGCCATTTCCCTCTTTCACCAGCTAGTAACCCCTAGGTGTGATAGTCAACATTTAGGGCCTTCATGTCACGCTTGCAAGCATCCTTGAAGTGGGTTTGGGCACCCCACTGGTCATCTGGCCCTGGCTACCTCACCATAAAGAAGGATCCTGGCTATGCAATCATCTTCCATCCTGTCCAATCCACTGAAGCCGCCTCTGTTTAATTAGTGGCAAAACACTTGGGAGCTCTGCCTTTGAGAGGACTGCCGCATTTGTGATTTTGCCCTGCCAGGATATACCCATAATGCTTTGCAGACTGCGAAGATGGAAATTATTGAGCTTCTTTTCCTGGTAGATTTTATATATATATAGTCCTCTCTCTGAGCTTTCAAAATGCTACTTTGTCGATAGCTGGGCTGTTTAACAAACTGTCAGGCAATCTTTTTGCTGCAGGGGCTTGATTGACAGAGGAGAAGTAAAGAAAACAAAGAGAGGAAGAGATAATGTTAAGCTTTTCCGGGGCATGTGGGATTATTAATTTAAAATAAACCCTTTGTCGCTGCATGTGCGTGGGTGGGTGAGGATAGCACTCATCCAGTCCCAATATTTTTTAATTCGTTCCTGGGATGTGAGCATCACTGGTAAGGCCAGCATTTGTTGCCCATCCCTAATTGCCCTTGAGAAGGTGGTTCAGCTTTTGGTGGTTTTGGCAAAACATTAGACAAGCACTGACTTTATTTTCTTTATTGCATAAATAATGCTGGTGCTATTATCAGATACCACATTCTCCAGCAACCACTGACAAAATAATTATGTTTGACAAAGTACCACATAAAAGGTTGGTTAGCAAAATTGAGGCTCATAGAATAAAACAGTCAGTGTCAGCTTGGATAAAAGATTAGCTTAAGGACAGAAAACAGTGAGTTGTGGTAAATGGTTATTTTTCAGACTGGAGATTGGTGTTCCCCAAGGGTCAGTGCTGGGAGCACTACTTTGATATACAAAAATGACTTGGATATTGGGATACAGATAAGGAGATTGAGGGGAGAGAGGTGTACAAGATTATGACAGGTTTAGATGAGGTAGACAAGGAAGAACTGTTCCCATTAGCTGATGGGACAAAGACTAGGACACATACATTTAAGATTTTTGACAAGTGATGTGGGGGATGTGAGGAAGAACCTTATTACAAGTGATAATGACCTGGAACACACAGCCTCACGAGGGTTGTGGAAGCAGGGACGATCAATGATTTCAAAAGGAAATTAAATGGGCATTTGAAGTAAATAAACTTGCAGGACTAGGGAATAGAGTGGGGGAATGGGACTGATTGGATTGCTCTAGGGAGAACTGGCATGGACCCGATGGGCTGAATGGCCTCCTTTTGTGCCACGAATGACTCTACATTCGGCTTTAATCATAACTGAGAAACTGTTTGGATTTATTCCCCACTTTATTATCCAGCCCAATCACCTTCTGGCCCAAGATCCCATTTATCAACTTGGAAAAACAGTGAAAGGCAAACTAGTGTTTTACAAGTGTAATGAAAATTTATTACAACTTAAATGACTCTGTTCAGGGAATGTATCTTTTCATTGTTATTTCTGCAATTGGTCCAATGATGCTGTCAGGCCATCGGGCTTTGACGGGGAAAAAGAAAAATTCAATGATTTGGACTCAGGAATTGGAGGCAGGACTTCAAAATTTGCAGATGACACCAGATTGAGGGGTATGTGTGGGAGACTGCACCAAAATACAGAAAGACATAAACAAGCATGTCGTGTGGGTGGATCAGTGGCAAATGAAAGTGTTGGGGGGTGGGTGGGGAGGTTCATTTTGTTTCACCCAAAAGGAATGTTTGGAGTCCGGAATGGTGGGAAGGGAGGAGGTGAAAGAACTCCTATTCCCTAATTCACCTTGAAACATAGAAACATAGAAAATAGGAGCAGGAGTAGGCCATTCGGCCCTTCGGGCCTACTCCGCCATTCAAAAAAGATCATGGCTGATTGTTTAATTCAGTACCCAGTTCCCGCCTTCTCCCCATATCCCTTGATCCCTTTGGCATTAAGAAATATATCTATCTCCTTCTTCACTATATTTAATGACTTGGCCTCCACTGCCTTCTGCGGTAGAGAATTCCACAGGTTCACCACTCTCTGAGTAAAGAAATTTCTCCTCATCTCAGTTCTAAATGGCATACCCCATATCCTGAGATTGTGACCCCTGGTTCTGGACTCCCCAGTCATTGGGAACATCCTCCATGCATCTAGCCTGTCTAGTCCTGTTAGAATTTTATAGGTTTCTGTGAGATCCTCTCTCATTCGTCTAAACTCTAGTGAATATAGGCCTAGTCGATTCAATCTCTCCTCATATGTCAATCCCGCCATTCCAGGAATCAGCCTAGTAAATCTTCTTTGCACTCCCTCCATGGCAAGAACATCCTTCCTCAGATAAGGAGGCCAAAACGGCACACAATACTCCAGATGTGGTCTCACCAAGGCCCTGTATAACTGCAGTAAGCCATCCTTGCTCTTGTACTCAAATCCTCTTGCAATGAAGGCCAACATACCATTCCTCTTCCTAAATGCTTGCTGCACCTGAATGCTTGCTTTCAGCGACTGGTGTACAAGGACACCCGGGTCTCGTTTACACCTTCCCCTTTCCCAATCTATCACCATTCCGATAATAATCTGCCTTTCTGTTTTTACAGCCGAAGTGGATAACCCCACATTTATCCACGTTATACTGCATCTGCCATGCATTTGCCCACTCACCCAATTTGTCCAAATCACATTGGAGCCTCTTTGCATCCTCCTCATAGCTCACATTCCCCCCCTGCTTTCTGTCGTTTGCAAACTTGGAAATGTTACATTTAGTTCCCTCATCCAAGTCGTTAATATATATTGTGAATAGCTGGGGCCCAAGCACTGATCCCTGCGGTACCCCACTAGTCACTGCCTGCCACCTGGAAAAAGAGCAGTTTATTCCTATTTCTATTCCTGTCTGTCAACCAATTCTCAATCTATGCCAGTATATTACCCCCAATCCCATGTGCTTTAATTTTTCACACTAACCTCTTATGTGGGACCTTATCAAAAGCCTTCTGAAAATCCAAATACACCAATCCACTGGTTCTCCCTTATCTATTCTACTAGTTACATCCTCAAAAAACTCCAGTAGATTTGTTAAGCATGATTTCCCTTTCGTAAACCCATGCTGACTTTGCCCAATCCCATTGATATTATATCTGGTTGTTCATCTGTCCCTGGAGATAACTCTCAGTGGGTAGGGAGTCTGTATGATGCATAAGGCATCATCTCTGTATTGGACGGGTTAGGTAGACAAGTTAATCCTCCCCTGTCCAATTTTACTGGATGTTCAGGTGTCCTACATTACACCAGTGACTACTCCTCAGAGTTAATTGATTGTAAAGCACTTTGCACATCCTGAAGTCGTGAAGTCAATATATAAATGCAAGTCTTTCTTTCTTCATATACTCACCTCTGGCTTCCAATAAAACTGATCTTTTCTGTCTCTCTGCCTTATCAGTACTGGTGCACTCATTGTTCTTTTGAAATGTATTTTTTTAACTGCTTCAATGCTAACACACACCACCCTCCTCACTGTATTCTAATATGCTGAAGACAAGTCCAATTGCATGCTGGGTGGTGGTTGCACAGAATCATACAGCACAGAAGTAGGCCATTCGGTCCATTGTGACTGTGCCGGCTCTTTGAAAGAGTTACTCTATTATTCCCACTCCCCTGCTCTTTCCCCGTGGTGCTGCAAGTGTGTCCCTTTGTAATTATCTATACAATTCCCTTTTGAAAGTAACTACTGAATCTGATTCCACCACCCTTTCAGCCATTGCATTCCAGATCACAACTTGCTGCGTGAAAAAAATCTCCTCAACACCCCTCTGATTCTTTTGCTAGTTATTTAAAAAAATTCCAAATGAAGAGCCACACTTATAGGAAGTATAGGCTGGAAAATCGAGGATATCATGTTGTAGCACTATCGCCAACACATACTCCTTACCAGAACAACTCTATGATTGGAGCATGAAGCCACAGAATTACCCTTTATCTTCTACTGTAACTCAGCCTTTCCCAGAGCCACAAAAATGTGAAACTCTTTACCTTCCCTATTCTTCTCTTCCACCTTCAATCTACAGACTTCAGAAGCCAAATTTTGACCAGTACTTCTTGATTTTTCTGTCTTGTTTCCTGTGCTTTTCAATCTCAGTGTTCTTTACTTTTAATTCATTTTTGGGATAAGGGCATCACTGGGAAGGCCAGCATTTACTGCCCATCCACAGTTGCTCTTGAGAAGGTGGTGATGAGCCACCTTCTTAAACTGCTGCAGTCCATTCCTGCAATATAGACCTTGGACCTTCATCTCAGTTCCTCAGGAATATATAAAAAGAGCCAGCTATTCAATGAAGCGGTTCTGTAGACATGATAAAATGCAAGCGCAAAGGCCTCAGGAAAATACTATTTATCCTTTATTTATATTTTTAAAGCATTCATTGTTATTTTGTGTGGTAGATATGCTCACTGTAGTACAGGCCAATAACAGAATCGCAAAATCAATGGTAGTGAGGTAAAGGCCCAAAGTATGTGTTCTCATGTGTTAGGCCTTTTCTTATTGGCAAATATATTGTGCATTGTACATTGCAGTACATCATTGCTAACTACCTGAACAACGTATTGCACTAGGCCCTTGGTTCTGATTTTATTTTTGATCGTTCTCAGGACGTGCGTGCCACTCGCAACGTCAGCGTGTATTCCTCATCTATAGTCGCCCTGGACACAATTGGTAGGCCACTTCATTGATGTGGGACTGGAGTCATATAAAGACCAGACCAGGCATCTCCTAAAGAACCAGTTGTGTTTTTATGACAACATTAAGCAACATGCATGCTCCGGGGCTCATTCGATAGTGTACAATAACTGTCAGAAGGAGCTATTGGCGATCATTGGGGGTGGCACAATGGTTAGCACCGCAGCCTCACAGCTCCAGCGACCCAGGTTCAGTTCTGGGTACTGCCTGTATGGAGTTTGCAAGTTCACCCTGTGACTATGTGGGTTTCTGCTGGGTGCTCTGGTTTCTTCCCACTGCCAAAGACTTGCAGGTTGATAGGTAAATTAGCCATTGTAAATTGCCCCTAGTGTAGGTAGGAGAATGGTAGGGAATATGGGATTAATGTAGGATTAGTATAAATGGGTGGTTGATGGTCAGCACAGACTTGGTGGGCTGAAGGGCCTGTTTCACTGCTGTATGACTCTATCATGATTATGGACATCAGAAATACAAATATCTCATCTAAAAGATGAATGAAAGAGGCATAGTTACAGAAATTGCCTGAAAAATAGTTTGATGGGGTAGGCAAGGAAGGGGGTGTGGGTTACAAAGCTGGAGGAGGTTACAGAGATAGGGTGGGGTTAAGCATGAGGCTGATAAATTTAATATGTTGATGAACCAGGAGCCAATGTAGGTCAGTGAGGAAATGCGTGATTAGTAAGCAAGAAATGGTGCAGAATAGAATACTGACAGCAGAGTATTCAATGAGCTGGAGATGGAAGTAGATGGCCTTTTTTGATGACAGGGACATGAATTTGAAAGCTCAGTTCAGGATTGACTATGATACTGAGATTAAATAAAAGCTAAATACTGCAGATGCTGGAATCTGAAATAAAAACAAGAAATGCTGGAAAAACACAGCAGGTCTGGCAGCATCTGTGGAGAGAGAAGCAGAGGTAATGTTTCAGGTCGGTGACCCTTCATCAGAGCTGTCAAAGGTTGGAAATGTAATAGGTTTTAAGCAAATAAAGCAGGAGTGGGGCAAGAGATAACAAAAGTGAAGGTGTTGATAGGACAGGGTCACAGAGAATAAGTGACCAGAAGGTCATGAAGCAAAGGCAAACAGTAGGTTAATGGTGTGTTGAAAAACAAAGCGTTAGTGCAGAGACGGACAGAAAATGGACAGAAAAATGAACAGCCCTGGCCCAAAGCACAAACACGAAAAAAACAGTGGGCAGGCACATGGTAAGAAAAATGAATGATGAAACAAACTAAAAGAAAAAAAGAAAAAAGAACAAAAAAACTGAAAATTAAAAGGGGGGCCAGTCATGCTCTGAAATTAGTGAGAGGCAGAGGGGGTGCCGTGCCAATCGCCTACAAACCCCTGCTGCTGTTTTACCTGCAGTGGGTGAGGTGGCAAATGGCCCACCTGCCCTTACACCATTAATTGGCCACTTAAGTGCCTCTTCCAGTGGCGGACAGGCACTTCAGCACCTGAGGAGGCCACCTAGTAATACCTGGTGGCCTCTTAGTGGATTATAGGTGGGGGGGAGCCTTCCTGATTGGGCACCCTGTTTAGGGAGTTAAATAATGGCAGGGGAAGTGTAAGCTTCAATCTTACTAAGCACTTGGCACAAATCTTCGAAGGTGAAGGATCTTGTGGAAGAATACGGGAGGAGAATGGACCCCCTTCCTGTTGATGTATGCATTCCATGTGCAACTAAAATAGCTTTGTTGAATCTATCAATAGTAAGCAGATTGGCTTCTCTGGAGGATATCCCCTTATGGCATAGATGCTTAGTGCCATTGTCACCTTGAGAACTATGGGAAGAGCTGTCCCAAGGTGCTGTCTTCCAATTAGCTTGAAGCTGATGGCATATCTTGGTCACTGCCTCTTCTGATATACCCAGTTAGGATTGGCATCGTCTGTGACCACAGGTCTTTGGATAGTGACAGACACTATGAGATACCATCATGCATTGATCTGTCCCCTCCTGTCTGCAGCACTGTGGGAATGGCCAAAAGGATTCTTATCCGCTCAAAATTAAACTGTACAGCAGCAATAATTACCAAGACTCAGGGTGGTGCAATGGTTAGCACTGCAGCCGTGCAGCTCCAATGACCCGGGTTCAGTTCTAGGTACTGCCTGTGTGGAGTTTGCAAGTTCTCCCTGTGACTGTGTGGGTTTCCGCCAGGTGCTCTGGTTTTCTCCAACTGCCAAAGTCTTGCAGGTTGATAAGTAAATTGCCCCGAGTGTAGGTAGGTGGTAGGCAAATGGTGGGGATGTAGTAGGGAATATGGAATTAATGTAGGATTAGTACAAATGAGTGATTATTGATCAGCACAGACTCAATGGGCCGAAGGGCCTGTTTCAGTGCTGTATCACTCTAGACTCCAGGCAAATGAAGGTTAGACTTGATGAAAAATGCAAAAAATTAGAAGATGCAAAACAAATGCCAGATAGTCAATGCACAAATAGAGAAATGCTCCCTCCACACTATGTAAGATACAGTCACAGGCACATCTGTGTTAACAGCCCCTGGGGCACAGAAAATTGTATCGTACAGTGAGTGTTCATGTGATGGTGAGTCACTGACTTTCAGAGGCATAGGTGACCACATTATTGGCATAGCTTAAGTACTGAAATGAGGCCAATGTCTGCC
Source organism: Heterodontus francisci (assembly GCF_036365525.1). NCBI lineage: Eukaryota > Metazoa > Chordata > Chondrichthyes > Heterodontiformes > Heterodontidae > Heterodontus > Heterodontus francisci. The sequence goes on along the minus strand of NC_090371.1, from coordinate 27,350,502 downwards.
AGCAGCATGGCCTCATTCTCTCACTCCAAATCACTGGTTGGAAAATCGGATGAGACGAGTGGTCAGAGACTTTTTTTTTGACTAGTACTGACTGACAGAGTCTTGGATAATTCAACTTTAAAACTTAGAAAGTAAGTGCCAATGTCAGGATCTTTTTTAAAACCCCAAACGTCTGTTATCCATTGTGATTAGCAACATTCGCAAGTTTGGCAAGTTACTCCAGTGAGTAGCTGAACCATACAAAGTAGGAATGTCCACTGGTCATAGAGTTATACAGCACAGAAACAGGCCCTTCGGCCCATCGTGTCCATGCCGGCCTGGCATGTGCTGAATTAGCTGATCATAGACTGGGTGTCAGAAGGGGTTCTACAATTTCTCTTAAGGAAGAAATCATTGCCCAGCCACACTTGCTTGGCCTGGCTTATGTGTGGATGTCAGATAAGGGCTGGATTCAGCTGCAATGTCACCCAACATCCAACAAGAGTTGGCAGTTTTGGACTTAGTTTTAGGGAATGCAGCTGGACAGGTGAAAGGAGTATCTGTGGGGGAGCACTTTGGTGAAAGTTGTCATAATTCAGTTAGATTTTAGGGTACTTACGGAAAAGGAGAAAGATAGACCAGGAATAAAAGTTCTCAAATGGGGAAAAACACATTTTACCAAGCTGAGATGTGATTTAGCTAAAGTGGACTGGAAACAACTATTTGAAGGTAAATCCGTGCTAGATCAGAGGGAGTCAAGGAAGAGATAATGAGGGTTCAGAGCAAGTATGTTCCCTTAAAGAAAAAGGGTGGCACTAACAAATCCAGAGCCCCCTGGTTGTCAAGGGGCTTAAAAGAGAGGATAAAGAAAAAAAAGGGAAGCTTATGGCAGATATCAAGGACTCAATACTGCAGAAAACCTAGATGAGTAAGAAAAGTGTACGGGTGAGATTAAAAAAGAAATTAAGAAAGTTTCTGTGCAGGGTAGTCTATGTAAGTCTATGTAATCCCTGAGGTTCATATCCTTCATAGAGGGTGATGATATTGGCATCACGCATGTCCTGGGGTACTGCTTCCTCGTCCCAGCACAGGCAAAGCAGTTCATGTAGTGCTGAGAGTATAGCAGGCTTGGCACTCTTGATTATTTCAGGGGTAATGCTGTCCTTCCCAGGGGCGTTTCAGCTGGCTAGAGAATCAATGGCATCACTGAGTTCTAATTTTGTTGGCTGTATGTCCAGCTCATCCATGACTGGTAGAGGCTGGGCTGCGTTGAAGGCAGTCTCAGTGACAACATTCTCCCTGGAGTACAGTTCGAGGTAGTGCTCAGCCCAGCGGTCCATTTGTTTGCGTTGGTCAGTGATTATGTCCCCTGATTTAGATTTGAGGGGGGCGATCTTCTTGATGGTTGGCCCAAGGGATCTCTTAATGCCATCATACATTCCTCTGATGTTTCCGGTGTCTGAGGCCAGCTGAATATGACTGCATAGGTGTTGCCAGTAGTCGTTTGCGCAGCGCCTGGCTGTTCTTCGTGCAGCGCTTCTGGCAGCTTTAAGTGCTACGGATGTTAACTCGCTGGGGGCTTTCTTGTAGTTCAGCAGTGCAATGCGCTTAGCGGCTATGACAGGTTCCAGCTCTTCATTATGAGATTGAAACCAGTCTGCATTTCTCTTCGCACTTTTGCCATAGGTGGTCAAAGCTGACTCATAGATGGTGTCTCTGATGTGGGCCCACTTGGTCTCAGCATCCCCTGTGGGAGTGTTTTGAAGGGCTGTTACAAGTGAATTTAGAAATTTTTGTAACAGCTGTGGGTGAGAAGTTTTGCTTGTGTTGATGCGCGGGCGGCCCTTCTGCTTGGAATGATGCAACTTCTTTGGTCTGAGTCTAACCTTGCTGCACACCAGGGAGTGGTCGGTGTCGCAGTCCGCACTGTGGAAGCTGCGTGTGATTTGAACACTGTTTCAGGCGGCTCGCCTTGTGACGATGAGGTCTAGCTGGTGCCAACGACGCGATCTTGGGTGCGTCCATGAAACCTGGTGACAGGGTTTAGTGTGAAAGAACGAGTTGGTGATGCAGAAGTTATGATAGGTACACAACTCAAGCAGTCTCGAAGCTGGCCGAGCGCGTCTACCCTGAGGCACAGTGTGGTTTTCGTGCAGAGAGATCGACCGTCGACATGCTGTTCTCCCTTCATCAGATACAGGAGAAATGCCGCGAACAACAGATGCCCCTCTTCATTGCTTTCATTGATCTCACCAAAGCCTTTGACCTCGTCAGCAGACGTGGTCTCTTCAGACTACGAGAAAAGATTGGATGTCCACCGAAGCTACTAAGTATCATCACCTCATTCCATGACAATATGAAAGGCACAATTCAACATGGTGGCTCCTCATCAGACCCATTTCCTATCCTGAGTGGCGTGAAACAGGGCTGTGTTCTCGCACCCACATTTTTTGGGATTTTCTTCTCCCTGCTGCTTTCACATGCGTTCAAGACCTCTGAGGAAGGAATTTTCCTCCACACAAGATCAGGGGGCAGGTTGTTCAACCTTGCCCGTCTAAGAGCTATGTCCAAAGTACGGAAAGTCCTCATCAGGGAACTCCTCTTTGCTGACGATGCTGCTTTAACATCTCACACTGAAGAGTGCCTGCAGAGTCTCATCGACAGGTTTGCGGCTGCCTGCAATGAATTTGGCCTAACCATCAGCCTCAAGAAAACGAACATCATGGGGCAGGACGTCAGAAATGCTCCATCCATCAATATTGGCAACCACTCTCTGGAAGTGGTTCAAGAGTTCACCTACCTAGGCTCAACTATCACCAGTAACCTGTCTCTAGATGCAGAAATCAACAAGCGCATGGGAAAGGCTTCTACTGCTATGTCCAGACTGGCCAAGTGAGTGTAGGAAAATGGCGCACTGACACGAAACACAAAAGTCCGAGTGTATCAAGCCTGTGTCCTCAGTACCTTGCTCTATGGCAGCGAGGCCTTGACAACGTATGTCAGCCAAGAGCGACGTCTCAATTCATTCCATCTTCGCTGCCTCCGGAGAATACTTGGCATCAGGTGGCAGGACTGTATCTCCAACACAGAAGTCCTCGAGGTGGCCAACATCCCCAACTTATACACACAACTGAGTCAGCGGTGCTTGAGATGGCTTGGCCATGTGAGCCACATGGAAGATGGCAGGATCCCCAAAGACACATTGTACAGCGAGCTCGCCACTGGTATCAGACCCACCGGCCGTCCATGTCTCCGTTATAAAGACGTCTGCAAACGCGACATGAAATCGTGTGACATTGATCACAAGTCGTGGGAGTCAGTTGCCAGCATTCGCCAGAGCTGGCGGGCAGCCATAAAGACAGGGCTAAATTGTGGCGAGTCGAAGAGACTTAGTAGTTGGCAGGAAAAAAGACAGAGGCGCAAGGGGAGAGCCAACTGTGCAACAGCCCCAACAAACAAATTTCTCTGCAGCACCTGTGGAAGAGCCTGTCACTCCAGAATTGGCCTTTATAGCCACTCCAGGCGCTGCTTCACAAACCACTGACCACCTCCAGGCACTTACCCATTGTTTCTCGAGACAAGGAGGCCAAAGAAGATATCCTTCATGATAAGTTCAGCAACCAGAGTTATATAAAAGAAAATCAAACACGAGGAATATTAAAGGGTATAAAAGTGAGTAAGTGAATGGAATTAGACTGGATGGGTTGTGAAATAAACATCGATGCAGACTGGCTGAGCTCAATGGCATAGAGTCATACAGCACAGAAACAGGCCCTTCGGCCCATCGTGTCTGTGCCGGCAATCAAGCATCTAAGTATTCTAGTCCCATTTTCCAGCACTTGTATGCTATGGCGTTTCAAGTGCTCATCTAAATACTTCTTAAGTGTTGTGAGGGTTCCTGCCTCTACCACATCTTCAGGCAGTGTATTCCAGATTCCAACCACCCTCTGGGTGAAAAATGTTTTCCTCAAATCCCCTCTAAACCCCCTGCCCCTTACCTTAAATCTATGCCCCCTGGTTATTGACCCCTCCACTAAGGGAAAAGGTCTCTTCCTCTCTAACCTATCAATGCCCCTCATAATTTTGTTTACCTCAATCATGCCCCTCTCATCCTTCTCTGCTCTAAGGAAAACAACCCTTGCCTTTTCAGTCTCTCTTCATAGCTGAAATGCTCCAGCCCAGATAACATCCTGGTGAATCTCCTCTGCACCCTCTCCAGTGCAATCACATCCTTCCTATAGTGTGGTGCCCAGAACTGTAGACAGTACTCCAGCTGTGGCCTAACTAGCGTTTTATACAGCTCCATCATAACCTCCCCACTCTTATATTCTATGCCTCGGCTAATAAAGGCAAGTATCCCATATGCCTTCCTAACCACCTGATCTACCTGTGCTGCTGCCTTCAGTGATCTATGGACAAGTACACCAAGGTCCCTCTGACACTCTGTACTTCCCAGGGTCCTACCATCCATTGTATATTCCCTTGCCTTGTTAGTCCTCCCAAAATGTATCACCTCACACTTCTCAGGATAAAATTCCATTTGCCACTGCTCCGCCCATCTTACCAGTCCATCTATATCGTCCTGTAATCTAAGGTTTTCCTCCTCACTATTTACGACACCACCAATTTTCATGTCATCTGCGAATTTACTTATCATACCTCCTATATTCACGTCTAAATCATTAATGTACACTGCAAACAGCAAGGGTCCCAGCACCGATCCCTGCAGTACACCACTGGTCACAGGCTTCCACTCGCAAAAACAACCCTAGACCATTACCCTCTGTTTCCTGCCACCAAGCCAATTTTGGATCCAATTTGCCAAATTGCCCTGGATCCCATGGGCTCTTATCTTCTTAACCAATCTCCCATGCGGGACCTTATCAAAAGCCTTACTGAAGTCCATGTAGACTACATCAACTGCTTTACCCTCATCTACACATCTAGTCACCTCCTCGAAAAATTCAATCAAGTTAGTCAGACACGATCTCCCCCTAACAAAGCCGTGCTGATTATCCCTGATTATTCCCTGCCTCTCCAAGTGGAGATTAATCCTGTCCCTCAGAGTTTATTCCAATAGCTTCCCAACCATTGATGTTCGACTCACCGGACTGTAATTACCTGGTCTATCCTTGCTACCTTCTTGAATGTTTCTGTACTGTAACTTTCTATGATGAACATGATGATAACTTGGACATAGTTTGACCAAAACCAGACTCCATTGAAACAGATGATTGTGAAGTCCGCTTTCAGGACCGTTGGTTAGACTGCTCAATGTCTGTCGCCAATGGGCAGGTCTTGTGTCTTGCTCCACCCATTGGTACCTCAAAATTACATCAGGATTGTAGGATCCACGATTTGCATCTTTTTAACAGGGTCCTGTCTTAAAATGGCGGCAGGCAGGTCACAAGGAGAAATGGATTGACCAGGTACACAGGCCAGTTGTCGGATTGCCAACCCCTTGTCCTCCACTTGGTGGAGGCCCCTCAAGATCGTATCCCTCACAAGGCTGGAGTTTTATATTCCTGTGCTTGCCAGTTCACTCAGAGGGTCATGAATCTTTGGAATTCTCTGTCTCAGAGGGCTGTTGATGCTCAGTCTTTGAGTATATTCAAGGCAGAAATAGGTAGATATTTGGACTCTAGGGAAATTAGGGGATATGAAGATTGGATGGCAAGGTGGAGTTGAGGTCAAAGATCAGCCATGATCATTTTGAATCGCAGAGCAGGCTTGAGGGGCTGTGGTACTCCAGCTCCTATTTCTTATGTTCTTATGAATGGAGGTGGGGGGGGGGGGGGCAGCGGGTGCGTGGGGGAGCAGGGGGGGAATTTCAGGCTTGCAAGCTCACAATTGGAAGTCCCCAGGCTGGTGTTACCATGACACCGCCTCAGTTCTGGCATAGCAGTTAAATGCAGAGTAAAGTTCAATCTACTCTACACCTATAATATGCCTCAGCCTCCAACCCTTACTGCATCAGTACAACATCTTTCTACATAATGGCCTTTCAATGTAATTCCAATTGAGCTAATGCCTACTGGGATTAAGACTACACAAGATCATTTCACATGGGAAACCCTAGGTTGTGATGGAGCTGAACCCACATTTCAGATGTGAAGGCCAGAATGCTCCAAAACACTAATATTTAATATATTTCACTTTTAATCACAAAATGACATGATGGTTATGGATGAGGAAGACCCTTCAGCTCCTCTTAGTTCATCCATCCAGAATGACCCTGACATCCCCCCACACCAACTCCATCCTCTGACACCCCCCTCCCCCACCCCCATCACACCAACATTCCCCTTGCAACAACCAACTGGGTCTAAATGATTCCAGGGTTTTGCTCTCCACTCCTCTATCTGGGAGTCCAATGTATTGATCAATCTGTAGATGAAGAATTTCCTGCGATTAGTTAAAATTTGCTTTTTTGAAGCTTGAATCTGTGGTCTCCTTGCAGTAGCCTGACAATTTAATTTAACATAGCTTTCTTTTACCTTTTCCCACAAGTACATATCTTTTTAAGATCATCTTTCAGGCATCCCCTTTCAAGGCTAAAAGTCACAAATGGGGAATTTTACCTCCCAGACAATTGCTCAGTGTGTACGTCACCCACCTGCATTATCAGACTCGGTCCATTTTAATGGCTTGACCTCATAATGGCCAGCTTTTGGGCCCTTGGAAATCGGTTAACCTTGGGGGCTGCCAAGCTTTGTGTCGCACTTCCTAGGCTGGCGGAGCGGGAGCAGCTTTGAAAAATTTCCCGGCCTATGTCTCCTTCAACTCCATCCTTTGCCATGTCATCACCATCGATGAAGCACACTTGTCTATTTGTGCTTCCTGTGTGCAGTACTTCGCATTTGTTGTTATTAGACTTTATCTGCCATTATTGTTCTGTACACTTGCCCACTTTTCCCAGCTCATTCTGTACTTTCTGAGCTGCCTCCCTCAATTCAACAAACTCAACAAAGGACGGCACAGTGGCGCAGTGGTTAGCACCGCAGCCTCACAGCTCCAGTGACTTGGGTTCAGTTCTGGGTACTGCCTGTGCGGAGTTTGTAAGTTCTGCCTGTGACTGTGTGGGTTTCTACTGGGTGCTCTGGTTTCCTCCCACAGCCAAAGACTTGCAGATTGATAAGTAAATTGGCCATTGTAAATTGCCCCTAGTATTGGTCGGAGAATTGTGGCGATGTGGTAGGGGACATGAGACTAATATAGGATTAGTATAAATGGGTGGTTGATAGTTGGCACAGACTCAGGCCAAAGGGCCAGTTTCAGTGCTGTATCTCTGTATGACTCTAACTCTCTTAGATTCATATCATCCACAAATTTGATCAAACTGCATTGGGTTTCAGGATCCAAGTTACTGATGTAAATTAGAAACAGTCATGGTCTCAGCACCCGTTCCTAGGCCATCCACTCAGTGTACCCTTGCCTTCCCCCCACCCCCATCCTGAGCTAACTCATGTAATAAATTACAATAAATGTTGACAACCCCATTCAGTAAAAAAAAGGGACTTTCTACATTTGAACAGTGACTAAACTTCAAAAAGTACTTCATTGGCTGTAACGTGCTTTGGGACATCCTGATGTCCATAGAAATATAAGTCTTTCTTTCCAGGTGAATTCGAAGTGGCGAGCAATGCAGACCAAAATATCACTCTGTTTTCCTGTGGCTTATGTAACATGACCTCAATTAAAACCAGCAAGTTTCCCCTAATAGTCGATTGCTGAGAAGAAAGCCCTCAAATTCTATGGGTACTATCGGTCTCTAGCTGTAACTATTGTGGGAGACCAGTGCAACCACCAGGGAAACCATGCACAAGGCTGAAAACGGCTGAAGGTCCAGGTGTCCTTGAATTTTCACAGGAAAATGAGACATCACAATGCTTCAAGTGCAAATCACTCCAGAGCTGATGAAATCTTATGAAAAAGATATTCACAGGTACATTTATGTGGAAATGAAAACCATCAGGATATATGTTAAAAGGACAACTTTGCAGTGCGATGGGGTAAAGAACAGAGGGAATGGGACTAACGGGATAGCTCTTTCAAAGAGCCAGCACAAAAACGATGAGCTGAATTCTTAACTACATGATTCTATGTTGCATTAAAATTAGCAATTTTCAGAATTAACAATGGACCTGGGGTTTCTGTAGTGTAGTGGTGATCACATTCACCTAACATGTGAAAGGTCCCTGGTCCAAAACCTGGCAGAAATTTTTTTATATCAGTCGTTGGGAAAATGCTAGAATCTATTCGAAAGGATGTGATAAATGAACACTTGGATAATAATGATCTGATTGGGTATAGTCAACATGGATTTAGGAATGGCAAATCATGTTTGACGAACCTGTTGGAGTTTTTCGAAGATGTTACTAACAGAATTGATAAAGGGGAGGAGGGGGTGGTTGGTGGACGTGGTATACTTGGATTTTCAGAAGGCTTTTGATAAAGTACCCCACAGGAGGCTGGTTAGCAAAATTAAAGCACTTGGGATAGAAAGTAATATACTGGCATGGATTAAGGATTGGTTAACAGGTAGAAAACAGAGTCAGAATAAACAGGTCATTCTCGCATTGGCAGGCTGTGACAAGTGGGGTACTGCAGGGATCAGTGCTTGGGCCCCAGTTGTTCACAATATATATAAATGAGTTGGGTGTGGGACCAAATGTAATATTTCCAAGTTTGTGGATGAGACAAAACTAGGTGGGAATGTGCGTTGTGAGGAAAATGCCAAACACCTTCAAGGGGATTTGGTCAGATAGTGAGTGGGCAAGAACGTGGCAGATGGAATATAATGTAGAAAATGTGAGTTTTTCCACTTTGGTAGGAGAAACAGATGTGCAGAGTATTTCTTAAATGGTAAAAGATTAGAAAGTGCAGATGTACAAAGGGACCTGGATGTCCTTGTCAATAAGTCACTGAACGCTAACATGCAAGTGCAGCAAGCAATTGAGAACGCTAATGGTATTTATTGCAAGAGGATTTGAGTACAGGAGTAGTGAAGTTTTGATTCAATTGTATGGAACCTTGGTGAGACCACACCTGGAGGACTGCGTTTTGGTCCCCTTACCTTAGGAAGGATATTGTTGCCATAGAGGGAGTGCAACAAAGGTTCACCAGATTTGTTCCTGGGATAGCAGGACTGTCCAATGAAGAGAGATTGGGGAAACTGGGCCTGTATTCTCTAGAATTTCAAAGAATGAGAGGTCATCTTATTGAAACATACAAAATATGTAAAGGGATAGGCAGGTTACATGCAGCTAAGATGTTTCCCCTGGTTGGGGAGTCTAGAACCAGGGGGCACAAGTCACTTAGGACAGAGACGAAGAGAAATTTCTTTACTCAGAGGGTTGTGAATCTTTAGAATTTTCTACCCCAGAGGGCTGTGGAAGCTCAGTCATTGAGTATGTTTAAAGCAGAGACTGACAGATTTCTAAGTTCCAAATGACATAAAGGGATATGGGGATAGTGTGGGAAAAAGGCATTGACGTGGATGATCAGCCATGATCATATTGAATGGCGGGGCAGGCTTGATGGGCTGAATCGCCTACTCCTGTTCCTATGTTCCTAACCAGTCAATGCCACATTTTAATACACAATCCATCACTCTCCTGTATGGGGTCGGGGACTTTGTTGAGCAAGGCTTTTCTCGATCATGCAGTCAACATGCACTAGGGGCCTTTAACAGAACCAACAGCTATCTCACAGTGAAACTCCAATGCACTCAGCCAAATTTCAAGCATCAACAAGCTGAAGAAACAGGTGGAATCAGTGGGAGGTCTACCGTGTGTGGATGTGTTTCCATTACAAACACTGAGAAAAGCCATGCAAGGATAAGCTATTAAGTGTCAGCTGAGGCTCAATGCCTTCCATTCAGTAGTGCCAAACGTTTAGAGCAAGTGCAGCTGTAACTTACTTCTAATTACAAAGATACTAGTTGAGCATAACCGGTTATTAATTAATGTTTGTTAGTTAATTATTTGGCACGATTAAAAATGTAGCATCACTGGATTTCGAGACAAAGCGCAGGAGTCTATCACATCTGTGTACCAGACCTCCACATGTGTATCAGCTGTGGCTCAATGGGTAGTACTCTCCCCTCTGGTATAGGTGGCGGTTTATTCATGTACTGTTCCAGTGACTTGATCACAAACTCCAAGCTGATGCTCCTGGTACAGTATTGAGGCAGAGCTGGAGGTACCATCTTTAGAATGAAACACTATGTGCTTTCTCAGGTGGTTGAAAAAGATTGGCTTACGTTTATACAGTACCTTACACAACCTCAGGATGTCCCAAAGCACTTTACAGCCAATGAGGTACTTCTGAAGTGCAGTCACTGTTATTCTATAGGAAACATGGCAGCCAGTTTGTGCACAGCAAGATCCCACAAACAGCAATATGATAATCTGCTTTATTTTAGTAATTTTGCTTCTATGAACAACATCAAATAGCAGCCAGGGCACCTGGGGTAACACCCCTGCTCTTCTTCGAAGTAGCGCTGTTGGATCATTTACGTCCATCCTGAGAGAGCAGATAGAGCGTTGGTTTAACATCTCATTTGAAAGATGGCACCTCCTACAGTGCAGCATTTCCTCAGTACTGCACTGGAGTGTCAGCCTCAAAAATTGTCCTCACATCTCTGGAGTGAGATTATGAACGCACGAGCTTCTGACTCAGAGGTGAGACTGCTACCAACTGAACCACCGCTGGGACCCAAAGAAGAGCAAGGGAGTTAATAACACACACTATTATTAAAATGTAAATGAGCCAGCAACTTGTGAGCAAGAGATACCTTGCAAATTATAAATCGCCACAAGTTGTTGAACTGATTTGCGGTTAGCATCACACAAATGGCATCTCGCTCTTAACCTCCCTGTGAATTTGATGCAGTTTCTGCATTTGCACATCAATTACTAATTAAACACGCCTCAGAAAGTTAAGTCTTGTAATTAATATCACCCTTTTAACATGATAATTGTTAGTAATTGCCACCTTCAGGTTGTGAATTGTTATTATAGATATTTAAAATGTCAAATTGTAAATGTTTTAATTTTTTTCTTACTTTTCTTTTCTGTCTCTTTTCTCTCTCGCTTTTAATCCAAATCTACCTTTCACCCCATTTCCCTTACTATACTTGATTTCACATTGAATTCACCCCCTATAATTTTACCCTCTTCGGTCCTTCTTAGTCCTTCCTCTGTGTTGTTACGATCATCTGGTTCATGGTATATATTAATTTTCTAGCGGTAACTTTCAATTTGGGAATTTTTTTTAATGCAAGATAAATGAAAGCACCTGGTTTGAGAAGCTGGCAAACAAACCTAGGGTGGTACACTTTGGATTAGTCCCAGGAGAAGTGAACCAAACTGCCAAGATCCTATAAAGTACAGGGGTGGAAGTAAAAGTCAAGCTGGTGTGTTCTGTTGAGATTTAGAGTTTAAAGTACATGTCTTCATGTTTTGTTAAGATTTTAAGCTTGAAGTATAAGTGTTTTAAATTGTAGTGTTGTTCGTAGTGTTTTGCTGAGTTTAACTTTTGTACAGTAAAGTTTTTTGTCTAAAACGTGAAATCTTGTGGTGTAATTCTTTCAGTAATAAGTAGGAATTGGACTTTCTCTTTTTAAAAGTTAGCGGTCCCTAATGGGATCATAACAGTGTTTTTCTCAATCCTTTAGTCTCATTAATTAAGGAGATATACTGTTTGCCCCATTATTTAATCAGGTTCCAGATGCCCTGTTGCCCTCACTGCACCATTATCAGCTCACACTTCCAGCAACCTTGTGGGCAATTAAAAAAAAACTAGACATGCACGAACAAGCCTACTTGACGAGGCATGAGATACCCCTGCTTCAGCAAAATCTGGGCCAATTACTACACTTAGATATTACCATCCATTTAAACCATAGAAATCATAGAAAATTTACAACACAGAAGGAGGCCGTTTGGCCCACAGTGTCTGTGCCGGTATATATTACAGTATGTTTAATTTTACAGCACATTTAAATATAATGCATTTAAATCATAGAATCATACAATGATAAAACACAGAAGGTAAACTAAGTTCCTTTGTAATTACCTTAAGTCTGTGTCCTCTTGTTATCGACTCTTCTGCCAATGGAAAGAGTTTCTTCTCATTTATTCTACCAAAACCATTTGAGCAACTCTATCAAATTTCCTCAGAACCTTCTCTGTCTAAGGAGAACAGCCACTGCTTCTCCAGTCTCTCCACAAAACAGAAGACCCTCAACCTTAGCTTCATTCACTGTTTTCTATATTTCTGAGTTTTGTATCATCTGAAAACTTTGAAATTATGCCCTGTATACCCAAATATAGGTTATTAATATATTCCAAAAAGTGAAATACTCCTACAACCAACCTCTGGGGAACGCCGGTGTGTACTTTGCTTTAGTTTGATAAACAACTGTCCACCACTACTCTCTGCTCTCTGTTGCTTAGCCACTTATATATCCATTTTATCACTACCTTTTAATCCCTTGGACTTTAATTTTGCTAACAGGTCTATTATGTGGTTCCTTGCAAAATGCCTTTTGAAAGTCCATATACACTTCATCCACCACACAACCCTCTCCATTATTTCATCAAACTCATTATGAATCTCTATTTACTTTTATTTATTAGTCCATACTTTTCAAAATGCCAATTAATTTTGTCCTATATTATTGCATCTAAAAGTTTCCCCACAACCAACTTTAGGCTGACTGTAGCTGCTGGGCTTATAGCTCTTCCCATTTTTAACCAGGGAAGTAGCATTTGTAATCATCTAGTCCTCCAGTATCACCAAGACATCAAGGCAGCATTTGACTGAGTATGGCATCAAGGAGCCCTAGCAAAACTGGAGTCAATGGGAATCGAGGAAAAACTCTCCGCTAGTTGGAGTCATACCTAACACAAAGGAAGATGGTTGTGGTTGTTGGAGGTCAATCATCTCAGTCCCAGGACATCACTGCAGGAATTCCTCAGGGTCATGTCCTAGGCCCAACCATCTTCAGCTGCTTCATCAATGAGCTTCCGTCCATCATAAGGTCAGAAGTGGAAATGTTTGCTGATGATTGCACAATGTTCAGCACCATTTGTGACTCCTGAGATACTGAAACAGTGCGTGTAGAAATGCAGAAAGAGCTGGACAATTTCCAGGCTTGGGCTAAGTGACAAGTAACATTCGCACCACACAACAGCCAGGCAATGACCATTTCAAACGAAAGAGAATCCAACCATCTCCCCTTGACATTCAATGGCATTACCATCGCTGAATCCCCACTATCAACATTCTGAGGGTTACCATTGACCAGAAACTGAACTGGAGTAGCCATATAAATTCTGTGGCTATAAGAGCAGGTCAGAGGCTGGGAATTCTGTGGCGAGTAACTCACCTCCTGTCTCCCCAATGCTTGTCCACCATCTACAAGTCAGGAGTATGATGGAATACTGTCCACTTGCCTGGATCGGTGCAGCTCCAACAACACTCAAGAAGCTCAACACCATCCAGGACAAAGCAGCCCGCTTGATTAGCACCCCATCCACCACCTCAACATTTATTCCCTTCACCACCGTCGCACAGTGGCAGCAGTGTGTACCATCTACAAGATGCACTGCAGCAATGCACCAAGGCTCCTTGGACAGCACCTTCCAAACCCACAACATCTACCACCTAGAAGGACAAGGGTAGCAGATGCATGGGAACACCAGCACCTGCAACTTCCCCTCCAAGCCACACACCATCCTGACTTGGAACTATTTCACCGTTCCTTCACTGTCGCTGGGTCAAAATCCTGGAATCGCCTCCCTAACAGCATTGTTGGTGTACCTACACCCCAAGAACTGCAGCAGTTCAAGAAGGCAGCTCACCACCACCTTCTCAAGGGCAATTAGGGATTGGCAATAAATGCTGTCCTAACCAGCGATTCTCACATCTCATGAACAAATAAAAAAGACACCCCCATATCAAACAGGTCTGGAATATTGTGGGCAGAGCCTCTGCAATGTTCACCCTTGCTTCCTTTAGTATGGGGATATGGCAGGAAAGCGGAGTTGATGTAGAAGTGCAGCCATTATGTTATTGAATGACAGAGTAGGCACAAGGCACAGGATGACCTCGCCATGCTTCTATTTCTTGTGCTCTCAGATTTTTGGTAACCTAGGATACATCCAATCCAGACCCAGTGACTTTTCTACTTGGAGAACAGCCAATGTTTAAGTACATCCTCTTCATCTATTTTTATCCAGTCCAATATCTCTACTGCCTACCTCTCATTGCTACATTGTCAGCATCCTCTTCTCTAGTGAAGATAGAATCGAGGTACTCATTTAATACCACAGTCATGCTCTCTGTCTCCACAGGAATATCTCCTTTTAGTCCCTAATCGGCCCTACCCTTCATTTGATTATTTATATGTTAACAAAAGCCATTTAGGATCCTTTCTTTATGTTAACCACTGATCTTATATTCTGCTTTTGTTTCCCTTATTTCCTTTCTCTGCATTTTTTGTACTAAACTTGGTTTTCTACTGTATTATGATCGTTACAATTATCATAATCCTCCTTTTCCTGTCTCATTTTAATCTCTGTGGACTGAATTTAACTGGCCCCCAGGTGGCAGGAACGGAGGTTGGGGGGATTGGGGGAGGGTGGGGGGGGGGGGGGGCGTTGGGCCAGTAAAATAGCGGGGGAGCTCCATCAGAATGACTCCCTGTTGCTGTCCTCCAGCCAGGGGATTTTCCCAGCAGCGGGCTGCGAGGTGGAACCGCTGCCTCTCCACGGAGGCGAGGAGCTGATTTGCAAAATTAAGGGCCCAAATATGGGTCATTTATGAGGCCGCTGCCATTTTGCCAGTGGCAGAGCGACCCGTCACCCCCATCCCACTGTGTGGGGAGGCTGCTAGCTTCATGGAGGCGGCCCTCCGATTGCGGGCCATCAGAGCTGGAGGCTCCATTGTCCAAAGAAAGGGCCAAGAGCACAAAAGGCAGGCCTCCCCCCCCAATGACACCAATGATCCCGCTGAAGGGGTTCCGAAATTTTAATTGTCAAATATCTGCCCAATGGCGCCTCCATTAGGACTCAAACCTGGAGCAGCAGCGCTCACCTCTCCCGTTGGCGCAGCCATGGCTTCAGAGCTGCCAGCCCTCTGATTGGGCCAGCAGCATCAGCAGCCCGCCCACCATCTTGAATTGCATGCGAGTCCATAGGCGGCCAATTAGGAGGCCGCCTGCGGTAAAATTGGTGAGCCAGTCCCACTGCCAGCAAGTGTGGGCTCAGGATCCGCTTTTTTGCCCCAACATCGGTGTCCTGTAGCCTACAGTAAAATTCAGCCCTGTATCTTTAGTTACCCAGGGAGCTTGAGCTTTGGATGTTCCATCTTTCTCCTTCATGGGAATGTCTATTCTGTGCACAAACCATCTCCTCTTTGAAGGCCTCCCATTGTTCAATTACTATTTTACCTACCAGTTTTTAATTCCATACTGCCTGGGCTAAATCCCTTTTCAACTCACTGAAGTTAGCCCTCCTCCAATTACCAGTATCCAGCAATGCTTTTTTCTTTGTTCGTCTGATAACACGCTGATTAAGAAGGTTCTCCTATACACATTTCAGGAAGTATTCCCTCTCTTTGCCCTTCTTGTTTAAATTGAGCGACAGGGGGCTGCAGCCAGTGTGGGTCTGGGGATTGTGTGGGGGGTGTGTTCCTGGGAGATGGTCCCCAGCATAGCATCAGTGCTCCCATTTGGGGGAAGGAGTTGGTAGCCTGAGGCAGGAGAGGCTAAGTCATCAGAGCCTGATCTACGTGTTTAAAATAGCAACCAGCCAGACTGGGGCAGAAGAACAGTGCATACGTCTCACTCCATTTAAACTGCTACCTCCACCAGGCAGAGAGAGTTAAAATTAGCCCCACTATCTCTAACCTGTACAGTCTCACTCATCAACACCCAACCATTCCTTCCCCGCAACCAGCTCACTCTCACTGGTTCTGCCGGGAATGACAGGTCACATATCTCTTCTTCACACCCCACCCCAGAGGTTACTCCCAATGAAAACATAAGTAAAGAGTGGGAATTTGAACATGTTCCTTGGCTGACAGTCTGGCATTCTAGTATTGTAGCTACAGGAGCCCCAGGAACTACAGTTAAGCAGCTCACTTGTTTCCAATCTAGCTGTCAGTTCTCATGAATGCACTCTATTATTTCTCTGTCCCAGAGTTCATCCCAAATTAAACAACCAATGTGAGTAAATCACACACACACAAACACACACATACCCACATATAACACATACACAGACAAACACATACACACATATAACATACACAGACAAACACATGTACACACACAAGCATATACACACCCAGAGAAAACCTTTGGTATATCTGTTATGGAACTGCTTGAGAATGAGGGAGGAAGGAATTGACTGCCTACTCTGCTTGATTTCGAAGTTACAAAGATGAAAATCTGCCTCCCCCAAAAAAGAGAGGTTTACATTTATATAGCACCTTACATAACTTCAGGACATCTAAAAATGCTTTTCAGCCAATGAAGTGTCATTTTGAAGTGTAGTCACTGTTGCAATGGAAAAACGCAGCAGCCAATTTTTCTCCCCCAAACAGCACTGCGATAATAACCAAACATTTTTAAAAACAAATATTTGCTGCAGGACAAATATTAACCAGGACACCAGCTAGAACTCCCCTGCTCATCTTCAAAATAATGCCACGGGATATTTTACATCCATCTGAAAGGGCAGACGGGGCCTTGGTCATCAGAAAGACAGCGCATCCTTCCGTGCAACACTCCGTCAGTACTGCACTAAAGTGTCAGCTTAGATTTTGTAATTCTCTGGAGTGGCACTTGATCCCACAATCTTCTGACTCAGAGGCAAGAATGCTACCAAATGTGCCCAGTATTCCAGTGAATGCAAATTCCCCTGCGTAAAGTTTTGTCTTAAGCATTCGCAGCACATAACTTTGCATGTTGAAAGGGATATTGGGAATATGTGTGCCCGGAATACAAAACCCTGAGCCAGAAGTGTTGAAGATAGATGTCTACCTCCTTGTCCTGCAGGACCAAAACCTCCAGATTTGAAAGGCTCCAAAGGGTTAATTTTCCAATTATGTGGTCCTGGCAGTTAGTCTCATCCCCTGGGAGCACACGTCAGAAATTTGGCCAAGCTGTATCGGATTTTTCTGAGCACCCAAATGTCCGAGATGTACTTTTGGCGGGGGAGGCTCCTCAACAAAATGTAATCTCTCATCTGTACTGAACAGATTGACCTCAGATATGTTTCCACAGGGTTGATGCTGCCTGTAAGACCATATCCCAGTACAAAGGCAGACTCTACCTAGACTGTTGGAGGTCCAATGAGCTGACTAGCCTTACACTATACTTTCTGATGTTCTTTTAAGTTAAAGTGGCTTTTATTTACTGGCAGGGTACTAAATTGTCCATTAATCTCTCAATCAAGATGAATCTATCTTATTCTTACAGTATCTAATCATATAAACCAATATGCCCTTAACAGCTACCCATTACATCATGCTTCAAAGCATTTTTGTAGCAAATCATGATTTATATTGTCTCAGTGGGAAGTGGAAGGTTGGGTAATGTGATGAAGCATGCCCAAGGCATTGAGTGCTTGCTCTCTATATTATTGCCTGCCATGGTTTGTAGTCTAAATTACACCTGAGGTGCCCCGCATATCCCAATATGAGCACACGGGATCTGGGAGACTGCTCACAAGCCTCATCGAACCTCAAACCTTCATTCAAATTAGATGGCCAACTGCACAATCATAATTTAGAATGGGTGCTCAAGAGGTTTCATAAGGCAGGCTACTGAAGATGTGTGTTATTAGCTGGACAATGACAGGCATGAAACATCTGGGTGTGGGAAAGCACATCCTGTAGAAGTAGAGTTTACCACAGCATAAAAATATCATGGTACCTTATCCTCCAACTCACATCAAGTCCTGTTCACTCATCATCTGCATTGGCTCCCGGTCCAGCCATGCCACGTTCTCATACTCATATTCATATCTCTCCCTGGTCTCACCCCTCTTTAACCTCCTCCAGCCCTACACTCCTTAAAGAAGTAAAGTTTTTGTTGTTGTACAAACCACCCAGGAGACATCTGCCAGGATATACCTGCCACATGGGGCAATCTGGAGCACATGCTTTCATCAGAGCAGTGTCAGTCACTATGTTTGGAAAGGCTAAAAGCTTCACACTCTGGGAAAAGGCATCACTGGGTGGCAGGAGTTGGTTAACTGCAAGGAGATGCACGGGGTAACATAGGAACAGGAGTTGGCCATTCAGCCGCTCAAGCCTGTTCCACCATTCAATGAGATTATGGCTGATCTGCAGCCTAACTCCATGTACCTGCCTTTGCTCCTATCCCTTAACACCTTTGGTTAACCACCATTTATCAATCTCAGTTTTAAAATTAACAATTGATCAAGCATCAATTGCCATTTGTGGAAGAGTTCCAAATTTCTACCACCCTTTGTATGTAGAAGTGTTTCCTAATTTCACTTCTGAAAGTTCTGACTAATTTTTAGGCTGTGTCCCGAGTCCTAGATTCCCCAACCAGTGGCAATAGTTTCTCTCTATCTACCCTATTTGTTCCCATTAATATCTTGAAAATGTAACTTCTGAAATCCAAGGAATATAACTGTAGTTTGTGTAAGCTCTCCACATAATTTAGCTCTTGGAGTCCAGGTATCATTCTGGTAAACATATGCTGCACACCCTCCAAGGCCAATATAGCCTTCCTAAGGCGTAATGCCCAGAACTGCTCACAGTACTCCAAATATGATTTAATAGAGAATAAAAACAGAAAATGCTGGAAATACTCAGCTTCAGGTCTGTGACCAGAATTGAAAAAAGTTAGAAATGCAATAGGTTTTGAGCAAATGAAAGGGGAGAGGGTGGGGAAAAAAAAGTAAGGTCTGTGATAGGGTAGAAGGCAGGAATGATTAAATGGCAAAAGATTTCAAGGTGCAAAGCCAAAGGGAGTGGTAATGGGACAAGCAAAGAAACCAAAGATCTGTCGAAGGAAATGTGAATGGCAGGATAGCAGCTCTCTGAACACAAAGGAAAGGAATTAAGAAAGAAACAAGAGAAAAAAAACCAAAACAGCAAAAAAAACCGTGAACAAAATGGAGGCAGAAGTTATGATCTAAAATTGTTGGACTCAATGTTGAGTCCAGTAGGCTGTAAAGTGCCCAATCAAAAGATGAAGTGCTGTTCCTTGAGCTTGCGTTGAGCTTCATCAGAACACAGTGAGATCATAATGAGAACAAAGTGTAGAATTAAAATGACAGGTGACTGGAAGCTTGGGATCATGCATGTGGACTGAATGGAGGCATTCAGAAAAGCGATTTACCCAGCCTGCGTTTGGTCTCTGCAATGTACAGAAGACCACATCGTGAACAGCAAATACAGTATACAAAATGAAAGAAGTGCAAGTAAATCACTGTTTCACTTGGAAGGATTGTTTGGGGCCCTGGATGGTGAGAAGGGAGGAGGTAAAAGAGCAGGTGTTCCATCTCCTGTGCTTGCATGGAAAGGTGCCAGAGGGAGACGGTATTGGGGGTGACTGAGGAGTGGACCAGGGTGTCATGGAGGGAACGGTCCATTCGAAAAGATGAAAGGGGAGGGGAGAGGAAGATGTGTTTGGTGGTGGCATCATGCTGGAGGTGGCGGAAATGGCGGAGGATAATCCATTGAATATGGCAGGTTGTGGGGTGGAAGGCGAGGATAAGGGGAACCCTATCATTGTTCTGGGAGGGAGGACAAGGGGTGAGGGCAAAAGTGCATAAAATAGAACTGACACGGTCGAGGGCCCTGTCAACCATCATGAGGGAGGAATCCTCAGTTGAGGAAAGAGGAAGACATATCCGAAAATGGAAAATTGTATCATCCGAACAGATGCAACGGAGATGGAGAAACAAGGAGAATGGAATCGAATCCTTTCAGGAAGCAGAGTGTGAGAAAGTGTAGTCTAGGTAGCTGTGGGAATCAGTGGGCTTATACTGAATATTGGAGAAATGGAGACAGAGTGGAGGAAGGGAAGAGCTGGAGATGGACCATGCGAAATTGAGAGAAGGGTGGAAATTGGAAGCAAAGTCAATGAAATTTTCCAGTTTGGGCCGAGAGCAGGAAGTGGCACCAATACAGTCATCAATGTATCGGAAAAAGAGGTGAGCGAGGGGGCCTGAGTAGGACTGGAACAAAGTATGTTCCACATATCCCACAAAGAGGCAAGCATTGCTAGGACCCATGCTGGTACCCTTAACAACACCTTTTAAAAAAATTATTTCATGTGATGTGGGCGTCGCTGGCAAGGCCAGCATTTGTTGCCCATCCCTAATTGACTTTGACAACTGAATGGCTTACTAGGCCATTTTAGAGGGCAGTTAAGAGTCAACCACATTGCTGTGGGTCTGGAGTCACATGTAGGCCAGACCAGTTAAGGACAGCAGATTTCCAGATTTTATTTGGAGGAAGTTAACGGTGTTAAAGGAGAAGTTCAATGTGAGAAGAGATTCAGGCGGAGGAGGATGGTGGTGGATGGGGACTGGTTGGGCCTCCGTTCAAGGAAGACGCAGAGAGCCCTCAGACCATCCTGGTGGCGTAGAGGGATTGAACATCCATGTGAAGAGGAGAGGGTTAGGGCCAGGAAACTGGAAACTGTTGAAGTGACTGAGGGCATCGGAAGAGTCACAGATGCAGGTGGGAAGAGACTGGACAAGTGGAGAAAAAATAGTGTTGGAATAGAAAGAAATCAGTGCAGTGCATGTTTTACTATGTTAAGAGTGCTTTAAAAATGTAAGTTGTTGTTATGTCGTCATAAACAATTAGTCAACTTTACTGCCTGTTGCATAACTTCCTCTCTTATGGTGAGCTGCAGTTCTATAAAAGCTGCCTCTTTGTTGGATATTGCACACCCCAGCCAAGCACATTACAGGCCAAATGATGTGGACAAGCTTTGTCTTTTCTTGTAGCCTAGCAAAATCTGGATCAGCATGTCCTTGGAATAGGGACCTCGCTGTGTACAAAATGGCTGGCACATCTTTTCTATGTGACAACGGTGACTGCATTTGGAAAACAAATATTGACTTGCTCATGTGTTGGATGTTGACCTCATGGTGCTCAAGTGCTGAAGACTGGCTTGAACAGAAATATCATGGTGGGTAGCACCTAAATTTCCAATTTGTGCTCCTGAAGATGAAAGTCCATGCCAGGAGCACAAATTTGTAAAATGACACTTATAATTTGTGCATATCCAATACAATGGATACTAACAATCTTGGTGTTTTAAGTTAGCATTTATCCAGTGATGAGGGGAAAGCCCTGAGAATAATTTCCAGGCTCACAAGATACAGGATAAGTCATTGAGAAAGAAGTACAAGACCAAATAATAAATGGTCATTCTGGGTTTCTTTAGCCACATGGCCAAAACTTGTAAACAGCAAGAAAGAATTGCATTTATATATTGCCTTTCACAACTTCAGGATGTCCCAAAGCATCTTAGAGTCAATGAAGTACTTGTAAAGTGTAGTCCCTATTGTAATGTCAGAAATGTGGCAGCCAATTTGAACATAGTAATCTCCCACAGATAGCAATCTGATGATGTGCAGGTTATCTGTTTTTGTGATGTTGGCTGAGAGATAAATATTGGCCATGATAACTGGAGGAGCATTAATTTGGACCTACTTGTTTTAAAGGTCTATATTACAGAACAGATTTAGACTATATTGTGTAATTGGCTATAATTTGGTTCAAAGCAAATTAGACCTTTGTTCTTTGCCTTTAAGATTGCTAAACTAATGATGGTAAGCAACTTCCATGAACAGCTCTTTTACTTTTCTCCATACCTCATAGGTCAAATGGCCTCCTTCTGTGCCATAATGACTCTATGACCTTCATACCTCCAGGGTCCACTCCAAAGTCTCAAGCCCATAATCCAGGCTGACCCTCCCAGTGCAGTACTGAGGCAGTGCTGCACTGGCAAGGTGCTTTCTTTCGGATGAGGTTGTTGTTTGAGGGACCTTGCTGTGTGCACACTGGCTGTCATGTTACTCTGCGGCACAGTGGCACATTGGTTAGCACCGCAGCCTCACAGCTCCAGCTACCTGGGTTTGATTTTGGGTACTGCCTGTGCAGAGTTTGCAAGTTCTTCCTGTGACTGTGTGGGTTTTCGCTGGCTGCTCTGGTTTCCCCCCACAGCCAAAGACTTGCAGGTTGATAAGTAAATTAGCCATTATAAATTGCCCCTAGTATAGTAGGTGGTAGGGGATGTGAGAGGGTAATGGGATTAATGTAGGATTAGTACAAATGGGTAGTTGATGTTCAGCACAGACTCAGTGGGCTGAAGGGCCTGTTTCAGTGCTGTATCTCTAAATAAATATCTACACTTCAAAAATTCTTCTTTCTTTCCTTCATCAACAGCTCCAAATTCCCTCTCTAACACCCAAGTCCATCTAAGAATACTGCTCCTACAACTGGGGACATTAATCCAGCAACCCTCACAACCCTGGACAGTGTACAAGGAAAAGCTTGTCATCTGCTAGATGATCCCTCTCTCAACTTGTCGGACCTTCTTGGTTCTGTTGTTATCTCTGTTGCACTTTGAATTATTATTATGGAGTTTTTTGTGGTCATTTCCAATTAGAAAAGGTGACTTTGGGGTTAACTAGATGCAACAGATGTGTGTGTTACTGGTGTCTCTTGGATCTTGCATGATTGCCTTCAAGAGTCGGAGGGCAATTTCCCAGATGTTTTTCCTTAATTGACCTCAGATGTTCTCTGCTTTTTCCTCTCCCAGTGAATTGTGTGATTAATGGGGCAGATCAATGGTTTATATGGCTGCACCATTTCTGGCAAAGGTGGACTTGATGGACTGTTTGGTCTTTGCCCAATCCTTTTTGTGCATGCAATTTGCCTCTTCCTCTCGTGTTCCTCATACGCTGCAAAAAGCACAATTTATTTTGCATCCATTCTCTGGTGAAGTAAAGAGTCATTGCACCATCTACGTCTCTAACTTATTCTTTTCCTGCACATCAGGGCTGTAGAACTTCTTATTACACTCAGTTTTCCATCTTACTGCCATTTTAGAGCCTTTAAAATACAAGCTTGGTGTCACTCCTTGAATTGTCCTCCACTATTTTCAACCTTGGTGGTGTCCTGCATTATGTATCTTAGTCTTTTGCTTCGATTTCTCAATGCAAAAGCCTTCTGGGACGTTGCAGAATTCACTCTTTGATGCAGTACACAATTTACAATTAGAAAAGAAAGACATGCATTCATATAGTGCCTTTTACAACCTTGGGACATCCTGAAGCATTTTACAGCCAACAAAGTCCTTTTGAAGTGTCCTTACTATTACATTGTAGGAAACGCAGCAGCCAATTTGTGCACAGTAAGCTCCCACAAACAGCTGTGTGATAATGACTAGTTAATCTGTTTTTTTTCAATGATGTTGTTTGATAGATAAATATTGGCCAGGGCACCAGTGATAACTCTGCTGCTCTTCTTCAAAAGAGTGCCATGGAATCTTTTACATTGTGTTGAGAGAGCAGACAGCTCCTCAGTTGAATGTCTCACCTGAAAGATGCACCTTTGAGTGGAGCACTACCCTTAGTCCTGCATTGACATGTCAGCCCAGAGTTTTGTGCTTAGATCTTTGGAGTGTGATTTGAACCTATAACTTTCTGGAGTGTGATTTAAGCCCAAACCTGCTAATTCACAGGTGAGAATGCTACCAATTGAGCTACAGCTAAACTAAAGCTAGTGAAATGAGGACACACTTTTTTTATGTTCGAGGGATGTGGGCGTCGCTAGCTAGGCCAACATTTATTGCCCATCCCTAGTTGCTCTTGAGAGCTACCCATTCCTAATTGCCCTTGAGAGCTGCCTTCGTGAACCATTGCAGTCCTTGGGGTATAGGTACACCAACGGTGCTGTTTGGAAGGGAGTTCCAGAATTTTGACCCTGTGACAGTGAAGAAACGGTGATATATTTCCAAGTCAGGATGGTGTGTCGTTTGGAGGGGAACTTGCAGGTGGTGATGTTCCCATGCATCTGCTGCCCTTATCCTTCTAAGTGATAGAGGTCGTGTGTTTGGAAGGTGCTGTCGAAGGAGCCTTGGTGAGTTGCTGCAGTGCATCTTGTAGATGGTACACACTGCTGCCACTGTGCATCAGTGGTGGAGGGAGTGAATGTTGAAGGTGGTGGTTGGGGTGCCAATCAAGCGAGCTACTTTGTCCTGGATGGTGTGGAACTTCTTAAATGTTGTTGGAGCTGTACTCATCCAGACAAGTAGAGAGTATTCCATCACACACCTGACTTGTGACATGTCGACAGGCTTTGGAGAGACAGGAGGTAGTTTACTTGCTGTAGAATTCCTAGCCTCTGACCTGCTCTTGTAGCCACAGTATTTAAGTGGCTGCTTCAGTTCAGTTTCTAGTTAATGGTAGCCCCTAGGATGTTGATAGTGATGGATTCAGCGATCGTAATGCCATTGAATGTCAAGGGGAGATAGTTAGAGTCTCTCTTGTTTGAAATGGTCATTGCCTGGCACTTGTGTGGTGCAAATGTTACTTGCCACTTATCAGCCCAAGCCTGGATGTTGTCCAGGCTTTGCTGCATATGGACATGGGCTGCGTCAGTATCTGAGGAATCGCGAATGGTGCTGAACATTGTGCAGTCATCAGTGAAAATCCCCACTTCTGACCTTATGATTGAAGGAAGGTCATTGATGAAGCAGCTGAAGATGGTTGGTTCTAGGACACTACCCTGAGGAACTCCTGCAATAATGTCCTGGGGCTGAGATGATTGACCTCCAACAACCACAGTCATCTTCCTTTGCATCAGATATGACTCCAACCAGCAGAGAGTTTTCGTCCTGATACCATTGACTCCAGTTATGCTAGGGCTCCTTGATGCCACACTCAGTCAAGTGCTGCTTTGATGTCAAGGGCAGTTACTCCCACCTCACCTTGTTGCAATGTTATCATGCAAAGGGTAGTAGAAATGCAGAATTTTCTCCCTCATAATTCTGGGTCAGCTAAATTTTTCAAAACTGAAATTGACAGATGTTTATTAGGTTACAGATATTAAAGGATTTGGATGAAAGGCAGGTAAATGGAGGTGAGATACAGATCAGCCATGAGGGGCTCCCATTCCTATGTTCCTAAGAGTACACTATCTGCTGTCAGAGAAGTGCCCCATGAATTTATACTAAAATAAGAAAGGTGATGTTGGCTGTGCCTCTCTAAGTCATGGGTTGAGCAATTAAACTTCGGCAACCATCACATATAGCTGCACAGATTTTGAAGACGAATCTGCAATCAAAACATTGGGCCAGATATTGCTGTGAACATAAAAGTGAGGCGAATGGCTCTCTCCGTTATTTATGTGCAAATAGTTAGCAACTTCAGGTGATGAATAGATGTGTAGTTAAAGGGGACATATCCAAATGATGCTTTCTGAGTTGTGCTTCTCTGTCCTTAGCATCTTGATGTCTGCCTCACCAATGAAATTCATTCAATGGTGTGAAGTTGCTATAATTGTACAGTAGACAGAAACCAGAGAAAGGTAAGTCTTGCTACTTCAAGTTTTAGTACCTTGTTAATGATGTGATAAGTGTTAATTACTTCAAATCAATCTGTCCAGCATTGAAAAATAGCCATTACAAGTGTGGAGTCTCATTCCATCAGGTTTTAATTTTTGTTGGAGACTTTTCCTTTCAGTCTCTTTTTTTCTCTTAGAACCATAGAACCATAGAAAAATTACAGCACAGAAGGAAGCCATTCAGCCTGTCGTGTCTGTGCCGGCCGAACAAATTATCCGCAGTTTACAGCACCTCAGGTGCATGTCCAGGTACCTTTTTTTAAAAATTGAGGGTTTCTGCCTCCACCACCATTTGTGGCAGTGAATTCCAGACACCCGCCACCCTCTGGGTGAAAAAGTTTTTCCTCATGTCCCCTCTAATCCTTCTACCAATCACCTTAAATCTGTGCCCCCTGGTAATTGACTTCTCCGCTAGGGGAAACAGGTCCTTCCTGTCTACTCTAGCTAAGCCCCTCATAATTTTGTACACCTCAATTAAGTCACCCCTCTGTTCTAGGGAAAACAACCCCAGCCTATCCAAACTTTCCTAATAGCTGCAACTTTCAAGCCCTGGTAACATTCTTGCAAATCTCCTCTGTACTCTCTCCAGAGCAATGATGTCCTTTCTGTAATGTGGTGTCCAGAACTGTACGCAATACTCCAGCAATGCCCTAACCAGCGTTTTATACAGTTCCAGCATTACATCCCTGCTTTTATATTCAATACCTTGGCCAATAAAGGAAAGCATTCCATATGCCTTCTTCACCACTCTATCTACTTGTCCTGCCACCTTCATGGACCTGTGGACATGCACTCCAAGGTCTCTCACTTCTTCTACCCCTCTCAATATCCTCCCATTTATTGTGTATTCCCTCGCTTTATTTGCCCTCCGCAAATGCATGCATTACCTCACACTTATCTGGATTCAATTCCATTTGCCACTTTTCCACCTACTCAACTAAACCATTGATATCTTTCTGGAGTCTATGGCTATCCTCTTCACTATCAACTACATGGCCAATTTTTGTGTCATCAGCAAATTGCCCAATCATGCCACCCACATTTAAGTCCAAATCATTGATATATACCACAAACAGCAAGGGCCCCAACACTGAGCCCTGTGGAACACCACTGGAAACCGCTTTCCATTCACAAAAACATCCGTCGACAACTACCCTTTGTTTCCTGTCCCTGAGCCTATTCTGGATCCAAGCTGCCACATTCTCCTGTATCCCATGGGCTTTCATTTTACTGATCAGTCTGCCATGTGGGACCTTGTCAAATGCCTTGCTAAAATCCATGTAGACCACATCCACTGCACTACCCTCATCAATCCTCTTTGTTACTTCCTCAAAAAACTCAATTAAGTTAGTAAGACATGACCTTCCCCTAACAAATCCATGCTGACTATCCCTGATTAATCTGCGCCTTTCTAAGTGGCAGTTTATCCTGTCCCTCAGAATTGATTCTAACAATTTACCCACCACCGATGTCAGACTGACTGACCTGTAATTATTTGGCCTATAATTATTTGAAAAGAAGCTCCACCGTGAGCTGGATGGCGACCATGAGCGTCGAGCTGGATGGCGACCATGAGCGTCGAGCTGGATGGCGACCATGAGCGTCGAGCTGGATGGCGACCATGAGCGTCAGCCTGGAAGACGCCGACATTGAGGAGCCCGTGCAGGCTGTGGGCTGGCCCGCTCGCCAGGGTTGCGACCCCCGCCGGACGCCTCCCCCCCTTGCACCACCTTCCCCCCACCACCTCCCCCCCCTCGCACCACCTTCCCCCCACCACCTCCCCCCCCTCGCACCACCTTCCCCCCACCCCCTCCCCCCTCGCACTCCCTTCCCCCTCCCCTTCCCCCCCCGCACACCCTCCCCCCTCGCAACCCCCCCGCACTCCCTTCGCCCACCCCCTCCCCCCTCGCACCACCTCCTCCTCGCACCCCTTCCCCCCTTCCCTCTCCCTCCATGAAATCGCACAGTTTACTTGTTAGGGCCCCTGCTCAGGGATCGGAGCTAACAACCCCACTGCCTTGTGGGTGTCTTGGGAGAGACCAAGGCTAAGGAAGTAAAACCTAACAGAAAATCCGGAGCGGAACCCCGTAGGCGATCATGTGTCACCTTTGGCATGTTTCCGGCAGTTCCTGCAGCCATACCGGTGCCAAACGTTGTGCTCTGCACTCCTTTGGACCCCACCAGGAAGGCCGAGAGGGGAGTTTTGACGCTTGGGCAACTCACAACCTCCATACATTCCACCCAGGCATGCGCCATGGAGAGGTTACTCCATAGTCGCCTCACAGCGACCAAAACAACACGGAGTGGAGCAGTTACGGGTGATAAGTCCAGCTCAATTGGTGTAGAGATTGGACACCACGGGTTGCCTTTGTCGGTGGGAGAGGTCATTTCATCTCACTGGACAGTTACCGCCCGCCTCAAACCGGGCAGTCCCCGATCAGAAAGGTTCTGTCCCATCACAGTCCACCTGCTTCAACGGGTGCTTGGAGCTCAGGGTCATTGACCGACAAGTGGACTGTAACACCGCACCAAACGGCACTAAAAAAATAGGAAAGAAGGTACCAGCACTTCGTTCTGCAAGCTGGAATGTCAGAACTATGTGTCCTGGCCTGTCGGAAGACCTTACACAAACCAACGACTCTCGGAAGACCGCCATCATTAACAACAAGCTCAGTAGAAGCAATGTGGACATGGCAGCACTTCAGGAGACACGCCTCCCTGCGAGCGAATCTCTAAGAGAGCAAGACTACACCTTCATAATAAAAGCAAAATACTGCGGATGCTGGAAATCTGAAATAAAAACAAGAAATGCTGGAACCACTCAGCAGGTCTGGCAGCATCTGTGGAAAGAGAAGCAGAGTTAACGTTTCGGGTCAGTGACCCTTCTTCGGAACTGACAAATATTAGAAAAGTCACAGGTTATAAGAAAGTAAGGTGGGGGTGGGGCAAGATTACACCTTCTACTGGCAGGGTAGGGATCCTGAAGAACCAAGACAGTATGGAGTGGGCTTCACCATCAGAAACTCTTTGCTCAGCATGATAGAGCCATCTTCAAATGGCTCGGAACTCATACTGTCCATCCAACTGCTCACCACCTCTGGCCCAGTACACCTACTCAGCGTCTATGTTCCAACACTTTTCTCCCCACCTGAAGTTAAAGACAAGTTCTACGAGGGATTCCATAATATCTTTAGTAGCATTCCTAATACCGAACATCTGTTCCTGCTGGGGGGACTTTAACACCAGAGTTGGGGCCAACCATGACTCATGGCCCTCATTCCTTGGACGCTATGGCATTGGAAGGATGAATGAGAATGGACAGAGACTGCTGGAGTTGTGTATCTATCACAACCTCTGCATCACCATACTAAACCTTGTCACCAGGTTTCATGGAGGCACCCAAGACCACATTGTTGGCACCAGCTGGACCTCGTCACAAGGTGAGCCTCTATAAACAGTGTCCAAATTACACGCAGCTTCCACAGTGTGGACTGCGACACCGACCACTCCCTGATGTGCAACAAATTTAGACTCAAACCAAAGAAGCTACATCACTCCAAGCAGAAGGGCCGCCCGCGCATCAACACTAACAGAATTTCTTATCCACAGCTGTTACATAAGTTTCTAAATTCACTTGAAAAAGCCCTTCAAAACACTCCTACAGTGGATGCAGAGACGAAGTGGGTCCACATCAGAGACGCCATCTATGACTCAGCAAGACCACCTATGGCAAATGTGAGAAGCAGAATGCAGACTGGTTTCAATCTCACTTTGAAGAACTGGAACCTATCATAGCCGCTAAGTGCATTGCACTGTTGAACTATATAAAAGCCTCCAGCGAGTTAACATCCGTTAAAGTACTTAACGCACTTAAAGTAGCCAGAAGTGCTGCACAAAGAACAGCCAGGCGCTGTGCAAATGACTACTGGCAGCACCTATGCAGTCGTATTCAGCTGGCCTCCGACACGGGAAACATCAGAGGAATGTATGATGGCATCAAGAGGGCTTTTGGGCCAACCATCAAGACAATTGCCCCCCTCAAGTCTATGTCAGGGGACACGATCACTGACCAACGCAAGCAAATGGACTGCTGGGTGGAGCACTACTGAGAACTGTCCACCAAGGAAAATGTTGTCACTGATACCGCCCTCAATGCAGCCCAGTCTCTGCCAGTCACAGATGAGCTGGACGGACAGCCAACAAAATCAGAACTCGGTGATGCCATTGATTCTCTAGCCAGTGGAAAAGCCCCCAGAAAGGACGGCAATACCCTTGAAATAATGAAGAGTGCCAAGCCTGCTATACTCTCAGCACTCCATGAACTGCTTTGCCTGTGCTGGGATGAGGGAGCAGTGGCACAGGACATGCGTGATGGCAATATCATCATGCACTATAAGAACAAGGGTGACCGCGGTGACTGCAACAACTACCGTGGAATCTCCCTGCTCAGCATAGTGGGGAAAGTCTTCGCTCGAGTCATTTTAAACAGACTCCAGAAGCTGGCTGAGCGTGTCTACCCTGAGGCACAGTGCGGCTTTCCAGCAGAGAGATCCACCATTGACATGCTCTTCTCCCTTCGCCAGCTACAGCAGAAATGCCGCAAACAACAGATGCCCCTCTACGTTGCTTTCATAGATCTCACCAAAGCCTTTGACCTCGTCAGCAGACGTGGTCTCTTCAGACTACTAGCAAAGATTGGATGTCCACCAAAGCTACGCAGTATCATCACCTCATTCCATGACAATATGAAAGGCACAATTCAGCATAGCGGGGCCTCATCAGACCCCTTTCCTATCCTGAGTGGCGTGAAACAGGGCTATGTTCTCGTACCTACACCGGTTGGGATCTTCTTCTCACTGCTGCTCTCACATGCGTTTAAGTCTTCAGAAGAAGAAACTTTCCTCTACACAAGATCAGATGGCAGGTTGTTCAACCTTGCCCGTCTTAGAGCGAAGACCAAAGTACAAAAAGTCCTCATCAGAGAACTCCTCTTTGCTGACGATGCTGCATTAACATCCCACACAGAAGAGTGTCTGCAGAGACTCATCGACAGGATTGCTGATGCCTGCAACGAATTTGGCCTAAGCATCAGCCTCATTAAAGGAATATCACGGGACAGGACGTCAGAAATGCTCCATCCATCAATATCGGCAACTACGCTCTGGAAGTGGTTCAGGAGTTCACCTACCTAGGCTCAACTATCACCAGTAACCTGTCTCTTGATGCAGAAATCAACAAGCGCATGGGAGAGGCTTCCGCTGCTCTGTCCAGACTGGCCAAGAGGGTGTGGGAAAATGGCGCAATGACACGGAACACAAAAGTCCGAGTGCTTCAAGCCTGTGTCCTCAGTACCTTCATCCATGGCAGCGAGGCCTGGACAATGCATGTCAGCCAAGAGCGACGTCTCAATTCATTCCATCTTCGCTGCCTCAGGAGAATGCTTGCCATCAGGTGTCAGGACCGTATCCCCAACACAGAAGTCCTCGAGGCAGCCAACATCCCCAGCATATACACCCTACTGAGCCAGCGGCGCTTGAGATGGCTTGGCCATGTGAGCCGCATGGAAGATGGCAGGATCCCCAAGGACGCATTGTACAACAAGCTCGTCATTGGTATCAGACCCACCGGCCGTCCATGTCTCCACGTTAAAGATGTCTACAAACGCGACATGAAGTCCTGTGACATTGACCACAAGTCGTGGGAGACAGTTGCCAGTGATCGCCAGATCTGGCGGACAGCGATAAAGATGAAGCTAAAGTGTGGCGAGTCGAAGAGACTTAGCAGTTGGCAGGAAAAAAGACAGAAGCGCAAGGGGAGAGCCAACTGTGTAACAGC
The DNA here is from genome assembly GCF_036365525.1 of Heterodontus francisci. Lineage (NCBI taxonomy): Eukaryota > Metazoa > Chordata > Chondrichthyes > Heterodontiformes > Heterodontidae > Heterodontus > Heterodontus francisci. The sequence goes on along the minus strand of NC_090371.1, from coordinate 27,319,047 downwards.
CCCGACAACCAATTTCATCTGCAGCACCTGCGGAAGAGTCTGCCACTCTAGAATTGGCCTTTATAGCCACTCCAGGCACTGCTCCACAAACCACTGACCTCCTCTAGGTGCTTACCCATTGTCTCTCGAGACAAGGAAGCCAAAGAAGAAAATCCTTCGCACCCTTTTTAAACAATGGTACAACATTCGCAGACTTCCAATCCTCTGGTAACAATCCTGTATCTAGTGAGAATTTGAAGATGATCCTCAGCACAGGGCCACTCAGCTCCTGACCTCATTACAGCCTTGCATCAAACATGGACAAAAGAGCTGAACTCAAGAGGTGAGGTGAGAGTGACTGCCCTTGACATCAAGGCAGCATTTGACCGAGTATGGCATCAAGGAGCCCTCGCAAAACTGAGGTCAATGGGAATCAGGGGGAAAATTCTCTGCTGGTTAGAGTCATACCTAACGCAAAGGAAGATGGTTATGGTTGTTGGAGGTCAATCATCTGAGCTCCAGGACATCACTGCAGGGGATCCTCAGGGTAGTGTCCTCGGCCCAAACATCTTCAGCTGCTTCATCAATGACCTTCCTTCAATCATAAGGTCAGAAGTGAGGATGTTCGCTGATGATTGCACAATGTTCAGCACCATTCACCACTCTTCAAATACTGAAGCAGTCTGTGTAGAAATGCAGCAAGACCTGGACAATATCCAGGGTTGGGCTGATAAGTGGTGAGTAACATTTGCGCCACACAAGTGCCAGGCAATGACCATCTCCAACAAGAGTGAATCTAACCTTCTCCCCTTGACATTCAATGGCATTACCATCGCTGAATCCCCCACCATCAACATCCTAGGGGCTACTATTGACCAGAAACTGAACTGGAGTAGCCATATAAATGCCTTGGCTACATGAGCAGGTCAGAGGCTAGGAATCCTGAGGCGAGTAACTCACCTCCTGACTCCCCAAAGCCTGTCCACCATCTACAAGGCACAAGTCAGGAGTGTGATGGAATACTCTCCACTTGCCTGGATGGGTGCAGCTCCAACAACACTCAAGAAGCTCGACATCATCCAGAACTAAGCAGCCCGCTTGATTGGAACACCATGTACAAACATTCACTCCCTTCACCACCGAAGCACAGTGGTAACAGTGGTGTACCATCTACAAGATGCACTTCAGCAATGCATTAAGGCTCCTTCGACAGCACCTTCCAAACCCGCGACCTCTACCACCTCGAAGGACAAGAGCAGCAGATGCATGGGAACATCACCACCTGCAAGTTCCCGTCCAAGTCACACACCCTCCTAACTTGGAACTATATCGCCATTCCTTCACTGTCGCTGGGTCAAAGTCCTGGAACTCCCTTCCTAACAGCATTGTGGGTGTACCTACCTCACATGGACTGCAGCGGTTCAAGAAGGCAGCCCACCACCACCTTCTCAAGGGCAATTAGGGATGGGCAATAAATGCTGGCCTGGCCAGTGACGCCCACATCCCATGAATAAATTTAAAAAAAAAATCTGCTCTTTCCTCCCTGGCTTCCCATCACAACCTACGCTGCAATCCATCCGGCCCTGGCGATTTATTCACTTTCAAGGATGTCAGACCCTCTAGTACTTCCTCTCTCATTATGCTTATCGTATCTAATATTTCTCACTCCTCCTCTTTAACTACAATGTCTGCATCAATGCTCTCATTTGTGGAGACAGAGACAAAAAGCTCTAAGAGCTCTGCATCCACGTATAAGTTCCCTTATACATCTCTGATCAGCCCCACCCTTTCCTTAGTTATCCCCTTGCTCTTAATGTACTGATAAAACATCTTTGGGGTTTCCTTGATTTTACTTGCCAATAATTTTTCTTGTCCTCTCTTTGCTTTTCTAATTTCCTTTCTTACTTCACCCCTGCACTTTTTATATTCCTTTCGGCTTTCTAAAGTATTAAGATTTTTGTGATCGTCAAAAGCTTTCTTTTTCTGCTTTAACTTATCCTGTAAGCTTCTAGATAACCAGGGGGCTCTACGTTAGGCAGTACCACCCTTTATTTTTGTGGGGACATGCCTACACTATGTAGTTTCTCGCTTTTGACTGTCTCCCACTAGTTTGCCACTGATTTTCCTTCAAGTAGCTGTATCCAGTCCACTTTCACCAGGTCAACTCAGTTTTGTAAAATTTGCCTTCACCCAACTTAGAACCTTTGCTCCTGTTTTATCTTTGTCCTTTTCCAAGATTATGCTAAAACTAACTGTATTCAATCCAAGCTTTCTTTCCCTCTCTTTATTTCTCTTTCTGTAGCCAATTTGACAATGAATTCAAGAAATGCTGGAATACTCAGAAGGTCTGGCAGCATTTGTGGATTTCCAGCATCTTATTTCAGATTTCCAGCATCTGCAGTATTTTGTTTTTCTTGACAATGAATTCACCCACTCTAAGGAGTTCTTCATTGTTGTGCTGTTAATTTCACAATCCTTCAATCTGTTTCGCTAATAAGATATGCAACTCTTTGCCCTGATCACTCAGGTCACAGACCCCTCGTTTGCCCCTTGCTGCAATGTTATCTGTTCATGCTATCAGCAACTTGCAACATAAAACATAGGAATAGTAGCATTGTGGTTATGTTATTGGATAAATAATCCATCGGCCTGGAAAGTGTGAGTTGAACTCTCACCATACCAGCTGAGTAATTTAACTTATTAGTAAATAAAAAAGGAATCTGGAATAAAACACTAGTATCAGTAATGGGGACCAGGTAGCAACCAGATTGATATAAAAACCCATCTGGTTCACTTAAGCCCTTAAGGGAAGGAAATCTGCTGTCCTTACCTAGTCTGGCCCATATGTGACTCCAGCCCCACAGCAATGTGTTTGACTTTTATCTGTCCTCTGGAATATACTAGAAAGGTACTTGGTTAAAGGCAATTAGGGATAAAGAACAACAAAGAACAGTACAGCACAGGAACAGGCCATTCGGCCCTCCAAGCCTGTGCCGATCTTGATGCCTGCCTAAACTAAAACCTTCTGCACTTCCGGGGACCATATCCCTCTATTCCCATCCTATTCATGTATTTGTCAAGATGCCTGTTAAACGTTGCTATCGTACCTGCTTCCACCACCTCCCCCGGCAGCAAGTTCCAGACACTCACCACCCTCTGTGTAAAGAACTTGCCTCGCACATCCCCTCTAAACTTTGACCCTCTCACCTTAAACCTATGTCCCCCAAGTAACTGACTCTTCCACCCTGGAAAAAGCTTCTGACTATCCACTCTGTCCATGCCACTCATAACTTTGTAAACCTCTATCATGTCGCCCCTCCACCTTCGTCGTTCCAGTGAAAACAATCCGAGTTTATCCAACCTCTCCTCATAGCTAATGCCCTCCAGACCAGGCAACATCCTGGTAAACCTCTTCTGTACCCTTTCCAAAGCGTCCACGTCCTTCTGGTAGTGTGGCGACCAGAACTGCACGCAATATTCTCAGTGTGGCCTAACTAAAGTTCTGTACAGCTGCAGCATGACTTGCCAATTTTTATACTCTATGCCCCGACCGATGAAGGCAAGCATGCCGTATGCCTTCTTGACTACCCTTCTTGGGCAGTAAATGCTGGAATTGCCAGCAGTGCCACATGCCGTGAATGAATTTTAAAAAACTTAAATGTGCAAGGACATGTCTAACTAATGGCAGGCACTGCTACAGCAAAATCTGATATTATTAATTTCCTGCTGATGGTATCTTGCCTGTTTTGGGGCAAGTGAGGTGAATATTGCAAAATAAAAGTACTGACAATATACCGCTGGATGTCCGTCCATTCCAGTTGAAAGAAAGACTTTCTTTTCTATCGAACCTTTCACAACTCTGGATTGCCACTGAATTACTTCTGCTGTAATCACTTGGTGTATTGACAGACATTAGACCCAATTTGCGCATATCAAAATTTTACCAACAGCAATTGATCTGGTTTGTTGTTGGGGGATATGTTGGCTAGACCACTGGCAGGCTAGTTGGGAGAAGTTTGAAACAAAAACAAGAAATGCTGGATTCACTCAGCAGGTCTGGCAGCATCTGTGGAAAGAGAAGCAGAGTTAACGTTTCGGGTCAGTGACCCTTCTTCGGAACCTTCCGAAGAAGGGTCACTGACCCGAAACGTTAACTCTGCTTCTCTTTCCACAGATGCTGCCAGACCTGCTGAGTGAATCCAGCATTTCTTGTTTTTGTTTCAGATTTCCAGCATCCGCAGTATTTTGCTTTTATATGGGAGAAGTTTGAGTTGTTCTCCTTGGAGAAAAGCAGATTGAGGGGGAATTTGATAAAGATGTACAAGATTATGACAGGTTGGGATAAGGTAAACAAAGAAAAGCTGTTCCCATTAGCCAATGATAGAAGCACTAGGGAGCACAGATTTATGGTTTTGGGCAAGAGATGCAAGGGGGATGTGAGGAAGAACCTTTTTCATACAGCAAGTGGTAAGGATCTGGAACTCGATGCCTTTGAGGGTGGTGGAAGTGGAGACGATCAATGATTTCAAAAGGAAATTGGATGGGCACTTGAAGAAAATAAACTTGCAGAGCTACAGGGCTAGAGCAGGAGAATGGGACTGATTGGATTGGTCTACAGAGAACTAGTATGAATTCGATGGGCTGAATGGCCTCCTTCTGTGCCCTAACAACTCTATGACTATCTCCCTCCTCTTCTTCACATATGTCACGGTGTATTTTATAACCACTGTTTTTTTTTCATCTTTTATTTGAAAGGCAGCCCCTTTAACATTACAGAACTCCCTCAGTATGGCATAGAAGTGTCAATCTAGATTACGTGTTGAAAGAAAGACTTCATTTATCTAGTCCCTTTTACAACCCTAGGATATCCCAGAGTGCTTTACAGCCAAATATGTACTTGTAGGAAATGTAGGAATGTAGGAAATGTGGCAGTCAACTTGTGCACAGCAAGGTTTTACAAGAAACAATGAAATTTTAGTGATGTGGGTTAGGGGATAAATATTGATCAGGGCATCAGGGAAAACTTTTCTGCAAATAGAGCTGAGAGATGGTGATGCAGTGATGAACTAGTAAGCCAAAGCCCCAAGTTAATGCCCTAGGGACATGTATTCAAATCCCACCATGGCAGTTGGTGGAATTTAAATTCAATTAATTAGTAAAAATTTGGAATTGAAAGTTAGCCACAGTAATGATGCTATGAAACTATCATTGTTTGTTGTAAAAACCCATCTGGCTCACTAACATCCTTTAGGGAAGGAAATCTTCTGTTCTTACCTGGTCTGGTGTTCAGGTGACCCAAGGTAATGTGGTTGACTTTTAACTGCCCTTTGAAATGGCCTAGCAAGTCACTCAGTTGCCAAGGGCGATTAGAGATGGGCAACAAATGCTGGCTTTACCAGTGATGCCCACATGTCATGAAAGAGAGAAAAAAGCCTTTTACATCTACCCCAGAGGGCAAGACAGGGTCTCAGTTTAATTTCTCATCTGAAAGGTGGCGTCTCTGATAATGGAGCACTCCCTCAGTACTGACACTGAAGTGTCAGCCTAGATTGTATGCTCGAGTCTCTGGAGCAGTGCTTGAACTCACAGCCTCCTGAGTCAGAGGTGACAGCACTTCTGGCTGGGCTGCAGTTGACACCTGCAAGTCGCAGTGCATGCCAGATTGTGCCATTTTTTGGCCACAGACAATTGGCACAGGTCAACGTACAAAGCCTTCTATAATACCACTGAGCCAAAGAGAAAAGCTCCTGGGGTGGGGCTTGAGCCCACAAGTGCCAGCACCATGTCCAGCTGACACTCAGGAGCTTTAGAAAGCCATCTTTTAAGTTAACTTGTGGCAGTAGAGCTGCCTCATTTATACTACAGCATTGCCGTCGGTGGTAACGCCTTAATGAAAAGGAGGCGAGTGCTGGAGTGCTGTGCTCTTAAGATGAAACAAAGTATTCAGGCAAGTTATGGCCAACATTGGGCTGGAAGCTAACAAAAGCTATCTGCTCATGTGGTTATCCCAGACTACAACATCAAACAGCTGTTCGACAACAGATGTAATTCGTAATGAGAGAACAGGTGTAAGTGAGCCAGGAATAGAACTACAGCTTTCCCCATCCCACTCTCTCCCATTCCTCTCTCCCCACCCACCTACATAATCCCAGTCATGCAATATTAATCCAGCCACAGGCATCCAACCTGTGATTTATTTGACTTTCTGGGTGGTGAAAGTTCCTCTGGCACTGCTGTAGACACTTCAGTCATGACCCCGGGCAACATTAAGTGTAATTTATGCCATTAATTAAGGCTAAAAGAGTGGAGATATTACCAGGCAGGTTGCGAAGAGTGAACGTAAAAAGGAATTGAACTGAGGTTTTGTTACAGCTTGCAGAAGTTTAGAGGGAATGTTTTTTAAATGGGTAATTTAAAAAAAAATCTCACACCACAACTCTGCGCTTAACAGATTTGGAAATCTCATGGATATTAATTAGCATTATCACTGCATCTATCAGTGTACTTCATTTTCCAGAGCACAGGTTAGCTGAACGATATTACATTACGTACTAATTCTGTCCATGTTTCTATTCCGAACTGCTCCCAATCATTTCCTACTGATTGCTTCATACTAGCATGATACTAGTGCTGTTCCACCCGCTTGTGCTTATTCTTTTTATTCATCTAGATGAATAGGGATGAATCTTCCCTAGAAAACTCTTTTTTGCGGTGTCAACTTGGTTCAGTTATGCGGTTATGCGCACACTTTGCCCCTGAAACTTGCGATGTCAAGGCCCACTCCTGGACTTGAGCGTATAATCCAGACTCATGTTCCAGTTTAGTTATTTTTATTTGTTCTTGGGATGTGGGCTCTGCTGGCATTTATTGCCCATCTGCAGTTGCCCTTGAGAAGGTGTTAGTTCTCCTTCTGCTTGAACTGCTGCAGCCTGTGCAGTACTGAAGGGGTGCAGCATTGTTGCTATTGTTGTCCTTCAGATGGTATTCTAAAGTAAGCTCCTGCCTGCCAGTTCTGGTGGTTCAAGTGAATGTTAAGGATCCCATGGCCCTAGTTGAAAAAGCAGGGAGTTCTCCTACTGCCTTGGCCAGCAAGGTATGGGATCTTGCTGTGTACAAATGGGCTGTTGTTTTTGCCTACAACAGTCAGCCGTAGAATCAAAGAATCATACAGCTTAGAAGCTGTTGCACTTTAAAGTAATTCAATGCAAGTAACGTGATTTGAGAAAGAAAAAAAAATGAAGCCTTGCATTTGTATAGCACCTTTCTCAACCTCAGGATGTCATAAAGTGCTTTACAGCCAATGAAATACTTTTAATTAATGTGTGAAAAGATAATCTGTTTTAATGTTGTTGGTTGAGGGATAAATATTGGCCAAGACATGAGAGAGGATGGTGGCTGGGAGTTTGTGGTGGGAATCTTCCCTGTGCTTCTTCAAAATAGTGCAAAGACATGATTAGGTGCAAGATAAACACAAAACGGATGGACGAACTAAGATGAGCCGAATGGGCTTCCTGCCCTGTGACTATCTTGTGATCTTACGAAGTATTGGTTTCTTTTTTGTGCTCCATTAGCTGATTTCAGACAAGGCCTTAGTTTGAGTGCAATAGTTGACTCTAGGCTAGCAGGGTAACAAGAATCAGTGCTGCTGCTACAGCTGACTCTCCAGTGGCTGCTGCTTTGAAGGGTGTATTAGATGATGGTCAGGTTCAGTGTGATTCCCTCTATGCCAGCTAACTTACCATGGTCACCGTCTAGGTTCACATAAGAATAATGACTGGTTATCGGAAGGTACTGGACGGCTGCCAATGACCCTGGAACCAAACATCAGCAAGACTTTGTTCTTTATGTTCTCAGGATGTAGGTGTTGCTGGTAAGGCTGGCAACGTAATGACATCTAAAAGGTTCTTGACACTACTTTGCAAAATGGTTTCACCCCTTACCCCTGGAGTCAAAATGTTCCCCTGGACCATTTCATTCATTCTTGGGATGCGAGCTTCGCAGGCAAGACATGCATTTATTGCTCATCCCAATTTCTCTAAAAAGGTGATGATGGGCCATTCTGCCGTTTACTGGCCATGGGCAAGTGGCACTGCCTTTTTTCATTGTTACTTCATATGTGAGCTCCCTTTGCTGCCAGGAAAGGGCTTTCACTCTTACACATACACAGATCTACAGATACACACAAGTGCACAGACATGTAGATATACACACACATACACAGACATGCAAATAGACATACATCCACAGACATACAGATACACAAACACAAGTATACACACATATATATGCATACACACATATATGTACATACGCACACACAAATACAGACACAGACATACACCCACCCCACCCTACACACGCACCGACACACACCTTACCACACACATGCTCCACAGAGAGGCAGGTAGAATATTACAATCGTTTAATTGGATCATGCCCTCTTTAAGTATTTGTGATTTGTAGGATCTAGGATTAGTTACAATAGATTCGAAAGATTATACAAAAACTGAAGAAAACATGTGGTTTCCAGTCCCAACAATGGTTTATGTTAAAATGAGACTTGCTGCACTGTTATTTGATCCAAGCTGTCATGTATTTTGATGTGACTAAATTGACTGCTTTCTCAACAGTGGCTTTGAAACAACTGACATCTGTACAAGGAAGATGATGATTTCCAAAACACAGAAAGAGTAAAACTTTTATCAAGCTGATTTTACTGAACAAGTGTTCAGGGAAATCCTAATTTCCTTTCTGGAGGATTAATGGCAATTACATAGAATTCACAGCACAGGAACAGGCCATTCGGCCCAACACATCCACCCACGTTTATGCTCCAAGCTCTTACATCTAATTCTATCTGCATAACATTCCATTCCTTTCCTCTGCATGTGTGTATCTAGCTTCCCCTTCCCTTATTTGCTGCAACTATTCCATATGACAGCAAGTTTCGCAATCCAAACGTTCTCTTGGTAAATAAGTTTCTCCCGAATTCCTGATTGGATTTATTGGTGACTATCTTATAATTTGGGCTCCCATGCAATAACAACAACAGTTTGAACTTATATAGTGGCATTAATGTAGTAAAGCGTCCCAAGGTGCTTCATAGGAACGTTATCAAAAAAAAATTGACAGTGAGCCACATAAGGAGATATGAGGACAGGTGACCAAAAGCTTGGTCAAAGAGGCAGGGATTAAACTCAAAGGAATACACACCAAGTTTATGCAATCTGCCCTTACAATTTAACGATTTAAGCCCGAGTATAATTCTGATGATTCGGTGCTCTACCCCCTCGATAGTCAATATATCCTTTCTGAAGTGCTGTATCCAAACTGAAAGCAGTACTCCAGATTGGGTCTGACCAAAACTCTATACAACTGAAGCATCACTTCCTCTCCTTTGTCTTGCAGTCTCCTTGAGATAAAACCCAACATCCTATTACTTTCTCTAGTACTTAGAATCATAGAAAGTTTAAGGCACAGAAAGAGGCCACTTGGCCCATACCTTTTGTACCTGTGCACTAACCTTCAGTAATTTCTGTGCACAAACACATAAATCCCTTTTCTCCTTCACAGTTCCTAGTTTCTCATCATTATGAAAATATTCTGATGTATCTTTCTTGATCCAAAGTGAATGACCTCACCTTTCACCACATTGAACGCCATTTGCCACAGTTTTGCCGTCTCATTCAATCTGTCTTGTCCCTTTGCAGTTTCCTGCTCTCATCTGCAGTGTCATCTGCAAACTTAGCTACATAACTCTCTATTCCTTCATTCAAATCATTGTTATATATGGCGTAAAGCTGAGATCCCAATACAGATCCCTAGGGAACATCGCTTGTCACATCCTGCCAATCACAGTGTATTCCCTCTATCTCTTATTTCTGTCTCCTATCTCTCAAACAATCAGCAGCCCATGTTAGAAGGTTACTTATGATTCATGTGCTTTCATGATATAAACTGCAGCCGTTTGTCTTGCTGCTCCTGGCTAGCTGTAAAGCAGAGAGAGGTCTCACTGTAATTGGAATTTTGGCCTTTTGGATACTGAGCTTGTAAAAGCCAAAGGAGTTCAGGTGATATGTCCTACTGGAGGCCACAAGTGGTGCTGGAGCCAAGTGCTGCCATTTAAATCTGTCCGCATCCAGCCTCAGAGGTCCTTTAAGTCCTGTGCTGGTAGTTCAGTTGATGAGATTAACTCACCAAAACATGAATTTCTAAAACTGCACCCTAACATGCTGATCTCAATGAAATTTCCCTTGGCTTCAGTGACAAAATCACCACCTCAATTTTGTATTGTGGCATTGCCTCCAAAGCCACCTGTAGCAAAGGGCACGTTGGGTGAAGAAGATTTATGCAGTTGCCATTAAAAGCTGGTTTTCTATTGCTTTAAGTGCTGAATTTGAGGGCCGGCTGACCTACAGAATTCAAGTAAACTGCTCTTACTTGTCTATATTCCATCGACGGTGCCTGACCAAAAACATGCTCGTGTTTCACTAGAACGTACAAGGCTTGGTCACTAAAGTGGCCTCTTCATCAAAATTCGCTGAACCAAAATTCCACAAAATTGTGCAAACTTACTGTAAATCAGCACCTGTCAAATATTTATTTACACGGTTAAGTGGTTTGTTGGATGCGTAAGAGGTGTTAAAGGATCATTATTACAAGTGGATGGTGATTGGTTACTAATTTCCTCATATAACATCTAGACTGACACACCACTGCATTACTGAGGGAGTGCTATGCATTGGGAAGTGCTGTCTTTCAGAGAGACATTAAACAAAGTCTGCTCTCTCAGATGAATGTGAAAAAAATCCAAGGCAGCATTTTGAGGAAGCACAGGAGAGTTACCTTGGTGGCAATATTTATACATCAATCAATGTAAGAACGTAAGAGATAGGAGCAGGAGCAGACCATGCAGCTCGTCGAAGCTGTTTCACTGTTCAATATGATTATGGCCGATCTTCTGCCTCAACACTCGATCCCCATATCCCTTGATTTCCTGAGAAACCAAAAATCTATCTCAGTCTTGACTAGCCTCAAAGATAGAGCATCCACAACCCTCTGGGATAGAGAATTGCAAAGATGCAGAACAGATGCGGCACAGTGGCGCAGTGGTTAGCACCGCAGCCTCACAGCTCCAGGGACCCGGGTTCGATTCCGGGTACTGCCTGTGTGGAGTTTGCAAGTTCTACCTGTGTCTGCGTGGGTTTTCTCCGGGTGCTCCGGTTTCCTCCCACAGCCAAAAGACTTTCAGGTTGATAGGTAAATTGGCCATTATAAATTGTCACTAGTATAGGTAGGTGGTAGGGAAATATAGGGACGGGTGGGGATGTTTGGTAGGAATATGGGATTAGTGTAGGATTAGTATAAATGGGTGGTTGATGTTCGGCACAGACTCGGTGGGCCGAAAGGCCTGTTTCAGTGCTGTATCTCTAATGTAATCTAATCTTCGAGTTAAGAAATTTCTCCTCAGCTCGGTCTTAAAAGATCGATCCCTTATCCTGAAGCTGTGTCCCTGTGTTCTAGATTCTCCAGCCAGGGGAAAGAACCTCTCAATGTCAACCCTGTCAAGCCCCTTCAGAATCTTTTATGTTTCAATGAGATCACCTGTCACCCTCCTAAACTCCAGACAGTACAGGCCCAATTTACTCAATCTGTTATCATAGGACAACCCTTTCATCCCAAGAACCAGTCTGGTAATCCTTGGCTGTACTGCCTCAAGGCAAGAATGTCCTTCCTCAGATATGGAGATGAAAACTATGCAAAGTATTCCAGGTGTGGTCTCACCAAACCCCTATATAATTATAGCAAGACTTCCTTATTCTTGTACTCCAATCCCCTTGCATTAAAAGCCAACATACCATTTGCCATCCTGATTGATTGCATGCTAACTTTCTGTCTTCCTTGTTCAAGTGCACCCAAGTCACTCTGAACCTCAACATTTACAAGTTGCACGTCTTTGAAAAAACATTCTGCTTTTTTGTTCTTACTACCAAAGTGAATAACCTCGTGCTTCTCCATGTCATGGCCAGGATTTTATCCAGGCAATGGGGGTCTCAACCTCCAGAATAAGCGACGCCAAGAACCCCGTGTCACCCGTCCTGTGGGAGGCCCGCTGAATCAAGTGCCAATTAGGCACGTAACCGGACAGCGGCAGGCCTTCCACAGGATCAAGGACCCCAGCAGCAGAATGCCCACCCTCTGAGAACTGCCAGCCAATCAGAGGCCAGCAACTCTTCCACTGTGGAGGCGGTGGCTGCTGCCGGTGCAGCACCCACCAGAGGCCAAGGAGCAGTGCTGGACCCAGGCCACAGGTAGGTCAGGATGTGAGGGGTGTCATGGGATGTGGGCCCCCCCTTCCCAATGCCAGGTCTTTTCTTTAGGCACTAAGTGCCTTTTAACAAGGGACCCACCCCCCTCAAACACCAGAGCCGGCAAGCAACCCACACAGTTTTTCTTGCCGTGCTTCCTGTGCGATGGCAGCCTGCCGCCACTTGGTTAATTGTGGCAGCAGCAGAATGAAGTCCTTCATTGTGCATTAATTGCCCACTTAAGGGCCTCAATTGGCAGTGGGGAGGGAAGGCCATTTACAGACTTTCCCACCATGGACTTAATTTCGGCAGAAGCGGGAAGGTGGCAGTCTCCCTGCCACCATGTTACCCTATCATATGCTTTCCCCACCTCTAAACCCACCATGGGGGAGAGCATAAAATTCCCTCCTGTGTTTCATCTGCCACCATGTTTCCCACTCACGTAACCTGTCTATATTTCTTTGCAGCCTCTTTGTGCCCTCCTCACAGCTTACATTCCTTCTTAGCTTGGTACTATCAGAAAACTTAAATTTATTACTCTTTGTCTAAGTTATTACTAGGCTTGTAGATAGCTAAGGTCCTGGCACTGATCGTTGTGGCACTCCACAAGTTACAGCCTTCCAACTTGAAAATGCCCCATTTATCCCAACTCTTTGCTTCCTGTTGATTAAACAATCCTCTATCCATGCTAATATATATTAACCCCAACTCCATGAGCCCTTATCTTGCACATTAGCCTTTTGGGTGGCACCTTATCAAATGCTTTTTGGAAATTCAAGTAGACCCCATATACTGGCTCCCCTTTATCTACCCTACTTGCTATATCCTCAAAAAAACTCCAAAACTCCAATGAATTTGAAAACCACGATTTCCCTTTTAAGCACATTGTTAAAACTTCCTTAGTAATAGATTTCAGTATTTTCCCAATGAATCGTGTCAGTCTAACTGGTTTTGTAGTTCCCTGTTTTCTCTGTCCCTCCTTTCTTGAATAGCAGTGTTACATTTATTAACTTCCAATCCTCTGGGACTGTTTCACAATCTAGGGAATTCTGAAAAACCATAACCAGTGCATCTCTGCAGCATCCTCGTTTAGATCCCTTAAGTTTTTCCAAAACTTTTTCTCTGCTGATATTAATTACTTTAAGTTCTTATTCTTATTAACCACTTGGTTTCCTTCTATTTCTGGCATGTAAATTGTGTCTTCTACTGTGAAGACAGACACAAAATATTTGTTTAACATCTCTGCCATTTCCTCATTCCCCATGATAATTTCTCCTGTCTCTGCCTCTAGGGGACCAATGTTTACTGGAGCTATTCTCCTTTTAATATACTTGTAAAATCTTTTACAATCTGTTTTTATATTCCTGGCTAGTTTATTCTCATTTTTTTCTCTTTTTAATCAACTTGTTGTCACCCATTGCTGTTTTTTTTAAAACTCTTCCAATTCTCAGGCTTACTACAATTCTTCACAAATTTATAATCCTCTTCTTTTAATCTAATAATATCATTAATTCCTTAGTACGTCACAGAAGGATCTTTCTCACTAAGTTTCTGTTTTTTAATGGAACGTATTTTTATTGAAAATTTTGAATCATTTCATTTAATGTTTCCCACTGTTTATTTACTTCAATACCTTTTAGTTAACTTTAGCCCACTGTCCTCTCATATTAGCTATGTTTAAGTTTAAGATTCTTGTTTGGGACTGGAGTATGTTGCTCTCAGAATTAATACAGAACTCAATTGTATTATGATCATTTTTTTCCTAGAGGATCTTTTACTATGTGATTATTAATTAACCCTGCCTCATTACGCAATACTTCATCTAAAATAGCTTTATCCCTAGTTGGTTCCACAACTATTGTTCCAGAAAGCTGTCATGAAAGCATTCTACAAACTCATCTTCCAGGCTACCTTTGCCAATTTGATTTGTCCAGTCTGTACCTAGATTAAAGTAACCCATGATTATTACACACTCCTATTATTTCTTGCTTAATGCTCTGTCCAGTGGTATAACATGTGTTAGGGGACCTATAAACTACTCTCACCAGTGATTTCTGACCATAATGATTCTTAATCTCCACCCATACTCATTTTACTTCCTGATCTTCTTAGCCAAGGTCCTTTTTCATAACTGTCCTTATGTGCTCCTTTACTGTCAGGGCTACTCCTCCCCCTTTTCCATTCTGCCTGTCTTTTTGAAATGTTGTGTACCTTGGAATATTTATTTCCCAACTATGGTCACCTTGTAATCATGTCTCTGTAATGATAATTAGATCAAACCTATTTGTGTCTTTAGATTGTCTATTTTACTATGAATGCTTCATGCATCAGATAAAAATTCTTAATTTTTTTTTACCATTATTCTTACATGCATGGCTAAAAAAAAAAATCACAGATTAGCTGGTCATTATCATATTTCTGTTTGTGGGAGCTTGCTATGAGCAAACTCGCTGTTGCATTTCCTACATTGCAACACAATTCAAATATACTTCATTGGCTGTAAAGTGCTTTTAGATCTCCTGAGGTCGTGGAAGGCACTGAATCAACCGGTTCACTAATGTACTTTAGGGAAGGGAACCTGCAATCCTTACCCATCCTGGTCTATATGTGACTCCAGTCTCATGCCAATGTAGTTGACTTTCACCTCTCCTGTGAAATAGCATGCCACTTTGATGTATTGAACGGCAGTACAAGAAGGCTCACCACTATTTGTCTGGGCAGCTGGGGCCGGACAATAATTGCCAGCCTTGCCATTGATACTGGCATTCTGAGAATGCAGAGAGCTGGTATGGGCCTGATGGGCCAAATGGTCTCTTTCTGTGTCATAACTATTCTATGATTCTATGAATGAAATGGCCAATGACAATATTTTGACTCCAAAGATAGGGATGAAGCCTTTTCTTATTGTTTCATGGCATTTCTGGCAAGGCTAGCACTTTTTTAAAATTTGTTTGTGGGATGTGGGCATCGCTGGCTAGGCCAGCATTTATTACCCATCCCTAATTGCCCTTGATTGGCTTGCTTGGCCATTTCAGAGTCAACCATATTGCTGTGAGTCTAGAGTCATATGTAGCCCAAACCAGGTAAGGACAGCAGATTTCCTTCCCGAAAGGACATAAGTGAACCAGATGGGTTTTTAACAACAATCGACAATGGTTTCATGGTCACCGTTAGACTAGTTTTTTCATTCCAGATTTATCAAGTGAATTCAAATTTCACCATCTGCCATGGTGGGACTCAAACCCATGTCCCCAGAGCATTAGCCTAGGCTCCGTATTACTAGTTCAGTGACAGTACCACTATGCCACCAGCTCCCCACATTGCACATCCCTAATTGTCCTTGCGAAGGTGGTGGTGAACCGCCTTCTTGAACCACTGCAGTTCATGTGATGTAGGTACACCAACAGTACTGTTAGGGAGGGAGTTCCAGATTTTGACCCAGCGACAGTGAGGGAACGGCGATATAGTTCTAAGTCAGGATAGGGTGTGGCTTTGATGGGAATTTGAAGGCGAAGGTGCTCCCATGCTTCTGCTGCCCTTGGCCTTTGAGGTGGTCATGAACAGATGCGCCTGCAACAGGTGGATTGGTGAGGACATGGTCACGTAAGTTTTTCCCTCTTGTTGGTTCTCTCACCACCTGCCACAGGCCCAGTCTGGCAGGAATGTCCTTCAGAACTCAGCTTTGTTTAGCAAGGTCCTGAACCGTTAAGAGACCATTATGCTCTTTCGTTTATGTTGTCGGACTACTTCTAGATGAAGCGGTGCAAAATAATTGGGTGAATAAATGATGAGGTCCATTCGTGAAACGTTGGGTTTGATTAACTCAGTGAAAAACATGAGAGGGGATTCTGCCATCACAGCACCAGGTAGCAGCAATAGAAATACAATCTGAATGCTTGCTGTCTTCCTGCTGGTCTGTCCTTCCAGAATTTTCCAGGGTGTAATCCCAACCCATATTAGGCCTGGTGCTTGTGACTCTCCAAAGGTTGGGGCGGGATGGGTGGGTAGGGTAAAAGGTTTTGATTGTCATTTAAAGGATGGGGCCTCTTCAAGATAAAGCAATGACTGATTGGAAGTCAAAAATCATTACTTTCAAAGTAGTAGATATTTCAAATTTATTTTTCTACCTTCGCAAGTGTATCAGTCAAAATAAATGTGAAAGCAGGAGGTGGTATCTGTGGACAACTGATGGAGAGGTGCAGTCTAGTTATTTGCTTGCTGCTGTGAGAGATCTTCACCAGAATGCAGCAGGGTTGTATACCTGATGAGATGTTGAGGTTTGTGTTTATACTGTGTGCACTACCTAGAGGGCCAGGAAATAAAAGGTGAGCAGACTAAATGTGATTATGTTATAAATCACATGCAGTATAATTTCAATACATTCAAACCTTATTCAAAATATTGAAATGACCCACACAGGCATTAAGTCTGACTTGAAAATAATGCGTAGTGAGATTTATGTATTGCTGAGTTTTCCAATCTCCACTGGTCTGAAGCATTGGAGCAATTGCACTGGCTGGAAAACTTTCATTATTGCATTAGCGACATCTATCCATATACACACACATATATACCTAAGTATGTTTGATACCTCAATGTCCTACTTGACCTTTGAGCTTCCAACACCACATCCTCTCCATCATAAGAACCACATCTCTGTAACCTCCTCCAGCCCTGCAATCCACCGAGATCTTTGCTTTTCTCCAATTCTGGCCTCTTATGCATCCTCCACTTCCTTCACCCCACTTTTGTTGGCCATGCTGTCAGCTGTCAAGGTTCCAAGCTCTTTAATTCCCTCTCTAAACCTCTCCACCCCTCTCTCTCCTCCCTTGCGTTTCTCCTTAACATTCACCTCTTTGACTAAGCTTTTGATCACCTGCCCTAATATCTTCTTCCTTGGCTTGGTCTCAAGTTTTGTCTCAATCTGCTCCTGTGGGACATGTTAAAGGCACTAGATAAATGGTTGTTGTTGACATTGTTATGTTTGCATGTATATTTAAATCTACATAATTTAATGTGATGTGTGTTGTGGTGACATCTGTCATATTATAAACGTTACACTCCAGAAGGAAAGCTCATCGTTGACCTCGAAGCTGGAATTTACAAGAATCAACAAACTCCATTAGCAAGCAGCAATTACACTCTGATAGACCTCACTCTGTGCTTACTTAACAGCATTTAGACTTTGTGTCCTTGAAGCATTCTACTTTACGTTAACTAACACTTCAGTCCTTATAACATGGCGTATATCTGACTTACTGTGAGTAACACCACATGAGGTGTGTGAATCATGTGATAAATCCTGAAGTCGCTAATCCTTTGTCTAGTCTTACTGCTGGATCACCTACCAGGGTACATTTTCTAAGCACATTAAGCATTCATAATAAAAATCAGAAAAGACAGCTTGTCATTCACAGCACCAAGGAAGCTTTGCTAGGCAATTGCAAAAAGTGAATATTTAAAGAGATTAAGGTATGAAAACTGTGGAACAGCAGATTAGTTGCAAGATGACACTGTCTTGTAAGTAAAGCCTCTGAGCCACAGAGACCTTCTGCACCCAAGTAAGTAGGATTTAGAATGAAAAGAAAAGTAAGCTTCACAGGATATAGTCGTTGCTTTTCTCTAAACCTACTTAATAGCAATTGACATTTGAATTTGACAGCACCCTGTTTTCACAGATGCTGCATGATGCAAGCCATATGGATCCAGAGGCTTGCGAGAACTTGTTGGGAACAAGAGAACCAATTGAAATATTGTATAAAAGAACAAAGACTTCATAAGCCCGACCATTCTCTCAATAATGAATGAATGCTCATTGCGCTCCAGCTTTTAACCCATGAAGCACATTGCCCGTGGTACTTAAGTTATTTCAATTGCATGAATCCTGTCCCATTAAACAATAATTACTGAAAACCTCTCCATCAAAGCATTGACTTATGCTTTATGAAGATGGGCTGCATTTAGTGCTGGTGGCAGAGTTCCTGCTGCCGGGCCCATATCTCGTCAGCGGCAGCCTATTAAGGACGGTCGCCCACTCCCACGAGCTGCCGGCCAATCAGAGGACTGGCAGCTGAGCAACCTCAGCAACGCCATCGGGAGCAGTGGCCACTTCTTGGGCTGCACCTGGAGGAAGAGCACACATCGGTGGACGTGCGCCCTCACAACCATGTAAGTGGAGTCTGGCGGTGCCAGGGACAGTCAGGCATGCCCTGGCGAGGGGGAGGGAGGGGGTTAGTGAGGGCAGGCGGTGCTGTTGCTGCGAGGGCTGCCACTTCTGCCAGGGGGCCCCTCCATGTGTTAAAGAGTGGCCGAAAAGGAGGGCCCTGCCCCCAGAGCCCGGCAAGAGGTCACCAGGGTTTACCTTGCGGTCTCCCCACAAAGCAGAGGGCTCTCACCACTGGTAAAATGCCAGTAGAGGTAGGAAGAGGCCCTTAATTGCCACAAAGAACTCTGGTAGGAAGGGCTGTCTGCTACCTTCCCCGATGCTGATCAGGTGGCATGGTGGCAGAAAAATGACAGGAATGCCACTCCACCTTCCTGTACAATTTAACTTGACTTCCTGCCTCTCCTCCTAAAATCCAGCGTGATATTTATGACATTCATTGTTTTATATAATTGTGCAAGTATTTTCATTCTCCGTCTAGTTTTCACTGTATCTTACTTATTCCTATTTTGTTTAAATCTCCTCAGTCCATGCACTATTTCAGACCCAAAGGATAGGAACCATCCTTCTGCTTTTATTAAAGAAAGCTAAGTGAAAGAGTCTAGGCTTATGGTGCAGGACACCTACAAAAGTTGAAAAGAGTTGAGAGGAATGGGAATAGACCATTCAGCGCCTTGAGTCTGTTCATCTATTTAATTTGACGATGGCTGATCTTTATGTTAACTCCACTTACCATCCTTGGTTCTATATCCCTCAATAACTTTCCTAACAAAAATAAATCAATCTAATTTTTGAAATTTCAATTGACGACCCCACCCCCCCCCACTGCCTCAACAGCTTTTTGCAGAGTGAGTCCAAGGGTGCAAAATTAAGCTTGGTAGCACCCATTATTTGGGCACTATAGGGGCCTTTTGGGGACAAAACTGGAGTCTGATGTGCATGTGCACTTCTGCGATGAATCACGCCATACACCATCTTGGTGAGGGAGTTAGCGTGCATACACATAACATCCGCCGACAGTATGCAGAGCAGGCAACCAGTGTGTAACACTGATTTGATGCCAGAAATGCCATTTTGGAGCTCAATGCTTCAGTCAATGCGCTCTCTGAGCCTTGCAAAACTAAACATGTATTAAGCAGTAGGAAGGACATGCCCCGCCACCAATGCTATTTAAAGGGATCATCAACTATGTACAGGTTGGTTGCTGGTTGTTTCTTCTGCCTGTTACTATGATTCTACAAGAATTCTTTCCAGCCGCAAAAGCCTACAGGAAGTGATGTAAAAGATGCTGAAGGACATTTTTCTGACTTCAAGTCTTCCGTACAAACCTGTTTCTCTCAGACATGGATGTAATGGTGGGAATACAGCATGATAAGGGCAATTAGAAATGGGCACTAAATGCTGGCCTAGACAGCGATGCCCACATCCCATGATTGAATAAAAAAATGGCTGACTAAACAGAGGCCACTCAGAGTAGGACAAGCTGCTGGAAGAGGGAGAAGGGTGAGGAGGGGGAGAAGGGCTCTCAGCAGGAGGCCAAATCAACCAACGGTGTTCAGGGAGCAATGTGTTAGATGTCTGTGCTTCAGTAAGGATATCCTTACTGAAATCTGCCCCCTGCTGCACAACTGCAGCCTCAGAGCAGGGCAAGGACCACATTACCAGTAGCTGTGAAGGTGACCGTGACTATGAATTGTTGTGCATCTGACTGGAGATATTAGAAAAATGTCACAGTTTGCCATCCACTGTTACGTAAGAGAGGTCACTGAAGCTGTCTATTCAAAGAGAGCAAATACATTTCATTCTCTCTTGCTGGAGATGAGAGCATGTGGCATTGATAGGATTGCAGGCTTCCCCACGTTGCAGGGTGCCATTGATTGCACGCGCATTGCTGTGCGGGTGCTGCATGTCAACTCTGTCCTGTCTTGAACCGAAAGGGACTCCACTCTCTCAATGTTCAACTGATGTGAGATCACAGGCAGCGAATTATACAGTTCAAAGCCCGTTCATCTGGCAGCAGTCATGATGCCTACATTCTATGGCAGTCCGCTGCACCAGCTGCATTTGAATCACCATGACAATCCAAAGGCAGGCTACTGGGCAAAAAGGGCTACCCGCTGCCCACATGACTCATGATTCTGGTGCGCAATCCACACTCACGTGCACAGCATGCATACACTGAAAGTCATGCTGCCACACATGGTGATAAAGTAGCCACAGAATTCAATGAACAACCCAAAGTTTATGATTTTCAATATATTCAGTCATTTGTGAGTAGGCTCTAGAAAAAAAAACTGCTGAATTATTTGTTAAAAACCCAACCCAAAGAAAAAGAGACTTGCATTTATATAGCATCTTTCAAGACCACAAGACATTCCAAGGTGTCCTTAATGGAACAAAACTGCCATTTCTACTTAGTCTGGCCTACATACTAATCTAATCCAATGCTATGTGGTTGCCTTCTGAAGGGGCATAACAAACCTTAAGGGACAGTGTATAAAATGCAGTCTTGCTAATGTCAACCGTTAAACGTTTAACTCAAGTTTAGTGCAACTCTTTATGTGCCTGCTAACCAAACATTAGTGAACGGAATGAGGCCTGATTCACAGCCAGTATACGGGTGAGGTAAGAGAATGCAAATTATTAGCCTGGATGTTGGAGCTGTCTGGGAAGCCACATATGACCTCTGCCTGCTGCTATCTCAGTGAGATGGGAATGGATTGCCAAATCTACAAAATATTTTCGTTGCCCTTGGCAAGCGTCAGCAAGTACTTGGCCTTATTAATGAGCCCTACTCATCAAAAAATGATATCCCTGCAGCTCTCCCTTATCAACGGTGAATCGTTCTAAGTGACATCAGCTCAAAATAATTTTGCCCGTGTTGTGAACTAGGATCAGCTGACACGCTTGAATGCTTGGAATAGGCCTCCATAAGGAGGTGGAATGATACAATCTCAGTGACCTTCTCTAAGAAAAGAAAATAAAAGTAAGAGTTGCTGCATTTTGCTTGCCAATGCAGTGAAATTTTGCACCTGCGGACTGACAGTTGATTTGTTAGATATTAAACACCACAACATCAAGTACTCAGGGTAATCATTTTTGATCCATCTGATATATATAGCACCTGGAGAGAGGGGCAGGTCCTCTGTAACCAAAATTCCTTTTCTGCCTGTTCGTGTGCGTACATTTTGGCTGCCGTTCCAGATCCAAGTCCATTGCTTCTATTTTTTTCCTTTGCTTTCTCTTGGGCCCTTCTCTCCCATCTCCTCCCTTTCCTGTCACCCAGTTATTCCACCTTTATTTTCTTCCCTCTTTGTTACTCTGGGTGAAATCTTACTGCCTTTGACAATTTTCTGAGCTTGGGAACAAAAGTGGGTCCCGAACCCACTGGTGATGACGGACCGCCTGCCTGCGCGATCTTACTGGAGGCGACCAATTAAGAGACTGACTCCAGGAGCGCCGTCCATCCAACTAACCCAATGGAAGGGCCTGCAGTAATGCCCTGCTGGCCGCCCTACAGGGAGAGGTGGGCGCTGCTGCGGCTGGCAGGAGAACACGTGGGCATGTCAAGCTGGAGGCGCCCTTGGAAGATATATGAAATTATTAAAATTATTTGTGGCTACAGCTGCCAGGCCATCATTGTGGAAGGGCAGCCCCTCCACAGGATGGCCTGTGGCTACAGCTGTGGCCCTGTGGCAGAAGTGGCTCAGGTGGGTGGGGAGATAAACAAAGGAGACCTCACTGGCCTCTTGGCCTGCTGCTGGGAGGCTACCTCCAAAGTCCCGGGCTTCATTGACATCTTGGAGCCCAGTGGCATCCAAACCTGACCCTAAGTGGCCAGTTAATTGACACTAATAGGATATCCGCCGCTGCTGGGAAGGTAGCAGCTTCCATTACTCACCTGCCTCTGGCAAGTTCACCCAGAGATGGGAATGTGCTGTCTCAAAGGCGACCTTTTGGATATCCCCCCCGCCGGTGCCACCTCCGCGGGTCTCATAAGATTCTATCCTTCGTACCTCAATCCCTACCCAAACCCATCACTACCCCTTCATCTTTTTACTCTTCTGCTCCTGACCAAGGCTTGAATCCCCCTCAAATGAGCCCACAGCAGCTCTGCTGACTATTCTTTGAAGTGTCCATTAAGGCGCCCATCATTGACTCCTTATAAGCAGGAACTGACCCGTTCTCCTATATCGCCGACCTTCCCATCCAGTGTGAAATCTAGTGACTAAGCTGGCTAATCTCCTTCCTGTCTTATTCACCGTACCCACCTCCTTGTACTCTATCAGCGGGTCAACAATCACTGCCCCTCTCCACCCTTCCCTCCAGAATGTCCAGTGTCTTGCCAAACAAGACCTTTGCCATCTATGACCGCATTGTGTATGATTGCATTGGGTGTCCTGGCTTTTGGCTGAAACTTGGCTCATGGGTGCCAGCACCTCGGCCCTGTTACTGAAGCATAGCTAGCTATACTTTGCATCACCTGCCTTGCTCAACTCAGAGAGGTAATGATGTGGCCCCTTACACATTGATCTCTCTGCCCTAACTCCCATGGCACCTTCTCTTCCTCAATGCTCAGATCTGTCCCTGGCTGCTGCAAGGGTACCATTAGCCATGGCCAAAGCTGTAGTGTCCCAAGCTTTGGCCTTCAAATAAGTCTGGCATAGATGAATGGCACAAAAATGAGGCTATCAAAAATGCCTGAAAAGTGGGCATTGATCTACATGATATGGATTAGGTGTTCACTGACAAGCTGCACTATGATGAAAGGCAAGCCTTTTTGGTTCATGTAAACTATTATAGCTCGGGGTCTGGATAGCTACGTGAATTCTAGCAAAGCCAGCAATCTAGTGGAATATACCAATTTCTTATGATCAGGTTCTGGTCAGTGGGGAAAGAAATGAAAGTGTTGACCCACCTCAATAAAGGATCAGTCGCTTGTTTGAAACAGCAAGGCATAGCAAATTGAAACTACTAATAACCCCTGCCCTAGCGTGGAACGTTGAGAGTTGTGGTTAACCTGCCATTCCAATGGTGTCACAGGAGGGAATGATTCTCCTCCTTAGGGCAGAGCTCTAGTGGAATGAGATTTCCACCCCCTCCCTCTGTACTTGCCCCAGCCCCAACTTATTCTTTGGGGTTAAAGGCTCAAGAGGGAACCTGTCAGTACATTACATTATGCTGCATGTATTACATCACATTACATCGGTGGGGAATCCCAGCAGTGTGGCAGTGGGACACTGGTGAGGGACCTCAAAGTGTTAGAAGCACCCAAAAGATCCAAAATGAACCTACAAACATACATAGGAACATACGAATTACGAGCAGGAGGGAGCCACTCTTCCCCTTGAGCCTGCTCCGCCATTCAGTAAGTCATGGCTGAATTGATTAATACACATTCCCGCCTAGCCCTGATAACCTTTCACCCCCTTGCTTATCAAGAATCTATCTACCTCTGCCTTAAAAGTATTCAAAGACTCTGCTTCCACCGCCTTTTAAGGAAGAGAGTTCCAAACACTCACAACCCTCTGCGAGAATAAATTTCGCCTCATCTCTGTCTTAAATGGGCAAAACCTTATTTTTAAATAGTGACCCCCTAGTTCTAGATTCTCCCACAAGAGGAAACATTGTTTTCTCATCCACCCTGTCAAGACCTGTCAGGATCTTATATGTTTCAATTAAGACACCTCTTACTCTCCTAAACTCCAGTGGATTCAAGCTTAGCCTGTCCAACCTTTCCTCATAAGACAACCTGCCCATTCCAGGTATTGGTCTAGTAAACCTTCTCTGAACTGCTCCCAAAGCATTTACATCCTTACTTAAATAAGGAGACCAATACTGTACACAGTACTCCAGATGTGGTCTCACTAATGCCCTGTATAACTGAAGCATAACCTGCCTACTTTTGTATTCAATTCTCCTCGCAATAAATAATTCTATTAGCTTGCCTAATTACGTGCTGTACCTGTATACTAACCTTTTGTGATTCATGCACTAGGACACTGTCCCTCTGCATCTCAGAGTGCTGCAATCTCTCACCATTTAAATAATATGCTTTTTTTTTATTCTTCCTGCTAAAATGGACAATTTCACACTTTCCCACATTATTCCCCATTTGCCAGATCTTTACCCACTCACTTAACCTATCTATCTCCTTTTGTAGCCTCCTCATGTCCTCTTCACCACCTACTTTCCTTGCTATCTTTGTGTCATCAGCAAATGTAGTAACCATACCTTCGGCCCCTTCATCCAAGCCATTTATATACTTTGTAAAAAATTGAGGCACCAGCACTGATCCTTGTGGCACACCACTCATTACATCTTGCCAACCAGAAAATGACCGTTTCCTGTTAGCTAGCCAATCTTCTACCTATGCCAATATGTTACCCCCTACACCATGAGCTTTTATTTTTTGCAATAACTTTTGATGTGGAACTGTTACGACCGGGTGAGAAAAAGGTTTAGGGTTCCTTTTCAGCCTTCACTTGGTCTTACTGTAACACACTGTGTTTTTAGCTCCACCTTACTGAATCCTTGTTCACCACTTTCCAATTATAAGGAATGAGGCCATTTGGCCCACTGAGCCTCTGCTGGCATTTTGTAAGAGCTATCTAAATTAATCTCGTTCCCCTGCCCTTTCTCCATATGCAGGAGTTATCTAATTATTCCTCTGCCCTTTCTCCATATCTTTTTGACTTATCTATTTCCTGAGTAAAAACTATAGATTCTGTTTCCTCGCTGTTTCTGGTAAAACATCCAATATCTAAACAACCCTCTCTATTACAAAAAAGATCTCCTAATCTCTCCTTATCATCATGTATCTTTTTGAAGCAGATTTCACAGTTTAATTTAGAGATACAGCACTGAAACAGGCCCTTCGGCCCACCGAGTCTGTGCCGACCATCAACCACCCATTTATACTAATCCTGCACTAATCCCATGTTCCTACCACATCCCCACCTGTCCCTATATTTCCCTACCACCTACCTATATTAGGGGCAATTTATAATGGCCAATTTACCTACCAAACTGCAAGTCTTTTGGTTTGTGGGAGGAAACCGGAGCACCCGGAGAAAACCCACGCAGACACAGGGAGAACTTGCAAACTCCACACAGGCAGTACCCAGAATTGAACCCGGGTCGCTGGAGCTGTGAGGCTGGGAATCAGGAGAGAACATTAAAGAGAAAAAAACATAGTGCAGAAAGAATTGGGGGGAGTCAGATAGCACTAGAGTAAGAAATAGTGAGTTATTAGTAAGGTCTAAATTAGATTTATAGTGCATGTATGTGAACACACAGAATGTGGTAAATAAGGCTGGTATGCTGCAAGTGCAGATAGCCATGTGGGCGTATGATAAAAGCAAAAAAATGCAGATGCTGGAAATCTGAAACAAAAACAGACAGTGCTGGAAATACTCAGCGGGTCTGGCAACATCTGTGGAGAGAGGAACAGAGTTAATGTTTCAGGTCGATGACCTTTTACCAAGTTCTAATGAAAGGTCATCGACCTGAAGCGTTAACTCTGTTTCTCCTTCCACAGATGCTGCCAGACCTAGGGGTATGATGTTGTGGTGATAACAGAGATCTAGCTCAGAAAAGGGTAGGACAAGATACTAAATTTTCTTGGTTACAAGGTGTTCAGGAAAGGTAGGGAAGGAAAGAAAGGAGAAGGGATGGTAGTACTGATTAAGTATTATATTACAGTGCCAGAGAAAGAGGATGTTCTAGAGCAGTCAAGGACAGAATCTATTTGGTTACAGTTAAGAAACAACAGAGTTACCATTACACTACTGGGTGTATTCTATAGGCCTCCAACTAGTGGGAAAGATATAGAGGAACAAATTTGCAAGGAAATTACAGAGAGGCTGTTCTTAAAATTGAGAAGTCATCAGAACTGGATGAGATGCATCCAAGCATACTGAGGGAAGTAAGGGTGGAAATTGCAAAGGCACGAGTCACAATCTTGCAATTCTCCTTAGTTACAAGAGGGGTGCCAGGGGACTGGAGAATTGCAAATGTTACACTTTTGTTCAAAAAAGGGTGTCAGGATAAACACAGCAACTACAAGTTTAACCTCGGTGGTGGGAAAGCTTTTAGAAATGATAATCTGGGACAAAATTAACTGTCGCTTGCACAAATGTGGATTAATTAAGGAAAGTCAGCACAGATTTATTGAAGTAACAGAGAGGGTAGATGAGGGAAATGCAGTTGATGTGGAGTACATGGTCCTCCAAAAGGTGTCTGATAAAGTGACGCATTTTAAAAAATTCTTTCACAGGATGTAGGCATCACTGGCTAGGCCAGCATTTATTTCCCATCCCTAATTGACCTTGAGAAGGTGCTAGCCTTCTTGAACAACTGCAGTCCATGTGGTGTTAGCACACCCATAGTGCTGTTAGAAAGGGAGATCCAAAATTTTGACCCAGGGACAGTGAAAGAACAAAGATATAGTTCCAAGTCAGGATGGTGTGTGGCTTGGAGAGGAACTTGCAAGTGGTGATGTTCCCAAGTGTCTGCTGCCCTCGTCCTTCTAAGTGGAAGAGGTCGTGGGTTTGGAAGGTGCTGGTGAAGGAGCCTTGATGAGTTGTTGTAGTGCATCTTGTAGATGGTACACACTGCTGTCACTGTGCGCATCATTTGATGTTTTAAAAGCAGCCACAACAATATAGTCTGTGCCTAAATATTGGGATGAGATCTCCAAAACTATTATAATTAGTTGTCTTTAGTCAGTCCAGGGCCATTTGATTGTTGACAGATAAATAAAAAAAATATATTTATCAGCATGGTCTACAGATTAGATTTTCAAACCTGAGACTGCAGACCATGAGGGAATCACAGTGAGTCCACAAGGCCCTTTGAATTGTTTCAGTCCATCATCACGTGTAGTATTTGTTGACTTACCAGCACAATATTTCCATTGTTGTTATCCAAGAAGAAAACATCTTCTGCAATCATAGATCACTTACCTTTGGGAATGTCTTTCAGTGTTTAGGATTCCCGAGT
Organism: Heterodontus francisci; assembly: GCF_036365525.1. Taxonomy (NCBI): domain Eukaryota; kingdom Metazoa; phylum Chordata; class Chondrichthyes; order Heterodontiformes; family Heterodontidae; genus Heterodontus; species Heterodontus francisci. Next base: position 27,291,594 of record NC_090371.1, on the reverse strand, counting down.
GTGTATCAATGTTTGCTGGGAGTCATCAAGAATGTGTCAACATTTTCAGAGGATGATCGGGACAGACTTGAATAAGCTCATAGCTGATCTACCTCAACACCACTTTGCTGTCCTATCCCCATAGCCCATAAATGCTGGCCTCGCCAGCAGTGCCCATATCCAAAGCACAATTAACAAAATAAATTTGCAGATGTGAATTGCCATGTTCCAAATAAAATATGGGCAAAGGACTGACACTAATAAACCACTATAACTGTCTGAAGCATTGTTTTAGATAATCCACAGTTTGTAAGAGGTGATTCCACAAACTGGCACTCTCAATGGAGAGTGCTACTTATAGAAGCTTTCCCTGCTCTCAGCTCCTGGTGGTAACATCCCCCTTTATAATGTACAGTAGGAAGCCAAGCTGCTGATAGTCTCTGCAACTCTCTGTTTGTGGTTAAACAAGTACATCGTGCCCACAGACCATAAGGGAAGACTGAGTGTTGTGTAACACAACATATTCATGTATATAAATCAATTGCATGTCAGTGCTCGGCCAGGCTGAGGTCAGAGATCGTGTTTACAGCAAGCAGGGCGACACGCTCTTCAATTTAAAATTATCGCTTTCCCAGGAAGACCTGACAGCCAGGCTTAAAGATCTTTCAGGATGATTTGTGAGTTGAGGAATTGATGTCAAATCAAATCATATAATTGGTGTCCTCTCGAAAATAACTGAGCCCCAAAAATCTGCAAGGCCTAGCCATGGACTCCCAGCATAAGTGCATTTTTGTTTCAATGGAAGTAAAATTCAGGAGAGATGTAAAACTAGCTGCTGATACACTGTCACCCATTTTAAACTTACCACACAAATGTCTCTCAAGGACTGTGAATGCAATTTACAGGGAATGGAAAGATCGTTGAAATCGGCAAAGAATGTCGTGATGGGCGAGCGGGATTTAGAACGGAATAGAAGATTGTCAAACCTACCGTATTGGCCTGGGATCTCCAGAAATTGAAGGTTAATCCCCACGACACTGCTTCAACCAACCCAGGAGAAAAATCATATGGACATATTGTCATGCAGGCCCACCTGCCAAGAATGAAACATATTAATTTTGTCATATGAACATTGATTTTAAACTGTTGCTGGGAAGAAGAGAAGGCCTGTTACAAGGGCTGCCAGACACTTCGCTGAAAAACATTTGCATACTAACAGGCAGTGCTTGTGGAGACAAAGGACCATTCCCTGACATATTCAATCCACAATTATTTTGATCACCAGACATTGAAGGTGTAAGGAAGAGCATTCCAGAGACTGTTAAGGTGATACAATCCACAGAAGCCAGGACTGGTTAAACCAGCTGGTCACATGACTAACTGGCTGGTCCACGGTTTTTTGAACTAGCCACAGAGTTTTTGAATTCAGAAAGACTGTTGGCTCCTGGAGTGAAAAGACCTCTCCTATCTGCTCCTATCTCTTTCTCACAAGTCTCTGGACCCACTGAGGACACATGAGCTTCAAGAGAGAAAGGTCTCCTACATTGAACGAGGTTTAAGAAGAATACTGGGCCCCACAAAAAGCAAGACCTACCTACAGGCAAGGACTTTACAGCGAGCCTAAAGAACAGTAACCAAAACCATCTTCAGATATTGCCTGAAACCTTTCCACTTTATTTCTTCTGCTCTTTTCTGTCTCGATCTGCATGTGTGTGTTGCGTGTGGGTGTACCGCGTATCCGTAGGCATTAACCAAATTAGAGTTTAAGTATAATAAAGTTCAACATTTTTTATTTAAACCTAAGAAAACCTGTTTGGCTAGTTTATTTGCCTTAGAATTGGAAGTTAGTGAACAAGGATTCACTAAGGGGGGGGGGGGGCCTGAAAAAGAAATCGGTGTGTTTAACATAAGAACTAGGAGCAGGAGTAGGCAATTCAGCCCCTCGAGCCTGCTCTGCCATTCAATACGATCATGGCTGATCTCATTTCGGCCTCAACTCCACTTTCCTGCCCGTTCTCCATAATCCTTCAACACATTACTAATTAAAAATCTATCTCCTTCTTAAATTTACTCAATGTCCCGTCATCCACCGCACTCTGGGGTAATGAATTCCACAGACTCATGACCCTTTGAGAGAAATAATTTCTCCTCATCTCTGTTTTAAATCTGCTACCCCTTATCCTAAAACTATGACCTCTCATTCTAGATTGTCCCACAAGAGGAAACATCCTCTCTACGTCTACTTTGTCAATCCCCTTAATCATCTTATATACCTCAATTAGGTCTCCTCTCATTCTTCTAAACTGCTCAATTTCTCTTCATACGACAAACCCCTCATCTCTCGAATCAATCTAGTGAACCTCCTCTGAACTGCCTCCAATGCAACTAAATCCCTGTTATGGTAAGACCAAGTGAAGGCTGAGAGGGAACCCTAGACCCCTTTTTCACCTGGTCGTAACAATATTAACAAAAAACCATGGGAATTTTTTTCTTTGCACTCTTACATTGGATTACATAGGATATACACACAGAAACAGGCCATTCAGCTCAACCAGTCCATGCCAATGTTTATATGCCACTCGAGCCGCCTCCTGTCTCTTCTTCTCTACTACGTCTATCAGAATAACCCTCTATTCCTTTCTCCCTTATATACTTATCTAGCCTCCCCTTAACTGGATTTATAGTATTCCCTTCAACCACTCCCTGTGGTAGCGAGTTCTACATTTTTCCACTCTCTCATTAAAGAAATGTCTTCTGAATTCCCTATTATGCCTCCAGTTACCAAATTATCTGAAGGGTGATGCTGTATGCCAATGTTAAATTCTCTTGGCTTTATGCCTGCAGTGTAGAGATCATTCTCATTCTGGGCTTGGGTTTCAACATAAACATGTTCGTGCATATGGGCTTTATGCCTGAACAACAGAACATCAATGTGCAGTTCAGTGGTCGGGGTGGGGGTTGGTGGGGGGGGGGGGGGGGGCGGGGGGCTTCAGTGTTGGTAAGATGGTTTCTAGTTCTTATTTTTCAGGCTTTACAGACCATAATCTGGCTACTAACTAGGAACACATAAGAATGAAATTGCCCTTCAGAAGATTCATTCCAGCTTGGGTCACTGCCTTTTGCATCAATTTGGCTACCTACAGGAGCTTTGTTTAGGCAGCATCTAGCCCCTCAAACACTTCCTGCTTTTCATCAGGATACCAGGATTGATCCACATTTAAGTGTGAGCAATGTTTCTCTAAATGTCACTTTCGCAGTCAGTTTTCTGTAAGTGCTACATAAAATCCTGAAACTATCAAATCATGTTGTTCCCATTAGTTATTCCCATTCAAGTAACTTAGTAAATTAATACATCCACGGACAAATATAAATCCATTATATGTGGGTAGTTCTAATGGGTGGGGGTACAACAAGCTCTCCTAGACTTTTCTTACAGATTCTATAGACCACTTACAGATCATGGCTGCAAGAAGCCTAATCCGTCAGGACCATGGAGATGGAAGTTGATCTTGACTATCCAGTAAAGCCATTTGGAGCATGAATATATTTGATTTCTTGGTAAATATCTTATTGAAGTCCTCTAGTTTTGCTGTTCCTTACAAGTGGAAACATATCTGTGTCAACTCTATCAAAATCTTTCATAATTTTAAAGATTTCTATTAGATCACCCCTAAGTGATCTTTCAACAGAAAAGAGACCCAGCCTATTAATCTTTTCCTGATAGGTAAACCCCGCATTCTTGGTATCATCCTTGTAAATCTCTTTTGCACCCTCTCCTGTGTGTCTCTATATCTTGTTTATAATATAACAACCCGAATTGTGCACAGTACTCCAGGTGTGGTCTAGCCAAGGTTTAGCATAAGTTTAGCATAACTTCTTTACTTTTCAATTCTATCCCTTTAGAAATAAACCCGAGAGCTTGGTCTGTTTTTTCATGGCCTAACTAAACTGCATCGCCACAGGTAGTGATTTGTGAATTTGTACTCACAGATCCCTTTGCTCCTCTATCCCATTTAGACTCTTATTTTCTAAGTAATATGCAATCTCCTTATTTTTCTTGCCAAATGTAATACCTCACATTTATCTATCTCTTCTGTCTATTAATTAGAAATGGGAAGAACATTATTTGACTGACAGTCAAGAATCATCTAATTGGGTGACAAACAGTCTTTCTGCTTTATAATTGGCCTGGATAGGCAGGAGCCCACAAAGATTGATGCTTTGAGTGGCCAATGGTGGGAGGTCATGCAATGAACCCTCCATGAATGCATTCAACCAGAGTTAACTAGAAGGTGGGTGTCATTTATTTCAAAGTGTGTTTGCCCTTTGTTAAAATAATGGACGAAAGAATTACTTACAACCACATAAAAAGTTTCTATGCTAATCTTAAAGCCCAGGGAAAGAAAGAGTTGGGGGCAATTTTAACCCTGCCCACCTAGTAGAAACCGAGCAGGTGGGCAGGTAAAATCGCTCAGTTTACTTACCTGCTGGAAAGCATTGACGATTTCACTGTCCATGTTTCTAATCTGCTCTTCTGTAAGGACACCTGTCCAAACCCGGTGGGGGTCCTTCTTTACATATGCTAATGCACATCGGGTCCTGATGATGTCATGGCGACCCGATTGCAATTTTCGTTGAGGCCTGAGTGGGGGAAGCCACAGTGTCTCGCCTGCCAGATGAAGAGCAGTCAGGACTTCCTGGGAGAAGAGCAGGCTGGAAAAGGGTGCATTTTACTTTTCCCTTTGTGGAGCCAGACTCCTCCAGGCACCAAGATGAAAGCTGAGGCCTCCCTGCCGCAGACTCCCTCTTTCTCTGGCAACGAGACACCCATGTGATAGCCTCCGATCCTGATCCCACCACCGGTTGGCAGCCTCCAGACTGCACGATTTTTGCCGCTTCTCATTGACCTCAGATCAGGCAGGAAGTTGGTTATCAGAATTGAAACGAGGCCCAAAGGTTGAAATCATCCAGGTCTCATTTTTGGAGCAGCAGGTGAGTTTGCAACTCACCGCCCACACCTGCCAGCCTGCCTGTCCGCCTGCTCAAAAACAAAAATTAAAATTGGGACTTAAATGGAGATTGTACGATGAGCCTTGATTTTAACACTGTGAGCATGCAAGGAGGTAAAGGATGTAAGGAGTCACGCTTAGAGCTTTGGAGTAAGGGATCAGTCTATTCAATGTTAATGTAATTTATAATTTAGTGAAACTGTTCAATTTCCGAAGTGTTTCAGAATCATTAGAAGAAAGATCACTCAACATTTACCTTTCTTTGTAGACTCTGAGCTTGTTGTGTACTTTTTAACTAAAGACTAATAACCTGACTTAAGTATTTCAGTCATTGTGGGTTTCCAGTGTGTGTTGAGCTGAGTATAAACACTCTTTTTTTATTCATTCATGAGATGTGAGTGTCGCTGCCAGGTCAGCATTTATTGGTCATCCCTAATTGCCCTTGAGAAGGTGGTGGTGAGCTGCCTTCTTGAACCGCTGCAGTCCATGTGAGGTAGGTACACCCACAGTGCTGTTAGGAAAGGAGTTTCAGGATTTTGATCCAGCGACAGTGAAGGAACAACGATATAGTTCCAAGTCAGGATGGTGTGTGACTTGGAGGGGAACTTGCAGGTGGTGATGTTCCCTTGCATCTGCTGCCGTTGCCCTTCATGTATGTTGGTGGTTTAAGGAAAAATAAACCACTTGGGGCAGAATTTAATCCACCCCACGGGAGCAGGTAGTGGCAGGGTGGGGGTTGGGGGGGTATAGAAATAGGAGGGAAGGCGGAGTGTCCTTCGCCTTCTCGAGTCCACCCAGTTCAATCGGGGCAGTGAAGGTTGAGAATGGCCTTCCCTCCCAGAGGCCAACTGAAGCCCTTAAGTGGCCAATTAAGGGCCTTTTCCCACCACCACTGCTAGAATACCAGCAGCGTGGGTGGCCCTCCACGATGTGGGCAGAATGCTCAGTAACAGATGGCAGCACCCTGTGGCCTACAGAGGGTCCCCCCCAAACTGGGGTCAAGGGCCACCCCTGTTGAAACACCACCGCCCCCCCCCCCCCCCCCCCACTTTCACCAAGGTCCTCCCCTTCACTGGGGCCTGCCTGAATGGTACCAGCGAGCCCGATCCCACATACCTGGGTTCTGGGCCCTGCTCCATGATGCATCTCGAGGCCGGGTGCAGTCCAAGCAGTAGCCACCGATCCCAGTGGCATGACTGGGACAGAAGAGCTGCCAGCCCTCCGATTGGCCAGCAGCCCTTGAGGTTGGATCTCAGTCCTTAAAGGGGCGGGAGACCTGCCATCAGCCAGTTAATTGTCTGATGTGGTATATAATATCGTCGGGGCTCCTGGAAGAACGACAGAAATGGCACAACATACAAGGGAGAGGGCTCCTAGAATTCCTGAGTTTGCTTTGAAGACACTAGCTATCCAAGTGGAATCCAGGAGGGAGGCTATGCTTCCCAGCAGGGCCGGGGGGCTCTCACCCAGCCTCTGAAGGCAGTGGGAGCAGGTGGCCAAGGAGGTGAATGCCCGGAGTCTAGCCCCAAGGACGTGGCTCCAGTGGCGCAAGATGTTTAATGACCTCACATGGGTGGCTAAGTCAGTGAATGCATCTTCACATGACATCTCATACTCACCACACCAGCAGCTTAGAAACATAGAAATAGAAAAATAGGAGCAGGAGTAGGCCATTCGGCCCTTCGAGCCTGCTCCGCCATTCAATACGATCGTGGCTGATCATCCAAACTCAGTATCCTGTTCCTGCTTTCTCCCCGTATCCCTTGATCCCATTAGCCCGAAAAACTATATCTAAACTCTTTCTTGAATCAATTGAGCTTCTCACACTGCTCAATGCACCACACTCCCATCACTCACGCTGAAACTCTGGATTACTCCCAGTGCCACGTGCTAGCGAGAGTAGGAATAGGATGATAGGGAGAATCAATGCGTGGCTTGAGGCATGGTTCAGGAGGGAGGACTTCTGGTTCTTGGGGCATTGGGACCAGTTCTGGAACGGGTTGCACCTCAACAGGACCGGGACCAATATCTTTGCGGGTAGATTCGCTAGGGTGGTTGGGGAATGTTTAAACTAAATTGGCAGGGGGATGGGCACCAGCATATAGAAGTAGAAAAGAGGAATAAGGTGCATCATGTTGGACAGTACTAGACAAGGGAATAGTTCTGTAAGAAGGACTATGAAGAATGCAAATTCAGGATTACAATGCATGTGTGTAAATGCACAAAGTGTGGTAAATGAGGTTGGTGAGCTACAAGAACAAATAGCAGTATGGGAATATGATGTAGTGGCAATAACGGAAACATGGCTTAAAAATGGCGAGGACTGGGCGCTTAATATACAAGGTTATAAAGTGTTCAGCAAAGATAGAGAAGGAAAAAAGGGAGATAGGGTGGCGGTACTGATTAAGGAAGACATTGTCACGTTCGAAATGGAGGATGTCCTTCAGAGGATAAAGACAGAATCCATTTGGCTAGAACTGAGAAGCAAAAAGGGTAACATTATGTTACTAAGGGTATTCTACAGGCCTCCAAATAATGAGAGCAAATCTGCAGGGAAATCACAGAGATAGGCAAGAACTATAGAGTGGTGATATTGGGGGACTCTAATTACCCAAATATGGATTGGGATAATTTTAGAGTAAAGGGTAAGGAGGGGGAGGAATTTCTAAAATGTGTTCAGGAGAACTTCCTTGATCAGTATATTCTCAGCCCAACAAGAATGGAGACATTGCTGGATCTGGTGCTGGGAAATGATGTGGGCCAAGTGGACCAAGTGTCTGTCGGGGAGCAGTTGGTTAAGAGTGATCATCATATCATAAGATTTAGACTAGAAATGCAGAAAAGCAAGGAATGAAATAAAGCAGAATGGCTAGATTGGAAGAGGGCTAATTTTGACATGATGAGAAAGGATCTAGCCAGGGTAAAATGGAACCAAAGACTGACAGGAAGAGCTGTATCGGAACAATGTGTTATCTGGAAGGAAGAGATGCTTCAGGTACAGGCTCGGAACATTCCAACAAGGGTGAAAGGTAAAGGAACTAAAAACAGGGCTCCTTGGATGATGAAGGAGATAGAAGTTATGATGAAACAAAAAAAGAAGGTATATGATGCATGTCAGGTGAATTTTTCAAGTGAGAACCAGGCCACATACAATAAGTTGAGAGGGAAGGTGAAGAGAAAAATAAGACTGGCAAAGAGAGAATATGAAAATAGAATGGTAGTCAACTTAAAATGAAACCCAAAAATCTTCTACAGGTATGAAAAGTGTAAGCAGGTAGCAAGAGGTGGAACAGGGCCTATTAAGGACAAAGTGGATAACGCATGTTTAGAAGCAGATACGAACATATGAACATACGATTTAGGAGCAGGAGTAGGCCACTCAACCCCTTGAGTCTGTTCCGCCATTCAATAAGATCATGGCTGATCTGATTGTAACCTCGACTCCACATTCCCACCTAGTCCTGATAAACGTTCACCCCCTTGCTTATCAAGAATCTATCTACCTCTGCCTTAAAAATATTCAAAGACTCTGCTTCCACCGCCTTTTGAGGAAGAGAGTTCTAAAGACTCACAACCCTCTGAGAGAAAAACATTTTCCTCATCTCTGTCTTCAATGGTCGGCCCATTGCAACTTTGAGAAGTTGGAGTTAATTAAAACAGCCAGCATGGATTTGTAAAAGGCAGATCACGCTTGAGTAATCTAATTTAATTTTTTGATGACATAGCAGAGAAGATTGACAAAGGGATGTTGCTTATATGGATTTTAAGAAAGCGTTTGATAAAGTACCACATAAAAGGCTGGTTAACAAAATTGAGGCTCAAAGAATAAGAGGGTCAGTGTCCAACTGGATTTAAAAAATTGGCTTAAGGACAGAAAATCGTGAGTTGTAATAAATGATTGTTTTTCAGACTGGAGGATGGTAGACAGTTATGTTCCCCAAGGGTCAGTGCTGGGACCATATTTTTTGCTATATATAAATGACTTGGATCTTGGAATACAGAGTAGAATCTCAAAATTTGCCAGTGACACCAAACTTGGAGGTGTGACAAACAGTGAGGATGATATGAACCGCCTGCAACAGGAAATAGATAGGCTAGTAGAATGGGCAGACAGGTGGCAGATGGAATTTAATGCTGACAAGTGTGAGGTGATGCATTTTGGCAGAAGGAATAGGGAGAGGCAATATATACTTAATGGCACAGTTCTAAAGAATTTGCAGGAATAGAGGCACCTGGGGTGCATATGCATCGATCTTTGAAGGTAGCAGGACATATTGAGAGACTGGTTAGCAAAGCATATGGGATCTTGGGCTTCATAAATAGAGGTATGAGTACAAAAGCAGAGAAATTATGCTGAACCTCTAAAAGACTCTGGTGAGGCCCCAACTGGAGTATTGCATTCAGTTCTGGTCACCACACTTCGGGAAGGATGTGAGAGTCCTTCAGAGGGTGCAGGGAAGATTTACCAGAATGGTTCCAGGGATGGGGGATTTTAGTAACAAGGTTAGGTTGGAAAAGCTGGGTTTGCTCACCTTAGAACAAAGCAGATTGAGGGCTGTGATTTGATAGAGGTGTACAAGATTATGATGGGCTCAGATAAGTTAGGCAAAGAAAACTATCCAATTAATTTATGGTACAAGGATTAGGGGACACAGACTGAAGATTTTGGGCAAAGATGCAGGGGGAATATGAGGAAGACCTGTTTTACACAGTGGTTGATAATGAACTGGAGCTCACTTCCCAGTAGGGTGGTGGAAGTGGAGTCAATCAATGACTCCAAAAGAAACTTGGATGGCCACTTGAAGGAAATAAACTTACAGGGCTGCGGTGATCGAGCGGGGGCAGTGGGAATGACTGAATAGTTGTGGAGAGCCAGCATGGCTTCCTCCTGTGCCGTAAATAATTCGAAGACCCTGGCACTTAGGACTCAGGCCGAACATGTGGATACTCCAACTCACCCTCACATACCTACCAATGCTGCCAACCTCAAACCCACCTCTCGCTGCCTCCACATGTTATGGTATGTGAGGTGAACATGACTTGTTTGCTGTGCTGTTGTGATAACCAGAGCAGGCTCCCTCGAACACCCTGCGTGTGATTTGATGTGTCTATTTATATTGGCTCCCTCTAGTGGCTAGGGCTGCACACCCACATAGATACAGGAGAATAAAGATGGATGCTTACAGAGCAAAGCACATTAGAATGCTGAAACATGTGCTGTCTTTGGGGCAATCAAACCATGTGTGTGGAATCAGAGGAGGTAGGGGAAGTGTTAAATGAATATTTTGCGTCAGTATTTACAGTGGAGAAAGAAAATGTTTTCGAGGAGAATACTGAGATTCAGGCTACTAGGCTAGATGGGATTGAGGTTCACAAGGAGAAGGTGTTATCAATTTTGGAAAGTGTGAAAATAGATAAGTCCCCTGGGTCAGATGGGATTTATCCTAGGATTCTCTGGGAAGCTAGGGAGGAGATTGCAGAGCTTTTGTCCTTGATCTTTATGTCGTCATTGTCGACAGGAATAGTGCCGGAAGACTGGAGGATAGCAAATGTTGTCCCCTTGTTCAAGAAGGGGAGTAGAGACAGCCCTGGTAATTATAGACCTGTGAGCCTTACTTCGGTTGTGGGTAAAATGTTGGAAAAGGTTATAAGAGACAGGATTTATAATCATCTTGAAAAGAATAAGTTCATTATCGATAGTCAGCACGGTTTTGTGAAGGGTAGGTCGTGCCTCACAAACCTTATTGAGTTTTTTGAGAAGGTGACCAAACAGGTGGATGAGGGTAAAGCAGTGGATGTGGTGTATATGGATTTCAGTAAGGCGTTTGATAAGGTTCCCCACGGTAGGCTATTGCAGAAAATACGGAAGTATGGAGTTGAAGGTGATTTAGAGCTTTGGATCAGAAATTGGCTAGCTGAAAGAAGACAGAGGGTGGTGGTTGATGGCAAATGTTCATCCTGGAGTTTAGTTACTAGTGGTGTACCGCAAGGATCTGTTTTGGGGCCACTGCTGTTTGTCATTTTTATAAATGACCTGGAAGAGGGTGTAGAAGGGTGGGTTAGTAAATTTGCGGATGACACGAAGGTCGGTGGAGTTGTGGATAGTGCCGAAGGATGTTGTAGGGTTCAGAGGGACATAGATAGGCTGCAGAGCTGGGCTGAGAGATGGCAAATGGAGTTTAATGCGGAAAAGTGCGAGGTGATTCACTTTGGAAGGAGTAACAGGACTGGGCTAATGGGAAGATTCTTGGTAGTGTAGATGAACAGAGAGATCTTGGTGTCCAGGTGCATAAATCCCTGAAGGTTGCTACCCAGGTTAATAGGGCTGTTAAGAAGGCATATGGTGTGTTAGCTTTTATTAGTAGGGGGATCGAGTTTCGGAGCCACGATATCATGCTGCAGCTGTACAAAACTCTGGTGAGACCGCACCTGGAGTATTGCGTGCTGTTCTGGTCACCGCATTATAGGAAGGATGTGGAAGCTTTGGAAAGGGTGCAGAGGAGATTTACTAGGATGTTGCCTGGTATGGAGGGAAGGTCTTACGAGGAAAGGCTGAGGGACTTGAGGTTGTTTTCGTTAGAGAGAAGGAGGAGGAGAGGTGACTTAATAGAGACATATAAGATAATCAGAGGGTTAGATTGGGTGGATAGTGAGAGTCTTTTTCCTCGGATGGTGATGGCAAACATGAGGGGACATAGCTTTAAGTTGAGGGGTGATAGATATAGGACAGATGTCAGAGGTAGTTTCTTTACTCAGAGAGTAGTAGGGGCGTGGAATGCCCTGCCTGCAACAGTAGTAGACTCGCCAACTTTAAGGGCATTTAAGTGGTCATTGGATAGACATATGGATGAAAATGGAATAGTGTAGGTCAGATGGTTTCACAGGTCGGCGCAACATCGAGGGCCGAAGGGCCTGTACTGCGCTGTAATGTTCTAATTCTAATTCTAATTCTAATTCAAATACGCATACCTCCAGCTATGCAGCTATAGCAGACACATCACCCAAACACAATGCAAGTCAAGAACTGACATGCTGCCCTTTGTCTGCAGGAGAAGGTGGCCTGCAACACTTGAGACCCAGTGAACTGGTGGAGGCAGGCATGACTGCATCCCCTGAACTCTCTTGAGGAGATGATGCTTTGAATCATGGGGCCATTGTTTGACACAAATGAGGCCAGGCAGAATGAAGGTAAGTGACTACCTTATGCCTCTTCTCAACTCCCTCCCCACATCATCCTGAGATGTGGCATAAAGTGGAAGCTGCAGATGGTGTGACCATTAACATCCTGCTTTCTTCCCTACCCTCCTCCCTCACCCCAACCCTCCTGATCTGCTAAAATAAAACTTTCAGATATCCAAGAAACAGCTCCCTGGAAAGCCTTAATGCAACCAGGATGAAGAGGAAGAACAAGCCCATGACAAGTGATGAGGACACACCGTCACTTTATCTGTCGCTTCCAGCCCGGCATATACCTTAGATGCTAATAGAGAGTCGGGATCTGCACATGGTGCGTCACCGGGCGCGAATGGGCTGCAGCCAGGCCGGGGCGTAAGGATAGTTCGTATGAAAACTCAATGAGGTCATAGACATGCTCTGCTGGAGGGGACATCGATGGTGTGCATACAAGAGAACACTGACAGTCATGCAGACCGAAATGCTGGGTGCATTGGCTGCCATGCCAGAGAGCCTCCTGTCACTATCAAGGACATGGGGAAGTGCGGCTGCAATGTAGCAGAGGGCACCATGCAGAGCTTGGAGCCCATCCTTTCCGTTGTGGAAGTGGTGGCCAACTCTATGACAGCACAAGCAGACCTGACCACGATGAAGCGTCTGATGTCTCAGCTTCCATGCAATACAGGTGGAAGACACGCAACATCTCAGTGCCGCAATGGAAACTCAGACAGAGGTCATGAGATCCATGTTTGGTACCATCAAGGCTCAGACTGCAGCCATCATTCCTGCAGATCTCAGTGCTCAAAGAGGCTTTCAGGGTCTCACAGTAGTCCTCAAACACATTACTGCGATTGCTGAGTTGCTGCCCCCAGTGAGTGGCAGTGGCTCCATGAAACACAAACTTCTGTCCTCTCTCAGAATGACAGTATTCATGCTTCCACCACTGCCACTCTGCCAGTGCCCTTGTTGTTGCCTCACAGCCGGCTTAGACTACTGCTGCCTATGCTAAGCTGGTGCCATCCGAAGCTGGGCTTTCAAGGCCTAGAACTGCTTGATGTCACCCTGCAAGGCCATCTGCAGTCTCCACCATTGAAAGTCAGCAGCCTTCCACCAGCCATGCAGCAGCCACTGAGTTAGTACTGCATAGGAGCACTTGGACAGGCAAGGGCATCTGCAGGACAGTGATTGCACAAGGGTGAATAGTTCAGTTTTGTTTGCATAATTTGGTGTGTTGTGGGATAAAGATGTCATATGAAGGTTTTTATTGGTGGCTTTATTGTTGGATGGTAGCCAATGGGACGCTGCGATGGAGTGTCTGAAATGGATGTGATGGTGGGGGAAGGCGGGGAGAAGGGGGGGGAGTTGGTGGGAAGGTGGGTCCATGTTGAAAATGGCAAGGTTGTGAAGGACTCAGCACACAAGCATAAACTTGGAGCATGCGCCCTGAGCGGTCAAGGCAATAGAACCACTGTTTAAGCAGGTCGATTGCCTGCTCCATGATGTTGTGAGTGGCTCCATAGCTCTTGCTGAAGGCCCATTGTGCTTGTGTGGTGGGATGCTGGAGGAGCTCATCAGCCACATACAGAGGAGGTAGCACTCGGCCCCCAACAGCCAGCTTCTGGTTGTTCTGGGAGGGCTGAAGATGGCGGGTGGCGTATAAGTGTTTGAAAGGGTTAATGTCTGGGAGAGTGTGAGTAACACCTCCCACTGTGATGACATGAGAGAGAGACTTGAAGAGAAGAGATGCAGCATGGCTTCAGTGGAGTTAGACATACTTCTGTAAAGCTGGATATAGTTCTTTAGTATGTCATAAATTAGTTATTGTTAAAACTTACTGAAGGCCCAGTAATCTCTCCTAGCTAGGCTAACCAAACATACAACAGTGGGTGGTGCTGGATAAATGCATCGAGGCTCCTGCCAGGATTGTGAGCATTCACTGAGATGAAGGTCTTGGTGTGGTCACAACAACTGCACAATTATTGAATGGAAGCCCTTGCGGTTCCTATACCTCTCCCCACTGACACTGCAGGGGACCTGCAGAGCTGTGGGTGCAGTCACTGGATCCCTGTACCATCGGAAATCTCGCTATCATTGTGAAACCATGTGCTTTCTCTCATCCTGTTGATCCCTCCTGAGTGACAGTGAGGAAACGGCGATATATTTCCAAGTCAGAATGGTGTGTGACTTGGAGGGGAACTTGCAGGTGGTGGTGTTCCCATGTATCTGCCGCCTTTGTCCTTCTAGGTGGTAGAGATCGCAGGTTTGGAAGGTGCTGTCGAAGGAGGCTTGGTGAGTTGCTGCAGCACATCTTGTACAACATCGGTGCGCTGGTGGTGGAGGGAGTGAATGTTTAAGGAGGTGGATGAGGGTTTCCCCTCAAATGGCTATACACCAGCTAATGGTGATGGGAATCTAGTGACCTGATTGAAATTTATTGAGTTATTTTTATTAGCCACAGACAAGCTGTCATCAAACAACAAATGCTATGTTGATTAAATCCTTGTTGAATGACAAGCTGTTTACAAACAAGTTTGAAGGTTAGAAGGATAAGTGCAGCCATAGGTGATCAAATACTATGCAGATGACTATGGTTCCGATCTCAGTGAACACAATAGGAATGCCATGTGTGGAATGCGACTGTCCAGGGCTAAATGACATCAACTGTAATGTTAGATGCATATCCTGGAATTTTCACCAAATTGCCTTTGCGGGTGGGGGGGGGGGGGGGGCGGGGGGGTGGGGTGGGGATGGGTGAGGAGTGGGGTCAGGAAGAATTGCCCTTATTTTCTCTTTTCTTGAACGATTCATTTTAAAGGAGGGTTGTCCAATTCCTTTTCTCCTTTGGGGCTTTTAGTTTAAATTCAAAACTAACAATTCAAAAAGAGAATAGATGAAAGCAACTCTCTCACTGCCCCCACCCCCAACCTTCCCAAGCTAAGATACAGAATTGCGTGATTAAAATCATAAATGCCACCCCCTCCTCAGCTGATATAGATTTGTGTGATTCAATTTGCTACCCCTCCACCTCCCCCAGCTCAGAGACAAAATTTCTGGTTGAACATTCTCATTCTCATTTCAGGAGCAAGCTGCAGGAGAATGGGACTCAAGGTTGCACAGGATGGATCGCTGAGGGCTTATAATCATACTAGGCCCCCAGGCCTTGGACTGGAAAACTCTCATTGTTAAAATAAAGCAGAATTACCACACCCGAGTTCATGGAGTTCTGTCAAAAGGAAGAAAGACTTGCATTTCTATAACGCCTTTCACAATGTCAGGATGACCCAAAGCACTCCCTATCCGGTGAAATACTTTTGAAGTGTAATCACTGCTGTAATAGAGGAAAAGCAATGTGATAATGACCAGACAATCTGTTTTCTTTAGTGATGTCGGTCCCCAAATCTCCCCTGCTCTTCTTTGAATAGTGTCATTGGATTTTCTACGTCCATCTGAATGTATAACCTTGGTTTACCACTCATTCGAAAGGCGGCACTTCCGGCAGTTCAGCACTACCCTCAGTCCTGCATTGCCCCTGCCACAGTATCGAAACTGCTCTATCAAAGTCACAAATGACTACCTATGTGACTGTGACAAAAGTAAAATTTCCCTCCTCATCCATTTTGACCTGTCTGCAATCTTTGGCACAGTTGACCACACGATCCTCCTCCAACACCTCTTCACTGTCGTCTAGCTGGGTGGGACTGCTCTCACCTGTTTCCATTCTTATCTATCTAATGGTAGCCAGAGAATTGCTTGCTTCTCTTCCTGATCCTGCACCGTTATTTCTGGTATCCCCCCAAGGAACTATCCTTCGTCCTCTCCTATTTTGCATCTACATATGGCCCTCAACATCATCTGAAAGCACAGCGTTAGTTTTCACATGAATGCTGACGGTACCCAGCTCTACCTCACCCTCACTTTCTTCCAAATTCCATTCCCTAGCTACTGACTCCATCCCTCTCCCTGGTGGCATTCTGAGACTAAACCAATCTGTTCACAGACTTGGTGTCATATTTGACCCCCCCCATAAGGTTCTGACCTCATATTCATGCCATCACTAAGAACACCTATTTCCACCTCAGTAACATTACCTGACTTCAGACCTTTCTCAGCTCATTTACTTCTGAAACCCTCATTCTTGCCTTCGTTACCTCGAGACTTAATTCTTCCAATGCTGGTCTCCCACATTCTACCCTCTGATGCCCGTATCTTAACTTGCACTAAGTCCCATTCACTATCACTCCTGTGCTTGCTTACCTACATTGGCACCCAGTCAAGCAAGTCTTGATTTTAAAATTCTCCTTGTTTTCAAATCCCTCCAGGGCCTCATGCTCCCTAACTCTAGAACCTCCTCCAGCCCCAGGACGCTCTGAGATATCTGATCCTCAAATTCTGGCATCCCCGATTTTAATCACTTCACCATTGGTGGCCTGCCTTCAGTTGCCTGGGATCTAAGCTCTGGAATATCCTCCCTATACCTCTCCATGTCTACCTTGCTTTCCTGCTTTAAACATTCCTCAAGACCCACCTCTTTGACCAAGGTTATTGACCTAGTATCGCCTTATGTGGCTCGGTGTTACATTTTGGTTTACAATGCTCCTGCGAAACACCTTGGGACATTTTATTGCATTATAGGTGCTATATAAATACAAGTTTTTGTTGTTGTTGAAGTATGTGCCTAGATTGTGTGCTCAAGTCGCTGCAGTGGGTCGTGAACCCACAAGCTTGAGTAGGGTAGGAGCCAGGAATTTCAATTCATGGAGCACTGGCAATAGTACCGGGAAAAGAGGGAGCCATTCCATTGGGAAGGACTCCACTTAAACTAGGCTGCAACCAGTGTCCTGGCAAATTGAATAACTAAGGTGGTAGATCGAGTTTTAAACTAATGAGAGGGAGGTTCAGGTAAGGATAAATCTGTAAGTCTGAAGAGAAAAATTAAGGTTGTAGAGCAGTGCAGCGATTTGTGTAAAATCAAGAAAATTGTGTTAGGAAGGGCCACAGAGGGGGAATTTTTATGCTCTCCCCTGCGGCTGCTTTGGAGGCGGGGAGAGTATAAAATCACGTGGGGGAGTGGGGAGGGGTGGTGGGGGGGAGCAGGGTGTTCCCACCTCCAACAAAATTTAGTTCGGGGTGGGTAGGCCTGTGAAGGGCCTTCCTGCCCCACTGCTAATTGAGGCCCTTAACCGGGTAATTAGTGCCTGAACAAGGAACCCAGAATCGGGAAGGGGGTCCGGCTAAGAGCCACCCCACTGCCCTTGCTGCCAAACCCCCTCCCCCCACTGATCCCCACCTTGCAAGACCCCTCCCACCCTGACCTACCACCTCCTCGGTGGTGCTGCAGCTGCTGGCTTCTGACTGGCTGGCAGCTGTCCAAGGACGGGACTTCCAGCGATAGAGTCCTTGATCCTGTGGAAGGCGTGCCGCTGTCCACTTAAGCACCTGATTGGCACTAGATTTGGCGGGCCTTCCAGAGAAAAGGCGACGAGAAAATCTCGCTGTCACTTTTTCCGGACATTGAGACCCCCCTGCCGGCACCAGAATAAAATTCCCCCCAGTGTTTAATAATGACAACAGGACATTAGTGACCAATATCACATTGGGGAAAAATTGTAAAAAGTTAAAATTAAATGTGTTATATCTTAATGCACAAAGTATTTGTAACAAGACAGATGAATTAATGGCACAAATAGAAATAATTGGGTTTGATACAGTAGCCATTACTGAGATGTAGTTGCAAGGTGACTAAGCTTAGGAACTAAATATTCCAGGGTATTTGACTTTTAGAAAAGATAGGCAAAATGGAAAAAGTGGTGGGGTAGCCCTGATAATAAAGCATGAGATAAAAGCAATAGTGAGAAACGATCTTAGCACAGAAAATCAGGATGTAGAATCAGTATGGGTAGGGCTACACAGTAACAAAGGGCAGAAAATATTGGTAGGAGTAGTTTATGGGTGTCCTTACTGTAATCATAGTGTTGAACAGAGTATAAATCAGGAAATTAGAGGAGCATATAACAAAGATAATGCAATAATTGTGGGGGACTTTAATCTTCATTTCGAATGGGCAAACTAAATTGGCATAAGTAGCTTGGAGGACAAGTTCATGGAATACATTTGAGACAGTTTTCTCGAACAATATATTAAGGAGCCAAATATGGAACAGGCTATTTTAGATCTAGTTGTATGTAATGAGACAAGGTTAATTAGTAATCTTACAATAAATGATCCCCTGGGGAAGAGTTATCATAATATGATAGACACTCAAGTTTGAGAGTGATATGATTTAAGTCCAAAATTAAGGTCTTAAATTTAAAATGAGGAAGTCATTGGCTGAGGTAGATTGGCAAATTATATTAAAAGTTATGGTGATAGGTAAGCAATGTCAAACACTTAAACATTTAAAGAAATAATTCAGAATTCTCAATGAATATATATTCCCTTAAGGAATAAAAGCCCGATGGGACAAGTGGTTCAATTGTGGCTGACAAGAGAAGTTAAAGAGAGGATTTGATTAAAAGAAGAGAACTTGGAGAGTTTTGAAATTCAGCAACGGATGACCAAGCAATTGATAAAGAGCGAGAAAATAGAAAACGAGAGCAAAGAAGCAAGAAATGCAAAAACAGATTGTAAGAGCTTTTATGGGTATGTAAAAAGGAAGAGATTAGTGAATGTAAATGTGCCTCCCTTAGAGACAGAGAAAGGAGAAATTATTTTGGGGAATGAAGAAATGGCAGAAACGTTAAACAAATATTTTGCGTCTGTCTTCACAGTAAAAGACACTGGGGACATATCAGAAATTGTGGGGAGCCAAGTGTCTACTAAGAGTGAGGGACTTAAAGTAATTAATATCAGTAAAGAAAAAATATTAGAGAAATTAATGGGACTGAAGGCCGACAAATCCTCTGGACCTGATGCCCTACACCCTAGGGCTTTAAAAGAGGTGGGAGCAGAGATAGTGGATGCAATGGTTTTGATCTTCCAGAATGTCCTTGATTCTAGAATGGTCCGCATGGATTGGGAGGTAGTAAATATAACCCCGCTAATCAAAAAAAGGATGGAGCGAGAAAACAGGGAACTATTAGCCAGTTAGCCTGACATCATTCACAGAAAAAATGCTAGAATCTATTATTAAGGAGGTGGTAATAGGGTAGTTGGAAAATTATAAAATGATTGGGCAGAGACAACATAGTTCTATAAAAGGGAAATCATGTTTGATGAATAGAGAGCTATTTTGGGGTGTAACTGACAGGGTAGATAAGGGGTGACCAGCGGAGATAGTATATTTGGATTTTTAGAAGGGATTCCATATAGTGCCACACAAAATTAGGGCTCATAGAAACATAGAAAATAGGAGCAGGAGTAGGCCATTCGGCCCTTTGGGCCAGCTCCGCCATTCAAAAAAGATCATGGCTGATCGTCTAATTCAGTTCCCTGTTCCCGCCTTTTCCCCATGTCCCTTGATCCCTTTGGCATTAAGAAATATATCTATATCCTTCTTGAATATATTTAATGACTAGGCCTCCACTGCCTTCTGCGATAGAGAATTCCACAGGTTCACCAACCTCTGAGTGAAGAAATTTCTCCTCATCTCAGTTCTAAATGGCATACCCCGTATCCTGAGACTGTGACCCCTGGTTCTGGACTCCCCAGCCATCGGGAACATCCTTCCTACATCTAGCCTGTCGAGTCCTGTTAGAATTTTATAGTTTTCTATGAGATCCTCTCTCATTCTTCTAAATTCCAGTGAATATAGGCCTAGTCGACCCAATCTCTCCTCATACCTCAGTCATGCTATCCGAGGAATCAGCCTAGTAAATCTTCTTTGCACTCCCTTCTTGGCAAGAACATCCTTCCTCTGATAAGGAGAACAAAATTGCACACAATACTCCAGATGTGGTCTCACCAAGGCCCTGTATAACTGTAGTAAAACATCCTTGCTCCTGTACTCAAATCCTCTTGCAATGAAGGCCAACATATCATTCGCCTTCCAAATTGCTTGATGCACCTGAATGCTTGCTTTCAGCGACTGCTGTACAAGGAAACCCACGTCTCATTGCACCTCCCCCTTTCCCAGTCTATCACCATTCAGATAATAATCTGTCTTTCTGTTTTTACAACCAAAGTGGATAACCTCACATTTATCCACGTTATACTGCATTTGCCATGCATTTGCCTACTCACCCAACTTGTGCAAATCACATTGGAGCCTCTTTGCATCCTCCTCACAGCTCACATTCCCCCCCAACTTTGTGTCATCTGCAAACTTGGAAATGTTACATTTAGTTCCCTCATCCAAGTCATGAATATATATTGTGAATAGCGGGGGCCCAAGAACTGATCCCTGCAGTTACCCCACTAGTCACTGCCTGCCACCTGAAAAAAGACCCGTTTATTCCTACTCTGTTTCCTGTCCGTCAACCAATTCTCAATCCATGCCAGTATATTACCCCCAATCCCAAGTGCTTTAATTTTGCACACTAACCTCTTATGTGGGACCTTATCAAAAGCCTTCTGAAAATCCAAGTACACCACACCCACTGGTTCTCTATTATTTATTATCTATTCTACTACTTACATCCTCAGAAAACTCCAGTGGATTTGTTAAGCATAACTTCCCTTTCGTAAACCCATGCTGACTTTGTCCAATCCCATTTATGCTTTCCAGGTTTTCTGCTATCACATCTTTTGTAATAGACTCTTGCATTTTCCCCACTACTGATATAACGCTAACTGGTCTGTAGTTCCCTGTTTTTTCTCTCCCTCCTTTTTTAAATAGTGGAGTTACATTTGCCACCCTCCAATCTGTAGGAACTGCTCCAGAGTCTATAGAATTTTGGAAGAAGACCACCAATGCATCTACTATTTCCAGGGCCACTTCCTTTAGTACTCTGGGATGTAGATTATCAGGCCCTGGGGATTTGTCAGCCTTTGACCCCATTAATTTCCCTCGCACTATTTTTTTACTAATACTGATTTCCTTCAGTTCCTCCCTCTCATCAGACCCTTGGCTCCCTAACATTTCTGGGAGGTTATTTGTGTCCTCCTTTGTGAAGACAGAACCAAATTATGTGTTTAATTGTTCTGCCATTTCTTTATTCCCCATTATAATTTACCCTGTTTCTGACTGTAAGGCATTTGTCTTCACATTTGTCTTCACATTTGTCTTCACTCATCTTTTTCTCTTCACATATTTATAGAAGCTTTTACAGCCAGTTTTTATGTTTCCCACAAGTTTACTCTCATACTCTATTTCCCCCTGCTTAATCAATCTCTTTGTCCTCCTTTGCTGAATTCTAAACTGCTCCCAATCCTCAGACTTGCTGCTTTTTCCGGCAAATTTATATGCCTCCTCTTTGGATGTAATACTCTCCCTAATTTCTTTTGTAAGCCACAGTTGAGTCACCTTTCCGGTTTTACTTTTGCGCCAGACAGGAATGAATAATTGTTGTAATTCATGCACACGTTCTTTAAGTATTATCCATTGCCTATCCACTGTCAACTCTTTTAGTAAAGTTCCCCAATCTACCATGGCCAACTCGTGCCTCATACCTTCGTAGTTTCCTTTATTTAGATTCAGGACCCTAGTTTCAGATTTAACTACTTCCCTCTCCATCTTAATGAAGAATTCTATCATGTTATGGTCGCTCCTCCCCAAGGGACCCTGCACAACAAGTTTGTTAATTAATACTTTCTTATTGCACAATACCCAGTCTAGGATAGCCTACTCTCTAATTGGTTCCTCAATGTATTGGTCAAAAAAAAGTCACGTACACACTCCAGGAAATCCTCCTCCACAGTATTATTGCTAATTTGGTTTGATCAATCTATATGTAGATTAAAGGCACCCATGATTACAGTTGTACCCTTAATGCGTGCGTCTCTAATTTCCTGTTTAATGCCATCCCTTACATCTCCACTGCTGTTTGGGGGTCTATATACAACCCCCACCAATGTTTTATGCCCCTTGGTGTTTCTTAGTTCCACCCATACAGATTCCACATCATGATTTTCCGAGCCAATATCCTTCCTCACTATTGCATTGATTTCCTCCTTTACTAACAACGCTACCCCACCTCCTTTCCCTTTCTGCCTGTCCTTCCTAAATTTTGAATACCCCAGGATGTTCAGTTCCCATCCTTGTTCATCCTGCAGCCATGTCTCCGTAATCGCTACTAAATCATAACCGTTTATATCTACTTGCGCTGTTAATACATCTAACTTATTGCGAATGCTCCACGCATTAATACACAATGCCTTTAGACTTGTCTTTTTAACATTGTTCATCATCTTAGCTTTATTTTGCACTGTGGCCCCATTTGTTTCTCACCCTTGTTTTCTCCGCCTTCCACTTTTGCTTCTTACCTTTCTGTCTTTCATTTCTATCCTTGTTTCCCCCTCCTCTGTCTCCCTGCTCAGATTCCCATCCCCCTGCCATTCTAGTTTAAACCCTCCCCGACAGCACTAGCAAACACCTCCCCCCCCCCCACAGGAAATTGGTCCCGGGCCCGCCCAGATGCAACCCATCCAGCTTGTCCTGGTCCCACCTTCCCCAAAACCAGTCCCAATGTCCCCGGAATCTGAATCCCTCCCTCCTACACCATTTCTCCAGCCACGTCATCATCTGATATAACTAGTGGAATACTGCAATGATCAGTGCTTGGGCCTCAGCTATCTACAACCTATATCAATGACTTAGATGAGGGGACTGAGTGTAGTGTATGTAAGTTTGCTGATGATACAAAGCTTGGTGGGAAAGTAAGTTGTGAGGAGGATGCAAAGAGGCTGCAAAGCAATGTTCCCTCTAAGCTGCGTGGATGTGCGACTGTGCAGCAATCCAGAACGTACCACACTGCAACAAACAGCCCATCACAACCAACATTCCCTTTAAGATATGCATGTGCATAGCCATGCAGCAATCTGAAAGGGAGTGCACAGTGCAACAAACAGGCTGTGTGCAACAAGAAAAATTACAGTGAATATTGCAGCAAAGGCATCCAGACCATTTAAGTGATTGGGCCAGAATGTGGCAGATGGAGTATAATGTGGGGAAGTGTGAAATTATCCACTTTGATAGGAAGAATGGAAAAGAAGATTATTTTTTAAAGGATGAGACTAGTAAATGTTGGTATACAGAGGGATTTGGGTTTCCTTATACACAAATCACAGAAAGTTGATGTGCAGTTGCAGCAAGCAGCGTGGAAGACAAATGGTGCATTTGCCTTTATTGCAGGAGGGTTGGACTATAAGAGTAAGGAAGTCGTGTTATAGTTATACAGGAATTTGGTGAGACTACACCTGGAGTACTGAGAGGAAAATTCAGAAAGAGGTCAGACAGGAGAGGTCTAGTAAATGTAATACTAAATACTAAATGTGAAACTGCAACAAGTATTGGATTTGCCAAAGGCGTTTGATAAGGAGTCACAAGCTTTGTTGTTTAAATTAAGATACACAGTATCAAAGGCAATGTGGCAACATGGATAGGAAGCTGGCAAAAGGATAGAAAACAGAGACGCTGATTTTGTTCCCATTTTCAAGTAGGAATGGGGAGGACAGGAGGCAAGAATCATGGTACACTACTTGTTATCCTGTCGAAACTCCAACTGACCCCATAAAAATCTTCCCACCCACTGCCGTTCCCTCCAAGTGCCCCACTGGGATTGCATCCTCCCCTCGAAAGGTCTATTTCCGGTCAACTTCTCAGAGAAGTAACCACATTTTGCACCCCTCCCCCGACCTCGCCAATCGGCAAGTTTGCTTGACAGCACTCGTTGAGTGATGACGGCTGGTCAAAATTATGACAATGAGTCCTGACCGTGAAGATAGTTCGGAGATCTGTCCTGGTGCCATCGGTTTAGTGATGCCATTGGATGAGTGTTGCCATCGGATGAGTGGTACCATCATTCTACCCACTGCCTGTCCAAGGCAAACATCAGCTCCAGAGTAATAATAGTAGTAATAATAGTGAGGTAATGTAATCTAATGGTGACCATCAGCGGTCAGTGTCAGGACCGATACATATTTAACAGTGTGACATTAATGAGCCTGAGTGTCATGTGAGGACCCTGCCTGCCAAGAATGAGGCACATTAATTTTGTCATAAACACTGATTTTAAACTGTTACAGGAATGAAGAAGAGTGATGACAGACGGCTGTTTTAGTGACTGGAAGCCAGTGTCCAGTGGTCTACCACAGGGATCTGTGCTGGGTCCCCTATTGTTTGTCATTTATATAAACGACATAGATGACTATGTGGCGGGGGGTGGGGGTAGGATCAGTAAGTTCGCGGATGACACAAAGATTGGCTAAATGGTTAACAGTGAGGTGGAGTGTCTTAGGTTACAGGAAGATATAGACGGGATGGTCAAATGGGCAGAAAAGTGGCAGATGAAATTTAACGCTGAAAAGTGTGAGGTGATACACTTTGGAAGGAGTAATGTGACACGGAAATATTCAATGAATGGCCTGACACTGGGAAGTTCTGAGGAACAAAGTGACCTTGGCGTGTTTGTCCATAGATCTCTGAAGGCAGAAGGGCAGGTTAATAGGGTGGTGAAAAAGGCATATGGGACACTTGCCTTTATCAATCGAGGCATAGATTACAAAAGCAGGGAGGTCATGTTGGAGTTGTACAGAACTTTGGTAAGGTCACAGCTGGAGTACTGTGTGCAATTCTGGCCGCCACATTACAGGAAGGATGTGATTGCATTGGAGGGGGTGCAGAGGCGATTCACCAGGATGTTGCCTTTAATAGAACATTTGTGCTATGAAGAGAGGTTGGATAGGCTTGGGTTGTTTTCACTGGAGCAGAGAAGACTGAGGGGTGACCTGATCGAGGTGTACAAGATTATGAGGGGCATGGACAGGGTGGATAGAGAGCAGCTGTTCCCCTTAGTTGAAGGGTCAGTTACGAGGGGTCACAAGTTTAAGGTGAGGAGTGGGAGGTTTAAGGGGGATTTGAGGAAGAACCTTTTTACCCAGAGGGTGGTGACGGTCTGGAATGTCCTGCCTGGGAGGTTGGTAGAGGCGGGTTGCCTCACATCCTTTAAAAAGTACCTGGATGGGCACTTGGCACATCATAACATTCAAGGCTATGGGCCAAGTGCTGGCAAATGGGATTAGGTAGACAGGTCAGGTGTTTTAATGCATCGGTGCAGACTCGATGGGCCAAAGGGCCTCTTCTGCACTGTATTATTCTGTGATTCTGTGACTTGTTAAACAGATCAACCATGGCTGGAAAAGACATTTGCATATTAACAGATAACATTTGGAAAGACAAAACAGCCATTTCCTGACATTCAACACACAATGGGACTTTTGATCACCAGACGTTGAAGGTGGGGAGCTCGCATTCCAGGTTGACTATTAAGATGGCCGAATACACAAGTGGACATGGTCAAACCAGCTAGTCACATGATTAACTTGCCGGACAACCTGTTTTTTTGAATTTGCACAAACAGTTTGGGCATAAAATTGTTTGCTCCTGGACTGAGAAGATCTTTCTCACAAGCCTCTGAATCCACTGCAGGCACATGAACCCTAGGAGAGAAAATTCTCCTACAATGAACAAGGTTTAAGAATACTGGGCCCCAACAAAAAGCAAGATCTACCTACAATCAAGGACTCTACAGTGAGCTCAAAGAACTGTAACAACAACTCTTCAGATATTGCCTCAAACCTTTCCACTTTATTTTTCTTCTGCTCTTTTCTGTCTCTATTTGCATGTGTGTATCGCGTTTGCATGCTAGCGTGGGGCGCAGCGTGTATCCATTGGCATTAACTGAATCAGAGTTTAAGTTTAATAAATTTCAATTTTTCTTCTTTAAACTAAAAGAAGCCTGTTTGTGCTGGTTTCTTTGCCTTATAATTGGAAAGCGGTGAACAAGGATTCACCAAGGGGAAACTAAAAACACGGTGTGTTTAAAATTAAACTCTGTCACAGTAAGACCAAGCGAAGGCTGAAAGGGAACCCTAGACCTCTTTCTCACCTGGTTGTAACACCGAGCAAAATTGAAGTCAGGGGAAATCAAGGGAAAAACAGCCCACTGGTTGGAGTCAAATCTATCACAAAGGAAGATGATTGTGGTTGTTGGAGGCCAATCATCTCAAGTACAGGACATCACTGCAGGAGTCCTATGTCCAACCATCTTCAGCTGCTTCATCAATGATCTTCCCTCCATTATAAACTCAGAAGTGGGAATGTTCACTGATGATTGCACAATGTTCAGCACCAATCGTGACTCCTCAGATACTGAAGCAGCCATGTCCAGATGCAGCAAGACATGGACAACATCCAGGCTTGGGCTGATAAATGGCAAGTAACATTCATGCCACACAAGTGCCAGGCATCTCCAACAAGAGAGAATCTAACCATTTCCCCTTGACATATAATGGCATTATAAATGCTAAATCCCCCACTATCAACATCCTGGGGGTCACCATGATTGGAAACTTAACTGGACCAGCCATATAAATACTGTGGCTACAAAAGCAGGTCAGAGGCTGGGAATTCTGTGATGAGTAATTCATTCCTGACTCCACCATGCCTTTCCACCATCTACAAGGCACAAGTCAGAAGTGTGATGGAATGCTCTCCACTTGCCTGGATAAGTACAGCTCCAGCAACAGTCAAGCTCAACACCATCCAGGACAAAGCACCCCATCCACAACCTTAAGCACTCACTCCCTCCACCACCCATGCACAGTGGCAGAAGTGTGTACCGTCTACAAGATCACCAAGTCTCCTTCGACAGCACCTTCCAAACCCATGACCTCTACCACCTAGAAGAACAAAGATAGCAAATACATGCAAGTTCCCCTCCAAGTCACTCACCATCCTGACTTGGAACGATATTGTTGTTTCATCACTGTTGCTGGACCAAAAACCTGGAACTCCCTTCCTAACAGACTGTGGGTGTACTTGCACCACATGGACTGCAGTGGTTCAAGAAGATGGCTCACCCCCACCTTCTCAAAGATAACTAGGGATGAGCAATAAATGCTAGCCTTACCAGTGATGCCATGAATAAACTAAAAGAAAACTCAGCCTATTTGGAATTTTGGTCTTAAATTGAGATAGTCTTAACTTCATGGGGCACCAATCAGTGAAATCTCAGGCAAAGTAACAGTCTACAATTTAAAATATCAGTTTGCAAACTATCAAGCTTAACTTATTATTCTATGATCAGTCAGCATTATTGCACAAGAAGTAGGAAAGAAAGCAAAGCAGAACTTCCATTATTCCTTTTGTATCAAATGATCTATTCAAGTACTGTGCAAAAATTCATGAATTTCTACCAAGTTTTGAAGACTTCCCCAAACTCAGAAGCAGTACTGGATTTGCTCTGTATATGCTGTGCAACCTTTCACTGCTGGCACATAATATCCGAGGGTTGACAACACTTCCTGAACTGGTCTGAAGTCTCCAGGAATTGAAAATATTACGAGCATATCCTGAAGAAAATCATAGAGGCATTAAGACAGATTGTGTTTTTTTTTTGTTTTCTTTGAACACATCTGTTTATTAGTTATGAATGTTTTGGAGATGGGTAAAAGAGGCTGTTTGACTGACAGTCAAGCACCATCCAATCAGTAATGAAGAGTCATTGTTCTTTCCAATTGACACAGGAAGGCAGGTCAGCATGAGGGTGCACTTGTTGGGCAACAAATGGGAGCAGGTCATATGATGTAACCTCCAGGATTGTGTTTAGACACAGTTGGCAACCCAATGGTGGCCTCTTGTGTCATGTGATGTGCTTTGCCGCTCACAGTTTTAAGCAACGATTAACCTGTTCCAGGAGTTTGTGGATATGCACATTGGAGCTGGGAACAAGACTATAACTTTAATACAAACTGAAATTTTATTCTGATTTGCAAACAGCGGGAGAATTGCTTCAAAGGAGGTGAGTGTGTGAATACTGAGCTGTTCAAATGTTGGGTTAAGCCAGTCAGTATTAAAAGCAATCAAGGTGTACAGAATGAATAAAATTTGGTGGATTACAGCTCATTAAGTGCACTATTAGAAAGTCATTTAGTAGCATTCACTGTCAGCTTGGCTTGGTTGGTAGCATTCTCACCTCCGAGTCAAAAGGTTGTGGGTTCAGACTATGCTCCACCTTTGAATGCCTAATCTAGCTTGACATTTTGTGGCAATACTGAGTTCAACTAAGGATCTGCTATGCTTTGTCAGATGTAAGGATCATGGGACACCTATTTGAAGATCAGGTCAAAATTTCTCTTCAACTGCCAAAAGCAAATTTGTTTGCTCTGTGTGGGAGCTTGCTGTGTGCAAATTGGCTGGTGCATTTGCCTGTAACAACTTAAAAAGTAATCCATTGGTTATGTAGAGTGCCAAGCGATGTCCTGAGGATGTAGTAACTTATTATATGAATTCAAGATCTTATTTAGTATCACACGTGTGTTCTGATTGCATCTTCCTGACTTGATAACAGTGACTACCCTTCAGGAGTGCTTAATTGGCTGTGAGGTGCTTTGGGACATGAAAGGCACCATATAAATGGAGGTTTTTTCTTTCTCCAGTTGAGTACTAGTTCTCATCTTTCTAGAAAGCATGCTGAGCACAATAGTGCTTGCCTGTACATCATTAGCAAGTGATTATTGTCCTGGTTCCCTCTGAAAAATTAATGGCCATTCCCAGTAGCCTTGATATTTGAGTAGGTTATGATGCCACTTAAGAGGGCATGAAGAGTCTCATGTAGGCCAGACTGGATGGGATGACAGGTTCCCTTCCCTGAAAGACTTTCGTGAAGCAGATGGGATTTTAATGACAATCCAATAACTTCCAAGATCATTTCCTAACTGGTATTAGTTCACAAATGACCAGATTTCATATGGTTGCACTCTCACATTTGAATCACAAAGTTCTGGGTTCGAGTCCCACTGCAGGGCTTGAGCACAAAAATCAAGGCTGACACTCCAGTCCATTACTGAAGGAGTGCTACACTGTCCGAGGTGCCGTCTTTCAGATGAGACATTAAAGCGAGGCCCCATCTGCGTGCCCAGGTGGCTGTAAAAGATCGCATGCCACTATTTCGAAGAAGAGCAGGGGAGTTATCCCCGGTGACCTGACCAATATTTATCACAGAATAACAGAATTGTTATTCAGGTTTGCGACTGCCTGCAATGAATTTGGCCTAACCATCAGCCTCAAGAAAACGAACATCATGGGGCAGGACGTCAGAAATGCTCCATCCATCAATATTGGCGACCACGCTCTGGAAGTGGTTCAAGAGTTCACCTACCTAGGCTCAACTATCACCAGTAACCTGTCTCTAGATGCAGAAATCAACAAGCGCATGGATAAGGCTTCCACTGCTATGATTTTTGATTAGAGATACAGCACTGAAACAGGCCCTTCGGCCCACCGAGTCTGTGCCGAACATCAACCACCCATTTATACTAATCCTACACTAATCCCATATTCCTACCAAACATCCCCACCTGTCCCTATATTTCCCTACCACCTACCTACACTAGTGACAATTTATAATGGCCAATTTACCTATCAACCTGCAAGTCTTTTGGCTTGTGGGAGGAAACCGGAGCACCCGGAGAAAACCCACGCAGACACAGGGAGAACTTGCAAACTCCACACAGGCAGTACCTGGAATCGAACCCGGGTCCCTGGAGCTGTGAGGCTGCGGTGCTAACCACTGCGCCACTGTGCCGCCCAAATTGGCCAAGAGAGTGTGGGAAAATGGCGCACTGACACGGAACACAAAAGTCCGAGAGTATCAGGCCTGTGCCCTCAGTACCTTGCTCTATGGCAGCGAGGCCTGGACAACGTATGCCAGCCAAGAGCGACGTCTCAATTCATTCCATCTTCGCTGCCTCCGGAGAATACTTGGCATCAGGTGGCAGGACTATATCTCCAACACAGAAGTCCTTGAAGCGGCCAACACCCCCAGCTTATACACACAACTGAGTCAGCGGCGCTTGAGATGGCTTGGCCATGTGAGCCGCATGGAAGATGGCAGGATCCCCAAAGACACATTGTACAGCGAGCCCGCCACTGGTATCAGACCCACCGGCCGTCCATGTCTCCGCTATAAAGACGTCTACAAACGCGACATGAAATTGTGTGACATTGATCACAAGTCGTGGGAGTCAGTTGCCAGCATTCGCCAGAGCTGGCGGGCAGCCATAAAGACAGGGCTAAATTGTGGCAAGTCGAAGATACTTAGTAGTTGGCAGGAAAAAAGACAGAGGCGCAAGGGGAGAGCCAACTGTGCAACAGCCCCGACAAACAAATTTCTCTGCAGCACCTGTGGAAGAGCCTGTCACTCCAGAATTGGCCTTTATAGCCACTCCAGGCGCTGCTTCACAAACCACTGACCACCTCCAGGCGCGTATCCATTGTCTCTCGAGATAAGGAGGCCCAAAAGGAACAGAATTGTTATTGTTCAGAAGGAGGCCATTTGGCCCATCGTCTCTGCACCAGCTCTCCGAAAGAGCAATTCCCTTAGTTCCACTCCCCCTCCTTCTCCCCATAACCCTGCACATTCTTCCTTTTCATAGAACAGTCCAATTCCCTTTTAAATGCTTCAATTGAACCTGCCTCCACCATGTTCTCAGGCAGCGCATTGCAGACCTCAACCACTCGCTGCATGAAAAAGTTTTTCTTCATGTCACTTTTGCTTCGTTTACCAAATACTTCACATCTGTGCCCTCTCGTTCTCGATCGTTTCACAAGTGGGAACAGTTTCTCTCTATCTACTCTGTCCACACCCCTTCTGATTTTGAATACCTCTATCAAATCACCTCTCAGCCTTCTCTTCTCCAAGGAAAACAGTCCTAACTTCTCCAATCTATCTTGATAACTGCAATTCGTCATCCTTGGAACCATTCTAGTAAATCCTTTCTGTATTCTCTCCAATGCCCTCATGTCTTTCCTAAAGTATAGTGCCCACCAACGTTAAACTGACTGATCTGTAGTTGCTAGGCTTATCTTTACACCCTTTTTTGAACAAAGGTGTAACGTTTGCAATTCTTCAGTCCTTTGGCACCACCCCAAAGTCTAAGGAGGATTGAAAAATTATGGCCAGTGCCTCCACAATTTCCACCCTCACTTCCCTCAGTATCCTTGGATGCATCTCATCCGGTCCTGATGCTTTATCCGCTTTAACTACAGACAGCTTATCAATTTTAAATCCTTCTAGTGTCTGAATTACCTCTTCTTTCACAATTGCCTAAGTTGCAACTTCTTCTTTGGTAAAGACAGATGCAAAGTAATCATTAAATACTTCAGCTATTCCCTCTACCTCCACGTGTAAATCCCCTTTATGGTCCCGAATCGGCCCCACACCTCCTTTTACCACCCTTTTACTATTTATATGTCTATAGAAAACTTTAGGATTCCCTTTAATGCTAACTGCCAGTCTCTTTTCATGTTCTCTCGTTGTTTCTCTTATCTGCCTTTTCACTTCTCCTCTGGAGCTTCTATATTCAGCCTGGTTCTCAATAGTATTTTCTTTCTGGCATCTGTCATAAGCACACTTTTTCTTCTTTCGCTTAATCTCTACCTCTTTTGTCAACCAGGGAACTCTGGATTTATTTGCCCCACCTTTCCCCTTCGAGGGAACATACCTTGACTGTGCCCGAACTACCTCTTAGAGTTATAGAGTTACACAGCACTGAAACAGGCCTTTTGGCCCATTGTGTCTGTGCCGGCCATCCAGCACCCAACTATTCTAATCCCATATTCCTGCACTTGGCCCGTAGCCTTGTATGCTATGGTGTTTCAAGTGCTCATCTAAATACTTCTTAAATGTTGTGAGCATTCCTGCCTCTATCACCTCTTCAGGCAGTGCATTCCAGATTCCAACTACCCTCTGGGTGAAAAACTTTTCCTCAAATCCCCGCTAAACCTCCTGCCCCTTACAAAGAACAAAGAACAAAGAAAATTACAGCACAGGAACAGGCCCTTCGGCCCTCCAAGCCTACGCCGATCCAAATCCTCTATCTAAACCTGTTGCCTATTTTCTAAGGGTCTGTATCTCTTTACTTCCTGCCCATTCATGTATCTGTCTAGATACATCTTAAAAGACGCTATCGTGCCCGCGTCTACCACCTCCGCTGGCAAAGCGTTCCATGCACCCACCACCCTCTGCGTAAAGAAATTTCCACGCATATCCCCCCTAAACTTTTCCCCTTTCACTTTGAACTCGTGTCACCTTGTAATTGAATCCCCCACTCTGGGAAAAAGCTTCTTGCTATCCAACCTGTCTATACCTCTCATGATTTTGTACACCTCAATCAGGTCCCCCCTCAACCTCCGTCTTTCTAATGAAAATAATCCTAATCTACTCAACCTCTCGTCATAGCTAGCGCCCTCCATACCAGGCAACATCCTGGTGAATCTCCTCTGCACCCTCTCCAAAGCATCCACATCCTTTTGGTAATGTGGCGACCAGAACTGCACGCAGTATTCCAAATGTGGCCGAACCAAAGTCCTATACAACTGTAACATGACCTGCCAACTTTGTACTCAATACCCCGTCCAATGAAGGAAAGCATGCCGTATGCCTTCTTGACCACTCTATTGACCTGCGTTGCCACCTTCAGGGAACAATGGACCTGAACACCCAAATCTCTCTGGACATCAATTTTCCCCAGGACTTTTCCATTTACTGTGTAGTTCACTCTTGAATTGGATCTTCCAAAATGCATCACCTCGCATTTGCCCTGATTGAACTCCATCTGCCATTTTTCTGCCCAACTCTCCAATCTATCTATATTCTGCTGTATTCTCTGACAGTCCCCTTCAGTATCTGCTACTCCACCAATCTTAGTGTCGTCTGCAAACTTGCTAATCAGACCACCTATACTTTCCTCCAAATCATTTATGTATATCACAAACAACAGTGGTCCCAGCACGGATCCCTGTGGAACACCACTGGTCACACGTCTCCATTTTGAGAAATTACCTTAAATCTATGCCCCCTGGTTCTTGACCCCTCCGCTAAAGGGAAAAAGTTGCTTCCTATCTAATCTATCAATGCCCCTCATAATCTTGTACACCTCAATCATGTTCCCCTTCAGTCATCTCTGCTCCAAGGAAAACAACCCTAGCCTTTTCAGTCTGTCTTCGTAGCTGAAATGCTCCAGCCCAGGCAACATCCTGTTTAGCTTAGTTTAGTTTAGAGATACAGCACTGAAACAGGCCCTTCGGCCCATCGAGTCTGTGCCGACCATCAACCACCCATTTATACTAATCCTAAACTAATCCCATATTCCTACCACATCCCCACCTGTCCCTATATTTCCCTACCACCTACCTATACTAGGGGCAATTTATAATGGCCAATTAACCTATCAACCTGCAAGTCTTTGGCATGTGGGAGGAAACCGGAGCACCCGGAGGAAACCCACGCAGACACAGGGAGAACTTGCAAACTCCACACAGGCAGTACCCAGAATTGAACCCGGGTCGCTGGAGCTATGAGGCTGCAGTGCTAACCACTGCGCCACTGGTGAATCTCCTCTGCACCCTCTCCAGTGCAATCACATCCTTCCTATAGTGTGGTGACCAGAACTGTAGACAATACTCCAGCTTTGGCCTAACTAGCATTTTATACAGCTCCATCATAACCTCCCTGCACTGTGGGTGGCACAGTGGCGCAGTGGTTAGCACTGCAACCTCACAGCTCTAGTGACCCAGGTTCAGTTCTGGGTACTGCCTGTGCAGAGTTTGCAAGTTCTTCCTGTGACCGCGTAGGTTTCCGCTGGGTGTTTCAGTTTCTTCCCACAGCCAAAGACTTACAGGTTGACAGGTAAGTTGGCCATTGTAAATTTCCCCTCGTGTAGGTAGGTAGCAGAATGGTAGGTAATATGGGATTAATGTAGGATTAGTATAAATTGTTGGTTGGCACAGACTTGCTGGGCCGAAGGGCCTGTTTCAGTGCTGTATCTCTCTATACTCTATGCCTTGGCTAATAAAGGCAAGTATCCCATATGCCTTCCTGCCCACCTTATCTACCTGTGCTGCTGTGGTACACCACTGTTCACAGGCTTCCAATCACAAAAACAGCCTTCGACCATTACCCTCTTCCTCCTGTCACGAAGCCAGTTTTGGATCCAATTTGCCAAATTGCCCTGGATCCCAGGGGCTTTTACCTTCTTAACAAATCTCCCATGCAGGACCTTATCAAAAGCTTTACTGAAATCCATGTATACTACATCAACTGCTTTACCCTCATCGAAGCATTTAGTCACCTCCTCGAAAAATTCAATCAAGTTAGTTAGACACGATCTCCTCCTGACAAAGTCATGCTGACTATCCCTGATTAATCCCTGCCTCTCCAAGTGGAGATTAATCCTGTCCCTCAGAATTTTTTCCAATATTTTCCCAACCACGGATGTTAGACTCACCGGCCTGTAATTACTTGGTTTATCCCTGCTACCCTTCTTGAATAATGGTACCACATTCGCTGTCCTCCAGTCCTCTGGTACCTCTCCTGTGGCCAGAGAGGATTTGAAAATTTGTATCAAAGCCCCTGTTATCTCCTCCCTTGCTTCACATAACAGCCTGGGATACATCTCATCTGGGCCTGAGGATTTATCTACTTTGAAGCCTGCTAAAACAGCTAATACTTCCTCCCTTTCAATGCTAATATGTTCAAATATATCACAATCCCCCTCCCTGATCTCTACACCTACATCGTCCTTCTCCATAGTAAACACAGATGAAAAGTAATCATTTAAAACCTCCCCTATGTCCTCCGGCTCCACACAAAGATTGCCATGTTGGTCCCAAATGGGCCCTACTCTTTCCCTGGTTATCCTCTTGCCCTTAATATACTTATAAAACACCTTAAGATTTTCCTTTATCTTGCCCACCAGTGTTTTTTCATGTCCCCTCTTCGCTCTCCTATTTACTTTTTTAAGTGTCACCCTACACTTTCTATACTCCTCTAGGGTCTCTGTTGTTTTCAACGCTTGGGATCTGCTGTAAGACTCCTTTTTTCCCCTGATCCAATGCTCTATATCCCTTGACATCCAGGGTTCCCTGGGCCTGTTAGTCCTATCCTTCACCTTAACGGGTGCATGTTGGCTCTGAACTCTCACTATTTCCTCTTTGAATGACTCCCACTGATGTGATGCAGACTTTCCTACAAGTAGCAGCTCCCAGTCCACTTTGGCCAGATTCTGTTTTATCATATTGAAATCAGCCTTCCCCCAATTCAATACCTTGATTTCTGGTTCATCTTTGTCCTTTTCCATAACTGCCTTAAATCTTACAGTTATGGTCATTATCCCCAAAATGCTACCCCACTGAGACTTCGACAATTTTATTTATTTATTTGGAGATACAGCACTGAAATAGGCCCTTTGGCCCACCGAGTCTGTACCAACCAACAGCCATCCATTTATACTAATCCTACATTAATCCCATATTCCCTACCACATCCCCACCATTCTCCTACCACCTACCTACACTAGGGGAAATTTACAATGGCCAATTTACCTATCAACCTGCAAATCTTTGGCTGTGGGAAGAAACCAGAGCACCAGGCGAAAACCCACGCAGTCACAGGGAAAACTTGCAAACTCCACATAGGCAGTACCCAGAACTGAACCCAGGTCGCTGGAGCTGTGAGGCTGTGGTGCTAATCACTGCACCACTGTGCCACCCTACTTGACTGGCTTCATACCCTAGGATTAGGTCCAGTACTGCCCCTTCTTTTGTAGGACGTTCTATGTACTGGCTCAAAAAGCTCTTCTGTATGAATTTTAAGAATTCCGCCCTCTTTAAGCCTTTTGCACTAAGACTATCCCAGTTAATATTGGGGAAGTTGAAATCCCCTACTATTATTACCCTATTATTTTTACACCTCGCTGAGATTTGCCTGCATATCTGCTCCTCTATCTCTTCCTGACTGTTTGGAGGCCTGTAGTACACTCCCAGACATGTGATTGCCCCCTTTTTGTTTTTAAGTTCTACCCAAATGGCCTGATTTGAGGAACCTCCTCAGATATCATCCCTCCTTACTGCAGTAATTGACTCCTTGATCAACAGTGCAATGCCACCTCCTCTTTTATCCCCTCCCCTGTCGCGCCTGAAGATTCTATACCCTGGAATATTGAGCTGCCAGTCCTGTCCCTCCCTCAACCATGTCTCTGTGATAGCAATAATATCATAATCCCATGTGCTAATCAACACCCTCAATTCAACTGCCTTACTAGTAAGACTCCTTGCATTGAAATAGATGCAATCCAACCTTGCATTTTTCACTTGTGACACCAGGTCTATATTTGCTTTGCCTTCCAGACAGGCTCACTTTCTGTTCTATATTACTCCCTACTGTACCTCCACTCTGTATCCCATCCTCCTGCCAAATTAGTTTAAAACCCCCCCCTCCAACAGCACTAGCAAACCTCCCAGCAAGGATGCTTGTCTCATTCCGGTTCAGGTGCAACCCGTCCAACTTGTACACTCCTATGCAATAGAGCCATCCTTGGTGCCACTGCCCTGGCTGTTGCTGCTTTCCCCTGGGAGGCCATCCCCCGCAACAGTTTCCAAAGCGGTACTCCTGTACTACCTGCCTGTGCCTACTACTCCGCCTGGTGGTCACCCATCCCTTTTCTGCCTGTGCAGCCATTACCTGCAGTGTGACCATCTTGCTAAACGTGCTATCCACGACATCCTCAGCATCGCGGATGCTCCACAGTGAATCCACCTGCAGCTCCAGCTCCGTAATGCGGGTAGCCAGCAGCTTCAGCTGGATACACTTCCTGCACACATGGTCATCAGGGACACTGGAAGCGTCCCTGATTTCTCACATAGCGCTGGAGGAGCATATCACAGGGCTGAGCTCTCCTGGCATGACTTACCTTTAAATTAATTAGTTACTCTGTTTAAAATATACTAATTACACTTGTTCTACTCCAAATCCTACCAAGTACAATCTAAAGTCCTGAATAAATTACACTAATTTAAAAAAGCAAATTAAAAAAAAAACACCCTTTAGTACTACTCACTTTATCACCAAAGGTTTTTTAAAGCAATTTAAATGCACTAACAGCTGAACTTACCCAACCAATCACCTTGCAGAATTCCTGTGATGTCGCTGTAAGTTTTTTTTTCTCTTTTCGAGTCTCAGCGCATGCTGAGAGACATAGGGAGCCAGCCACCACTCCGGATCAGCTTCCTCGCAGGTCCGCCAGCCGCCACTCTGCTCCACTCCCAGTTAAGTGAAAGAGGGCCTCGAGCCCCGCTCTTTATTTACAGCCACCGCTCCAGATCAGCTTCCTCGCAGGTCCGCCAGCTGCCTCACCGCTCCGCTCCCAGGTCCTTCTTTGAAGGAAGCCCATTATCCAGCTCCCCGTTTTTCCTGCCAACCTTCCGGGAGAGCAGTGGACAGGAGTGGACCTGCGGGAGGAACACTGAGGGGGAGCAGTTAAATAAAGGCTGAGGATCGAGGCCTACAGCACTTACCTTCTGGGAGAGTAGTGGACAGGAGTGCAGGCATGCCTGAGTTGGAAAGAAAAGTGAACACTGACATCCCAGGAAAGCTGAAAGGTGATTGGTTGGTGAGTAACTGCTGTTAGGGAGTATCTGTGAATATCTGAGTTAGTATACTACTATTAGAGTGCGTGTGTAAATAGCTACAAATTAGAAAAAACCTGAAAATTAAAATTTATGTAACTAACTTATAAGGCACACAAGCAGAAGGGAAAAGCTGGTGAGTCGACTGTTCTGTTTTATTTTAAAGCAATAAGGTTTATTGCTGAGATTATTACTATGATTGGTAACATTTTAGTATTATAGGGTATATTAATAGTGGTAAGGTGATTAGTTTTGGTAAGTGGACATCACAGGGACATCAAGGCAGCATTTGGCCAAGTGTGGCATCAAGGAGCCCTAGCAAAACTGGAGTCAATGGGAATCAGGGGGAAAACTCTCTGCTGGTTGGAGTCATACCTAGCGCAAAGGAAGATGGCTGTGGTTGTTGGAGGTCAATCATCTGAGCTCCAGGACATCACTGCAGGAGTTCCTCAGGGTAGTGTCCTAGGCCCAACCATCTTCAGCTGCTTCATTAATGACCCTTCTTCAATCATAAGGTCAGAAGTGGGGATGTTCGCTGATGATTGCACAAGGTTCAGCACCATTCGCAACTCCTCAAATACTGAAGCAGTCCGTGTAGAAATGCAGCAAGACCTGGACAATATTCAGGCTTGGGCTGATAAGTGGCAAGTAACATTCGCGCCACACAAGTGCCAGGCAATGGCCATCTCTAACAAGAGAGAATCTAACCATCTCCCCTTGACATTCAATGGCATTACCATTGCTGCATCCCCCACCATCAACATCCTAGGGGCTACCATTGACCAGAAACTGAACTGGAGTAGCCATATAAATACCGTGGCTACAAGAGCAGGTCAGAGACTAGGAATCCTGCAGCGAGTAACTCACCTCCTGACTCCCCAAAGCTTGTCCACCATCTACAAGGCACAAGTCAGGAGTGTGATGGAATACTCTCCACTTGCCTGGATGGGTGCAGCTCCAACAACACTCAAGAAGCTCGACACCATCCAGAACAAAGCAGCCCGCTTGATTGGCACACCATCTACAAACATTAACTCCCTCCACCACCGACGCACAGTGGCAGCAGTGTGTACCATCTACAAGATGCACTGCAGCAACACACCAAGGCTCCTTCGACAGCACCTTCCAAACCCGCGACCTCTACCACCTCAAAGGACAAGAGCAGCAGATGCATGGGAACATCACCACCTGCAAGTTCCCCTCCAAGTCACACCATCCTGACTTGGAACTATATCGCTGTTCCTTCACTGTCGCTGGGTCAAAATCCTGGAACTCCCTTCCTAATAGCACTGTGGGTGTACCTACTTCACATGGACTGCAGCAGTTCAAGAAGGCAGCTCACCACCACCTTCTCAAGGGCAATTAGGGATGGGCAATAAATGCTAGCAGTGACGCCCACATCCCATGAATGAATAAAAAAAAAAGGTAGGTGATTGGCTGGGGGAGCCTTCGAAGCTACAAACGGCACAAGAGGGGAGATAGAGCGACGAGGCACAGGTAGTTAGTCCATGAGTAACTGATGTGTATTTTCTTACTTATTTATTTTCTTTTTTCTGCTGATTTTAATTTTTTTTCGAACATTTTAACACTCCATCTATTAAGTAGAAGCTGAAATATCAGTAGTCGGTAGGTGGTTACCTGTTTGTTCATTTTATTTATAGCCATTTTATTGTGTTTATTTAACTTCCAATTTTAATGCACTAAATAAATAATTCGAGGAATGGCAGGGCTGCTCACACCTGTCGAAGCACATCCTGTGCCCTGTGGGGACGGACTCCAGGACCTTGCTCATGTCCTGGACAACTATATGTGCAGAAATTGCCACCAATTGCAAAAACTCGAGTGTCGATTCTTGGAACTTGAGGAGCAGCTGGCGTCACTGATATGCATTTGCGAGGATGAGAGATTCATGGATAACACGTTTCAGAAGGCGGTCACCCCGTAGCAAGCAGAGAGGGACTGGGTGGCTGCCAAACAGACAAGAAGGTTAAGGCAGGTAGTACAGGAATGCCCTGGAGGGCATCCCACTTTCTAACTGGTATTCAGTTCTGAGTACCAATGGGAGAGAGGGTTCGTCTGGAGAGTGCAGTGAGAGTCATGACCAGAGCACTATGTGTGGCTCAGCTGTGTAGGAAAGGAGGAAAAAGGACAGGAGAGCAATGGTGGTGGAGGATTCTGTAGTTAGGGGATAAAGACAGGCGTTTCTGTGGTCGCAGACATGATTCCGGGATGGTATGTTGCCTCCCTGGTGTAAGCGTCATGGATATCACCGAGCAGCTACAGAGCATTCTGGAGAGTGAGGGTGCACAGTCAGAGGTCATGGTCCACATTGGTACCAATGATATAGGTAGAAAAAGGGATGAAGTCCTACAGGTTGAGTTGGGTAATTAGGAAACAGATTAGCAAGCAAGACCTCAAAGTTAGTAATCTCCGGATTACTCCCAAGGCCATGTGCTAGTGAGTATAGAAATATGAGAATACACCAGATGAATGCGTGGCTGGAGAGATGGTGCAGGAGGGAGGGCTTCAGATTTCTGGGGCATTGGGACCAGTTCTGGGGAAGGTGGGACCTGTACAAGCCAGACAGTCTACACCTGAGCAGGACTGGGACAAATATCCTTGCAGGAAAGTTTGCTAGTGCTATTGGGGATGGTTTAAACTAGTTTGGCAGGGGGATGGGAACCTGATGGCAGTTTCAAATAGGACAATTTCAGGGCAGGGAACAAGAGGCAGAAAATCAGCGAGTGACTCTGAAAGACAGAAGAAGCAAAGGTTGAAAAGTGTACAGCACAGGAAGTTGGCAGTGTTCAAAGGTATTTACTTAAATGCAAGGAGTATAACAAATAAAGTCGATGAGCTGAGGGCACAAATAGACACATGGCAACACGATTTCATTGCTATAATGGAAACTTGGCTTAAAGAGGGGCAAAAATGGCAGCTCTGCATCCCTGGATATAGAGTTTTCAGGCAGGATAGAGCGGGGGATAAAAAAGGGGAGGGTGTAGCATTATAGGTTAAAGAATCAATTAAAGCTGTTCGGAGGGATGATATGCTCAATGAATCATCAAATGAGGCCATTTAGGTTGAGCTCAGAAATAAAAAAGGGGCAGCCACACTATTAGGAGTGTACTATAGACCCCCAAATAGTGAGGGGGAGATAGAAGAACAAACATGTAGGCAAATTTCTGAGTGCAAACTTAATAGGGCAATAATAGTTGGGGATTTCAACTACCCTAATATCAACTGTGATACAAACAGTGTGAGGGGAACAGAGGGCAGAAAATTCTTGAACTGCATTCAAGAGAACTTTTTTAGCCAGCACGTAACAAGCCCAATGAGATGGGGCACAATTCTAGATTTGTTCTTTGGTAATGAAGTTGGGAAAGTGGATGAAGTAGCAGTGGGTGACCATTTTGGAGATAGTGACCATAATACAATTAGGTTTAGCGTTATCATGGAAAAGGGCAAGCAAAAAACAGGAGTAAAAGTTCTAAATTGGGGGAAGGCAAATTTTATGAAGCTGAGAGGTGATCTGGCATATTGTCCCCCATTTTAACTACCCTATACTTTTTGTACGTCTCTGTAATTTCCTTGCAAATCTGTTCCTACAGGTCCTTCCCACTAGCTGGTGGTCTATAGACAACACCAAGCAATGTAACTGCACCTTTTTTGTTCCTTACCTCTAGCCAAATTGATTCTGTCCTCAACCCCTCTGGGACATCCTTTTTCTCCAGCATTGTAATGTTCTCCCTAATCAATAACACCACCCTCCACCTTCTTTCCCTTTCCTATTTTTTCTGAGCACCTTGTATCCAGGAACATTTTACAGCCAGTCCTGCCCTTTTTTGAGCCAGGACTCTGTCATAGCCAAAACATCATATTTCCACATAGCAATCTGTGCCAGTACCACACAAATCTTATTAACCACACTCTGTGCACTCACAAACATGCACATTAACCTTGATTCAGACTTTATTACTTTCTCCTGTACTCTGACCCCACCTAATAACATACTATTCCCTACTTGTGCTCAAGTCTCTTGAGAAAAATCACACGTGATACGATTAACGTTCCACCAGGGTTCATCTTTGGGTGAAGCCACAAGGCAATGTCAGCCACTCTTCAGGTGGAGGAATCTACTTTGAGTGAAGCTATTATGATCTTTTTGTCTCATGCCTCCAAGTCACTGTTACTGAATGTATTAGTCAAACAGTGTGGCTATTTCAGTCATATCGAGTGAACTGATATAGTGTTGAAGACACTGCCAGTAATCTTGTGAAGGAAAATAATTCATATTAAAATGATAGCTATTATTAGGTTAGCAGATACATTTTATTTGGCATGACCACACAAGTCTTTTCTTCAGGTGCAACTGAACAAGAGGGAATTATATTACCGGTATCCTGTGTGGTCTCAAACAGCTTTGAGTTTTCAAAAGCTCGGTATCTGTCGCATTAATAAATGCCATTTTATTTTGTATTATTGTGAAAAATTCTTTCACGCTGGATGTTCTATAAATTAGTACATGTCTGGTGCCAGTTCTGTCACCGGATAGCTATGTGGTGCATTACCTTGAAGTTTACAGTCGTGTGTTGTTATTGAGGTGCACAATACTTTGTTACCTGTGCTATTTTATACGAGGATGTATTGTGCTATAAATGCAGGACACACCTACTTAAGGAGTACTTTTGCAGGTACTTTCACCAAATACTCTTTCCTCATACCATTCATCATCTCTGGCCAAGGGGACAGGCACTGATCCCTCCTCCCGTGTCACTCTACAATGTCTGCTAGTGGATGAGTGACTACAGTGAAGGGGAGCTCTCCTTCCCAGCATCAGCTTGGCTCCATTGGTATTACATTCACCTCTGTGTGATAATCTCGGTTGATACTTCAGTACAGTACTGAAGGAGTGACATTAAGACAAGACCGATAAGACATTAAACTGAGGCCCTGTCTTCCCTCTCAGAAGATTCCATGACACTATTTCAGAGGGCCCTGGGCATATCACAATATTTTCAGGGACCTCCTGCGACCGTGGCAATATTTGCAGAGGGTTCCTGCAAGTGTGGTCATTTTTGTAGCGGATTCCTGGGAGAGAGTCAAGGGCCGGAATTTTACGCCCCCCCAAACGAATGGGCTGGTAGTCTGGAGTTGGGGGGTGGGGGGAGCGGTGTAAAATTGAGTGGGAGGCTCAGGGACGTTCCCGACCCCTTCCTGCTGCAATTTTACAAGGGGCACCTGTGGCAAAAAACAGCCCACCTGCCCCAGGCCAATCAAGGCCCATAAGTGACAAATTAATTGGCAATTAAAGGCCTCCGCCTGCCGCCGTGGTATTTTACACTAGGCTGGCGGGCAGCTGAGGCCTCAAAAAACCCACATGCTGAAAGCAGGCGGCCTTCTTGTGGGCTGGTGGGGCCCCCCAAAGCCCCATCTGACCCCAATGTACAACACTCCCTCCGCCCCCACAACCAACCCCCCTTGCCTCACCGGAGCCTGACCGATTGTCCCCGGTGATGTCCTAAAAACCTACCTTCGTTCTAGGGCCGTACTTCATCTTCCTTCGGAAGGCTGTGTGTAGTCCCAGCAGTGGCCACCACTCCCAATGGCACTGCTAAGACTTAAGAGCTGCCGGCCCGCTGATTGGCCAGCAGCTCCATTAGGCGGGACTTTCTGCTTCAAGAAGGTGGAAGTCCCGCCCAAGACCAATTAAGGGCCTGGGGAGTGAAAAATTCCAGTGTGGCTCCCCAGGCCCGGCGGAGGCGAGCTCGCTATTGACTCTTCAGCCAGTGGATGGGGCCCCCTGCCCAATGAAAAATTCCAGCCAGTATTTTCCAGGGGTCCCAGGACTGTCATTATTTGTAAGGTGCCCACTGGTGTGTGCCAATATTTGCAGTGGGTCCTGGGAATGTGTCAACATTTGCAGGAGGGCTTGGGTGTGTGTCAGTATTTGCAGGAGGCTCCCAGGA
Source organism: Heterodontus francisci (assembly GCF_036365525.1). Lineage (NCBI taxonomy): Eukaryota > Metazoa > Chordata > Chondrichthyes > Heterodontiformes > Heterodontidae > Heterodontus > Heterodontus francisci. Next base: position 27,247,903 of record NC_090371.1, on the reverse strand, counting down.
GTATATCAGTATTTGCAGGAGGTTCCTGTGAGTGTGTCAGTATTTTCAGGAAACGTCCAGGAGTGTTAGTATTTACAGGAGGTTCCTGGAAGTGTCAATATTTTCAGGGAATCTATGAGAGTGTGTCAATATTTTACAGGAGGATCCCTGCGAGTGTCAATAATTACAGAAATCCCTGGGAGTTTATAAGAGTTCTTGGGAGCATGCAGCTATTTGCAGGGGTTCCCCACACAGAGTACTGCTCTAATTCATGTATCTCTTTATAGATTTTGGGCAGTCCCATTATACTGGGCACAAAGCTGATTGCTGACTAATCTTTACTGCATTTGGATTTGAACTAGAAGTTGTGAATTTGTTGAGTCATGTTTATATTATGCTATTAGTGTTCCCAGGGCGACTGTGAAGTTACGTACTCTCCAGAGTGGAGGAGAACCCCAGAAGAGTCTCCAGACTTGTTCATCTTGTTAACCCTGCTCCTGCTACTGCATTTGCATCTGAATCCTCATTGACCTTGCAAGCTGCGCATTCCTACAATGAAGAAACCACGAGTTAAAACCAAACAAGTCTGAACTATCATCAACTTTCTTTGTTTTCTCAGTTACCCATTTATGTTTCCCTTTGTGTTTCGAAGCATCTTAAACCACTTTGTGAGATTTAAATTAGCTATGTTGCGCGGGGTGATATGGAGCCAATGTAGGTCAGCGAAGCCAGGAATGATAGCAGGACTGGGTGCAGGGTAGGAAACGGGCAGCAAAGTTTATGATTGGCTATTTTTACAGAGCTTGGGGGATGGGAGATTGACAGGAATGAACTGGAATAGTCAGATTTGGAGGTGACAAATAGATGGACGAGGGTTTCAGTGGCAGGTGAACTGAGGCAGGTGCTGAGATGGATTATGTTACAGAGGTGGAAGTATACCCATGTCTGTTTATATAGGCTGAGGATTATAGTGGACTAAGCACTGGCTCCCTGATACACCAATTCCAGTTTTTTTCTAGTCAAAGTAACACAATTGTTTGGCCCAAAGTGCCTGTGCTGTATCTTTAAAAGAGTTATTCAATTAGTCCCACTCTTTTCGCTTTCCTTTTCAAGGATATATCCAATTCCCTTTCTAAAAGTTACTAATAGAGGACAGTTAAAATCACTTAGTATTATTTATAATCCAACGCCTGAACGAGGAGCGAATGTCATCCCACCAAGTAATTCTATGCAAAGCATCAACTAACCTGTCTTTGATTGACTGACAGCTCTTTAATCAGAGTAGTTGTGTCTGTGATTTAGACTCTGGAGTTTCCACAATAGTTCAGTTTATTTGTTTTAGTTTAAATTTCTGAGATTCCAAGGGGTTTGTAAGGGCAGCCAGCCTGATTTTTGAATGCAACGGAACTTAAATGTGTTGGCAAAAATCCCCAATTAAATAGTAACATTTTAGTTGGTGTTTTTTGGATGTGGATCATTTTGGAAAAAAATATATTTTCTGGATGTGGGTGACATTGGCCATCTGTCTGTATTGCCCATTCCTACTGGTCCTGAGAAAGTGATCACAACATCACAAGATAATACCTTCTTTGGCCTCCTTATCTCGAGAGACAATGGGTAAGCGCCTGGAGGTGGTCAGTGGTGTGTGGAGCAGCGCCTGGAGTGGCTATAAAGGCCAATTCTAGAGTGACAGGCTCTTCCCCAGGTGCTGCAGAAAAATTTGATTGTCGGGGCTGTTACACAGTTGGCTCTTCCCTTGCGCCTCTGTCTTTTTTCCTGCCAACTGCTAAGTCTCTTCGACTCGCCACACTTTAGCCCCGCTAAATAAAGATAATAGCAGATGAGGAAACCCATTCAGCTCATTAAATTCTTCCAGCTAGAAAGATCCTCCCACCCCATATTAGAGAATCCATTGTTTCTGAAATTATTCCAGGGTTTTTGCTTTGAAATATATTTCACATATTGACTACTCTCTGTATGAACAAGAATCTGCTGAATTGTGTCCTAAAATTACCCTTAACATAGTAAAACATCCCAAGGTGCTACAGGAGTATTATTTGACACCCAGCCACATAAGGAGATACTAGCACAGGCCAAAGAGGTAGGTTTTAAGGAGTGGCTAGAAGGAGAAGAGGGAGTTTGGGAGGTGGAGAGGTTTAGGGAAGGAATTCCAGAGTTTAGGGTCTAGTAAGTTGAAGACACAGCCACCAACGATGGAGCAGTGTAAATCGGGGGCGTGCAGTTTAATTTAAAGCAACATTCCAGTTTAACTTATTCTGTACCCTTAAGAAATTTATATACTTTTATAACATCACCCCTCAAACACCTCCTTTCTTTCTGAAAAGTCTTTTCTCATAATCCAATCCCTGACACTGGCGTTTTTCTCTGTCTCCAGCACTTGAATGTCTCTCTTGTTTCCTGGTGATGAGAACAAGATGCAATATTAAAGTTATAGTCTGAGCAGAGCACTAGAAAGTTTGATCATTCTCTCTCCTGACAGCTATTCTATTATTTGGTTATGTAATTCAACTTCATACTGATGTTGTTGAATACGGCTCTGTATTGGTTGAACATCTTCACTGTTGAGTCAACTAACACTCCTCTTTCAGCTTCAGCCTGAGGTTCCCAACGCTATTGGAGTAGTACATATGTTGTCTAGTTATTTCTTCCAGTATATAGCACTTCACATTTTTCTGCATTAGACGGCATTTTTCATTTTTCTGCCCATTACGTTTCTTGTTCAATGATTCTGTAATTTCTGAGCTGCCCTTCTGCCTTCTTGCCTCTCCCAGTTTGGGTGTCACCTGCAAATGTGACCACTTTGCATTAAGTTCCTGAATTTATATAAAGTACTGAGGAGTCTGTACACCTCGAGGTCACTCAGTTCCCAGGTGATGCACAAAGGAAACGGGGCTGGAGACCCATTCTATTCACATTGCCCTGGGAATTTCTAGGGTTTCCTAAGAGAAGCAGACCCGGACCTGCACTTATGACAGATGCAGGACACGGCTAGCCATGGATATGAAGTGGAAGGAGACATTGATGCCCCAACTCAGTTTCCTATCTGTGCAGCAAGAGAGCACCCATTTTGTGGGGTACCTGAAGAAATTGGCATGGGTGTAGGGACTGGGATCCCTCAAAATGCATGGTCTGAGGGGACCAAGTTACAAGACAAAGGAAGCCTGAGAAGATAAGTGAAACCTCAATTTGCAACTTCCCCCGCAGCCTTCTGCCCTGTAGGCCTTCTGGCTGCCACTCACCTACAGGAGGCTGACAACCAGTCCCACAGTTATGGGCCTCTCAGCCTAAAACTGTGCCTATGTTCTGCCACCACCGTTTCCGGGCACAGGGCCATGTCAGGGGGTTGGACCTGTGCTGGCAAGGCAGGACTGACCCTTATATAAACATTCAGACATGCAGACATTAGTTGAGCTTCACTCTACCAGTGGAGTAAATGGTAAAAGCATCTAGATGTTCTATAATAGTGCAGTGGAATTTGAAATGCAGTGACAATTCAGAAGCAGACAGGCCATAGCTGTATCTTGAGGCTGCAAATTTGAGTTAAGGCAAGTTCTGACTGCAGAGGATGCTCTGAAATGACACTTAAGTCCATTTAAAATTAAAGATTTAATGCTGCAATTTTGAGAATTATTGGAACTAAATGTTCTCTATACTCTCATCTTGTTTAAATAGAGTATCCACTGTATGCGTGAAAGAGGTTGTATGGAACAACATGTCATGGATAATGTGATACCATACAGAAATCCAACTAACCTGGAACATCCTAGCATACTGTACAAAATCACAACCATCTTTGAGGCAGGATTGTTAACATAGGGACATAGGAAGCAAGAGCAGGAATAGGCTATTCGGCCCCTCAAGCCAGCTCCACCATTCAACTAAATCATGGCTGATCTTCTGTTCAATGTAATTTTCCTGCATTATCTCTTGATGTCTTTAATATCTAGAAATCTATCGATCTCTGTCCTGAATATACGCAATGACTGAGCCTCTACATTCCTCTGGGGCAGAGAATGCCAAAGATTCACTACCCTCTGTGTAAAGAAATTCCTCCTCATCTCAGTTCTAAATGGCCAAACCCTTATTCTAAGATTGTGACCCCTGGTTCTAGAACCCCGGCCAGGGGAAACATCCTTCCTGCATCTACCGTGTCGAGCCCTGCAAGAATTTTGTATGCTCCTAAACTCTACAGAATATTAAGAAAATGCAATTAGTTAATGGGGTTAGTCATGGTTCAGTAGCATACATGTTACTGGGGGTTCAAGCCCTGATCCAGATACTGGAGCAAAAAATCTGCACATCAATACAGTACTGAGGGAGTACTGCACAGTCGGAGATGCCGTCTTTTCGATGAGACATTAAACCAAGGCCCCATTCTGCCTTTGCAGGTGGATGTGAAAGATCCCATGGCATTATTTTGAGGAAGCGCAGAGAAGTTATCCCCGGTGTCCTGGCCAATATTTATCCCTCAACTAACATCATAAAAACAAATTATGTGATTTTTATCACATTGCGGTTTGTGGGACCTTTCCACGTGTAAACTGACTGCTGTGTTTCCTATATTACAGCCGTGACTACACTTCAGAATTACTTCATTGGCTGCAAAGTGCTTTGGGACGTCCTCAGGTCATGAAAGGTATGATATAAATGCAAATCTTTCTTTTAAAGAAATATAGCACATGCTTCATTTATTCTCCCTCACCCACTTGTATTCTGGATACCTGCCCACACTGTATCACAACACTGTATAGCTTCTCCTGCTTCTGGGCCATTGCTGGTCATTGTATCACTTTCCACCCACATTCCCCTTCCACACCCTTCCACAACCTCCTTCTGTATCTGTCCCTGGAAAAAAACTATCCCCAATTCAGCTCCAACTGCACTTTCAAAATCCCAACTATCTAGCCTCTCGCCCTCTGTTCACCACAACATTTCTGCAGCTACTGATTTGCTCAACTGCACCCTCACCTCCACCTTTGATCCCAATAAAACTATTACTGTCTCTCACCTTGGTCGCTCACCCGGTACAGCCCTTGTCTCCGCTTCCTTAAGTCCAAGAGACACACACTTGAATGTAAATGGTGGACAACTGGTTTAGCCATCCACCGCCATATCTAGCTGGACCATGTACAGCACTATCAGATCCTGCTCTGATCTTCTAAAACTGCTCACTATTGCCAGAAGATCCTGGTATGCAAAGATAACTTTTGGCTTCTTTTCTCCACTGCAAACCATCTTCTTAAACCCCTTTCCCCAGTCCTCAAAACCTCACCTCCAACAATAAGTGTGAGGAGTGCAAGGACTTCTTTGTCACTAAGATGGAGACCACCCAATCAGTTGCCTCTGCCACATCCCTCCCTTCCAATAGCCTACCTGACTAAACATCCTATAAGGCTCCCACCTCTTTCAGTTTCTCTTATCCACTCCTGTTCCCTCAATCCTATACCAACAAATTGCTGACCACTCAACCTCTCCTCCTGGTCCCCTTGTTAGCTGATATTCTTAACAGTTCTCTGCCTTCAGGTGTTGTCCCTCTCTCCTTTAAATATGCTGTTATCACCCCTCTCATCAAAATAAAACAACCCTTGAACCTACCGTTCCATCTCCAACCCCACCACTTCCCTCTCCTACGTCCTTGAATATGTTGTCATCTCCCAAATCCATTCCCATCTTTCCCAGAACTCCATCTTTGAATCTTTCCAATCAGGTTTCCATCCCTGCCACAGTACCGAAACAGCTTTTATCAAAGTCATTAATGACATCCTATGTGACTCTGGCGGAGGTAAACTTTCCCTCCTCGTCCTTCTCGACCTGTCTGCAGCCTTTGACATGGCTGTCCACACTATCCTCCTCCAACGCCTCTCCACTGTCGTCCAGCTGGGTGGGACTGCTATCACCTGATTCCATTCTTATCTATCTAATCATAGCCAGAGAATCACTTGTAATGGCTTGACTTCCTGCTCCGACACTGATATCTCTGGTGTCCCCCAAGGATCTATCCTTGGCCCCCTCCTATTTCTCATCTACATGCTATCCCTCGGCGACATCGTCCGAAAGAACAGTGTAAGTTTTCACATGTATGCTGACGTCACCCAGCTCTCCCTTACCACCACCTCTCTCAACTCCTCCACTGTTGCTAAATTATCAGACTGCTTATCCAACATCCAGTACTGGATTAGCAGAAATTTCTTCCAATTAACGTGGGAAGACTAAAGCCATCATTTTCAGTCCCTTCTCTAAACTTCATTCCCTATCTACCAACTCCATCCTTCTCACTGGCACCAGTTTGAGATTAAGCCGCTCTATTCGCAATCTCGGTGTCTCATTTGACTCAGAGATGAGCTTCTGTCCTCATATTTGTATCATCACTAAGACCACCTATTTCCAATTCTGTAACATCACCCAATTTCGCCCCTGTCTCAGCTCAACAGCTTCTGAAGTTCTCATTTGTGCTTTTGTTACCTCTGGACTTAACTATTCCAATGCATTCCTGGCTGATCTCTCACATTCTACCCTCCTTAAACTTGAGGCCATCCAAAACTCTGCTGCCTGTGTCTTAACTCACACCAAGTCCTGTTAACCTATTACCCCTGTGCTCGATGACCTACATTGGCTCCCGATCAAGCAACATCTTCATTTTAAAATTGTCATTCTTGTTTTCAAATCCCTCCATGGCCTCACCCCTCTTAATCTCCTCCAGTCCCACAACCCTCTGAGATATCTGCGTTCCTCTAATACTAGCCTCTTGAGCATCCCCAATTTTAATTGCTCTCCGAAGAAGGGTCACTGACCCGAAACGTTAACTCTGCTTCTCTTTCCACAGATGCTGCCAGACCTGCTGAGTGGTTCCAGCATTTCTTGTTTTTATTTTAATTGCTCTCCCATTGGTGGTCGCGCCTTCAGTTGCCTAGGCCCTAAGCACTGGAATACCATCCTTACACCTCTCTGCTTTTCCACCTCACTTTCCTCCTTTAAGATACTCCTTAAAACCTACTGCTTTGACCAAGCTTTTAGTTATCTGAGCTAATATCTCCTTAATGTGGGTTGGTGGGAAAATACTGAGAAGTGCAGAGAAAGTGAGGGACCTTGGATGAATGTCCACAGATCCCTGAAGGTAGCAGGATAGGTCGATGATGTGATTAAGAAGGCATATGGAATCCGTTCCTTTATTAGCTGCGGTATAAAATATAAGATCAGGGAGATTATGTTGGAACTTTATAACTCATTGGTTAGGCCACAACTTGATTACTGTGTGCAGTTCTGGTCACCTCATTACAGAAAGGATGTAATTGTATTAGAGAGGGTACAGAGGAGATTTACGAGGATGTTGCCAGGACTGGAAAAATGCAGCTATGAGGAAAGATTGAATAGGCTGGGGTTGTTCTCCCTGGAACAGAGAAGGCTGAGGGGAGATCTGATTGAAATGTACAAAATTTCAAGGGGCCTGTATAGAGTGGAGGTGAAGGGTCTATTCAACTTAACAGCGAGGTCCGTGACTCGGAGGCATAGATATAAAGTGATTGGTAAAAAAAATTAGAGGGGAGATGAGGAAAAACCTTTTCACCCAGAGGGTGGTGGAGCTCTGGAACTCACTGCCTAAAAGGGTGGTTGAGGCAGAAACCTTCAACTCATTCAAAAAGAGTCTGGATATGCACCTCAAGTGCCATAATCTGCAGGGCTCCGGACCAAATGCTGGCAAGTGGGATTAGGATAGGTGGATTGTTTTTTGACCGGCACAAACACAATGGACCAAGTGGCCTCTTTCTGTGCCTTAAACTTTCTATGACTCTATGGTGTCACATTTTGTTTGATAATGCTCCTGTGAAGCACCTTAGGATGTTTTGTTACATTAAAGGTGCTATATAAGTATATAAGTTGTTTTTGTCATTACTCCTCGGCAATGGAGGACTATTAAACAACGAATACTATATGAGAAAAAGTCCTGGCACCTTTTCATGACACAGATGAATGCTTTCCAACCACCACTTGCTAAAATATAAGAAGTGGAAGAAATATACAGGGCTTGCAGGAAATAAAAACATATCAGGGTCGACATACCATCTTTAAATGCATTCATTTACCCACCTTTTCCAATGAGTATTAATGTAGCTTAACATTCATCAGCTTTAGGACTTATTTTTCTGAAATCTCCCTGTCCTTTTCTACTGTAATAGAAGTGTTCACAATTACAAGGGGTTTTGATAGGGTAAAAGAGGGAGAAACTGTTTCCACTCGTGGGAGATTTGGTAATGAGAGGAAACAGGTTTAAGATAATTGGTAAAAGAACCAGAGGGGAGATAAGGAGTTTTTTTTTTAATTGAGTGAATTGTTGTAATCTGGAATACACAGTCTGAACAAGCAATGGAGAGGATTTAATAGCAACTTTCCAACAGGAATTGGATCACTACTTAAAAAAAGAAAAAAATTGCAGTGTTATGGGAAAAGAGAGTGAGAATAATTGGATAGCTCTTTCAGAGAACTAGCACAGACATGATGGGCCGAATGGCCTTTTTCTATTCTGTGTGATTCTATCATTCTATGACAATGGCATTCTGGTTCAATCTGAAAATTGGCAGTTGACAAAATAACAGGTTATCTTCTTTATAAATGGTGTTGAGCTTCTTGAGTGTTGTTGGAGCTGCACTCAACCAGGCAAGTGGAGAGTATTCCATCACACTCCTGACTTGTGCCTTGTAGATGGTGGACAGGCTTTGGGGGTCACGAGTTACTCACCATAGAATTCCCAGCCTCTGACTTGCTCTTGTAGCCACAGTATTCGTATGGTTGCTCCAGTTCAGTTTCTGGTCAATGGTAAGGCCATTGAATGTCAAGAGGAGTTAGTTTCTTGTTGGAGATTGTCATTGCCTGGCACTTGTGTGGTACAAATGTTATTTGAACACTTGAAAAGCATAGAATTGAAATTGAATTGTAACAGAAGCCACTGATTTGTTCGCTGATGCTTTTAACAGTTTTTAATCTTACATTTCCTCAAAGGTACAAATTTAATGTAATCCAATATCCCCTGTTGTACTTAGACATGCCTTGCGTTTCCAAGCTATCATTAAAAAATGATTAGAACTGAGAGCAGCTTGCTTGGTGCAGCCTCAGGGAATGAAAGTCAGAGTTAATATACTCCCTCGGAGATGATTAGGGGATTTCAGCATTTGAAGAAGAGCTTAAAGTGTACTTTGTTGTGAAAATAGCAATCTTTAGTGTGGAAGAGCAGGCCAAATGCAGTACTTTAACATTGTGAATTGTGTAATAACTGCTGGGAGGGACAAAAGAAAGGGATGTGTGATAATGTGGACACAAATGCTCCAAAAGAACAATAACGTGCATTTATAAAGCACCTTTCACGACCTCAGGATGACTCAAAGTACTTTACAGCCAATGAAGTACTTCTTGAAGGGTAGTCACTGCCGTAATGTAGGAAACATCACAGTCAATTTGCACATGGCAAGGTCCCATAATCAGCAATGTGATGATAACCAGATTATCTGTTTCTGGAGACATTGGCTGAGGGATAAATTTGGCCAGGACACCAGAGGGAATGTCCCTGCTCTTCTTCGAATTAGTGCCGGGGGATTTTTTATGTCCAACTGAGAGTGCAGACGGGGCCTCAGTTTATCGCCTCAACCAAAAGAATCCATCTCCAACAATGCAGTGCTCCCTCAGTACTGTACCGGGTTCCGATCTTAGATTATGTGCTCAAGTCTCTGGAGCAGTCACAGCCTTCAGATTCGGAGGCGAGAGTTGGCATGTTTAATCCAATTTTGTGGTCCTTGCAGGGAACTGCATTCAGAGGAAGAGCGGGTCATGGATTTGGTAATATGGTGTTTTAATTTTTCCGTTATAAGCGAAGATAGTCATGTTAATATTCTCTATACTAAGTGGATAATTCTTTCAGAGAGCCAAGATCAGCATGTAAAGCCAAATGGACTCCTGTGCTGTATTGATGGGGTATTGGAAGAATAATTTTATCAATTAGTTTATTGTTCTTTTGATGAGTGTAAAGGATGAGTACACTGTTACGACCAGATGAGGAAGGGCTCTAAGGCTGTCCTTTCAGCCTTTTCCTGGTCTAGCCGTATCGGGATTTCACTTTTAAAACACGGTGTTTTTTTAGCTTCCCCTCAATGAGTCCTTGTTCACTGTTCTCTAATTGTAATTGTAAAGGAATCAACCAGAGAGGTTTTCTTAGGTTTAAACAAGAAAGGTGTAAGTTTATAAACCTTAAAGCTCTCAGTTCCAATTAGTAAAAATATGCTGCGCAACCATGCTAGCATGCATACGCGATAAACACGCATACAAATAGATACAGAGGAGGAGAAAGAATTAAAGGGGAATATTTGAAATAGTAGATGGAATTCAGTTACTGGTTTTGAGTTGGATGTAAAGTATTTGATTGAAGTTTCGTCTTGCAGTTCTCTTTGGGACCCAGTGCATACTTTCAAACTTGTTTCGCTGGTACCAGAAGGTTGCTGGGGTCTGCTGTCTTGAGGCTTAAGTTACTTCCGTGGGTCCCTGGAACTTTGTGTGAGAAAGATACAGAGAGAGAGAAAGACCTTGCTTCTCTCTAGTCTTCAAAAGCAGTCTGCCCCAAAACTTTACTGTGAGCACAATTCAATCAATTCCAAGGTTGGCCAGCAGGTTAGTCATGTGACTAACTCTTTGTTTGAGACAGCATTGCCTGCGAGGTTTGTTGATTCTTCAAAGATTACCAGACACATCAGTGGGGCGGTGGGTGGGGGGGGGGGGGTGTGGTGGTGATGGGGTGGGATGGGGAGGGGGTGGAGTGCTGGCTCTTACACAGATAATGACTCAAATGTCTTTTGATCATCACTTGACAAAACCCATCTGGCTAATTGAATCAGAGAGTACTTCCATTGTCTCTAAATGCAATTATCTCTTAGAATGCAAATGTGCAGCCATGTTTTCAGTCACTGCTCTGTGGTCTTTTTAAACAAGTTATTTTCAATGTAAGCATTCAAATAGTGTTCCATATGATGAAATTAATATGTTTCCATTTGGCAGGTGTGGTTTCCGTCACAATACCATGCCTTATTTGATCATAAAACAGTATCCTTAGGTCACATTATGGTCATGCACGCATCTTACATTATGTTACACTCTATAGAAAAGAGAAGGCTGAGAAATAACCTATTTGAGGTCTTTCAAATTATGAAGGCGTTCGATAGTGAAGACGTAATGTGCCCATGTATGGGGAATACAAAAGACCGCATTTGTTGACAACGCGAACGGTAGGTGGCGCTGTTTTGGCACATGCGCAAATACAGCATGTGCCACGAAAACGTCACAGATTGCGACTGTAGTAGCTGCCAGGACTAAAGATGGTGCTGCTCAAACAATCACACAGATGAAACCTAACGAACACGTGGCAGTATACAATGGCCGGAGTGAGAGAGCAGCGCAGGGGCCGGGGAGAGCAGCGTTAAGGGTGTCGGGGGGGGGGGGAAAGAGAAGGAGGGGGGGGAAGAGAGGGTGGGGGGGGAAAGAGAAGGGGGGGGAAGAGAAGGAGCAGGGGGGAAGAGAAGGAGGGGGGGAAAGAGAAGGAGGGGGGGGGAAGAGAAGGAGGGGGCGGGAAGGGAAGGGGGGAAGGGAAGGATGGGGGGAAGAGAAGGGGGGGAAGAGAAGGAGGGGGGGGAAGAGAGGGAGGGGGGGAGGGAAAGAGAGGGAGGGGTGGGGGGGAAGAGAGGGAGGGGTGGGGGGGGGAAAGAGAGAGAGGGAGGGAGGGAAAGAGAGGGAGGGGGGGAAGAGAGGGAGGGGGAGGGGAGAGTGGAGAGAGGGGTGAGGGAGAGGGGAGGGAGGGGAGAGGGAGGGGAGGGGGGAGGGGAGAGGGGGTGAAGGGCGGGAGTGGGGGGGGTGGGGGAGAGGGGGGGAAGGGCGGGAGTGGGGGGGGTGAGGGAGAGGGGGGGGAAGGGCGGGAGTGGGGGGGTGGGGGAGAGTGGGGGGGGGGAGCAGCGGAGCGGAAGAGGAGTGCCTTTTTCTGTGCATGCGCCAGAAACACAACAGCAAAAGACTTACCGGCCAGTCCCTGGACCTGGCGACACCAAGGTCTTTGCACACTCGCTCCCCGCAGCTCTCTACGGCCTCTCGCTTCAGGCCCTCTCCATTCAGCCGTTCCCTCCAGCTGCGGATGCCCAATCCAGTTGCTTCTCCCCTACTTCTCCACAGTACTTCAGGCATTGCAACTGTCTGGTCCCTGCATTTTGCATGCTCCCTCTCCCCACCCCTCCCTGCTCTCCCCACCCCTCCCCCCCTCTCCCCACCCCTCCCCCCTCTCCATCTTCACCTCCCCCTCTTCACCCACCCCTTCCTCCCCTTCTTCACCCACCCCTCCCTCCCCCTCTTCACCCACCCTTCACCCACCCCTCTATCCCCCTCTTCACCCAACCCTCTATCCCCCTCTTCACCCAACCCTCTATCTCCCTCTTCACCCAACCCTCCCTCTACCCCGCTACCTCCACCCCTCCCTCTACCCCCCTACCTCCACCCCTCCACCACAGTTGAATATCTGAAATGCAGTTGCAAAGTCGGGGAAATAGCATGCAAAACAAAGCCTCAACAATTCTGGGGTTAATTATTGAGAAGCTTTATTAAGTTCATTAAGCATCCGAGGCACTGCTGTGCATGGATACATGAGTGTTGTGTTTCCAGCATTCCCGTTAGACAGACAGGCCGAGTCTCTGCTATGCACAGCTAAAGAGATTGTTCCTGGAGAGTCTTGTGATGAATGAACGCTTGGCTCTCTATTCCACTACTGTATTGTCCATGTGAAGAAGGCAAAGTCACAAGAGTCTGAGCTCAGTCTATTTTTGGTGAATGTCCCCCAAGCGCATCCCAATGTGCATTCCCAATTCATCCATAAATGCAATGTTCCTTTCCACATCGTGACGGGCTCCGCAGCATGATCCAGTTGCCTTTGTTGCTTGAATGCTGACCTTAAGTCTCAAGGATTGTTTTCTCGACGGCATGTTTTACATGAAAAGAAATGAAGCAAATCAGAGTCAGAACTTGCCTCCGTCCATCCACTGAAATTACTGTTGTGCACACCTTTTTAAGTTCTGCAGTGAAACGAAAGTGACCGTTTAGATGGTAGGTTGCAGCACGTGTACTGCCTGCACACAGCAGCTTACAACAGGGACTGGAGTAACATGCGGTGCCCCAGACAACGGAAATGTTTTCAAAGCAACTTACAAAGGCAGAGCAACTTACCTTGGAACAATCTCCTGTGTCTAATAAAAATGAAGCAAGTCTCCAAAACGACTAAATAATTCAGATAAAATGCGAGAAAATGCCCGACGAAACCTCTCCTCCTTCCACTTTCAAAAAGTCGCGCCGAAGCTTTGACGCATGCGTGAATATCCGAAGATTGACGCATGCGCAGAGGCCAACATGGCGCGTTGCCCGAGGAAGACGACGTAACGCGATGACGTCATCTGCGCATGCGCAAAGCGTCCGTGGCAAGCCGGACCGCAGCGCATGCGCAGAGATCAGGAGACCATGTGCGCATGTGCGCACCGCGGCGCATCCTGATGACGTCGGCGATGACGAAGCGTTGTCATGAATCACTTTGAATACAAAATTAGGGGCCATAAATGAAAAATAATCACTGAAAAGTCTAATAAAGAAATCAGGAGAAACTTCTTTATCTAACTTACCCAGAAAGTGGTTAGAATGTGAAACTCAGTAATACAGGGAGCATTGGAAGCAAATAGCATAGACACATTTCAGGGGAAGCCTTAAGAACAAGAACACACAAGAAATTAGGAGCAGGTGCAGACCATTTGGCCCCTTGAGCCTACTCTGCCATTCGATAAGATCTTGGTTGGTCTGATTGTGGTCTGAACTCCACTTTCCTGTCATCCCCCCCCATAGCCCTTGACTCCCTTATAGATTAAAAATCAGTCTAACTCAGCCTTGAATATATTCAATGACCCTACCTCTACTACTCTATGCAGAAGAGAATTCCACAGACTAACAACCCTCAGAGAAAAAAAATTCTCCTCATCTCAGTCTTAAATGGGAGACCCCTAATTATTAAGCTGTGACTCCTAGTTCTAGACTCCCCCACAAGGGGAAACATCCTCTCAGCATCCACCTTGTCAAGTTCCTTTAGGATCTTCTATCTTTCAATAAGATCACCTCATTCTTCTAAGCTCCAATGGGTATAGGTCCAACCTGCTCAACCTTTCTTTATAAGATAGCCCCTTCATCGCAAGAATCAGTGGAGTGAACTTTCTCTGAACTGCTTCTAACGCAATTATATCCTTTGTTACAGACAGTTGGGAAGTGACTTGGGTGACTTCCACTTTTTTACCTCTCAACTGACCGCCAGTAGTGTTTTATAAAGTGTCTTAGTTCCTGAGTGTTCTAAGGGTCAAATAAATTGACAAACAATAGGTTTTATTGTAGGTTAAAAAAGAAAGATAAATACTTATTTTTACACAATAACTGAAAACTGTTCGTGACTTCACCCGCTTGTGCATTCACACACACACACACACACACACACACAAATGAGAAAGGACAGACTGCTAGCATGTAATTAGAGTCCAGTTGATGTAAAAGAGCTTGTTTTAAAAAAAAAACCTTTAGAAGCTTATTGAGAGGAAATCTTTCAATGGTGTAGGCCTATTAGTTCTTTGTCTCGCAAAGGATGGAGTGTCAGAGGCTCCTTGTGGTTAAGCCTCAATGCAAAGTCAATGGTAGAAATTTTGGTTCTCTTTTGCAGATGGGGGAGTTTCAAAGTCACCTTACAATTTCTCTGCTGCAGTAGTTAAAAAACATTATCAGCAGGGCTCCTACTTAGCTGGAACTGTCTCACAACTGTTCTGGCTGGAAAAGGCTTTCTCTCGCTGTTCTCCCCTCTCTCTCCAGAGAGATACCTTTGAAGGTAGGAACTTGTCAGGTTGGGATGTGGGTCAGGTGACAAAAGGCTCTCTCCCCTGGGTTGATTGATACAATGTTACAGTATATGGGAACCATTGTTACACAACGGCGTCTGAATATGGTCCATTTTGATAAATAGATGTTATTTCACACCTATCATTTTGATCTTGGCTTCGGAGTCAGTCAGTCTGCAAAAGTCTTTATTAGCTCCATGCTTGCAAATATGAGTTTTTTTTTTAGAGATACAGCACTGAAACAGGCCCTTCGGCCCACCGAGTCTGTGCCGACCAACAACCACCCATTTATACTAACCCTGCAGTAATCCCATAATCCCTACACCTACCTACACTAGGGACAATTTACAATGACCAATTTACCTATCAACCTGCAAGTCTTTGGCTGTGGGAGGAAACCGGAGCACCCGGCGAAAACCCACGCGGTCACAGGGAGAACTTGCAAACTCCGCACAGGCAGTACCCAGAATTGAACCCGGGTCCCTGGAGCTGTTGTAGCATGGAATGGGCTGTTCTCCATTTCAATGTTTATTTCCCCAAAGCTAATTCAGACATGGATAATGGGCTTAGTCTTCAACAGACAAACATGTTTATTGAAAGTACATGCATCCATTTTTTGTAGCTCAGCTCAACAGTTGACTTTTATTTCATAATTCCTCCAGCTCATTTCCTACTTCGTCACTGTACCCTCCATGAGCATAACACCTTTACTCCAGATGCATGAGGGAGAAAGGAATAGAAGGTTATGCTGATAAAGTGAGATGAAGTAGGATGGGAGGAAGGTTGTGTCGAGCATAAACACCGGCGTAGATCAGTCGAGCTGAATGCCCTGTTTCTCTAAGAACAACAGCAACAAATGCTTATATAGTACCTTTAACATTATAGAATTTTTTTTTTTTAGAACATTACAGCGCAGTACAGGCCCTTCGGCCCTCGATGTTGCACCGACCTGTGAAACCATCTGACCTACACTATTCCATTTTCATCCATGTGTCTATCCAATGTCCACTTAAATGCCCTTAAAGTTGGCGAATCTACTACTGCTGCAGGCAGGGCGTTCCACGCCCTTACTACTCTCTGAGTAAAGAAACTACCTCTCACATCTGTCCTATATCTATCACCCCTCAACTTGAAGCTATGTCCCCTCGTGTTTGCCATCACCATCCGAGGAAAAAGACGCTCACTATCCACCCTATCTAACCCTCTGATTATCTTATATGTCTCTATTAAGTCACCTCTCCTCCTCCTTCTCTCCAACGAAAACAACCTCAAGTCCCTCAGCCTTTCCTCGTAAGACCTTCCCTCCATACCAGGCAACATCCTAGTAAATCTCCTCTGCACCCTTTCCATAGCTTCCACATCCTTCCTATAATGCGGTGACCAGAACTGCACGCAATACTCCAGGTGCGGTCTCACCAGAGTTTTGTACAGCTGCAGCATGACCTCGTGGCTCCGAAACTCGACCCCCCTACTAATAAAAGCTAACACACCATATGCCTTCTTAACAGCCCTATTAACCTGGGTAGCAACCTTCAGGGATTTATGCACCTGGACACCAAGATCTCTCTGTTCATCTACAGTACCAAGAATCTTCCCATTAGCCCAGTACTCTGCATTCCTGTTACTCCTTCCAAAGTGAATCACCTCACACTTTTCCGCATTAAACTCCATTTGCCATCTCTCAGCCCAGCTCTGCAGCCTATCTATGTCTCTCTGTACCCGACAACATCCTTCGGCACTATCCACAACTCCACCGACCTTAGTGTCATCTGCAAATTTACTAACCCACCCTGCTACACCCTCTTCCAGGTCATTTATAAAAATGACAAACAGCAGTGGCCCCAAAACAGATCCTTGCGGTACACCACTAGTAACTAAACTCCAGGATGAACATTTGCCATCAACCACCACCCTCTGTCTTCTTTCAGCTAGCCAATTTCTGATCCAAAGCTCTAAATCACCTTCAACCCCATACTTGCGTATTTTCTGCAATAGCCTACCGTGGGGAACCTTATCAAACGCCTTACTGAAATCCATATACACCACATCCACGGCTTTACCCTCATCCACCTGTTTGGTCACCTTCTCGAAAAACTCAATAAGGTTTGTGAGGCACGACCTACCCGTCACAAAACCGTGCTGACTATCTCTAATGTACTTATTCTTTTCAAGATGATTATAAATCCTGTCTCTTATAACCTTTTCCAACATTTTACCCACAACCGAAGTAAGGCTCACAGGTCTATAATTACCAGGGCTGTCTCTACTCCCCTTCTTGAACAAGGGGACAACATTTGCAATCCTCCAGTCTTCCGGCACTATTCCTGTCGACAATGACGACATAAAGATCAAGGACAAAGGCTCTGCAATCTCCTCCCTAGCTTCCCAGAGAATCCTAGGATAAATCCCATCTGGTCCAGGGGACTTATCTATTTTCACACTTTCCAAAATTGCTAACACCTCCTCCTTGTGAACCTCAATCCCATCTAGCCTCGTAGCCTGAATCTCAGTATTCTCAACAACATTTTCTTTCTCTACAGTAAATACTGACGCAAAATATTCATTTAACACTTCCCCTATCTCCTCTGATTCCACACACAACTTCCCACTACTATCCTTGATTGGCCCTAATCTAACTCTAGTCATTCTTTTATTCCTGATATACCTATAGAAAGCCTTAGGGTTTTCCCTGATCCGATCCACCAATGACTTCTCGTGTCCTCTCCTTGCTCTTCTTAGCTCTCCCTTTAGATCCTTCCTGGCTAGCTTGTAGCTCTCAAGCGCCCTAACTGAGCCTTCACGTCTCATCCTAACATAAGCCTTCTTCTTCCTCTTGACAAGCGCTTCAACTTCTTTAGTAAACCACGGCTCCCTCGCACGACAACTTCCTCCCTGTTGCAAAGGAGCATTATAAAACAAAATATGACACTGAGCCACAAAATGAGATATTAGGTCAGATAACAAAAAGCTTGGCCAACGAGGTATTCATAACCTCTACCCTGTTGTTCTAGCTTGAAATTTCAGCTGGAATCTTTTTTCTTTTTTCAGTATGACCCTGTATATAAAGTTAGGAAGACCTATAAGGTTGTCTCAGTATTTTTACCTGCAGTCTCAGACATGATCTAACAGAATTAGAGAAACCTTTTTTGTCGCACGTACCCCAGTTTGTATAGGGAAATGCTGGGTAGTTTTATCTTGGCTGATTTCTGAAGCTGCCAACATGTTCCACAGCTGTTATCAAGCTCTCTATAGATGTTAGAAATTGAATTGAGACTGTTGGCCCACTCCTCCCATGGTCCAGATGGCTGTCCTGTGAGGCAGGTGCCCATCAGTGTCAAATGGGCAACAGCTGCAGTATTGAATGCTGAAGTTCGGCACCTTGGCTTCAAGCAATCGACTCCCAGTGCCAAAAAAAAACTATCTCCTCTCTTAGGAGCTGCAGCTGTGTTGAATTCTTAACATTAAACCTAACACAAATCCAAACCTAATCCTATCCTACACCTCTTGCCCATTGAGAGAATACCCAACAGCAGATCCCAATCCAAGTCTGGATATGAAAGAGAAAAATATGATTATAGAATTATACAGTACTGAAGGAGGCCATTCAGTCCATTATGCTTGTGCTGGCTCTTTGAAAGGGCTATCCAATTTGTCTCACTCCTTTGCTATTTGCCCATGTTGCCATATTGCAAATATTTCCTTTGCATGTATCGGTGCAATTCACTTTGTAAAGTTACTAATCAATTTGCTTCCAACACTCTTTCAGACAGCGCAGTCCAGATCACTTGCTGTGTAAAACATATCTCCTAGTTTTCCCTCTGGTTACTGACCCTCCTGCCAGTGAAAACAATTTCTCTCTATTTACTCTAACAAAACCCTTCATAATTTTGAGCACCTCTCGCAAATCTTCCCTAATAAACCTTCTCTGCTCTGAGGACAGAAATATCAGCTTCTGGAAGGTGGAGTTGAGGTCAAGGATCAGCCATGATATTAAATAGCGGAGCAGGCTCAAAGAGGCCAGATGGCCTACTCCTGCTCCTGCTCCTATTTCTTATGTTCCAGCACATTCTCAGTACAACTCCCCAATGAATCAATGGGTGTAGTTTCAACTTTTAATGACAGTTAATTTTATATCCATCGGGGTTAATTGTATTCAGGTGGTGGGTAGTAATTGGAGACACACCTGTGCTCATATATATGGGAGCAGGCTGAACATTTAGTTGTTGGTTGAAGGTGCACGATCTGTAATGTGTAGCTCTATAAATAAAAGCTAGGAAGTGTATAAAGAGTAGACTCCAGTTCTATCCTTCACTGCCTGGCTATCTGAATTCTAACCTAATGTGGGCTTGGCCGCCTAGTATACAACACCTTTGAATTTCTTTTTCATTGACATCAATCAGTGGGATATACAACAGGCGGCCAATTCAGTATCAACTGCATTACTGTCGCCAAAAATTAACATTACCCACTGGAGGTGAATACACTGTTATGAACTGTTGACCTGTGCAAGTACTACCAGGCTTGGTCATTGATCTGAGTTGAGTTACCTATCATAGGATTGTACAGCACAAGAAGAGCCCATTCGACCCATGTCTGTGCCTGCTCTTTGGTTGAGCTGTGTCAATAAGTCCCACTCCCACTTGCTATTTCCCCATTGCCCTGCAACTAGAATACACAGACCTGGAAGGGTAAAACTTAGCCCGATTTTCACTGCCTCTTGCTGGAGCAATTGTAAGGAGTTCAGCCAGCATTTTGGGTTGGACGTTACTGTCTTGGCTGTCTACAATCGCAGATGACGAATGGGGTAAGGTGCAGGAGCCCTGCCAATGTGCTGCAAGCAGCATGAGTCACTGCTCCTGATGGAGAGGAAGGGAGAAAACTGTGAAGCAGGACGTAGGCGGAAGGAAGATCAGTAGAGATTCATTTGTCACAACATGTCTTGGAACTCAGGTTATTTGCATACAGACGAGACTCGGCTTTTCAGGTGAATTTTTTATATATGTGCCTTTATATTTGAAACAAAGCCAAAGCAGAGAGGAAAAAACATTATCCTAAGCATGTATTTAAAGTATCGACTGACAATTTATCATGTCTGAACATTTTTCTCTCTCATCACCTTTGAATACAGGTACAGAGGCTCTTGCCTTGCATGGAGTAAGAACAATCAGACATTAATTGAGTATTTAAAGACCAGCACATAAACATAATCTCAGGAAATATATGCATATTGTTAAGACCGAGGTGGGAGGAGTGCTCTGTTAATTCAGTCCCACTTCTCTACAGGTCCCAGCATATCAATAAATTTTCCCACTTACCAATTAGATAATCTATTTGTCCCCAGAATAAAGCACACTAACCAGGTTTCTTTAGTAAACAAGAAAATTATCTATTTATTATAAACCAAGTATTAACCAATAATGAAGTAAATATATACACGAATTGAAAAATTAAAGCCCTTTATTATCCTAGCCCTCGTGCACATGCATCCAAAAACCAGTTTACCAGAAAAAAAGGGACTTTTGTTACAGCTGTTGCAAAGCAAGAAGGAATAAAACAAAGTAACTTTGACTGCAAAGATCTGGAAGGAAGTTCTTTCTTTTGGCGAGGTGTCCCAAAGTCGAATAGTTGACTTGCCACTAGGAATCTTTCCAGGCGAGGTTGATGAACAATATGTTTGGGTAGGCATTCAAAGAAATTCAACTGCAGATGGCTTCACATAGGTATTACAGCAGGTGTGCAACAACAGAGGTACAATCCTCACACATTTGATGCAAAGTCCTTTTCTTTAAAGATGCAAGGTTTCTGCAACCATTCAGGATGTCTTCAAACTCCAGGAGGCAACAGTACAACTTCATACAAGCTTTTGCTTTTCAAGAGCAGGGATTCTTCAAAGAGAGGTAACAGTGTCCTTCTGATCTCCAACAACTCCCTTTAAGTCCAAATAAAAAAGGAGCTGGCTTTTAACAGTGAAGCCAAAACAGCTCCCAGGTTCAGTCCCATGATAATCATAAATTCTGTCTTGTCACAACTCAGAAATAGCTCTTAAGTCAAACCCCTGTAATGTTTACTTGAAATCACATGGTTTCCAGTACTTGTTTACTCTTCAACCCCTTTTCACCTTCCTTTAAAAAAACCCCCAAAGTTCAGCAATCTCCAGATGTTTCAATGTCCATGAAATCCTTTTTTAGTTTTTAAAAATATAGATTCCCAAGTTTTAACACAAAAAATGGAAATTCCGTAACGATATCAATTAGATTACATTACAAGCCTTTTTCTTTATACAAGATACAGCAATTCCTGTGAAGGTACAAGGCTCACAGGACAGGGGAGCACCAAAGTTGCTACATAGTGATTAAATGACATAAGTTAAACACGAGGGGACATAGCTTTAAGTTGAGGGGTGATAGATATAGGACAGATGTCAGAGGTAGTTTCTTTACTCAGAGAGTAGTAGGGGCGTGGAACGCCCTGCCTGCAAAAGTAGTAGACTCGTCAACTTTAAGGGCATTTAAGTGGTCATTGGATAGACATATGGATGAAAATGGAATAGTGTAGGTCAGATGGTTTCACAGGTCGGCGCAACATCGAGGGCCGAAGGGCCTGTACTGCGCTGTAATGTTCTATATCTTGTGTCTTAACAGCCACTGGGATGGAGGAGTTCTGCCAATCTGGAGGACTGTGGAAAACAGAGATCAAGTAATGAAATATGGACATAAATGCTGATATTTGATAGTCTTTTGGAACATTTCTTTTTAATTAATTCACAGGACGAGGACATTGCTGGCAAGGCCAGCACTTATTGCCAATTCCTATATAACTGAGGGCTTGCTTGTCCATTTCAGTGGACTGTTAAGAGTCAACCACATTGCTGTGGATCTGCAGTCATCAAGACAGGCAAATTTCCTTCCCTAAAGGGCATTAGTAAAACAGATAGGTTTTTACGACAATCTGGGTGATTTCATGGTCACTATTATCGATACCAGTTTTCTTTTGTTCCCATTTTAATTTTAATATTTAATTAATTAAATTAATTTCAATTCTGCCCTGGCGGGATTTGAGCTCATGTCTCCAGATAATTAGTTTAGGCATCTAGATTACTAGTCCAGTAAAATAGCCACTATGTTACCATACCCCTTATACCAAACATTTAAATGTTACTGTGGTGATAAGTGGGTGCTGAAGGTATATACCAGAGGAGTAATTTGAGACGGGGAGGATTTTTAAACATATTTATACCGAGGATGTTGGAGTTGCTGCCAAGGCATACTTCCATTGTGGCCATATTTCGTCATCATGCTTCTCACCTGATGGTCTCAGATTCATTTACACATTTCCCTACATAACAACATTCACTGCCCCTACCCAGTAAGTCGATGTATTGGAAGTGCTTTGGGTCTGTAAGTATGTGGCAACGAGGTTCTACAGAAATGTAAGACTTCCTTTCTCGATTGCTCCTGCTTTCAGAATCACAGAATTGTTACAGTGGAGAAGGAGGCCATTCGGCCCATCGTGTCTGCACTGGTACTTGACTGCTTTTAAAAATAAAGCATATAATTATTCTGTCAGCAAACTGAATCCAGTGGAAACTCATAAATATTCATAAACAATACTGAATATAAGACCAGTCAGGATACATGTTCTTTCAAATCAAATTTTCCACTACAGTAACTACTGGGCAAGTCATGCAGCAGATTTAAATCTCACACATCGAAGATGGGTGTATAGACAAAAAGCAGAACAAATCCAACCCGGCCAATTACCGCCCCATCAGTCTACTCTCAATCATCAGTAAAGTGATGGAAGGTGTCGTTGACAGTACTATCAAGTGGCACTTGCTTAGCAATAACCTGCTCAATGACGCTCAGTTTGGGTTCCACCAGGGCCACTCAGCTCCTGACCTCATTACAGCCTTGATTCGAACATGGACAAAAGAGCTGAACTCAAGAGGTGAGGTGAGAGTGATTGCCTTTGATATCAAGGCAGCATTTGACGTGGTATGGCATCAAGGAACCCGAGCAAAACTGAAGTCAACGGAATCAGGAGGAAAACACCCACTGATTGGAGTCAGACCGAATGCAAAGGAAGGTGGTTGTAGTTGTTGGAGGTCAATCATCTCAGCTCCAGGACATCACTGCAGGAGTTCCTTAGGGTAGTGTCCTAGGCCCAACCATCTTCAGCTGCTTCATCAATGACTTTCCTTCAATCATAAGGTCAGAAGTGGGGATGTTTGCTGATGATTCTACAATGTTCAGCTCCATTCGCAACTCCTCAGATACTGAAGCAGTCCGTGTAGAAATGCAGCAAGACCTGGATAATATCCAGGCTTGGGCTGATAAGTGGCAAATAACATTCGTGCCACACAAGTGCCAGGCAATGACCATCTCCAGCAAGAGAGAATCTAACCATCTCCCCTTGACATTCAACGGCATTACCATAGCTGAATCCCCCACTGTCAACATCCTAGGGGCTACCATTGACCAGAAACTGAACTGGAGTAGCCATATAAATACTGTGGCTACAGGAGCAGGTCAGAGGCTAGGAATCCTGAGGCGAGTAACTCACCTCCTGACTCCCCAAAGCCTGTCCGCCATCTACAAGGCACAAGTCAGGAGTATGATGGAATACTCTCCACTTGCCTGGATGGGTGCAGCTCCAACAAGACTCAAGAAGCTCGACACCATCCAGGACAAAGCAGCCCACTTGATTGGCACCCCATCTACAAACATTCACTCCCTCCACCACCGATGCACAGTGGCAGCAGTGTGTACCATGTACAAGATGCACTGTAGCAACACACCAAGGCTCCTTAGACCGCACCTTCCAAACCCACGACCTCTACCACCTAGAAGGACAAGGACAGCAGATGCATGGGAACACCACCACCTGTAAGTTCCCCTCCAGCAACACGCCATCCTGACTTGGAACTATATCGCCACTCCTTCGCTGGCGCTGAGTCAAAATTCTGGAACTCCCTTCCTAATAGCACTGTGGGTGTACCTACCCAACATGGACTGCAGCGGTTGAAGAAGGTGGCTCACCACCAGCTTCTCAAGGGCAATTAGGGATGGGCAATATATGGTGTCCTAGCCAGTGATGCCCACATCCCATGAATGAATAAAAAAACCTCCTCCAGCCCAACAACACACTGAGATCTCTGCACTCCTACAATTCTGGCAGCTTGTGCATCCCCTATAGTAGGCTGTGCTTTCAGATGCCTAGGCCCTAACCTCTAGAATTTCCTCCCTATGCCTCTCTGCCCTTCCGCCTTGCTTTCTTCTTTTTAAGATGCTCCTTAAAATCTACCTCTTTGACCAAGCATTTGGTCTTCTGTCCTAATATCTCCTTATGTAGCTCGGTGTCAAATTTTGTTGATAACACTCCTGCAAAGAGCCTTGGAACATTTTACTGCATTAGAGTTGCTATATAATTACAAGTTGTTGTTGTGACAAATTAATACATACCAAAGGAACCAAGATACAATCTGCTGTTTGTTCTGATTTCAATCAGGTCAGTGCTAAGAGCTAGTCATTCTCAACATTCCTGAGCTTGGGATGGAGGGGAAGAAAATCATTGACTGTTTTCATTTCCCATCCCTATCTAATGATTGATGCTGTCAAAGTCACAAATGACACCCTTTGTGACTGTGACCAGGTAAACTATCCCTCTTCCTCAACCCATCTGCAGCCTTTGACATAGTTGACCACACCTTCCTCCTCCAACATCTCTCCTCCATTGGCCAGCTGAGAGGGACCACCCTCACCGAGCTCCACTCTTACCAGTCATGGCCAGAGAATCTTCTGCAATGACTTTCCATCTCCACCCCGGCACCGTTATCACTGGTGTCTCCCCTGACCCTCTCCTATTTCTCAATTACATGCTGCTCCTCAGTGACATCATCTGAAGACACAGGGATGAATTTTTCAAGCCTGGTGGAGATGGAGTTGGAGGCAGGGGAATGCTGGGAAAATAGGGTGGAGCCGTGTCCGGACAGCTCCTGGATGCATTGACACCTCCAGGGGATTTTCCCCCGGGCAGACTGGGAATTGGGTTGGTTTCCTGCTCCATGGAGGTGGGCAGCCAATTTTTTTTTTTATTCATTCATGGGATGTGGGCATCGCTGGCCAGGCCAGCATTTATTGCCCATCCCTAATTGCCCTTGAGAATGTGGTGGTGAGCTGCCTTCTTAAACCGCTGCAGTCCATGTGGGGTAGGTACACCCACAATGCTGTTAGGAAAGGAGTTCCAGGATTTTGACCCAGCGACAGTGAAGAAACGGCCATATAGTTCCAAGTCAGGATGGTGTGTGGCTTGGAGGGGAACTTGCAGGTGGTGGTGTTCCCATGCATTTGCTGCCCTTGTTAATCCAGTTGGTAGAGGTCGCAGGTTTGGAAGGTGCTGTCTAAGGAGCCTTGGTGCGTTGCTGCAGTGCATCTTGTAGATGGTACACACTGTGCTTCGGTTATTAAGGCCCCAGTTAGGGGTCATTTCGTGATGGGGCTGGTATTTTCCTGCTGTCAGAGTGGCCCCCTGCCATGTGTGGAGGTTGTTTAGTTTAGTTTAGTTTAGAGATACAGCACTGAAACAGGCCCTTCGGCCCACCGAGTCTGTGCCGACCATCAACCACCCATTTATACTAACCTTACACAAATCAACGATTCTCGGAAGACCGCCATCATTAACAACGAGCTCAGTAGACTCAATGTGGACATTGCAGCACTTCAGGAGACTCGCCTCCCCGCGAGTGGCTCTCTAGCAGAGCAAGACTACACCTTCTTCTGGCAGGGCAGGGATCCTGAAGAACCAAGACAGCATGGAGTGGGCTTCGCCATCAGAAACTCCTTGCTCAGCATGATAGAGCCTCCCTCAAATGGCTCGGAACGCATACTGTCCATCCGACTGCTCACCACCTCTGGTCCAGTACACCTACTCAGCATCTATGCTCCAACACTCTGTTCCGCACCTGAAGCTAAAGACCAGTTCTATGAACAACTCCATAACATCATTAGCAGCATCCCCAACACCGAACACCTATTCCTGCTGGGGGACTTTAATGCCAGGGTTGGGGCCGACCATGACTCATGGCCCTCCTGCCTTGGGCGCTATGGCGTTGGAAGGATGAATGAGAACGGGCAGAGACTGCTTGAGTTGTGTACCTATCATAACCTCTGCATCACCAACTCGTTCTTTCACACTAAACCCTGTCACCAGGTTTCATGGAGGCACCCAAGATCACGTCGTTGGCACCAGCTAGACCTCATTGTCACAAGGCGAGCCGCCTTAAACAGTGTTCAAATCACACGCAGCTTCCACAGTGCGGACTGCGACACCGACCACTCCCTGGTGTGCAGCAAGGTTAGACTCAGACCAAAGAAGTTGCATCATTCCAAGCAGAAGGGCCACCCGCGCATCAACACGAGCAGAATTTCTCACCCACAGCTGTTACAAAAATTTCTAAATTCACTTGTAACAGCCCTTCAAAACACTCCCACAGGGGATGCTGAGACCAAGTGGGCCCACATCAGAGACGCCATCTATGAGTCAGCTTTGACCACCTACGGCAAAAGTGCGAAGAGAAATGCAGACTGGTTTCAATCTCATAATGAAGAGCAGGAACCTGTCATAGCCGCTAAGCGCATTGCACTTTTGAACTACAAGAAAGCCCCCAGCGATTTAACATCCGCAGCACTTAAAGCAGCCAGAAGTACTGCACAAAGAACAGCTAGGCGTTGCGCAAACGACTACTGGCAACACCTATGCAGTCATATTCAGCTTGCCTCAGACACCGGAAACATCAGAGGAATGTATGATGGCATGAAGAGAGCTCTTGGGCCAACCATCAAGAAGATCACCCCCCTCAAATCTAAATCGGGGGACATAATCACTGACCAACGCAAACAGATGGACCGCTGGGTTGAGCACTACCTAGAACTGTACTCCAGGGAGAATGCTGTCACTGAGACTGCCCTCAATGCAGCCCAGCCTCTACCAGTCATGGATGAGCTGGACATACAGCCAACCAAATCGGAACTCAGTGATGCCATTGATTCCCTAGCCAGCGGAAAAGCCCCTGGGAAGGACAGCATTACCCCTGAAATAATCAAGAGTGCCAAGCCTGCTATACTCTCAGCACTACATGAACTGCTATGCCTGTGCTGGGACGAGGGAGCAGTACCCCAGGACATGCGCGATGCCAACATCATCACCCTCTATAAAAACAAAGGTGACCGCGGTGACTGCAACAACTACCGTGGAATCTCCCTGCTCAGCATAGTGGGGAAAGTCTTTGCTCGAGTCGCTCTGAACAGGCTCCAGAAGCTGGCCGAGCGCGTCTACCCTGAGGCACAGTGTGGCTTTCGTGCAGAGAGATCGACTATTGACATGCTGTTCTCCCTTCGTCAGATACAGGAGAAATGCCGTGAACAACAGATGCCCCTCTACATTGCTTTCATTGATCTCACCAAAGCCTTTGACCTCGTCAGCAGACGTGGTCTCTTCAGACTACTAGAAAAGATCGGATGTCCACCAAAGCTACTAAGTATCATCACCTCATTCCATGACAATATGAAAGGCACAATTCAACATGGTGGCTCCTCATCAGAGCCCTTTCCTATCCTGAGTGGTGTGAAACAGGGCTGTGTTCTCGCACCCACACGTTTTGGGATTTTCTTCTCCCTGCTGCTTTCACATGCGTTCAAATCCTCTGAAGAAGGAATTTTCCTCCACACAAGATCAGGGGGCAGGTTGTTCAACCTTGCCCGTCTAAAGCGAAGTCCAAAGTACGGAAAGTCCTCATCAGAGAACTCCTCTTTGCTGACGATGCTGCTTTAACATCTCACACTGAAGAATGCCTGCAGAGTCTCATCGACAGGTTTGCGTCTGCCTGCAATGAATTTGGCCTAACCATCAGCCTCAAGAAAACGAACATCATGGGGCAGGATGTCAGAAATGCTCCATCCATCAATATTGGCGACCACGCTCTGGAAGTGGTTCAAGAGTTCACCTACCTAGGCTCAACTATCACCAGTAACCTGTCTCTAGATGCAGAAATCAACAAGCGCATGGGTAAGGCTTCCACTGCTATGTTCAGACTGGCCAAGAGAGTGTGGGAAAATGGCGCACTGACACGGAACACAAAAGTCCGAGTGTATCAGGCCTGTGTCCTCAGTACCTTGCTCTACGGCAGCGAGGCCTGGACAACGTATGCCAGCCAAGAGCGACGTCTCAATTCATTCCATCTTCGCTGCCTTCGGAGAATACTTGGCATCAGGTGGCAGGACTATATCTCCAACATAGAAGTCCTTGAAGCGGCCAACATCCCCAGCTTATACACACTACTGAGTCAGCGGCGCTTGAGATGGCTTGGCCATGTGAGCCGCATGGAAGATGGCAGGATCCCCAAAGACACATTGTACAGCGAGCTCGCCACTGGTATCAGACCCACCGGCCGTCCATGTCTCCGTTATAAAGACGTCTGCAAACGCGACATGAAATCGTGTGACATTGATCACAAGTCGTGGGAGTCAGTTGCCAGCATTCGCCAGAGCTGGCGGGCAGCCATAAAGACAGGGCTAAATTGTGGCGAGTCGAAGAGACTTAGTAGTTGGCAGGAAAAAAGACAGAGGCGCAAGGGGAGAGCCAACTGTGCAACAGCCCCAACAAACAAATTTCTCTGCAGCACCTGTGGAAGAGCCTGTCACTCCAGAATTGGCCTTTATAGCCACTCCAGGCGCTGCTTCACAAACCACTGACCACCTCCAGGCGCGTATCCATTGTCTCTCGAGATAAGGAGGCCCAAAAGAAAGAAGAAAAGAAAGAAACACTAATTCCATATTCCTACCACATCCCCACCTGTCCCTATATTTCCCTACCACCTACCAAAACTAGGGGCAATTGCTAATGGCCAATTTACCTATCAACCTGCAAGACTTTGGCATGTGGGAGGAAACCAGAGCACCCGGAGGAAACCCACGCAGACACAGGGAGAACTTGCAAACTCCACAAAGGCAGTACCCAGAATTGAACCCGGGTCGCTGGAGCTGTGAGGCTGCGGTGCTAACCACTGCGCCACTGTGCCGGCCTAACATTGCTGCGGGCCCTCAGTATGGGCCTCTAAACCCGGGGACCTGCTTGACATCATGGGACTTGAAGCATGGAGGCAGCGAATTGGGAGACCGTCTCCCATGGGTGGGCTTGGGGGCCCTCAGGGGCCCGACAACCGTGGAAAATCCAACCCACAGTGTCAGGTTCTGCATGCTCATTGACGACACACAGCTCCACCTCATCAGCACATTTCCAGACCCCTCCATTGCCTCTTTGTTGTAAGATCGTTTGTCCATAATCCAATCATAGTTGAGTCAAAAGCTCTTCCAATTAAACATTGGGAAGACCAATCTCATTGTCTTTTGTCCCTGCCACAAACTGCATTCTCCATCAACCGATTCCCCCAATAGTGGCAACTGTCTCAGGCAGAACCAGGATTGTTTGGAACCACATTTGTGAACTGAGCTTCCAACCCCATGTCCTCTCCGTCCCAAAGACAACCTACTTCCATTTCTGTAATATTGCCCGTCATCATTGCTGCCTCAGCCAAATGTCTGCTGAAACCCTCATCTATGCTTTTCTTACCTCCATACTTGACTATTCCAATAATCTCCTGGCTAATCTGTTGTCTTTCTACCTCCTGAGTCAGAAGGTTCCAGATTCAAGTCTCCCGCCAGGACTTGAACATAGAAATCAAGGCTGACGCTCTGGTGCAGTACTGAGTGCTGCAGTGTCGGAGGTGCCGTTTTTCAGATGAGATGTTCAACCAAAGATCCCACATCATTATTTCAAAGCAGAGTAGGGAAGTTATCCCTGTGTCCTGGCCAACAATTATCCCTCAATCAACATCACAAAAAGAGAGTATCCAGTCATTATCACATTGCTGTTGGTGGGAGCTTGCTGTGCACAAATTGGCTATTGCATTTCCTATATTACAAAAAGTAACTACACTTCAATTATAATTCAATGTCTGTAAAGCACTTTGGGACATCCTGTGGTCAAAAAAGGCCCTATATAAATGCAAGTCTTTTTGTCTGTTAACTTGAATTCATCCAAATTTCTGATGGCCGTTTCTTAACTTACACCAAGTCCCGTTCACCCATCACTCCTGCTCTCGCTAGCCTATATTTCCTCCTAATCCACCAACATCTTGATTTCAAAATTCTCTTCCATGTGTTCAAGATCCTCCATGGCCTCGCCACTTCCTATCTCTGTAACCTCCTCCAGTTTACAAACTCACCGCGAGCTCTGTGCTCCTCCAATTCTGGCCTTGTGTGCATTCTCCAATTCCTTTGCCCCACTATTCGCAGTTCTGCCTTCAACGTCTAGGCTCCAAGGTCTGGAATTCCCTCTTTAAATGTCTCTGCCTACCTCTTTAACCAACCTCTTAATCACCTGTCCTAATGTCCGAGTGTCCTTCTTTGGCTGAGCTTTCATTTTTGCTTGATTTTGCTCCCTTGATGTTCCTTGGAGCATGTTTCTGTACTAAAGGCACCACATCAATCAAGATAATAAAAACAAGAAATGCTGGAACCACTCAGCAGGTCTGGCAGCATCTGTGGAAAGAGAAGCAGAGTTAACGTTTCAGGTCAGTGACCCTTCTTAGGAACTGGGTTAACTCTGCTTCTCTTTCCACAGATGCTGCCAGACCTGCTGAGTGGTTCCAGCATTTCTTGTTTTTATTTCAGATTTCCAGCATCCGCAATATTTTGCTTTTACATCAATCAAGATGTTGCTCTTGCAGAAAGTGCACATGTGGGCATCACTGAATTAAATTTTTCAGTAATGCTCTCAACAGTCAACAACCTGCAGTATTCAGTCTCTAAGGTCACAACTGAAGAAGGACGAGCTAGATGAAGTACTCAGGAGGTAGGGATACCCCAAGAGCAGTAGTCTATCAAGAATCGGAGCCCTTAGGGGAGAAAATTGGATTAATATTTTGGTACTGCAACAAGTAATAAAGCTTCATTAAAATGTTTAACTTCTAGAATTCTCTCTTTGCTCCTTAGATTTTCCTGGGTGTTTGCCATCAGTTCCCAATACTTCCTTTACTCTCAGAGCCTGCAGCTTTTTAATAATGCTTCCTGAACTGATCTATATCTCCCCCATAGCATTAAATAATATGTGCAAGTAATGACTGACAATTATCAAATCTCCGGCAATTAACTTTTTCATAAATTTATGGCTCAGAGTTTATCTTAGCTGGACCACCCACAGCTTAAATATAAAAGTAGAATGGTTCCTTACCACAATGCTGCTTGGTATAACACACATCGTGGTGGAAAGGAGCCTGGGCTTTCTCAGGCTGAGACTCAGAAGCACAGAATGTCCGAATACTGAGTCCTGAGGCCATCCCAAAATTAACCAGAACTGAATCTACATCTTGGCAACAAACCTTGCTCGCATCAGCCACATTCCGGAAAACAATGATTAAAAATTAAAACTAGAGTTAAATTTTTTTTAAATAATAAATAAAAACAGAAAATGCTGGAAATGCTCAGCGGGTTAGGCAGCATCTGTGGAGACAGAAACAGTTAGTGTTTCAGTTGATGACCTTTCATCAGAACTGTTCTGATATGCCAGAGCTCCTGAGTATTTCCAGCACTTTCTGTTTTTATTTCAGATTTTCAGATCCGCAGTATTTTGCTTTTAATGTTTTTATGGTCACTTGACTAAGTTTTCCAACCAGTGACACATTGAAGTATGACAAAGGACAGACAGTGAGTAAACCTCCTTCTATTCTCCGGCACCATGGGCTGCAGACCAGAGGGATAGGAACAACTCATTATACTGTAATTGTTATATTCCCCTTCCCAATCAAGTCACCTTCATCCAGAGATTGATTTTCTTAACTTCACCCTGCTGGAGGATGCCCATTCCCTAGAGCCAAGGTCAGCATAAAATTAGAGGGGGAATGCATTTCCATAAGTCTCCATTCGCTTAATGATTTCAGTGGGAACCCTGGATGTGGGGTGCAGGGGGAGATGGAGCCAAACACGCATAAACCAATCCCAAGTGACAAATGTTAGATTGCCTGAATGAAACATGGGCAGTTACAAATGTTGCACCAAAGCAATTCCATGGGATCAGTTTGTCCAGTCTACATCCCATGCAATCAAATGATTTTCACCTTGGCCACTTAACTCACTAAATCAGGATAGTTAAAAATTACCATTGGGATCCTTTATGCCCACGTTAACAACAGTGTTGGTATAATTTGTCAAAAAGATGACACCTCTGACAATGCAACATGCCATTAGTGCTGCACTGAATTATCATCTTCGATGATGTGCTCAACTCCTGGAGCAATGTTTGAATCCACAGTCTTCTTTGTCAGAGTAAGAATGTGATCACTGACCCCATCAGACACTTTTACGTCTTCAGATCCACCTCAGATTGTTTGGACTAAACTTCATTCCCCCTCATGGCTGAAATACTCCTCTGTGAATCAAGCAAGTCAGTCCCAACCCAATTCCTTGTGGGTGTGACTTCTTGGCACAAAATTATCCATAAATTGGCACTAACTTTCAAATCTTAGCCATAATGCCTGGATGAAAGGAAGATTTGCATTTATTTAGCAGTTCAGGATGTCCCAA
The DNA here is from genome assembly GCF_036365525.1 of Heterodontus francisci. Taxonomy (NCBI): domain Eukaryota; kingdom Metazoa; phylum Chordata; class Chondrichthyes; order Heterodontiformes; family Heterodontidae; genus Heterodontus; species Heterodontus francisci. The sequence continues at coordinate 27,215,340 of NC_090371.1, read as the reverse complement.
AGTGCTTTAAAGATGAGTAAATACTTTTTTTTGAAGTGTAGTCATATTTGCATACAGTGAGTTCCCACAATGTGATAATAACCAGATAATTTGTTTTCAGATGTTGGGTGAGAGATTAATCTCGGCCAGAAAACCAAAGGGAGCACTCCTTCGAAAATGGTGGCCGGATTTCACGAGGAGATGGTGGTCCTTCCCACCAGTTGGAGAGCAGGGACAAGCCTGCCTCCACCAGCTTTGGAAGCCACGACTGCATTTTGTGTGGTTTAGGCAATTAATTGCCTGCATTCGTGGCTTCCGCCCTCAAAGGCAAGATATCCTGCCTCCAAGAGCTGCCAGCCAATCAGAGGGTCAGCAGCTCTTCAGTTCTGCTAGCACTGCAGCAGGCCCCAGACCCAGCCAGCGATGGAGCCGGAGAGAAAGGTAAATGGGTTAGGGCTCTCCAGGGCCAATCAGCCAGGCCCTGGTGAGGGTGGGGGGTGGGGGTTGGGTGTCAATTGAGAGGGCACGGGGAGGGTGTTCAGACTCAGGGATGAGAGCGTTACCTACTGAGCCATGGATAACTAACATATTGTGAAGAATGCATGAAACTCTTCTCATGTGTGCTTACCAAAGGAAAATTAAAACTGTTAGAACATAGAACATAGAACAGTACAGCACAGTACAGGCCCTTCGGCCCATGATGTTGTGCCGAACCTTTAACCTACTCTAGGATCAAACTACCTACATACCCTTCATACTACTATCATCCATGTACCTATCCAAGAGTCGCTTAAATGCCCCAATGTATCTGCTTCTACTACCACCGCTGGCAGCGCATTCCACGCACCCACCACTCTCTGTGTAAAGAACCTACCTCTGACATCTCCCCGATACCTTCCTCCAATCACCTTAAAATTATGCCCCCTGGTGATAGCCCTTTCCACCCTGGGAAAAAGTCTCTGGCTATCCACTCTATCTATGCCTCTCTTCATCTTGTACCCCTCTATCAAGTCACCTCTCGTCCTTCTTCGCTCCAATGAGAAAAGCCCTAGCTCCCTCAACCTTTCTTCGTAAGACATGCCCTCCAGTCCAGGCAGCATCCTGGTAAATCTCCTCTGCACCCTCTCTAAAGCTTCCACATCCTTCCTATAATGAGGCGACCAGAACTGAATACAATATTCCAAGTGTGGTCGAACCAGGGCCTTACAGAGCTGCAGCATAACCTCGCGGCTCTTAAATTCAATCCCCCTGTTAATGAAAGCCAACACACCATACGCTTTCTTAACAACCCTATCAACTTGGGTGGCAACTTTGAGCGATCAATGGACGTGGACCCCAAGATCCCTCTGTTCCTCCACACTACCAAGAATCCTGTCTTAAAGCCTGTATTCTGCATTCAAATTCGACCTTGCAAAATGAATCACTTCACACTTTTCCAGGTTGAACTCCATCTGCCACTTCTCAGCCCAGCTCTGCATCCTGTCAATGTCCCGTTGCAACCTACAACAGCCTTCCACACTATCCACAACTCCAGCAACCTTCGTGTCATCAGTAAACTTGCTAACCCAGCTTTCCACTTCCTCATCCAAGTCATTTATAAAAATCACAAAGAGCAGAGATCCCAGAACAGATCCCTGCGGAACACCACTGGTCACCAAGCTCCAGGCTGAATACTTTCCATCTACTACCACCCTCTGACTTCTATGGGCCAGCCAATTCTGTATCCAGACACATGTATGCAGAAACATAGAGAAAAGACCTTTCGGGTCCTCAGGATATCCCAACACACTTGAAGACCAATACGAACATACGAATTAGGAGCAGGAGTAAGCTCCTTGAGCCTGCTCCTCCATTCAATAAGATCATGGCTGATCTGATTGTAACCTCAACTCCACACTCTCGCCTACCCCCAATAACCTCTCAACCCCTTGCTTATCAAGAATCTATCTAACTCTGCCTTAAAAATATTCAAAGACTGCTTCCATTGCCTTTTGAGGAAGAGAGTTCCAAAGACTCATGACCCACTGAGAGAAAAACATTTCTCCTCATCTGTCTTAAATGGGCGACTCCTGGTTCTAGATTCTCCCACAAGGGGAAACATCCTTTCCACATCCACCCTGTCAAGCTCCCTCAAGATCTTATATGTTTCAATCAAGTTGCCTCTTACTCTTCTAAACTCCAGCAGATACAAGCCTAGCCTGTCCAACCTTTCCTCATAAGGCAACCTGCCCATTCCAGGTATTAGTCTATTAAACCTTCTCTGAACTGCTTCCAACACATTTACACCCTTCCTTAAATAAGGAGACCAATACTGTACACAGTACTCCAGGTGTGGTATCACCAATGCCCTGTAAAGCTGAAGTATACCTCCCTACTTTTGTATTCAATTCATCCAGTGACCCGGGTTCAGTTCTGGTTACTGCCTGCGCGGAGTTTGCAAGTTCTCCCTGTGACCGCGTGGGTTTCCATCGGGTGCTCTGGTTTCCTCCCACAGCCAAAGACTTGCAGGTTGATAGGTAAATTGGCCATTGTAAATTGCCCCTAGTGTAGGTAGGTGGTAGGAGAATTGAGGGAAGGTGGGGATGTGGTAGGGAATATGGGATTAATGTAGGATTAGTATAAATGGGTGGTTGATGGTCGGCACAGACTCGGTGGGCCGAAGGGCCTGTTTCAGCGCTGTATCTCTCTATGACTCTAAATGATACCATTCTATTAGCTTTCCTAATTAATTGCTGAACCTGCATACTAACCTTTTGTGATTCCTGTGCGAAGATACCCAGATCCCTCTGCACCTCAGAGCTCAGCAATCTCTCATCACTTAGATAATATGCTTCTTTTTTATTCTTCAGGCCAAAATGAACAATTTCACATTTTCCCCCATTATATTCCATTTGCCAGATCTTTCCCCACTCACTTAACCTATCTATATCCCTTTTGTAGCCTCCTTATGTCCTCTTCACAACTTACTTTCCTACCTATCTTTGTGTCATGAGCAAATTTAGCAACCGTACCTTCGATCCCTTCATCCAAGTCATTTATATAAATTGTAAAAAGTTGGGGCCTCAGCACAGATTCCTGCGGCACACCACTCGTTACATCTTGCCAACCAGAAAATGACCCATTTATGCCGACTCTCTGTTTCCTGTTAGCTAGCCAATCTTCTATCCATGTCAATATGTTAATGCCTACACAATGAGCTTTTATTTTCTGCAATAACCTTTGATGTGGTACCTTATCGCATGCCTTCTGGAAATCTAAGTACAGTATATCCACCAGTTCCCCTTTATCCGCAGCACAATGAAATGAAGGTAGTCACTGTTGCTTTACAGGCAAAGCAGCGACGAATTTGCATGCAGCCGGGCCTCATAAACAGCAATCAGATGAATGATCAGCTTTGGTTTCGAGGTAAATAGTGGCCAGGACACCAGGAGAACCGTCCTGCTTTTCTTCAAATAATGCAATCATTTACTCCCACTTGAGCCATTGGTAAATCTTGGTTCTTATGCAATAACGTCAATATGATTGGAGGACATGAGGAAGAGGTCCAGCAGGTAAGTCTGAGAGCCTTTACTCATTAGGCCAAGAAGCCTTCTGGCTGCTGTTCTCCAACACGGCAGAGGGCTTGGATGGGATGATATGGCATGGAATACCAGGATAATTGAGTGTAAGACAAGTGCCAGTAGAAGACAAGCCACAGGAGACAAGTATGTGAACATTTCATTACCCAGTTACAATGAGCTTTGCAATTGAATATTTTTAGTTTTCATTGGATGTATTTATGAATTCAGAACTGTTGTGTGCTTTACCTGTACATTAGCTGCGTGTATTCTGTTTCCTTGGTGTCTTGTTTCTGGGTTAGGAGTGCATAGGTTCAACCCTGATCCATCATAGGGTTTGATACATATTATAGTCTGAAACTTGAGTGGTGCCGAGATAGGGCTACTTTGTCAAAGGTATTAAACCAAGGCGGCACATGCCTATTCAGGTGTGGATGAATGTTACACCAACTATGATATTATTGAAAGAGCATAGATTTTGCTCAATGTCCTGGGCAACAGTATTCTCTCAAAACAAATTGACTGATCGTTCATCTCATTACTGTCAATCTGACGCAGATATGATGGGCCGAATGGCTGCCTCTGTGCTGCACATTTCTATGATTCTATGGTAGAATCTTGCTGCATGCAAAATAGCTGCTTCATTTGCTATGAGCAAAGTAATTCATTGCATGTAGAGTGTTTTTGTATGTTTCTGAGCGGTGGTCAGGTACTATATAAATCCAAGTCTTTCTTTAACCTTTACTTTTGTACATCTGACATTTGCTGTGCTGCTCAGTAGCAGAATGATCAACCGTAGCTCTGTAGGGAAAGCCAATTCATTTGGTTGTGTACATCAGTCCATAAATTGTGGATGAGACAGAACTTCCTTCAACTAAACATCATCGACATCAAAGATCTTGTTTTGTTTTCATAAATGTTTTTGTGTTAAAGTTTTTGGGTCTGCATGAGGAGCATGCAGGAAATGGGCACAAGCACTTCACTCCCTACGCACACTGTCCCAGCTCACACTCTTCTGCATTTACACCATGTGCAGCTGTGGCTCAGTTGTTAGCACTCACCTCTAAAATCTCAAAGTTCTGGCTTTAAGTCTCTCTCCAATGCTTGAGCACAAAATCAAGGCTGACGCTCCACTGTTGGAAATACTGGCCTGAATTTTAATTGCCCGGCGCACTTTCAACTTGGCGGCCTTCCAACATGGAAGTGCCGCTGAGGAGCCCCTGCAATATTACCTGCGGGGGCTCATTAAAATGGAGGGGGTGGAGCTGCCATCTCGATGACATAGAGGGGGCGAGCGCCGCGTCCCCGGCCACTGCAGAGGCGCAGCCGCCATTTTTAGAGGGCTTTAAGCCTTTACGATTAATTTGCATATTTAAAGGTACCTAAATGCAATTTTTTATTCAGAAGTAATGATGATGTGGAGGCCCTTCTCCAACCCCACCCCCCCCCTCTTCTCCCCCGCCATGGTCATTTCATTGCCCGAAATGACCAACAATTGGCTTTTTCAAATACCCGAACTTTCCCCTCCAACCTTCAATCTTTTGCCCTTCAACCCCTTCCCACCATCCCCATATCCGATCAAAATTGTTTTCCCCTCTCCTGCACCACTCCCGTCCTGAAAATTTTCTCTCTCCCTCCCCACCAGGTTCTCACCTTCTCGCCTCGGAACTCCATATGGAGGCTGTAAAATCGGCGTGGGACGGCCGCCGCCTGCAGATAAGTTAACTTAAATATCATTAAGGTTTATTTTAATATGGAGAGGGAGGGTCCACCGCCAAACGGCAGAGGGGCCACACTGAGGTCCCCCCGCCGCCGTTAGTATGCGGAGGGCCCTTCTCAATGTCACAGGTCGAGGCGGGCCTCTCCCTGCAGAATTTTATCGGCTCCCACGCTGCGACCCATGGCGTTGAGACGCTGGTAAAATTCAGCCCACTGTCTTTTGGATGGGACGTTAATTGAGGCCTCATCTTCTCAGGCCCATGGCACTATATCGGAGAGCAAGGGAGTTATTCCCTGGTGTCCTGGCTAATATTTATCCCTCAATCAGCATCACACACATAGATTATCTGGTCATTATCACATTGGTATCTGAGGGTGTTTTCTGTATGCATACTAGCTGCGTTTCCTACATTTATTTAAAAAAAGTACTTCATTGATTGTGAAGTGCTGGGAGACATCTGGTGGTAATGAAAGGTGCTATATAAATGCAATTTTTTTAATGTACCTGCTTCCTTCCACACTATTGTCAATACACAGAGCCTTACACCTACAATCTTGAATCCTCCATGCTCCACCCAATCCTCACCCGCACTTGGGACATCTCTCACTACCTTCTAACGTCCACTAAAAATCTATTGCTTTGATTAAGCTTTTGGTCAGCACCCATAACCTCACTGCCCACACAGGACCTACATGATGTGTGTTTGGACATTTTGCTGTGTTTTATAACGACTTAATTGGCTGTGAAGTCTTTTGAGACGTGAAAGGTGCTCTATTCCTCCATGATATCACTCATGTAGGAGAAGACAGTATCTTCTTTTCTTTATTCATTCATAAGATGTGAGCATTGTGGGCAATGAAGGCTGGCCTTGCCGATCACCAATTGCTCTTGAGAAGGTGATGGTGAGCTGCCTTCTTGAACTGCTGCAGTTGCTGCCAACTTCACACCCATGCTGCTACTGCCCTTTTTATTCCAAGGGCTTTAACTTTGTTGACAAACCTGTTATGTGGCACTTTATCAAATGCCTTTTGGAAGTCCATGTACACTACATCAACCACATTACCCTCATCAACCCTCTGTTACCTCATCAAAAAACTCAATCTACTTCTATCCATGTAGTGTCAGTTGTGGCTCAGTTGGTAGCATTCTTACCTCTGAGTCAGAAGGTTTCGTGTTATGTCCTGCTCCAGAGACTGGAGCACAGAATCTAGGTTAACACTCCTGTGCAGTATTCAGGTAATGCTGCAATGTCAGAAGGTGTTGTCTTTCAGAATGAGATGTTAAACCATGGCCCTATCTAATCTCTCAGGTTGGTACTAATTCAAAGTAAAGTAGGAGCATATTATCCAGTGTTGCGGCTAATATTTATAACTCCAACATCAGTAATAACAGATTATTTGGTTGTTATTATATTGCAGTTCGTGGGAGCTTGCTCTGTGCAAATTGGCTTCCGTGTTTCCTACATTATAATGTAAATACACTTCAAAGCTAATGCATTGGTTGTAATGCGCTTTGGGACAATGTGAGGTCATGAAAGGTGCTATATAAATGCAAGCCGTTTATACATTTACAGGCACTTTTATCCATATATAGACTGTGCCTGTAAATAATATAATCATGCCTGCCTCGGCGTTCCTTATGTGGTGCAACTATCTTTTCTGGTGCCAGTTGTTCAGTTCTACTCTGGGTCCGCAGCACATTATCTAAAGGAGTTACTGAGGGTCCTTAGCATTCACAAAGACATTTAAAAAAATGTTAAATTTAATCAGAGCTCTTTTTCTTTTTTGAACAGTGGTGAGACAGCCTTCTTAAATAAGCAGCTCTCTTGCATCCCCTAGTGACAGAGACTTCAATAAAATCAGAGAACTCACCAGAGCATTGTATATACAGTTTACAAGAGAGCTGAAATCCATCCAACTCCCTTTCAATTTATAAAAGCAAAATACTGCGGATGCTGGAAATCTGAAATAAAAACAAGAAATGCTGGAGCCACTCAGTAGGTCTGGCAGCATCTGTGGAAAGAGAAGCAGAGTTAACGTTTCGGGTCAGTGACCCTTCTTCGGAACTGGCAAATATTAGAAATGTAAGAGGGTATAAGCAAGTGAGGCGGGGGTGGGGCAAGAGATAACAAAGGAGAAGGTGTAGATTGGACAAGGCCACATAGCTGACCAAAAGGTCACGGAGCAAAGGCAAACAATATGTTAATGGTGTGTTGAAAGATAAAGCATTAGTACACATAGGGTGTTAACGGACTGAAGATTGAACAGCAGCAAGTACAAACATGAAAAAAAAACAGTGGGTAAGCAAACTGAACAAACTAAGATGAAATGAAATAAACATTAAAAAAAATTGTAAAAAATGTAGAAAAAAAAAAGAAAAAATAACTAAAAATAAAAGTAAAATGGGCGGCCCGTCATGCTCTGAAATTATTGAAATCAATGTTCAGTCCGGCAGGCTGTAGTGCGCCTAATCGGTAAATGAGATGCTGTTCCTCGAGCTTGCGTTGATGTTCACTGGAACACTGCAGCAAGCCCAGGATAGAGATATGAGCATGAGAGCAGGGGGGAGTGTTGAAATGGCCAGCAACCGGAAGCTCAGGGTCCTGCTTGCGGACTGAGTGGAGGTGTTCCGCAAAGCGGATGATATAAAGCTCAGTGGAAAGGTAAGCTTCGGGGAGGATGTAGAGAGGCTGCAAAGAGATATAGACAGGTTAAGTGAGTGGGTAACAAGATGGCAAATGGAGTATAATGTAGGGAAGTGTGAAGTTGTTCATTTTGGTCATAAACATAGAAAAGCAGAATATTTTTTAAAAGGTGTGAAACTGGTAAGTGTTGATGTTCAGAGAGACTTGGGGGTACTCGTACAAGGAACGCATAAAGTTAACATACAGGTGCAGCAGGCTATTAGGAAGGCAAATGGCAGGTTAGCCTTTATTGCAAGGGGATTGGAGTACAGGAATATAGAAGTCTAGCTCCAATTGTGCAGGGCTTTGGTGAGACCACACCTGGAATACTGTGTGCAGTTTTGGTCACCACATTTAAGAAAGGATGTACTTGCACTGGAGGCAGTGCAGTGAAGATTCACTAGATTAGTCCCTGGGGTGAGAGGGATGGCCTATGATGAGAGGCTGAGTAAATTGGGCCTATATTCTCTGGAGTTTAGAAAAATGAGAGGCGATCTAATTGAGACATACAAGATTCTGAAAGGACTTGATAGTGTCGAAGCTGAGAGATAGTTTCCACTGGTCAGGGAATCTAGAACACAGGGACACAGTCTCAGGATAAGGCGTCAATCATTCAGGACTGAGATGGGGAGAAATTACTTCACTCAAAGAGTTGTGAATCTTTGGAATTCTCTACCCCAGGGGGTTGTGGATGTTCCATCATTGGATACATTTAAGGCTGGGATAGATAGATTTCTGGTCCCGCAGGAAATCGAGGGATATGGGGAGTGAGCAGGGAAGTGGAATTGAAGCCCAAGATCAGCCATGATCGTATTGAATGGCGGAGCAGGCTCGATGGGCCATTTGGTCTACTTCTGCTCCTATTTCTTGTGTTCTTGAAGCATCTTGAGATGTTTTAATATGATAAGTGCTGTATTATTATTTATATTTATTTCCCTGTCTTGACTTTTGGTCACACAAGTGCTTTTCACCTGCACCCCCTCTTGGTTTGGCTGAAATAGCCAGATTAGAACATGAGCATGAAAGCCCTTTCCTTCCAAAGACCTGTTCTGCCATGAACTCAACCTACTTAATCTCTTGAGGGACGTGAGTAACTACTCTGCCAACAGTGTGCAATTTCTCATTGACATGCCACAAGGATCTCTGTCTAACATTTCAAGCTACCTTACTAATCTTGACCAGTCACATTCCATAGATGAAATTTCCATGGGCCCAGCAGTGTAAGAATTGTAGTATTTCCACTGAGTTTCTGATTAACTATTACCATTGGTGCACAACCCAGGGGTCAGAGGTACATGGAGTGTGTCAGCATCAAAAATGCCATGTGGCATCAGTGGTGCTGCTCTTTAAAGCATTAACAATGGTGAGCCGATCATTTAACAACAACAACAACAACTTGTATTTATATAGCGCCTTTAAAGTAAAACATCTCAAGGTGCTTCACAGAACCATTATCAAATGACATTTGGAACCCAGCACATAAGCAGTTGTTAGGATAGCTGACAAAAACATGATCAGAGGTAGGTTTTAGGGAGCATCTTAAAGGAGGCGAGAGAGGTAGAGAAGTAGAAAGGTTTAGGGAGGGAATTCCAGAACTTAAGGCCCAGAAAGCTGAAGGCACGGCCGCCAACGGAGGAAGAATAAAAATCAGGGAAACACAATAAATCAGAACTGGAGGAGCGCAGAGATCTTGGGGCTTCTGGGGTTGGGGGAGATTACCGAGATAGGCAGGGCAAGGCCATGGAGGGATTTGAAAACAAGGATAACAATTTTCCACCCCATCAGCCTCCATATCCAAAGGATCATCCTCCGCCATTTCCACCACCTCCAGCGTGATGCCACTACCAAACGCATCTTCCCCTCCCTTCCCCTGTCAGCATTCCCAGGAGATCATTCCCTCTGTGACACCCTGGTCCACTCCTCCATTACCCCCACCACCTCGCCCCCTTCCCACGGCACCTTCCCCTGCAATCGCAGGAGGTGTAATACCTGCCCATTTACCTCCTCTCTCCTCACTATCCCAGGCCCCAAACACTCCTTTCAGGTAAAGCAGCAATTTACTTGTACTTCTTTCAATGTAGTATACTGTATTCGCTGCTCACAATGTTGTCTCCTCTACATTGGGGAGACCAAACGCAGACTGGGTGACCGCTTTGCGGAACACCTCTGCTCAGTCCGCAAGCAGGACCCCGAGCTTCTGGTTGCTTGCCATTTCAACACTCCCCCCTGCTCTCATGCTCACATCTCTGTCCTGGGATTGCTGCAGTGTTCCAGTGAACATCAACGCAAGCTCGAGGAACAGCATCTCATTTACCGATTAGGCACACTGCAGCCTGCTGGACTGAACATTGAGTTCAGCAATTTCAGAGCATGACGGGCCCCCCATTTTACTTTTATTCTTAGTCATTTTTTTCTTTTTCCTTTTTTTATATATATTCTTTTGTGTTTATTTTATTTCATCTTAGTTTGTTCAGTTTGCTTATCCACTGTTTTTTTCATGTTTGTACTTGCGGCTATTCAATTTCAGTCCATTAACACCCTTTCTGTACTAATGCTTTGTCTTTCAACACACCATTAACATATCTTTGCTCCATGACCTTCTGGTCAGCTATTCTGTGACCTTGTCCTATCTACACCTTCTCCTTTGTTATCTCTTGCCCCACCCCCACTTTACTTACTTATAACCTTTTACATTTCTAATATTTGCCAGTTCTCTCTCCACAGACTCTGCCAGGCCTGCTGAGTATTTCCAGCATTTTTTGTTTTTATTATTAATAATTTTACAATTGAGGTATTGCTGGACCGAAAGGTAACCTATGTATAGGGGCAGAGGATGTCAGTATGGTTCTTAATCAATACTTTGCTTCTGTCTTCACAAAAGAGGGGGACTATGCAGATATTGTAGTTAAGGAGGAGGACTGAAGTATTGGATGTGATAAACATAGGGAGAGAGGAAGTATTATGGGTTTAGCATCCTTGAAACTTGATAAATCAAGGGCTGGATGTAATGTACCCTAGGCTGTTAAAAGAAGCAAGAGAGGAAATAGCAATGGGTCTGACCATTATTTTCCAGTCCTCACTGGATACAGGTGTGGTGCCGGAGGACTAGAGAACTGCTAGCGTTGTAACTCTGTTTAAACGGGAGCGAGGGATAGACTGAATACAGGCCAGTCAGTCTAACCTCAGTAGTGGGCAAATTATTGGAATCTATTATGAAAGACAGGATAAACTGTCACTTAGAACACATGGATTAATCAAGGATAGTCAGCATGGATTTGTTAAGGGAAGATCTTGTTTGACCAACTTGATTGAATTTTTTGAAGATAAAAAAAGGAAGATAAATGAGGGTATCTTGGGTCCCCAGCACTCCCGCTTGCCACAGGTAAAATACCCGCGGAGATGGGTGAGGGCCCTTAAGTGGACGTTAGGTTCTCACTTAAGGGCCTTGATTGGCCTCGGGCAGGTGGGGCGTTTCCCCACCTCCCCCCCACAGCCCCCCCTCCCCCGCCTCACCGCCGTAAAGTTGACCGGAGGTGAGAGCGGGGCGGGTAGGCCTCCCGGAGCATCCCGCTCAATTTTACACCGCTCCCACGGCGCCATCCAATCCACTGGAGTGGCGTAAAATTCAGCCCATAGAGTCATACAGTTATATAGCACAGAAACAGGTCCTGTTGGTGTTTGTTCTCAATGGGAGCACTCTTGGCTGCTTTCAGCTCAAACTAGAGATTAGACTCTTTTTCCTGGATATGAGATATCTGACAAACAGTTCACATTGTATCATATAAAGGAGAGGGACAGTGGGGGAGGAGTTCTTTCTATTTGAAGTAAAGAGGTCTTGCACATCATCATTCACCTTGTGCAATTACTGTTGTGGCAGCCATTGATCCACAACATTGTCTCAAAAATAGGAACGGGCTGAATTGAATAAGCAGTCAATTGACTGTTTTGGAGTATATTGGTTGAGGGTAAGGGATATTGGTCAGACCAACTTCATACTCTTAAAAATCAGAAGCAAAACAAACACTTAACAGATCAGGCAGCACCTACAATGAGAGAAAAAAACAAGTACATGTTTCAGGTGTAGACCCTTTGTCAGAACTGTGAAAAAGATATCCACTGAGATTGTGCCACTGCCCTCTCCCCAAACCCTTTTCATTTAGTTTCTTGTTAAATATTTGTCTGTTTTCTTTTTTAAATGTAATTGATTCTGATTCCCCAGTTGTTGCCAGTCAGAGAATTTGGTTCCTATCAAACATCTGAGAGTCATTTACGGTACAGAAGGAGCAGCCCATCGAGTCCATGCCTGCGGACCTATCCAGTCAGTCCCACTATCCTGTTCGATTATCATAGCCCTGCAAGTTTATTTCCTTCAAATGCCCATCCAACTTACTTTTGACATCATTGATTGTCTTCGCTTCCACCACCCTTGTGGACTGTGAGTTCCAGGTCATTTGGGCATTTCTTGCCCAAAACTTTCAATCTGTGTCCCATAGTCCTTGTATCATTAGTTAATGGGAACAGCTTTTCCTTGTCTAATTTATCTAAACCTGTCATAATCTTGTACACCTCTATCAAATCTACCCTCAATCTCCTGTGCTCTAAGAACTTGAGCAATAGGAGCAGGAGTAGACCATATGGCCCATCGAGCCTGCTCCACCATTCAATATGATCTTGGCTGATCTTAGGCTTCAACTCCACTTTCCCACCCGCTTACTATACCCAGTCTTAAAAGTATTCAACAATGGAGCATCCACAACCCTCTGGGGTAAAGAATTCCAAAGGTTCACAGCCCTTTGTGTGAAGTAATTTCTCCTCATCTTAGTCCAAAATGATCGGCCCCTTATCCTGAGACTGTGCCACCAGGTTTTAGATTCCCTGACCAATATAGACAGTCTCTCAGCATCTACCCTATCCAGCCCCTTCAGAATCCTCTGTGTTTCAATTAGATCGCCTCTCATTCTTCTAAACTCCGGAGAATATAAGCTCACTTTACTCAGCTTCTCATCATAGGACAACCGTTTAATCTCAGGGACCAATTTAGTAAATCTTCACAGCACCCCTCCAGTACAAGTATATCCTTTCTTAAATGTGGAAACCAAAACTGCACACAGTACTCCAGATGTGATCTCACCAAAACCCCTTATTCCTGTAAACCAATGCCACCGTAATAAAGGCCAACATAACATTTACCTTCTGAATTGCTTGCTGTACCTGCATGCTAATGTTCTGTGTTCCTGGTACAAGCACACCCAAGTCTGTTTGAACACTAACACTTACAAGTTTCACACCTTTTAAAAAATACTCTGCTTTTCTATTATGACCAAAGTGAATAACTTCACACTTCCCTGCATTATACTCCATTTGCTATCTTGTTGCCCACTCATTTTACCTGTCTATATTTCTTTGTAGCCTCTGTGTCCTCCCCACAGCTTACCTTTCCACCTACCTTTATATCATCAGCAAACTTAGATACATTAGTCTCTGTCTCTTCATTCAATTCATTGACATAGAGTGTAAATAGCTAAGGCGCCAGCATTGATCCTTGTGGCACGCCACTATTCACTTCGTACCAACTTGAAAATGTCTCGTTTACGTCCACCCTTTGCTTCCTGTCCTCATCCCAATGCTAATATACTACCCCGAACTCCATGAGCCCTTATCTTGCCTATTAACCTTGTGTGGGACCTTATCAAATGCCTTTCAGAAATCAAGAATATGACATCTACTGGTTCCACTTTATCTAGCCAAGGCATAGAATACAAGAGCAGAGAGGTTATGATGGAGCTGTATGAAACGCTAGTTAGGCCACAGCTGGTGTACTGTGTACAGTTCTGGGCACCACACTATAGGAAGGATGTGATTGCACTGGAGAGGGTGTAGAGGAGATTCACTAGGATGTTGCCTGGGCTGGAGCATTTCAACTATTAAGAGAAACTGAAAAGGCTAGGGTTGTTTTCCTTGGAGCAGAGAAGGCTGACGGGGGACATGATTGAGGTGTACAAGATTATGAGGGGCATTGATAGGTTAGATAGGAAGAAACTTTTTCCCTTAGCAGAGGAGTCAATAACCAGGGGGCATAGATTTAAGGTAAGGGGCAGGAGGTTTAGAGAGGATTTGAGGAAAAAATGTTTCACCCAGAGGGTGGTTGGAATCTGGAACACACTACCTGAAGATGTGGTAGAAGCAGGAACCCTCACAACATTTAAGAAGTATTTGGATGAGCACTTGAAACACTATAGCATACAATCCTACAGGCCAAGTGCTGAAAAATGGGATTAGAATAGATAGGTGCTCGATGGCTGGCATAGACACGATGGGCCAAAAGGCCTGTTTCTGTGCTGTTTCTATGACTCACTTTTTAGCCCTAGGTTAGCGTCTATTTCTGATATGGAACTTGGGTCTTCTACTGTGAAGACAAACACAAAATATTTGTTTAATGCCACTGCCATTTCCTCAATCCTCATGATAATTTCTCCTGTCTCTGCTTCTAAGGAACCAATGTTTACTTTAGCCACTCTCTTCCTTTTTATATACCTAGAAAAGCTCTTAAAATCTGTTTTTATATTACTGGCTAATTTACTCTCATTATATTTTTTCCTTTATCAACATTTTGGTGGCCCTTTGCTGGTTTCCAAAACACCCCCAATCCTCAGACTTGCAACTCTTTTTTGCAATATTGTTCTTCTTTTAATCTAATACTATCCTTAACTTCCTGAGTGAGCCACGATGGGTCTTTCTTGCTGAGTTTTTGTTTTTCCAATGGAATGCATTTTTGTTGAACATTTTGAATTGTTTCTTTAAAGGTTTCCCACTGTTCATTTACCGCTATACCTTTTAGTCTATTTTCCCAATTTACCTTAGCCAGTTCTCCCCTACTGACATAACTGACTTTGTTTAAGTTTAATATTCTTGTTTCTGATTGGAGTATGCCACTTTCAAACTTAACATGGAATTCAATGGTATTATGATCACTATTTCCAAGTGGATCCTTTACCATGACGTTATTAATTAACCCTACTTCATTACGCAATACTAGATCTAAGATAACTTTATCCCTAATTGGTTCCACAGCATATTGCTCCAAGAAACTGTCCCGAAAACATTCTACAATCTCATCTTGTAGCCCGCTCTTGCCAATTTTATTGTCCCAGCCTATATGAAGATTAAATTCCCCCACAATTATTACGTTGCCGTTGTTCAAGCTCCAATAATTTCTTGTTTAATGCTCTGTCCAACGGTATAACTACTGTTAGGGGACCTATAAACTACGCCTGCCAGTGTTTTCTGATTCTTGCTATTTCTAATTTCCACCCACACTGATTCGACTGCATGATCTTCAGAGGCCAGATCCTTTCTCACTAAAGTCCTTATGTCATCCTTTACTATCAGGGCTACCCCTCCCTACCTCTCCTCCTTTGCCAGTCTGTCTGTTTTTCTGAAATATTGTGTACCCTATAATATTTATTTCCCAACCTTGATCACCTTGTAACCAAGTCTCTGTAATGGCGGTTAGATCTAAATCATTTACCTCTATTTGTGCCACAAGTTCATCAATCTTATTGCAGGTGCTTCACACATTCAGATATAGAACCTTTAATATATCTTTTTTACTTCTATTCCCTGCAATGACCTTATTCGCTGATGTACAATTTGTGTTGAACTCTGTCCCTTCCTGTCCCATTCTGCTTGTCTCTACCCACAATGCTATTGTTACGATACATCGACCTTTCTCTTTGGATTTCGAAATCTCCCCTCTCCCAAACCCTTCCCCCACTCTGTTAGTTCACAACATCTAGTCTTATCTGCTGCCTCACTCTTACGTTTGTGCGCTCTATCCCTTCCTGCCACACTGGTTGTCATTACCCTTATTGCTATCTTGCTCTCTTGCCTTCTCCTCTCTCTTTAAATTATCACATCTACCCTCCTTGATCCCTCACTCCCACTATTTAATTTAAACCTCTCACTACTGCCCTTGTTATACAACCCACCAGAAAACTGGTCCCAGCACAGTTCAAGTGAAGATCATCCCAAAGGAACAGCTCCCACTTTCATCATTCCTGGTGCCAGTGCCCCAAGAATGAAAAACCCATTTCTCCCACACTAATCTTTGAGCCACGCATTTAACTCTCATATTTTATTTACCCTATGCCAATTTTCACGTGGCTCAGGTAATAACCCAAAGATTATTACTTTTGAGGTTCTGCTTTATAATTTATCCCTTAGCTGCTCATACTCCCAATATAGAACCTCTTTCCTAGTCCTATCTATGTTGCTGGTACCCTCCCACTGTAGGTTCCTCTCCAGCCCTGAGCAGATGTCCAGAACCCCAGCAGACAACACAGCCTTCTGGACTCTTGCTCTTGGCTACAGAAAATTGTGTCTATCCCCCTGACTATACTGTCCCCGACAACCACTACAATCCTTTTAACTCCCCCCACTTGAATGGCTTCTTGTCCTACATAGAGTCATCGAGTTATACAGCACAGAAACAGGCCCTTCAGCCCATCGTGTCTGTGCCGGCTATCAAGCACCTAACTATTCTAATCCCATTTTCCAGCACTTGGACCATAGCCCTGTATGCTATGGTATTTCAAGTGCTCATTTAAATACTTTTTAAATGTTGTGAGGGTTCCTGCCTCTACCACATCTTCAGGCAGTGCGTTCCAGATTCCAACCACCCTCTGGGTGAAAAGAATTTTCCTCAAATCCCCTCTAAACCTCCTGCCCCTTACCTTAAATCTATGCCCCCTGGTTATTGACTCCTCTGTTGAGGGAAAAAGTTTCTTCCCATCTATCCTATCTAGGCCCCTCATAATTTTGTACACCTCAATCATGTCCCCCTTCAGCCTTCCCTGCTCTAAGGAAAACAACCCTAGCCTTTTCAGTCTCTCTTCATAGCTGAAATGCTCCAGCCCAGGCAACATCCTGGTGAATCTCCTCTGCACCCTCTCCAGTGCAATCACATCCTTCCTATAGTGTGGTGACCAGAACTGTACACAGTACTCCAACTGTGGCCGAATTAGCATTTTATACAGCTCTATCATAATCTCCCTGCTCTTATATTTTATGTCTCAGCTAATAAAGGCAAGTATCCCATATGCCTTCCTAACCATCTTATCGACCTGTGCTGCTGCCTTCAGTGATCTATGGACAAGTACACCAAGGTCCCTCTGACCCTCTGTACCTCCTAGGGTCCTACCATCCATTGTTTATTCCCTTGCCTTGTTAGTCCTCCCAAAATGCATCACCTCTCACTTCCCAGGATTACATTCCATTTGCCACTGCTCCGCCCATCCTACCAGCCCATCTATATCATCCTGTAATCGAAGGCATTCCTCCTCACTATTCACGACACCACCAATTTCCGTGTCATCTGCGAACTTACTGATCATACCTCCTACATTCATGTCTAAATCATTAATGTACACTACAAACAGCAAGGGTCCAAGCACCGAACCCTGTGGTACACCACTGGTCACAGGCTTCCACTCACAAAAACTACTCTCGATCATTACCCTCTGCCTCCTGCCACTAAGCCAATTTTGGATCCAATTTACCAAATTGCCCTGGATCCCTTGGGCTCTTACCTTCTTAACCAATCTCCCATGTGGGACCTTATGAAAAGCCTTACTTATGTCCATGTAGATTACATCAACTGCCTTACCCTCATCACAGTGGCGCAGTGGTTAGCACCGCAACCTCACAGCTCCAGCGACCCAGGTTCAATCCTGGGTACTGCCTGTGTGGAGTTTGCAAGTTCTCCCTGTGTCTGCGTGGGTTTCCTCCGGGTGCTCCGGTTTCCTCCCACAGCCAAAAGACTTGCGGGTTGATAAGTAAATTGGCCATTATAAATTGCCCCTAGTATAGGTAGGTGGTAGGGTAATATAGGGACAGGTGGGGATGTGGTAGGAATATGGGATTAGTGTAGGATTAGTATAAATGGGTGGTTAATGGTCAGCACAGACTCGGTGGGCCAAAGGGCCTGTTTCAGTGCTGTATCTCTAAATCTACACATCTAGTCACCATCTCAAAAAATTCAATCAAGTTCGGTAGACATGCTCTCCCTTTGACAAAGCCATGTTGACTATCCCTGATTTATCCCTCCCTTTCCAAATGGAGATTAATCCTGTCCCTCAGAATTTTTTCCAATATATTCCCAACCATTGATGTTAGACACACCAGCCTGTAATTACCTGGTTTATCCCTGCTACCCTTCTTGCATAATGGTACCACTGTCCTCCAATCCTCTGATACCTCTCCTGTGGCCAGACAGGATTTGAAAATTTATGTCAGAGTCCCTGCTATCTCCTCCCTTGCCTCACATAACAGCCTGGGATACAGATCATCTGGGCCTGGGAATTTATCCAATTTCAAGCCTGCTAAAACAGCTAATACTTCCACCCTTTCAATGCTAATATGTTCAAGTATATCACAATCCCCCTCCCTGATCTCTACACCTACATCGTCCTTCTCCATAGTGAACACAGATGAAAAGTAATCATTTAAAACCTCACCTATGTCCTCTGGCTCCATACACAGATTGCCATTTTGGTCCCTAATGGGCCCTACTCTTTCCCTAATTATCCTCTTGCCCTTAATATACTTATAAAACACCTTAGGATTTTCCTTTATCTTGCCCACCAGTGTTTTTTCATGTCCTCTTGTCGCTCTCTTAATTACTTTTTTCAGTAACCCCCCCTACACTTTCTATACACCTCTAGTGCCTCCGCTGTTTTCAGCACTCTGAAGCTGCCGTAAGCCTCCTTTTTTTCCCTTATCCAATCCTTTATATCCCTTGACATCCAGGATTCCCTGGATTGGTTGGTCCTAACTTTCACCTTAACAGGTACACGTTGGCTCTGAACTCTCACTATTTCCTCTTTGACTTCCACTTTTCTGATGTAGACTTTCCGACAAGTAGCTGCTCCTAGTCCACTTTGGCCAGATTCTGTTTTTATCATTTTGAAAATGGCCTTCCCCCAATTAAGTACCTTTATTTCTGGTCCATCTTTGTCCTTTTCCATAACTAACCTAAATCTTACAGAGTTATGATCACTATCCCTAAAATGCACCCCCACTGACACTTCTACCACTTGTCCGGCTTCATTCCCTGGTATTAGGTCCAGTACTGCCCCTTCTCTTGCAGGACTTTCTACATACTGGCTCAAAAAGCTCTTCTGTATGGATTTTAAGAATTCTGCCCCCTTGAAGCCTTTTGCACTAAAACTATCCCAGTTGATATTGGGGAAGTTGAATTCCCCTACTATTATTACCCTATTATTTTTACACCTCTCTGAGATTTGCCTACATATCTGCTCCTCTATCTCTCCCTGACTGTTTGGAGGTCTGTAGTACACTCCCAACCAAATGAATGCCCCCTTTTTGTTTTTAAGGTCTACCCATATGGCCTCATTTGAGGAACCTTCTAAGATATCATCCCTCCTTACTGCAGTAATTGACTCCTTGATCAACAGTGCAATACCACCTCCTCTTTTACACCCTCCCCTGTCATGCCTGAAGATTCTATACCCTGGAATATTGAGCTGCCAGTTCTGCCCCTCCCTCAACCATGTCTGTGTGATAGCAATAATATCATATTCTCATGTGCTAGTCAACGCCCTCAATTCATCAACTTTACTCGTAAGACTCCTTGCATTTAAATTGATGCAATCCAGCCTTGCATTTTTCACTTGTGCCTTAACAGGTCTATATTTGCTCTTCCTTCCAGACTGACTAATTTTCTCTTCTATATTTGACTGTGCATCACCCCCTACTGTAGCTTCACTCTGTATCCCATCCCCCTGCCAAATTAGTTTAAACAGCACCCCCCCCCCCATCCCCCACCCCCAACAACAGCACTAGCAAACCTCCCAGCAAGGATGTTGGTCCCGTTCCGATTCAGGTCCGACCCGTCCAACTTGTACAGATCCCGCCTTTTCCAGAAACAGATCCAGTGATCCAGGAAAGCCCTCCCTCCTGCACTATCACCTCAGCCACGCATTCATCTGCTCTATCCTCCTATTCCTATGCTCACCAGCAGGTGTCACCATGAGTAATCCAGAGATTACAACCTTTGAGGTCTTGCTTTTTAATCTGCTATCTCGCTCCCTAAATTCTTGTTGCAGGACCTCATCCCTCTTTCTACCTATGTCTTTGGTACCAATATGTACCACAGTGCCATGGTCAGTTCACTTATCCACTCTGCAGCTCCCGCTTTCATCCATACACATTGAAAGAACCTCAAACTTGAGGGACAATTACAAGGGCTGAGGTTCCTCCACTTCTGTCTTCTTGATCGCCTTACCTGCCTGACACACAGTCACACCCTCCTGCCCTGACCATGGACCAAATCAGGAGACCCTATCCTAAGGAGTGTGACTGCCTTCTGGAACAAAGTGTCCAGGTAACTTTCCTCTTCCCTGATGCATCACAGTGTCTGTAGCTTGGCCTCCAGCTCAATGATTCCGAGCTGAAGCTCCTCGATCTGAAGACACTTACTGCAGACATGTTTGCTGTGGATCACACTGGCATCCACCAGCCCCCACATTCTGCAGACGCAACGCATCACCTGCCCTGCCATCTGTATAATGTGTTAACTTTTTTTTATTAACTTATAATTAATAAACCCTACTACTACTAATAAGCTTTACGGCTGCTAGTAAACCTTACCACTACTAATAAAACCTTACTAATAAATTACCTGAGTCTCAGAAAATTCTTATTCTTATTATTTCAATTAATGTTATACTAATCCCAATTTAAATGTTTTTTGTTTCGATAAGTGAAAAAGAGAAAATGTTCACCAACAAACAACTAGCATTTTTTTGCCGGAACATCACACGTCAATTCCTCTTTACTCCTCTGCATCAATTTCACAGTGAGGCACTGTGAAAAGCTTTTCCTAGTGTCTCCCCTCACTTTGTTTGGATGATCATTACAAATTTAGGACTCAGTTATTAACCAGAGAAAATCATTATTTCCTGATTTACTTTGTTAAGTCCACCAATAACTTTGAACACTTCTATCAGAACTCTTCTATTAATATCACACACAGCGATTTCAACTCATCCACGATTTCCACTGGGACTGCAGTGGTTCATAAATGCTGCTCACCACCACCTTCTCGAGGGCAACTAAGAATGGGCAATAAACACCAAACTTGGAGTTGTGACAAAAAGTGAGGATGATGTGAACTGCCTGCAACAGGACATAGATAGGCTAGCAGAATGGGCAGAGAGGTGGCAGATGGAATTTAATACTGACAGGTGTGAGGTGATGTATTTGACAGAAGGGATAGGGAGAGGTATTCTATACCTAACGGCACAGTTCTAAAACATGTGCAGGAACAGAGAGATCTGGGGACGTATGTGCATTGATCTTTGAAGGTGGCGGGACATATTCAGAGAGTGGTTAGTAGAGCATAAGAGATCTTGTCATAGAGATACAGCACTGAAACAGGCCCTTTGGCCCACTGAGTCTGTGCTGACCAACAACCACCCATTTATACTAATCCTACATTAATCCCATATTCCCTACCACATCCCCACCATCTACCTACACTAGGGGCAATTTACAATGACCAATTTACCGATCAACCTGCAAGTCTTTGGCTGTGGGAGGAAACTGGAGCACCCGGTGGAAACCCACACGGTCACAGGGAGAACTTGCAAACGTCGCACAGGCAGTACCCAGAACCGAACCCAGGTCGCTAGAGCTGTGAGGCTGCGGTGTTAACCGCTGTGCCGCCCTTCATAAATAGAGGCATTGAGTACAAAAGTATCTCAGTCATTTCAGAGTCATCTCAGAGTCATCTCAGTCCCAGGACATCACTGCAGGTGTTCCTCAGGGTAGTGGCCTAGGCCCAACCATCTTCAGCTGCTTCATCAATCATCTCCCCTCCATCATAAGGCCAGAAATGGGGATGTTCGCTGTTGATTGCACAATGTTCAGCACCATTCTCAACTCCTCAGATACTGAAGCAGCCCGTGTTCAAGTGCAGCAAGACCTGGACAATATCCAGGCTTGGGCTGATGAGTGGCAAGTAACATTCACACCACACAAGTGCCCGGCAGTGACCATCTCAAACAAAAGAGTATCTAACCATCTCCCCTTCATGTTCAATGGCATCACCATCACTGATTCACCCATTATCAACATCCTGGGGGTTACCATTGATCAGAAACTGAACTGGACCAGCCACATGATACTGTGGCTACAAGACTAGGTCAGAGGCTGAGAATTCTGTGGTAAGTAACTCACCTCCTGACTCCTCAAAGCCTATCCACCATCTACAAGACACAAGTCAGGAGTGTGATGGAATACTCTCCACTTGCCTGGATGGGAGCAGCTCCAACAACACTCAAGAAGCTCGACACCATCCAGGACAAAGCAGCCCACTTGATTGGCACCCCATCCATCACCATCAACATTCTCTCGCTTCACCACTGACCCACAGTGGCAGCAGTGTGTACCATCTAGAAGATGCACTGCAGCAACTCACCAAGGCTCCTTCGACAGCACATTCCAAACCTGTGACCTCTACCAGCTAGAGGGCAGCAGATGTCTGGGAACACCACCACCTGCAAGTTCCCCTCCAAACCACACACCATCCTGACTTGGAACTATGTCGCCGTTTCTTCACTGTTGCTGGGTCAAAGTCCTGGACCTCCCTTGCTGGCTGTACTGTGGATGGACCTGGACCCCAAGGATTGCAGCTGTTCAAGAAGGCAGCTCACCACCACCTTATCAAGGGCAATTAGGGATGGACAATAAATGCTGGCCTAGCCAGCGATGCCCACATCCCATGAATGAAAAAAAAAGATGTTATACAGGAAAAACTATTCCCATTAACTAATGATACAAGGATCATGGGACAAAGACTGAAGGCTTTGGGCAAGAGGTGCAGGGAGGATATGAGGCAGCACTTTTTTACGCAGCGAGTGGCAATGACCTTGAACTCGCTGCCCACAAGTGTAGTGTAGTGTAAGTGGGAACAATCGATGATTTCAAGAGGAAGTTAGATGGCCACTTGAAGGAAATAAATTTGCAGGGCTGCAGGGATCGAGTGTGGATGCGGGACTGATTGGATAGCTCTGTGGAAAGCCAGCATAGATTTGATGGGCTGAATGGCCTCCTTCTGTGCCATAAATGACTCTATGACTGTGTGACTTTATGACCAGCCTTGCCAGCAACATCCACATCCCAAGAATACTTCCCCCGCCCCTCCCTACAGCACCAAAGGATTCCTGGCACCTGTTGAATCAAGGAGCATAAAGAGACATTGTAGGAGGCAGAATTTTCACCGGCATTTAGCTGGAATGTTAAAAGAAAAAATATATCTGCCACCAAGGGTGAAGTGATTATGTGAAGTGATTATGTGAGATTTAGGCCTTAATCACCATAACCCATAATTGTGGCCAAAGGGAAATAAAAATGATGATTTCACAGGAAATGTAACGATTCAATTCAAACGTGTGCTTTGAACAAAAAACTTCAATGGTTTTGGCTTTCCAATTTCTGGTTACTGAATAGAAACATATATTTAGTTCTTTATTATTCTACTCTTGTCTCTCTCTGTTCTGTTGGTTTGTTATAGTAGTTCTTGGTGCGTAGTTTAATTTACTGCAAGTGTGGCATTTCCCAGTAATTAACTGAAACTTATTTTGCTATAAACTTGCAGTGAAGCTGGTTTGCAGGCCTAATGGGTAATGGGTGATACCATGTAGCTCAATTCCCAACGGTGGTGAATTAGTAGATCTCAGGTGGCCTGAGTGCCCATAGATTAGAGAAGGGGAAAAAATCAGGGTTCACCTGAGCTGTGGCTCACTAAGAAGCATTCTTGTATTTGAATTAGCAGGCTTGTGGGTTCAAGTCCCCCTCTGGAGATTCAAGTTTAAAATTTAGCCTGACAGCACTGAGGGAGTTCCGTGCTCTCAGGTGAGATGTTAAATCAAGAGGGCAGTTAGGAGTCAACCACATTGCTGTGGGTTTGGAGTCACATGTAGGCCAGACCAGATAAGGACAGCAGATTTCCTTCCCTAAAGGACATTAGTGAACCAGATGGGTTTTTACCACAATTGATGATAGTTTCATGGCATTATAAATGAGAGTAGCTTTCAATTGCAGATTTAAAAAAAATAATTAATTGAATTTAAACTCCATCAGCTGCTATGGTGGGATTAAAACCTGTCTCTCCAGGACATTAGCCTGGGCCTCTGCATTACTAGTTCAGTGACATTACCACTGCATTTGAGCAGTAGTCAACATTAAATACAACAGAGCCTGGAGCAGTTTTGTTTTTCACTGAGAGCCTCTTATCTTACCATTAGGTATTAAAGTGGTCTTCCCCTCCCATTCAGAATAGAAGGCAGTCCCGCTGAGGCGAATCCCAATAAATCTGTTCTAGCTGTGCTTCACGAGAGAGTAGGCACAAGGATCAAAGAAACACATTAGCTCTGTGTGCCCATCAGGTGTATCAGGTGCATTTTTACAGGGTTGGTTTCCTTTTCTGTTAAACAGCAGCTGAAATAAGATCAAATACTCGGGAGACAGACTTGGGTCATTTGCTGCTTGCAATGTGTTGCTTTAATGTTCGTCTTTAAGCCCTAACGCGGCACTGCATCAAAATGTTCTCCTCTCCTCTCGCTCCACCACCCACCTTCCCCTCCCCCCACAAAAAGCATGTTATGATTATCAAGTAGAAAGCACATCATTAATAAAAAAAGACAGCTGAACAAGGGACTCTACGGAAACAGTTTGGGTCAGGTCTAGAGTAGAACTGATGCGTTCACCTAACACCCAATTGCTTGATGTGAACGGAACAATAGACAGATGAAATTAGTAAAAGATATTAATAAAAGCCCATGAGATACAGGGGAATGTGGCAAGTTGGATCCAAAATTGGCTCAGCGACAGGAAACAAAGGGTAATAGCTGATGGATATTTTTGTGAATGGAAGGCGGTTTCCAGTGGTGTTCCACAGGATTCAGTGTTGGGTTCCTTGCTATTTGTGGTATATATTAATGATTTGGGGGGAGGCGGTGGCGTAGTGGTATTGTCACTGGACTAATAACCCAGAGACCCAGGGTATTGCTCTGGGGACATGAGTTCAAAGCCCACCACTGCAGAAGGTGGAATTTGAATTCAATTAATAAATCTGGAATTTAAAAAAAGCTAGTCTAATGATGGCCACGAAACCATTGTCAATTGTTGTAAAAACCCATCTGGTTCACTAATGTCCTTTAGGGGAAGAAATCTTTGACTCCAGACTCACAGCAATGTGGTTGACTCTTACATGCCCTCTGAAATGGCATAGCAAGCCATTCAGTTGTATCTAACCGCTACGAAGCCAATAACAAGGAATGAAACCAGACGGACCACCAGGCACCAACCTAGGCACCGGAAACGACGACGACAACGGCAAACCCAGTCCTGTCGACCCTGCAAAGTCCTCCTTACTAACATCTGGGGGCTTGTGCCAAAGTTGGGAGAGCTGTCCCACAGACTAGTCAAGCAACAGCCTGATATAGTCATACTCACGGAATCATACCTGACAGATAATGTCCCAGACACTGCCATCACCATCCCCGGGTATGTCCTGTCCCACCGGCAGGACAGACCCAGCAGAGGTGGCGGCACAGTGATATACTGTAGGGAGGGAGTTGCCCTGGGAGTCCTCAACATCGACTCTGGACACCATGACGTCTCATGGCATCAGGTCAAACATGGGCAAGGTAACCTCCTGCTGATTTACCACCTACTGCCCTCCCTCAGCTGATGAGTCAGTACTCCGCCATGTTGAACAGCACTTGGAGGAAGCATTGAGGGTGGCAAGGGCACAGAATGTACTCTAGTTGGGGGCCTTCAATGTCCATCACCAAGAGTGGCTTGGTAGCACCACTACTGACCGAGCTGGCTGAGTACGAAAGGACATAGCTGCTAGACTGGGTCTGCGGCAGGTGGTGAGGGAACCAACAAGAGGGGAAAACATACTTGACCTCATCCTCACCAACCTGCCTGCCGCAGATGCTTCTGTCCATGACAGTATTGGTAGGAGTGACCACCGCACAGTCGTTGTGGAGACGAAGTCCCGCCTTCACATTGAGGATACCCTCCATCGTGTTGTGTGGTACTATCACCGTGCTAAATGGGATAGATTTCGAACAGATCTAGCAATGCAAAACTGGGCATCCATGAGACGCTGTGGGCCAGCAGCAGCAGCAGAATTGTACTCAACCAAAATCTGTAAACTCATGGCCCAGCATATCCCCCACTCTACCATTACCATCAAGCCAGGAGACCAATCCTGGTTCAATGAAGAGTGCAGGAGGGCATGCCAAGAGCAGCATCAGGCATACCTCAAAATGAGGTGTCAACCTGGTGAAGCTACAACACAGGACTATCTGCGTGCCAAACAACGTAAGCAGCATGCGATGGACAGAGCTAAGCGATCACATAACCAATGGATCAGATCTAAGCTCTGCAGTCCTGCCACTTTCAGCTGTGAATGGTGGTGGACAATTAAGCAACTAACTGGAGGAGGTGGCTCCACAAATATCCCCATCCTCAATGATGGGGGAGCCCAGCACATCAGTGCGAAAGATAAGGCAGAAGCATTTGCAACAATCTTCAGCCAGAAGTGCCGAGTTGATGATCCATCTCGGCCTCCTCCTGAAGTCCCCAGCATCATAGATGCCAGACTTCAGCCAATTCGATTCACTCAGCGTGATATCAAGAAACGACTGAAGGCACTGGATACTGCAAAGGCTATGGGCCCTCACAATATTCCGGCAATTGTACTGAAGACCTGTGCTCCAGAACTTGCTGCACCCCTAGCCAAGCTGTTCCAGTACAGCTACAACATTGGCATCTACCCAGCAATGTGGAAAATTGCCCAGGTATGTCCTGTACACAAAAAGCAGGACAAGTCCAACCCGGCCAATTACTGCCCCATCAGCCTACTCTCAATCATCAGTAAAGTGATGGAAGGAGTCATCAACAGTGCCATCAAGCGGCACTTGCTTAGCAATAATCTGCTCAGTGACGCTCAATTTGGGTTCCACTCAGGCCACTCAGCTCCTAACCTCATTGCAGCCTTGGTTCAAACATGGACAAAAGAGCTGAACTCAAGAGGTGAGCTGAGATGAGAATGATTGTCCTTGACATCAAGGCAGCATTTGACAGAGTATGGCATCAAGGAACCCTAGCAAAACTGAAGTCAATGGGAATCAGGGGGAAAACCCTCTGCTGTCTGGAGTCATACCTAGCGCAAAGGAAGATGGTTGTGGTTGTTGGAGGTCAATCATCTGAGCTCCAGGACATCACTGCAGGAGTTCCTCAGGGTAGTGTCCTAGGCCCAACCATCTTCAGCTGCTTCATCAATGACCTTCCTTCAATCATAAGGTCAGAAGTGGGGATGTTTGCTGATGATTGCACAAGGTTCAGCACCATTCGCAACTCCTCAAATACTGAAGCAGTCCGTGTAGAAATGCAGCAAGACTTGGACAATATCCAGGCTTGGGCTGATAAGTGGCAAGTAACATTCGCGCCACACAAGTGCCAGGCAATGACTATCTCGAACAAGAGAGAATCTAACCATCTCCCCTTGACATTCAATGGCATTACCATCGCTGAATCTCCCACTATCAACATCCTGGGGGCTACCATTGACCAGAAACTGAACTGGAGTAGCCATATAAATACCGTGGCTACAAGAGCAGGTCAGAGGCTAGGAATCCTGCGGCAAGTAACTCACCTCCTGACTCCCCAAAGCCTGTCCACCATCTACAAGGCACAAGTCAGGAGTGTGATGGAATACTCTCCACTTGCCTGGATGGGTGCAGCTCCAACAACACTCAAGAAGTTCGACACCATCCAGGACAAAGCAGCCCGCTTGATTGGCACTCCATCTACAAACATTCACTCCCTCCACCACCGACGCACAGTGTCAGCAGTGTGTACCATCTCCAAGATGCACTGCAGCAACGCACCAAGGCTCCTTAGACAGCAGCTTCCAAACCCGCGACCTCTACCAACTAGAAGGACAAGGGCAGCAAATGCATGGGAACACCACCACCTGCAAGTTCCCCTCCAAGTCACACACCATCCTGACTTGGAACTATATCGCTGTTCCTTCACTGTCGCTGGGTCAAAATCCTGGAACTCCCTTCCTAACAGCACTGTGGGTGTACCTACCCCATATGGACTGCAGCGGTTCAAGAAGGCAGCTCACCACCACCTTCTCAAGGGCAATTAGGGATGGTCAATAAATGCTGTCCTGGCCAGTGACACCCAAATTCCATGAATGAATTTAAAAAAAATTGGACTTAAATGTGGGAGGCATGATTGGGAAATTTGCAGATGACACAAAAATTGGCCATGTAGTTGATAATGAAGAGGAAAGCTGTAGACTCCAGAAAGAAATCAAAGGTTTGGTTAAGTGGGTGGAAAAGTGGCAAATGGAATTCAGTCCGGAGAAGTGTGAGGTAATGCATTTGGGGAGGGCAAACAAAGCAAGGGAATAGACAATAAACAGGAGGATATTGAGAGGGTTAGAAGAAGTGAGAGATCTTGGAGTGCATGTGCACAGGTCCCTGTAGGTGGCAGGAAAGGTAGGTAAAGTGGTCAAGAAAGCATAGATTTTTTTTTTAGATTTAGAAATACAGCACTGAAACAGGCCCTTCGGCCCACCGAGTCTGTGCCGACCATTAACCACCCATTATACTAATCCTACACTAATCCCATATTCCTACCACATCCTCACCTGTCCCCATATTTCCCTACCACCTACCTATACTCGGGGCAATTTATAATGGCCAATTTACCTATCAACCTGCAAGTCTTTTGGCAGTGGGAGGAAACCAGAGCACCCAGAGGAAACCCACGCAGACACAGGGGGAACTTGCAAACGCCACACAGGCAGTACCCAGAATTGAACCCGGGTCGCTGGAGCTGTGAGGCTGCAGTGCTAACCACTGCGCCACTGTGCCGCGAGATCCAGAGATCCGAAGGAGCGGGAGTGCCGGCCACCAGCACCAATAAGGCACTGAAAAGGATGGCGGGAGTGGGTAAGTAATTAATTCCTCTATTTCAAGAAATTAACATATGTAAATTTCGGTCTCATCGCCGAGTGGCGGGGAGGGGGTTGCTGGTGGTGGTGGGGCTGCCACAAGGCCTCGCCGCTGCCAGCAATATCAGGCCGGACCTTTCTGTGCCGAGGCCCACATCGGGCCTCTGCCGAAGGCATTTTCCGGCCTGCTCCCCCTGCCACGAGCTCCGACATAGGGGGAGCTGTAAAATTCAGCCCAGTGCAACATCCCAAGGCACAGGAGTGATTATGAGACAACAATTTGGCACCGAACCAGATAAGGAGATATTCGGGCAGGTGACCAAAAGCTTGGAAAAAGTGATAGGAGGAGACAGAGTAGGGAGAAGGAGCGTTTTAGTGCGGGAATTCCAGAGCTTAGTGAAACCAGCTTATCCAACAGTGCTCTCTGTAAAGCTCAACAAGGAACTCCTTATGGCTTCATTAGCAAATGCACTGCCCAAGTGTGAAAATGAGCCATACAAAACATAAAAAAATCGCAGGTCAGATCCCTGGTCTCTGATGAATTAAGGTGCTTTTATATTTGTGCTTATGCTTCCTCCAGTTTCAAGGCAGAAATTTCCGTGTACCATTCTCTCACTTTTACATTTAGGCTGACAAGGCTTGTGGCCGTTCAAACAAAGCCCCACAGAATAAAACCACATGGGACCAGCTTGCTATATCTGTTTAACTAAAAGGATCTCCCCTATCCATGGAAAGAGAAGCAGAGTTAACGTTTCGGGTCAGTGACCCTTCTTCGGAACTGACAAATATTAGAAAAGTCACAGATTATAAACAAGTGAGGTGGGGGTTGGGCAAGAGATAACAAAGGAGAAGGTGCAGATTGGACCAGGCCACATAGCTGACCAAAAGGTCACGGAGCAAAGGCAAACAATATGTTAATGGTGTGTTGAAAGACAAAGCATTAGTACAGATTAGGTGTGAATATACTGAATATTGAACATCAGCAAGTGCAAACCTGAAGAAAAACAACCTGAAAAAAACAGTGGGTAAGCAAACTGAACAAACTAAGATGAAATGAAATAAATGCAAAAAAAGATTGTAAAAAATGTAAAAAGGAATGCAAAAAAAAGGAAGAAAAAATAACTAAAAATGACTAAAAAAGCGAATACAGTATACCACATTGAAAGAAGTACAAGTAAATCGCTGCTTCACCTGAAAGGAGTGTTTGGGGCCTGGGATAGTGAGGAGAGAGGAGGTAAATGGGCAGGTATTACACCTCCTGCGATTGCAAGGGAAGGTGCCCTGGGACGGGGACGAGGTGGTGGGGGTAATGGAGGAGTGGACCAGGGTGTCGCGGAGGGAACGATCCCTTCGGAATGCTGACAGGGGAAGGGAGGGGAAGATGCGACTGGTAGTGGCATCACGCTGGAGGTGGCGAAAATGGCGGAGGATGATCCTTTGGATATGGAGGCTGGTGGGATGAAAAGTGAGGACAAGGGGAACCCTGTCACGGTTCTGGGAGGGAGGGGAAGGGGTGAGGGTAGAGGTGCGGGGAATGGGTCGGACACGGTTGAGGGCCCTGTCAACCACAGTGGGGGGAAATCCTCGGTTGAGGAAAAAGGTCATATCAGAAGCACCGTCATGGAAGGTAGCATCATCAGAGCAGATGCGTCGGAGACGGAGGAACTGGGAGAATGGAATGGAGTCCTTACAGGAGGTAGGGTGTGAAGAAGTGTAGTCGAGGTAGCTGTGGGAGTCAGTGGGCTTATAATGGATATTGGTAGACAACCTATCCCCAGAGATGGAGACAGAGAAGTCGAGGAAGGGAAGGGAAGTGTCAGAGATGGACCATGTAAAGGTGAGAGAAGGGTGGAAGTTGGAAGCAAAGTTGATAAAGTTTTCTAGTTCGGGGCGGGAGCAGGAAACGGCACCGATACAGTCATCAATGTACCGGAAAAAGAGTTGGGGGAGGGGGCCTGAGTAGGACTGGAACAAAGAATGCTCGACATATCCCACAAAAAGACAGGCATAACTAGGACCCATGCGAGTACCCATAGCGACACCTTTTACTTGAAGGAAATGCATGGAGTTGAAGGAGAAGTTGTTCAATGTGAGAACAAGTTCAGCCAGGCAGAGGAGGGTGTTGGTGGATGGGGACTGGTTGGGCCTCTGTTCCAGGAAGAAGCGGAGAGCCCTCAAACCATCCTGGTGGGGGATGGAGGTGTAGAGCGATTGGACGTCCATAGTGAAGAGGAGGCGGTTGGGACCAAGAAACTGGAAATTGTCAAAATGACGTAGGGCGTCAGAAGAGTCACGGATGTAGGTGGGAAGAGACTGGACCAGCGGAGAAAAGATAGAGTCTAGATAGGAAGAAATAAGTTCAGTGGTTGAGGAGCAGGCTGACACAATGGGTCTGCCGGGACAGTCCCGTTTGTGGATTTTGGGAAGGAGGTAGAAGCGGGCTGTCCGGGGTTGCGGGACTATGAGGTTGGAAGCTGTAGAGGGAAGATCTCCAGAGGAGATGAGGTCAGTGACAGTCCTTTGGACGGTGGCTTGATGTTCGGTGGTGGGGTCATGGTCCAGAGGGAGGTAGGAAGAGGTGTCTGTGAGTTGGCGTTGAGCTTCTGCAAGGTAGAGGTCGGTACGCCATACAACAACAGCACCACCCTTGTCTGCATGACCATGTCGGGGTTAGACCTGAGAGAACGGAGTGCCTCAAGTTCAGAGGGGGACAGGTTAGAGTGAGTGAGGGGGGCAGAGAAATTGAGACGACCAATGTCTCGCCGACAGTTTTCAATGAAGAGATCAAGAGCGGGTAAGAGGCCAGGGGGAGGGGTCCAGGTAGAGGGAGAATGCTGGAGGCGGGTGAATGGGTCTGCTGGTCGGGGGGAGGACTCCTGGTTGAAGAAGTGAGCCCGGAGGCGGAGGCGACGGAAGAAGAGCTCAACGTCATGCCGAGCGCGAAATTCATTGAGGTGGGGGCGTAAGGGGATAAAACTGAGACCTTTGCTGCGTACAGATCGCTCAGCATCAGAGAGGGGGAGGTCAGAGGGTATAGTGAATACACGGCAAGGGTCAGATCAGAAGGGGTGGGGTCAGAGGGAAGTGAAGCGGAAGGAGGATCTGGAGGGGCATTAGTCCCCATCAGCTGCTGGAGCTTGCGTTCCTTAACACCTGAAAGGAAGAAAAAAAGTTTTTTGTTAATGCGTCGGATGAGACGTAAGATGAGATGAAACTGCGGAGTAGAACAGATTTGAGATAAGGTGAGACGGTGCTGCTGGAGAGAGAGGTCCAGTGTGTGCATATGGCGGCGCATAGCACTGAGTGTGGATCTCAGGATGCGGCGAGAGTAGCAGTCCGAGGAACATTGTATTTCTCGGAGATACCTGTGATCCTGGGTGGTTTCAAAGCATGATGGGTGAAACTGCAGTTGGAATCCACGTGGAATCAGTCGGAGCCGGAGACAGTCACTGAGGAAGGAGATGTGGCTGTGAAAACGAGTTTTGGTAGATACCTTATCAAACACCAGGAGGGAAATAGAAAGCAATGAAGGTGAACAAGGTAGAAGAGACAAACGAAAATCCCGTCGGAGAGAAGAGCAGAACTTCTTCAAGGTAGGCATTCCTGGAAGAGAAGTGGCAGTGAATTAAACACTAAAATAAAAGCAAAATACTGCGGATGCTGGAAATCTGAAACAAAAACAAGAAATGCTGGAATCACTCAGCAGGTCTGGCAGCATCTGTGGAAAGAGAAGCAGAGTTAACGTTTCGGGTCAGCGACCCTTCTTCGGAACTGACAAATATTAGAAAAGTCACAGATTATAAACAAGTGAGTTGGGGGTTGGGCAAGAGATAACAAAGGAGAAGGTGCAGATTGGACCAGGCCACATAGCTGACCAAAAGGTCACGGAGCAAAGGCAAACAATATGTTAATGGTGTGTTGAAAGACAAAGCATTAGTACAGATTAGGTGTGAATATACTGAATATTGAACAGCAGCAAGTGCAAACCTGAAGAAAAACAACCTGAAAAAAACAGTGGGTAAGCAAACTGAACAAACTAAGATGAAATGAAATAAATGCAAAAAAAGATTGTAAAAAATGTAAAAAGGAATGTAAAAAAAAAGGAAGAAAAAATGACTAAAAATGAAAGTAAAGTGGGGGGCTGTCATGCTCTGAAATTATTGAACTCAATGTTCAGTCCGGCAGGCTGTAGTGTGCCTAATCGGTAGATGAGATGCTGTTCCTCGAGCTTGCGTTGATGTTCACTGGAACACTGCAGCAATCCCAGGACAGAGATGTGAGCATGAGAGCAGGGGGGAGTGTTGAAATGGCAAGCAATCGGAAGCTCAGGGTCCTGCTTGCGGACTGAGCGGAGATGTTCCGCAAAGCGGTCACCCAGTCTGCGCTTGGTCTCCCCAATGTAGAGGAGACCACACTGTGAGCAGCGAATACAGTATACTACATTGAAAGAAGTACAAGTAAATCGCCGCTTCGCCTGAAAGGAGTGTTTGGGGCCTGGGATAGTGAGGAGAGAGGAGGTAAATGGGCAGGTATTACACCTCCTGCGATTGCAAGGGAAGGTGCCCTGGGACGGGGACGAGGTGGTGGGGGTAATGGAGGAGTGGACCAGGGTGTCGCGGAGGGAACGATCCCTTTGGAATGCTGTCAGGGGAAGGGAGGGGAAGATGCGACTGGTAGTGGCATCACGCTGGAGGTGGCGAAAATGGCGGAGGATGATCCTTTGGATATGGAGGCTGGTGGGATGAAAAGTGAGGACAAGGGGAACCCTGTCACGGTTCTGGGAGGGAGGGGAAGGGGTGAGGGTAGAGGTGCGGGGAATGGGTCGGACATGGTTGAGGGCCCTGTCAACCACAGTGGGGTTGTGATTTTCAATACCCATTACTCACGTAAATGGCATTGACTGTGTAACATCTTGTTTATTAACAGGTCTCTCCTGTTTTTAGAATGTAGACTCTTCTGGCTCTTTGGTCTAATATGTCCCAATCCTGCCAGAAATCATCAATTCTGTTTTCCTTTTCCCTTTTGGACGAACAACAAAGGATTTAGAGGGTTAGTACTAGTTCTCATCAGGGAACTCCTCTTTGCTGACGATGCTGCTTTAACATCTCACATTGAAGAGTGCCTGCAGAGTCTCATCGACAGGTTTGTGGCTGCCTGCAATGAATTTGGCCTAACCATCAGCCTCAAGAAAACGAACATCATGGGGCAGGACGTCAGAAATGCTCCATCCATCAATATTGGCGACCACTCTCTGGAAGTGGTTCAAGAGTTCACCTACCTAGGCTCAACTATCACCAGTAACCTATCTCTAGATGCAGAAATCAACAAGCGCATGGGAAAGGCTTCCACTGCTATGTCCAGACTGGCCAAGACAGTGTGAGAAAATGGCGCACTGACACGGAACACAAAAGTCCGAGTGTATCAGGCCTGTGTCCTCAGTACCTTGCTCTATGGCAGCGAGGCCTGGACAACGTATGTCAGCCAAGAGCGACATCTCAACTCATTCCATCTTCGCTGCCTCCGGAGAATACTTGGCATCGGGTGGCAGGACCGTATCTCCAACACAGAAGTCCTCGAGGCGGCCAACATCCCCAGCTTATACACACTACTGAGTCAGCGGCGCTTGAGATGGCTTGGCCATGTGAGCCACATGGAAGATGGCAGGATCCCCAAAGACACATTGTACAGCGAGCTCACCACTGGTATCAGACCCACCGGCCGTCCATGTCTCCGCTTTAAAGACGTCTGCAAACGCGACATGAAATCCTGTGACATTGATCACAAGTCGTGGGAGTCAGTTGCCAGCGTCCGCCAGAGCTGGCGGGCAGCCATAAAGGCGGGGCTAAAGTGTGGCGAGTCAAAGAGACTTAGTAGTTGGCAGGAAAAAGGACAGAGGCGCAAGGGGAGAGCCAACTGTGTAACAGCCCCGACAAACAAATTTTTCTGCAGCACCTGTGGAAGAGCCTGTCACTCTAGAATTGGCCTTTATAGCCACTCCAGGCACTGCTTCACAAACCACTGACCACCTCCAGGCACTTATCCATTCAGGAAGAGATTTGAGATTTCATTGACACTTCTCAGCACTAGGAGGAAGTAACTGAGCTTTGCCAGATTGACATATCAAAGACAGCTTCTAATTATGTCACTGAAGATTCAGACCCAAAGACACACAAACCAGTCTTAATCTAAGGTCCTGGCCTCAGTAACTCTTAAGATCCTATTTTTTCATCATATTCAATCCAGTTGAGACAATGGGTTCAGTTATATTTCGTCACAAGCAATTGTAAAAAGGTCTTTATTCAAATGGTATAATGGAAGGAGGTGGTGGTGTAGTGGTAATATTACTGGGCTAGTAACTTGGTTAATTCTGTGGGGCCATGGGTTCAAATCCCCTGCCCCCTATAGTGAATGATGAAATTTGAGTTCAGTTATTAATAAATTTGGAATTAAAAGTTAGTCCAATAATGACTGTTGTTGTTAAAACCCCATCTGGTTTACTAACCCCTTTTAGGGAAGGAAATCTGCCATCCTTACCTGGTTTGGCCTCCATGGGACACTGAAATGGCTGAGCAAACGACTCATTGCAAAGGGCAATTTGGGATGAGCAATAAATGCTGGCCTAGCCAGCACATCCAACAAATGAATAAAAAAATGCTTCGGTGCTTGTGTCTTCAGTAATCCAGTGCTGAAGAGCCAGTGGTAGAAATTGCCCAGTTTCGACCCAGAAAATGACAGGGGTGGGAGGAGCAAAATGGACAGATTTTGTGCCACAGCGTCCCACGGTCTTATTTGCGCCTGCATTACGGGCACGGTCATATTGGGACAGATATTTATGTATCCAAATAATAGTCTATAACCAATTTGTACCACTGTGTATCACTATTATGCTTTATTATTTCTCTTTAACTCCAAATCGTCCATCGCAGGCATTGGCCAGACTCACTGGGAGCACTGTGTCTAATTTTCACATCCAATCATTGACCTTTTTTATTCATTCATGAGATGTGGGCATCACTGGCAAGGTCAGCATTTATTGTCCGTCCTTAATTGTCTTTAAACAGTAGTGGTGAGCTGCCTTTTTTTTTAGAATTAGAATTAGAACATTACAGCGCAGTACAGGCCCTTCGGCCCTCGATGTTGCGCCGACCTGCGAAACCATCTGACCTACACTATTCCATTTTCATCCATATGTCTATCCAATGACCACTTAAATGCCCTTAAAGTTGCCGAGTCTACTACTGTTGCAGGCAGGGCGTTCCACGCCCCTACTACTCTCTGAGTAAAGAAACTACCTCTAACATCTGTCCTATATCTATCACCCCTCAACTTAAAGCTATGTCCCCTTGTGTTTGCCATCACCATCCGAGGAAAAAGACTCTCACTATCCACCCTATCTAACCCTCTGATTATCTTATATGTCTCTATTAAGTCACCTCTCCTCCTCCTTCTCTCCAACGAAAACAACCTCAAGTCCCTCAGCCTTTCCTCATAAGACCTTCCCTCCATACCAGGTAACATCCTAGTAAATCTCCTCTGCAACCTTTCCAAAGCTTCCACATCCTTCCTATAATGCGGTGACCAGAACTGCACGCAATACTCCAGGTGCGGTCTCACCAGAGTTTTGTACAGCTGCAGCATGACCTCGTGGCTCCGAAATTCGATCCCCCTACTAATAAAAGCTAACACACCATATGCCTTCTTAACAGCCCTATTAACCTGGGTGGCAACTTTCAGGGATTTATGTACCTGGACACCAAGATCTCTCTGTTCATCTACACTACCAAGAATCTTCCCATTAGCCCAGTACTCTGCATTCCTGTTACTCCTTCCAAAGTGAATCACCTCACACTTTTCCGCATTAAACTCCATTTGCCATCTCTCAGCCCAGCTCTGCAGCCTATCTATGTCCCTCTGTACCCTACAACATCCTTCGGCACTATCCACAACTCCACCGACCTTTGTGTCATCCGCAAATTTACTAACCCACCCTTCTACACTCTCTACCTTCTTGAACCGCTGCAGTCTGTATGGTATAGATACACCACAGTGCTTTTGGGGAGGGACTTCCACAATTTTGACCCAGCAACAGTGAAGGAATGGTGATATATTTTCAAGTCAGGATGGTGCATCACTTGGAGGGGAAATACATGCAATTTATAAAATATATTCATTCTCTGGATGTGGTCCGTCACTGGCGCAGCTGGTATTTAATTGCCCATCTTTATTAGAACTGAATGGCTTGCTAGGTCACTTCAGAGGGCAGTTAAGAGTCAACCACATTGATGTAGGACTGGAGTCAGATACAGGCCAGACTGGGTAAGGTTTCCTGCTCTAAAGGACATTCCCCTTCTGAAGACAGCTACCCCATTATGCCACTGGACAATTTACGGGTATCAGCAATTTCCCAGCACTGTTCACCATGTGCGAGACAAGACAGTGTAATAGAGATTCACTATCCAAACACATGAGAGTAGCTTCCCATGTTTACTCCACTCAAACAAGGACCTTGATGTGATGGCAGATTTGTTCACTGCCGGTTCCCAGGAGATCAGCTTGTTTGCAGCAGCTGACCAGAGAAACCTGTTAACTCAGCCCGGTCCATAGGATTGAACCTGCAAGTAGGCTCATTACGGTACATTTATCCAGTGTAACAACTCTGTGCTCACTCACCAACATTGGCTCCCAGTCTGATTTTAAAATTCTCAGCCTCAAATTCCTCCATTGCCTTGTCCCTCCTCATTTCTGTAACCTCCTCCAGCTGCACAACCCTCCAAGATCTCTGCATTCCTCCAATCCTGGCACATTCCGAGTTTTCATCACTTTACCATTCGTGGCCATGCCTTCCGCTGCATAGGGTCTAAGCTCTGGAATTTCACCAACCCCCCCACCCCGCCCGAAACCCCTCCACCTCTCTACCCTTCCTCCTCTTAAAAAAGAGGAAAGAAAAACTTGCATTTATATCGTGCCTTTCATGGCCCAAAGTGCTTTACAGCCAATGAAGTGTAGTCACTGTTGTAATATTGGAAACACAGCAGCCAATTTGCACACAGCAAGCTCTCACCAACATCAATGTGATAATGACCAGATGATCTGTTTTTATGATATTGGTTGAGGGATAAATATTGGCCAGGCCACCAGGGAAACTCCCCTGCTCTTCTTCAAAATGGTGCCATGGAATCTTTTACATACACCTGAGAGGGCAAACAGGGCCTCTTTTAGACATTCCATAAAACATGCCTCTTTGCCCAAACTTTTGATCTTGTGTCCTATTATCTCATATAGCTCGGCGTTAAATTTTGTTTTAACTCACTCCTGTAAAACAACTTGGGATGTTTTGCCATGTTAATGGAACTACATAAGTGCAAGTTGCTATCATTGTTGCTGTAATATAATGGGAATCCAGCCTTGGAAATTGTTATGTGGAATTCTATCTGATTTGAAATGGGGGCTAAATAGAGATAGGATTACAAGGATATGGAGGAGGAAAGGAGCCTTAGATCATCATCGAAGGGCTCAGTAATAATGGAGAGGGGAAGCTTTTTAACCAACTGACCAGAGCTGACCAGTTGGTTTCTTGCAAGGTCACGTTAACCAATTGAATTTATGTAGGCAGTTGCTCATAATGATGGCAAGCACCAAACAGTCACTATATTCAAAAATAAATTTGTTGCTTGAGCTATTTTGCAATGTTTCAATGAATAAAAGTACAAACGTTTCTTTCTGCTTTGTTTGGTATCAGTTTGATATCCAAAATCTCCTTGCTTATCCAATTCCGCTCTCTCGCTTTTTTCTGATTTTTTAATCACTCCACCACTGGTGGCTGTGCCTTCAGCTGCCTCGGTCCTAAGCTCTGGAATCCCCTCCCTAAACCTCTCTGCCTCTCTATCCCTCTCTCCTCCTTCAAGACGCTCCTTAAAAGCTACCTCTTTGACAAATCTTTTGGCCATCTGCCGTAATATCTCTTTACATGGCTCGATGTTTGTTTCATAATGCTCCTGTAGCTTGGGACATTTTACTGCGCTAAAGATGCTTCTATAAATGCAAGTTGTTGTTAAGATCCTGAAAAAGGAAGAAAGAAGTTTCCCAAAACTGTGACCAGTGCATTATGGCAAGAAAAAACTCACTTACATTTAAATGAAGAAGTTTTTATTGTCATCAATGAGGGGATGTGCAGTGTAGTACTGTAACAGAGACAGGATGCTCATCATTCTCAAAAGGGATCAGCAGTGTAGCAGTGAAGGGGAGAGAAAGCCTTTTGTTATCATTGAGGGGATCAGTGATGTTGCAGTAGAGGAGAGAGAGGAAGCCTTTCATCATCATTGAGAGGATTTAGCAGTGGAACATCAAACTAGAAAGGGAGAAAAGAAGAGGATTAGTCATATTGACTTAATTTGATTAGGATAATCGAGCCTGGGGAGATATAATAATTCAGAGTTTCAGCCTATGGACTAAGCCTAATAGGGCCTCAAGTTACTTTATACTGTGGATGTGTGGTACATAATTAGGTTGAGGATTCCATTTATGGATTAGAATCAACAATCCAAAAGGTGCACAATTTCTGAGTGTTTAAGTTGCTTTTAACCTAAAGATAATTGCATACAAAGGTGTCATTTTTTAAGTACCATTAACAATAGACCTTTCAAGTAATGTAGCTAATAAATGATATATCTAGTTTTGTTTTAGCAAACCCGTTAGGTTTATTTCTCCCCCTCCCTCAACCGTACCTCTCCCTTGAGTCTTGCTCTTACATGCAAACATTTTCTCGCAGGTCAGTGATTCTGTAAATTACTTTGTACTTATTTGTTCACTGGATTGTCGTTTTCCATGGGTTTTTGCATCTTAATACCGTTTGACAGTATTATTTTGTAGGATATGCCTGTTGCTGGCAAGGCCAGCATTTATTGCCCATCTGCCAATCCCTCATTGCACTTGAGACGATGGTGGTGAGTCACTTTTTTGAACTGTTGCAGTCTGTTTGGTGAAGCTGCTCCCATATTGCATAAAGAAGGAAGTTCCAAGATTGTAACTCAGCAGCGATGAAGGAACGGCGTATACATTTTGAAATCAGGCTGGTGTGTGACTTGGAAGGAAACTTGGAGGTGGTGGTGTTCCCATGTACCCTTGTCCTTCTGGTTTGTAGAGGTCATGGGTTGGAAGGCTATCTTTTCAAAAATATGATCACTGGGACGTGATGGTTTTTCCATTCACCTGCTGTTCTTGTCCTTCTAGTTGGGCACCCCGTTGTGGTAAGTAATTAAGCAATTAACAGGATGAGGAGGCCCAATGAACATCCCTATCCTGAATGATTGCCGGGTCCAGCTCGGGAGTGCCAGAAATGCTGAGTGAATGATCTTTCTTGGCCTCATCCTGAAGTTCCCCTCATCACAGATGCCATACTTAAGCCAATTTGATTTTCTGCATGTAATAGCAAGAAACAGCCGAGTGCACTGGATACAGGACAAGCTACATGTCTTGACAATATACGAGCTGCAGTCATGAAGAACTATGCTCCCGAACCATTCGTGCCCGTGGCCAAGCTGTTCCAGTACAGCTACAACACAGGCACCTACCTGACAATGTGGAAAGTTGCCCAGGTATGTCCTATCCATAAAGGTAGGACAAATCCAACCTGGCTAATTACCGCCTTATCAGTCTAGTCTTAATTATCAGCAAAGTGATGGGAGCAGTCATCTGCGGTGATATCAACTGCTATTAACTCACCAATAACCTGCTCACCGGTGCTCAATTTGGTTTCTGGCAGAACCACTCAGCTCCAGACCTCAGTAAAGCCTTGGTCTGAACATGAAGACAAGAGCTTCATGCCTGTGATGATATGAGAGTGACTGCCCTTGACATCAAGGCAGCATTTGACCAAGTGTACCATCAAGGAGTCCTAGTAAAACTGAAGTCAATGAAGATCAGGGGAAAACTCTTGAGTGGCTAGAATCATACTGACACAAAAGTTGTGGTTGTTGACAGGCAATCACCTCAGCTCCTGGACATGGCTATTAAACTGATCTAGAACCTTGGTTAGACCACAGTTAGACTACTGAGCACAGTTCTGGTCTTCCTAGCATAAAAAGGATGTAGAAGCATTGGAGAAGGTGCAAAGAAGCTGCTACTAGAACCAAGAGGTTATGCCTCTCAGGAAAGATTGAACAGGCTAGGGTTCTTTTCTCTAGAAAAGAGGAGACTGAGAGATGACCTGATAGAGGTCTTGAAGATTATGAAAGAGTTAAATAAGGTAGATGCAGCGAAGATTTCACCAATTGTGGGGGAGTCCAAATCTAGGGACCATAGTATAAGATAGACACAAATAAATCCAATGGGGAATTCAGGAGAAACTTCTTTACCCTGAGAGTGATTAGCATGTGAAACCTGTTACTACATGGAGTTGTTGAGGCAAATAGCATAGACACATTTAAGAAGATGCTAGATAAACACACAAGTGAGAAAGGAATAGAAGGATATGAAGATCCAGTTTGATGAAGTAGGGTAGGAGGATGCTTGCATGAAGCATAAACACTAGCAAAGACCAGTTTGGTTGAAAGGCCTGTTTCTGTGCTGTACGCTATGTAATTCTATGTAAATCTCTCCACCTCCCTTCCTCTCTCTTCTACTTTAAGATCTTGCTTAAAACTTCTATCTTTGACAAAGCCTTTGGTCTCCATTCCTGATACCCCCTTACTGGCTTGGTGTCACTTTATATCTGATAATGCTCTTGTGATGCGTTTTGGAATGTTTTACCGTGTTAAATGTGCTACATAAACACAAATTGTTATTATTGTCCAACGAGAGAGAGCCTAACTACTGCTCCAAGATGTTCAATAGCATTACCATTGCTGAAGATCTGCTGCATCAACATCATGGGGATCACCATTGACCAGATGTACAAGTGAACCAGCCACATGAATGCACAGACATTCTGTAGCAAGTAGCTCACCCTCCTGACATTGTCATTGGGTCACAATCCTGGAACTTCCTGCCTAACAGCGCTGGGACAACACCTTCACCACATGAACTGCAGGTCTTCAAGAAGAGGGTTCACCACCACCTTCTCGAGGGAAACTAGAGATGGGCAATGAATACTGATCTTGCTAGTGATGTCCATATCACGAGACTGAATTTAAAAAGAGGCAGAAAACCCCATTCAGAATTTTTATTCCCGGGTTGGGACTCCAATGTTGGGACCATTTCCAGTCCCAATCCTGTTCGACGTTGCTGCTGGACGTCTGAAGGTATATTGAAGGAGGCGGCCAATTAATGGCCACAGACATGTTCGCCAAACAATTAGGGGCGGTGGACACATTGAGGAGCTGAGATGTAGAAATGGCAGGCCCGATTTAAAGGGAATCCTGCAGCCATGATTGTGAACACCGGCATCCTGGGGGACGGCAGAGGCTGGAATGCAACGGAGCAGCAGTATGGCATGCAGCTGTGGAAGAGCGGCCCCGTGATTTGCCGACAGCTCCCTGGACTGGAGGTACTGTTAGAGGCGGTGGCAGCCCGGAGAAGCCTCCTGTTTCTGAAGCATGACAGGAGCTGGCCAGCAAGCCAGACAAAGCAGGCATGAATGGAGGTGGCTCAGGAGGTGAGCAGCCGCAGTGTGGTCAGCAGGACGTAGGTGCAGTGCAGGAAGCGCTTCAACAACCTTCTGGGGTCTGGAAAGGTGAGTGCAATTCTACACCCAGATGGCAGGCCTCCAGTTTTAGAGTCACTGGCACAACCACAAGCAGAGCAGCCTGACAGCGCACAGTGCTCAGGAACAGCGAGGCTATGTGTGCCCAGGTACACTGCTGAGCCGTGGGCAATGCTTACATCACCAGCACTTGTGGAGGAGGCGACACTGGAGCCATATACATCAGATGTGAATGAGACGCAGGATGCGGTGATGGAGGGCGCCATGGTCTTAACTCTCTCACACTTGAATTTGCAGGATAAAGGAGCACACAACACATGAGAACGGGGTCGCACCGTGGTGGAGTGGCACATCTCGCTATACTGACAACCGTGGAAGAGTAGGCCCTTGAAATTGCTAAGGTGGCAGCTTGGCAGGAAGTTGGCAAGAGCAAGATGAGCATCTGTCTGAGAGAAGGTGAAAGCATGTTACCATTTCTATGTGAAGAAGATGTAGTTCCATTCTCGTTTGTGTAGTCCATGCCAATGTCCAAACTGTTCTGGGCAGCTGCAGCTCTGCATAAGCAGCTACTGACAGAGAAGAGCTTTCCTAACCAATCTTGTATATTATTGATAGTATTTAAGATGTTAGGTCAAGCTTTGTCGACAGAACTTCCAGAGTCTGTGTAGGTCTAAATAGTGAATAACTTATTGTATTTACACTCTACATAATATATATATTCTCCTTAAGCATGTCCTGCTAGCACAGCTCATGATGCTTCTTGCTTCCAAACCTATGTGACTACTAAATCATAACCACTATAGTGACAGGGGTTACTCTCACTGTCTCAAACATTAATCATTTCAGACCCTTCTACTACAACCAATAGCTTATGTCTCCTGTGGCCAGATGTGGAGTGGCAGCCTCAGAATGCCACGGTGCTTTTTTAAAATCCTTCACGGGATGTGGGCGTCACTGGCTAGGTCAGATAATTTCCCTTGAGAAGGTGGGGCTGAGCCATCTTCATGAACCACTGCAGTCCATGTGGTGTAGATGCACCCACAGTGCTGTTAGGAAGGGAGTTCCAGGATTTTGGCCCAGCAACAGAGAAGGAACGACAATATAGTTCCAAGTCAGGATGGTGTGTGACTTGGAGGGGAACCTGCTGGTGGTGGTATTCCCATGCATCTGGGATGGTACACACTGCTGCCACTGTGTGTCAGTGGTGGAGGGAGTGAATGTTGAAGGTGGTGGATAACGTGCCGATA
The DNA here is from genome assembly GCF_036365525.1 of Heterodontus francisci. Classification (NCBI taxonomy): domain Eukaryota; kingdom Metazoa; phylum Chordata; class Chondrichthyes; order Heterodontiformes; family Heterodontidae; genus Heterodontus; species Heterodontus francisci. Next base: position 27,171,448 of record NC_090371.1, on the reverse strand, counting down.
AAGTGGGCTGCTTTGATTTGGATGGTGTCGAGCTTCTTGAATGTTGTTGGAGCTGCACCCATCCAGACAAGTGGGGAGTATCCCTTCACACTGCTGACTTGTGCCTTGTAGATGGTGGACAGGCTTTGGGCAGCCAGGAGGTGAGTTACTCACCACAGAATTCCCGGTCTCTGACCTGCTCGTGTAGCCGCATGTCTTATATGGCTGGTCCAGTTCAATTTCTGGTCAGGTAACCCCCAAGATGTTGATAGTGTGGGTTTCAGCCATGGTAATGCCATTGAATGTCAAGGGGAGATGGTTCTATTGTCTTTTGTTGGAGATGGTCAGTACCTGATTATGAGGTGTCTCAACCAGACACCGCGATGCCAAGGACAGACACCATTTCAGCCACTTGCAGATACAGGCAAGCACCTGCCTCCGCTTCTGCCTCAGTCACAAGGGAAGAACCCTGGAAGAGCGGCCACGAGTGGACAGTGCCACATTGGTAGTTTCAATTTGTGGTTCACCTGGGTGACTTTTGTAATGCTTCTGTTAACTGATTAATCCTCAATGTAATGAGAAGGTTCATGGGTGCACCCTGATTTGTGTGATCCCATTGTTTTGAGGGCATTAAGGCACCACCATGATGAAGTGGGTGTGCAATGCAAAGGTGTCTGGTTGAACGCATTGCGTGGCTGGTAGCAACATGTCTTCCAGGTGTTGTGGGGAAACAGCAGATGTCTGCGAGGCAGACATTTTGGATGTGGCTGCTCATTGTGGGAGAGCTGTGGTACTGGGCCAAATGCAATCCAGGAGAAGCATCCTAAGGAGCAGCGCGCCTGGATCAATGCAGCCTGAGCTTCCCTGCTATCTTGGTCAACGGCTTGATATCTCAGCCAAACCTCTGGAAGTCTTTCTGGCGGAGGATTACTATACTCCACTACATCTTCCTTCTCCTCCTCCTCCAACGATGCTTGCGAGATGCCAAACAGGTCCACGGCCACCCCTTGAAAGGACCCAGAGGCACAAAGGTCCAAGGTCAATGTCACTTTCACGTTAACTGATAGGGCTTGCCACGTGACTAACAAGGCCTGAGGTCCTCCTCGAGGGCACACAAATCAGCAGCTACCTGCCTTGATAGATGCAGCCTTTGTTGGCACCGCTACGTCAACAGGTCCAGGAAGCTGAGTCTTTTGCGGTACGCCCTATATGATCATTGCGCCTTCATGCCCTCTATGCCCCTCAGGCATCACCTCTGCAGCAAGGGGCTGCTTGTGTTGTTTGCTGCTGGTGCAACTGTTCCTCATCAATTACTCATCATCAACTCGGAGTAGCTGAGCCCCATGTCCAGGGATGGCCTCACTTGCCACCAGCTGCATGGGAACGGCTGCCTTGACCCCCCTGCTGTGCCCCACTGACCCCTGGAGGTGCACTGCCCCCAATTCCCCAGTGTCCCCACCTGAAACACTCTGCGAGCTCTGCTCACGCAATGGCCACAGTGTGCCATAGCATGAGCTCCATTTATGCAGCGTCAGGAATGGTTCCCGCTTCTCTGAATGGTTCACCATTGTGCAATTGCCTTATCTTCTTGGCCATTCTGATGACCCAGCGTGTTTCCCTTGCATAATGCCAAAAATCTAGATTAGCCCTGCAACGAGCTCTCAAGTGTGACAACCCCCGGATGCCTCTACCAAAATTGCCGGGAGGCGGGAACATGTTGGGAAACCTGCCAGGCATCACCATATTCCCTGCACACCTGCCTCCAAATCTGCCTCAGTGATTTCCACTGTCCTGTAAGCAGCAGCAGAATCTGCTGTATTGTTGGAGGCAGAATTTTTCATGTTACTGTTCAATGTAGCACAACCCACTGTACTGTAAGAGACTGTGGCCCACATTTTACTGTAAGAGCTAGCAGATCTCATTGTATGGGAGATGCTGTGGATTCCATTGATCCATGAGGGACAGTGTACTGTATGGGGCAGCAGATCTAATTGTACTGCAGGGTCAATGGATTGCATTGTACTGTAAGGAGCTCTGGATCACACTGTATTGTAAGGGATTGTCAATCCTATTATACAGTGTAGCAGTGTATCCCATTGTGCTGTGAGGGAAGTTGATCCCATTGTGCCATAAAGGCCTGTGGATCACATTGTAGTGTGAGAGGAAGTTGATCCCATCGGACTGTGAGAGGCAATGGATCCCATTGTATTGTAAGTAGCTCATCACTGACTGTTTAAATAATGACTCAGTGCTTCTTGTTGTGGTGTAGATGAACACTTAACCTATGGGCACTGACACAATAACAAAAGTGAACAATCCACGCTGCAGAAGGATTATCACTGCAGTTCCAGAGCTCAGTGTGTAATTGGAGCTGCCTCTCTTCATTTTGGCAAAAGGGATTAAGGAAAAACAGACTGCATTTTGAGGAAACTCAATAGCTCACATCTCCCTGAAGCTAAACCTACTTTCTTTTTCTCTTCATACAGATTTTTCTTCCCAATTCATATCCCCCGGCGCTCACCAGAACTGCTGACTCTTAACCCCAAAGGTCACAGAGACTGAACTCAATGCCATCTCCATGATGCTTGAAAATAGCCTGATGACGGGACGGAAGTTGAGAAGACACGTCCCACCGACTTACCACTGGAGATCCACCCATTCCCATTTTCAGAGGGACTGTGATTTAATTGGGCAGCACCTCAACCAGACACATGCGGGTCCTCGACATTACATGCAAACAGGGGTCAAGGTACGACCCCAAAGCTACTTCCAGCACTATCCATGTTGCTATTGCCAGTTCTTCATTCCACCCATATGTGGTACAGGTCAGAAGGTGACCATTTCCTCAGGTGTCAGCTATGGCTCAGTGATACCACTCTCATCTCTGAGCCAAAGAAGGAGATATACAGATGCCGAAATGTTGTCAAAAGGGTACATTTTAAGGAACATTTTAAAGCAGGAGGAGGGAGAGGTGGACAGGCACAAAGTAAGCAGCATGGAGTCCAGCTTGACGGGCTACTGCTTTGGCAGAGTACTTAACTCAGGGAATTTGGTGAGTGAGGGAATTTGGCGCAATGAGGGAAGGGGCGCTGTTCTGAATTTTACAAAACAAGACGTGGTCTGAGTGAGGGAGTGGGAGGCAGCGAGACCCTCGAGCTGAAGTCTAGAGGCATTAATTAGGTGAGCAGGAAGGCAATTATCTATATTACAGCAGTGGCAGTGGTGTACCTGGGTGTAGACTAAATGCAGCAACCAAGGAGTTAAAACGGGGAAGTGTCCAGCAAACTTTCTGATACTGAAAGCATGTGCAAAAGGGTGGAACAGTGGCAAATGGAGTTCAATCCGGAGAAGTGTGAGGTCATGCATTTGAGGAAGGCTTACAAGGCAAAGGGATACACAATAAATGATAGGATGCTGAGAAGTGTAGTGGAATAGGACTTTGGAGCGCATGTTCACAGATCCTTGAAGGTGGCTGGACAGGTATATAAGCTGGTCAAGAAGGTATACTTGCCGTTATTAGCTGAGGCACAGAATGTAAGAGCTGGGAGGTTATGCGGGAATTGTATAAAACACCAGTAAGGCCACAGTTGGCGTACTGCATGCAGTTCTGGTCACCACACTATAGCAAAGATGTGATTGCACTAGAGAGGGTACAGAGGAGATTTATGAGGATATTGCCTGGACTGGAGAATTTTAGTTATGAGGAAAGATTGGATAGGTTAAGGTTGTTTGCTTTGGAACAGAGGAGGCTGAGGGGACACCTAATTGAAGTGTATAAAAGTATAAGGGGTCTTAATAGAGTGGAGAGGAAGGCCCTATTCCCATAACCAGGAACATAGATTAATGGTAAGAGGTAGGAGGTTTAGAGGGGATTCGAGGGGAATTTTTTTCACCCAGAGGGTGGTGGGGTCTGGAACTCACTGTCTGGAAGGGCAGTAGAGGCAGAAACCCTCATAACATTTAAAAAGTACTTGGAAATGCACTTGAAGTGTTGTAGCCTACAAGTCTTGGCAATGACACAGATATGTGGTCAGAAGCTCATCTTGGGGTCAATTCGATACGAAGACTGAAGATGGTCTGTTTCAGCCACAGACAGTTGTCAGGGCGAAGGATGGCGTCGGTGGGTAGCAAGCAGAGTTTGTGGCAGGGATCAGAGACAATAGTTTCAGGTTGGAGGAAATTTCTGCTTATCACATACTGGATGGCGGACAATCAGTCTGGCAATTTAGAGGCAGTTGAGGGGTCGAGAGAGGTGGTGGTGAGGCAGAGTTGGTGTCATCAGCGTTCATGTGGAACCTGATGTTATGTTTTCAAGGGACAGCATGTAGATGAGAAATAGGAGGAAGCCAAGGATAGATCCTGGAGCAACTCCAGAGGTAATGGTGGAGGTGTGTGAAGAGAAGCCATTGCAGCTGATTCTCTGGCTAAGACTGCATAGATAAGAATGTAATTAGGCCAAGTGCTGTCCCACCCAACTGGACGACAGTGAAGATGCATTAGAGCAGGATAGTGTAGTCAATGACGTCAAAGGCTGCAAACACAACAATGACTTCTATTTATATAGTGCCTTTAACGTAATAAAACAAGGTGCTTCACAGGGACTTTATAAAACAAAATATGACACACAGCCACATAAGGAGATATTAGGGCAGATGACAAAAAGCTTGGTCAAAGATGTAGGTTTTAAGGAGCATCTTAAAGGAGGAAAGAGAGAGGCAGAGAAGTTTAGGGATGGAATTCTAGAGCTTGGGGCCCAGGCATCTGAAAGCACATCCACCAATGGTGCAGCAATTAAAATTGGGGACACTCAAAATATGAGGAGCGTAGATATCTTGGAGGGTTGTGAGGCTGGAGGAGATTATATAGATAGGGAGGAGTGAGGCCATGGAGGGATTTGAAAACAAGGATGAGAATTTGAAAACTGAGGTGATGATTAACAGGTCAGAAGCAGATCTGGGAAGGACGAGGAGGGATAGTTTACTATAGTGCCAGTCACATAGGGTGCCTTTTGTGACTTTGATAAGAGATTTTTCAGTACTGTGGCAAGGGTGGAAACCAGATTGAAGGGATTCAAACATGGAGTTGCTGGAAAAATGTTGCTTGCAATTCCTGAACCCATGTGGGAACTTCAGGACACTTCATGTGTCTTGGGTGACCACATGTGTAGGAAGTGTCTCCAGCTGCTTCAGCTTGATCTCAGGAGTTCTGGGTTTGAGGGGCAGCTGGACTCACTGCGGAGCATCAGGGAGCAAGAGAGTTTCTTGGAGAAGAGAAGGCTGAGAGAATATTTGATAAAGGTATTCAAGATCATGAGGGGTCTGGACAGAATAGATAGGGAAAAACTGTTCCCACTCATGAAATGATCAAGAACAAGAGGGCACAGATTTAAGGAAATTGGCAAAAGAAGCAATGGCAACATGAGGGAAACATTTTCATGCAGCAAATGGTTAGGATCTGGAATGGACTGCCTGAGAGTGTGGTGGAGGCAGGGTCAATTGAGGCATTCAAGAGGGAATTAGATAGTTATCTGAAGAGAAAGAATGTACAAGGTTACATGGAGAAGGCGGGGTTATGGCACTAAGTGAATTGCTTGCTCAGAGAGCTGGTGCAGGCACAATGGTCCGAACGACCTTCTTCAGTGCTGTAACAATTCTGTGATTCTGTGATTCCATTCCCACGTCCGTAACATCACCTGTTTCCACCCCTGCCTCAGCTCATCTGCAGCTGAAATATCCTCCACGCCTTTGTTACCTCTGAACTTGATTATTTCAACACTGGCTGGCCTCCAATCTTCACCCTCTGTGAACATGAGCTCATCCAAAACGTCTCTGCCTGTATCCTAACTTGCACCAAGTCCCGTTCACCCATCATCCCTACATCGGCCCCTGGTCTGGCAACACGTCGATTTTAAAATTCTCATCCTCATTTTCAAATCCCTCCTTGCTCTCATCACTCCATATTTCTGTGATCTCTTCCAGCCCTACAACTCTCTGAGGTATCTGCACTCCTCCAAATCTGGCCTCCTGAGCATCCCCGCTTTGAATTCCTCCACTTTTGGGAGCCATACCTTCAGCTTCCTATGCCCTAAGCTCTGGAAATCCTTCCATAATAAACCTTTCTGACTCTTTACCTCTCTCTCCTCCTTTGAAGCCCTCCTTAAAAGTTGTCTCTTTGACCTGATATCCCTTTATGTGGGGACACAATTTTAAAATTAGAGCTAAACCATTGGAAGTAAAATCTGAATGCACTTCTTCACACAAAGTGTAGTAGAAAATGGAACTCTCTCCCCCAAAAGGTTGTGGATGCTGGGATATAGTTTCATAGGGTAAAATCTAACCCTTTTTATCCACCTTTGGTGTAGCGGGATCTATTTTCATAGTTTGGAGAAAAACCCTTTACGGGTTCATTGGCGGTCACCTGATGCCAGTGGCCACCAAGGTCACCATGGCCCTAAATTTCTACGCCACGGGTTTATTCCAGGGCCCAATGGAGACATGTGTGGCATTTCCCTATCAGCTGCACATCACTGCATCAAGGTGGTGAATGATGCCCTCTTCAGGAAGGCCAGCCAATACTTACAGTACCGAACTGATGCAGACAGTCAGGCCAAGAAAGCCAGAGGATTCGGTACCATGCCTGGATCCCCCGAGTTGCAAGGTGTGATGCACTGCATGCATGTTGCCATCAAGACTCCAACAGGCCAGCCAGCAGCCTTCGTTAACTGGAAGGGATTCCATCAACTCCAACTGATCTGTCACCACTATTAACGGAAGTTGCAGAGGTATACCCAATACGCTGACATTCCGAGGTCCCACAGCTTTTCACCTACTGCCTCCCCACCTGCCCTCACCCCTCTACTCTGCCTCCCCCCTTCCACCGCACACATTCAAAGTTGAATTTTGACAATATGGGATACCAACTGAAGAGATGGCTCCTAACACCAATGGGGAATCCTGGGATGGAGGCCAAGAAATATTACAATGTGAAACATGTAGTGACCCAAGCCACCATTGAGCAGACCATTGGTCTCCTCAAGATGAGATTCAGGTGCCTGGATCGTTCTGGTTGGGTTCTACAATATGCCCCATCCAGGGTCACCTGGATGCTGGTGGTTTGTTGCACTTTACACAACCTGGCACTGCAGAGGGGGAGGGCCCTAGCCACTGAGGATTTAGTGGAGCGCAAGGCATCAGATGAGGATTAAGATGAGTTTTTTTCCCCTTGCAGTTGCTGCAGCTTGTAGTACCGGCAGCTGCCACAATCAGACTTTTGTTTTGTTCTGGACTTTCAGTGGTGCTGTTGGGATTTTACCCCTCTTTTCATCTTAGGCCCGCCCACAAACCAAAAAAAGGGGAAAAATGCTTTTCAAATTTTTGACCCACTGCCAATTTAGTTGAGACATCTGATCTCCTGGCAAATTGCCTACTGTACTCACAGAGTTTAGCATCTCCAGGGATCCTATGGTCCTAGCTTGCTGCACGTATCCAGGTAAGTGTAGAGTATTCAATCACACTCCTGACTTGTGCCTTGTACATGGTGGACAGGCTTTGGGGATTCAGGAGGTGAGTTACTCGCTGCAGGATTCCTAGCCTCTGACCTGCTGTTGTAGCCATGGTATTTATATGGCTAATCCATTTCAGTTTCTGGTCAATGGTTAACCCCAGAATATTGATGTCTACTAAAAGTCCTGTGACAGCTTGTCCAGTTGTGTCTACATTATAAAACATTTGTGGTAGTCATATGGGGCTCCCATAGCTGCACTGCAAGGTTATTATTCCAATGCACTTGATTGGAGAATCATTGTAGGCAGTCAGCCTGGCTGTAGTGGGTTGCACCATTGACCCCCATTTCTTTAAGTACGTGTCCTTCAGTATACGAATGGGAAGAATATTTGCACTTTCTCTGGTGTTGACTTTTACTCTGAGCTTATGCTTGCCACTCTTCTGTGGACATATAATCATGATCATGGCAAATGCCTCAGATTGTATTATGGCATTGACATGGGGACCCTTGGGGAATCCCACTGTATACCTTCCTCCTGTCCAGAAGACAGGACTACTCTCTGTTTCCTGTCACTCAGCCAATTCCGTATCCGTGCTGCTACTGTCCCTTTTATTCCATGGGCTTCAACTTTGCTGACAAGCCTGTTATGTGGCATTTTATCAAATACCTTTTGGAAGTTCATATACACCATATCAAGCACATTACCCTGATCAACCCTTTCTGTTACCTCAGCAAAAAAACTTTAGCAAGTTAGTTAAACACGATTTGCTCTCAGCAAATCTGCACTGGCTTTCCTTAATTAATCCACATTTATCCAAATGACTTAATTTTCTCCTGAATTATCATTTCTAAAAACCTTCCCACCACCGAGGTTAAACTGACTGGCCTGTAGTTGCTGGGTTTGTCCTTACACTGTTTTTTGAACAAGGGTGTAACATTTGCAATCTCCAGTCCTCAGGCACCACACCTGTATCTAAGGTGGGTTGGAAGATTGTGGCCGGTGCCTCTGCAACTTCCACCCTTACTTCCCTAAGTATCCTTGGATGCATCTCATTTGGTCCAGGTGACTTATCAACTTTAAGTACAGCCAGCCTATCTAATATCTCCTCTTTATCAATTTTTAGCCCATTCAGTGCTTCAACTACTCTCACTATGCAGCATCTTCTTCCTTAGTTATTATTTAAATCATCAGGCATAAGCAGAGAAGAATTACTATCTAATCACCCATTAGGCCCAATTGCATCCAGTGTGTTTTCTTAATTCTTTTATGAATGATTCTACCTGGTGCTCCCCCTTCGCTGCCAGTTTTGATGGAGGTGGTTTGCTAACCTTGCTGCTCCGTGGCCTGGGATGACCTTGGTGGCTGTCCTCTGGCTGCTGAAGGGGTCCTGCACAGTGCCACGAGCAGAGGGGCTGAGGAGCCCCCATACCAGGAGCACCCTGAAAGGAACACCCAGAAGCAGAGAGCAACCTATCCTCCTCCCTTGTGAGGCACATTCCTACCTCCCTAAGAAGGACAAGGACCTGGTGGAGACTCCAGGTGCCTCGTTCCCTCTTGTCTTGCTACTGCTCTCTTGAGCTCATGGACAAGGCAATGGCACGCAGGTCTGCTCCCATTTCTGACATCCACTTTCTAGTCTGCTGGATGTGGCTGTCCAATAGAGTCGCCAATCTCTCGATGGAGGAAGCCAGACATGCATACGAGAGGGAGATTGCAGCACTCATGGCCTGGATGGACTCCACTGTCCAAGCCAGAGCGTGGGAACCCTCTGGAAGCTCTGCCAGATCGTCATGCACCTCACACTGGACTTCCAGCATCTGCTGTATCATGGATGACTCCAGAAGCACAAGCTTAGCACTGCTCTCACCAGTTTGTGAATCCGAATCGACTCTCGACCACATACCCACCAAGGTGAAAGTATCTGCACTGGGAGAGGGTGTGAGGGAATGATGTGATGCTGCACCCTCTGAGGATCCCTCCACCTCCTCAGAGGTGGACTCATGTTCCCTGGAGATGGCAGCTCTCTGTCCCTCTGGGTGACCTGCGAGAGGAAACAGAATGATCAGCACTTATCGTCCCTCCAGACAGGAGTCCACTGAATCGGCTACATCTCACATTGAAGTCTGCATTGGAGGACATATGAACACCATCCCTCATGCTCACCTGATGCTCCTTCGTGCCCAGTCATGAGGCCACTCACCCCTTTGCGACTGAACTCCGGCCTCATTGTCTGTGATGGAGTGAGCGCCATGATGCCCCTCCAGCTCTAAAGCCTCCTCCTCAATGACCATCAGAATGGTGAGAATTAGGACTTCACCACCATTCTGGGCCTTTTTCTTGAGGTTTTGGGCCCTCTTTTGCTGTGGAAACACAGAAGAGCAACGTGAGTTCCTCCACAAGAGCAGATACAACGCCCATTCAGCTTACTCGCTAGCTGCTGCCTCTGTGGCCACTGGCATACTTGTGGCATTGGGCATTGGTGCTAACACCTCCTAACACATCAGCTGACGATGTGGCCAGTGCCTCAATCCCTGTCTCAGGCCACTGAGTAGTCAGCAACCCCATCTGCTGCCTGTTAGAAATGGAAGTCGGATTGGGAAGGCCATCGCCACGCACTTTCGGTTCCACCTTCCCCTTCCCACCAGGTCTCGTAAACCCCCGGCCATGTTTTCTACATATACCCTATTAAAATTTAAAAGTTCTCCATTATGTCACCCCTCAGTCTTCTCTTTCCTAGAGAAAAGAGCCTCAGCCTATTCAATTGTTCTTGATAGGTATAACCTCTCAGTTCTGCTATCATTTTAGTCATTTTTTGGAACTTCTCCAGTGCCTCAATATCATTCTTACAACATGGAGGCCAAAACTATTCACAGTATTCCAAATGGGATTTAACCAAGACTCGATACAAAGTTAACATGACTTCTATTCTATCCCTTGAGAAATGATCTTCAGTGCTCGGTTTGCTTTTTTTATGGCCTTATTAAGCTGTGTCTCTTGTGATTTGTGTATATGTACCTTCTGCTTCACTATCCCATTTAGACACTTATTTTCCAAGGAGTGTGTGGCCTCCTTACCAAATATACCAAAATATCCCAAATATAAGCAGTAGGAGCTTTCTCACAAACATTACTAATGTAGGCCACAAGGAAATACAATTGTGGGAGCAGGGCGGGGGGTTCAGGGGAAGGAATCAACTCCGGATTTTAAACCAAATAAAAAGGTCGGATATCTTTAACTCACTTCTCCTTTATTTAAATATTGCCTGCAGCTGTAGAGTTTTCCTTCTTCAAATTACAGAAACTTGCTGGGCAGCGTCTGCCCTGAGCCAAGAGCGCACAGCTCATGGCTGTGCTGAGCAACTTCAAAAGGGTCGGATGGATTAAGAGTGTTAGGGAGAAAGCTTTATAAAGCTTTATTTAAAAGATCGCTTTCAGTGTTACATACCTATCTCATCATTCCTGCTATTCAGGTTTTTCTTAAAAGGTAAACTTTATTTGTCCTAATCCATCGTGTTTTCCTTCTGTTGTCTTTTTGGAAGCTAAGGACAGAATCCTGATCTCCTCCGATCCCATTATTCTTTTGATGTCAAGCTTCCCTATCAGAGGCATGAGCATGTCTAAGGGCGCAATTGATGTTGATTAGGCCTAATCAGCCACTGATGGCTCCTCCTAATCCTATTTAAAGGAGAACAATTCACTGTATCATAATACAGAAATCTAATTAGTAGGGGCAAGGAGGCTTGTAATTGGCAGGATCAAAAGAAGATTCAAGAGAGCACTGTGAGGTGATGTTCTACATAGCAAAATTGTTTCACCAGACTTCGGCCCGAGTCATATAAAACTGGCATTGGCTTCACCGAAACATTTCTGAGCAGATTTTGTTCTGAAAATTGCTGGAGGCTTTTTTTCAAAGCACTGTAGTTATCATTTCCATCTGGATGGTGTTGAGCTTCTTGAGTGTTGTTGGAGCTGCACCCATCCAGGCAAGTGCAGAGTATTCCATCACACTCCTGACTTCTGTCTTGTAGATGGTGGATAGGTTTCAAACAGTCAGGAGGTAAGTTACTCGTCACACAATTCCCAGCCTCTGACCTGCTCTTGTAGCCACAGTATTTGTATGGCTGGTCCAGTTCAGTTTCTGGTCAATGGTAACCCCCAGGATGTTGATAGTGGGGGATTCAGTGATGGTAATGCTGTTGAATGTCAAGGAGAGATGGTTAGATTCTCTCTTGTTGGAGATGGTGATCGCCTGGTATTGTGTGGCACGAATGTTACTTGTCATTTATCAGCCCAAGCCTGAATGTTGTCCAGGTCTTGCTGCATGCAGGCATGGATCTGCTTCAGTATGTGAGGAGTTGCGATTGAGGCAATCATTAGCGAACATCCCCATTTCTGACATAATGCTGGAGGGAAAGTCATTGATGAAGCTCCTGAAAATGGTTGGGCCTAGGACGCTGCCCTGATAAACTCGTGCAGTGATGTCCTGGGACTGAAACGATTGGCTTCCAACAAGAACAAATATCTTCCTTTGTACTAGGTATAACTCGAACCAGCGGAGAATTTTCCCCTGGTTTCCATTGACTTCAATTTTACCAGGATTTCTTGATTCCACACTGGGTCAAATGCTGCCTTGATGTTAAGAGCAGTCACTCTCCCCTCACCTCATTTGAAAAAGGACAGAACTGAATTCTAAGAATGAACTGACATTTCTATTGTACCTTTTGCAACCTCAGGATGTCCCAAAGCACTTTAAAGCTTTTTTTTAATTTCCAAAATATACTTTATTCATAAAAATCTGTAAAAAATACATTACAAAACAGTTCCAAACAGCACCAAGTCAAAAAATACAAACAGTGCAAAGGAGGTCAGTTTCCTTCAATACAGGAGTGAGTTGCCTCACAACCCTTCCATTTCATTTCTCATGCCATATACATTTTACAGCAAACAAAAATTTTCCAGATACAGTTCGAGAGGTTTTCCATGGATCCAGCCCCTCAGTTCAGCTTGGTGGGGGGACCTTACACAGTGGTCTTTCCCCCTTGACCCTTTGCTGCGGCTGCCCCAAGCTTTAGTGCGTCCCTCAGCACGTAGTCCTGGACCTTGGAATGTGCCAGTCTGCAACATTCGGTCGTGGACAACTCTTTGCGCTGGAAGACCAGCAAGTTTCGGGCAGACCAAAGGGCGTCTTTCACCGAATTGATAGTCCTCCAGCAGCAGTTGATGTTTATCTCAGTGTACGTCCCTGGGAACAGCCCGTAGAGCACAGACTCCTGTGTTACAGAGCTGCTTGGGATGAACCTCGACAAAAACCACTGCATCTCTTTCCACACCTGCTTTGCGAAGACACATTCCAGGAGGAGGTGGGCAACCGTCTCTTCCCCACCACAGTCACCTCGAGGGCATTGTGCAGAGGGGGTGAGGCTTCAGGCGTGCAGGAAGGATCTGACGGGGAGGGCTCTTCTCACCAACAGCCAAGCTACATCTTGGTGCTTGTTTGAAAGTTCTGGTGATGAGGCATTCCGCCAAATGCCTTTGGCAGTCTGCTCGGGGAACCATCCACCATCTCTTTTTCCCGCAGTGCCTTGAGGACATTCCGTGCAGACCACTACCTGATGAATTGGTGGTCAAAGGTGCTTTTCCGCAAAACTTTTCCACGAAGGAAAGGTGGTACGGCACAGTCCAACTGGATGGAGCGTTTCGTGGCAATGTGACCAGGCCCATCCTTCGCAACACTAGGGACAGGTAGAACCTCAGCACATAGTGACACGAGGTGTTTGCGGACTGAAGGTCTACACACAGCTTGATGCAGGCGCACACGAAGGTAGTCATCAGGATGAGGGCGATGTTGGGTACATTTTTCCCGCCCTTATCCAGAGGTTTGAACATCGTGTCCCTCCGGACCCGGTCCATTTTGGATCCCCAGATGAAGCGGAAAATGGCTCGAGTGACCGCCACAGCGCAGGAGTGGGGTATGGACCAGACCTGCGCCACGTACAGCAACAACGTGAGTGCATCGCACCTGATGACCAGGCTCTTGCCCATAATGTAGAGAGATCGCTGCTCCCACATGCTCAGCTTATGTTGTACCCTGGCTATTTGCTCCTTCCAGGTTTTGGTGCACGCCCCGGCCCTTCCGAACCATACCCCAAGCACCTTCAGGTAGTCTGACCTAACGGTGAAGGGGACAAAGGATCGGTCAGCCCAGTTCCCAAAGAACATGGCCTCGCTCTTGACGTGGTTAACTTTGGCTCCTGAGGCCAGTTCGAACTGGTCGCAGATGCTCATCAGTCTGCAGGGGTCCGAGCAGAAAACGGCGACGTCATGCATGTACGGGGAGGTTTTAACCTGAGTGCCTCCACTGCCTGGGATTGTCACCCCTCTTGTGCTCACGTCCTTCCTAATAGACTCAGAAAAGGGTTCAATACAGCAAACAAACAAGACAGGGGACAGAGGACAGTCCTGTCTGACACCAGATTGGATCGGGAAACTTTCTGATTCCCACCCATTGATTGAGACTGCGCTACTGATGTTTGTGTAGAGCAGTTTGATCCAATTGCAGATTCCCTCCCCAAACCCAATTTTGGAAAGCACGTCTATCATGTAGGTATGCGATATCCTGTCAAAAGCCTTCACCTGGTCCAGGCTGATGAGGCAGGTGTCCACCCTCCTGTCCCGTTCATAGGCGATCGTATCCCTGAGGAGCGCGAGACTATCAGAGACCTTCCTGCCAGGTACAGTCCAGGTCTGATCAGGGTGAATCACCAACTCCAGAGCAGACTTGACCCGACTGGCTATGACTTTTGACAGAATCTTGTAGTCAACATTAAGCAGTGAGATGGGCCGCCAATTTCTGATTTCTGCCCTCTCCCCCTTCCGCTTGTAGATGAGGGTGATGATGCCTTTCCTCATGGATTCTGACATGCTGCCGGCCAGGAGCATACTCTCATATACTTCCAGCAGGTCCGGGCCGACCCAGTCCCACAGGGCCGAATACAACTCAACCAGTAACCCATCGCTTCCGGGAGTTTTACTCGTCTTGAAGGACTTAACGGCCTTTGTCAGTTCTTCCAGAGTTAGCGGCTTGTCCAGTCTCTCCCTCCTGCTGTCATCTAAGACCTCTGTGATAGATGACAGGAAGGACTGGGAGGCTCTACTGTCTGTGGGCTTCGCGTCATAGAGCCCAGCATAAAAGGATTTGCTGATCCTTGGTATGTCGGAGTGCAAAGACGTTAACGAGCCATCTTCTTCCTTCAGGCTGCTGATAACAGAGCTCTCTCTGTGTACCTTTTGGAAGAAGTAACGCGAGCACGTCTCATCCTGCTTGATGGAGCAGACTCTGGACCGGAAGATGATCTTGGAGGCCTCCGTTGCAAAGAGCGAGGCCTGCTGGCTCTTCACCTCATGGAGGTCCTCCTTGACCTCGACCCCCATCGACTGCAGCTGGAGCAGATTTTGCATACTTTTCTGGAGTCAGGACATTTCTTTCTGTCTTTTGCCCACTGAACACCTTTGAAGATAAAGAACCTCTTGATGTTCTCCTTGCACTTTAAAGCACTTTAAAGCCATTGAAGTACTTTTGAAGTGTGATCAGTATTGTAATGTAAGAAATGTGGCAACCAATTGGCATCTAGCAAACCCCCACAAACAACAAAGATGTAGTCCCCAGATAATATGTTTTGATGATTTTTGCTTGAGGGCTAAATATTGGACAGCACATCGTGAAGAACTCACTGATTGTCTTTGAATACTGCCATGGGATCTTTTACATCCACCTGTACTTGCTTAATACTGAACTGAAGTGTCAGCCTAAATTATGTGCTCAATTCTCTGGAGTGGAGAACCCATGACCGAGAGTGCTGTCATTAAACCATGTCTGACATTCTGGGCGCTTTAATCCAGATTACACAAAATTCCCATTACAATGCTATAATCTGACGCTATGATAATGCATCTCAGGTTGACCAATTCAGATTGATGAGTAGAATACTGGGAATTTTTTAGCTATAAAGCTGAACATACGAACATATGAATTAGCAGCAGGAGTAGGCCACTCGGCCCCTCAAGCCTGCTCTGCCATTCAATAAGATCATGGCTGATCTGATTGTAATCTCAACTCCACATTCCCGCCTACCCCAATAACCTTTCACACCTTTGCTTATCAAACATCTGCCTTAAAAATATTCAAAGACTCTGCTTCCACTGCCTTTTGAGGAAGAGTTCCAAAGACTCACGACCCTCTAAGAGAAAAATGTTCTCCTCATCTCTGTCTTAAATTGGTGACCCCTTATTTTTAAGCAGTGACCCCTAGTTCTGGCGTCTCCCACAAGAGGAAACATCCTTTCCACATCCACCCTGTCAAGACCCCTCAGACACTTGTATGTTTCAATCAAGTAACCTCTTACTCTTTTAAACTCCAACGGATACAAGCCTAGCTTGTCTAATCTTTCCTCATAAAATAACCCGCCCATTCCAGGTATTAATCTAGTAAACCTTCTCTGAACTGCTTCCAACGCATTTATATCATTCCTTAAATAAGGAGACCAATACTGTACACAATACTCCAGATGTGGTCTCACCAATACCCTGGATAACTGAAGTATAGCCTCCCTACATTTGCAATTTCCCTAGCAATAAACAATAACATTCTATTAGCTTTCCTAATTACTTGCTAAACCTGCATACTAACATTTTGCGATTCCTACACTAGGATACCCAGATCCCTTTACAATCTCTCACCATTTAGATAATTTCCTTCTTTTTTTATTCTTCCTGCAAATTGGACAATTTCTCATTTTCTCACATTATACTCCATTTGCCAGATCTTTTCCCACTCACTTAACCTATCTATATCCCTTTGTAGCCTCCTTACTTCCTCTTCACAACTTACTTTCCTACCTATCTTTACATCATCAGCAAATTTAGCAACCATACCTTTGGTCCCTTCATCCAGGTCATTTATATAAATTGTAAAAAGTTGAGGCCCCAGCACTGATCCCTGTGGCACACCACTCGTTACATCTTGCCAACCAGAAAATCACCCATTTATGCCTACCCTTTGTTTCCTGTTAGCTAGCCAATCTTCTATCCATGCCAAAATGTTACCCCCTATACCATGAGTTTTTGTTTTCCACAGTAATCTTTGATGTGGCACCTTGTCAAATGCCTCTGGAAGTCGAAGTACAGTAATCCACCGGTTCCCCTTTATCCACAGCACATGTTACTTCTTCAAAAAACTCCAATAAATTGGTTAAACATGATTTCCCTTTCACAACAATATTTTGACTCTGTCTGATTACCTTGAATTTTTCTAAGTGCCCTGCTATAACATCTTTAATAATAGCTGCTAACATTTTCCGTAAGACAGATGTTAAGCTAACTGGCCTGTAGTTTCCTACTTTTTGTTTCCCTCCCTTTTTGAATAAAGGAGTTGCATTGGCTATTTTCCAATCCAATGGAACTTTCCCCTAATCTAGGAAATGTTGGAAAATTAAAACCAGCGCATCAACTATCTCACTAGCCACTTCTTTCATGAGTCTAGGATAAAGTCCATCAGGACCCGGGGATTGTCAGCTCGCAACCCCAACAATTTGCTCAGTACCACTTCCCTAGTGATTGTAATTTTCTTGAGTTCCTCCCTCCCTTCCATTTCCCGATTTACAGCTATTTCTGGGATGTTACTTGTATCCTCCATGGTGAAGACCGATGCAAAATACCTGTTCAGTTCATCTGCCATCTCCTTATTTTCCCTTATTAATTCCCCAGACTCACTTTCCATAGGACCAACGCTCACTTCGTTAACTCTTCCTATCTGTTTTTATATTTCTCGCCAACTTTCTCTCATGCTCTAATTTTTCCTTCCTTATTAATCTTTGTTATTCCATACTTCTTTTTATATTCTGTCCAATCTTCCAACCTGCCACCCAATGGTGACATAGATTGGGACCTGAATATTGAAGGGTACATGACATTTGCACAATTATATGCTTTTTCTTTAAGTTTGATACTATCTTTAAGTTTTTTAGTTAACCATGGATGGTGGGTCCTCCCTTTGAATATTTCTTTCTCGTTGGAATGTGTCTATTCTGTGTATTCTGAAATATCCCCTTAAATGTCTGCCACTGCATCTCTATTGACCTATCCCTTAATCTACTTTGCCAGTTCACTTTTGCTAGCTCTGCTTTCATGCCCTCATAATTGCCCTTATTTAAGTTTAAAACACAAGTCTTAGACTCAATCTTCTCTCCCTCAAACTGAATGTAAAATTCAATCATATTATGATTGCTGCTGCCTAGGGGCGCCTTCATTATGAGCTCATTAATTAATCTTATCTCATTGAACAATATCAAGTCTAGTATACCTGACCTCTGGTAGGCTCCATAAAAATGCTGTTTTGAGAAACTATCCCGAAAACATTCTGTGAACTCCTCATCTAGGCTACATTTGCCCATCTGGTTTTTCCAGTCTATATGTAGATTAAAATCCCCCATGATTATCGCCGTACCTTTCTGACAAGCACCCATTATCTCTTCCTTTGTACCCTGTCCTGCTATGTGGTTACTGTTTGGGGGCCTATACACCACTCCCCCGAGCCACTTCTTGCCTTTATCTTTTCTCATTTCAATCTAAACCATCCTGGTTTCCTGAACTTTGGTCATCCCTCTCTATTGTGCTAATACCATCATTAATTAACAGAGCCACCCCTCCACCTTGTCTTAGCTTTCTGTCCTTCCTAAATGTCATGTACCCTTCAATATTCAGGTCCCAATCTATGTCATCCTGCAGCCATGTCTCTGTAATGATTATCAGATCATACTTATTTATTTGTATTTGCACTGTCAGTTCACCTGTTTTGTTTTGAATGCTATGTGCATTCAGATACAGAGCCTTTAGTTTTGTCCTTTTATTATTTTTGTAACCTCTAGCCTTGTCTACTGATTTACTCTTAGATTTGTAATCACTGTCCCTTCCTGTCATAGTCTGTTTATTTTCTCCATATTAATACCCTTTTCTCTTGCCTTGTCTCTACTCTTTGATTTGCCACATTTTCCCAAATTTGATCCCTTGCCCCCACTATTTAGTTTAAACTCCTCTCTACTTCGCTAGTTATGCATCTCACTAAAACACTGTTTCCAACACGTTTCAGGTGTAGACTGTCCCAACGGTACAGCCCCCACTTTCCCCAGTCCTGATGCCAGTGCCCCACGAACTGGAACCCACGTCTACCACACCAGTCTTTGAGCCATGCATACATTTCTCTAATATTATTTGTCCTACTTCAGTTTGCATGTGGCTCAGTTAATAATCCAGAGATTATTACCTTTGAGGTTCTGCTTCTTAATTTGGTGCCAAGTTTCTCATACTGACTATGCAGAACCTCTTTCCTTGTCCTGCCTATGTCATTGGTACCGATATGGACCACGACAACTGGATCCTCCCCCTTCCACTGAAAGTTCCTCTCTAGCCCTGAGCAGATGTCCTGAACCTTGGCATCGGTCAGGCAACACAGCCTTCTAGACGCTCGCTCGTGTCAATCCCCCTCACTATACTGTCCCCTACTACCACTACTTTCCTTTTTGCTCCCCCGCTCGAATGGCTTCCTGTACCATGGTGCCATGGTCAGTCTGCTCATCCACACTACAGCCATCACTCATGTCCATACAAGCTGAAAGAACCTCAAATTTGTTGCTCGATTGCAAGGTCTCAGCCTCCTCCACTCCCACATTCTCGATCCCCTTACCTGCCCTCATGTCCCTGACCACTGAACAAATCAGATGACCCTATCCTAAGAGGTGTGATTACCTTCCGGAACAAAGTGTCCAGGTAACTTGCCCCCTCCTTGATGCATCGTAGTGTCTGCAGCTCGGCCTCCAGCTCAATGACTCTGAGCCAAAGCTCCTCAAGCTGCAGACACTTACTACAGACATGGTTGCCATGGATTGCCGTGGCATTCTGGAGCTCCCACATACTGCAGCCGTGTCACATTACCTGCCCTGCCATCTTTATTGTGTTAATTTAATTAAATTTATTTTTTCTTAATTAATTTATTGTTCCCCTGCTTACCAAACTCCCTCACTTACCAAAACTCCCTTCTTCACAGTCTATGCCCTCCAGCAGCACTCAGTGCAGATAATTTATTTATTCATTTACAAGATGGCAAGACCAGCATTTACTGCTCATCCCTAAAGGAATGGAATGCATCTAGCTGTCAGTCAGGATTGCTAGAGACTGGACATAAAGAAACTCTCCAAGAAATCTTCTGAGGATTCGGTTATTGGGAGATAAATGCACAGTATTGCTACAGAGGAAGTCTGGAGCTTATATTTGATAGGGAATTCTGGAGAATAAATCCAATTTCTGGAGAAATCTCTTTACCCAGAGAGTGGTTTGAATGTGGAACTTGCTACCACATGGAGTTGTTGAGGTGAACAGCATCTAAGGGGAAGCTGGATAAACACATGAGGGAGAAAGGAGTTGAAGTTTATGCTGATAGGGTTAGATGAAGAGGGGTGGGAGGAGGCTCTTGTGGAGCATAAACACTGGCACAGACCAGTTGGGTCAAATGGCCTGTTTCTGTGTTGTAAATTCTTTGTAATTCTATGAATCATTTCTGGAAAGGAATCATAAAACAATTGGATAGGAGTTTGGGTCTGTTGAACATAAACTGTAACATCGGGAGATACCAAGAATGTAGTTACCTTCAACAGAGTCAACACCTAACTTAGGTTTGGTGTTAGAAAAATGGAGGCTGGATTTTCCTTAATTGATTAGAGTCGGGGTCAAGGTTGGGGACAGGGTTAGGGTCAGGGCAGGACCTTCCCACAGTGCTCTAACCCTGGTATAACGCCAGCCCAGTTTTTTGAATTGAGGATTATTGTGAACTCATGGCAGGTTGCTGGTGGGTTCCTCACTAGCAGACTGGAGCCCACGAGCAAACTGGAGGCCATGAGCAAAATGCAGGCACTGCTGCAGTGGCCTCATTGCTGCAGCAACAGAACAGGCAGCAGATGAAAGGATCCCTAGATTGAAGCCTTCAGCAGATAAGGGATCAGGCCAGAATGGAGGGAGAAGAGGCTGCTACTTCCTCCATCAGAAGACATTGGAGCCTTCCTGCTGCTATTGCAGAGACTGCATACAAAGCTTCACCTGAAAGCAGTGGTACTGGTGCAGGCTAGAGGGATACAGGACAGGAACCCAGACCATGCTTCCCCATTGGCAGTTGTATAAGGTAGGTGGGAAAGTAGTGGCGGGGCATTCCTAATGGAAGTTGAGGGGAGGGATCTTCAGGTGGGTCCAGAGAAACAGTGGTAGGTGTCAGTACTCATTTTCCTTTCTGTTTCCATTGTTATCCCATCCATTTTGGGGCATGAAAGGGGAGGAAAATCCAGCCTTAGATGTTGGGACCTCTACTGGAAAAGGGATAGAAGTCACAAAGTGGACAGCTTTAGAATATTATTCTGTATTTATTGTGAAGGTATCTCACTATGGCAGGGAATCCAGGGATGGATAAGAAATGCTGCCTTTCCAGCATCATTTAGTTACTGAGATCCCTTAAAAACATAAATGTATACACCCCAATAAAACTGACCTACTAGATACCTCAGACCCATTATTTTGCATATGTTGACTGTGGCTTAATGGTAATGCTCTCGCCTCTGAGTTTGGAGTTTGTGGGTTTATATCCCACTACAGAGACTTGAGTACATAACTTGGGCTGATGCTTCAGTGCAGTACTGAGGTAGTGCTACACTGTTGGAGGTGCTGTCTTCCAGAGGAGATGTTAAACTGATGCCTTATCAGCCCTCTCAAGTGGACATAAAAGAAGCGATGGAACTATTTCAAAGAGAGCAGTGGAGTTATCCCAGTGATCTGGCTGACATTTATCCCTTGAACATCATCAAAAAACAGATTATCTGGTTGTTTATTTTATTGCTGCTACGGGATCTTGCTGTGCACAAGTTGGCTATTAGGTTTTCCTAACCTTACAGCAGTGATTACACTTCAAAAATAAAGGACACTTCATTGGCTGCAAGACACTTTGGGACATCCTGAGGTTGTAAAAGGTTGAGAATTGAAGTCTTTCTTTCCGCTACATGCACAGATTGTTGTGATTTTTTGCTGATCCCATACCCACGAATGGTTGACGTGGCAATGTCGTACCGGCCCATGCAACATAAGTGCACCGATGCCGGCCTGGTGTGTTTACTGGGCCAGCGCTAGCCGTGGTGTTGAGTGGCTCTGGCCCATGCAGCACTGTTTACTGTTGTTTTTAGCTAAGAGCTTGTACTTTGCAGATTACCGTCCATGTTTATTTACAAAATCAACAGGACCAGGCTGACAAAAGGAAAACCGTTCAGTGGCCATTTAAAGAGTTGGAAGAGGGATTTACTGGATTCTCAGTAATTGATAGCTCTGGTTTAAAAAAAAGCCGAGATGTTGCAGCCTGCACCAAAAACCCTGTCAGTCAGATGCCATGTTACCTCACCGCTCATTGGATGTGTCTTGCCAACATGCTGTGGACTGGTTCAACTAGTTTGGATCAATCCGAGGCACTTTTATATTATATTTCATTATAGTTCAAGTCATAGAAATAGGAGTAGCCCATTTGGCCTGTTCTGCTATTTTGTTAGCCATGGCAGTTCTATTTTAATTCTATTCCATTTAATTCTATTTCTAATTTCTTCCAGGCCCTTAATATTACACAGACTTAAATAGAATTTACAGCCCAGTAGCAGGCATTTCGGTCTGTAGTCTATGCTGGGATTTATGCTCCCCACAAGCCCCCTCTCACCGGATTTCATCTCACCTATCAGCATATTGCTCTATTCCTTTCTCCCTCATATACTTATTTAGCTACCCCTTAAATGCATCAATAATATTCTTACCCCCCCCCCCCGCCGACCTCCCCAGTAAGAAACCTGGAAAATCCTGGAGACCAGATTCGTTGCTGATGGTGAGCTGTGTGTGCCTGCCCCTGCCCATCATTGCTGACTCTGAAATTCTAGGAAGGGGTTGTTAGTGTGTGAATCATTTACAGTGCTGCCCTGAAATTCTAAAGTAGCTCCCTACCATTCTGTTGGAGAAACGGCCACAGGCCAGACTACTCAAAGTGCCCAAAAGAGCTCAGTGTATTGGGGGTAATGTGTTGCCATGGATTGAGGATTGGTTAACACACAGAAGGCAGGATCAATGGGTCTTTTTCAGGTTGGAAAGCTGTAACTAGTGAGGTGCCACAAGGATTGGTCCGAGGGCCTCAACTATTTACTATCTACATTAATGACTTAGAGGAAGGGACAGAGTGTAGTGTGTCCAAATTTGCTGAAGATACAAAAATAGGTGGGAAGGCATGTTGTGACGAGGACACAAAGAATCTGCAAAGGGATATAGATAGGTTAAGTGAGTGGGCAAAAACTTGGCAGATGGAGTTCAATGTGGGAAAGTGTGAGGTCATCCACTTTGGTAGGAAGAATAAAAAGGCAGATTATTATTTAGATGGAGAAAGACTACAAAATACTGCAGTACAGAGGGATCTGGGTGTTCTTGTGCATGAAACACAAAAAGTTAGCATGCAGGTGCAGCAAGTAATTAGGAAAGCAAATGGAAGTTTGGCCTTTATTGCTAGGGGGTTAGAGTTTAGAAACAGGGAAGTCTTGTTACAACTGTACAGGGTGTTGGTGAGGCCACACCTGGAGTACTGCGTACAGTTTTGTTCCCCGTATTTAAAGAAGGATAAACTAGCAGTGGAGGCAGTTCAGAAAAGGTTCACTTGGCTGATTCCTGGGATGAAGGGGTTGTCTTATCAAGAACGGCTAAACAGGTTAGGCCTTTATTCACTGGAGTTTAGAAGAATGAGAGGTGATCTTATAGAAACATATAAGATTTTAAGGGGGCTTGACAGGGTAGATGTTGAGAAGATGTTTCCACTAGTGGGGGAATCTCCAAATAAGGGACATAGTTACAGAATAACGGGGCACAAATTTAAAACAGAGATGCAAAGGAATTTCTTCTCTCAGATGGTGGTGAATCTCTGGAATTCTCTGCCTCAGAGAGTTGTGGTGGCTAGGTCACTAAATGTATTTAAGGAGGAGGTAGATAGATTTTTGAAATCTCAGGGAGTCGAGGGTTAGGCGGAGCAGGTCCTAAAGAGGAGTTGAGGCCTGGGACAGATCAGCCATGGTCTTATTGAATGGCGGGGCAGGCTTGAGGGGCTGAATGGCCTACTCCTGCTCCTATTTCTTATGTTCTTGTGTTCTTATGAAAAGAGAAATCTCAACTTCCAGCTGGTCGGTTGTGGTTGTGCATTCTCCCTAAAATCATTCTCTTTGACACTGTTGACTCCCATGGTACACACCATTGGGTACACCTGCCTCATGGTACACATCATCAGGTACACAGATCGAACTTCAGACTATTTTGAAACCGTGGCCGCCACAGTATTTCTGATGGAGCCACTCAGGAACATTTTCTGATGTCACAGATGGTGCAGGTCAGTGTTGATGACAACCCTGGCTGTGAAATTCCACCTTAGTGAGCAAATTAACGTTCTTTCAAAAAACTTCAAAAGGAAGATCTTGATGAAATTTTCTTCTACTGAATGGGGGAAAGGAGGATGGGGAAACACTTTGATCAGACAATACTTTGACTGCCCTTGAACAGAATTTTTTTTTTCGCTTGGGGATGAGGCGTCGCTGGCCAGGCCAGCATTTATTGCCCATCCCTAATTACCCTTGAGATGCTGGTGGTGAGCTGCCTTCTTGAACCGCTGCAGTCCTTGGGGTGTAGGTACACACACAGTGCTGCCAGGAAGGGAGTACCAAGATTTTGACCCAGCAACAGTGAAGGAACAGCGATATATTTCCAAGTCAGGATGGTGTGTGACTTGGAGGGGAACTTGCATGTGGTGGTGTTCCCATACATCTGCTGCCTTGTCCTTCTAGGTGGTAGAGGTCGCGGGTTTGGAAGGTGCTGTTGAAGGAGACTTGGCAAGTTGCTGCAGTGCATCTTGGAGATGGTACACACTGCTGCCATTGTGCGTTGGTGGTGGAGGGGGTGAATGTTGTGCATGCCAATCAAGCGGACTGCTTTGTCCTGGATGGTGTCGAGCTTCTTGAGTGTTGTTGGAGCTGCACCCATCCAGGAAAATGGAGAATATTTCATCACATTCCTGACTTGTGCCTTGTAGATGGTGGAAAGGCATTGGGGAGACAGGGGGTGAGTTACTTGCCACAGGATTCCTAGCCTCTGACCTGCTCTTGTAGTCACAGCATTTATGTGGCTGCTCCAGTTCAGTTTCTGGTCAAGGGTAACCCCCGAATGTTGATAGTGGGGAATTCAGCGATGGTAATGCTATTGAACATGAAGGGGAGATGGTTAGACTCTCTCTTGTTTGAGATAGTCATTGCCTGGCACTTATGTGGCGCAAATGTTACTTGCCACTTATCAGCACAAGCCTGGATACCGTCCTGGTCTTACTGCATTTCTACATGGACTACTTCAGTATCTGAGGAGTCACGAATGGTGCTGCACATTGTGCAATCATCAGCAAACATTCCCATTTCTGACCTTATGATGGAGGGAAGGTCATTGATGAAGCAACAGAAGTTGGTTGGGCCTAGGACACTACCCTGAGGAACTCCTGCAGTGATGTTCTGGAATTGAGATGATTGACCTCCAACAACCACAACCATCTTCCATTGTGTTAGGTATGACATCAACCAGCAGAGTGTTTTCCCCTCATTCCCATTGACTCCAGTTTTGCTCTGGCTCCTTGATGCCATGCCCGGTCAAATGCTGCCTTGATGCCAAGGGGACTCTCACCTCACCTCTGTAATTCCGCTCTTTTGTCCATGTTTGGACCAAGGCTGAAATGAAGTCATGAGCTGAGTGGCCCTGGCGGAACCCAAACTGAGCGTCAGTGAGCAGGTTATTGCTAAGCAAGTGCCACTTGATAGCACTGTCGATGACCCATTCCATCACTTTTCTGATGATCGAGAGTAGAATGATGGTGCGATAGTTGGCTGGGTTGGATTTGACTGCTTTTTGTGCGCAGGACATACCTGGGCAATTTTCCACGTTGCCAGGTAGATGCCAGTGTTGTAGCTGTACTGGAACAGCTTGGCTCGGGGCACAGCTAGTTCAGGAGCACAAGTCTTCAGTATTATTGCCAGAATGTTGTCAGGGCCCATAGCCTTTGCAGTATCCAGAGCCTTCAGCCATTTCTTGATATCACGTGGATGAATCTGATTGACTGAAGACTGGCATCTGTGATGCTGGGGACCTCAGGAGGAGGCCAAGATGGATCGTCCACTTAGCACTTCTGGCTGAAGATGGATGCAAATGCTTCAGCCTTGTCTTTTGCACTGATGTGTTGGGCTCCCCCATCGTTGAGGATGGGGATATTTGTGGAGCCTCCTCCTCCTGTCAGTTGTATAATTGTCCACCACTCAGGACTGGATGTGGCAGGACTGCAGAGCTTAGATCTGTTCCGTTGGTTGTGGGATCACTTAGCCCTGCCTATTGCATGCTGCTTCCGCTGTTTCTCATGCAAGTAGTCCTGTATTGTAACTTCACAAGGCTGACACCTCATATGTAGGTTTAGAGATACAGCACTGAAACAGGCCCTTCGGCCCACCGAGTCTGTGCCGACCATCAACCACCCATTTATACTAATCCTACACTAATTCCATATTCCTACCACATCCCCACCTGTCCCTATATTTCCCTACCACCTACCTATACTAGGGGCAATTGCTAATGGCCAATTTACCTATCAACCTGCAAGTCTTTGGCATGTGGGAGGAAACCGGAGCACCCGGAGGAAACCCACGCAGACACAGGGATAACTTGCAAACTCCACACAGGCAGTACCCAGAATTGAACCCGGGTCGCTGGAGCTGTGAGGCTGCGGTGCTAACCACTGCGCCACTGTGCCGCCCCACCAGGTATGCCTGGTGCTGCTCCTGACATGCTCTCCTGCCCTCTTCATTGAGCCAGGGTTAGTCCCCCAGCTTGATGTTAATGGTAGAGTGGGGGATATGCCAAGCCATGAGGTTACAAATTGTGGTTGAATACAATTCTGCTGCTGATGATGGCCCACAGTGCCTCATGGATGCCCAGTTTTGAGTTGCTAGATCTGTTTGAAATCTATCCCATTTAGCACGGTGGTAGTGCCACACAATACAATGGAGGGTATCCTCAATGTGAAGACGAGACATCGTGTCCACAAGGACTGTGCAGTGGTCACTCCTATCAATACTGTCATGCATCTGCGACAGGTAGATTGGTGAGGATGAGGTCAAGTAGGTTTTTCCCTCTTGTTAGTTCCCTCATCACCTGCCGCCGACCCAGTCTAGCAGCTATGTCCTTTAGGACCCGGCCAGCTCTGTCAGTAGTGGTGCTACTGAGCCACTCTTGGTGATGGACATTGAAGTACCCCACCCAGAGTATATTTTGTGCCCTTGCCCCCAAGTGCTGTTCAACATGGAGGAGTACAGGTGGTAGATGGTAAGCAGCAGGAGTTTTCCTTGCCCATATTTGACCTGATGCCATGAGACTTCATGGGGCCTGGAGTAAATGCTGAGGACTGCCAGGGCAACTCCCTCCCGACTGTATAGCACTGAACTGCCATCGGGACAGGACATACCCGGGATGGTGATGGTGATGTCTGGGACATTGTAAGGTATGATTCTGTATGACTTTGTCAGGCTCTCCGAATTTTGGCACAAGGCCCCCAGATGTTAGTAAGGAGGGCTTTTCAGGGTCGACAGGACTGGGTTGCGGTTGTCATTTCTGTTACCTAGGTCGATGCCAGGTGGTCTGTTCTGTTTTGTTCCTTTTCTTAGGCTTTGTAGCAGTTTGATACAGCTGAGTGGCTTGCTAGGCCATTTCAGTGGGCATTTACGAGCCAACCACATTGCCGTGTGTCTGGAGTCACATGTCAGCCAGACCAGATTTCCTTCCCTGAAGGACATAAGTGAACCAGATGGGTTTTTACAACAATCGATAATGGTTTCATGGTCACCACTAGACTAGCTATTTGCATTTCAGATTTTTTTATTCATTGAATTCAAATTCCACCATCTACCATGGTGGGATTCGAACCCATGTCACCGAGCATTAGCCTGGAGCTCTGGGTTACTAGTCTCGTGACATTACCACTACACCACTTCCTCCTCTAAATTGAGCTGCATTCAATGCAGCTGCTCTGATCAATTCTGTATTTACACAAGAGCAACAACAGCAACTTGTATTTAAATAGTACCCTTAACATAGTAAAATGTCTCAAGGCACTTCACAGGAGCATTAGCAAACAAAATATGACACTGAGCTACATAAGGAAAAGTTAGGACAGTTGTCCAAAAGCTTGGTCTAATAGATAGGTTTTAAGGAGCGTTTTAAAGGAGCAGAGAAAGCTAGAGACGTGCAGAGGTTTACAGAAGGAATTCCAGAGCTATGGGCCTACGTACTGAAGGTATGGCCACCAATGTTGGCATGATGAAAATCATGAATGCACAGAATGAGGGTGGGTAATTTAGAGTTAGGCAAAGGGAGGGCTATGCATGAGAATATGCTGACAACACAAAATTGCTTGGGGGAGCATGTGGTTGGAAAAACTATGAAGTGCATGCATAGAAATTTGATACCAAGCACCAGCAGGAGATATTAGGGCAGTTAACCAAAGGCTTGATCAAAGATGTAGGTTTTAAGGAGCTTCCTGAAGGAGAAGAGGAAGTTAGAGAAGTGAAGAGGTTTAGGGAGGGAATTCCAGAGCTTTGGGCCCAGGCAGCTGAAAGCATAGCTGCCAATGGTGGCATGATGAAAATCGGGGATGCCCAAAAGACCAAAATTGGAGGAACGCAGGGAATTCAGAGGCTGGAGGGCTCATAATTCAAAGGTGGCTAATTTGGAGGTGGGCAAATCGAGGGCAATGAATGTTCTGACAAAATTCGAGTGTTTGGAAAAACAATGAAATGCATATACAGAAATATTAAATGAACACAGGCCATTTGGCCAATTAGTCTGTGTCTGCTTTTACCCTCTACAAACAAATCACCTTGAACCACCCTGCTCCTCTTCATTTCCTTCTTCCACCTATCAAATCTAACAACAACAACTTATATTTATCTAGCGCCTTTAACGGAATAAAATGTCCCAAGGCGTCTTACAGGAGCATGATAAAACAAAGTATGACACCAAGCCACAAAATGAGATATTAAGTCAGACGACCAAAAGCTTGGTCAAAGAGGTAGGTTTTAAGGAGTTTCATAAAGGAGGAAAATGAGATGAAGAGGTGGAGAGGGAATTCCAGAGCTTGGGGCCTCGGCAACTGAAGGCACAGACACCAATGATGAAGCGATTGAAATCGGGGATGCTCAAGAGGCCAGGATTAGAGGAGCTCATATACCTTGGAGGGTTGTGGGGCTGGAGGAGATTACAGAGATAGGGAGGGGCGAGACCAAGGAGGGATTTGAAAGCGAGGATGAGAATTTAAAAATCAAAGCGTTGCTTGACTGGGAGCCAATGTAGGTCAGTGAACAAAAGGGTGATAGCGGAACGGGGCTTGGTGTAAGTTAAGACATGGGTGGCAGGATTTTGGATGACCTCAAGTTTACGGAGAGTAGAATGTGGGAGATCAGCCAGGAGTTCATTGGCATAGTCAAGTCTAGAGGGAACAAAGGCATGAATGAGGGTTTCAGCAGCAGATGAGCTATGATAAGGGGCGAAGTCAGGCAGGGTTATGGAGGTGGCGATTGACGGTCTCAGTGATGGCATGAATATGAGGTTGAGAGCTCATCTCGGGGTCAAGTGTGGCACCAAGATTGTGAACAGGCCGCGAACAGCTGGCTTAATCTCAGACTGTTGCCAGGAAGAGTGATGGAGTAAGTTTAAACTTTAAACTTTAAACATCAACATAGCTTCTCCCTCAACCATTGACCCCGGACATGAATTCCACAGCCTCACAGCTTTCTGTGAGAAGGTGCTTCTCCTGTCCCCATTGTATTTAATCTTGTTGGGGAGTCAATGTTAAGGGCTAATCAATTCAGGAGGCTTGTATTTATAAAATCAAGAGAAGTTCCTTTATTCCATGAGTTGTTAGAGCATGGAAAGCTTTGCCATGGAGAATAGTTGGGGCAAAGATTGAATCTTTTAAGGGCAAAGTGGATAAATATTTGAAAGAAGAGGAAGATCCAGGATTATAAAAAGGGAGCAGGACCTTATGATTAATTTTGGATTGCTCTAGCACACACACAATGGGCCAAGTGCCCTTCTTCTGTGCTGTAAACCTCTAAGGTGGTAATTTTAACCTAACCCATAGTCTGGAAACTGGCGAGATCGGGTGCAGTAGTTTAACACCCTGTCTGATTTTGCTATTAATTGAAGTTTAGGCAGAGTGTAAAAACAGACTTCCATCTGATCCAGTGGTCTTCCCACCCAATGACTGGAATTTTGTCTTGGCGACGGGGGTCTCAACCACCGGCTAAAGTGCTGACAAGAGCCCTGTGTCACTTCCTCTGGGGAAGGCCCACCAAATCAAGTCCCAATTAGGCACTGAAGTGGACAGCGGTGGGCCTTCCCTGAGATCAAGGACCCCGACGACAGAACTCCCGCTTGCAGAGGCAGTGGCTGCTGCCGGTACTGGACTCACCCAAGGCACTGGAACCAGGCCACCGGTAAGTCATAGTGAGGGGGGGTTTCGTGGGGTCGTGGTCGCCGGGGAGGAGGTGGGTGTAGGGGGTCAGCAGTAAGGGCATGGGGTTGGCTCTCAGCAGGCCCTCCCCCTTCCCGATGCTGGGTCCCTTGTTCAGGTGCTACGTGCCTTTTAACACCCTTTTAATCCCCCTACACCCCACCCCCGGAGCCGGTAATCAACCCACACTGGTTTGCTTGGCATGCTTCCCGTGCAGCGACAGGCCGGTCTGCTGTTGGGCTAATTCTAGCAGTGACGGGATGAGGCCCTTAATTGGCCATTAATTTCCCACTTAAGGGCCTCAATTGGCAGCAGGGAGGGAAGGCCATTCACAGGCCTTCCTGCCCTGGACTTAATTTGGGTGAAGATGGGAAAGTGGTGAGGTCCCTTCCCGCCACTATCCCACCCGATTATATGCTCTCCCCGCCTCCAGACCCGACGCGGCGGAGAGCATAAGATTCCCCCCAATGATTGAGGTTAAAAATAACGCCTATAATCCTGTGCATAATTTTCAGCAAAGTTTACTGGATAATCAATCAGGAATGAGAGCCCAGGCTACTTCTCCTCCTGAGCCAGCAATACTGAGGCCAACATTGAAGCACCTCAATTTGATACCTCAGCTGAAATCAGCAGAGGCCGGGATTTGAACCAGACACTTTCTAGTCTGAGCGGCATGGTACTGCCTTTCAAAAGATGTGGCGGGGGATGAGGGGCCGTAGGTAAAAATAAAAACCCAGTGTTTTTCTGAAACATCGGATTCATACATATGCTAATGACGTCCATTCTTTGTTTAATAAATCCCAACCATCCTTTTAAAAAAAGAGCCTCTTGTGTTATTTGTAATTTGTTCCAGCCTCTTTGTGCTGAAGTCTATGTGATAGAGTATGTCCTATCAAACCTACTTCAAACTGTAATCAGAACTACCCCTCCTCTCTCATTGATTGTCATTAACACTAAAGGGGCTGAGTGACAGCCTGCTGATAATGTGTTTTCACTGAATGCTTCATTGCACTGTTCTTCCCAGTAAATTCCAGCCTCATTAAGCTTTAGCATCAAATTTCATTCAGTTCCTGCAGCACATATCACCCTCTCACATTACAACCTGCCTTTGAAGGCAACAGAAACTGTTCTGCACAAAAATCATTAAATATAAATATAGATTCCTTTGCATCTGCTCAACTAATAAATATCATGAAATGATACAGCACAGAGGAGGCCATTCGGCCCATTGTGTCTGTGCTGGCTCTTTGAAAGTGCTGTCCATAAAACATTTTTTATTACAGTGATCATTGAGGAATGCTCTGGATCAGAAGGTGGTGCCATTCGAGCCAACATTAGCAGCATCCAGGTCTTGGAACACGATGTACATCCTGTCTGGAGAAATGTGCAGGTGCTTGTTGATCAGCTCGAACAGACTTTTGGAGTAAGTTTTGTTCTGCTTGCTGCCGATTTTGCCGATGCAAGAGTGGCACAACTCTTCTTTGCAGGCAGCTGAGCTAGAAGATGGAAATAAAAAAGGGGAGGTAGTGTAAATGTGCAGCTCTTGTACCTGAATGACAAGGTTAGTTTTGGGTGGTGGCAGCCTGTCATCAACAATGCACTAAACTTCAAGCCTCCAGTGGTCATTGCAGATTTGAAGGCAATAACTGGTATCTATGTGCTGACTTTCATATAGAGAAAGATCCCAAGTGGCTTCACAGAAATGAAATGAGAGACAGATGTCTTGTCAAAAATTAAGAGGTCAATTTTGACCATTGGGTGAATGATCAACGAAGCCTCCTGATCGTTGAAAGGGCACCCTCCCCCATACGGTTTTGAGGCCTCGGTCTCATGTAACTGTGAGAGGCCAGCTGCTGGGTGCCAAACAAGCACCCTGGTGCAGCTCACCAGATTGAGCATCCCACCCTACTGTGCTTCACATGGGTTAGTCTTAGACGGTCGCCCACCTCCTCCTGGAATGTGCCTTTGCAAAGCAGGTGTGGAAAGAGATGCAGTGGTTTTTGTCAAGGTTCATCCCAAGCAGCTCTGTAACACAGGAGTCTGTGCTCTACGGGCTGTTCCCAGGGACGCACACCGAGACAAACATCAATTGCTGCTGGAGGACTATCAATTCGGTGAAAGACGCCCTTTGGTCTGCCCGAAACCTGCTGGTCTTCCAGCGCAAAGAGTTGTCCACCACCGAATGTTGCAGACTGGCACATTCCAAGGTCCAGGACTACGTGCTGAGGGACGCACTAAAGCTTGGGGCAGCCGCAGCAACGGCTCAATGGGGAAAGACCACAGTGTAAGGTTCCCCCACCAAGCTGGACTGAGGGGCTGGATCACTGGGAAACCCCTCGAACTGTATCGTTAATATTCTCAATTGCTGTAAATGTAAAACTGTAATTGACATGACAATTGTGAAACGGAAGGGTTGGGAAGAAACTCATGAGAGTATTGAAGGAAACTGATATCCCTTGCAATGTTTGTATTTTTTGGTGCTGTTTGGAAACTGTTTGGCAATGTAATTTTTACAGATTTTTATGAATAAAGTATATTTTGGAAATAAAAAAAAAATGGGTTAGTCTTTCCAATTGTACTCCTCAGTGACACACTGCCTATGTGAGTGGGAGTGGACACCTGCCTCATCAGCTTGGATCAAGAGAGAGCCTTTGACAGAATATCGCACACCCTACACGACGGGCATGCACTCTAAAATAGGGTTTGGGGATGGAATCCGCAATTCGATCCAACTGCTCTACACAAACATAGGTAACGTAGTTTCTATCAATGGGTGGGAATCGGAAAGTCTTCCGATCAAATCTTGAGTCAGGCAGGACTGCCTTCTCTCCCCTGACTTGTTCATTTGCTGTATCAAACATTTTGCTGAGCCCATCAGGAAGGATGCAGGCATAAGATGTTTGACAATCCCAGGCAGTCGAGGTGCTCAGGCCAAAGCCTCCCTGTACATGGATGATGTTGCCACCTACTGCTCGGATCCACTGTCAGTTTACAGACTGATGAGCATCTGTGACCAGTTCAAGCTGGCCTCGGGAGCCAAAGTAAATTGCGGCAAGAGCGAGGACATGTTCTTTGGGAGCTGGGCCAGCCAAACCTTTGTCCCCTTTAATGTCAGGTCAGATTACCTGAAGGTGCTGGGGAGTAGGGTTCAGAGGGACCTGGGCACGTGCCAAAAAGGAGTGAGTAGCCATGGTGAAACAGAAACTGGGCAATCGGGAGCTATACCCCCTCTCCATTGTGGGTAAAAACCTGGTCATCAGGTGCGAGGCGCTCTCAGTGTTGCTGTACGTGGCACAGGCCTGGACCATATCCTACTCCTGTGCCATGGTGGTCACCCGAGCCATCTTCCGCTTTATCTGGAGGTTGAAAATGAACCATGTCCACAGGGACATGATGTTCAAACCTCTAGATAAAAGGGGAAAAACATAGCCAACATCGCCCTAATTCTGATGGCCATCTTTTTGTGCGGCCATGTCAAGCTGTGAGTAGACTCCCAGTACGCAAACAACAAGTGTCCCTACATGCTGAGGTTCTATCTGTCCCTGGTGTTACGAAGGATGGTTCTGGCCAGGTTGCTGTGGAACACTTCATTCAGTTGAAAAGTTTGTGCAGAAAAACACCTTTGACCACAAGTTCATCGAGCAGTGGTCCACACATAACACCCTCGAGGCCCTGCGGGAAAAGGAGATAGTGGATCCTGTTGGATGGATCCCCTAGCAGACTGCCAAAGTCATTTGGCAGAATGCCTCATCGCCAGAACTTTCAAGCAAGCACCGAGACGTAGCTTGGCTGGTGATGAGAAGGGCCCTCCCCATCAGATCCTTCACGCATACCCGGAGTCTCACCGCCTCCGCATCCTGCCCAGGAGGTGGCTGCAGAGGGGAAGAGACCATCGCCCACCTCTTTCAGGAATGTGCCTCCACAAAGCAGGTCCAGAAAGAGATGCAGTGGATTTTGTTGAGGTTCATCCCGAGCAGTTCCTTAACGCAGGACTCAGTGCTCTTCGGGCTGTTCCCAGGGACGCACACCAAGATAAACATCAACTGCTGCTGGAGGACCATCAACTCAGTGAAAGACACACTTTGGTCTGCCCGACACTTGCTGGTCTTCCAGTGCAAAGAGCTGTCCATGACTGAGTGTTGCAGACTGGCACATTCCAAGGTCCAGAACTACATGCTGAGGAACCCACTAAAGCTTGGGGCAGCCACCACAAAGGCTCAATGGGGAAAGCCTACTGTGTAAGGCCCTCCCGCCATAGCATACTGAGGGGCTGGAAACCGTGTACAACCCCTTGGGTTGTATGCGCCAGAAAATGTTTGATGTGTAATGTAAATGTACATTGTAAATAAAACCTGAAATGGCAAGTGCAGGTACTAAATTGGATGAAAATGATCTGTATTGCACTTTAAGTAATGTCAAATTTGAATCGTTATGTAATTTTTATTAAACAAATTTTGTGAATAAAGTATATTTTTGGAAAAAAAAGTTAATCTTTCCAATCGCCTCCTCATCAGACTCACCTTTTCCACGGCCAGCTTCCATTGACAACAACAATGTGCATTTATGTAGTGCCTTTAATATCAATGGGTCTACAATTAATGTGGTTCTCTTTCTATCTCTCCAGAATGTTCACACTCATTCACTCACCAGCAAGATACTCACCGTTCACAACCTCATCTTTCAAGATTCAATGGACATGCTGGAATTGGCAGAAACATTGACCTCAGACACCTGCAGTTTTACAAAAGCCTTCCCACAGTGGTGTGGCCCTCATTGTCATGTCTTCATTTGACCTTTCCACTTCAAACCTTCTTCTTCTGTTTGAAATTCCTTCTTGTTTAGCACCTCAAACACCACTTTCTTACTAATGTGTCCTCCTCTCTGTCTTCCCTCAACCAGCAACTCCCTGCTCTCAGTAATTTCAACCAACACCCCAACTCCCCAAATGAGATAGGAGAGGCAGTCCTGGGAATGGCTGCAAGGAAAAATAATAGGCTCAGAGCCTGGGGGTGTCCATGATGCAACTGCAGTTAGTCACAGGGGGAAAGCTGAGTTACATGAACAAGTCAGAGATTTAGACAGGGGAGGGAGGTGTCTTAGAATGAGGACAGAATGGAGAGAAAGGACTAACAACCACAACAACTTGCATTTATATAGCGCCTTTCACGTAATAAAACATCCCAAGGCGCTTCACAGGAGACTAATTGGACAAAAATTGACACCAAGCCAAAGATGAAGATATTGCGATGGGTGACCAAAAGATTGGTCAAAGAGGTAGGTTTTAAGAAAGAAAGAAAAAGGAAAATAGGCTTACATTTATAGAGTCCTCTTCATAGCCTCAGGATGTCCCAAATTGCTTTACAACAACAATTTCCATTTAGATAGCACTTTTAACTTAGTAAACATCCCAAGGTCCTTCACAGAAGTGTTCTCAAACAAATTTTGACACTGAACCACATAAAGGGATATTAGGGCAAATGACCAAAAGCTTAGTCAAAGAGGTAGGTTTTAAGGAGTATCTTAAATGAAGAGTGAGCAGTAGAGAGGTGTTTAGTGGGGGACTTCCGGAGCTTAGAGCCTCGGCAGCAGAAGGCACGGCCACGAATGGACAACATAGCTGCAAATATGGAAAAGTCAATTCCTATATTATCTCTGACTGACATTAAGAGCAGCACTGATCATAAGAGTGTTGACAAAAATGTAAAAAGACGGCAATGCTTGCAATGGAGAGAGATGAAGGTTATGGGGCAGCATGGGACAGAAGGGGTCAAGACAGTTTGTAAATTGTGAAGTTGCTGGTAAGATCAGAAGCTGTTGCTTGGAGTTTGCAATCAATTTTTATTTTGTATGGTACCTCGATGCATGAGAGAAAAAGTGCTACATGTAAAACTGCTCCTGACACTCAAAAGGAACTAAATGTACATCAAAAAAGGCCTGCAAAATTCTTCTTTTCTTTTTGCCCTTTCAGATTAGTGTGTGAAGGTACAAAAACCTTTATCAGCTCATCACAGGAAGTAGATAAGGAATTGCCAGGGATTAATAAAGCAGGGATTTAAAAGTCCCATAGGAGCTAGCTATTCTTCACCTGCTTTCACAATCCTCTGTTAAGTTACCTCAGACCACTTACTTCTAACCTTTCAAATACCACAGTGTTCACCCCTTCATCAGTCCATTATTTGCGTCCGAAAGCAAATCATCGTTCCAAATTGGGCAGGCAGTCAGGAGACAAACTTATGCCATTGGGTCTTTCCACCTGCCATTCAGTGTGCCTAACCATCTGTGACTGAGCAACATTTATACAGGGTCTTCAATGTTAAAAGTGGCTCAAGGCACTTCACAGAATGGGAATCAATGGAAAGGAAGAGCTGGAAGGGAGAGATTTGGGGAAGTGTCTGAAAGGAAGGTCAAAAAAGTGGCAGAGTAGTTTCTGAATGTGAAAGTAGCCAGATAATCTGTTTCAGTGGTATTGGTTGAGGAATTAATATTGTCCACGACACTGGGAAAAACTCCACTGCTTTACTTCAAAGTAGTGCATAGGATCTTTTACATCCACCTGAGAGGGCAAACGGAGCATCAGTCTAACTCATCTGAATGAGGGCACCTCCAATACTGTAGCACTCTCTCAGTACTGCACTGGAGTTGGTGCCTAGATTTTGTGCATCGAGTGGTTAGGATCTGGAATGCACTGCCTGAGAGTGTGGTGGTGACAGATTTGATGGTGGCTTTCAAAAGGGAATTGGATAATTATCTGAAGAGAAAATAATTGCAGGGCTATGGGGAAAAGGTGGGGGAGTGGGATTAACCAAGTTATTCGAGTTATTCTTACAGAGAGCCGGCATGGACATGACAGACCGAATGGCCTCCTTCTGTGTTGTAACTATTCTTGAACTGTTGCAGTAATTATCGTCTTTCCAGCATTGCCCATATGCTGGCAAGAATTGAATAAACCTCACTTTTCACCATTGGTTGGTGGATAACAAACAGGAGCCGGTGACTGAATCCAGGAGCAGGACTGATCACTTTCTAGGTGAGATCAGCCAACTCAATAGAGAACAGGGATCAAACCTGAGAGCAACCCAATCGTATCGGATCCACCTTTCCCTTTCGTTCTCGAGATTTTAAAAATTCTTTCATGGGATGTGGACATCACTGGCAAGACCAGCTTTTACTGCCCATCACTAACTGCCCTTGAGAAGGTGGTGGTGAGCTGCCTTCCTGAACCGCTGCAGTCCATGTGGGGTAGGTACATCCACAGTGCTGTTGGGAAGGGAGTTCCTGGATTTTGACCCAGCGACAGTGCCCTTGTCCTTCTAGGTGGTAGAGGTCACGGATTTGGAAGGTGCTGTCAAAGGAGCCTTGGCGAGTTGCTGCAGTGCATCTTGTATATGGTACACACTGCTGCCACTGTACATCAGTGGTGGAGGGAGTGAATGTTGAAGGTAGTGGATGGGATGCCAATCAAGCAGGCTGCTTTGTCCTCGATGGTGTTGAGCCTTTTGAGTATTGTTGGAACTGCACTCATTCAGGCAAATGGAGAGTATTCCATCACACCTCTTGACTTATTCCTTGTAGATGCTGGGAATACTTTGGGGAGTTTCTCATCACAGAATTCCCAACCTCTGAACTGCTGTTGTAGTCACAGTATTTATATGGCCAGTCCAGTAAAGCCCCAGGGTGTTGATGGTAGGGGATTCAGTGATGGTAATGCTGTTGAACATCGAAACGTTAACTCTGCTTCTCTTTCCACAGATGCTGCCAGACCTGCTGAGTGGTTCCAGCATTTCTTGTTTTTATTTCAGATTTCCAGCATCCGCAGTATTTTGCTTTTATTATATGAGTTCACACACTTTCCTTTGGTTTGCACATGTGGCTGCAAGAGTGGAGATGACACTTCATCCTTACACCTTGAGGATCCTGCCTTACCATCTGCGATCGCCCTGCCTCCCTCCTCTCTTGCAACTTCTGATGCCTCCTCCTCAGCCGGTGTCAACACCCTGATGTCAGAGACACCTCCTCCCATTTAGCACTCTCACGCTGGTTGTGGGTGCAATTATCCTGCAGGTGACAGTGCAGATTTAATGGCATGTCAACAGATTACATACATGCATCGCCATCACTCATTCCAGAGCGACTTTTGCACGACACACCCAAGCACATAAACAATGCCAATCATCACTGTGGCGTACAACCATTTACTGTATGGCACCAAGGCTGCCCATGCATTTCAATGCATGCCATGTCTACCCTCTGTGTTAAAGGCACAGATCCAGGGAGAAAAACAAAACAGTAGCATCGCCAAGACTACTTACCCTCACCGATCTGAGCAAGTCATTGTTCTGTTTCCAACATTGAAACTAGGTTCTGCACATCACCCCATGGTTTGAGACCTCCTCTACAGCCTCCATCCAGACCGCCTTGGTCAGGTGGGAGGGTCTTCTGACTCCATCTGGAGGGAAAAGGACCTCCTGCCATTCCCTGACAGCCTGGAGGAGAACCTGCAGGGAGGCATAACTGAAACATGGGAGGGGATGCTGCCTGCTGACTGACATCTGCTTTGCTTATGCTGCAGGGGAAAAAACATAATGTGAAATTGGTGCTGGGTTTCACAAATTAATGGAAGAAAAAGCATTTTGAAAGAAAGATTTAATTTTGTTAACTCTGAAGAAGCTTAAATGACACGAAGGCTGCTGCTCCTTGAGGCTGCAAACACAGGATGCTTTATATCCGTGGAAATCATGATGCTTGACCCGGTGATGGCAGGTTCCACCAATGAAAGGCCATCCCCGCCGCATGATCCCATGTGTCTCCCATGCCCCTCACCACACCGTTCATTTAAATATTGAGTCGTGTGGGATACGGGAAAAGTAGTGGTAGTGGAAGTTACACCAACTTCCAGGCCCACTGTCGGGAACGCCGCGAGATATGTAAAATCCCAGTCAATGAGTTTAAATCCCATCATGGCACTTTGAGAATTTGAATTCAGTTTAAAAAAAATCCAACTTACTAGTTATATCCTCAAAAAATGTAGCGGAATTGTCAAACTCAATTTCTCTTTCATAAATCTATATGGACTCACCTTAATCATATTACAAGCTTCGAAGTGCCCTGTCACCTAATAATAGATTCTAGCATTTTGCTTCCCACTGATGTGAGGCTAAATGGTCCCTATCGTTCCCTATTTTCTCTTTTCCTCTTTTCTTAAATAGTGGGGTTATGTTTGCTAACTCCAACAATTGGGAACTGTTCTAGAATCAATTCTGAAAGATCAAAATCAATCTCTGGAGCTACCTCTAAGATGCAGGTCATCAGGTCCAGGGGATTTGTCGACTCTTACATGCCCTCTGTAATGGCTTAGCAAGCCACTCAGTTGTATCTAACTGCTACAAAGTCAATAAAAAGGAATGAAACCAGACAGACCACCCGGCATCGACCGAGGCACCGGAAACAACAACGGCAAACCCAGCTATGTCGATCCTGCAAAGTCCTCCTGACTAACATCTGGGGGCTTGTGCCAAAGTTGGGAGAGCTGTCCCACAGATTAGTCAAGCAACAGCCTGACATAGTCATACTCACGGAATAATCCCTTACAGATATTGTCCCAGACACCACCATCACCATCCCCGGATACGTCCTGTCCCACTGGCAGGACAGACCCAGCAGAGGTGGCGTGACAGTGGTATACAGTAAGGAGGGAGTTGCCCTGGGAGACCTCAACATCGACTCTGGACTCCATGAAGCCTCTTGGCATCAGGTCAAACATGGGCAAGGAAACCTCCTGCTAATTACCACCTACTGCCCTCCCTCAGCTGATGAATCAGTACTCCTCATGTTGAACACCATTTGGAGGAAGCACTGAGGGTGTCAAGAGCACAGAATGTACTCTGGGTGGGGGACTTCAATGTCCATCACCAAACGTGGCTCTGTAGCACCACTACTGACCGAGCTGGTCGAGTCCTAAAGGACATAGCTGCTAGACTGGGTCTGCAGCAGGTGGTGAAGGAACCAACAAGAGGGAAAAACAGATTTGACCTCGTCCTCGCCAATCTGCCTGCCGCAGATGCATCTGTCCATGACAGTATTGGTTGGAGTGACCACCACACAGTCCTTAAGGAGACGAAGTCCTGCCTACACATTGAGGATACCATCCATCGTGTTGTGTGGCACGATCATCGTGCTAAATGGGATAGATTTTGAACAGATCTAGCCATGCAAAACTGGGCATCCATGAGGCACTGTGGGCCATCAGCAGCAGCAGAATTGTACTCAACCAAAATCTGTAACCTCATGGCCTGGCATATCCCCCACTCTACCATTACCATCAAGCCAGGAGACCAACCCTGGTTCAATGAAGAGTGCAGGAGGGCATGCCAGGAGCAGCACCAGGCATACCTCAAAATGAGGTGTCAACCTGGTGAAGCTACAAGAGAGGGCTACTTGCATGCGTAAGCAGCATGTAATAGACAGAGCTAAGCAATCCCATAACCAATGGATCAGATCTAAGCTCTGCAGTCCTGCCACATCCAGCTGTGCATGGTGGTGGACAATTAAACAACTAACTGGAGGAGGTGGCTTCACAGATATCTCCATCCTCAATGATGGGGGAGCCCAGCACATCAGAGCGAAAGAAAAGGCTGAAGCATTTGCAACAATCTT
This sequence comes from Heterodontus francisci, assembly GCF_036365525.1. Lineage (NCBI taxonomy): Eukaryota > Metazoa > Chordata > Chondrichthyes > Heterodontiformes > Heterodontidae > Heterodontus > Heterodontus francisci. The sequence goes on along the minus strand of NC_090371.1, from coordinate 27,130,629 downwards.
CAGCCCGGAGTGCCGAGTTGATGTTCCATCTTGGCCTCCTCCTGAAGTCCCCAGCATCACAGATGCCAGACTTCAGCCAATTTGATTCACCCCGCATGATATCAAGAAATAACTGAAGGCACTGGATACTGCAAAGGCTATGGACCCTGACAACATTCTGGCAATAGTTCTGAAGACCTGTGCTCCAGAACTTGCCGCAGCCCAAGCCAAGCTGTTCCGGTACAGCTACAACACTGGCATCTACCTGGCAATGTGGAAAATTGCCCAGGTATGTCCGGTTCACAGAAAGCAGGACAAATCCAACCCGGCCAATTAATGCCCCATCAGTCTACTTTCAATCATCAGTAAAATGATGGAAGGTGTCATCAACAGTGCCATCAAGCAGCACTTGTTTAACAATAACCTGCTCAGTGACGTTCAGTTTGGGTTCCGCCAGGGCCACTCAGCTCCTGACCTCATCACAGCCTTGGTTCAAACATGGACAAAAGAGCTGAGCTCAAGAAGTGAGGTGAGAGTGACCGCCCCTGACATCAAGGCAGCATTTGACCGGGTATGGCATCAAGGAGCCCTAGCAAAACTGAAGTCAATGGGAATCAGGGGAAAAATTCTCCGCTGGCTGGATTCATACCTAACGCAAAGGAAGATGGTTGTGGTTGTTGGAGGTCCATCATCTGAGCTCCAGGATATCACTGCAGGAGTTCCTCAGGGTAATGTCCTAGGCCCAACCATCTTCAGCTGCTTCATGAATGACCTTCCTTCAATCATAAGGTCAGAAGTGGGGATGTTCACTGATGATTGCACAATGTTCCGCACCATTCGCGACCGCTCAGATACTGAAGTAGTCCATGTAGAAATGCAGCAGGACCTGGACAATATCCAGACTTGGGCTGATAAGTGGCAAGTAACATTCGCGCCACACAAGTGCCAGGCAATGACCATCTCCAACAAGAGAGAATCTAACCATCTCCCCTTGACATTCAACGGCATTACCATCACTGAATTCCCCACTATCAACATCCTAGGGGCTACCATTGACCAGAAACTGAACTGGAGTAGCCATATAAACACCATGGCTGCAAGAGCAGGTCAGAGACTAGGAATCCTGCGGTGAATAACTCACCTCCTGACTCCCCAAAGCCTGTCCACCATCTACAAGGCACAAGTCAGGAGTGTGATGAAATACTGTCCACTTGCCTGGATGGGTGCAGCTCCAACAACACTCAAGAAGCTCGACACCATCCAGGACAAAGCAGCCCGCTTGATTGGCACCCCATCCACAAACATTCACTGCCTCCACCACCGACGCACAGTGGCAGCAGTGTGTACCATCTACAAGATGCGCTGCAGCAGCGCACCAAGGCTCCTGAGACAACACCTTCCAAACCCATGACCTCGACCAACTAGAAGGACAAGGACAGCAAATACACGGGAACACCACCACCTGCAAGTTCCCCTCCAAGTCACATACCATCCTGACGTGGAAATATATCGCCATTCCTTCACTGTCGCTGTGTCAAAATCCTGGAACTCCCCTCCTAACAGCACTGTGTGCCTACCCCACATGGACTGCAGCGGTTCAAGAAGGTAGCTCACCACCACCTTCTCAAGGGCAATTAGGGATGGGAAATAAATGCTGGCCTTGTTAACGATGCCCACATCCCATGAATGAATAAAAAAAAGTCACATTATTTTCTCTAGTACTATTTCTTTACTTATATTGATTTCTTTAAGTTCCTCTTAAATCACCAACCAAATTTCTATCAAATCCCAAGTCAGTTTGCATCAAGGCTCAGTGTCAGTGGAAAATCTAATAAAGCAACACCATTCTGATTCATATGTACTTTTTTATTTATTCAAGGTCAGCATTTATTGCCCATCCCTAATTGCCCTTGAGAAGGTGGTGGTGCTTTGCCTTATTGACCACTGCTGTCTTATTGTGTAGGTACATCCACAGTGCTTTTAGGGAGGGAGTTCCACCCAGTGACAATGAAGGAATGGGTAATCTAGTTCCAAGCTGAATGATATGTTGTTAACTTTCTATTTCTTTCTCCCTCATGTGCTTCCACTTAAATACCACCTCTGCATGTTTTATAATTCACTTCCTCCAATCTACTATCTCATTGTATGTTGTTGTGGGATGACCTTAAGAGTGGACCACCTTAAGGAGCTGTAAGTGAAGATCACTGGAGGAAGTGATGTTGCATCACACATGACATGGCAATTGTGGGTGGAGCCTGACAGAGTGAGATGTGTGTAGATGTAGCTCATGCAGCAACTGTTTGGATATATATCTTCCAATTAAAGTATAATAAACCCCACATTTACTTTGGATATTACTTGTAGTCCTGTTTGTCTTACAATAGTTCATATACCATAGGATCAAATAATATTACAGACATGACTTTGGAACATTTTTCTGTGATACCAACTTTGCATTTTAAATTGTAGAAGAAATTGAAGCCTAAGGGAAGGGAGATCAGCGACCTAGTGACTAAATGTAGCTGTTTCAACCTGAAATAAGTCCAGTAATTAAGACGCTAAAGCCAGCAACTTTAAAATTGATGACAATGCAAAGTGATGATGGTTATCACTTTTTGATTGACATAAGTGACTGCCCATTTTAAAGGTGGATGTTATAAGTGGTAGCTACGGTGCGATCAAAGACCTTATTTGCTGGTCATGCAATGCTTTGCCCGCAGGTTGTGTCAGTTGGGGAACAGCAGGTACTTAGCACTTGACATTCAGTCTATCAAAATGGAAACTCAGGTCGCGGGTTCCCAAGGTCCGCTTTCTCACTGGAATGTATCTTTGCTGAATGTTATGAAAGATCTCCTTAAATGTCTGCCACTGTATCTCGACTGACATATCCCTTCACCTAATTTCCCAGTTTACTTTAGCCAGCTTTGTCCTCAAACCCTCATAATTACCCTTATTTTTAGGTTTAAATACTAGTCTTAGATCCAATCTTCTCAACCTCAAACTGAATGTAAATTTCAGTCATGTTGTGATCCCTGTTGCCTAGAGGCGCCTTCACTATGAGGTCATTAATTAATCCTGTCTTGTTACACATTACCAGATCTAGAGTAGCCTGCTCTCTGGTTGGCTCCAGAATGTGCTGCTCTAAGAAACTGTCCCGAATACTGTGCTGTTTTGTAATGTATTTTTTTACAGATTTTTATGAATAAAGTATATTTTGGAAAAAAAAAGAAACTGTCCCGTAAACATTCCATGATCTCAACTTCCAGGCTACTTTTGCCAATCTGATTCGTCCGATCTATCTGTAGATTAAAATCACTCATGATTATCGCCATACCTTTCTCAAAAGCCCCCATTATTTCTTCCTGTATATTCCATGCCACAGTGTCGTTACTGTTAGGGGGCCTATAAACTACTCCCACGAGAGACTTCCTACCTTTACTATTTCTTATAATTACCCAAACTGATTCTACATCTTGATTTTTAGAACTAAGACTCCCCCCTCTACCATTACCATCAAACCAGTTGACCAATGCCAGTTCAGTAACAGAGCATGCTAGGAGCAGCACCAGGCATACCTAAAAATGAGGTACCAACCTAGTGAAACTACAACACAGGACGACAAACATGTGTCACGGCTACATGGTGAGGTTTGGTTGGTTCCCACTGTTCAACACCCACCTGACCACAGCAAGTCATAGAGTTGTACAGCATAGAAACAGGCCCTTCGGCCCACCGCGTCCATGCCGACCATAATGCCGATCTATACTAATCCCACCTGCCTGCATTAATTCCATATCCCTCTATGCTTTGCTCATTCAAGTAACTGTCCAGATGCCTCTTAAATATCGCTACTGTTCCTGCCTCCACCACCTCCTCTGGCAGCTCATTCCAGATACCCCTATTGTTTGTGTGAAAAATTTACCTCTTTGATCCCCTTTAAACCTCCTCCCTCTCACCTTAAATCTATGCCGTCGAGTTTTAGTCACCCCTACCATGGGAAACAGACTCTGGCTATCTACCCTATCTATGCCTCTCATAATTTTATATAGCTCTATCATGTCCCCTCTCAGCCTCCTTCACTCTAGGGAAAACAGACCCAGCCTATCCAATCTCTCTTTATAACTTAAGCCCTCCAAACCAGGCAAAATCCTTGTGAATCTTTTCTGCACCCTCTCTAGCTTAATCACATCTTTCCTGTAGTGCGGCGACCAGAACTGCACACAGTACTCCAAATGCGGCCTAACCAACTGTACAACTGTAACATGACGTCCCAACTCTTGTACTCAATGCCTCAGCCGATGAAGGCAAGCATGCCATATGCCTTCTTCACCACCCTGTCTACCTGTGCTGCCACTTTCAGGGAATGATGTACTTGCACCCCAAGATCTCTGCTCAACAACACTCCCCAGGGCCCTGCCATTCACTGTATATGTCCTGCCCTGGTTTAACTTCCCAAAATGCATCACTTCACACTTGTCTGCGTTAAATTCCATTTGTCACTCCCTTGCCCACTTTCCCAGTTGATCTATATCCTGTTGTAACCTTAGACAACCTTCTTCACTGTCCACTATACCACCAATTTTGGTGTCATCTGCAAACTTACTAATCATGCCCCTTGCATTCACATCCAAGTCATTAATATATATGACAAACAACAGAGGGCCCAGCACCGATCCCTGTGGCACACCACTGGTCACCGGCCTCCAATCTGAAAAACAACCCTCCACTACCACCCTCTGCCTCCTATCACCAAGCCAATTTTGTATCCAATTGGCTAGCTCACCCTGGATCCCATGTGTTCGAACCTTCCGGACCGGCCTACCATGCAGGACCTTGTCAAAGGCCTTGCTAAAGTCCATGTAGGCAACGTCCATCACCCTGCCCTCGTCAATCCTCTTGGTCACCTCCTCAAAAAATTCAATCAAATTCGTGAGACATGATTTCCCATGCACAAAGCCATGCTGACTATCAGACCATGCCTTTCCAGATGCATATAAATCCTGTCTCTCAGAATCCCTTCCAATAACTTTCCCACCACTGATGTAAGTGTTTTTGTTATTAGGACTTAACCCCTTTGTGTTTTATTTGTCAAATAATCAGACAGTGACAGGTTATCTTGTAGGTTTAAAACAGAAAATCAATTGCTTATTGATCAATACGCCTTATCCCATTCTGTCGCAGCTATATCCACTCACATATTCACTCGAACACACACACAAACAAGAAGAGACAGATGGAGAGGGAAAAGGGTTAAGTGATTATAAGTGGAAGATAGGTTTTGGGGGAGTCATGGTAAACTTGTTTGAATTCTCTTGGAAGTAAAGTTCTCGTTGGTTGCAGGCCTGAGGTGTTTGTAGATTTCTCTCTTGGTTGCAAGTTCAGTTGAAGACAGTGGATCACTTCTAGTTCACTGCTGTATAGGTGTAGATGTAGAATTCTACATTATGGCACATCCCTTCTGGTTTGCTTGAAACAAGCTTCTTGGATGTGCTTTCTGGGGTCTCTCTCTCTCTCTAGGATGTTTTTTAAGGTGGAGCTGTGTTACATCTAGCCTCTTGGCAGAGGATGCTTTGGTTTCTCCCCCATGGTGATCGTCCAATCGCCCAGGACATGCTACTTCACACTTTCTTTGTTTCAGAAGAACCCATTCAATCCTGGAATATTTTAGGATGGGTGTAGAATGGGTGCAATTGGCACCTCTTAACTTTAAAGATTTTCCTTTGTCCCTGTCAGACAGTTGGAATGTACAAAGGCCAAGTCCCTTTACCTTCAGTGACCATTTTGGGGCATTGTTCACTTTTTAAAAGACAAAGTCAGTTTTTATAATTCCTCATAATTTTTGTATCATTGCACTTCTTGTGTGCATTACTCCTGCTAAACAGCCAAAGCAGCATGCTATAGGCAGAGCTGAGCGATCCCATAACCAACAGATCAGATCTAAGATAAAAGCAAAATATTGCAGATGCTGGAAATCTTCGCCTTTGCCTCCGGGCTCACTTCTTTGACCAGGAGCCCTCCCGCCAACCAGCAGACCCATTCACCCGCCTCCAGCATTCATCTTTTCTTCTGTCGCCTTCGTCTCCGGGCTCACTTCTTTGACCAGGACTCCTCCCCCCGACCAGCAAACCCATTCACCTGCCTCCAGTATGGGCCAGGGCTGTTCATTTTTCTGTCAATTAACACCCTCTGCACAAACTCTTTGTCTTTCAGCACACCATTAACATACCGTTTGCCTTTGCTCCATGACCTTCTGGTCAGTTATTCTCTGTGACCCTGTCCTATCAACACCTTCCCATTTGTTATAAGTCTGAGTATTTCCAGCATTTCTTGTTTTTAGATCAGATATAAGGTCTACAGTCCTGCCACATCCAGTTGTGAATGGTGGTGGACAATTAAACAACTAACAGAAGGAGGAGGCTCCACAAACATTCCCATCCTCAATGGTTATGGAGCCCATCAAGTCCGTGTAAAAGATGAGGCTGAAACATTTGCAACCATCTTCAGCTAGAAGCGTTGAATGGATTGTAATATAACTTTAACAGTGTAAGTACTGCACACATCATCACAGGAAGTGATGTCATCCAGCACATGATCAGTTAGTTGGAGTTTTGTAAGACACTTAATCATATGTGTATGCTAGGGCTCTCTTGTAAATGTGTTACTTTAAAATAAATAACTCACAGTTTTATAACCACTCAAATTAAGATTGTTTGGTACCTTGTTGCTGCATAAAAGCAATCACACAATATGGTGGCGGTGTGTGGTGTCCGAAGAATCACACCATTCACAACATCATGTGGTCTCTTGAGCAGTACACCATTCACAAGGTGATAGCAACGCGCAGTTGAAGATCACAGCTTCGGGGGTAGCACTACTGCAGAGAAGTTCAGGAACGGGACTTACAGGGACCTGCGATCTCAGGCAAGACATCGAGACCAGCGATCCCTCCCATTGTAGCCCAACGAAGACAGGGCAATGCAACTCATAGTCGGAGGTGGCAGTGATTCAACTCTGACAAGTTTGATGACCTTCCATAAAGTTGGTACTCAAAGACAGTGAGTACACAAAGGGGTTTGTTCAGATTGATGGTGGCCAGAAAGAAAAAGCAGAGATTGGGTGGAATCGTGCTTGGGAAAAGCGAACAGGATCGGGGCTGCAGATCAGCACCACCATTGCATGGCAGGTGTTTTCCCGCCGTTAGAGCTTTGTGGGCAGACCCTCCCCAACCACAGGCTGAAAGCACAAACTTCTGGGCATGGCCGAAGCTCGTTGCTGCAGACAGAGTAGACCTACAAAGTTTTTTTCTCCCCTGATAACATGCAAGAAGCAATCAAGAGAGATCATTGACCAATTCCTGAGCAGGTGCTGTAGAAAAGGCAAACTCTGTAACTTCTCAGAGGTGGAGGTATACAAACAGATTATGGAATTGGTGATTGCGTCTACCCCAATAGAAGCTTTTTGGAAAGAGCTACTGGACAAGGAAAAGTCTCCTAAAAGAGGCAGGAATTTTGAAGACTTTTGCAAGCAGGCAGTGCATACGAGCGCCTGGTACAACAACCACAGACAAGGTAATTAGGAGACCTCAGCCGGGCAAGTTATGTGGCAAGTGTGGCCTGATGCACCAACCGAGGAATTGTCCCACCTACATGGACAACTGCTCGGTGTGTGGCAAGAAAGGACACTGAGCAAGGCTATGCAAGAGGTCAAATAATGGATAACCAGCCAGAAGCCACAGCAGACCACAACCTGACAAGAAGCAGACACCACATTGGAGAAGAAGCTGGGATACATTTGCCAGAGGCCAAACCACATGCAGACATGTCCTCGAGAATGACAGTAATGTGAGCAGCATACAGGGCACTGAAGGTGAGCAAGCCTTTCACACAGTAACCAGTGCACACCAAATGGATGTGGTTATACAGTGGGAAGCATTCACATTGTATGCCCAGAGAAAAGTGGACAACACATTTTGCAGCTCCAGGTCGATACAGGTGCAAGTGCAAACATTTTGCCACTGAGAAGAGTGAAGAACATGTACTGGGCAAGATGAGAAGCCATGATACAATCAACAAAGATAAGTTTCACCACATACAATGGTACACTGTTCAACTATGTCGGTACTCGAAGGTTGAATTGCAAGTATGGAACCGTTGTTTGGTCACAACAGGTTTTCTACGCCATCGACACAGATGGTTCAGCTGTTGCAGGCCTGCAGGCATGCAGCATGCTTCAAATCATGACAATCCACTAGATCAGCAGTACGCTAAAGACGCATGACCAGAACAGGAGTGAACCTATCCAAGACTTACAAAGAATGTACCCAAACAGTTTTAACACTGTGGGAAGTTTCAAAGGAGATGCCATCCTACATGTGAGGGACAACGCAGTTCCTTCTATCGATCCGCCAAGGAAATATAGCGTCCACATCATCGACAAACTGAAAGTTGAGCTGGATACAACGGTGAGGCAAGAAATCAACAGCCGTGTTCAGCAGCTCAAAGACTGGTGCAGATCGATAACAACTATAGTCAAAAAAAGATGCCACTATCCCGATCTGTTTGGACCCAGAAGAATGAACAAGGTGTTGAAATGTGGTCCTCACAAAATCCACACATTGAAAGAGCTGAAACCGAAATTTGCAAAGGGCAAGTTCTTTTCAAAACTGCATGCAAATCACGGGTACTGGTTGGTCCATCTTTGAAAGTTTGCAAGGTTCATCAACTTTCAGGACTCCATCTGGGCGATATTGCTTCATGCGCCTACTATTTGGCTAATCAGTAAGCCAGGATTTACTTCAGCAATGCATGGATCACATTACAGAAAATGTGCGAGGGTGTATATGTATCAATGTTGGTATCACAGTGTGGGCACCATTAAAGAAAAGCAGGACAAGAACTTACATATCCTGATGGAAAGAGCCAGGAAAGAGGGCCTCGGATTCAACAGTAAGAAATGTGCCATAAACACAACACACATCAACTTCTTTGGCTCCATTTACTCAGATGCAGGCATAAGATCAGATCCCAGCAAGGTAGAAGATATCCAATCCATGCCAGGCCCATAAGACAAAGAAGACTTGCAAAGATCTCTTCAGTTTCTTAGCTCCTTACATTTCAAATTTCTCCAATAAGTCTTCGATTCGATGGAAACTCCTCAGAAAGGAAACACATTTCTGTGGCATGAAGACCACCAGCATCCATTCGATCTGCTCAACAGATGCATGTTTGCAATATTACAGTCCGACCAAGGATTCCATTCTCGAGGAAGATGCTTCACACAAAGGCCTTGGAGCATGTTGTTGCAAGACGGATGTCCAATCGCTTTCGGTTCAGAAAGCTTATCACCCACACAAGTCGACTATTGCAATATAAAAAGGGAAACACTAACACAGGTGTTCAGAATCACAAGGTTTCACACTTATCTCTTTGGAAAACATTTTGTAGTCAAAACAGATCATAAACCATTCGCAATGATCTGGTAGAAGACGCTCACAAGCACACCTCCTCAACTGCAACAGCTGTTGATAGAAGTGCAAGGATATGACTGTGAGATCAAATATAAGCCAGGGAATCTCATGGTGACCACTGACGCTTTAAGCAGATTACCCCAGGAAGTGTGAAGATATTCCACTAGATGTCCAGGTTGGCAAAGTTGACATTGAGCTGAAAGATGATGACCAGATTGATTTGATGCAAAAGAAATGTGAAGAATTATGGGAAGAAACCTCGACAGACCCAGTTTGAAGATGCTATGGCAACTCATTATTAAAGAATGACCTGACAGCATACAAGAGGGTCCTGCGGAGCTCAGAACTTCCTGGCCATACCGGGCTGAGTTGGGAATTTCTAGTGGTGTAACCTACAAAGGCAGGCAGCTGCTGCACCCTGACATCTTCTCACAGTTATATATCGACCATATGGGTGTTGAGAAGACTATGCACGATAAGCATGTGGGTGTGGAACTGCCACCATTACAGATAAGGTAGAAAGTCAGGGTAATTCATCTACAAGAAAAAGTGTGGTTCTCTGTAGAAATGTCCAAAGTCTGCAAAAAACCAAGATCTTATGAAGTAACCGCCCCTAATGCAGCAGTGCTAAGAAGAAATTGTCAAACTACACTGAGACAAATCAGGTCAATCAGTACACTGCCTGTTTGATTCAGAGACATTTGACTGAAGAACATTAGAGTCAATGCACGTGTAAATATTATTCAAAGTCATTTCATTCCATTATGTACATAGTTCATCTTTCCATTTAAGGAAAGGGGGATGTTTGTGATATTACCTTAACAGTGTAAGCACGCCACACATCATCACAGGAAGTGATGTCATCTAGCATGTGATCAGTCAGTTGGCATTGTGTAAGACACCTTGTCACAGATGTCTGATAGAGCTTGCTTGTAAATATGTTACTTTATTATAAAGATCCCACAGTTTTATAACTGAGTGGGGGATTCAATTACTAGAGGACACGAGTTCAAAGTGAAAGGGGAAAAGTTTAGGGGGGATATGCGTGGAAAGTTCTTTACGCAGAGGGTGGTGGGTGCCTGGAACGCGTTGCCAGCGGAGGTGGTAGATGCGGGCACGATGGCGTCTTTTAAGATGTATCTAGACAGATACATGAATGGGCAGGAAGAAAAGAGATACAGACCCTTAGAAAATAGGCGACATGTTTAGATAGAGGATCTGGATCGGCGCAGGCTTGGAGGGCCAAAGGGCCTGTTCCTGTGCTGTAACTTTCTTTGTTCTTAAAAAAAAAACTACGCAACTTAAGATTGTTTGGGACCTTATTGCTGGAAAAAAACAATAACTCGACATGGATGATCCATCTCGGCCTCCTCCTGAGGATCCCACCATCATAGATGCCTTCAGACAATTCAATTCACTTCATGTGATATCAAGAAATGGCTGAAGGCACTAGATACAGCAAAGGCTATGGGCCCTGACAACATCCTGGCTGTAGTACTGAAGACTTGTGCTCCAGAAATAGCCATGCCATTAGCCAAGCTGTTCCAGTACAGCAACAACACTGGTATCTACTCGGCAATGTGGAAAATTGCCCAGGTGTGCCCTGTCCACAAAAAGCAGGACAAATCCAACCCAGTCAATTATCACCCATCAGTCTACTCTCAATCAACAAAGTGAGGGACGGGGTCATCGACAGTGTTAACAAGTGGCACTTTCTCAGCAATAACCTGCTCAGTGACGCTCAGTTTGGGTTCCACCAGGGCCACTCAGCTCCTGACCTCATTACAGCCTTGGTTCAAACATGGACAAAAGAGCTGAACTCCAGAGGTGAGATGACCTTCCCTCCATCATAATGTCAGAAATGGGGATGTTCGTTGATGATTGCTGATGATTGCACAATTCCATTCGCAACTCCTCAGATATTGAAGTAGTCCGTGTCACATGCAACAAGATCTGGACAACATTCAGGCTTGGGCAGATAAGTGGCATTACTATCACTGAATACCGCATCTTCAACATCCTTGGGGTTACCATTGACAAGAATCACAAGTGAAGCAGCCATATAAATACTCTGTTCACAAGAGGCCCAAACATCTTCAGCTACTTCATCAATGACCTTCCTTCAATCATAAGGTCAGAAGTGTGGATGTCCGCTGATGATTGCACAATGTTCAGCACCATTCACGACTCCTCAAATACTGAAGCAGTCCGTGTAGAAATGCAGCAAGACCTGGACAATATCCAGGCTTGGGCTGATAAGTGGCAAGTAACATTCACACCACACAAGTGCAACGTAATTACCATCTCCAACAAGAGAGAATCTAACCATCTCCCTTTGACATTCAATGACATTACCATCGCTGAATCCCCCACTATCAACATCCTAGGGGCTACCATTGACCAGAAACTGAACATGAGTAGCCATATAAATACCGTGGCTGCAAGAGCAGGTCAGAGGCTGGGAATCCTGCAGTGAACAACTTACCTCCTGACTCCCCAAAGCCTGTCCACCATCTGCAAAGCACAAGTCAGGAATGTGATGGAATAGTCTCAACTTGCCTGTAAAGGGTGCCACTCCAACAACACTCAAGAAGCTCGACATAATCCAGGGCACCCCATCCACTGCGAACAGCAGTGTGTACCATCTATAAGTTGCACTGCAGCAATGCACTAAGGCTTCTTAGACAGCGCCTTCCAAACCCGCGACCTCTGCCACCTAGAAGGAAAAGGGAAGCAGATGCATGGGAATACCAACACCTGCAAGTTCCCCTCCAAGCCACACACCATCCTGACTTGGAACTATATCGCTGTTCCTTCACTGTCATTGGATCAAAATCCTGGAACTCCCTTCCTTAAAGCACTGTGGGTGTACCTACCCCACATGGACTGCAGCGGTTCAAGAAGGCAGCTCACCACCACCTTCTCAAGGGCAATGAGGGATGGGTAATAAATGCTGTCCTAGCCAGCGACGTTCACACCCCATGAGCAAATTTTTAAAAAGAGGCAGTCAGAGGCTGAGAATTCTATAGTGAGTAACTCACCTCCTGACTTCACAAAGTCTGTCTCCCATTTATCAGGTACAAGTCAGGAAAGTGATGGAATACTCCTCACTTGCCTGGATGGGTATAGCTCCAACAACACAAAAGAAGCTTGACACCATCCAGGACAAAGCAGCCCATTTGATCATCACCCCATCCACCACCTTAAACATTCATTACCTCCACCACTGGTGCACAGTGGTAGCAGTGTGTACCATATACAAGATGCACTGCAGCAACTCACCAAGGCTTCTTAGACAGCACCTTCCAAACCCGCGACCTCTGCCACCTAGAAGGAAAAGGGCAGCAGATGCATGGGAACACCACTATAGAATCACAGAATCACAGAATTGTTACAATGCAGAAGGAGGCCATTCGGCCCATTATGTCTTAGCTGACTCTCTGAAGGAGCAATTTACCTAGTGCCACTCCCCCGTCTTCTCCCCATTGCCCTCACATTCTTCCTTTTCAGATAATAATCCATTTCCTCTTGAATGCCTCCACCGCACTCTCGGCAGCATATTCCAGAACCAAACCGCTTGCTGCGTGAAAAGGTTTTTCCTCATGTCGCCATTGCTTCTTTTGCCAATTACTTTAAATCTGTGCCCTCTTGTTCTCAATCCTTCCTCCAGTCGGAACAGTTTTTCCCTATGCTCTCTGTCTAGACCCCTCATGATTTTGAATACCTCTATCAAATCTCTGCCTTCTCTTCTCAAAAGAAAACAATCCTAACTTCTCCAATCTATCCATATAAGTGAAGTTCCTCATCCCTGAAACCATTCTCGTGAATCTTTTCTGCACTTTCTGTAATGCTTTCCTAAAGTGTGGTGTTCTGAACTGGACACAACACTCCAGTTGAGGCAAAACCAGTGTTCAAGTTTAACATAATTTCCTTGCTTTTGTTCTCTAAGCCTAGGGTGTTGTATGCTTTATTAACCACGCTCTCAACCTGTTCTGCAACCTTCAATGATTTATGCACATATATAACAAGATGCCTCTACTCCTACACCCTTTTTAGAATTGTAACCTTTATTTTATATTGCTTCTCCGTGTTTTTCCTATGGAAATGAATCACTTCACATTTCTCCGCATTGAACTTCATCTGCCAGCTGTCCCCACATTCCACCAACCTATGCAAATGTTGTTCCCTTGTTCAAGAAAGGGAATAGGGATAACCCTGGGAATTATAGACCAGTCAGTCTTACGTCGGTAGTGGGCAAATTATTGGAGAGGATTCTGAGAGACAGGATTTATGATTATTTGGAAAAGCATAGTTTGATTAGAGACAGTCAGCATGGCTTTGTGAGGTGCAGGTCATGCCTCACAAGCCTTACTGAATTCTTTGAAGATGTGACAAAACACGTTGATGAAGGAAGAGCAGTGGATGTGATGTATATGGATTTTAGCAAGGCGTTTGATAAGGTTCCCCATGGTAGGCTCATTCAGAAAGTAAGGAGGCATGGGATACAGGGAAAGTTGGCTGTCTGGATACAGAATTGGCTGGCCCATAGAAGACAGAGGGTGGTAGTAGATGGAAAGTATTCAGCATGGAGCTCGGTGACCGGTGGTGTTCCGCAGGGATCTGTTCTGAGACCTCTGCTCTTTGTGATTTTTATAAATGACTTGGATGAGGAAGTGGAAGGCTGGGTTAGCAAGTTTGCCGATGACACAAAGGTTGCTGGAGTTGTGGATAGTGTGGAAGGCTGTTGTAGGTTGCAACGGGGCATTGACAGGATGCAGAGCTGGGCTGAGAAGTGGCAGATGGAGTTCAACCTGGAAAAGTGTGAAGTGATTCATTTTGGAAGGTTGAATTTGAATGCAGAATACAGGCTTAAAGACAGGATTCTTGGTAGTGCGCGAGGTTATGCTGCAGCTCTATAAAGCCCTGGTTCGACCACACTTGGAATATTGTGTTCAGTTCTGGTCGCCTCATTATAGGAAGGATGTGGAAGCTTTAGAGAGGGTGCAGAGGAGATTTACCAGGATGCTGCCTGGACTGGAGGGCATGTCTTACGAAGAAAGGTTGAGGGCGCTAGGGCTTTTCTCATTGGAGCGAAGAAGGATGAGAGGTGACTTGATAGAGGGGTACAAGATGATGAGAGGCATAGATAGAGTGGATAGCCAGAAACCTTTTCCCAGGGTGGAAAGGGCTATCACCAGCAGGCATAACCAGGAGGAAGGTTTCGGGGAGATGTCAGAGGTAGGTTCTTTACACAGAGAGTGGTGGGTGCGTGGAATGCACTGCCAGCGGTGATAGTAGAAGCAGATACATTAGGGACGTTTAAGCGACTCTTGGATAGGTACATGGATGATAGTAATATGAAGGGTATGTAGGTAGTTTGATCCTAGAGTAGGTTAAAGTTTCGACACAACATTGTGGGCCGAAGGGCCTGTACTGTGCTGTACTGTTCTATGTTCTATGCCCTTTTGAAGTTTTGCATTATCCTCCTCACTGTTCACAATGCTTCCAAGTTTCATATCATCCACAAATTTTGAAATTGTACCCTGTACACCGTTATCCAAGGGAAGGTGCTCTGAAACCAAACAACGTCATGCTAACAGCATACGGGGGAACTGAGATTCGACAGCTAGGAACAACCCAAATCAGAGGGACACAGAAAGGAAAAGATGTTAACTGTATGTACTATGTCACTGAAACAGATGGTCCAGCTATCCTGGGGTTGAGCAGTTGTGAAGAGTTGCAGATTATCTCAGTGAACCATGAGGTGAAGGAGGTGACACTGAGGGTTGAGGATAGTACACCCGTTGAAAAGCACCCCCCGATAAGAAGCAAAGAAGATCAGGTACAAATATGCTCAGAGTGTTTTGATGAGACGGTTGGATGCTTCGAAGATTTTGAGTATCACATCACTATTGACCCAACAGTGAAACCAGTGATTCATCCCCCATGTTAAGTACCAGTAGAACTAAAAGGAAAGCTTGAAAGAGTGCTCCGAGAAATGGAAGAAAAGAAGGTGATCGCCAGAGCCACAGACCCTACAGATTGGGTAAATTCCATCGTGGTGAGAGAGAAGCCAAATGGATGGCTAAGAATTTGCCTAGATCCCAAAGATCTTAACCAAGCAATAAAGAGGGATCACTACACTATTCTAGCATTGGAAGAAATCACACCAGCACTGGCAGGGGCAAACGTTTTCAGCAAGCTTGATGCCAGAAATGGCTACTAGAATGTGAAGCTAGATGCAGAATCTTCACTGTTGACAACATTCAACACACGCTTTGGACGGTACAATTTCTTGAGTCAACCCTTTGGCCTCAAAGTGAGCCAGGATGTGTTCCAACAGAAAGTAGACGAGACATACAGGGGATGCAAAGGAGCAGTCAGCATAGCTGATGGTATTCAGATGTATAGTGTAGTTGGAAAAGATCACGGCAACCATCTACATAACATCATGGAGAGAACCAGGAAAGCTGGGATTAAGCTAAACACAGACAAATGCATTGTGAAAGTGACAGAATACCAGTTCTTCGGAATGATGTACACACCTGAAGGAGTTAAGCCAAGCCCTGAAAGAATCTCAGCCATCTCAGGGATGGAAGTCCCAAGAGATAAGAGAGAGTTGAGAAGTTTCCTTGGTTTGATACAATAAATGAGCTCTTTTATTCCGCACATGTTGGAACACATGGCAAACCTGCGAGAGCTGATGAAAGAAGATGTAGAGTACCAGTGGTCAGAGTCACATGACAGGAGTTTCAACAAACTCAAAAAGGTAGTATGCAAGAAGACAGAAAGAAACCTGTCACTCTACAAGTAGATGCTTCCACAAAAGGACTGGGAGCAGCCCTGGTACAAGATGGAAAGCCAATAGCATTTGCGTCCAAATCTCTGACATCAGCTGAGACAAGATATGCCAATATGGAGAGAGAGCTTTTGGCGGTCGTGTATGGATGTGAGAAGTTCCACATATATCTCTATGGGAGGAAGTTCACAGTGGAGAGTGATCATTGTCCACTGGAGCAGATCTACAAGAAAAATCTATGTATAGCACCAGCAAGACTGCAGAGGTTACTCTTGAGGCTTCAGAGTTATGATTTCACTCTGAAATATAAGCCAGGAAGAGAAATGGTGCTGGAAAACATCCTATCTCAGTTGTCACCACAGGAGAAACATGAGATAGAAGATCTAGGCATAAAGATTCATCACCTAGTGAACGTAACACCACCGAAACTGAGTCAAATTAGAGATGAGACCAGCAAAGAGGAAGAGTTACAGCTGCTATCGCAGCAAGTGACACGACATAGCCTATACAGCGTGCCAACTCACCACTGAGAGCAACAGGTGCCAAATCTACAAGACGGAGGCACAACATCTTACCACCCAAGCGATACTGTGAATAATATTTTTTTTAAAAAAGAATACACACTATAAAAGACTCTAAAAAGGGGTTCAGATTATTTCCACAAGTCAGATGATAATTTTTATTTATATTGACAGTTATATTGATATGGGGCATTCTGTTGTAAAGAAAGAGGGATGTTATATGTGTATATATTGTTATACTATCTGTAAAGTGTTAGGAACTAATTAGTTAGGAACTAGTTGTTATGTGCAAATGTTTCAGTAGGGGGTCACATTCACTGCTGCACTGGGGAGTCATGTTATATGTAACACAAGAACCAGGGAATCAGGTTCTACAGCACAAAGCATGGCGCTGTAATAAACAAGACTGACTCCAGCCTTTTCCAACTTTAAAGTGTAATTCTTTACAACATCTGGGAACCAGAAACAACATAAAGATGAAACGCTGTGATTGACAGCGGGCTACCCGGTTGGGGTGAGCACTGATTGGCGATTCATGGCGCAAATGCACTGAGATCAGCCGCCTCTGCTGCTTTCAGGTGGTTCAGGGAGTAAGCAAGTGAATGGGAATGGCTGCTGTGGGGGAGAGGGAGCAAGAGGCTGAGGGGAGAGCAGGAAGTGGGCCAGAGGCGTGGCACAGTGTGGCACTGAGGGAGAACACAGTGAGAGAGAATCAGGCAGCCCTTTAAACCAGCACTGACCCAGGGAGTACAGGAAGAGAGAATATGAGAGAGAAAGAGGGGAGAGAGAGAGAGAGATGGGGGAAGAGAGATAGACGCAGAGGGGAGAGAGAGAGGTAAGAGAGACACAGAGAGGGGAGAGAGAGAGAGGGGAGAGAAAAAGACAGAAAGAGTGAAAGAGGGAGGAGACAGATGGGGGAGATAAATAGTCACAGAGAGGGGAAAGAGAGGGGGGGAGAGGGGAGAGAGAGGGGAGAGAGAGAGGGGCAGAGAGAGAGGGTAGAGAGAGATATAAGAGAGAGAGAATGAAAAGAGTCAAAACAAGATCAAGATCATTCCTGACAGATAGACATCTATCCAGAATATCCGATATCGCTACATCAAGTGTGCAGGCAGACATTGACTATTTGTGCAAGCAAAAACAATACCAGATACCTCACTAAATCAGTGTTCGGCAGAGTGATGAGAATGTAAGTTAATAAATTCGTCTTCTCATTTAATGTTTGTTCACAAAAATGCACATTTTGTTGCTGGTTTGATTCATAGTAAGATAAATTTCTCATGCCTTTATCTTTTTGAAATTTTCTCACTAGCCCCCTGTGTTGGACAAAATTGTAATATGGCCCCTCACACAAAAAGGATACCCAGTCTTGGTCATTAATATGTATCAGGAAGGACACCGACCCCTGGGAACACCACTGCAAATCTTCCTCCAGTCTGAGAAAACATTCATTAATCACTACTGTCTGTTACCTGTCACTCAGCCAATTTCATATCCATTTTTTTTATTCTTTCATGGGATGTGGGCATTGCTGGCAAGGCCAGCATTTGTTGCCCAAGCCTAATTGCCTTTTGAACTGGCTTGCTGGACCATTTCAGAGGGCAGTTAAGAGTCAACTGCATTGCTGCTACTGTCACTTTTATTCCATGAGCTATAACTTTGCTCATGAGTCTGTTGTGTGGCATTTCATCAAAAGCCATTTGGAAGTCCATGTGCGCTACATCAACAACATATCCCTCATCAACCCTCTTTGTCACCTCATCAAAAAACACCTACAAGTTCCCCTCCAATTTACACACCATCCTGACTTGGAACTATATTGCTGTTCCTTCATCATCAAAATCCTAAAACTTTCTCCCTCACTGCACTGTGGGTGTACCTACACCACATGGACTGCAGCAGTTCAAGAAGGTTTTTTTAATTCTTTCATGGGATGTAGGCCAGCACTGGAAAGGCCAGCATTTATTGCCTATCCCTAATTGCACTTGACAACTGAGTGGCTTGATAGGCCATTTCGGAGGACAGTTGAGAGACAACCACATTGCTAAGGGTCTGGAGTCACATGTAGGCCAGACCAGGTAAGGATGGCAGATTTCCTTCCCTAAAGGACATTAGTGAACTAGATGGGTTTTTAGGACAAATGTCAATAGCTTCATGGCACCATTACTGAGACTAGCTTTCAAATCCAGATTTTTATTAACTAATTGAATTTAAATTCTACCAGCTGCCATGGTGGGAGTTAAACCCATGTCCCCAAGGCATTAGCCTGGGCCTCTGGATTACTAGTTCAGTAACATTATCACTACGCTACCGTCTCCCCTGTCTCACCACCACCTTCTCAAGGGTAATTCGGGACGGACAATAAATGCTGGGCTTGCCAGCGATGCTCACATCTCAAGAATGAATAAAAAAAGACTCTCACATCTGAGTCACAGTCACACTCCAGAGAATTGCGGACATAATCTAGGCTGGCACTTCAGTACTGTACTGAGGGAGTGCTGCACTGTCAAAGATGCCATCTTTCGGATGAGGCACTAATCCAAGGCCCTGTCTGTCCTGTCAGGTGAACATAACTGATCCAACGGTACTATTTTAAGAAAAGCAAAGGAGTTCTCCCCGGTTTTCTGACTAATAATTTTCCCTCAACCAACACCACTGACACAGATTAGTTGGTTAATATCATTGATGCTTGTGGGATTTTCCTATGTGTAATTTGGCTGCTGCGTTTCCTACATTACAACTGTGACTACACTTCAGAAGGATTTCATTGGGTTTAAAGTGCTTTGGGAAATCTCGAGGTCGTGAAAGGTGTTAAATATGTGTAAGTCTTGCTTTTATTTCTGAAATGAGAGACGGCATTAGGCATTCCTTACCTAATATCTTAATAGCAATATCTTGCATTATGCAATTACATAATTTTCAGCTTTGTATTATAAAATAATGCATTTCTTCTAAAACCAAAGTGCATCTGTTAATGATAAGAGTCATGTTGGGTGGTCTAAAGAAGTAGAATACACATAGTCTGTGTCTACAATGTAAGGTGTATATTAAGTAAAGTGCCGTGTTATATAAATAGTCATCTGCACTGTCTGCCAATTGGGGCCACAGATTGCATATCAGTCAGTAGAAGTCGAGAACAAAGTACTCAGGTGACTAATAAACAGCAACATCAAACTCAGAGACAAACCCAGTTAAGTTTTGTCTGCAGGAAGAAGGAGTTACAGCATTATAATTTTCAACCCCAAAATTCTCATTTTTAATTGACAGTTTGACAAGCACCAGAACTAAAATCCACTGAAGTAATAACCATTAAGTAATAAGCCATTACCCGAATACAAATAAAAAGACATTCTCTACCTTCACACATTTGCCTTATTTATTACTTTCCAATGCTGATTATTTTTGTTATCTTCATGTGCAGAATAACATGGTATTAAAACCGAGGAGAGGAAAACACCATTTTGCTTTATTTTCTTTAGAATGTGAAGAATATCCTATTTGATAGCAGTTGAAGAATGAAATGGTAGGTTTCAGGTATCAAACTGTGTTCAGTTGCTCTCCTGGGCAGGTCTTCCACTTTACACCATCTGTAAACTTGAGTTTATCCACAATTCTGCTACCTGGATCTTAACACACACCAAGTCCTGTTCACCCATTGCCACAGTGCTCACTGACCTATATTGGCTCCCAGTCCAGCAACCCCTCAATTTTAAAGTTCACATCCTTGTTTTCAAACCCTTCCATGGCCTCACCCCCTCCCCATCTCTGTAATCTTTTCCAACCCTATAACCCTCCGAAATCTCTATTCTCCTCTAATTCTGGTTTCTTGAGCATCCCCGATTTCCATCACTCCACCGTCGGTGGCCATGCCTTCAGCTGCCAAGGCCTCAAACACTGGAACTCCCTCCCTAAACCTATCTGCCTCGCTATCTCATTTTCCGTTCTTTTAAGATGCTCCTTCAAACCAACCTCTTTGGCCAAGCATCCATTCCTCTCTCCGTATATCTCCTTATGTGACACTGTGCCAAATTTTGTTTGATAATGCCCCTCTAAAACATCTTAGGATGTTTTACTACATTAAAGGTGCTACATAAATGTAGGTTGTTGTTGTATATATGCATACATTTGTTTGCCTACTGGGGCAGCTGCCTGCTTATCTATGTCTCAACTATTGATGTTATTTATGCTTTCATTTCACGACCTGTTGTCTGTTGTGTACATACTGTGTACACAAAATACAACTAAGTCATAGAATTTGATTTTCAATGTTTCAAACAACAACACCTAAATTTTCCATCACCCCTGACTGAGAAACTCATTAATTCGTGACCCAGAGTTAATTACAGTTGTAGAAATCACAAAACGGTATGAATCCCACTCCAGATTTGCAGCCGATTGGCAGCATGGTGCTCAGTGCAAAATTAAACCCTGCCTTCCCTGGGTGCTGGATTGAAAGCCGGAGCTGGTGAGATTGGCAATGTCCTCTCCCAGCATGCATCTGCACCCACAACTCCCACCATTCCTTTATGACTGACATCAGGACTTATTAATCACAGAGAGTCAGGATGTATTGCTCGGAAACTCATTCCCTCCTCCCTTGATGCCCACTAATGGAAAAGTACTAAGGATTATAATTCCGTAGGCAAACTGTTTTACAGCTGTTGAGAATGGCCACATTTATATCTATATAGAAAACAGCAAAACAAAGAAAAACTTGGGGCTGGATTTTATGGGCCCATCTGAGGCAGAGTCGGAGGCAGGGGACCCATAGAATCGAGATGACTGCCTGGGGTTGGAGGACCCATCACCATCCGATCGGCAAGTGATTTTGCTGGGGGTGGGATAGGCAATGGCCTTCCCGCCCAGAGGCCAATTAAAGCCCTTAAGTGATCTAAAAATAAGCGCGCTCTCTGCGAACTGGTGGGGCGGTGGGGTGGGGGGGGGTTGTCCCTCCTTCTTGGGCAATCTGTAGCCCATTGAGGACCTGCCGGCAAAACCTACAACTCCATGGCCCCCCCTCTCCCTGGACTTAACTCTCACCCTCCCAACTACCTTTGCTAGGGCCTTCTGGACTGTCCCCAGTGACCCCACCTCACTTACCTGAGATCTGGGGATCCAGGGCTGGGCCTGGGCCCAAGGCCTCTGCAGTACCGGCAGTGGCCACAGCTTCCAGTGGTACTGCTGATACTGCTGAGCTGCCAGCCCTGTGATTGGCCCACAGATCTTGGAGGTAGGATCATCATCTTTAAAGGGACAGGGATCACAGCGCAGGACACTTAGGGTACAAAACACCTGAGGATTGCTCCGGGGGTAGCGGGGAGGCACAAAAAGGCCGAGGATGGGGTCCCCCGACCACCTTTTCAACCTGGCACTGGGAGCCCTGCCTCCTCCACAAAATCCAGTCCATTGACCCTTTCCAGTTTTTAGAATTAACATTGATAAAGAAAAGTATGCACGCTACTTAAAATGAAACAACTTGCATTTTAATAGCACCTTTGCCCTAGTAAAACACTCCGAGGTGCTTTACAGGAGCATTAGCAAACGAAATCTAGAACTGAGCCACATAAGGAGATATTAAGGCAGATAACCAAAAGCTTGATTAAAGACATAGGTTTTAAGACATAGGCCTAAAAGGAGGAGAGAGAGGTAGCAAGGCGGAAAGGGTAAGGGAGGGAATTTAGGGCTATGCACGGCTGCTACTAGTGAAGTGAGTAAAATCTCGGATGCTCAAGAGGCCTGAGTTGGTGGAATGCAAATACGTCAGAGAGCTGTAGGAATAGAGGAGATTTCAGAGATTAGGGAATGGTAAGGCCATGGAGGGATTTGAAAACAAGGATGAAAGTTATAAAATCAAAGCTTACATTTAAATAGCGCCTTTCACAACCACTGGACATCTCAAAGCACTTTACAGCCAATGAAGTACTTTTGAAGTGTACTGTTGTAATTTAGAAAATGCGGCAGCCAATTTATACACAGAAAACCCCCACAAACAGCAATGTAATAATGACCAGATACTCTGTTTTTGGGATGTTGATTGCCAGGACTCTAGGGAGAACTACCCTGCTCTTCTTCAGAATAGTATCATGAAATCTTTTAGATCCACCCAAGCAGAAAAGATGGGGCTTTGGTTTAAAGTCTGATCCAAACAACAGTACCTCTGGTAGTGCAGCACTCTCTCAGTACTGCACTGGAATGTCAGCCTTGATTATTGTACTCAAGCCCTGGAGTGGGACTTGGAACCCAGAACCCTGTGATTCAGAAGTGAGAATGCTACCAGCTGAGCCATAGCTGACACCACAATTATGGTTTTGCTTAACTGGCAGCGAGCACAGGGGTGATGGGTGAACAGAACTTGTTGTGAGTTAGGACATGCGCAGCAGAGTTTAGAATAACTTCAAGTTTACAGAGGGTAGAAATGGGGAGGCCAAACAGGAGTGCGTTGCAATAGTCTCAAAATAGCAAAGGCATGGATGAGGGTTTCAGCAGCAGATCAGCTGAGGCAGGGTTGGAATCGGGCGATGTTAAGAAGATAGAAGGGGATGGAAGGTTATTGGGGGTAGGTGGAAATGTGGAGCAATCAGTTCAGCCATGAACTTATTGAAGGACGGAGCAGGCTCGAAGGGCCAAGTGGCCTACTCCTGCTCCTAATTCATATGTTCGTATTAGAAATAGATGATCCTAGTGATGGGCAGAAGCTCATCTCGGGGTCAAATACAAAACCAAAGTTGCAAACAGTCTGGTTCAGCCTCAGACAGTTACCAGAGACAGAGATGGAGTTGGAAAACAGAGTTTGTGGCAGGGACCGATTTAGTCTTCCCAATATTTGGTTGGAGGCAATTCCTACTCATTCAGTATTGGATTTCGGTCAAGCAGTCTGATAATTTAAAGATAGTGGATCAATCGAGAGAGGTGGTGGTGAGGTAGAGTTGGGTGTTGTCAGTTTACGTGTGGTAACTGGTGCTGTTTTTATGGATGATGTTGCCAAGAGGCAGCATGTGGATGAGAAGTAGGATGGATCCAAGGATTGATCCTTGATAAAAAACAGAGGTAACGGTGCAAAAGTGGGAAGAGAAGCCATTGCAGGTGATTCTATGGCTACAATTTGTTAGATATGAATGGAACCATGTGAGAGCATTCATTCTACATTCATTTTAACATGCCAATAAGTCAGTGAGCAGAGATATTAGCAAAATCTCTTTTATGCAGAGTTTGTCAAGCATAGAATGTTTTACCATAGGGAATAGTTAGGGCAGGGAACATTACATTTAAAGGTAAAATAGTGAAACTTTTAAAGCAGAGGATGATACAAGGCTAAGGAGGAAAATCACTGCACAGGGAATAGCTCTTGATTTATTTTGGCAACAAACCAGCATGGGCCCAATAAATCCGATTGGCATCTTTGTGTGCTGTAAATGGTTATAGTTTTATATTTAAGAGATTGTTTCTTTAACCTATGTGTGACAAATAAAACAGTAATTTGAAGTGTTGACATTGCTTAATCCAGATTTATATTTTATGATAAAAACAAGAAATGCTGGAAATACTCGGCAGGTCTGGCAGCATTTGTGGAGAGTTGATGTTTCAGGTCAGTGACCCTTCATCAGAACTGACAAATATTAGAAATATAAAAGGTCTTGAGCAAGTAAAGCGGGGGTGGGGCAAGAGATAACAAAGGAGAAGGTGTTGATGGAACAAGGTCACAGAGAATAACTGGCCAGAAGGTCATGGAACAAAGGTAAACGATATGTTAATGGTGTGCTGAAAGACAAAGTGTTAGTACAGAGAGGGTGTTAATTGACTGTAAAATGAACAGCCTGGCTCTAAGCACAAACATTAAAAAGACAGTGGGTAGGCACAGTAGAAATAAACTAAACAAATTAAAATAAACAAATAAAAAAGAAAAAAAAAAGAAAAAATAACTAAAAATAAAAAGGGGGGCCCGTCATGCTCTGAAATTATTGAACTCAATGTTCAGTCCGGCAGGCTGTAGTGTGCCTAATCAGTAAATGGGATGCTGTTCCTCGAGCTTGCGTTAATGTTCGCTGGAACACCGCAGCAATCCCAGGACAGAGATGTCAGCATGAGAGTAGGGGTGGGTGTTGAAATGGCAAGCAACCGGAAGCTCGGGGTCCTGCTTACAGACTGAGCAGAGGTGTTGCGCAAAGTGGTCACCCAGTCTGCGTTTGGTCTCCCCAATGTAGAGGAGACCACATTGTGAGCAGCGAATACAGTGTGCTAAATTGAAAGAAGTACAAGTAAATCGCTGCTTCACCTGAAAGGCGTGTTTGGGGCCTTGGATAGTGAGGAGAGAGGAGCTAAATGGGCAGGTATTACACCTCCTGCGATTGCAGGGGAAGGTGCCGTGGGAAGGGGACGAGGTGGTGGTAATGGAGGACTGGACCAGGGTGTCGCGGAGGGAAGGATCCCTTCGGAATGCTGACAGGGGAAGGAAGGGGTGATTGGTCGTGGCATCACACTGGATGTGGCGTAAATGGCGGAGGATGATCCTTTGGATGTGGAGGCTAGCAGGGTTAAAGCGAGGACAAGGGGAACACTGTCACGGTTCTGGGAGGGAGGGGAAGGGGTGAGGGCAGAGGTGCAGGAAATGGGCTGGACACAGTTGAGGGCCCTGTCAACCACAGTGGGAGGGAATCCTCGGTTGAGGAAACAGGAAGACATATCATAAGAAGTAGGAGCAGGAGTAGGCCATCCGGGAAGGTAGCATCATCAGAGCAGATGCATCGGAGATGGAGAAACTGGGAGAATGGAATGGAATGGAGTCCTTATAGGAGGCAGGGTGTGAAGAAGTGTAGTCGAGGTAGCTGTGGGAGTCGGTGGGCTTATAATGAATATTAGTAGACAGCCTATCCCCAGAGATGGAGACAAAGAAGTCGAGGAAGGGAAGGGAAGTGTCGGAGATGGACCATGTGAAGGTGAGAGAAGGGTGGAAATTAGAAGCAAAGTTGATAAAGTTTTCCAGTTCCGGGCGGGAGCAGGAAACGGCACCGATAGAGTCATCAATGTACCGGAAAAAGAGTTGGGGGAGGGGGCCTGAGTAGAACTGGAACAAGGAATGTTCGGCATATCCTACAAAAAGACAGGCATAACTAGGGCCCATGCGGGTAACACTGAAAGGACTGACCATTAGAGTGAGGTACTGAATAAAAATCCTTGATTTCAAACATACTTCTTGAAGCAGAATCTTTTACTCGGACTAAATACTTTTGCAGAGATAGTTAGTGAGGAAGTAAAGATAGTTAATCTTGTGACAAGTTTTATATTTCTTGGTCCTTGCCCAGAACCTAAACAAATGAGACATTTTGTAGATTGACTATCATAGAAAAAGAATTGCTTTTCCCCCTGTATGACATGTAGAAATTTATTTTGTTATGGAACAGTGATATATAAAAGAACAAGTTTAGCCATCAAGCTAGAGTTGTATTTCCTGGAATTTAGAAGGTTAAGGGATGATATGATCAAAGTTTTCAAGTTATTAATGGAACAGATAAGGTAGATAGAGAGAAGCTATTTCCACAGGTTGAGGATTTGGGACTAGGGAATATGGTCTAAAAAAGCGGGAATATGGAGTTATATCAGAAATCAGCCATAATCTCATTGAATAGCAGAACAGGCTCAAGGGGCTAAATGGTTTACTCCTGTTCTTATTTTCTTATGAGCAATGGTGGATGAGGAGAACAATATATACTTTCCAGAGCCAACCAAAAGACATTTGCTAACATAAGTCTAAGCAGGTTTCATGGAAAATTAATTCCAAGTCCCCATAGTAGTGATATGTGACCCTCCTTGGCTCTCACACCTTCACAACCCAACAATCTCTTAGCATTATAACCTCTGACTCACCCTGAGCAATATCACAGGAGGTCTGCTAGCCCACATACAATGTTCAAGCATCTATCACACTAAAAAGATTCAAACTTATAGGAGCAAAAAGTAGTAATTAAATGCTCAAAAATAAGCACCTTCCAACCTCAGTCTCATTGACCTGAGGTTGCTTTTACTTATGGCAGTTGTTTTTTTATTGGATGGGCCCCTTAAACACAGCCCAACTTTAACAGCAGAATAATACATTCTGGCCAAGGATCCACAGTGGGGATGGAGGGGACACACCACAGTGTGATTGCAAATCCCTGGCTCATCCAGGACCTCTGGTGCTGACCTCATTGAAGTTCATTGGCTCAGCACTGAAAGGTTGCTGGTGAGCTTCTAAGACCTTAACTTGAATATCCACGTACCTTCAGAGACCGCCAACTGCAGTGAATGGAGATAGTTCTCAGGTGCGGGTAGGGAAGGGTTGTGGGATGGGAGAGGGTAGTGAGAGCCAGACCTCCACAGAAAGAATATATATGTTCCCCGCTGCCCCTAGCCCCACAAACTTTACTAGATTAAAGTCCTTTCTGCATTCGTATTTATCCCTTCCCCCAGGATCTTGGTACCAGCTCAGTTTAGGAGTAGCCCTCCCTGCAGTGAAGTTACTTCCATCACAGTATGTCTTGAAACAGAGGCCCTCCTTCCCACATCTCTCTTTCAGCCACAAATTCACTTTCCTGATCTGTTTATCCCTTTGCAGGTGGCTCAAGTAATAATCCTGAGATTACAACTCATGGGGTCCTACTTTTTTAATTTAACTCCTATCTCCTGATACTCCCTTAGCAAGACCTCCTCCCAGTTCTTTACTATGGCATTGGTTCCAACATAGACTGAAACAACTGGTTCTTCCTCCTCCCATTCGACATTCATTTCCATTAGCTTCAAAATGTCCCCTACTCTGGTATCTTCCTGGACTCCTGATCACAGCTCAGAGCACAGCCTCTGTCCCCCTAACAATTGAATTTTCTTAGGCTACAGCCTTTCTATTCTGCTATCCTGACCCCCACCTGCCCACTCTCTTGTGGCCATCTCCAGGTAGCTGTAATGACCCCCACCACCTGCGGGGACCAGGAGGCTGACTGGAAAATCCCAGTCAGCCTCTAACAATAGGCTTTGATAGTCCCTTAAACAGCTCAATTGGCAACCCGCCATTTGCGGACTGGTAGCCCTGCCGTGTTCCCACTGCCCCCCTCACCCCAATCCCTTCCTCCGGGAAAATAGCCCGGGATGGGGTGGAGTCGGGGGACCAGTACGCAAACCAACGGTGCAAAATTCCATGCCCGCCTGCCTCTGTTCCCGCCCTCAATGGGGGCTAGAAATCCAGCCCCAAGAGTTAAAAGGTCACTGATTGAAATTGATGAAAAGACAGCAATAAATAGACTGCATGAACATATGAACATATGAATTAGAAGCAGAATTAGGCCATTAAGCCCCTCGAGCCTGCTCTGCCACTCAATAAGATCAAGGCTGATCTGTTTGTGTTTCTAATTCCACACTTCCATCTATCCCTGATAACCTTTGATTGCCTAACAAGAATCTATCGACACGAACATACAAATTAGGAGCAGAAGTAGGCTATTAGATCCCTTGAGACTGCTCCGCCTTAACTTGCTAAACTCCACCTTAACCATCTGCTGCAATTGATACTGATCACGAGGGATGCAGAAAAGACCCTGGTGTATCTGTGTGGCTGCTTGTGAAGGGTGGGGAGAGCTCAGGTGCACCACGAGTTGAATGGAACCCACAAGGCTAGAAAATGGTACTTCAAAGTACGATTATAGGTATCAGCAGAGAACAAAAAAACAAGACCAATCTCCTACCCTGCATCTCCAATCCATGTATCCCTCCCTCACCCCAGTCCATGTTCCACTCTGCCTCTCTCCATCCCAATCCATGGGCCACTCTGCCCTTCTCCATCCCATCCATGTGTCATCAGACCCTCCCCACGCCAGTCCATATCCCAGTCTGCCCCTTCCCCACCCCAGTCTATGTGCCACTCTGACCCACCGCATGCCAGTCCATATCCCACTCTGTCCCTACCCCACCCCTGTCCATGTGTCACTCTGCCCCTTCCCCACCCCTGTCCATGTGTCACTCTGCCCCTTCCCCACCCCAGTCCATGTGTCACTCTACACCTCCCCACCCCAGTCCATGTGCCACTCTGCCCCTTCCCGACCCCAGTACATGTGTCACTCTGCCCCTCCCCACCCCAGTCCATGTGCCACTCTGCCCCTTCCCCACCTCTGTGCAGGTGCCACTCTACCCCTTCCCCACCCCTGTCCATATGTCACTCTGCCCCTCCCCACCCCAGTCCATGTGCCACTCTGCCCCTCCCCACCCCAGTCCATGTGTCACTCTGCCCCTTCCCCACCCCTGTCCATGTGTCACTCTGCCCCTTCCCCACCCCAGTCCATGTGTCACTCTGCCCCTCCCCACTCCAGTCCATGTGCCACTCTGCCCCATCCCCACCTCTGTGCAGGTGCCACTCTACCCCTTCCCCACCCCTGTCCATGTGTCACTCTGCCCCTTCCCCACCCCAGTCCATGTGTCACTCTGCCCCTCCCCACCCCAGTCCATGTGCCACTCTGCCCCTTCCCCACCCCAGTCCATGTGTCACTCTGCCCCTTCCCCACCCCAGTCCATGTGTCACTGCCCCTCCCCACCCCAGTCCATGTGCCACTCTGCCCCTTCCCCACCTCTGTGCAGGTGCCACTCTACCCCTTCCCCACCCCTGTCCATGTGTCACTCTGCCCCTTCCCCACCCCAGTCCATGTGCCAAACTACCCCTTCCCCACCCCTGTCCATGTGTGACTCTGCCCCTTCCCCACCCCAGTCCATGTGTCACTTTGCCCCTCCCCACCCCTGTCCATGTGTCACTCTGCCCCTCCCCACCCCAGTCCATGTGCCAATCTACCCCTTCCCCACCCCTGTCCATGTGTGACTCTGCCCCTTCCCTACCCCAGTCCATGTGTCACTTTGCCCCTCCCCACCCCTGTCCATGTGTCACTCTACCCCTTCCCCACACCAGTCCATGTGCCACTCTGCCCCTTCCCCACCTCTGTCCATGTGCCACTCTACCACTTCCCCACCCCAGTCCATGCGCCACTCTGCCCCTTCCCCACCTCTGTCCAGGTGCCACTCTACCCCTTCCCCACCCCAGTCCAGGTGCCACTCTGCCCCTCCCCACCCCAGTCCATGTGTCACTCTGCCCCTCCCCACCCCAGTCCATGTGCCACTCTGCCCCTTCCCCACCCCAGTCCATGTGTCACTCTGCCCCTTCCCCACCCCAGTCCATGTGTCACTGCCCCTCCCCACCCCAGTCCATGTGCCACTCTGCCCCTTCCCCACCTCTGTGCAGGTGCCACTCTACCCCTTCCCCACCCCTGTCCATGTGTCACTCTGCCCCTTCCCCACCCCAGTCCATGTGTCACTCTGCCCCTCCCCACCCCAGTCCATGTGCCAATCTACCCCTTCCCCACCCCTGTCCATGTGTGACTCTGCCCCTTCCCTACCCCAGTCCATGTGTCACTTTGCCCCTCCCCACCCCTGTCCATGTGTCACTCTGCCCCTCCCCACCCCTGTCCATGTGTGACTCTGCCCCTTCCCTACCCCAGTCCATGTGTCACTTTGCCCCTCCCCACCCCTGTCCATGTGCCAATCTACCCCTTCCCCACCCCTGTCCATGTGTGACTCTGCCCCTTCCCTACCCCAGTCCATGTGTCACTTTTCCCCTCCCCACCCCTGTCCATGTGCCAATCTACCCCTTCCCCACCCCTGTCCATGTGTGACTCTGCCCCTTCCCCACCCCTGTCCATGTGTGACTCTGCCCCTTCCCCACCCCAGTCCATGTGTCACTTTGCCCCTCCCCACCCCTGTCCATGTGTCACTCTGCCCCTCCCCACCCCAGTCCATGTGCCAATCTACCCCTTCCCCACCCCTGTCCATGTGTGACTCTGCCCCTTCCCTACCCCAGTCCATGTGTCACTTTGCCCCTCCCCATCCCTGTCCATGTGTCACTCTACCCCTTCCCCACACCAGTCCATGTGCCACTCTGCCCCTTCCCCACCTCTGTCCATGTGCCACTCTGCCCCTTCCCCACCTCTGTCCAGGTGCCACTCTACCCCTTCCCCACCCCAGTCCAGGTGCCACTCTGCCCCTTCCCTACCCCAGTCCATGTGTCACTCTGCCCCTCCCCATCCCAGTCCATGTGTCACTCTGCCCCTCCCCATCCAAGTCCATGTGTCACTCTGCCCCTCCCCATCCCAGTCCATGTGTCACTCTGCCCCTTCTACATCCCAATCCATGTGCCACTCTGCCCCTTCTGCATCCCAGTCCATATCCGATTCTGCCCTCTACCCACCCCAGTCCATATCGCACTCAACTCCTACCCCATCCCAGTCCATGTGTCACTCTGCTCCTACCCAATTGCTAACCTTCCAAACCCGTAACCTCTACTGCCTAGAAGGACAAGGGCATGGGAACACCACCACCTGCAAGTTCCCCTTCAAGTCACACACCATCCTGACTTGGAACTATATCGCTGTTCCTTCACTGTCACTGGGTCAAAATCCTGGACCTCCCTTCCTAACAGCACTGTGGGTGTACCTACCCCACATGGACTGAAGCAGTTCAAGAAGGCAGCTCAACACCACCTTCTCAAGGGCAATTAGGGATGGGCAATAAATGGTGGCCTTGTCAGCGATGCCCACATCCCATGAATGAATAAAAAAAAGTCCATGTGTCACTCTGCCCCTTTCCCATCCCAGTGCATGTGTCAATCTGCCCCTTCCCCATCCCAGTCCATAACCTGTTCTGTCCCTCCCCATCCTGGTCCATGTCCCACTCTGCCCCTCCCCCACCCCATCCATGTCCCACTCTGCCTCTCCCCCATCCCAGTCTATATTAGCCTGCCCCTTCTCCACCCCAGTACAATGCCACACTCTCCCTCACCCCAGTCCATGTGCCACCAACCCCCAACGCCTCACCTCAATCCATGTAGCCCCTCCACCATCCTAATCAATGCCACTTATTTCCCCCCTCCCCCCGGACCCCAGTCCAATGCCAGCACTTGGTCTCTCCCCCACCCCTATCCCTATCCCTTCCTTACCCAAGAAATGTTCCCACAAATTCTAATTCACTTCTCTCCCCATTCTCTACGCAATTCCTGATTCACTCCATATCTGAGTCCTCTGGCTGCTGATGTAAAGTGAAGTGATTGGCATAGTTGAATAACTGTGAGTGAGGATTACTGGCTTGCTGTGGGTAGGTGGCCGGAGATTCAATGCATAAACGGATTCCACCATTTCTAGCTCTCATATATTTGTCAACCGGAAATGAAAGTGTGTACTCCCACACCACTGTCATAGTTAAGTAGCCTCCTTTTGCACTGTGATATCTATTGTCATGTGATATAATCAGCGAGCTCAATGGGCTACTGCTTTTGTGTTATCTAAAGCCTTCTCGATAAAGCGAACCTGTGAAAATTGTTCCGCCTCACTTTACTTCTCACCTTCCTGCTGCCTTGTCGACATAACTTCTAGTTTTGTTTGTCCCTCTACTGACAACCCTGCAGTATTATAACCAATTGTGTACCACTGTAGAAGCAAGTAACCAAGAAAGAATGTCCACTCAGGATATGAGGTGCCTTTGGGAATCCATCTATCAGTGAAGCTTCTAACACAAGAACTGGCACTGCTGTTGCCTAAGGCAAGGTGGGGGGAGAAATAAACATTCCTAATCTCCAGTGAGTTTGTTTATGGTCAGACATGCTTTGTGGGGCTCCACAATAAACTCTCAGCAATGCTTTGTTAAGATCCATCAGCATAACGTGAACAGGGTATATCAAGGTTTCCTCAAATGGACAGCATACCTTGATGGATGAATGCTACTGAATGCTGTCCACAGCCTGCTGTACACAGTTAAATAACATGACTCATGCAAGCAGTCAGTATTTTAAAATATTTTTCCCTCTATTACATTTCTCTCACAAATTTCCACCCAACCCTCCATCCACTCCTGGAGAGAATACTATTCCAAAGATCTCCTGGTCGACCTCCTAAGCACTTGAGCTCTTCTGTTGTCCATAACTTGCACCAGGTCCCGTTTACCCATTACCCCAGTGCTTGCTGACCTACATTGGCTCCCGGTCCAGCAACATCTTGAATTTAACATTTCCAT
This sequence comes from Heterodontus francisci, assembly GCF_036365525.1. Lineage (NCBI taxonomy): Eukaryota > Metazoa > Chordata > Chondrichthyes > Heterodontiformes > Heterodontidae > Heterodontus > Heterodontus francisci. The sequence continues at coordinate 27,097,799 of NC_090371.1, read as the reverse complement.
TCTCATGTTCAGCTCCCTCCATGGCTTAACCCCTCCCTATCTCTGTAACCTCCTCTAGCTCTATCACTCTCCGAGAACTCTGAGTTCTTCTAGTTCTGGTCCCTTGTACATCCTCAATTTCCTTCACACCACCAGCAGCATCTATGCCTTCAGCTGCCTAGGTCCTAGGCTCTTCAATTCCCTCTGTAAACATCTCCATCTCTCTACCTCGCTCTCTTTAAAACCTACCTAGTTGGCCAGTCTTTTCGTCACCTGTCCCAATGTCTCCTTTTTTAGTTCGCTGTCAAACTTTGTTTGGTAACGCTCCTGTGAAGTGTCTTGGGACAGTTTACTACATTAAATGCACTATATAGATGCAAATTGTTGTTGAAACACACCATTTAGAACAGGTATGTGGGCTTCTAACAAGTACGTATGAAACATCTATTTAACAATGTCAGCAAATGATATTTTTCTAAATTTCAGAACCTATGAAAATGCTTGAAGTATTTTTGGAAAATCCATTTGGCCACCATCTTGGATCCTCCATACAGCTGAAAAACTTACTCATGGAGAAATGGTTTGTAAAATAATAAATGCATAAAAATTACAAATGTACAGGGATATAATTGAACTTTTGTCTATTGAGGTATCTTGTGTATTTTAAATGAGTTATGATAAATTCCATGGTATTGTCACTATGTATGTAGGTAAATGGAAGTAGAGTGAGCTTTGTACAGAAGTATAATTTGATACATTGGGGTAATTTGACTTTGGGCTTGGCTATGCTTTAAACCAATGGAAGTGAAAAGCAGGAGAGGTGTTTAAGAAGAGTCAAGACTGTCGACCCAAAGTCAAAATTGCCTACATTGTCTGCATTATCAATCTATGGTTGGGAAGGTCTAATACGAATGCAATACTCCAGGTGTGGTTTAAACAGACTACTATACAGTTTGGTCATGACTATCTCTGTCTTGTACTCTACTGCTTCGGCTAATAGTTAACAATCTACTGACTTTCTTCTTGAAGGACAGTCTAGCAATGATTATTGGATTCATTTGGGACTATCTTACATTTATGATCCCCTTGAGAAATCCAAGCTTTGTTTTGTCTTCCCTTGAATATAGAAGATTAAGGACTGATGAATTGAGGTCTTTGAGATGATTAAAGGATTTGATAGTGCAATAGAGATAAACAATTTCCTCTCAGGGGGGAATCCAAAACAAGAAGACATAACTTTAAAGTTAGAGTCAGGCCATTCAGGGGTAATGTTCAAAAGCACTTCTGCACACAAAGGGTTGTGGAAATCTGGAATTCTCTACCCAGAATGGCATTGAGGCTAGGGATCAATTGAAAATTGACAGATTTTTGTTAGACAAGAGAATTAAGGGATATGGAACCAAGGCAGGTAGATGGAGTTTAAGATACAAATCAGCCATAATCAAATTGAATGCCAGAATAGGCTTGAGGGGCTGAATGGCCTACTTCTGTTCCTACGTTCCTAGGTTTGTGCTATGGGATATTTTAACACCATCTGATACAATTTAACTGCAACAATTGTAATCATCTAGAACAGTGAAAGGACCAACATAAATATAAAATAGTCATTACTTAATCCAATAAAGAATTCAGGAGGAACTTCTTTACCTAAAGGATGGTTACAATGTGGAACTCAGAGTAGTTGAGGTGAATAGCATAAATGCACTCAAGGAGAAGCTACATGAGTACATGAGGGAGAAAGAAATGGAAGGAAATGCTGATAAGATAGAGAAAGAACATAAGAACATATGAACATAAGAAGGGTGGCAGGAAGCTCATGTGAAGCATAAATGCTGGTAAAGACTGGCTGGGCTGAATGGCCTGCATCTGTGCTGTATGTTTTATGTAATTCTAAGAAATTCTAAATCTCATGTGTTTCAAATAAATGGCAGTCCATTAACATAGAGATCAATAATTGTCTTTCACCATATGTGCCTTTTTCCTAATCTACCCAGAGACAATTGACGGTCATGTTATGCTGATTGGATGTCAGGCAAGCAGCTGTCACCTACAACTAACAGTCGATATAAATGCCAAGCAAATACCAACCTATACCTTGTGGCAAAACACCAACCAATGTGGACACCAAGAAACTACCAAGCTGTAGCTAGAGCCAAGAACCCAACCAATGTGGTACCAAGAAACTCCTCAAAACATCTTTTCCTGCCTGAAACATACTACAGTGGATGATCTGTACCTGTTTGTTGGCGTTGCTCCACCTGCCATAGGAGGCAAGTTACATCAAGATTAGAAGCAAAATACTGCAGATGCTAAAAATCTGAAATAAAAACAGAAAGTGCTGGAAATACTCAGCAGGTCAGGCAGCATCTGTGGAGATATATAAATATATATTGTCCAGCTCCTAGACTACCACCTTGTTGATTGGTCAACACACCTATAGAGGAAAACACACAAGTTGCCAAATGACCCAGAGGAATCCCTCCCATCAGGAGCCAACGAAACATGGCCTACTGGGCTGTGTCGCAAAAGCTTCAAGATTGTTGTGGGCTGCTGCAAAGCCCTTATGCAGAAATGGGAATAGAGCTAAACAAATTCTGCACATATGACTGCAGAGAAGCATCCCAAATGATGAAACATCCCCAAAATGCCCTCTACTACCACAGCCATACAGCCATGAAGATCTGAAGGTCTTCGGCTCCCGAGCCAGAGTCTGCGTCGAACAGTAGCTATACAACAAGAAGAGGAACCAAGAAACTACCAACTAACCCTCAACTAACATCATGAAAACAGATGGCCTGGCCATTATCTCATGCTGTTTGTGGAATCTTGCTGTGCATAAATTGCCATGTTTCCCTACATTACAACAGTGACTACACTTTTAAAGTACTTCATTGGCTGTAAACAGTTTTGGGACATCCTGAAGTCTTGAAAGGTGCGATAGAAACATAGGTTCTTCCTTTCTTTTACAGCAAGTTCTTCCTTTTGCTTCTTTATCTATCCAGTGACATTCCTTCAGGAAGTTCATGAGTTAATTGTCTGTTCCCTGCCTCCAAAGGAAAAATGTTGCTGGCGACAAAAGTATATGGGCTATAAATTGGCTAGCCCCTGAAAACAGGTACGGGGATCCCGATGAGTGCTTAGTCCATGTCTGTTGAGTGGCATGCGGGCAGCAGGCCAACTTCATGCTACCTGCTCAGTATAATGATTTCCATGTGCAGCCAGGGCTTCCCAAGCTGCTCATTGACTGCACACATCAGTAGGGGGCCCAATATCGTTAGTACTTTGCACCACATAAAGCTAGCCTGCACTATTTAAAGCAAGTCGAGACCTCTTAAAGGGGAGGTGCACTGTGACTGCAACAGGTGCTGGGAGACGTTCTGCAGCAGAATCTGTACTGAGAAAGAGAAATCAATGGCTGACCATGTGACAGGGTGGGACCCAGGTTTTCGGATGCTGCACTGGAGGTCTTGGTGGAGGTGGAGTGGGGAGAGCAGGCCCTCCAGACACATGATGAAAAGGCAGTGGGAACAAGTAGCCATGCAGGTCAATGCCAGTAGTTTAGTCCCAAGGGACTGGATGCAGTGCAGGAAGTTCAATGACTACACATGAGTGATCAATTTCACTTTCAAATGCCATATCCCGCCAACTGCTCCACTAGCCTCAGCCACTGCTCAATTCACCACGTCCCCAACACTCACCTACCAACAATCTCTATCAATCAGGACTCATACCTGACATTCAGATGCTTCACCTCACCTTCACACACTTAACATTGTTGCAAGCCTTACACCCACATCTCTGAACTTGTGCACACTGGCAATTATTCAACCACAACAGCCACATGACCCAAAAGAGTTGCATGACACTCGCATTACATTTCTTGCTCTCTTGCTCTCTCTCAAAAAAAATCTGTCAATCACAGTCATTAATATACTCAACGACAGCCCTCTGGGGTCGAGAATTCCAAAGATTCACAACCCTCTGAGTGAAAAAATGTCTTTATCACCTCGGTCTGAAATGGCCAATCCCTTACCTTGAGACTGTGACTCATGGTTCTAGACTCCCCAGCCAGGGGAACCAACCTCTCAGCATTATGATTTTGAGATGGTGGCTCACTGTGTGTTGAAAGGAACTCAATACTAGATCCCTCCAGGGATAGGTGACCAGATACAATAAACCTACTCAACACAGCTTGACATAATAAGCAGGGAGGTTGCCAGTTCAGCCTTTATAATTGAAGGTAGCTAAATAAACAACTGTCTACAGTAAATAGGAGCAATGATTACTTCATTCAAGTGCAATTTAGCCTCAAGAATCGACACTTATAGAAGTGGCCTATGTTTCCAGCACAGGAACACTTACATCAAAGGACTCTTGCTGAATGCTGCTCCTTTAGATATGAATGAAGACTCATATCAAAGTACTTGATTATCAGACTAGACTCCCTGTCACCCATCACTTCTTCTTCTTCTTTGGCCTTCTTGTCTCGGGAGACAATGGGTAAGCGCCTGCAGGTGGTCAGTGGTTTGTGGAGCAGCGCCTGGAGTGGCTATAAAGGCCAATACTAGAGTGACAGACTCTTCCACAGGTGCTGCAGATAAAATTGGTTGTCAGGGCTGTTACACAATTGGCTCTCCCCTTGCGCTTCTGTCTTTTTTCCTGCCAACTGCTAAGTCTCTTCGACTCGCCACACTTTAATGTATTGAAGGTCTACTTGAAGTGTAACAATAGACAGGGAGAAGCACTGAAAGGAGAGACAAGAGTCAGAGAAGGAACTGCATAAGCGTGAGGGTTTGGATTGAAATTGAAAGCTCAGTAAATGAAGTTATTGGCTAAACTTGTTTGAAATGTCAGCTGTAATTTAATTGGTAACTTCCCTCACCTCTGAGCTAGACAATTGTGGGTTCAAATCCCATTAGAGACTTCAACACAAAATCTAGGCTGAGGGTGTACTGTACTCTTGGTGATGCTGTTGTTTAGATCAGGTGTTTAACTGAAGCCCTATCAACCCTCTCAAAGAAAGGCAAGGGAGTTCTTATCGGTGTCCTGAACAATAGTTATTGCCAACTAACATCACCAAAACAGTTTATTTGGTCATTTTCAAATTGCTCTCTGTGGCAGCTATCTGTGTGCAAATTGGCTGTCCCATTTCCTTCGTTACAACAGTGACTATACTTCAAAAATGGCAATTCTAGCTGAATTCTTCCCAAAGCTCTCCATTAGTCTTTTCCTCACATCATATCTTTTGTAGATTAATTGATAGAGATTGATTGCTATGATTAGTGAACAGCTCTGTTATTGTTGTATCATGTGACTGCCAGGGTGGTCCAAGGTGAACTAGATGAACTCTCGTCTTTATTTAGCCGTTATATTGACAATGATGTTGGTGTGGCTTCTTGCTCTTACTCTGATCTGTTCTAAATAGATAGAAAATGGCAGCTGTAATTTAATGCAGAGAAGTGATTCATTATAGAAGGAAGGACGAGGAGAAATTAAAGGGTACAATTCGAAAGGGGGTTAGGAGCAGCGGGACATGAGGTATTATATACACACAAATCATTGAAGGTGGAAAGGCAGGTTGAAAAAACGGTTAATAACGCATATGGGATCCTGGGCTTTATAAAAGGATTAAAAGGAGATTTGATAGAGGCGTTGAAAATCATGAGGGGTCTGGACAGAGTAGATAGGGAGAAACTTCATGTTGGTGGAAGGATCGAGAACCAGACAACACCGATTTAAGGTAACTGGCAAAAGAAACAACAACAACATGAGGAAAAGCATTTTCACACAATGAGTGGTTGGGATCAGGAATTCACTGCCTGAGAGTGTGGTGGAGGCAAATTCAATTGAGGCCTTCAAAAGAGAATTAGATATTTATCTGAGGAGAAAAAATTTGCAAGGCTACAGGAAAAAGGCAGGGCAGTGGTACTAAGTGAATTGCTCTTGCAGAGGGAAGGCATAGACATGACGGGCCGAATGACCTCCTTCTGTGCTGTAGCTATTTTATGATTCTGTGATGCTATGATTCACAGCTTTGTAAAGGGACGAGCGAAGTGTGAGCAGCCTTAGAATTCAGCTTGAAAATATGCAGCGTTATGGAGCTTTGGAAAGAAGTTAATTGAGATCCACACATACATTGGTGTGAAATTTTCATCAGACAGATCAGTTGAGGATTCGATCGGAATTCTCCCTGTTTCCATAACTGAGTCATTGACTGATTGGAAGGGGGAAGTGAATCTTCCTACATAAAAGCAATATGTCTGGGGAAGTTCCCCAGGAATTCTATCTTTTAGAGGTCTCGCAGGATTTAGGACCCATTATCTTCAAAAATATTCCCTGCTGGTTCCATTGGAAGATAAAAATTTAAATCTACATCTCTTTGTATTTGGCCCTTTCCAGGCCTTTCATCTGTTGTAGTGTCACGGTGCTGCTGGCATTTCTGGTGGATATATCTGTATTGTTTCTTACAGGTAACCTCAACTACCTTGAGCTCAGGTACTTTGTCCCCAGATATCTCGTCCCCAGGTAATTCGACCCTAGGTACCTCGTCCAGAGATATCTTGTCCCCAGGTACTTCGACCCCAGGTATCTCGTCCCCATGTATCTCGTCCCCAGGTACCTCGTCCCCATGTATCTCGTCCCCAGGTTCCTCGTCCACAGGTATCTCATCCCCACGCACTTCGACCCCAGGTATCTCGTCCTTTCCATAGTTGTTCATGGAATGTGAGCATCATTGACAAAGCCAGCATTTATTGCCAAACCCTAACTCCCCTTGAGAAGGTGGTGCTGAAACCGCCTTCATGAACCATTCCAGACCTTGTGGTGTAGGTACACCCACTGTTAGAAAGGGAGTTAAAAGATTTTGAACCAGTGACAGCGAAGGAATGGCAATATAGTTCCAAGTCAGGACTGTGCATGACTTGGAGGGGAACCTACAGGTGGTGATGTTCCCATATCTCTGCTGCCCTTATTCTTCTATATGGTAAAGGTCACGGGTTTGGAAGGTGCTGTTGGAGGAGCCTTGGTAAGTTGCTGCAGTGCATCTTGGATATGGTACACACTGCTGCCACTGTGCATCAGTGGTGGAGAGAGTGAATGTTTTAAGTGATGGATAGGGTGTCAATCAAGCAGGCTGCTTTGTCTTGGATGGTGTCGAGCTTCTTGTGTGTTGTTGGAGCTGCACCCATCCAGACAAGTGAAGAGTATTCCATCACACTCCTGACTTGTGCCTTGTAGATGGTGGACAGGTTTTAGGGGGCTGGATTTCAAGGACCCTCAACGTCAGGATCCGTGGTGGGGAGGGGGCCTGAAGATGGCTCCAGATGAGACCTGCCACATATCTCGACACTGGCAAGGTCCGGCCAATCCTCCCGGCGGCAGCGGGACACCGTGGCGGTCTTCCCACTGCTTGGCGACGGAAGCACAATCACCATATGCAAATAAAGTAAACTAATAGATTTGCATGTACTTACCATTAATCTTGATGTCCCGTTGCGATCTTCGGCCTGGCGGCCGGCATTCACGCACCTTCGGATTCCTGTCCAGGGAAATGAGGCGCTACACTGGTGGGGAGGAGGGAGGAGGTAAGTTTATCAGGTGGGAAGTGGGGGGGAACGGGGTCAAATTAATGTCATGGGTGTCGGGGATGGTGGGAAAGGTTGTAGTTTAAAGTTTATGCAGTTTGGGGGGAAGGTTGAATGGTAAAGGTAAGTGTTTTGGGGGGTAAAGGACAAATAATGAATCTAATTGTTATGGCGGGGGGTGGGGTAGGAGGAGGCAAAAGAACAGTATTTGTTGAATTTCATTCAATTTCTCTTTACATATTTAAATTAGCTGATAGGGATAACAGCCCTTTAAAAATAGAGTCATTGCTATTTAAATGGGCTGCCACGTTTGAGATTGCAGCAGCACTTTGGGGTGCAGCCCACGCGGGCGAGCCATTTATTTTCACCTGCCACCGTCAGCCCAGGGAGTCAGGAGGTGAGTTACTTGCTGCAGAATTCCCAGCCTCTGACCTGCCCTTGTAGCCACAGTATTTATATGGCTGATCCAGTTAAGTTTGTGGTCAATGGTAACCCCCAGGAAGTTGATGGTGGGGGATTCAGTGATGGTAATGCCATTGAACCTCAAGGGGAGATGGTTAGAATCTATCCTGTTTGAGATGGTCATTGCTTTTGCACTTGTGTGGCTTGAATAATACTTGCCACTTATCAGGCAAAGCCTGAATGTTGTCCAGGTCTTGCTGCATGCAGGCCTCCAACAACCACAACCATCTTCCTCCGTGCTAGGTATGACTCCAACCAGCGGAGAGTTCTCCCCCTTATTCCCACTGATTTCAATTTTATTTGGGCTCCTTGATGCCACACTTGGTCAAATACTGCCTTGATGTCAAGGACAGTCACACTCTCCTCACCTCACCTCTGGATTCAGCTCTTTTGTCCGTGTTTGCACCAAGGCTGCAATAAGGTCTAGAACCTAAACTGAGTATCAGTGAGCAGATTATTGCTGTGTAGGTACCGCTTGATAGCACTGTCACCAACATCTCCCATCACTTTGCTGACGATTGAGAGTAGAATGATGGGGAGGTAATTGACCAGGTTGGATTTGCCCAGCTTTTGTGGACAGGGCATACCTGGTCAATTTTCCACAATGTTGAGTAGATGCCAATGTTGTAACTCTATGTGGCATACATTTTTTATTCATTCTTGGGATGTGGACCAGCATTTATTGCCCATCCTGAATTGCCATTGAGAAAGTGGTGGTTGATTACAACTGATGGCTTACTAGGCCATTTCAGAGGACAGTGAAAGTTAACCACTTTGCTGTGGGTTCAGAGTCACATGTAGGCCAGCAGATATCCTTCACTAAAGTATGTTAGTCAATCAGAAGTGTTTTTAAAACAACCCAATAGTTTCATAGTCACTATTACTGATGCAAGTTTGTTTCCAATAGCTCCAGATTTGTTTAATTAACTGAACTTCAATTCCCAAATTGCCATGGTAGAATTTGAACTCATGTCTCTGTATAATGAGTACAGCCTCTAAAGAACACCCCCAATGATACAACCACTATGCTACCAGATTCCAAGTATCAGGTGGGTTACTGTCAGGTAACTTTGACACACAATTGGAACTGGAAAGAAAACATGATGCTGCCCTCTTGTGAGCAGTCTTTAAATCGCAGTAAAACTTTGTTGTTAATGGAAAGCAAAATACTGCGGATGCTGGAAACCTGAAATAAAAACAAGAAATGCTGGAACCACTCAGCAGGTCTGGCAGCATCTGTGGAAAGAGAAGCAGAGTTAACGTTTCGGGTCTGAAGAAGGGTCACTGACCCGAAACGTTAACTCTGCTTCTCTTTTCACAGATGCTGCCAGATCTGCTGAGTGGTTCCAGCATTTCTTGTTTTTATTTGCTGTTAATGGAGTTTGACAAGCCTGTCACCCATTGTCAGCATTTTTTTAATTCATTCGTGGGATGTGGGACTTGCTGGCAAGGCCAGCATTTATTGCCCATCCCTAATTGCCCTTGAGAAGGTGGTGGTGAGCTGCCTTCTAGAACCACTGCAGTCCATGTGAGGTAGGTACACCCACAGTGCTGTTCGGAAGGGAGTTCCAGGATTTTGACCCAGCGACAGTGAAGGAACGGCAATATAGTTCCAAGTCAGGATGGTTTGTGACTTGGAGGGGAACTTGCAGGTGGTGGTGTTCCCATGCATCTGCTGACCTTGTCCTTCTAGGTGGTAGAGGTCACAGGTTTGGAAGGTGCTGTCTAAGGAGCCTTGATGCGTTGCTGCAGTGCATCTTGTAGATGGTACACACTGCTGCCACTGTGCATTGGTGGTGGAGGGAGTGAATGTTTGCGAATGGGGTACCAATCAAACAGGCTGCTTTGTCCTGGATGGTGTCGAGCTTCTTGAATGCTGTTGGAGCTGCATCCATCCAGGTAAGTGGAAAGTATTCCATCACACTCTTGACTTGTGCCTTGTAGATGGTGGACAAGCTTTGGGGAGTCAGGAGGTGAGTTACTCGCTGCAGGATTCCTAGTCTCTGACCTGTTTTTGTAGCCACGGTATTTATATGGCTACTACAGTTCAGTTTCTGGTCAATTGTAACCCCCAGGATGTTGATAGTGGGAGATTCAGCGATGGTAATGCCATTGAATGTCAAGGGGAGATGGTTAGATTCTTTCTTGTTGGATTTGGTCACTGCCTGGCATTTGTGTGGCGTGAATGTTACTTGCCACTTATCAGCTCAAGCCTGGATATTGTCCAAGTCTTGCTGCATTTTTACACGGACTGCTTCAGAATTTGAGGAGTCGCGAATGGTGCTGAACATTGTGCAATCATCAGCGAACATCCCCAATTCTGACCTTATGATTGAAGGAAGGTCATTTATGAAGCAGCTGAAGATGGTTGGGCCAGGAACACTACCCTGAGGAACTCCTGCAGTGATGTCCTGGAGCTCAGATGATTGACCTCTAACAACCACAACCATCTTCCTTTGTGCTAGGTATAACTCCAACCAGCGGAGAGTTTTCCCCCTGTTACTCATTGACTCCAGTTTTGCTAGGGCTCCTTGATGCCATACTCGGTCAAATGCTGCCTTGATGTCAAAGGCAGTCACTCTCACCTCACCTCTTGAGTTCAGCTCTTTTGTCCATGTTTGAACCAAGGCTGTAATAAGGTCAGGAGCTGAGTGGAACCCAAACTGAGCATCAGTGAGCAGGTTATTGCTAAGTAAGTGCAGCTTGATAGCACTGTCAATGACATCTTCCATCTCTTTACTGATGATTGAGAGTAGACTGATGGGATGGTAATTGGATTGGTTGGACTTGTCCTGCTTTTTGTGTACAGGACATACCCGGGCAATTTTCCACATTGCCAGATAGATGCCAGTGTTGTAGCTGTACTGGAACAGCTTGCCTCGGGGCGCGGCTAGTTCTGGAGCACAAGTCTTCAGTACTATTGCCAGAATGTTGTCAGGGCCCATAACCTTTGCAGTATCCAGTGCCTTAGGTCGTTCCTTGATATCACGAGGAGTGAATCAAATTGACTGAAAACTGGCATCTGTGATACTGAGGACTTCAGGAGGAGGCCGGGATGGATCATCAACTCAGCACTTCTGGCTGAAGATTGTTGCAAATGTTTCAGCCTTATCTTTTGCACTGATGTGCTGCGCTCCCGCATCATTATCAATCACCGTAAACTGGTGCATTCTCCATGGCAATGCGTCTACAAATCAGAGTTCACTTGCCAATCAATCAGCGTTCTCTTCTCATGCAGTATAAGTTGTTGTTTTCCCTTACATTGGTTATTCTTGCGAATTGTCCTGATGAGTGCAAGACAAAAAGCTTCAACAACATGTCTCTATTTTCAGCAATTATCTCAATTGATATTTGGGTAATTAAAGTCCTCCAATATCACTGCTCTATAGTTCTTGCACATCTCTGTGATTTCCCTGCAGATTTGCTCCTCTATCTCTCACTATTTGGAGGCATCATACCCTTTTTGCTTCTCACCTCTAACCAAATGGATTCTGTCTTTGCCCCCTCAGGGACATCCAATATCAGGCATAATACAAAAACAAAATGCTACAGATGCTGGAAATCTGAAACAAGAACAGAAAATGTTGGAAATACTCAGCAAGTCTGGCAGCGTCTGTGGAGAAACAGAGTTAACGTTTCAGGTTGATGACCTTTCATCATATCAGCTCCCATTGTGTACATTCTACTTTAAATGGGAGCAATGTTCCTTGATGTACAATCCATTAAAATATCAGTGAAGGAGATTCCCAGGCAAACAACCCAATTAACAGTGAAGATAAAGAAAAAACCTAGAGTGTTAAGAAATCTAAAGCAAATATTGCAATACTGTAGGGGAGATGGTGATGTAGTGGCATTGTTCTGGATTAGTAACCCAAAGCTCTAAAGTATTGTTTGGTGAACATGGGTTCAAATCTGACCATTGCTGAAGGTAGAATTTGAATTCAATTCATAAATCTGGAATTAAAAAGTTAGTATAATGATGGATATGATTGTCAGTTGTTGTAAAAACCCATCTGGTTCACTAATGTCCTTTAGAGAAGGAAATCTGCTCTCCTTACTTGGTCTGGCCTACATGTGAGCCCAAATTCACAGCAATGTGGTTGATTCTTAAATGACCTAGCAAGCCATTTAGTTGTATCAAACCCCTATGAAGTCAATAAGGAATGAAACTGTCAGGCCACCTGGCATCAACCTAGGCACTGGAAACAACAATGGCAAACCTAGCCCTGTTGATCCTGCAAAGTTCTCCTTCATAACATTTAGGGGCTTGTGCCAAAGTTGGGAGACCTGTCCCACAGACTAGTAAAGCAACAGTCTGACATAGTCATACTTGTGGAATGGCTATCACTTATTTTGTTTAGCTGAAACAGGGGCATTGTGCGTACATGTTCTTTCTGTCGGCAAAGAACAGGGTCGTGTGTATTAATATATGTAGCTTCCAGGACATGCAAATGCACCACACTGCAAGCCCGACTGGCAATCTTACATTGGTTGTCAGCGTAATTCTTAGCACACCGAGGAGTATTTAGCAAATGAATTTTTTAAAGTAAGAGATGTTTCAGGTACAGGCTAGGTGTATTCCAACAAGGGCGAAAGGAAGCAAAGCTGTGAAGGACAAGGGAGATGAAGTTTATGATGAAGCAAAAAAAGAGTGCATATGATGCATGCCAGGTGAATTCTTCAAGCGAGAATCAGGCCGAATACCATGAGTTGAGAGGAGAAGTGAAGAGGAAAATAAGACTGGCAAAGAGGGAATATGAGAATTGAATAGCAATTAACATAAAAGGGAACTCAAAAGTCTTCTACCAGCAGATAAATAGTAAGCGGGTAGTAAGAGATGGGGTGCGTCCAATGAGGGACAAAGAGGGTGATATATGCTTCTAGGCGCAGGGCAATACTTAGTGAGTATTTTGTGTTCACTAAGGAAGAGGACACTGATAGAAGTGGAGATGGTAGAGGTAATGGATGGGGTGAAAATTGATGGGCAGTATGTACTGAAAAGGCTGGTTATCCTTAGAGAGGACAGGTCACCTTGTCTGGGTGGCTTGCATCCCTGGTTGCTAAAGGAAGTGGGCGTGGAGATAGTGGAAGGGCTTGGCATAATCGTAAAATCTTCCCTAGATACGGGGGGAGGTGCCAGAAGGCGTTTGATAAGGTTCCCCATGGTAGGCTGATGGAGAAAGTGAAGGCGCATGGGGTCCAAGGTGTACTAGCTAGATGGATAAAGAACTGGCTGGGCAACAGGAGACAGAGAGTAGCAGTGGAAGGGAGTTTCTCAAAATGGAGACGTGTGACCAGTGGTGTTCCACAGGGATCCGTGCTGGGACCACTGTTGTTTGTGATATACATAAATGATTTGGAGGAAAGTATAGGTGGTCTGATTAGCAAGTTTGCAGACGACACTAAGATTGGTGGAGTAGCAGATAGTGAAGGGGACTGTCAGAGAATACAGCAGAATATAGATAGATTGGAGAGTTGGGCAGAGAAATAGCAGATGGAGTTAAATCAGGGCAAATGCGAGGTGATGCATTTCGGAAGATCCAATTCAAGAGTGAACTATACAGTAAATGGAAAAGTCCTGGGGAAAATTGATGTACAGAGAGATTTGGGTGTTCAGGTCCATTGTTCCCTGAAGGTGGCAACGCAGGTAAATAGAGTGGTCAAGAAGGCATACGGCATGCTTTCCTTCATCGGACGGGGTATTGAGTACAAGAGTTGGCAGGTCATGTTACAGTTGTATAGGACTTTGGTTCGGCCACATTTGGAATACTGCGTGCAGTTCTGGTCGCCACATTACCAAAAGGATGCAGATGTTTTGGAGAGGGTGCAGAGGAGGTTCACCAAGATGTTGCCTGGTATGTAGGGCACTAGCTATGAAGAGAGGTTGAGTAGATTAGGATTATTTTCATTAGAAAGGCGGAGGTTGAGGGGGGGACCTGATTGAGGTGTACAAAATCATAAGAGGTATAGACAGGGTGGATAGCAAGAAGCTTTTTCCCAGAGTGGGGGATTCAGTTACTAGGGGTCACGAGTTCAAAGTGAGAGGGGAAAAGTTTAGGGGGGATATGCGTGGAAAGTTCTTTACGCAGAGGGTGGTGGGTGCCTGGAACGCGTTGCCAGCGGAGGTGGTAGACGCGGGCACGATAGCGTCTTTTAAGATGTATCTAGACAGATACATGAATGGGCAGGAAGCAAAGAGATACAGACCCTTAGAAAATAGGCGACAGGTTTAGATAGAGGATCTGGATCGGCGCAGGCTTGGAGGGCCGAAGGGCCTGTTCCTGTGCTGTAATTTTCTTTGTTCTTTGTTCTTTGTTCTAAGATTGGAGAGTGGCAAATGTGACACTCCTTATTCAAGGAAGGGTGTAAGGATATTCCTAATAACCACAGGCCAATCAGTTTAACATCAAAGGTGGGTAAGGTTTTAGAATCAATGATCAGGGAAAAAAATCAACAGGCACTTGGAGAGGTTTGAGTTAATTAAAGAGAGTCAGCACGGATTTGTAAAAGGCAGGTCATGCTTGACTAATCTAATTGAATTTTTTGATGAAATAATACAGAAGATTGATGAAGGGAATGTAGTGGATGTTGTCTGTATGGATTTTAAAAACACATTTGACAAAGTACCACATAAAAGGCTGGTTAACAAAATTGAGGTTCATGGAATAGGAGGGTCAGTGTCAGCTTGGATAAAAAATTGAAAACAGTGAATCGTGGTAAATGGCTGTTTTTCAGACTTAAGAATCATAGGCAGTGGTGTTCCCCAAGTGCTAGGCTTTTCTTTGATATATATAAATGAGCTGGATATTGGAATACAGAGTATAATTTCAAAATTTGCCGATGATGCCAAACTTGAATTCTGGTAGACAGTGAGGATGTTACCAATCGACTACAACAGGACATAGATGGGCGAGCAGAATGGGCAGACAGGTGGCAGATGGAATTTAATACAGAGAAGTGTGAGGTGATGCATTTTGGGGCAGAAGGGATAGGGAGCAATATAGATTTAATGGCACAGTTCTAACAAGTGTAAGGGACAAAGGGACCTGGGGTTTCATGTGCATAAATCTTTGAAGGTGGCAGAACATATTGAGAGTATTTAGCAAAGCATATGGGATCTTGCGCTTCATAAATAGAGGCATTGAGTACAAAAGCAGGGAGATTATGCTGAACCTTTATAAAACTCTGGTTAAGCCACAACTAGAGTACTGCATCCAGTTCTGGTCACCACACTTTAGGAAGGATGTAAGGGCCCTTGAGAGGGTGCAGAGGAGATTTACCAGAATGGTTCCAGGAATGAGAGATTTTAGTTACAAGGTTAGGTTGCAGATGTCGGGTGTTTTCTCCTAAGAGCAAAGGAGATTGAGGGGAGATTTGATAGAGGTGTACAAGATTACTTCAGGTTTAGATAAGGTAGACAAAGAAAACCTATTCCCATTAGCTGATGGTACAAGGAGCAGGGGATGCAGATTTAAGGCTTTGGGCGAGAGATGCCGGGGAAATGTGAGGAAGAACTTTTTTATGCAGCGAGTGGTAATGACATAGAACTCGTTTCCTATGAGGGGGTGGTGGAGACATTGAATGATTTCAAATGATTGTATGGCTGGCACAGACACGATGGGTCGAAGGGCCTGTTTCTGTGCTGTATAACTCTATGACTCTCTGAAAAGGAAATTGGATGGGCACTTGAGGGAAATAAATTTTCAGGACTACAGGGATAGAGTGGGGGAAGGGGTCTGATTGGATTCCTCTACAGAGAGCTAGCATGGACTCGATGGGCCAAACAGCCTCCTTGTGTGCCATAATGACTCTTTGACTCTAGATTGCTGGGGCTCTCTCTGCCAATGGAAGCGAAAATTCCAGCTGTCAGTCAGCTGCTGCTTTGAACCCCTACGAAATACCAGACACTAACACATTTGAAGGAGAAGAACTTGCGTTTATACAACGCCTTTCACAACCACAGGACATCCAAAAGCCAATACGATACTTTTGAAGTGTAGTCACTGTGGTAATGTCGAGAAACATGGCAGCTAATTTCTGCACAGCAAGCTCCCACAAACGGCAATGAGGTAAATGACAAGAGAATCTATTTTATTGATAAATTTTGGCAGGAAATTGAGAGAATTCTCCTGCTCTGCATCAAAAAGTGCTATGAGATCTTTTTGCACCTACCTGAGTGGGAAGGTGGTGCCTTAATTTAACATTTCATCTGAAAGAGAACACCTTTGACAGTGCTCCAGTCCCTCATTACTGCACTAGTATGTTGGCATAGATTACGTGATCACAATGCGGGGAGGCAGTGGCGTACTGGTATTGTCACTGGACTAGTAACCCAGAGACCCAGGTATTGCTCTGGGGACATGGGTTCTAATCCCACCACAGCAGAAGGTGGAATTCGAATTCAATTAATAAAAAAATCTGGAATTGAAAGCTGGTCTAATGAAACCATTGTCGATTGTTGTAAAAACCCATCTGGTTCACTAATGTCCTTTAGGGAAGGAAATCTGCTGGCCTTACCTGGTCTGGCCTACATATGACTCCAGATCCACAGCAGTGTGGTTGACTCTTACATGCCATTGAAATGGCCTAGCAAGCCACTTTGTTCAAGGGCAATTAGGATGGGCAATAAATGCTGGCCTGGCCTGTGACGCCCACATCCCGTGAAAGAATTTAAAAAATGCACAGCCTGAAAGGGTAGTGAAAACAGATTCAATATTAATTTTCAAAAGGGAATTGGATATATGCTTAAAAAGGAAACATTTGCAGGGCTGTGGGGAAAGGACATGAGAGTGGGACTAATAGGATAGCTCTTTCAAAGAGACAGCACAGGTATGATGGGCCAAGTAGCCTCCTTCAGTGGTGAGAGGCATTGTTAGCACCCACAAGAAATCCTGCCAGTTCCACCTCACTTGCCTGATGCAGACACAAGCTCAGAACTCTCTGCTCTAAGGGGAACGACCCCAGCTTCTCCAGTCTCTCTGCATAACTGAAGGCCCTCATTCCTGGTATCATTCTAGTAAATCTCCTCTGCACCCTCTCCAAGGCCTTGATATCCTTCCTAAAGTCAGGTTCCCAGAATTGGACACATTACTCCTGGCTGAGGTCTAGCCATTACTTACATTAAAGTTATGTGACAAGAGCTTGGAAGTCAAACCTCTTGAGCAAAGTTTTATCCAGAAAGATGCTGTGGATATGGATGTGTTGCAGCAGATTCTGAAGCAGCGAGGAGGTGTACAGGTACAGGCCATTGCCATCGCCTCTAACTTTGGGTGGTCTGGCCACGAAAACCTCTCTGTGCATTTGTTTCATCAGAATGGTGGAGGGGTTCCAAGTTTGTCAAACAAAACAGCTGTCAGGTGCAGCTCATGTGGAATGTGCCTGGTTGTCATTACAAAGAAACTTATTATACCATTACACACACAAGAAATGTGATTAGATTAGTTAGCATTTAGGGAACTTGTGCCTTTTCCTGCACTCATTGGAGTTATGTACACAGCAATACTGCTTTGTTTTACTTAGGATCTAAATTTCTCCTGAAAGCGATAATTTATATTGTTTCCGAGGTGCCAACAGCCCGAGCGGCCAATCTTTGTGTGTTCAGACAGCAAGCATCAGCTTGCTACTGGACGATGGGTAAGGTCATCAGAGCCAAGTTTGATGTCCCAAAGACCACTTTCCAGCATGGGGGAGGTGTGGGGGTGATCGGACGGTGGTTATGATTGGGGAGCTCTGGCTGATTTCTCTCCTCTATAGCCAGGAACACGGAAGCTTATTATTTGCCCATTCAGTCAACCTGATTGAAATGGGTTAACTCAATATATCTCACAACATTAACCTCTTCTGATGAAGGGTCACTGACCTGAAACGTTAACTCTGCTTCTCTCTCCACAGATGCTGCCAGACTTGCTGAGTAATTCCAGCATTTCCTGTTTTTATTTCAGATTTCCAGCATCTGCAGTATTTTGCTTTTATTAACTTATCTTCAAAGTGCACAAATTGGATCGAGTGCAAAGACTGAACAGGCTGGGGTTCTTTTCTCTAGAAAAGAGAAAGCTGAGGGATGATCTAATAGATTATGAAGAGATTTGATAAGGTAGCTGTAGAGAAGAAGTTTCTGCTTGTGGGGGAGACCAGAACTCAGGGTTATAAATATAAGTCCAAAAAGGAATTCAGGAGAAACTCCTTTAAACAGAGAGGCATTAGGATGTGAAACTTATTACCACATGGATTAATGAGGTGAATAACATGGGTGCCTTTAAGGGGAAGCCTGATAAGTACATGAATTAGAAAGATATGGAGATCGGGTTAGATGAAGAAGGATATGGAGCATCAACATCAGCATAGACCAGTTGGGATGAATGGTGTGTTTCTGCAATAAAAATAGAAAATGCTAAAAATATTCAGCAGGTCTGGCAGCATCTGTGAAAAGAGAATGTTTCAGATCGGTGACCCTTCATCAGAACTCTGTTCCTGTGCTGTACATTCTAGGTAATTCTGTGCAAAAGACACCATCCAAGGTCGTCACTATGAATGTGAGCTCCCAGCATGGATTCTCCCAACTGGAAGCAACTATCTGGAAACTGTGCACATGCTCCCCTAATTTTCTGTTCCATGTGGAAAATCTTGGGGAGTGCGTCCGTGATTTCTCCATACACATAACCAACAGCCAAGGTTCCCCAAATAGATTGTGGTTTAAAATGATCAGCCTTACAACTTGTTTCCAAGATCTGTCTGGGTGGCATCAACCCCTCAGCAAAAGGTCTCCTGCTTGCTATTGTCACCATTCTATTCCCTTTTCTAATCTGCCTTGGTTTGTTTAAAATACTTAAACCTCTGTAAAACTACGGTTCTTTGATGCTCTCATGGATGTTATCCAATGCTCTGTTTGAACCTTTCTTTTTTGGCCCCTATTCATGTCATTCTAGTTACCAGTGTCTGCTTAATTCCTAGAAGATGTTGAAATTGTATTTGTAATTGATGTTGGTTCAGTAACAACATCGTGGCAGAGGCATGTGTAACATATTATTAATTATCATAAATGACTCCAGATGCATCATTAAATTGTCTACTGTGAGTGAGCCAGGCTAGTATCATGTCCGACATGATCTAAAAATGTATCATTATTCGTCCATCAAAGAATGACTCTCCAGCGAAGTCCATTAATCCAATGAGCTTGCTTAAACTTCCCACCTACACTAAAACTGTCCTTCACATATGGCAGTTACTTGCATCATTGTAGCTGAGTGTCTATTACAACCATAAAAAAGCACAAAGCATCCACCTGCTTAAACATTCATTCTTTCCACCACCAGCGCATAGTGGCAACAGTGTGTACCATCCACAAGATGTACTGCAGTAACTCAACAAAGCTCCTTCCAAACTCATGGCCTCTGCTATTTAGAAGAACAAGGGCGGTAGATACATGGGAACACCACCACTTGTAAGTTCTCCTTGCAAGTCACGCATCATCCTGACTTGGAGCTATATCCCTATTCCTTCACTGTCACTGGGTTAAATTTCTGGAACTCCCTAACAGCACTGGGCATGTATCTACACCACATGGACTTCAGCGGTTCAAGGTGATGGCTCACCACCACTTTCTCAAGGTCAACTAGGGATGGGCAATAAACGCTGGCTTTGACAGCGACACACACATCCCAAGAATGAATTTTTTAAAAAGTGTGTTACCAGAATATCTGAGTTCCTAGATTATTTGTGTTCTTAGAGTAAACTGTCCTTCCCAATATATCTGTCCATCCCAGACTCTCTGTGTTCCCAGAGCATCTGCATTTCCAGTGTATCCGTGTTCCAAGATATCTGCCCATACTAGAGTATCAAAGTCCTCATCAGGGAACTCCTCTTTGCTGACAATGCTGCATTAACATCTCACACTGAAGAGTGTCTGCAGAGACTCATCGACAGGATTGCGGCTGCCTGCAATGAATTTGGCATAACCATCAGCCTCAAGAAAACGAACATCATGGGACAGGACATCAGAAATGCTCCATCCATCAATATCAGCGACCACGCTCTGGAAGTGGTTCAAGAGTTCACCTATCTAGGCTCAACTATCACCAGTAACCTGTCTCTCGATGCAGAAATCAAGAAGCGCATGGTAAAGGCTTCCACTGCTATGTCCAGACTGGCCAAGAGAGTGTGGGAAAATGGCGCACTGACATGGAACACAAATGTCTGAGTGTATCAAACCTGTGTCCTCAGTACCTTGCTCTACGGCAGCGAGGCCTGGACAACGTATGTCAGCCAAAAGCGACGTCTCAATTCATTCCATCTTCGCTGCCTCCGGAGAATCCTTGGCATCGGGTGGCAGGACCGTATCTCCAACACAGAAGTCCTCGAGGCGGCCAACATCCCCAGCATATACACCCTACTGATCCAGCGGTGCTTGAGATGGCTTGGCCATGTGAGCCACATGGAAGATGGCAGGGTCCCCAAGGACACATTGTACAGCGAGCTCGTCACTGGTATCAGACCCACCGGCCGTCCATGTCTCCGCTTTAAAGACGTCTGCAAACGCGACATGAAGTCCTGTGACATTGATCACAAGTTGTGGGAGTCAGTTGCCAGCGATCGCCAGAGCTGGCGGGTAGCCATAAAGGCGGAGCTAAAGTGTGGCGAGTCCAAGAGACTTAGCAGTTGGCAGGAAAAAAGACAGAAGCGCAAGGGGAGAACCAACTGTGTAACAGCCCTGACAACCAATTTTATCTGTAACACCTGTGGAAGAGTCTGTCACTCTAGAATTGGCCTTTATAGCCACTCCAGGCGCTGCTTCACAATCCACTGACCACCTCCAGGTGCTTACCCATTGTCTCTTGAGACAAGGAGGCCGATGAAGAAGAAGAAAAAGAAGAGTATCTGTGTTCCTGGATTATGTGTTCCCAGAGTAAACTGTCCTTCCTGTTATATCTGCCCATCCCACAGTATCTGTGCTCCCAGAGTACCTGTGTACCCAATGTATCTATGTTCCCAGTCTATCTGTGTTCCCAGAGTATCTGTGTTCCCGGTGAATATATGTTCCCCATGTATCTGTGTTCCCAGTCTATCTGTGTTCCCAGTGAATCTGTGTTCCCCATGTATCTGTGCTCCCAATCTATCTGTGTTCCCAGTGCACCTATGTTCCCAGTCTATCTGTGTTCTTAGAGTATCTGTGTTCCTAGTGTATCTGTGTTCCCAGTATATCTGTGTTCCCAGTGAATCTGTGTTCCCCATGTATCTGTGTTCCCAGTATATATGTGTTCCCAGTCTATCTGTGTTCCAAGTGCATCTGTGTTCCCAGAGTATCTTTGTTACCAGTGTGTCTGTGTTGTCAGAGTATCTGTGCTCCCAGAGTATCTGCGTTTCCAGTGTATCTGCATTCCCCATCTATCTGTGTTCACAGTGTATCTGTGTTTGTTTCCAGTCTATCTGTGTTCCCAGATTATCTGGGTTCCCCATGTGCCTGTGGTCCCAGTGTATCTGTGTTCCTAGTGTATCTGTCTATTGCAGAATATCTGTGTTCCCAGTGTATTTGGGTGCCAAAGTATATGTCCATCCCAGAGTATGTGTTCCCAAAAGAATGTGATCTTTCCAGAGTATCTGTTTCCCAGGGTCTCCATGTTCCCTGTGTAGTGGCAGGCTGGGATTAATGGAGTGCCTCAAGGATCAGTGTTGGGGCCTCAGCTGTTTATAATCTATATTAATAACTGAGAGGAAGAGACCAAGAGTAATGTATCCAAGTTTCCTGACAATACAAAGCTAAGTAAGAATATAATCTGTGAGCAGGACTCAAAGAGGCTGCAAAGAGGCATAGGCATGTTAAATGAGTAGGCAACAAGGTGGCAGATGGAGTATAATGTGAGGAAGTGTGAGGTTATTCACTTTTGTAATAATAGAAAAGCAGAATTATTTTAAAAGGTGAGACATTTTTAGATTTTGATGTTCAGAGAGACTTAGGTGTGCTCATACATGGAACAGATAAAGCTAGCTTCCAGATACAGCAAGCCGTTATAGAGTCATAGAGTCATTTACGGCACAGAAGGAGGCCATTCAGCCCATCGAGTTATGGCATGTGAAATGGTCCATTTTGGCAGGAAGAATAAAAAAAGTATATTATCGAAATGGTGAGAGATTGCAGAGCTCTGAGATGTAGAGGGATCTGGGTGTCCCAGTGCATAGTGCACAAAAGGTTAGTATGCAGGTACAGCAAGTAATTAGGCAAGCTAATAGAATGTTATTGTTTATTGCAAGAAGAATTGTTTATTGTTTATTGCAAGGAGAAAAAGTAGGGAGGTTATGCTTCAGTTGTATAGGACTTGGTGAGACCACATAGGCTAGGCTTGTATCCGCTGGAGTTTAGAAGAGTAAGTGGCGACCTGATTGAAACATACAAAATCCTGAGGGGGCTTGACAGGGTGGATGTGGAAAAGATGTTTCCTCTTGTGGGAGAATCTAGAACTAGGGGTCACTGTTTAAAAATAAGCGATCACCCATTTAAGGCAGAGATGAGGAGAAATTTTTTCTCAGAGGGTCGGGAGTCTTTGGAACTCTCTTCCTGAAAAGGCGGTGGAAGCAGAGTCTTTGAATATTTTTAAGGCAGAGATCAATAGATTCTTGATAAGCAAGGGGGTGAAAGGTTATTGGGGTAGGCAGGAATTGGGAGTGGAGGTTACAATCAGATCAGCCATGATCTTGTTGAATGGCGGAGCAGGCTCAAGGGGCTGAGTTGCCTACTCCTGCTCCTAATTCGTATGTTCTAATGTATGAAGACCTTTATTTCAAGGCAATTGGAGTTCAAGCGTAAGGAAGTCTTCCTTTGGTGAGACCACACCTGGGAGTACTGTGCACTGTTTTGGTCTCCATAACTAAGGAAGAATATATTTGCTGTGGAGGCATTACAGCAAAGGTTCACTAGATTGGTTCCTGGGAAGAGAATGTTGTCCTACAACGAGAGGCTGAGTAAATGGCCTATATTCTCCGGAATTTAGAAGAATGAGAGGTGATTTCATTGAAACATACAAAATTCTGAAGGGGTTTGACAGGGTAGATACTGAAATATTGTTTCCAATAGGTGAGGAATCTAGAACATGGTGGCACAGACTCAGGATAAGTGTTTGCCATTTAGGACTGAGATGAGGAGAAATTTCTTCACTCAGAGTGTTGTGAATCTGTAGAATTGTGTACCCAAGAGGGTTGTGGATGCTCCATCGTTGAGTTTATCCAAGGCTGGGACAGACAGATTTTTGATCTCTTGGGGAATCAAGGGAAGCTGATGGAAAAATGAAGTTGAAACCCAAGATTAGCCATGCTCATATTGAATGGTGGTGCAGGCTTGAGGGGATGTATGGATTACTCCTGCCCCAATTATTTATGTTCTTATGTTCTAATCTGTCCATCCCAGAGTACTTGTGTTCTCAGAGCATCTGTGTTCACCGTGTATCTGTGGTCCTGGTGTATCTGTGCTGCCAGAGTATCTATCCTTCCTTCTGTATCTGTCCATCCCAGAGTATCTATGTGCCCAGAGTATCTGTGTTCCTAGAGTACCTGTTCATTCCTGAGTATCTGCTCTTGGAGTATCTGTGTTCCCAGAGTATTTGTTCTTCCCAGGCTATGAGTCAGAGTCCAGTAATACCTCAATATTAAAATTCTCATCTATGCTTTAAAATCCCACCATGGCCTCACCCCACCCTATCTCTGTAATGGCCCCCAGCCCTACAACCCTCCAAGAAATAAGTGCTGCTCTAATTCTGGCCCCTTAAGTGCAATCACTTTACCATGGACAGCTGTGCCTTCAGCTGTCTAGACCCTAAGTTCTGGAACTCCCTCCCTAAACCTCTCTACTTGTCTCTCCTCTTTTAAGACACTCCTCAAAATCTATCTCTTTGACCAAGCTTTTTGACACTTGTCTTAATTTTTTTTTATGCGACCCTGCGCGAAATTGTGTTTGATAACATTCCTGTGAAGCTACTTGGTACATTTTACTACATTAAAAACACTATATTGGGCATTGCTGTTGATTAGCTGTCCATCCCAGAGCATCTCTGTTCCCAGAGCAACTGTCCCTCCCAGAATAAATGGTCATCCCAGAATATCTGTGCATTCCAGAGAACCTGTTTCTCCCAGAATAACTGTCCCTCCCAGAATAAATGTTCATCCCAGAATATCTGTGCATCCCAGAGAACCCGTTTATCCCAGAATAACTGTACATCCCAGAATTGTTGCCCATCCCAGAATAGGGCAGCACAGTGGTGCAGTGGTTAGCGCTGCAGCCTCACAGCTCCAGGGGCCCGGGTTCGATTCTGGGTACTGCCTGTGCGGAGTTTGCAAGTTCTCCCTGCGACCGCGTGGGTTTTTGCCGGGTGCTCCGGTTTCCTCCCACAGCCAAAGACTTGCAGGTTGATAGGTAAATTGGCCATTGTAAATTGCCTCTAGTGTAGGTAGGTGATAGGGAATATGGGATTACTGCAGGGTTAGTATAAATGGGTGCTTGTTGGTCGGCACAGACTTGGTGGACCGAAGGGCCTGTTTCAGTGCTGTATCTCTAAAGGAAAAGTGACAAAGTTGATTGATGAGGGAAGGGCTGTAGATGTCGTATACATGGACTTCAGTAAGGCGTTTGATAAGGTTCCCCATGGTAGGCTGATGGAGAAAGTGAAGGCGCATGGGGTCCAAGGTGTACTAGCTAGATGGATAAAGAACTGGCTGGGCAACAGGAGACAGAGAGTAGCAGTGGAAGGGAGTTTCTCAAAATGGAGACGTGTGACCAGTGGTGTTCCACAGGGATCCGTGCTGGGACCACTGTTGTTTGTGATATACATAAATGATTTGGAGGAAAGAAGAGGTGGTCTGATTAGTAAGTTTGCAGACGACACTAAGATTGGTGGAGTAGCAGATAGTGAAGGGGACTGTCAGAGAATACAGCAGAATATAGATAGACTGGAGAGTTGGGCAGAGAAATGGCAGATGGAGTTCAATCAGGGCAAATGCGAGGTGATGCATTTTGGAAGATCCAATTCAAGAGTGAACTATACAGTAAATGGAAAAGTCCTGGGGAAAATTGATGTACAGAGAGATTTGGGTGTTCAGGTCCATTGTTCCCTGAAGGTGGCAACGCAGGTCAATAGAGTGGTCAAGAAGGCATACGGCATGCTTTCCTTCATCGGACGGGGTATTGAGTACAAGAGTTGGCAGGTCATGTTACAGTTGTTTAGGACTTTGGTTCAGCCACATTTGGAAAACTGCGTGCAGTTCTGGTTGCCGCATTACCAAAAGGATGTGGATGCTTTGGAGAGGGTGCAGAGGAGGTTCACCAGGATGTTGCCTGGTATGGAGGGCGCTAGCTATGAAGAGAGGTTGAGTAGATTAGGATTATTTTCATTAGAAAGACAGAGGTTGAGGGGGGACCTGATTGAGGTGTACAAAATCATGAGAGGTATAGACAGGTTGGATAGCAAGAAGCTTTTTCCCAGAGTGGGGGATTCAATTACTAGGGGACACGAGTTCAAAGTGAAAGGGGAAAAGTTTAGGGGGGATATGCGTGGAAAGTTCTTTACGCAGAGGGTGGTGGGTGCCTGGAATGCGTTGCCAGCAGAGGTGGTAGACGCGGGCACGATAGCGTCTTTTAAGATGTATCTAGACCGATACATGAATGGGCAGGAAGTAAAGAGATACAGACCCTTAGAAAATAGGCGACAGGTTTAGATAGAGGATTTGGATCGGCGTAGGCTTGGAGGGCCGAAGGGCCTGTTCCTGTGCTGTAATTTTCTTTGTTCTTTGTTCTTTGTTCTTTGAATATAGGCGGAATCTTTCCTGTCCTGAAGAGGAGAAATTGGACGTGGGACCAGGAGTAAAATTTGAAGATAGTGCTTTGAGTTGCCTCCCCGATGCATTCACGCCTCTGAGCGATCTTGCCTGGGGTGGGGTCAACGCTGCAGCAGCAAATAACCAGTAAAGCCACTTTAGGGACCAACTGGAGCCAAGATGCTGCCGCCGGGATCTTCCCAATACCAGACCGCTCAGGTCGAAGTCCAGCAGGTACCTGGAGGCAGCCTCCTGGTGACAGGCTGGGGGGGACCATGGACGCCTCCTCTCAATCCCCCCATTTTGGCGCCATGGGGATCAGAGGGCCAGAACCGCAGCCACAAGAAATCCCTGTGGAGGAGCTTCCCCTGCACGGTGATGGCCTGACAGCTGTGGCCATACTTTATTTTAAATTTGAGGAAGTCTTCAGAGCACACCTCCCCTGGTGGGGCTGCTGGCCATCCACCTCTTTGGGCCCTCTGATTAGGCCTCCTGCCTTGGGCCCCCATCCGCTGTCCTGAATTGGATGGCGAACCCAGAGATAGCCTGTTAATTGGCCGCCTCTTGGAATCTCATGATGTCGTGCAGCTATTCAATACCATTGGGGTGAGACTTGCTTTTGGTCCCGTCGGCATAAATATTTCAGTGGTGGTAGGATTCCACCCTATCTGTCCATCCCAGAATACTTGATCATCCCAGATAATCTGTCCATTTCAGCATATCCGTTCTTTCCATTCCATCCCAGTGTACCTGCCCCTCCCAGACTATCCATTCATCTCAGGATAACTGTCCATTCCAGAATATCTGTCCATCTCCACTGTTGTATCCTGACTGGGTCCGTGCTCCCACAATGTGTACTCTTGGATAGGTACATGGATGATAGTAGAATGAAGGGTAGGTAGTTAGTTTGATCTTAGAGTAGGTTAAAGGTTCGGCACAACATTGTGGGCTGAAGGGCCTGTACTGTGCTGTACTGTTCTATGTTCTATGTTCTAATGTGTTCCACACCGTGTTTGAATCATCTGTGTTCACAATTATTCTTATCGCTTTCAAAATGATTGTTAACCAAATATTTACCCAATTCATTTCTGATAGGGTTAATGGACACATAGCTATGAATCTACTGCATGTATCCAAACTCCAGGCGAGTGCAACAATTTCCTTTATCTGCAGAATGCTGGATTCTACACTATATCTATGTTGTGTCAACATCTGCAACAAAGATCCGGAACAATATTTTAAGATACCTCAAGGCAGCAGAACAAGAGGGCAACGGTTCTTAACATAAGGGTGATAACAGCTGGATTGGCAGGAGGAGAAGGACAGTAGAGCTAGTGGTCATTTAAGAAATTACTAGTTGCTGTCATGAGACTGTAGTAGCTATCTCATTAAAGAATAGCATTGGTGCAGGTACAATGGGCTTCCTGTGCTGTAATTTCCAATAAGACATTAGGGTTAGTAGGATGAGATCAAATGGGTCCGATTCTGTGATGTCCTCTTCCATCATTAACGTTTCTTCAATGAAAATTTAAAATGAAAAGTCTCTCATTACTACAGTGCCCCAAGCCCTGAAATCTCCTTTTTGCTATTCTAGGCATCCTCTTCAACCCAGCAAAGTTTTTGTTGAGAAGCACCTCATTTACATTGAGTAAGACAATTTTATGGTTTTACACCATGTCAATTTGCTCTGAAAAGAGCAGTTGTTTCCTTGAAAAAGGAATTGTTAGAAGAACTGACAAGCCTCAACGTTTTGGCAGCGTATTCTGCCCATCGTCTGGAGAAATAACTGGAATAGGTGGAAACAGTGGGTTTATATGTGGTGGAGAACGGGAATGTGGGCAGGATCTTACTGCTGATAGGTCATTACATGTTATTGTTCTTGCTGCTGGTTGGTCAGCTACTGCGTCTCATGGTAAGTTGATACATATTACATACTTGTCGGGGTACTTTGGCTGCAGAGCAGGTGGTAATGTGTTTCTTGAGTAGAGGTAGCCAGATATCACTGATGAGCAGGCCACTGTCTTGGTGAACGGTGCGGTGTTGATAGATCTCCTTAGCCTGATGTGTCTTGTATGCCGTGGGTAATGGATGCGATAAGTTTAAAATTGGACCATTTGATGTGGTGGACATTGAGTCAAGCATGCTTGATGATGGCTGACTTGTCCCATTCATTGTGTTTTAAGCAAGCTTCAACAACTTATACTGCATGAGAAGAGAGGGCTGATTGGTTGGCAAGTGAACTCTGACTGGTAGAGGCGTTGCCATGGAGAATGCACCAGTTTATGGTGACTGACAGTTAACTACCAAGCTTTGTTTGAAATTCAAACCAGGCAGCTTGACTCTGATTGGTCAAGACATTGCCCTGAGGAATGAACCAGCTGTCACTTATTTTGTTCAGTTGAAACAGGCGCAAAGTGTGCACATGTTCTTTCCGTCTTCAGAGAGCAGGGCCCTGTGTATTAATATACGTAGCTTCCTGTACGTGCAAATTCAGCACACTTTGAGCCCTACTGACAATCTTAAATTGATTTTCAGTGTAATTCTTAGCACACAGAGGATTATTTAGCAAATGTTGTCTAATCGCGGAATCACATCTAATGTTGGACATTGTGTTTTGAGTTTTGCAAGCACGGGCTGGTTGGGTACGGCCCATATCTTGTCCGTTGCGAATAACTGAAGGGACATGTTGTTTGATAGGATCTGCCAGTCTTTGGGACATACAGCCTATATGCCTAGCATCACACTGGCAGTGAAAAAGCGCTTGATGCACTTGTGTAAGAGCAATGAGCTGCCGGGTGATATATATGATAGGGTTCGTCCTCACGGCTTGCTGCGCCCGTGCATGTATGGATTGCCCAGGGCGCACAAAAGTGATGTCCCTCTATGTCCTATCTTATCTATGACCAGTTCTGCACAACATGAATTGGCCAAATGGTTGGGATGGATTGTCAGTGGGGCTCACAGTGTGGTGCATTTGCGCGTACTGGAGCTACATATATTAATACACAGGGCCCTTTTCTTTGAAGACAGAAAGAATATGTACAAACATTGCACCTGTTTCAGCTGAACAAAATAAGTGACAGCCATTCGCTGGTTCATTCCTCAGGGCAATGCCTTGACCAGAGTCAAGCTGCCTGGTTTAAATTTTAAACAAAGCTTGACAGTTAACTCTCAGCCACCATAAACTGGTGCATTCTCCATGGCAATGCTTCTACCAATCAGAGTTCGCTTGCCAACCAATCAGCACTCTCTTCTCATACAGTATAAGTTGTTCTTTTCCCTTACATTGGTTATTCTTGCGGATTGTCATGATAAGTGCAAGACGAAAAGCTTCGCCAACATGTCTCTATTTTCAGCAATACTCAAGTTCTGTACTACGAAATGACTATTTGAAATCCATTGAGTTGAAGGGTGAACTTCATATGGCACAATTCTTGTTGTAGATGTTTCTTACCGCTAATGGAGTAAGCTCTTCTGATGAGGGTGTTGGAGACTGATTGAAGAGAGAAGGGATGATGAAAAGAATGGTATAACTGTGCTTGCGGTAGACCTGGTATGCTGTTATGAGATATAGTAATGAGAACATCAAGGAGTGGTATGGAAAGTTGTTTCATCTCCATGATGAAATTCATCTTCAGATGTTGATTATTAAGATGTTGTAGAAAACTATGAAGATCTCTCCTATCAAGTTCCCATATGATGAAAGTGTCACTGACAGATCAGAGCCAGGATTTAGGTTGAAGAGTGGCTGATTGAAGTGCGGCTTGTTCGAACTCTTCCATGAAAATAATTAACTGACCAATAGCAACAAGAATATGTAATGACCTATCAGCTGTAGGATCCCGCCCACATTTCCATTCTCCACCACATATAAACCTGCTGTTTCCACCTGTTCTAGTTATTGCTCCAGACGATGGGCAGAGTACGCTGCCCGAAATGTTGAGGCCTGACAGTTCTTCTAAGAACTCCTTTTTCAAGGAAACAATTACTCTTTTCAGAGCAAATTCACATGCTGTAAAACTGTAAAATTGTCTTACACAGCATTACCGCTCTCACCATGAAAACCTTCAACTTTTAATGTTTACTTAGTAAGGAAGTCCAGTTCCTATAGTTCTCTTTCCATTTAAATAGAAAAATGGATGCCTCCATATGATTATGAGGCAGTAAGCTGGTGAGCCTGGAGACTCCTATTATTAATATCAGTTGTAAGATCATTACCAGAATTAACTCACTTCAGGGACCCGGAATCATGACTGGTCACAACCCAATACAGGTACAAGTGCTCGTCTTTAATGATTGAGTAAATTTATTAAGTAATAATCATGCAGGCAATAGGAAACAGCTTGTTCAGCTGAGTCCTGGAATGTAGAAGCCCAGTTTCTGTGGCGCTGGTTCTTGAAGTTTTCTGTTGACCAAAGTTCTCCCTTTTCTTTCTTCTCATTGGGTTGCGCAATGAGGGTCTCAAGAATCTACTTTTTATATGCTTTTCTGGGCCTAGCCTTATCCCATAAGGTGATTAATTATTTTACCCTTGAGTAGGGTAAAACCTCATCATTAGCTATCCTGATTAGGTCACCATAAGCTCTTTGTCTACTTGATCAGTTTGCTCTCGCTATGGGCTTAATTAGTTTAAAATTGTCATGATGTCTTTGTTATTGGGCAGGAGACATGGTCAGAATTTAACTCTTATTTACAGAGGTTATTACGTTACAGAACATGTGGCTAAAGGCACATTCCACTCAGTCAGCAATTTGTACTAAGCACACAGTCTTGCTTCTCGACCTTTAGTAAATCATTGTTAACAATTTAAAGGATTATTAAAAGAAGTTATTACAAGGAATTAATTCATAAGATACTAATTCTTACACAGTGAACAAATAATTAATGCAGCTGGTTGAAATCCTAGTCCAATACAAAAGCAAAATACTGCAGACACTGGAAATCTGAAACAAAAACAAGTGCTGGAAATACTCAGCAGGTCTGGCAGCATCTGTGGAGAGAGAAGCAAAGTTAACGATTCAGGTCCGTGACCTTTCATCAGAACCTAGTCTGATGTTTTGTCAGAAGCATTAACCCATTGCAAATAAACAGATTAATTCCTCCAGTGAAATAGCAGGTTGCAGAAAGATTCCCTTTTAATATCATCAATAGTAATTTCTAGACTATAGGTTTTATTCATTGTGACAGATATTAGAACACTGACAAGTTGTAACCCAATTAAAGGACTTGGTTGTTTACGTATGAAATAGTGCATGCCCAGGAGTTATTTATATACATGTTTTTATAAATATGAATGCCTGGAAGATTTTAAAACAAATTGCATTTGCTCTCTTAAAGGTGTTATATAAAATGTCCCAGAGGTGAGAGTCACTGCCCTTGACATCAAGGCAGAATTTGATCGAGTGTAACACCAAGTAGCCCTATTAAAATTGACATCAATGGGAATCAGGCGGAAAACTCTGCACTCGTTAGAATCTTACCTAGATCTCTGTGGTTGTTGAAGGTGAATTATTTCAGCCTTCGGATATCTCTGCAAGTGTTCCTGAGGATAGTGTCCGAGGTCCAACCATTTTCATCAGCTTCATCTATATGGATTTCAGTAAGGCGTTTGATAAGGTTCCCCACGGTAGGCTATTGCAGAAAATACGGAAGTATGGGGTTGAAGGTGATTTAGAGCTTTGGATCAGAAATTGGCTAGCTGAAAGAAGACAGAGGGTGGTGGTTGATGGCAAATGTTCATCCTGGAGTTTAGTTACTAGTGGTGTACCGCAAGGTTCTGTTTTGGGGCCACTGCTGTTTGTCATTTTTATAAATGACCTGGATGAGGGTGTAGAAGGGTGGGTTAGTAAATTTGCGGATGACACGAAGGTCGGTGGAGTTGTGGATAGTGTCGAAGGGTGTTGTAGGGTACAGAGGGACATAGATAGGCTGCAGAGCTGGGCTGAGAGATGGCAAATGGAGTTTAATGCGGAGAAGTGTGAGGTGATTCACTTTGGAAGGAGTAACAGCAATGCAGAGTACTGGGCTAATGGGAAGATTCTTGGTAGTGTAGATGAGCAGAGAGATCTTGGTTTCCAGGTACATAAATCCCTGAAAGTTGCTACCCAGGTTAATAGGGCTGTTAAGAAGGTATATGGTGTGTTAGCTTTTATTAGTAGGGGGATCGAGTTTCGGAGCCACGAGGTCATGATGCAGCTGTACAAAACTCTGGTGAGGCCGCACCTTGAGTATTGCGTGCAGTTCTGGTCACCACATTATAGGAAGGATGTGGAAGCTTTGGAAAGGGTGCAGAGGAGATTTACTAGGATGTTGTCTGGTATGGAGGGAAGGTCTTACGAGGAAAGGCTGAGGGACTTGGGGTTGTTTTCGTTAGAGAGGAGGAGGAGAGGTGACTTAATAGAGACATACAAGATAATCAAAGGGTTAGATAGGGTGGATAGTGAGAGTCTTTTTCCTCGGATGATGATGGCAAACACGAGGGGACATAGCTTTAAGTTGAGGGGTGAAAGATATAGGACAGATGTCAGAGGTAGTTTCTTTACGCAGAGAGTAGTAGGGGCGTGGAACGCCCTGCCTGCAACAGTAGTAGACTCGCCAACTTTAAGGGCATTTAAGTGGTCATTGGATAGACATATGGATGAAAATGGAATAGTGTAGGGCAGATGGTTTCACAGGTCGGCGCAACATCGAGGGCCGAAGGGCCTGTACTGCGCAGTAATGTTCTAATTCTAATTCTAATCTATGACCTTCCCTCCATCACAAGATCAAAAGTAGGAAAGTTCGCTGATGATTGCACAATGTTCAGCACCATTCGCAATGCCTTGGATAATGAAGCATGCCCATGTGCAGCAAGACCTGGTCAACATCCAGGCTTGGATTGATAAGTGGCAAGTAACATTCACACCAGACAAGTACCAGGCAATGACTATCTCCAGCAAGAGAGCCAAACCGCCTCCCCTTGACTTTCAATGACATTGCCATCGCCAAATCCCCACCAGCAACATATTGTAGGGGGAGGGGTGGTCACCATTAACCAGAAAATTAACTGGACTAGCGAAATAAATACTGTGACTATAAGAGTATGACAGAGGCTGGGTATTCTGAAGCAAATGACTCACCTTCTGATTTCCCAAAGCCTTTCCACCACCTACATGGCACAAGTCCAGTGTGGGATGTAATACTCTCCACTTGCCTGGATGAGACCATCTCCAATAACACTCAAGAGGCTCAACATCATCCAAGACAAAGCAACCTGCTTGATCCCAAACCACCATCTTAAACATCCACTCAATCCACAAACTGTACAGCATATTGAAGGAGAACAGAGATCTCAGGGGGTTGTAGGGCTCGAGGAGGTTGCAGAGTCACAGAGGTGTGAAACCATAGAGGGATTTGAAAAGAAGGATGAGAATTCTCATTGAGACACTCAGACATTGATACATAATTTAAACATTTTTCCCGAAAATGGACCAAACAATTGAGAGAAATCAGCTGTGAGCTAGCCCATGCATTTCTCACTCATAGAAAAACTTCAAGTTGAATTGATACAAAGAAATTTAATACAATTGCACCAAGTGTTTTATAGTAAAATTTGCACAGTGCAATTTCACAATATTTTATATGCTAGTGTAAATCAGTTAAGAGTTGTCAATGTGCTAGTTGCACTCAATTTTCCAGGTCCAGGCATTTGCAAGGAAAAATAGGAATTCCGATTTGAACAAAGACCAAAGTCCATCTAGTTTGCCTTCTACCATCCTGGTAGTCATATGATACAATGATAAGAGTTGTTGACGGATGATAGTGATCGATCGCTATCAATTAATCTATATCAGACCCAGACATGAGGCAAGCAAAACCCCAGTGGTGCAGAACTTTGGGATCTATAGGTCCAAAGTCATTTGTTCCTCCCATGCTCCCTACACTTACCACATATCAGGTGTAAAATTACTCATACATTGCATCCCTTATGTTATTTTCTGAAAAAAAATTGCATTTGGATAATTACTTGTTGCTCCACAGACTTAATTGCACACAAGAGGTGGGAGCTGAGAGCACAGAGATGACATTTAAAGTCATGTAGACAATTAAAGGAAAGGGGCAGAAAGAATGAACAACCTTTGGCAAGGAATTTAGCAGAACTTCAGGCCAAGAAATTGAAGCAGCTTCAGAAACTGGCACAACATGTGCATCATGATTGTAACTCGGGCCTGAAGATGTCGACCCCTGTCTCGCCAGAAAAAGGGCCTCCGCAAAAAAATAACTTGCATTTATATCAGAGTTATAGAGTCATTTACGGCATAGGGGGCCATTTGGCCCATCGAGTTCATGCCAGATCTCCGTGGAGCAATCGAGTCAGTCCCACTCCCTTGCTCGATCCCCTTGGGCCTTTAACATAATAAATTGCTCCAGGCTGCTGCACAGAGGCATTATAAAACAAAATTTGACACCAGGCCACACAAAGAGATACGCACATATTAGGGCAGTTGACCAAAAACTTGGTCAGACAGATCGAGAGACAGAGGTTTAGGGAGGAAATTCTAGAGCTTAGGGCACACTCAGCTGAAGGGACTAGTACCAATGCAGCAGCAATAAAAACTGGATGTGCACAAGAGGCTAGAATTGGAGCAGTGCAGATATTTCGGAGTCTTGTAGGGTTGAAGGAGATTACAGAAATAGGGAGGGGTGAGGCCATGGAGGGATTTGAAAGCAAGGATGCGAATTTTAAAATTGAGGCATTCCTTTCCAAAGTAGGCCAATGAGCACAGAGGAAGCGGTGGTGTAGTGGTGATGTCACTAGACTAGTAATTCAGAGCCCAGGCTAATACGCTGGGGACATGGCCCACCACGGCAGATGGTGAAATTTGAATTCAATTAATCTGGACTAAAAAGCTAGTCTATTGGTGACCATGAAACCACTGTCGATTGTTATAAAAACCCATCTGGTTCATTAATTCCCTTTGGGGACATTTGGCTCACAGACCCACAGCAATGTGGTTGACCCTTAATGCCCTCTGAAATGGCCTAGCAAGCCATTCAGTTCCAGGGCAATTAGGGATGGGACTAGCCAGCGACGCCCACAAATGAATAAAACAAACAGGGAACAGGACTTGGTGAGAGTCAGAACACAGGCAGCAGAGTTTTGGATGACCTCAAGGCATAGTTGAATGGTTTAATGCTAACCTAGTGGCGGTTCTGTGCAGTGCATTTATGCCCATGGGGAACTGACTTGAAAAACCAAGGGCTATGGGAAAAAGGCAGGAGAGTGGGACTAGGTGAGCTGCTCTTGCAAACGGCTGGCAGGGACACAACAGGCCGAAAGGCCTCCTTCTGTGCTGCAACCATTCCAGACAGTATGAAGTTTGCCAGGAATGTGTTGAAATAGTCTAAAGGTAGCAAAAGCATGGGTGAGGGTTTCAGCAGCAGATGAGCTGAGGCGGGAGTAGTGTCAGGTGATGTTAGAGGTAGAAATAGGCGGTCTTAGTGATGGCATGGATATATGTCAGGGTCAAATAAAACACCAAGGTTGTAAACAGTCTGGTTCAGCTTTAGACAGTTTCCATGGAGATAGATGGAATCAGTGGCTAAAGAATGGAGTTTATCCCAAGGACTGAAGACAATGGCTTTGGTCTTCCCAATATTTAATTGGACAAACCTTTTGATGTGCTGGATGTTGTATAAGCAGTCTAACAATTTCGGAATAGTTGAGGAGTCAATAGTGGTGATGGTGAGGTAAAGCTGGGTGTCGTTAGTGTATATGTGGAAACTGACAGGCTTTTGAATGATGTCACTGAGGGCCTACATTTAGATGAGAAATAGGAGGGGGTCAAGGATAGATCCTTCTTTTTTTCTTTTGGGCCTCCTTATCTCGAGAGACAATGGATACGCGCCTGGAGGTGGTCAGTGGTTTGTGAAGCAGCGCCTGGAGTGGCTATAAAGGCCAATTCTGGAGTGACAGGCTCTTCCACAGGTGCTGCAGAGAAATTTGTTTGTTGGGGCTGTTGCACAGTTGGCTCTCCCCTTGCGCCTCTGTCTTTTTTCCTGCCAACTACTAAGTCTCTTCGACTCGCCACAATTTAGCCCTGTCTTTATGGCTGCCCGCCAGCTCTGGCGAATGCTGGCAACTGACTCCCACGACTTGTGATCAATGTCACACGATTTCATGTCACGTTTGCAGACGTCTTTATAACGGAGACATGGACGGCCGGTGGGTCTGATACCAGTGGCGAGCTCGCTGTACAATGTGTCTTTGGGGATCCTGCCATCTTCCATGCGGCTCACATGGCCAAGCCATCTCAAGCGCCGCTGACTCAGTAGTGTGTATAAGCTGGGGATGTTGGCCGCTTCAAGGACTTCTGTGTTGGAGATATAGTCCTGCCACCTGATGCCAAGTATTCTCCGAAGGCAGCGAAGATGGAATGAATTGAGACGTCGCTCTTGGCTGGCATACGTTGTCCAGGCCTCGCTGCCGTAGAGCAAGGTACTGAGGACACAGGCCTGATACACTCGGACTTTTGTGTTCCGTGTCAGTGCGCCATTTTCCCACACTCTCTTGGCCAGTCTGAACATAGCAGTGGAAGCCTTACCCATGCGCTTGTTGATTTCTGCATCTAGAGACAGGTTACTGGTGATAGTTGAGCCTAGGTAGGTGAACTCTTGAACCACTTCCAGAGCGTGGTCGCCAATATTGATGGATGGAGCATTTCTGACATCCTGCCCCATGATGTTCGTTTTCTTGAGGCTGATGGTTAGGCCAAATTCATTGCAGGCAGACGCAAACCTGTCGATGAGACTCTGCAGGCATTCTTCAGTGTGAGATGTTAAAGCAGCATCGTCAGCAAAGAGGAGTTCTCTGATGAGGACTTTCCGTACTTTGGACTTCGCTCTTAGACGGGCAAGGTTGAACAACCTGCCCCCTGATCTTGTGTGGAGGAAAATTCCTTCAAAGGTAACCATGTGGGAGAGGCAAGAAAAACTATTGCAGGTGATTCTCTGGCTATGATTAGATAGGTAAGAATGGAACCAGGCGAGAGCTAATTCTCGTGAGCGGCACAAAAATGAAGGATTAGCATCCTGATTGATTTGGGTTTTGGATCCAGTCTCCATCTCTCTTCTACCCACCATCATTCCCTGACTCCTCCCCAGCATGACAACAAAATGCATATTTTCAATCACCTCATACAATTGGGCATAATTGAAATTTCTTGGGACTGCCATGGAAGAAAAAGGGTGGTCATGTTACTCCACAAAATAACATCCTTTGTTCTATTATTGTGAAGAATGGTGTATAAGGGTAGTTGATCTGGTACCATCCATTTTACACCACCAGTCAATGTTGAAAGTTTGTCTCCATGCAGTTAGCCCTTGTTCCTGTTGCTAAAGAAACAGCACTTAGTATTAGGAGAGCTATTTGCTACAATGAAGGCCAGCAGAAAGATCAAAATAGTCACAAATAAAATTCATTTATATAGCTACTTCAGGCCCTCTCGAATCACAGCAATGAGAAAACCCCCCAGATAATCTGTTATTGTGATGCGGTTGGCCACAACACGAATAGAACTTGCCTGCCTTTGTTTGATTTACATCTTTTACATCTACCTGAAAGGGCAGATGGGACATTGGTTTAACATCTCATCCAAATGCACTCCTGACAATGCAGCATTCCCTTAATGCTACAATGAATTGTAAGCCTAGTCAGTAGGGGGACATTTAGGGGACAGTGATCAAAGCAAACTAAGGTTTATGTTAGCCACGGAAAAGAACAAGGAGCAATGCAGACTAAAAATAATTAATTGGGGGATGGCCAATTTCAATGGGGTGAGAACAGATCTGGCCCAGGTAAATGGGGATCAAAGATTGGCAGGCAAAACTGTCATTGAACAATGGGCTGCCTTTTAAAGAGGAGATATTTTGGGACAGTTAAGGTACATACCACGAGTAGGAAAGATTGGGCAAACAAATCCAGAATTCCCTGGATGATAAAAGAGAGAGTACGATGAAGCAGAAAAAGGGTGCGTATGACAGATGCCAAGTTGATAATGCAAGTGAAATCCAGCTCACTGGGGAAATGAAATAAGAGCAGCAAACAGCAAGTACAAGAAGAGACTGGCAGCTAATGTAAAAGGGAATCCGAAAGTCTTCTATAGGCATATAAATAGTAAAACGGTGATAAAAGGCGGAATAGGGACCAAAAAGAGGAGTTAGACATGGAGGCAGAGAGCATGGCTGAAGTACTAAATGAGGGCTTCGTATCTGTCTTTACCCAGGAAGAAGATGCTGCATAAGTTGTAGTGAAATAGGAAGTAGTTGAGACACTGGATACATTAAAAGTTGACAAAGGGGAGGTAGTAGATAAGCTGGCTATACTTAAAATTGATAAGTCACCAGAACCAGATCAGATGCATTCAAAGATACTGAGAGAAGTAAGGGTGAAAATTGCAGAGGCACACGCCATAATCTTTTAATCTTCCTTAGATACGGGGTGGTGCCAGAGGACTGGAGAATTGCAAAAATATGCATAAGCGCAACAACTACAGGCCAGTCAGTTTAATCTCGTTGGTGGGAAACCTTTTAGAAATGATAATCCTGGAAAAATTAATTAAGGAAATTAAGGAAAGCCAGCATGGATTAATTAAGGACAAATAGTGTTTAAATAATTTGAGTTTTTTGATGAGGTAATAGAGAGGGCTGATGAGGGTAGTGTAGTTAATGTGATGCACATTGACGTCCAAAAGGTATTTGATATAATGCCACATAACAGGCTTGTCAGCAAAGTTGAAACCCACGGAATAAAAGGGACAGCAGCAGCATGAATACAAAACTGGCTGAGTAAAGGGAAACAGAGAGTAGTAGTGAACAGTTCGGACTGTGGAATGGTATACAGTGGGGTCCCCAAGGGTCAGGACTAGGATCATTGCTTTTCTTGATATATATGAATGACCTAGACTTGGGTGTGCAGGGCGTAATTTCAAAGTTTGCAGATGGATCAAAACCTGGAAGTATTGCGAACTGTGTGGAGTGATAGATTTCAAGAGGACATAGCCAGGATGGTGGAATGGGCAAACATGTGGCAGATGAAATTTAATGCAGATAACTGTGAAGTGACTCATCTTGGTAGGAAGAACAATATGAAGGCATTGGAGAGGATGCAGAAAAGATTTGTGAGAATGGTTCCAGCAAAGAGAGACTTCAATTACATGGATAGATTGGCAAAGCTGGGACTGTGATACTTAGAGAAGCGAAGATTGAGATTTGAAAGAGGTGTTCAAACTCATGAGGGGTCTGGACAGAGAAGATAGGGAGAAACTGCTCCCATTGGCGGGAGGGTCGAGAGCCAGAGCACACTGATTTAAAGTGATTGGCAAAAGAAACAGAGGTGTCACGATGAAAACATCTTTATGCTGCGAGTGGCTAGGATCTGGAATGCACTGCCTGAGAGTGTGGTGGAAGCAGATTCAATCACAGCCTTCAAAAAGGAACTGGAAGTGAAAAGAGATTTGCAGAGCCATGGGAAAAAGGCAGGGGAGTGGGACTCAGAGAGCCAGCATGGACATGACGGGCCAAATGGTTTCCTTCAGTGCTGTAACCATACTATGATTCTATGAGAGCAGTCCCACCCAGTTGGTCGACAGCGGAGAGGCATTGGAGGAGGGTGGTGTGGTAAACTGTGTCAAAGGCTACAGACAGTTGAGAAGGACGAGGAAGGAAAGTTTACCTTTGCCACAGTCACCTAGGATGTCATTTGTGACTGTGATAAGTGCCATTTCATTATGGCGGCAGGAGCGGAAACCTGATTGGAGGGATTCAAACATGGAGTTCCGGGAAAGATAGGCACGGACATGCGTGGTGACAACACGTTCAAGGACTTTAGAGGAAAGAGAGGTTGGAGATGGGGTGATAGTTGGCCATGACGGAGGGGTGAAGGGTTTTTGTGGAGGAGAGTGGTGGATCTGAAAGAGAAGGGACAGTATGTGAGGATATTGAAGTGTTAAACAATATTCGTTAACCTGGAAGCCAGGAAGGGATGTTAGTCAGCAGTTTATTGAGAATAGGAATGAGGGAGTAGGAGGTGGGTCTCAGTCATGGACAAGATGAGCTCAGAGAGGCTATGAGGGGAGTAAGGAGAGAAACTAGAGAAAGATGCGAGTTCAGGGTTGGGCAGGGGAGACCTTGAAAGATATTTGTCCCAGTGGACTAGGGGGAAGGGAGGGAAGTGGCAGAGGCAGCTGATCCGATGAGCTCAAATTTAGTGACAAAGTCCTTGCACTTTTTGTTAGAGGGGACGATCGAGGGGATGAGGAAGAAGGGCTTAAGAAGATGGTTTGTCGTAGAGATGGTTTCTATTCCAGGATGAGTGTGGTTGAGCAGATCGGTAGCTGCAGAAAATTTGTGGTGAATGGAAGGCTAGACAGTTGTGATTTTGAAACTGCAGTTAGGGTATAGATTTTTCCAGGTATGGATACAGAAGGAAGTAAGGTTGGGACATGGAAAGGAGGCACGGGGGAGTGTGATACAAGGAAGTGATCAGAGATAGTCTTCTCTGTGATAGATACAATGGGAGTGGTGAGACCATGTGAGATGGCAAGACAAGGAAATAGCTGTGAATATGGGTTGGCAAGTTTACATGGAGGGAGAGATTAAGGGAGGATAAGAGGGTAGTGAACTCAGAGGAGAAAGAACTACTTGAATTAAGATGGGGGTTGAAATCGCCGAGGATGAGCAGTCACTCAGTGCAGAGGCAGAGGGTGGAAAACAGTGAAGCTATCTCAGTGAGAAACCTGGGGTGGTACTTTGCTAGATCTAGATAATGTGGATTTTGGATGAGAGGTGAGGGGATGGAACAAGGTAAGATAGAGGAGAAAATGCCAGAGGAATAAGGAGACGGACTAAGGTATGATTTGGTGATAACAGCCACACCACCACAACAGTCTGGAAAGGGCAGGTGGTGGAAAGTATAGCTAGGTGGGAAGCTGTCATCATCCCTCAGGCAGGTTTCCATCAAGGCCATGACGTCAATGCAATTGTCCACAATAAGTTCATGAATGGCAAGGGCCTTGTTCACAAGTGAATGGACATTCTGGAGAGAGATGCAGAGTGGGCAGTGAAAGCTGGATCACTTGCCAAGTCCATGGGATCAGCATTGGGAGAAGTGAGTTTGGTATGTAGATATTGGCAAGATTATCACCCATCCAGCACGCTGGGCAGGAAGGTTGGCATGACAGTAGGATGGAGCAGTTGAGATTGCTGCTCCTAAGGAGGCAGCAACGAGTGCTCGATGGGCTATTTGGAGGATGCCAAGAGAGGCATAGAGGGAAGTAGCAGGCTTATCTAAGAGGGGGTAAGGTTTGAATTGCAGCAGGTGAGTAGGAAAGGCAAGGAATGCTGAAGGGTGAAAACTGATGGATTGCAAACAACTGAAGCAACTCACAGCACAGGGCCTTAGGAAATCCATCCAACTCTGACACCAAGCCAGCCTGCAGATTAGTCCTTGGGGTTCGAGGGTGAAGGAGGAGCCCACACGGGCAGCATCCTGTAATACTGATATGCACTGGGAGGTACAGCATTGGTCCCTCCTGGTAATGGGAGTTTTCTTTGATTGATAACCTCAACGTCAGTCAATATCTATTCCACATTAATTGACTAGGCAGCCAGAATATAGAAGTTGAGTACCATCATGAACAAGGGAATGGGGAAAGGATTGAGTTGATGTATGCAATAGGTTAGTTCATCTGAACCCAATAACAATTCAAGAACTGACCCATTGGAGACAAACACCACTTCTGGGATTTGAAAAGTGAAATCAAATCTGCTGCTACACCATCTCCAAAGCACAAGTCAGGAGTGTGATGGAATACTCTCCATCTGCCTGGATGAGTCAGTGCCAACAACACTGTCGCTGGGTCAAAATCCTGGAACTCCCTTCCTAACAGTACTGTGGGTGTACCAACAATACATGGACTGCCAGCGGTTCAAGAAGGCAGCTCACCGCCACGTTCTCAAGGGCAATTAGGAATGGGCAATAAGTGCTGGCCTTGCCAGCGATGCTCACATTCCACAAATGAAGATATAAAAAGAAAAAGGTAAGGTTATGCTAAAAGTTTGCCTGATTTGGGCAAGAGACTATAAACACACACATGCAGAATCAGAGAATTTGGCCTTCTATTATCTAGGTGCAAAATATCACTGTGGTGAAACCAAGAATATTCATACGTTTGATTCTGGCAAGGCATTTACATTTTTCTGAGTGCATCAATTTCCTCAATTTTGTGGTAGAGCATCTTTTCCCAGTCTTCTCCTCTCTTCATTGCTGCACAGCGTGTATCCATCGTTTCCAGCGCACGTATCTCGGGTGGAATCTCTGGAGTTAGCCCAGCTTTCAGCACAGCCTCCTGGAACTTAACAGCAGCAGCAGTCGCTAGGCAACATCTCGGGACGCTAAGTGCAGACAGATGAAAAGAATTAGCAGTCAGGAAAGAGTTTTTGTTTTGTTGAGTTATTCTTGGACAGTCACAACGAGGAAAAAAAGACAAAGACAATTGCCTTTTCTATAGCGCCATTTTACAATATTCCTTGTGCTCCTCTTGTCAAATCACCTCTTATTCTCTTCTGCTCTAAGGAAAACAGCTCTTTCTGATGGTTTTATTTTTCCTGCTCCTGTAAACCCCG
Source organism: Heterodontus francisci (assembly GCF_036365525.1). Lineage (NCBI taxonomy): Eukaryota > Metazoa > Chordata > Chondrichthyes > Heterodontiformes > Heterodontidae > Heterodontus > Heterodontus francisci. The sequence goes on along the minus strand of NC_090371.1, from coordinate 27,055,320 downwards.
CCCCACACCTACTCTCCTTCCTTCCTAGTCTGAAGCAGACATTAAACAAAGGCCCAAATCTGCTTGTTTGACCAGACACTATTCCAAGAACACTGACTAACTTTCATCCCTGAACCCACATCACTAACAACAGACGAACTAGTCAGTCACTGGAACAGGCCCTCAAAAAAATAGAACTGCATTTATATAGCGCTTTTCATGACCACTGCCCATCTGAAAGCACTTTTCAACTAATGAAGTACTTTGAAGTTTAGTCACTGTTGTGATATAGAAAATGCTTCAGCCAATGTGCACACAGCAATGTGATAATGACCAGATGATCTGTTTTTATGATGTTGATTGATGCCTGTTCCATCATTCAATTAGATCAAACCTGATTTCTGTTGCATGTTCCATGAACTTCTGTATTACTATAGACCGTGCACAAAGACTGACTGCTCCAGATGGGATCAGTAATGCAATATCGTGGGTTCTTTATTGAGCGACGGTAGAGCAACTAGTACAATGAGATTTTCACTGTACAGGTGTTTCTTCAAGACTGCGAAACACTCAATCACATGGCGTGTTACATCATAGCTCTCACATGACTCACATGATCTTGTTGCCACACCTCTTAAAGGTGTACACACACATGACAATCTCTATCTTCATTCCATCTACCTGCCTTGGTTCCACAATCTTGAATACCCTTTGCAAACACAACTCTCAATCTCAATTTTGAAATTTTCAATTGACCCCCAGCCACAACAGCATTTTGGGGGAGGAGAGTTCCAGATTTCCACTACCCTTTGTGTGAAGAAGTGCTTCCTAACATCACCCCTGAATGGCCCAACTCTAATTTTAAGGTTATGCCCCCTTTGTTCTGGACACCAGAGGAAATAGTTTCTATCTATCCCATCAAATCCTATAATTGTCTGAAACACCTCAAATAGATCTCATTGCTGTTTCTGGGATTGTGCCGTGTGAAAAATTGCTGCCTCTTTTGCCTCCATAACATCAATCGCAGTAATTCAGTGTGTGTGAAGTGTGTCGGGACTTTGCTTCCAGGCTTAATAAGGTGCGATATGAGTTGAAGTTACTTTTCTTTAGACAAATGGGTATGAATACAGTGCCTTGCTTTGCAGTCTGAACAGCTCCTGTGTGTTCGGTGCACGAATTTAAGTATAACTGTTCAATGAGTGAAAGGTTGACTAATACCACTACCTGCTTGTGCCCAGGTCCGACTGCTGATAATGATACGTGACGGCGACAGCAGAGTGAGGACACAGTAGATACTGATTATCTTTCCAGCAGCGGAGCATAGTTTCAATCACATTGTCATCATTCACAGTGGATGAACGGAGAGCTTGTGACAGCTGCATGTCAACAAGAAAGGCAATAGGTTAAAGGTCATCTCAGTGTCCCAACAATGCTCATAATAACATCCAACCTCCCTCCCTTCAACTATAGCCTTCAAAAGACCTGTGGTGGGGGAAGGAAATGGGGTTCACCCAGCTGCCTGGCATTTGTGTAAGTCTATCACTGTGTTTAACAGTTGTGAAGAATGAGAAAATGACGGGTTGGCATTCTTTACAAAACCCTTTAGATGCAGAATCTGTTTAACTTTTACTGGGACACCGTTCCCATTGCTATTCACTGCCCTGTTGATATTTTGCCTGAGTAACCATTCTTCACGTGTGAGCCAAGACAATGTACAATCAGCAGGTTCTCTGATCACAGCGGCATTACAGGGAAGCCCAGACCGTCTCTTGACTGAGATTTCAGAGATCCGTCATGGCTGCCTTAAATAAGCCTGTTCCATAAAAACACAATGCAGTGGTCACCTTCAAGTAGCATTACTTGGCCGCAGATCCCAGTGCAGTAGACGGCAATTTTCTCCTATTGACTATTTGGTGAAGCAAGTTTTTCCTATAATCTTCACCAAGGCCCTTACATAACCTGTGTTGCCTGTTTATTGCACAGGAGTGATATCTGATGGGAGCATCCTCATTCTATGCTAAAGCAAAGTACTGTGAATGCTGGAAATCTGAAATAAAGATAGAAAATGCTGGAAATACTCAGCATCATCTGTGGAGAAAGAAACAGACCTTTCATCAGAACTCATTAAATGTTGCCTGACACTTCTTTGCACCATGCTGTACCCCTCATCCTCCTGCCCATTGGGAATGTCATACTGAGAAGTAGGGTGGGTAGGGTCGGGATGTGGGGTGAAAATCTCCTGGTGGCCTTACCCTGTCAGAATTAGCGAGAAGCAAATTCAGGTCTGTATGGGAAAAACTGTTTCCCAGCTGTAGAAATCGCTAGTGAAATGCCTTGCTTCAACCCATCTCAGTCGATCTCAGCAACTGGTGTGCTTTATAAATCTCAATCTAAAACCTAGGCAGTTTGAGAGTCAAAACAGGAATCTCGGAGCTGTGGGACCACCAACCCTCATTATAATATATTCAAATTGCAGGATGGCCCCCATTCTGCACTGAAATTACACTGCAAATGGTAAAAAAATTCTCCCTCAAGTTACTCTAAATACCTTAAATGAAAGAATTATGCCTGGCTAATATTTATTCCTCATTAACAAAACAAACAGGTTATCTGATCATTACTACATGGCTGTTTGAGGGAGCTTGCTGAGCTTGGTTGACACGATTCCTACATTGCAACTATGACTAGATTTCAAAAGCATTTCATTGGCTGTAAAGCACTTCGGACATCCCTGAGGTTGTGAATGGTGCTATAGAAATGCAAATTCTGCTTTTTGATGTGTGAATGTCGGTTGAAAACAAGATTGGACTTTGCCATGGTGGCCCCAAGTACTGATGTATAGTTAGCTTTTTTAGGTTCCCTCAAATGTTCAACGGGTCACCTTAGTCTCTTGGACCCTAATGAAACAAGCTCAGCTTAGAGTCATAGAGTCGTACAGCAGAGAAACAGGCCCTTCGGCCCACCGCGTCCATGCCGACCATAATACCCATCTATACTAATCCCACCTGCCTGCATTAATTCCATTTCCCTCTATGCCTTGCTCATTCAAGTACCTGTCCAGATGCCTCTTAAATGTTGCTACTGTTCCTGCCTCCACCACCTCCTCAGGCAGCTCATTCCAGATACTCACCATTCTTTCTGTGAAAAATTTACCCCTTTGATCCCCTTTAAACCTCCTCCTTCTCACCTTAAATCTATGCCCTCTAGTTTTAGTCACCCCTACCATGGGAAACAGACTCTGGCTATCTACCCTATCTATGCCTCTCATAATTTTATATACCTCTATCATGTCCCCTCTCAGCCTCCTTCGCTCCAGGGAAAATAGACCAAGTCTATCCAATCTCTCTTTATAACTCAAGCCCTCCAAACCAGGCAACATCCTTGTGAATCTTTTTTGCACCCTCTCTAGCTTAATCACATCTTTCCTGTAGTCCGGCGACCAGAACTGCACACAGTACTCCAAATGCGGCCTAACCAACGTTATGTACAACAGTAACATGACGTCCCAACTCTTGTACTCAATGCCTCGGCCGATGAAGGCAAGCATGCCATACGCCTTCTTCACCACCCTGTCTACCTGTGTTGCCACTTTCAGGGAACTATGTACTTGCACCCCAAGGTCTCTCTGCTCAACAACACTCCCCAGGGCCCTGCCATTCACTGTATATGTCCTGCCCTGGTTTAACTTCCCAAAATGCATCACTTCACACTTGTCTACATTAAATTCCATTTGCCACTCCCTTGCCCACTTTCCCAGTTGATCTATATCCTGTTGTAACCTTAGACAACCTTCTTCACTGTCCACTATACCACCATTTTTGGTGTCATCTGCAAACTTACTAATCATGCCCCTTACATTCACATCCAAGTCATTAATATATATGACAAACAGCAGAGGGCCCAGCACCAATCCCTGCAGCACACCACTGGTCACCGGCCTCCAATCTGAAAAACAATCCTCCACTACCACCCTCTGCCTCCTATCACCAAGCCAATTTTGTATCCAATTTGCTAGCTCACCCTGGATCCCATGTGTTCGAAACTTCTGGACCAGCCTACCATGTGGGACCTTGTCAAAGGCCTTGCTAAAGTCCATGTAGACAACGTCCATCACCCTGCCCTCGTCAATCCTCTTGGTCACCTCCTCAAAAAACTCAATCAAATTCACGAGACATGATTTCCCACGCACAAAGCCATGCTGACTATCCCTAATCAGACCATGCCTTTCCAGATGCATATAAATCCTGTCTCTCAGAATCCCTTCCAATAACTTTCCCCCACTGATGTAAGGCTCACCGGCCTGTAGTTCCCTGGTTTATCCCTGCTGCCCTTCTTAAATAAAGGCACAACATTAGCTCTCCTCCAGTCTTCCGGTACCTCACCTGTGGCTAACGATGATACAAAAATCTCTGCCAGGGCCCCAGCAATCTCCTCCCTTGCTTCCCATAGCATCCTCGGATACACTTAGTCAGGCCCTGGGGATTTATTCACCTTAATGCGCTTCAAAACCTCCAACACCTCCTCCTTTGTAATGTTGATATGCTCCAGGATATCGGTGTTCCCTCCCTTGAACTCACTAGCTTCCATGACCTTCTCCACGATAATAACGGACGAGAAATATTCATTTAAGACCTCGCCCATTTCCCGTGGCTCCACACACAGATTACCACACTGATCCTTAAGGGGACCTACTCTCTCCCTTGGTACCCTTTTACTCTTACTGTACTTATAGAATCTTTTAGTATTCTCCTTTATCTTATCTGCCAGGGAAATCTCATGGCCCCTTTTCGCTCTCCTAATTTCCTTCTTATGCATAGTCCTACATCCCCTATACTCCTTGAGGGACTCGCTCGATCCCAGCTGCCTACACCTGACATATGCCTCCTTCTTTGCCCTGACCAGACCCTCAATATCCCTCGTCAACCAAGGTTCCCTAAACTTGCCAGCCTTGCCCTTCCATCTAACAGGAACATGCCGGCCCTGAACTCTTCCTATCTCACTTTTAAAAGCCTCCCACTTGCCAGACATCCCTTTACCTGTAAACAGCCTCTCCCCTTCAACTTTTGAGAGTTCCTGTCTGATGCCATCGAAATTAGCCTTCCCCCAATTTAGGACTTCAACCTGAGAACCAGTCCTATCCTTTTCCATAACTATCTTGAAGCTAATAGAGTTATGGTCACTGGTCCCAAAGAGCTCCCCCATTGACACATCAACCACCTGCCCATCCTCATTTCCTAAGAGGAGGTCGAGTGTAGCCCCTTCTCTAGTAGGGCCATCCACATACTGCTTCAGAAAACTATCCTGGACACACTTAACAAATTCTTCCCCATCTGATCCCTTAGTACTAAGGCAGTCCCAGTCAATATTAGGGAAGTTGAAATCACCTACTATTACAACCCTGTAATTCCTACACCTATCTGTGATTTCCCTACATATATGCTCCTCCACTTCCCTCTGACTATTGGGGGGCCTATAGTATAATCGGTATCATATAAATTTCCTTAATCTTTCCTCATAACTTGGGTGTCAACTGAGTTGAATGGCCTCAAAAAGTAAAACATTCCTTCCCGTGAATATAGTGACAGTACTGCTGATAAGTTCTGATCCATGTTCAATGGATTATCTTATTTCTAAAGTATAAAGGGTCAGATTTTGCTCTAATAGTGGCGAGGCTATCAACGCTCACTTCTGGTGTGCACACATGGGCATGCGCAGTTAAATGTGGAATTCCATAAGTTGCTGTCAGAGATACCATGTTCCTCTACAGGAAGCATTATTGCAGACCTCACTGAAAGACTCTGCATTGAAATAACTGTAATGGCATGAACTTGGTCTATTTGCCCACTAGTTGCCCACTGAAGACAGTTCAAAAATATTAAGGGTGGCACATATAGAAGTAATTAAGTTTTTAAATGGAGTAATGTGATAATTACTGCTGAACAACCACTTTGGCCTTGAAAAATTAATTTTACAAGTGTGTAGTCTTATTCCCACAGAAGAAAATTAATGTTGCAGCTTTTTTTAAAAAAAAATTGTTTTTACATTTTATGTTTGTCACTATTATCTTTTGCCCTTCTCCTATCTGCATTCCCCAACCTTTACTTCACTTCATTTAAATCTAATTTATATTTCCTGCTGTATACTTCCTGGTTTGGACTCCGTCTGCCTCAGTGAGGATATTTCAATGACTGCTTGAAAAGCATTACTGTTGCTTTCCCTGTTCATAGATGCCACCGATCTATTGTAGAGGGTGCCACACTGGAAAAGGGGAAATCTCTGCTGACAAGCCCATCTATTGGCAGCTGCAAGTGAGATGAATTACCAACGCTGTTCCTTGGCAACTGAGAGCAAAATCAAACCAATACCTAATAAATATCAAAAGAAGCCAAGTACAGACCTTTGCAGACAAAACTTCTGGCACATTAGCTTTGCCCAGTTTCTTGAATTCTTCCATCATCGTTTTTATTAAGTTGCTATCCTTGTCCGACAACAGCCAGAATATTCTTTCCATGTTGTACGGTTCCTTCAGAAGTAAGAAAAGTTTGTTCAGGTTATGAACCATGGCTCAGCTAGTAGCACCCTTGCCTCTGAGTCAGAAGGTTACAGGTTCAAGTCCCACTCCAGGACTTGAGTACAAAAATCAAGGCTGACATTTCAGTGCTGTACTGAGGGAGTGCCACACTGTTGGAGGTGCTGTCTTTTGGGTGAGACATCAAACCCAGGCACCGTATACCCTCTCAGGTGGATGTAAAAGATCTCATAACACTATTTTGAAGAAGAGTAGGGGAGTTGTCCCCAGTTTCCTGATCAATACTTATTCTTGCCTTGACATCAAAAGACAGGATTGTCTGGTCATTATCGCATTTCTGTTTGTGGGAGTTTGCTGTACGCAAATTGGCTGCCGTGTTTCCTACATTATAATAGTGACTACACTTCAGAAGTGTTTAATTGGCTGTAAAGCACTTTGGGACATTGTGAAAGATGATGTCTAAATGCACGTCATTTTTTTTTACTTGCCTTGCAGAGCAGGAGCAAGAGAGGAGGTGAGGCTTGAGGAGCTCGCAAGCCCCTCATGGGGATGGGGATGGAGATGGAGATGGGAGGTTGGATTTCAACTCCTGTTGCTTTCTGTTCTCAAGTTACCAACTGGCTCTATCGAGCGGGTTTCATTCTCAAGCGTGAAAGAACGGTTCACATGTGCCTGTACAACTGGACACTGCCATCAAGAATCAATCGAAGCAATTTTCCACTAGTGGGATAACCCAGGAATGAATCTCAACATTAGCGTACCTGGATGTCAATGGATGGTGCCAATGAAGCTTTAATTGAATCAGCCAATGAGAAGTCACCGTTCTGAATGGTTCTGTGAATTATGTCATTTTCGTTGACTACAGCGACTAACCGAATTGGCAGACCCATCATCTGAGCAATACTTCCAGCTGGGAAAAGCAGAAACCAAATTGAGAGAAAAATACATAAATCTTGTCAAAAGAGTTTTTTTTTTAAACTGGGAAATTCTGTGTGGTTTTGAAAGCTGGGAAAAGGGGATTTTCTGTGAACACTGCTGACACTTGGTGTTTGAACTATGTGCACAGACTGCAAGACTTGTTTCCAAGCAACCCAGAAAATTTATGACTGTCTTGTGACTTGGTTGTTAAAAGGTTTTAGTTTCATTTTGGGATTGAAGAAGCCAGTGAACTCTACAAGGAGCAGGCTTTGAAATCTTTGTTTTGCCTTGCCTGGAAAGAGAGGAACACCCAGAAAAAGTGTTACTTGCAAAAGAAGTCTTGCATCTCTTAGAAAGAAATTCTACATTTAAGGTGTGGTTTTGACCTGCCTGAAGAGAGAAAGACCCAATAAAGGAGGAGTTGCTACACTCTGTGGAGGAACACTGCTTTGCAGAGAGAAAGCCCTGCATTTTAAAGGTAACAGATTTCTACTGCTTCCAGTCTTAAGAATACCTGCCTCAAGAGTGATTCCTGTTGCTTTTTGTGTTTTGGAAGATCTTGAAATCTCAAGAAAGCTTCTACTGATAGACTGCTACTTTAAAATTTAAGTAAACCTGTTGCTACACCCTTCGCTGAAAAATCTGTGTGATGCTTGCTGCAGACGAATTGCCTTGAATGTCTACCCATCACAGACTGTTCATTAAACTCGCCTGGAGAGACTTTGAATGGCATCCAACTATTAGACTCTGGGAATCCGGAAATATCCTACCAGACTGCGACAACCAATTATTTTATTATTCCTAAGAAACCGTTACAACTCAAAACACTCTTTTTCCCCAGTTAACCAATTTTTGACTGTATGTGTGTGTGTGCACGTGAGGTTTAGGAAAAATAAGGAGTTATAAAATGTTTTCATATATATATAGATTTAACCCATTACTGTTTAAGATTTTAGTTTGTTAATAAATAGTTAATTTTGTTGTTTAAAGAAACCTGGTTTGATGTGCTTTATTCTGGGGGATAAATAAAGTGTTTAATTTGGCTATTTTCCTGTAGGTGGAAAATTTACTAATATGCTAATATGGAGTGGTGGGACTGAATTGACAGTGCATTACTTCTGCCTTGGTCATAACAATCTAAAGGAACATAGAACTTGAGTGGCAACCCCAGCAAGTCATCATTCCTATGACAACCTGCTTTCTTATAGTGCATAGCAAGCAAGCATATCCCATTGCAACATCATGCCTCACGCACCCGACAGAATTCTGCGAGCATGGGAATTCTCGGATAGCTGCACACAGCCATAGGAGTTAATGGAAAGAGGCTAGCTATTTGCCTGAGCAATCCAAATGTTATCCCACTGTTGTTTGTGGCTCAGTGGTCGCATAAGTACCACTTAGACAGAAGGCTGTGGGTTCAAGTCTCATTCCAGAGACTTGAGCGCATAATCTACTGAGGGAGCACTGTACTGTCCGAAGTTCCGCCTTTTGGATGCAACATTAAAGCAAGGCACCGTCTGCCCTCTCAGGTGGATGCAAGCCAAAAAAAAAAGCAGCATGATGTAAAAAATTGTTACAATACAATTAACCAGAGAAGCTGGATGAGGTAGGATATTCTGTCTTATTCTTACCAGTGATGTTGCCTGCTGCTCCTGTTGGTACAACAATCTCTACCAAAGGGAGGGGAATCTCATTCATCGAAGGGCAGCAGTGGAAGTATGCGTAGAAATAGTGTGCAATCTGCACCATGACGCGGGCCCAGTTGATGGAGTTTAAGCTCATTATATTATGTCTCTTCACAAACTCAGTGTCAGCAAACACATTCCGGATTGGTTCGTCCAACTCATCACTTGTGCCATCAACTGAAGAAAATGCGCAGGGCAGAGTAAAAATCCGTAGAAATACACAGCGGTTACAACACGGAAGCAGGACATTTGTACAACAGGAGAGCAAGCAATCCCAATCACATATACCCACCCCCATTCCCATTTATCTTCATCCACCTGTCCAATCTAATTTTAAATGGTGGTACAGTTTCTGCCGCAGCCATTTACTAGAGGTGAACAGTTTGCACTGACTGACATATTTACAATCACGGTCACACTCTACATCATCATTAGCAACTGACCGGTGACTAACAAGATACTAGGACAACAAGATACTGCTGATTACCCACCTTCCCCTCCTGGTCTCCATGTTAGCTGATATTGTTAATGGTTCTCTCTCTTCAGGTGTTGTCTCTCCCTCTCCTGTAAATCTGTCGTCATCACCCCTCTCAAAAAACCATTGCCCCCCTGCCCTTGCAAACTACCATCCCATCTCCAACCTCCCTTTCCTCTCCAAAGTCCTTGAACGTGTTGTCATCTCCCAAATCCATTCCCATCTTTCCCAGAACTCCATATTTGAATCTCTAAAATCAGGTTTCCACTCCTGCCACAGTACAGAAATAGCTCTTATCAAAGTCACAAATGACATCCTATGTGACTGTGGCAGAGGTAAACTTTCCCTCCTCGTCCTTCTCACCTGTCTGCAACCTTTGATATAGCTGACTACACCATCTCCTCCGAAGCCTCTCCACTGCCGTCTAGCTGAGTGGGACTGCTCTCACCTGGTTCCATTCTTATCTATCTAATCGTAGCCAGAGAATCACTTGCAATGGATTCTCTTCCTGCTCGCACACCATTACCTCTGGTGTCCCCCAAGGATCTATCCTTGGCCCTCTCCTATTTCTCATCTACATGCTTCCCCTCAGCAACATCATCCAAAAGCACAGCGTTAGTTTTCACATGTACACTGACGACACTCAGCTCCCCCTCACCACTACTTCTCTCAACTCCTCCACTTTTGTTAAATTATCAGACTGCTTATCTGCCATCCAGTAGTACTTGAGCAGAAATTTTCTCCAATTAAATATTGAGGAGACTGAAGCCATTGCTTTCGGTCCCTGCTCCAAACTCCATTCCCTAGCTACCAACTCCATTCCTCTCTCTGGCAACAGTCTGGGATTAAACCTGTCTGTTAAAAACCTTGGTGTCACATTTGACCCCAAGTTGAGCTTCCAACCTCATATTTGTGCCATCACGAAGACTCCCTATCCTGTAACATCGTCCAACTTCACTCGTCTCAGCTCATCTGCTGCTGAAACCCTCAGTCATACCTTTTGTTACTTCTTGACCTGACCATTCCAATGTAGTCCTGGCTGGTCTCCCGCATTCTTCTTTCCATAAACTTGAAATCATCCAAAACTCTGCTGCCCCTGGCTTAACTCGCACCAAGTCCCGTTCCCCTGTCACCCCTTTGCTCGCTGACCTACATTGGCTCCCTGTCAAGCAACGTTTTGATTTTAAAATTCTCATCCTTGTTTGCAAATCCCTCCATGGTCTCACCTCTCCCTATCTCTATAATCTCCTCCAACCTCACAACCTTCCAAAATAACTGTGCTCTTCTAATTCTGACCTCTTGTGCTTCTCGCTGCGCTCTGTGTTTGTTGGGAATATTCCATATGAAGCTACAGAAGAACAGTTGAAGGATATTTTCTCTGAAGTTGGTCCAGTGTTGAGTTTCAGGTATCTTCCTCGTGCAACAATGTAGTTGGCTGCTATCACAACTTGCACATCACACTTATACAAGCACTACTTTGGAAGGTGTAAAATCCTAAAAGAAGTGTCTTGTTCTCAGGACTCCTTCCAGAGGAAGTTTCACTTTTGAGATCACTTAACCTCCTTCCCCATGTAAAAGAAAAATCTATGTTTGACCTTTCATTCCAAAATTCATTAAGCTGTAAATCAGTTGGTATAGATGGATTAGATTCCCAGATCTCCCAGTTCTGCAGCAGACAGCGAGAACAGCCTAGACTCGAATAAGCTTCTTGTGTGAATGCACCTGATTTTCTTCTCACTTTTTACTCAACAAAATAGAGATCTGAGCATCTATTTTAGGAATCATGAGCATGAATATTTTGGGGCACAAACCATTTTTGGCGCAGGATGCTTTGCTGCCTTTGGTTGTAAGTTTTTTTTCAATCAAAAATCTTGTCCCTCCGGTGATTACAATATAACAAGAAAACATCTTTAATTTATATATAGGCATCAAGATCGGCGCAGGCTTGGAGGGCCGAATGGCCTGTTCCTGTGCTGTACTGTTCTTTGTTCTTTGTTCCCTGATTTTAATTGCTCCACCATTGTAGGCTGCGCCTTCAGTTGCCTAGGGCCCAAGCTCTGGAATAATCTCCCTACCTCGCTTTCCTGCTTTCATACAATCCTTAAAATCTACCTCTTTGACCAAGATTTTGGACACCTGACCTGTTATCTCCTTTTGTGGCTCAGTGTCATACTTTGCTTTACTGGAGAAAAGAGCCCCAGCCTGTTTAATCCATTTACTGATAGGTAACCTCTCAATTCCGGTATCATTCTAGTAAATCTTTTTTGCACCTTCTCCAGTGCCTCTCATGAAGGTTTACACCATCTGCCTCAATTGGATAATTTCCTGTCTGAATTCCAGAGTCGTTTGCAATGCTAACGCTGCTTCACAATCGGACAAATGTGTGGTGTAATTGGTCTGTGCCTCCAACAAAAAAAAATGAATACAGAATCCTGACTTCTACTCAATGTCTTAAGTTCTATTAACCACATATGACCCTGATTTAATCACTGCAGATAGAATGCAGGATCCTGTCCTTTGCTATTGCTGCTGCCCTGAATAAAATGCTGATCAACAGGAGACATAAAGGGTGAAAGTGGTCGATGCCAGCAGCAAGATCTGGGCTTGTAGCAAATATGCAGACGATTTTGTTTAACCACACACAATCTCATTTCCACTGAAGTTCACAGAATGATAGCCTAACCTCTATTTGGAGTCTCACTGATGTTTTTACTTGCTGTGAAATTAAAAATCTTGGCAATATTTTCCAAGTCAGTGGAAAAAAAACATTGGTGCATTGCAAAAACTGGCTGCCGATTCACTACGAGCCTGGTTTACACTGCTGGCACAGGCCAATTGTACGCCCATAGAATCATAGAGCACAGAAGGAGGCCATTTGGTCCATCGTGCAATTAGTCCCAATCCCCTGCTGTTTCTCCACAGCCCTGCAAATATTTCAAGTTATTAATTGACTGTCAAGTGCTTTGAGACATCGGAGGTCATGGAAGATGCTATTTAAATACAATTTCTTTCTTTCTTCTTCATATATCCAATACAAGGTTAAACTTTGCAAGGCCCCATGCCATTGACAGAAAATCTAGACATGCTTGCCTGTGATTTTTCCATCTGTTGATCTCTCAATGGGCAACTCACAATTATCCGGTAAGTGGTGACTGTGAAAAGGCCTCGCAAAATCCACCCAACAATGTCAACATGAGGAATTGGAAACAAGTCACAAACCTGAAAAAACATGGACATTATCTTCAATAACAGTTGTCATCTGCAGCTCTTGAATTGGACTACATCGGCCACGCGGCAGCAATACAATGATATTTATGTTCTCTGCACCCCGGATACTCTCAATGGCAGAGCTGCCAGTGTCTCCTGATGTCCCTGCAGTGGAGATGAAGTGGATTACCTTTTTTTTATTGGAGTTAATAGCCCAAGGCCAATAGCACCAGGCAGTAAACGGAGTCAAAATAAAACACAGTAAATCATGGATCGCAATTCCGTTTTAAAAAAACCTGTGGATTGTACTCTGCAGCCCATTTCCTAACTTGCAACAAGTCCCATTCACTCATTCACTTCTGCTCACTAACTTACATTGGCTCCCGATCTACCAATGACTCAAATTTAAAATTCTCATCCTCGTGTTCAAATCCCTCCGTGGCCTCGCCCCTTCCTATCTCCTTCAGCCCTCTGGCAACTCTGCGTTCCTCCAATTGTCTGCAGCCTCCCTTCCTTTGATCCACCAATGGCAACTGTGCTTTCAGCTGTCTAGACCTATCGTTGAGGAATTCATTGCCTAACCCTCTCCACCTCCATCTCCTTCTTTAAGACACTCCTTAAATCTCTTTGACCAAGCTTTTGGTCACGACCCTTTCTTTGACTCAATGTTAATTCTTTCTTGTTGGATTACACTCCCAGGAAACACTGTCAGACATTTTACTATATTAAAGGTGATATATGAATGCAAATTGCTGCTGTTGTTGGCTGATTCATAGTTTTAAGGTCCTAAGAAATAATGAGTGAGTGTATGAGAGTGAGGTGAATCTTGATGTGACGGAAATCACAGCTGCAAAATGGAAACATATTAATTTTGTCATATGGGACACTACTTGAAACTTTTTATTACTGGACATTGCAAATAATTTGTTTAAAAAAATCAGAACTGAACAGCTGAAAATATGGTTGCACATTTGTATTCTGAGAAGACCAGGACTAGTTGAGAGACAGTTGCATAGATAGACAATGGGAGTGCTCACTGATTCAATTAGCGAGATGGGTTTTGTCAATACTGATGATCAAAAGACATCGACAGCTTTGACTTTGTAAGAGACAAAACTCCACCACCTCCCGCCCCCCCCCCCCCCAACCCTCCCCAATCAAGTATGTCTGGAAGGCTCTGAAATCCAACAACCCTCCAAGAAGTTGCTGTTTCAAACAAAGAGATGATCACATGACCTACCTGCTGGTAAGACTGATGCTTTTGAATTGTGCCTCAAAGAAAGGAAACAAATTGCAACTGGACTGGCAGAAGAAAAGTCTCTCTCTCTCTCGCTTTCTCTCTCCAGCAAAGTCCCAGGGAACCCACGGTGGCAGCTTAAACTTCAAGACTACAGACAAAGCCACTCTTTGGCCTTCTGGTACCAGAGAAGCAAGCCTGAAATTGTGCACTGGGCCCCAGCAAGGACTCCAAGACCTTCACTTCAATCAAGGATACTCTGCAAGGACACTAAGAACCGTATCTGTATTCCATTTATTACAAACTCTACTTCAACCCCCACCAATCTTTTCTTTCCCTCTGTAGCTATTTGTGTGTGTCTCACGTATGCATACGAGCGTGGTTGCTTTGCGTATTTTAGTAATTTTAACCGGGTTAGAGTGATAAGGCTAATGAACTTACATCTTTCTTGTTTAAACTCAAGAAAACCTATCTGATTGGTTCAAGAAAATGTAGGACTTTGAACTTGATTCTTAGGAAGAAGTAAAAAGATACTTCAGAGCAGTGATGGCCATTGTAAAAAAAAGGAAGCAAGAACTGCAGTCCATCTTAATGATTAGTCACTATTACAGGAAGGTGCCAACTTGTGAGTAATCACCTACCAACTGGTTTTAGCATTCCGAGATACAATCACACAGGCAGGTCTATTCAATAACTAACTAAAACTGCAGTTATAATCATAATTTGCTGGAGCGGTAAAACCAAATGATCGGCTTAATCAACATTTGGTTTGTTTGTCAAGTTAACTGTTAGTTTAAACAGTCTCTGTTAGTTCAAACCCCATCCCGCAACCTTAACTTGAGACCTGGACTTTCTCTCAAATCTGGTTTCAAATTCCTGGACATTGGACATCAAAACCACGTTTTTGCACTCAACCACATTAGAATAAACCACAAGACTCTGCTTCTATCTATAATCTTCTGCCCTTTGATCTGTGAGCGCTGGGAAGATCTGCAAAAATCTAGATCTAGGTCTTCTCTCAAACTTGGCTACAAATTCTGGGACTTCTCTCATCATCAAGAAGGCACTTCTGTTCTGGACTATGCTGGCTATACTGTAAGGCCCAACTTCTGATTCTGATTTACTGCTTTTTTTTGGGATAATTTAAAGTAACTTTGATCAGTTTACAGCCCTTCCCCCCACCACTGCTGTGATTGAGAGATTTCAGTCTCCTGTTGAGCCTGTGATTGGCTGATGGTTATACTGGTTCTTCACTTTCAGTCTGTTCCTGGTCAGGAAATCACCCACCCGGGCTGAAGAACAGCTGCTTCTGGATTTTATGGTGTCCTCCAACGTCACCATCATCTTTCTGATCCTGGAACTGACTCTATAGACTTTCTGGATCTTCATTCCTATGAAAATATCTCCATCAGTGCATCCTTCAACATTCTACCCTGGAACAGCTTCTGGCATTCACTCGCTACACCTGTCTCTGAACTCGGACAACAGTTCATCGATGCTCCATGCTGACTCCACCCTACCAACCACATTGTTATCCCATCAACGGCCCTCTGACATTAACCCTAGACTCCTTCCTATTGTCTCCTACCTATTTCCCATTTCCTATCAGGTTTTTATTTATCCTAATTTTTATGTACTAGGCCTATGATTCCCATCACATTTTGACTGCTGCTCCAAACCAGAGCCCATCACTCTCTTTCCACTTCTGCTCTTGCATTTTAACTTCTTTTCTCTTTACCCCTCCTAGACCCCTCTATGTTATGCCTCCTTTCACTTCTCCACTCTCAGGTACTCTGCCCTCCCAATTCCCTACCCCAACCTTTCAGTACAACTCAACCTTCCAGTTCTCCTGCCACCATCCCAGGCTTGACTCCCTCTTCGATAAGCCTACAGCTTCCCTCTAAGCCTCTCTTGGCACCTTCTGACGGGCTTATCGAGGCACTCGGCGCTGGTCCATTATGAGCAGCAACCCAAATTTCCCCATCCCACTCTCTTGTAAACCTCCCGCTCAGTGCACCCACTGGGGCTAATCTTGTCAGTCTCCTTCCTGTCCAACTCACCCCTCCTACTGCTGATTCTGTGGGCTCTGCCAGCAGATCAGTTCTCACCATCCCTCTTACGCATCTCCCTCCAGAATGTCTGTTCAATTGTGAACAGGGCGCTTGCCATCCATGAACTTACTGTAGATGATCACTTTGACATCGTTGCCTTAATGAAAACCTGGCTGAGGGACGATGACGCCGTGCGTCTTAATAAAGCCTTCCTGCCTGGCTACATATTCCACCACTTGCCCCATCAAGACCGTTGCAGTGGTACTTATCACCAGATCATGCCATGGCCTGACCCTCCTACTCCTCTGGCACTTTCTCCTCCTTTGAGCATCTCACCTTGTTCCACCCCTCTCACCTCTCTTTCAAAACCATAGTTCTCTACCACCCTTCCAAGTATGATAAAGATTTTTCACTGCGATATCTTCACTGCTTTCCTCCCTCACCCTCTGCACTGAATAACTTCACATTCTCGGTGATTTCAACCTCCATCTCAACTCATCATGCTCTCTTTCCTTAGCGTTCACTGCCCTCTTATTCTCCCTAAATCTCATCCTCCATTAAACTTCCCAACCCATATTCACAGCCACTCCCTTGACCTTGCCATTTCATGTGGTCTTGCAAGTCCAATCATATCAACTGCAGATAAGACCATCTTTGAGCACTTTGTTGTATCACTCATTACCCACATCCCCCTTCCACGCCCCAACCCTACCTCCTTCTGTATTCTTACCTGGAAAAAACTATCCCCTAATTCACAAACTGCACTTTCAAAATCCCAACTGTATAGCCTTTGGCCCTCCATTTGCCATAACATTTCTGCAGCTCAACCTCACCCTCACTTCCACTTTTGATGCCCTAGTCTCTAATAACACCATTACTCTCTCTCCATTCCCCATGACCCTCATCTCCACTCCCTTAAGTTGGAGGGACTCAGACTTGACAGGATATAGCAGACAACTGGTTCAGCCATTCACCACCAGATCTGGACGGACTCCATAAAACACTATCAGGTCTTGCTCTCATCTACTAAAACTGCTCACTATTCCAGGATCATCCTGGAATGCAAGGATAACATCTTTGCTTTACTGCAAACAATCTTCTTAAACCCTCGCCCCTATCTCCTCCACCCTCACCTCCAACAGTAAGTGCGAGGAGCTCATGGATTACCTTGTCACTAGGAGCAAGACTATCCGATCAACTGCCTCTCCCATGTCTCTCCCTTCCACTAGCCCACCTGGCAAAACTTCCTGTAATGCTCCCCCTGCCCTAGCCCTGAACATACATCTTTCTCTAGTTTCTCTCCCATCTCCCCTCACCTTGTCCGTAGGACCCACCTCGTACTCCCTTGATCCTATTCCCACTGAACTGCTGACCACCCAACTTCCCCTCCTGGTCCCCATGTTAGCTGATATTGTAAATGGTTCTCTCTCTTTAGGTTTTGTCCCTCTCTCCTTTAAATCTGCCGTCATCACCAATCTCCTCAAAAAACCAACCCCTGATGCCTCCACCCTTGCAAACTACTGTCCCATCTCCAACCTCCCTTTCCTCTCCAAAATCCTTGAACATGTTGTCACCTCCCAAATCCATTCCCATCTTCCCCAGAGCTCCATGTTTTAACCCCTCCAATCAGGTTTCTGCCCCTGCCACAGAACAGAAATAGCTCTTATCCAAGTCAGAAATGACATCCTACGTCACTAAAAGTAAACTTTCCCTCCTCATCCTTCTCAACCTGTCTGTAGTGTTTGACACAGTTGGCCACACCATCCTCCTCCAACTCCTCTCCACTGTCGTCCAGCTGGGTGGGACTGCTCTCACCTGTTTCCATTCTGATTCCACCAGAGAATCATTTGCAATGGCTTCTTTTCCTGCTCCCGCTGCGTTATCTAGTGTCCGCCCAAGGATCTATCCTTGGCCCCCACTATTTCTTATCTACCTGATGCCCCTCAGGGACACCAACTGATAGCACAGTGTTAGTTTTCACATGTACGCTGTCGACGCTCAGCTCTACCTCACCATCACCTGTCTCAATTCCTCCACTGTTGCTAAATTATCAGACTACTTATCTAAAATCCAGTACTGGATTAGCAGAATTTCCTCCAATATTGGGAAGACTGAAGCCATTGTTTTGGGTCTCAACTCCAAACTCCATTCTCTAGCTACCAATTGTATCCCTTTGCTTGTCAACAGATTAAACTAGTCTTTGCTCAACTTTGGTGTCACATTTGACCCTGAGATGAGCTTCTGACCTCATATTTGTGCTATCACTAGGACGCCTATTTCCGCTTCTGTAAAATTGCCCGATGTCACCCCTGTCTCGGCTTATCTGCTTCTGAAACCCTCGTTCGTGCCTTCTAGACTTGACTATTCCAATGCAATCCTGGCTAGTGTCCTAAATTGTACCCTTCGTAAACTTGACGTCATCTAGAACTCTGTTGCCCGTGTCTTAACTCGCACCAAGTCCCATTCTGCTAACACTCCTGTGCTCACTGACAAACTGGCTCCAGTCAAGCAACACCTTGATTTTAAAATTTTCATTTTTGTTTTCAAATCCCTTCATGGCTTCGCTCCTCCCTATCTCTGTAACCTCCTCCAGCCCCACAACCCTCCAAGATATTTGCACTCCTTTAATTCTGGCCAGTTGAGTATCCCCGATTTTAATCGCTCCACCCTTGGTGGCCATGTCTTCAGCTGCCCGGACCCTAAGCTCTGGAATACCCTCCCTACACCTCTCTGCCTCTCGACCTCACTTTCCTCCTTTAAGACACTCCTTAAAACCTCCCTCTTTGACCAAGCATTTGATCATCTGACCTTGTGTGGCTCAGTGTCCTTTGTTTATTCTTTCATGGGATGTGGGCATCACTGGCAAGGCCAGCATTTGTTGGCATCCCTAACTGCCCTTGAGAAGGTGGTGGCTCGTATTATTAAGCTCCTGTGAAGCACACTGGGATGTTGTATTACGTTAAATGTGCTATATAAATACAAGTTGTTGTTGTTTTGTCTCTAAATGCAATTGGTGTTTATGAAAACATCAGCTGGTATCTGCCATGTCAGTCTGGATAATTCCTTGCACGCAGGTTTACATATTTTCCAGCACCTGCCACACTAGACTGATGCTGCTACTTGAATCGGATGCCAATTTACATAATTCCATGTATCATAAAAATCATACAATCAGATAACATAGGAAGAGGACATTCATCCTGTGCCAGCTCT
Source organism: Heterodontus francisci (assembly GCF_036365525.1). NCBI lineage: Eukaryota > Metazoa > Chordata > Chondrichthyes > Heterodontiformes > Heterodontidae > Heterodontus > Heterodontus francisci. Next base: position 27,036,026 of record NC_090371.1, on the reverse strand, counting down.
TTAAAGGAGCTATCCAATCAATTTCACTCCCCGCTCTTTCCCCATAGCCCTGCAAATTTTTCCTTTTCGAGTTTATCTTTTTTCCTTTTGAAAGATATTATTGAACCTGCTTCAGGCACTGCATTCCAGATCACTACAAAGTGATGTAACAAAAAAAATTCTCCTCATCTCCCCTCTGTTTTTTTTTTCCAATCCTCTTAAATCTCTGTCCTCTGATTACCTCCTGCTTCTCCCAATGTACTCTATCAAAACTTTTCATAATTTTGAATATCTCTATTAAGTCACCCCTTCACCTGCTCTGTTCTAAAGAGAACAATCCAGCTTTTCTATTCTTGCATAAGCGAAGTCCCTCATCCCTGATAGCATTCTTGTAAACCTTCTCTGCATATGTCTACCATGCCCATTTACATGACTCCCTATGTGTTGCCATGCAAGTCTGGGTAGTTTTCCAAAATATTTAGCACACCAAGTTTGGCAGCCACCAAATATCAAATGGAGCAACTGGACAAAAACTGGCTGACACTAGAGCGTGGAATTCTTTTTGGTACTATTACCAATCGAAACATCAATGTATGTGTGTGTCATTCCTTTTCTCACCACTACAACAAAGGTGTTAACCCATTTATTTTAACTGAGTTAACATCTCCACTAAATGCCCCAAAGAGGAATGGCATAAGAAAATGATGTGTTCATCTGGAAGAAAAAAAAGAGAACAAAAGACTTGCATTTATATAGTGCCTTATTATGACCTCAGGACATCTCGAAGTGCTTTACAGAAGTGTAGTCAGTGTTGTAATGTAGGAAACATGGCAGCCAATTTGCGCACAGGAAGCTCCCACAAATAGCAATGTGATAATGACCAGGTAATCTACTTTTGTGATGTTGGTTGAGGGATAAATATTAGCCAGGCCACATCTATTAATTTTGGTAAGAATAATTTCTATGCTCATGAAAGCCCCAAAATGGCACTTTTCCTATCACTTCTATGCAATAAGCATTTTCTACAAGGTGATGTGGAGGAAAACAGGATAGAGGGCTTATTTGGGCATAAGGCATTGACAACAGTTATAATTGTAAAGCTGGGAAGTGTTGGCCAATATCAATGTATCCTAAAGTCAATCCATTCCTCCCATGCATAACCTTAAAAATGTCAAACAAAGAGGAACTGGGTGGTGCTGTGGGTTTGGCATATCGACATTTCACACCTGTATGAACCAACCAGCCCAAAACAAAAGTTTGCAATCGAGAAACAACCCTGATACCTAAACAAGAGCTACTATTGAAAGTGCAGCGGGACATGAGATTCTGATGCATGTTGTAAGCATACCCAACATTCCCTCACAGTGGAAACAGTTGCTCCCTATTCGACTCTATCAAAATCTCTCATCGTTTTCAACACAGATTAAATCTCCCCTTACCTTCTTTGCTCTAAGTCTCTGCACATAACTGAAGTCCTGCATCCCTGGTACTATTCTGATAAATCCCCTCTGCACCCTCTTCAAGGCCGAGACATCCTTCCTAAGGTACGTGATTTATAAAGCGACTTGAGAAGGTCATGCAAAATAAACCAACCTCTAGGTTTTCAGTCAGGAGAAATCTCTTTATATTCCACTTACCTACTAGAATAGTGGTGTGCTTCTTCGTCTTTCTCAGGAAATACTGAAGCAGCTGTCCAACGCATGACATTGCGAGGTCCTTAAAGGCATAAGTCACACCATGCCACATTTCCAGAACGTTCAGCCCATTTTTCAGGGTGGCTAATTCCAATATGTCCTTATGTCGAAATCTCCTGAACGCCTTGCTGATCAGGTCTGAAAAGTGAAAAATCGTTCATTTTATAATTGGGAGCAGTGAAACTGTCTATTGCTCGTGGACTGAAGCAATGTTCTAGGGCAGAGAGTCTCCAAACTGCTCATTGAACACAAGTTTGACACTAGTCCAGTTTATAACAATGCCAAAGGTTATTAGATGCCCACTGATCCTCTGCAGATTCGTTTCACACTGCTGTACTAATAAGGCGTGAACTGAATTGTAAAGCAGAGGTGTTCCAGCCAGGGTCTGTGAGCTATATCTAGCCCCGTGCCCTAGAAATTAAGCTTTCAAATCATAAGTAACTGGGATCACATTAATTTCTTAACTTATAAAACTGCTTGATATATTGAAGTGGAATCTAGGTAACACATTTAATAAAGGAATAGAAGAGTAAGCTTATAGGGTCTGATGGTGAGGGGTGACAGAAGGCTCGTGTGGAGCATAAACACTGGCATGGACCAGTTGGATTGAATGGCCTGTGTCTGTGCTGTAAATTCTATGTAACTATGGCACTCAGTCCCATTTACACTTATATATTTCTTACTCACCAATCGGTCCCATTTGAACTACGTAGGCCAGGAGATCTGGAAAATGCTGCTGCCTTGTTAGTGAGTAAATTCACAACACCTAGATCAAGTAGTATCAGCAACTTGAGAAAGATGCAACTAATGGGAACATGGATTTAAAATATACAGAGTAAACTTTGAGAGGTCGTGTATTGATGCTGCATGGTCTCATATAATTTACTCTTATATTTGGCCCTTGTGTAAGCTTGGGTCAATGGTAGCATTCATGTCACTGCGTCAGAAGGGTATGGGTTCAAGCCTCATTCCAGGGACTTGAGCATGTAATCTAGGTTGACACTGCAGTGCAGCACTTATGCGGTGCAGCATGGTCCGAGGTGTCGCCTTTTGAAAGAGATATTAGAACTGTTCGGATGGAATGTAAAAGATTCCATGGCAGTATTCAAAGAGCAGGGGAAGTTTTTCTAATGTCCTAGTTAACATTTGTCCTTCATACATCACCAAAACATTAACTGGTCAAATATTCCAATTCTGTTTGAGGGACTTTGCTGTGCTCAAAATGACTGTTAAATTTGCTGACATAGTAGCAGTGACTACACTTCAAAATCATCCATTGACTATAAAGCACTTTGGGATCTCATGAGGATATGAAAGGCTCAATGTCAATGCAAGTTCTTTCTGAAGCTGTATGGAGCACAACTATACAGCAAACAAAGACAAAAGCTTGGACACCTGCGTTCTAGTGGTAATGTCAAGAGCTCCAAGTAGCTTTTCCCTTTCCATAGAGTAATCAGCCTACCTAAAGCACAAAAGCCAGGAGGTTTTGTTAAATATGATATAAAACACTAGCTCCACCCCAGCTGGACTATTGTGTTCAATTCTGGCCACCTTACTTGAGGAAGAACGCAAAGCTTTGGAGTGGGTTGTCACACTTACGTGGCATGCAGTGATTAAAATATAGAACCCAAAGTGAAGAGTTATTAAAAAAAATTGATTTTTCCGTTTAAAAGTGGACAGTGTGCTGAAAATGGCCACCAAAGGTCAAATCGCCCAGCCCTTTATACTGTCTTACTGTCTGGCAAGGACAAAAGGGATACATTCAAAGCTAAGAGGTGCCAATTACACCCATCCTGAACTCATCATTTTTGGATTGAATAGGTTCTTCTGAAACAAAGAAGGTGTGAAGTAGCGACATCCTGGGCCATTATCAGTCACCACAGGGAGGGGGCTCTGCGTCTCCAAACAGAGAGAACATTTTGACCTTAAAAAGTAGCTCTCTGGAGAGAGACAGAGACAGAGAGAGATCAGAACAATATCATGAAAGTCTATCCAACTGACAGCTGGGAGAAATTCAGCAAAAGCCAAAGAAGGTGTCCTGCTGTGAATTCTGCAATTCAACATGTGCAGCAGAGAACTGAAAGTGATCCCCCATCTCTAGATTGAAGTCCCAGCTGCCAGGGAAATCTACAAAACCCAGGACTGCAAATTGTAAAGAGAAATTGACCTCCAAGAAGATTCAACATTACCGTGAACCCTGAAAACTTTAGTTTAAATCCCTTAGCCCTTTTTCTCTCTATTTCTTCTTGTGTGTGTGTGTGTGCGCATGTGCACGTGCGAGTGAATGCGTGTGTGGGGGCAGTTGCAACAATTTCAGGAATGAATATCGCTCAATAAATAAATAGTTAATCTTCTGTTTTAAACCTACAAGAAAACCTGTCACTGTCTATTTATTTGACAAAACACAAAGGGGTTAAAACCCTAATAACAAAAACACTTGCTGCAGTCAGTTGAGAGTTGCACAGTGGGAACCACTCACACCCCTTACCACCTGACCGTAAGAGGGTACAAAAGGGCTTAGACAGAAACAGTTCCTTATTATTTACTCTAATAGTTGAAGGGTCAATAACCAAATAGCACTGATATAAGGTGATTGGCAAAAGAACCAAAGGCAACATTAGGAAAAACTATTCTTACTCAATGTGCGGTTAGGATTAGAATGCACTAGCTGAGTGGTGGATACAGATTCAATAGTAACTTTCAAAAGGGAATTGGATAAATACTTGACGGAGAGAAAATTGTCGGAATATGGGGAAAGAGTTGGGGACTGGGTCTAACTGGATTGCTCTTCAAAAGAGCCAGGGCGGGCACGATGGGCCAAATGGCCTCCTTTTGTTGTCCTACTCTATGATTTTATCAATCACCACATCGCTGACACAGGAAGAATGGACACATGGGCAAGATACTTCAAGCTGCCTGGCAGCAATGTATCTGTGCCCCAGCAGGAGTCAGTGCCTTCAGGAGAGGAAGGGAGAAAATTAGAAAAATAAAACAAAGAAAATCTTACCACGTAAATCTTCCCTTGGCAAGTCTTCTCTGGAAATGAACAGTGAGCAAATCTCCTCTACCAGCTGTGGGTAACTGTAAGTGCTCCATGTCTGCAGCATGGCCATCTCAAGGCTTGGGATTTCCTCCGGCATAAAGAGGCCGCCATCTGGGGCATAGCCAGAGAAAAGGACCTGCTCAAAGCTCACGTCAGTCAATCCACCCCGTGTACTCGTATATTTCATTGCAGTCCACCTAAGTGACAAGATAAGAGTTAAAAAGAGACAATTAGAAACAAGAAAACGGAAATCTGCATGTGCAGGCAGAGGGCATTAATCACTTTGCACCAGTTTGCACTTTGAAAATGTTGCATCTGTCTTCACAAAAGCATAGGTTGAAGCTTGTGTTGCAGTAGAGATATTGGATAGCATAAAAGTAGACTAAGAAGAGGTGAAAATAGAGTACAAGACAAGGAAACCCCTTCCTGAAGGTGCTACATTTCAGACTCTAATAAGGTTAATATCATAAGCTGCACAAGCCTACTGTTGGCAGATACTGCCCAATCAGGAAATAGCAGGCTCAGGGCCTTCAGTACATTTCAGGTAATTGGCCGCTGCACCCCTCCCCACCCCCCGCCCCATTCACTAGTCTCACTGGGAATGGAAAGTGTATCCTTATATTCCATTTTCAGTTATTCACAAGGTGATTGCATGTGAGGATGTATGTGAAGAGACACTTGTAAGTCAAGGCTCTGGTGTAAAGTGCAATGCACTACTGCATGATAACAATTCAAGCACTTTAACAAGGAGGAGGAAAAGGTGGAGGACGTGGACTAAAGTGTATTTGGAGAAGGTTTGGTTTGGCTGGCTTATTCCCTTCTATTTGTTCATGGGATGTGAATGTCACTGGCCAGACCAGCATTTATTGCACAACCGTAATTGCAATTGAGAAGGTGGTGGCGACACGCCTTCTTGAACCGTTGCAAATGTGGTGTAGGTACACCCACAGTGCTGTCAGGAAGGGAGTTCCAGGATTTTTGACCCAGTGACAGTGAAGGAACAGTGATATAGTTCCAAGTCAGGATGGAGTGTGGTTTGGAGGGGAACTTGCAGGTGGTGTTCCCATGAGCCTGCTGCCCTTGTCCTTCTAGGTGGTAGAGGTCACGGGTTTGGAAGGTGCTGTTGAAGCAGCCTTGGTGGGTTTCTGCAGAGCATCTTGTAGATGGTACACACTGATGTCACTGTCGGTGGTGGAGGGAGTGAATGTTTCAGATGGTGGATGGGGTGCCAATCAAATAGGCTGCTTTGTCCTGGATGGCGTTGAGCTTCCAGAGTGTTGTTGGAGCTGCACCCATCCAGTTAAGTGGAGTGTATTCCATCACACTCCTGACTTGTGCCTTGTAGATCTCGGACAGGCATTGGGGAGTCAAGATGAAAGTTACTTGCCTCAGAATTCCCAGCCTCTGACCTGCTCTTGTAGCTGCAGTAATTGGTTGGTCGGTCCAGTTCAGTTTCTGGTCAATGGTAACCCGTAGGATGTTGATGGGGGATTCAGTGATGGTAATGTCATTGAAAGTCAAGGGGAGATGGTTAATTATCTCTTGTTGGAGATGGTCATTGTCTGGTACTTGTGTGGTGTGAATGTTACTTGTCACTTATCAGCCCAAGCCTGAACATTGTCCACGTCTTGTTGCATGTAGGCACGGACTACTTCAGTATTTGAGGAGTTCAGCGTTCTGAACACTGAAATCATCAGCGAACATCCACACCTTTGACCTTGTAATGGAGGGAAGGAAAATCATTGATGAAGCAGCTGAAAATGGTTGGGCCTAGGACACAACCCTGAGGAACTCCTGCAGCGATGTCCTGGGAATTAGATGATTGGCCGTGAACAACCACAACCATCTTCCTTTGTGCTAGGTATGACTCCAATCAGCAGAGAGTTTTCCCCCGATACCCATTGACTTCAGTTTTGCTAGCGCTCCTTGATGCCATACTTGGTCATAAGCTGCCTTGATGTCAAGGGCTTTCACTCTCACCTCACCTCGAGTTCAGCTCTTTTGTCATGTTTAGACCAAGGCTGTAATGAGGTCTGGAGCTGAGCAGCCTTGGCGGAACCCAAACCGAGCATCGGTGAACAGGTTATTGGTGAGTAGCTGCTGCTTGACAGCACTGTTGATCACCTCTTCCATTACTTTGCTGATGTTTGAGAATAGTCGGATAGGCCAGTAATTGGCTTATTGGATTGGAACTGTCCTGCTTTTTGTGGATAGGATATACCTGGGCAATTTTCCATATTGCCGGGTAGATGCCAGTGTTGTAGCTGTACTGAAACAGCTTGGCTAGGGGCCCAGCTAGTTCTGGAGCACAAGTCTTCAGTACCACAGTCGTGATGTTTTCAGGGTCCACAACCTTTGCTGTATCAAGAACTCAGCTGTTTCTTGATATCACGTGGAGGGAATTGAATTGTCTGAAGACTGGCATCTGTGATGCTGGGGACTTGAAGAAGAGGCCAAGATGGATCATCCACTTGGGACTTCTGGCTGAAGATGGTTGCAAATTCCTCAGCCTTATCTTTTACACTGATGCGCTTGTCTCCTCCATTATTGAGGATGGGAATGTTTGTGGAGCCCCCTCTTCCAGTTAGTAGTTTAATTGTCCACCACCATTCATGACTGGATGTGACAGGACTGCAAAGCTTTGATCTGATCCATTGGTTGTGGGATTGCTTAGCTCTGTTTGAAGCATGTTGCTTCCGCTGTTTAACATGCAAGTAGTCATGTGTCGTAGTTTCACTAGGTTGGCATCTCATTTTTAGGTATGCCTGGTGCTGCTCATGCCTTGCTATCCTACTCTCCTCATTGAACCAGGGTTGGTCCCTCGGCTTGATGGTAATGGTCAAGTGGGGGATATTCCAGGCCCTGAGGTTACAAATTGTGGCTGAATACAATTCTGCTGCTGCTGATGGCCCACAGCATCTCATGGAAGCCCAGTTTTGAGCTGCTAGATCTGTTCGAAATCTATCCCATTTAGCATGATGGTAGTGCAACACAACATGGTGGAGGATGTCTTCAGTGTGAAGACAGGACTTTATCTCCACATCTGTGACAGGTAGATTGGTAAGGACACGGTCAAGTAGGTTTTTCCCTTATTACCTGCCATAGACCCAGTCTAACAGCTATGTCCTTCAGGACTTGGCCAGCTTGGTCAGTAGTGGTGCTGCCGAGCCATTCTTGGTTATGGACATTAAAGTCCTCCACCCAGAGTACCTTCTGTACCACAAAACCTTCAGCGCTTCTTACAAGTGGTGTTCGACATGGCGGAGTACTGATTCATCAGCTGAGGGAGGGCAGTAGGTGATAATCCACAGGAGGTTTCCTTGCCCGTGTTTGACCTGATACCATGAGACTTCATGGGGCATGGAGTCAACATTGAGGTCACCCCGGGCTACTCCCTTCCAACTGTATACCGCTGTGCCACCGCCTCTGATGGGCCTGTCCTTCCTGTTGGGCAGGACATACCCAGGGATGGTAATGTAAGAATGTGAGACATTGGCTGTAAGGTATGATTTGGTGAGTAACACTATGTCAGGCTGTTGCTTGACTAGTCTATGGGACAGCTCTCCAAATTTTGGTACACATCCCCAGATGTTAGTGAGGAGGACTTTGCAGAGTTGACTGGACAAGATGTGCCTTTGTCGTTTCCAGCGCCTAGGTCAATTCCAGGTGGTGCATATGGTTTTGTTCTTATTCGACTTATTCTGTTGTGGTTTGATACAACTGAGAGGTTTGCTAGGCCACTTCAGAGGGCAGTTAAGAGTCAACCAGATTGCTGTGGATTTGGAATCACATGTAGACCAGACCGTGTAGCATTCCCTCCCTGAGTGACGTGAGCGAACCTGATGGGTTTTTATGACAATCAGGTGGTTTCATGAGCACCATTACTGAGATTAGCGTCTTATTTCAGATTTATTAAGTTTTTTTTAATTCATTCATGGGAAGTGGGCATCGCTGGCCAGGCCAGCATTTATTGCCCATCCATAATTGCCCTTGAGAAGGTGGTGGTGAGCTGCCTTCTTGAACCGCTGCAGTCCATGTGAGGTAAGTACACCCACAGTGCTGTTAGGAAGGGAGTTCCAGGATTTTGACCCAGCGACAGTGAAGGAATGGCGATATAGTTCCAAGGCAGGATGATGTGTGACTTGGATGGGAACTTGCAAATGGTGGTGTTCCCATGTATTTACTGCCCTTGTCCTTCTAGTTGGTAGAGGTCGCGGGTTTGGAAGGTGCTGTCTAAGGAGCCTTGGTGCGTTGCTGCAGTGCATCTTGTAGATGGTACACACTGCTGCCACTGTGCATTGGTGGTGGAGGGAGTGAATGTTGGTAGATGGGGTGCCAATCAATCGGGCTGCTTTGTCCTGGATGGTGTCGAGCTTCTTGAGTGTTGTTGGAGTGGCACACATCCAGGCAAGTGGAGAGTATTCTATCACACTCCTGACTTGTGCCTTGTAGATGGTGGACAGGCTTTGGGGAGTCAGGAGGTGAGTTACTCGCCGCAGGATTCCTAGCCTCTGACCTGTCCTTGTAGCCACGGTATTTATATGGCTACTCCAGTTCAGTTTCTGGTCAATGGTAGCCCCTAGGATGTTGATTGTGGGGGATTCAGCAATGGTAATGCCATTGAATATCAAGGGGAGATGGTTAGATTCTCTCTTGTTGGAGATGGTCATTGCCTGGCACTTTTGTGGCGCAAATGTTACTTGCCACTTATCAGCTCAAGCCTGGATATTGTCCAAGTCTTGCTGCATTTCTACACGGACTGCTTCAGTATCTGAGGAGTCCTGAATGGTGCTGAACATTGTGCAATCATCAGCGAACATCCTCACTTCTGACCTTATGATTGAAGGAAGGTCATTGATGAAGCAGCTGAAGATGTTTGGGCTGAGGACACTACACTGAGGAACTCCTGCACTGAATTAATTGAATTGAAATTCCCCTAGCTACTGTGGTGAGATATAAACTTGTGTCTTGAGCATTCGTCTAGGCCTCTGGATTAATAGTCCTGTAACATTACTACTATGCTGCCGTTCCAATTCTGGAGTGACAGGCTCTTCCACAGGTGCTGCAGAGAAATTTGTTTGTTGGGGCTGTTGCACAGTTGGCTCTCCCCTTGCGCCTCTGTCTTTTTTCCTGCCAACTACTAAGTCTCTTCGACTCGCCACAATTTAGCCCTGTCTTTATGGCTGCCCGCCAGCTCTGGCGAATGCTGGCAACTGACTCCCACGACTTGTGATCAATGTCACACGATTTCATGTCGCGTTTGCAGACGTCTTTATAACGGAGACATGGACGGCCGGTGGGTCTGATACCAGTGGCGAGCTCGCTGTACAATGTGTCTTTGGGGATCCTGCCATCTTCCATGCGGCTCACATGGCCAAGCCATCTCAAGCGCCGCTGACTCAGTAGTGTGTATAAGCTGGGGATGTTGGCCGCTTCAAGGACTTATGTGTTGGAGATATAGTCCTGCCACCTGATGCCAAGTATTCTCCGAAGGCAGCGAAGATGGAATGAATTGAGACGTCGCTCTTGGCTGGCATACGTTGTCCAGGCCTCGCTGCCGTAGAGCAAGGTACTGAGGACACAGGCCTGATACACTCGGACTTTTGTGTTCCGTGTCAGTGCGCCATTTTCCCACACTCTCTTGGCCAGTCTGAACATAGCAGTGGAAGCCTTACCCATGCGCTTGTTGATTTCTGCATCTAGAGACAGGTTACTGGTGATAGTTGAGCCTAGGTAGGTGAACTCTTGAACCACTTCCAGAGCGTGGTCGCCAATATTGATGGATGGAGCATTTCTGACATCCTGCCCCATGATGTTCGTTTTCTTGAGGCTGATGGTTAGGCCAAATTCATTGCAGGCAGACGCAAACCTGTCGATGAGACTCTGCAGGCATTCTTCAGTGTGAGATGTTAAAGCAGCATCGTCAGCAAAGAGGAGTTCTCTGATGAGGACTTTCCGTACTTTGGACTTCGCTCTTAGACGGGCAAGGTTGAACAACCTGCCCCCTGATCTTGTGTGGAGGAAAATTCCTTCTTCAGAGGATTTGAACGCATGTGAAAGCAGCAGGGAGAAGAAAATCCCAAATAGTGTGGGTGCGAGAACACAGCCCTGTTTCACACCACTCAGGATAGGAAAGGGCTCTGATGAGGAGCCACCATGTTGAATTGTGCCTTTCATATTGTCATGGAATGAGGTGATGATACTTAGTAGCTTTGGTGGACATCCGATCTTTTCTAGTAGTCTGAAGAGACCACATCTGCTGACGAGGTCAAAGGCTTTGGTGAGATCAATGAAAGCAATGTAGAGGGGCATCTGTTGTTCACGGCATTTCTCCTGTATCTGACGAAGGGAGAACAGCATGTCAATAGTCGATCTCTCTGCACGAAAGCCACACTGTGCCTCAGGGTAGACGCGCTCGGCCAGCTTCTGGAGCCTGTTCAGAGCGACTCGAGCAAAGACTTTCCCCACTATGCTGAGCAGGGAGATTCCACGGTAGTTGTTGCAGTCACCGCGGTCACCTTTGTTTTTATAGAGGGTGATGATGTTGGCATCGCGCATGTCCTGGGGTACTGCTCCCTCGTGGCCTTTATAGCCACTCCAGGCGCTGCTTCACAAACCACTGACCACCTCCAGGCGCGTATCCATTGTCTCTCGAGATAAGGAGGCCCAAAAGAATGCTGCCGTTCCCGTTCTCTTACTTTGCCCGGCCGTTAAAAGTGTTTCAGCCTTGTGTAGTCCTGCATCAAACACCAGAACTGGCACTTACCTCGCTTGTTAACTCCTTCCTGTTTTCTACTGGTGCTCTCCTTGGGATCCCCAGTATGTCAGTGTCACTGACACTCCCGTCATTGATCGCCTGCAGGATCACTTTGCCAACTGCGTCTTGGAAATGGGATTCTGTGCCCTGCTGCATGCCAGTTTAACTTCCTGTGAAGTTATGGCAGTCGAGCAGGACCAGCCCTGAGGAGATTCGCTGTGTCCGCAGCTTTATTTACCAATAACAGCAAGAACAGGACAGAACGTACCTGGTAGAGGAGCCAAGTGACAAAAAGGGCACGGTCTCCAGCTCCAAAGAGGAATCCAGTGAAAATATATAGATTCATGTTCCATAGATTTTACAGCACAAAAACAGGCCATTCAGCCCAACTGGTCTATGTTGGTGTTTATGCTCCACGCGAGCCGTCTTCAATCCTACTTCATCTCACCTTATCAACATATACTTCTATTCCTTTCTCTTTCATGTGTTTATGTAGTTTCCTGTGAATGCACCCAGACCTTAAAGGCCTGCTTGGGTCTGCCAAAAAAAACCCCGACCCGAGCCCGACAGAACCACATCCGACCGGAGCCTGATGCGGCCCGCGTCCTTCCATTTTTTCCTGCGCCCAACCTGACCATCAGTTAACTTACCTTCCGTTTTTCACTTTCTTGCTGATCTGCACAAGTTTAAAATAACTATAACAAAACCACCTTTCTAATCCAAAAATTAAATTAACAGTGAAGCCACTTACCTGTGATAGAGCGTGTCCGACCTGACCAGAGCCCGGATACCGGACGCGGAAGTGCAACCTGACCCGAACCCAACACTTGTCGTCAGGTCCCGTCGGATTCAGGTCAGGTAGCTGGCCTTTAATTGACCTCAACCACATTCTAACCACTCTCTTGAGCAAAGAATTTTATCCTGAATTCCTTATTGGATTTGTTAGCAACTACCTTATATTTATGGCCCCTAGTTTTAGGCTCCCCTGACAAGCAGAAACATCTTCTCTAAGTCTACCTTCTCAAAACCCTTAATTTTATATTTGCATGGTTAGATTGTCTAGTTACTAAAGGAACAGAAGTATGCATGGTCATTCTTGAGTTTCAATTTCAATGTTATCTTACCCAGGTCAGTTGTTAAAATGACAACCTTTGTCATGCAGACCCCCACCTGCCAAGAATGAGGCACACATTATTTCGCCACATGAACATTAGAACTTAAAAAGTTGCTGCTGGGAAGAAAAGAGGGCCTATCGCAAGGAATTGTCAGGCCCCTCTCCAGAAAGACCTTTTTTGCATACTGGCAGAAAGTGTTGGAACAAAGGGCCTAATCCCCGCTTCTCCAATACACAGAAAACCTGGTCAGATCAGTTTAGTCACATGACTAACTGGCTGTTTTTGAACTTGCCATAGAGTGCTGGAAACTCTGAAAGCTGTTTGCTCCTGGACTGAGAATACCTTTCTCCTGTCTGCTCCCATCTCTTTCTCATGGAATGAAGACCCATTGAAGACACATAAACCCCAAGACAGAAAAGTCTCCGACTGTAAAGGCCCGCTCAGGTCTGCAAATGAGACCTGACCTGAGCCCGACAGAACCCCATCCGACCCCGAGCCCGACCCAGCCCGGGCCCGACCCGACACGATCATCAGTTAACCTACCTTCCGTTTGTCACTTTGTTCCTTACCTGCATAAGCTTAAAATAACTGTAACAAAACCACCTTTAAAGTCCAAAAAATAAATTAACATTAGAGTCACTTACCTGAGGTGGTGATAGAACGTGTCCGATCCGGCCCGGCCCGACCCGATCCGAGCCCGAATGCCAGACCCTGAAGTACAACCTGGCCCGACCCGAACCCGACACATTTCGTCGGGTCCCGTCAGGTTCGGGTTGGGTCGCGCGCAGATAGACCACCAGCTATCGCTGGGTGGCCTTTCACGTCCCCAGCACGCCCGCTTGCCACGGGTAAAATACCCATGGAGGCGGACGTGGAGCCTTTAAGTGGCCACTTAAGGTCCTTGATTGGCTTCGGGCAGGAGGGCCATTCCCGTTTAAAGCAAATGTGATGACAGTGGCAGACTGCAGCAAATGTCAAGTCACTAAACCACCAGAGCTGACAGCCCTGTATAAATAATGTTATGCGTGTCACACAAGAGCTCAGCACGGCTGCCCCTTTAAACATTTCTAAACGGTCAATCTTATCTATAACACAGAGAATGTCCAGCTAAAAATATAACGGTAGAATATCGAGGCTGAGCTCACAATTCACTTTGCTTTTAGCACTGTTCAAAGCACTGGTTATAATTTTCCTTTTGTAACTCTTATTTTACTTACTTTCAGCAGACAGTAAAACAAGAAAACTTCTCAGGACTTTGGATGGAAGCAAATGTAAATAAGAACAGCTCAGCTCCACCAACAGTTCAAACTCCCCACACAGCACCCTCTACACAGGAAAGCTTCAACAAGCTTTCTGATCACACTCTGAAATAGCAATGCAAAGCTGCCAAACCTAGGCTGTGTCTTTCAGCAACGATACACATTTACAAGTAACAGCTGTAAGGAAATCAGAATTTACATCTTAGTGGCCATGTATATTTTTGTGTAGATCACCTGTGATCTTTTAGCACCCCATAGAGAGAGAGAGAGATACAGCACTGAAACAGGCCCTTCGGCTCACCAAGTCTGTGCCAACCAACAACCACCCATTTATATTAATCCTACATTAATCCCTTATTCACCACCACATCCCCACCTTGCCTCAATTCTCCTATCACCTACCTACACTTGGGGCAATTTAGAATGGCCAATTAACCTATCAACCTGCAAGTCTTTGGCTGTGGGAGGAAACCAGAGCACCCAGTGGAAACCCATGCGGTTACAGGGAGAACTTGCAAACTCCGCACAGGCAGTACCCACAACTGAACCTGGGTCGCTGGAGCTGTGAGGCTGTGGTGCTATCCAATCATCTAGTCAGGTTTTCTACCTCTTTTATTTTGACCAATGACAGGTGTTTATCAATGAAAAGAGGTAATAAGTGCTCCTTCTTAAAGGATCATCACTAATGAATTGTAACAAAAAACAAAACTTTAAAGGAAATGTAACAAATCAAATTAAACTTTCTAGGAGGTGATGATGCACTCCAGTCCCTTCAGTGCTCACTGGTCATGGAAGGCCTGAAGTGGACCGGTGGACACTGCATGCTCCCTAACACGGGCACAGATGCAGCCATAGAAGAGAGGCAGGCAGTCAGGCTGAATGACCCCCTTGACCACCTGCTTTCTGGACCTTGTTACTGACCACTTTGACCAGGTCCAAGAGCAATGCCGCGAGGAAGTCTTCTGATCTGCCCTCTCCCCTCTGCACCCGGTGGCCAAAGATCAGGAGCGTGGGACTGCACCGCAGCCAGACGTTGATCAGCAGTCCCTTTAAATAGTGGAAGAGAGGCCACAACCTCACACACTAAACATAAACATGAAACACGACTCCTCCAGCTCGCAGAAATTACAGACGGCCTGGGAGTTCGTGAATCGATTTAAAAACCTGCTGCACGGGACTGTCGCGTGCAACAACCTCCATGCCAAATCCCCGATGGACAAGAAGAATAATAGAGTCAGAGAATTATACAGTTCAGAAACAGGCCCTTTGGCCCATCGTGTCTGTGCTGGCCACCAAGCACCTATCTATTCTAATCCCATTTTCCAGCTCTTGGCCCGTAGCCTTGTATGCTATGGCATTTCAAGTGCTCATCTAAATACTTCTTAAATGTTGTGAGAGTTCCTGCCTCTACGGCCCCTTCAGGTCTATTCTTACCATAAACTGGTAATCGCCATGACCCTTTGACTTACTAAACCTTCATGCTGTAAGGCATTTGCAAATGTACTTTCCCATTGACCTAACTCCTTTCAGCCAACATGTTCTTATCAGCGATTGTTCCATTCTTCCAGAGGCTGTGATACTTGAATGGTGACTGTATCCTGCTCTGTCTTTTAAATGTCCTTCCCCATATGTATCCTGCTGTACTCATTCTGAGTTTGAAATCAACAGTACTGGGGCCTCTGCTTAATACCTTGTCCGAAAGACTACAGTCTACAGTTGGGAATGAAACTTACAGTTTAATCATCACAGCGCTGGAGGAACACGTCAACAGCTGTCAGGGAGGAGTCTGAGCAGTAAGACCGAGACAAGCCTCAGTGCCACCATGGGAGGGCAGCCATGGGGACCAGTGGAGAGGGGGGAACAGCAGCCATTGTCAGTCTGCAGTACGGGCCTGTCTGCAACGATGGGTGCAGTCATGGGTGATGAGCTCTCTGCAAGGGTTGGCACTGAGGGGCAATAGTGCATCTTCAGAGGAGAGTAGCAACGGGAAAGTTCTAAGGCAAGTCTATGGCAGCACACGGGAGGGACAAAATCAGATGGCATGTGTCCCATACACCTGGTCTTTGTGCATCCCCGTGGCACACAGCAGCAGTTCAGAGGGAGGGAGGGGCCAGGATCCAGCTGGACCAGCCCATGAAGCTCCAGTAGGATAGCAGTAGCAGCCAACCACCAGCCACCAGCCACGCCAAGAAGGGCCCACCTGCATCAGAGAGTGCACCAGACTCGCCTCAGCTACCTCCAAATGTCCGAGCGGCAGTGTCAGTGAAAACTGCGGCTCTTCAGGGAGGCTATCACCGACTAATGCGCCACACTGCAGAACAAGCTGCGACCCAAGGGTTTCAGTGGACACCAAGTGCTCATGGCCCTGAAGATCACCAAATCACTCAATGTCGATGTGTTTGGCTCTTTCCAGGGATCCACAGTGGACATGTGAAGGGTCTCCCAGACAGCAGATCATCGCTGCATCAAGGAGATGACCAATGCCTTGTTCAAGAGGGCCCAGGACTATGCGCGCTACTGGACCGACCCTGACAGTCAGGCCGAGAGGACCATCGGATTCGGGGTCATCGCTGGATTCTCCCAGGTGCAAGGTGTCATCAACCGCACACATGTGGCAATTGAGGCTCCTACAGAGCAGTCAATGGCTTTCATCAACAGGAAAGGCTTCCATTTCATCAACATATAATTGTTTTGCCACCACTGGAAGTGCATTGTGCAGGTGTGTGCCCACTTCCCGGGAAACAACCACGATGCTGACATACTTCAACAGTTCCAGGTGACCCCCGCTCGCCTTCAGTGATGCATTCTTGGGGACAAGGGCGACCCACTGAAGACATGGTTACTCATGCCTGTGAGGAACCCTCGCACTACAATGGACGAGCAGTACAACAGCTGGTATGTGTCCGCCCAAGTTACCATCGGGCTGGCTATTGGGGTGCTGAAGGTGAGTTTTCAGTGCCTCAATTAATCCAGTGGTGCCCTCCAGTATGTCCCAGTGAGCGTCTCACGTATTGTGCTGGTCTGCTGTGCTCTGCACCATCTAGCGCTGCAGAGGGGGGAGGCCTTGCATGAAGAGGACATGATTGATATGATTGATCGCCAATCCTCTCCGGTGAGGAGGATTTGGAGGAGGATGCAGAGCAGCCAGCACTGGATCTCGTTTCCCTTGTTCCAGAGGCCAAGGCCACTGAAAGACAAATAAAGGAGGCATGAGACAATCTCATAGATACCTGTTCTTGTCACCATGAAGGTCTCTCAAAGCAAAGCAAACTCCATAAAGACTCACCTCATTGTGATCTGCTTGTTGCCTCCCTTCTTATCACTCTCCAGTGCCTAACCTCCAGCTTCACCATGCTCTCTGACACTTCTGAGATGCTGACCAAATGCAGCCTGTGCTGACACTGGCAGCCCATTGAGGGAACAAGGGTGAAGGCAGCATCTCACAATTCAGCAATGAAGGCATGAGCCATTTACAACAATGAATCTGACCTCTATTTATGAGCACAAATACAGCAACCAATGCAAAGACCACCATTAATACACCCATGAAGGCCAAGTGTGTCTATGTGCTCTTCTTTATATGCTTTTGTGTGCTTCTATATGGTGTGACCACTGACCTGGCAGCTAGGGTGGAGGCTGACTGCTGATCGGGCTGTCCCTTGGCCTGGGATGAATTTGACGGCCATCCTGCGGCTGCCTTAGGCTGGGAGGGCCCTGGTGACTGGGAGTTTCCTGCACAGGTTCTGGAGCCAACTCAGTCGTCATGGCTACTGGAGCTGGACTCACTGGCGGAAGGGCTGGGGAGCCACTGTCCACACTCAGAGCACCCTGAGGGGAGACCCCAGATGTGGAAGTCCACCTGTCCTCCTCCCTTTCAAGGCTCACCTGAACCTCCATGCTGTCCAGAGAAGGACGAGCAGCTGCAGAAGCCTCCAGGTGCCCTTGTCCTTCTCTCATCTTGCCACTGCTGCATTGAGCTCATGGCCAAGGCGACAGTGTGCAGGTCTGTGCACATTTGTGGGATCAGGCTCACCATGAGGATCGCAAACCTCTCAATGGAGGAAACAATATGCTCACATGCCTGAGACATGGCAGTATTCATGGCATGGATGGATTCCTCCATCGTCCGTTCATGGCCACGCATTGCCTCTGGCATTTCCATCAGATGTTGCCTTACCTCACTCTGCAACTCCAGCATGCCCTGTGCTATCGACACCAGAATCTCATCATCAGCCTGGGGTTCAGCCTGGGCCTAGCCACCCACAGTCCTCCGTCTGTCATTGGCCTTGGCTGTTACAGCCTCAGCCAGCTGCTCGGGTGCATGTGTGGTGCTCTCACCAGCTAGTACACCTGAATCTAAGCCCGACCATATACGCACCAAGGTAAACGTATCTGTGCTGATGGAGGTTGCAGGGGAATGATGTGACAGTGCATTATCTGACTGTTCCTCCTCCTCTTCAGAAGTCAACAGCAGGCCCCAATCCTAGCAGCTGCACTTGCCTCCAATGTGCCATGACCTGCAATGAGACAACACAAACCTCTGTGATCTTGTCCTATCAACACCTTCTCTTTTGTTATCTCTTGCCCCACCCCCGCTTTACTTGCTTAAGACCTTTTACATTTCTAATATCTGCCAGTTCCGAAGAAGGGTCAATGACCTGAAACGTTAACTCTGCTTCTCTCTCCACAGATGCTGCCAGACCTGCTGAGTATTTCCAGCATTTCTTGTTTGTGTTACAAACATTTGTGGGTTCGGTTGTTCAGATTTCCTCATGTCAACCATGCGCGATGTGTCGTGGAGTGTGGTGGAGGATACATGAACACAATCCTCACTCTCTTGTGCGATACTCCAGTCTCACAGACCGCAATTGCATGGCTGCTCTGGGCCCCTGCTTGCTCCAGAGCCCCCTCCTCTGCCAGCATCAGAGGACGCACATCAGGGATCCTGCCGCCAGTCCTCATGTTCTGAGTGGAAAGAGAGACACAGTTACACCTCACATGTAGAACAACAGGACACTTTAGCTAGTGGCAGCCCCTCATCCCCCGATGGGGTCTCCTAAATGGGAAGGCGGTGGCGTAGTGGTATTGTTACTGGACTAGTAACCCAGAGACTCAGGGTATTGTTCTGGGGACATGAGTTTGACTCCCACCATTGCAGAAGGTGGAATTTGAATTCAATTAAGAAAAAAACATCTGGAATTAGAAAAGCTCATCTAATGATGGCTATGAAACCATTGTCGATTGTTGTAAAAACCCATCTGGTTCACCAATGTCCTTTAGGGAAGGAAATCTGCTGTCCTTACCTGGTCTGGCTTACATGTGACTCCAGACCCACAGCAATGTGGTTGACTCTTAAATGCCCTCTGAAATAAAAGCTTGCTTGGGTTTCCAAAAAAAAAACCCGACCCAAGCCCGACAGAACCACATCCAACCCGAGCCCGACCCGGCCTGAGTCCTTCCATTTTTCCTGCGCCCGACCATCAGTTAACTTACCTTCCGTTTTTTACTTTGTTGCTAATCTGCACAAGCTTAAAATAACTGTAACAAAACCACCTTTCTAGTCCAAAAATTAAATTAACAATGGAGCCACTTACCTGTGATAGAGCGCGTCCGACCTGGCCCGACCCGAGCCCAAATGCCAGACCCGGAAGTGCAACTCGACCCGACCTGAACTCGACACATGTCACTGGGTCCCGTCGGGTTCGGGTCGGGTAGCAGGCCTTTACTCTGAAATTGCCTGACAAGCCAATCAGTTGTAACTAACCGCTACGAAGTCAATAAAAAAACAATGAAACCAGACGGACCACCCGGCATCGACCTAGGCACCAGAATTGACAATGGCAAACCCAGCACTGTTGACACTGCAAAGTCCTGCTTACTAACATCTGGGGGCCTGTGCCAAAGTTGGGAGAGCTGTCCCACAACCAACAGCCTGACATAGTCGTATTCACTGAATCATACCTTATAGACAATGTCCCAGACACACCATCACCATTGCCGGATATATCCTGTCCCATCGGCAGGACAGACCCAGCAGAGGTGGTGGCACAATGGTATACATTCGGGAGGTAGTTGCCCTGCGATTTAAACATGGGTAAGGAAACCTCCTGCTGATTATCACCTACTGCCCCCCTTCAGCTAATGAGTCAGTACTCCTCCATGTTGATCACCACTTGGAGGAAGCACTGAGGGTGGCAAGGACACAGAATGTACTCTGGGTGGGGGACTTCAATGTCCAATGCTTGGTAGTCCACTACTGACCGAACTGGCCGAGTCCTAAAGGACATAGCTGCTAGACTGGGTCAGCAGCGCGTGGTGTGGGAACCAACAAGAGGGAAAAATATACTTGACTTTGTCCTCACCAATCTGCCTGCCACAGAGGCATCTGTCCATGACAGTATTGGCAGCTGTGAACACTGCACAGTCCTTGTGGTGTCGAACTCTCGTTTTCACATTGAGGATGCACTCCATCGTGTTGTGTGGCACTGCCACCTGCTAAATGGGATAGATTTTGAAGAGATCTAGGAACTCAAACTGGGCATCCATGAGGCGCTGTGGGCCATCAGCAGCAGCAGAATTGTACTCAACCACAATCTGTAACCTCATGGCCCGGCATATCCCCCACTCTACCATTGCCATCAAGCCAGGGGACCGACCTTGGTCCAATGAAGAGTGCAGGAGGGCATGCCAGGAGCAGCACCAGGCATACCACAAAATGAGGTGTCAACCTGATGAAGCTACAACCCAGGACTACTTGCATGCCAAACAGTGTAAGCAGCATGCGATAGAGTTAAGCGATCCTACAACCAATGGCTCAGATCTAACCATCTCCCCTTGACATTCAAAGGCATTACGATCACTGAATCCCCCAACATCCTAGGGGTTACCATTTACCAGAAACTGAACAGGAGTAGCCATATAAATACTGTGGCTACAAGAGCAGGTCAGAGGCTAAGAGTCCTGTGGCGAGTAACTCACCTCCTGACTCCCCAAAGTCTGTCCACCATCTACAAGGCACAAGTCAGGAGTGTGATGGAATACTGTCCACTTGCCTGGATGGATGCAGCTCCAACAACACTCAAGAAGCTCGACATCATCCATGACAAAACAGCCTGCTTGATTGGCACCCCATCTACAAACATTCACTCCCTCCATCACCGACGCACAGTGGCAGCAGTGTGTACCATCTACAGGCTCCTTAGACAGCACCTTCCAAACCCACAACCTCCACACCTAGAAGGACAAGGGCAGCAGATGCATGGGAACACCATCACCTGCAAGTTCCTCTCCAAGCCACACACCATCCTGACTTGGAACAATATTGCCGTTCCTTCATTGTCACTGGTTCAAAATCCTAGAATTCCTTGTCTAACAGCACTGTAGGTGAACCTACCCCACATGGACTGCAGCGGTTCAAGAAGGCAGCTCACCACCACCTTCTCAAGGGCAATTAGAGATGAGCAATAAATGCTGGTCTAGCCAGCGATCCCACATCCCAGGAACGAATAAAAAAAAACTTAGTTAAAGGCTTCTTACACTATTGATTACCAAATTTAACTTTTGTGCAGCCAGTTTGATGGGCAATTAATGTGCAAATCCAGCAAGTTCTTTAAAATAACGGAGGGTGGTAAGAGGTGAGATGCTGTTTGCAAGAAACAAGTGATGGAAGACAGCAAATCGACCAGCAATTTCAGGAGAAACACAACTCACGGTGTATCTCTTAAGCCCTGGCTGTCTGATTTGCACGTTAGTACTGCTGTGCGTTGTTAACATGTTGAAATTTTTACAGCCAAAATCCTGACCCATTATAACTAATCTTATCAATGCACAGTTGGAATTCAGGAAGTTTCCATTCAATTGGGTCATTCTGACTTGTAATAGAGTACCCCTGGAGAAAGAGAGAAAAGAAAGGCTTGCATCTACACCGTGTTCTTCACAGCCTCAGGATGTCTCAAAGCACTGTATTGCCAGTGAATGACCTTCGAAGTGTAGTCATGTGTCGTATTGTAGGAAACATGGCAGCCGATTTATGTACAGCAAGCTCCCAAAAATAACAACCAGATCTTCTGTTTTAGTGATGTTGGTTTTGGAATAAGTATTGATCAAGACACTGGGTGAACTACCGCAGCTCTTCAAAATAGTGCTGTGGAGTCTTTCACTCCAATCTGAGAGGGCAGGCAGGGCCTTGGTTTTAAGTCTCATCTGAAAGTTGGTACCTCCGACAGAGCAGCACTCCCTCAGTCCTGCATTGGAATGTCAGCCAAAACTTTGTGCTCATGTCTCATGAATGGGATTTGAACCTACATCTGCCTGCTGGCGTCTGGCTCACAGCTGACATCTAATTTTGACATTATTAATCATTCTTTCTCTAAACTACAAAATTTACAGGGATAAAAATGATATTGACCTCCTTTAATGATCATAACATACTGAAATTAAAACCAACTGACGCCGATCCAGATACCAGATCCATTTTTAACAACAAACGGGGAACATAAAAACTGACTGTAAAAGTTTCAATAGTTATGTGCAGAGAAAAAGATTAGTGAAGACAAATGTAGGTCCCTTACAGTCAGAAACAGGGGAATGTATTATGGGGAACAAAGAAATGGCTGACCAACTAAATGCATACTTTGATTCTGTCTTCACAAAGGAAGACACAAATATCATTCCAGAAATGTTGGGGAACACAGGGTTCAGTGAGAGAGAAGAACTGAAGGAAATCAGTATTAGTAGAGAAATGGTGTTGGGGAAATTGATGGGATTGAAGGCCGATAAAACCCCAGGGCCTGATGGTATGCATCCCAGAGTACTTAAGGAAGTGGCCCTAGAAATAGTGGATGCATTGGTGGTCATCTTCCAAGATTCAATAGACGCTGGAACAGTTCCTACAGATTGGAGGGCAGCTAATGTAACCCCAGTATTTAAAAAAGGAGGTAGAGAGAAAACAGGGAATTATAGACCAGTCAGCCTGACGTCAGTAGTGGGGAAAATTCTAGAGTCCATTATCAAAGATTTTATAGCAGAGCACTTGGAGAACAGTGGTAGAATCGGACAGAGTCAGCATGGATTTACGAAAGGAAAATCATGCTTGACAAATCTACTAGAATTCTTCGAGGATGTAACCAGTAGAGTTAATAAGGGGGACCCAGTGGATGTGGTTTATTTGGACTTTCAGAAGATTTCGGCAAAGTCCCACATAAGAGATTAGCGTGTAAAATTAAAGCGCAGGGGATTGGGGGTAATGTATTGTGCTAGGATCCGAGCTATTCACAATATATATTAATGATTTAGATGAGGGAACTAAATGTAATATCTCCAAATTTGCAGATGACACAAAACTTGGTGGGAGAGTGAGTTGTGAGGAAGATTCAGAGAGGCTTCAGGGTGATTTGGACAAGTGAGCGAGTGGGCTAATGCATGGCAGATGTAGTATAATGTGGATAAATGTGAGGTTATCCACTTTGGTAGCAAAAACAGGAAGGCAGATTATTATCTGAATGGCTATAAACTGACAGAGGGGACTATGCAACGAGACCTGGGTGTTCTTGTACACCAGTCGCTGAAGGTAAACATGCAGGTGCAACAGGCGGTAAAAAAGGCAAATGGTACGTTGGCCTTCATAGTGAGAGGATTCGAGTACAGGCATAGGGATGTCTTGCTGCAATTATACGGGCCTTGGTGAAGCCACACCTGGAATATTGTGTGCAGTTTTGGTCTCCTTATCTGAGGAAGGACGGTCTTGCTGTAGAGGGAGTGCCGCGAAGGTTTACCGGACTGATTCCTGGGATGGCAGGACTGACATATGAGGAGAGATTGAGTCGGTTAGGATTATATTCGCTGAGGGGGGATCTCATAGAAACCTATAAAATTCTAACAGGACTTGACAGGGTAGATGCAGGAAGGATGTTCCCAATGGTGGGGGAGTCCAGAACCAGGGGTCATAGTCTAAGGATACGGGGTAAACTTTTCAGGACTGAGATGAGGAGAAATTTCTTCACCCAGAGAGCAGTGAACCTCTGGAATTCGTGACCACAGAAAGCAGTTGAGGCCAAAACATTGTATGTTTTCAAGAAGGAGTTAGATATAGCTCTTGGGTTTAAAGGGATCAAAGGATATGGGGCGAAAGCGGGAACGGGTTACTGAGTTGGATGATCAGCCATGATCATAATGAATGGTGGAATAGGCTCAAAGGGCCGAATGGCCTACTCCTGCTCCTATTTTTTATGTTTCTATGTTTCATCCTTCTGCCAAGGTCAGTGATTATTCATTTATTGAGATAGTCAGGCAATGACAGAGTAAAGTTTACTTTAAATATATCTCCTGCTGTGGATGCAGTATTTGTTTTGTCAGCTTAGTCTACCCCCGTTAAAGCTAGAAGAGAGAACTATTTTTTGAAAAGAGACTAAAAGGAAAATTGTTCTTCACTAGGCTGATTTGATACATTTGCTGCTTGTTGAGTTATTACATTAAAAGCACTATATAAATGCAAGTTGTTGTCTATTTAACTATTGTGTTAAGCTATTGAATGATAGGTTAAATGAAATTATGCTCATTCACTGACAACCCTTGAGCCTCACCATAGGAGCTATCATGTGCACCTGGACAATGTGTATTGGCAGGCTATTTGACCGTGAGAAGCATCACATAGCCACATTTCATTATGTCAACTTCACACAGGTGCGGTCTCCAGCAATGGCCACTGGGCAACAATCAGCAGTATGTTTCCACTTCTTACCGCAGGGAGACTGAGGTCAATAGCAAGGGGAGATGGTGACGTAGTATTAACGTCACTGGACTAGTAATCCATAAATCTAGGCTAATTCCCTGGAGATCTGGGTTCAAATCCCACCACAGCAGCTGTTGGAATTTAAATTCAATTAATCAATAAAAATCTGGAATTGAAAGCTAGTCTCAGTAATGGTGCCATGAAACTATCATCAACTGTTGTAAAAACCCATCTGGTTCACTAATGTCCTTTAGGGAAGGAAATCCTTACCTGGTCTGGCCTGCATGTGACTCCAGACCCACAAGAATGCAGTTGACTCTCAAGTGCCCTCTGAAATGGCCTAGCAAGCCACTCAGTTGTCAAAGGCAATTAGGGATGGCCAACAAATGATGCCCACATCCCATGAAAGAATAAAAAATAGCTGCCAAAGTCATCCCAGCCCAGCTGCTAGCGCAGGGATCACCCTTTGTAAAAGCACACAAAAACATATAAGGAAAACCACCGAGAGACACTTGGGATTTATAAGGTGTCTGACATTTTCCATTTGTTTTGTGTTATAAAGATTTCCACTATTGAGATTAATACTCATTGTGTACTCATTATTCTTTCATGCCTTTATTGTGAGATGCTGACTTCACCCTTCCCCCTTAGTGGCTGCCAGTGTAGGCACAGCCCTCATTTGGTAAGTATCTCAGATGTGCCAGAGTGCGTGGTTAAGCTGGATATTAGGCATGAACCCAAATACAAAAGTGGTATTGACAGCTCACCTGACAGACTGAATCCATTGAGGTGAGTCTTTACTGAATTCACTCTGAGAGGCCATCATGGTGGCTGAAAGAGGGTAAGTATGAAACTGTCTCTTGCCTTCCTGGTCTATTGCTCCATGTGCCTGGCCTCCAGTGCAAGGGGTCAAGATTCAGTGCTCATTAGCCTCCTTCATGTCCTCCTTGCCGGTTGAGGAGTGGTGATCAATCATATCATCTTCATGCCAGGCCTTCCTCCTTTGCAGTGTTAGATTGTGCAGAGCACAGCAGACCACCACAATATGAGACACCCTTGCAGGTACCGCATGTTCTGCTCAATGGTCACTTGGGTGGAGCCATGGAAAGTGTTGTACCTCTCCTCTGCAGGTGTGAGAAGCCATGTCTTCAACGGGTCGCCCTTGTCGGGGATTCTTGGAGAAGACTCGGAGGGCGGAGTTCCAGACCGGTAGGTTACCTCGGGTGGGGAAAAATAAACGGAAAAAGTGACGTCACAGGAAAGCTGTGACCTGATTGGCTGGTAGGGAATCTGTACCAAATTTGAAAATAAAACTGATAAAAATTGATTAAAGCACTAATTAACTAATTAATAAGTAGAGTAACTAAACCAGAGGGAGGAGATTACGGTATTTAGTGAGCATTTAGTATTTATTGTAGAAATCTATCACGAGGGACCATATAGTGAAGTGTATCAGAATTTAGGAAGGATTTGATAACTATTTTTTTATTTTATATCAATTAACTAATTAGTGCTAGGAATGACAGTTAGAGAGGTGAAGTGCTTCACCTGTGAGATGTGGGAAGTCCGTGACGCTTCCAGCGTTCCGGGCGACTACATCTGCAGGAAATGTACCCAGTTGCAACTCCTCACAGACCGCATGGATCGGTTGGAGCGGCAACTGGATGCACTTAGGAGCATGCAGGTGGCGGAAAGTGTCATAGACAGGAGTTTTAGAGAAGTGGTTACACCCAAGGTGCAGGCAGATAGATGGGTGACCTAGAAGGGGCAGGCAGTCAGTGCAGGAATTCCCTGTGGCTATCCCCCTCTCTAACAAGTATACCATTTTGGATACTGTTGGGGGGGGATGGCCTATCAGGGGAAAACAACAGCAGCAGCCAGAGCAGTTGCACCACGGCTGGCACTGTTGTTCAGCAGGGAGGGACAAAGCGCAGAAGAGCAATAGTTATAGGGGACTCTATAGTCAGGCGCACAGATAGGCGCTTCTGTGGACGTGAAAGAGACTCCAGGATGGTATGTTGCCTCCCTGGTGCCAGGGTCAAGGATGTCTCTGAACGGACAGGGGGCATTCTGAAGGGGGAGGGTGAACAGCCAGACGTTGTGGTACACATCGGTACCAATGACATAGGCAGGAAGAGTGATGAGGTCCTGCAGGGGGAGTTTAGGGAGTTAGGTAGAAAGTTAAAAAACAGGACCTCTAGGGTTGTAATCTCTGGATTACTCCCTGTGCCACGTGCCAGTGAGGCTAGAAATAGGAAGATAGTGCAGCTAAACACGTGGCTGAGCAGCTGGTGTAGAAGGGAGGGTTTCAGATATCTGGACATTGGGCTCTCTTCAGGGACAGATGGGACCTGTACAAGAAGGACGGGTTGCATCTAAACTGGAAGGGCACTAATATCCTGGCTGCAAAGTTTGCTAGCGTCACTCGGGAGGGTTTAAACTAGTGTGGCAGGGGGGTGGGAACCAGAGCAGTAGGACAGCTAGTGAAATAAATGAGGAGGACATAGTAAATAAGGCCAGTAAGACTAAGAAGAAGAGCAGGCAGGGAGATGTTGCTGAGCACAGCGGGACTGGTGGTCTGAAGTGCATTTGTTTCAATGCGAGAAGTATAATAGGTAAGGCAGATGAACTTAGAGCTTGGATTAGTACTTGGAAATATGATGTTGTTACTATTACAGAGACGTGGTTGAGGGAAGGACAGGATTGGCAGCTAAATGTTCCAGGCTTTAAAAGCTTCAGGCGGGATAGAGGGGGATGTAAAAGGGGTGGGGGAGTTGCATTACTGGTTAAGGAGAATATCACAACTGTACTGCGGGAGGACACCTCAGAGGGGTCATGCAGCGAGGCAATATGGGTGGAACTCAGGAACAGGAAGGGTGCAGTCACAATGTTGGGGGTTTACTACAGGCCTCCCAACAGCCAGCGGGAGGTAGAGGAGCAGATATGTAGACAGATTTTGGAAAGATGTAAAGGTAACAGGGTTGTGGTGGTGGGTGATTTTAACTTCCCCTATATTGACTGGGACTCACTTAGTGCTTGGGGCTTGGATGGGGCAGAATTTGTGAGGAGCATCCAGGAGGGCTTCTTGAAACAGTATGTAGATAGTCCAACTAGGGATGGGGCAATTCTGGACCTGGTATTAGGGAATGAGCCTGGCCAGGTGGTCGAAGTTTCAGTCGGGGAGCATTTCGGGAGCAGTGACCATAATTCCATAAGTTTTAAGGTACTTGTGGATAAGGATAAGAGTAGTCCTCGGGTGAAGGTGCTAAATTGGAAGAAGGCTAATTATAACAATATTAGGCAGGAACTGAAGAATTTAGATTGGGGGCGGCTGTTTGAGGGTAAATCAACATCTGACATGTGGGAGTCTTTCAAACGTCAGCTGATTAGAAATCAGGACCAGCATGTTCCTGTGAGGAAGAAAGACAAGTTTGGCAAGTTTCGGGAAGCTTGGATAACACGGGATATTGTGAGCCTAGTCAAAAAGAAAAAGGAAGCATTTGTAAGGGCTGGAAGGCGAGGAACAGATGAAGCACTTGAGGAATATAAAGACAGTAGGAAGGAACTTAAGCAAGGAGTGAGGAGGGCTAAAAGGGGTCATGAAAAGTCATTGGCAAACAGGATTAAGGAAAATCCCGAGGCTTTTTATACATATATAAAGAGCAAGAGGGTAACCAGGGAAACGGTTGGCCCACTCAAGGACAGAGAAGGGAATCTATGTGTGGAGCCAGAGGAAATGGGCGAGGTGCTAAATGAGTACTTTGCATCAGTATTCACCAAGGAGAAGGACTTGGTGGATGATGAGCCTAGGGAAGGGAGTGCAGATAATCTCAGTCATCTCATTATCAAAAAGGAGGAGGTGTTGGGTGTCTTGCAAAGCATTAAGGTAGATAAGTCCCCAGGGCCTGATGGGATCTACCCCAGAATACTGAGGGAGGCAAGGGAAGAAATTGCTGGGGCCTTGACAGAAATCTTTGCATCCTCATTGGCTACAGGTGAGGTCCCAGAGGACTGGAGAATAGCCAATGTTGTGCCTTTGTTTAAGAAGGGTGGCAAGGATAATCCAGGAAATTATAGGCCAGTGAGCCTTACGTCAGTGGTAAGGAAACTATTGGAGAGGATTATATGGGACAGGATTTACTCCCATTTGGAAACAAACGAACGTATTAGCGAGAGACAGCATGGTTTTGTGAAGGGGAGGTCGTGTCTTACTAATTTGATTGAGTTTTTTGAGGAAGTGACGAAGATGATTGATGAAGGAAGGGCAGTGGATGTTATCTATATGGACTTTAGTAAAGTCTTTGACAAGGTCCCTTATGGCAGACTGGTACAAAAGATGAAGTCACAGGGGATCAGAGGTGAGCTGGCAAGATGGATACAGAACTGGCTCGGTCGTAGAAGACGGAGGGTATCAGTGGATGGGTGTTTTTCTGAATGGAGGGATGTGACTAGTGGTGTTCCGCAGGGATCAGTGCTGGGAGCTTTGCTGTTTGTATTATATATAAGTGATTTGGAGGAAAATGTAGCTGGTCTGATCAGTAAGTGTACGGACGACACAAAGGTTGGTGGAGTTGCGGACGCTGATGAGGATTGTCAGAGGATACAGCAGGATATAGATCGTTTGGAGACTTGGGCGGAGAAATGGCAGCTGGAGTTTAATCCGGACAAATGTGAGGTAATGCATTTTGGAAGGTCTAATGCAGGTGGGAGGTATACAGTAAATGGCAGAACCCTTAGGAGTATTGACAGGCAGAGAGATCTGGGCATACAGGTCCACAAGTCACTGAAAGTGGCAACGCAGGTGGATAAGGTAGTCAAGAAGGCATTCGGCATGATTGCCTTCATCGGTCGGGGCATAGAGTATAAAAATTGGCAAGTCATGTTGCAGCTGTACAGAACCTTAGTTAGGCCACATTTAGAATATTGCGTGCAATTCTGGTCGCCACACTAACAGAAGGACGTGGAGGCTTTGGAGAGGGTACAGAGGAGGTTTACCAGGATGTTGCCTAGCCTGGAGGGCATTAGCTATGAGGAGAGGTTGGAAAAACGCGGATTGTTTTCACTGGAACGACGGAGGTGGAGGGGCGACATGATAGAGGTTTACAAAGTTATGAGCGGCATGGACAGAGTGGATAGTCAGAAGCTTTTTCCCAGGGTGGAAGAGTCAGTTACTAGGGGACATAGGTTTAAGGTGAGAGGGGCAAAGTTTAGAGGGGATGTACGTGGCAATTTTTTTACGCAGAGGGTGGTGAGCGCCTGGAACCTGCTGCCAGGGGAGGTGGTGGGAGCAGATACGATAGCGACGTTTAAGAGACATCTTGACAAATATATGAATAGGAAGGGAATAGAGGGATACGGTCCCCGGAAGTGCAGAAGGTGTTAGTTTAGGCAGGCATCAAGATCGGCGCAGGCTCGGAGGACCGAATGGCCTGTTCCTGTGCTGTATTGTTCTTTGTTCTTTGTTCTTGTCCCCGAGAATCCATCCCTGAAGGTGAGGGGTGTGGGGTGGGGGAGCCTGAAAATCTGTGGCACCTGGGACTGTAGAAATATGTAGGCATCATGTCTGCTTCCCACCAAATGGGCACACACCTACTTTCAGTGGTCACAGAGCAGTTGTATGTTGATGAAATGAAAGCCCTTCCTATTGATGAAGGCAGCTGGCTGGTCCATTGGATCCTTGATGGCCATATCTGTATAATCTATCACACCTTGCACCTGGGGGAATCCGATGGCCCTCTCTGCCTGACAGGATCATTCCAATCGTGCACATGGTTGCTGGCCCTCTTGAACAGGGCAATGACACCTCCTTGATGCAGCAGTGGGCTGCTGTCTGGGACACCCAACACATGACCCTGGTAGTTCTGTACAGAACTTTAGTTAGGCCACACTTAGAATATTGCGTGCAATTCTGGTTGCCACACTACCAGAAGGATGTGGAGGCTTTGGAGAGGGTACAGAAGAGGTTTACCAGGATGTTGCCTGGTCTGGAGGGTATTAACTATGAGGAGAGTTTGGATAAACTCGGATTGTTTTCACTGGAACGACGGAGGTGGAGGGGCGACATGATAGAGTTTTACAAAGTTATGAGCGGCATGGACAGAGTGGATAGTCAGAAGCTTTTTCCCAGGGTGGAAGAGTCAGTTACCAGGGGACATAGGTTTAAGGTGCGAGGGGCAAAGTTTAGAGGGGATGTGCGAGGCAAGTTCTTTACACAGAGGGTGGTGAGTACCTGGAACTTGCTGCCGGGGGAGGTGGTGGAAGCAGGTATGATAGCGACGTTGAAGAGGCATCTTGACAAATACATGAATAGGATGGGAATAGAGGGATACGGTCCCGGAAGTGCAGAAAATTTTAATTTCGGCAGGCATCAATATCGGCGCAGGCTTGGAGGGCCGAATAGCCTGTTCCTGTGCTGTATTGTTCTTTGTTCTTTGTTCTAGATCACAGGCATAGGGTGTCCACTGAATCCCATAGGTTGTAACCCGTCCTGCAGCATGGTGCATGAGTCAGTGACAACCTCCCTGGAGAGCTGCAGTCTTCGCTGACAATGCCACTCGGACATTTGGAGGTGGCTGAGTCGATTCAGTGACATGATTGAAATGTCACGGGAAAAGTAATCCAGAGGTCCAGGCTAATGCCCTGGGGACATGGGTTCAAATCCCACCATGACAGCTGGTGGAATTTAAATTCAATTAATTAATTTTAGAAAATCTGGAATTGAAAGCTCGTCTCACTAATGGTGCCATGAAACTATCATCAACTGTTGTAAAAACCCATCTGGTTCACTAATGTCCTTTAAGGAAGGAAATCTGCCTCCCTTACCTGGTCTGGCCTGCATGTGACTCCAAACCCACAGCAATGTGGTTGACTCTTAACTGACCTCTGAAATGGCCTAGCAAGCCATTCAGTTCAAGGGCAATTAGCAATGGACAACAAATGCTGGTCTTGCCATTGATGCCCACATCCCATGAAAGAATTAAAAAAAACCACTGGCACAGGTGGGCCCTTCTTGGCAAGGGAGGCTTCTATTGCTCTCATTGTGGAGCTTCACAGGCAGGCACAGCTGCTTGGTGGCCTGCCCTCTGTTGAAGGTGCCCCATCACGCCAAAGGGGTCTGCAAAGACAGGGTATGTGAGACCCATGCCAGGTGACCAGTGGGCCTCAAAGCACTGTCCTTGCAGAGTCAAAGTTGCCTTGGCACCTTTGCCTTTGCCACTTCTCTCGGCTTCCGCACTAATGGTACTCATTGTCCAGCCTTACTGAGATTCAACCCTCTGACCTGATAGGTTGGTCACCTGTGTAGATCACCCAATAGTATGGCAACCCATGCAGATTACACAGCAGTATGGTCACCCGCGCAGATCACCCGAGACCATGCTCACCTGGTACTGCCACACGGCAACACGCCCACCCTGTGCTGCCACCAGAGACCAAGTGCACCTGTGCAGCGTTCACAGCACTGCAGGCCGACAATAGCCTCCACTCCCCCCTCTTCCCCTATGCAGTGCTAGTCATGGCTGCCTACTTGTCATGCCTTAGTGCCACCATCTTTCAGCGACCAAGGATCCGGAGGCACATGAAGGCCGCCCAACGTTCACTTAATTCTCAGGCCCCCACTGAATTGTTTTCAATTGCATGCAAATGTATTATAACTATCTGTTCAGCAATTTAAATTATATTCCCATCGCATCAGGGCAGCAATGCCACCTTGGTGCTTTCCTGCGGCTGACTAAATCCGGAACTGACGTCATTACGTCGGATTTCCAGGTGGGTGCACAAGACTCTATTCTCTGGCCCATCATGCCTCCATTCCCACTCCAAACAGCCTCACTAAATTCAGCCCATAAAGTGTGGTGGCTCAATAAAGACCTGATTTGACATTGTTACAACCGCATGTGTGTACATTCCGGTGTTTAAAGTAACAAGAAGCACCACTGCAAGAAAGCAGTCCAACAGTTAAATAGTTATCACTCTTATCTCAGAGCCAGAGGGAGATTGGAGCCTATAATCTCGGCTGACAGTACAGTACTGAGGGAGAGCTGCACTGGAAGATAGTGCAGTCCTTCAGATAAAATGTTTAAACTGAGGTCCTATCTGCCCTCTCAAGTTGATGTAAAAAGATCCCCTGGCAGTGTTTTGAAGAAAAGTTCTTTCCAATGTCCTGGTCAATATTTATTCCTCAACCAATATCACTGAAATAAATTATCAGATTGTTATTTCTTTGCCAAAGTTGTTGCATTTCATTTAATTGGCTGCATCATGTTTTGATTTGTGAAAGGTGACATATAAATGCAAGTCATTCTTTCTTTTACTTGCAGAATTTAGTGCAAATAAAGTCTGACTGTCAACATGGTTCAGGCTTCTCGCAGGCATTCTGACCATTCCATCCACCACTGGCCAAGCAACAACCTCCCTCCTCCCCGATCTGGGCCCCCTCGCCAGTTCTTCCACATGTTGAAGTGAGATGTTTGTCATGTTGCTGATGATGTTAAAGAACAAAGAAAATTACAGCACAGGAACAGGCCCTTCGGCCCTCCAAGCCTGCGCCGATCCAGATCCTGTATCTAAACATGACGCCTATTTTCTAAGGGTCTGTATCTCTTTACTTCCTGCCCATTCATGTATCTGTCTAGAAACAAGTGCTGCCGAAGGTGTTACCCAGGGTTATGCATGAGAAAATATCCAGGGTTTGTAGGTAGACTCTGTGCTTCTGAGAGCCTTGGCATATCCCAGAACTTACGTGCATGGCCAACTTGGAACACCCAATGTTGGTGTCGTAACAAAATATCTTCTGAGGACTGAGGCACAGGTATTAAGACCACAATGAGCCTAAGAACTTCAGATTGGTAGTCATCCAATTAGATGGATATTGATAAAAGAGACATCTAAACTTAGACACATAGCCATTACTGTGGAACATTAACGTCAACTGTGTCTCAGTTGGCAGCACACTCGCCTCTGAGGCAGAAGATCATGGGTCCCAATCAGAGACCTAAGCATGAATATAAAGACTAACACTTTAGTGCAGGACTGCGAGACTGTTGCAATGTTAAACTGAGGCTCTGTCTTCCCAGTCAGGTGGATATAAAAGATCGCATGGTACTATTTACAACAAATACCAGGAGAATTCTCCTTAGTGTCCTAGCCAATATTTATCCCTCAACCAATGGACTGGATTTTAGAAGCGACGGCAAGCTTCAAAAATGGCGGCCTGCCTGCACGGGCCGCAAGCCAAAGAGCCACCGCGATTCCAAATGCAGCAGCTCATTTAAATAGCCAGGGCTGGCCACCTGCCTGTCCCCCGATCATGTGGAGGAGGCGGCCTGTCCATCCTCAGCAACAGCGTCAGCTGCCAATGCACAGGTGCCGACACCATTTTTAAAGGGCTGTCAGCCCTACCGGGAAATTTAAATATTTAAAGTTACATGAAATTAAAATAAATAAATAAATATCTTTTGCCCATCTCCCACCACCCCTCCCCCCCCAAATAACAAATAAATTAATCATTTGCCCATTTCCCCCACCCCAAAACACTTACCTTTACCTTCTGCCCTCCCCCCCGCAAACTGCACAAACTTTCATCTACAACCCTTCCCAACATCTTCTACACCCATGACGCTGATTTGACTCCAAAATCCACCCCCCCACCCCCACTCCTGCACTGAAAAACTTACCTCCCCCCTTCCCCACAAGTGTTCCACCTTGTTTCCCCAGACAGGGATCCGAAGGCGTGGCAGTACCGGCCACCGGGATGAAGATCACGGCTGGCTGTCAAGATAGTGGGTGAGTACATATAAATGTATTAATGTTGTTAGCAGTTGGCAGGAAAAAAGACAGAAGTACAAGGGGAGAGCCAACTGTGTAACAGCCCCGACAACGAATTTTATCTGCAGCACCTGTGGAAGAGTCTGCCACTCTAGAATTGGCCTTTTTAGCCACTCCAGGCACTGCTTCACAAAGCACTGACCACCTCTAGGCACTTACCCATTGTCTCTTGAGACAAGGAGGCCAAAGAAGAAGAATTAATGTTATTAATTTGAATATGCTTATTGTGGTCTTGTTGTTGAACTACAAAAAAGCCCCCAGCGAGTTAATATCCGCAGCACTTAAAGCTGCCAGAAGCGCTGCACAAAGAGCAGCCAGACGCTGCACAAATGACTACTGGCAGCGCCTATGCAGTCATATTCAGCTGGCCTCCGACACCAGAAACATCAAAGGAATGTATGATGGCATTAAGAGTGCTTTTGGGCCAACCATCAAGAAGATCGCCCCCCTCAAATCTAAATCAGGGGACACGATCACACGCAAGCAAATGGACCTCTGGGTACAGCACTACCGAGAACTGTACACCAGGGAAAATGTTGTCACTGAGACTGCCCTCAATGCAGCCCAGCCTCTGCCAGTCATGGATGACCTGGACGGCCAGCCAACAAAATCGGAACTCAGTGATGCCATTGATTCTCTAGCCAGCGGAAAAGCTCCTGGGAAGGACGGCATTACCCCTGAAATAATCAAGAGTGCCAAGCCTGCTATACTTTCAGCACTCTATGAACTGCTTTGCCTGTGCTGGGATGAGAGAGCAGTACCACAGAGCATGCGCGATGCCAATATCATTACCCTCTATAAGAACAAGGGTGACTGCGGTGACTGCAACAACTACCGTGGAATCTCCCTGCTCAGCATAGTGGGGAAAGTCTTCGCTCGAGTCGCTTTAAACAGACTCCAGAAGCTGGCTGAGCGTGTCTACCCTGAGGTATAGTGTGGCTTTTGAACAGAGAGATCCACCATTGACATGCTGTTCTCCCTTCGCCAGCTACAGGAGAAATGCCGTGAACAACAGATACCCCTCTACATTGCTTTCATTGATCTCACCAAAGCCTTTGACCTTGTCAGCAGACGTGGTCTCTTCAGACTACTAGAAAAGATCGGATGTCCACCAAAGCTACTAAGTATCATCACCTCATTCCATGACAATATGAAAGGCACAATTCAGCATAGCAGCGCCTCATCAGACCCCTTTCCTATCCTGAGTGGCGTGAAACAGGGCTGTGTTCTCGCACCTACACTGTTTGGGATCTTCTTCTCCCTGCTGCTCTCACATGCGTTCAAGTCTTCAGAAGAAGGAATTTTCCCCCATACAAGATCAGGTGGCAGGTTGTTCAACCTTGCCCGTCTAAGAGCGAAGACCAAAGTACGGAAAGTCCTCATCAGGGAACTTCTCTTTGCTGACGATACTGCATTAGCATCTCACACTGAAGAGTGTCTGCAGAGACTCATCGACAGGATTGCGGCTGCCTGCAACGAATATGGCCTAACCATCAGCTTCAAGAAAACGAACATCATGGGACAGGACATCAGAAATGCTCCATCCATCAATATCGGTGACCACGCTCTGGAAGTGGTTCAAGAGTTTACCTACCTAGGCTCAACTATCACCAGTAACCTGTCTCTTGATGCAGAAATCAACATGCACATGGGAAAGGCTTCCACTGCTATGTCCAGACTGGCCAAGAGAGTGTGGGAAAATGGCGCACTGACACGGAACACAAATGTCCGAGTGTATCAAGCCTGTGTCCTCAGTACCTTGCTCTACGGCAGCGAGGCCTGGACAATGTATGTCAGCCAAGAGGACGTCTCAATTCATTCCATCTTTGCTGCTTCAGGAGAATCCTTGGCATCAGGTGGCAAGACCGTATCTCCAACACAGAAGTCCTTGAGGCGGCCAACATCCCCAGCTTATACACACTACTGAGTCAGCGGTGCTTGAGATGGCTTGGCCATGTGAGCCGCATGGAAGATGGCAGGATCCCCAAAGACACATTGTACAGCGAGTTCGCCACTGGTATCAGACCCACCGGCCGTCCATGTCTCCGCTTTAAAGACGTCTGCAAACACGACATGAAGTCCTGTGACATTGATCACAAGTCGTGGGAGTCAGTTGCCAGTGATCGCCAGAGCTAGCGGGCAGCCATAAAGGCGGGGCTAAAGTGTGGTGAGTCGAAGAGACTTAGCAATTGGCAGGAAAAAAGACAGAAGTGCAAGGGGAGAGCCAACTGTGGAACAGCCCTGACAACCAATTTTATCTGCAGCACCTGTGGAAGAGCCTGTCACTCTAGTATTGGCCTTTGTAGCCACTCCAGGCGCTGCTTCACAAACCACTGACCACCTCCAGGCGCTTACCCATTGTCTCCCGAGACAAGGAGACCAAAGAAGAAGAAGATGCTTATTGTGGTCCCATCGCACAGCAGCAGGAGTGCCGCCATGGAGCCTTGCCACTGCTGGGATGATTGGGCCGGGCCCTGCCAGCTTCGAGGTCCGTGGCAGGCCTCATCCGGGGCCATCTTCAGGCATCGCACCACCGACCCCCCCCCCTGCCCCACTGTCACAGATTCCGACATCGAATGCTGCTTAAAATCCAGCCCACCATCTCTGAAAACTCATTATCTGGTCATTATCTCATTACTATTTGTGGGAGCTTGCTGTGCACAAAATTGGCTGCTGCTTTTCCCTACATTACTACAATGACTACACTTCAGAAAGTACTTTGTTGGCTGTAAAGCACTTTGGGATGTCCTGAAGTCATGAAAGGCCGAGAAATATGAATTAAACTTCTTCATTTATTTTCATTTATATATTGCCACCTTTGCTAGCAAGCTCCCCTGATGACCTAATAAGTAATGGCAATTACCCAGTGCACTACAAAGTCAGACAGAACAGGAGGTCCTGGGTTTGTTTCCCACTCTGAGCGAAGTCAGTTGATCACAGCTAAGGCAGTAAAAGGGATGCTAATTGCATGGCATAGAAACATAGAAAATAGAAGCAGGAGTAGGCCATTCGGCCCTTCGAGCCTGCTCCGCCATTCATTATGATTATGGCTGATCATCCAACTCAGTAGCCTGTTCCCGCTTTCACCCCATACCCTTTGATCCCTTTGGACCCAAGAGCTATATCTAACTCCTTTGTGGCTAAGTGCCAATAGTTGTTGGTTATTGAAACTGTTGAGTGAGTTACAAAAAGAGGCAATGTCCAACTGATAGCCAAACTCCAAATTAACTGATAAGATGAAAAGTTTCAGCAGAGTACAAACTACAGGGTCGAAAATTACTGGTGCCTCCATTTAATTTGCTTACTTCTGTTTTGGTCAGCTGAGAGCCTGACACATGATGAAATCTATCTGCATGCTTAAGAGTCTCCAAACCAAAGCTTTAAGAAATACATACAAGGACGGAGTTCACACTCCGTACCTTGTGAGGACACACCCCATTCACCCAATGATAGATTTCAACTACTTAAGCAGGCAAGGCGTACAGACATCCAAGTATGTGCAGGGGAATTTTAGAGTTTAAGTAGGTAAAACATCTCAGTTCACCACTGAAGAATAGGTGTAAACAGTTTATTTCTTACATCATTCCTTCTGCAGTGATACATAGGGGGAGGTCATTGGGTCAACTCTCTGTAAGAGAGTATGGGGAGATGGTGGCGTAGTGGTAATGTCACTGAACTAGTAATCTAGAGGCCGAGGCTAATGCACTGGGGGCACACGTTCAAATCCCACCACGGCAGCTGGTAGAATTTAAATTCAATTAATAAAAATCTGGAATTGGAAGCTAGACTCAGAAATGGTGCCATGAAACTGTCATCAATTGTTGTAAAACCCCATCTGGTTCACTAATGCCCTTTAGGGAAGGAGATCTGCTGTCCTTACTTGGTCTGGCTTACATGTGACTCCAGACCCGCAGCAATGTGATTGACTCTTAATTGCCCTCTGAAATGGCCTAGCAAGCCATTCATTTGTCAAGAGCAACTCATGATGGGCAACAAACGCTGGCTTTGCCAGCGACACACACATCTCATGGAAGAATTTTTAACAACTATCCACTTTGTGCACTCCTTCAATTCTAGCCTCCTATGCATCACTGATTTTCATCACTCTACCATTGACCATTGTGCCTTCAACTACCTAGGCCCCTAATCTCTGGAACTCCCCACCTCCACCACCCCATCCCATACCTCTCCTCTTTGCTGCCTCTCTCTTCCTTAAGGCAATCCTTAAAGCCTACCTCTCACCTCTCTTAATACCACTTATGCAGTTTGGTGGCAAATTATGTTTGATAACACTCCTATGAAGTGTCTTGAAACATTTTACTACATTAAACGTGCTACAGAAATGTGTATTATTGTTGTAGTAAAACCTTGCTTACTTTGCCTAAACGTGGAAGCAGGTACAGCGAAACAGCCAGTCATATCCTGATGATGTAAGAGGACTCATTGCTGGGTGTTTACTATAGAACCCCAAAGAGCGAGAAGCAGATAGTGGATCAAAACTGTAGTCAAACTTTAGAGAAATGTAAAAATAATAGAGCAGTAAAAGTATGGGATTTCAATTACCCTAATATAGACTGGGAAACAAAACAATTTGCAAATGGCAAGGAAGGTGAAGAATTCTTAAAATGTGTACAGGAGAGCTTTCTTAATCAGTATGTTTCCAGCTCAGTGAGAAAGGAAGCAGTGCTGGATCTTGTTCTAGGGAATTAAGTAGATCAAGTCGAGTGTATTTCAGTGAGAGACTATCTGGGCAATAGTGATCATAATTTTTTTTTAAATTCATTCACGGGCTGTGGGCATCACTGGCCAGGCCAGCATTTATTGCACATCCCTAATTGCCCTTGAGAAGGTGCTGGTGAGCTGCCTTCTTGAACCGCTGCAGTCCATGTGTGGTAGGTACACCCACAGTGCTGTTAGGAAGGGAGTTCCAGGATTTTGACCCAGCGACCGTGAAGGAACGTCGATATAGTTCCAAGTCAGGATGGTGTGTGACTTGGAGGGGAACTTGCAGGTGGTGGTGTTCCCATGTATTTGCTGCCCTTGTCCTTCTAGTTGGTAGAGGTCACGGGTTTGGAAGGTGCAGTCGAAGGAGCCTTGGTGCATTGCTGCAGTGCATATTGTAGATGGTACACACTGCTGCCACTGTGCGTCGGTGGTGGAGGGTGTGAATGTTTGTAGATGGGGTGTCAATCAAGCGGGCTGCTTTGTCCTGGATGGTGTCGAGCTTCTTCAGTTTTGTTGCAGCTGCACCCATCCAGGCAAGTGGAGATTATTCCATCACACTCCTGACTTGTGCCTTGTAGATTGTGGACAGGCTTTGAGGAGTCAGAAGGTGAGTTACTCGCCTCAAGATTCCTAGCCTCTGACCTGCTCTTGTAGCCACGGTATTTAAATGGCTACTCCAGTTCAGTTTTCGGTCAATGGTAGCCCCTAGGATGTTGAAAGTGGGGGATTCAGCGATGGTAATGCCGTTGAATGTCAAGGGGAGGTGGTTAGATTCTCTCTTGTTGGAGATGGTCATTGCTTGGCACTTGTATGGCGCGAATGTTACTTGCCACTTATCAGCCCAAGCCTGGATATTGTCCAGGTCTTGCTGCATTTCTACACGGAATGCTTCAGTATCTGAGGAGTTGCGAATGGTGCTGAACATTGTGCAATCATCAGCGAACATCCCCACTTCTGAACTTATGATTGAAGGAAAGTCATTGATGATGCAGCTGAAGATGGTTGGGCCTAGGACACTACCCTGAGGTACCCCTGCAGTGATGTCCTGGAGCTCAGATGATTGACCTCCAACAACCACAACCATCTTCCTTTGTGCTAGGTATGACTCCAGCCAGTGGAGGGTTTTCCCCCTGATTCCCATTGACCTCAGTTTTGCTAGGGGTCCTTGATGCCATACTCGGTCAAATGCTGCCTTGCTGTCAAGGGCAGTCACTCTCACCTCACCTCTTGAGTTCAGCTCTTTTGTGCATGTTTGAACCAAGGCTGTAATGTCAGGAGCTGAGTGGCCCTGGCGGAACCCAAACTGAGCATCACTGAGTAGGTTGTTGCTAAGCAAGTGCCGCTTGATGGCACTGTTGATGACACCTTCCATCACTTTACTGATGATTGAGAGTAGGCTAATGGTAGTTGGCTGGTTTGGATTTGTCCTGCTTTTTGTGTACAGGACATACCTGGGCAATTTTCCACATTGCAGGGTAGATGCCAGTGTTGTAGCTGTACTGGAACAGCTTGGCTAGGGGCGCGGCAGGTTCTGGAGCACAGGTCTTCAGTACTATTGCCGGAATATTGTCAGGGCCCATAGCTTTTGCAGTATCCAGTGCCTTCAGTCGTTTCTTGATATCACGTGGAGTGAATCGAATTGGCTGAGGTTTGGCATCTGTGATGCTGGGGACTTCAGGAGGAGGCCGAGATGGATCATCAACTTGGCACTTCTGGCTGAAGATTGTTGCAAATGCTTCAGCCTTATCTTTCGCACTGATGTGCTGGGCTCCCCCATCATTGAGGATGGGGATATTTGTGGAGCCACCTTCTCCAGTTAGTTGTTTAATTGTCCACCACCATTCACGGCTGGATGTGGCAGGACTGCAGAGCTTAGATCTGATCCGCTGGTTAGGGATCGCTTAGCTCTGTCTATCGCATGCTGCTTACGCAGTTTGGCATGCAAGTAGTCCTGGGTTGTAGCTTCACCGGGTTGACACCTCATTTTGAGGTATGCCTGGTGCTGCTCCTGGCATGCCCTCCTGCACTCTTCATTGAACCAGGGTTGGTCTCCTGGCTTGATGGTAATGGTAGAGTGGGGGATATGCCAGGCCATGAGGTTACAGATTGTGGTTGAGTACAATTCTGCTGCTGCTGATGGCCCACAGCGCCTCATGGATGCCCAGTTTTGCATTGCTAGATCCGTTCAAAATCTATCCCATTCAGCACGGTGACAGTGCCACACAACACGATGGACGGTATCCTCAAAGAACAAAGAACAAAGAAAATTACAGCACAGGAACAGGCCCTTCGGCCCTCCAAGCCTGCCCCGATCCAGATCCTCTATCTAAACATGTCGCCTATTTTCTAAGGGTCTGTATCTCTTTGCTTCCTGCCCATTCATGTATCTGTCTCGATACATCTTAAAAGACGCTATCGTGCCCGCGTCTACCACCTCCGCTGGCAATGCGTTCCAGGCACCCACCACCCTCTGCGTAAAGAACTTTCCACGCATATCCCCCCTAAACTTTGCCCCTCTCACTTTGAACTCGTGACCCCTAGTAATTGAATCCCCCACTCTGGGAAAAAGCCTCTTGCTATCCACCCTGTCTATACCTCTCATGATTTTGTACACCTCAATCAGGACCCCCCTCAACCTCCGTCTTTCTAATGAAAATAATCCTAATCTGCTCAACCTCTCTTCATTGCTAGCGCCCTCCATACCAGGCAACATCCTGGTGAACCTCCTCTGCACCCTCTCCAAAGCATCTACATCCTTTTGGTAATGTGGCGACCAGAACTGCACGCAGTATTCCAAATGTGGCCGAACCAAAGTCTTATACAACTGTAACATGACCTGCCAACCCTTGTACTCAATACCCCGTCCTATGAAGGAAAGCACAATGTGAAGGCGGGACTTCGTCTCCACAAGGACTGTGCGGTGGTCACTCCTGTCGTGGACAGATGCATCCGCGGCAGGCAGATTGGTGAGGACGAGGTCGAGTATGTTCTTCCCTCGTGTTGGTTCCCCCACCACCTGCCGCAGCCCCAGTCTAGCAGCCATGTCCTTTAGGACTCGGCCAGCTCGGTCAGTAGTG
This sequence comes from Heterodontus francisci, assembly GCF_036365525.1. Taxonomy (NCBI): domain Eukaryota; kingdom Metazoa; phylum Chordata; class Chondrichthyes; order Heterodontiformes; family Heterodontidae; genus Heterodontus; species Heterodontus francisci. The sequence goes on along the minus strand of NC_090371.1, from coordinate 26,993,823 downwards.
GTGCTACCGAGCCACTCATGGTGATGGACATTGAAGTCCCCCACCCAGAGTACATTTTGTGCCCTTGCCACCCTCAGTGCTTCCTCCAAGTGGTGTTCAACATGGAGGAGTACTGAGTCATCAGCTGAGGGAGGGCGGTAGGTGGTAATCAGTAGGAGGTTACCTTACCCATATTTGACCTGATGCCATGAGACTTCATGAGGTCCGGAGTCGATGTTGAGGATTCCCAGGGCAACTCCCTCCCTACTGTATACCATTGTGCCACCACCTCTGCTGGGTCTGTCCTGCCGGTGGGACAGGACGCACCCGGGTATGGTGATGGCAGTGTCTGGGACATTGTCTGTTAGGTATGATTCCGTGAGTATGACTATGTCAGGCTGTTGCTTGACTAGTCTGTGGGACGGCTCTCCCAACTTTGGCACAAGCCCCCAGATGTTAGTAAGGAGGACTTTGCAGGGTTGACAGGGCTGGGTTTGCCGTTGTCGTTTCCGGTGCCTAGGTCGATGCCGGGTGGTCCATCCGGTTTCATTCCTTTTTATAGGCTTTGTAGCAGTTAGGTACAACTGAGTGGCTTGCTAGGCCATTTCAGAGGGCATGTAAGTGTTAACCACATTGCTGTGGGTCTGGAGTCACATGTAGGCCAGACCAGGTAAGGACAGCAGATTTCCTTCCCGAAAGGACATTAGTCAACTAGATGGGTTTTTACAACAATCAACAATGGTTTCATGGCCATCATTAGACTAGTTTTTAATTCCAGATTTTATTAAGTTCAAATTCCACCTTCTGCTGTGGTGGGATTCGAACCCATGTCCCCAGAGGAATACCCTGGGTCACTGGGTTATTAGTCCAGTGATAATACCACTACGCCACTGCCTACCCTAGTATAAGACTTTGGACAAAGAACAATTAAAGCTGAAAATTCCCAACTGTAAGAGAGCTAATTTCAGTGATTTGAGAAGGGATCTTCGGTGGACTGAAAATATTGACCAAGGATCCAATAAATGAACAATGGCAAGCCTTCAAGGTGGAGATAGTTTGGCTACAAACTAAACATATTTCCATAAGGAGGAAAGATGGAGCATCCAAAACCAGAGTTGCTTGGATGAGAAAGGAAGTCAAGGTTAATAAGACAGAAAAAGGAGGTTTGTGACTAAGATCAGGTGTAGAATACAAAAGAAACTAGGCAGAATACAATGGGTAACTGTAAAAGGACAATAGAAGGCCAAAGAGAGAATATTAGAAAAAGATTAGTGGGTAACTTTAAAGGAAATATAAAACCTTTTACAAACATATAAAAAGGCTAGTCAAAGAAATAAGGACAAAAAAGGAAATCTTCTTGTGGAGGCAGAGGGCATGATTGAAGTATTAAATGAATGCTTTGCACCTGTCCTCACAAAAGAAAGGGTTGAAGTTAATGTCACAGTAGAGGAAAGGGGAGTAGAGATATTGATTAGGATAAAAATAGTTCAATAAGAGGTGCTAAATAGGCTGGTCTCACTCAAAGTTAACATGTCACCCAGTCCAGATGAGATGTATCCTAGATTGCTGAGAGAAGCTAGGGTGGAATTAACAGAAGCTCGGACCAATATCTTTCTATCCTCCTTGAGTATGGGAGTGGTATCAGAGGACTGAAAGATTTCAAATGTTACACCCCAATTCAAATAAGAGGAGAGAGATACATCTGGTAACTACAGGCCAATCAGTCTAATGTCAGTAGTGGGAAAACTACTAGAGACCATTGTCAAGAACAAAATTAATTCTAACTTGGAGAAGTATGGGCTAATAAGAGGCAGCCAGGATTGATTTGGTAAATCATGTCTGACTAACCTAATTGAGTTATTTGATGAAGGTAATGCAGTAGATGTTCCATATATTGACTTTCAAAGATACCACATGACCTAATTGAGATATTCAAAATTATGACGGGTTTTGATAAAGCAAGCAGGGAGAAATTGTTTCTTCTGGCATCTTGGGTCAGTAACCAGTGGTCATAGATTTAAAATAGTTGGCAAAAGAACTAGAGGGGAAATGAGGAGAATTTTTTTTCACACACACTGTTGTTAAGTTCGGGAACGCACTACCTGAAAGGATGGTGGATGCAAATTCCATAAGAAATTTCAAAAAGCATTTGGATACGAGTGCTTCCACTTTTTTTTACATTATTAGGATTTGTGTTTTAAAACTGAAAAAAGATTCCATAGATGCTGGAACTTTGGGGGTTTTTTTCAAAAAGAGGTCATCAGAAGGTCTTTTGGACTGAGCTTGCAAATAGTCAGAGTAGAAATGAAAGAATAGTCAGGATGAATGCGTGGCTTGAGAGATGGTGCAGAAGGGAGGGGTTCAGATTTTTGGGACATTGGGACCGGTTCTGGGGGAGGTGGGACTATTACAAATTGGACGGTCTACACCTGGGCCGGACTGGAACCAATGTCCTTGGGGGTGCTTTTGCTAACGCTGTTGGGGAGGGTTTAAACTAATGTGGCAGGGGGATGGGAACCAAATGAGGTCAGTGGAGAGTAAGGATGTAGTAACTAAAGCCTGTAAGGAACTAGATAATGAAGTCAGCGTGACTAAGGGAAAGAGTAGGCAGGGAGCAGATGATGAAAGCAAAGGGACTGGTGGTCTGAGGTGTATTTATTTTAATGCAAGAAGTGTAGTAGGTAAGGCAGATGAACTTAGGGCTTGGATTAGTACCTGGGAGTATGATGTTATTGCTATTACTGAGACTTGGTTAAGGGAAGGGCATGATTGGCAACTAAATATCCCAGGATACCGATGCTTCAGGCGGGATAGAGAGGGAGGTAAAAGGGGTGGAGGAGTTGCATTACTGGTCAAAGAGGATATCACAGCTGTGCTGAAGGAAGGCACTATGGAGGACTCGAGCTGTGAGGCAATATGGGCAGAACTCAGAAATAGGAAGGGTGCGGTAACAATGTTGGGGCTGTACTAGGCCTCCCAACAGCGAGCGTGAGATAGAGGTACAAATATGTAAACTGATTATGGCAAGCTGTAGGAGCAACAGGGTGGTGGTGATAGGAGATTTTAATTTTCCCAACATTGACTGGGATTCACTTAATGTTAGAGGTCTAGATGGAGCAGAATTTGTAAGGAGCATCCAGGAGGGTTTTCTAGAGCAGTATGTAAATAGTCCAACTCGGGAAGGGGCCATACTGGACCTGGTGTTGGGAAATGAGCCGAGCCAGGTGGTTGACGTTTCAGTAGGGGACTACTTTGGGAATAGTGATCACAATTCCATAAGTTTTAGAATACTCATGGACAAAGACGAGAGTGGTCCTAAAGGAAGAGTGCTAAATTGGGGGAAGGCCAGCTATACCAAAATTCGGCAGGAGCTGGGGAATGTAGATTGGGAGCAGCTGTTTGAAGGTAAGTCCACTTTTGATATGTGGGAGGCTTTTAAAGAGAGGTTGATTAGCGTGCAGGAGAGACATGTTCCTGTGAAAATGAGGGATAGAAATGGCAAGATTAGGGAACCATGGATGACAGGTGAAATTGTGAGACTAGCTAAGAGGAAAAAGGAAGCACACATAAGGTCTAGGCGGCTGAAGAAAGACGAAGCTTTGAAAGAATATTGGGATTGTAGGCGCAATCTGAAACGAGGAATTAAGAGGGCTAAAAGGGGTCATGAAATATCTTTAGCAAACAGGGTTAAGGAAAATCCCAAAGCCTTTTATTCATATATAAGGAGCAAGAGGGTAACTAGACAAAGGATTGGCCCACTAAAGGACAAAGGAGGAATGTTATGCTTGGACTCAGAGAAAATGGGTGAGATTCTAAACGAGTACTTTGCTTCGGTATTCACCGAGGAGAGGGACATGACGGATGTTGAGGTTAGGGACAGATGTTTGATTACTTTAGGTCAAGTCGGCATAAGGAGGGAGGAAGTGTTGGGTATTCTAAAAGGCATTAAGGTGGACAAGTCCCCAGGTCCGGATGGGATCTATCCCAGGTTACTGTGGGAAGCGAGAGAGGAAATAGTTGGGGCCTTAACAGATATCTTTGCAACATCCTTAAACACGGGTGAGGTCCCGGAGGACTGGAGAATTGCTAATGTTGTCCCCTTGCTTAAGAAGGGTAGCAGGGAAAATCCAGGTAATTATAGACCGGTGAGCCTGACGTCAGTGGTAGGGAAGCTGCTGGAGAAGATACTGAGGGATAGGATCTATTCCCATCTGGAAGAAAATGGGCTTATCAGTGATAGGCAACATGGTTTTGTGCAGGGAAGGTCATGTCTGACCAACTTAATAGAATTCTTTGAGGAAGTGACAAAGTTGATTGATGAGGGAAGGGCTGTAGATGTCATATACATGGACTTTAGTAAGGCGTTTGATAAGGTTGCCCATGGTAGGCTGATGGAGAAAGTGAAGGCGCATGGGGTCCAAGGTGTACTAGCTAGATGGATAAAGAACTGGCTGGGCAACAGGAGACAGAGAGTAGCAGTGGAAGGGAGTTTCTCAAAATGGAGACGTGTGACCAGTGGTGTTCCACAGGGATCCGTGCTGGAACCACTGTTGTTTGTGATATACATAAATGATTTGGAGGAAAGTATAGGTGGTCTGATTAGCAAGTTTGCAGACGACACTAAGATTGGTGGAGTAGCAGATAGTGAAGGGGACTGTCAGAGAATACAGCAGAATATAGATAGACTGGAGAGTTGGGCAGAGAAATGGCAGATGGAGTTCAATCAGGGCAAATGCGAGGTGATGCATTTTGGAAGATCCAATTCAAGAGTGAACTATACAGTAAATGGAAAAGTCCTGGGGAAAATTGATGTACAGAGAGATTTGGGTGTTCAGGTCCATTGTTCCCTGAAGGTGGCAACGCAGGTCAATAGAGTGGTCAAGAAGGCATACGGCATGCTTTCCTTCATCGGACGGGCTATTGAGTACAAGAGTTGGCAGGTCATGTTACAGTTGTATAGGACTTTGGTTCGGCCACATTTGGAATACTGCGTGCAGTTCTGGTCGCCACATTACCAAAAGGATGTGGATGCTTTGGAGAGGGTGCAGAGGAGATTCACCAGGATGTTGCCTGGTATGGAGGGTGCTAGCTATGAAGAGAGGTTGAGTAGATTAGGATTATTTTCATTAGAAAGACGGAGGTTGAGGGGGGACCTGATTGAGGTGTACAAAATCATGAGAGGTATAGACAGGGTGGATAGCAAAAAGCTTTTTCCCAGAGTGGGGGATTCAATTACAAGGGGACACGAGTTCAAAGTGAAAGGGGAAAAGTTTAGGGGGGATATGCGTGGAAAGTTCTTTACGCAGAGGGTGGTGGGTGCATGGAACGCATTACCAGCGGAGGTGGTAGACGCAGGCACGATAGCGTCTTTTAAGATGTATCTAGACAGATACATGAATGGGCAGGAAGTAAAGAGATACAGACCCTTAGAAAATAGGCGACAGGTTTAGATAGAGGATTTGGATCGGCGTAGGCTTGGAGGGCCGAAGGGCCTGTTCCTGTGCTGTAATTTTCTTTGTTCTTTGTTCCATAACAGTTACTGAAAAGCACCTGTTTTCAAATAAGTACCCAGCAGGGGGCTTTTTTGACTTGGAGAAGATGTTTACCAAGAAGTGATAAATCAAGATTTACATGGGTCAGGAGGCTTGACTCTTGTGGCATTGGTTATGGTTTCACTTTGGTCAGCGAGTTGGTGATATGGACAGTGGTAAAAAAGACAGTTGGAGAACATTTGCTAAGGGAGCAATTCCCACCTCAGCTTGTTCCAGCTCTTTGAAAAGCCTGCCAATTTTCCATCTCTTTGAGAAGCTCTGAGAAGCAAGTGTAAGAAAGAGACTGAAACTTTGCTACATTTTTCCTGGAAAGCCTGTCCAAACTGATCTTCAACATCACTTGACAAGAACTGTTCTAGGAAGATCCCAGTGACAGCTGTCTATGAGTATTTAGGACACCAAACCAAAACAAAGGACATATGGCATCTTTCCCTATCTTCTCTTTTTTCTTCAAGAATTAGCAAGTATTTGGCCAAAATATTCTTGTCCTTTTTTTTGTAACAGAGCTCTAAAGAGTAAATCTCTTTATTGTTTCGTTTAACCGGTGTGTGTGTGTGCGTGCAGCTAAGGTAAAAAAAGGGAACTTTTATATTTCAATCTGTGTGTTAGTGAACAAAGAACAAAGAACAAAGATAATTACAGCACAGGAACAGGCCCTTCGGCCCTCCAAGCCTGCGCCGATCCAGATCCTCTCTCTAAACATGTCGCCTATTTTCTGAGGTTCTGTATCTCTTTTCTTCCTGCCCATTCATGTATCTGTCTAGATACATCTTAAAAGACGCCATCGTGCCCGCATCTACCACCTCCGCTGGCAACGCGTTCCATGCACCCACCACCCTCTGCGTAAAGAACTTTCCACGTATATCCCCCCTAAACTTTTCCCCTTTCACTTTGAACTCGTGTCCTCGAGTAATTGAATCCCCCACTCTGGGAAAAAGCCTCTTGCTATCCACCCTGTCTATACCTCTCATGATTTTGTACACCTCAATCAGGTCCCCCCTCAACCTCCGTCTTTCTAATGAAAATAATCCTAATCTACTCAACCTCTCTTCATAGCTAGCGCCCTCCATACCAGGCAACATCCTGGTGAACCTCCTCTGAACCCTCTCCAAAGCATCCACATCCTTTTAGTAATGTGGCGACCAGAACTGTACGCAGTATTCCAAATGTGGCCGAACCAAAGTCCTATACAACTGTAACATGACCTGCCAACTCTTGTACTCAATACCCCGTCCGATGAAGGAAAGCATGCCGTATGCCTTCTTGACCACTCTATTTACCTGCGTTGCCACCTTCAGGGAACAGTGGACCTGAACACCCAAATCTCTCTGGACATCAATTTTCCCCAGGACTTTTCCATTTACTGTATAGTTCACTCTTGAATTGGATCTTCCAAAATGCATCACCTCGCATTTGCCCTGATTGAACTCCATCTGCCATTTCTCTGCCCAACTCTCCAATCTATCTATATTCTGCTGTATTCTCTGACAGTCCCCTTCACTATCTGCTACTCCACCAATCTTAGTGTCGTCTGCAAACTTGCTAATCAGTCCACCTATACTTTCCTCCAAATCAGTGCTTTGCATTGTTACTGGTTAAGACTTGTTTTTATAATAAACTGATAATTTTGTTGTTTATTAAAGAAACCTGGTTGATGTATTTTATTCTGGGATAAAAATAGAGTCTATGATTGACCATATCGGTAAGTGGGAAAATTTTAATATATGTTGTGATCTGTGGAGAAGTGGAGCTAGAATAAACAGTGCACTGCTCCTGCCTCGGTCATAACAATATATACTCGAAAAGGACTAATTTGCAGGGTCATGGAGAAAAAGATGGGCTCTGGATCTAAATTGCACAGCTCTTTCAAGGAGCTGGCACAGGCACCATGGGCTGAATGGCCTCCTTTTGTGATGTAAGATTCTATGCCTCTACGATCAATATAGGCACAGAGATCCTTTCTGCCACTGGCTTTCTGCCCGAGATTGGACGAGAACCAATTTCTATCCCAAAGTCTTCTGGTCTTGATATGAACTGGAGCAACGCCAGAGCTGAGTAAGGCACGCCTGCCCCAATGTGGATGAAGCTATAGCAAACATAAAACTCCAACCATTCAATGCATGTTCCAGTTTACTCAGCAAATAGGGACTATATTTTCGATCTTATTTATTTTTACAATTGCGTGTACTATATCAACATTTACATTTGATTGACAATTCATTGAAGTACAATGAAGATTATCTAATCTTAAATTGCACTCAGCAACTCATTAATCAATTATAAAGGGCATGGTTACAATCAGCAACTGTCCAATATGTTTTCTGGCTGGTTAAAGGCCAGACAGATGATTAAAGTATTAAATCACATTATGATTCCTTGACAACCAACCATGAAGAATACAGCATGTTCATTCTGGCCATTATTAGATATATTATTAGATAATGAACCTCTCTCCTAGTTTCCCATCTAAAATGACAGCAAAAGGAGTCACTGATAATTGTCCTCCAAAACTGTTAACCTCATTGGGCCTCCAGTGGGATCCAATGTTCCTCTATTGTCACTCTCCATCCTTTCCACGATACTGCCCAACTGTAGGTGCTTTTTACCTCAGATTGCCAATGCAGCTATTGGTCGTCTCAGAGTTGTCCACATCACTGAAGTTGTCCATGGGTTCTGAGTTCCAGCAGCAAGCTGACCAGGCACCTAGCATATAATGTTATGGTGCAGTCTGTGCACTTGTGATTGTTTTTGAGATTGACAGAAAAAACAGAAAATGCTGGAAACACTCAGCAGTTCCGGCAGCATAGTTGAAAAGAGAAACAGTTAATATTTATCAGAATCTAAGTAGTGTAACTGAGTTTGTATTAGATATTAATGCTGATGTGCTCCGTCAAGGGAAAGTCAACACCTTAAACCATGATTCAAGTAAATGCTACCATAACCATTTCTAAACCACTCTGGAACATTTCCCAATTTTGTTGGTGGCTGTGCCTTGAACTGCCAAGGCCTAGTGTCTTTCTAACATTGTAGCATTCTCACCCCTGCATCAGAAAGTTGTGGGTTCAAGCTCTAATGCAATGACTTGAGCACTCCTGGAGCAGTTGAGTCCCTGGCAAGGTGTCCAGGCATCTCAGGCCAACCCCGCCCACCCATTGCTCCATACAGCTCATGGATGAGGTGATGGTATGTGGGCGTACCTCCTACATCCACTGTGTGGTTTGTTACATGTGGCTCTCCATCAGGGTTGCCACTTTCTTGATGGAGGAGGCGACTGCACTCATAAGCCAGAGACATGGCACCACTCATGGCATGGATGGACTCCTCCATCATCTGCCCATAGGAGTGAACAGCCTCTGGAAACTCCAACAGATGTCCGCACATTCCACATTGCAGCTCCAGCATCTGTCACTTTGATGATGACTCCCGAGGTTCACCATTTGCATGAAGCTGAGCACTACTGGGCCCTTCCTCAATCCTCTAATGAGGAGTGGCTGCAGCTGTCAATGCCTGCGTTAGCTGCTCACGTGCTTCTATGCCATGCTAAGCATCTGGTGCCACCCTTTCTTACTGAACGTTAATGCCCACCGATGTGCGAGTATCTGCGCTGGTGGAGGATGCGACAATATCCTGTGACAATGTCTCTTCAGATGGTGGCTCCTCCTCTGAGGTGTCAAGTGGCTGCTGCACCCTTGCCGATGCCTCATCTGCTTCATTACTTGCGAGAGAGACCAGAGTGGCATTAGGGTGCTGTACCCCCCACCAGCTCCTTCTGCCCGCCATGCATCTGAAGCTCCCTGTATTCATCACTGGCCACATGTGTGTCAGAGGTAGAACGCGTCATAAGGTTCAATGGACACTTCCATGAAGCAACTCCCTCTCTGTGAGCTCATCCTCAGTGACAAGCTACCCTGCTGTGACCCCTCCAAGCTCCAATGCTCCTCCTTCATCGGCACTAATAGCAATGGCAATCCTCCTCAAGTTTGTCTCCGCTCCCTGGCATTGTGAGCCCATTTCTCCTGTAAACACAAACATACATTGTGTCACTGGTCTGTCTGCCAGTTTCCAGGTTCAGCATCGTGCCACTGGGAGGCCTGCTACTAGGGGCTATTTAGTATTGGCAAGGCAGCATTTATCGCAGACTGACCAGAGGCAGCTATGCGTCCCGTTATGAACACTGGTGCCTGGTCATGCCCAAAACCAGGGTCCTAAACCTCATCTCACATTGCATTGGCACTTTTGTGATATCCAGGGCTGTGAGCTTGGTATATAACGAGGTCCACTCACCTTGCCAGATCTCAGCACATCATTGAATCACTTTCAGCACAGCAATCAAGTCCATTTACCCACGACTGCTGACCTCGTCCGCAACCTCAATTCGTGCCTTCTTAGTGAGGCTTGCTGGCTTCTTCTTCCCGTCACGTGGGCTCCCACTGTGCCCTTGCGGCCGGGAGAAGTACCTCCAGGGAGGCATCGCTGAGCCTGGGTGCCGCTCTGCCTCTAACTGCAGCCATTGTTTGCATGCGACCCTTACTTCCTCTTCCTTCCAGATACCTCTTTTGGTGATGCATTTAACCCGAGTGCAGCCATTCCTTTAACTATCAAGTTAGCAGCCTCATTATTGGCCAACTTCCACGCCTGCTGGCTGTTAATTGGACTCGGGTGGGAAAATCCTCTTCCGCGTCCCGCCTCCTACCCAAGCGGCCACGCCACCCGATTTGAATCCGACATTGGTACGTCCTCAGATTTGATAAAATTTAGCCCATATTCTCTGAATTCTCACAGGCGTTCCTACAATCTCCTGCCATAGCTTCCGCTAGTGTTTGGCAGGAGCACCTTAAGTGGCTGAAAATGTCCCTTTTCTCTAGAAAAGAGCAGACTGAAGGGTGACCTGAAAGAGGTATTAAATATTATGAAAGATGTTTGACAGGGTAGATGCAGAGAAGGTGTTTCCAGTAGTGCGGGTGTCCAAAACTAGGAGTTATAAATGTAAGATAGTCACTAATAAATCCAATAGGGAATTCAGGAGAAACTGCTTTACCCAGGGATTGGTGAGAATGTGGAACTCATAGGGAGTAGCTGAGGTGAATAGCATAGGTGCATTTAAGCTGTAGTTAGCAAGTATATGAGGGAGAATGAATAGGTTATTCTGATAAGGTTAGATAAAGAGAGGTGGGAGGAGGCTTCCATGAAGCAGAAAAAGACTGGCATAGGCCAGCTGGGAAGAATGACTTGCTTTAGTGGTGAATAACACTTGTGGAAGTTCAGGGCCATAACCTCTGGGGGAGTAGAACCAACTGGGCCAAGCTGGCACTTACTGCAGCTCTAATGCTGCATGAGTCAGCACATTCAAGTGAGAAGATTGGGGAAAATGGAGTTGAGGGTGTTAATGGCTACAATGCTTCTTGCCACACCAGGGCTGAGTCACTCACACATTGTGTAACTGAGTTAATGATTCAACATTATCATAAAACATCACAAAACCTTTTATCTTTTCAAGGTAAAGGAATCTCTATAAAGCAAAGCAGCAATCTGGAAAAAAAAAACCTCTTGTCCTGCTGTGTTGCACAGATAGAGCTCCCCACAATGGCATTCAATGGACATTATGAACTGCAGAGCCAGGAGAACTTTGCAGCATTTATGAAAGCAATTGGTAAGTGTACAGTAACAGCTTGCAATGTTTTATGTGTTTCAAATCAAGACATGAAATTCTAAAATATTGGATAGCAACCGATATCAATGTAGGTCTGCTTAATAGTGATCTCAAAGCAAATAACAGTTTGCCAGAAAACCTAAGCCGTGTGGTTTAAACTGGTAAAACTGCACAGACGCAGGCTTGGCTGTTCCAACTCACACCAGAACTATTCAGAAATGCTCGTTTCCCCGCAGGGAGAGAATGGGGTAGATTTTGACTTTGTGTGACAGTATGTGGCAGTATATAATGGGCAACTGTGAATCATCAGCTCATCTTACGTCCATCCCAATTTGAAGTCAATGCAAACAAACATCAGGAGAGTTGCAAAACAGTCTGCCAACTCTGTACTGGCTGTTATACATAACTGCACAAAGCCAAGATCTACTTACCCCAGTGTGTGTTGTTCCGTATCAGACGAATCATAAGGACAACCCTTGTGTGAATTTCTCAGTTACTCAATTTGGGGACTCTGATGATGGGTTTCCCCATGTGTCGGACACCTAGCTGACTAAAAAAAGCACTTGGTGCAGTTTTTCTCCATCTCGATCAGTTATGACTTTGTATAAATACTTTTGTTAGAGAGTTGAAGGCATTTTTACATGTTACACAGTTGAATATGCAAACTCTCCATTCTCCACTCATAATCTGTCCAGTATATGTTTACATAAACTTAGTAAGCATCCTAACTAGCTGAATGACTGAACTTGATGAGATGCAATTTATGTTATAGAAATAAATGAATATGACTTGCTAGCTATTACAGAGACATGGTTGCAGGGTGACCAAGACTGGGAACTCGATATTCAAGGATATTTGACGTTTCGGAAAAATAGGCAAAAAGGAAAAGGAGGTGGGGTAGCTTTGTTAATAAAGGAAGATATCAGTGTGGTGGTGAGTAGTGATATAGGTGCAATAGATAGAGATAGTGGAGGCATTGGTTGAAATATTCCAGAACTCACTGGATTCCGGGAGGGTCCCAGTGGTTTGGAAAACCGCTAATGTGACACCCCTGTTCAAGAAGGGAGGGAGACAAAAAGCAGGAAACTATAGGCCAGTCAGCCTAACATCGGTCATTGGGAAAATGCTAGAGTCCATTATAAAGGAAGAAATAGCAGAACATTTAGAAAAGCTTAATGCAATCAAACAGAGTCAACATGGTTTTGCGAAAGGGGAATCATGTTTGACAAATTTGCTAGAGTTCTTTGAGGATATAACAAGCAGAGTTGATAAAGGGGAACTGGTAGATGCAGTGTATATGGATTTCCAGAATGCTTTGATAAGGTGCCACATGAAAGATTATTGCACAAGATAGGGGATCACAGTATTGGGGTAATGTATTAGCATGGATTGAGGATTGGTCAACTCACAGAAGACAGACAGTCGGGATTAATGGGTCTTTTTCAGGTTGGAAAGACATAGCTAGTGGAATGCCACAAGGATCAGTCCTAGGGCCTCAATTATTTACGATCTATATTAATGACTTGGAGGACAGGGCAGAGTGTAATATAGCCAAATTTGCTGATGATATAAAAATAGGTGGAAGGGCATGTTGTGATGAGGACATAACGAATCTGCGAGGGGTTATAGATAGGCTGGGTGAGTGGGCAAAACTTGTCAGATGGAGTTTAATGTAGGAAAGTGTGAGATCATGCCTTTGGTAGGAAGGATCAAAAGGCAGACTATTATTTAAATGGAAGAGACTCCAAAAAAGTGCAGCACAGAGGGATCTGGGTGTTCTTGTGCATGAAACACAAAAAGTTAGCATGCAGGTGCAGTAAGTAATTAAGAAGGCAAATGGAATTTTGGCCTTTATTGTTAGGGGCTTGGAGTTTAAAAATAGTGAAGTCTTGTTACAACTGTACAGGGTGTTGATGAAGCCGCACCTGGAGTACTGCGTACAGTTTTGGTCCCCATATTTAAGAAAGGATATACCAGCATTGGAGGCAGTTCAAAAGAGATTCATTACGCTGATTCCTGGGATGAAAGGGTTGACTTATCAAGACCGGCTAAACAGATTAGGCCTTTATTCATTAGAGTTGAAAAGAATGAGGGGTGATCTTATTGAAACATATAAGATTCTGAGGGGGCTTGACAGGGTAGATGTTGAGAAGATGTTTTCACTAGTGGGGGAATCTTGAACTAGGGGACATAGTTACAGAATAAGGGGACACTCATTTAAAACTGAGATGCAAAGAAATTCCTTCTCTCAGAGAGTAGTGAATGTTTGGAATTCTCTACCCCAGAGAGTTATGGAGGGTAGATCACTGAAAGTATTTAAAGAGGAGGTAGATAGATTTTTGAAATATCGGGGCGTTGAGGGCTATGAGGAGCTAGCATGAAAGAGGAGTTGAGGTCTGGGGCAGATCAGCCATGATCTTATTGAATGGGGTGGGGGGGTGGGGACGGGAAGGCTTGAGGGACTGAATGGTCTACTCATGCTCCTATTTCTTATATTCTTATGTAAATGAGCACCTGAACTGAAATGTTTATTTTCATCACATTCTCTCAATCTGTTTTGTAGTACCAATACTTTTAAAAACTGTGTTTAAATGGCACAACCAACAGTCCCAATCCAATTACATACTTAGAGCTGTCAAGCTGATACATCTGTGCCACCAGTTTCTATTCTTTTTGTTCAAATAGTATGATCTCATGGCTTGGTTTATAAATTGGCCAGCTTTCAAGGTGAAGGAAGGTGACTGCTAAAAAAAGGCAGCGGAACTTTAAAGGGTCTAGTTTGAAGTACATAATTGAACCTAGAAGAAGAAGCTCATTAGATCAAAATATCCTGTTGTTATGGAGGGTTGCCCTCAACCAGACTTATTTTGGGGCCTGATGGATCACCATGTTGGAGCGAAGAAATTGAATGGGATCAAAGTGTCGTCTTCGTTTTCGGTATCAGTCTTGCCTCGGTGTGCAACCCTTCACCACTGGTTGTGGGTTCAACCCCTGCTCCAGAGGCTTAAGCACATAATCCAGATTGACACTTCAGTGCAGTACTGAGGGAGTGCTGCACTGTCGGAGGTGCCGTCTTTCATTAACCCAAAGCCCTGTCTGCCTTCAGAGGGATATAAAAGATGCCATTGAACTATTTGAAGAGCATTTATCCCTCAGTCAACATCACTTACACAAATTATCTGGTCATTTATGTCATTATTGTTTGTAGGAGCTCGTTGTGGGCAAAATAATTGCTGCTTTTCCCTACACTACTGCAGTAACTACACTTCAAAAGTACTTCATTGGTTGTAAATGCAGTGGTCTTTTTGAGCTCCACATATTTTGTGATATTAAGACTGCAACAATACCTAATTGGCAAAATAACAATAAAAAATATGAACCATTTTCAGTAGCACTGAAGAAATTAAGCTTGTGGTTTCATACTGAGCAATGAAATAGGGTGTATATTTGATCATTTGCTTCACTTTATAATAACCTGAGAATTGATTCCAGGTAACAGAGAAATTTATACGGTGCATTATCATATCTCTCAGGAATGTCCCAAAGTGCTCCACACACAATTAATTACCTTGAACGGAGTTAAATGACGCAGGTGAATGTGGCAGCCGTTTTGTGCACAGTGAGGTCCCACGAACAGCAGTGAGATGAGTAGACAATGAATCTGTTTTTGGTTTAGTTGAGGGAGGAATGTTGACTGGAACACCAGGAGTATTACCTGCTCTTCTTTGAATAAGGCAGATGGTCCCTTGGTTTAATATCTCAGTCAAAGGATGGTCCCTCCAACAAGTCAGGGCTCTCAGTGCTGCACTGGACTGTCAGCCTAGATTATGAGCTCAAGCTCTTGACAGGGGCCTGAACCTCTTCCTTCCTTAGAAAACCAGGGAATTGAATTCTATGTAACAGTAAGCATTTGAATTTGTAATTGACAAATTAAACTAGTGACAGTTACAATGGCTAGGCTAGTCCATGTCTGCAAATAGAAACCTGTCTTCCAAGCCCAAGGGAGGTTCTAAACTGCAAGTGACATTTACAAAGCAGGATTGGAAATTTTACTTGTAGTACCAGCCAGTTTTACTAAACCAGAAATGCACGTAGAACTCTAGCTTTTTTATTTACTGTATATGCCTACAGGATTCTCACTCAAGTTTCAGGAAATAATCAAATCTTGAACCCATTTTGCCTCCTGTTGTTTAGGCCCTTTTCAATTCTTCTCCCACTCACTTTCATCTTACCAACTGTGAAAGCTTTGCCTATTCAAACGTGTCAATTCCTACCAATAATCCTGTTGGTTAAAGTCTTTCCTTGTACGATTCTAGGACTCTCAGATGATTTGATTGAGAAAGGGGAGGACAAACAGAGCGTTTCTGAAATTATCCAGACTGGAGACCATTTTAAGATCACTGTCAGAACGGGCAGTAAAGTGCTTGTTAATGAGTTTACAATTGGACAGGAGACAGAAGTAGAATCTCCCACAGGAGAAAAGATTAAGGTAACCCTACTCTCCATGTAAATATTAAGGGCGTTAGTTGCCTTTGACTATGTAATTCTATGACTTAATTTCATGTATATTCTTAATTAAAGGCTCAAACGGGGATGATGAAATCATAGAATTATACAGCACAGAAGGAGGCCATTCAGCACATTGTACCTGTGCTAGTTCTTTGAAAGAGCGGTCCACTTATTCCCACTCCCTTGCTCTTTCCCCATAACGCTGCAAACTTTTCTGTCCTAACTATATATTAAATTCCTTTTGTGCAACTTGTAATTTTAATGTAGAATCATAGAATGGCTACAGTGCAGAAGGAGGCCATTCAGCCCATCCAGTCCATGTCTGCTCTCTGCAAGAGTAATTTAGCTAGTCCCACTCCCCCACCTTTTTCTCGTAACCCTGTAATTTTTTTCCCATTTTAGGTGCTTATCTAATTTCCTTTTGAAAGTCATGATTCAATCTGCCTCCTCCAAACTCTCAGGCAGTGCATTCCAGCATTCCAGATTATAACACTTGCTATGTAAACAAATTTTTCCTCATGTCACCTGTGGTTCTTTTGTCAATCATTTTAAACCTATCTGATTGATTTAACAAGTTTGCCATATCTTGAATGTGATGCTGCAAAATGGGTCTTTCATTTACAACTAAAATATATTAATTATAATATATAATGGCCTGATAGGTGAGGAGGTGTTTGTTTATATGAATCACTTGCTAACTGTATAACATAAGTCAAAAGCAAAGTGCAAACAAGTCTTGATTATCTGCCAGAATGAAGGAGTGCCTCTCCATGAGGATAATGCAAATGGCCAGATAATCAGGAGGCCTGTTCTTATCCATTTTAAAGCTGGCTATTCAGTGTTGGCAGCTCTCTCTCCTGATGCTCCCAGCTGGTTTAGTAGGCCAAACTTCGCATAATCCCTCAGACCTGAAAGCTCGAATCCAATAGAAATTCCTGGCAGACAAAGGGGCTAACAAAAATTATGATGTTTGAGGCTTTATTGTAAAGGTGTTTCTTGCCTAAGTCTCCTGATTAAAATCACTGCAAGTTTGAATTCATACTGTGCAAACTTTAGTTAGAAAGTTAGAAAAACTCCTCTCACTGGAGGAGTTAAATTCAGATACCTAGATGGATGCTGGAAGCTCAGGTTACTGAGAAACCAGCACCTGTAACATCAAGTTATATTGCTGCTAACCAGGACGTTAGCTGGACTCATTTGAAAACTTCAGTTTTTAATGTGTTATTTCTTGATTATCTAGGCCTTAGTCAACTGTGAAGGGAACAATAAGCTTGTTGCCAAGATACAAAACATTACCTCAGTTACAGAGATCACCGGAGACCAACTGGTTAATGTAAGTTATCATTAATTCTGTTTTGGAGTGTCTTGTACTTCTCGGTTTGGGATTAATCTTCTGAGCCGGTCGTGAGCAGCTGAAGGCGTTGGCCATCCTTCACTGGCTGGGGTCATGATGATGCACATAAAATGATGGGATGACAGGATTTTAATTGGCCTTCAACTTCATGGGCTGAATTTTACTGTGGGCTTCGGGATCTCAAGCCCGCACTTGGCAGCAACGGGACAGGCTCGGCGATTTTACCAGAGGCAGCCTCTTATTTGGCCTACTTCAGGCCTGCCATCCAATTAAGGATGGCAGACGGGGTCCTGATGTGGGACGGGAGCTCTGAAGCTTCAGCAGCCCCACTGGGAGATGTGGGTGCTGCTGAGGCAGGCAGGAGACCTCGGGGCAACTCCAGGTAAGAAAATTTGAAAAAATTCAGCAGGCTGAGGGGAACTCCTCTGGGGGAATTGTTGGGGACGCCTACTTTGCCCAGGGCCCACTGACAGCCTCCCCACATGATGAGGGGGCCGCCCCGAAGCTAGCAAAATGCTGCAGCCCTGTGTAATGGCCCTTAATTGGGGCGATAATAATGTAAACTGGTTGCCTGCCCCGTGAAGTGGGCAGTTGATCCACACCCTGGTCCTCCTCCTGCCCAATCACTGGGAAACTTCCCCAGTGGCGGGATTGTGTCAGGGAGCCAGCCCGATGTGGCTCCGCACTATTTTACCAGCACCTACTCCTCTGTTCCCACCACCCAGAGGCCAGTAAAATTCCGCTCATATAATAAAAGCAAAATACCGCGGATGCTGAAATTCTGAAATATGAACAAGAAATGCTGGAAATACTCAGCAGGTCTGGCAGCATCTGTGGAGAGAGAAGCAGAGTTAACGTTTCAGGTCAGTGACCCTTCTTCAGAACTGGCAAATATTAGAAATATGAAAGGTTATAAGCAAGTAAAGCAGGGGTGGGCAAAGAGACAACAAAGGAGAAGGTGCAGATAGGACAAGGTCACAGAATAGCTGACCAGAAGGTCATGGAGCAAAGGCAAACAATTTGTTAATGGTGTGTTGAAAGACAAAGCATTTGTACAGATAGGGTGTTAACAGACTGAAAATTGAACAGCAGCAAGTACAAACATGAAAAAAACCAGTGGGTAAGCAAACTGAACAAACTAAGATGAAATAAAATAAATACAAAAAAAAAAATTAAATATATAAAAAATAAAAATAAATAAATAACTAAAAATAAAAGTAAAATGGGGGGCCCATCATGCTCTGAAATTATTGAACTAAATATTCAGTCCGGCAGGCTGTAGTGTGCCTAATCGGTAAATGAGATGCTGTTCCTCGAGCTTGCGTTGATTCCACCTATCATGTGTCCATCAGGCTCCCTGGTAAAGGTGTGTATCCAATCAGCACCTAGGCCATCTGGTTTAGGAAGATTCCTGGTTCAATCACTGGCTTGTGCTGAATTAGTTGATTTAACCAAGGTGGCAGTAGATCAGCTATAATTCCGTGCCACAGATTAGGAAGGGATTCCTGACACTGTCCAACAGTCCTTGCAGGGTATGACAGTGAACAACATCATACTTCGATAAGAAACTCTGGGCTTGCTGTGACCAGGTTCCAGGCATGCTCTGATCAGGCTCCAGGCCTGCTCTAATCAGGCTATAGGCCTCTTCTGATCAGGCTCCGGGCCTGCTCTCATCAGGTTCCGGGCCTGTTCTGATCAGGCTCTAGGCCTCTTCTGATCAGGTTCTAAGCCTGCTCTGATCAAGTTCCGGGTCTGCTCTGATCAGGCTCTAGGCCTCTTCTGATCAGGTTCTAGGCCTGTTCTGATCAAGATCTGGGTCTGCTCTGATCAGGCTCTAGGCCTCTTCTGATAAGGTTCTAGGCCTGTTCTGATCAAGTTCCGGGTCTGCTCTGATCAGGCTCCGGGCCTGTTCTGATCAGGCTCCGGGCCTGTTCTGATCAGGCTCTGGGCCTGTTCTGATCAAGTTCCAGGTCTGCTCTGATCAGGCTCCGGGTCTGCTCTGATCAGGCTCCGGGCCTGCTCTGATCAGGCTCTAGGCCTCTTCTGATAAGGTTCTAGGCCTGTTCTGATCAAGTTCCGGGTCTGCTCTGATCAGGCTCCGGGCCTGTTCTGATCAGGCTCCGGGCCTGTTCTGATCAGGCTCTGGGCCTGTTCTGATCAAGTTCCAGGTCTGCTCTGATCAGGCTCCGGGTCTGCTCTGATCAGGCTCCGGGTCTGCTCTGATCAGGCTCCGGGTCTGCTCTGGTCAGGCTCTGGGCCTGTTCTGATCAGGCTCCAGGCATGTTCTGATCAGGCTCCGGGCCTGTTCTGATCAGGCTCCGGGCCAGTACTGATCAGGCTCTGGGTCTGCTCTGATCAGGCTCTGGGCCTGTTCTGATCAGGCTCTGGGCCTGTTCTGATCAAGTTCCGGGTCTGCTCTGATCAGGTTCCGGGCCTGTTCTAAGAACAAAGAACAAAGAACAGTCCAGCACAGGAACATGCCATTCGGCCCTCCAAGTCTGCACCGATCTTAATGCCTGCCTAAAGTAACACCTTCTGCACTTCCGGGGCCCATATCCGTCTACTCCCTTCCTATTCATATATTTGTCAAGATGTCTCTTAAACGTCGCTATCGTATCTGCTTCCACCACCTCACCTGGCAGCAAGTTCCAGGCACTCACCATCCTCTTTGTAAAAAACTTGCCCCGCACATCCCCTCCAAACTTTGCATCTCGTACCTTAAACCTATGTCCCCTAGTAACTGACTCTTCCACCCTGGGAAAAAGCTTCTGACTATCCACTCTGTCAATGCTGTTCATAACTTTGTAAACCTCTATCATGTCGCCCCTCCACCTCCGTCGTTCCAGTGAAAACAATCCGAGTTTTTCCAACCTCTCCTCATAGCTAATGCCCTCCAGACCAGGCAACATCCTGGTAAACCTCCTCTGTACCCTCTCCAAAGCCTCCACGTCCTTCTGGTAGTAAGGTGACCAGAATTGCACCTAATATTCTAAGTGTGGCCTAACTAAGGTTCTATACAGCTGCAACATGACTTGCCAATTTTTATACTCTATGCCCCGACCGATGAAGGCAAGCATGCCGTATGCCTTCTTGACTACCTTATCCACCTGCGTTGCCACTTTCAGTGATCTGTGGACCTGTACGCCCAGATCTCTCTGCCTGTCAATACTCCGAAGGGTTCTGCCATTTACTATATACCTCCCACCTGCATTAGGCCTTCCAAAATGCATTACCTCACATTTGTCCGGATTAAACTCCATCTGCCATTTCTCCGCCCAAGTCTCCAACCGATCTATATCCTGCTGTATCCTCTGACAATCCTCATCATTATCCGTAACTCCACCAACCTTTGTGTCGTCCGCAAACTTACTAATCAGACCAGCTACATTTTCCTCCAAATCATTTATATATACTACAAACAGCAAAGGTCCCAGAACTGATCCCTGCGGAACACCACTAGTCACATCCCTCCATTCAGAAAAACACCCATCCACTGATACCCTCTGTCTTCTATGACCGAACAAGTTCTGTATCCATCTTGCCAGCTCACCTCTGATCCCCTGTGACTTCACCTTTTATACCAGTCTGCCATAAGGGACCTTGTCAAAGGCTTTACTAAAGTCCAAATAGATAACATCCACTGCCCTTCCTTCATCAATCATCTTCGTCACTTCCTCAAAAAACTCAATCAAATTGGTAAGACACGACCACCCCTTCACAAAACCATGCTGTCTCTCGCTAATAAGTTTGTTTCTTTCCAAATGGGAGTAAATCCTGTCCTGAATAATCCTCTCTAATAGTTTCCCTACCACTGACGTAAGGCTCACCGGCCTATACTTTCCTGGATTATCCTTGCCACCCTTCTTAAACAAAGGCACAACATTGGCTATTCTCCAGTCCTCTGGGACCTCATCTGTAGCCAATGAGGATGCAAAGATTTCTGTCAAGGCCCCAGCAATTTCTTCTCTTCTCTCCCTCAGTATTCTGATCAAGTTCCGGGTCTGCTCTGATCAGGTTCCGGGCCTGTTCTGATCAGGCTCTGGGCCTGTTCTGATCAAGTTCCGGGTCTGCTTTGATCAGGTTCCAGGCCTGTTCTGATCAGGCTCTGGGCCTGTTCTGATCAGGCTCCGGGCCTGTTCTGACCAGGCTCTGGGCCTGTTCTGATCAGGCTCTGGGCCTGTTCTGATCAGGCTCCGGGGTTGTTCTGACCAGGCTCTGGGCCTGTTCTGATCAGGTTCCGGGCCTGTTCTGATCAAGTTCCGGGTCTGCTCCGATCAGGCTCCAGGTTTGATCTGATCAGGTTCCAGGCCTGCTCTGATCAGCAGTCACTGCGGTCTAAGCAGCAGCTGCTACAATAATGTTCCTTGAATAAAATGTTCCTGTGTAGCCAGCAGGAACAGGAATGCTCCTACCAGGTCCACAGCACTCTAGAAGGCTGCTGCTATCCCATTCTTGGCACCCCATCTCCCCACCCCCCCCACCCGACCCCCTGCTGCTTCCAGGTGTCTTTTCCCCTACCCACCCCCACAGTTTTGAAATCTCACTACGCCATAGTAAAAATAATGTAACATTAAACATTGATAAATTAGCTTGAAATTCCTTCATTCTATTCAAGCGGTTAACCAAACGCGGTAAAGCATTCATTAAATAGCAGTTGTTGGATCTTCATACAAACCCCCTCCTGCATTCAGTGCTATTACTGCACAGTGTAAATTCAAGCTCAAAATGGCAGCTGACGTGTATTGTGATCGTATGAATTTGCTTACCAAACTTCCAATATACAGAAGTAGCCTTAAATTGGTACCACACCACTCGAGTTTGAAAGAAAAGAAATCATTTGCATTATGTCGCACTTTTTGTTACCTCATGACATCCAATTGTGCTTTCGAGCCAATAAATTAATTCTGACGTGTAGTCACAGTTGTAATGCAGAAAACCAGCCAATTTGTACACAGCAAGCTCCCACAAACTGCAAATGTTATAATGAGCAGATAATCAGCATTTTAGTGATGTTCCTTGACCAGGTAATCTGTGTTATGTGTTTTTTGAGGGATACAAATTGGGCAGGATTCCTCTGCTCCTCTTTGAAATAGTGTCATGGGATATTTAATGTCCACCTGAGAGAACCTGAGAGAACCTGGGTGTCCTTGCTCATGAGTGATTAAAAGCTGGTATGCAGGTGCAGCAAGCAATTAGGAAGGCAAATAGTATGTTGGTTTTCATTGCAAGAGGATTTGAGTACAGGAGTAAAGATGTCTTGCTGCAACTGTATAAAGCCTTGGTGAGACTGCACCTGGAGTATTGTGTACAGTTTTGGTCTCCTTATCTAAGGAAGGATATACTTGCCATAGAGGGAGTGCAGCGGAGGTTGACCAGACTATTCCCTGGGATGGTGAGTTTGTCATATGAGGAGAGATTGCAAAAACTGGGCCTGTATTCTGTAGAGTTTCGAACAATGAGAGGTGATCGCATTGAAACTTACAAAATTCTTACAGAGCATGACAGGATAAATGTGCCTAAAGTCCTCGAGGTGGCCAACATCCCCAGCATATACACCCTACTGAGCCAGCGACGCCTGAGATGGCTTGGCCATGTGAGCCGCATGGAAGATGGCAGGATCCCCAAGGACACATTGTACAGCGAGCTCGTCACTGGTATCAGACCCACCGCCTGTCCTTGTCTCCGCTTTAAAGACGTCTGCAAAAGCAACATGAAGTCCTGTGACATTAATCACAAGTTGTGGGAGTCAGTTGTCAGCGATCGCCAGAGCTGGCGGGCAACCATAAAGGCGGGGCTAAAGTGTGGCGAGTCAAAGAGACTTAGCAGCTCGCAGGAAAAAAGTCAGAAGCGCAAGGGGAGAGCCAACTGCATAACAGCCCTGACAAACAATTTTATCTGCAGCACCTGTGGAAGAGTCTGTCACTCTAGAATTGGCCTTTATAGCCACTCCAGGCGCTGCTTCACAAACCACTGACCACCTCTAGGCGCTTACCCATTGTCTCTCGAGACAAGGAGGCCAAAGAAGAAGAAGGATGTTTCCTCTGGTGAGTCTAGAACAGGGTTGTCCAACCTTTTAGGGCGGAGGGCAACATTACAATGTTTGCTTGGCCCGAGGGCCGGTGAGCAAATTTCAAAAGATAAAGGCATTAAAAATTTACCTTACTAATAAAAACAACAACAAATGTGCATTTTTGTGAAGAAGCTTTAAATGAGAAGACTAAGTTATTGACTTTCTCGTCACTATATTGAAAACTGATTTAGTGACATACTTGGCATTGTTTTTGCTTGCATAAGTAGTCAATCTCTGCTCGCACACTTAATATAGCAATGCAGAGTATTCTGGATAGATATATATCTGTCAGGAGTGATCTTGATCTCTGTCTCATTCTCTGTCTCTCTCTCTCCCTGTGTTCCCCCATCTCTGTGTCGTCCTCGCTCTCTGTGCTCCACCCCCTCTTTCCCCATCCTCTCTCTGTCCTCACCTCTCTGCCCTCTCTCTGTTCCCCCCCCTCTCTGTTTTCTCCTCTCTCTATCTGCTTCCCCTCCCTCTCTCTCTATTCCTCCTCTCTCTCTGTTCCCTCCTCTCTCACTGTCCCCCTCTCTCTCTTTGTTCCCCCCTCTCTCTGTCCCCCTCGCTCTCTTTGTTCCCCCCTCTCTTTTCCCCTCCTCACTCTCTCTCTCTTATCATGAAGACACCCCCTGCCAAGAATGAAGCATATTCATTTTGTCATATGAGCATTAATTTTAAACTGTTGCTGGACTGAAAAGATAACTTGTTTAAAGGAATCACAGCAGTGGTTGGAAACATTTGCATACTAAGAGACACTTCCCTGGACAGACAATAGAACTGCCCCCTGATCCAATTAAGACAAAAGGATTTTGATCACCAGATATTGAATGTAGAACAAGCCAGCATTCCATTGCCCCCGCCCCCCCACCACTGCGGGTGTCTGCTAAGATGAAGGGAATCCACAAAAACGCAGGAGTGTGTTAAAAAACAGCTAGTCACCTTACTAACCTGCTGGCCCAGGTTTGGTTTTGAACTGCTAACAGGCCAGTTTGGGTCAGCCTGCAACTGAACTTGAAGACAGAGCCTCTTTCCTGCCTGGCTCTCTCTCTCTCTCATGAAGTTCCAGATCCACTGAAGTCACTTAAACCTCAAGAGAGAAGATCCCTACATCAAAACAAGTTTGAAAATGTGCACTGGGCCCCAACGAAATGGCAAGATTTAACTGCAATCAAAGACTCTACATTGAACTTAAAGGACAGTAAATGACCTCCAGCTATTGCTTCAAACTTTTCCCCTTTCTTCTTGCTCCTTTCCTGCCTCTATCTGCATGTGTGTTTATCACGTATGCATGCTAGCATGGTCGCGTTGCGTATTCATAGTAGTTTTAACCGACTTAGAGTTTTAAGGTTAATAAACTTACACCTTTCTTGTTTAAATCTAAGAAAACCTGTGTGGTTGATTTATTTGCCTTACAATTGGAGAGCAGTGAAGAAGGATTCACTGAGGGGGAGTTAAAACACGGTGTTTTAAAAATTAAACCTTGTTACGGTCAAACCAGGCAAAGGCTGAGAGGGAACCCCTAGACCCCTTCCTCATCTGGTTGTAACAGAAATTTGGAAACTAGCATCTGGATTCGACCCACAGACAAATGAGAAATTGGAAGTGGGAAGCCAAATTGATCTCAATCAAGAAGAGAAAAGATTTTAATACAGGTTTTCTTGTGGTTGTGTGTGCTTGAATACTAGCATGTCTGCGACTGAAGCCAGTAACTCCCCAAGCCAGGGTGAAGTAACTTGGGATAAGTTAAAAGCACTGTCTATGGAGGAGTTGAGAAATATGTCTGAGCAGTGTGGGATCACTGTACAAGCCAAGGCTAGAAAATCTGAACTCCTTAGACTAGTGACCAACCATTGTTCCCTTGAATCTGAAGAAGCAGAAACAGGGTTAGAAAAAGACTCCAACAGGGTATTGCTAGCAAAGCTACAATTGGAACAGAGGAAATTTGAATTTGAAGAAAGAAAAAGAGACAGGAGAGAAAGAGAGAAAGAAAGAAACTTTCAGAAGGAACATGAAGAGACAGAGGAGAGAGAGAAAGCAAGAGAGCCTTCCATAGGAATGCAAGGAGAGAGAGAGCTGAGGTGGCTTGAGTTAACTAGGGGGTGACAGAGTAACCCCAGTGAAAGCATGGCCAATATGGAGAATCGTAATTCGGGCTGGGTACAGAATTATTAAAAATTTTCCCAATTGATTCCGAAATTCCAAGAGGGAGACGTGGAAGCATTTTTTGTATCTTTTGAAAAACTTGCAAGGCAGTTAAAGTGGCCAACTGACTCTTGGACTCTCTTGCTACAAAGCAAGTTTATAGGAAAAGCCCATGAGGTTTATTCCCTGTTTCCAGATGAGAGTTCATCCATTTATGAACTGATAAAAAATGCTATCCTCGGGGCAAGCTGATCAAACTTACTTGGAGTTTGAGAGAAGTAAGCAGCTGACTTTTGACCAGTGGCTGAGGGCTATTAAAGTGCAGCCCAGCTGTGAAAATCTGAGAGAGGTAATTTTGCTCAAGGAATTTAAAAACTCTCTCCCACTCTCCACAAAGACACAAGTAGAGGAACTGAAGGTTCATAGAGCCCGGCAAGCCACAGTTCTGGCTGATGAGTTTGCTTTGATCTACAAGTCAGTTTTCCAGGGGAAAACCTTTCCTAGTCACCCCCACAAATCTGAAAAGGACAAAGGAGGAGAAGAAGATAGAAGCCCAAGCAGTCCTGTGAGGGAAAGAAAAGCAGGAGATACAGGGGGCCCTCCTCCAGCCAAAAAGGAAGGTGCTGTAAGTAGGAGTGAGACCCGGAGACCTGTGTGCTTCCATTGTAATAAAGCAGGT
The DNA here is from genome assembly GCF_036365525.1 of Heterodontus francisci. Lineage (NCBI taxonomy): Eukaryota > Metazoa > Chordata > Chondrichthyes > Heterodontiformes > Heterodontidae > Heterodontus > Heterodontus francisci. Next base: position 26,967,888 of record NC_090371.1, on the reverse strand, counting down.
CATCTAAGAGCTGACTGCTGGAAACTAACGGGTTAATCAGGGCACATCCGCTCAGTGAAGGAGTAAGGACCCTGATGGAAAGCACAGCAGAACAAGCTGTGGCTTTAACTGCAGCAGTTGTAAAACCCAGAAAGCATACTGCTGCGAGTACAAGAACATTTAATTGGGTTCCTGAAGGCTATCAGGATTTTGTATCTGAAGGGAGAGTAACCCCATACTCCTTGAGTGGGGCAAGAAAGCCCAAAGTAATCCTCAAGGACACAGGGGCCACTAGATCCTTTTTACTGGGAAAAGGCCTGACCTTTCCCCCAGAGAGTGCAGTAAACACCAGAATGGTGGTGAATGGTATTGGAGGGCAATGTTCGCCTGTACCTTTACACTGGGTGCACTTGGAGTGCGACCTAGTTTCGGGACAGGTGACCATAGGGATTGTCCCTAGTTTGCCTGTGGACAGGGTTGATCTGCACCTAGGTAATGATCTGGTGGGGGCGAAGGTGGTAGCTTCCCCAGCAGTGAAAGAGAGACCACAGGAGGTCAGAGAGCCAGGGCAGTGGCGGGAGATGGTCTTATGCAGTTTCCCTGCATGTGTAGTGAATCGGGCCATGATCAAACCAGCTCCCCAAAGGAGACTGAATTGACCCTGCAGGCAGATGACCATGAGGTCTGTCTGTCTGAGACTTTCTTTGGAAAGTTAGGAGACCCAGGGAATGAATTAAATGAATCTTCCCTAGCCGAGGCTCAGAGAGCCGACCCAGTACTGAGAGAGTTACCACAGTCGGCGCAGTCTGAAATTGAAGCAGAGGGAGTCCCTGACTGCTACTATTTAAAGAATGAGGTACTGATGAAGAAGTGGAATTCTGCTCACAGACTAAAGGGCAAGGAGTGGACAGTGATTCACCAGTTAGTGGTGCCACAGAGGTACCGGAGAGAAATATTAAGAATGGCCCAAGAGATTACAGTGTCGGTATATGAAAAACCAAAGCCCGTATAAGACAGCAGTTTGACTGGCCAAAGCTCCACAAAGATGTGGTGGAGTACTATAGGAGTTGCCACATGTGCCAGGTTGAGGAGATACCCCAACCTACAGTGAAATCTACACCCCTAAGTCCTGTATCGGTGTTTGGAGGACCCTGCAGCAGAGGGCTGGTGAATTGTAAGGGACCCCTGTCGAGAACAAAAGGGGACAGGTAGGCACAAGGCTGGCAAAAGGTTAGACAGGAAATGGGAAAAAGGGATGAAGAGGGCAGGTTAAAGGAAGTCCGGGAGGAGTCCCAAATGGAAATCCCTACTGTCTGGTCAGCCAACCCCGAAATGTTTGAAAAATTAGACCCCACATCCTGCTATGTAAATACAGGCATCAGAGGCACCCCACCAGAATTGCTAACTGCATTACAAGAACCTGCACAGACAAAGAAAGTCTTTAAGAGGACAGAGAAACCATTGGTGGGGGGGGGGGGCGGGGGGTGGTGAAGCCTCACCAAGTCAAAGTGCCGCAGGAGAGTGCAGTAGAATCTGGATAAATAGCTGGAAACAGGAGTGCCCCAGAGGATAAAGGGATGATAATAAGAGAATTCTCCCCACAGTCAGGAGAAAAGGGAACCAACCATCCCCTAAGATGAAAAGCCCTTGCATGACTCATCAAAACACTGAAAGAGAGTTCAGAGTGGATCCATCCACTGCCGATGCCCATGAGCAGAACTCTGATCTACAACCCTCCCCCTGCAGACTTCAACAGGAACAAAGATGCCCTAGGCAGTCATGGAAATGTGCAAACTGAAAAAATCACGAAAAATCACATATTTATTGGGATGCCAAAAAAGGCAGTTTAAAGCAACATTGCTACCAATAAAAGACAGGCTGTAACAATTTTTAGGATTTCTGAATGACTGAGAATGAATGAGATAGATGCATATGTGTTTTTCTATGCCTACTCCTCTCTATTCTCTTTTAATGAAATGCTCTTCCAAAAATCACATTTCATTCCACTGGATATGGAGGGGTCATGAAGACCCCACCTGCCAAGAATGAGGCATATTAATTTTGTCACATGAACATTAATTTTAAACTGTTCCTGGACTGAAAAGATAACTTGCTTAAAGAAATCACAGCAGTGGCTGGAAATTTTGTATACTAAGAGACACTTCCCTGGACAGACAATAGAACTGCTCCCTGATCCAATTAAGACAAATGGATTTTGATCACCAGACATTGAATGTGGAACAAGCCAGCATTCCATTGCCCCCCCCAACCAACACCCCCCCCCACCACCCCCCCACCCTCCCCACTGCAGGTGTCTGCTAAGATGAAAGGAATCCACAAAAACGCAGGAGTGTTTGTTAAAAAACAACGAGTCAAATTACTCACCTGCTGGCCCACGTTTGGTTTTGAACTGCTAACAGAATAATTTGGGTCAGCCTACAACTGAAAACTGAACTTGAAGAAAGAGCCTCTCTCCTGCCTGGCTCTTTCTCTCTCTCTCACGAATTTCCAGAGAAGACTCCTACATCAAAACAAGTTTGAAAGCGTGAACTGGGCCCCAACGAAACGGCAAGTTTTAACTGCAATCAAAGACTCTACACTTAACTCAAAGGAGGGTTGTGGTTGTTTTTCAGATTGGAGGCGGGTGACCAGTGGGGTGCCACAGGGATCTGTGCTGGGCCCTCTGTTGTTTGTCATATATATTAATGACTTGGATGTGAATGTAGGGGGCATGATTAGTAAGTTTGCAGGTGACACCAAAATTGGTGGTATAGTGGACAGAGAAGAAGGTTGTCTAAGGTTACAACAGGATATAGATAAACTGGGAAAGTGGGCAAGGGATTGGCAAATGGAATTTAATGCAGACAAGTGTGAAGTGATGCATTTTGGGAAGTTAAACCAGGGCAGGACATATACAGTGAATGGCAGGGTCCTGGAGAGTGTTGTTGAGCAGAGAGACCTTGGGGTTCAAGTACATAGTTTCCTGAAAGTGGCAACACAGGTAGACAGGGTGGTGTAGAAGGCGTATGGCATGCTTGCCTTCATCGGCCGAGGCATTAAGTACAAGAGTTGGGACATCATGTTACTGTTGTACATGACGTTGGTTAGGCCGCATTTGGAGTACTGTGCAGTTCTGGTCACCGCACTACAGGAAAGATGTGATTAAGCTAGAGAGGGTGCAGAAAAGATTCACAAGGATGTTGCCTGGTTTGGAGGGCTTGAGTTATAAAGAGAGATTGGATAGGCTGTGTCTGTTTTCCCTGGAGTGAAGGAGGCTGAGAGGGGACATGATAGAGGTATATAAAATTATGAGAGGCATAGATAGGGTAGATAGCCAGAGTCTGTTTCCCATGGTAGGGGTGACTAAAACTAGAGGGCATAGATTTTAGGTGGGAGGGAGGAGATTTAAAGAGGATCACAGGGGTAAATTTTTCACACAAAGAGTAGTGGGTAACTGGAATGAGCTGCCAGAGGAGGTGGTGGAGGCAGGAACAGTAGCGACATTTAAGAGGCAACTGGACAGGTACTTGAATGAGCAAGGCATAGAGGGATATGGAATTAATGCAGGCAGGTGGGATTAGTATAGATAGGCATTATGGTCGGCATGGACGTGGTGGGCTGAAGGGCCTCTTTCTTTGCTGTACGACTCTATGACGCTATGAAAGTAAATGACCTCCAGCTATTGCTTTAAACTTTCCCCCTTTATTCTTGCTCCTTTCCTGCCTCTATCTGCATGTGTGTTTATCGTGTATGTATGCTCGCATGGTCATGTCGCGTATTCGTAGTAGTTTTAACCGACTTTGAGTTTTAAAGTTAATAAACTTACACCTTTCTTGTTTAAATCTAAGAAAACTTGTCTAGTTGATTTCTTTGCCTTACAATGGGCGAGCAGTGAACAAGGATTCTCTGAGCAGGAGCTAACAACATGGTGTTTTAAAAATTAAACCCTGTTACAGTCAAACCAGGCAAAGGCTGAGAGGGAACCCCTAGACCCCTTTCTCAACTGGTCGTAACATTCCCTTTTCCCCCCTCTCTATTTTGCCCTCTCTGTTTCCCCTCCATCTCTCTGTTACCCCTCTCCCTCTGACCCCCTCTCTCTTTGTTCCCCCTTCTCTCTCTGTCCCCCTCTCTCTTTGTTTCCCCCCTCCTCTCTCTCTGTTCCCCTCTCTCCCTTTGTTTCCCTTCCTTCACTCTCTCTCTCTCTCTCTCCCTGACAGTTGCACTGTGCGGGAGCGCTCAGCACGGCAGCTTTGTAGTTGGTCAGTGTGTTTAAAAACATCGCACTGAGTTTCACATCTGACAGCTGCTGAAACAGGAATGCGTTTCCCAACATCGGACAGATTCGAAGTTTTCTGGCGGATTTTTAGAAAAAGTTGAAAACCCCGAATCTGTCATAGTAGGGAAGCACGTTCCTGCTTCAGCAGCTGTCGCTGTGAATCTGACAGTGCAATGTTTCTAAAAAGGCCGCTCTGCAAGAAGAAGACAAAGGGAAATTTCCCATCTCCAGTCACGGAGCCCTGGCAAGGATGAGGAACAGCCCCGGGTACAGTTTACACCCACAGGCCGGTTGGAAACATTTGGTGGGCCGGATCCGAGCCCACGGGCCATATGTTGGACAACCCTTGTCTAGAACTAGGAGACACAGTCTCGGAATAAGGGGCAGGCCATTTACGAGTGAGTTGAAGAGGAATTTCTTTACTCAGAGGGTGGTGAATCTCTGGAATTCTCTAACCCAGAGGGCTGTGAAAACTCAATCATTGAGCATGTTCAAGACAGAAATCGACAGATTTCTGAAAACTAACGACATTAAGGGATATGGGGATAGTGGGGAAAGGTGGCGTAGAGGTAGATAATGAGCCATGATCTGTTTGAATGGCGAAACAGGCTCAACGGGCCGAATGGCCTACTCCTGCTCCTATTTCCTATGAACAAACAGGGCCTCAGATTAATGTCTCATGTTAAAGACGGCATCTCCAACAGTGCAGAACTCCCTCGGTACCGCACCAGGACCATCAGCCTGGATTTTGTGCTCAAGTCTCTGGAGTAGAACTTGAAGCCATAACCTTCTGACTGAGGTGAGTGCGCTACCCCTGAGTCACAGCTGACACCGCTCAGTGGGTTTAAAAGTAAACTGTGCCACACCAGTAGGATAATCTAAAACCAGTTAACAATAATTCTGCTGTGACTTAAAATAAATACTTGCAGTAATACAGCACCTTATCACCTCTCAGAAACATCCCATGCGATGAATCACCTTGAAACAAAGTGACTGTTGTTATGTAAGCATGCACAGTAGCCAATTTGTAGCCAAATCTCTCAAACACCAATTCGTCAAATGATCATTAATCAGTTTTTTGGTGACGTTGGCTGAGAAAGCAATGCAAGCATCCCCAGTGCTTAGATAATAATGATCTAATTGGGAAAAGTCAACGTGGATTTATGAATGGGATTTATGAATGGGAAATCATGTTTTGACGAAGCTGTTGGAGTTTTTTGAGGATGTTACTAACAGAATTGATAAAGGGGATTTGGTGAACGTGGTATATTTGGATTTTCAGAAGGCTTTTGATAAAGTCATTAGCTAAATTAAAGCCCATGGGATAGGAGGTAGTATACTGGCATGGATTAAGGATTGGTTCACAGACAGAAAGCAGACAGCAGGAATAAACGATTCATCCTTGCATTGGCAGGCTGTGACTAGTGGGGTACTGCAGGGATCAGTGCTTGGCCCCAGCTGTTCACAATATACATCAATGATTTGGATGAGGGGATCAAATGTATCATTTCCAAGTTCAAGGATGACAGAAAACTGGGTGGGACTGTGTGTTGTAAGGAAGATGCAAAGCAGCTTCAAGGGGATTTGGACAGACTTAGTAAGTGGGCAAGAAGATGGTAGATGGAATATAATGTGGAAAAATGTGAGGTTATCCACTTTGGTAGGAGGAATAGATGTGCAGAGTATTTTTTAAATGGTAAGAGATTAGAAAGTGTAGATGTACAAAGGGACCTGGGTGTCCTTGTCAAAAAGTCACTGAAAGCTAACATGCAGGTGCAGCAAGCAATTAAGAAGGCTAATGGTATGTTAGCCTTTATCACAAGAGGATTTGAGTATAGCAGTAATGAAGTCTTGCTTCAGTTGTATAAAACCTTGGTTAGACCGCACCTGGAGTACTGTGTGCAGTTTTGGTCCCCTTACCTTCAGAAGGATATTATTGCCATAGACGGAGTGCAACGTAGGTTCACCAGACTTGTTCCCAGGATGGTGGGACTGTCCTATGAAGAGAAATTAGGGAAACTGGGACTGTATTCTCTGGAGTTTTGAAGAATGAGAAGTGATCTCATTGAAACCTTCAAAATACTTAAAGCGATAGGCAGGGTCGATGCAGCTAAGATGTTTCCTTGGTTGGGGAGTCTAGAACCAGGGTACACAATTTCAAAATAAGGGGGAAGCCACTTAGGACCGAGATGAGGAGAAATTTCTTTACTCAGAGGGTTGTGAATCTTTGGAATTCTCTACCCCAGAGGACTGTGGAAGCTCAGTCATTGAGTATGTTTAAAGCAGAGATTGACAGATTTCTAAATACAAATGACATAAGGGGATATGGGGATAATGTGGGAAAAAGGCATTGAAGTGGATGATCAGCCATGATCGTATTGAATGGCGGGGCAGGCTCGATGGGCTGAATGGCCTACTCTTGCTCCTATGTTCCTATGTTTGGGATGTCCTAAGACTGTGAAAGGCACTGTATAAATACAAGTCTTTCTTTCCTTTTTTTTATTCATTCATGGGATGTGGGTGTCGCTGGCCAGGCCAGCATTTATTGCCCATCCCTAATTGCCCTTGAGAAGGTGGTAGTGAGCTGCCTTCTTGAACAGCTGCAGTCCATTTGTTGGCAGTGAAATGCCAGTATAAGTGAGGCTTGAACTCAGGAACTCATAGGGGAATGTGCTATCAACCAAACAAAGCTGGAACCAATCTCAGCGTTGTACGGAGTCCCTTGATAAAATGAAATGAATTAAGTTTTATCTTCTCATTTCAGACCATGACTATTGGAGATGTCGTCTACAAGAGAGTCAGCAAGAGAATCAGTTGAAACCATTGCAGAACATGTCATGTAGCTAATTGTATATCATCGTATAGTTTTAAAATAAAACCTATGCTACTGTCCAATGACTTGTCTGAATTTTATTTATCTCTTTAGTAACATGTATTTTAAATCATATTTAACACCTTCCACTACTGAGGTGAGTCTTAACTACAGTGAATCAAGGGAGCGGTTTTAAAGGGAAAAAGATCCCTGACAGTAACTAACCAAGCAGCAGTCCATTAGCTCTCAGTGTCAGGGTAGATTCCCATAGAATCCTTGTGTATGACTTTAGATTCCTTCTTACTGCATTGCAACACACTCCATGTCACATACAGATCTATGAGCAATGCCAGGACTTTGATAAGCACCTTCACTATTCCTAGGGACATTTGAGTGCCATGTTGCTAAGCTTCGCTTTCAATGTGCACAATAATCATTTGTCTCTGCATCCCTTTCAGGCAGTTGCAATAATCCACAATGGTCACCATCTCAGTCGCTTCTGGAATATCAAGCCCCTTGTACTGTGCTATATTAGATAGAAGTAGCTGGTTAGTTTCTTCAGGCTACTGGCAGCCCCTCTGCATCCTCTGATTTGGGTCTGCTGATGAATGCTGAGGTGTCCAGCAGTTTTTCCTCCACCATATTGCCTAGCAACTTCTGCTACTATCTAATTCCTGTTTGCTACATCAAAAGATAGATGTGGGCAATGACCTGCACCCATCCGACTATTATTAAAGAAAGGTTATTTAATAATGGCACAATGAACAAATCATTAGACTTAACAATGATATTTGAAAGCCTGTATTCTTTGACACCTATCTAATTGAAACGTACAAATAAAAGAAACTGTAGACATAATTTAATCCTTTCGCAGTCCTGGTAGAGGAACACCACGTGCTGGCATACAAAAAGGGAACATCAGTTGTGCAGCATAGTACACTCATTACATAGCTCACTGAGTTTTCTTAAGGAAGACCATACATTTATGCAAGCAGCTTTCATGACTTACAAAGTGGTTTACAATGAAGGACAACAACAACATGGATTTATATAGGAAAAGCAAAATACTGCAGATGCTGGAAATCAGTAATAAAAATAGAAAGTGCTGGAAATACTCTGCATGTCAGGCAGCACCTGTGGAGAGAGAAGCAGAGTTAACGTTTCAGGTCTGTGACCTTTCATCATCGTTCTGTCGATGTGGCAGTTAATTTGCGAACTGAAACAAGACAAATGACCAGTTAATCTGCTTTAGCACTGTTCATTGAAGCATAAACATTGGCCAAGATACCAGCGGAATCTTGCAAGGTTGCAGATGCCTCTTCTGGTTCAGATGTTCAGCTGTATAGAATAGGCATTATGCTCATTTGGGTGTGATCTGCAAAGCTAAATATAATTAAATTTTCATGAAAAACGATACATTGTGATTTGAACAGCATAGCTTGTACATTCAAAAAAAAATGAGTTGTGGTGTTTTCCCTGATCTCCTTTCATCCTTCATTTGTTTCTTAACCATACCATCCCACTTGAGTTGAAATTAAGGTTGAACAGGGTCTCCTAATCTGATTCATTTCTTTTCTTAAAACTGTACAATTCCTTACGTGCCTCAATGTCACCCTCATACAAGTCTCAGGTTTTTAAAACCAACGAGTGAATCATTACTTTCTTATTTATTCTATCTTCTCTTTTCAAATTTTCCGGGGGGTTTTTGCACAATGAGCTTTGGCCCGTCCCTTTGTTTCTCAATAAAAATTACAACAATCACCTGTGTTTTATTAATTCTCTTCCCCAGCCCTAGGAAAATGAGTCCCATTATAGTGTCAAAAAATTGAGTCCAATTATAGAGGCCTGAACAAATAATCCAGAAAATGTGAGGCAAAATCGCACCATGGCAGTTTGAGAGTTTACATTCAGTTTAAAAATTCTGTAAATTGTCAATGAAATGCAATTGGTTCATAATTACTTTAAGGAAGGAAATCTGCTTTCCTACCTGGCCTAGACTCCAGAACCACACCAATGTGTTTGGCTCTTAACTGCCCTCTGATGTGGCCTAGCAAGTTACTCAGTTGTGTCAAAATTTTACTGATGGGCAATAAACACCAGCCTTCCTGGCAATGGTCGCATGCTAAGATTTTTTATTATAAACTGCTTCCTTATTTTAGAGCAGCTAGCTCAGAAGAGACAATCCACAAATCATTCTGGTCTGTATCACTGACTGGGTCAACAGTCAAGCCCTAATGCTTTAAAGGGAGGGCCTATTGATATAATAAATTCAAAATCCTGAAGATGCTGGAAATCTGAAATTAAAAAAAGTAAGTGCTGGAAATACTCAGCAGATCTGGCATCATCTGTGGAGAGAGAAGCAGAGTTAACGTTTCAGGTCTGTGACCTTTCATCAGAACTGGCAACCTATTGATATATGTTGCATTGCAAGTGAAAGTCAGTGTTGTAGCTGAAAACGGATGGACAATTGGAGCTTTCTGACTGAGATGGACAGATTGTGTTCAGTAACAGTATCAAGGAATACAGAGCTAAGGCAGGTAAATGGAGTTGAGGTACAGATCAGCCATCATTTAGTTGAATGGCAGGGCAGGCCTGAAGTGGCTGAATGGTCTACTCCCTTCCTGTGCTTTTATGAGCCATCTATCTGTGAATGTTGAAGATTTGGATAACCTATCTCCTGACATTTATTAATAACAACAATACGTCGAAGGACACATTACCTCTTGCATATTTCCATTGGTCACATACGTATTGTGGCCGTTTCTGGTGAGACTGCCAGTTTAATGCCACGCTAGTGGCAGTTTTGTGTGGCACATTCATGCCCTTGGGGAACTAGGTTGAAAAGCAAAGGGCTATGGGAAAAAGGCAGGGAGTGGGACTAAGTGAGTTGCTCTTGCAAAGAGCCAGCGCGGATACTGTGCTGTAACCTTTCTTTGATTCTATGATTAATGTGGCAGTTCAGTTAATCACAATCTTAGTGCAGTCTTGCATTTTTCTGCAGATTAGGCCTTCCCAATCTTTCCTCCTGTTGACTATAACCAATTAATCTGATCACCTAGAGAGAGGACAATTCCACCTGTGGCATACCTAAGAGCCCAGTGCCCTCCTGTGCAACAGCAGTCCTTTTGTACTCTTTCAGAGTTGGGAATGGCGCCTTGTATAGGAGACTGTAAAAATAGAAGACTATGTACTGGACAAAATAACTATAACCATTAATTGGCATGTATACTTCATTCTGAATTTCTGTACACATTTGTCCTCAACCAGGTTATCTTTGATCACTCAGTAGATAGGCTGAATGGTACATACGAACATACAAATTAGGAGCAGGAGTCGGTACAGAAGATGTATTGGTAGATCTGCTTTGATAAAACTAACTATACATAAGTCCATAATGCACAAAATTTCCAAGGATGATCTCTCAGCCTACTTGCCCATGTTGAAATCTTTATAGTATGAGGGGATAACTGTCAAATACAGCCATAGCTAATGGGCACCACAGGACAACTGTAGCTTCACTGACCTTAATATCAAAATTGCAATGTAATGTTTATTGTTGGTACTCATTTTTCATTTAGTTAGGGTGTAGTCTTTATTAGTATCAACTCTTTCCTTAGTGGTGCTTTTGTTGCCCTGGTGGTGCTACTATTCACCACTTTAGTGTAAAATAGGACAGGTATGAAGTAGAGTTGACAATTGAGTAGAGTTTTGATAGGGTAAACCTTTTGTTTTCTGTAGAATCATTTATCAATTGATTTTTTAATTGAAGTTTAACCAGACTTGATTGTTGTGGTAAAACACTGGCATCCTTCTCTGAATTCCTCTGGAAATATCATGATTTCAATTAACAGGCCCTTATTTTCTCCTGAATTCCACCAGGCTGCCCAGATGAAGATCCCATAAATTGTCCCTTTCGGTTACTTTTTACTAATCTATCTAGTGTTTTTTTTTTAAAGGTATTAGTTAAAAGATTTTACCTAAATCTTGTTTGCAGTGTTTAAGTTCATTTTCCTTTCTATGTGATAAAGGGGCTTTTCTGCATTTCTGGTCCTCCATAGTTGATTGTGGTTTGTTGGTTGGAACTAGCTTAAGCTGGGCAATAAGTTCATGTAGTTTTTCTTTTGTAGGGAATAATTTTGATTACTATAAATTCTCAATACATTTCTAAATGATTTGGGTAGGGTGGTAACAAGAAAGCTGAAAATTGCTGTCGAGAAAACCTAAGACTACTTGGAATGAAGTTGCGTTCATAAAGGAAAACTTTCTTGTTAGACAAACTTCTTATACTTTGATAAGAATTGTGTAATTATAGGACTTAACTTTATGCTGCTTTTGGCATAGTATAAAGGCTATTCATGTAGCTTGGTAGTCAGTCTTTGACTAATATAGTAATATTCAGGTAGATGGTACTGGTTTTTTTTTTTATGGATTGTATCAGTAAACTGTTACCATTTTGGTCTCCTATTTATGGAGTGAAATGTTACTTAATTCTTTGAGTCACATGAGTGAGATTCATTCTGAGTAAGTACTGCTTTTAAGAATGCAGGGGAAGAAAGGTCTTTCCCTAGTATGTTGAAATGAATCTCCATCTTCAGACCCTATCTAACTGTAATTAATTGTTGAAGTTGTAGTTTTAGTAACTGTTAACTAGATAATGGTTAAACTAACCCTGAATTTCTCTAGTATAGTTGAAAGATCTGTTGAATTAATACTTGTCTTGCTTATTTGTGTCTTGTAATGCAATGTTATAACAAATAAGCTGCTGGTAAGGTAAATTGTCTTTACACATTGGTATGTTTTAGTATTTAAAAGCACCATATGTTATCCTTGGCACTTAAATTGGATTGCCCATTATGAATTGGGAAACTTTGAACGAATCAAGTTATAGCTTGTGGTTTTTTTTCCATTTCATTTTAAACGAAGCTTGTTCCAGGCCCTCAATTAGTCACTTTCACATCTGTGCTTGTGTGGGTATTAGTGGCCACTAAAGTAGATGTACTTGCCATTATTAAGTCATTAGAAATGTCTCTCTCTCTCTCTTGAGGATAAGAATGCCACCTTTTTCATTATGAAATGGACATGTCATTAAATTGACTAATAACAGCTCATTGTCTTGGGGAAAGTATTAGAATCCTAAGAAGTTGATTAAATCACTTCTTACAATATTTGAAGTAATTTTTAGTTTTTATGGGTGGGATGTCTTAAATTTATAGAATTTCAGGGAAATAACTTTGACAAGATCAGTGGCTGTGATGGGCCAAATTTATAAAAACTAGTACAATGTGTAATTAACTCCCACAGCCATTAATTACAGTGCACTGCACCAACTTTGCATGGTTTTTTTTTTTTTGAGGGCCAAATAATAACAGACCCAAATACAAAGGAACTTGGCTAATGGGTTGACTACTGAGAAATAGTATTTATAACTTTACTGGTGCCACGTGAAGCTAAAAGGGAACCGTAAACAAAAACCCCTCTACAGTTGAGAGGTACTGCTAGATTACTTATGTACATGCTGCAGTACAGAATGTGACCACAATAAGGAATGATATTTTAGTTAGATCTTGGCCTGTATTTACCAGTGCTTAATCCTTCTGGTTAATCACACCTGGAATTCTTTGAATAACCCTTGGTTTTACAGCAAGGATATCCAGGCATTGGAGGCAATGCAATAAAACTCTTGCCTAGCTCAAGACATCTGACCCATAGAGTAAATGCCCAAGATTACTTTCCTCCAGCAATAAGTGCCTTGTTTGGCAAATAGTTCATTGAAACCTCAATGTTTGCAATTGCATTGTTTCAAAATTAGTTTAGAGGGCAGGTCCACAATCCATGTAGGCTTGATTAGCTTTGTACTGACTCAATATTTCAAAATTGGGTGGATTTTATTTTTTAGGAATTTAGTGTTTGGACTGTGGAATCACCTCTGGTCCTTTTACTTACTGATGTGCCAAATGTAGCTCCACCAACATACTAGTATGGTTGGTTTGGTAACCTATTCAATGCTCCTAATCTGTATATATTTTAAATTGTTCAATGAGTACTTCACCTAAAGCTGGGATAGTCTGTATTGATTTGATTAAAAGATTGTTTTTTGTCTCCAGGTAAAGGATCTGTACAAAGTAAACCCTAATTCTCTTGAATGCTGAACCACTATAATGGATTTCAGTGGACAGTATGAACTCCAGAGCCAAGAAAATTTTGAACTATTTATGAAAGCTCTGGGTAAGCTGAAGATCAATTACATGACTATAGCATGTCAAAATATTGGGCTTGATGAACTCAACTTTCACTATGTCCCAGGAGAACAATTGTAAACTTGTGTAAATTAATGAACTATATTGCAACTCTAACAATAATTCTGATGTGACTATTGCAAATCTATTGTGTACATTTTGCAGCACTGGGGAAAATTGGCCTGATGCACACTATCTGTTTGGCCTTTGTTTATAAAAGTCACTATGGATTCTGTTTCTACCATACTTTTTTCAGATGGGACACTAACAGTTAAAATCATAATGATACAGCACAGCCTGTTTAACCCAATTGGTAAAGCTATCCAATTAATCCTGCTCTCTCTACCCCCCCCCCCCCCCCCCACCCCCAAGCACTGTTTTAAAACCAATTTTCTCTTTTTTTTAAATGTTAAAAGATTAAAAGCAAAATTTAACCAAAGATATGCACTCCATTACCAACTCACTGATCAGTGTAGCTAACTTTTTTTTTCTCCATATGCTTTGGGTGTCCAATATGGCTGCTTTTTTTTTTTCTGACCATCTGCTCTAGTGTCTCCATCACTAAAGTTTCCCAGCTCTGGCATCTGTCCTCCATGATATTTTAAATTGGATGCTTGGGACTTGAGCTGATCAGTAAACTGCAAGAAAGTATACGAATAAGCCACTCAACCCCTCTAGCCTGTTAAGCCATGATATAATTGAATGACACTGATATCTGTCTATATCTTGACTCAATATGCCTGCCTTGGTTTCATATCCCTTAATACCTTTGCCTAACATCTATCAATCTCGAAATTTAAATTTTCAGTTGACACCCCCACCCCAGCTTTTTACAGTTCTTTTGTGCAAGTGCTTACTAACATCAGCCCAACAGCCTAGCTTTAATTTAATGTCCTGCCCCTTCGTTCTGGACTTTGTGCTCTTGCTCGTCAACTTTACCTAAATTCTTGTTGAATTTGTAATTTGGGCACTTAAAGCCAATAACCCACCTGAGCTATGTGGTACCTCCTGCAATCTTGCACTTTTACAGGAGTCCCAGATGACATGATTGAAAAAATCAAAGACCTTAAGAGAGTTACTAAAATTGTCCAAAATGGAGAAGACTTCATAATTGCTATCCAAACTGGTGATCAAGTGCTAGTCAATAACTTTACCCTTGGACAAGAGACACATGTGCAAACTCCTGCAGGAGAGAAGGTCAAGGTAAGTTAACCAAGAGCTTGTGTATTGAGTAAGACAGCAAAAATTGACTATTTTATTTGTAATCTTTTAACTATTTCAGGTATAACTTGCATGTACAAGGAATAACTATCCTGAACCTCTGCTTTCAATGTATTTGACTTTGCCATGGTTTTTTATTTGCATAGGCCATAATGAACCTAGAGGGAGAAAATAAACTAGTGGTTAATGCAAAAGACTTTACTTCTATTGCAGAATTCAATGGGGATCTGCTGACTAATGTAAGTTTCAATTAATATTCCAACAGCTATTTTTAAGTATCATTGTGCCAGACATAGCAAGCAATTGTTTAATTATGACCATGACTAACTTGATTTAAAAGCACATGGGTAAACCACAACTGGATAAATTCCATTTTAATGAAAATAGTGATGCCTTTTTTGGAGACAATGTACCAGAAACTAACAAGGAAGCAGCTACATGCACCTTGCATTGGGTAGAAAATTCTAGTTTTCTGAGAAGAAATGGATTTGTTCTTCTGGATGTATGTATCAGAGGTGTCAACATTTGTTTCCCTTGTAGATGACCTGTCTTGAACCATTGGTCAGGAGATCCAGGATTTTGTTCCATTAACCATGAAGGAACAGCTAGTCCCAAATAAAGATGCTCTTTGACTGAGTGCTTGATTGCATGGTTACACTATTTCTGTTGCCTTGTCCTTCTCAGTGGTGGTCATAGGTTTGAGATAGGCCACCGAAGTCCCAATAGGTCCATCCTGTTCTATGTGGGGAACTACAGACTACTCAGCCCAGACGACCACAATGTGCAGGAAGTTTATTGTCTGGTGGGCTTGAGTTTGGGTTTCTGAAGTTAAGCAGAAGCTAGTGTCACTGTATTGCATCTTCAAGGCTGAGCTGGGTGGATAGTGCACTTCAGGAAATGGCCACTGTGCAGCCTCTGCATGTAGCAGAGAGGGAATAGATGAGAACCAGGCAGGTGTACTTGGGGCATGTTTTAGGGCAGGTGGGAACTGTACAGCCAGAATATTTTCACCTCTGCAGGGGTGGGACCAACATCACAGAAGTTTAAACCTACTTGGCAGGGGGGGGATGGGGCACAGGGTGAAGTCTACATTCAGAAGGGAGAAGCAAAGCTGGAAATGGAAGGCAGTAAACTAGTGAGTGTATAAGGCAAAGGGTAAACTTTTAAAAATTCATTCGGGGATGAGGGTGTCGCTGGCCAGGCCAGCATTTATTGCCCATCCCTAATTCACCTTGAGGAGGTGATGGTGAGCTGCCTTCTTGAACCACTGCAGTCCATTTGGGGTCGGTACACCCACAGTGCTGTTAGGAAGGGAGTTCCAGGATTTTGACCCAGTGACAGTGAAGGAATGGCGATATAGTTCCAAGTCAGGGTGGTGTGTGACTTGGAGGGGAACTTGCAGGTGGTGGTGTTCCCATGTATTTGCTGCCCTTGTCCTTCTAGTTGGTAGAGGTCGTGGGTTTGGAAGGTGCTGTCTAAGGAGCCTTGGTGCATTGCTGCAGTGCATCTTGTAGATGGTGTACACTGCTGCCACTGTCGGTGGTGGAGGGAGTGAATGTTTGTAGATGGTGTGCCAATCAAGCAGGCTGCTTTGTCCTGGATGGTGTTGAGCTTCTTGAATGTTGTTGGAGCTGCACCCATCCAGGCAGGTGGAGAGTATTCCATCACACTCCTGACTTGTGCCTTGTAGATGGTGGACAGGCTTTGGGGAGTCGGGAGATGAGTTACTCGCCTCATGATTCCCTGCCTCTGACCTGCTCTTGTAGCCATAATATTTGTGGCTGGTCCAGTTCAGTTTCTAGTCAATGGTAGCCCTTAAGATGTTGATCGTGGGGGATTTAGCAATGGTAATGCCATTGAATGTCAAGAGGAGATGATTAGATTCTCTCGTTGGAGATGGTCATTGCCTTGCACTTGTGTGGTGTGAATGTTACTTGCCACTTCTCAGCCCAAGCCTGGATATTGTCCAGGTCTTTCTGCATTTCTACACTGACTGACTGCTTCAGTATCTGAGGAGTCACTAATGGTGCTGAACATTGTGCGAACATCCCCACTTCTGACCTTATGATTGAAGGTAGGTCATTGATGAATTGGCTGAAGATGGTTGGGCCTAGGACACTACCTTGAACTCATGCAGTGATGTCCTGGAGCTCAGATGATTGACCTCCAACAACCACAGCCATCTTCCTTTGTCCTAGGTATGACACCAGCCAGTGGAGGGTTTTCCCCTGATTCCCATGACCTCAGTTTTGCTAGGGCTCCTTGATGCCATATTGTCAAATGCTGCCTTGATGTCAAGGGCAGTCACTCTCCTCACCTCTTGAGTTCAGCTCTTTTGTCCATGTTTGAACCAAGGCTGTGATGAGGTCAGGAGTGGAGTGGCCCTGGCGGAACCCCAACTGAGTCACTGAGCAGGTTATTGCTAAGCAAGTGCTGCTTGATGATGCTGTTAATGACAATTTCCATCACTTTCCTGATTTGAGAGTAGGCTCATGGGGTGGTAATTGGCCAGGTTGGACTTGTCTTGCTTTTTGTGTACAGGCAATTTTCCATATTGCAGGGTAGATGCCAGTATTATAGCTGTACTGGAACAGCTTGGCTGGGGGTGTGGCAAGTTCTGTAGCACAGGCCTTCAGTACTATTGCCAGAATATTGTCAGGGCCCATAGCTTTTGCACTATCCAGTGCCTTCAGTCATTTCTTGATATCATGCGGAGTGAATCGAATTGGCTCAAGTCTGGCATCTGTGATGCTGGGGACTTTAGGAGGCTGAGATGGATCATCAACTCGGCACTTCTGGCTGAAGATTGTTGCAAATGCTTCAGTCTTATCTTTTGCCCTGATGTGCTGGGCTCCCCATCATTGAGGATGGGGATATTTGTGGAGCCACCTCCTCCAGTTAGTTGTTTAATTGTCCACCACCATTCACAGCTGGATGTGGCAGGACTGCAGAGCTTATATCTGATCTGTTGGTTATGTGATTGCTTAGCTCTGTCTATCACATGCTGCTTAAGCAGTTTGGCATGCAGATTGTCCTGTGTTGTAGCTTCACCAGGTTGTCACTTCATTGAGGCATGCCCTCCTACACTCTTCTTTGAACCAGGGTTGGTCTCCTGGTTTGATGGTAATGGTAGAGTGGGGAATATGCTGGGCCATGAGATTACAGATTGTGGTGGAGTACAATTCTGCTGCTGATGGCCCACAGTGCCTCATGGATGCCCAGTTTTGCATTGCTGGATCTGTTTGCAATCTTTCCCATTTGGCACAGTGATAGTGCCACACAACACAATGGATGGTATCCTCAATGTGAAGGCGGAACTTCGTTTCAACAAGGACTTGCAGTGGTCACTCCTACCAATACTGTCATGGACAGAAGCATCTGTGGCAGGCAGATTGGTGAGGACAAGGTCAAGTATGTTTTTCCCTCTTGGTTCCCTCACCACCTGATACAGACCCAGTCTAGCAGCTATGCTCTTTAGGACTCGGTCAGTAGTGGTGCTACCGAGCCACTCTTGGTGAACATTGAAGTCCCCCATTTTGTTCTATAAGGAATCTCGAGAATAAGGCTGATCTGTGGGCACAGACACTAGAAATTTTCAGTTATTACTAAAACATGGCTTAAAGGGCAAGAATGGCAACTGTGTGGAGAAATGATGCACTAGAAGGATCATTAATTGAGCTTGTGTTGAACTGGAGAAAAAAGCAATCAAACTACTGGGAGTATACTATCAACACCTCTCCCATCAGTGTGAGATGGGGGTAGAAAAGTGTGTGGGCAAATTGCAAGTTAATACCCTACTAGTGCCCTATTTTTGTATTTCAATTACCCTAATTAACTAGGATGGAAGAAAAAGGGTGGGGCTTCCAAATCAAGATTTGCCATTCCAGATGCATAGAATATGATTGTGCAAAAAGGAAGCTTGTCAACTCAAAACTGCAGAAAGACTAAAGGAGTGCAAAGTGCAGGTATTTGCAAGGAAAAGCAAGATTGTGTAACATCTTTTGGAGATGTAAAAGTAACATGTGGAAGCAGAAGTCATGACCATAGTTCTTTGCCTGCCTTCACTAAAGGGAATAATTGAGATCTTGAGTGAACTATTAGACTGGATAAAGTAGAAATAGTAAGGAGTTTAGTATCTTTGTAAGTACATAAATCTTAATCTGATTTATCCTAGGCTAAGAGCAGCAAGTGGTGAATATATAGTGGAGACTCATAACCAGAGAGGAAGGGAAACTGGTTAAAGTGTGGTGCCAGAGGACTACTAATGTACCTGTCTTTAAAAAGGAGGAATAGTAATACAGGCCAGCCTCCTTCAGTAGGCAGAGTGCAGGGGGAATTTAAGTTGAGGGGCTATGCTTTTCATTTAGAAAAGCATGGATTTGTTAAGGGAATGTCATGTCCAGCTGACCCCTTTTTTTTTTTAGGGGAAATGAGCAGTAGCAAGGCTTTTGAACAGGTCCCACAAGGCAGACTTTTTAAATAAATAAAAGCTAAAGGAAGTTGTGTGCAGTGGCAGGAAATCCAGGATAATGGTCAAAAGGTTAAGGTTGTATCCATTGGGTTCTTGCAGGATTTACTTAATCCCTTGCTTTTTGTGGTATGCATCAATGATGTAGACTTGATTTCCCTCTGCATTTAAGAAGTTGCAGATGGCACAAAATTGTGGTTGAAGCTGTAGACTGCATGAAGATATCCATGGATTGGTCAGAAGTGGCTAAAGGGAATTGAATCCAGAGAAGTGAGGTAATTCATTTGGGGAAGGACAAACCAGGCAAGGGAATACACATTGTAGGACTCAAGTTTAAAAGGACATGGGGTGCATATTCACAAATTGCTGAAGGTGGCAGTAGATGAGGTGGTTAAGATGTATGGGATCCTTTCCTATTGGCTGAGGTAGATTGAGCAGGGAGGTTATGCTAGAACTGGGCACTAGATTGCAGCTAGGGAACTGCATACCATTCTATTTGCATTACAGAAAGGACTAAAGTATAGATTTAAGGATGTTGCAAGGAATGAAGAATTTTAGCTATTGAAAAAGATTGGATAAGCTGGAGAGTCATCAGTTTTAAGAATTGAGGAGATTAAGTTGATGCCTAGGAAGAATCTTTCCCTTAATGATTAACTATTTGATATGGATTCAAAATAACTGCCAGAAGTATTTGAGAAATTGAGGGTGGTGGAACCTCGAACTTTCTACCCAAAAAGGTGGTAGAAGCAGAGCAATCCTCATCCTGTTTTTAAAAAAAAAAAAGTGTGCACTTATGTCAACCTAAAGGTTACAAATGGAGCTGGAAAATGGAGTTACACTGAATAGCTTTTTTAGTTTCAAGGCAGACACCATGCTCTGACCTCCTGTGATGGAAATGTAAAATTTACAATGTAGTTGGACCGCGTCACTGGGGGGGCAAGGAGAAAGAAGTGTCCTTGTAAATTTTACTTGCTCCCAGTAACTTAATTTACAGGTGTACATATGAACTGTCCTGTTCCAACTTTTTTGGAACACTATCCAGAATGAGGTGGTGAGGGCCTTGTGCCTGTTATACAGTGCATTTTGATGTTTGAAGCCTGAATTATCAAGTACAATTAGATTACTTTGCTCCAATATATCTTGTGGTTTAACTTTCAGCTTGTCTTCTCTTTCAGACAATAACTTTTGGAAACGTTGTTTATAAGCAAATAAGTAAAAAAGTTGAAGAGCCTGCTACTGAAGACCAATTGTAGTTCACTTAATTCTGAAAATAAAATTTGTGCACTAATCTGTGGTATGATTGATCTCTACTAATCTAATTGCTGTATATAATATACATGTATAATCTTTCTACTGATTCTGCCAGGCCTGAGTATTTCCAGCATTGTTTTTATATTGAGTGGGCTTTTAGTGCTATAAAAGCTTTCATTGGTACTAAACTGTATTCAGCTTATTAATAGTGCCATTTAAATCTCCTATGGAGCAACAATTTGACACCAAGCCACATGAAATATTAGAGCAGATAGCAAAGACATGTTTTCAAGGAGTGTCTTAAAGGAGAAAAGTGAAAACTAGTTTAGGGAAGGAATTCCACAGCTTGGGGCCAAGGCAGTGACTAATGGTGGGATTATTTTCAATAAAAAAAAAATCAGGGGTAGATAGTTTGGGGTCTGGAGGGCTGAGGCAATGGTAATTTTGGATTTTAATTAAAATTCAACATTTCAAATGAATATGTTCACAAAAATGGGTAGGAGAGTAAATTGTAGAAGACATGAGGCTACAAAAGGATTAAGTTGAGTGGGCAGAGAGCTAGCAAATGAAGGATGTGGGGGCAAAATGGAATTGTCCATTTTGGCAGAAGCCCATTATCTAAATAGGATTGCAGAGGCATTTGGGTGTCCTGGTGCATGAATAGCAAGGTTAACAAGCAGGTACAGCAAGTAATTAGCAAAGTTTAATGGGATGTGAGGGACATTGAAAACAAAAATAGGGAGGCTCTGCTTCTGTTCTACAGAACATTAAGACCACATCTAGTGTGCAGTATTGGTCTCATTTAAGGAAGGATGTAAATGTGTTGAAAGCTGTTCAGAGAAGGTTTACTAGACTAATACCTGGAATGGGCAGGTTGCCTTTAAGAAAGTTTGGACATTCTAGGCTTGTATATACTGGAGTTTGAGTAAGAGGTGACTTTATTTGTAACATACAAGATCCTGAGGGGTCTTGACTGGGTGGTTGTGGGAGAATCTAGAACCAGTGCTTTTTTCAATTTTTTTTTTTTATTAATGCCTTATTCTGCTGCTTCACAAACTACTGACCACACCTCTAGGCACTTGCCCGTTGTCTCTTGACAAGGAGGCCAAAGAAGAATGCCTTATTAACGTGTTGCTACTTTGTGATTTGTGTATCTGTCCCCCAGATGTCTCTGCTTTTTCTTCAAGTTAGACACTTTCTAAGGGGGTCCACCAGCTCCCACATGCTGGTACAACACATCATCTGGCCCTGCATCTTATTTAATTAGATTTTAATCTGTTTTTAGATTTCTGACTGGTCTTTGGTTTTCAGTATATAAGTCTTGCTCTTATTTGATTTCATTTTAAATTTAAAAGCTTACCTGTATACTCACCACAGTGGTTTGCACTGTTGAATGTGACATCACTCTGATCTATTTTTTTCCCTAACTGCTCCTCTCTGACTCAGACTCTAGTTTGACTAGCTTTTTATGAACCTCCCCTTCTCTGGCTGCTCCTTTCTGACTCCATGGGATGTGGGTGTCATTGGCTAGGCTAGAATTTATTTCTCATACCTAATTGCTGTTGAGAAGGTGGTGAGCTGCCACCTTGAACTGCTGTAGTCTTTGGGGTGTAGGTATACCCACAGTGCTGTTAGGAAGGGAGTTCCAGGACTTTGACCCAGCGACAGTGAAGGAATGTGATATAGTTCCAAGCCAGAATGGCATGTGGCTTGGAGGGAACCTGCAACTGGTGGTAGCATGCATCAGCTGCCCTGTCCTTTTTTTTAGGTGGTAGAAGTCAAGCACTTAGGAGGTGCTGTTGAAGAAGCCTTGGTGAATTGCTGCAGTGCATCTTTTGTAGATGGCAAATACTGCTACCAGTGTATCAGTGCTGGAGGGAGCAAATGTTGAATGGGGTGCCAATCAAGCTGCTTTGTCCTGGATGGTGTCGAGCTTCTTGAGTGTTGGAGCTGTAGTCATCAAGGCAAATGGAGTATTCCATCACACTCTTGTGCCTTTATAGCTAGGGAATAGGCTTTGGGGAGTCAGGTGAGTTACTTGCTGCAAAATTCCCAGTCTCTGACCTGCTCTTAGTCATACAGCACAAACAGGCCCTTTGGCCCATCATATCTGTGCCAGCCATGCTGCACCCAACTATTCTAATCTCGTATTCCTGCACTTGGCCTTGTATACTATGGTGTTCCAAGTGCTCATCTAAATACTTAATTGTTGTGAGGGCTCCTATCCCCACCACCTCTTCAGGCAGTGCATTTCAGATTCCAACCACCCTCCGGGTGAAAAAAATGCTTCCTCAAATCCCTCTACCTTCTGCCCCTTACCCTAAATCTATGCCCCCTGGTTCTTGACCCCTCTGCTCAGGGAAAAAGTTTCTTCCTATCTATGCCCCTCAATCTTGTATACCTCAATCATGTCTCCGCAACCGCCCCACTCTCCCTTTTCTGCTCCAAGGAAAACAACTCATCCTTTTCAGTCTCTTCATAACTAAAATGCTCCAGCCCAGGCAACATCCTGGTGAATCTCCTCTGCACCCTCTCCAGTGCAATCACCACCTTCCTATAGTGTGGTGCCCAGAACTGTACACAGTACTCCAGCTGTGGCTGAACTAGTGTTTTATACAGCTCCATCATAACCTCCATGCTCTCGCCTTTATTAGCCAAGGCATAGAATACAAGTATCCCATATGCCTTCCTAACTACCTTTATCCATCTGTGCTGCTGCCTTCAGTGATCTATGGACAAGTACACCAAGGTCTTCCTGACTTTCTGTACTTCTGATGGTCCTACCATCCATTGTATATTCCCTTGCCTTGTTAGTCGTCATTTTTTTTTTTCAGGATTAAATTCCATTTGCCACTGCTCCACCCAACTATCTTCCTGTAATCTATGCATTTCCTCTTTGCTATTAACAACACTAATTTTTTGTTGTAGTACTTATGGCTGGTCCAGTTCAATTTCTGGTCAATGGTAACCCCCCAGGATGTTGAAGTTTCAACAATGGTAATGTCATTGAACATTAAGGGGAGATGGTTAGATTCTTGGGGATGGTCATTGCCTGGCATTTGTGCAGCATGAATGTAACTTGCAATTTATCAGCCCAAGCCTAAATGTTGTCCAGGTCTTGTTGCATATGGACACTTCCTGCTTCCGTCTGAGGAGTCACAGATGGCACTGAACATTGTGCAAACATCCCCACTTCTGAACTTTATGATTGAAGGAAGGTCATTGACAAACCAGCTGAAGATGGTTGGGCCTAGGACATTACCCTGAGGAATACCTGCAGTGATGTCCTAGGGCTGAGGTAATTGACTTTCAACAACTGCAACCATCTTCCTTTGCGAGGTATGACTCCAACCAGTGGACAGTTTTCCCTTAATTCCCATTGACTCCAATTTTGCTCGGGATCCTTGATTCAATACTCAGTCAAATGCTGCCTTGATGGCAACTGCAGTCACTCTCGTGTTCAGTTCTTTTGTCCCTGCTTGGACCAAAGCTGTGATGAGGTCAGGAGCTGAGTGGCCCTAGTGGAACCCAAACTGAGCATCAGTGAACAGGTTATTACTAAGTGCAGCTTGATAGCACTGTCAATGACCCCTTCATCGCTTTCACTGATCAAGAATAGACTGGGGCAGTAATTGGCTGGGTTGGCTTTGTCCTGCTTTTTGTGGGTAAGACATAACTGGGCCATTTTCCACATTGCTGGGTAGATGCTAGTGTTGTAGCTGTACTGGAGGGGGTTGGCTTGGAGCATGGACTGTTCTGGAGTGCAAGCCTTCAGGACCATTGGCAGAATGTTGGGGCCTTTGCAGTATCTAGTAGCTTCAGCACTTCTTGCGTGGAGTGAATTGAATTAGTTGAAGACTGGGACCTCAGAGGCTGAAATGGATCATCCACTCAGCACTTCTGGTTGAAGATGGCTGCAAATGCTTCAGCCTTATCTTTTGCACTGATGTGCTGGACTCCCATCATTGAGGATGGGAATATTTGTGGAGCCTCCTCCTGTTTAGTTGTTTAATTGTCCACTACCATTTGCAATTGGATGTGGCAGGACTGCAGTGCTTAGATCTGATCAATTGGTTGTGGGATCGCTTAGTTCTGTCTATTGCATGCTGCTTCTGCTGTTTTGGCATGCATGTGGTCCTGTGTTGCAGCTTCACGAGGTTGACACATTTTGTTTGCCTGGTTCTGCTCCTGGCATGCCCTCTTTATATCTCCTTTGAACAAGGGTTGGACTATGGCTTGATGGTAAAGGTAGTGAGGGATCTGCTGGACCATGAGAACAGATTGTGGTTGAATACAATGCTGCTGCTGGCCCACAGTGCCTCATGGATGCCCAGTTCTGAGTTGCTAAATCTGTTCACAATCTACTGCATTTAGCATATCTCCACAAGGACTGTGCAGTGTTTACTTGTATAATACTGTCATACTCATCTGCAACTGGCAGATTGGTGAGGACAAGGTCAAATAAGTTTTTCCCTCTTGTTGGCTCCCTAGTCACCTGCCAGAAATGCAGTCTAGCAGCTATGTCCTTTAGGACTCAGCAGCTCAGTCAGTAGTGGTGCTACTGAGCTACCCTTGGTGTTGGACATTGTAGTTCCCCCCCCCCCCCCCCCCACCACCCAGAGTACCTTCTGTGCCCTTCTACCCTCTGTTTCTTCCGAGTGGTGTTCAACATGAAGTACTGATTCATTAGCTGAAGGAGGGTGATGGGTGGTAATCAGCAAGAAGCTTCATTGTCCATCTTTGGCCTGCTGCTATAAGACTTCATGTGGTCCAGAGTCAATGTTGAGGACTCCCAGGGAAACTACTTCCTCACTGTCATTATGCCACCACCTCTGGTGGGTCTGCCCTGTCAGTGGGACAGGACATAACCAGGGTGGTGGTGATGTCTGGGACATAGTCATATTCACAATGTCAGGCTTGACTAGTCAGTGGGACAGCACTTCCAATTTTGGCACAAGTCACTAGATGTTGTTAAGGAGGATTTTGCAGGGTCGACATGGCTGGGTTTGCCATTGACCTAGGCACTGGACACAATATTGGGTGGTTTGTCCAGTTTCATTCCATTTAGACTTTTCACTAGTGGTTTGATGCAACTGAGTGGCTTGCTTGGCCATTTCAGAGGGCAGTTAAGTCAACCACATTGCTGTGGGTCTGAAGCATTTGTAAGGGCTGGAAGGCGAGAAACAGACTAATCCCTTGAGGAATATAAAGACAGTAGGAAGGAACTTGAGCAAGGAGCCAGGAGGGCTAAAAGGGGTCATGAAAAGTCATTGGCAAACAGGATTAAGGAAAATCCCAAGGCTTTTTTATGTATGTAAAGAGCAAGAGGGTAACCAGGGAAAGGGTTGGCCCACTCTAGGACAGAGAAGGGAATCTGTGGAGCCAGAGGAAATGGGCAAAGTACTAAATGAGTACTTTGCATCAGTATTCACCAAGGAGAAGGACTTGGTGGATGATGAGCATAGGGAAGGGTGTGTAGATAGTCTCAGTCATCTCATTATCAAAAAGGAGGTGGTGTTGGGTGTCTTGCAAAGCATTAAGGTAGATAAGTCTCCAGGGCCTGATGGATCTACTGCAGAATACTGAGGGAGGTAAGGGAAGAAATTGCTGGGGCCTTGACAGAAATCTTTGCATCCTCATTGGCTACAGGTGAGGTCCCAGAGGACTGGAGAATAGCCAATGTTGTTCCTTTGTTTAAGAAGGGTGGCAAGGATAATCCAGGAAATTATAGGCCGGTGAGCCTTACGTCAGTGGCAGGGAAATTATTAGAAGATTCTTCAGGACAGGATTTACTCCCATTTGGAAACAAACCTATTAGTGAGAGGCAGCATGGTTTTGTGAAGGGGAGGTCTTGTCTCACGAACATGATCGAGTTTTTTGAGGAAGTGATGAAGATAATTGATGAAGGAAGGGCAGTGGATGTTATCTACATGGACTTCAGTAAAGCCTTTGACAAGGTCCCTCATGGAAGAGTGGTGCAAAAGGTGAAGTCACACGGGATCAGAGGTGAGCTGGCAAGATGGATACAGAACTGGCTCTGTCATAGAAGATGGAGGGTAGCAGTGGAAGGGTGCTTTTCTGAATGGAGGGATGTGACTACTGGTGTTCCGCAGGGATCAGTGCTGGGACCTTTGCTGTTTGTAGTATATATCAATGATTTTGGAGGGAAATGTAGTTGGTCTGATTAGTAAGTTTGCGGACGACACAAAGGTTGGTGGAGTTGTGGATTGTCAGAGGATACAGCAGGATATAGATCGGTTGGAAACTTGGGCAGGGAAATGGCAGATGGAGTTTAATTCGGACAAATGTGAGGTAATGCATTTTGGAAGGTCTAATGCAGGTGGGAAGTATACAGTAAGTGGCCGAACCCTTAGGAGTGTTGACAGGCAGAGATCTGGGTGTACAGATCCACAGGTCACAAAGTGGCAAGGCTGGTGGATAAGGTAGTCAAGAAGGCATATGGTATGCTTACCTTCAGTCAGGGCAGAGAGTATAAAAATAGGCAAGTCATGCTGCAGCTATACAGAACTTTAGGCCACACTTAGAATATTGCGTGCAATTCTGGTTGCCACACTACCAGAAGGACATGGAGGCTTTGGAGAGGGTACAGAAGAGATTTACCAGGATGTTGCCTGGTCTGGAGGGCATTAGCTATGAGGTTGGATAGACTGATTGTTTCCACTGGAACAGTGGAGGGGCGACATGATAGAGGTTTACAAAGTTATAAGTGGCATGGACAGAATGGATAGTCGGAAGCTTTTTCGCAGGGTGGTAGTCAGTTACTAGGACATGGGTTTAAGGTGAGAGGGGCAAAGTTTAGAGGGGATGTGCAAGGCAAGTTCTTTAGAGGGTGGTGAGTGCCTGGAACCTGTTGCTGGGGGAGGTGGTGGAAGCAGGTACTGTAGAGACGTTTAAGAGACATCTTGACAAATACATGAATAGGAAGGGAATAGAGGGATATGGACCCCAGAAGTGCAGAAGGTTTTAGTTTAGGCAGGCATCAAGATCGGTTCAGGCTTGGAGGGCCGAATGGCCTGTTCCTGTGCTGTACTGTTCTTTGTTCTTTGTAGGGCAGACCAGGTAAGAACAGCAGATTTTCATCCCTAAAAGACAGTGAACCTATGCATTTTTTTTTAACAACCATCCAGTGGTTTCATAATCATTAATGAGACTCATTTCATTCCAGATTTTTTTATTAATTGAATTTAACCTCCCCAGTTGCCATGGTGGGATTTGAACTCCTTTTTTCCTATATTGTGAACACAAGCAAACATTGAAGATGGCAATATGGATCAAGAGTAAGAGAAGTGTGAGCAAAGAATGAGTTGAGGTAATTGGGTGAGATAATCAGAATGGAGTTCTTGCTGGATGTGCAGAGGAGCTGACTGACCTGACAGGGAGAAATCTTGACATTAGACAACAGGATGGAGCTGTAGAGAATGTTCTTTCAACATAATCTGAGATGAGTTAAGAGAAATGAGCCATCAAGCTTTTTCTCTACCATCAGAATGGAAGAGATGTATAAGAAATCACAATGTACCTGACAGTTGAGTCACATTCATGATGGAAGTAAATCTGGCTATTAAAATTAGACATTCGAGCAGGAGAAATGAGCAAGATACACTCCCAAATTGATTTTTATACCAGATCCTTGCAGCTGGGATATAGGAAACAAATCAAGTACACAACAGCATATTGGACTTGATATCGGTGAACCATATTACACAATCATTACCTTCAGTAGCATAATACTTATAAAGTGTGGTCAGGCATTTAGTAGAGTGGGGGAGCTTATAGCACAAGGAAATGGAGCATTAATACATTTTCACACTGAATTGGCTTACATAATTTATTTGGAAGACCAATCTGAACTGAATTACTTATGCTATTTATACATGTATGGAAAAAAATGCCAGGGAAAGTAAAACAAAAATACTCAATCAATACCAGAGAATGCATGAGGGAGATGGGTAGGCACCTGGAAAGATCTTGTGTAACTTTTAATAAAAAAAAAAAAGCTGCTTCTTGCATCAAGATTTTTATTTATTTCATTGGCTGTGGGCATTGCCTATCCCCAGTTGCCCTCAAGCAGCTGATGAGCCACCTTATTGAATAGCTTGCTCGGCCATTTCAGTGGGTAGCTACAAGTCAACCACATGGACCTGGAGTCACATATGAAACTAGACTGGGTAAGGACAGCAGCTTTCCTTCCCTAAAGGGCATTCCTAAACCAGATGGGTTTATTACTACAAAGCAGTAGTTTCATGGACACATTATTGATGCTACCTTTTTTTTTTAATTTTAGAATTGTTTATATTTAAATTCTCTAACTGCTGTGGTAGGATTTGAACCCATTTACTCCAGTAGAGGCCTCAGGCTTATTAGGCCAAAAATACAACTATTCCACCATTCCCTGATGGCATTGGGAGAATTATCCCAATTGACCTTGTTTTTTGAAATGGCTCTATTCAATTGTTATAGTTGGATTGGTGTGAATTTCCCAGACTGACAGTAAGAGCAAGAAGTGGCAGACATATTTTAGTCAAAGGCTAGCGTGAGATTCATCCCTGTCGAGGTTCCAGGTAGAATCTTTCACCAAACCCACAATTGGCCGTGTGGAGTGTTCTAATGTGTTTCCTAAAATGTGAATATTGCTTAAGAACTTTAGTAATTAAAATCTCCATCATAAGGGGGGTGTGGGGGGGGTGGAGAAAGAAAGGGCTTCAATTTTTAAAATCTGACTTTTGTTACTGAGTTTACATTCAAGAAAATTCCTAGGCATCTAGTCAAAAATCCTGTCTAATGTTAATTGGTGTTCACTTTGAATAATCAATTCAAATGGTGTTGGTTTTGATTGGTTTTCCTCATTTAATTGTAGGCAGGGAGAATTTGTTTTGTCCGCTAGCCTATCTTTCCCCAACCACATTTGCCGAGGAGATTGGAACTAATGGAATAGCTCTTTCAAAGAGCTGGCACAGGCACAATGGGATGAATGGCCTGTGCTGTATGGTTCTATGAAATGCTAGGGGGAGATAGGACTATCCTAGTCTACATGGTGTGTAAGCCAGCCATATGTCATCAGCACCAGGATGAACATGTCATCAAATTCCAGTGCTGGTAGATTAAAGCAAGCCATCGGCAGCCAACCAGTGTTCTTGCAGCTGTTAGCATGCTATCAACCAGGGCTTTTCCTCTCCCTTAACCAGCCATTGGAAGCAAGGAAACCTGAGACTTCCATCTGTATTAGGTACTAACTGAGCCTAGGACTGGATTGGCAACACACTGATTGGAAAAGCTAAGACAGCTGCACATGAAGATCATTGAGCACCATGATTGCAGAAAAAAATGTGATCGTATGGGGGTAATTTTAACTTAACCCTGTATCATTCATTTTACTCTGACATCAGTCGAAGGTTAAAGTGTAAAACTGGGGTTCCATGCAGATTTAAAATTGCTCCCTACATGTCTGGTTCTGCTCACCCACTCCTCTTCCCCCAACAAGCTGGTACAATGTGTGATGTTGCCTTTGTGAAAAGCATGTTTGATAAACAGTTTGTGACTTCTTTACAAGTTCACTAGTTATGTGGAAATACACCAATTGCACAAAATGCCATTTTGTGAGGGGAAAACTGCTGCCCAATTCTTAATCACTGTGAAGACAGCAATAAATGAGTCCTGATTATAACTGGCTGCTCTTCGCTTGCATCCTACTTTCCCCACACTCGCTTTCGACTGCTAGTTACCGAGCACTAATAAATTCAGAATTCCTGCAGCAAGTAATCAAACGCCAGAATGTTATTTTCTCCTGTGGAAAAGCTCCTTGACGTATTCGCTGGTTGGTTCTGCCATCATTTGCATTTTCTGATTCTTCAATGCTGCCTCTCTCATCTGATAGTAAAGAAATTCATTCTCCTTGAACATTCGCAGTTCCATTTCAGTCTGGTACCGCATACTCTGACGGACACAATTCAAATCATCAATGCAGATTTAGGTAATAAAGTAACAGTCTGGTTTAAAAAGCTACAGCAACAACTTGCCTTTATATATCATTTTTAATGCAGTAAAACTTCACAGGAATGTAAACCAGATGTAATTTGACACTGATGCCTGTGAGGAGATATTAGGACAGGTGGAAAAAAACTTAATCAAAGGAGTAAAAGACGAGAGAGTTATAGGGAGGGAATTCCAGAACTTAGCATCTGGGCAGCTGAAGGTACGACCACCAATGGCAGACTGATTAAAAAAGGAGATGCTCAAGAGGCCAGAATTAGATGAGCACATACCTCAACTGCATCAGTTGCCCCTGGTGTCCTCACAATAAAATGTCAATGCCAGTCAAATCCTTATGTTGCAAGGTTCTTCAGAAGCCTCCTAATTTCACCAATCCTGGCTAGTTGTGCATCAGCATCCCCCATTTTAATCGCTCCTCTACTGGTGGCTGTACCATCAGCTTTCTAGGCTCTTGGCCTCTCTACCTCTCTCTCCTTTTAAGGTGCTCCTTGATATCTATCAATTTGGCCAAGCTTTTGGTCCTAACCAAGATTCTGTCCTAATATCTCCTTATGTGATTGCTGCCAGTGTTTGCTATAGAAACATAGTAAGCCATTCTGCCATTCACTATGATCATGGCTGATCATCCAACTCTGTAACCTGTTCCTGCTTTCGAAACCATACCCTTTGATCCCTTTAGACCCAAAAGCAAGATCTAACTCCTTTTTGAAAACATACAATGTTTTGGCCTCAACTGCTTTCTGTGGTAGCTAATTCCACAGGCTAGCCACTCTCTGGGTGAAGGAATTTCTCCATCTCAATCCTGAAAGGTTTACCCTGTATCCTTAGACCATGACCCCTGGTTCTGGACTCCCCCACCATCGGGAACATCTTTCCTGCATCTACCCTGTCTAGTCCTGTTACAATTTTATAGGTTTCTATGAGATCCACCCCCACACCACCCCCCACCCCCACTCACTTTTCTGAACTCCAGCGAATATAATCCTAACTGACTCAATCTCTCCTTATGTGTCAGTCCCACCATCCCAGGCATCAGTCTGGCAAACCTTTGCTGCACTCCCTCTATAGCAAGAACATCCTTCCTCAGATAAGGAGACCAAAGCTGCACACAATATTCCAGGTATGGCCTCACCAATGCCCTGTATAATTGCAGCAAGACATCCCTGCTCCTGTACTCGAGTCCTTTCGCTATGAAGGCCAACATCCATTTGCCTTTTTTACCGCCTGTTGGACCTGTATGCTTACCGTCAGCGACTGTACGAGAGCACCCAGGTTTCACTGCATATTCCCCTCTCTCAGTTTATAGCTGTTCAGATAATCTGCCTTCCTGTTTTTGCTACCAAAGTGGATAACCTCACATTTCTCCACATTATACTGCATCTGCCATGCATTAGCCCACTCACTCAACTTGTCCAAATCACCCTGAAGCCTCTCTACATCCTCCTCACAACTCACCCTCCCACCCAGTTTTGTGTCATCTGCAAATTTGGAGATATTACATTTAGTTCCCTCATCTAAATCATTAATATATATTGTGAATAGCTGGGGGCCACAGTGGCGCAGTGGTTAGCACTGCAGCCTCATAGCTCCAGCGACCCGGGTTCAATTCTGGGTACTGCCTGTGTGGAGTTTGCAAGTTCTCCCTGTGTCTGCGTGGGTTTCCGCCGGGTGCTCCGGTTTCCTCCCACATGCCAAAGACTTGCAGGTTGATGGGTAAATTGGCCATTATAAATTTCCCCTAGTATAGGTAGGTGGTAGGGATATATAGGGATAGGTGGGGATGTGGTAGGAATATGGAATTAGTGTAGGATTAGTATAAATGGGTGGTTGATGGTTGGCACAGAGTCGGTGGGCCGAAGGGCCTGTTTCAGTGCTGTATCTCTAAAACTAAAAAAAAAGATCCCTGCGGTACTCCATGAATCACTGCCTGCCATTCAGAAAAAGACCCATTTATCCCTACTCTTTTTTTTGTTTCCTGTCTGCCAACCAATTTTCTATCCATCGCAATACACTACCCCATGTTCTTTAATTTTACATGCTAATCTCTTATGTGGGACTTTGTCGAAAGCCTTCTGAAAGTCCAAATAAACCACATCCACTGGCTCCCCCCTCATCAACTCTACTAATTACATCCTCGAAGAATTCTAGTAGATTTGTCAAGCATGATTTCCTTTTCGTAAATCCATGATGACTCTGCCTGATTCCACCACTATAAAATCTTTGAGAATGGACTATAGACTTTTCCCCACTACCGACGTCAGGCTGACTGGTCTGTAATTCCCTGCTTTCTCGCTACTTCCCTTTTAAATAGTGGGGTTACATTAGCTACCCTCCAATCTGTAGGAACTGTTCCAGCATCTATTGAATCTTGGAAGATGACCACCAATGCATCCAATATTTCTAGGGCCACTGCCTTAAGTACTCTGGGATGCATACCATCAGGCCCTGGGGATTTATCAGCCTTCATTCCCATCAATTTCCCCAACACCATTTCTCTACTAATACTGATTTCCTTCAATTCCTCTCTCTCATTTAAGCCCTGTGTTCCCCAACATTTCTGGAATTATATTTGTGTCCTCCTTTTGTGAAGAAAGAACATTTAGTATGCATTTAGTTGGTCAGCCATTTTTGTGCCCCATGATAAATTCCTCCGTTTCTGACTATGAGGGACCTACATTTGTCTTCACCAATCTTTTTCTCTTTACATACCTATAGAAATTTTTATGTTCCCCGCAAGCTTGTTCTCGTACTCTATTTTCCCCTTCTTAATCAATCCCATGGTCCTCCTTTGCTGAATTCTAAACTGCTCCCAGTCCTCGGGTCTTTTTTTTCTGGCAGATTTATATGCCTCTTCCTTGGATCTAATGCTATCTCTAATTTCCCTTGTAAGCCATGGTTTGGCTACCTTCCCCATTTTACTTTTGCGCCAGACAGGGATAAACAATTGTTGCAGTTCATCCATGCACTCTTTAAATGTTTGCCATTGCCTCTCCACCATCATCCCTTTAAGTAACGTTTCCCAATCCGTCATAGCCAACTCGCGCCTCATACCTTTGTAGTTTCCTTTACTAAGATTCAGGACCCTAGTCTCAGAATCAACTACGTCACTCTCCATCTTGATTAAGAATTCTATAATATTATGGTCGCTCATCCCCAAAGGGTCTCGCACCACTAGATTGTCAATTATTCCTATCACTAGAATCAGGATAGTTTGCACTGGAATTATGAATCATTATGCAAATAAAGTTAGAAACAAAAATTGTGTGTTTTTTTGCACTTGGGATTGAATCAGGACTAACTACAGAACTGTTTCATATCAAAGGACAAAAATCATCCTCTTCCCTCATTTCAATATTTGGTAAAGGTGCCAGATACTGAAAAATATTCTGATATAGCAACAAGAGTTAAAAGTTAGGAATCACTTTTTATGATGGGTTGTGGGAGTTAATTATTAAATCAGTGAGACTGATATCAGTGATCTGCTGATACTAAGCCATGAGAATCTCCTGGGGAATATTCTCACTACTGCGTAAGCACGCTCTTCTAGTTAAACTTTGTGTAGGTTCACACTAATAATAATGTGCATGAACTTTGGAGTTTTTAACCATGTGCCGTAATTTGGAAATGATGTACAAACATCTCAATTAGTGTTCTTGAAATACGTATTTACATTAGTAATGCAATCTGTCTTTGGTTACAGCAGATCGACATACATTGCATTCATAATTAAAAATAGCACCACCTCACGTTTCTCAAAAATGGCCCCAAAGCACTTCAGCTGCTACAAGTTACTTGGAAATGCAGTCAAGTATTATGTGGGCAAACACAGGGACCATCTTGTGCCCAGCCAACTGATAAATGAACACTTAATGTATTTTGTCGTTTTAATTAATGGACAAGCTTTGGCCAGTATACCAGGAGAACTCCCTGCACATCTTCAAATTGCACCAGAGAATCTTGAATGTGCACCAGAACTACAGAAGTTGGCCTTGAGTTAACGTTTTAAAAATTATTTTCATGAAATGTCAGCGTCACTGGCAAGATCAGAATTTATTGGTCATCCCTAATTGCCCTTGACAATGGAGTGGCTTGCTTGGCCATTTCAGAGGACAGTTAATAGTCAACACATTGCTGTGGATCTGGAGTCACATGTCGGCCAGACCAGGTAAGGATGGCAGATTTCTTTCCCTAAAGGACATTAGTGAACCAGATGGGTTTTTATAACAATCGATAGTTTCATGGCACCATTACTGAGGTTAGCTTTCAATTCCCGATTTTTAAAAATTAATTAATTGTATTTAAATTGCACCATCTGCCATGGTGGGATTGAACCCATGTCCCCAGGGCTTAGACTGGGCCTCTGGATTACCAGTTCAGTGACATTATCACTATACCACCATCTCTCCCTCTTGTGCAAAGGGTCGTAAGTTCATGAATAGAGCAAGCATGGAGCCAATAGCAAGAATTAATAGAGCAAGTATGGAGTAATTAAGAATTCAGTAAGTACAGAACTCCTGGTAATTATGAATGGAGGATGTATGGAACGTATAGTAATTATGAATGAAGCAAGTATGAGTCTTGTGCCCTTTTGTGTTCTAGTGGCACACTAAAGCTCTAAAATTCAGTTTCCTGATTAATGAGAGTTCCTTCTGTCAGCTGCTGAATGACTCTGCTCCAGAAAAGAGACAGCATAACCACAATGGGCTGAAAGGCCTCCTTCTGTGCAGTAAATAGCTGAGATTTTAACACAGTTAACCTGCACTTTTTGCAGCTTAGCAGCATTCTACTCAAAGCTGAAGCATTGGTTTGACAGCTGCCCTGCACGGCATCTCAAGATCACCATCCACCTTTCCCAGAATCGGTATCTTCTGATCTGCATTGCCAGCACAAACTGCTCTACAATTGATGGAAAATGCACCGATTTTAACGTAACATGTTCAGGTTTGCAGAACCTGACCACTACAAGTTAATGACAAGCCGTTGACTAATACAAGTAGGTTGCACTGTGTTGCTGATGGACTGGATGCAGAGTAGAAAGGTTGGTTCAGGTTCAAACAGAATCCCGAAATTTTGTACCACCTGATTCAACCAGAAATGGCTGCCAGCTTCACAGTCTCAATCCTGAGGCTCTCGGCCTCTACCAAACAGGAACGGGTTGTACTCAAGATTGCACCATTGTCATACTATAAACCTTGAGGTCCAATTGCAATACTACATTTAGGACTAACCTCAAGATCCTTGGCGATTGGATGGGTGGGACCATGTGTCACCAGGAGAATTCCATTTGCTTGGCAAATCATGGCATGACCTGATTCTATGAGCCCAGCATGCCAGTGTGTCACGCCAGCCCTCATCAGAGACATACCCAGCTGGGCATTGTTGTGATGGTACAGTTTCCTATCAACAGTTAAAATACTTTATTAAAAACACATTGCTCTATGATACAGACTTAATCTAGGCCCACTGAACCTGAGCGATGGCCCAGAGACTGTTATACCGAGCCTATAATTGTTGAACTTAATTAACAATTGACAGCACAGTTGACGTACTGAACCTGAAAGCAATTTAAAGAGCTTGATAAGAAATTGCATCATGTGGTGCTGAGTAAAGCCACCAGGGAGACCGTATGTTTGCGACTTGCTTGCACTGAGTTAACTGAACACACAGCAATTAGAGTACTAGTTAGTAGAATCATAGAATGATACAGCCATTTGGCCCATCGTGCTTGTGCTGGCTCTTTTGTAGAGCTATACAAATTGGCCCCACTCCCCCTGCTCTTTCCCCATAGTCCTGTAGCTATTTTCCCTTCATCCAATTCCATTTTTGAATGTTACTCTTTTAGGAAGTCTGTTCCAGATAACAGCAACTTGCTGTGTAAATAAAGTTTCTTCACTTTGCCTCTGGTTCTTTTGCCAAACATCTTAAATCTGTGTCCTCTGGTTGCCGAGCCTTCTGCCACTGTAAACAATTTCTCCTTATTTATTCTATCAAAACAATTCATAATTTTGAACACTTCTATCAAATCGCCTCTTAACCTTAAAATAAAAGCAAAATACTGCAGATGCTGGAAATCTGAAATAAAAACAAGAAATGCTGGGAATACTCAGCAGGTCTGGCAGCATCTGTGGAGAGAGAAGCAGAGGTAACGTTTCAGTTCTGATGAAGGGTCACTGATCTGAAACGTTAACTCTGCTTCTCTCTCCACAGATGCTGCCAGACCTGCTGATTATTTCCAGCATTTCCTGTTTTTACTCCTCTTAACCTTCTCTTCTCTAAGGAGAACTTCTCCAGCCTCTCCACTTAACTGCAGTCCCGTTTCACATTAGTAAATCTCTTTTGCACCCCCTCTAAAGCTTGACATTCTTCCTGAAGCATGGTGCCCAGAATTGAACACAATAGACCATATGATACCGATCAAGGCTTCCAATTGCTTTCTGATTTAGTGCTCCCAGGCTTGCTGCTCATGAGTTCAATGTCACTGAGCTAAGGAGGAAGGTACGAAAGATCGGCCACAATTCCCATCCCTGAAAGTTACTCCAGGATTCTTGCTGGAAAATGCGAGAGTGTGTGACATTGTGTGAAGGCCAGATTGGACCAGGTCTTGATGCTTAAATATGGGCAACAGCCAACTGAATTTTTGTCTACGTTCACATATGACAAATGGTCATTTGGACAAGGTAGCAGAGGGCAGTCAGCATCTGTGAAATGGGTGCTCCAGCAAGTCAGTGTCTCCAGGGGAGGAAAGCACCTTGCATGATCCCATGGAGTCCCAAAACACTTTACAACCAATGAAGTACTTTTGAAGTGTAAACACTGATGTAATGTAAGAAATGAGGCAGCCAATTTGTGTACAGCAAGCTCCCACAAACAGCAATGAGATCATGAATAGAAAATAAAACAGAAAGTGCTGGAAATCCTCAGCAGGTCTGGCAGCACCTGTGGCGAGAGGCACAGTGTTAACGTCTCAAGTCGATGACTTTTCATCAGAACCCAGAATGAATAAATAATCTGTTTTTAGTGATGTTGATTGTGGAATAAACATTGGCTAGGACACTGGGGAGAACTCTCCTGCTGTTCTTGGAAATAGTGCCGTGGGATCTTTTACATCCACCTGAGGCGGGAAATGGGGCCTCAGTTTAACATCTCATCCAAAAGACAGCACCTCTAACAGTGCAGCACTCCCTCAGTATTGCACTGGAGCATTAGCCTGGATTACATGCTCATGTCTCTGGAGTGGGACTTGCACCCACAACCTTCTGAGTCAGAAACGAGAGTGCGAGCAACTGAGCTGTTGTTAATACTGAAAACAGAATGAAATTTCAAAGGGGGAGAAATGGTAAGAGTGTCGCCCAATGTTACCACCTTACTGACATGGACTTTCTGATCTGCAAAAAGTCATTCAGTGTATGTAATGCAGTTTGTAATATCTAATTGTTGGCACTTACTGATATCCCTCCACCATCCTCCTGGCATATCCTGCTGCCTCATCAAAATATTGCAGATAGGACAGCACTTCAGAGGTGAGGCTAAGAAACTTCAATAGGTAAAGGTTTGTATCAGCCAGAACAGGCTCCTGCTTTTTCAGGCATTCACGACACAGCTTCACAACCTAAACTTGCACAAAAAGGAGATGGAAACATACGAACAATGACAGGGACAGGATAACGCAATGGAGAGAAAGAAAGATATTAGTTAATGATATTTATTTATTTATTTTATTTATTTAGAGATACAGCACTGAAACAGGCCCTTCGGCCCACCGAGTCTGTGCCGACCATCAACCACCCATTTATACTAATCCTACACTAATCCCATATTCCTACCACATCCCCACCTGTCCCTATATTTTCCCTACCACCTACCTATACTAGGGGCAATTTATAATGGCCAATTTACCTATCAACCTGCAAGTCTTTAGCATGTGGGAGGAAACCGGAGCACCCGGAGGAAACCCACGCAGACACAGGGAGAACTTGCAAACTCCACACAGGCAGTACCCAGAATTGAACCCGGGTCGCTGGAGCTGTGAGGCTGCAGTGCTAACCACTGCGCCACTGTGCCGCTATTCACTTGGTTGTGGCATTTCTTCTCAATAGCCCAGGTGCCTACCTATCCATTTAATGTATCTGCGTCTTTCGATCCGGGAGTGAACCTTTGTATTAATGATTATCATTCCACCTTCTTGAGTCACTCGGTGTAAGATTCAAGCTCTGATCTAGTCATTCCCAGTGAGTGAAGACTGAAGATCCACTTCTAAACTCTGGATTGATGTGCAATAGAGTACTAGCATCCAGTGGGTGCAATTGCCCCCATTGCAAGTTACGGGAACGCTAAACCTTAAACCCCTCAGCAATATAGAGCTAACCACCGAATTGTCTGGTCTAACCTGAAGTCGGGGACGGCGGCAGCGGACCTGGAAGGAGTCGGGAGTGGAATCAGACCTATAAAAGAAAGAGCGGGGCTCGAGGCCCTTCACTGACCTGAAGTCGGGGACGGCGGCAGCACGCTCTCTGACTGTTTCTGTGTGTGCTCTGTTTGGGTTTAGTGTAAAAAAAAAACGAACGGAGGCATCACTGAAATTCTGTGCACTGATTGGTCGGTGGGTGGCAGCTGTTATTGTCTGGGGATAACTGTTATTGATTGGAGTTTAAAAAAAAGGTTCCCTTTAAATTAAAGCCCGAGGATAGCTACTGTAAATTTTTAGTATTTACTGGCTATACTAGTGCTGTTTGCATGGAGTGAGGCTGTAAGTTAAATGTGGGTATTTTCGTTGGCTGGGGGAGGTGGAAGGTGCTCTTTGGTCTTTTTCTTTCTCAGCCTCAAAGGTACAGGGGATAAAAGTTGATTGTAAATAGCTGGTAAGATATTACACAAGCAAGTTTTTTTTTCATTGTAAAAGTAATTAATGGTGGGGCAGCTTGGCCAAGCGGAATGTACCGCCTGTGCAATGTGGGAAGTCGTGGATGTGCCATGTGACCTTGATGAACATGTCTGCAGAAAGTGTCTCCAGTTGCAGAAGCTTGAGCTTCGGGTTTTGGAGCTCGGGCGATGGCTGGAGTCACTGTGGCGCATCCGCGAGGTGGAGGACAACGTGGATGGCACGTTTCAGGAGGTAGTCAAGCCGGTGCCTGGGCAAGCACAGTTGGGGGGGTGGGGGGGGGGTGTGACTGGGTGGCTGCCGGATGGACAAAGAAGTCAGGGCAGGTAGTGCAGGAGTCCCCAGAGGACATCCCTCTTTCTAATTCAGTTCTGAGTACCGATGAGAGAGAGGGTTCCTCTGGAGAATGCACCGAGAGTCATGACCGGAATGTCATGGCTGACTCAGCTGTGCTGGGATGGAGAAAAAGGGACA
Organism: Heterodontus francisci; assembly: GCF_036365525.1. NCBI lineage: Eukaryota > Metazoa > Chordata > Chondrichthyes > Heterodontiformes > Heterodontidae > Heterodontus > Heterodontus francisci. The sequence goes on along the minus strand of NC_090371.1, from coordinate 26,928,282 downwards.
AGAGGGCATTAGTGGTGGAGGATTCTATGGTTAGAGGAACAGATAGGCGTTTCTGTGGTCGCAGACGTGATTCCAGGATGGTATGTTGCCTCCCTGGTGCAAGGGTCTTGGATATCATTGAGTGGCTACAAAGTATTCTGGAGGGTGAGGGTGCACAGCCGGAGATCATGGTCCATGTTGGTACCAATGACATAGGTAGAAAGAGGGATGAGGTCCTGCAAAAAGAATTTAGGGAGCTAGACAGCAGATTAAAAAGTAGGACCTCAAAGGGTTGTAATCTCTGGGTTTCTTCCAGTGCCACAGGCTAGTGAGTATATGAATAGGAGGTATGAACAGATGAATGCATGGTTGGGGAGATGGTGCAGGAGGGAGGGCTTTAGATTCTTGGATCATTGGGCCTGTTTCTGGTGAAGGTGGGATCTGTATAAGATGGACAGGTTGCACCTGAACCAGAACGGGACCAGCATCCTTGCTGGGAGGTTTGCTAGTGCTGTTGGCGGGGATTTAAACTAATTTGGCAGGAGGATGGGATACAGAGTGGAAGCCCAGTAGGGGGTGATGTACAATCAAATATAAATATGAAGCTAAGTCAGTCCAGAGGACAGAGTAAATATAGACCTGTTAACGCTCAGGCAAACAATGCAAGGCTGGATTAAATCTATTTTAATGCAAGGAGGCTTACTAGTAAGGCAGATGAATTGAGGGCGTTGATTAACATATGGGAATCTGATATTATTGCTATCACTGAGACATGGCTGAGGGAAGGGCAGGACTGGCAGCTTAATATCCCAGGGTGTAGAATCTTCAGACGTGATAGGGGAGGGGGTAAAAGAGGAGGTGGCATTGCACTGTTGATTAAGGAGTGATATCCTAGAAGGTTCCTCAAATGAGGCCATATGGGTAGAACTTAAGAACAAAAAGGGGGCAATCACTTGGCTGGGAGTGTACGACAGGCCTCCAAACAGTCAGGCAGTAGTAGAGGAGCAGATATGTAGGCAAAACTCAGAGAGGTGCAAAAATAATAGGGTAATAATAGTAGGGGATTTCAACTTCCCGTATATTAGAGGGAATAGTATTAGTGCAAATAGCTTGAAGGGTACAGAATTCAGAAGAGTTTTTTGAGCCAGCACGTAGAGAGTCCTACAAGAGGAGGAGCAGTACTGGACCTAATCCTAGGGAATGAAGCCAGACAAGAGGTAGAAGTGGCAGTGGGGATTTCGGGGATAGTGACCATAACTCTGTAAGATTTAAGGTTGTTATGGAAAAAGTCATAGAGGGACCGGAAATAAGAGTACTGAATTGGGGGAAGGCAGATTTCAATTTGATAAAACAGGATCTGGCCAAAGTGAACTGGAAGCAGCTTCTTATAGGAAAGTCTATATCAGGAGTCATTTAGAAGGGAAATTGTGAGAGTTCAGGTGCAGCATGTTCCTGCAAAGGTGAAGAGTAGGACCAACAGGTCAAGGGAATCCTGGATGTCAAGGGAAATAGAGGATTGGCTAAGGAAAAGAAAAGGAGGCGTATGGCAGATTCAGAGTGCTGAAAACAATGGAGGCCCTAGAGGAGTATAGAAAGTGTAGGGGAGTACTTTAAAAAAAGTAATTAGGAGAGCGAAGAGGAGGCTTGAAAAATCACTGGCAGACAAGGTAAAGGAAAATCCCAAGGCATTTTATAAGTATGTTAGGGGCAAGAGGATAACCAGGGAAAAAGTGGGGCCCATTAGGGATCAAAGAGGCAATCTGTGTGTGGAGCCAGAGGACATAGGGGAGGTTTTGAACGATTACTTTTCATCTGTGTTCTCTGTGGAGAGGGACGATGTAGGTGTTGTAATCAGGGAGGGGGACTATCATATACTTGATCAAATTAGCATTTTAAAGAGCTTCAAGCACATTTCAATGGTTAAAGTGGCAGGTTTTGAAAAATGTTTGAATAAAATGTCATGCACTCTTCAAAGCCCCTCTCCCACCCCCTCAGATCAGAGTGATATTTGTCCAACCCCCCCACCCCCAAAACATTAAAGTTGCCATAAGAACCTTCCCCCCTTCCCCCGCACTTTCTTTCCTTTAACCTTCAACCCCTTCCCACCATCCCCTCACCCAATCGCATTCGTTTTTGCCGCTCCCCCCCACCACCATCCTGAAAATTTTATTCATCACCCCTCCCCATCAGGTTCTCGCCTCAGAACTCCGTACAGAGTTCCAAAGGCGAGCGAGCTGCGTTGGGCGGCGGAAAGTCAGTGTGGGACGTCCGCCCCTTGCAGGTAAGTTCATTTGCATATCATTGAGGTTCATTTTAATATGCAGATGAAGGGCCTGCTGCGAGGCGGCGGGGGGGGCCACACTGAGGTCTGGTAAGAGGGACTGGTAAAATTCAGCCCTATGTTTCTATCTCTTCCTCACCACAGGTTACCCGCCGATTTGCGTGTTAATAACTGCAAAGGTCATTCACAGACCATTATTTTGTCAACAAATTCTGGGGCAAAATGTTGCAGAATTCAATGACCAATATTAAATCTGGTCTAATCTGGCCAAATGAGACATAAGGAAGGATTTTGGCCTCTATATTGATCTTTCCCTCTCTTTAGGATGGGCTCTACCTTCCACCATGACACACACTGGGAAAGGACAGTGGAAGAACTGACAATGGGATAGTTAGAGGGGTAACACATAAGTTTTAGCAGCCCTTCTTCATACAGATACCCTATAACTACAACTTGCAATAATGATTCAAATCTATCTAAAATAAATTTGGTTGGATAAAAGCTATTGATAATATTGGAGAGATTTTGTCCTCAGTACTAACCCAAGCACTGTAGTTGAAGTTGCAGTAAAAAGCTAAATAATTAAAGGAAATAAAACCACACATAATTCTTATGTGCCTAAATATCAAAATGTCTTTCTAAAGGTTAGTTGGATTCAGTGAATGTCGGTCTTTACTTACATTACTCCAAAGCCCCTCAGATCGGTCATTATCAATTTTCTCTAAAGCCATCTTCGAAAACTCAATAACCTCCTTTACTGTTTCTTCTGATGGCTGAAATGTGACAAATATGTTAGTTACTGGTTTATACTGCATAGTTATAAAATATTGTTCCAACAGAATTACTGTCCCATTGTTTCAAGTAGGTCTGTTTTTGCTGTTCCTGTCAGCACTCTCACCAAGATGGATTTGGATTGTAATCGGACACACCAGACCGATGCCCATTATCAGACACACCCAATTTTCATTACAATCCATCAGATTACCATAATAGATTTGCCAGTTTTGAATGTCCTGGGTTTGGGGGATTTTGAATAAATTGGGTTTGGGGAGTTTTAAATAAGATGGGTTTGGGGAGTGTTGAATGAGTCGGGTCTGGGAGTGTTGAATGTGCTCAGCATCATAAAAGTAAGACTGAAATATGGGAACTCTATTATGTTTTACTTTGCTTTTAGGATGAGGGCATCGCTAGCAAGATTGGCATTGATTGTCTATCCCTAATTGCTCTGGGAACATGGTGAACAACTGTTTGTAGCAGTTTGATACATTTGAGTGTTTTTAGATCCCTTCAGAGGGCAATTAAGATTCAATTACTTTCGTGTGGGACAGGAGTCATTTTACTGCTTCCAGCTTTTTATTCCCAGATTCTTTTTTTAAACTGAATTATGCCCGGATCTCTATTGTGCCACAGAGTGACCCCTCTTATTAGAGTCGTAAATGGACAGTCCATGTTCCTGCTGGCTTACCTTTTTGACATCTTCCTCTTTCAAGGCCTGCATCAGATCATCTTTGATTCCCTTTGTGCAGTACTCACAGGTACAATCGAAGTAATAGTGCTTTTTGAGCTGGTTACGCCTGTCCGCACTTAGGTTCAGGAAGTCCACGTATGATACCGTCAGCTCCTCTCCTGCCTTGATTTTCTGGATTGCCCGAAGTTCAATTCTGTTGACAAAAAAGTCATTCTTTGCTAGGCTAAACTTAGTGGGGATGTCACAATCATGGCACTTGGCCCAATTGTCTATCTGTGATGTTCCAAGATACCATTCAACATGTTAGTGCAATATTAGAGGATGGGCATTCACATGGAATTACTGTGCTAGCTATTCTAACAGAGACCCATTCCGTTTAAACTGGTTAACACATCTGTTAAGACAGCAAGCGCAGCAATTTCATATGAAAGAGTTAAAACCTTGGCACAACCATACCACACAGCGGAATTTGTAGACTCTTTGTATTCTGAACATTTCAAATGTCTTTGAATGAAGGCTTTGTTCAGAAGGATCTTGACCCAAGTTCTAATTGAAAGTATTTGGTTTGTTTAGAAGTAGTTTTGTTTTTGTGGGGAAGGTGGCAAACATCCTGCAGTTTCTATTTTTGCAAAATTATATCATTGCATTATAAACCTCAGTTCACTTTGGAGTAAGGCCAACTCATGCCTGATAAAATACATTCAGTTATCTCTACAGGAAGGGTCACCTTACTGGTGCCACTGCTCGCAGTCACTGACAGGTAGGTACACTGAAAAGTCAATCTGGTGTGTGTTTGGGGTCATATGAGAACTCCCAATATTATTAAATACAGGAAACCATTGGATTGGGGGACAGGTATTTTGGAAAATCAAAGGGAACACAGCCAACAAAATATATAACTGTTATTGAAGGAGACAAATATTGGTCACTTGCATTTATATAGCTGCGTTCATGAGCACAGGACATCCCAAAGTACTTTACAACCAATGAAGTACTTTTGAAGTCTAATCATTGTTGCAATGTAAGAAACGCAGCAGCCAATTTCCACACAGCAAGGTGCCACAAACAGCAATGAAATGATCATGCACTTTAAATGTTGATTGAGGGATGAATGTTGGCCAGGTCACCAATCTCCTGCAAATAGTGCCATGGGATCTTTTACGCCTCTCTCGATACTACACTGTACTGTTGGTATAGATTTTGTGCTCAAGTCTCTGGCGTGGCAGTGGAGCCTACAACCATCTGACTCGGCCCACAGCTGACACTTGGTTGAATCTACCATATTTAGTCCTGGGCTTGTTTTGCTTCAATTTTTTTTAAATTAAGTGTTCTGTTGTAAGCAATTGGAAAAATAAATCTCTTGGGATTATGTAGTGCAGTGGGTTCATCCTTTTACCTGTAAGACATGTTTTGAATCTAATCTAAACTGATAGGATAAAATGGTTTTATTCCCTGCTGGTTGTAAGGATCCCATGTAAAACAAGTTTTGCCAATCTCAACCCAATACCTTACAGGCACAGGTGCAGGCATAGAACGGAGCACACAAACCAGCACCTAATTTGATAAAGTGTGTTCAGTGAGGCAGCTGGTGGGAATAAAATTAGTTCAATTAATTTAAATTCAATAGTAACTTTCAAAAAGGGAATAGGATAAATACTTGAAGGGTAAAAAAATTGCAGGGTATGGGGAAACAGGAGAGTGGAGAAAATTGGATAGCTCGACCAAAGTTCTTGCACAGGTGCAATGAACTGTGCTCTATCATTCTGTGACTTTAGTTTTAGTCCTCTTTGAGATTCAGCTTAAGACACAATAATGGGACCCAACGGATAGAGACATATTCAACAACAATTTGTATTTATATAGCCCTTTAACGTAGTAAAACATCCCAAGGCACTTTGTTTTTCTTTATTCATTCACAAGATATGGGTGTCACTGGCAAGGCCAACATTTATTGCCCATCCCTAATTGCTCCCGAGAAGGTGGTGATCCGCCTTCTTGAATACAACTGAGTGGTTTGCTAGGCCATTTCAGAGGGCAGTTAAGAGTCAATCATAGTTCATCAGAACTTTGACATATTAAAGGGTTGATGAAAAGTCATTGACCTGAAACGTCAACTCTGTTTTTCGTCTCCACAAATGCTGCCTAACCTGCTGAGTATTTTCAGAATTTTCTGTCTTTGCCTCTGGATTGCTATCCCAGTAACATAACCATGGTACTTCCATAACCCTTTGACTGGGTGTATTTCATACTGGTACTGGAAGTCCCAACATAGGGAAATGTTTCATTTCTCAGGTCTGACAGGCCTCATCTTTGGGGAGCGGAGTAAGGGACACTTAAAAAAAATTATCAAAAAGAACTAAAGAGAGCATAGGGGCCAGTGAATGCAGTTTTCAGATTTTCACTGTATTAGTGCTTCTTCCTGGAAATTTGCCAGTTTTAAATGCTAGAAATTTCCATTCTGAGGTCACCAATATTGTTTATCTTTTCCATCCTTTGACCTTTTAAAATTAAAAGATTTTTCATTCAAAAAAATGCTAGTGGTGTTAGGAAATAGTTAACAATGGCATTGTATTAAGTTGCACAGGCAATTTGCATGTAGGCTAGAAAGGCTAAAAGTCATTTCTGTGACTGTTCACCTACCTAGGCTCAACTATCACCAGTAACCTGTCTCTAGATGCAGAAATCAACAAGCGCATGGGTAAGGCTTCCACTGCTATGTTCAGACTGGCCAAGAGAGTGTGGGAAAATGGCGCACTGACACGGAACACAAAAGTCCGAGTGTATCAGGCCTGTGTCCTCAGTACCTTGCTCTACGGCAGCGAGGCCTGGACAACGTATGCCAGCCAAGAGCGACGTCTCAATTCATTCCATCTTCGCTGCCTTCGGAGAATACTTGGCATCAGGTGGCAGGACTATATCTCCAACACAGAAGTCCTTGAAGCGGCCAACATCCCCAGCTTATACACACTACTGAGTCAGCGGCGCTTGAGATGGCTTGGCCATGTGAGCCGCATGGAAGATGGCAGGATCCCCAAAGACACATTGTACAGCGAGCTCGCCACTGGTATCAGACCCACCGGCCGTCCATGTCTCCGTTATAAAGACGTCTGCAAACGCGACATGAAATCGTGTGACATTGATCACAAGTCGTGGGAGTCAGTTGCCAGCATTCGCCAGAGCTGGCGGGCAGCCATAAAGACAGGGCTAAATTGTGGCGAGTCGAAGAGACTTAGTAGTTGGCAGGAAAAAAGACAGAGGCGCAAGGGGAGAGCCAACTGTGCAACAGCCCCAACAAACAAATTTCTCTGCAGCACCTGTGGAAGAGCCTGTCACTCCAGAATTGGCCTTTATAGCCACTCCAGGCGCTGCTTCACAAACCACTGACCACCTCCAGGCGCGTATCCATTGTCTCTCGAGATAAGGAGGCCCAAAAGAAAGAAAACCAATAGAAAACAGGTTGTGCTAGTTCCCTCCAAATACACACAAGCAGAGGTCTAAAGAGTTGAGGAGAAAAACAAATAAAGATTCACTTTGGGTGGTATATTTGGTTTGTGTTGAGCTGATCGTCCTTCATTTCTCTATCTATTGAATGGCAGAGTGGGCCACATTGTCTCCTGGTCCTATTTCTTATGTTCTTATGTTATCCCACCCTCCTGTGAATCGGCTGGTCTGAACTGATCTCTACTGCTCTACTGTAGACTTTCTTAGATGCCTGAGGCAGAACTCAACTTTAATACCTCATGTGAAGGCAGCCACCTCTCTGAAACAATGCGTTATCTCCATGCAATGGAGTGTCCGTCCAGGTTATGTGCACAAGTTCCACCTTCATATTACTTTTAATGTAAAGAGAACTTGCATTTATAGCACACCTTTCATGTACCATGCCATACCAAAGCATATGTGATGCTGCCTGCATGCTAACACAAACGACCAAGTAACCAAGCTATCTATGTGTGGTCCAGAACACCCCATTATCCTGTTAACAAGTTGGGCAGTTTGTCAGCAGTGAAGATGGGTGAATGGTGAGATGATATGGGTTCATTTTGCAAACGGGAAGCAATGATTCTTTTATTTTTCCATAAAGAAATAGAAATTGCTATGGACAAGTCAGTTAGCATTTAAGAGTAAGTTAATGTTTGGAGTGTTAAAGTTTGGTCCCACATAAAATGCTAACCCCATTGTTCTCTCTCTGGAGTGGGGTTAAAAACAAAGCAACAAAGTAAAAACAAAAAATGCTGAAAATATGTAACAGGGCAGTCAACATCTGGACGAGAAAGATAGGGCTTAAAAGTTGTTTAAAATCTATTAAAATAATTGCCTACCTCATTTGATAATGTGTCACCACATACGTTTGCAGCATAGAGTGCATTGTGCCTGGGCTAGCTCTTCACTAGAACAATTGAAAAAGAATCACACTGCCTCTCTCACCCTATAGCCCTGCATCTTCCTCTGCTTCAAATATTCTCCACTTTTACCTTAAATTTAATGGTCTCTGCCTCAAGAATTTCCTGTTACAAAACAACCCATGCTCCCAACAATCACTCTGAACCACAGGAAATAGTCTTCACCTATTCACTCAAACAAAACCTTCCATAAATGTTAAAACCTCTATTAAAGCTCATCTTAGCCTTCACTGCTCCAGTGAACATAGTCCTAGGCAGTAATGCACCTGGTAGAAACTAATAGGATCAGACTAATAGGATCGGCTCTTGAACACCCTGCCCAACGTTACCTTCCGTTGAGTTCAATGCACTGTAAAATCCTAAGGGGGTAGAAATTTGGCATAAAATTGTTCCCATCAGTTTCCCTCCAGTAGGGTTAGGTTACAATTAGCTCTCAATATCTTAAATCTCCCCTAATCATAGAATAATACAGCACAGGGTATTTGGCCCATTGTTTCTGTGCTGGCTATCCAATTAGTCCCACTCCCCTAGTCTTCCCCCATAGCCTTGAAATTCTTTTTCCCTTCAAGTATTTATCTAATTCTCTTTTGAATGTTACTGCTGAATCTGCTTCCACCGTCCGTTCAGGAGCTCCTTTCTCGATCACAACAACTGGCTGTGTAAAAAAAGAAATGCGTCTGTTCCTTTGTCAATTACCTTAAATCTGTGTCCCCTGGTTACTGACCCTGCTGCCAATGGAAAGAGCTTCTCCTTATTTACTCTAACATAACCATTCATGATTTTGAACACCTCTACCAAATCTCCTCTTAACCTTCTCTGCTCTAAGGAGGACAATCCCAGCTCTTCCAGCATCGCCACATAACTGAAGTCCCTTATCCCTGATACCATTCCGGTAAATCTTTTATGCACGCTTGCTAAGATCTTGCTATCTTTCATACAGTTCGGTGCAACGTACCCTCTCTTTTTTTTGGAGTACACATGTGATTTGTTTAACTGGACAGCCCCTTTAAATTGTTTTCGCAGCTGTGCATGCACGGTAACTTAAAGGGACCAACTTGTGTGCGGCCTGAGTGGGAACTTTCGGGTTGTTGCGTGGCCACGTGTCTTAGAGGGAACATTGGACACAATACTTCAGCTGAGGCCTAATCAGTATTTCATAAAGATTCAGCATAAATTCCTTGCTTTTATACTCAATTCCTCTATTAATAAAGCCAATGATCCCATGTGCTCCATTTTTTTTTTTAAACAGCCCACTTAACTTATCCTGCCATCTTCAAAGATTTGTGCACATATAGAGTCATAGTTATACAGCACAGAAACTGGCCCTTCGGCCCATCGTGTCTGTGCCAGCCATACAGCACCCAACTATTCTAATCCCATATTCCTGCACTTGGCCCGTAGCCCTGTATGCTATAGCGTTTCAAGTGCTCATCTAAATACTTCTTAAATGTTGTGAGGGTTCTTGCCTCTACCACCTCTTCAGGCAGTGAGTTCCAGATTCCAACCACCCTCTGGGTGAAAAAAATGCTTCCTCAAATCTCCTCTAAACCCCCTGCCCCTTACCCTAAATCTCTGCCCCCTGGTTCTTGACCCCTCCACTAAGGGAAAAGGTTTCCTCCTATCTAACCAATCAATGCCCCTCATAATCTTGTATACCTCTATCATGTCCCCCCTAAGCCTTCTCTGCTCTAAGGAAAACAACCCTAGCCTTTTCAGTCTCTCTTCATAGCTGAAATGCTCCAGCCCAGGCAACATCCTGGTGAATCTCCTCTGCACCCGCTCCAGTGCAATCACATCCTTCCTATAGTGTGGTATTCAGAACTGTACACAGTACTCCAGCTGTGGCCTGACTAGCGTTTTATACAGCTTCATCATAACCTCCCTGCTCTTATATTCTATGCCTCGGCTAATAAAGGCAGGTATCCCATATGCCTTCCTAACCACCTTATCTACCTGTGCTGCTGCCTTCAGTGATCTCTCGACAATTACACCTAGCTCCTTCTGACTTTCTGTACTTCTTAGGGTCCCACCATCCATTGTGTATTCCCCTGCCTTGTTAGTCCTCACAAAATGCATTACCTCACACTTCTCAGGATTAAATTCCATTTGCCACAGCTCCACCCATCTTACCAGCCCATCTATATCGTCCTGTAATCTAAGGATTTCCTCCTCACTATTTACAACACCACCATTTTCGTGTCATCTGCGAACTTACTGATCATACCTCCTATATTCACGTCTAAATCATTAATGTACACTACAAACAGCAAGGGTCCCAGCACCGATCCCTGTGGTACACCACTAGTCACAAGCTTTCAATCGCAAAAACAGCCCTTGACCATTACCCTCTGCCTCCTGCCACTAAGCCAATTTTGGATCCAATTTGCCAAATTGCCCTGGATCCCATGGGCTCTTACCTTCTTAACCAATCTCCCATGTGGGACCTTACAAAAGACTTACTGAAATCCATGTATACTACATCTACTGCTTTACCCTCATCTACACATCTAGTCACCTCCTTGAAAAATCCAATCAAGTTAGACACAATCTCCCCCTGACAAAGCCATGCTCACTATCCCTGATTAATCCCGGCCTCTCCAAGTGGAGATTAATCCTGTCTCTCAGAATTTTTTCCAATATTTTCCCAACCACAGATATTAGACTCACCGGCCTGTAATTACCTGGTTTATCCCTGCTACCCTTCTTGAATAATGGTACCACATTCACTGTCTTCCAGTCCTCTGGTACCTCTCCTGTGGCCAGACAGGATTTGAAAAATATACCCCCAGGTCTCTCTATACCTGCACTCCCTTTAAACTTATATCATTTAGTTTATATTGCCTGTCCACATCTTAACGAAATGTATTGCTCCACATATCTCGGCATTAAGTTGCATCTGCCATGTGACTGCCCATTTCGCCAATCTGTAACCTTAAATCTTTTATTATCCTCATCACCGTTTATTACATTGCTGAGTTTGGCGTCATCTGCAAATTTTTAAATTATGTCCAGTATACACAAGTCCATGGCATAAAGAGCAATGGTCCTAATACTGAATTCAGGACAACCCCACTGTACACCTCCCTCCAGTCTGAAAAATGACTGTTCACCACTAGTCTCTGCTTTCTGTCCCTTAGCTGCCACGACCACTATTCTTTACTCTCCAGGACTTTAATATCACTTCTGTAATGGTTGTACCTAAAACTGCGGACAGCACTTGGACAGTGTTCTAGCATGTGCTGTACTCTATTTATAAACCCTAAAACTGACATATTTGAACTCTTGACCCTCATCTCGGGTTCCCAACTCTCCCTATTTGGCAGGAGTTTCCCGCTATTAATTATTTCCGAGTGCAGCCTTTCGCTGCTCAGGAGATCAAGGATTAAATTTTCCCTGCTTAGGTTACAATCACCCCTCCGCATCTCAGGTTTGTTCTATTAATCAAAACTTCCCATCCCTGGTATCATTCAAATGAATCTACGCTCTGTATGCTCTCGAAATTGAATGTCCTTTCTAAAATGATTGCATCCAAACCTGCACACAGCACTGCAACAGAAGCCCAGTACTGTGTTTCCCCAATTTATTATTTGCTCTGTACTCAATGCGAGTACATTATAAAACTCATAATGCAGCTGAACTCTTGACGTTTTTATGTTGGTCTCTCCTTTACCTCTTTGGCCCCGATATTTACTGGGATGGGATTTTGCAGGGGTGGAGTTATGGTTGGGAAACCCGGAAGTGCGGGTTTCCCCAAACAACAGTCAGTTTTAGCTTCAGGATGCGTGTAGTTTCTTTTACCACCCCCCCCCCCCCCTCCCACCCCCGAGCGCCAGCCTGTTTGACAGGTTTGGCTGCCTATAGAACGAGACGATCCTGGGGTGCAAGGCCTCAGCCCAGAAACAGGTAGATTTAGTAGTGGTCCGGGGGGGAAGGACACATCACGAAGGGTGTGTTGAGCATGGAGGATGAGGTCAGCGATCGTGGGGGTCGGGGGGGGGGGGGTAGACTGTGGTTGCCGGGGTGTTGGTGATCATGGGATTGGTGGTAGAGCATGGGGGGGGGGCTCAGTGGTGATCAGAGGGGTGTGGAGTAGAATGTAGTGGAGGAGTCAGAAATTGTGGGGGGATAGATTGTGTTTTGGGGTTTGGTAATTGTGCTGGGGGGGGGTTCAGTGATCACAGTATGATAGAGCGTGGTTTGGGATGCTCGGGCATCATGTTGAGGAAGATGATAGATTAAAGGGGCGCTGGGCGTTGGCCATGATTGGAGGGTGGGGGTGATCTTAGAGGTGGCAGGTTCAGACAGATTGCAAGGGAAGGGGAGGCTCTTGGCCCACAAGCAGTGTCTTAAAGGCACTCTGCTAATGGATCTGGCCTCACTTCCTTTTACCTGCTGGGATTCCCAAGGTCCAGGAAACTCAGCCGACATAAGTTAAAAATAGAAAACTTGTTAAAATGAAGGGACGCAGCCTCCTTAAAAGTTTCAATGACTGACCTAAGTTGGTCACCTGCCCCTGGCCATGCCTTCGTTTAAACCTGAAGTGGGCAGGCTTGAAGCGACTTGTGTTCAGGCTTGAAACTTTTATCATCTTTAATTCCCATCCAACCCAACTCTACCTGTTTGCGGGGGCTTAAAATGATTCCCTTTGTTTCAGTCAGTCCTGTCAGGGAACTTCTCCAGTCTGTTGTAGGGTCCAACCTCAAACACTATCTTCTTTCTCTACTTCAGATGCTGACTGCTGATGTCCAATATCACCATTTTAAGTTTTTAATTCACCATTTTGAGAAATTTGGTTTTTTTTCTTTTCATTGGCACTGATTCACCTTTATCACATGCTCATATTTTTAGGTCTTTGTTGGAAGGATTAAGCTCAGAAGAAGTAGAAATCGTTACATTTCCTGGACAATGAACGCGGTGCAGAGTTAATGTCAAACAAGGAGAAGAAGAAAAAACTAACAACAATAGTAACACAACCCACCTCATCTGTGTGTGAAACATTGAATTAACTGCAGCACGACTGGAAAACAAAATAAAAATCTACATTTCACAACCAAAAGAAAAATAAATAAATCCAACAACAATTATATATCGCCTTTAATGTAGTGAAACATCCCAAAGTGCTTCACAGGAGCAATTATCAAACAAAATTTGACATTGAGCCACATAAAGAGATGTTAAGACAGTTGACTAAATGCTTTGTCAAAGATGCAGGTTTTAAGTAGGAGAGAGAGATGAAGAGATTTAGGGAGGGAATTCCAGAGTTTAGGGCCTCAGCAGCTGCACACACAGACGCCAGTAGTGCAGCAATTAAAATCGGGAATGAGCTAGAGGCTCATAGAGGAATGCAAAGATCCAGGAGGGTTGTAGGGCTGGAAGAGGTTACAGAGGCTATGGAGGGATTTGAATTTTAAATTGAGGCCTTGCCAAAGTGGGAACCAATATAGGTCAGCGAGCATTGGGGGTGATGGATGAAAGGGACTTTGTGCGAGTTCGGATACAGCCTTTGGATGAGCTCAAGTTTATGGAGAGTGTAAGATGGGAGGCTGGCCAGGAGAACATTGGAATAGTAAACATCAATGCCCTGATAAATACGGACTATGAATACATAGAACTGAGGATAATCTGATATGGAAAGTGGGTTGATCTTGTCTTCTTTCCAATACCTGCCCCATTGAGCCACCGATGTTGTCTCCACACAATGGTGGCTTGGCCTATGTCTCTCGGCCATCAGGCTTGGTATACAAGTACAGCAACAAGGTGGCAAGTACTGCAGAGTGTTCCAGTTTTCTCTCCACTTCACCTTAGGAATAAGTGACCCTGTTTGTATCGAAACTCAAGCTTACTAAGCCCCAATCCAGCCCTCTACCCCAACTAAGCTACCTAACCTTTATCCACATTTCTAGTAATAAGCAAAAGTTTAGGAGGTCAAAGTTGACATTTTGGGAGCTGAAAGACCTTTCACCCCACTTCCTCCCTTAACAACCTTTCGAATTCTCCTCATGACTGTCTCACAGAATCAGAGAAAGGTGGTTTAATTTACTTGGGCTTCAGCATAGTCTATGTGGGTAAGTGAACACCGAGTCGTGTAGTACTGAACCCTGTAGGTCAGGGGAGCCCCAAGGACTCATTACTTCTCATTGCTGAGCTGGGACATCAGTGTAGCAACAACAATAGAGCCTCAGTATTCCTCCTGTTTACCACCACCCTCCCCCCCACACCCCCCTTGCAGGAAAATGCTGACTGCGAATATCAGGACAGGATGTAGATATGGATTGTGATGCCCCCCACAGGTGAGTAGCTGGTCACCACCAATATCAGATTTGTGGGGCATGACTGTACGAGAAATCTCCAGGAATCCGTCAAGGTGTGTCTCTGTTAAAGCCTTCAATATGCCTGTGTGCAGGAAGCAGGTGGATGTGTCACACAGGCCGTACGTGGGCCCCACAAAGCAGAACTCGAGGATCGGTTCCCTTTAAAATAAGGTGCTATTGTTATGCTATTGGAACTCTTCACTGTGGGCCCTGTATGTACAATGACAGGAGCTAGTTAACAATTTATGGAAAGAAAGAAAGACCTGCATTTATATAGCACCTATACACAACATCCCAAAATGCTTTATCGTCAATTCATTATTCTGAAAGTATGGTCACTGTAGTAATGTAGCAGCCAATTTGTACGCAACAAGCTCCCACAAACAGCAATAACCAGATGATTTTTTAAGGGATGTTGGTTAAGTATTAAACCCTGCCAAACTAGAGGTAAACACCCTGATCTTTGTAATAGTGGATGGGATCTTTAACATTCACCTGAAAGAGCAGGTGGAGCCTCAGTTTAATGTCTCATCTGAAAGTCAGCAATTCCAACAGTTCTGTGCTCCCTTAGTATCAGTCTCGATCTCTGCTTGAGTGGGGCTTGACTTTTATGAGTTAGAGACAAGAGTTCTACCCACTGAGCCACAGCTAACATTAAATGCCTGATGGGCTGTGAATTTTACCAGTTAACCATTGTTTATGGTGCATTATTCTCTATAATTTTGATAGATTTCTGTTAAGTAAGGCTATTAGGGGTTATGAAACCAAGCCAGTTAGAGGAAGTTAAGATACAGATCAGCCATGATCTAACTGAATGGCGTTATAAGCCTCAAGAGGGTGAAGAGCCTACTGCTGTTCCTGTATTCCTATAATTCACTACTATTTGTTAACGCCAAGTTAAAATATAATACAGCAACAGCCGAATATATATATATATATCAGTATAAATCACATTATATTTGGCTCACCAGCTTGCAGTCAGATAGATTTCACCCTTCCAGCAAAATAATGCTCATGCACCTATATTTATCTCTTTATTCTAATTATCTCATTTTCTTTTACTTACTTGCCATTGTTCAATATAACTGTACAGTTTGGCCAGCAATCGTGATTTATAAGGCAGAGATTTGGAAATAATCCGACTCCCACAGCCTGCAATCCATGTTGATCGCTGATTGTAAAACCATTGCAGTTTATCTGGAGAATTAAAAACATGAACGCTTTTTAATTAATGAAATTAAATCCTGTGTGGCTTCTCTTTTCTAGATTGTTGATCACTTCTGCTCCTCCTTTCAAGAAAGACTTACATTTATATAGCGCCTTTCCTAACCTCAGGGTGTCCCAAAGCACTTCATGGCCAATGAAGTATTTTTGTAGTGTAGTCACTGTAGCAAACGCAGTAGCCAATGTGCGCACAGCAAGCTCTCACAAGCAGCAATGGAATAAATGACCATATCATCTGTTTTAGGTGGTTGAGGGATAAATATTGTGGAGAGAACTCCCCCCTAATCATGCCATGAGATCTTTTATGTCCACCTGAGAGGCAGATGCAGCTTTCATTAAAATGAAATACTGCACCCCGACAGTGCAGCACTTCCTCAGTACTGCAGTGTCATCCTTGATTATGTTCTCAAGTCTCTGGAGTGTGAGTTGCTCCACTGTACCATACCACCCCCCAACCCTGCACCCCCAACCCCCATCCCCGCAACCCCGGTCTCTAAGGGCCAAAACAGCTTCAAGTACATGTTTTAGCCTGGGGAGTTCAGAGCAGACATTTAGTACAGGTAGCTTTCAGGTGATAATCTTTTTATACCACCAGATCCCTAGCACTTAAGTTAGATAAATTACTCTGTGATAGTTTAAAGTTACACTAGACGTCTGTATATTAATTTTATGAAACAGTGATTCCTGACAACACAGCCGGCCATCAGGCTGCGCCAAGGTGCGCACATGGGTTCCAGCTCTCTGCGTGTGCGCTGCGTTCCGACTTGCCAGGACTGGTTAGCGCATGCGGTGATGACATCATCACGTGACGTGTGCATCTTTGGGCAATGCGCCCGGTCGGCCTCTGCGCATGCGCTTTACGCGTACAGCAATGCAACGCCAACAGAAATTCACGCATGTGTCAAGCTCCGCTCTTCCCCCTCGCTGCTCTCTCCGGCTGCTCTGCACCCCCACCCTCGCTGCTCTCTCCGGCCGCTCCGCTCCGTCCCAGTCCCCGGCCCCGGCCCGCCCTTCTACCCCCCTGTTCCCAGCCCACTCCCCTCCCTCTCGTCCCCGGCCCACTCCCCTCCCTCTCGTCTCCAGCCCGCTCTGCTCCGCCCCAGCCCCGCTCGGCTACCCGTCCCCCATCCCTGGCCCCGCTCGGCTCCCCCCACCCCGGCCCCGGCCCGCTCGCCTCCCCTCCCGTCCCCAGCCCACTCACTCGCGCTCTCCCTCCCGCCATTGTTTGCTGCCATGTGTTTAGGTTAGGTTGCCTTCGTGTGATTATTTGAGCAGCGCCATCTTTAGTCCTGGCAGCTGCCTGAAGTCGCAGACTGTGACATTTTAGTGGCACATGCTGCATTTGTGCATGTGCCACTGCAGCGCCACCTAGTGGCAGCGGCAGCAAACGCAGCCTTTATGAACAGTCTTGGGCCTAGCTTGCATCCGGCACACTTCAGAGTGTCAATATTCTGTGTGTATATATATATATATATATTTATATATATATAAGCTTGTATTTATAATGTGCTATTCATGACCTCAGGACATCCTAATGTGGTTTGCAGACACGGAAGTATTTTTGAAGGATAGTCACTGTTGAAGTGCAGGAAAAAAAATCTGCAGACAGAAACAAGAGTAGTTTTGGAGAGAATGTTTCCATTTGTGGAAGAATCCAAAACTACAGGCTATAAATACAAGATAGTTACTAAAAAATCCAATAGGGAAATAAGGAGAAATATCTTTACTCAGAGAGTAGTTAGAATGTGGAACCTACTACTATGGGAGTTGGTTGAGGTAAATAGCTTAGAAGCTTTTGAAAGGAAACTAAACAAGTACATTAAAGAAAAGGCAAACAGTTGGACAGTACTGAAAGCATGAAAACGTACGCAAAGCGCCCAATTGAGACTAAAGAAACTGAGGTGGTCCTCGAGTAAAGAAGGTTAAAAGATGATCTGATATAGGCGTTCAAGATCATAAATGATTTTGATAAGAGTAAATAAGGAGAAACAGTTACCAGTGACAAAAGGGTCTGTAACCAGAGAAGACAGATATGAGGTGTGGGCAAAAGAACCAGAGGCAACAGGAGGGGGAAAAAATTACACAGCAAGTTATGATGATTTGAAATACACTTCCTGAAAGAGTAGCAGAAACAGATTCAACAGTGACTTCCAGAACAGAATTGGATAAATACTCGAAAAGGAAAGAAAAAAAAATCACTTGGCTATGGGGAAAGAGCAGGGGAGTGAGAAAATTGGATAGCTCTGCCAAAGAGCCAGCACAACAGCCCAAGCAACATCCTTCCGTGCATGATCACCGTATATAAAATGAATACATTTATTCTTCAGTTTGGGTATCTGCTTAACCTTGAAATTTCCCTGATGGTTTGTAGGGGGGTTATTTGTGCTCAGTGCCGTGGTGATAGAAAATTACTTAGGTTACTTGGATGCTTTTATTGCCTCTCGATACAAATGTCAAATAAATATAATTAAAAGGTGTCGAGATGGGCCGGTGCAAAAACACGCAGGCAGGTGGGTATCAAAGAGGGGCATGATACCATCTCCAGTCTGTGGCATGAGATGATCACAGGCAGGCTGTGACCAGCAGTATGGTTTATCAGCACCCCCAGGGCTATGGGAGGAGGTGGGGAAATGGTTCACGATTCCTGCTCCTGCTTATTAACCCCTGCTGGAAGATGGCTACATGTGGAAGTGAGAACAGGACTAGTCTTTGCTGCGATTCTCACCACAGTTGAATAGCCTGCCAGCAGTCACCCATGTAAACATGCACCTGAAGAATGGTCACGTGGGGTGAGGACATAGTGAGCAGCCGGTGCCTGTGGAACTGATGAAGTTGGCACTTTCACAAGCGGAAGAAGGTGGGGGAAAAGTTATTTTCACAACAAAAAATTTAGCATAAACCCGTTTCCCCCTCTTTACATTTTCAGATCCTTTTTGATAGCAAAAGTGTTGCCTCCTCCAGACAGTCTTTGAAAAGCAACCAGAGGGGGCGAGTGAGTCTTCCTGTTAATGGGATGTGAGTGGCTCGCAGGTAAGGGAGACAGCAGTGTTGAGGAGCTGCCTCTGTACAGGCTGCAGTTGCAGCTGATGGAGTTGTTTATTATCTAGTTCCACCTCTTTCCATGCACTGCTCTGAGAATCCAGTTTCAACATGTGACCCAAACAAGAATCATTTCCTGCACTGCTCCAGCTGCTCTCCCAGCTCTGCTTTACCTCAGGTGTTGGTGAGAAGCAAATAGCCCAGAGACATGGAAGGGGAAGCTGGATAAGTACACAAGGGAGAAAGAAATAAAGAGGTAATGCAGAGAGGGTTAGATGAATGAGAGTGGGAGGAGGTTTGTGTGAAGCATAACCACCAGCATGGAACTATTGGCACGAATGTATGTATTCTATCCTCATGCCTCCAGTATGTTTTCCTATTTGAATGAGGTCAGAGTAGCCAATTCAATGTATAGTGATGGCTGCTGAGAGGAAAAGCTAGCTCCACTTTGTTACGGTCAAGTGAGGAGGGGTCGCGGGGCTTCCCTCTTTTCTCTCTCCTTGTTTGACCACAAGCCAGTCATAGGGTGGTCAGTTGTATTGCTTTTAATAAGGGAGGTCCTTCTTGTTAGGCAGACCCCCAGGATCGAGGATGACTTGCTTCCACTCCAGTATGATGGTTTCTGAGATGGCTGATAAGTCCAATGCAAGATCTGCAGACTCTGCCACAAGGACCATGTGGTGCTTGAAGGTTCAAGTAAATGAGTAGTTTGGAAGTTTGTCCGCTTCCTCCGACACCTCGACTTCGCCTCTGCATGTTCCCGATGATGTTCCTTGAGGTGTACGATGCCTTCCCGAATGAGCTTTCTCCATCTAGGATCATCACAAGCCAGGGACTCCCACGAGTCAATGGGGATGTTTGATCTCTTCAGGAATGTTTTGAGGGCATCTCTAAAGCGTTTCCACTGTCCTCCTGGGAGCATCCTGTTGCGATCAAGTTCTGAATAGAACGGATGCTTTGGGAGTCTGGTATCAGGCATGTGAACAACATGTCCCACCCAGCAGAGCTTGTTTTGGGTGATTAGCACCCTGATGCTGGGCAGGTTAGCTTAGGAGAGGACGCTACTGTTGGACCACCTTTATTGCCACCGGATTTGGAGGATCTTGCAGAGGCAACTCTGGTGGTACTTCTCCAGTGCTTTGAGGTGCCTGCTATAGGTTGACCAAGTTTCCAAAGCACTTGGCAACACAGGGATCACTGTTGCCCGGTAAACCATTATCTTAGTCATCAGATTTGAGATCCTGATCCTCAAATATTCTCTTCCTCAGTCAGCCAAAGGCTGAGTTGGCACATTGGAGGCGATGGTGAACCTTGTTATTTATGTCTGCCTTCACCAATAGGAGGTTCCCAAAATATGGAAAATAGTCCACATTTTTCAGGATCTCGCCATTGACCATGATTGATGGGAGGTATTGTGCTGTGGGAGCTGGTTGGAAAAGGACCTTCATTTGCAGAGTCTTTAGTGAAAGACCCATTTTCTCATATACTTCGGAAAAGGAATCGACAATAATCGAGAGCTCAGTTTCAGAGTGAGTGCACACGCAAGCATCATCTGCATATTGAAGCTCAACGACTTAGGTTGGAGTGATTTTGGTTTTGAACTGAGAGCAGTGTAGGTTGAACAGTTTCCCATCTGTTCTGTAGATTATCTCCATGCCTGTGGATAGTTTGCTGGAGGTGAGGTGTACCATTGCAGTGAAGAAAATGGAGAAGAGGGTTGCTGCAATGACCCAGCTTTACTTGACTCCAGTCTTGACTGAGATAGAGGCTGTGATGGTTCCGTTGGTGAGGATCGCTGCTTGCATGTCATCATTGAGTAGACGGAGGATGGTGATGAACTTCTGAGGGCAGCCAAATTTGAGCAAGATGCTTCATAAGTCTTCATGGTCGACAGAGTCAAAGGCTTTTCTGAGGTGGAATAAGGTCATGTGTAGCAGTTGGCATTGTTCCCTGCATGTTTCTTGGATTTTCCGCTCTGAAAATGAAGGCCGAAATTTGACACACCTCACATGAAGTGGCTGGATGTGGGGTGGGGGAGGGGCGAAGTCATAAAATTGAGTGGGAGGTGAGGGTTCCCGTCACCTTCCCACCCCCGCTGCAATTTTACGAGGGGCAACGGCACGAAACAGTCCGTCTGCCCCAGGCCAATTAAGGCCCTTAAGTGGTCAATTAACTGCCACTTAAGGGCCTCCTCCCACCGGCGGGTGGCTCAGGGCCCCCAGGAGCCACTCAGTAAAACCTGACGGCCTCCTTGCAGACTCGGGAGGGGCTTCCTGATTGGGCACCTTGTGCCTCATGAAGGGCCACCCCACGGCCCAACCACCTCCACTACACTACATTCCACAACCTCCCAACCAAACCCCCTTGGCTTGGTGGGGCCGGGCCAATTGTCCCTGGCGACGCCCCATAAACTTACTTTTTTTCCAGGGCTGACTTCCCTCTTGCTCTTCTCCCTGGCTGCAGTCCCAGCAATGGCCACCGCTCCCGGTAGCACTGCTGGAACTGATAGCTGCTGACCCGCTCTTGGAAGCAGGACTTCCTGTCTCAGAGGGGCAGAAGTGCTGCCCAAGGCCAATTAAGTGCCTGGGCCACGTAAAATCATAACCTGGCTCCCAGGCCCAGCAGAGGTGGGCTCATCCGTGACTTTTTGGCCACCTCCCACCCAACGTAAAATTCCGTCCCATGTCTATAGTGCCTCTCAATGGGCAAAAGCCACACTGCAATTCTGGAAGGAGATCTTCAGCCACTGGGAGGAGGCAATTGAGGAGGATCCTTGCAATAATCTTTCCTGTGGAGACAGCAGGGCAATTCCTCTGTATTTGCCACAATCGGCCTTCTCTCCCTTCTTGAATACAATCGCAATGAGAGATTTTACACTAGTGGTTTCTGTTCCTGTTTGGACATAGTGAGCACTGTGCTTCATAGAGTGATAGAGTCACAACAGCACAAAAGGAGGCCATTCGACCCATCAAGTCCATGCTAGCTCTCTCAGAGCAATCCAATCAGTCCCATTTCCTGGTTTTATCTCCGTAGCCCTCAAAGTTTATTTCCCTCAAGTGCCCAGCCAATTTCCTTTTGAAATTGTTCATTTTCTGTGCTTCCACCACCCTCATAGGCAGTGAGTTCCAGGTTATTACTGTGTAAAAAGGTCTTTCTCACATCCCCCTACCAAAACCTTCAATCTGTGTCCTTTAGTCCTTATACCATCAGATAGTGGGAACAGCTTTTCTTTGTCTATCTTATCCAAACCTGTCAGAATCTTGTACATATCTATCAAATTTTCCCTCAATCTCCTTTGCTCCAAGGAAAACAACCCCAGCTTTTATTTATTTATAGATACAGCACTGAAACAGGCCCTTTGGCCCACTGAACCTGTGCTGACCTACAACCGCCCATTTATACTAATCCTACATTAACCTCATACTCCCTACCACATCCCCAACATTCTCCTACTATAATAAAAGCAAAATACTGCGGATGCTGGAAATCTGAAATAAAAACAAGAAATGCTGGAATCACTCAGCAGGTCTGGCAGCATCTGTGAAAAGAGAAG
Organism: Heterodontus francisci; assembly: GCF_036365525.1. Taxonomy (NCBI): domain Eukaryota; kingdom Metazoa; phylum Chordata; class Chondrichthyes; order Heterodontiformes; family Heterodontidae; genus Heterodontus; species Heterodontus francisci. Next base: position 26,906,024 of record NC_090371.1, on the reverse strand, counting down.
CAGAGTTAACGTTTCGGGTCAGTGACCCTTCTCCTACTACCTACCTACACCAGGGGCAATTTACAATGGCCAATTTACCTATCAACCGCAAGTCTTTGGCTGTGGGAGGAAACTACAGTACGCAGTGGAAACCCAAGTGGTTACAGGGAGAACTTGCAAACTCTTCACAGGCAGTCCCCAGAACTAAACATGGGTTGCTGGAGCTGTGACGCTGTGGTGCTAATCACTGCACTACTATGCTGCCCTCAATTAATCCCCCATCCCTGGAACCATTCTGGTAAATCTCCTCTGCATCCTCTTAAAGACCCTTACAACCTTCCCAAAGTGTGGTGACCAGAACTGGGTACAATACTCGAGCTGTGGCCTAACCAGAGCTTATCAAGGTTCTGCATGACCTCCCAGCTTTTATACTCAATTCCTTTAGTTATGACGCATATGCTTTGTTAACTACTCTCTCAATACGTCCTGCCACCTTTAAAGATTTATGCACATGAACCCCCAGTTCCCTCTACACTCTTTAGAATTGTACCATTAAGTATATATTGCCTCTTTCTGTTCCTTTTGCCAAAATGTATCACCTCACATTTATCTGTATTAAATTCCATCTGCCACTTGCCTGCCCATTCTGCTAGCCTATCTATGTCCGGTTGCAGTCAGTTGGTATCATCCTCACTGTTTGCCACATCACCAAGTTTGGTATCATCTACAAATTTTGAAATTTTACTCTGTTTTCCAATATCCAAGTTATTTACATACATTAAAAAAAGCAGTGGTTCCAGCACTGAACCTTGGGGAACATCACTGTCTACCATCTTCCAGTCTGAAAAACAACCATTTAATATGACTTGCTGTGTTTTCTGTCCTCAAACCCATTTTTATCCAAGCCGCCACCTACCCTCCTACTCCAGGAGTCTTACTTTTGGTAGCAGGGAGGTGATGGTATAGTGATATTGTTATTGGACTAGTAACCTAGTGACCCAAGATATTCCTCTGGGGACATCAGTTCAAATCCCACCACAGCAGAAAGTTGAATTACAATTCAATTAATAAAAAAATCTGGAATTAAAAAAAACTAGTCTAATGATGTCACAATAACCCATCTGGCTTACTTATGCCCTTTAGAGAAGATCCTTGTCTGGTCTACATGTGACTCCAGCCCCACAACAAGGTGGTTGACTCTTAAAATGCCCTCTGAAATGGCTGAGCAAGCCGCTCAGTTGTACCTAAGCACTAAAAAGTCAATAAGGAATGAAACTGGCCGGCATTGACCTAGCACCAGAAATGACAATGGCAAACCCAGCTCTGTCAGTGCTGCAAAGTCCTGCTAACTAGCTTGTGGGAGAACTGTCCCAAAGACTAGACAAGCAACAGCCTGCCTGAATCATACCTTACAGACAATATCCCAGACATGGCCATCACCATCCCTGCAGAGGAACATGGGCAAGGAAACCTCCTGGCTGTCAAGGGTGTGGAATGTACTCCAGAGGGTCGACTTCAATATCCCGCACCAAGAGTGACCTGGCAGTGCCGCTGCTGGCTGACTCCGAAAGGATATAGCTGCTATACTGGCCCTGTGGCAGGGGGTGAGGGGAAAAACATATTTGATCTCATCCTCGCAAATCTGCCTGCTGCAGGTGCATCTGTCCATGACAGTATTGGTAGGAGTGACCACTGCACAGTCCTTGTGGAGACCCTCCATCATGTTATGTGGCACTACCACTGTGCTAAACGGGACAGATTTCAAACAGATCTAGCAATGCAAAACTGGGCATCCATGAGGTGCTGTGGACCATCAGCAGCAGAGTTGTACTCAACCACAATCTGTAACCTCATGGCCCAGCATATCCCCCATGCTAGCATTACCATCAAGTGGCGGAATCAACCCTGCTTCCATGAAGAGGGCATGCCAGAAGCAGCTCTAGGCATACATCAAAATGAGCTGTCAACCTGGTGAAGCTACAACACAGGACTAGTTGCATGCCAAACAGTGTAAGCAGTATGCAATAGACAGAGCTAAGTGATCCCACAATCAACGGATCAGATCTAAGCTCTGTAGTTCTGCCACATCCAGTCATGAATAGTGGTAGACAATTAAACAACTAACAGGAGGAGGTGGCTCCACAAATATCCCCATCCTCAATGAAGGAGGAGCCCAGCTCATCAGTGCAAAAGATAAGGCTGAAGCATTTTCAACAATCCTCAGCCAGAAGTGCCAAGTTGATGATCCATTTTGGCCTCCGCCTGAGGTCCCCAGTATCACAGATGCCAGTCTTCATCCAATTCGATTCCCGTCGCGTGATATCAAAAAAAGACTCAAGGCACTGGATACTGCAAAGGCTATGGGCCCTGACAATATTCCGGCAATAGTACTGAAGACCTGTGCTCCAGTACTTGCCATTCCAATACAGCTACAACAGTGGCATCTACATGAAAATGTGAAAAATTACCTAGGTATGTCCTGTACAGAAAAAGCAGGACAAGTCTGACCTGGCCAGTCTCTGTAGCTGTTATGGGATTTGCTGTGTAATTTGCAAAGCTGAGAGTGTAAGTGCATGAGAGCAACAGCACATTTATAGATCCACATTTTTGTTGGTGGCAGTCATGGCTCAGTGAGTAACATGCTCACCCCTGAGTCAGAAAGTTATGGGTTCAAGTTTCACTCCAGGAGCTTCAGCACAAAATCTAGGTGAGACTGCAGTACTGAGGGAGTGCTGCACTGTTGGAAGTGCTATCTTTCAGATGAACCATCAAGCTGAAGCCCCATTAGTCTTTTCAGGTGGATGTCAAAGATCACAGGACACTCTTTGAGAAGGAGAAGGGGAATTATTCCTGGTGTCCTAGCCAATGTTTATCCCTTAATCAGCATCACAAAAAAACGATGATCTGGTCACACTGCTGTTTGTGGGAGCTTGCTGTGCACAATTGACTGATACATCAACTGCATGACAACAGAGTCTACATTTCAAAAGTGCTTTGCTGGCTTTAGTGCATTTTAGGACATCCTGAGATCATGGAAGGCGCTATAGAAAGAATGTTCTTTCCTTCTTTTAGTCTACAAAGCCATTTATTCCAAGAATTGGAATTTTACAATGGAAAGCAGCCAACAGAGGGAGACTGGTGAAGCAGCTGTTGGTTACACTACTCCAGTGCGAAAATGTCTAATGAGTACAACTGGATTAAGGATGTCTTGTTACTGCCAACATTCAGGAACAATATTCTGGCTCCACTGAAATCACTCTGCAATGTTCTGCTCAGATTCTACTGGACGAACACCTCTTCAGGAGACGAATTGGAGAATTTTGTGCAAACATTTAAGAGCAGTGTCCTTTCATCCAGCCCCAATATTGATGGAGTGAAAGTTACCTGTCCTGATCAGCTCTAACAGTCCTATGTGAATTAAATTGCAGCAGTCTCAACCAAGTTCCTAGTGGGCATATGTCTAAGCCCCTCCTCCAATTGAACAGGACGCGATCGATATTACGTGGTATTTACAGCACAGAAACAGGCCATTCAGCCCAACAGGTCTTTGCTTCACATAAGTTTCCTCTCGCCTTACTTGATCTCGCCCTATCTACATATCATTCTATTCCTTTGTATCCTTATTTTGCTACCCCTTAAATGTATCTATGCTGTGCTTGATCACAGGTTTGCTCTTTTCTGGGGTACAGTTCTACAACTCCATCAATGCCTTACCCAAATGGTCATCCCCCAAACATAAGCTTGGAAATCATGTTTGGCAAATTTCTTTGAGGATATGACAAGCAGAGTGGATAAAGGGGAACCGCGTAGATGTAGTGTATTTGGATTTTCAGAAGGTTTTGCTAAGGTGCCACATAAATGGTTATTGCACAAGTTAAGAGCTCAGGGTATTGGAGGTAATGTGCTGGCATGGATAGAGGATTGGTTAACACACAGAAGGCAGGGAGTTGGTATTAACGGGTCTTTTTCAGGTTGGAAAGCTGTAACTACTAGGGTGCCACAAGGATCGGGCCTAGGGCCTCAACTATTTATTATCTATATTAATAACTTGGAGGAAGGGACAGAGTGTAGTGCATCCAAATTTGCTGATGATACAAAAATAGGTGGGAAGGCATGTTGTGATGAGGACACAAAGAATCTGCAAAGGGATATAGATAGGTTAAGTGAGTGGGCAAAAACTTGGTAGACGATGTTCAATGCGGGAAAGTGTGAGGTCATCCACTTTGGTCGTAAGAATAAAAAGTCAGATTATTATTTAGATGGAGAAAGTCTACAAAATACTGCAGTACAGAGGGATCTGGGTGTTCTTGTGCATGAAACACAAAAAGTTAGCATACAGGTGCAGCAAGTAATTAGGAAGGCAAATGGAATTTGGCCTTTATTGCTTGGGGGTTAGAGTTTAAAAATAAGAAAGACTTGTTGCAACTGTACAGGGTGTTGGTGAGGCAACACCTGGAGTACTGTGTGCAGTTTTGGTCTCCGTATTTAAGGAAGGATGTACTCGCATTGGAGGCAGTTCAGAAGGCTGTTTAACCCAGCCAGAGTGGAATCCCAAACAAGTCTGATCCTATCCTCACACACCACGCATTTCCAGCAAGAGCCTAGACATAATGATCAGGAGCTGGGGCCCTGCTCCTCCCCCCACCCCCCACCACCCCCACTAACCCTGGAGTACCAATGTCAGTTGTAGTAGACACTGGTGATCTTCCTGATTCCTCACCAGCTGACCTATTAGGCTAACTAAACAGTATGTTCTGATTCATTTATCTAAAGCATTTTGGTTTTTATATGGCTTGGTGTATCTTGAGCACAAATTAATGAGGCTTCAGTTTAATGAATGTTTACACTGGAGACAAGACAGCCGAGGAGAAACCTTACTGACGTTTTCCAGATATTCCAACCCTAAAAGTGTGGTTTGACATTACTGCAAACTCTGCAACCAGGGGGCAAAGATGCGAGTTCAGAACAAGCAGTTTAAATTTAATTATTGCACGTAAAGGGGTAGATTTGATTTAGTACCATTGTGTAAAACAGGCTATAGTGAGTGACTGGCTTCATTTTTACCTCTATCACCTTTGAAGTCAATGGAAATGAAAACTGCACAAAGTAACTGTTTGGTGAATGTCAACACAGGAAGACAGTGGAGAATTCAAAAGAAACAACTGAGGGAGTTAAGAATTGTACGTTATTTCATTTTGAATTTTGGGACTGGTAAATGGACTTCAATAGTCTTTCCCAATCCTGTTCTGATCAATATTATTTGCTTGTCTCAGTGTGTAAGTTTAGCGTGAGCTCAGAATATTCTGGAAGGGCGCAATTGGTGACTTTCAATGTTCCATGCCCCAACCTTCTCGTTTTGCACTTACTCTCAAGATTTTACAGTAAAGTTTCAGGGGCTGAAAACAAACAAATTTTTCCTCTGCAACCCCACCATGTACAGAATGTTTATAGAACATTTTAAAAATACTTGGATATGCCCTTGAAATGCCAAAATCTGCAGAGCTATGGACCAATAGTTGGAAAGTGGCTTAGGCTGAACAGTTCTTTTTCAGCTGCCACAGACATGATGGGTCGAATGGCCTCCTTCTGTGCCATGAATTTTCTATATTTCTAATATGCACTGAAGCTCACACACAATGAAAAAGAAGGGTTTTAGCTCAGAATTCAAAATATCAAGGAAGAGCATAAATGTTGTTTTACTTTAAAGAATTACGTTCCATTATTTTTCAGTTCAAGTGACAGGAACTAGAAAACTGATGTTCCTCCGGGAAATTTGTGATGTTAGTGACTTAGCTACAGGTTGAGGGTTTGACGTGGGGCAGTTGAAATTAGGATAATCGACTTTGCATGAGGAAATTGGTGGTGTGGCACAAAAGTGCCATGAAATTATGGTGCACTGTGAATAATAGTGCAACTTATTTAAGTCACAATTTCTTGCATCATAGACTCCAGGAAATTCTGCACCTATGAGACTACATAAAAAGCAGTTAAAGGGAACCGGAAGTGGGATTCAGTTCTCATCGAGGAATTTCAGTTCAACTTCCGGACAGCACTCTTCCATTAGATTGCATTTTCCCATATGAGTCACTGTCGTCTCTCTACATGAGATTATCTCATGCCAAATTAAACTGATCTGTGGTGTGATGTCCTCCGACTAGAAACTTGGTTCAGAATGTCTAAGTTCAATTAGTATCATACAACAGTACAGCACAGAAGGAGGCCATTCAGCCCATCGAGTCTACACTGCCTCTTTCAAAGAACAACCCAGTTAATCCCACTCACCTGATTTTTCCCCATATCGCTGCAATTTTTCTTATTCAAGTATTTATCCGATTCCCTTTTGAAGGCTACTATTGAATCTGTTTCCAGTACCCTATCAGGCAGTGTATTCCAAATCCCAACCATCAATGTGTATAAAAGTTTTTCCTCATGTTCGAACATTGTAATCATCCCATCAGTTTAAACCGGGTTTGTACCCGGATCCCAGAGTTGAAAGGTGAGAGGCGCTGACCCATTACATCATTCTCCAGATGGTGTGAATTTTAAAAATCCAATGATATGAATTTCAAATTAATTTACCAAAACTGTAATATCAAACTACCACAGTATAACAAGAACAATCTACCAGGTTTGCCTTTGTCCTTGAAAGTTATTTCTAGGAGGATCTTCATCTAGCAGGCTGAGGTCACTGATTCCACACAACTTACCACTCCAAATATGTGGGCTATGGACTGAATGTCAAAGTGCTGATTGTTTGAGTGCCAGAAACTGCCCAAAACTTCAACATCCGAAGTTAGCTGTGTCTTCTCTTCTTCGCTAAGGTCATCCACATGGTCCTGGAGGTCCTCGAGGGATGAGATGCGGTCTTCAGAGACAATGTCTCCCTCTCTCGCCATCCGCCACAAGACACGGGAAGCCAGTCTGAGTGTGGCACAAAAGCATAGAATCATAAAATCACACAGCACAAAGGTCCACCGAACCTGTGCCAGCTCTTTAAAAGAGCTATCCACATGGTCCCAGCCTCCTGCTCTTTCCCCATAGCCCTGAACATTTTTCATCTTCAAGAACATATCCAACTCTCTTTTGAAAGTTTTTATTGAATATGCTTTCATCATCCTTTCAGGCAGTGTATTCCAAATCACATTAATTCACTGCTTAAGAACAAATCTTCTCATCTCCCCTCTGATTCTTTTGCCAATTATCTTAAATCTACACAGGAAAGAGTTTCTCCTCATTTATTCTATCATAACCCCTCATTATTTTGAACAATTTCACTAAATCTCTCTGTAACCTTCTTTGCTTTGAGGAGAATAATCCAAGCATCTTTAGTATCTCCACATAACTAAAGCCTCTCATCACTGGTACCATTCTAGTAAATCTCCTCTGCACCCTGTCCAAGGGCCTTGATATCTTCCCTAGAATGTGATGCCCAGAAATGCACGCAAAAGTCCAGCTGCTCACCTTCAGATTGCCCGAGCAAAGAGTCGACACAGACATGATATGCAGAGCGAGCCTGAGGGAAAACACTGCCGGAGACCCACAGTTAAAAGTGCCAGCAGGGAATCAGAAAGAGACAGAGAGAGGGAGGCTGAAAGAAAACAGTGATGGAGACCCACAGATAAAAGTGGCAGCGGGGAGTCAGGGAGAGACAGAGAGAGTGAGCCTGAGGGCAAACGGTGCCAGGGACCAACAGATATATGTGGCAGCGGGGAGTGAGTGGAGATCAGAGAGAGTGAGCCTGTGTGAGTCAGCGGGGATCAGAGAGAGAGAGCCAACGAGTGACATTACAGGACAGCATGTAGGTGATTGGTTGTTTGGAGAGCCCCAAGGTCAGGAGCACATAGCTGAAGAAGTTCATGGGACAGAACAGCAGAGTGGAATGAGTGTGAGTATCAAGGAGCAAGTTAAAAAGAACTAAAAGTATCAGCAAAAGCAGGCTAAGTTTAATAGTAAAGTGAATTAATAATGAGTATTAGCACAGAGCAGGTCTAGGGTCATTAATTAAAAATGTTACTTTGAACAAGGTACTAACTAGATCTAAAAGAGGGAGTAGATTTTTTGTTTGGATCATGAATGGGCAGCTGAGACCTATTGATTGCAATTCCTGCGCTATGGAGGAACTTCATGGGTCTTGGGATACCAGGTGTGCAGGAAGTGTCTCCAACTGCTTGAGCTTGAGCTCAGGATTCTGAGCTTGAGGGGCAGCTGGAGTCACTGTGGAGCATCAGGGAGGATGACAGTTTCCTGGCTCATATGTTTCAGTAGATGGTGACCCCACAGGCAGTTAGAGTTCAGGATAGTAGATAGTAGTTCAGGCCATCTGGAAGAGTAGGAAGAGGCAGGAGGTGCAAGAGTTTTAGGGGTGTGTACCACTGCATTGGAGACTGCTGGGGGTGATGACACCCTGAAGGAGTGCAATCTAAACCATGGCACCAATGGGTGAGGGACTGAACAGGAGGGAGAAGCAAAGAGTAGAAATGCAGTCATTGTAGGAAATTCCATAGTTTGAGGGACAGACAGGCATTTCTGTAACCATCATCGTCCCACTTGGTGGGTTGCCTTCCTGTTGCCAGGGTAAAGAACATCATGGAGAGAGTGTAGAATATTCTGCAGGGAGAAGGGATGAGCCAGAAGTTGTGGAACATATTGATACCAACGACATAGAGAGGGTAGGTATTGAGTTCCTACAGTCAGACTTTCAGGAGCTAGGGAGGAAGTTAAAAAGGAGGACCTCAAAAGTAGTAATTTCTGGATTACTCCTAATGTGAGAGTAGAAATAGGAAGATAGGGAGGTTCAATGTGTGGCTTGAGGCATGGTGCAAGAGCGAGGGCTTCAGATTCTTGGGGCATTGGGACCAGTTCTGAGACAGGAAGGACCATTCAAAAGTGACTGACCCCAGTCCTGTTGAGGTGCAAACTATGTCCTCACTGGGAGGTTCACTAGTGTGGTTGGGGAGGGTTTAAACTAAATTGCAGGGGGATGGGCACCAGCATATAGAAGTAGAAAAGAGGAATAAGGTGCATAAAGTGAGTGTTGGATTATACTAGTTAAGCAAGTAGTACCATATTAGATAGGAGCAGACTAAGAAGGACAATGGGCCTGGCCAGCAACGCCCATATCTCATGATACAAACAAAAAAAAAATTAGGACTACAAAGACAGGTTTAGAGTACATGTATTAAACACACAAAATGTGGTGAATAAGGTTAGTGAGCTACAAGTACAAATAGCCATGTACAGGCAATAGCGGAAACGTGGTTTAAAATGTTGTGGACTGGGTGTTTAATATTCAAGAATACAAAGTGTTTAGAAAAGATATGGAAGGAAAAAAGGGAGATGGGGTGTGGTACTGATTAGTGATGATAATGTAGTGTTGGAAAGATAGGACATCCTTGAGGGAGCAAAGACAGAATTCATTTATTTAGAGTTGAGAAGCAAAAAGGGTATCACATGCTACAGGGGGTATTCTCTAGGCCTCTAAATAGTGAGAGAGAAATAGAGGGGCAAATCTGCAGGGATTGGAATAATGTAAGAGTAAAGAGAAAGAAGGAGGAGAAGTTTCTGAAATGTGTTCAGGAGAACTTCCTTGACCAGTGTGTTCTTACTCCAACCAGGAAGGAGGCATTGCTGGATCTGGTGCTGGGGAATGAGGAGGGCCAAGTGGACCCAGTGGCTGTGGGGCAGCAGTTGGTTAAGAATGATCTTCATATCATAAGATTTATATTAGTAATGGAGAAGAGCAAGGAACAATCTTTAGTACAACTTCTGAATGGGAAGAGGGTTAACTTCAATGGGATGAGAGGGGATCTAGCCAGAGTAAAATGGGACCAAAGACGGACAGAAAAAACTGTGACGGAACAAGGGGTGATCTTTAAGGAGGAGATGTTTCAGGTACAGGCTAGGTAAATTCCAGTAAGGGCGAAAGGTAGGGGAACCAAAGGCAGGGCTCCTTGGCTAATGACAGAGATAGAGAATATGATGGGAAAGGGTTTATGGTGCATGCCAGGTGAATTCTTCAAGTGGCTTGCTATGCCGTTGCAGAGGGCAGTTAAGAGTCAACTACATGTCTGTAGATCTGGAGTCACATGTATGCCAGACCAGGTGAGGATGGCAGACTGCCTTCCATGAAGGACATTAGTGAACCAGATGGGTTTTTAACAACAACATGGTAGCTTCATTATTATAGGTAACATTTTAGTCCACGTATATTAATTCATTTATTTTTAAAATTCCCCCAGCTGCCATGGTGGGATTTGAATGCATGTTCCCAGAGTATTAGTGTAGGCCTCCTGCTTACTAGTTCATTAACATTAGCACCATGCCATCATCCCCCATTTAGCAGAATAGCTCCAGGGATGAGGGATTTTAGCTACAAGGTTAGGTTGGAGAAGCTGGGGTTGTTTTCCTTGGAGCAAAGGAGATTGAGGGAAAATTTGATAGAGGTGCACAAGATTATGACAGGTTTAGATAAGGTAGACAAAGAAAAGCTGTTCTCATTCTCTCATTGTACAAGTACTCGGGGACACAGATTTAAGGTCTTGGGCAAGAGATGGAGGGATGTGGGGAAGAACCTTTTTTACGCAGCAAGTAGTAATGACCTGGAACTCGCTGCCCATGAGGGTGGTGGAAATGGAGATGATGAACGATTTGAAAAGGAAATTGGATGGGCACTTCAAGGAAATAAACTTGTAGGGCTATGGGGATAGATCCGGGGAATGGAACCCATTAGATTGCTCTTCAGAGAACCGACATATACTCGATGGGCCAAATGGCGTCCTTCTGTGCCATAATGACTCTATGACTAAATGATATTTTCTGTGCAACAGCAAAAGTAACTTGTCTATTGTCTTTAAATCAGAAAAATATTCCAAGGCACTTCACAGAAATGTACCCAGTCAAAAAAATCACTGATGGGCCAAAGAAAGAGATGTGGGGAAGGCTAACTAAAAACTTGGCCAAAAAAGATATGGAGGGTTTTAAAAGGAGAATAGAGAGGTTGACAAATTTAGGAAGGGAATTCCAGTGCTTTGGGCCTAGATGCCTGAAGAAACAGCCACCAAAGGTAGGGAAAAGGTTGGGGAGGGTGGGTGGGGGGGGGGGGGTGTAGCTGTGCAAGAGGCCTGAGCTGGAGGAACTCAGAGTTCTTGGACAGTTGTAGGGCTGCAGAAAGTTACAGAACTAGTGAGAGGCAAAGCCATGATGGGATTTAAACAGGAGAATGAGAATTTTAACTAACACACAGTGAACTTCAACAGCTCTATGGTTCAATATGGTGGCAGTCACTTTCATCCATTACATGTAAGAGATATAAACATTTTTTAAAAAGCAGAAGAAAAGACCATCAGGCCTGTCCCATCATGGCATGGTGTAACCTCTGAACCCTTCCACCCTTATTCTCCGCCTTTTCTGGCACAGTAGTGAGAACTTCACATCTGGCCCTCTTTATAATAGTGTGAGATAGGGTGACAGCTATTGAGCCAATTCCACAGCAATGCCTGATCCGGCAAAGCCAAGCTCTGAGAAGCAAATCGCAAAGTCTTGCTGATGATTAATGTTTTAATGCTTGGACGAGTTGGCAGGACAGTTGTCTTTTTGGTGATCCTAATGCCACACCAGGGACCGTAGCGGGGTAGGGCGGGTGTGGGGGGGGGGGGGGTGGTGGTAAAACAAAGTGACTCCTGACAACGCAGCCCAGCGCAGACGTCATCAGAGTGCTCCCAGCTTCGCACACGTGTAGAACGGACTCTTGCTGTCAGTATGGTGCTGTGCATGTACAGCTGACATCAGCACCGGGCTTGCCAGGACTAATGCGCGCATGCGGGCGAATATATCACGTACTGCAAAGTCTGCTCGCCGCTCGCTCCCCGCCTCGCCACTTTTCCTCCCGCGGCCGCTTGCTTCCCACTTCACCTGCACCCCCCCCACCCCCAACTACCTGTGGGCCTTCGCTCCTGGCCTCGCCGCTTTCCCCCTCTGCTCTGCCTCTGCTTCCCTGCTCCCTCCCACTTCTGCTCCCCACTACTTCCTGCTTCTGGTCCCCTCTCACTCCCATGATCGCCGCCTTTCTTTCCCGCACAGGAGACGTGTGTGAGAGAGAGAGAGAGAGAGAGAGATAGAGTAACAAGATAATCAGGGGAGGGGAGATACTGTGAGTGAGGAGCAGAAGCGGGAGGGAGTAGGGAGCAGAGGCAGAGCAGAGGGGATGAAGCAGTGAGGCCGGGAGTGAGTGGCCCACGGGAGAAGGGGGTGGGGAGTTGTGGGTGAAGTGGGGGGGCGAGTGGCCGGGGGGAATAAGTGGCGAGGCGTGGAGCAAGTGGCAAGCAGATGGGCGCAGGAGGCAGCAACAAAGAGAAGCCTGATGGCAGGAGGCAGCGGTGTACTTTTGGGGGTGGGATGGAGACAGCAATCGCAGCCACTGTGGGCATTTGGGTTTCATTTGTTTTAGTTTTTGTGATAAATTGAGCAGTGCCATCTTTACTACTGGCATCTGCCAAAAACGTCGCAGACAGTGACGTTTCAATGCATGAGGCTGAATTTGCGCATGTGCCACCTAATGGTTGTGTTGTCAGCAAATGTAGCCTTGTTAAAATGCATCACATTTCTGACACACTCCTGCCATCACACCCCCACTATCTTAACTGACTTTGGGTCAGGCACAGGAGGGCTTCCCACTCCCGAGAAGCGAGTGTCTAACTTAAATGGCAAGGTCATTTGGACACAATCTTACAATGAAAGATGAAGGCATGTTGAAGGATATGAAATAGTTAACCTTGATGCACAGGAGGAATAAGTTAACTGAAACTCTTACACAGTTGAAAGGAGATTAACAACTGGACAATGCCATAAGTTGAGTAAAATTAGGAGTACAGAGGGTCAGAGGGACCTTGGGTTCTTGTCCATATTTCACTGAAGGCAGCAGCACAGGTAGATAAGGTAATTAGGAAGACATACGGGATACTTGTTTTTATTAGCCAATGCATAGAATATATGAGCAGGGAGGTTATGATGGAGCTGTATAAAACGCTGGTTCGGCCACAGCTGGAGTACTGTGTACAGTTCTGGTCATCACACTGCAGGAAAGATGTGATTGCAATGGAGCGGGTGCTGAGAAGATTCACCAGGATGTTGCCTGGGCTGGAGCATTTCAGTCATGAAGACAGAGTGGACAGGCTGGGGTTGTTTTCCTTGGAGCAGAGAAGGCGGAGGGGGCACCTGATTGAGGTATACAAAATTATGAGGGGCATTGATAGGATAATAGGAAGAAACTTTTTCCCTTAGTGGAGAGGTCAATAACTAGGGGGCATAGATTTAAGGTAAGGGGCAGAAGGTTTAGAGGGGAGTTGAGGAGGAATTTTTTCACCCAGAGGGTGGTTGGAATCTGGAACACACTACCTGAAGAGGTGGTAGAGTCAGGAACACTCACGACATTCGAGAAGTATTTAGATGAGCGCTTGAAACTCCATAGCATACAGGGCTACGGGCCAAGTGCAGGGGAATGGGATTAGTTAGGACACACGCTTGATGTTCGGCGCAGGCGCATTGGGTCGAAGGCCCTGTTTCTGTGCTGTAAAACTCTATGGCTCTATCACTTCCTGCATGAATGGAAGACACAGTAACAACTGGACAATGGAATAAGTTAACTGAAATTATGTATCACGATCAATTCCTGACCAGAATGGAAGACACAGGAACACCTGAACAATGCCATAAGCTAAGCACCATCACCATGATGGAAATCACATGATCTTTATGCAGGGAAGGAGATGAGGAATTGTCTCTGACCTTGCTGTTCTGCATAATTCAGGAGATTGAAAGACCAAGATAAAGAGATGTGAAAGGCCAGGCAGTTCTGATACTACGATATACTAACTGATACTATGGCCTGAGTCCCAGGCATGGGATAGCATGACTGAAACGCTATAAGAAAGGATAACATTGGAATGTATGCACTGCAGTCAAGTGAAGATGGACGGGGACCGGTCATCTCCAGATCCAGGCCTACAATCAACATAGGTAATGACCAGCTGCGTGGGTGATTATAAGTTTAAGTCAAATCATAGAGGGGTCTGTACTGTGGTTTTGTTGGTCTAATAAAGTAACAAATTTAGGTTGAGCCAAAACGTGTTTTGTCACATGTATTTTGTTCTTGTAATTCCGGGATCCAAGAATCATTGTAAGGAGGAAGGGAACTGAAACCCTTACAATACACCATCCTGACTTGGAATTATATCGCTGTTCCTTCACTGTCGCTGGGTCAGAGACACCCTTCCTAACAGTGCTGTGGGTGTACCTACACCACATGTGTTTCAAGAAGGCAGCTCACCATCACCTTCTCATGGGTTGCTAGGGATGGGCAATAAATGCTGGCCTTGCCAGTGATGCTTACATCCCATGAATGAAAAGAAAGGTGTTTTATTATTACCTTTTAAAGGTTCTTTGTGGCCTAAGAGAATCAGGAGTGGCCAAACAAAGATACCTTGGGCCTCCCCTGCCCTGGGTTTCCCCTTCTCTTGCACGATTGCTCCTGATGCCTCTTTTTTTTATTCATTCACAGGGTGTGGGTGTCGCTGGCTAGGCCAGCATTTATTGTCCACCCCTAATTGCCCTTGAGAAGGTGGTGGTGAGCTGACTTCTTGAACCGCTGAAGTCCATGGGAGGTAGGTACACCCACAGTGTTGTCAGAAAGGGAGTTCCTGGATTTTGACCCAGCGACAGTGAAGGAACGGCGATATAGTTCCAAATCAGGATGGTGTGTGACTTGGAGGGGAACTTGCAGGTGGTGATGTTCCCATGCATTTGCTGCCCTTGTCCTTCTAGTTGGCAGAGGTCGTGGGTTTGGAATGTGCTGTCTAAGTAGCCTGCAGTTGCTTCCTGACTTACAGTTTAACCTTGTTTCACACCTAGATCAAACTTATAATGCATCTGGATCAAAACTGATGTGATACTAGATTACCTCCTGACTTTGCTTTCCAGAATAATTTGTGTCGTTGTGCCTGCATCTTCATTGCTCAGTTGTACTGCAGCTCTTGCATCAATGTGGGGTGAACACCACACCATAATGACAGATACTTCCATATAACTAGGCCATAAATCCTCAGTTAGGCTGGTAGGCGAGACATCTTCATGCTGAGGTAGGATATTCCCAGTCCTACTCTTGCCTCGCCTCTGCGCAGTCCTGCCAGTTTACAGGGATTGAAACTGGATCAGGTTTACTTACCTTCCCCGCTCCCCCACACAAATTTCCAGAAGCTAAGTGAAGAATGGCATTCACCATGAACAGAAAGACGGCTGGAACTATAAGGCTGCCCTTCTGGAAATGGCAAGGTCAAAATATGTCAATGTTCATTTCTCCAAGATTTGAAGTCAATATAAGATTCATTACTATCACAATTTCACTTTTTACTGCTGGGAATTTACAAAGTTGAGTTCCAAAATATAGCCATCACAGTAGCACAAAACGAGCTCAGAGCTAATTGGCAGAACTCCATTTTACACTGCGTTCGATTCCCTTATTCAATGTCTTCAGTGGAAAAAAAATTCAAGCATCGTGTAAAGTGAAATCTGCTTCACTATGAGCCTGTTTCATACTACTGGTGAAGACCAATCCCTGGCTTTGTGATATGAGTACGTAAAAGGTCAGGAAAAGATCATCTGGTGCATCAAACCTGTCCCATTTAGACAAAAAAAAAGGACTCGGTGGTGTGTAGATAAGGTAAGGCTTTTTCTATTTCTCTTTTTTTAATCGTGGGATTGGTAAAAAACTTTTCGTTCCTTTTTCATTTAACTAAGTTTAAGCTTAAGATTAAAAATGGCAGGAGATCTCAGACCCGTGACATGCTCCTCTTGCTCAATGTGGGAGCTCAGGGACATGGCCGATGTCCCTGACTCCTTCACGTGCAGGAAGTGTGTCCAGCTGCAGCTCTTGTTAGACCACATGACGGCTCTGGAGCTGCGGATGGACTCATTTTGGAGCATCCGCGATGCTGAGGAGGTCATGGATAGCACGTTTAGCAAATTGGTCACACCGCAGATGAGGATTGCTGAGGGAGAAAGGGAATGGGTGACCAAAAGGCAGAGAAAGAGCAGGAAGGCAGCGCAGGTGTCCCTTGCGGTCATCTCCCTCCACAACAGGTATACCGTTTTGGATACTGTTGAGGGAGATGGCTCACCAGGGGAAGGCAGCAGTAGCCAGGTTCATGGCACCGTGGCTGGCTCTGCTGTTCAGAAGGGCGGGAAAAAGAGTGGAAGGGCTATGGTCATAGGGAATTCGATTGTAAGGGGAGTAGATAGGCGGTTCTGTGGTCGAAAACGAGACTCCCGAATGGTATGTTGCCTCCCAGGTGCACGGGTCAGGGATGTCTCAGATCGGCTGCAGAACATTCTGAAGGGGGAGGGTGAACAGTCAGTTGTCGTTGTGCACATAGGCACCAATGATATAGGTAAAAAACGGGATGAGGTCCTACAAGCAGAATTTAGGGAGTTAGGAGCCAAGTTAAAAAGTAGGACCTCAGAGGTAGTAATCTCCGGATTGCTACCAGTGCCACGTGATAGTCAGAGTAGAAATGAAAGAACAGTCAGGATGAATGCGTGGCTTGAGAGATGGTGCAGGAGGGAGGGGTTCAGATTTTTGGGACATTGGGACCGGTTCTGGCGGAGGTGGGACTATTACAAATTGGACGGTCTACACCTGGGCCGGACTGGAACCAATGTCCTTGGGGGTGCTTTTGCTAACGCTGCAGGGGAGGGTTTAAACTAATATGGCAGGGGGATGGGAACCAAATGAGGTCAGTGGAGAGTAAGGAGGTAGTAACTAAAGCCTGTAAGGAACTAGATAATGAAGTCAGCGTGACTAAGGGAAAGAGTAGGCAGGGAGCAGATGATGAAAGCAAAGGGACTGGTGGTCTGAGGTGTATTTGTTTCAATGCAAGAAGTGTAGTAGGTAAGGCAGATGAACTTAGGTCTTGGATTAGTACCTGGGAGTATGATGTTATTGCTATTACTGAGACTTGGTTAAGGGAAGGGCATGATTGGCAACTAAATATCCCAGGATACCGATGCTTCAGGCGGGATAGAGAGGGAGGTAAAAGGGGTGGAGGAGTTGCATTACTGGTCAAAGAGGATATCACAGCTGTGCTGAAGGAAGGCACTATGGAGGACACGAGCTGTGAGGCAATATGGACAGAACTCAGAAATAGGAAACGTGCGGTAACAATGTTGGGGCTATACTACAGGCCTCCCAACAGCGAGCGTGAGATAGAGGTACAAATATGTAAACAGATTATGGAAAGCTGTAGGAGCAACAGGGTGGTGGTGATAGGAGATTTTAATTTTCCCAACATTGACTGGGATTCACTTAGTGTTAGAGGTCTAGATGGAGCAGAATTTGTAAGGAGCATCCAGGAGGATTTTCTAGAGCAGTATGTAAATAGTCCAACTCGGGAAGGGGCCATACTGGACCTGGTGTTGGGAAATGAGCCGGGCCAGGTGGTTGACGTTTCAGTAGGGGACTACTTTGGGAATAGTGATCACAATTCCGTAAGTTTTAGAATACTCATGGACAAAGACGAGAGTGGTCCTAAAGGAAGAGTGCTAAATTGGGCGAAGGCCAACTATACCAAAATTCGGCAGGAGCTGGGGAATGTAGATTGGGAGCAGCTGTTTGAAGGGAAATCCACATTTGATATGTGGGAGGCTTTTAAAGAGAGGTTGATTAGCGTGCAGGAGAGACATGTTCCTGTGAAAATGAGGGGTAGAAATGGCAAGATTAGGGAACCATGGATGACAGGTGAAATTGTGAGACTAGCTAAGAGGAAAAAGGAAGCATACATAAGGTCTAGGCGGCTGAAGAAAGACGAAGCTTTGAAAGATTGGAGGCACAATCTGAAACGAGGAATTAAGAGGGCTAAAAGGGGTCATGAAATATCTTTAGCAAACAGGGTTAAGGAAAATCCCAAAGCCTTTTATTCATATATAAGGAGCAAGAGGGTAACTAGAGAAAGGATTGGCCCACTCAAGGACAAAGGAGGAAAGTTATGCGTGGAGTCAGAGAAAATGGGTGAGATTCTAAACGAGTACTTTGTATCAGTATTCACCGAGGAGAGGGACATGAAGGATGTTGAGGTTAGGGACAGATGTTTGATTACTCTAGGTCAAGTCGGCATAAGGAGGGAGGAAATGTTGGGTATTCTAAAAGGCATTAAGGTGGACAAGTCCCCAGGTCCGGATGGGATCTATCTCAGGTTACTGTGGGAAGCGAGAGAGGAAATAGTTGGGGCCTTAACAGATATCTTTGCAACATCCTTAAACACGGGTGAGGTCCCGGAGGACTGGAGAATTGCTAATGTTGTCCCCTTGTTTAAGAAGGGTAGATGGGATAATCCAGGTAATTATAGACCGGTGAGCCTGACGTCAGTGGTAGGGAAGCTGCTGGAGAAGATACTGAGGGATCGGATCTATTCCCATCTGGAAGAAAATGGGCTTATCAGTGATAGGCAACATGGTTTTGTGCAGGGAAGGTCATGTCTTACCAACTTAATAGAATTCTTTGAGGAAGTGACAAAGTTGATTGATGAGGGAAGGGCTGTAGATGTCATATACATGGACTTCAGTAAGGCGTTTGATAAGGTTCCCCATGGTAGGCTGATGGAGAAAGTGAAGGCGCATGGGGTCCAAGGTGTACTAGCTAGATGGATAAAGAACTGGCTGGGCAACAGGAGACAGAGAGTAGCAGTGGAAGGGAGTTTCTCAAAATGGAGACGTGTAACCAGTGGTGTTCCACAGGGATCCGTGCTGGGACCACTGTTGTTTGTGATATACATAAATGATTTGGAGGAAAATATAGGTGGTCTGATTAGCAAGTTTGCAGACGACACTAAGATTGGTGGAGTAGCAGATAGTGAAGGGGACTGTCAGAGAATACAGCAGAATATAGATAGACTGGAGAGTTGGGCAGAGAAATGGCAGATGGAGTTCAATCAGGGCAAATGCGAGGTGATGCATTTTGGAAGATCCAATTCAAGAGTGAACTATACAGTAAATGGAAAAGTCCTGGGGAAAATTGATGTACAGAGAGATTTGGGTGTTCAGGTCCATTGTTCCCTGAAGGTGGCAACGCAGGTCAATAGAGTGGTCAAGAAGGCATACAGCATGCTTTCCTTCATCGGACGGGGTATTGAGTACAAGAGTTGGCAGGTCATGTTACAGTTGTATAGGACTTTGGTTCGGCCACATTTGGAATACTGCGTGCAGTTCTGGTCGCCACATTACCAAAAGGATGTGGATGCTTTGGAGAGGGTGCAGAGGAGATTCACCAGGATGTTGCCTGGTATGGAGGGCGCTAGCTATGAAGAGAGGTTGAGTAGATTAGGATTATTTTCATTAGAAAGACGGAGGTTGAGGGGGGACCTGATTGAGGTGCACAAAATCATGAGAGGTATAGACAGAGTGGATAGCAAGAAGCTTTTTACCAGAGTGGGGGTTTCAATTACAAGGGGACACGAGTTCAAAGTGAAAGGGGAAAAGTTAAGCGGGGGATATGCGTGGAAATTTCTTTACGCAGAGGGTGGTGGGTGCATGGAACGCTTTGCCAGCGGAGGTGGTAGACGCAGGCACGATAGTGTCTTTTAAGATGTATCTAGACAGATACATGAATGGGCAGGAAGTAAAGAGATACAGACCCTTAGAAAATAGGTGACAGGTTTAGATAGAGGATTTGGATCGGCGTAGGCTTGGAGGGCCGAAGGGCCTGTTCCTGTGCTGTAATTTTCTTTGTTCTTTGTTCTTTAATACACCATTAAGCCATTCGCATAATCTCCTGGGAGTGGCAAAATAAAGAAACAGAGGGAAAAATACAGCCATCTTAGGAAAAGTCCAGGGAAATTCCTCTCCAACCTTCTAAGGCAATCAAGTAATCTCCAGAATAACTCATAAGTCTCACATCTATAGTTTATCCGTTATAACTAGAAAGCTCCACCTGTCTCTGGAAACTGGCCAGCTATGAGCTATGTTTTGGGGGCCTGCTGGGGATCCATGCTTAGCGCATCATTCAGTAACCAGAGGATAACCATTCTCCATGAAAGGTAATACTTCCGAACATCTAAGCTAAGCCTTTGGTCATATATTGTACACACGTGATCTCTATCTCTCCCATCCCCATCCATCTCTAATAAGCCATCAAGTTTGCTTTATCAACTTTGTGCATTCCAGGAGTGGGCGTCGGACCTACAAAGTGGAAGGGAGCAGCAGCTTGGACTTACCTGATGGTCTCATTGATGGGCTTGCCATAGTTCCTGATGGCGACACACTCGTTCTTGTGCTCCGACCACGCTGCTCTCTGACAGGTGCGGTCGCAGTAGTGGGCAAACTTGCACTGTCCACAGCGCTGGAGTTTAGTTTGCTTCTTAAAACAGCTGTGGCACACCTGGTGCGTGAGGCTATAATGAGGAAAAAGAAAAAAAAGCTTGTATTTAGATAGCACCCTCTCGTGGCTATCTCAGAATACACCGAATAGATACATTCCAATGAGAAAGAAAAATTCCAAGGGTGGGAGCCACCATCCATGGTTAACTAAAAAAGTTAAAGATAGTATCAAACTTAAAGAAAAAGCATATAATTGTGCAAAGATGGGTGGCAGGTCAGAAGATAGGACAGAATATAAAAAGCAGAAAAGAACGACTAAACGATTAATAAGGAGGGAAAAATTAGAGTATGAGAGAAAGCTGGTGAGAAATATAAAGACAGTACGAGTTTCTATAGATATTTTAAAAAGAAAAGAGTTAACAAAGTGAGAGTTGGTCCTATAGAAAGTAAATTTGGAGAATTAATAAGGGAAAACAAGGAGATGGCAGATGAATTGAATGGGTATTTTGCACCAGTCTTCACTAAAGAGGATGCAAGTAACATCCTAGAAATAGCTGTAAATCGGGAAATGGAAGGGAGGGAGGAACTCAAGAAAATGACAATAACCAGGGAAGTGGTACTGAGAAAATTGTTGGAGCTGCGGGTTGACAAGTCTCTGGGTCCTGATGGACTTCATCCTAGGGTCTTAAAAGAAGTGGCAAGTGAGATAGCTGGTGCGTTGATTTTGATTTTCCAAAATTCCCTAGATTTGGAGAAGGTTCCATTAGATCGGAAAATAGACAATGTAATTCCTTTATTCAGAAATGGAGGGAGACAGAAAACAGGAAACTACAGGCCAGTTAGCTTAACATCTGACATAGGGAAAATGTTAGAAGCTATTATTAAAGACATTATGGCAGGGCATTTAGAAAAATTCATGGTAATCAGGCAGAGTCAACATGGTTTTGTGAAAGAGAAATCATATTTAACCAATTTATTGGAGTTCTTTGAAGTAACATGTGCTGTTGATAAAAGGAAACCAGTGGATGTACTGTACTTAGATTTCCAGAAGGCATTTGATAAGGTGCCACATGAAAGGTTATTGCGGAAAATAAAATATCATGGTGTTCGGGGTCACATTTTGACAAGGATAGAAGATTGGCTAGTTAACAGGAAACCGAGAGTAGGCATAAATGGGTCATTTTCTGGTTGGCAAAATGTAACAAGTGGTGTGCCACAGGGATCTGTGCTGGTGCCTCAATTTTTTACAATTTATATAAATGACTTGGATGAAGGGACCGAAGGTATGGTTGCTAAATTTGGTGATGACACAAAGATAAATAGGAAAGCAAATTGTGAAGAGGACATAAGGAGGCTACAAGGGGATATAGATAGGTTAAGTGAGTGGGAAAAGATCTGGCAAATGGAATATAATGTGGGAAAATGTGAAATTGTCCATTTTGGGAGGAAGAATAAGAAAGAAGCATATCATCTAAATGGTGAGAGATTGTAGAGCTCTGAGATGCAGAGGGATCTAGGTATCCTAGTGCATGAATCACAAGAGGTTAGTATGCAGGTACAGCACATAATTAGGAAAGCTAGTAGAATGTTATCATTTATTATGAAGGGAATTGAATACAAAAGTTAAAGTAAAAGCAAAATACTGCGGATGCTGGAAATCTGAAATAAAAACAAGAAATGCTGGAACCACTCAGCAGGTCTGGCAGCATCTGTGGAAAGAGAAGCAGAGTTAACGTTTCTGGTCAGCGACCCTTCATCGGAACCAATCATCCGATGAAGGGTCGCTGACCCGAAACGTTAACTCTGCTTCTCTTTCCACAGATGCTGCCAGACCTGCTGAGTGGTTCCAGCATTTCTTGTGAATACAAAAGTTGGTAGGTTATACTTCAGCTCTACAGGGCATTGGTGGGACCACATCTGGAGTACTGTTTACAGGTCTCCCTATTTAAGGAAGGATGTAAATGTGTTGGAAGCAGTTCAGAGAAGGTTTACTAGACTAATACCTGGAATGGGCAGGTTGTCTAATGAGGAAAGATTGGACAGGTTAGGCTTGTATCCACTGGAGTTTAGAAGAGTAAGAGGTGACTCGATTGAAACATATAAGATTCTGAGGGTTCTTGACAGGGTGGATGTGGAAAGGATGTTTTCTGTTGTGGGAGAACCTAGTACTAGGGGTCACTATTTAAAAATACGGGGTCGTCCATTTAAGACAGAGTTGGGGAGAAATTTTATCTCTCAGAGGATTGTGAGTCTTTAGAACTTTCTTTCTCAAAAGGTGGTGCAAGCAGAGTCTTTGAATGTTTTTAAGGCAGAGGTAGATAGATTCTTGATAAGCAAGGGGATGAAAGATTATTGTGGGTAGGCGGGAATGTGGAGGAGTTGAGGATACAGTCAAATCGGCCATGACCTTATTGAATGGCGGAGCAGGCTCAAGGGGCCGCGTGGCCTACTGCAGCCCCTAATTCGTATTTTTGTATGTGCCATTGAAGCTATGTGAGATACTTAACGTAGGGAATTACTTTTGACGGAGGCAGGACAAGGCTGTTCAAGAAAAAAGTATACAGGATCCATGGCTATATAAACAGAAGAGACTGTTTAGACCTCAGCTGGAGTACGGTGTCCAATTCTGGGCACTGCACTTTAGGAAGAATGTCAAGGAATTGGATAGGGTGCAGAGGAGCTTTACCAGTATGACACCGGGGACAGTTATGTGGAGGCACTAGAGAATCGAGAGTCGTTCTCCTTAGAGCAGAGAAGATTAAGAGAATTCTGATAGAGGTGTTCAAAATTGTGAGGGGTTTTAATAGAGTAGGTAGGGAAAAACTGTTTCCACTGACAGGAAATTCAGTAACCTCAGATTGAAGATAATTGGCAAAAGATCCAGGAGAATTTTTTTTGGACAGCAAATTGTTATGATCTGGAACTCACTGTGGAAATAGATTCAGTAGTATCTTTCAAAAGCATATTGGATATATACATAAAAAGGAAAAATGCAGGGCTATGGGGAAAGAGCAGGGATATGGGACTAATTGGATAGCTCTTTCAAAGAGCCAGCACAGGCACAATGGTTCAATGATCTCCTTCTGTCCTGTGTGATTCTATGATTATATGTAGACAGACCAGGCAGTCATTTGTGCCAGCAACAACAATAAGATACCAATCAGTTCTTTGTGATGTTGATGAGGGAGAAATATGGAGCAATGACCTGCCCTTTAAATATTGCTATGGGATCTTTAATGTTGACCTGGGGAGGCCAATAGAAGATTTCATCCATAGAACAGCACCTTCAACAAAAGCAGCAATATTGCATTAAATCACTGGATTGCCAGCCTGGGTTCATTGTTCAGCTGCTGACTTGAAACCTAAACCTACAATTTTCTGGCTCAGAGATGAAAATGCTACCAACTGAGCCACGTTGACACTTTTCAAACCCAACATGTTGACGCCCACAAGGTTAATGTCATTGGGGAAAGAATAGCCTCAATATTGCTCTCTGCAGTGACTGGTGGACACTCATTTCCCAGGTACAACAGAAAGGAAAAGGATCTTGGGTTTCTGCCCCATTTTTGTTGCCTCAGGATTTTCAGGTCTTCCCCAAAATGGATGAACTGGAACCTGAGTCTGCAGTAGATGCCATTGAAGCTGTTCCCATGGAAATGAAGAGAGGGGGGTTTCCTGGCCCTCCTTCTTTACTTTCCACTTTATTGGTGGCGCCCGATCACCTGCATTCCCTCAGATTGTTGGGCCTGTAGAAGCCTGACAGCAAGAAAATAGGCAGGCCACAATGGTAGCCACTACCTTCTCCCCTCTGATCCTCAGACCTGGAAGCCTGTTCAGGCTGTGGCCTTGGTTCTGCCCCCATTCCTGTTAGAGGTGAGCCTCAGCTAAGCTAATGACCTGGCCCAGCAAATTCAGCTATCTGAGTCCTAATCAGACAGAGGATATGGAGCAAAAGCAAGAAAGTGAATTGAGCTACAGATCAGCCACAACCTAATTGAATGGAGAAACAGGTCTGAGGGCTAAATGGCCTACTCCTGTTCCTAACGTTATATTGTTACTACACCTGTCCTGCACCTGAGTGAAGGGAGCAGTGGGCAGGGGGTGGGGTGCAGTCACTAATATTGGAACCAAAATGACTGCAATGGAAAATATTGGCAGTGAGACAATATAATAAATATTATATTAAACTATTAAACTTTGTCAGAGATAAGGGATTTATTAAGGCATGGGTTGCAAAATTCAGCCCCGTAGAGCCCATTTTTTGGCACTACGAGTGCAGTCTTGCCTCCAAAATGGCATCCGCGGAACTTCTGGTGCTAGCTGCATTGGACGCCATTTTGGTGAAGGCATTAGTGCATGCAGAGAATGACTGCCGGAAGCATGCAAAGTAGATTACGACTTCACTCAGAGTGTAACAGTGATTTGATGCCAGCACTGCCATTTTTGGAGCTCAATGCACCAGCCCTCTGCTAACCTTGTATAGCTGAACATGCATTCAGCAACAGGAAGAACACTCCCAGGAGCTACTTAAAGGGACAATCAACTCCTTTCAAGTTATTTGCTGATTTGATTTCTAGTGGCTCTTGCTGCAATTGTTTGGTGGTTTCCAGAGTTGTTTAAAGTTGCCAAAGTCTACAGGGAGTGTTGTGGCATTTTTGTAGGACTTGTCCTAACTTCAAGGATTCTGCACAAAGCACTTGCTCCCGAACATAGCTGCAGTAGTTTGTATCCGCTTCGGATTACAGCATGACAGGGAGAATGAGCAGAGGCGACAAAAAGTAAGACCACCTGCTGGAAGAGAGAGAAGGGTGAGGACAGTAGCTCTCAGCAGGAGGCCATATCCCTTATGTGTTCACTTATGTTAATGGCACAGACGCAACGGGCCAAATGGACTATTCTGTGCCGTAAATCTTTCTATGTTTTTATGTTTTCTAACCTCAGCGAGGAACATGTGTCAAACATATACGCTTTACGAAGGATGTCCTCAATGGAATCTGCCATGTATTGAAGCCACAACTGCAGCCTCAGAGCAGGGCAAGGACAGCATTGCCAGTGGCTGAAGAGGTGACCCTGACAATGAACTTTTAAGCATTGGGCTGCTTCCATGCTGGAGCTGGAGATATTTGCAACATCTCACAGTTTGCCATCCACTGTTGCATAAGCAAGACCACTGAGGCTCTGTATCCCAAGAGAATTGAATACATTACGTGTACTCTTGCCAGACAGAATCAGGCAAGTGAGTACATAGGATGGACCATAGGAACAGGAACAAAAACAAGAAATGCTGGAGTCACTCAGCAGGTCTGGCAGCATCTGTGGAAAGAGAAGCAGAGTTAACGTTTCGGGTCAGTGACCCTTCTTCGGAACTGACAAATATTAGAAAAGTCACAGATTATAAACAAGTGAGGTGGGGGTGGGGCAAGAGATAACAAAGGAGAAGGTGCAGATTGGACCAGGCCACATAGCTGACCAAAAGGTCACGGAGCAAAGGCAAACAATATGTTAATGGTGTGTTGAAAGACAAAGCATTAGTACAGATTAGGTGTGAATACACTGAATATTGAACAGCAGCAAGTGCAAACCTGAAGAAAAACAACCTGAAAAAAACAGTGGGTAAGCAAACTGAACAAACTAAGATGAAATGAAATAAATGCAAAAAAAGATTGTAAAAAATGTAAAAAGGAATGTAAAAAAAAAAGGAAGAAAAAATAACTAAAAATGAAAGTAAAATGGGGGGCTGTCATGCTCTGAAATTATTGAACTCAATGTTCAGTCCGGCAGGCTGTAGTGTGCCTAATCGGTAGATGAGATGCTGTTCCTCGAGCTTGCGTTGATGTTCACTGGAACACTGCAGCAATCCCAGGACAGAGATGTGAGCATGAGAGCAGGGGGGAGTGTTGAAATGGCAAGCAACCGGAAGCTCAGGGTCCTGCTTGCGGACTGAGCGGAGATGTTCCGCAAAGCGGTCACCCAGTCTGCGCTTGGTCTCCCCAATGTAGAGGAGACCACACTGTGAGCAGCGAATACAGTATACTACATTGAAAGAAATACAAGTAAATCGCTGCTTCACCTGAAAGGAGTGTTTGGGGCCTGGGATAGTGAGGAGAGAGGAGGTAAATGGGCAGGTATTACACCTCCTGCGATTGCAGGGGAAGGTGCCCTGGGACGGGGACGAGGTGGTGGGGGTAATGGAGGAGTGGACCAGGGTGTCGCGGAGGGAACGATCACTTCGGAATGCTGACAGGGGAAGGGAGGGGAAGATGCGACTGGTAGTGGCATCACGCTGGAGGTGGCGAAAATGGCGGAGGATGATCCTTTGGATATGGAGGCTGGTGGGATGAAAAGTGAGGACAAGGGGAACCCTGTCACGGTTCTGGGAGGGAGGGGAAGGGGTGAGGGTAGAGGTGCGGGGAATGGGTCGGACACGGTTGAGGGCCCTGTCAACCACAGTGGGGGGAAATCCTCGGTTGAGGAAAAAGGAGGTCATATCAGAAGCACCGTCATGGAAGGTAGCATCATCAGAGCAGATGCGTCGGAGACGGAGAAACTGGGAGAATGGAATGGAGTCCTTACAGGAGGTAGGGTGTGAAGAAGTGTAGTCGAGGTAGCTGTGGGAGTCAGTGGGCTTATAATGGATATTGGTAGACAACCTATCCCCAGAGATGGAGACAGAGAAGTCGAGGAAGGGAGGGGAAGTGTCAGAGATGGACCATGTAAAGGTGAGAGAAGGGTGGAAATTGGAAGCAAAGTTGATAAAGTTTTCTAGTTCGGGGCGGGAGCAGGAAATGGCACCGATACAGTCATCAATGTACCGGAAAAAGAGTTGGGGGAGGGGGCCTGAGTAGGACTGGAACAAAGAATGCTCGACATATCCCACAAAAAGACAAGCATAACTAGGACCCATGCGGGTACCCATAGCGACACCTTTTACTTGAAGGAAGTGCATGGAGTTGAAGGAGAAGTTGTTCAATGTGAGAACAAGTTCAGCCAGGCGGAGGAGGGTGGCGGTGGATGGGGACTGGTTGGGCCTCTGTTCCAGGAAGAAGCGGAGAGCCCTCAAACCATCCTGGTGGGGGATGGAGGTGTCGAGCGATTGGACGTCCATAGTGAAGAGGAGGCGGTTGGGACCAGGAAACTGGAAATTGTCAAAATGACGTAGGGCGTCAGAAGAGTCACGGATGTAGGTGGGAAGAGACTGGACCAGCGGAGAAAAGATAGAGTCTAGATAGGAAGAAATAAGTTCAGTGGGGCAGGAGCAGGCTGACACAATGGGTCTGCCGGGACAGTCCCGTTTGTGGATTTTGGGAAGGAGGTAGAAGCGGGCTGTCCGGGGTTGTGGGACTATGAGGTTGGAAGCCGTAGAGGGAAGATCTCCAGAGGAGATGAGGTCAGTGACAGTCCTTTGGACGGTGGCTTGATGTTCGGTGGTGGGGTCATGGTCCAGAGGGAGGTAGGAAGAGGTGTCTGTGAGTTGGCGTTGAGCTTCTGCAAGGTAGAGGTCGGTACGCCATACGACAACAGCACCACCCTTGTCTGCAGGTTTGATGACCATGTCGGGGTTAGACCTGAGAGAACAGAGTGCCTCAAGTTCAGAGGGGGACAGGTTAGAGTAAGTGAGGGGAACAGAGAAATTGAGACATAGGAACAGGAGTAGGCCATTCAGCCCATTGAGCCTGCTCAGCCATTCAATTAGATCGTGGCTAATCATCTACCTCAACACCACTTTCCCGCGCTATCCCCATATCCCTTGATGTCATTATTATCCGGAAATCGTTTCCAGAAATCTATCAGTACATGGTTTCACAAGGATTTCAGGTGTCTCCATGGTGCGGAGTACCATTGTCTGCACTCATATCACTTTTCCAGGTACCACTTGTCAACTCTGAGATATACCACTCCCTCAACGTTTAGCAGGTGAGCGACCATACACAGCATATCATGCAGGTCACTGCTCTGTATCCTGGCAGCAGTAATGATTCCTTTCAATCTGTGGCCGTCCGCTGTGCCATCTGAATTTGAGTCACCATGACAAACCAGAGGGTGGCTATTGGATGACAAGAGCTATCCTTTGACGACATGGCTCATGCACAACCTACAGACAAGTGGGCAGCATGCAAATAATGAAAGCCATGCTGCCACAAAAAATGGGATAGAGCAGATCATCGTAGTGTTTAAACTAACCCTCTGCTGCTTGGAACGCTCTGGAGGAACCCTGCAGTACTTGGCAGAGTGGCTATGAAGATTCGAGGTGGTCTGCTGCACAGTGCACAACCTCACCATCATAAGGGCACAGCCCTTGCCACCAGCCACACAGCAACTAGCTGAGGAGGAGGACAAGGAGGAAGAGGAGAGGAAAAAGGGAGGAGACAACCAACACAACCCTTTCCTGGTTGGGTTGTCTGTGATTGTTTTATCGGACTGCAATACCAGTCAACGCAACCCCAAATCCCCAGTCCCACACCTTACCTTCCCTCTGTCACTGACCATCACAGTATCCTCTTGCAAAAATAAAAGACACCGCAAAATAAAGGTTCCAAACAAATTTATCAAACCCAGCCATATTGCATACAAATATCAATTAATCATCCTTGTGCATTCTCTTAGTGTCTGTCTTCCATACGCCTGTACTATTACTGTACACAGTGCTACCCCAGTGGCTGCTGTATGGCTGGTGACTTTCAGAGGAGATTGCAGATGGCCTTGCAGGACAACCTCAAGCAGCTCTGGCCCTAGAAGGTCCAGCTTCAGACTGTAACATCTCGGCATGAGCGGCAGCATTCTGAGCTGGCTGGCTTAATGGCACCAGCAAGGGCACTGGAGTGGCAGGGATAGGGGGATGAATTCTATTATCCTGAGAGAGGACAGCAGATTCATGCACCGTGGAGCCACTGTCACTGTCCCGGGGCGGTACCTCAGCAATTCTAATAATGTGTTGGAGACCAGATTGTTGGACTGCCGCGTCAGCCTTTGAACACTGGTATGCGTAGCCATGATGGGAGTCTGACCTTACATGGCGGCAATCTGATGTTGCATGACTTCAGTCTGAGCTTTCACAGATGCATTCAGATGTTGGCTGGCTTCTGCTTGTGCTACAATGGCAGCTGAGATATCGGCCAACAGATGCCGTATCATATGTGAGCCCACATGTGTTCTCATGGAGTTGGCCACCACTTCCATGCTGGAAAAGATGGACTTCAAGCTCTGCACAAAGTCTCGTGTCAGTTTAGTGCCGGACTCCTCCATAATCCTTGACATTGACCACAATGCTAGGACTGTTAATGCAACAAGCATTTCATTGTGCATACCCGTCAGCCTTCTTCTGTCGGCTGCCCCAGCGACGTCCTCATCTGAGTCCTGTACAGAACTCATGTGTGACCTCAACGTTCAGCAAGCTGGCACTTGTATTGCTCCTGTCCCCTGCCCTGGCAGCAGTCCCTCATGCTCAGTGACTCACCACATGCAGATCCCTCCTCTAAGCTATCCTATAAAGTACATGCAGTGTCAATATCTGAGCTCATTGCTGCAAGTGTGAGAGTGAGAGATAGTGTTTCACCATCATTGCAGTCTTCTGCTCTTCTACCATTGTCTGGCCAGGTGGTAGGTCTTGGGTATCCTAAAGGAGAAAGGCACATGGGTAGGGTGGGGGAAGTAATAGGTACATGCTCACACTATCTGCAGCTTGTAAATCAGAAGAGATTCTGGGATGAGGAGGAAGTGGGATGTGAGAAGGAGGTTTAGTTATAAGGACACCATCATCTTTGATGGCTTCAGTGCCACCGCTGGCCATGGCCCCAGTAATGGCTGCTCCAATGGTGGTGACCACCGTCCCCTCCATCGAGTAAGGACATGCAGCCATGCCTGTCCCCTGCCAGTTAGGTGCGGCTGTCTCTGGTGTGCATCCTGCAAGAGAGAGGGAATTGTGGCAGTGATTGTGGTGCAATGTCTTTTGGTGATGTGGCAGTCATGGTTGAAGGACTGGCAGTGTGTACAAGCTGTGAGATTTGGGTGTGAGGCTTGCAGCAGTGCTAAGTGTATGAGGATGAGGCGCAGCTATGAATGTGATGTTTGAGTCCTGATTGTTGGAGATTGGAGGTAGATGAGTGATGGGGGTGTGGTGCATTAAGCAGTGTGTGAGGCTAGTGATGTAGTTGGTGGGTTATGGCATTTGAAGATACATTCACTGAATTTGACCACTCGTCTGAGTTCATTGAACTTTTAGCATCCATGTCCTTAGGGATAGACTCCTAACATTGTCCGCCACAGCTATCTTGTCCCTTTACCTTTGTAAAGTTTGACTGGAGGGCCTCCTGGTCCCCTGTGGATAGATGAAATCTCTCCTCCCTTGTACCGTGGTCTCTAGTGCTGCATTGGCAGATCTTGAAGCCGCCTTTGTCCCATGTTGTGCCATTCTTCAGTCTTTTAATGGTCAGAATCAGTTGTAGAATCAGTGGGCACAGTTTAATCCCACATTGGCACCCCATACCCATTTTCAAACCCTGTCCAATTTCATGGCCATGATGTCAAGCCTTGTTTACACTGAGCTCCAGAGCTTATTCTAGGCACAGTGTGGATGGATTATGTAAGCTTCCTTGATTTGTACTGGTGGTTCTTAGTGCAGTACCTCAGGTGACGCCTGCAAGTTTACTATTAAAGCACGTGAAAACAATTCAGTGCATATGAAGGGATGGAGCACATTTCTGAGAGAAACAACACAGCATCCTGTAAATACAGCTCTTTATTTATTTGCACTTCCTATTAAAAATAAACCATTCAAAAGGATTAAATAGTAGGAAGGCCAACTATACCAAAATTCGGCAGGAGCTGGGGAATGTAGATTGGGAGCAGCTGTTTGAAGGTAAATCCACATTTGATATGTGGGAGGCTTTTAAAGAGAGGTTGATTAGCGTGCAGGAGAGACATGTTCCTGTGAAAATGTCGGATAGAAATGGCAAGATTAGGGAACCATGGATGACAGGTGAAATTGTGAGACTAGCTAAGAGGAAAAAGGAAGCATACATAAGGTCTAGGCATCTGAAGAAAGACGAAGCTTTGAAAGAATATCGGGATTGTAGGCGCAATCTGAAACGAGGAATTAAGAGCGCTAAAAGGGGTCATGAAATATCTTTAGCAAACAGGGTTAAGGAAAATCCCAAAGCCTTTTATTCATATATAAGGAGCAAGAGGGTAACTAGAGAAAGGATTGGCCCACTCAAGGACAAAGGAGGAAAGTTATGCATGGAGTCAGAGAAAATGGGTGAGATTTTAAACGAGTACTTTGCATCGGTATTCACCGAGGAGAGGGATATGACGGATGTTGAGGTTAGGGACAGATGTTTGATTACTCTCGGTCAAGTCAGCATAAGGAGGGAGGAAGTGTTGGGTATTCTAAAAGGCATTAAGGTGGACAAGTCCCCAGGTCCGGATGGGATCTATCCCAGGTTACTGTGGGAAGCGAGAGAGGAAATAGCTGGGGCCTTAACAAATATCTTTGCATGGGTGAGGTCCCGGAGGACTGGAGAATTGCTAATGTTGTCCCCTTGTTTAAGAAGGGTAGCAGGGATAATCCAGGTAATTATAGACCGGTGAGCCTGACGTCAGTGGTAGGGAAGCTGCTGGAGAAGATACTGAGGGATAGGATCTATTCCCATTTGGAAGAAAATGGGCTTATCAGTGATAGGCAACATGGTTTTGTGCAGGGAAGGTCATGTCTTACCAACTTAATAGAATTCTTTGAGGAAGTGACAAAGTTGATTGATGAGGGAAGGGCTGTAGATGTCATATACATGGACTTCAGTAAGGCGTTTGATAAGGTTCCCCATGGTAGGCTGATGGAGAAAGTGAAGGCGCATGGGGTCCAAGGTGTACTAGCTAGATGGATAAAGAACTGGCTGGGCAACAGGAGACAGAGAGTAGCAGTGGAAGGGAGTTTCTCAAAATGGAGACGTGTAACCAGTGGTGTTCCACAGGGATCCGTGCTGGGACCACTGTTGTTTGTGATATACATAAATGATTTGGAGGAAAGTATAGGTGGTCTGATTAGCAAGTTTGCAGACAACACTAAGATTGGTGGAGTAGCAGATAGTGAAGGGGACTGTCAGAGAATACAGCAGAATATAGATAGATTGGAGAGTTGGGCAGAGAAATGGCAGATGGAGTTCAATCAGGGCAAATGCGAGGTGATGCATTTTGGAAGATCCAATTCAAGAGTGAACTACACAGTAAATGGAAAAGTCCTGGGGAAAATTGATGTACAGAGAGATTTGGGTGTTCAGGTCCATTGTTCCCTGAAGGTGGCAACGCAGGTCAATAGAGTGGTCAAGAAGGCATACGGCATGTTTTCCTTCATCGGACGGGGTATTGAGTACAAGAGTTGGCAGGTCATGTTACAGTTGTATAGGACTTTGGTTCGGCCACATTTGGAATACTGCGTGCAGTTCTGGTCGCCACATTACCAAAAGGATGTGGATGCTTTGGAGAGGGTGCAGAGGAGGTTCACCAGGATGTTGCCTGGTATGGAGGGCGCTAGCTATGAAGAGAGGTTGAGTAGATTAGGATTATTTTCATTAGAAAGACAGAGGTTGAGGGGGGACCTGATTTAGGTGTACAAAATCATGAGAGGTATAGACAGGTTGGATAGCAAGAAGCATTTTCCCAGAGTGGGGGATTCAATTACAAGGGGACACGAGTTCAAAGTGAAAGGGAAAAGTTTAGGGGGGATATGCGTGGAAAGTTCTTTACGCAGAGGGTGGTGGGTGCCTGGAACGCGTTGCCAGCGGAGGTGGTAGACGCGGGCACGATAGCGTCTTTTAAGGTGTATCTAGACAGATACATGAATGGGCAGGAAGTAAAGAGATACAGACCCTTAGAAAATAGGCGACAGGTTTAGATAGAGCATCTGGATCGGCGTAGGCTTGGAGGGCCGAAGGGCCTGTTACTGTGCTGTAATTTTCTTTGTTCTTTGTTCTTTAGGACTCCTAAAGGCTCAGTAGATAATGGCAGAATGTACCTGAGCCATACAGACTTTATTTTTGTTAACTCATCTTAGCCAAACTGTAGCACTGGTACCACAACTGGCCTCAGGGAAGAAAATCAGACAAGTTTCCCACTTCTGATTGTGAAAGTGCAAGTATGTCCTTTCACTTCCTCCCTCCCCACTGTGCTGGGCCCTAAACACCCCTTGCAGGTGAAACGGTCATTCACTTGTACTCACTGCTCATGATGGGGTCTCCTCTGCAATGGGGAGACCAAATGTAGACTGGGTGATCGCTCATGCTGGACACCTCTGTTCAGTCTGTAAGCATGACCCTGAGCATCCGGTATCTTAAATATAATTCTCCATCCCATTCCCACTCTGAGCTCCATGTCCTCAGCCTCTTACACTTTTCTGATGAAGCTCAATACATCTTAAGGAACAGGCTCTTTGCAGTCTTCTGCACTCAACATTGATTTCAACAACTTCAGATCATAACCACTGCTCCCACTTATTTCTACCCCTACAGTCTGAATTGCACTCAAACTGGTCACTAAAGAGTCACGGAGCACTTCAGTGAAGTTCAAGAAAAGTAGGCAGGATATCTGCTTTTCTAATCAAGAATACTCTCGGCTTTATAGATGGCTTTATCAATCCAAGTTATTTAAAAAGCCTCAATTGCCACTTTGCTCTCTTAAAAGTATTGATCTGGCATACATAAGAACATAATGTTAAGAGGTGCAGATAGAAAATTCCACTGACTTATATTTGCTTGAATGCTCAAACAGTTAGATTACACTTACCAGCTGTTGTAATGTTCCCTGGAATCGCCCATACTGACTACCTAAACCTCTTCTTGGTGCTGCATTGATACAGTTAATATGATTGGAAACTTGCAAGTGTATTTTGTCCTACGTATGATGTCAAATTATAGTAAAACAAAGACTTGCATTTATATAGCACCTTTCATGACTTCAGGACTAGAGTGAATTTATGGCCAGATAATCCATTTTAAGTGTTGGCTGAGGGATAAAAGTTGCCCTGGTCACTGGATAAGTGGGAGCAGTGGTTATGATCTGAAGTTGTTGAAATCAATGTTGAGTCCAGAAGGCTGCAAAGAGCCTGTTCCTTAAGATGTATTGCGCTTCATCAGAACAGTGTAAGAGGCTGAGGACAGTGGGGGGGGGGTCAGAGTGGGAATGGGATGGAGAATTATATTTAAGATACCAGATGCTCAGGGTCATGCTTACAGACTGAACGGAGGTATTCAGCATCAGCGATCACCCAGTCTACATTTTATCTCCCCATTGTAGAGGTGACCCCATCATGAGCAGCAAATACACTATGCGAAGTTGAAAAACGTACAAGTAAATCACCATTTCACCTGCAAGGGGTGTTTAGGGTCCAGGACAATGGGAAGGGAGGAAGTGAAAGGGCATACTTGCACTTTCACTATCAGGAGTGGGAACCCTGTCTGATTTTCTTCGCTGAGGCCAGTTGTGGTCTGCTACAGTTTGGCTAAGGTCAGTTAACAAAAATAAAGGGTTTTTAGTCTGTATGTCTCAGGTGCATGCTGCTTTGAATTTTTTTTATTATTCATACATGGGATGTGAGCATCAGTCCCATGGCCAGCATTTATTGCCCCTTCCCAATTACCTTTGAGAAGGTGGTGGTGAGTTGCTTTCTTGAACTGCTGCAGTCCATGTGAGGTAGGTACACCCACAACGCTGTTAGGAAGGGAGTTCCAGGATTTTGACCCAGCGACAGTGAAGGAACGGGGATATAGTTCCAAGTCAGGATGGTGTGTGGCTTAGAGGGGAACTTGCAGGTGGTGGTGTTCCCATGCAGTTGCTGCCCTTGTCCTTCTGAGTGGTAGATGTTGTGGGTTTGGAAGGTGCTGTCAAAGGAGCCTTGGTGCTGAGTATTTATTTCAGTAGTTTGCTTTTGTTCTAGTTAGTACTTCGGCTGAGGACTGATCGGCAGCATTAAAGATAGTGAACGCAGTTCTAAATATCAGCTGAAGCTGGTTTGCCAGCACTAAAGATAATGGAAGCTGTTATAAGCATTGGCTGAAGGTGCTATATCAGTAGTAAAGATGGCAGCAGACATTCGTTTAGCAACAGCGCGAAAACGTATCTCTTTAACAGCTGAGGTCAGTAAACAGAGAAGGGAGCCACAGAGAGGGGTGACACAGAGAGGGAGGATGGTGGGGGGGGGGGGTGCTTAGTGGAGGGGTATACAGAAAGGGGGTCACAGAGAGAGGGAAGACACAGAGAGAGGGTCACAGAGAGAGGGAGGACGGGGGACACACAGAGAGAGGGGGAAACAGATAGAGAGAGATACAGAGAGAGGGGAGACACAAGGGGACACAGAGAGAGTGGTGGACAGAGAGATAGAGAGAGAAAACAAAGACACAGACACACACACACACACACACACACAGATTCAAAACCAGAGAGAGAGAGAGAGAACAGAGAGGGAGACAGACACGGAGAGAGAGAGGGAGACAGATTCGCAGAGAACGAGAGGGAGACAGACTCAGAGAGAGAGATGGGGAGACAGACACGGAGAGAAAGAGACAGACATGTAGAGAGGGGGGAGGGAGAGAGTCATAGAGTCATTTACTGCACAGAAGGAGGCCATTCAGCCCATCGAGTCTATGTCGGCATTCCATGGAGCTCTGCTGTCAGTCCCACTCCCCAGCTTGATCCTCATAGCCCTGCAAATCTATTTCTCTCAGGTGAGAGAAGGAGACACAATGAGAAAGAGGAGGGAGAGAGTGTGATCAAGATCACGCCTGACAGATGGACATGTATCCAGAATACTCCGCATCACTACATC
Source organism: Heterodontus francisci (assembly GCF_036365525.1). NCBI lineage: Eukaryota > Metazoa > Chordata > Chondrichthyes > Heterodontiformes > Heterodontidae > Heterodontus > Heterodontus francisci. Next base: position 26,869,876 of record NC_090371.1, on the reverse strand, counting down.
AAGTGTGCGGGCAGACATTGACTACTTGTGCAAGCAAAATCAATGCCAGGTATCTTGCTAAATCAGTGTTTCACATAGTGATGAGAAAGTAAGTTAATAAATTAGTCTTCTCATTTAAAGCTTGTTCACAAAAATGCACATTTGTGTTTGTTTTGATGAATAGTAAAATAAATTTCTAATCTCTTTATCTTTCCAAAATTTCCTCACCTGCCCCCATGTAGGACAAAATTATAACGTGGCTCCTCAATCGAAAAGTTTGGACACTCCTGCAGTTTCCGACCTTCAGACCCAAAAGACTGGCATTTGAAAAAAACAAATGCTGCAAGTAGGAACTGCTGCTTCTGACCTTAGGGGTGCTTCGTGGTTTCAAAAAAAAAAATAAGAACTGATAGTTCTGGAATTAAAATTTACTTCATCCTTCATAATTACATGATGTACTAACTGTATAAATGCTGAAATGTTGAAATGTTGGTGGTCACTTGGGTGATTTTATTCAAATGCATTAGTCCACTGTCTTGACAGTAATCGAAGGTAAACAAAGGGAAAACTAATGTTTCTACACATTTGAAGTGGCCTGGATCTTGCATTCATTACAGATCATTAACAGTGCTAAAATTACATGATTCCTTGTCAAAATAATTTCAGACTTTGTCTTCAGCCACTAATTTTCATACCTTTTGGTCTTTGGCCACTCCCATCCCTGTTTAAATGTCTTTCTCCAAGCCTTTAAACTGCTGTTTTTAAATGACTTAGCGGCTGGGTTTTTTTAAAACTGGGTTATCCAACATACGAGCCCACAAGCTAGAATCTGGCCTGCAAAAGGTTCTATCCGGCCTGCCAATCCTCTGTGACTGACAGCGGGCTGCCCGTAGCTTGGCTTTGATTGACAGCTCTCCTATTACAGTGTATGTCAGGCAGAGGCGGGACCTGTGTCGACAGATGGCGGCCATCTGTCTGTGATTTCTCAGTGTCTATGACTGACAGCGGGCTGCCCAGGCTGGGTGAGCACTGATTGGCAGTTCACGGTGCAGGCACAGGCGCAGGCGCACTGGGATCAGCCACCCCTGCTGTTTTTGTGCGGTTCACGTAGTGATCAGGAATGGCTGCTGCGGGGGAGAGAGGAGAGAGAGGCCAAGGGGAGAGCAGGAATTGGCCAACACACAGCCAGAGATGCAGGCAGTGAGGCGCTGAAGAAGCAGGCTGAGGGTCACACAGCCCTTTAAACAAGCACTAGCCCAGGCAGCAGACGGAGAGAGAGAGAGAGAGAGAGAGAGAGGAGAATGATAGACCCAGAGAGGGAAGAGAGAGAGACAGGGGAGAAGAAGGGAGAGATGGACACAGAGAGGGAAGAGAGAGGGGGAGAGAGGAGGTAGAGAGAGAACAAGATCACTCTTGACGGATGGGCATCTATCCGAATTCTCCACATCGCTACATCAAGTGTACGGGCAAACATTGACTACTTGTGCAAGCAAAAACAATGCCAGGTATCTCATTAAATAGGGAGAAATGTGTTTTAAATCGGACTGTGTTTTGATGGCATTACGTTGACTATATACTTTATATACAAATTAATTGCCCCCATGTCCGTGGCTGAGTCAATAATTTTGTCAAAGGTCCGTTGTGCAACATGATGGTGCCTGTCCCTGGATACTACCCTGAGAAACTCCTGCAGTGATGTCCTGGGGCTGAAATGTTTGGCCTCCAACAACTACAACCATTTCCTTTGTGCTACGCACGACTCCAACCAGTGGAGAGCTTTCCCCTGAATCCCATTGATTTCAATTTTGCTACAGCTCCTTGATGCCATACTCGGCCAAATGCAGTCACTCTCTCCTCACAAATAATGTCATGCCATCTTTTGCATCCACCTGAGAAGGCAGTTGGGGCTTTGATTCACTGCATCTGTCTTTTGGGGCTGACGGAGAGCCTGATCAATTCGCAGGCCACATAGGCATTGGTGAACCGAGAGAGTGAAGAGCATAGCGACATAGTTCAATGGCACTTCGGTGAATCCTTCTGCAACATCACACTAAAGGAGACCCTTGTCTGAAATTGGTTTTCCAAGGTGTTAAATATATATACCATGTGAAAGCTTATGACTCTCCACAGCGTTTAACTGTCATTTAATTATTTTCCGACTTCTTGCCTTCAGCTGCCTAGATCCTAAGTACTTTAAGATACTCTTTGAATTCAACCTCTTTGACCGAGCTTTTGATCATCTGTTGTAATGCTCCTTTTTTGGCTTGGTGTCAAATTTTAGTAAATTTTTTGTCTGATAACACTCCTGTGAATTATGTTGGGAACTTTTACTATGTTAAAAATGCTATATAAATGTAAGTTGCTGTGAACGATCTCTGCACTCATTCCATCACTTTTAACTCTATTATTATTTTATTTATTGATACAGCACTGAAACAGGCCCTTTGGCCCACTGAGTCTGTGCTGACCATCAACCACCCATTTAGTCTAATCCTACATTAATCCCATATCCCTGCCACATCCCCACCTTCCCTACCACCTACCTATACCAGGGGCAATTTACGACGGCCAATTTACCTATCAACCTGCAAGTCTTTGGCTGTGGGAGGAAACCAGAGCACCTGACAAAAACCCATGCAGTCACAGGGGGAACTTGCAAACTCCACACAGGCAGTACCCAGAATCAAACCCAGGTCGCTGGAGCTGTGAGGCTGCAGTGCTAACCACTGCGCCATCCTTTTAGTCTTGAATTTTAGCCTTGAATTTGCAAAAATGACTGGATTTCAGTCTCCTTGTCTTCTCTAACTTTCTTTAACGGGAGAAGGAGATGAGCACTCAACACCCTCACTCAAAAGTCTTAATGCTGAGCAGAACAAGAATTGAGGTCCAGAGTCCTATGGAGCAGCAAGACTTACACAAGCTACCATAGCCCCGGGCTGTATTATAAGCACTGATGGTTTAAGCAGCAATGTGATCCCCTGCACAGCCTTTGTTATCTGTTTCCTTCCAGCTTTTATCCATCAGCCTGTGTCAACTGCGCAAGAAACAGAATTTCACACCCGCCAGACACCAATGCTTGCCGAGTGATTAGGGTCTGAGTTGTTTCTATATATGGAGAAAGACTGGCAGACAAGTAGACGTTGTTCAATTTTAGAAAGTTTTGACAGTTGTCACACTTGTGACTGAAGGAGCCTTACTGGAAATTTCCCAGGCAGACTCACTTGGTATTGTCATTTTTATTCAAAAGAGGATATTTGATGAGGCTTCCCTGATTACACAATGCCCCACTAGCAAAAACAACAACAACTTAGATTTATATAACACCTTTTATAGTAAAACATTCCAAGGCGCTTCACTAAAATCTGAGTAGTCAAAATTTGACACCGAGCCACACAAGGAGATTTTAGGTCAGATGACCAAAAGTTTGGTCAAAGAGGTAGGATTTACTGAATGTCTGCAACCCTTTAATTATAAGGCCAATTTTACCTCTCAAAGCATAGAAACTAACGGTAGCATCCAAATCTGGTTGGCTGGCATCCTTCCATCAACGAAAGATGATGAACACACAGCAAACAATCCATTTAGATGGGGGGTCTTCTCGTTGCTGAATGCTGTGAAGGCCAATCCTCAACAGGCAGATTCTCACAGAGTCATACAGTCATACAGCACAGAAAAAGGCCCTTCGGCCCATCATGTCCATGCCAGCCATCAAGCACCTATCTATTCTAATCCCATTTTCCAGCACTTGGCCTGTAGCCTTGTATGCTATGGCATTTCAAGTGCTCATCTAAATACTTCTTAAATGTTGTGAGCGTTCCTGCCTCTACCACCTCTTCAGGCAGTACGTTCCAGATTCTAACCACCCGCTGGGTGAAAAATGTTTTCCTCAAATCCCCTCTAAACCTCCTGCCCCTTACCTTAAATCTATGCCCGCTGGTTTAGAAATAAGGGAAAAAGTTACTTCCTATCTACTCTACCTCTGCCCCTCATAATTTTGTATACCTCAATCAGGTCCCCCCTCAGCCTTCTCTGCTCTAAAGGAAAACCACCCTAGCCTATCTAGTCTCTCTTCATAGCTGAAATGCTCTAGCCCAGACAACATCTCCTCTGCACCCTCTCCAGTGCAATCAGATCCTTCCTGTAGTGTGGCGACCAGAACTGTACACAGTACTCCAGCTGTGACCTAACTAGCATTTTATACAGCTCTATCATAACCTCCCTGCTCTTATATTCTATGCCTCGGCTAATAAAGGTAAGTGTCCCATGGGCCTTCCCAACCACCTTATCTACGTGTGTTGCTGTCTTCAGTGATCTATGGACAAGTGCACCAAGGTCCCTCTGACACTCTGTACTTCCTAGGGTCCTACCATCCTTGTATATTCCCTTGCCTTGCTATCTACAAACTTACTGATCATATCTCCTATATTCACATCTAAATTATTAATGTACATTACAAACAGCAAGGGTCCTAGCACTGATCCCTGCAGTACAGCATTGGTCACAGGCTTCCAATAACAAAAACAACCCTTGACTATCACCCTCTGCCTCCTGCCACTAGGCCAATTTTGGATCCAATTTGCAAAATTGCCCTGCTTCCCAATGCGCTCTTGCCTTCTTATGCGGGACCTTATCAAATGCCTTACTGAAGTCCATGTAGATGGCATCAACTGCTTCACCCTCATCTACACATCTAGTCACCTCCTCGAAAAATTCAATCAAATTTGTTCGACATGATCTCCCTCTGACAAAGCCTTGCTGACTATTCCTTGATTAATCCTTGCGTTCTGACACAAGTGCCACACGTGATGCTGCCAAGTGACGCTGTGAGTTGTTTTCAGCATTGGCACCTGTTGCCAAGCTGCTGTAGCAACTGGTCATCGTGGTAGTGCATGCAGGCCACAGCTGGAGTACTGTGTCGCCATTTCCCTCTTTTGCTAGCTAGTGACTCCCAGGTACAATAGTCAACGTTTAGGGCCTTCATGTCACGCTTGCAAGCATCCTTGAAGCAGAGCTTCGAGCACCCCACTGGTCATCTGGCTCCGGCTACCTCACCATACAGAAGGTCCTTAGGTATGTGACCGTATTCCATCCTGCGGACATGCCCAATGCACCAAAGCCGCCTCTGTTTGCTTAGCGCCTTTAAGAGGACTGACTCATTTGTGATTTTGCCCTGCCAGGATATACCCATAATGCACTGCAAACAGCGAAATTATTGAGCTAGGCAAGGTGCTGAGAACACAGGTCTTATAAACCATCAGCTTGGTCCTAAGGGTCAGCTTGGTGTTATCCCATGCATGTTTCGCAAGTCAGCCAAAGTTGGTAGCTGCTTTCCCTGTGCATGTATTGAGCTCTGCATCAAGGGAGAGATTGCCTGTCACCATGGACCCAAGGTAATAGAGTGTCTTAAAATCTTTAATAAAAGGACCAGTTTTACCCCTCAAAACTGAGAAACTAATGACAGAATCCAAATCCACACCAAGCAATTTCACAAAAAAGTGTGGTGAGTGACAGAGGTGGAGAGGCAGAGAGGTTTATAGGGGGAATTCCAGAGTTTGGGGTCCAGGCTGAGCGCACAGCTGCCAATGGTAGAATGATTAAAAGCGAGGATGTACAACAGGCCAGAATTGAAGGAGCACAGAGATCTCAGAGGGTAGTGGGGCTGATGGAGGTTACAGAGATCGGGAGGGGTGAGGCCATGGAGGAGTTTGAAAACAATGGTAAGAATTTTAATTAATACTAAACTATTGAGCCCACTCATTCATTATACATTTATTTTTTGTAAAAGGTTATTCTGAATAGGCCCAGTCAAGTTACACTTCTTACACTTAAATCTAACAGAGGAAAACTGTTTTATAACTTACAAATAAAGGTGTAAGTCCCCTAAGGAAAGACTTGTAGTTATATGATGCCTTTCATGACCTCAGGGCATCCCAATGCCTTTGCAGCCAATTAAAGACATTGCAATATGGGGAAATTCTGCAGCCAATTTTCACACAGCAATGTGACAGGAACCAGATTATCTGGGTTTTTTTTGTGTTGGTTGAAGGATAAAGTTGATCAAGACTACGCTGCTCTTCCTTGAAATAGTCCCATAAAATCTTTTATATTAACCTGAGAGGGCAGATGGGGCCTTGGTTTTATATCCAATCCAAAAAACGGCATCTCTGACAGCGTAGCAATCCCTCAGTATTGCACTGTAGTATCAGCGTAGAATGATGGGAATTTTAAAATTGAGGGATTGGCAGAGTGAGAGCCAGCAGCTAGGGCGAGTTGGACATTTAGGTTATAGTATTAGAAACCCATCTCTGACCCATGCTAGCATCTAGCGAGGCTTCAGATTGGCAGCTAAACCTAATTAAATTGCCCCAATAGTGTATCTTTGGATTAAGTTGTGTTGACTGGAAGTTGTGGGATGTGCTAGCTGTAAGAGTATTGGCAGTAATTTGGTCATACACCCAACTGGAGAACGGTGTTCAGTTTTAGGAACCAAACAACAGGAAAGAGTATTGGCCTAGGAGGAGTAGATCACAGATTCACCAGCATGGTACAATGATCCCGAGTCCACCAATGCCTCAGTTTTAAAATGATCATTCTTTTGTTCAAATCCCCTCCAAGGCCTCGCCCTTCACCAACTCTGTAACCTCCACCAGCCCTACAATTCTTAGAGAACTAGCATTCCTTCAACTCTGGCCTCTTGTACATCTCTACTTCTGTTATCCCACCATTTGTGGCCATATCTTCAGCCGTTTGAGCCTACAGTTCTAGGATTTCCTTCCTAAAACTCTCCATCGTGCCACGTCTCATTCCTGATAGGGAGAGGTTACTGCAATCATTAGTCAGGAACACTGTCCCAAACAGACTGCAGATACTACTGTTCAACTTTTATTTTCCAGCTTGCTCCTGGATCCCTTTAACCTCCTTTATTCACAGATGGAAAATGCACTAAGCAAGATTTTAGAAAATAAAAGTTGAACAATAGTATCCGCAGTCTTTTTGGGACAGTGTTCCTGACTAATGATTGCAGTAACCTCTCCCTATCAGCATCCCCTATTCTAATCCCCTATTCTAATCCCTTAGCAACTGGTAGTGGAATGTTTTTGTGTCTCACACTGTTGTGTATCTCAGCAGGTGATAAACAATCGCTGATCCCTTGGTATTTTAGATATGCACATAATTGGAGGGGGTGCAGCGTAGATTTACCAGAATGATGCCTGGACTCCAAGGATTGAATTACAAAGAGAGATTGCAGAAACTAGGGTTATATTCCCTGGAATTTAAAAGGTTAAGGGATGATTTGATCGACATTAACAATATATTAAAGAGAACTGAAAGGGTAGATAGATAGAAAATATTTCCGCTGAACATAGCATAAAAATTAGAGACAGACCTCTCAAGAATGAAATTAGAAAACACTTCGATACACAACGGATTGTAGAAGTTTGAAGCTCTCTTCTGCAAATAGCAAATGATGCTGGGTAAATTGTTAATTTTAAATCTGAGATTGATAGACTTTTGTTAACCAAAGTTATTAAAAGGATATGGGCAAAAGCAGGATATGGAGTTCGGTCACAGATCAGCCCTGATCTCATTGAATAGTGGGATAGGCTTGAGCAGTGAAATGGCCGACTTCTGTTCCTATGTTTCCGAATATGGTTTTAAGTTTCCGCATTAATGTGATTGGTATTAACTATGCTGCCAAGGTTCAGAGTCTCTGAATTTTGAAAGCTATTGTGTTTGCTCTCTGCTGATTCCTTACTAGATAGATGCAGCACTCAAATGGAATACTCAACTACATAGCCCAGGAAGATGCAAATACATAGGATCATCGGAACAGGAGTTTACCTTTCAGCCCCTCAGGCCTGTGCTGTCATTCAGTTAGATCATGGTTGAAGTTTCTTACCTCCATCTACCCGCTTTGGTTCCGTAACCCTTAATAGCCTTGCCTAACACAAATCTATCCAAGCTTTGAAATTTCAATTGACCCTCAGCTTTTTTGAAGGAGAGACTTCCAGATTTCCACTACCATTTGTGTGAAGAAGTGTTTCCTAATAACACCCCTGAACGGCCCAGCTCCAATTTTAAGGATATGCCTTCTTAACCTGGACTCTCTCACCAATGGAAATAGTTTCTCTCTATCTATCCTAGTCTCTGTTGAGTTGGCTAATCTCAACCAGAGCAACACATGTGACTGGCACAACAGTTGGCCACAACACCCCTGGGGTAACAATGGAAATAAAATCAGTGAGGGCTCCGCCTACTGATTACAAGTGTGCACACAGGCAGCTGAAGTGTAAGTCTAGGTTATACACTCAAATGTCAAGGGTGTGACTTAAAGCTATAATCTTCCGATTCCGAGGTGAGAGTGCTACCCACTGAGCCACACCTCATACTAAAGGGCACGAATACGATTCCTGAACAGTGGTAATTGGAGTTAACAGTCTTAATGAGAAGTGGTCAATTAGCATTAAATAGTTATACAAGATGATGGAATTCCCTTATGGCAGCAGCTCCATGAACTCCATTTGACATTTTATCTGACCTTCGATCAAAATATCATCTGTCAGTTCTCAGCAAAGAAAGTTCAACATTCCTTTGTGCAATGTTACTCTTCAGTTTCGCCATATGCTAAACACATTTAGTGACACAGCCCTTTCTTTCCCTTCATTTTCCCCACAGACTAATGTCACTCCACCCTCATCTCGCCCCTCTTTTCCTGAAGGTGCTGACTCTGGCAGGAGTATGATTCCACGGGTCCTGTAACCACGGCCCCATCAAGGAGCCCTGGCAAAACTGGAGTCAATGGGAATCAGGGGAAAACTCTCCATTGGTTGGAATCATACCTAGCACAAAGGAAGATGGTTGTGGTTGTTGGAGGTCAATCATCTCAGTCCCAGGACATCACTGCAGGGGTTCCTCAGGATAGTGTCCTGGGCCCAACCATCTTCAGCTGCTTCATCAATGACCTTCCCTCCATCATAAGGTCAGAAGTGTGAATGCTCACTGATGATTGCACAATGTTCAGCACAATTCGCGACTCCGCAGATACTGAAGCAGCCCATATCCAGCTGCAGCAAGGTCTGGACAATATCCAGGCTTGGGCTGATAAGTGGCAAGTAACATTCACGCCACACAAATGCCAGGCAATGACCATCTCAAACAAGAGAGAATCTAATCATCTCCCTTTGACCTTCAATGGCATTACCATTGCTGAATCCCCCACTATCAACATCCTGGGAGTCACCATTGACCAGAAACTGAACTGGACCAGCTACATAAATGCTGTGGCGGCAAGAGCAGGTCAGAGGCTAAGAATCCTATGGCGAGTAACTCATCTCCTGACTCCCCGGTGCCTGTCCATCATCTACAAGGGACAAGTCAGAAGTGTGATGCAGTACTCTCCACTTGCCTGGATGGATGCAGCTTCAACAACACTCAAGCAGCTCGACACCATACAGGACAAAGCAGCCCGCTTGATTGGCACCCTATCCACAACCTTCAACATTCACTCCCTCCACCACTGACACACAATGGCAGCAGTGTGTACCATATACAAGATGCACTGCAGCAACTCACCAAGCAAGGCTCCTTCAACAGCACCTTACAAACTCACGACCTCTGCCACCTAGAAGGACAGGGCAGTAGATGGATGGCAAGTTCCCCTCGAGGCACACACCATCCTGACTTGCAACTATATTGCTTTTCCATTACTGTTGCTGGGTAAAAATCCTGAAACTTCCTTCCTAACAGCACTGTTGGTGAACCTACACCACAAGGATTGTAGCGGTTCAAGAAGGCAGCTCACCACCACCTTTTCAAGGGCAGTTAGGGATGGGCAATAAATGTTGGCCTAGCTAGCGACGCTCATATCCCCCAACTGAATAATAAAAAATAAACCTACCTCCTGGTGTTTCAGTCAAATGTGCTTTCCATATGTGAGCAGTAACAGTAACTGTGAGCAGTGTATTTGAAGCTATCACAGCTCAGCCCAGTGCTTCCCTTACCTAGCACCCACATATATGCACTTTGGAGCAAAGGTCTCTGCATAGACATTGGCTACTTTGTTCCTTCTGCTGCCCAAAGGGAGCTGAGAGAAATTGTAGTGGCCCCAATTACTGCTCCATCTGAGATCAGCCAATCCAGCACAGAATGGAGAGCAAAATCAGGATCTTCCTGAACTGTTTTCCTCAGTTCCACCCCACATGGCAAATATACCCAGAATGTGGGTACAGTAGAGTGGTGATTAAGTTTCCCCCCATGTCACATACATTCTGTCTTGGAAATGCATCTCCATTCCTTCATCGTCACTGGGTCAAAATCCTTGAATTCCCGACCTAACAGCACTGTGGGTGTACCTACACCACATGGACTGCAACAGTTCAAGAAGGTGGCTCACCACCACATTCTCAAGGGCAACGTCTGCAAAGATCTGTGAACTGTGGAAAAGATCTGGAAAAATCTACATCTAGATCTTCTTTGAAACTAGCTTCAAATTTCTGGACTTATCACAACATCAAGAAGACGCTTTTGCTCTGGACTACACAGGTTATAACGCAAGATCCAACTTTGTCTCTGAATTGCTGCCCTGTTGTGATATTTAAAATAACTTTGATCAGTTTACTGCTCTTCCCCTACCACTGCTGTGATTGAGAGACTTCAGTCTCCTGCTGAGCCTATGACTGGCCACTGGTTATACTGGTTTTTCTGCTTCAGCCTATTCCTGCCAGCTCTATGAGGGGTCCTGTGGAGCCCTTGTCACAGGAGCCCTTGGAGCAGGCTTTTAGGCTTTAGAACACCCTGACACAGACCCACACAACTTGCATCCAGGCTTGTCAGCTGGGCATGCTGGCCATGTGTGTGTGTATTAGTCCCCATCCATGTAGCGGAGCCTGGTCTCCAATTGTTTTGGCCATCCCTGCCATTGGGCAAAGACCGTATGGTATCGGTGTGCAACAGCCACCCCACGTTGAAAGAACCCACGCACAGGCATCTTCCACCCCCTCAAAACAAACCTGGAGTGGAATAAAGTCATCTTCATTTCCGAAGAAGGAAAAAGAAGGGCAACTTTGGATGGGCAAAAAATGTTGGCCTTGCGAGCGCCATTCACATCCTGTGAAGGAATCAAAAAACTGGACGAGCGACTCAGAGCTTGTGAATTGAAATAGCGCTATGGCAAGTTGTTCAATAAATCTGCTATATTGTAGCATTAGAAAACTGATGGTTGGTTGTAAAAAGTCAATTAATTCACCAATGTCCTTCAAAGGAATCTGCTGCTATTCCATGGTCTTGTCTATATGTGACTCCAGTCTCTCACTATGTGGTAGACAGTGCCCTCAGGTCAACTCAAACATGCCAAAGTGCATTTCATACAATTGGTAGCTTTGAACCGTCGGTGTGTATAAGAAACCTTCAATGTGAGCACCATTATGTATTAACTACACGGGGCACTGCAATTATTGGTCTTAACGATGACGAATAGAAAAAAAATAAAATGGAATAAATATGAACCCAATCACCACAGATCATACAATTAAAAAATGGATCTCAAAAGTCTAATTCTAGCACAGGGTTATCCCTTAAGATACTCCTCAATGGTTTAAAATGTCGTTTTTCCTTCTACTTGCCAGTTTTCATCTTTGCCCCAAATCGAACTCAATTACCTCAATAAACATTTCAACACCAGCCTTATCCAAACACACCATCACCAAGGCTCACCCTGCCCTCTTTCCCCCATCACCAAGTCTCACCCTGCCCTCTTTCCCCCATCACCAAGTCTCACCCTGCCCTCTTTCCCCCATCACCAAGTCTCACCCTGCCCTCTTTCCCCCATCACCGAGTCTCACCCTGCCCTCTTTCCCCCATCACCGAGTCTCACCCTGCCCCTTTTCCCCCATCACCGAGTCTCACCCTGCCCTCTTTCCCCCATCACCGAGTCTCACCCTGCCCTCTTTCCCCCATCACCGAGTCTCACCCTGCCCTCTTTCCCCCATCACCAAGTCTCACCTTGCCCTCTTTCCCCCATCACCGAGTCTCACCCTGCCCTCTTTCCCCCATCACCAAGTCTCACCCTGCCCTCTTTCCCCCATCACCGTCTCACCCTGCCCTCTTTCCCCCATCACCGTCTCACCCTGCCCTCTTTCCCCCATCACCAAGTCTCACCCTGCCCTCTTTCCCCCATCACCAAGTCTCACCCTGCCCTCTTTCCCCCATCACCGAGTCTCACCTTACCCTCTTTCCCCTGTTCATTCTTCTCCTTGGAGCATCTCATTCTTTTCCACCCCTCACACTTTGCTTTTAAAATGTTCATCATTTACAGTTGCCAAACCCCATGTCAACTTTCTCCCTTCTCATTTCCCTGAGCCTCAACATTCAGTAATTCCTCATCCTTGGTAATCTCAACCTTTTCCTTAAATCTCTGTTTTCTTGACATATAAGGAAGGATAGATCTTCCATTCATAAACTGCTTTTCACATCCTCAGTACGTCTCAAAGCAGGCGTATTTTTAGGTATAGTTACTATAGGCAAATTTGACCATCAATTTTGCACAGGGAGACCCTACACACAGCAATGAGATAAATGACCAGATCATTTGTTCTTACATAAGAACATAAGAAATAGGAGCAGGAGTAGGCCATGCGACCCCTCGAGCCGACTCCACCAGTTAATAAGATCAAGGTTGATCTGATTGTGGCCTTAACTCCACTTTGCTATCTGCCCTGCAATATTGGTTGAGAGACAAAGTTGGCCATGACACCAGGAGAACTCTTATGCTCTTCCCATTGGATCTTTTACATCCAAAAGACAGCATGTTCACCTGTGCAGCACTCCATCAGAACTGCACTGAAGGATTGGACTAGTTTATATGCTCAAGTCTCTATAGTGGGGTTGAACCTATCACCTTCCGAGTTAGAGATGAGAGTGCTAGCAACTGAGTCAAGGCTTATAATCGGATCTGCTTCTGAGCTGCTGGCTTTTTTCCAGCTATGCTCGTTTCGTAGGCAGTTGGTCAGCCTTCACTAATTTTCTAGGCTACCATATACCTTGTGGGAGGAAAACTTGGACCATGCAGCTGCCTCACTTTACCATATGGAAGGACCACAGGTTCCATAAATTTAATCTTTCAATTTCTTGGGCATAAATTTCCTGTCTAAAGATCTTCTGTTTTGCTATCACAATTTTTGTTTATAGTTCTGTGCCAAAATTTACCAATGAAAATTTCGATGTCAAAATGTTCCTCTTCAATGATCATAATGTAGTTGCAAGTTCTTGACCCTTGATGACGATGTGGAATGAGCTTCTGAAGTCTCTTGCAATTCCATCAGACGTATGTTGCCAATTGATTTTTCCCGTCAGGCAAGTTCTCAAGTAAATTTATATTGAGATTTTTACTTCAAACTCCTGTGTAGGCGACAATGCTATCAGCCTGAAAATCATTGGCATAGCTCTGGCAGTAGAAGCGTAAGTAAAGTGGATGCCAATCACCTCTGTCCCTGAACCCCCACTAGTCAGGAAGTTACAGCAGGAAGTAAGATTTCTAGACAGAAAGTATAAGCACAAAAAAGTTTTATAAAATAATATTTAGAGATAAATGTACAGATATATGTTGTTCTTCCATCCAGTAAAGTGAGATGTCATCCCACTTTATTTATTAACTTATTGATTTATTTCCCAATCCTTATTCTGCGTAATGAACGCTACCCAGTCCATTGCAATATTTCTTTACTTATCGGTGCTTGCCTCATTCACTGTGTGTCTATTTTTAAATTTTGCCGACTGCCTGTTTAGTCAATCTACTAATTACTGCATTCTGTACACACTTTAGTTCATTTCATCCATTTCTATGATATGGTCTTTTTAATTTGTCAATAACATCTATATGATTCATTCACTCGTTCATTTCCAACTTTTCTATCTTATTTTATTTACCTAATTTCAACTATCTGAGAATTTGCTAATCTCACCTATTAATTTAATAAATTTATGAATTCCATGTCTCACTTAATGTCACCGAGTCCTCCACCATCAACATCCATTGACCAGACACTGAACTGGACCAGTCAAGTCAACAACACAGGTACAAGAGCATAGAAAAGGTTGCATACTCTGTGACTCTGTCAAGTGACTCACCTCCCACCCATTCAAAACCCCTCGCCATTCACAAGGCTCAAGTCAGGAGTGTGAAGTAATACTCACCACTGGCCTGGATGGATGCAGTAGAAGCAGCATTTGAAGCTCAAAAGCATTCAGGACAGAGTGGTCCACTTGATCAGTAAGCCCTGCTACTGGACTCCAGTCCATCCATTACCAGCATACCATGTTGCGCAATAAGTAGACATACTTACTTGTCAAACACGACCGCAGCATATGCTGGCTCAGCGAAGACCACATCCCCGCTCAAAAGTTCTTGCTTCGCCTTCAGCCCCCTGCCCTTGCCGTCTGTGTTGAAGATTTCTACTTTTTCCATATCGCCAGCCGTCATTGAGAGAATGAGCTAGAGCAATGTAGAACGGGCTTTAACCTTGGGCACTAATCTTCAGCTATCTTGACACATTCAGATGGCTGAAAGCGAGCTCTATAAATGGTCTGGCTCATCCAGTCTGTACCAAGTCAAAAAGGAGGGGGGTGAGGGGTGTGTGGGGCACAGATGGGAAAATACAACCTGCTGAAACGTGAAGCCTAGATTAATTTATAAGATCTGCATCCCTGTAAATTCTGACAAAGAATCATGATCATAGGTCTCAGATCCTTTCAAAAACGGAAGAGACATTTTCCTGAGGTATTTTATTAATCCTGTGATGTCACATGTGTTATCTCTCTCCCACTTGGGAAAGGGGGCTGCAGCCAGAGGATTTATTTTTGGAAAACACATGCTCTCGTCCATCAAAGTTTGGCAGCTGAAGAGAGGCAGCCATTTATTGTGAAGCTTGCTAAAAGATATCAGGGAGCCGCAGGTCTCTTGAATTACTGTACGTTTAACAGCAGGCTGTGGCTATGGCCTAAAGCGTTACTGAATGCAAAGGCTATAAAAAGCTTTGCAGAAAGTTCTGGAAACCTGTAAAAAGGATTATGGAAAAGGTTGAATAATTGGATGGGAAATATTAGAAGGGTTGTGTTACACAACGTAAAACTATTTAAGTTAAGCTCACCTGATGGTTGAATTAAATAGGAAACTATTTCGCTATTTGACTTCAAGAGGACATAGGCTAGTGAAATGGTAGAGGAAATTTAATGCAGAGAAATGTGAAGTAATGTATTTTGTGAGGAAAAATGAGGAGAGGCAATGTAAATTAAATGCTGTCATTTTAAAGTGGATGCAAGGACAGAAAGAGCTAGGGATTCACATACACATCTTTGAAGGTGAGAGAGCAAGTTGAGAAGTTTGTTACAAAGAGGACGAGAACACAAGAGGATAATAGTCATGCTTCGATTATACAAAGCCCTGGTTAGACCTCACCTGGAGAACTGTGAGCAGTTCTGGGCATCAAACCTTAGAAGGATATATTGGCCTTGGATGGAGTACACCATAGACTTACTAGAGTGATTCCTGGACTCCAAGGGTTACATTACAAAGGGAGATTATACACACAGCATTGTATGCCTGAGAATACAGAAGGTTAAGGGTTGATTTGATTGAAGTTATCTTACTATTAAGAGGACTGATAGGGTAGATAGGGAGAAATTATTTCCACTGGTAGGACTGGGGGCATAGTCTAAAATTTAGAGCCATCCCTTTCTGCAATAAATTAGGAAAAACTTCTACATGCGAAGGGTGGAAGAAGTTTGGAACTCTCTTTAGCAATTGGCACTTGATGCTGGATTAATTATTAATTTTAAATATAAGATTGATAGATTTCTACTAACCAGGGGTATTAAGGGATATGGGGCAAAGGCAAACATGTGGAATTAGGTGACAGATCAAACATGATCTCATTGAATGACAGAACGGACTCGAGCGGCTAAATGACCTACTCTGCTTCTATGTTCCTAAGTTCCATGGGCTTTAAATAAGAACACGTGAAATAGGAGCAGGAATGGACTATACGGTCTCTCGAGCCTGCTCTGCCATTCAATATGATCATGGCTGATCTTCTGCCTCAACTCCACCTTCTCGCCTGCTCCCCATATTTATTGGTTCTCTGAGTCACCAAAAATCAGTCCATCTCAGCCTTGAATATGCCGACTGATGGAGCACTCACAATCCTCTGGGGTAGAGAATTCCAGATATTCACAACCCTTTGAGTGAAGATGTTTCCCTTCATATCGACCCATTATCCTGGGACTGTGCCGCTGTGTTCTAGATTCCCCAGCCAGAGGAAACAACCTCTCAATGTCTACCCTATCCAGCCCTTCAGAATCTTGTATGTTACAATGAGATCACCTCTCTTCTAAACTCCAGAGAGTCATAGAGTTATACAGCACAGAAACAGGCCCTTCGGCCCATCGTGTCCAAGCTGGCCATCAAGCACCTATCTATTCTAATCCCATTTTCCAGCACTTGGCCCGTAGCCTTGTATGCTGTGGCTTTTCAAGTACTCATCTAAATACTTCTTAAATGTTGTGAGGGTTCCTGCCTTTACCACCCTTTCAGGCCCTGTGTTCCAGATTCCAACCACCTTCTGGGTGAAATTTTTTTTCCCTCAAATCCCCTCTAAACCTCCTGCCCCTTTCCTTAAATCTATGGCCCCTGGTTATTGACCCCTTCGCTAAGGGAAAGGTTTCTTCCGATCTACCCTATCTATGCCCCTCATAATTTTGTACACCTCAATCAGGTCACCCCTCAGCCTTCTCTGCTCCAAGGAAAACAACCCTAGCCTTTCCAGTCTCTCTTCATAGGTGAAATGCTCCAGCCCAGGCAACATCCTGGTGAATCTCCTCTGCACCCTCACCAGTGCAATCACATCCTTCCTATAGTGTGGCCTAACTAGCCTAACTAGCGTTTTATGCAGCTCCATCATAACCTCCCTACTCTTATATTCTATGCCTCGGCTAATAAAGGCCAGTATCCCATATGCCTTCCTAACCACCTCATCTACCTGTGCTGCTGCCTTCAGTGATCTATGGACAAGTACACCAAGGTCCTTCTGACCTTCTGTACTTCCTAGGGTCCTACCACCCATTGTATAGTCCCATGCCTTGTTAGACCTCCCAAAATGCATCACCTCACACTTCTCAGGATTAAATTCCATTTGCCACTGCTCTGCCCATCTTACCAGCCCATCTATATCGTCCTGTAATCTAAGGCTTTCCTCCTCACTATTTACGACACCACCAATTTTCGTGTCATCCGCGAACTTACTGATCATGCCTCCTATATTCACGTCTAAACCATTACTGAACGCGCTAGCCGACTCCTAAAGGACATAGCTGCTATACTGGGTCTGCGGCAGATGGTGAGAGAATCAACAAGAGGGAAAAACCTACATGACCTCATCCTCACCAATCTACCTGTCGCAGGTGAATCTGGCCATGACAATATTGGTAGGAGTGGCCACCGAACAGTCCTTGTGGAGACAAAATCCCATCTTCACATTGAGGGTACCGTCCATCGTGCTGTGTGGCACTACCACCGTGCTAAATGGGATAGATTTTGAAGAGATCTAGCAACTCAAAACTGGACATCCATGAGGTGCTGTGGGCCATCAGCAGCAGCAGAATTGTACTCAACCAGAATCTGTAAACTCATGGCCCGGCATATCCACAACTCTACCATTACCATCAATCCGGGGGATCAACCCTCGTTCAATGAAGAGTGCAGGAAGGCATGCCAAGAGCAGCACCAGGCATACCTCAAAATGAGGTGTCAGCCTGGTGAAGCTACAACACTGGACTACTTGCATGACAAACAGCGGGAGCAGGATGCAATAGACAGAGCTAAGCAATGCCACAACCAATGGATCTGATCTAAACTCTGCAGTCCTGCCACATCCAGTCGTGAGTCGTGAACAATTAAACAGCTGACAGGAGGAGGCTCCATAAATATCCCCATCCTTTACAATGGGGGCGCCCAGCACATCAGTACAAAAGATAAGGCTGAAGCATTTGCATCCATCTTCAGCCAGAAGTGCCAAGTGGATGATCCATCCCGGCCTCCTCCTGAGGTCGCATCATTACAGATGCCAGACTTCAGCCAATCCGATTCACTCCACATGGTATCAAGAAACAACTGAAGGCACTGGATACTGCAAAGGCTATGGGCCCTGACAACATTCCAGCAAAGGTAATTAAGACCTGTGCTCCATAACTAGCTGCACCACTAGCCAAGCTGTTCTAGTACAGCTGCAACACTGGCATCTACCCGGCAATGTGGAAAATTGCCCAGGTATGCCCTCTGCACAGCTCCAGTGACCCGGGTTCAATTCTGGGTACTGCCTGTGTGGAGATTGCAAGTTCTCCCTGAGTCTGCATGGGTTTCCTCCGGATGCTCCGGTTTCCTCCCACAGCCAAAAGACTTTCAGGTTGATAGGTAAATTGGCCATTCTAAATTGCCCCTAGTATAGGTAGGTGGTAGGGGAATATAGGGACAGGTGAGGATGTGGTAGGAATATGGGATTAGTGTAGGATTAGTATAAATGGGTGGTTAATGGTCGGCACAGACTTGGTGGGCCGAAGGGCCTGTTTCAGCGCTGTATCTCTAAATTAAAATCAAAAATCAAATCTCTCAAGCACAAGTCAGAAGTGTGATGGAATACTCTCCACTTGCCTGGATGGAATACTCTCCACTTACAGCTTCAAGAATACTCAAGAAGCTCAACACCATCCAGGACCAAGCAGCCCACTTGATTGGCATCCCATCTACCACCTGAAACATTCACTCCCTCCACCCCTGACACACAGTTGCAGCAGTCCGTACCATCTACAAGATACACTGCAGCAACTCACCAAGGCTCCTTAGACAGCACCTTCCAAACCAACGTCCTCTACTACCTAGAAGGACAAGGACAGCAGATACAAAGGAACACCACCACCTGCAAGTTCCCCTCCAAGTCACACACCATCCTGACTTGGATCTATATTGCTATTCCTTCACTGTCGCTGGGTCAAAATCCTGGAATTCCCTTCCTAACAGCACTGTTGATGTACCTACACCCCAAGGACTGCAGCGGTTTAAGAAAGCAGCGCACCACCACCTTCTCAAGGGCAAATAGTGATTAGCAATAAATGCTAGACTAGCCCGCAATGCCTACATCCCCGAACGAATAAAAAAAATAGACAACAAGGGAGTTTGGCAGGGCCAAAAGGTATATACTTCTAGGGAAGGGACTGAGAGCACAGAGTGACACATAGGAGTATGATATTCTAGCTATTACTGAGACATGGCTGAAAGTTGGGCAAGAATGGCAACGGAACATTCCTGGTTACAGGATTTTTAGACAATATGGAGAGAGGGATAAAAAGGAAGGAGTATCACAGTATTGATTGAAGAAACAATTGTAATTATGAGATGGGATGAAAAGGTAGAAGGATCATCAAATGATCTGAAGTTGAACTGAAGAACACAATAGCGGCAATCACACTATTGGGAGTGTACTCTACCGTCAGAGAGAGATAGAAGAGGAAATATGAAGGCAAATCTCTAAAAAGTGCCAAAGCAATAGGACAGTAATAGTAAGATATTTCAACCACCATATTAACTGGGATAGAATTAGTGCGAAAGACACAGAGAGATCAGAATTTTTAAAATGCATTCAGGAAAGCCTTTTTAGCCTGTACATAGCAAGTCCAACAAGAGAGGGGGCGGTTCTAGACTTAGTTTTAGGGAATGAAGCTGGACTGGTGGAAGGGGTATCAGTGGGGGAGCACTTTGATAGAAGTGATCATAAATCAGTTGGATTTAGGGTAGCTATGGAAAAGGACACAGATAGACCAGGAATAAAAATTCTCAATTCGGGAAAAGCTTATTTTACTAAGCTGAGATGTGATTTAGCTACTTGAAGGTAAATCAGTGCCAGTTCAGTGGGAGGCCATCAAGGAAGAGATAGTGAGGGTTCAGAACAAGTATGTTCCCTTAAAGGAAAAGAGTGGGACCAACACATTCAGAGCCTCCTGGATGTGAAGGGGCTTTAGGGAGAGGATAAAAAAGGAAAGCTTATGACAGATATCGAGGGCCCAACACTACAGAAATCCTAGAGGAGTATTAAAAGTGTAGGAATGAAACGAAAAAGGAAATTAGGAAAGCAAAGAGAGGATATGAAAAAAATATTGGCGAGTAAAATCAAGAAAAACTGGAAGATTTTTTATAAATACATAAAGAGCAAGAGGATAACTAAAAAAGAGTAGGGCCTATTAGGGGCCATGAGAGTAACTCATGTGTGGAACTGGAGGATATTGGTATGGTTCTTAATGAATACTTTGCATCTGTTTTCACAAGAAACGATACAGATATTGTAATCAGGGAGGAGGCGTGTGAAATATTAGATGAAATCTAATATAATAAGCCACACACTATCCTAACTTAGAACTATATCACCGTTCTTTCACTGCTGCTGGGTCAAAATCCTGGAACTCCCTTCCTAATAGCACTGTTGGTGTACCTACACACCAAGGACTGCAGCGGTTCAAGAAGGCAGCACCTCATCACTTTCTCAAGAGCAGTTAGGGATGGGCAATAAATGCTGGCCCAGCCAGCAATGCCCACATCCCATGAACGAACAAAAAAAAACATAGTGAGAGAGGCAGTATTAAGGGGTTTAACATCTTTGAAAATCAATAAATCCCCAGGCCTGGTTGAAATGTATCCTAGGCTGTTAAGGAAAGCAAGAGAAGAAATAACAAAGGCTCTGACCATCATTTTCCAATCCTCTCTGTCTACAGGTGTGGTGCCAGAGAACTGGAGGACAGCTAACCTTGTACCGTTTGTGACGGAAACCACACCTGCCAAATGGAAATGTATTAATTTTGTCAGATGGAACACTACTTGAACCCTTTTACTGGATATTGCACAGAACCTGTTTGAAAAAGATCACGGAGTTGGACAGCTGAAACATAGCTGCACATTTGCATTCTGAGAGACAGTTGAATAGAGAGACAATAGGAATGCTCACTGATTCAATTAAAAAGATTGGGCTGGGAAATCATAATAATCAACTTTCTTTGTCTGTGTAAGAGCCGGAGCTCCACACCCCACTGAGTGTAACTGGAGAACTTTGAGAATCAACAACCCTCGCAGATGATGCTGTTTCAAACAAAGAGCTGGTCACATGACTTACTTGCTGGCCAGACTGGGAACTATTTGAATTGTGTCTCACAGAAAGGTTTGGGCAGACTGCAATTTGAAGACAAAAGAGAAGAAAGGTCTCTCCTTGTCTCTCTCTCAAGCTAAGTCCCAGGGACCCACGGAAGCAGCTTAAGCCTCAAGACAGAGGACCTCTTCAGCCTTCTGGTACCAGGGAAGCAAGTTTGAAAATGTACACTGGGCCCCAGAGAGAACTTCAAGACCTCAACTCCAACAAGGACTTTACATCCAAACCAAAAGACAGTCACTACATTCTATTTATTGTCAACCCTACTTAAACCTCCCCTTTTAATTCTTTCTCCCTCACTGCATCTATTTGTGTGTGGATTATCTCATATGCAAGCTAGCGTGGTTGTGCCATGTAGTTTAATAGTTTTAACCGAGTTAGAGTGATAAGCTTAATAAACTTACATCTTTCTTGTTTAAACCTGAGTAAACCTGTCTAGTTGGTTCATTTACTATTACAATTAGAGAGCAGTGAGCAAAGACCCACTGAGGTGTTAAGCTAAAAACACTGTGTTTTAAAAGTTAAACCCTCTTACAGCCAAACCAGGAAAGGGGCCAGAGGGGAGCCTGAGACCCCTACATCACCTGGTTGTAACACATTGCTTAAAAAAGGAGAAACCAAATAATTACAAGCCAGTCAGTGGGAAAATTATTGCTAAAATTCTGAGGTACAGGATAAATCTTAATTTAGAAAGACTCAGATTATGCAAAGACAGTCAACACAGATTTGTTAATAGAAGGTCATGTCTGACTAGCATGACTGAATATTTGAGGAGGAAACAAGGAGGGTCGATGATGGTAGTGCAATTGATGTAGTCTGGATGGATTTTAGCAAGGCTTTTAATAAGGTTCCCATATGGCAGACTGGTCACAAAAGTAAAAGCTCATGGGATCCAAGGGAAAGTAGCAAGTTGAGTCCAAAATTGGCTCAGCGGTCGGAAGCAAAGGGTAATGGTTGACAGGTGTTATTGTGACAAAACTTATTTTTCCAGTGGGGTTTCACAGGGCTCAGTACTCGGTTCCTCGCTTTGTGTGATATATATATATGTATATTTTATATATATATACATACATACATATATATTAGATATATATCAATGATTTGGACTTGAATGTAGGGACTATGATTAAGAAGTTTGCAAATGGTGCAAAATTGGTTGTGTGGTTGCCAATGAAGAAGTCTGCAGGAAAATATCAATGGACTAGTTAGTTGGGCAGAACAGTGGCAAATGAAAAATCCGGAGAAGTGTGATTTAATGCATTAGAGGAAGACTAACAAGGCAAAGAAATACACAATAAATGGTAGGATACTGAGAAGTGTCGAAGAACAGAGGGACCTTGGAGTGCATGTCTGCAGATCCCTGAAGGTGGCTGGACAGGTAGATAGGGTGGTCAAGAAGGAGTATGAAATACTTGCCTTTATTAGCCGAGGCTTATAATTTAAGAGCTGGGAGGTTATGCTGGAACAGTATAAAACATTAGTTAGGTCACAGCTGGAGTACTGTGTGAAGTTCTGGTTACCGCACTGTAGGGAAGATGTAATTGCACGAGAGAGGGTACAGAACTTGATGAGGATGTTGCCTGGACTGGAGAATTTTAGTAATGATGAAATATTGGATAGGCTTGGGTTGTTTTCTTTGGAACAGATGAGGCTGAGGCGAGACCTAATTGAAGTGTATAAAATTATGAGGGGTCTAGTTAGAGTGGATAAAAAGACCCTATTCTCCTTGATTGAGGGGTCCATAACCAGGGGGCATAGATTTAGGGTAAGAAGTAAGAGGTTTAAAGGGGATTCAAGGGGTGGTTTGTTCACCCAGAGGGTGGTGAGGATCTGGAACTCACTGCCTGAAAGGATGGTAGAGGCAGAAACCCTCATAACATTTAAAAAGCACTTGCATATGCACTTGAAGTGCTCCAACCTGCAAGGCTATGAACCAAGAGCTGGAAAGTGGGTTTAGGGGGCAGCATGACACGATAGACTAAATGACCTCCTGCTGTGCTGTAAATTTCTCTGATTGTATGATTCTAAAGTCTTGGCACCACATTCCTAGAAGGATGTCAATGACTTGGAAAGGGATCAGAAGAGATTTTCCAGAATGATACCAGGGCTGAGGGAACTATAGCTATGTGCTGAGACTAGTGAAACTGGGCTTGCTTTCTTTAGTGCAGACAGCATTAAGGAAAGAATTAATAGAGATATTCAAAATTATAAGGAATTATTATAGATTAAATAGGGAGAAAGCATCAGGGGAGGGGTTGGAAGCTTGGGTCAGGAAAGGCCCGAGGTATCCTTGTGGGGCCAGGGGGAGCAGAAGGCCCACAAGAAGCCCATAAAAAGAAAAAGAAAGAATAACATATTTACGCAGTGCTTTTCATGATCACAGGGCATCCCAAAGAGCTTTACTTTTGAAGTGTAGTCATGTAATGTAGGAAAAGTTTTTTTAAAAATCAGCTTATCTGTGCAACTTATAGCCAGGGTGCCGCCTGTAGCCCATTTCTCTGCCATGTTCTGGGTTGTGTGGTCCTTAGTCAGGCCCACAGTTAAAATGGCGTGCATGTCCCAATGATGTAACCATTTAAATTAGGCCCCCACTCCACTGAGGCGGGTAGCCTTCCTGTGCCTGAATTAAGTTGGGGAGCATGGGAAAATTCACCAAACCAAATCGTGCAGGAAGGGCAACTGAACAAGCATAAAGCAGCAAGTGACTAGGTAAAACTTAGAGGTGCATGGGCAGGGGATAAAAGGGGGTGGAGACCCTAGTCAGAGAGCCCACTACCCCTCCTGGCCTATACTGTCTCCTGTAAGATATACTGGCACTCTTACTAATGATGCTGGGGCACTGTAAGAAGCTGGTGCTACAGCTTGGCCCTGGATCCTCATCGACTGGAGGTTATGTGAGTGTCCTGGGGGAGAGAGAGAGAGAGGGGACACCAAACACTTAACAGCCAAGTGGTGTATTTACCCCAAGGTTCTTATTTCAGCTAAGCCTGCGGGCAGAGCTGGTTCCAAAGGCTGTGTCCGTGGCTGAGTGCTGACACAAAAGCTGAAGGGTGTAAGCGATTTCTTTGGCACTGACTGAAGCGGTCTTCAGTCCACACTTTGATAAGTGCCTCCAAGAGGTGGCTCAGGATGTTCTGTTCCTAGTTTGACCTTCGAGAGGCATTACAAAGAAAGGGATTCATTTCACAAAAGTCAGCCAACAGTATAAAGAAAGTAGCAATACACTATTGCCGGCCAGTATGAACTTACGAAGTTGTGATAGGTTTACTCACAGAGAGAGAGGTGGAAAGTTCAGTCTGGCTTTAGGCAAATTGTCTTCAATGCATAACAGATGCTTTTGCAGGAGGGTGGTGGGTGTGGAATAGAAATCAATAGGCTTTGGACAGCAGGCCATGCCAGAAGCGATTACATGATGCAACTAAAAGCTTGAAAAGATGGGTGTTGAGAAGGTTTCCACAGTGAAAACAGAGCTCCAGAGGATAGAGTTGAGGCCAATGGTGAGGCAAAGGGATGTCCATGCAATGGTGCTGATCATGCAGCATAATGGTTAAAAACTGGGAGGCTCATTAAAGTTGAACCAGGTATCAATTGGTCCATCTTGCCATGCTGGATGTACGGCACTATGACTATGACCATTGACCTTTCCTGCATGTCACCTGACATATTAAACGCCAATGGCAAACAAGAAAAAACTGAGTGCAACAGCAGTGATAACAAATGGGTTGTAGATCGGGATTCCCATTTTGATGAAGTAGATGGTGAGCACTAATCATTCAGGTTCCAGTTTTTAGTGTTAACCAGACTGCTAGATGATATCCATCCTCCAATTAAAAAGTTTTGCCAACCTGTTAGACAAGATACCAGTGAAGATGAATACACTCGAGTTATATGTCAGGGAGGGATGTGAGTGCAACTAATGGCTAATTCTAGATTGTAGAATGAAGTGGAAGAGCAGGCTTTCTGCATTAATTCTTGAGCTGAAGTCCCCACTGGGCATGGTCCTTACTTTTGAAGCGCACACTAAGATTGCAATAATGGTAGCTGAACTTCAACCAATCAACTTCATGCCAAAGAGATGCCAACATTTAGGTGGCTGGTGCTGTCATAAGACTGGTTGGGTAACAGAAAGGGACATAGGAACAATGGGCTGAATTTATTCAGCTTGTGCCAGGTCCCAGCAGCAGACCCAGAAGAGGGTACTGTCACCACTCGTCTAGTGTGGGATTGGCTGACCGCAATCACACAGTGGCCGGCCCATTTGAATGCAGGAGGTGCGGCGTCCATCCCAAGTGAAGGACGAGGCCGGTGACGAGACATTAATGGTGTCATCAGCAGAGACAAGCACAGATGCTGGTGCCATATTTAAAGCACTGCCAGCCCTGTTTAAACTGCTGCTTCACTGACTGACTTTGATGTTGCTTTGCCTTTGCTGCTGATGTACTGATGTGCTGCTAACTGCCCTGGCTGCAGGACCTCTGCTGCTGTACTGCTAACCCCCTGTCTGCAGTACCTCTGCTGCTGTACCGCTAACCCCCTGTCTGTAGTACCTCTGCTGCTGTACTGCTAACCCCCTGTCTGCAGTACCTCTGCTGCTGTATTGCTAACCCCCTGTCTGCAGTACCTCTGCTGCTGTACTGCTAACCCCCTGTCTGCAGTACCTCTGCTGCTGTGCTGCTAACCCCCTGTCTGCAGTACCTCTGCTGCTGTGCTGCTAACCCCCTGTCTGCAGTACCTCTGCTGCTGTGCTGCTAACCCCCTGTCTGCAGTACCTCTGCTGCTGTGCTGCTAACCCCCTGTCTGCAGTACCTCTGCTGCTGTACTGCTAACCCCCTGTCTGCAGTACCTCTGCTGCTGTGCTGCTAACCCCCTGTCTGCAGTACCTCTGCTGCTGTACTGCTAACCCCCTGTCTGCAGTACCTCTGCTGCTGTACTGCTAACCCCCTGTCTGCAGTACCTCTGCTGCTGTGCTGCTAACCCCCTGTCTGCAGTACCTCTGCTGCTGTGCTGCTAACCCCCTGTCTGCAGTACCTCTGCTGCTGTGCTGCTAACCCCCTGTCTGCAGTACCTCTGCTGCTGTACTGCTAACCCCCTGTCTGCAGTACCTCTGCTGCTGTGCTGCTAACCCCCTGTCTGCAGTACCTCTGCTGCTGTACTGCTAACCCCCTGTCTGCAGTATCTCTGCTGCTGTGCTGCTAACCCCCTGTCTGCAGTACCTCTGCTGCTGTACTGCTAACCCCCTGTCTGCAGTACCTCTGCTGCTATACTGCTGACCTCCCTTGCCTGGAGTCCCTGTGCTGCTGACCCCCTTGCCGGGAGTCCCTGTGCTACTGACCCCCTTGGCTGGAGTCCCTCTCTGCTGTGCTGCTGACCCCCCCTGCCTGGAGTCCCTCTCTGCTGTGCTGCTGACCCCCCTCCCCCCCCCTCCTGGATTCCCTGTGCAACTGACTGCCTGCCTGGAGTCCCTCTGATGCTGAGCCCCTGACTGGATTCCCTGTGCAACTGACTCCCTGCCTGGAGTCCCTCTGCTGCTGACTCCCTACCTGGAGTCCCTGTGCTGCTGAGCCCCTGCCTGGAGGCCCTCTGCTGCTGTACTGCTGCCTAAGGACTCAAAAGGTCAGGAGCTCTCTGGAAGCCAAGAGGAACCATGTCAAGTGGAAGACCCTGGGTGGCCCCAGTGATGCCTCCCTGGAAATTTTCTTCAGCTTGCAAGGGAAGGGCGGGAGGTCCTCTTCCCCTGTGATGGCAAGAAGCAGTCCTCATGCCTGACCAAGCGAGTCTGGATGGAGATCACACAGGAGGTCAGCAATTGTGGGGTCACCCAATGCAACTGGATCCAGTGCAGGAAGAGAGTCAATGATCTACTTTGTTCTGCCAAGGCAAGTGCTCCATACCCCTCGCCTCTTTGGGGCTTGTTTGCAGCTATGTGGGAGGCAGCGCAACCTGGGGAGGGAGTCACTATAAAGGCGTCACCACATACTGGCAGATGTACGGATGCATCTCGGTGACAGGCCACCATCTTTCACAGCTAAACCCAATGATGTCCCCTCAGAGCAGACGTGGGGAGAAGCCATGTAGGAAATCCCAGCAAGGGATGAGAGGTTTCACTAGAAGAACTGTTTTCTTTCTCTTCCTGCAAATGTCCCTCATTCCACTTTCAGCACAAATGGGCCCATAACACCGGGGAGACTTCGCAAACTGGCAGAGGAAGATCTGATAGAAGAGCAAAATTCTGCAGATGCTGGAACTCTGAAATGAGAACAGAAAGTGCTGGAAATACTCAGCATGTCTGGCAG
Source organism: Heterodontus francisci (assembly GCF_036365525.1). Taxonomy (NCBI): domain Eukaryota; kingdom Metazoa; phylum Chordata; class Chondrichthyes; order Heterodontiformes; family Heterodontidae; genus Heterodontus; species Heterodontus francisci. Next base: position 26,842,368 of record NC_090371.1, on the reverse strand, counting down.
CATCTGTGTAGAGAGAAATAGAGTTAACGTTTCAGGTTGGAACCTATCATCAGAACTGGTGCAAGCTGGAATAGCTGATATCTGACCTCTTTCTGCAGGTGATGAGGAGGTACTGGAGCTAGTGGGGGCCCGGGACGGCTGCTCAATAGCGATGGTGCGACTGGAGTGTCCGCGCTCATTCAACATCCATCATCCTTCTGGAGCTCCAGACTGTAGTGTTTGACTGATCAGTTTGATTGCTTAAACCACCTGGTGGAGCTAGAGAGCAGTTGGAATTGTGGGAGATTTCTGGAAGCTTCCAAGAGATATTTTTGAATCTGTCTCACAGGAATAGGCTGCTGTTAAGACATGTGCTCCAATCTGTAAGATCTTTTATAGTTAATGTTATTGTGCTTTAAATAAACCCATGGGTTATTTAACACAGTGTGATATCTGCATTGTTCAGAGTTAAATCAGATATCAAATATTAAACCCTGTGTAAACATAACAAAAACCACGCATAGTTGGCATGACAATATCTGCACATCCTATCCCACAGATGTTTGCGTTCTGACATGTAGGTCAGTATTCGCAGCAGGCTCCAACTGAAGAGGGACAGGCGTCACAGTGGCGCAGTGGTTAGCACCGCAGCCTCACAGCTCCAGTGACCCGGGTTCAATTCTGGGTACTGCCTGTGTGGAGTTTGCAAGTTCTCCCTGTGTCTGCATGGGTTTTCTCTGGGTGTTCCGGTTACCTCCCACAGCCAAAGACTTGCAGGTTGGTAGGTAAATTGGCCATTATAAATTGCTCCTAGTATGGGTAGGTGGTAGGGAAATATAGGGACAGGTGGGGATGTGGTAGGAATATGGCATTAGTGTCGGATTAGTCTAAAATGGGTGGTTGATGGTCGGCACAGACTCGGTGGGCCGAAGGGCCTGTTTCAGTGCTGTATCTCTAAATAAAATAAAAAAATAAATCCCTGAGGAGGAACCAAAGTCAGACTATGCACCATCACATCATTCCCCTGCACCTCCCACCAGTGCAAATACTTTCACCTCAGTGGGTTTCCGCTCGGCTGTAGAATCAGGGTCACAAGCACTGCACACACACCCGAGCAGCTGGCGGAGGCTGAGATAGCCAAGGCCTCTGACAGTCGGAGGACTGTGAGTGGTCATGCCCAGGCTGAGCCCCAGGATGATGATGAGTCTCTGGTGTCGATAGCACAGGGCATGCTGGAGTTTCAGGCAGAGTTAAGGCAATATCTGGCGGAGATGCAGTCATGAGCGGATGATGGAGGAGTCCAACCATGCCAGGCATCTGAGCACATGGCCTCCACCCACAAGAGGTTGGCATCCCTCCTGGAGAGCCAGATCCCACAAATGTGCGCAGACCCTGCACACCATCGCCTTGGCCATGAGCTCAAAGCAGTTTTCTCCAGCTCCTCTTCCTTCTCTGGTGAGCAGGAAGGTTCAAGTGAGTGTTGAAAGGGAGGAGGAGAGGCTGACCTCCACAGCTGAGGGCTATCCTCAGGGTGCTCTGAGTATGGACAGTGACTCCTCAGCCCCTCTACCAATGAGCCCAGCTCCCATAGCCACTACGTCTGAGAAGAGTCCTGTACCAGTACAGGAGGCCCTCAGCCAGCCGGGCCCCTCCTGGCCGCAGGCAGCTTGATGGCGGCCGCTGAGGTCATCACAGACCAAGGGGCAGCCTGATCAGCAGGCTGCCTCCAGCCCAGCTGCTAATGCAGGAGTCACACTGTGTAGAAGTACTCGCAAAAGTATTAACAAAAGCACCTTAGACACATGCAGTTTCATGGGTGTTCGACATTTTCCATTTGTATTGTGTTATAAAATTTTATTGTTATTGCAGTTCACATTCATTGTGGGAACATGCTTATTCTTTCATGCCTAAATTGTGAGTTGCTGTTTTCACCCTTCCTCACTCATTGGGCTGCCAGTGTAGGCACAGCCCTCCTTTGATAAATGTTTCAGATGTGCCAAAGTGCGTGGTTAAGCTGGGTGCTAGGCATGGAATCTAGATAGAAAGGGGGTGACAGATTGAATCCATTGAGGTGAGTCTTCATTGAGGTCATTTTGAGTGTCCATCAGAATGGCTGGAAGCGGGTAAGTATGAGATTGTCTCTTGCCTCCCTGGCCCATCGCTCAATGTGCCTGGCCTCTGGTGCAAGGGTTTTAACATCCAATGCTACCTGTTCATTAGCCTCCTCTGCATCCTCTTCATCAGTTGAGAACTGGTGACTAATCACGTCTTCTTCATGTAAAGCCTCCCCCGGCCCTCTATATTGTGCAGAGCACAGCAGAACAGCACAAAATGCAAGACTCTCACTGGGGCTTACTGCAGGCTCCACTGGATCGATTCAGCCGGAGCCACAGTGCCCGGACTGGGGCGACGATGAGCGCATGGCTTTCCTGTTCTCAGACCAGGGACGGTCCATGTGGATAGCTCCACATGCAAGCACCCCCTTGCACCCCCCTTCCCCCCCACCCCCTCCCCCCTCGAACCCCCAGGCTAAGAGAGCAAACCCCAGCAGAAAATCCGGAGCGGAACCTGTAAGGCGGTCATGTTTCACCTTTGGCATGTTTCCGGCAGTTCCTGCAGCCATACTGGTGCCAAACATTGTGCTCTGCACTCCTTTGGACCCCACTAGGAAGGCCGAGAGGGGAGTTTTGATGCTTGGGCAACTCACAACCTCCATACACTCCGCCCAGGCATGCGCCATGGAGAAGTCAGTCCATAGTCGCCTCACAGCGACCAGAACAACACGGAAGTTCACTAATATTTACATCAGAAACACACAAGTGACCTGCAAAGTGTTGTTACCACCACGGTGGCCTCTGGTGATGTCCACTCCTATGAGTGCCTCCCTCTGCAGCTGTGGCTGAGGATGAGGTGGAGGCAGACTGCTTGTTAGTGCCTGTTTAAGACCGAGGTGGCCTTGGTATTTGGCCTCGTCATGGAGGTGCCTGGTGGGTGGCACTGCCAAAGGCTGCTGCACCGGAATCACTGCAGTGGCAACCTCTGCTACAGGGCATAACTCTAAAGATACTTCATTTGTCGGAGTGGCAATGGAGACAGATGATGTTGAAGGAGCCCCATGGAGGGTGAGCCCCTCATCACCATCTGGAACCTCCTCAGCCCTTTCACAGTGCCCTGGAGGGGACCACCAGCTGGGACGTATCCACTCCATGCTTCTTTGCACCATTTGTGCTACTGTTGGATCAATGCTACAGGCTGCAGCTTGCATTCCGTGCATGTCAGTGCGCTCTTCCTGCATCCACTCTGAGTGATGCTACATATGACTCTCCATTCGGGTGGCCACGCTCTCGACGGAGGAGCTCATACACTCAAAGCACTGAGTCATTGTGGAGCACATGAGATGAATGGACTCCTCCATTCTCATCCCATGACTCCGCAGAGTCTCAGGTAACTCTGACATATGGCCATACATCCCATGTTGGGTCTCCAGGTAGAGCCGCCTGTTTTGTGACTCCTGCGGCACTGCCTCTCTACCGTGCTGAGGGGACTGTGCCTGTCCTCCATCTTCCAAGGGAGACTGGCCACAGTCAACTCTGCCTCCCCCGTATCCTCCAGCTCTGTTGTGACGTGCACTTCACCATGTGCCACCCTCTCTAATAACGCACGAGATCCCACCGAGGTGCGAATATCTGCGCTGGTGGAGGGTGCACAAGAGAGATTTCACGGTGCAGGCTCTGAGGTGTCATCATTCTCTGAGTCCTCAAGAACTTCTTGTCTTTGTGTGGACTCCTGCCCGTCTGCAGCTGGCTCCGTGGGAGACATAAGAAAAGATAAAGATGAGCGATCAGGAGAGTTAACAGAAGACTCTGCTGCTTAAAATAATGAGTTGGCCACGTAGGCACTTAGATCACTTAGGCCGCGGCTAACAAAGAAATTTAAAGATAGTATTAGATCAAAGAGGGAGGAAGAAGTTGATAAAGAAAAAGAAAATAGAATATGAATGTAAACTAGCAAGTGTGGCACAGTAGCGCAGTGGTTAGCACCGCAGCCTCACAGCTCCAGTGACCCAGGTTCAATTCTGGGTACTGCCTGTGTGGAGTTTGCAAGTTCAACCTGTGTCTGCGTGGGTTTCCTCCGGGTGCTCCGGTTTCCTCCCACAAGCCAAAGACTTGCAGGTTGGTAGGTAAATTGGCCATTATAAATTGCCCCTAGTATAGGTAGGTGGTAGGGAAATATAGGGACAGGTGGGGATGTGGTAGGAATACGGGATTAGTGTAGGATTAGTATAAATGGGTGGTTGATGGTCGGCACAGACTCGGTGGGCCGAAGGGCCTGTTTCAGTGCTGTATCTCTAAACTAAACTAAACTAAAACTAAATATAAATATGGATTGTAAAAGCTTCTATAGGGATGTAAAAAGGAAAAAAATGGCAAAGGCAAATGTGGGTCCATCACAGGCAGAGACAGGAGAATTTATAATGGGAAATAGAGAAATGGCAGAGAAGCTAAATAATTACTTTGTGCCTTTCTTCACAGAGGAAGATACAAGAAGTCACCTCGAAATAATTGAGATCCAAGGGTCTAGAGAGAATGAGAAACTGAAAGAAATTAGGATAAGTAAAAAATTAGTATTGAAAAAAGTAATGGGACTGAAAGTTGACAAATTCCTGGTACCCAATGATCTTCACCTTAGAGTATTGAAAGAGATGGCTGCAGAGATAGTGGATGCGTTGGTGATCATCTTACAAAATGTTATAAATTCTGCAATGGTGCCTGCAGATTGGAAGGTTGCAAATGTAACCCCACTGTTTAAGAAAGGAGGGAGACAGAAAATGGGGAACTACAGACCTGTTAGTCTGACGTCGATTGTAGGGAAAATACTAGAATCTATTATAAAGGATGTGATTACTGGACACTTAGAAAATAGTTGTCTGATTGGGCAGAGTCAACATGGATTTATGAAGGGGAAATTATGTTTGACAAACTTGTTAGAGTTTTTTGAGGATCTTACTAGCAAAGTGAATAAGGGGGAACCAGTGGACGTGGTGTATTTGGACTTTCAGATAAAGTCCCACATAGGATGTTACTAAGCAAAATTGAAGTGCATGGGATTGGAGGTAATATACTAGCATAGATTGAGGACTGAGTAACAGGCATAAAACAGAGAGTAGGAATAAATGGGTCATTCTCAGGTTGGAAGGCTGCGACCGGTGGGTTACCACAAGGATCAGTGCTTGGGCCCCAGCTGTTCATAATCTATATCAATCATTTGGATGTGGGGAGCAATTATAATATTTCCAAGTTTGCATTTGATGCAAAACCTGGTGAGAATATGTGTTGTGAGAAGGATGCAAAGGGGCTTCAAGGGGATTTGGACAGGCTGAATGAATGGGCAAGAACATGGCAGATAGAATATAATGTAGATAAGTGTGAGGTTATCCTCTTTGGTAGTAGGAACGAAGGTGTAGAGTATTTCTTAAATGGTGAGAGATTAGAAAGTGTTGATGTTCAAAGCGACCTGGGTATCCTTGTTCATAAGTCATTGAAAGCTATCATACAAGTGCAGCAAGCAATTAGGAAGGCAAACGGTATGTTAGCCTTTATCACAAGAGGATTTGAGTACAGGAGCAAAGAAGCCTTGCTGCAATCGTATAGATAATTGGTGAGGCCGCACCTGGAATATTGTGTGCAGTTCCTCTTGCCTGAGGAAGAATATACTTACCATAGAGGAAATGCAGCGGAGGCTCACCAGACTGATTCCTTATGAGGAGAGATTGAGGAGACTGGGCCTGTATTCTCTGGAGTTTAGAAGAATGAGAGGCGATCTTATAGAAACTTACAAAATTCTTAAAGGGATAGGCAGGGTCGATGCAGAAAGGATGTTTCCCCTGGCTGTGGGGTCTAGAGCCAGGGGACACAAACTCAGAATAAAAGGCAAGCCATTTAGGAGTCAGATGAGGAGGAACTTCTTCACTCAGAGGGTGGTGAATCTTTGGAATTCTCTGTCCCAGAGGATGGTGGAAGCTCAGTCACTGAGTAAGTTCAAGACAGAGATCGATATATTTCTAGTTGCTAATGACATCTAGGGATATGGGGATAGTGTGGGAATATGGCTTTGAGGTAGACGATCAACCATGATCTAGAATGGTGGAGCAGGCTCAAAGGGCTGAATGGCCTAGTACTGCTCCTATGCTCCTATATTCCTATTGGCAGCTGGTAGCATGGGGAGCATTACCTGAACCTGGAGATGTCGAAATGTTTTCACTCTATGGTGGACCCCCATTTCTCCGTCCCCAATGTCCCTGTGGTTTGACACTCTGGCCACATCAAGGGCCAGCTCCTCAAAGTGCTTCAGTGAGGTGAGCTGTGGCACTCCACTTCCAGGTGTGCCCTCTCGTTCTCCCTGGCATTCAACTCCCATTTGGCCTGTGAGGTGAATAAAGATGCCATTAGGACAATGTCTCTCTCCCTCCCCACTCGCAGCTTTCCATTCGCATGCACTGCCACAGTCTGCACTCCAGCCTCCAACAGCACGAGGTTTCTGACCTATGCTTATGGGTCATCAATGTTGCTGAGCACTCATCTCTCCCATAGTCAGGAGATCTCTATGCCCTCAGGATGCCTCTCTCTTTTACACTCTGGTGACTCATGACCAGGAGGCATGGTATCTGACTCTATCTTTGGATTCACCTTTCCAGACCTGAGAAGGTCATTGAAACATTTCCTGCGCTGCACCCAGTTCCTCCTCACCACTCCTCTGTTGCTGACCTCGTGAGCCACCTCCAGCCATGCCCTCGTGGCCTTGCAGGCTTTCTGTTGCCACTGGCAGGAACCAGGATGTTTCTGTTCTCAGTTACCACCTCCAGCAGCAGATCAAGTGAGGTGTCAGAAATACAGAGGATGCTCTGGCACAGGGGGCCAACTGCCCTCGGCTCTGCTCCTTCTTCCATCCCTTGGACCAACGAAAACCTTAGCAATGGCTGCCATCCGTCCTTTAAATGGGGCCCATTGCTGCCTATGTTCCGCCTCCTTCCCACGTCTGCCATCTGATTGGGCAGCGAACATGACACGGGACCAATTGGTGCCTTTACATATTAAAATCTCAATGTATGTGAGTTGTGACAGTAGGGACCCTGAAGTGATCACGACGTCCAGGTTCCAACCCAGGAATGGAAATCCAGCCCTTTCTCCTTTGCAGGGTGATTTTGGCCAATTTGTTTTATTCTTTCATGGGTTGTGGGTGTCGCTGGCAAGGCCAGCATTTGTTGCCCATCCCTAATTGCCTTTGACAACTGCCATTTCAGAGGGCAGTTAAGAGTCAACCACATTGCTGTGGGTCTGGAGTCACATGTAGGTCAGACCAGGTAAGGACAGCAGATTTCCTTCCCATTAGTGAATCAATTTTTACGACAATTGATGATAGTTTCTTGACATTATTACTGAGACTAGCTTTCATTTCCAAATTTTTATTAGTTAATTGAATTTAAATTGAACCAGTTGACTTGGTGGGATTTTAACACATGTCTGCAGGACATTAGCCTGGGCTTCTGAATTACTAGGTCCAGTGACATTACCACTGTGCCACCGTCTCCCCGATTACTTTAGGCTTAAAGAGATAAAGAGGTGAGCAAGATGGAGTCTAAAGTCGCAACACAGGTTTAACCCACATTTTGCACAAAATGCCATCTTGGTAAAGTTGAAGCTTGCACTAAGAACGGCTGTCCGGAGGATCGTTAAGGGGCTGATTGATAATTAATTTGCCTGCTACTGCTCATTGAAAATGCCGCACGCCATTTTGATGAATAACGCTTCATTTAACAACCTCTCCTAACAGTACAGGAGTAAACAAGTTGTTGTCTGAGAATTTCGAGTGCTACTTAAAGCTTCCAATGTTCACTTCCTTATTAAGATCGACTGACTACACAGTGCTTGAAGGGGACTTTCGAAATAACATCGGAGACCTTCTGGGATAATTTGTTCAGCTGTCACCAACATGTTTCCTGGATATTCTCTCAGGATTTCACCTGGAAAGGTTTGGTACTATGCTACCCTACATTATTGAACACCTTGTAAGAACAACTTGTATTTATATAGCATCTTTAACATAATAAAACACTCCAAGACACTTCACATTATAAAACAAAATTTGACACTGAACCACATTGAGAGATTTTACAGCAAATCACCAAAAGCTTGGTCAAAAAGGTAGGTATTAAGGAGCGTCTTAAAGGAGGAAAGAGAGGTAGAGAGGCGGACAGATTTACGGAGGGAATTCCGGAGCTTAGGGCCTTGGCAGCTGAAGGCACGCCCTCCAGTGGTGGAGTGATGAAAATCAAGGATTTTCAAGAGGCCAGTATTCGATGAAAGCACATACCGCAGAGGGTTGTAGCTGGAGACAGGGAGGGACAAGGCCATGGACGGATTTGCAAACAAAGATAAGAATTTTAAAATCAAGGCATTGCTTTACCAAGAGCTAATGTAGATCAGTGAGCACAGAAGTGACGAGTGAACAGGACTTGGTGCAATTGAGGACACAGGCAGCAGAGTTTTGGATGGAGGGTACAGCATGGGAGACCAGCCAGGGCTGCTTTGGAATAGCAAGTTGGGGGTACCAAAGGTGTGAATGAGGGTTTCAGCAGCAGATGAACTGAGATGGGTGATGTTACGGAGTGGAAATAGGCTGTCTTAATGATGGCACAGATATATGATTGGAAGCTCATCTTGAGGTCAAATCTGACTCTGAGGTTGCAAACAGTCTGTTTCAACCTCAGACAGTGTCAGGGAGAGGGTGGAGTTGGTGGAAGGGACCAAGCACAATGGCTTTAATCATTCACTCCCAGCTAGCGGACTCCACACCTTCAGTGGACGTGGGCGACTGTAGACTGCATATACAGCTCCAGGAAAATTTCAGTCTAATCAGTGATTGATTGCTAAACCTGCAGTTATCAGTTTCAGCTGCTGCAGGCAAGTTCAAATCAGAATAATCAGCCCGAAAATTGTGTGCTAAATCCAGACTTTCACACAGACGTTTCTTATCAGTACAGCAACCATTTAGCCATTTACACCTTTTAGCCAAAATAACTCCCATGTACTTCCAGAGCTGGACAATACAGAAGGATAACTGTGTTGAAAGCTGTTGACAGCAAGGATAAATATGTAAGCACAGTGTATGAGTAATTTGAGACGTGATATGACATGCTCAGGGGTCAGCAACGTGTCACCAGTGTCCATGGTAAAGAATTTTGAGGTCTGTGACTGATAATTTCAGGGATGAGAAATTTCCCATTGGCTTCTTCTTTCCAACCAGACTGGTTTAAAAAAAAACACTCTGTCAGTTTCACAGCTGAATTGGAATTTCTAAGCTCAGATCTTTATCTAATGCTTGTAATGCTTAAAATTGTAATGTGCACCCCCACACGATAAAGTTGGACACCCCTGCTCCAAGTCTTTAACCTTTAGGCTGCATTTGCTGACAATGCAACCACTAGGTGGCGCAGTACTGGCACATGCGCAAATGCAGCCTCATCCACTGAGACGTCACTGTCTGCGTCGTCTCAGGCAAATGCCAGTAATAAAGATGGTGCTGCTCAATTTGGCACAAGAAACAAATTAAACCCAAATCCCCTCAATGACTGCGATTGCCGCCTCCATCCCACCCCGAACAGTACCCCACTCCCTCCTGCCATCGAACTCCTCTTCGCCGCTCTCTCCCACACCATGTTTTCATCGCTCGCTCCTGCCGTCACCGCATCCCCGCCTCAACTGCTTGCTTCCCGCATCCCTCCCCTCCCCCACCGCTGCTCGCTCCCTGCTTACCCTCACCCACCGCTGCTTTCTTCCTCTTAGCCATTTGCTCCTGCGTTGCCCCGTCACCGCTCGGCCACACGCTCCCCGCCTTGCCACTTCGGGGGCTCGCTCCCCACTCCCCGCCGCTGCTTCAAGCGGCACAGTAGGGAGAGATCAACCAAGGAGGGAAGCGATGAATGTGGGAGCGAATGGCTAAGGGGGGGCGGAGTGGCAAGATGGGGAGCGGCGAGGGCGGGAGTGAGTGGCTGAAGGGGGGGAAGTAACGAGGCGGGGAGTGAGCGGCCAAGGGGGAGCAACAGTCAGGGCGGGAGCAAGTGGCCAAGAGGGGAAGCAACGAGGGCAGGAGTGAGTGGCTGAAGGGAGGGAAGCGACAAGGCAGGGAGCAGCCGAGGGGGAAGCAGCGAGGTCGGGAGCAGGTGGCTGAAGGAAGGCAGCGGCGAGGTGGGATAGAGCGGGAAATTGAAAGCGTCGATTGAAGCAGGATGGCGGGAGGGAGCGGGATGCTGTTTGGGAGAATAGAGTCGGCAATTACGGCTATTGAGGGGTGAGGATGACATTGCGTGGTGACGTCAATGTGCACATGTGCACGTTCAGACTGGCAAATGTTCTGGGGCCTCAACTTTTTACAATTTATATGAATGAGTTAGATGAGGGGAGCGATGGCATGGTAGCTAAATTTTCAGATAACACAAAGATAGATAGGAAAGTAGGTTGTGAAGAGGACATAAGGAGGTTGCAGACCGATAAAGATAGGTTGACTGAGTGGGCAAAAATCTGGCAGATGGAGTATAATGTGGGAAAATATGAAGTTGTTCACTTTGGCAGGAAAAATAAAAAAGCAGAGTATTACTTAAACAGAGGACGACTGCAGAATTCTGAGGTGCAGAGGGATCTAGGTGTTCTAGTGCAGGAGTCACCAAAATTTAATATACAGGCATAGAAAGTCATAAAGAAGGCTAATGTCATGCTATCCTTTATTATGAGAGGAATTGAAAATAAAAGCTTCAATTACAAAGGGCATTGGTGAGACCACATTTCGAATACTGTGTGCCGTTTTGGTCTCCTTATTTAAGGAAGGATGTAAATGTGTTGGAGGAGGTTCAGAGGAGGTTTACTAGATTGATACCTGGAATGAGCGAGTTGTCTTATAAGGAAAGGTTGGACAGACTGGGCTTATTTTCACTGGAGTTTAGAAGAGTGAGGGAAGACTTGATTGAAGTATATAAGATCCTGAACGGTCTTGACAAGGTGGATGTGGAAAGGATGTTTCCTGTTGTGGGTGAATCCAGAACTAGGGGGCACTTTTTTAAAATTAGAGGAGGCCCTTTTAGGACAGAGATGAGGAGAAGTTTTTCCTTTGGGACTGTCTGCCTCAGAAGGTGGTGGAGGCGGGGACATTGAATATTTTTAAGGTGGAGGTAGATGGATTTTTGCTAGACAAGGGAATCAAGGGGTATCAGGGGTAGATGGGAGTGTGGAATTCGAAGCACCAACAGATCAGCCACGATCTTATTGAATGGCAGCTCAGGCTCGAGGAGCAGAATGGCCTACTTCTGCTCCTAATTCATATGTTCGTATGAACTGGTGACGTCCCTGGTCGCTCTGTGCATTCTCTGCGTTCTCAGGAGTCACTGTTTTTTTTTATTCATTTCATGGGATATGGGTCTCTATGGCCAGGTCAACATTTATTGCCCATTTATAATTGTCCATGAGAAGGTAGTGATGAGCTGCCTGCTTGAACCGATGCAGTCCATGTGAGGTAGGTACACCCACAGTACTATGAGGAAGGGAGTTCCAGGATTTTGACCCAGTGACAGTGAAGGAACGGCGATATAGTTCCAAGTCAGGATGGTGTGTAACTTGGAGGGGAACTTGGTGGTGTTTCCATGCATCTGCTGCCCTTGTCCTTCTAGGTGGAGGAGGTTTGGAAGGTGCTGCCTGAGTAGCCTTGGTGCGCTGCTGCAATGCAATAATAATATTAACCTAGCAGCTAGGTTATTTTAAAACACAAGTTTAAAGGCTTTGTTATGTAAATTCATTTTAAACTGGCATAAGGCACTGAGGGATTGCCTCGATTTCTGCACTCTGGCACGTATTACTTTCACCTGGGACACAAGCTCAGTGACCTGTTGAATCGCTTGATTGGAGGAACTGAAAGGCACTCTTTATTTGTAATTGTGTTTATCTAATTTTGTCACTAGGTTTGGTGAGTAAATGATATGTTATCCATGAGAAATGTTGTTGTTCCTATATTTTAGAATCTAGGACCTAGTTTAATAGCTTGTCAAGATGAATAAACCAGTCCTGGCTATCGACTATCAATCTCTCTGTCCCTTCCTGTCTCACTCTGCTTTTTTGTTTTACATGACTCTTCTGTAAAACTATCTGCTTCATCCTATAAAATTCTCCTGATTTGGAGATCACTGCCCTTTTGTTGGCTGCCCTGTCTTCAGACACATATTACAAGCAGGTGGAGAAGTTGCACAAACCTTGACCATCACGGGTTAAATTGTCTTGTGACAACAGCAGTGTGAGAAATGGTTCGTCTTCCTATTGCTGATTTTTCTACTGCCTCATCTCAATAACCACAATAACAATCCTCTCCTTGAGTTTCATGGTTTATTGGATGAATTTACACTCCTGACACAGTGTGAATCCACAGAGGTCATCCGATAAGGTCCATCTACCACCCTGTGACATGGTGTAGCTAGCTCTATTCTGTCAACAAAAGTAATTTGCATTGGCATTGCATACTATGTTGCTTGCTAGCTAGCTAATAGAGTTGTGCTGCTCTCCATTGATGTTTATATGCTTAGCTATTTGTAGGGAGAAATGTGTTTTAAATCGGACTGTGTTCTGATGGAATTAGATGGACTTTACACTTTATATTCAGATTAATTGCTGCTGTGCCAGTGGCTGTGTCAATAATTTTGTCAAATGTCCATAGTGAAACATGTCAGTGCCTATCCCCGATCATGCTTCAGAGGAAAAAAGACTTTGAAACAATGACCAGAATTTTATGAGCCCTGTAGGGATGTGAACGGAGTTGGGGGGACCCATAAAACTGGCAAGGAAGGCTGCGGGTGGACTGCCCGTCACCTTCCCGACACTTTGGAATTTAGGCCAGGGCGAGGAAGACCGAGGGCAATTGAGACCCTTAAGTGACCAATGAATGACCACTTAACGACCTCTTCCTGCCACCGCTGGAATTTTACCAGTGGTGGGGAGGGGGTGACTCCACCTTGTGAGGAGGTCGCCCAGTAACTCGAGGTGACCTCCATGTGGGCTGGTGAGGGGGGGGAAGCCATCCTCCATGTACAATCTGTGGCCCGCAGAGAGCCCCCAGCATCAAAGCCCACCCCTGTGCCACCAACCCAGTTCCTCAACTATCCACCCCTTCCCACCCCTTGCTGGAGCCTGTCAGACTAGCCCTGGCGAGCCTGCCTCACTTACCTGAGGTCTGGGGCTCCAGCCCTGCTCTCGGTCCTGGACCTCCTGCAGTACCGGCAGTGGCTACTACTCTCGGTAACGCTGCTGGTACTGCCGAGCTGCCAGCCCTCTGATTGGCTGGCAGCTCTTGGATACAGAATCTTTGTTCTTAAAGGGAGGGGACCCCCAAAGGCGGGCTGTGCAATTCGACCAGGGATCCAAAACAGGGCTGAGGCAGGGTCAATCCCCCCCACTCCCCACTCCACACCGCTTACACCCCCCACCCAATCTTCTGGCCCGTCACCGGGGTAAAATCCAGCCCTGTGGTTCCAAAAGCTTTCCTTCACTGGGGTGGGGGCTCCTCACACGTCTGGGTCTGTTGCAGAAATTGAAATAGATTGATCGTTATGATTAGTCATCAACTTCATTATCATTGCATCATGTGACTACCAGGCTGGTGAAAGGTGAACTGGATGGGATTGTTCTCCTTAGAGCAGAGAAGACTCAGAGGAGATTTCATAGGGGTGTTTAAAATCACAAAGAATTTAGCTAGAGTAAATAAAGAGAAACTGTTTCCAATGTCTGAAGGGTCAATAACCAGAGGGCATGGATTTAAAAGGTGATTGACAAAAGAACCAGAGGCGACATGAGTGAAAAAGTTTATCTGCACTGAGCGATTCGATTGTGGAATGTATTGCCTGATAGAGTGGTAGATAACAGATTCAATAGTCACCTTTAAAGGGAATTGAATATATAGTGGAAAGACAAAGATATTGCCAGTTATGGAGAAAGAACCGAGGAGTGGGACTAATTGGATGGCTTTTCTAACGAGCAGGTCCCGACTCGATGGGCTGAATAGCCTCCTTCTGTGCTATACTATTCTATGATTCGATGAGATGGATAATGGTCCTTTCTTATCTAGCAGTTGCTATGTTCCTATCTGTCATGCCTGCAGAGAGAAGCCGCGAGTGTGCAAAACCTGCACATGGGTGCCATCCTTTTCTATATTGGACTCCTAAAGCCACCTTTAACAACCTCCTCTCTTTCATTTAAAATGCATTTTAACTGGATAGACCAGAACCCACAAGGTGATGCCTTTGCTCATCTAGAAACTTTGTGTTGAAGTTGATATGAGGGTTTCCATTTTTTGTTAAAACTTGAGAATCTATATTTTAAAAACTGAAAAGGATTCCATGGATTTTCGAATCTTGAAGAAGCTGAACATTGGGAGTTTTTCTTAAATAAAGTTACCAGAAGGTTTGGACTGAATGTAAACAAGTTTTACTGGAAAACACCTGTTTGCAAAGAACCCAGCAGGGGGCTGTGTTCAGAAGGGACGGATGTTTACAAGGAAATGACAGACCATGATTTATAGATGTCACAGGATTGCTGCTGAACAGTTTTAAGTTTCATTTTGAACGGTTAAAAAGCCAGTTGGAGTTTGACATTGACCTGCCAGGAGAACAGAAGATCCAGCCCGCCCATCTTTCTCTTGAAAAGCAATTCCTTTGTCAAGTGTGTTTCCTGTTGCCTCCTGTATTTGAAGAAATCCTGCATGTTTGCAGAAACCTTGCATCTTTGAAGGAACTTTGCATTGAATGTGTAAGAATTGAAAACTTTGTTGCTGCATACCTGATGCAAGACCTATGTGAAGCCTTCCGTGCTGAATCTCTTTGAAAGCCTACTCAAATGGACGATCAACATCACCTGGAAAGAACTGTTCGAGGAAGATTCCTGGTGGTACCCAGTTATGCCTTTGGGACACCTTGTCAAAACAAAGGACTTCCTTCCATACCTTCTTTTAAGCCTAAGTGGGTCCTTTTTATTCTTTCTATTTCTTTGCAACAGCTGTAAACAAAAATCTCTTCCCCACCAACACCACCACCCCCCCCCCAACGCCTGGTTAACTAATTTTGTATGTATGTGTGTGTGCGTGAGGGCTAGCATAAATAAGAGGCTTTAATATTTCAATTTATGCGTATGTTTACTTCATTATTGGTTAAGACTTAGTTTATAATAAATGGATAATTTTGTTGTTTAAGAAACCTGGTAGATGTGCTTTATTCTGGGGGAAAACGGAGTATCTGATTGATTGTTTCAGAAAGTGGGAAAATTTAAATATATGTTGTGACCTGTGGAGAAGCGGGACTGAATTAACAATGCACTCCTGCTTCCTGGACCGCAACAAAGTTCTGATGAATGGTTTACAAACTCATCACTAACTTGCCTTTTCCTCTTTCAAATAGTGACAGACTACAGCGATAACATTTTGTTCTTAGGTTTCCGGCAATCCCCGATTGTTCTGTTTATCTTTACCAGTGCATTTCCCCTGGCATTCCTTATGATTGTGCCTACCTGTGTCCTCTGGCGCTGATCCTGACAGAGTTTCAGAGGGGTCAGTGAGAGAGTACTTAATTAGCATGGGGCAGATGTAGCCACACCACTGAATGCACCTTGGTGCCCACCTGATATATGTACATGGCATCGATCATATGGCCGCTGGAGGGGGAAGGTAGCCTCAGCCTTCCTCCTGGCCAGGGTGTGGTCCCTTAGGTCCCCCTTCAGTGAAGGAAAGGGAAGAGAATCTGTCTTGAGTCTTTTAATGCCATTTGCCAAGCCCTGACCCCCTCATCAGTAGGGTTTACACACACTTCTTTATGCAGACCTGTACACTTCCACTAACTCAGATGTAGTTGGCCTACACTGGGCCCATTCCAGGAAAGTGTTCCAGTCCCAGGTAAAATCCCTCACCTCGGCAAACTAAATACACAACAGAAAAGAACAAAGAAATCCAAACCAAATCAAACTCATCTCATTTTTTTTTAAAGATAATGAATTACAAAATAGCCCAGTTTAATTAAAATAAAATCTTTAATCAGATAATTACAACCCTTTATTACATAGACCAAGGCATGGCAAAACCCACAGTGAAATAATGCCCAGAATCCATATGTTACAATAAAAAAAACTAAAATTCATTTCACTTTTCAAACTAAGAATGATTGGGACCATCATTGAAACAAACTTTAATTCCTCACTTGCTCTATTTTAAAACTAATCTGTCAAATGAAAGAGTGTTCCACTGGTGTAACTCTATTACAGCTACAAAGGTTCAAGGAGGAATTTTCTATTCTGTAGGAACTCAGCTTCAATGGAGAGCACCTCGCCCTCTAGGTCAGAAAATCATGAGTGTAATACCTCCTCCAGAGGCTTGAGCATCTAATCTAGGCTTTCAGGCCCGATTTTAACCCTGCAAGAGTATGGGTTTTGAATGGGTTAAAATTAGGCCTGAAATTCGGTGCAGTGTTAAGACAGTACAGCACTGTAGAAGTGCTATGTTTCAAATGAGATGTTGTGGGGACATATTCCCACAAAAGTATCATCAGCGGCAAAGAGATTCTCAGTTTCAGAGATTTTGTACAGTTTTTGCATCAATGTTCCAGACAACAGGTAACCACCAGCATGTGGAGGGCAAGGCTCATTCCCAGGTAGAAAGAAAGGGAAGTAGCATTCACTATCCATAGCCCTCGTCAGGTATCAGTTTTTGAAAATATATCCGATGTAAAGATCTTGGGAAGTCCTTCCAGTATTCCACAACATTTCCCACATTGAGGAACAGGTCAAGGTAACCCTTTAACACAAACTGCATGACCCAGCAATTACAAAACCTTAAAGAACTACAGGAAGCCATTCAACCTGCTTTGCGCTTATGAAAGAAGTTCTTTGAAAGAGCTGTCCAATTTAATCCCACACCCCAGCTTTTTCCTCATAACACAGCAAATTAGTCCGCTTCAAGTACAGACACAATGGGTTGAATGGGCTCCCTCTGTGCTGTAACAATTCTATGATTCTGTGTCATGTCCAATTGCCCTTTCAAATTTTCTATGGAATCTGATTCCACCACTATTTCAAATAGTGCATTCAAAAACCTTAACAACCTCAGAAAAAAAGTTCTTTTTCCCCTCTAGGTATTTTGCCAATTATTTTAAATTTTTGACCTTTGGTTACCAGCCCACTTGCCAGAGGAAAAATGTTCTCTTTTCCTGCTCTATCAAAACCCCTCATAATTTTGAATACCTCAATTACCCTTAACCTTGTCTGTTCTAGGAGAACAATCCATGCTTCTCCAAAATCTCCACGTAATGGAATACCCTCATCCCTGGTAAGCTTTCCTGTTCAAGGCCTTGACATCCTTCTTAAAGTGTGGTGCCCAGAATTGTATACAACACTTCAGCTGAGATCTAACCAGAGATTTTATATTCAATATGTCTATTTACAAAGCTGAATATCACTTATGCTTTCTTCTTAAATATCATATCAACTTGACTTACCGCCCCAGGATTTATGAATCTGTACCCCAAGTCCCTCCTTTTGGACGCATCTCATAATAGTACCATTTAGATTATACTGCCTCTCCTTGCTGTTTCTCCTAAAATGCATCACTTTATAATTATCAGCATTAAATTGCAACTGTGTTGTGTCTACTTATTTCACCAGACTATCTGTGTCCTCCTGAAATCTGCTACTATCCTGTTGACTATTTACTATTGAGTTTTGCATCAGCCGCAATTTTAGAAATTGTACTCCCTATACCCAAATCTAATTCATTTATATAAGAGAAAAGCAGTGGTTTTAATGCCAATCCCTGGGGGACCCCACTGCATACCTCTCCAGAAAGAAATATCATTTGTTCACCATTACTCTCTGCCACCTAGCCCTTAGCCAATTATGTACCCAAATTAACACCATCCCTTTAATCTCACGTGCGTCTGTTTTCAGAAGCAGTCTGTTCTGTGGTATTTTAGAAAATGCCTTTTGAAAATTCATATATGCAACATCCAAGAACCATTTACAGAAAAGTGTTTCTTTGAAGGTGATGTTAAAGGAGGACTTATGGAAGCACCATTGAACAACACTGCCATGTTCCTCATGGTCTACCAAGGCCCACGAGCAGATCCAGCTCTCCTTTAGCCCCAGCAGGAAGATGTGGTGAACCTACACCCTATCAACCATCCATTCCCACTCAGCTGGGTGTAAAAGATCCTATGGCACTATTTTGAAGAACAGGGAAGTTCTCCCCAATATCCTGGCCAAAGTTTAGCCCTCAACCAACACTACTGAAAAAAAAAACAGGTTATTGGTCATATGGGAACTTGCTGTGTGCAAATTGGTTGCCACATTTTCTATATTACAACAGTAACTACACTTCAATAGTATTTCATTGACGTTAAAAGACTGTAAAGTGCTTTTCAATGTCCTGAAGTAGTGAAGGGCACTATATAAATGCACCGGTGCACCGTGACGACAGTGCATATCTTTGACAAGATGAACTGCAGAAACTCGCCAATGTTTCTTTGACTGCACTCCCCAAACTTGCAACCTCTTCCACCTAGAAGGACAAGAGCAGCAGATGCGTGGGAGCTCCAGCACCTCCAAATAACACACCATCCTTGACTTAAAAATATATCGCCATTCCTTTATTGTCACTGGGTCAAAATCCTGGAACACCATCCCTAACAGCACTGTGGGAGCAGCTGAACCACACGGACTGCAACAGCCCAAGGCAGCAGCTCAGGGGCAATTAGGGATGGGCAATAAATGCTGGTGTTACCAGTAATGCCTACATCCCGAGAATAATTAAATGAAAAATAAGCTCTTTCTTTCTTCTGATCCCTACACAACTTAAATCCATGAAAATTCAATCGTCCTTCATTTCACATTATCATCTTACTGAAGGAAATTAACAGCTAAAGGACTGAATGGAAAATACAAAATGACTCAGTATTGCTAGGAGGGGATGCTCTTCTGAGGTTGCAGTTAAGACAGGTCAGTGAGAATTTAACCTTCCACCAGACCATGAAAGCACATAAACTGGGCTGGTCAATGTAGTGGCTGGGTGTAAGACACACCAAGATGCCCAATTAACCCTGCCTCTGCAACTCAAGGTGGGCACAATGCCCCTGATTTGAGCAGTAAGTTCCACTCTGCCTCATGTACAAAGGCAGAGCTGGCCTAGGCCATTGGGATTTCAACCCCGTTGTGGAGAAACAAAATGAATTTGTAATGGAGGATTATTTGAGAATAATTGCAATCATCCCATTCAGAAACAGAAGTTGGCTCGTTTGGCAAAATGCTAACTGTTTAAACAATGCAAATCAGATTTCAGTGCAACAGCACAATTTTATTACTTCATAAATTGTGGCATCAGCTGATGCAATCTCACTTCCGTCTTCCCTTCCAGTGTTGGTAATTCGCAGGAAGTTAACCCCTCAGTTCTCTGAGGGGATGTAAAATTATTAAAATGCTCAGTATCAAACTGGATCCGTTTTTAACATTTAGGGTTACACGGTAATTAGAAAGAACTTGCCTTTCTATATAGCAGCTTCCACAACCTCAGGATTTCCCATAGTGCTTTACAGCCAATGAAGTACTTCTGAAGTGTAGTCACTGTTGTAATGTTGGGAAAAGTGGCATCTCATTTGCTCACAGGTACCACAATCAGCAATGGCAAAAGAATCTGTTTTTGGCGGTGTTGCTTAGGGGATAAATATTGGCCAAGATACCAGGAGAGCTCCCCTATTCTTTGAGAAACAGTACCATGAGGTCTTAAGTCCACCCAACAGGGCAGCCGGAACTTCAAGTTTGTATCTCATCCCAAAAGACAGGTCAAGACTCTTAGCCATAAAGGCCAGGCAATTCCCAGGGCTGCTGATCTGTGCTCAGTTAGTTGAGCTCAGTGAGATCGGCAGTCAGGGTGTTTCAATGTTCCTGGAGTGGGAGGGCACTGAGAGAAAAAGTGCACAGTTCCCACCTCTGATTTCTACATAGTGGCTTCAGCTTGAATCTGAGAATTGAGTATTGCTGTCGGATATTTATGGCACAATTGAACCGTTTCTTCACAATTTAAGTGAAATTCTTGTTAAACGGCTACATGTCTTAGTGTTATCCTTTAGCAAGCTCCAAATTAGCCATAATTCATTAGGCGTCACTCGGTGAACGAGCATTAACCCTTTGTAAATGCACGGGTCATATGGAATATTACCGTACGTGCGGAAACCCCTGTGAGTGACCACTTCAATCTTGGCCCTCCGGGCGCATATTCCCACAAATGCGTCATCAATAGGAAAGAGCTCCTCGGATACGGAGGCCTTGTACAATTTCATGATTGATGTTCCAGACAGCAGGTAGCCACCCCCACCAGCATACGGAGGGTATGGCTCATTCCCATACAGAAAGAGAGGGATGTAGTACTTGCTGCCTTTGAACCTCATCGGGTACCAGTTTCTGAAGACATCTCCGACATAAAGATCTTGGGAAGGATTGAAGTCCTTCAAGTATTCCACAACATTATCTACATTAACAAACACGTCGTCGTCGCCCTTTAGGACAAACTTCACAGCCCGGCAGTCCTCGGAGAACCATTTCCAGAAAAGGGTCTCTTTCAGCGTGACATTGAAGAACGACTCGCGGAAGCCCCACTGCACCACGTCACCATGCTGCTCACTCTCGAGGTCCACCATGGCCTGCACAGCCTGCGAGCGGATCCGGCTCTCCATTAGCCCCAGCAGGAAGACGCGGCGCACCCATGCCCCGCCAATCATCCGTTCCTGCCCCCACGTGCTGCGGATCGAGGCGCGCCGGTCAGCATTCTCTGCCAGAGACTTAACCACCAGCAACAAGAAGATGTTTTTCCCTTCGCAGCTGTGAGCCTTGAGCATGAGCGGGAAATCCCTGCAATGTCGGTACATCATGAAGTCCTTATAGATTGGCTTGAGATTGGCAGTCAGACTGTTAAAACTCAGGTTTGGAAGGCAGGTAACAGGACCCAGCTCCACTCTGGACTGATTACTGATCATGCCAGGAGTTAGGTTGCTGGAATTTGTTTGAGCTGGTGAAGCTTTGGAGTGCCCAATAAACTTGTTGATGTACGATAAAATTATCACCTTCTGCTTCATGACAGTAACTGGGTTATAGATGGTGAAACCAACTATTAGCACAATTGAAAATATCAAGATGCCTTTCATTCCACGGGTCAAAGCAGTGATGTTCATATCTGCACATTGAGAGGGGAAGAACATTACACTTTGAAAATTTATTTACAAGAAAAGATTATATTTAATTGTGGAAAGTATGAAAAACAATGGCTTTTCATTTTTGAGTTATGAGTGCACAATATTCCTCAAAAAATCTAACGAGACTGAGGGTCAATGGAAAACTTCAAAACCAAGTTTAATAGAACTATTATGGAACCAAGGTGGGTAAATCAGCAATGATGTAACAGAATGGAAGAACAAGCTCGAGGGCTGAATGGCCTACTCGTGTTCCTAGATGGTGGAAATTTCAGCTCATCAAGCCTAGCTTGGTGCCAACTTCATAGTGGAGACATCTCCTCAAATCCCAATTATAACAATCAAATTCTGAGTGAGTAAAGGCTACTCATCAGATCAAAGACAGAGTCCAGATATAATAAATTATTCATGGACTTCTTCCCACCCTAACTCAAAAAAAATTAATTTCCTTTCTTGACTTCTACTGTATGGAGGTGAGGAGGAAGAGGGAATCTCTCGATAACCTTCAAATCTACTTGGCAGCTCAACTCATTTCTATAATCTATTTCATAATATCTTATAATATGTTATCTTATAACATAAGAATACAAGAAATAGGAGCAAGAGTTGGCCATTTGGCCCCTCAAGCCTGCTTCACCTTTCAACAAGATCATGGTTGATCTGATTGTGGCCTTAACTCCACTTCCTGCCTGCACCCCCATAACCCTCGACTCCCTTTTAGATGAGAAACCTGTCTAACTCAGTCTTGAGCCTCCACTGTTCTCTGGGGAAGAGAACTCCAAAGATTAATAATCCTCTGAGAGAAGAAATTCCTCCTCAAATCTGTCTTAAATGGGAAACCCCTTATTTTGAAACTGTGTCCCCGAGTTCTAGATTCCCCCAAGAGGAGAAACATCCTCTCAGCATCTACCCTGTCAAGCCCCCTCAGAATCTTATATGTTTCAATAAGATCACCTCTCATTCTTCTAAACACCAATGAGTACAGGCCTAACCTGGTCAACCTTTTCTCATAAGCCAACCCCTTCAGCCCAGGAATCAGCCTAGTGAACCTTCTCTGAACTGCTTCCAATGCAAGGATATTCGTCCTTAAGTAAGGAAACAAAACTGTATGCAGTACTCTAGGTGCGGTCTCACCTGTACAATTGCAGCAAGAATTCCTTACTTTTCTACTCCATCCCCCTTGCAATAAATGCCAACATTCCATTTGCCTGCCTAATTACTTGCTTACCTGCATGCTAACTTTTTATGACTCATGTACAAAGACATAGAATCATAGAGTCATAGAGTCATACAGCACAGAAACAGGTCCTTCGGCCCATCGTGTCTGTGCCATCAAGCACCTACCTATTCTAATCCCATTTTCCAGCAGTTGGCCCATAGCCTTGTATGCTATGGCATTTCAAGTGCTCATCTAAATACTTCTTAAATGCTGTGATGGTTTCTGCCTCTACTCCCTCTTCAGGCAGTGCATTCCAGATTCCAACCACCCTCTGGGTGAAATAATTTTTCCTCAAATCCCCTCTAAACCTCATGGCCTTACCTTAAATCTATGCCCCCTGGTTATTGACCCCTCCGCTAAGGGAAAAAGTTTCTTCCTATCTAATCTATCAATGCCCCTCATAATTTTGTATACCTCTATCATGTCCCCCTTCAGCCTTCTCTGCTCTAATGAAAACAAGGTAAATTGGTAACAACCTGCAAGTCTTTGGCTTGTGGGAGGAAACCGGAGCACCCGGAGGAAACCCACGCAGACACAGGGAGAACTTGCAAACTCCACACAGGCAGTACCCAGAATTGAACCTGGGTCACTGGAACTGTGAGGCTGCGGTGCTAACCACTGCGCCACTGTGCCGCCCTAAATTTTGGAAGATTGCAACCAATACATCCACTATCTCTGCAGCCACTTCTTTCAAGGCCGAAGGATGCAGGTAATCAGGTCTAGGTGATTTGTCAGCTTTTACTTCCATTAGTTTTCCTAGTACTTTTTCTCTAGGTGAAGGGTAGGACCAACAAGCCCAGGGAACCCTGGATGTCAAAGGATATAGAGGATTGAATAAGGAAAGGAAAGGAGGCTTATGGCAGTTTCAGAGTGCTGAAAACAGCGGAGGCCCTAGAGGAGTATAGAAAATGGAGGGAGGTACTTAAAAAAGTAATTAGGAGAGCCAAGAAGGGGCATGAAAAAACACTGGCAGACAAGATAAAGGAAAATCCCAAGGCGTTTTATAAGTATATTAAGGGCAATAAGACAACCAGGGAAAGAGTAGGGCTCATTAGGGAACAAAGTGCCAATCTGTGTGTGAAGCCAGAGGATGTAGGTGGGGCTTTGAATGATTACTTTTCATCGGTGTTCACTATGGAGTTGGACGATGTAGGTGTAGAGATCAGGGAGGGGGATTGTAATATACTTGAACATATTAGCATTGAAAGGGAAGAGGTATTAGAGGGTTTAAAAGTGGATAAATCCCCAGGCCCAGATGAGATGTATCCCAAGCAGTTATGTGAGGCAAGGGAGGAGATAGCAGGGCTCTGACACAAATTTTCAAATCCTGTCTGGCCACAGGAGAGGTACCAGAGGACTGGAGAACAGCGAATGTGGTATGATTATTCAAGAAGGGTAGCAAGGATAAACCAGGTAATTAGAGTTGAGGAGGTGACTAGATGTGTAGATAAGGGTAAAGCAGTTGATGTAGTCTACATGGACTTCAGTAAAGCTTTTATAAGATCCCGCAGGGGAGATTGGTTAAGAAGGTAAGAACCCATGGGTTCCAGGGCAATTTGGCAAATTGGATCCATAATTGGCCTAGTGGCAGGAGGCAGAGGGTAATGGTCGAGAGTTGTTTTTGCGCCTGGAAGCCTGTGACCAGTGGTGTACCACAGGGATCGGTGCTGGGACCCTTGCTGTTGTAGTGTACATTAATGATTTAGACGTGAATATAGGAGGTATAATCAATAAGTTCACGGATGACACGAAAATTGGTGGTGTTGTAAATAGTGAGGAAGAAAGCCTTAGATTACTGGATGATATAGATGGACTGGTAAGATGGGCGGAGCAGTGACAAATGGAACTTAATCCTGAGAAGTGTGAGGTGATGCATTTTGGAAAGACTAACAAGGCAAGGGAATATACAATGGATGGTAGGACCCTAGGAAGTACAGAAGGTCAGAGGAACCTTGGTGTACTTGTCCATAGATCACTGAAGGCAGCAGCACAGGTAGATAAGCAGGTTAGGAAGGCATATGGGATTCTTGCCTTTATTAGCCGAGGCATAGAATATAAGAGCAGGGAGGTTATGATGGACCAGTATAAAACGCTAGTTAGGCCACAGCTGGAGTACTGTGTACAGTTCTGGTCACCACACTATAGGAAGGATGTGATTGCACTGGAGAGGGTGCAGAGGAGATTCACCAGGATGTTGCCTGGGCTTGAACATTTCAGCTATGAAGAGAGACTGGATGGGCTAGGGTTGTTTTTCTTAGAGCAGAGAAGGCTGAGAGGGGACGATGGAGGTATACAAAATTATGAGGGGCATTGATAGATTAGTTGGGAAGAAACCTTTTCCCTTAACAGAGGCGTCAATAATCAGGGGGCATAGATTTAAGGTGAGGGGCAGGAGGTTTAGAGGAGATTTGAGGAAAAACTTTTTCACTCAGTGGGTGGTTGGAATCTGGAATGCACTGCCTGAAGAGGTGTTCGAGGCAGGAACCATTACAACATTTAAGAAGTATTTAGATGAGCACTTGAAATGCCATAGAATACAAGGCTACGGGCCAAGTGCTGGAAAATGGGATAAGAATAGGTAGGTGCTTGATGGCCGGCACAGATACAATGGGCCGAAGGGCCGGTTTCTGTGCTGTATGACTTTATGACTCTGACTATGTGAGATGTTAATAACCAGGGAGCATAGATTTATGGTAAGGGGCAGGAGGTGTAGAGGGGATTTGAGGAAAACATTTTTTACCCAGATGGTGGTTGGAATCTGGAACGCACTGCCTGAAGTGGTGGTAGAGGCAGGAACCCTCACAACATTTAAGAAGTATTTAGATGAGCACTTGAAACACCATAGCATACAAGGCTACAGGCCAAGTGCTGGAAAAGGGATCAGAATAGATATGTGCTTGATGGCCAGCATGGACACGATGGGCCAAAAGGCCTTTTGCTGTGCTGCATATCTCTATGACTCTATGACTCTAGTGATAGTGATTGTTTTAAGCTGCTCCCTCCCTTTTGCCTCTTGATTTTCTGGTGAAAAAGGAGGACTTTAGAACCACTGTGGCTGGATAAATTAAAATGGGCTGCATAACCTTACTCATCTGTAATAATCTTCTAAAAAATGTGAATGCTTTCTCCTTAACCTCTTTTTAAATGATTTAATCATGCAATATAGGCTCTGTTAGCAAGGGCAGCATTTATTGCTCATCCCTAATTGCCCTAGGGAAGGTAGTGGTGAGTCGCCTTCTTGAACCACTGCAGTTCATGTGATTCAGATACAGTTAGGAAGGGAGTTCCAAAATCCCATTTTGTCTTTACGTTAGTGGCAAGGTCATTGTTGAAGTAGCTGTAGATGACTGGATCTAGGACATCACCCAGAGGAACTCCTGCAGCGATGCCATAGGACTGGGATCATTGCCCTCCAACAACCACAACCATCTTCCTTTGTGCCAGATATGACTCCAACCAGTGGAGAGCTCTCCCCCCGATTCCCCTGACTTCAATTTTGCTAGGGTCCTTGATGCCACACTTGGTCAAATGCTGCCTTGATGTCCATGGCAGTGATTCACTTCACCTGTTGAATTCAGCTCTTTTGTCCATTGTTACAAGTGCTTCCATTTTTAAGTTAAATTATGAGGATTTGTGTTTTGTAAAACTGAAAATATTCCATAGATG
Organism: Heterodontus francisci; assembly: GCF_036365525.1. Classification (NCBI taxonomy): domain Eukaryota; kingdom Metazoa; phylum Chordata; class Chondrichthyes; order Heterodontiformes; family Heterodontidae; genus Heterodontus; species Heterodontus francisci. Next base: position 26,816,203 of record NC_090371.1, on the reverse strand, counting down.
CTGGAACTTTGTGTGTTTTCTTTAAAACATGTCATCAGAAGGTCTTTGGACTGCATTTGCAAACAACAGTTACTGGAAGATTCAAGGAGTGCTAAAAACAAGCCCTTACTGGAAGGCACCTGTCTTCAGATAATTACCCAGCAGGGGAAAGATGTTTACAAAGAAGTCACAGATCAAGATTTATAGCGGTCAGGAGGCTTGACTCTTATGACATTGTTTTTGGTTTCGCTTTGGACAAGCAGTTGGGATATGGACCATGGTTTGAAAAGGAGTTAAAGAATCAACCTGCCAAGGACAAGCCCCAACTCAGCCTGTTCCAGTTGTTTGAAAAGCCTGCCACTTTTTCCATCTCTTTGAGAAACTCTAAGAAGCAAGTGTAAGAAACTGCCTGAAACCCCTGTTGCTGCATTTTCCTGGAAAGCCTGCCCAAACTGATCTTCAACATCACCAGAAAAGAACTGTTCTAGGAAGATCCCAGTGACAGCCCTTTACGTGTACTTGTGACACCAAACCAAAACAAAGGACATCTGACATCCTTCCACATCTTTTCTTTTTTCTTCAATAATTAGCAAAGTATTTGTTTTGTCTGGTTTTTATCTAACAGAGCTATAAAGAGTAAATCTCTTTACTTTTTCAATTAACCGATGTGTGTGTGTGTGTGTGTGTGTGTGTGAGAGAGGGGCTAAGGTAAAAAGGGAACTTTTATATTTCAATCTGTGTGTTTATGCTTTGCTTCATTACTAGATCTGTCTTGTTTTATAACAAACTGATAATTTTGTTGTTTATTAAAGAAACCTAGTGGTGTATTTTATTCTGGAACTATGGTAAAGATGCAGCAAAGATTATGAGGATAATAACAGGGATGGGAGACTTGTAGGAAAATTCACTCGAATACCCAATGAATCAGATCAAAGCTATGTGGTTCTGTCACATCCAGTTGTGAATGGTGGTGGACAATTAAAAAACTAACATGAGGAGGGGACTCCATAAACATTCCCACCCTCAATGATGGGGGAGCTCAGCATGTGAGTGCAAAAGACTAGGCTGAAGCATTTGCAACCATCTTCAGCCAGAAGTGCTGAGTGAATGATCCATGATTGACCATATCGGTAACTGGGAAAAAAATGTAAATGTATGTTGTGACCTTTGCAGAAGTGGAACTAGAAAAACAGTGCACTTCTCTCACCTCAGTCGTAACCCCATTTTGGCCAAGGCTGCAATGAGGTCTGCAGCCCAGGGGCCCTGGCAGAACCCAAACTGAGCATTGGTGAGAGGGTTATTGATGAGTAAGTACCATTTAATAGTCCTGTCGACAACACCTTCTATCACTTTGTTGATGTTTGAGAGGGGACTGATGGGGCGGTAATTAGCTGGATTGGATTTGTCCTGCTTTTTGTGGACAGGACATACCTGGGCAATTTTCCATACTGTTGGATAGTTGCCAGTGTTGTAGGTGCACTGGAGCAGCTTGGCTAGGGGCGTGGCTAGTTCTGGTGCACGTCTTCAGTATTACAGACGGGGTGTTGTCGGGGCCCATAGCCTTTGTTGTATCCAGTGCCCTCAGCCATTTCTTGATGTTACATTGAGTGATTAGAATTGGCTGAAGCCTGGCTTCACTGATGGTGGGACCTCAGGAGGAGGCTGAGATGGATCATTCTGACACAGCACTTCTGGCTGAAGATGGTTGCAAATGCTTCAGCCTCGCCTTTTGCACTCATGTACTCAGCTCCCCCATTACTGAGGATGGGAATATTTATGGAGTCCCCTTCTCCTGTTCGTTTTTAAATCATTCACCACCATTCACAACTGGATGTGACAGAACCACATAGCTTTGATCTGATCTGTTGGGTATTCTAGTGAATATAGTTGTATTTTCCTACAAGTCTCTCATCCCTGGTATTATCCTAGTAAGCTTTGCTGCATCGTTACCACAATTCTAATACCATCACAACTCTGGCATCAGCACAATGGACTGAATGGCCTCCTTCTGTGTTTTATCATTCTATGTATCATTCCATGCTACTGTAAACATCATAGTCCAATATTTTTCTTTGAAATTTTTAGCACCCACCCCTTCCACACACTCAATTTTCTGTCTCTTCTTCTGAAGACAAAGATTTAGAGTGTAGTACTCTTCAATGGGTGCTGGATCTCCTCTGGTAGTTCACTCTATTGTGCCGATTCTCATATCAGAAGCCAAGACATTGAATACAAGGAGACTATTTAATTGAATTAAATACCTCTGCTTTCTGTGGAACCTTGCTGGGCACAAATTGGATGTTGCATTTCCCCGTTACTACACTTCAAAAAGTGCTTTGCTACGTCCGGAAGTCATGAAAGGCAATATAATAACAATTTGGATTTTAATGTACATAAATGTCTCAAAACACTTCACAGAAATGTAATCAGATAAAAATGGAAGCTGAACCAAAGGAGGAGATATTAGCTAAAAGCTTGGTCAAAGAGGTGCAATCTAGGAGGGTCTTACAGGAAGAAAGAATGGTGGTAAGGTTTAGGAAGGGACCTCCAGAGCTTCATGTCTAGATACCAGCAGTGGTGAGGTGATGGAAGTTGGGGATGCACCAGAGGAATGTTGAATTCTGGGTAGCTGTGGGGTTGGAGCAGGTGATAGAGATAGGCAGAGGCAAAGCCAAGGACCACAAGGACCAGAATTTTAAGTTGGAGGTGTCGGGGAACTGGGAGTTAATGTAGGTCAATGAGGGCAAGAGTGATAGGCAAGTGAGACTTGGTGCAGAATAATATGGGCAGCAGAATTTTGGATGAGCTGAAGTTTCCAGAAAGTGAAGGATGGGAGACTGGCCAGGAGAGACTTGGAATATTTAAAAGTAGAGATGACAGTGGTTTGGATGAATGTTTCAGCAACAGATGGGCTGAGGCAAGGGCAGAGATGGATGATGTTGTGGAGGATCCATCCTCTTAAGCATATCAAAACCTCTCAACAACTTGATTGAAACATATAAGATCCTGAAGGGTCTTGACAGGGTGGATGTGGAAAGGATGTGGGAGAATCTAGAACTAGGGGTCAGTGTTTAAAAATAATTTAAGGCAGAGATGAGGGGAAATGATTTCTCTCAGAGGGTCGTGAGTCTTTGGAATTCTCTACCTCAAAAGGTGGTGGAAGCAGAGTCTTTGAATATTTTTAAGGCAGAAGCAGATAGATTCTTGATAAGCAAGGGGGTGAAAGGTTATCGGGGTAGGTGGAAATGTGGAGTAATCAGTTCAGCCATGAACTTATTGAATTACTCAACATCTGACATGTGGGAGTCTTTCAAATGTCAGCTGATTAGAATCCAGGACCAGCATATTTCTGTGAGGAAGAAAGACAAGTTTGGCAAGTTTCGGGAAGATTGGATAACGCAGGTATTGTGAGCTAGTCAAAAAGAAAAAAGAAGCATTTGTAAGGGCTGGAAGGATAGGAACAGATGAAGCACTTGAGGAATATAAAGACAGTAGGAAGGAACTTAAGCAAGGAGTCAGGAGGGCTAAAAGGAGTCATGAAAAGTCATTGGCAAACAGGAATAAAGAAAAACCCAAGGCTTTTTATGCGTATATAAAGAGCAAGAGGGTAACCTGGGAAAGGGTTGGCCCACTCAAGGACAGAGACGGGAATCTATGTGTGGAGCCAGAGGAAATGGTGCTAAATGAGTACTTTGCATCAGTATTCACCAAAGAGAAGGACTTGGTGGATGATGAGCCGAGGGAAGGGAGTGCAGATAGTCTCAGTCATCTCATTATCAAAAAGGAGGAGGTGTTGGGTGTCTTGCAAAGCATTAAGGTAGATAAGTCCCCAGGGCCTGATGGAATCTACCCTAGAATACTGAGCGAGGCAAGGGAGGAAATTGCTGGGGCCTTGACAGAAATCTTTGCATCCTCATTGGCTACAGGTGAGGTCCCAGAGGACTGGAGAATAGTCAATGTTGTTCCTTTGTTTAAGAAGGGTGGCAAGGATAATCCAGGAAATTATAGGCCAGTGAGCCTTACGTCAGTGATAGGGAAACTATTAGAGAGGATTATTCGGGACAGGATTTACCCCCATTTGGAAACAAACAAACTTATTAGCGAGAGACAGCATGGTTTTGTGAAGGGGAGGTCGTGTCTCACTAATTTGATTGAGTTTTGCGAGGAAATGCCGAAGATGATTGATGAAGGAAGGGCAGTGGATGTTATCTATATGGACTTCAGTAAAGCCTTTGACAAGATCCCGCATGGCAGACTGGTACAAAAGGTGAAGTCACACGGGATCAGAGGTGAGCTGGCAAGATGGAAACAGAACTGGCTCGGTCATAGAAGACAAAGGGTATCAGTGGATGGGTGCTTTTCTGAATGGAGGGATGTGACTAGCGGTGTTCCGCAGGGATCAGTGCTGGGACCTTTGCTGTTTGTAGTATATATAAATGATTTGGAGGAAAATGTAGCTGTACTGATTAGTAAGTTTGCGGACGACACAAAGGTTGGTGGAGTTGCGGATAATGTTGAGGATTGTCAGAGGATACAGCAGGATATAGATCGGTTGGAGACTTGGGCGGAGAAATGGCAGATGGAGTTTAATCCGGACAAATGTAAGGTAATGCATTTTGGAACGTCTAATGCAGGTGGGAGGTATACAGTAAATGGCAGAACCCTTAGGGGTATTGACAGGCAGAGAGATCTGGGCGTACAGGTCCACAGGTCACTGAAAGTGGTAACGCAGGTGGATAAGGTAGTCAAGAAGGTATACGGCATGCTTGCCTTCATCGGTCGGGGCATAGAGTATAAAAATTGGCAAGTCATGTTGCAGCTGTACAGAACTTTAGTTAGGCCACACTTGGAATATTGCGTGCAATTCTGGTCGCCACACTACCAGAAGGACATGGAGGCTTTGGAGAGGGTACAGAGGAGGTTTACCAGGATGTTGCCTGGTCTGAAGGGCATTAGCTATGAGGAGAGGTTGGAAAAACCCAGATTGTTTTCACAGGAAAGATGGAGGTGGAGGGGCGACATGATAGAGGTTTACAAAGTTATGAGCGGCATGGACAGAGTGGATAGTCAGAAGCTTTTTCCCAGGGTGGAAGAGTCAGTTACATGGGGACATAGATCTAAGGTGCAAGGGGCAAAGTTTAGAGGGGATGTGCGAGGCAAGTGTTTTTTACACAGAGGGTGGTGAGTGCCTGGAACTTGCTGCCAGGGGAGGTGGTGGAAGCAGATACGATAACGACGTTTAAGAGACATCTTGACAAATACATGAATAGGATGGGAATAGAGGGATATGGACCCCGGAAGTGCAGAAGGTGTTAGTTTAGGCAGGCATCAAGATCGGCGCAGGCTTGGAGGGCCGAATGGCCTGTTCCTGTGCTGTACTGTTCTTTGTTCTTTGTCATTGTTAATGGTGGAGCAGGCTTGAAGGGCCGAGTGGTCTCGTCGTGTTCCTAATTCATATGTTCCTATAACATCTTGAAAGCCTATATTCAGAAAGTAATAGTGATAGGGGATTCAATAGATAGGCGTTTCTGCAGCCGCAGATGTGAATCCAGGATGGTCAGTTGGCTAAATTAAAAATAGAAAGGCCTGGAAATACTCAGCAGATCTGGCAGCATATGTGGAGAGAGAAACAGAGTTTATGTTTCAGGTTGACGACCTTTCATCAGAACAGGCAAAGGTTGGAAATGTAATAGGTTTTGAGCAAGTGAGCCACCATCTGAACCAGGTGGGCAACTTTCAGTAATGCTGCTCCTTTTAGCATGTCTTATCTATCTATTACTACCCTGTCCGTAGCTCCCCTTTAAAATGCTCCTTAAATCATTTTAAATCAAGCTTTTGGCCTAATATCTCCTTGTTTGGCTTAGTGTCAAATTTCGTCTGATAATACTCTTGTGAAGAACATTGGGATGTTTTACAATGCTAAAAGAACTATAAAACTGCAAGTTGTTATTGATATTGTTTTAAATACGTTATTCTGGATAGGCCCAGTCAAGTTACACTTCCTACACTTACAGGTAAGACGAGAAAGCGTCTCGAGGCTTACAAACGATGTTGTCTCTAAGCTGCTTGGCCGTGTAGCAATCCGAAAGTTCCTGTGCGGGCCACAAACAAGTCAACCCTGTTAAGTTACCGCGCAAAAAAACTTGAAGGGATTAAACAAATCACCCACGCACTACAAAAAAAATACAGGGTAATTTGCTTATAAATGAAGTGTAGCTCGCTTAATAGAAAAAAGACTTTTATTTATGTAATGCTTTTTGTGCCTTCAAGACATCCCAAAGCTTTACAGCCAAAGGAGTATTTTTCAGGTGCAGTCACTGTTTTAATGTCGGGAACACAGTAACTAATTTTTGCACAGCAAGGTTCCACAAAGAGCAATGTGACAAAAAACAGAATATTGTTTTTTACATCGGTTGAAAGGTAAAATTGACCAGGACTACCCTGCTGTTCTTCGAAATAGTCCCATAAAATCTTTCAAGGGGGCAGATGCGGGCCTCGGTTTTACATCGCATCGAAAAGGCAACACATCAGACAGTGCTGCATTCCCACGCTGCTGCACTGATGTGTCAGCCTAGAATTCATCAGAACATAGGAAGATAGGAACAGGAGTAGGCCAGTCAGCCCTTTGAGCCTGTCCCGCCATTCAATGAGATCATGGCTGATCAGCAGCCTAACTCCATATACCTGCCTTTGGTCCATATCCCTTAATATCTTTGCTTAACAAAAATCTATCTCAGATTTAAAATTAACAACTGTTCTAGCTTCAACTGCTGTTTGTGGGAGAGAGTTCCAAACCTCTACCACCCTTTGAGTGAAGAAGTGCTTCCTAACATCTCTCCTGAACCGTCTGGTCCTAATTTTTACACTATGCCCCCTAGTTTTAGAATCTCCAACCAGTGGAAATAGTTTATCTTTATCGAGCCTGTCTTTTCCTGTTAATATCTTGAAGACTTCGATCAGATCACCCCTTAACCTTCTAAATTCTAGCAAAAACAGGCCTAATTTGTGTAATCTCTCCTCGCAACTTAACCCCTATAGTCCAGGTATCATTCTTGTAAACCTACGTTGCACTCCCTCCAAGGCCAATATATCCTTCCTAAGGTGTGGTGCCCAGAACTGCTCACAGTACTCCAAGTGGGGTCTAACCAGGGTTTTGTACAGCTGCAGCATAACCTCTGTGTCTTTATACTCCAATCCTCTGGATATAAAGGCTAGCATTCCATTAACCTTTTTGATTATTTTCTGCACTTGCTCGTGGCATTTTAAAGATCTGTGCACCTGAACCCCATAGTCTCTTTGGACATCCACTGCACTTAACCTCTTCCCATTTAGAAAGTACCCTGCTCTATCTTTTTTTGGTCTAAAATGGATAATCTCACACTTGCCCGCATTGAAATCCATCTGCCACAGTTTTGCCTACTCACCTAGTCTGTCAATATCTCTTTGCAGTTTTATGCTATCATCTAGACTGTCTACAATGCCGCCTAACTTTGCATCATCGGCAAATTTGGATATGTGACTTACTATGCCATCATCCAATTCATTATCCAATGAATAATGTGAATAATTGAGGCCCCAACACAGATCCCTGTGGGACACCACTAGTCACATCCTGCCAATCAGAGTACTTACCCATTATCCCCACTCTCTGTCGCCTACTACTCAACCAACTTTCTAACCATGTCAATAATTTGCCCTCAACTCCATGGGCTTCTCCCTTAGTTAACAGACTCTTATGTAGGACTTTATCAAATGCCTTATGGAAGTCCATATAAATAACATCCATAGACATTCCCCTGTCCACTACCTTAGTCACCTCTTCAAATAATTCGATGAGATTTGTCAGGCATGACCTTCCAGTCATGAATCCATGCTGGCTGTCCCTGATTAACTGAATTTTTTTTTTTAGGTGTTCAGTCACTCTATCTTTGATTATAGACTCCAGCAACTTGCCCACCACAAATGTCAGGCTAACTGGTCTGTAATTTCTTTGGTTCCCCCTTTCACCCTTCTTAAAAAGTGCGCAGACATGTGCAACTTTCCAATCCAGAGGGACCACTCCTGAATCTAGGAAACTCTGAAAGACTATAGTTAGGGCATCTACAATGTGCTCCCCTACTTCCTTTAACCCCCTTGATGGAAACCGTCACGTCCTGGGGATTTCTCACTCTTTAGTTCCATTAATTTCCTTGTTACAGATGTTTTACTTATGTTAATTGTATTAAGTCCCTGTCCCCTATCGGCTATTAATTTTTTCAGGACTTCGGGCAAGTTATCCTCCTTTTCAACTGTAAATACTGAGGCAAAGTAATTGTTCAACATGTCTGCCATTTCCCCTTTATCTCCAGTTTCAGCTTTTAATGGGCCTACATTGCTCTTGACCACCTGTTTTCCTTTTATGTAACTATAACATTTCTTCTTATTGATTTTGATGTCCCTTGCAAGTTTCCTTTCATAATCTCTTTTAGTAGCTCTTATAAGCTGCTTTGTGACCCTTTGCTGGTCTTTTTATTGATCCCATTCGGCCGGATCTGTGCTGCGTTTTGCATTTTTGTAAGCCATTTCTTTTTGTTTTATGCTATCCCTAATCTCTTCAGTTGTCCATGGCTGTTTTTTCTGTGAAGTGGAGCTTTATCCTCTCGGGTATATACTCACTCTGTATTTCGTTAAATGTTTCTTTAAATATTCTCCACTGTTCTTCAGTTGTTTGACCCATTAACAGATCTACCCAGTTTACCGTGGATAATCTCTGTCTCATCCTGGTAAAGTCAGCCTTACCCAAGTCTAAAATTCTAGTAGCTGATTCATGCTTTTCACTTTCAAACGCTACCTTGAATTCGATCATGTTGTGATCACTATTTGATAAATGTTCACGCACAGTTAGGCTACTAATTAAATTTGGCTCATTACTCATAGCTAAATCTAATATTGCCTGTCCCCTTGTTACATCTCGGACATATTGCTGTAGGAAACTATCCCAGACACATTCCAGAAATTCACTACCTTTCGGACAGGTGCCAGTCTGCCTTTCCCAATCTATGTGTAAGTTAAAATCCCCCATTAATACTACTCTTCCTTTGTTACACACTTGCCTCATTTGTGCATTTATACAATCTAACACCTCAGAACTGCTACCAGGGGGTCTCTCCACAACACCCATTACAGTTTTAGATCCTTTTCTGTTCCTCAATTCCACCCATAAGGTCTCCACTGGATGCTTTCCCCTCATTATATCCTCCCTCACCAATGAGGTGATATTATTTCTAATCAGTAAGGCTACTCCACCCCCTCTGCCACTTTCCCTGTCCCTCCTGTAAACTTTATAACCAGGTATATTTAGTTCCCAGTCCCGACCATCCTGCAGCCACCTCTCCGCAAAGGCCACCACATAATCTTCCATTTGAATTTGCGCCTGCAGCTCATCTAGTTTATTCCTTACACTCTGTGCATTTGTATATAGAACTCTTTTTTGGGCTTTACCCCCTAACCTGTCCCTCAGCACTGATGCTTTATTCGCCTGTTTATTATTTCTCTCTTCTGGTTTAACCAGTATACTTCTTGCAGTTTGGTAACAATCAGCCTCACCACTAACCTGCGCTCCTACCTTCTCCTTTAACTTCCTGTTTTTCCATGCAACTGAACCCTCCCCCCACTATTTAGTTTAAAGCCCTTTCTACAGCCCTAGTTATGCAATTTGTCAGACTCTGGTCCCAGCATGATTCAGGTGGAACCCATCCCATCGGAACAGCTCCCTCCCTCCCTCCATTAATGATTTGGAGGAAAGTATAGGTGGACTGATTAGCAAGCTGGCAGACGACACTAAGATTGGTGGAGTAGCAGATAGTGAAGGGGACTGTCAGAGAATACAGCAGCATATAGATAGACTGGAGAGTTGGGCAGAGAAATGGCAGATGGAGTTCAATCAGGGCAAATGCGAGGTGATGCATTTTGGAAGATCCAATTCAAGAGTGAACTATACAGTAAATGGAAAAGTCCTGGGGAAAATTGATGTCCAGAGAGATTTGGGTGTTCAGGTCCACTGTTCCCTGAAGGTGGCAACGCAGGTAAATAGAGTGGTCAAGAAGGCATACGGCATGCTTTCCTTCATCGGACGGGGTATTGAGTACAAGAGTTGGCAGGTCATGTTGCAGTTGTATAGGACTTTGGTTCGGCCACATTTGGAATACTGCGTGCAGTTCTGGTCGCCACATTACCAAAAGGATGTGGATGCTTTGGAGAGGGTGCAGAGGAGGTTCACCAGGATGTTGCCTGGTATGGAGGGCGCTAGCTATGAAGAGAGGTTGAGTAGATTAGGATTATTTTCATTAGAAAGACGGAGGTTGAGGGGGGACCTGATTGAGGTGTACAAAATCATGAGAGGTATAGACAGGGTGGATAGCAAGAGGCTTTTTCCCAGAGTGGGGGATTCAATTACTAGAGGACACAAGTTCAAAGTGAAAGGGGAAAAGTTTAGGGGGGATATGCGTGGAAAGTTCTTTACGCAGAGGGTGGTGGGTGCCCGGAACACGTTGCCAGCGGAGGTGGTAGATGCGGGCACGATGGAGTCTTTTAAGATGTATCTAGACAGATACATGAATGGGCAGGAAGAAAAGAGATACAGAACCTTAGAAAATAGGCGACATGTTTAGAGAGAGGATCTGGATCGGCGCAGGCTTGGAGGGCCGAAGGGCCTGTTCCTGTGCTGTAATTATCTTTGTTCTTTGTTCTATCTTTGTTCCCCAGTACTGGTGCCAATGTGCCACGAATTTGAACCCATTTCTCCCACATCAATCTTTCAGCCACGCATTTACCTCTTTAATCTTATTGACCCTTTGCCAATTAGCTCGTGACTCACGTAGTAATCCGGAGATTATTACCTTTTTGGTTCTGCTTTTTAAATTTAGCCCCTAGCTGCTCATATTCCCTCAGCAGAACCTCTATCCTCGCTCTACCTATATCATTGGTACCTACGTGGACCACAACAATTGGATCTTTCCCCTCACACTCCAAGTTCCTCTGCAGCCCAGATGAGATATCCTGAACCCTGGCACCAGGTAGGCAACAGAGCCTTCGGGACTCTTGATCCTGGCCACAGAGAACAGTGTCTATGCCCTTAACTATACTATCCCCGATTACGACTACATTTCTCTTTTCTCCCCCCACTTGAATGGCTCCCTGTACCATGGTGCTATGGTCAGTTTGCTAATCCTCCCTACAGTCCCCGCTCTTGTCAACACAGGGAGCAAGCATCTCAAACCTGTTGGACAAGGACAAGGGCTGAGGCTCCTGCAGCACTACCTCCTGGATCCCTCCACCTGTATCACTCATAGTCACACCCTCCCGTCCCTGACCACTGGCCGAATTCACGGTAGTTAATCTAAAGGGTGTAACTGCCTCCTGAAACACAGCGTCCAGGTAACTCCCCCCGACCCTGATATATTGCAGTGTCCGAAGCTCAGAGTCCAGTTCATCAACTCTGAGCCGGAATTCCTCGAGCAGCCAACACTTGATACAGATGTGTTCACCAGGAACCACAATGGGGTCCAGCAGCTCCCACATCATGCAGGTACAAACATCACCTGGCCCTGCATCTCCATTTTATATAATTAGATTTTCATTTGTTTTTTAAATTTCCGACTGGTCTTTAGTTTTTTTAAAACCGCTTTAGTCTTTAGTTTATATACTTATGAATCAATCAAGTCTTACTCTATGTTGATTCAATTAAATTAAATACTTACCAGAATACTGACCCCAGCTGCTTTCTTTTTCCCTTCTCTCACTGTTCTATGTAACGTCACTCTGATGTCACTTTTTGATTTTTTTTTTCCCTGCTCCTTGGGCTCCGCTCCTCTCCACCTCTCTCCCAGAGAGATTTTTGGTGCGCTTTTTATACCTCGGGTCCTGCAGCTCTTCGGGCTCCGCTCCTCTCCACCTCTCTTTGTGCTCAAGACTCTGGAGTGGGAACTAAATGCAGAACTTTCTGCATCAGAAGTGAGAGACTATCAACTCAGCCACATCTGACACTTGACAAAAATCATCAAACAATACAACACAGAAGGCAGCCATTTGATACTTCATACACTTGTGCCAGTTCACAGAATCATAGAACATAGAACATAGAACATTACAGCGCAGTACAGGCCCTTCAGCCCTCGATGTTGCGCCGACCTGTGAAACCATCTGACCTAAACTATTCCATTTTCATCCATATGTCTATCCAATGACCACTTAAATGCCCTTAAAGTTGGTGAGTCTACTACTGTTGCAGGCAGGGCGTTCCACGCCCCTACTACTCTCTGAGTAAAGAAACTACCTCTGACATCTGTCCTATATCTATCACCCCTCAACTTAAAGCTATGTCCCCTCGTGTTTGCCATCACCATCCGAAGAAAAAGACTCTCACTATTCACCCGATCTAACCCTCTGATTATCTTATATGTCTCTATTAAGTCACCTCTCCTCCTCCTCCTTCTCTCTAACGAAAACAACCTCAAGTCCCTCAGCCTTTCCTCGTAAGACCTTCCCTCCATACCAGGCAACATCCTAGTAAATCCCCTCTGCACCCTTTCCAAAGCTTCCACATCCTTCCTATAATGCGGTGACCAGAACTGCACGCAATACTCCAGGTGCGGCCGCACCAGAGTTTTGTACAGCTGCAGCATGACCTCGTGGCTCCGAAACTCGATCCCCCTACTAATAAAAGCTAACACACCATATGCCTTCTTAACAGCCCTATTAACCTGGGTGGCAACTTTCAGGGATTTATGTACCTGGACACCAAGATCTCTCTGTTCATCTACACTACCAAGAATCTTCCCATTAGCCCAGTACTCTGCATTCCTGTTACTCCTTCCAAAGTGAATCACCTCATACTTTTCCGCATTAAACTCCATTTGCCATCTCTCAGCCCAGCTCTGCAGCCTATCTATGTCCCTGTGTAACCTACAACATCCTTCGGCACTATCCACAACTCCACCGACCTTCGTGTCATCCGCAAATTTACTAACCCACCCTTCTACACCCTCTTCCAGGTCATTTATAAAAATGACAAACAGCAGTGGCCCTAAAACAGATCCTTGCGGTACGCCACTAGTAACTAAACTCCAGGATGAACATTTGCCATCAACCACCACCCTCTGTCTTCTTTCAGCTAGCCAATTTCTGATCCAAAGCACTAAATCACCTTCAATCCCATACTTCTGTATTTTCTGCAATAGCCTACCGTGGGGAACCTTATCAAACGCCTTACTGAAATCCATATCCACCACATCCACGGCTTTACCCTCATCCACCTGTTTGGTCACCTTCTCGAAAAACTCAATAAGGTTTGTGAGGCACGACCAACCCTTCACAAAACCGTGCTGACTATCGCTAATGAACTTATTCTTTTCAAGATGATTATAAATCCTATCTCTTATAACCTTTTCCAACATTTTACCCACAACCGAAGTAAGGCTCAAAGGTCTATAATTACCAGGGCTGTCTCTACTCCCCTTCTTGAACAAGGGGACAACATTTGCTATCCTCCAGTCTTCCGGCACTATTCCTGTCGACAATGACGACATAAAGATCAAGGACAAAGGCTCTGCAATCTCCTCCCTGGCTTCCCAGAGAATCCTAGGATAAATCCCATCTGGCCTAGGGGACTTATCTATTTTCACACTTTCCAAAATTGCTAACACCTCCTCCTTGTGAACCTCAATCCCATCTAGCCTAGTAGTCTGTATCTCAGTATTCTCCTCGACAACATTTTCTTTCTCTACTGTAAATACTGACGCAAAATATTCATTTAACGCTTCCCCTATCTCCTCTGATTCCACACACAACTTCCCACTACTATCCTTGACTGGCCCTAATCTAACTCTAGTCATTCTTTTATTCCTGATATACCTATAGAAAGCCTTAGGGTTTTCCTTGATCCTATCCGCCAATGACTTCTCGTGTCCTCTCCTTGCTCTTCTTAGCTCTCCCTTTAGATCCTTCCTGGCTAGCTTGTAACTCTCAAGCGCCCTAACTGAGCCTTCACGTCTCATCCTAACATAAGCCTTCTTCTTCCTCTTGACAAACGCTTCAACATCTTTAGTAAGCCACGGCTCCCTCGCTCGACAACTTCCTCCCAGCCTGACAGGTACATATTTATCAAGGACACGCAGTAGCTGCTCCTTGAATAAGCTCCACATTTCGATTGTTCCCATCCCCTGCAGTTTCCTTCCCCATCCTACGCATCCTAAATCTTGCCTAATTGCATCATAATTTCCTTTTCCCCAGCTATAATTCTTGCCCTGCGGTATATATCTGTCCCTGCCCATCGCTAAGGTATTAATCACAGAATAATATAGTCCAGAAGAGGCTCTTCGGCCCATCAAGTCTGCACCGATGCATTAAAGACACCTGACCTGTCTACCTAATCCCATTTGCCAGCACTTGGCCCATAGCCTTGAAAGTTATGACGTGCCAAGTGCTCATCCAGGTACTTTTTAAAGGATGGGAGGCAACCCGCCTCTACCACCCTCCCAGGCAGGGCATTCCAGACTGTCAACACCCTCTGGGTAAAAAAGTTCTTCCTCAAATACCCCTTAAACCTCCCGCCCCTCATCTTAAACTTGTGACCCCTCGTATCTGGCCCTTCAACTAAGGGGAACAGCTGCTCCCTATCCACCCTGTCCATGCCCCTCATAATCTTGTACACCTCGATCAGGTCACCCCTCAGTCTTCTCTGCTCCAGCGAAAACAACCCAAGCCTATCCAACCTCTCTTCATAGCTTAAATGTTCCATCCCAGGCAACATCCTGGTGAATCGCCTCTGCACCCCCTCCAATGCAATCACTTCCTTTCCAGGCGCTGCTTCACAAACCACTGACCACCTCCAGGCGCGTATCCATTGTCTCTCGAGATAAGGAGGCCCAAAAGAAAGCTGGAACTCCAGCTCTTGGCAAGAACTATCCAATTAATTCCATTCCACTGCTCCTTTCCTATTGCCTGCAGATACTTCCTTTAAGTATGATCAAGTACCCAATTCCCTTTTGAAAGATACCATTGAATCTGCTTTCATCAACCTTTCAAGCAATGTATTTCAAATCATAACAAATCACTGTGTAAAAACATGTTTCCACATTGAGGGCGGCACAGTGGTTAGCACTACAACCTCACAGCTCCAAGGACCCGGGTTTGATTCTGGCTACTACCTGTGCGGAGTTTGCAAGTTCTCCCTGTGACCGTGTGGGTTTCCGCCGGGTGCTCCGGTTTCCTCCCTCAGCCAAATACTTGCAGGTTGATAGGTAAATTGGCCATTGTAAACTGCCCCTAGTATAGGTAGGTGGTAAGGAATATGGGATTACTGCAGGGTTAGTATAAATGGGTGGTTGTTGGTCAGCACAGACTCGGTGGGCCAAAGGGCCTGTTTCAGTGCTGCATCTCTAAATAAATAAAATGTCTCTTCTGCTTGCTTTGCCAAGCACATAAATCTGTGTCCTCTGGCTACTGGCACTTCTTCCATTGGAAAGAAGTTTCTCCTTATTAACCCCAGTTTCTCTCGTATCTCTACATGACTGATCTTTCAGCCTTGGTACATTTCTAGAAAATATGATAGCACAATAGATAATAGTAGCACAATAGTAGGGCGGCACAGTGGCGCAGTGGTTAGCACCGCAGCCTCACAGCTCCAGCGACCCGGGTTCGATTCCGGGTACTGCCTGTGTGGAGTTTGCAAGTTCTCCCTGTGTCTGCGTGGGTTTTCTCCGGGTGCTCCGGTTTCCTCCCACAAGCCAAAAGACTTGCAGGTTGATAGGTAAATTGGCCATTATAAATTGTCACTAGTATAGGTAGGTGGTAGGGAAATATAGGGACAAGTGGGGATGTTTGGTAGGAATATGGGATTAGTGTAGGATTAGTATAAATGGGTGGTTGATGTTCGGCACAGACGCAGTGGGCCAAAGGGCCTGTTTCAGTGCTGTATCTCTAATCTAATCATAAATAAACTTCCTGGTTAAAGTTAAGCCATGATTAAAGTAGGGAAAATAACTAAACTTCAGATCCAAGATTTATAAAGAAATCAACACACTATCAATAACTATCCATTAGAAATACATTTTTTTAATATTTGTTCATGGGGACGTGAGCATTGCTGGCAAGGTCAACATTCATTACCCATCCCTAATTATCCTCGAGAACATATGAACATACAAATTCGGAGCAGGAGTAGGCCACTCAGCCCCTCGAGCCTGCTCTGCCATTCAATAAGATCATGGCTGATCTGATTGTAACCTCAACTCCACATTCCCGCCTACCCCCGATAACTTTTCACCCCCTTGCTGATCAAGAATCTATCGACCTCTGCCTTAAAAATATTTAAAAACTCTGCATCCACCACCTTTTGAGGAAAAGAGTTCCAAAGACTCATGATTCTCCGAGTGAAAAAAAATTCTCCTCATTTCTGTCTTAAATAAGGGGACCCCTTATTTTTAAACAGTGACCCCTGGTTCTAGATTCTCCCACAAGAGGAAACATCCTTTCCACATTCAGCCTGTCAAGACCTCTCAGGACCTTATATGTTTCAATCACGTCGCCTCTCACTCTCCTAAACTCCAGCAGATACAAACCTAGCCTGTCCAAACTTTCCTCATAAGACAACCTGCCCATTCCAGGCATTAGTCTAGTAAATCTTCTCTGGAGTGCTTCCAACACATTTACACGCTTCCTTAAAATAAGGAGACCAATACTGTGCACAGTACTCCAGATTTGGTATCACCAATGCCCTGTATAACTGAAACATAACCTCCCTACTTTTGTATTCAATTCCCCTCGCAATAAACTATAACATTCTATTAGCTTTCCCAATTACTTGCTGAACCTGCATACTAACCTTTTGCGATTCATGCACTAGGACACCCAGATCCCTCTGCATCTCAGAGCTCTGCAATCTCTCACCATTTAGATAATATGCTTTTTTTATTCTTCCTGCCAAAATGGACAATTGTACATTTTCCCACATTATACTCCATTTGCAAGATCTCTGCCCACTCACTTGACCTATCCCTATCCCTTTGTAGCCTCCTCATGTGCTCTTCACAACTTACTTTCCTACCTATCTTTGTGTCATCAGCAAATTTAGCAACCATACCTTCGGTCCCTTCATCTAAGTCATTTATATAAATTGTAAAAAGTTGAGACTCCAGCACTGATCCCTGAGGCCGACCACTCACTACATTTTGCCAAACAGAAAATGATGCATTTATGCCTACTCTCTGTTTCCTGTTAGCTAGCTAATCTTCTATCCATGCCAATATGTTACACCCTATACCTTTGATGTGGCACCTTATCAAATGTCTTCTGAAAATCTAAATACAGTACATTCCCCTTTATCCACAGCATGTTAATTTTTCAAAAAACTCCAATAAATTGGTTAAATAGGAATTCCCTTTCACAAAACCATGTTGACTCTGCCTGATTACCTTGAATTTTTCTAACTACTCTACTATAACATCATTAATAGTAGCTTCTAATATTTTCCTTAAGTCAGATGTTACGCTAACTGGCATTCACTACTTTCCAATCTAATGGAACCTTCCCCAAATCAGGGAACTTTGGAAAAATTAATACCGATGCATCAACTATTTCACTAGCCACTTCTTTTAAGACCCTAGGACGAAGTCCATCAGGACCCGAGGACTCATCAGCCCGCAGCTCCAACAAATTTTTCAGTATCACTTCCCTGGTAATTGTAATTTTCTTAAGTTCCTCCCTCCCTTCCATTTCCTGATTTAGTTATTTTTGGAATGTTACTTGTATCCTCTAAACCGAAGCAAAATATCTGTTCAATTCATCTGCCATCTCCTTATTTTCCCTTATTAATTCCCCAGACTCACTTTCTATAGGACCAACACTCACTTTGCTAACCCTTCTTTTTTAAATATCTATAGAAACTCTTACTATCTGAGAAGATGGTGGTGAACCGCTGCAGTCCATGTGGTGTAGGTACACCCAGAGTGCTGTTAGCAAGGGAGTTCCTGGATTTTGACCCAGCGACAGTGAAGGAACGGTGATATAGTTCCAAATCAGGATGGTTTGTGGCTTGGAGGTGGTGGTGTTCCCATGCATCTGGTGCCCTTGGTAAAGGTTGTGGGTTTGGGAGGTGTTGTTGAAACAGCCTTTATAAGTTGCTGCAGTACATCTTGTATATGAAACACACTGATGCTACTGTGTGTCGGTGGTGGAAGGAGTGCATATTGAAGGTGGTGGACAGGGTGCCAATCAAATGGGCAGCTTTGTCCTGGACAATGTCGAGCTTCTTGAGTGTTGTTGGAGCTGCACTCATCCATGGAGAGTATTCCATCACACTGACTTCTGCCTTGTAGATGGTGGACAGGCTTTGGAGAGTCAGGCAGTGAGTTACTCCCTGCAGAGCTCCCAGCCTCTGACCTGCTCTAGTAGTCACAGTACTTACATGGTGATCCAGTTAAGTTTCTGGTCAATGGTGATCCCAGGATGTTGATGGTGAGGATTCAGCAATGGTAATGCTGTTGAATGTCAAGAGGAGATGGTTAAATTCTTTCTTGTTGGAGATGGTCATTGCCTAGCATTTTGCTCAAGTGCCGTTATCAAAAAGGAGGAGGTGTTGGGAATCTTGCAAAGCATTAAGGTAGATAAATCCCCAGGGCCTGATGGAATCTACCCCAGAATACTGAGGAGGGCAAGGAAAGAAATTGCTGGGGCCTTGACAGAAATCTTTGCATCCTCATTGGCTACAGGTGAGGTCCCAGAGGACTGGAGAAGAGCCAATGTTGTTCCTCTGTTTAAGAAGGGTAGCAAGGATAATTCAGGAAATTATAGGCCAGTGAGCCTTACGTCAGTGGTAGGGAAA
Source organism: Heterodontus francisci (assembly GCF_036365525.1). Classification (NCBI taxonomy): domain Eukaryota; kingdom Metazoa; phylum Chordata; class Chondrichthyes; order Heterodontiformes; family Heterodontidae; genus Heterodontus; species Heterodontus francisci. Next base: position 26,797,365 of record NC_090371.1, on the reverse strand, counting down.
TTAATAGAGAGATTCTTTGGGACATAATTTACTCCCATTTGGAAACAAATGAACTTATTAGCGAGTGGCAGCATGGTTTTGTGAAGGGGAGGTTGTGTCTCACTAACTTGATTGAGTTTTTTGAGGAAGTGACGAAGATGATTGATGAAGGAAGGGATGTTGTCTGTATGGACTTCAGTAAAGACTTTGACAAGGTCCCTCATGGCAGACTGGTACAAAAGGTGAAGTCACACGGGATCAGAGGTGAGCTGGCAAGATGGATACAGAACTGGTTCAGTCATAGAAGACAGAGAGTAGCAGTGGAAGGGTGCTTTTCTGAATGGAGGGATGTGACTGGTGGTGTTCCGCAGGGATCAGCGCTGGGACCTTTGCTGTTTGTAGTATATATAAATGATTTGGAGGAAAATGTAGCTGGTCTGATTAGTAAGTTTGAGGACGACACAAAGGTTTGTGGAGTTGCGGATAGTGATGAGGATTGTCAGAGGATACAGCAGGATATAGATCGGTTGGAGACTTGGGCGGAGAAATGGCAGATGGAGTTTAATCCGGATAAATGTGAGGTAATGTATTTTGGAAGTATACAGTAAATGGCAGAACCCTTAGGAGTACTGGCAGGCAGAGAGATCTGGGCGTACAGGTCCACAGGTCACTGAAAGTGGCAACGCAGGTGGATAAGGTAGTCAAGACAGCATACGGCATGCTTGCCTTCATCGGTCAGGGCATAGAGTATAAAAATTGGCAAGTCACGCTGCAGCTGTACAGAACTTTAGTTAGGCCACACTTAGAATATTGCGTGCAATTCTGGTCGCCACACTACCAGAAGGATGTGGAGGCTTTGGAGAGGGTACAGAAGAGGTTTACCAGGATGTTGCCTGGTCTGGAGGGCATTCGCTATGAGAAGAGGTTGGATAAACTCGGATTGTTTTCACTGGAACGACGGAGGTGGAGGAGCAACTTGATAGAGGTTTACCAAGTTATGAGTGGCATGGACAGACTGGATAGTCAGAAGCTTTTTCCCAGGGTGGAAGAGTCAGTTACTGGGGAACATAGGTTTAAGGTGAAAGGGGCAAAGTTTAGAGGGGATGTGCGAGGCAAGTTCTTTACACAGAGGGTGGAGAGTGCCTGGAACTTGCTGCTGGGGGAGGTGGTAGAAGCAGGTACCATAGCGATGTTTAAGAGGCATCTTGACAAATACATGAATAGGATGGGAATAGAGGGATACGGTCCCCGGAAGTGCAGAAGGTTTTAGTTTAGACAGGCATCAAGATCGGCACAGGCTTGGAGGGCCAAATGGCCTGTTCCTGTGCTGTACTGTTCTTTGTTCTTTGCCCACCCAATTTCATTTTGATGTTATTCATCATCTTCGCTTCCACCACCCTCGGTAGGCACATGTTCCAAATCATCGCCCTGCATCTCTTTCCCAAAAAACTTAAATCTGTGTCCTCTAATCCTTTTACCATCAGCTAATAAGAATAGCTTTTCTTTGTCTACATTATCCAAACCTATCATTATCTTGTACACCTCTATCAAATCATCTCTCAATCTCCTTTGTTCCAAGGAGAACAACCTCAGCTTCTCCAACATAACCCTGTAGCTAAAATCCCTCATCCCTGAAACCATTCTGTTAAATCTCCTCTGCACCCTCTCAAGGATCCTCACATTCTTCCTAAAGTGTGGTGACCGGAACTAGAAGCAATACTCTAGTGGTGCCCTAACCAGAGCTTCAGAAAGTTTCAACGCAACTTCCCTGCTTTTGCACTCAACACCTCTATTTATGAAGTCCAAAATCCCATATGCTTTGCTGACTACTCTCTCAATATGTGCTGCCTTCAAAGATCTATGCACATGAACCCCCAGGTTCCCCTGTCACTGTACATTCTTTAGAACTGTGCTATTTAGTCTATTTTGTCTCTCCCTATTCCTTTTGCCAAAATGCATCACCTCACACTTCTCTGTACTAAAAGCCATCTTCCACCTGTCTGCCCATTCTGCCAGCCTATCTATGTCATGTTGCAGTCCATTGGCCTCATTCTCACTCTCTGCCACACTTCCAAGTTTGGTATCATCGACAAACTTTGAAACTTTACTCTGCATTCCAAGATCCAAGTCATTTATTATATATCAAAAAAGCAGTGGTCCTAGCACTGACACTTGGGGAACACCATTGTCTATCATCCTCTACTCTGAAAAACAACCATTTACAACAACTCGCTGTTTTCTGTCCTTGAGCCAATTTTTTATCCAAGCTGACACTGACCCTCCTATTACATGAGGCTCAATCTTGTTAACCAGCCTTTTATGTGGTACTTTGTCAAACACTTTCTTAAAATCCACATATACAACATCCATTGCTTTCCCTTCAACAACCTTCTCTGTTCTTTCATCAAAAAATTCAATGAGATTAGTCAAGCATGATCTGCCTTTTACAAATCAGTGCTGACTCTCCTTAGTTAACTCAAACCTCTCCAAGTGACTGATGATATTTTCCGATTTTTGTTTCTAAATCCTTACGGACTCTACTGATGTTAAACTGACCGGCCTGTAGTTACTAGGAATGTCCTCGCACCCTTTCCTGAATAAGGGTGTCACTTTTGCCATTCTTTAATCCTCTAGCAGATCCCCCCATATCTAGGGAAGATTGGAAGGTTATGGCAAGTCCTTCCACTATCTCCACTCTCACTTCCTTTAGGAACCTGGGATGCAAGCCATCCAGATCAGGTGAATTATCCACTCTAAACATAGCCAGCTTTTCCAGTACATCCTTCCTATCAACGTTCACCTCCATCCATTACCTCTACCATCTCTCCTATTGAATTATTGGCAGCATCCTCTTCCTTAGTAAACACTGATACAAAGTACTCATTAAGTATTCATTCATTAAATGTTCTGACTCGATCTCATTTAGCACAATAGTAGTGTCACACAACACGATAAAAGGTGTCGTCAGTGTGAAAAGACAAAAAGAGTTTTTTGAGGAAGTGACGAAGATGATTGATGAAGGAAGGGCAGTGGATGTTATCTATATGGACTTTAGTAAAGCCTTTGACAAGGTCCCGCATGGCAGACTGGTACAAAAGGTGAAGTCACACGGGATCAGAGGTGAGCTGGCAAGATGGATACAGAACTGGTTCGGTCATAGAAGACAGAGGGTAGCAGTGGATGGGTGTTTTTCTGAATGGAGGGATGTGACTAGTGGTGTTCCGCAAGGATCAGTGCTGGGACCTTTGCTCTTTGTAGTATATATAAATGATTTGGAGGAAAATGTAGCTGGTCTGATTAGTAAGTTTGCGGACGACACAAAGGTTGGTGGAGTTGCGGATAATGATCAGGATTGTCAGAGGATACAGCAGGATATAGATCGGTTGGAGACTTGGGCAGAGAAATGGCAGATGGAGTTTAATCCGGACAAATGTGAGGTAATGTATTTTGGAAGGTCTAATGCAGGTGGGAGGTATACAGTAAATGGCAGAACACTTAGGAGTATTGACAGGCAGAGAGATCTGGGCGTACAGGTCCACAGGTCACTGAAAGTGGCAACGCAGGTGGATAAGGTAGTCAAGAAGGCATACGGCATGCTTGCCTTCATCAGTCGGGGCATAGAGTATAAAAATTGGCAAGTCATGTTGCAGCTGTACAGAACTTTAGTTAGGCCACACTTAGAATATTGCATGCAATTCTGGTCGCCACACTACCAGAAGGACGTGGAGGCTTTGGAGAGGGTACAGAGGAGGTTTACCAGGATGGTGCCTGGTCTGAAGGGCATTAGCTATGAGGAGAGGTTAGAAAAACTCGGATTCTTTTCACTGGAACGACGGAGGTGGAGGGGCGACATGATAAAGGTTTACAAAGTTATGAGCGGCATGGACAGAGTGAATAGTCAGAAGCTTTTTTTCCAGAGTGGAAGAGTCAGTTACTAGGGGACATAGGTTTAAGGTGCGAGGGGCAAAGTTTAGAGGGGATGTGCGAGGCAAGTTTTTTACACAGAGGGTGGTGAGTGCCTGGAACTTGCTGCCAGGGGAGGTGGTGGAAGCAGATACGATAGCGACGTTTAAGAGACATCTTGACAAATACATGAATAGGAAGGGAATAGAGGGATATGGGCCCCGGAAGTGCAGAAGGTGTTAGTTTAGGCAGGCATCAAGATCGGTGCAGGCTTGGAGGGCTGAATGGCCATTCCTGTGCTGTACTGATCTTTGTTCTTTGTTCTTTGTTCATCGCCACAAGGACAATGCGGTGGTCATTCCGTCCAATATTGTCATGGACAGAAGCATCTGCAACAGGTAGATTAGTGAGAATGAGGTCAAGCAGGTTTTTCCCTCTTATTGGTTCTCTCACCATCTGCTGCAGGTCCAGTCTGCCAGATATGTCCTTCAGGATTTGGCCAGTTCTGTCAGTAGTGGTGCTACCAAGCCACTCTTGGTGATGGACATTGACATCTCCCACCCACAGTACATTCTGTGCGCCTGTTACCCTCAGTGTTTCTTCCAACTAATGTTCAACATTGAGGATTACTGATTCATCATATGAGGGAGGGCAGTAGGTGGCTATCAGCAGGAGATTTCCTTGCACATGTTTGGCAAGATGCCATGAGACTTCATGGGGTCTGGAGTTGGTGTTGACCACTGCCTCCTGACTGTATACAACAGTGCCATGACCTTTAGTGGCTATGTCTTGGTGGATCTGTTCTGCTGGTGGGACAGGCCAAATCCAAGATGGCGATGGAGGAGTCTAGGACGTTGGCTGAAAGGTACGGTTCTGAAAGTATGACTATATCAGGCTATTGCTTGGCTAGTCTGTGGGACAGCTCTCTCAATTTTGATACAAGGCTCTAGAACAGAGTTGTCCAACATATGGTCCGCAGGCCAGGATCCAGCCTGCCAAAGGTTTCCATCCGGCCCGCAGGTGTAAGCTGTACCCAGGGCTATTCTGCATACTTAGCAGGGTTCTGTGACAGGAGATGAGAAATTTCCCATTGTCTTCATCTTGCAGACCGGCCTTTTTAAAAGCATCGCACTGTCAGTTTCACAGCTGCTGCAACAGGAACGCACTTCCCAACTTCAGACAGATTAGTGTTTTCAGACTTCAAAAAAAAAGCCTGCCAGAAAACCCCAGATCTGTCCGAAGTTGGGAAGCACAACTCTGCTTCAGCAACTGTCAGCTGTGAAACAGGCAGTCCAACGTTTTTAAACAAACTGACCAATCACAAAGCTGCTGTGATGAGCGCTTGCACTCCCTGCAGTTGTCGGGGTGGGGGGTGGGGGGAGGTGGACAGAGACACAGACAGAGAGAGAGGGAGACAGAGAGAGAGAGACACACACACACACAAAGAGAGAGAGAGAGAGACAAAGACAGAGAGAGAGAGACAGAGAGAGGGAGGGAGACAGAGAGAGAGAGACAGAGAGAGAGAGTGAGACACACACACACAAAGAGAGAGACAGAGACAGAGAGAGACAGAGACAGAGAGAGAGAGAAACACACACACACACAAAGAGAGAGAGAGAGGGAGACAGAGGGAGAGAGAGACAGAGAGGGAGACAGAGAGAGAGAGAGACAGAGAGACAGAGAGAGAGAGAGAGAGAGACACACACACACACTAAGAGAGAGAGAGACAGAGACAGAGAGAGACACACACACACAAAGAGAGAGAGAGAGAGAGAGCCAGAGAGAGAGACAGAGAGAGAGACAGAGACAGAGATACACAGAGAGAGAGAGAGAGACACACACACACAAAGAGAGAGAGAGAGAGACAAAGACAGAGAGAGAGGGAGACAGAGAGAGAGAGACACACACACACACAAAGAGAGAGAGAGAGAGACAAAGACAGAGAGAGAGAGACAGAGAGAGGGAGGGAGACAGAGAGAGAGAGACAGAGAGAGAGACAGAGAGAGAGACACACACACACAAAGAGAGAGAGAGACAGAGAGAGAGAGTGAGACACACACACACAAAGAGAGAGACAGAGACAGAGAGAGACAGAGACAGAGAGAGAGAGAGAGAAACACACACACACAAAGAGAGAGAGAGAGGGAGACAGAGGGAGAGAGAGAGAGAGAGAGGGAGACAGAGAGAGAGAGAGACAGAGAGACAGAGAGAGAGAGAGAGACACACACACACACTAAGAGAGAGAGAGACAGAGACAGAGAGAGACACACACACACAAAGAGAGAGAGAGAGAGAGCCAGAGAGAGAGACAGAGAGAGAGACAGAGACAGAGAGACACAGAGAGAGAGAGAGAGACACACACACACAAAGAGAGAGAGAGAGAGACAAAGACAGAGAGAGAGAGACAGAGAGAGGGAGGGAGACACAGAGAGAGAGACAGAGAGAGGGAGGGAGACACAGAGAGAGAGACAGAGAGAGAGACAGAGAGAGAGAGACACACACACAAAGAGAGAGAGACACAGAGAGAGAGAGTGAGACACACACACACAAAGAGAGAGACACAGAGAGAGAGAGAGAGACAGAGAGAGAGAGAGAGAGAGAGAGAGAGACAGAGAGAACGGGGTGTGGGGGGGGGGGACACAAAGAGCATGGAAGACAAAGTGACAGGGGGGGAACACAGGGACAGAGAGAGACAGCGAGACAGAAACAGAGAGATCAAGATCACTCCTGACAGGTGGCTATCTATCCAGAATACTCAGCATCACTATAACAAGTGTGAGGGCAGACATTGATGACTTATGCAAGAAAAACATGCCAGGTATTGCAATAAATCAATTTCAAACATAGTGATGAGAAAGTAAGTCAATATATTAATCTTCTCATTTAAAGCTTCTTCACAAAAATGGACATTTGCTGTTGTTTTGATTCAGAGTAAGATAACTTTTTAATGCCTTTATGTTTTGAAATTGTCTCACCGCCCACCGCCCACCCCCCACCCCCACCCCCACCCCATGTAGGACAAAAATTGTAATCTGCTTCCCCCCCCACCCTCCACTTGAAAAGGTTGGACATCCTTCCTCTAACCGTTAGTGAGGAGGACCTTGCAGGTTCGACTGGGCTGGGTCTGCCCTTGTTGTGTCCGAACTCGATCCCTAATTTTGTCCCGAGTGATCTGTCCAGTTTCATTATTATAGTTTTACATAGCGGCTGGATACTACTGAGTGGCTTGCAGGCAGTTAAAGAACAAAAAGAACAAAGAAAATTACAGCACAGGAACAGGCCCTTCGGCCCTCCAAGCCTGCGCCGATCCAGATTCTCTATCTAAACCTGTCGCCTATTTTCTAAGGGTCTGTATCTCTTTGCTTCCTGCCCATTCATGTATCTGTCGAGATACATCTTAAAAGACGCTATCGTGCCCGCGTCTACCACCTCCACTGGCAACGCGTTGCAGGCACCCACCACCCTCTGTGTAAAGAACTTTCCACGCATATCCCCCCTAAACTTTTCCCCTCTCACTTTGAACTCGTGACCCCAAGTAATTGAATCCCCCACTCTGGGAAAAAGCTTCTTGCTATCCACCCTGTCTATACCTCTCATGATTTTGTACACCTCAATCAGGTCCCCCCTCAACCTCCGTCTTTCTAATGAAAATAATCCTAATCTACTCAACCTCTCTTCATAGCTAGCGCCCTCCATACCAGGCAACATCCTGGTGAACCTCCTCTGCACCCTCTCCAAAGCATCCACATCCTTTTGGTAATGTGGCGACCAGAACTGCACGCAGTATTCCAAATGTGGCCGAACCAAAGTCTTATACAACTGTAACATGACCTGCCAACTCTTGTACTCAATACCCCGTCCGATGAAGGAAAGCATGCCGTATGCCTTCTTGACCACTCTATTGACCTGCGTTGCCACCTTCAGGGAACAATGGACCTGAACACCCAAATCTCTCTGTACATCAATTTTCCCCAGGACTTTTCCATTTATTGTATAGTTCACTCTTGAATTGGATCTTCCAAAATGCATCACCTCGCATTTGCCCGGATTGAACTCCATCTGCCATTTCTCTGCCCAACTCTCCAATCTATCTATATTCTGCTGTATTCTCTGACAGTCCCCTTCACTATCTGCTACTCCACCAATCTTAGTGTCATCTGAAAACTTGCTAATCAGACCACCTATACTTTCCTCCAAATAATTTATGTATATCACAAACAACAGTGGTCCCAACAGGATCCCTGTGGAACACCACTGGTCACACGTCTCCATTTTGAGAAACTCCCTTCCACTGCTACTCTCTGTCTCCTGTTGCCCATCCAGCTCTTTATCCACCTAGCTAGTACACCCTGGACCCCATGCGCCTTCACTTTCTCCATCAACCTACCATGGGGAACCTTATCAAACGCCTTACTGAAGTCCATGTATAGGACATCTACAGCCCTTCCCTCATCAATCATTAAGAGGCAACCACATTCCGCCGAGATCCTCTGGAGTCTGGAGCTCGAGCAGATAAGATCGGCAGATTTCTTTCCCTAAAGGACATTAGGGAACCAGGTGGGTTTTTATGACACCTTGACAGTTTCATAGAATCACAGAATGGTTACAAAGAACAAAGAACAGTACAGCACAGGAACAGGCCATTCGGTCCTCCAAGCCTGCGCCGATCTTGATGCCTGTCTAAACTAAAACCTTCTGCACTTCCGGGGTCCGTATCCCTCTATTCCCATCCTATTCATGTATTTGTCAAGATGCCTCTTAAACGTCGCTATCATACCTGCTTCCACCACCTCCCCTGGCAGCAAGTTCCAGGCACTCACCACCCTCTGTGTAAAAAACTTGCCTCGCACATCCCCTCTAAACTTTGCCCCTTTCACCTTAAACCTATGTCCCCTAGTAGCTGACTCTTCCACCCTGGGAAAAAGCTTCTGACTATCCACTCTGTCCATGCCACTCATAACTTTGTAACCTCTATCATGTCGCCCCTCCACCTCCGTCGTTCCAGTGAAAACAATCCGAGTTTATCCAACCTCTCCTCATAACTAATGCCCTCCAGACCAGTTAACATCCTGGTAAACCTCTTCTGTACCCTCTCCAAAGCCTCCACGTCCTTCTGGTAGTGTGGCGACCAGAATTGCACGCAATATTCTAAGTGTGGTCTAACTAAAGTTCTGTACAGCTGTTGCATGACTTGCCAATTTTTATACTCTATGCCCCGACCGATGAAGACAAGCATGCCGTATGCCTTCTTGACTACCTTATCCACCTGCGTTGCCACTTTCAGTGACCTGTGGACCTGTACACCCAGATCTCTCTGCCTGTCAATACTCCTAAGGGTTCTGCCATTTACTGTATACTTCCCACCTGCATTAGATCTTCCAAAATGCATTACCTCACATTTGTCCAGATTAAATTCCATCTGCCATTTCTCCGCCCAAGTCTCCAACCGATCTATATCCTGCTGTATCCTCTGACAATCCTCATCACTATCCGCAACTCCACCAACCTTTGTGTCGTCCGCAAACTTACTAATCAGACCAGCTACATTTTCCTCCAAATCATTTATATATACTACAAACAGCAAAGGTCCCAGCACTGATCCCTGCGGAACACCACCAGTCACATCCCTCCATTCAGAAAAGCACCCTTCAACTGCTACTCTTTGTCTTCTATGACAGAGCCAGTTCTGTATGCATCTTGCCACCTCACCTCTGATCCCGTGTGACTTCACCTTTTGTACCAGTCTGCATGAGGGACCTTGTCAAAGGCTTTACTGAAGTCCATATAGATAACATCCACTGCCCTTCCTTCATCAATCATTTTTGTCACTTCCTCAAAAAACTCAATCAAATTAGTGAGACACGACCTCCCCTTCACATAACCATGCTGCCTGTTGCAGTACAGAAGGACACTATTCAGTTCATTGAGCCCATGCTGGCTCTCTGCAAGGGCAATGTAGGCAGTCCCCCTTGCCCGTTACATAGAAACATAGAAAATAGGAGCAGGAATAGGCCACTCGGCCCCTCAAGCCTGCTCCGCCATTCATTAGGATCATGGCTGATCATCCAACTCCGTAACCTGTTCCCGCTTTCGCCCAATATCCTCTGATCCCTTTAAACCCAAGAGCTATATCTAACTTGTTCTTGAAAACATACAGTGTTTGGGCCTCAACTGCTTTCTGTGGTAGCAAATTCCACAGGCTCACCACTCTCGGGGTGAAGAAATTTCTCCTTATCTCAGGCCTGAAAGGTTTACCCCGTATCTTTAGACTAAGACCCCTGGTTCTGGACTCCCCCACCATCGGGAACATCCTTCCTGCATCTACCCTGTCAAGTCCTGTTAGAATTTTATAGGTTTTATGAGATCCCCCCTCATTCTTCTGAACTCCAGCAAATATAATCCTAACTGACTCAATCTCTACTCATACGTCAGACCCGCCATCCCAGGAATCAGTCTGGTAAACCTTCACTGCACTCCCTCTATAGCAAGAACATCCTTCCTCAGATAAAGGAGACCAAAACTGCACACAATATTCCAGGTGTGACCTCACCAAGGCCCTGTATAATTGCAGAAAGACATCCCTGCTCCTGTATTCGAATCCTCTCGCTATGAAAGCCAACATACTATTTGCCTTTTTAACCGCCTGTTGCACCTGCATGCTTACCTTCAGCGACTAGTGTACGAGGACACCTAGGTCTCGTTGCATATTCCCCCTCAGTTTATAGCCGTTCAGATAATAATCTGCCTTCCGGTTTTTTGCTCCAAAGTGGATAACCTCACATTTATCCACATTATACTGCATCTGCCTGCATTTGCCCACTCACTCAACTTGTCCAAATCACCCTGAAGCCTCTCTGCTTCATCCTCACAACTCACCCTCCCATCCAGTTTTGTGTCATCTGCAAATTTGGAGATATTACACTTAGTTCCCTCATCTAAATCATGAATATATATTATGAATAGCTGGGGTCCTAGCACCGATCCCTGCGGTACCCCACTAGTCACTGCCTGCCATTCGGAAAAAGACCCGTTTATTCCTACTCCTTGTTTCCTGTCTGCCAACCAATTTTCTATCCATTGTAATACACTACCCCCAATCCCATGCGCTTTATCGAAAGTCTTCTTAAAGTCCAAATAAACCACATCCACTGGCTCCCCACCATCAACTCTATTAGTTACATCCTCGAAGAATTCTAGTAGATTTGTCAATCATGATTTCCCTTTGGTAAATCCATGCTGACTCTGTCCGATTCTACCACTATTCTCTAAGTGCTCTGTTATAAAATCTTTGATAATGGGCTCTAGAATTGTCCCCACTACCGACTGTAGCCCTGCAAATGTTTTCCCTTCTGGTGCTTATCCAATTTCCTTTTGAAAGCCACGATTGAATCTGCCTCCTCCACATTCTCAGGCAGTGCATTCCAGATCCTAACCATTCACTGCATACTAAAGTTTTCCTTTTGTCACCTTTGGTCTTTTGCCAATTACTTTAAATCCTTATATTCTGGTTCTTGACCCTTTAGCCAATGGGAACAGTTTCTCGTGATCTACTCCATCTAGATCCCTCAAGATTTTGAATACCTCTAACAAATCTCCTCTCAACCTACATAGGGAGTATCAGCAGCTCGGGGCTAAATTAAAAATTAAAAAGCAGAACCTCAAAGGTAATAATCTCTGGGTTATTACCTGAGCCACGAGCAAATTGGCGCAGGGTAAATAATATTAGAAATTAAATGTGTGGCTCAAGAATTGATGTGGGAAAATTGGGTTTTGATTCATGGGTCACTGGCACTAGTACTGGGGAAAGTGTGAGCGGTAATATTGGGATGGTCTACACATGAACTGTGCTGGGACCAGAGTTCTGGCGAGTCGTATAATTCGGGTATTAGAGAGGGCTTTAAACTAAATAGTGGGGGTGAGGCATAAAGTGAGGGAAAATGTGATAATTTAAAGAGAGAGCAGAAAGCAAGAGAACAAGACAGCAATAAGGGTAATGTTAAGGGACAGAGTGTTCAAACTCAAGAGTGAGCTAGCAGATAAGACGAGAGGTTGTGAACTAACAGAGTGAGGGGAGGGTTCGGGAGAGGTGAGATTTAGAAATCCAAAGAGAAAGATCAAGGCATCGGAACAGTATAGCATTGTGAGTAAAGACAAGCAGAATGGAACAGGAAGGGACAGAAACTTTAACAGTGGTTAGCACCGCAGTCTCACAGCTCCAGCGACCCGGGTTCAATTCTGGGTACTGCCTGTGTGGAGTTTGCAAGTTCTCCCTGTGTCTGCGTGAGTTTCCTCCGGGTGCTCCGGTTTCCTCCCACATGCCAAAAGACTTGCAGGTTGATAGGTAAATTGGCCATTATCAATTGCCCCTAGTATAGGTAGGTGGTAGGGAAATATCGGGACAGGTGGGGATGTAGTAGGAATATGGAATTAGTGTAGGATTAGTATAAATGGGTGGTTGATGGTCGGCACAGACTCGGTGGGCCGAAGGGCCTGTTTCAGTGCTGTATCTGAATGCACGAAGCATCTGCAATAAGATAAATGAACTCGTGGCACAAATAGAGGCACAGGATTTGGATCTAATCGCTATTACAGAGACATAGTTACATGGTGGTCAAGGTTGAAAAATAAATATTCCAGGGTATACAATATTTCAGAAAGACAGACAGAATAGCAAAGGAGGAGGGGGATGGTAAAGGATGACATAAGGATCTCTGATGAAGTGGCACTCACACATTGCCCCCTGGAATGGCACTCCTGCAATGCTGGCACCTTTGCCCCCACTCCTCAGACAATGCCCAATGCCTTCCCTTTTTTACCCTTCCTGGCAATTGATGCTGCCTCTGTAAATGAATTAGATGACGGGACCAAAGGAATGGTCACTAAATTTGCTGATGACACAAAGATAGGTAGGAAAGTAACTTGTGAAGAGGCCAGAAGGAGGCTACAAAGGGATATAGATAGGTTAAGTGAGTGGGCAAAGACCTGGTAAATGGTGTATAATGTGTGAAAGTGGTAAATTGCCCACTTTGGCAGGAAGAATAAAAAAGAAACATTTTATCTAAATGGTGAGAGATTGCAGAGCTTTGAGCTGCAGAGGGATCTGGGTGTCCTAGTGCATGAATCACAAAAGGTTAGTATGCAGGTACAGCACGTAATTAGGAAAGCTAATAGAATGTTATCATTTATCATGAGGGGAATTGAATACAAAAGTAGTGAGGTTATGCTTCAGCTATACAGGGCATTGTGAGACCACATCTGGAGTACTGTGTAGAGTACTGGTCTCCTTAATTAGGATGTAAATGCGTTGGCGACAGTACAGAGAAGGTTAACTCGACCAATGCCTGGAATGGGTGGCCTGCCTTATGTGGAAAGGTTGGACAGACTAGGCTTGTATCTGCTGGAATTTAGAAGAGTAAGAGGCGACTTGATTGAAATATATAAGATCCTGAGGGGTCTTGACGGCGTGGATGGATAGGATGTTTCCCCTTGTGGGAGAATCTGGAACTAGGGGTCACTGTTTAAAAATAAGGGGTTTCCCATTTAAGACAGATATGAAGACAAATGTTTTCGCTTAGAGGGTTGTGAGTCTTTGAAATTCTCTTCCTCAAAACGCAGTGGAAGCAGAGTCTTTGAATTTTTTTAAGGCAGGGGTAGATGGATTCTTGATATGTAAGGGGATGGAAAGTCATTGGGGTAGGTGGAAATGTGGAATAATCAGTTCAGCCATGAGCTTATTGAATGACAGAGCAGGCTCGAGTGGTCGAATGGCCTACTTCTGCTCCTAATTCATAAGTATGACATTAGTGAGAAAGGATCTGGCCTTAGAAGATCATGAAGTAGTGGAAATAAGGAATAGCAAGAGTCAGAAAACACTGGTGGAAGTAGTTTATAGGCCCCCTAACAGTAGTTATACCATTTGGCAGAGCATTAAACACGAAATTATTGGAGCTTGTAACAAAGGCAATGTAATAATCATGGGGGACTTTAATCTTCATATAGACTGGGACAATGAAATTGGCAGGAGTAGTCTAGAAGATGAGTTTGTAGAATGTAATGAAGCAGGGTTAATTAGCAATGTCATTGTAAAAGATCCACTGGGAAACAGTGATCATAATATGATTGGATTCCATGTTAAGTTTGAAAGTGACAAGCTTCAATTGCAAACAAGAATCATAAACGTAAACAAAGCCAATTACATAGGCATGAGGGAAGGACTGGCGAAGGTTAATTGGGTAAATAGACTCAAAGGTATGGCAGTAAATAAACAGTGGGAAACCTTTAAAGAAACAATTCAAAATGTTCAACAAAAATACATTCCTTTGAAAAACAAAACCTCAACAAGAAAGACCCATCTGTGGCTCACTCAAGAAGTTAAGGATCGTATTAGATTAAAAGGAAAGGCTTATAATGTTGCAAAAAAAGAGTAGCAAGTCTGAGGATTGGGAGTGTTTTAGAAACCAGAAAAGGGTCACCAAAAAGTTGATAAAAAAGGACAAAAATAGAATGAGAGTAAACTAGCTAGTAATATAAAAACAAATTGTAAGAGCTTTTATAGATATATCAAAAGGAAGAGAGTAGCTAAAGTAAGTGTTGGTCCCTTAGAAGCAGAGACAGGAGAAATTATCATGGGGAATGAGGAAACGGCAGAGGCATTGAACAAATATTTTGTGTCTGTCCTCATAATAGAATACACAAGTTCATACCAAATAGGCAATAACTAACCTTGGCTAAAAAGTGAGGAAATTATGGAAATTCATATCAGCAGAGAAAAAGTATTGGAGAAACATAAGGGACTAAAATCAGACAAATCTCCAGGATCTGACGGCCTACACCCTAGGGTTGTAAAAGAGATAGTTGTAGAGATAATGGATGCACTAGCTATGATTTTCCAAAATTCCTTAGATTCAGGAACGGTTCCATCAGATTGGAAGTGGGCAAACGTTACACAGATGTTCAAGAAACTAGGGGGAGAGAAAACAGGGAACTACAGGCCAGTTAGCCTATCAGTCATTGGGAAAATGCTGGAATCTATTATTAAGGAAGTCTTAACAATGCACCTAGAAATGCAGTGTGATGAGAACAAGTCAACATGGTTTTACTGACGGGAAATCCTGTTTGACAAATTTAATACAGTTTTTTGAGGATGTAACTAGTAGGGTAGATAAAAGGGGAACCAGTAGATCTATTATACCTGGATTTCTAAAAGGCATTCGATAAGGTGCCACATAAAAGGTTAATAAGCTGTGGGGAGGACACAGAGAGGTTGCAAAGAGATATGGACAGGTTAAGTGAGTGGGCAACAAGATGGCAGATGGAGTGAACAAGCAAATAAGAGAAGCAAAGAGAGAGCATGAGAAGAGACTGGAAGTTAGCATTAACGGAAATCCCAAAATTTTCTATAAGCATGTAAATAGTAAAAGGGTGGTAAAAAGGAGGAGTGGGGCTGATTAGGGACCAGAAAGGGGATTTACACATGGAGGCAGAGGGCATAGCTGAGGTATTAAATGAATACTTTGCATCTGTCTTTATCAGGGAAGAAGATGTAACCCAGGCAAGGTTGAAAGCGGAGGTAAGTCAGACTCTAGAGGGGTTTAAAATTGATAAAGAGGATGTATTAGATAGGTTATCTGAACTGAAAGTGGATAATACATCAGGACCAGATGAGATGCATCCAAGGATATTGAGGGAAGTGAGGGTGGAAATTGCAGAGGCACTGGCCATAATTTTTCAGTCTTCCTTATACTCGGGGGTGGTACCAGAGGACTGGAGAATTGCAAATGTTACACCCTTGTTCAAAAAAGGGGGTAAAGATAAGCCCAGCAACTACAGGCCAGTCAGTTTAACTTCGGTGGTGGGAGAACTTCTGGAAAAAAATAATTCGGGGCAAAATCAATAGTCACATGGACAAATGTGTAAGGAAAGCTAGCATGGATTTTTTAAGGGAAAATCATGTTTACCTAACTTGCTGGAGTTTTTTGAAGAGGTATCAGAGAGGGTTAATGAGGGCAATGCTGTTGATATGGTGTATATGGACTTTCAAAAGGCGTATGATACAGTGCCACACAACAGACTTGTGAGCAAACTTGTAGCTCATGGAATTAAAAGGACGGTAGCAACATGGATACGAAATTGACTGAATGACAGGAAACAAAATAGTGGTTAATGGATGTTTTTCGGGCTGGAGGAAGGTTTGTAGGGGAGTTGCCCAGGGATCAGTGTTGGGACCCTTGCTTTTCCTGACATATATTGATGACCTAGACCTTGATGTACAGGGCACAATTTCAAAGTTTACAGATGATACAAAACTTAGAAGCATTGTGAACTGTGAGGAGGATAGTGTAGAACCTCAAAAGGACATAGACAAATTGGTGAAATGGGCAGACAGGTGGCAGATGAAGTTCAATGCAGAGAAATTTGAAGTGATTCATTTTGGTAGGAAGAACATGGAGAGACAATATAAAATAAAGGGTACAATTCTAAAGGGGGTGCAGGAGCAGAGAAACCTATGTGTATATGCGCATAAGTCATTGAAGGTGACAAGACAGGTTGAGAGTGTAGTTAATAAAACATACAGTATCCTGGGCTTTATTAATAGGGGCATAGATTACAAGAGCAAGGAAGTTATTTTGAACTTGTATAGGACAGCGTCAGCTGGAGTATTGCGTCCAGTTCTGGGCACCATGTTTTAGGAAAGACATGAGGGCTTTGAGAGAGTACAGAAAAGATTCACGAGAATGGTACCAGGGATGAGGAATTTCAATTATGAAGATAGATTGGAGAAGTGAGGACTGTTTTTCTTGGAGAAGAGAAGGCTGAGAGGCGATTTGATAGAGGTATTCAAAATCATGAAGGGTTTGGACAGAGTAGATAGAGAGAAACTGTTCCCACTCGTGAAAGGATCGAGAATGAGAGGGCACAGATTTAAAGTATTTTGTAAGAGAAGCAAAAGTGACATGAGGAAAAACTTTTTCACGCAGTGAGTGGTTAAGGTCTGGAATGCTCTGCCTGAGAACGTGGTGGAGGCTGGTTCAATTGAAGCATTCAGTAGGGAATAAGATAGTTATATGAAAAGGAAGAATGTGCAGGGTTATGGGGAGAAGCTGGGGGCATGGGACTGAGGGAATTGCTCTTACAGAGAGCCAGAACGGACACAATGGGCCAAATGGCCTCCTCTGCACTGTAATGATTCTGTGAGTATAATGTAGAGAAGTATGAAGTTATGCACTTTGGTCACAAGAATAGAAAAGCAGAATATTTTTTAAAAGGTGTGAAACCTGTAAGTGCCGATGCTCAAAGAGATTTGGGTGTGCTTGTACAAAGAATGCAGAAAGTTAACAGGCAGGTACAACAAGCAATTAGGAAGGCAAATGGCATGTTGGCCTTTCTTCCGCTTTGGCCTCCTTGTCTCGGGAAACATAGAATATAGAACATAGAACAGTACAGCACAGAGACCTGGCCACTGTGGCTTTCCTCTGGTAGGTCGTCCCCCCCAACCGTATCCAAAACGGTATACGTATTATTGAGGGGAACGGCCACAGGGGATCCCTGCACTGTGCGCCAATGGGTAAGCGTCTGGAGGTGGTCAGTGGTTTGTGAAGTAGTGCCTGGAGTAGCTATAAACGCCAATTCTAGAGTGACAGACTCTTCCACAGGTACTGCAGATAAAATTGGTTGTCGGGGCTGTTCCACAGTTGGCTCTCCCCTTGCGCTTCTGTCTTTTTTCCTGCCAACTGCTAAGTCTCTTCAACTCGCCATGCTTTAGCCCCGCCTATATGGTTGCCCGTCAGCTCTGGCGATCACTGGCAACTGACTCCCACGACTTGTGATCAATGTCACAGGACTTCATGTCGTGTTTGCACACTTCTTTAAAGCGGAGACATGGACAGCCGGTGAGTCTGGTACCAGTGACGAGCTCGCTGTACAATGTGTCTTTGGGGATCCTGCCAGCTTCCATGCGGCTCACATGGCCAAGCCATCTCAAGCGCTGCTGGCTTAGTAGGGTGTATATGCTGGAGATGTTGGCTGCCTCGAGGACTTCTGTGTTGGAGATACAGTCCTGCCACCTGATGCCAAGGATTCTCCGGAGGCAGCGAAGATGGAATGAATTGAGACGTCGCTCTTGCCTGACATACGTTGTCCAGGCCTCGCTGCCATAGAGCAAGGTACTGAGGACACAAGCTTGATACACTCAGACGTTTGTGTTCTGTGTCAGTGCGCCATTTTCCCACACTCTCTTGGCCAGTCTGGACATAGCAGAGGAAGCCTTTCCCATGCGCTTGTTTAATTCTGCAACGAGAGACAGGTTACTGGTGATAGTTGAGCCTCAGTAGATGAACTCTTGAACCACTTCCAGAGCGTGGTTGCCGATATTGATGAATGGAGCATTTCTGACGTCCTGTCCCATGATGTTCATTTTCTTGAGGCTGATAGTTAGGCCAAATTCATTGCAGGCAGCCGCAAACCTGTCGATGAGTCTCTGCAGACACTCTTCAGTGTGAGCTGTTAATGCAGCATCGTCAGCAAAGAGGAGTTCCCTGATGAGGACTTTCATTACTTTGGTCTTCGCTCTTAGACGGGCAAGGTTGAACAACCTGCCACCCAATCTTGTGTGGAGGAAAATTCCTTCTTCTGAAGACTTGAACGCATGTGAGAGCAGCAGGGAGAAGAAGATCCCAAACAGAGTAGGTGCGAGAACACAGCCCTGTTTCACGCCACTCAGGATAGGAAAGGGGTCTGATGAGGCGCTGCTATGCTGAATTGTGCCTTTCATATTGTCATGGAATGAGGTGATGATACTTAGTAGCTTTGGTGGGCAACCAATCTTTTCTAGTAGTCTGAAGAGACCACGTCTGCTGACGTGGTCAAAGGCTTTGGTGAGATCAATGAAAGCAACTTAGAGGGGCATCTGTTGTTCACGGCATTTCTCCTGTAGCTGACGAAGGGAGAACAGCATGTCAATGGTGGATCTCTTTGCTCAAAAGCCACACTGTGCCTCAGGGTCGACACGCTCAGCCAGCTTCTGGAGCCTGTTTAAAGCGACACGAGCAAAGACTTTCCCCACTATGCTGAGCAGGGAGATTCCACGGTAGTTGTTGCAGTCACCGCGGTCACCCTCGTTCTTATAGAGGATGATGATATTGGCATCGCGCATGTCCTGAGGTACTGCTCCCTCGTCCCAGCACAGGCAAAGCAGTTCGTGCAGTGCTGAAAGTATAGCAGGCTTGGCACTCGATGATTTCAGGGGTAATGCCGTCCTTCCCAGGGGCTTTTCCACTGGCTAGAGAATCAATGGCATCACTGAGTTCCGATTTTGTTGGCTGTACGTCCAGCTCATCCATGACTGGTAGAGACTGGGCTGCATTGAGGGCAGTCTCAGTGACAACATTCTCCCTGGAGTACAGTTCTAGGTAGTGCTCAATCCAGCGGTCCATTTGCTTGCGTTGGTCAGTGATTGTGTCCCCTGATTTAGATTTGAGGGGGGCGATCTTCTTGATGGTTGGCCCAAAAGCTCTCTTAATGCCATCATACATTCCTCTGATGTTTCCGGTGTCTGAGGCCAGCTGAATATGACTGCATAGGTGTTGCCAGTAGTCATTTGCGCAGCGCCTAGCTGTTCTTTGTGCAGTGCTTTTGGCAGCTTTAAGTGCTACGGATGTTAACTCGCTGGGGGCTTTCTTGTAGATCAGCAGTGCAATGCGCTTAGCGGCTATGACAGATTCCAGCTCTTCAATGTGAGATTGAAACCAGTCTTTTAGAAAATTAGGAAGGCAAATGGCATGTTGGCCTTTATTGCAAGGGAATTGGAGTACAGGAATAAGGAAGTTTTGCTGCAATTGTGCAGGGCTTTGGTGAGACCACACCTGGAATACTGTGTGCAGTTTTGGCCTCCACATTTAAGAAAGGATATACTTGCACTGGAGGCAGTGCAGCAAAGGTTCACTAGATTGGTCCCTGGAATGAGAGGTTTGTCCTATGATGACAGGCTATGTAAATTGGGCCTGTATTCTCTGGAGTTTAGAAGAATGAGAGGTGATATAATTGAAACATATAAGATTCTAAAAGGGCTGGATCGGGTAGACACAGAGATTATTTCTGCTGGTCGGGGAATCTAAAACATGGGGGCACAGTCTCAGGATAAGGGGCTGATCATTCAGGACTGAGATGAGGAGAAATTATTTCACACAAAGGGTTGTGAATCTTTGGAATTCTCTACCTCAGAGATTTGTGGATGCTACATCGTTGAATACATTTAAGGCTGATATAGACAGATTTTTGGTCTCTCATGGAATCAAGATAGATGAAGAGAAGCAGGAAAATGGAATTGAATTCCAAGATCAGCCATAATCGTTTTGAATGGCGAAGCAACCTCGATGGGCCATATGGTGTACTCCTGCTCTGAATTCTAGCGTTCTTGTGTTGTGCGTTCTTTTCTTCTCTAAGGAGAACAACCCCAGCTTCTCCATCAAACTGCCCCATCAGTCTACTCTCGATCATCAGCAAAGTGATGGAAGGTGTCGTCCACAGTGCTATCAAGCAGCACTTACACAGCAGTAACTTGCTCACCAATGCTCAGTTTGGTTTCTGGCAGGGCCATTCATTACAGCCTTGGTCCAAACATGGAAGTGAGGTGTGAGTTAATACCCTTGACATCAAGGCAGCACTTGACTGAGTGTGGCAACAAGGAGCCCTAGCTAAATTGAAATCAATGGGAAAGCAAAATACTGCAGATGCTGGAAATCTGAAATAAAAACAGAAATTGCTGGAAATACTTCGCCGCTCTGGCATCTGTGGAGAGGGTCACTGACCTGAAACATTAGCTCTTGTTTCTCTCTCCACAAATGCTGCCAGACCTGCATTTCCAGCATTTTCTGTTTTTATTTGAAATCAATGGGAATCAAGGGAAAACTCTCCACTAGTTGGAGTCATACCCAGCACAAAGGAAGATGGGTGCCATTGTTGAGGTCAATCATCGCAGTCCCAGGCCATCATTGCAGAAGTTCCTCAGGGTATCGGAGCAGTGGCAGTCAGCAGTGGACCTGGGAGGAATCGGATCCGGAGCGGGACCTGGAGAAATAAAGAGTGGGCTCGAGGCCTTTACCTACCTTAGACCGGAGCAGCGGCAGTCAGCGGGCGGATCCCGAGCAGTCGGCAATCGGTGGGTGGATCCCGAGCAGTCGGCAGTCGGCGGGCGGATCCCGAGCAGTCGGCGGGCGGATCCCGAGCAGTCGGCAGTCGGCGGGCGGATCCCGAGCAGTCGACGGGCGGATCCCGAGCAGTCGGCAGTCGGCGGGCAGATCCTGTGCAGTCGACGGGCGGATCCCGTGCAGTCGGCAGTCGGCAGGCGGATCCCGAGCAGTCGGCAGTCGGCGGGCGGATCCCGAGCAGTCGACGGGCGGATCCCGAGCAGTCGGCAGTCGGCAAGCGGATCCCGAGCAGTCGGCAGTCGGCGGGCGGATCCCGAGCAGTCGACGGGCGGATCCCGAGCAGTCGGCAGTCAGCGGGCAGATCCTGTGCAGTCGACGGGCGGATCCCGTGCAGTCGGCAGTCGGCAGGCGGATCCCGAGCAGTCGGCAGTCGGCGGGCGGATCCCGAGCAGTCGACGGGCGGATCCCGAGCAGTCGGCAGTCGGCAAGCGGATCCCGAGCAGTCGGCAGTCGGCGGGCAGATCCTGTGCAGTCGACGGGCGGATCCCGAGCAGTCGGCAGTCGGCGGGCAGATCCTGTGCAGTCGACGGGCGGATCCCGTGCAGTCGGCAGTCGGCAGGCGGATCCCGAGCAGTCGGCAGTCGGCGGGCGGATCCCGAGCAGTCGACGGGCGGATCCCGAGCAGTCGGCAGTCGGCAAGCGGATCCCGAGCAGTCGGCAGTCGGCGGGCAGATCCCGAGCAGTCGGCGGGTGGATCCCGAGCAGTCAGTGGGCTCTCTCCCTGTGTCGGCACGCGCTGGGTTTCAAAAGAGGAAAATAAAACTACCAGTGACATCACGGGAAATCTGTAAGCTGATTGGTTGGTAAGTATTGCCTGTAAATAGCTTAAAAATCAAAGAAAAACAGTTCTTTTTTAAAATAAAAACCCTCAAATAGCTACCTTGTAAGTGAAACGATTAGTACTGCTAAAGGTTTTTAATTAGTGTAATTTATTAATAATTACTAATTAGAATAGTTTCTGTTTTGGACAGTGTGAGGCTGTGAGTTGTGTGTGAGGGATTTCACTGACAAGGGGAAAGAGGTGTTCTTTTATCTCTTTTCTTTTCTTTTCTGCCTTTTCAGCCTCCACAGTACAGGGGAAGAAGCTGATTGGCAAGTAAATGGTAAGTTATTCCACTTATTAGCATTACGACTTAACTATTGCTAATGTAAGTAATGGCAGGGCAGGTTGGCCAAGTGAAATGTGCCTCCTGTGGCATGTGGGAAGTCATAGATGCACCATGTGTCCTTGACAAACACATCTGCAGGAAGTGTCACCGGCTGCAGAAGCTTGAGCTCCGGGTTTTGGAACTCAAGCACTGGCTGGAGTCTCTGTGGCGCATCCGCGAGGCAGAGAAATAAGTGGGTAGCACATTTCAGGAGGTAGTCACCCCAGAACTTAAGAGAGAATAGGCAGAGAGGGACTGAGTGGCTGCCAGACAGACAAGAAGGTCAAGGCAGGTATTGCAGGCGTCCCCAGCGGGCATCCCACTTCTAACTATTCAGTTCTGAGTACCGATGGGAGAGGGTTCCTCTGCAGAGTGCAGCGAGAGTCATGACCAGAGCACCATGGGTGGCTCAGCTGTGCAGGGAGGGAGGAGAAAAGACATGAGAGCAATAGTGACAGGGGATTCTATAGTTAGGGGAACAGACAGGCATTTCTGTGGTCGCGGACGTGATTCCAGGATGGAATGTTGCCTCACCGGTGCAAGGGTCATGGATATCACCGAGCGGCTACAGAGCATTCTGGAGGGCAAAGGTGCACAGTCAGAGGTCATGGTCCACATTGGTACCAATGATATAGGTAGAAAAAGGGATGAGATCCTACAGGCTGAGTTGGGGTGTTAGGAAAGAGATTAGCAAGCAGGACTTCAAAGGGAGTAATCTCCGGATTACTCCGAAGGCCACGTGCTAGTGAGTATAAAAATAGGAAAATATACCAGATGAATGCGTGTCTGGAGAGATGGTGCAGGAGGGAAGGCTTCAGATTTCTGGGGCATTGGGACTAGTTCTGGGGAAGGTGGGACCTGTACAAGCCAGATGGTCTGCACCCGAAGAGGACTGGGACAAATATCCTTGCAGGAAGGGCGGCACAGTGGCGCAGTGGTTAGCACCGCAGCCTGACAGCTCCAGCGACCTGGGTTCAATTCTGGGTACTGCCTGTGTGGAGTTTGCAAGTTCTCCCTGTGTCTGCGTGGGTTTCCTCCGGGTGCTCCGGTTTCTTCCCACATGCCAAAGACTTGCAGGTTGATAGGTAAATTGGCCATTATCAATTGCCCCCAGTATAGGTAGGTGGTAGGGAAATATAGGGACAGGTGGGGATGTGGTAGGAATATGGAATTAGTGTAGGATTAGTATAAATGGGTGGTTGATGGTCGGCACAGACTCGGTGGGCTGAAGGGCCTGTTTCAGTGCTGTATCTCTAAACTAAACTAATGCTGTCGGGGATGATGTAAGCCAGCTTGGCAGGGAGATGGGAACCTGAGGGCGGTTTCAGATCGGACAATTTCAGGGCAGGGAACAGGAGGCAGAAAATCAATGAGTGACTCCGAAAGACAGAAGAAGCAAAGGTTAAGAAGTGTGCAGCACAGGAATCTGGCAGTATTAAAAATTATTTATTTAAATGCAAGGAGTATAGTAAATAAAACAGATGAGCTGAGGGTACAGATAGACACATGGCAACAAGATATTGTTGCTTTAATGGAAACTTGTCTTAAAGAGGGGCAAGAATGGCAGCTCAACATCCCTGGATATAGAGTTTTCAGGTGGGATAGAGAGGGAGATAAAAAAGGAGGGGGTGTAGCATTATTAGTTAAGGAATCAATAACAGCTTTGAGGAGGGATGATATGCTAAATGAATCATCAAATGAGGCCATATGGATTGAGCTCAGAAATAAAAAAGGGGTAGTCACACTACTAGGAGTGTACTATAGACCCCCAAATAGTGAGAGGGAGATAGAAGAACAAATATGTAGGCAAATTTCTGAGTGCAAAAACTATAGGGCTATAATATTTGGGGATTTCAACTACCCCAATATCAACTGGGATCCAAACAGTGTGAAGGGCACAGAGGAGACAAAATTTTTGAACTCTGTTCAAGAGAACTTTTTTAGCAAGCACATAACAAGCCCAATGAAAGGGGGCTCAATTCTAGATTTAGTTTTCTGTAATGAAGCTGTGCAAGTGGATGAACTAACAGTGGGTGACCATTTTGGAGATAGTGACCATAATACAGTAAGTTTTAGTATAAATCAGTGGCAAACCAGTGGGAGGCATTCAAAAGTGATACACTACAGGCACAGTGTAGGCATGTCCCCACAAAGATAAAAGGTGGTACTGCCAAATCTAGAGCTCCCTGGTTATCTGGAAGCTTACCAAGTTAAAGCAGAAAAAGAAAGCACAGATTTAAGGTGATTAGTAGAGGTATTAGAGGAGACATGAGGAAAAATCTTTTCACTCAGAGGATGGTGGGTGTCTGGAATTCATTGCCAGGAATGGTGGTGGAGGCAGAAACCCTCAATTCTTTAAGAAGGTACCTGAACGTGCACCTGAAGTGCTGTAACCGGCAAGGCTATGGACCAGGTGCTGGAAGGTGGGATTAGATTGGGCAGCTAGTTTTTTCGTCCGGCACAGACACGACGGGCTGAATGGCCTCCTTCTGTGCTGTAATTTTTCTATGGTTCTATGGGTAGTGTCCTGGGTGCAACCATCTTCAGCTACTTCATCAATGACCTTCCTACCATCATAAGGTCAGAAGTGGGGATGTTCACTGATGATTGCACAATGTTCAGTGCTATTTACAACTCCTCAGATACTAAAGCAATCCATGCCCATATGCAGAAAGACCTGGAAAACATTCAGGCTTGGACTGATAAGTGGCAAGTTACATTCACGCAACAGAAGTGCCAGGGTATGACCATCTCCAACAGGAGAGAAACTAACCATCTCCACCATCAACATCCTGGGAGTACCATTGACCAGAAATCAAACTGGACTAGCCATATAATTGCTGTGGCTACAAGAGCAGGTCAGAGGATGGGAATTTTGAGGGAGTAACTCACCTCCTGACTCCCCATAGCCTGACCACCATCGAACAGGCATAAGTCAGGAGGATGGAATCCTCTTTGCTTGCCTGGATAGGTTCAGCTCCAACGTTACTCAAGAAAAAGTTTGACACTATCCAGGACAAAGTTGCCTGCTTGATCAACACCCCATTCACCACCTTAAACATTCACTCTCTCCACCACCAATGCACAGTGGCAGCAATGTGTATTATCTACAAGATGCACTGCAGAAACTCACCAAGGCTCCTTCAACAGCACCTTCCAAACCTAAGTCCTCTATCACCTGGAAGGACAAGGGCTGAAGACACATGAGAACTCTGTTATGACCAGATGAGCAATGTCAAGGGGTCTTTTGCTGTCTTCACCTGGTCTTATTGGAACAGGGTTTAATTTTAAACACACTGTTTTGAGCTCCCCTTTGTGTGAATCCTTGCTCACAGTTTCCAATTATCAGGCAAATAACTGAGCACAAACAGGCTTTCTTTGGTTTAAAGTAGAAAGCGGAAATTTATTAAACCTTAAAACGGTTCATGCCTACAGATATATAACACGTCCATATTATATTGCATGTGCATGCAATATAAACAGGCAAAAATAGGGACATAAAAAAGCAGAAGAAAAGATAAGTAGAACAGTTTGAGGCAGTATCTTGTTACTGATTCTCGAGCTTGCTGTAGTCCTTGATTGAAGATATGGTCTTGTGCTTCGTTGGAGGCCCATATTCATTTTAAAAATACCTCATTCACGCAGGAAATCTTTCTTTTAGTTTCACGTGTTTTCACAAGATTCAATTCCATGAGAAGGGATGAAAGCAGGCAGACAGGAGAGGAGATGTTCTTAGTTCCAGGAGGTCTTTATTCCATGAGCACGTGGTTTTGTTTCCTTTGTTGGGAGTTTAAAATTCAAAAAGCTCTCAGGGTGCTTAGCAGGTTAGTCATGTGACTAGCTCCTTATATAGAACAGTCTCTTCAACATCGGGCGGCACAGTGGCGCAGTGGTTAGCACCGCAGCCTCACAGCTCCAGCGACCCGGGTTCAATTCTGGGTACTGCCTGTGTGGAGTTTGCAAGTTCTCCCTGTGTCTGCGTGGGTTTCCTCCGGGTGCTCCGGTTTCCTCCCACAAGCCAAAGACTTGCAGGTTGTTAGGTAAATTGGCCATTAGCAATTGCCCCTAGTATAGGTAGGTGGTAGGGAAATATAGGGACAGGTGGGGATGTGGTAGGAATATGGAATTAGTGTAGGATTAGTATAAATGGGTGGTTGATGGTCGGCACAGCCTCGGTGGGCCGAAGGGCCTGTTTCAGTGCTGTATCTCTAATCTAATCTAATCCTTTGCTGGAAGTTCAAATCCAACAGCTCCATGTGACTAGAACTGGTTTGACCACTTCTGTGTATTAGAGAAACAGGGACTGGCTCCCTTTGTTTCCACATTATCTTGTATTACGCAAATGTCCTTCCAGTCCGAGATTGCAATTTTTTACGTTTCAATGTTCACGTGGCGAAATAGTGTGTGCCTCAGTCTTGAGGGGTGGGGCTTGCCTGACACCTCTACCCTCAGGGGAATGAAATGAGATTTGAAGAATATGGCGCATTTCATTACAGAGTTTGAGAGAAATATAAGATACAGAAAGAAACCATGCATTTCTCTCACTTATTTCCATTTATTTACCAGTCTTGAAGCTCATTAAGTTGCTCTGTTCTGGGGTGGGGGGGCAGGGTGCTTTAATTTCCCCCTTTTCTTTCTCCAGAAGAGTTAGTGGGAGGGTGATTCATGCAAAGACTTTTGGCTTCAGGGGATGGGTGGTTCCTTTTTCCTCTGACTGTGGGGGAGGAGTCTCTGTTACTCTCCTCTGTGTTCTCTGGGACACTTCTACCTGCAGGTACTTGTGTAGACAACTGCATTTTACGGTGAACCTTCGACTAGGTGAGGCATCACCCTCACAGTTTCCCTGCCCCCTAGAAGGTCTCTCTTGGTCTCTGCAGGTTCCTGTAAATGCTGTTAACAACTCTGTTGGGGTGCTTCAAGAGTCTGCATTCACATAGGAGGATGTGGGGTCTAACTTTTCAAATTTTTCTGGGTTGGTTAACCGGACGGTAGGAGTTTTCATCCGGAATTGTTCCCGGACTTCCTTTAACCGGCCCTCTGGGTCACTTCTTTCCCTTCTCTTTCTAAACTTTTGCCAGCCATGTGCCTGCCTGTCCCCTTTTGTTGTCGGCAGGGGTCCCTTACAGTTCACCAGCCCTCTGCTGGAGGGTCCTTCTAACACCGGTACAGGACTTAGGGATGCAGGTTTCACTGTAGGTTGGGATTTCCCCTCAACCTGGCACATGTGGCAACTCCTGCAGTACTCCACCACATCTTTGTGAAGTTTTGGCCAGTCAAACTGCTGTCTTACGCGGGCTTTAGTCTTTTGCATACCGGCATGTACAGCTACTGTAGTCTCGTGGGCACTTAATATTTCTCCCCAGTACCTCTGTGGCACCACTAACTGGTGAATTACTGCCCACCCCTTGCCCTCAGGTCGGTGGGGAGGACTCCATTTCCTCATCAGTACCTCATTCTTTAAATAGTAGCAATCAGGGACTCCCTCTGCTTCATTTTCAGACTGGGCAGCCTGTGCTAACCCTCACCCAGGGAAAATTCATTTAATTCATTCCCTGGGTCTCTTAACTTTCCAACGAAAGTCTCGGCCAGGCAGACCTCATGGTCATTTATCTGCAGTGTCAATGCAGTCTCCTCTGGGGGAGCTGGTTTGATCATGGCCTACACTACACATTCAGTCTCCTGCCACCGCCCTGTCTCTCTGACCTCCTGCGGTCTTTCTTTCACTACTGGGGGGGCTACCACCTTCACCCCTGTCAAATCATTATCTCGGAGCAGGTCAACCCCGTCCACAAGCAAACTAGGGACAATCCCTACGGTCACCGGTCCCGAAACTAGGTCACACTCCAGGTACACCCGGTGTACAGATACAGGCATACACTGCCCTCCAATACCATTCACCACCATTTTGGTGTTCACTGCACTCTCTAGGGGAAAGGTCAGGCCTTTTCCCAGTAAAAAGGGTTCCGGTGGCCCCCGTGTCCTGGAGAATCACTATGGGCTTGCTTGCTCCACTCGAGAGGTATGGGTTACTTTTCCTTCAGATACAAAACCCTGAGAACCTTCAGGACTCCTATTAACTTTTCCTGCACTGGCCGTGGTAAGCTTCCTGGGTTGCACCCTTACTGTCGTCAAAGCCACAGCCCGTTCCGTGTTTTCCATCAGGCCCTCACCTTCATTGAGCGGGTGTGCCCTAATTAACCCTACCGATTTCCCCTTTAATTTCCAGCAGTCAGATTTTAAATACCCTGCCTTATTACAATGGGAGCACACAGGTCTCTGGGTATCACCCTTGCTCACAGCACCTTCCTTTTTGGCTGGAGGAGAACCCCCTGTGTCTCCTGCTTTCCTTTCTCTTCCAGGACTGCCTGGACTTCTATTACCTTCCCATCCTTTGTCCTTTTCAGATTTGAGGGAATGATCAGGAAAGGTTCTCACCTGGGAAACCGACTTATAAATTAAAGCAAACTCATCAGCCAGAATGGCTGCTTGCCAGGCTCCCTGAACCCATGCGTTTTTATTAAGAATGGGAGAGAGTTTTTAAATTCCTCTAACAGGATTACTTCTCTGAGAGTCTCATAACTGAGTTGTATTTTTAAAACCCTCAGCCACTGGTCAAAAGCCAGCTGCTTGCTTCTTTCAAACTCCAGATTGGTTTGATTGGCTT
This sequence comes from Heterodontus francisci, assembly GCF_036365525.1. NCBI lineage: Eukaryota > Metazoa > Chordata > Chondrichthyes > Heterodontiformes > Heterodontidae > Heterodontus > Heterodontus francisci. The sequence continues at coordinate 26,768,467 of NC_090371.1, read as the reverse complement.
GCTTTTTGAGGGTTCTAAACTTTTGGCGGTAGGCCTAGGGCACTAATTCATATGCCCCAAGGATAGCATTTTTGGTTAGTTCATAGTTTGATGAACTCTCATCTGGCAGCGAGGAAAAGACCTCATAGTTTGTTTTGCAGTAAAAGAGATCAGGTCTCAGCTGGCCATTTTAGCTGCCTTGCCAGTATCTCGAAGGACACGAAAAACGCTTCCACATCTTCCTCATTGAATTTTGAAATCAATTGGGCGAGTTTTAGCAATCTTGTACCCAGCCCTGAATTTGGATCCTTCATATTGGCCATGCTTTCACTAGGGTTACTCGTCGCCCCTAGATAGCTCAAGCTGCTGTTATTCTCTTTCTTCACATTCTTTCTGGAATTTTCTTTCTCTCTCTCTCTCTCTCTTGTTCCTTCTCCTGTCTTTGTTTTTTTCACATTCCATTTGGAAGGCTCTTTCTTTCTCCCTCTCCAGCCTCTCTCTCTTTTTCCTCGAATTCAAGTTTCCTTTGTTCCAATTATATCTTTGCTTGCAGTACCCTGTCTGGGTCTACTTCAAACACTGCTTTTGCTTCATCAGATACAAGGGAAAAATGGCTGGCCACTAGCCTTAGGAGTTCAGACTTCCTAGCCTTGCCACATACAGTGCTCTCACACTGCTCAGCCATTTTTCTCAACCCCCTCCACAGACAGTGCTTTTAACTGATCCCAAGTTACTTCACCTTGGCTTGGAGAGCTACTTGCTTCAGTTGCAGACATGTTAGTGTGCAATCACACACAACCACAAGAAAACCTGTATTCATTGGGAACAATCTGACTTCCCAGTTCAATTTTCACTCGTTTGTCTAAGGGTAACAATCTGAACACTAGCCCCCAATTTCTGTTATGACCAGGCGAGCAATGTCTAGGGATCTTTGGCTGTTTTTACCTCATCTTATTATAACAGGGTTTAATTTTCAAACACCGTGTCTTTTGAGCTCCCCTTTGTGTGAATCCTTGTTCACAGTTTCCAATTATCAGGCAAATAACTGAGCACAAACAGGCTTTCTTTGGTTTAAAGCAGAAAGAGGAAATTTATTGAACCTTAAATTTAAACTCTATTACGGTTCACACCTACGGATATACGACGTGCCCATGTTAGTATGCACACACGATATAAACATACAAAAATAGGGACAGAAAACAGCAGAAGATAAGTAGATAAGTAGAAGTTTGAGGCAGTAGCTTGTTACTGATTCTAGAGCTTGCTTTAGTCCTTGATTGAAGATATAGTCTTGCATTTTGTTGGGGCCCAGTATTTGTCTTAAAAGACCTTGTTCTTTCTCTCTTTTAGTTTCACGTGTTTTCACAAGATTCAGTTGCATGAGAAGGGATGAAAGCAGGCAGACAGGAGAGGAGATGTTCTCAGTTCCAGGAGAGGTCTTTACTCCATGAGCATATGGCTTTGTCTCCTTTGTTGGGAGTTTAAAATTCATAAAGCTCCCAGGGTGCTCAGCAGGTTAGTCATGTGACTAGCTCCTTATATGGAACAGTCTCTTCAACATCCTTTGCTGGAAGTTCAAATCCTCCAGCTCCATGTGACTAGACATGTGACTAGAACTGGTTTGACCACTTCTGTGTATTAGAGAAACAGGGACTGGCTCCCTATGTTTCCACATTGTCTTGTACCTTCACCTTTACTGGAACATGTTGGCCCTGAACTTTCACTATTTCCTTTTTGATTGACTCCCTCTGGTCTGACGTCGACTTTCCTATAAGTAGCTGCTCCCAGTCCACTTTGGCCGAATCCTGTTTAATCATATTGAAATTGTCCTTCCCCCAGTTCAGTACTTTTATTTCCAGTCCATCTTTGTCCTTTTCCACAACTACCTTAAATCTTACAGAGTTATGGTCACTATCCCCGAAATGCTCCCCCACTGACACTTCTACCACTTGACTGGCTTCATTCCCTAGGATTAGGTCCAGTACTGCCCCTTCTCTTGTAGGACTTTCTACGTGCTGGCTCAAAAAGCTCTCCTTGTTGCACTTTAAGGATTCCACTCACTTTAAGCCTTTTGCACTAAGACTATCCCAGTTGACATTGGGGAAGTTGAAATCCCCTACTATTATTACCCTATTATTTTCACACCTCTGAGATTTGCCTACATATCTGCTCCTCTATCTCTGCCTGACTGTTTGGAGGTCTACAGTACACACCCAGCCAAGTGATTGCCCCCTCTTTGTTTCTAAGTTTTATCCATATGGCCTCATTTGAGGAACTTTCTAAGTTATCAACCCTCCTTACTGCAGTAATTGACTCCTTGATCAATAGTGCAATGCCACCTCCTCTTTTACGTCCACCACCCACCGCAACCCCCCCACCCCTCCATCCCCCACCCTGGTCACGCCTGAAGATTCTATATCCTGGAATATTGAGCTGCCAGTCCTGCCCTTCCCTCAAGCATGTCTCTGTAATAGCAATAATGCCCTCAATTCATCTGCCTTACTTGTACGACTCCTTGTGTTAAAATAGATACAATCCAACCTTGCATTATTCGCTTGTGCCTTAACAGGTCTATATTTGCTCGGCCTTCCAGACTGACTTTGTTTCTCTTCTACATTTGGCTGTGCATCACTGTACCTCCACTCTGTATCCCATCCCCTTGCCAAATTAGTTTAAACCCCACCCCCCAACAACTCTAGCAAACCTCCCAGCAAGGATGTTGGTCCTATTCCGGTTTAGGTGCAACCTGTCCGACTTGTACAGGTCCCACCTTCGACAGAAACAGACCCAGTGATCCAGGAAACTAAAGCCCTCTCTCCTGCACCATCTCTTCAGCCACGCATTCATCTGCTCTATCCTCCTATTCCTATACTCACTAGCACGTGGCACCGGGAGTAATCCAGAGATTACAACCTTTGAGGTCCTGCTTTTTTTCTGCTACCTAGCTCCCTAAATTCTTGTTGCAGGACCTCATCCCTCTTTCTACCTATGTCATTGGTACCAATGTGAATCACGACCCCTTCAGAATGTTCTGCAGTTGCTCCGTGACATCCTTGACCAGGGAGGCAACATGCCATCCTGGAGTCATGTTTGTGGCCACAGAAACGCCTATCTGTACCCCTTGCAATAGAATCTCCTATCGCTATAGCTCTCCCACTCTTTTTCCTGCCCTCCTGTGCAGCTGAGCACCCATGGTGCCACAGACTTGGCTCTTGCTGCATTCCCCTGAGAAGCTATCTCCTCCAACAGTATCCAAAGCAGAAAATTTGTTAGATAGGGAGATGGACCCAGGGGACTCCTGCACTACCTGCCTCATTCTCCTACTCTGCCTGATGGTCACCTATTCCCTTTCTACCTGAGCAGTCTTTACCTGCGGTGTGACCACCTCCCTGTATGTGCTATCCACGATGATCTCAGCCTCACGGATGCTCCACAGTGTCCCCAGCTGCTGCTCCAGATCTGAAATGCAGATTTCGATTAGCTGCAGCTGGAGACACTTCCTGCACACGTGCTCACGCTGGACACTGGAATTATCCCTGACTTCCCACATTGCACAGGAGCAGCACTCCACACTGCCGAGCTGCCCTGCCATGACTTACCCTTAATTTACTCATTTAAATTACTCAAAAATTAGAGATTATTTACACTAGGGACCTTGATTCCCTAAAGAAAATCTACATACAATATAAAAAAAACTGTAGACCTTACCTTTCTCTTTACTTTAGTTACTAACCCAGCTTACCTGTATACCCACCCTGGCAATTCTCTGTTTCCCTGTTCACTGTGCTGACTGTGACATCACTCTAATCTCACTTTTCAATTTTCCCCCGGCTCTGCTCCCATCGTGTTTTCTCTCTCTCTCTGGTCTCCAACTCTGTTCCTTTTTGACGCACTTTTTAAAAGCTCTGCTCCCATCGTGTTTTCTCTCTCTCTCTGGTCTCCAACTCTGTTCCTTTTTGACGCACTTTTTAAAGCTCTGCTCCCTTTATCTTACCCTGTATGCATCTAGATAACCAGGGGGCTCCAGATTTGGCAGTACCACCCTTTTTCTTTGTGGGGACATAGCTACACTGTGCCTGTAGAATCTCGCTTTTGAACACCTCCCACTGGTTTGCCACTGATTTTCCTTCTATCCAGTCCACTTTTGCCAGATCACCTCTCAGCTTCGTAAAATTTGCCTTCCCTCAATTTAGAACTTTTACTCCTGTTCTATCCTTGTCTTTTTCTATAATAATGCTAAAACTAACTGTTATATGGTCACTATCTCCAAAATTGCCACCCACTGCTACTTGCCCAGCTTCATTACCGAAGACTAAATCTAGAATTGCACCCCCTCTCGTTGGGCTTGTTATGTGTTGGCTAAAAAAGTTCTCTTGAATGCAGTTCAAGAATTTGTGCCCTCTGTTACCTTCACATTGTTATATCTATATCTGCATATCTAAAGAGGACTGGAAGATTATGGTCAGTAATTCGATGATTTCCACCCTCACTTCCCTTAGCATCACCAAACGCATCTCATGCAGTCCTGGTGACTTACCAACTTTAAGTACAGCCAGCCTTTCTAATTCCTTCTCTTTAGCAATTTTTAGCCCATCCAGTGTCTCAACTACTTTGTTTTTCACTATGACTTTGGCAGCTTCTTCTTCCTTGATAAAGACAGATGCAAAGTATTCATTTGATACCTCAGCTATGCCCTCTGCCTCCATGAATTGATCTCATGTTCATCGCATCCCTCCTCTAACTACTCTTTTACAATTTATATGCCTATAGAAGACTTTTGGATTCCTTTTTATGGTATCTACCAATCTCTTTTTATACTCTCTCTTTGCTTCTATTTCTTTTTTCACTTTGCTCTGAACTTCCTATATTCAGCCTGGTTCTCACTTGTATTACCAACCTGACATCTGTCATATACCCTCTTTTTCTGCTTCATCTTACTTTCCATCTCTTTGGTCATCCAGAGAGCTCTGCCTTTGGTTGCCCGACCTTCTCCCCTTATGGGAATGTATCTCGAATGTACCCAAACCATCTCCTCTTTAAAGGCAGCCCATTGTTTTATTACACTTTTGCCAACCAAAGTTTGATTCCAAATGGTCACCATGACTGAAATTGACCTTTTTAATCCAGATTTTTTTAAGGAACTGAATTTAAATTCCCCAGCTTTCCCGGTGTAATTTGAGCTCATGTCTCCATGTTATATTCCAGTAAGCCAGGTGGTGAAGGGTAGAACTGGAGCCAATCATTAGACACTTTTATAAGCTTTTATTTGCAGAGATACACATTAGAAATATGCACCTCCTAACCCCACAATGACAGTTTGAGTCTGTTCCCACTTATAGGAGCCCAAGTGAATCCCCAGTTAATGTCCACAAGCTGCAAACAATTAAACATAATGAATATACAATTCACATCCAGGCCTCCGGACTACTAGTGCAGTAACATTACCACTATATTACCATTCCCTACTGGACTTGCCAAACTCCAGACAACTAGGTTCAGATTGTCAACAGCCAAGGCTTAGGGACTCCCAAGTATGTGCAACAGCACTGCTGTGGTTTAATGAGCAAAGCTAACACTCAGGATCTGATGAGCCTCCTGTTGCCTGGTAAGCAAGGGCCACCCAACCCATCAGGGCACTGACTTGCAGGGTTTTCAGTAACCAAATAGGAGAAATTGCCAACTCCCAAATACAGGTCAAAGTTTACAGAGCCCATTAATGAACCAATCAACACTGCTCTGAAATATTGCAGATCTATTTAGGGGGCCAGTTAAATTTAAAAACATTAGTTCAGACATTGGACTGCTGAGTACATCAGGAAGGGGTTTTAATCGCGGGTTGGTAACCAGACAACACAATTTAAGGTTACTGGCAAAAGAACCAGAGGAGAGATGAGATTTTTTTTTTCCAAAATGCAGCGAGTTACTATGATATGGGGCAATCTAACTAACGCACATTTCATTTTAGGTCCACTAAATCTCCAGGCACTTTGCCATACTATTGATAAAATGGGTCACAAATGAATCTGCCACCGAGATCAAAAAAAAACTTGCATTTATACAGCATCTTTCACGACCAAAGCACTTTACAGCCAATGAAGTACTGTTGTAGTGTAGGAAACATGGCAACCAATTTACGTACAACAAATTCACACAAACAGCAATTGATAATGCCCAGATAATCTGTTTTTTTATGATACTGGTTGAAGGATAAATATTGGCCATTACACCGAGGATAACTCTTCTACTCTTCACCGACATTTTGCCATGGGATTTCTTTTACCTCCACCCGAGAGGGCAAATGAGGCCTCGGCTTAACATCTCATCTGAAAGACGGCACCTCTGACAGCACTGCATTCCCTCATTACTGCACTGGAAGGGTCAGCCTAGATTTTTGTGCTCAAGTCCCAGAGTGGGACTTGAAACCACAACCTTCTGATTCATTAAAGCACAAAAGTTAAAACAGTATGACTTAGCAGAATCAAGCCAGGAAACTGATTTATAGATTTTTGGAATTAAAACGGTATTAATTGAGCCATAGAGCCTTTGCAAGCATTCAAAACAAAACCCTTTTACAAGTGCATGCCTTCAAGTTACAAGCATTAAGGAAGATGACCAAGTAGCTGACTTCTCACTATCAGCTGAGAGGAACTGCATCTTGTGAGCCAGAATACAGTGGCCTCAATCCAGTAAACAGTAGCTTTCTTTCTTTCTCTCTCTCACTCACTTCCTCCCCCTCCTTTTCTTACAAAACATTTGGCTTACAATCAGATATCATTAACAAAGAAAAAGTATTCAAAATTAATACAAATTTACTGGCTGTTGTGATTTAAACCTGTTCTTTCCAATGTAGACTTTTTAAACAAGAAGCACAAGGCTAGATTTTAGTTCCAGTGACAATTTGAGCTTCTCTACAAGATGTAACTGCTATTTCTCATTTGTTAAAAAAGAATAAGCATACTCACCTGGTAGATTGTCGTTTCACTGCTACAAGCGTAATCCAACCTGCAGCTGATCCTATGTAGCTAATTCATCCTACCTTAAATCTCCTGTGACGTAGGCAACTGGCCCCACGTACACAAGGCCCTAGTGCCTGCCAGGTTCACTTTCCCTTTCTGCTCTTCTCTTTAATCAATTAGAATCATAGAATGGTTACAGCACAGGAGGAGGCCATTCAGCCTGTTGCGCCTGTGCAGGCTCTCTGCAAGAACAACTCAGCTAGTCCCACTCCCCTGTCCTTTCCCTGTAGCACTGCGAACTTTTTCTCTTCAGGTGCTTATCCAATTCCCTTTTGATAGCTACAATTAAATCTGCCTCCACCACACTCTCAGGCAGCGCACTCTGGAGCCTAACTATTCGCTGTGTAAAAAAGTTTTTCCTCAAGTCACCATTGATTAATTCGGATCATTAATCCTTAATGAGAAACCCTTAAGTGTCCCTTTTTAAAGGGGCACAAATGATGAGCTCCAAATTATAATAAAGCTAGCATTAAAAAAACAGCTTTCCAAATTATAATTTTGTCCCCTCACTTTCTGATTGAGATTGTTCCGCATACACAGCTCAAACCTATTTCCGTCCTTCTCAGCTTTGGCCAATTGCAGCACACAAAGTCCAGGTCATTGGCTTCAATAAAACCCGGGACAGGAAGTCCTGTGGGAGGGGTGGGGCTGCTGGCGACTGGTGGATGTATTCCTGGAGATTCTATCAAATGACTTCTTGTCTTGCACCGCCCTGCCCCATAGTCCAGCCATTGGTCACTAGACTGGTTCAGCCTCACAGCTCACCCTCTTCCCGTGCCAACTAGGAAGCAAATAGATTCTTCCATACCCAATTTTTTTTCTTATTCATTTATGGGATGTGGACATCACTGTCTAGGTCAACATTTGTTGCTCATCCCTAATTGCCTTTGAACTGAGTGGCTTGCTAAGAGTTAACCACATTGCTGTGGGCCTGGAGTCACATGTAGGCCAGACCAGGTAAGGAGAGCAGATTTCCTTCCCTAAAGAACATTAGTTGGATGATTGTTAACTGTTAATCAAATAGCCTATTCTCTCTCTTATCCAATATTTTTACCAATAATAAATGAGAGTGATCAACACATTAGAAATAAACTCAAGGGCCTGAGAATCTTTCTCCTGGGTTTTGCTGACACAGTGTCTAGGAGATTAAACTTTAGATCACAAGACTTGAAGCAGATGGTGATCAGTCCAAAACGCCAAATGTCCAGCCTTTGGCCCTTCATTCACCACAACATTTCTGAAGCTAACGACCTGTGCAAGCACACCTTCACCTCCAACTATGATTCCCTAATCCCCTTTGAAACCATCACTCTCTCTCACCCCGGTCACTCCTCTTGAAACGGCCCTCATCTCCACACCCTTAAGTACAAGGGACGCGGACTTAAATGTATCTGGCAGACTAACTGTTTAGCCATTCACTGCCGATCTGGCTGGACCACATAAAACGCCATCTGGCCCTGCCCTCATCTGCTAACACCACTCTATAGGTCTTGCACTTCTTTGTGATTTCTCTGAAAATTTGATCCTCTATATCATTCACATTGTTCCAGCTTTCCAGGCAATGACCATCTGCAACAGGAGAGAATTTAACCATCTCCCCTTGACATTTAACGGCATTACCATTGCTGAATCCCCCACTATCAACATTCTAGGGGTTATCAATGACCAGAACCTTAACTACATATAAATACTGTGGCTGCAAGAGCAGGTCAGAGGCTGGGAATTCTGCAGCGAGTAACTCACCCCCTGACTCCCCAATGCCTGTCCACCATCTACAAGGCACAAGTCAGGAGTTTGATGGAATACTCTCCACTTGCCTGGATGGATGCAGCTCCAACAACATTCAAGAAGCTCGGCACCATCCAGGACAAAGCAACCCACTTGATTGGCGCCCAATCTACTACCTCTTAAGCATTCACTCCCTCATCTCATGCGCCCCCTTTCCAGACTAAAAGGCCCATGTTTCTCAACTTTTTTCTCATAGCTCATATACCACACATTAGGACTTTTTGGCACTGCCTCCCTTCTTTCCTAGTGATCAGAACTGGATGCAGCATTCAAGGTGCTGTCAAGAAAACATGCTATGCTGAATAAGGACTTTTTTAATTCATCGGTTGGAACCCTACATTTAACTTTTAAAATAGCTGACAGCCAGGATGGCCACCACAATTTGCATTGAAATACCTCACATTCCAGGACATCGAATTGGAGACAATTGACTAACAAGGCTCCCATCCAGGACAATGGCTTGGATAGCCAAGTAGATTATCCAGTATTAACCTCGTTAGCGGGACATTCAAAGCCATCTTGAAGCATTCACTATTGCAGACGTACCTCTAGGGGGTAAACACTGACAATACAACCTGAGAGAGATTTGGGTTTTAGACTTTGGCCCTCATTTCAAAAATGGTATTGAGAAAACTATGTGACAGTCTCCCCAGGCTGTGTAAAACTTGGAATTTTGTTACGCACAGCAGACAAGCTTTGTGTGCTAACCAGACAGGACCCCAGTGGGGCTGTGTGTATGTGTATGTGTGTGTGTGTGTGTCTCTCTCTCTCTCTCCAGATAACAGTGCAAGTTCGGAATCTGTCTACCTGCAGAACATCCAAGTCCTCCATTGCTACAGACAGAGACTTCGGTGCAAAAGGCCACCTACATCACTGTCTCCAAGAAAAACCTGAACCAGGTGGGCAGCTGCAAAGTGCACTTCTACCAGCCAGAGACTTCGCAACCATTACTTTAGCTGGAAGACAACTGAATTAGCAGACCCCACAGACTGTGTATTACTTTTACTTGTTCTGGACTCTAATCCAAAGCAAACGATTCCTCATCACTCCGTAACATATATATATATGTGTGTGTGTGTGAGAGAGAGAGAGAAGTTGGAGCATATTTTTTATGAATTTATTTAGATTGGGTTTAGATTTTAAATGCAATAAACTAACCTCTTTCTTGTTTCAACTCAAGAAAACCTGTCTGATCGGTTCTTTCATGATCACAACAAAGGTAAAGAATTAAACACTCATTGAATTGGTAAGCACATCCATTGTTTAAAAAGGAATAAACCCTATTCCGGTCAAACAATGAGAAAGACAAGAGGGGAGCCTCACGACCCTTCTCACCTGATTGTAACAGTGCCCTGTAAAGTTTGATCATTACTTCTTCTTATATTCCATTGTTTTGGAGATGTAGTTCAGCATGCTATTGGCTTTATTGATTGCAGCTCTGCATTGGTTATACATCTTTAGCCTTGATTCTACTCAGGCTCCTTTTACTTCATCCGTAGGTATTTGAACATAATTCATGGAGCATGTGTGTTGTCCATTTTTTCCTTCACATTTGTCTGCATTAAATTTCATGTCCCATTGTTCTGCCCACTTATGTTTCTTGTCCAATCATTCTGTAATTTCTGAGCTGCCTCTTCCAATTCCTCAGTCCCCCCGTTTGATGTCAAATGTGTCCAATTTGCAGTTAGTTTTTGAAACCAGGAGGTCATGTATGTAAATTAGAGGCAGTGGAAGTTCCAGCACTGAACCCTGAGCCACCACACTCAGCACTGCCCACCTCACTTTGATGTAACTCCTCTATTGGTTGTGCATTTTAGACAGCTTCTGATCCATTCCCAGGCTTTATCCTCACTTCCCACAATTAATTAATTAACAGTCTTTCATGTGGAACTCTACAAAAGCCTCTTGGAAGTGAAGGTGCACTGCATCATAGAGTTAATCATAGTCAAGCAATAACATAATTGAAGGCCATGGGATGAAGCTTTGTTAGGACAATTAAAGGGCAAGCGATTAAAGGGATAATGGCAGCATAGATGTCAAATTAACTAAGGGTCAGAAGGGAGAGATTAGTGATGAATTGGTGCTTTCAGACTGGAAGGAAGGATACAGTGGTGCTCCCCAGGGGTTGATATTAGGACCACTGCACTTTTTGATATATATCAATGACCTGGACATGGTTATACATGCATACAGGTATACAGGCATAATTTCAAAGTTTGCAGATGATACGAAAATTGGCAGTGTAGCAAACAATGAGGCAGACAGTAACAAGATGACACAAAAACAGAAAGTGATTGAAATATTCAGTACATCTGACAGCATCTGTGGAGAGAGAAACAGAGTAAATGTTTCTTAAGAATGATTGGGGTGAGGGTGCAGGGATGTTGGTGGGCAACCAATCTGCTCCCAGGAGGCAGGTTATTCATTTAAATATTATAGCAACTCTGTATGTCTCTGATTTTACACCTTCCAGGTTTAACCCTGGATTTCGCAGGCCTCACCTCCTGAAACCTGACAACTAAAGGGAGGTGAGGACTGCTGCGTGGAAGAGGTAAGTGCTTTTATAGCACTGCTCGTGAGCCAAGAGGAGCAGGAATTCTTCCCCCGACCCCACCCCCCAAAACTAAGATGCTTCCCTCCACTAAGACCCACTGACCCGTTCCAGGATGACTGACAATCCCCCTCTGAATCGCTGAGCCACTCTCCCGGATCACTAATCTCCCTCTCCTCCCAATCAGACCGCACCCCCCCCCCCCACCACCCCCCAAAAAAAAGAGTAAAGAAAGACTTGCAGTTATATAGCACTTTCCATCACACTCCTGACTTGTGCCTTGTAAATGGTGGACAGGCTTTGGGGGTCAGGAGGTGAGTTGCTTGCCGCAGGATTCCTAGCCTCTGACCTGCTCTTGTAGCTACAGTATTTATATGGCTACTGCAGTTCAGATTCTGGTCAATGGTAACCCCCAGGATGTTGATAGTGGGGGATTCAGTGATTGTAATGCCATTGAATTTCAAGTGGAGATGGTTAAATTCTCTCTTGTTGGAGATGGTCATTGCCTGACACTTGTGTGACACGAATGTTACTTGCCACTTATCAGCCCAAGCCTGGATATTGTCCGGGTCATGCTGCATTTCTGCATGGACTGCTTCAGTATCTGAGGAGTCATGAATGGTGCTGAACATTGTCCAATCATCAGCGAACATCCCCACTTCTGAACTTATGATTGAAGGAAGGTCATTGATGAAGCAGCTGAAGATGGTTGGGCCTAGGAGTGATGCCATTCAGGCAAAAAATTGTCCCAACCACCTTTCAGACACTAATGAACCAAGTGGTAGCCAGTGTTCCTAACTGTGTGGTTTACCTTGATGATGTGTTGGTCTATAGTGACACTTGGAAGGACCACTTGGAACAACTGGGGGGCTCTGTTTGGAAGGTTGCATTTTGGTGATAAACTTAGTGGAAAAAATTAAAAACCAGAATGACAAATTATTCCAATGGAGTTTACTATTACAACCTTATCACTTAAAGATTATCCACATTGTGGGCAAAAATAATGTTATTGCAGATGCTTTACCGAGAATCTAACTTTGTTTTGATTTATCTGAATGAAAAGATGGTACAGAGCAGAATTTTATTAACTACAAGAAAAGAGTGAATGAGTATGAGTGTGAAAATGTGTTTTAAAATTTTTGATCTTTGATTTTTCCCACACTTTGTAATGAAAATGGCATTTCATTCCTCCAAGGGTGGAGGTGTTATGAAAGTGCTTGTGTTTTTTGTTTAAAATATTCTTTGAGGAATTCATATTCAAACTGAAAAAATGTTGGACTAGTTTTTTCTAACAGGGTCATCAAGAGGACACTGAAAAAACTTGTTTGGCAACAACATTTACTGGTTGTCACATGACTCAAGTTAAAATAGAACAGAAACCCTGGTAACTGAAGGTATGTGCAGAGAAGTGACAGTCAGAAGGTGGACTTTTTGTTTCCGGTTGCACTTTTGAATTGTTTGAATCTGGGAATGAACTGTTTAAAAGTGGTTGGATTTTAAAAAATGAAACTGAAGAACAGAAACCCAGGTCAGCCCGGCCTGTTCCATCTCTTTAAAAAGCCTGCTGAAGAAGTGTCACGGAGGAAGAGACCAGATTCTTGCTGAATGTTTCAAGAGTCAAGCCTGCAGAAGAAGGAAATAATTCCCAAGGAAGAAGACCACAACCCAGCTCAGCTTTCTAGCACCTCTCTAAAAGACCTTGAGAAGTCCACTGTGTTAACTCATCTCATCTCTAGTCTTTGAAGAAAAGCCTGCTAAATTAATTCTCAACACCGCCTGAAAAGAACTGTTGTAAAAGATCCCAGTGACCCATCTATGTGTACTCGGAGGCTAGACTGTATGCCAGTTTTGGAAGACAACATATCTCATCTTTTTTTTTACTTCAAGAATGAGCAAGTATTCAGACCAAATGATCTTTTTTTGTGTGTAACAGAACTCTGAACAAAAATCCCTTTTATTTTTCCAGTTAACCGGTGCCTGTGTGTGTGAGTTTGAGGGGATAAGGTAAAAAGGGAACTTTAAAATTTCAATCTGTGTGTTTATGCTTTACTTCATTACTGGTTAAGACTTGTTTCTTTAAACTTTCTGTCTGAAACTGAATGACTGTATGGGACCCCCAACATTTTGTTGATGGTGAGGCAGCCCCCCCCCCCCTCCTCTGCCAAGAAAGGAGGCAGTTATGTTAAACTTATATAGAACCTTGGTTAGACCACATTTGGAGTGAAGAGTACAGTTCTGGTCTCCATATTATAAAAAGGATATAGAGGCACTGGAAAAAGTTCACAAAAGATTTATAAGGATGTTTTATAAGTTTATAACTAGCTGGAAAGACTGACCAGGCTAATCCTCTTTTCTCTAGAAAAGAGAAAACTGAGAGGTAATCTGATGGAGGTTTTTAAAATTCTGAAGGGGTTCGCTATAAGATGGTTCCATTTTTGGGGGAGTCCAAAATTAAGGATCACAACTCTAAGACGATCACTAATAAATCCACTAAGGAATTCAGGAGCAACCTCTTCACTCAGAGAGAGTGGTGATTATGTGGAACTTGTTACCACATGAGGTGAATAGCATTGATGCATTTAAGGGGAAGCTGGATGAGGGAGAAAGGAACAGAAGGATATACTGATTGGATGAGATGAAGAGGGGTATGAGGAAGCTCATGTAGAGAAGAAACACTGGATTAGAATAGTTGTGTCAAATGACCTGTTTCTGTGCTGTAAATGCTATGTAATGTAATTCTGTGTAAGGCATCCAGAGAATAGAAGATAACTTGTAATCTACTGGGTGTCAGCGAGTATGCATTGTTGTAACTTCTAGTAAATATATATGTACACATATATGTGTTTTTTGGAGATGTTGATTCCCTCTGCATCTACAAAGTTGCAAAGCTTCAAAGTATTTACAGCACAGAAATAGACCATTCAGCCCAACAGCTCGATGCTGGTATTTGTGCTGCACACGAACCTCCTCCCAGTGCTCTTCATCTAACCTCATCAACATATCCTTCCATTCCTTTCTTCCTCATGCACTTTTCTAGTTTCCCTTTAAATGCCTCTATGCTGTTTGCTTCAACCACTCGCTGTCACTCTCACCACCCTTTAGGTGAAGAATTTTCTCCTGGATTTCCTATTGGATCGAATAGTGACTACCTTATATTGATGATCCCCAGTTCTGGTCTCCTCCCTTTGTCTACCCTATAAAACTCTCTCAAAATCTTATTAGGTCACCCCTCAGTTGTCTCTTGGGAATCAAGCTCCAGCATGTTCTATCTTTCTTGTTAGGTATAACCTCTCAGTTCTGGTATTATTCTAGTAAACCTTTTTTGCCTCTATATCCTTTCTATAATAAGGAGACCAGGGTCGAGAAATTCATCTTGGACAATGGTGCAAAATGGTTGTTATTGGGTCAGCCATCCGTTATACTCAGTTTCATTGCAGTCAATGGAATTAAATAACAGGCATGGTGTGTAAACGGCAACAGATCAGATACTCACTGTTTTGCTCCACCATCCGAGAGGAATTTCTAGCCTCAGAATTGTCCTCTGTACTCCAAGTGTGCTCTAATCAAGATTCTATACAGGTTTGACATAGCAGGCTGAATTTTCGCTTTGGGGGCGGGAAACAGCAGTCGGGACTGCTTCTGGGTCCTGAACCTGCTCCCCAAAGGAAAAACTAACGTGAGATTTTCACAGAGGTATCCCCCCTTATTTGGCATAGAGACAGGATCCCTGTCCAATTAAAGGCAACAGGCAGGCTCTTGAAGCTGGAGGGCCTTCCAACTTGAGAGGGCCAGCAGGCTGCAGTAAAGGATCAGTAACTGAGAGGGTGCTTCAACATGGAAGCTTCCTTTCAGCAATGTTTTAAAAAATTCAAATAAAAATAAAAACAGAAAAAGCAGCCAGGCCACCACTGTAGCAGGGGTGGTGGGGTGGGGGTGGTGGTGGGTTGGTGAGTGGTGTGTGATTGGTGGTGGGGGGCATGCGAGGAGGGGGGATGGAAGTTCCTCTACATGGAGGCCTTTGGCTGCGCCCGCAACCAGGCAGACAGGAAGGGCCTGTAGGCCTGCTTGGAACCCTGGCACCCTGGCATGCCACTGGGTGCCCACATCCAGGCAGTTGAACTGCACCCTCCCTTCTGCCACCCCCCATCATGTCAGGAAACTGGAGGTGACTGGAAAATCCCAGTCAGCCTCCTTAACCCCTGGTTAACAAAGCGCTTAGTGGGCCTAATTGGCTCCCTACTTTGTGGGGATGAGTAGCCTGCTGGGCCTCAAACCTACCTCGGCCACAATGGCTGGTGCTGGGAATGGGGTTGGGAAACTGGCATGCCAGCCAGCACCATTATTTTCAGGCTCCACCTCTGTTCAAGGGATTTGGGGAAAGTGTGGGAAAATGGTGGTAGAAGTCAGCCATGATCCAGTTGAATGATGGAGCAGTCTCAAGGGGCCGAATGGCCTACTCCTTCCCCTATTTCCTATGCCCTGATGTTCCCGACATCGGCGGGGCCTGTAATTTCTGCACAACATCACTGCTTTTCAAATCTAATCCTATAGAAATTAACTTTTGCCTCTGTAGCGTTAATTTCAACTTGATGTTGCCTTGTGCAATTTCAAGCCATCCTGCTCCATCTAATTTTGTAATATCCTTTTTGGTCCTTGAACAGTGCAACTTTAAGTAAGTGACTACAATCTGTATAAGGAATGCCTTGAAATCAACCGTTACAATCTGATAACTTGTTTACTCTTGAAGCATTTCAGGTGCATGACTCATGAAAATCTGTTTGCATTCATGTCCTGTAGCAACCAACCATCCCCTGTGATTCATTAAACCCAATCTTTGATTCCCAAGAGTTCCAATTCCCTCTTCGCAAGCAGTGAGCAATTATTTATCCACTTTAAACATCACCATTGACATTACCAAAGTGACACCAGAAATTTCCAAAAACTAATCACTTAAATAAACTATTGTTATGGTTAAACAGTTGGCAAGATTGGTGAAATCTTTGATGGTCATTTGTTTGAATGGAATTGGGCCTTTCAGTCAGTAATAAGATTGAGCACCAAGGGACATCTGAGTTTATCATTCTTCCTTTCTATAGCATATTTTTGTATGGCAACAGGTGTGACTGGTGCAAAACAAAAAGAAACATTATTTAAAGCTCTACATTCGCGTCACACTGCTGCTCCCTGAATTTAATATGTAGTGTCGGTTGGCATTCTTCCCATTCTACAACGTGGAACAGTTGCTATGAAAACAACCGTCTCATATAGTACAGTTCCCCTCAGGTAGAATATCGCACAGCACTGATGAGGGGAAGAGGAAATGAAGGTATTGAAAGGGGGAGGGGAAAAGACTGAGAGCTGCTGGAGGAACAGGTATCTAGGAGCTTTCAAAGGCCCAACAGAGGGATAAACCAAGCAAAGTGGTTTCAGCAGAGAATTGCCAAAGAGAACAGGATCTGACAACTGAAAGATGGTCATCTGAGGCTTAATGAGTCAGGAAATAAGCAGTAATCAAGAGTCAACGAAATCAGGCCCTGAAGAGCATTTTTCCCAGATAGTGAGCAGTGAAGCCAGGGAGGGATTTGATTTTGAGGGGCTAAGGTTTCAAAATCAAATCACTAAGTCTCAGCGTATCAGTGGATCTGGTAGGATGGAGGGGGTGAGGGAGTACAACAAAAGGTTCCACTTCATTATCCCATGTATTTTTCTTGGGTCAATTCTCTCCTCTCCCTTTTCTATGCTCCCACAAGCATCAGGCCTTTCTGGTATCATAATCCTGTGGATTGAAGCCAATGGTAATAAAAATTGTTTTGCCCTCTCCCCAGCACCTGTATTGCATTCCCGCCCAAAGTCCAGATCCACCCAAGTATCAAAATCTAGACAGAAGTCCCAGACAAGGCCTGTGACTGAACATAATTAAAACCCCAAAGGAAAGGTGGTATTTTTCGCAGAATTTTGAAAGAGACTAAGAATGAGATTTCAGAAGCACTGACAATCATTATGAGGTCGCTGTCGCACACTAGGGGTTTACCAGAAGATTGGAAACTGGCTAATGCGCCCATATTCAAAAAAGGTGAGAAAATAGCTGTGGGCAACCACAGAACCATTTGTTTTACTTCAGTTCCACATCAGTAAATAGAATCGATTCTCAGGAGTAAGCTTGAGGACCATTTACCAGCAATCAACCTTGGATTCAGAAAAGACAAAGATCTTGCTTGACCAACCATTTTGCCTTCTTTGAAGACATACTGAGTCGGCCATCCTGGCCAAGTTTCCATTTTCCTCACTCCATAAATTTGAACTCATCCAAAACTGTGCTTCCTATAACCGAATTCGCACCAACACACCATCACCCCTGTGCTCGCTGGCCTACATTGCCTCGCAGTCTGTCAATAACTTGGTTTTAAAATTCACATCCTTTTTAAATCCCTCCATGGCCTCACCCCTCCCTAAGTCTGCAACTTCCTCCAGCTCTACAACCTTCCGAGGATTCTGTGCTCCTCCAATTCTGGCCTCTTGCGTACCCTGGATTTTAATCATCCTACCATTGGTGGCCATGTATTCAACTGCCTTGGCCCAGGGCTCTGGAATTCCCTCCCTAAACCTCTCTGCCACTCTACTTCTCTGCTCCTTTAAGACACTCCTTTAACCTTACCTCTTTGATCAAGCTTTTGGTCACCCGTATGTGGCTCAGTGTCAAATTTTGTTTGATGACACTACCGTGAAGCACTTTCGGATGTCTTCCATATTAAAGATGCTATATAAATGCAAGTTGTTGTTAGAATCATAGGCTTAGATCTTGGCACAGGAGGGTTTTCTGAATGAGGTTGAGGAGTTGTTGTTGGGAAATCCAGAAGTCTGATAGGGAGCCAGCTGCTGGGCTAATGATTGCCTGGGGGTGAGGGGCTCGTATCCATTCCTGGCACAAAAATCAAGGCTGACACTCCAGAGCAGGACTGAGGGAGTGCTGCACTGTCGGAGGTGCCATCTTTTGGATGAGATGTTAAACTGAGGCCCCATCTGCTAGTGCAAGTGAATGTAAAAGATCCCATGGCACTATTTCAAGGAAAAGCAGGGGAGATATCCCCAGTGCCTGGTGAATATTTATCCTTCAATCAACATCACAAAAACAGATTATCTGGTCGTTAGCACATTGCTCTTTGTGGGAGCTTACTGTGCACAAATTGCTGCCATGTTTCCGATATTACAACAGTGACTGCACTTCAAAAGTAATTCATTGGCTGTGAGGCACTTTGAGATGTCTGCTACAAGGCACAAGTCAGGAGTGTGATGGAATACTCTCCACTTGCCTGGATGGGTGCCACCCCAACAACACTCAAGACATCCAGGACAAAGCAGCCCACTTGATTGGCACCCCATTCACAAACATTCACTCCCTCCACCACCGACGCACAGTGGCAGCAGTGTGTACCATCTAAAAGATGCACTGCAGCAAAAAACAAGGTTCCTTTGACAGCATTTTCCAAACCCACCAACCCCTACCACCTAGAAGGGCAAGGGCAACAGATGCATGAGAGCACCACCACCTGCAAGTTCCACTCCAAGCCATACACCATCCTGACTTGGAACTATATTGTCGTTCTTTCACTGTCATTGGGCCAAAATCCTGGAACTCCCTTTCTAATAGTACTGTAGGTGTGCCTACCCCATGTGGACTGCAGCGGTTTAAGAAGGCAGCTCACCACCACCTTCTCAAGGGCAATTAGGGATGGGCAATAAATGCTGGCCCATCCAAAGAGAACAAAGAACAAAGAATAAAGAACAGTACAGCACAGGAACAGGTCCTCCAAGCCCTCCAAGCCTGCGCCGATCTGGATGCCTGCCTAAACTAACACCTTCTGCACTTCCGGGGCCCATATCCCTCTATTCCCTTCCTATTCATGTATTTGTCAAGATGTCTCTTAAACGTCGCTATCGTATCTGCTTCCACCACCTCCCCTGGCAGCAAGTTCCAGGCACTCACCACCCACTGTGTAAAAAACTTGCCTCGCACATCCCCTCTAACCTTTGCCCCTCGCACCTTAAACCCATGTCCCCTAGTCCCCTAGACTCTTCCACCCTGGGAAAAAGCTTCTGACTATCCACTCTGTCCATGCCGCTCATAACTTTGTAAACCTCTATCATGTCGCCCCTCCACCTCCGTCCTTCCAGTGAAAACAATCAGAGTTTATCCAACCTCTCCTCATAGCTAATGCCCTCCAGACCAGGAAACATCCTGGTAAACCTCCTCTGTACCTTCTCCAAAGCCTCCACGTCCTTCTGGCAGAGTGGCGACCAGAATTGCACGCAATATTCTAAGTGTGGCCTAACTAAGGTTCTGTACAGCTGCAACATGACTTGCCAATTTTTATACTCTATGCCCCGACCGATGAAGGCAAGCATGCCGTATGCCTTCTTGACTACCTCATCCACCTGCGTTACCACTTTCAGTGACCTGTGGACCTATACACCCAGATCTCTCTGCCTGTCAATACTCCGAAGGGTTCTGCCATTTACTGTATACCTCCCACCTGCATTAGACCTTCCAAAATGCATTACCTCACATGTGTCCAGATTAAACTCCATCTGCCATTTCTCCGCCCAAGTCTCCAACCGATCTATATCCTGCTGTATCCTCTGACAATCCTCATCATTATCCGCAACTCCACCAACATTTGTGTCGTCCGCAAACTTACTAATCAGACTAGCTACATTTTCCTCCAAATCATTTATATATACTACAAACAGCAAAGGTCTCAGCACTGATCCCTGCGGAACACTACTAGTCACATCCCTCCATTCAGAAAAACACCCATCCACTGTTACCCTCTGTCTTCTGTGACTGAGCCAGTTCTGTATCCATCTTGCCAGCACACCTCTGATCCCATGTGACTTCACCTTTTGTACCAGTCTGCCATAAGGGACCTTGTCAAAGGCTTTACTAAAGTCCATATAGATAACATCCACTGCCCTTCCTTCATCAATCATCTTCGTCACTTCCTCAAAAAACTCAATCAAATTAGTAAGACACGACCTCCCCTTCACAAAACCATGCTGTCTCTCGCTAATACGTTCGTTTGTTTCCAAATAGGAGTAAATCCTGTCCCGAATAATCCTCTCTAATAGTTTCCCTACCACTGACGTAAGGCTCACTGGCCTATAATTTCCT
Source organism: Heterodontus francisci (assembly GCF_036365525.1). NCBI lineage: Eukaryota > Metazoa > Chordata > Chondrichthyes > Heterodontiformes > Heterodontidae > Heterodontus > Heterodontus francisci. The sequence continues at coordinate 26,747,964 of NC_090371.1, read as the reverse complement.
GGATTATCCTTGCCACCATTCTTAAACAAAGGAACAACATTGGCTATTCTCCAGTCCTCTGGGACCTCACCTGTAGCCAATGAGGATGCAAAGATTTCTGTCAGGGCCCCAGCAATTTCCTCCCTTGCCTCCCTCAGTATTCTAGGGTAGATCGCCTCAGGCCCTGGGGACTTATCTACCTTAATGCTTTGTTAGACACCCAACACCTCCTCCTTTTTGATAATGAGATGACTGAGACTATCTGCACTCCCTTCCCTAGGCTCATCATCCACCAAGTCCTTCTCTTTGGTGAATACTGATGCAAAGTACTGATGCAAACCAGCGACGCCCATATCCCAGGAACAAATAAAAAAAATCTCAGCATTGGAAAAGACCGTCTGGTGTGACAAATGCTGATATTTCTTTAGCTCGAGGTGTTAAAGGAACTTGCCAGTATCCCTTTAACAAATCTATCTTCCTATGAAACGTGGCACTGCCCACTCTGTCTATACAGTCTTCCAAGTGAGGAATTGGGTAGGAGTCTGCCTTTGTTATTGCATTAACTTTTCTGTAGTCTATGCAAAATCTCATTGAACAGTCAGGTTTCGGCACTAATACTACTGGCGAATTCCAGCTGCTTTGACTGGATTCAATTAGGTGGTTTTCCAGCAGGTTTCCAGCAGATTTCAGCTTTTACCTGGGCCTGTTTCTCTGGACATAAGCAGTAGGAATGCTGTTTTATAGGAACAGATTCCCCAACACCCACATCATGGTTGGCTAAGGTTGTACATCCTGGCTTACCCCTACAGACTCTTTTAAATGCTGTGAGTAGCCTTGTTCGGTCTTCTCATTGTTCTGCATCTAAATATGAAAGTATAGTGTCCAATCTCCCTAACAATTCTGTGTTAACTAACCAGATAGTAGGAGGTTCAGTTTGAGAATTGTCTCGGCCGCCTTCTGTCTCATCCTCACTATCCCTTTCATCTTTCACTGTCCATACCACCTGACATACCTGTGCTTGCTTATTCTCCTCCCAGCGATGATATAGTTTCAACATATTGATATGACACAGCCGATTCTTTTTCCGGTGATCTGGGGTGTCAATCAAATAATTTCCTTCACCAATTCTCTTGACCACTTTATATGGACCACTGAACCGTGCTTTCAACAGTTCACCCTGTAAAGGTAGTAATTCTAACATTTCATCTCCTTGTTGAAATGTTCAGGTCTTGGCATGCTTGTCTGCCCATTTCTTCATAGTTGTTTGGGAATCGTTAAGCTGTTCCTGAGCCACTTTGCAGGCTCTCACTGAGCCGTTCCCGGAACACGGATACGTAATCTGGCACAGAAGATTCATCCCTCTGATCTAAAAACTTTCTTTAATTAGTTTTAGAGGCCCTCTTTTCTCATGTCCATAAACTAATTCAAAAGGATTAACCCTCTGATCTAAAAACTTTCTTTAATTAGTTTTAGAGGCCCTCTTTTCTCATGTCCATAAACTAATTCAAAAGGATTAAAACCAGTAGATTCATTAGATGAATCCCCAGTGGCAAATAAAAGAAATTCCAACCCTTTATCCCAATCATGGGGATATTCATGACAGTATGCCTTGATCATCGTTTTGAGGGTCTGATGGTACTTTTTTAAAGCTCCTTGTGTCTGCGGGTGATATGCTGAAGACTTTTGTGTTATACCCAAATTGCCCATGAGTTGCTGAAAAATTTTAGACATAAAATTGCAACTTTGATCCAACTGGATCTCAATCGGTAATCCATATCTGGTAAAGAACTGGGTGAACTTCTCTACCACTACCTCAGCAGAAATTGTTCTCAAGGAAATGGCCTCTGGGAACCGAGTAGCCATATCCATGATAGTGAGTATATACTGGTGTCCTGCTTTTGTTTTTGGTAAAGGTCCTACATAGTCTAACAACACAATATGAAATGGTTCCCCAATAACCTGGGAGCGGAGCAGCAACTGGCGGCGACTGGCGGACCTGCGAGGAAGCTGATCCGGAGCGCCAGCGGCCAGCTATAAATAAAGAGCGGGGCTCCAGACCCTTACTTACCTGGGAGCGGAGTGGCGACTGGCAGACCTGCGAGGAAGCTGATTTGGAGCGGCAGCAGGATCCCTGTAACTCTCGGCGTGCGCTGAATCTTGAAAGAGGAAATAAAAGGCTTACAGTGACATCACGGGAAATCTGCAAAGTGATTGGTTGGGTAGGTAACAGCAGTCAGTCAATTTAAATAGCTTAAAAAGGAGGAAAGTTTTTTTTTAAAGACCTCAAGTGATAAAGTGAGTACTACTCATGAGTTTTTTTTAATTAGTGTAATTTAGATTGTAGTGGGTAGTGTTTGGAGTAGAACAAGGCCCCTAGTGTAATTAGTATTTTTAATTAAGGGAGTAACTAATTAATCTAAAGGTAAGTCATGGCAGGAGAGCTCGTACCCTTGATATGCTCCTCCTGTGCTATGTGGGAAATCAGGGATGCTTGCAGTGTCCCTGACAAACACGTGTGCAGGAAGTGTATCCAGCTGCAGCTACTGGCTACCTGCATTATAGAACTGGAGCTGTGGGTGGATTCACTGTGGAGCATCCACGATGCTGAGGACGTCGTTGATAGCACGTTTAGCGAGATGGTCACACCGCAGGTGATGGCTGCACAGGCAGAAAAGGGATGGGTGATCACCAGGCCGAATAGTAGCCACAGCCAGGTAGTGCAGGAGTCCCCTGTGGCCATCCCCCTCTCAAACAGATGTATCGCTTTGGATACTGTTGGGGGGAGGTGGCCTCTCAGGGAAAAGCAGCAACAGCCAGGTTTGTGGCACCAAGGATGGCTCTGCTGCACTTCAGGGAGGAAAAAGGAGTGGAAGAGCTATAGTGATAGGAGATTCTATCGTATGGGGTACAGATAGGCGTTTCTGTGGCAGCAAATGTAACTCCAGGATGGTATGTTGCCTCCCTGGTGCTAGAGTCAAGGATGTCACGGAGCAGCTGCAGGACATTCTGAAGGGGGAGGGTAAGCAGCCAGAGGTCATGGTACACATTGGTACCAATGACATAGATAAACAGAGGAATGAGGTCCTGCAACAAGATTTCAGGAGCTAGGTAGCAGATTAAAAAGCAGGACCACAAAGTTTGTAATCTCTGGATTATTCCCAGAGCCACATGCTAGTGAGTATAGGAATAGGAGGATACAGCAGATGAATGCGTGGCTGAGGAGATGGTGGAGGAGGGAGGGCTTCAGTTTCTTGGATCACTGGGTCTGTTTCTGGTAAAGATGGGACCTGTACAAGTTGGACGGGTTGCTTTTTGAACCAGTATGTAGAAAGTCCTACAAGAGAAGGGGCAGTACTGGACCTAATCCTAGCGAATGAAGCCAATCAAGTGGTAGAAGTGTCAGTGGGGGAGAATTTCGGGGATAGTGACCATAACTCTGTAAGATTTAAGGTAGTTATGGAAAAGGACAAAGACGGGTCAGAAATAAAGGTACTGAATTGGGGAAAGGTCGATTTTAATATGATAAAACAGGATCTGGCCAGAGTGGACTAGGAGCAGCTCTTCTTCCTTCTTTGGCCTCCTTATCTCGAGAGACAATGGGTAAGCGCCTGGAGGTGGACAGTGATGTGTGGAGCAGCGCCTGGAGTGGCTATAAAGGCCAATTCTAGAGTGACAGGCTCTTCCACAGGTGCTGCAGAAAAATTTGTTTGTTGGGGCTGTTACACAGTTGGCTCTCCCCTTGCGCTTTTGTCTCTTTCCCTGCCAACTGTTAAGTCCCTTCGACTCGCCACACTTTAGCCCCGCCTTTATGGTTGCCCGCCAGCTCTGGCGAACGCTGGCAACTTACTCCCACGACTTGTGATCAATGTCACAGGACTTCATGTCACGTTTGCAGACGTCTTTAAAGCGGAGACATGGACGGCCGGTGGGTCTGATACCAGTGGCGAGCTCGCTGTACAATGTGTCTTTGGGGATCCTGCCATCTTCCATGCGGCTCACATGGCCAAGCCATCTCAGGCGCCGCTGACTCAGTAGTGTGTATAAGCTGGGGATGTTGGCCGCCTGGAGGACTTCTGTGTTGGAGATACGGTCCTGCCACCTGATGCCAAGTATTCTCCGGAGGCAGTGAAGATGGAATGAATTGAGACGTCACTCTTGGTTGACATACATTGTCCAGGCCTCGCTGCCATAGAGCAAGGTACTGAGGACACAGGCTTGATACACTCGGACTTTTGTGTTCCGTGTCAGTGCGCCATTTTCCCAGACTCTCTTGGCCAGTCTGGACATAGCAGTGGAAGCCTTTCCCATGCGCTTGTTGATTTCTGCATCTAGAGACAGGTTACTGGTGATAGTTGAGCCTAGGTAGGTGAACTCTTGAACCACTTCCAGAGCATGGTCGCCAATATTGATGGATGGAGCATTTCTGACATCCTGCCCCATGATGTTCGTTTTCTTGAGGCTGATGGTTAGGCCAAATTCATTGCAGGCAGCCGCAAACCTGTCGATGAGACTCTGCAGGCACTCTTCAGTGTGAGATGTTAAAGCAGCATCGTCAGCAAAGAGCAGTTCCCTGATGAGGACTTTCCGTACTTTGGACTTCGCTCTTAGATGGGCAAGGTTGAACAACCTGCCCCCTGATCTTGTGTGGAGGAAAATTCCTTCTTCAGAAGACTTGAACGCATGTGAAATCAGCAGGGAGAAGAAAATCCAAAAAAGTGTGGGTGCGAGAACACAGCCCTGTTTCACGCCACTCAGGATAGAAAAGGGCTCTGATGAGGTGCTGCCATGTTGAATTGTGCCTTTCATATTGTCATGGAATGAGGTGATGATACTCAGTAGCTTTGGTGGACATCCAATCTTTTCTAGTAGTCTGAAGAGACCACGTCTGCTGACGAGGTCCAAGGCTTTGGTGAGATCAATGAAAGAGGGGCATCTGTTGTTCGCGGCATTTCTCCTGTATCTGACGAAGGGAGAACAGCATGTCAACGGTCGATCTCTCTGCACGAAAGCCACTCTGTGCCTCAGGGTAGACGTGCTCGGCCAGCTTCTGGAGCCTGTTTAGAGCGACTCGAGCAAAGACTTTCCCCACTATGCTGAGCAGGGAGATTCCACGGTAGTTGTTGCAGTCACCGCGGTCACCTTTATTTTTATAGAGGGTGATGATATTGGCATCGCGCATGTCCTGAGGTACTGCTCCTTCATCCCAGCACAGGCACAGCAGTTCATGTAGTGCTGAGAGTATAGCAGGCTTGGCTCTCTTGATTATTTCAGGGGTAATGCTGTCCTTCCCAGGGGCTTTTCCGCTGGCTAGAGAATCAATGGCATCACTGAGTTCCGATTTTGTTGGCTGTATGTCCAGCTCATCCATGACTGGTAGAGGCTGGGCTGCATTGAGGGCAGTCTCAGTGACAACATTCTCCCTGGAGTATAGTTCTAGGTAGTGCTCAACCCAGCGGTCCATTTGTTTGTGTTGGTCAGTGATTATGTCCCCTGATTTAGATTTGAGGGGGGCAATCTTCTTGATGGTTGGCCCAAAAGCTCTCTTAATGCCATCATACATTCCTCTGATGTTTCCGGTGTCTGAGGCCAGCTGAATATGACTGCATAGGTGTTGCCAGTAGTCATTTGCGCAGCGCCTGGCTGTTCTTTGTGCGGTGCTTCTGGCTGCTTTAAGTGCTACGGATGTTAAATCGCTGGGGGCTTTCTTGTAGTTCAACAGTGCAATGCGCTTAGCGGCTATGACAGGTTCCAGCTCTTCATTATGAGATTGAAACCAGTCTGCATTTCTCTTTGCACGTTTGCCGTAGGTGGTCAAAGCTGACTCATAGATGGCGTCTCTGATGTGGGTCCTGTTTGTAGGAAAATCTACATCAGACCAGTGAGAGTCATTCAAAGAGGAAATAGTGAGAGTTCAGAGCCAACATTTACCCATTAAGGTGAAAGTTAGGACCAACAAGTCCAGGGAATGCTGGATATCAAGGGATATAGAGGGAAAAAAAGGAGGCTTACGGCAGATTCAGAGTGCTGAAAACAGCAGAGGCCCTAGAGGAGTATAGAAAGTGTAGGGGGGTACTTAAAAAAGTAATTAGGAGAACCAAGAGGGGACATGAAAAAGCACTGGCAGGCAAGATAAAGGAAAATCCTAAGACATTTTTTAAGTATATTAAGGGCAAGAGGATAACCAGGGAAAGAGTAGGGCCCATTAGGGACCAAAGTGCCAATCTGTGTGTGGAGCCGGAGGATATAGGTGAAGTTTTAAATGATTACTTCTTATCTGTGTTCATGATGGAGAAGGACAATGTCGGTGCAGAGATCAGGGAGAGGGATTGTGATATACTTGAACAAATTAGCATTGAAAGGGAGGAAGTATTAGCTGTTTTAGCAGGCTTAAAAGTGGATAAATCCCCAGGCCCAGATGAGATGTATCCCAGGCTGTTATGTGAGGCAAGGGAGGAGATAGCAGGGGCTCTAACACAACTTTTCAGATCCTCTCTGGCTACAGGAGAGGTACCAGAGGACTGGAGGTCAGCGAATGTGATACCATTATTCAAGAAGGGTAGCAGGGATAAACCAGGTAATTACAGGCCGGTGAGTCCAACATAAGTGGTTGGGAAACTATTGGAAAAAATTCTGAAGGACAGGATTAATCTTCATTTGGTGAGGCATGGATTAATCAGGGATAGTCAGCATGGTTTTGTCAGGGGGAGATTGTGTCTAACTAACTTGATTGATTTTTTCGAGACGGTGACTAGATGTGTAGATGAGGGTAAAGCAGTTGACGTAGTCTACATGGACTTCAGTAAGGCTTTTAGTAAGGTCCCGCATGGGAGATTGGTTAAGAAGGTAATAGCCCATGGAATCCAGGGCAATTTGGCAAAGTGTATCCAAAATTAGCTACGTGGCAGGAGGCAGAGGGTGATGGTCGAGGGTTGTTTTTGCGAGTGGAAGCCTGTGACCAGTGGCGTACTGCAGGGATCAGTGCTGGGACCCTTACTGTTTGTACATTAATGATTTAGACGTGAATATAGGAGGTATGGTCACTAAGTTCGCAGATGACACGAAAATTGGTGGTGTCAGAAATAGTGAGGAGGAAAGCCTTAAATTACAGAACGATATAGATGGGCTGGTAAGATGGGCGGAGCAGTGGCAAATGGAATTTTATCCTGAGAAGTGTGAGGTGATGCATTTTGGGAGGACTAACAAGGCAAGGGAATATACAATTGATGGTAGGACCCTAGGAAGTACAGAGGGTCAGAGGGGCCTTGGCGTACTTGTCCATAGATCACTGAAGGCAGCAGCAATGGTAGATAAGGTGGTTGGGAAGGCATATGGGATACTTGCCTTTATCAGCCGAGGCATAGAATATAAGAGCAGGGAGGTTATGATGGAGCTGTATAAAATGCTAGTTAGGCCACAGCTGAAGTACTGTGTACAGTTCTGGGCACCACACTATAGGAAGGATGTGATTGCACTGGAGAGGGTGCAGAGGAGATTCACCAGGATGTTTCCTGAGTTGGAGCATTTCAGCTATGAAGAGAAACTGAAAAGGCTAGGGTTGTTTTCCTTGGAGCAGAGAAGGCTGAGGGGGGACCTGATTGAGGTATACAAAATTATGAGGGGCATTAATAGGTTAGATAGGAAGAAACTGTTTCCCTTAGCAGAGGTGTCAATCACCAGGGGACATAGATTTAAGGTAAGGGGTTGGAGGTTTAGAGGGGATTTGAGGAAATATTTTTTCACCAGAGGGTGTTTGGAATCTGGAACGTACTGCCTGGAGAGGTGGTAGGGGCAGGAACCCTCAAAATATTTAAGAAGTATATAGATGAGCACTTGAAATGTCATGGCATACAAGGCTACGGGCCAAGTGCTGGAAAATGGGATTGCAGTAGATAGGTGCTTGATGGCCGGCATGGACACGATGGGCCAAAGGGCCTGGTTCTGTGCTGTATAACTCGATGACTCTATGATTTTAACTCATATGGGAATTAGAGGTGCCGGTTTTCTGGCAGGTTGAAGTTTTCCCACAAACTGGCACGTATTGTCTCTCGAGACAAGGAGGCCAAAGACAGACAAAGACTACGTCCTTGGAAAGACCTGGCCAGTAAAAATGTTGACTTATACATAATTTGATCTTCTGGATCCCCACATGTCCCGCTATCGGAATTTCATCCACTATCCTTAATATTTCCCGGCGATCCTTCTGCGGTACCACTATCTGATGAACCACCATCCATTCTTCGTCCTCAGGTCTATGAGGAGGTCTCCACTTCCTCATCAGAATCCCATTTTTAATATAATAGCCTTCTGGAACTCCTTTTGCCTCAGCTTCTTTTAGAGCTGATTGTGCCACTTTGTTTAATTCTGGATCAGCTTGCTGAGCCGTGATCAGAGAAGATTTATTAAATATTTCCTTTGGATTATCCAAATCCCCAAAGAAAACTGAATCTTGTGAAGACACAAAAACATAGAAAAAGAAAAATCTCCTTTGTGAGCAAGGTTTACGAAGTATACCAGGACCCAATGGCACACAAGCCCATATCTTCAATCAAGGATTACAGCAAGCTTGAGAAACAGTAACAAGATATTGCCTCAAACTGTTCTACCTCCGACAATGGAACTTGTTTAGCCATTGCTTGGGTTACTGCACGTGAAGGAAAAATTCCTGGAACTTTTTCCTGCAACTTTTCTGTCTCTTTAACTTCACTTGGTTTTTCCTGACTACTGGAGACTACTGGACTACCTTCGCTCCAGCCAAATCATTCCCCAGGAGTAGGTCAACTCCATCTACTGGCAAACTATGGACAACTTCTACAGTTACCGTTCCAGACATTAGGTCACATTCTCTGTGCACCCCCGCCAATACCATTCACTAAAACTTTAGCATTCAGTGCGCTCTCTGGTGGATATGTTATGCCTTTTGTTACGACCAGGTGCGAAAGCTGTCTAGCGGTTTGTTACTATCTTCACCTGGTCTTATTGTAATCGGGTTTAATTTTAAATACACTGTGTTTTTGAGCTCCCCCTTTGTGAATCCTTGTTCACAACTTTCCAATTATAAGGCAAAGAAATGAGTACAAACAGGCTTTCTGTGGTTCAAGGAAGAATGATTAAATTTATTAAACCTTAAACTTAAACTCGAATACAGTTCACGCCTATGGAAATATGACACACCCACGATAGCGATACATACATGCAAATAGGAACAGAAAAGAGCAGAAGAAAAGAAAAGTAGAACAGTTTGAGGCAATATCTTGTTACCGTTTCTCAAGCTTGCTGTAGTCCTCGATTGAAGATATGGTCTTGTGTTTCATTGGGGCCCAGTATACTTCCTAAACCTTGTTCACGTAGGAGATATTTCTTTCTCTGCTTTTTTGTGTCTTCACAAGATTCAGTTCCATGGGAAAAAGATGGAAGCAGGCAGGAGAGAGGTCTTCTTGCTTCAGTTCCATGAGAGAGCTTTACTCCATGAGCAGCTTTGTCTGAGTTCAAATCCTGTTTTCTCCAATTTAAAACGCTCAGTTCTAAACTCTGCAACAGCCAGTTAGTCATGTGACTAAAACTGATCTGGCCACTTCTGTGTATTGGCGAAGCAACTACTGGGTTCCTATTGTTTCAACATTGTCTGGTACTATACAAATGTCCTTCCAGTCAGGGCTTGCAATTTTAAGTATTTGTCCATGTAGTGAAATAATGTGTGCCTCAGTCTTGCCAGGTGGGGGGTTTGCCTGACACTTACCCCAGCAAAACAGTTTGGGTGGCTCCTGTATCCCTAAGTATAACTATAGGTTTACCTGCCTCACTTGATCGATAAGGAGTTACTTTTCCTTTCGACAAGAATTCCCTATAATTCTCAGGTATCTTATTCACAACCCCTGCCCTCACATTGGCTTTCGTATTTGGCCTTATAGCTGCAGTCAGAGCTACAACTGATCTGTCATACTCTCGGTCAGGGCCCCTTTCTCTGGATTGACTTTGTGTACCCCTATAAGTTCCGTGGGTTTACCCCACAACTTCTAGCATTCTGCACGAAGATGTCCCACCTTGTGACAATGGTAATGTTTAAGCTTGCGGACCTCATTTCCACCCTCAGCACCTTCCTTTCTGGCTTGAGGAGGAGACCCCGGGGCATTCCCAGCTGTCCCTTCTTGTCCCTGGCTACTTGCCTTCCTTTCACCCTCCCACCTTCTATCCTTCTCAGGTTTTTGGGGGTGACGAACAAAGGGTTTGGGCTTATACACAAGCTCATCATCATCAGCAATTTCCGCTGCCTGTCTGGCTGTTGAAACCTTCGGGTTCTCTACATGAGTTCTTACTAATGGAGGGAGTGAATTTTTAAATTCTTCGAGGAGAATTATTCCTGCTTTATCCAAGGTTCCCGAAACTTGCCAAACTTATCCTTCTTCCTCACAGGAACATGCTGGTCCTGGATTCTAATCAACTGACGTTTGAAAGACTCCCACATGTCAGATGTTGATTTACCCTCAAACAGTCGCCCCCAATCTAAATGCTTCAGTTCCTGCCTAATATTGTTATAATTAGCCTTCCCCCAATATAGCACCTTCACCCGAGGACTACTCTTATCCTTATCCCCAAGTACCTTAAAACTTATGGAATTATGGTCACTGCTCCCGAAATGCTCCCCCACTGAAACTTCGACCACCTGGCCGGGCTCATTCCCCAATACCAGGTCCAGTACGGCCCCATCCCTAGTTGGACTATCTACATGTTGTTTCAAGAAGCCCTCCTGGATGATCCTTACAAATTCTGCCCCATCCAAGCCCCTAGCACTAAGTGAGTCCCAGTCAATATAGGGGAAGTTAAAATCACCCACCACTACAACCCTGTTACCTTCACATCTTTCCAAAATCTGTCTACATATCTGCTCCTCTACCTCCTGCTGGCTGTTGGGAGGCCTGTAGAAAACCCCCAACATCGTGACTGCACCCTTCCTATTCCTGAGCTCCACCCATATTGCCTCGCTGCACGACCCCTCCGAGGTGTCCTCCCGCAGTACAGCTGTGATATTCTCCTTAACAAGTAATGCGACACCCCCACCCCTTTTACATCCCCCTCTATCCCGCCTGAAGCTTCTAAATCCTGGAACATTCAGCTGCCAATCCTGTCCTTCCCTCAACCAAGTCTCTGTAATAGCAACAACATCATAGTTCCAAGTACTAATCCAAGCTCTAAGTTCATCTGCCTTACCTGTTATACTTCTCGCATTGAAACAAATGCACTTCAGACCACCAGTCCCGCTGTTCTCCGAACATCTCCCTGCCTGCTCTTCCTCTTAGTCTTACTGGCTTTATTTACTAGTTCCCCCTCATTTATTTCACTTGCTATCCTTCTGCTCTGATTCCCACCCCCCTGCCACACTAGTTTAAACCCTCCTGAGTGATGCTAGCAAACCTCGCAGCCAGGATATTTGTGCCCCTCCAGTTTAGATGCAACCCATCCTTCTTGTACAGGTCCCATCTATCCCTGAAGAGATCCCAATGGTCCAGATATCTGAAACCCTCCCTTCTACACCAGCTGCTCAGCCACGTGTTTAGCTGCACTATCCTCTGTTTCTAGCCTCACTGGTATGTGGCACAGGGAGTAATCCCAAGATTACAACCCTAGAGGTCCTGTCTTTTATCTTTCTACCTAACTCCCTAAACTCCCCTTGCAGGACCTCGTCACTCTTTCTGCCTATGTCATTGGTACCGATGTCTACCACAACCTCTGGCTGTTCACCCTCCCCCTTCAGAATTCCCCCTGTCCGTTCAGAGACATCCTTGACCCTGGCACCAGGGAGGCAACATACCATCCTGGAGTCTCTTTCACGTCCACGCAAGCTCCCAATCAAATGTCCTAAAGACATTCGGGGGCTAAATTGAATAATGCCCAAAATGGGCAGGGATCATGATGCATGATTAACCCGTGCCTTTTCAATGCATTGCAGGAAGCATGCCAACTTCAGCTGCCTGCTCACCTGAATGAAGTTTGTGTGCAGCCAATGCTAACTGCGCTGTTCATTGACTGTAAGCACCAACAGGGAACTCAAAACTGTAACACTCTAGCCCCACTTAAAGCTAGTGTGTGCCTGCATGTCCTAATCCCTATGGAGAAGATAGTGCTAGCCATTATAAGTATGCCCATTGCTGAGGCCGTGGCTGCCAGCAGTGAGGCTGAAACCATCCAAGTTGACAGTGTCCTCATACTTAATCATTCTTCTCGCATCTCACTTCCCCCTCATCCCACACTCTCTTCTAATTTACAAGCTGCAGATGGTGTTAGCTTGCCCCTCTATCTTTTTCCCTTTCCCTTCATCTCAACCACACCCTTGTGCCTTCTTCCTTTCAGAGACCCAAGAGGTACAACCTGGCTGGGCAGTGGAGGAACACCATAAAGAGAGTGATAATGAAGACACAGTACTGTCATTTGATTTCACATGCACAGCCACCAGCTCAGATACTAACACAACATATATTCTTCTTCTTTTGGGCCTCCTTATCTCGAGAGACAATGGATACGCGCCTGGAGGTGGTCAGTGGTTTGTGAAGCAGCGCCTGGAGTGGCTGTAAAGGCCAATTCTGGAGTGACAGGCTCTTCCACAGGTGCTGCAGAGAAATTTGTTTGTTGGGGCTGTTGCACAGTTGGCTCTCCCCTTGCGCCTCTGTCTTTTTTCCTGCCAACTACTAAGTCTCTTCGACTCGCCACAATTTAGCCCTGTCTTTATGGCTGCCCGCCAGCTCTGGCGAATGCTGGCAACTGACTCCCACGACTTGTGATCAATGTCACACGATTTCATGTCGCGTTTGCAGACGTCTTTATAACGGAGACATGGACGGCCGGTGGGTCTGATACCAGTGGCGAGCTCGCTGTACAATGTGTCTTTGGGGATCCTGCCATCTTCCATGCGGCTCACATGGCCAAGCCATCTCAAGCGCCGCTGACTCAGTAGTGTGTATAAGCTGGGGGTGTTGGCCGCTTCAAGGACTTCTGTGTTGGAGATATAGTCCTGCCACCTGATGCCAAGTATTCTCCGAAGGCAGCGAAGATGGAATGAATTGAGACGTCGCTCTTGGCTGGCATACGTTGTCCAGGCCTCGCTGCCGTAGAGCAAGGTACTGAGGACACAGGCCTGATACACTCGGACTTTTGTGTTCCGTGTCAGTGCGCCATTTTCCCACACTCTCTTGGCCAGTCTGGACATAGCAGTGGAAGCCTTACCCATGCGCTTGTTGATTTCTGCATCTAGAGACAGGTTACTGGTGATAGTTGAGCCTAGGTAGGTGAACTCTTGAACCACTTCCAGAGCGTGGTCGCCAATATTGATGGATGGAGCATTTCTGACATCCTGCCCCATGATGTTCGTTTTCTTGAGGCTGATGGTTAGGCCAAATTCATTGCAGGCAGACGCAAACCTGTCGATGAGACTCTGCAGGCATTCTTCAGTGTGAGATGTTAAAGCAGCATCGTCAGCAAAGAGGAGTTCTCTGATGAGGACTTTCCGTACTTTGGACTTCGCTCTTAGACGGGCAAGGTTGAACAACCTGCCCCCTGATCTTGTGTGGAGGAAAATTCCTTCTTCAGAGGATTTGAACGCATGTGAAAGCAGCAGGGAGAAGAAAATCCCAAAAAGTGTGGGTGCGAGAACACAGCCCTGTTTCACACCACTCAGGATAGGAAAGGGCTCTGATGAGGAGCCACCATGTTGAATTGTGCCTTTCAGCAGATGTGACGCCACTGTTTAAAAAGGGAGGTAGACAAAAGATGGGTAATTATAGACCGGTTAGCTTAACCTCTGTAGTGGGGAAGATGCTTGAGTCTATTATCAAGGAAGAAATAGCAGGGCATCTCGATAGAAATTGTCCCGTTGGGCAGACACAGTATGGGTTCATGAAGGGCAGGTCATGCTTGACAAATCTTTTGGAATTCTATGATGACATTACGAGCAAGGTGGACAATGGGAACCCAGTGGATGTGGTGTACCTAGATTTCCAAAAGGCCTTCGACAAGGTGCCGCACAAGAGGCTGCTGCATAAGATAAGGATGCATGGCGTCAGGGGTAAAGTATTAGCATGGATAGAGGATTGGTTGACTAACAGGAAGCAGAGAGTGGGGATAAATGAGTGCTATTCTGGTTGGCAATCAGTCACTAGTGGTGTGCCTCAGGGATCGGTGTTGGGACCGCAATTATTTACAATTTATGTAGATGATTTGGAGTTGGGGACCACGTGTAGGGTGTCAAAGTTTGCAGATGACACTAAGATGAGTGGCAGAGCAAAGTGTGCAGATGACTGTGAAACTTTGCAGAGGAACATAGATACATTGAGTGAGTGGGCAAAAGTCTGGCAGATGGAATACAATGTTAATAAATGTGAAGTCATTCATTTCAGTAGGAGTAACAGTAAAAAAGATTATTACTTGAATGGTAAAAAGTTGCAGCATGCTGCTATGCAGAGGGACCTGGGTGTCCTTGTGCATGAATTGCAGAAGGTTGGTCTGCAGGTACAACAAGTAATTAGGAAGGCAAATGGAATTTTGTCCCCCATTACTAAAGGGATTGAGTTTAAACGCAGAGAGGTTATGTTGCAGCTGTATAAGGTACTGGTGAGGCCGCACCTGGAGTACTGTGTGCAGTTTTGGTCTCCTTACTTGAGAAAGGATGTACTGGCACTGGAGAGGGTGCAGAGGAGGTTCACTAGGTTGATTCCGGAGTTGAGGGGGTTGGTTTATGAGGAGAGACTGAGTAGATTGGGATTATATTCATTGGAATTCAGAAGAATGAGGGGGGATCTGAAAGAAACATATGAAATTTTGAAGGGAATAGATAAGATCCAAGTAGAGAGGATGTTTCCACTGGCAGGTGAAGCTAGGACAAGAGGGCATAGCCTCAAGATTAGAGGGAGCAGATTTAGGACTGAATTAAGAAGGAACTTCTTCACCCAGAGGGTTGTTAATCTATGGAATTCCTTGCCCAGTGAAGTAGTTGACGCTTCTTCAGTAAACGTTTTTAAAGCTAAGGTAGATATCTTTTTGAACAATAAAGGAATTAAGGGATACGGTGAGAGCGCGGGTAAGTGGATCTGAGTCCACGAAAAGATCAGCCATGATCTTATTGAATGGCGGAGCAGGCTCGAGGGGCCGGTTGGCCTACTCCTGCTCTTAGTTCTTATGATCTTATGATTAGAGGTGGGATCTGTGCATGGTGAGACACCAGGCATCAATGGGCTGCAGCCAGGGAAAGGGCAAAGGATAACACAGGTGGCAACTCACCAGAGGACAAAATGCAGAGGAAACATTTGGTACATTGGGAAGCCTGACATAAAGCCTACGGGCAATATGAAGGAGCATGGAGGAGTCCGACATCAACTTGGCCCAGGACTTTGCAGCTTAAGAACATAAAAAATAGGAGCAGGAGTAGGCCATTCAGCCCCTCAAGCCTGCCCCCCCCATTCAATAAGATCACGATTGATCTGCCTCAGACCTCAACTCCTCTTTCATGCCAGCTCCTCATAGCCCTCAACTCCCCGATATTTCAAAAATCTATCTACCTCCTCTTTAAATACTTTCAGTGATCTACCCTCCATAACTCTCTGGGGTAGAGAATTCCAGACATTCACTACCCTCTGAGAGAAGAAATTCCTTTGCATCTCAGTTTTAAATGAGTGTCCCTTTATTCTGTAACTATGTCCCCTAGTTTGAGATTCCCCCACTAGTGGAAACATCTTCTCAACATCTACCCTGTCAAGCCCTCTCAGAATCTTAGACGTTTCAATAAGATCCCCCCTCATTCTTCTAAACTCTAATGAATAACCTGTTTAGCCGTTCTTGATAAGTCAACACCTTCATCCCAGGAATCAGCCTAGTGAATCTCTTTTGAACTGCCTCCAATGCCAGTATATCTTTCCTTAAATACGGGGATCAAAACTGTACGCAGTACTCCAGGGTGGCCTCACCAACACCCTGTACAGTTGTAACAAGACTTCGCTATTTTTAAACTCCAACCCCCTGACAATAAAGGCCATAATTCCATTTGCCTTCTTAATTACTTGTTGCACCTGCATGCTATCTTTGTGTTTCATGCACAAGAACACCCAGATCCCTCTGTGCTGCACTTTTTTGGAGTCTCTCTCCATTTAAATAATCGTCTGCCTTTTGATTCTTCCGACCAAAGTGCATGACCTCACACTTTCCTACATTAAACTCCATCTTCAAGTTTTTGCCCACTCACTCAACCGATCTATCTCCCCTTGCAGATTTCATATGTCCTCATCACATTCCCTCCCACCTATTTTTGTATCGTTAGCAAATTTGGATATATTACACTCTGCCCCCTCCTCCAAGTCATTCATATAGATAGTATATTAATATTAATATGGAGCCCATCTTTCCAGCATGAAAGTTGTGGTCAACTCCATTCTTCACTATTGTGGACCTAACCATTGCTGCAGCATCTGATGGCTGATGTTGCAGCTTCCAGTACAGCACAGGCAGCAGTCACCCAATGTCTGAGTGCTGCAATGGAAGCTCAGACTCCTGTCATGCAAGCTTAGACAGCTACCATCTCAGCCACGGATAGCAATGCTCAAAGGTGCTTTAAGGGTATCACAGCTGCCCAGCGATCTGTCCTCCAATACATTACTAGGACTGCTGAGATACTGTCCCAGGGGCAGTGGTAGCGGGTCAGTGCAACATGAACCTGCTGTCCTCTCTCAGCATTCATCCTCCCAGCCCTGTCACTCCACCAGTGCCCTTGCTGTTGTCTTCAGCCAGCCAGCCCAGGATGCTGCTGCCCATGCCGAGATACTGCAGCCTGAAGCCGGGCCTTCTAGGCCCAGAGTTGCTCAATGTTGTCTTCCAAGTCTAGTGAAAGTCAGCAGCCTCCCACCAGCCATGCTGCAAGCATTGGGGTAGCACTGCGTAGGAGCACTAGGACAGACAAAGTCACACTGAAGACAGTCAATAAGGGAATGCACAAGGTTGATTCGTTGATGTTTGCATGCAATATGGCATGGTTTCTTTAAAATTGGGTTTGAAATGTTTATTTTGTGATGGCTTTTATTTTTGCATTGTGGCAAGCAGGCACTGTAATGGACAGGGACAGAGGGAGGTTAATGTCTGAGACTGTTGGGGAATGCGGAATTGGAACAGGTTTTACAGGTTACTCACCCGGATGATCTCCACATGGACAATCCGGCCAGAAAGAGCCTGTCTAGGTTGCCTCCTCCCTTCTTGCTTTTCCTTCCCCTCCTCCTCCTCATGTGGGTGTCACTGGAAAGGACAGCATTTATTGCCCATCCCTAATTGTCCTTGAGAAGGTGGTGGTGAGCTGCCTTCTTGAACCGCTGCAGCCGTTGGGGTGTAGGTGCACCCATAGTGCTGTGAGGGAGGGAGTTCCAGGATTTTGATCCAGTGACGGTGAAGGAAAAGGGATATATTTCCAAGTGGAGAGTATTCCATTACACTCCTGACTTGTGCCTTGAAGATGGTGGACAGACTTTGGGGAATCAGGATGTGAGCTTCACCACAGAATTCCCAGCCTCTGATTGCTCTTGCAGACACAGTATTTATATGGCTACTCCAGTTCCGTTTCTGGTCAATAGTAACCCCTAGGATGTTGGTTAAACTGGATAACCCCTGAAATGGGCTTAAGTAACCCAACACAGGATTATTAGTTCCTTCCCCTTCCACTGTCTGGTTATTGCAATGCTGACAGCACATCAATTTCATGCTGCCTGCTCATTATAATAATAGAAAACATGGAAACATAGAAAATAGGAGCAGGAGTAAGCCATTCGGCCCTTTGGGCCTGCTCCGCCATTCAAAAAAGATCATAGCTGATCGTCTAATTCAGTACCCTGTTCCCGCTTTCTCCCCATATTCCTTGATCCCTTTGGCACTAAGAGATATATCTATCTCCTTCTTGAATATATTTAATGACTTGGCCTCCACTGCCTTCTGTGGTAGAGAATTCCACAGGTTCACCACCCTCTGAGTGAAGAAATTTCCCCTCATCTCAGTTCTAAATGGCATACCCCGTATCCTGAGACTGTGACACCTGGTTCTGGACTCCCCAGCCATCAGGAACATCCTCCCCGCATCTAGCCTGTCTAGTCCTGTTAGAGTTTTATAGGTTTCTATGAGATCCCCTCTCATTCTTCTAAACTCTACTAAATATAGGCCTAGTCGACCCAATCTCTCCTCATACGTCAATCCTGCCATCCCAGGAATCAGCCTAGTAAATCATCTTTGCACTCCCTCCATGGCAAGAACATCCTTCCTCTGATAAGGAGAACAAAACTGCACACAATACTCCAGATGTGGTCTCAACAAAGCCCTGTACAACTGCAGTAAGACATCCTTGCTCCTGTACTCAAATCCTCTTGCAATGAAGGTCAACATACCCATTCGCCTTCCTAATTGCTTGCTGCACCTGAATGCTTGCTTTCAGTGACTGGAGTACAAGGACGCCCCGGTCTTGTTGCACCTCCCCTTTTCCCAATCAATCACCATGCAGATAATAATCTGCCTTTCCGTTCTTACAACCAAAGTGGATAACCTCACATTTATCCACCTTATACTGCATCTGCATTTGCCCACTCACCCAATTTGTCCAAATCACCTTAGACTTCTTTGCATCCTCCTCACAGCTCACTTTCCGCTCCCCCCCTCCCCCCACTGACCGGTTGTTTCCCCTGGATGGGGAATCTAGAAGACGGGGCCACAGCCTCAGGATAAGGAATAGATCATTCAGGACTGAGATGAGGAGAAATTTCTTCACACAATGGGTTGTGAATCTTTGGAATTCTCTATCCCAGAGGGTTGTGGATGCTCCATCATTGAGTATATTCAAGGCCGAGATACATGGAGCTTTGGTCTCTCAGGGAACAAAGGGATATGGCGGAGCAGGTGGAAAAGTGAAGTTGAGGCAGAAGATCAACCATGATTGTATTGAATGGCGGAACAGGCTCGAGGGGCTGAATGGTCCACTCTTGCTCCTATTTCTTATGTTCTTATGTTAGAATCATAAAATAGTTACAGCACAGAAAGTGGCCATTCAGGCTGTCTAGCCCAAGCTGGCTCTCTGCAAGGGCAATTTATCTAGTACCTTTCCCCACCCTTGTAGCCCTGCAAATGTTTTCCCTTCCCTCCAACTTCCTTTTGAAAGCCACAATTGTACCTGCCTCCACTACACTCTCAGGCAGTGCATTCCAGATCCTAACTACTCACTGTGTAAAAACACCTTTCCTCATGTTGCCTTTAGTTCTTTGCTTAAATCTGTGTCCTCTGATTCTCGACCCTTCTGCCAATGGGAACAGTTTCTCTCTGTTTACTAGATTCCTCATGATTTTGTTCACTTCTATCAAATCTCCTCTGAACCTTCTCTCCGCAGAACAGCCCCAGTCTTTCCAAAGTTCCGCTTGGAATCATTCTCATATGTCTTTTCTGCACCCTCTCTAAAGCCTCACGTCCTTCCTAAACTGTGATGCCCAGAATTGGATGTAATACTCCAGTTGAGGCTGGACAAGTGTTCCGATGAAGGGTCACTGACCCGAAACGTTAACTCTGCTTCTCTTTCCACAGATGCTGCCAGACCTGCTGAGTGATTCCAGCATTTCTTGTTTTTATTTCAGATTTCCAGCATCCGCAGTATTTTGCTTTTATTTAAGTGTTTTGTAAAGGTTCACCATAACTTCCTTGCTTATGTACTCTGTGCCTTACTTATGAAGCCCAGGATCCCATATGCTTTATTAACTGCTTTCTCAACCTGCCCTGATACTTTCAATGATTTGTGCACATTTTCCTCCAGGTCTCTCTGATCCTGCACCCCCTTTAGAAATGTACCTTTTAGTTTATATTGCCTTTCCTCGTTCTTCCTACTAAAATGTATCTGCCACGTGGCTGCCCATTCCACCAGCCTGTCAATGTCCTTTTGAAGTCTGTCACTATCCTGTACACTGAAGTCTAGGTCTAATATATATCAAGAAAAACAGTGGTCCTGGTACTGGACCATACGGAATCATACTGTATACCTTCCTCCAGTCCAAAAAACAACCGTTCCCCACTACTCTCTGTTTCCTGTCACTCAGCCAACTTCATATCAATGCCGTTACTGCCCCTTTTATTCCATGGGATTCAACTTTGTTGGCAAGCCTGTTATGTGACAATTTATCAAATGCCTTTTGGAAGTCCATCCCACAATCTCTTCTGATGTACGAGCTGCAGATGGTGAAAGCATAAACTTCTTACTTTCTCCTCTCTCCTGACCATAACCCAACTCATGCCCCTTTTTTCCTTTCAGATACCCAAGAACTGCAACCTGCCCAGGCAGTGGAGGAAGAGCAAGAAGAAAGTCAGGATTATACCATCAGCTGATTTCATACTCGCAGCCATTGGCTCAGATGTCGGCACTGTGCAGAGAGGATAGGATAGAGCTGGGATCTGTCTGTGATGAGACACAAGTGCACTGCAGCCAGGGCAGGGGGCAAGGATAGCGCAGGTACCAGCCTGCTAGAGGGTGAGGTCACACGTGAGGTCCGCTGCAGAGGAGTCAGATGAGTATTTTGATGGGCCAGGCTACAGAAGAACACTGATGGGTGCAGGCAAAATAAAAATGCTTGGTGCATTGGAAAGCCAACCAGAAAACCTGCATTTAATGTGAAGGAGCCTGGAGGAGACCGGCACCAGCTTGGCATGGGGCTTTGTGCAGAACATGAACCTAAATGCAAATAGAATCACAGAAAGAGACCATTCGGCCATGATATCCATGCAGGCTCCCGGCAAGAGCAACTCAGCCAGTCCCACGTCCCCACCTATTTCCTGTAGCCCTGCAAATGTTTCCTCTTCAGAAAATTGTCCAATGTCCTTTTGAAAGCCAAGATTGGATCTGCCTCCACCAAACACTAACGCAGTGCATTCCAGATCCACTTGGCATGTAAAAAAAGCTTTTCCTCATGATGCCTTTGGTTGTTTTGCCATTCACTTTAAATCGGTGTCCTCTGCATCTGGATCCTTCCACCAATGGGAACAGTTTCTTCTATCTGCTCTTTCCAGACCCCTCATGATTTTGAACACCTCTATCAAATCTCTTCTCACTCTTCTTTTCGCTAAAGAGAACGGCCCAGCTTCACTTCATAACCTCTTCCTCATAACTGAAGTCTCTCATCCCCAGGAACATTCTTGTAAATCTTTTCTGCACCCTCTCTAAAGCCTTCACATCCCTCCTAATGTGTGGTGCCCAGAATTGGACAATACTCCAGTTGAGGCTAAACCAGTGTTTTATAATGGTTCACCATAACTTCCTTGCTTTTGTACCCTATGCCTCTATTTATAAAACCCAAGATCCTGTATGCCTTATTAACCGCTTTCTCTTCCTGTCCTACCACCTCAATCAAATCTCCTCTCTTCTCTAAGGAGAACAGCCCCAGCTTCTCTCATCTATCCACATAAGTGACATTCCTCATCCCTGCCATCATTCTTGCAAATCTTTCTAATGCCTTCACATCCTTCCTAAAGTGTATAGGACTTTGGATCGGCCACATTTGGAATACTGCGTGCAGTTCTGATCGCCACATTACCAAAAGGATGTGGATGCTTTGGAGAGGGTGCAGAGGAGGTTCACCAGGATGTTGCCTGGTAGGGAGGGCGCTAGCTATGAAGAGAGGTTGAGTAGATTAGGATTATTTTCATTAGAAAGACGGAGGTTGAGGGGGGACCTGATTGAGGTGTACAAAATCATGAGAGGTATAGACAGGGTGGATAGCAAGAGGCTTTTTCCCAGAGTGGGGAATTCAATTACTAGAGGACACGAGTTCAAAGTGAAAGGGGAAAAGTTTAGGGGGGATATGCGTGGAAAGTTCTTTACGCAGAGGGTGGTGGGTGCCTGGAACGCGTTGCCAGCGGAGGTGGTAGATGCGGGCACGATGGCGTCTTTTAAGATGTATCTAGACAGATACATGAATGGGCAGGAAGAAAAGAGATACAGACCCTTAGAAAATAGGCGACATGTTTAGATAGCGGATTTGGATCGGCGCAGGCTTGGAGGGCCGAAGGGCCTGTTCCTGTGCTGTAATTTTCTTTGTTCTTTGTTCTTTTGTTCTTTGTAGTGTCCAGAATTGGACACAGTACTCCAGTCGCGGCGGAAACAGAGTTTTGAAAGGCTTACCATAACCTCCTTGCTTTTGTATTCTATGCCTTTATTCATAAAGCCCATGGGAAGGCCAACTAGTGCACCCATGTCTGGAAGTAACTGGTCAGTACAGAAGCCTTTAAGTCAGCAAAAAGTCCTTCAGCACTTTCCACCTGACTCCCTGTAGATATTTGAAACATGAAACAACTATGGAAAACAAAAACATGTAGAATTGTAGCGTTAGCCAAAAGAAATACATCAGTGGCACAGTGGTTAGCACCGCAGCCTCACAGCTTCAGCGACCCAGGTTCAATTCTGGGTACTGCCTGAGTGGAGTTTGCAAGTTCTCCCTGTGACTGCGTGGGTTTCTGCCGGGTGCTCCGGTTTCCTCCCGCAGCCAAAGACTTGCAGGTTGATAGGTAAATTGGCCATTATAAATTGCCCCTAGTATAGGTGGGGATGTGGTAGGAATATGGAATTAGTGTAGGATTAGTATAAATGTGTGGTTGATGGTCAGCACAGACTTGGTGGGCCGAAGGGCCTGTTTCAGTGCTGTATCTCTAAAAAAATAAATTAATGAGCCCCTTAAATAGCACTGATGGGATGGGGTCCTTCCTGCTGCTTAGCATGTGCTCCACTTTGTGAAATTAGGAGAGAGTGTGTTAGCTGGAACATGGAGGTCCAAAATGGAGCACTGGTATCAACATCATGATCTGCTTGCTCTGCATATTTTGGCAGATGTTAAATGTGCAAATACAAACCCCTTTACCAATATGGCTTCGCATCAGAAGTATGCGTGCACGCTGTGGACACAATTTTAGAAGCATACAGGACCTCGTAGGGCCGATAAAACAGGCACTATCAAGCCCGATTCCACTCCCAGTGGCTTTGGCATAAAATTGACGAAACACAATAAAGCTGTTACTTTCTGTGCCCACAAGGTGGCGATGCAGGTCCACATTGGTTTTTAACACAGCCATGACAACAGACGCCTGCAGTTGGAGATGAATTCTCCTCTGTAATCCTACCCCAAAAATCAGGAGGGGCAACAGTGCAGACCGAGGGAAAATTTGGGGAGGTGAACCATTCTGCCACCTCATTGCTTTGACCGGGATTTCGCTTCCCCCGCTCACTGGCTGTCTTTCTCCAGCACCCCACTCCCTCCACCACCGACGCACAGTGGCAGCAGTGTGTACCTTCTTTCCCACACTGGAGGCCTCCCTGTCTTTATTGCTCAACTAATGGCCACGTTGACCTTTCTTCTGTTCCTTTCCATCTCTTTCAGTTTTATTGAAAGTGTGATCCATCTTGACATATTTTCTTAAGGTTTCAGCACCGCAGACTCCAAGCTATGGATCTATTTATAGATCCATTCTATTTGTCATGGCAATTGTTTTATTTGAAACTACATAATATTTGCTCAGCTGGCACAATGTGGTCTTTTTAATGCATCTTATTGATTTATTCTTGGGATGTGAGTGTCGCTGGCAAAGCTGGCATTTATTGCCCATCCCTAGTCACCTGAGGTTTTTAATGACTGAGTGACTTAGCTCAGGCTCTCTAGACAGCAATTAAAAGTCAGCCATGTTGAGTGTGTGACTGGAGCCACATTTTTTTTTTATTCATTCATGGGCGTCACTGGCTAGGCCACCATTTATTGCACATCCCTAATTGCCCTTGAGAAGGTGGTGGTGAGCTGCCTTCTTGAACCGCTGCAGTCCATCTGGGGTAGGTGCACTCACAGTGCTGTTAGGAAGGGAGTTTCAGGATTTTGACAGTGAAGGAGCGGTAATATAGTTCCAAGTCAGGATGGTGTGTGGCTTGGAGGAGAACTTGCAGGTGGTGGTGTTCCCATGCATCTGCTGCCCTTGTCCTTCTCGGTGGTAGAGGTCACAGATTTGGAAGGTGCTGTCTAAGGAGCCTTGGTTCATTGCTGCAGTGCATCTTGTAGATGGTACACACTGCTGCCACAGTGTGCGGTGATGGAGGGAGTGAAGGTTTGTGGATGGGGTGCCAATCAAGCAGGCTGCATTGTCCTGGATGGTGTTACGACTAGGTGAGAAAGGTGTCTAGGGGTCTGTTACTATCTTCACCTGGTCTTATTGTAACACGGTTTTATTTTTAAACACACTGTGCTTTGAGCTCTCCTTTTTGTGAATCCTTGTTCACAGCTTTCCAATTATAAGGTAAAGAAACCAACACACCAGGTTTTCTCAGGTTTAAAGAAGAAAGAGTGAAATTTATTAAAACTTAAACTCAACCGTAATACCGTTAACGCCTATGGATATACGATGTGCCCACGCTGGATGCACACGCGATATACACATGCAAATAAGGACAGAAAAGTTGAGAGGAAAATATAGTAGAGAGGGGTTTGAGGCAATGCCAGAAGAGTTTCTTGTTTACTGTGCTTCGAGCTCACTTGAATGTAGGTAGTCTTGCTGTTCATCGGGGTCCAGTGTTCTTCTTAAACCTTGTTCACGTAGGAGACTTTTCTCTCTTTGAGGTTCATGTATTTTCACAAGATTCAGTTCCATGGGAAAGAGATGGAGGCAGGCAGGACTGGAGAGAAGGTTCTGCTCCAACTGGGAGCACATGGCCTTCTGAGTTCAAATCCTCTGTTGGAAGTTCAAATTCAAAAACTCCAACAATCAGTCATGACTGGTCTGACCACTTTTTCTGTGTGTTGGGGAAGCAACGACAGGGTCCCCATTGTTCCAACTCTGTTACTATTCAAATGTCTTTCCAGTCAGGGACTTGCAATTTTAAGTTTTAATGTTCATGTGGTGAAATAATGTGTGCCTTAGTCTTGGCAGGTGGGGGGTTTGCCTGACAATGGTGTCGCGCGTCTTAAGTGTTGTTGGATCTGCACCCATCCAGACAAGTGGACAGTATTCCATCACACTTCTGACGTGTGCCTTGTAGATGGTGGACAGGCTTTGGAGAGTCAGGAGGTGAGTTACTCGCTGCAAGATTTCTAGCCTCTGACCTGCTGGCTACTCCAGTTCTGTTTCTGGTCAATGGTAATCCCCTGGATATTGATAGTGGAGGATTCAGTGATTGTAATGCCATTGAATGTCAAGGCAGGATTGTTAGATTCTCTCTTGTTGGAGATGGTCTTTGCTTGGCCTGGATATTGTCCACATCTTGTTGCATTTCTATCTGACTGCTTCAGTATGTGAGGAGTCGCGAATGGTGCTGAACATTGTGTAATCATCAGCGAACATCCCTACTTCTGATTGAAGGAAGGTCATTGATGAAGCAGCTGAAGATGGTTGTGCCTAGGACACTACCCTGAGGAACTCCTGCAGTGATGTTCCGGAGCTGAGATGATTGACCTCCAACAGCCACAACCATCTCCCTTTGCAGGCCAGACCTGGGTAAGGACAGCAGGGTTCTTCCATAAAGGACGCTGGGGAAACAGTCGAGTTTTTACAACAATCGAACAACTTCCTGGTCACTTTTCTGCATAAAGGAGAAAGGAATATAAGGATATGCTGATAGAGGATATGAACAGAAGTGGGAGGAGGCTCGTGTGGTGCATAAATGGCGGCATAGAGCAGCTAGTCTGATATCTTCAAACGAAATAAGAACATAAGATAGTAGGAGTAGACCATACAGCTCCTCAAGCCTGCTTTGCCATTCAGGACAATCATGGCTGATCATCTGCCTCAACTCACTTTCCTGCCTGCTCTCCATATCCCTTGATTCACAGAGAGACCAAAATCTGTCTATCTCAGCCTTGAATATACTCAGCGATGGAGCATCCACAAGCCTCCGGGATAGAGAATTCCAAAGATTCACAACCCTCTGAGTGAAGAGGTTTCTCCTCATCTCAGTCCTAAATGATCGACCCCTTATCCCGAGGCTGTGCCCTCATGTTCTAGATTCCCCAGCCAAGGATACCAACTTCTCAATGTCGACACTATCAAGCCCCTTAGAAATCTAGAACTCTCTCTCTCAAAAAGATGCCGAGGCTGGTTGTTTGGGGCTGAAGTGGGTTGCGGGTTGGGGGGGGGTGGCGAATGGGGGGGGTGGGGGGCAGAGGTGTGGGGGGTGATCTTGGCGGGGAAGAGGATTCTGATAAAATATCGGTAGAAGTGGAGATGGTAAAGGTAATGGATGGGGTGAAAACTAATAGGCAGAATGTACTGGAAAGCCTGGCTATGCTTCGACTGGAAAAATCACCTGGTCCAGGTGGTTTGCATCCCAGGCTGCTAAAGGAAGTGGGGGTGGAGATAGCAGAAGGGCTTGCCATAATCTTCCAAACTTCCTGACGTACAGGGGAGGTTCCAAAGGATTAGAAGGTGGCAAATGTGACACCCTTATTCAAGAAAGGGTGTAAGGACCATCCTTTCAACTACAGGCCTTAATTTAACATTGTTGGTGGCTAAGGTTTTAGAAACAATAATTAGGGGGAAAAAATCAACAGGCATTTAGAAAGGTTTGAGTTAATTAAGGATAGCCAGCACTGATTTGTGAAAGGCAGATCATGCTTGATTAATCTAATTGAATTTTTTGATGAAGTAGCAGAGAAGGTTGATGAAGGATGTCATGCAGGCCCCCACCTGCCAAGAATCAGGCCCATTAATTTTGCAACATGGACATTAAATTTCAAATTGTTGCTGGGAAGAAGAAAAGGCCTGTTACAAGAAATTGCCAGACCCCTGGCCGGAAGGACATTTTTTGCATAGTAGCAGACACTGCTTGGAACAAAGGACAGTCCCTGCTCCCAATACACAGAACAGATGTGGTCAGACCAGTTTAGTCACATGACGAACTGGCAGTTGCAGAGTTTTGAACTGAGAGTTTTAAATTGGAGAAACAGTGTTTGAAGACAGAAAACTCTTGGCTCCTGGATTGAGAACATCTCTCTCCTGTCTGCTCTCATCTCTTTCTTACCAGATTCAGAATCCATTGAAGATACATGAACCCCACTACTGTTGGACCAATTTACAGCTCCTCTGAACCCATCTTTTGTTTCTTTACTTGTCCCATTATCACATTTATTGCCCATCCCTAACTGCCCTTGAGAAGGTGGTGGTGAGCTGCCTTCTTGAACTGCTGCAGTCCATGTGGGATAGGTACACCCACAGTGCTGTTAGGAAGGGAGTTCCAGGATCTTGACCCAGTGACAGTGAAGGAATGACGATATAGTTCTAAGGCAGGATGGTGTGTGACTTGGAGGGAAACTTCCCATACATCTGCTGTCCTGCTGCAGACTCGGAGGGCGGAGTTCCAGAGCGGTAAGTACAAAAAACTTACCTCGGGGATTCTCGGAGCAGTCTCGGAGGGCGGAGTTCCAGAGCGGTAAGTATAAAAAAACTTACCTCGGGGATTCTCGGAGCAGACTCGGAGGGCGGAGTTCCAGAGCGGTAAGTATAAAAAACTTACCTCGGGGATTCTCGGAGCAGTCTCGGAGGGCGGAGTTCCAGAGCGGTAAGTTACCTCGGGTGGGGGAAAAAAACTGAAAAGTTGATGTCACAGGTAAGCTGTGACCTGATTGGCTGGTAGGGAATCTGTACCGAATTTGACAATAAAACTGATAAAAATTGATTAAAACACTAATTAACTAATTAATAAGTAGAGTAACTAAACCAGAGGAAGGAGATTACTGTATTTAGTTAGCATTTAGTATTTATTGTAGAAATCTAGCACCAGGGACCATATAGTTAAGTGTATCATAATTTAGTAAGGATTTAATAAGTATTTATTTATTTTATATCAATTAACTAATTAGTGATAGAAATGACAGTTAGAGGGGTGAAGTGCTTCACTTGTGAGATGTGGGAAGTCCGTGACGCTTCCAGCGTTCCGGGCGACTACATCTGCAGGAAGTGTACCCAGTTGCAGCTCCTCACAGACCACATGGATCGGTTGGAGCGGCAACTGGATGCACTTAGGAGCATGCAGGTGGCGGAAAGTGTCATAGACAGGAGTTTTAGAGAAGTGGTTACACCCAAGGTGCAGGCAGATAGATGTGTGACCGCTAGAAGGGGCAGGCAGTCAGTGCAGGAATCCCCTGTGGCTATCCCCCTCTCTAACAAGTATACCGTTTTGGATACTGTTGGGGGGGAAGGCCTATCAGGGGAAAACAGCAGCAGCCAGAGCAGTGGCACCACGGCTGGCACTGCTGTTCAGCAGGGAGGGACAAAGCGCAGAAGAGCAATAGTTATAGGGGACTCTATAGTCAGGGGCACAGATAGGCGCTTCTGTGGACGTGAAAGAGACTCCAGGATGGTATGTTGCCTCCCTGGTGCCAGGGTCAAGGATGTCTCTGAACGGACAGGGGGCATTCTGAAGGGGGAGGGTGAACAGCCAGAGGTTGTGGTACACATCGGTACCAACGACATAGGCAGGAAGAGTGACGAGGTCCTGCCAGGGGGAGTTTAGGGAGTTAGGTAGAAAGTTAAAAAACAGGACCTCTAGGGTTGTAATATCTGGATTACTCCCTGTGCCACGTGCCAGTGAGGCTAGAAATAGGAAGATAGTGCAGCTAAACATGTGGCTGAGCAGCTGGTGTAGAAGGGAGGGTTTCAGATATCTGGACCATTGGGCTCTCTTCAGGGACAGATGGGACCTGTACAAGAAGGACGGGTTGCATCTAAACTGGAGGGGCACTAATATCCTGGCTGCAAAGTTTGCTAGCGTCACTCGGGAGGGTTTAAACTAGTGTGGCAGGGGGGTGGGAGCCAGAGCAGTAGGACAGCTAGTGAAATAAATGAGGAGGACATAGTAAATAAGGCCAGTAGGACTAAGAGGAAGAGCAGGCAGGGAGATGTTGCTGAGCACAGCGGGACTGGTGGTCTGAAGTGCATTTGTTTCAATGCGAGAAGTATAACAGGTAAGGCAGATGAACTTAGAGCTTGGATTAGTACTTGGAAATATGATGTTGCTATTACAGAGACTTGGTTGAAGGAAGGGCAGGATTGGCAGCTAAATGTTCCAGGCTTTAGAAGCCTCAGGCGGGATCGAGGGGGATGTAAAAGGGGTGGGGGAGTTGCATTACTGGTTAAGGAGAATATCACAGCTGTACTGCGGGAGGACACCTCAGAGGGGTCATGCAGCGAAGCAATATGGGTGGAGCTCAGGAATAGGAAAGGTGCAGTCACGATGTTGGGGGTTTACTACAGGCCTCCCAACAGCCAGCAGGAGGTAGAGGAGCAGAGATGTAGACAGATTTTGGAAAGATGTAAAGGTAACAGGGTTGTGGTGGTGGGTGATTTTAACTTCCCCTATATTGACTGGGACTCACTTAGTGCTAGGGGCTTGGATGGGGCAGAATTTGTGAGGAGCATCCAGGAGGGCTACTTGAAACAGTATGTAGATAGTCCAACTAGGGATGGGGCCATTCTGGACCTGGTATTGGACCAGCATGTTCCTGTGAGGAAGAAATACAAGTTTGGCAAGTTTCAGGAAGCTTGGATAACGCGGGATATTGTGAGCCTAGTCAAAAGGAAAAAGGAAGCATTTGTAAGGGCTGGAAGGCTAGGAACAGATGAAGCACTTGAGGAATATAAAGACAGTTTAGGAAGGAACTTAAGTAAGGAGTTAGGAGGACTAAAAGGGGTCATGAAAAGTCATTGACAAACAAGATTAAGGAAAATCCCAAGGCTTTTTATACATATATAAAGAGCAAGAGGGTAACTAGGGAAAGGGTTGGCCCACTCAAGGACAGAGATGGGAATCTATGTGTGGAGCCAAAGGAAATGGGTGAGGTGCTAAATGAGTACTTTGCATCAGTATTCACCAAAGAGAAGGACTTGGTGGATGATGAGCCGAGGGAAGGGAGTGCAGATAGTCTCAGTCATCTCATTATCAAAAAGGAGGAGGTGTTGGGTGTCTTGCAAAGCATTAAGGTAGATAAGTCCCCAGGGCCTGATGGGATCTACCCTAGAATACTGAGGGAGGCAAGGGAAGAAATTGCTGGGGCCTTGACAGAAATCTTTGCATCCTCATTGGCGACAGGTGAGGTCCCAGAGGACTGGAGAATAGCCAATGTTGTGCCTTTGTTTAAGAAGGGTGGCAAGGATAATCCAGGAAATTATAGGCCGGTGAGCCTTACGTCAGTGGTAGGGAAACTATTAGAGAGGATTATTCGGGACAGGATTTACTCCCATTTGGAAACAAACGAACTTATTAGCGAGAGACAGCATGGTTTTGTGAAGGTGGGGTCGTGTCTTACTAATTTGATTGAGTTTTTTGAGGAAGTGATGAGGATGATTGATGAAGGAAGGGCAGTGGATGTTATCTATATGGACTTTAGTAAAGCCTTTGACAAGGTCCCGCATGGCAGACTGATACAAAATGTGAGGTCACACGGGATCATAGGTGAGCTGGCAAGATGAATACAGAACTGGCTCGGTCATAGAAGACAGAGGGTATTAGTGGATGGGTGTTTTTCTGAATGGAGGGATGTGACTAGTGGTGTTCCGCAGGGATCAGTGCTGGGACCTTTGCTCCTTGTAGTATATATAAATGATTTGGAGGAAAATGTAGCTGGTCTGATTAGTAAGTTTGCGGACGACACAAAGGTTGGTGGAGTTGCGGATAATGATGAGGATTGTCAGAGGATACAGCAGGATATAGATCGGTTGGAGTCTTGGACGGAGACATGGCAGACAGTTTAATCCGGACAAATGTGAGGTCATGCATTTTGGAACGTCTAATGCAGGTGGGAGGTTTACAGTAAATGGCAGAACCCTTCGGAGTATTGACAGGCAGAGAGATCTGGGCGTACAGGTCCACAGATCACTGAAAGTGGCAACGCAGGTGGATAAGCTAGTCAAGAAGGCATACGGCATGCTTGCCTTCATCGGTCGGGGCATAGAGTATAAAAATTGGCAAGTCATGTTGCAGCTGTACAGTACCTTAGTTAGGCCACACTTAGAATATTGCGTGCAATTCTGGTCGCCACACTACCAGAAGGACGTGGAGGCTTTGGAGAGGGTACAGAGGAGGTTTACCAGGATGTTGCCTGGTCTGGAGGGCATTAGCTATGAGGAGAGGTTGGAAAAACTCGGATTGTTTTCACTGGAACGACGGAGGTGGAGGGGCGACATGATAGAGGTTTACAAAGTTATGAGCGGCATGGACAGAGTGGATAGTCAGAAGCTTTTTCCCAGGGTGGAAGAGTCAGTTACTAGGGGACATAGGTTTAAGGTGCGAGGGGCAAAGTTTAGAGGGGATGTGCGAGGCACGTTTTTTACACAGAGGGTGGTGAGTGCCTGGAACTTGCTGCCAGGGGAGGTGGTGGAAGCAGATACAATAGCGACGTTTCAGAGACATCTTGACAAATACATGAATAGGAAGGGAATAGAGGGATATGGGCCCCAGAAGTGCAGAAGGTGTTAATTTAGGCAGGCATCAAGATCGGTGTAGGCTTGGAGGGCCGAATGGCCTGTTCCTGTGCTGTACTGTTCTTTGTTCTTGTCCTTCTAGGTGGTAGAGGTCACGGGTTTGGAAGGTCCTGTCTAAGGAGCCTTGGTGAGTTGTTGCAGTGTATCTTGTAGATGTTACACACTGCTGTCACTGTCTGTCTTTGGTGAAGGGAGTGAATGTTGAAGGTGGTGGATGGGGTACCAATCAAGTGAGCTGCTTTGTCCGAAATGGTTTTGACTTCTTGAGTGTTGTTGGAGATGCACCCATCCAGTCAAGTGGAGAGTATTCCATCACACTCCTGACTTGTGCCTTGTGGATTGTGGACAGGCACTGGGGAGACAGGAGGTGAGCTACTCGCTGCAGAATTCCCAGCCTCTGACCTGCTCATGTAGCGACAGCATTTATGTGGCTAGCCCAGTTCAGTTTCTGGTTAATGGGAACCCCCAGGATGTTGATAGTGGGGGATTCAGCAATGGTAATGCCATTGAACATCAAGAGGAGATGGTCACACACTTGTGTGGCAAGAATGTTACTGAATGTTGTCCAGGTCTTGCTGCACCTGAACATGGGCTGCTTCAGAGTCTGAGTAGTCGCAAATGGTGCTAAACATTGTGTAATCATCAGTGAGCATCCCCACTTCTAACCTTATGATGGAGAGAAGGTCATTGATGAATTGGCTGAAGATGGTTGGGCCTAGGACACTACCCTGAGGAACTCCTGCAGTGATGTCCTGGGACTGAGATGATTGACCTCCAACAACCACAACCATCTTCCTTTGTGCTAGGTGTGTCTCCAACCAGTGGAGAATTTTCCCCCGATTCCCATTGACTTCAGTTTTCCTATGGCTTCTTGATGCCATACTCGGTCAAATGCTGCCTTGATATCGAGGGCAGTCATTCTCACCTCACCTCTTGAGTTTAGCTCTTTTGTCCTTGTTTAGACCAAGACTGTAATAAGTTCAGGAGCTGAGTGGCCCTGGCAGAATCCAAACTGAGCATCAGTGAGCAGGTTATTGCTGCGCCAGTGCTGCTTAATAGCACTGTCGACGACCCCTTCCATGACTTTGCTGATGACCAAGAGTAGACTGATGGGGCAGTAATTGGCTGGTTGTATTTGTCCTGTATTGTAGCTGTTCAGTTTCCCATCCATTAACACCCTATCTGTACTAATGCTTTGTCTTTCAGCACACTATTAACATATTGTTTGCCTTTGTTCCATGACCTTCTGGTCAGCTATTCCGAGACCTTGTCCTAGCAATACCTTCTCTTTTGTTATCTCTTGCCCCACCCCCCCCTTTACTTGCTTAAAAACTTTTACATTTGTTATATCTGCCAGTTCTGAAGCAGGGTCACTGACCTGATACGGTAACTCTGCTTCTCTCTCCACAGATGCTGCCAGACCTGCTGAGTTTCTCCAGCACTTTCTGTTTTTATTTCAGATTTCCAGCATCCGCAGTATTTTGCTTTTATTGTATTTGTCCTGTGTTTTGTGGACAGGACATACCTGGGCAATTTTCCACATTACAGAGTAGATGCCAGTGTTGTAGCTGTACTGGAACAGCTTGGCTAGGGGCGCGGCAAGTTCTGGAGCACAGGTCTTCAGTACTATTGCCGGAATATTGTCAGGGCCCATAGCTTTTGCAGTATCCAGTGCCTTCAGTCGTTTCTTGATATCACGTGAATCGAATTGGCTGAAGTTTGACATCTGTGATGCTGGGGACTTCAGGAGGAGGCCGAGATGGATCATCAACTCGGCACTTCTGGCTGAAGATTGTTGCAAATGCTTCAGCCTTATCTTTCGCACTGATGTGCTGGGCTCCCCCATCATTGAGGATGGGGATATTTGTGGAGCCACCTCCTCCAGTTGGTTGTTTAATTGTCCACCACCATTCACAGCTGGATGTGGCAGGACTGCAGAGCTTAGATCTGATCCGTTGGTTATGGGATCGCTTAGCTCTGTCTATCGCAGGCTGCTTACGCAGTTTGGCATGCAAGTAGTCCTGGGTTGTAGCTTCACCAGGCTGACACCTCATTTTTAGGTATGCCTGGTCCTGTTCCTGGCATGCCCTCTTGCACTCTTCATCGCTATATGTATTTGTGTGTGTATGCACGTGTATGTGTGCATGCTTGTACATTCATAGTAACCTTGGCTTTATAACTTGTCTATGAACCATAGAAAGTACCAGCTTCGACTCCTGGTCCACTCTGCGTTAGCTGATCTCAGCTGGGGTTTATTAGATTAGATTAGATTAGATTAGATTAGAGATACAGCACTGAAACAGGCCCTTCGGCCCACCGAGTCTGTGCCGAACATCAACCACCCATCTATACTAATCCTACACTAATCCCATATTCCTCCCAAACATCCCCACCTGTCCCTATATTTCCCTACCACCTACCTATACTAGTGACAATTTATAATGGCCAATTTACCTATCAACCTGCAAGTCTTTTGGCTTGTGGGAGGAAACCGGAGCACCCGGAGAAAACCCACGCAGACACAGGGAGAACTTGCAAACTCCACACAGGCAGTACCCGGAATCGAACCCGGGTCCCTGGAGCTGTGAGGTTGCAGTGCTAACCACTGCACCACTGTGCCGCCCTGGTGGGGGGGATGCTACTCTAGGTGGGTAGCACAGAGTGGTCGTGAGAAGAGTGCAACATTAAGAGAGCTAACATCAGAAAATTGGTGCAGGTGGAAATTTGGTGTGGGGGGAAAGAGGTGCTGCTTTTTTTTTTAACCTCCAATACTTGTAGTGGAAGCTTGAGGCAGTAAGTATTTAAAGTTTTCGTCCACTGCTTCGTACATACAATATACTTGCTACCTGTGAGGATATTGGAGAAGACTGCAGGAAGAACATTCAAACTGTAGACCATGGCAGCAAAGGGACTGTCCAAAGGTGGAGGAGGAGGAGGGGAAACCTAATGTGGTAGTTGTAGGGCAGGGGCCAATAGCATTCTTTGTAAGCAGGTTTGAGAGTCCCACATGATTTGTTGCCTACCTGGTACCAGGGTGAAGGATGTTGCAAACTGGCTTGAAAGGATCTTGGAGAGGGAGGGGAAGGATCCATAGAACCATAGAAAAATTACAGCATAGAAGGAGGCCATTCAGCCCGTCATGTCTGTGCCAGTTGAAAAACTAGCCGCTCAATCTAATTCTACCTTCCAGCACCTGGTCCATAGCCTTGCAGGTTACAGCACTTCAGGTGCATGTCCAGGTATGTTTTAAAAGAATGAGGGTTTCTGCATCCACCACCATTACTGGCAGTGAATTCCAGACACCCACCACCCTCTGGGTGAAAAAGGTTTTCCTCATGTCCCCTCAAATCCTTCTACCAATCACCTTAAATCTGTGCCCTCTGGTAATTGACCTCTCTGCTAGGGGAAACATGTATACTCTAACTAGGCCCCTCCTTATTTTGTACACCTCAATTAAGTCACCCCTCAGCCTCCTCTGTTCAAAGGAAAACAACCCTAGCCGATCCCATCTTTCCTCATAGCTGCAATTTTCAAGTCCTGGCAACATTCTTGTAAATCTTTTCT
Organism: Heterodontus francisci; assembly: GCF_036365525.1. Lineage (NCBI taxonomy): Eukaryota > Metazoa > Chordata > Chondrichthyes > Heterodontiformes > Heterodontidae > Heterodontus > Heterodontus francisci. The sequence goes on along the minus strand of NC_090371.1, from coordinate 26,712,942 downwards.
GCACTCTCTCTAGAGCAACTGTGTCCTTCCTGTAATGTGGTGACCAGAACTGTACGCAAAACTCCAGCTGTGGCCGAACCAGCTTTTGATACAGTTCCAGCATTACATCCCTGCTTTTGTATTCTATACCTCTGCCAATAAAGGAAAGCATTCCATATGCCTTCTTCACCACTTTATCTACCTGTCCTGCCACCTTTAGGGACCTGTGGACATACACTCCAAGGTCTTCAGTCACTGTGGTCCATGTTGGGACCAACAACATAGGAAAGAGTAAATCTTGTGAAAACACGTGAGACTCAAAAAAGAAAGGTTTCTACGTGAACAAGGTTTTCAGAAGACTACTGGGCCCCAATGAAATGCAAGACCATATATTCAATCAAGGACTACAGCGAACTCGAGAAACAGTAACAAGATATTGCCTCAAACTGTTCTACTTATCTTTTCTTCTGATATTTTCTGTCCCTATCTGCATGTTTATATCGCATATGCATGCTAGCGTGGGTGCATCGTATATCCATAGGCGTGAACAGTATTAGAATTTAAGTTTAAGGTTTAATAAATTTCATCTTTCTTCTTTAAATGAAAGAAAGCCTGTTTGTGCTCATTTCTTTGCCTTATAATTGGAAACTTGTGTGAAAGGATTCACACAAAGGAGCTCAAAACAAAGTGTGTTTAAAATTAAACCCTGTTACAATAAGACCAGGTAAAGACAGCCAAAGACCCCTAGACACATTGCACACTTGGTCGTAACAGGAGAGTAGCAGGAACTAGGAGCTAAATTAAAGGACAGGACCTCAAGGATTACAATCACTAGCCATGTTCAAATTGGCATAAGGATAAGCAGATTAGGGAGGTGAACACATGGCTGAAGAAGTGGTGTGCGAAAGAAGGGGTCCACCTTCTGGGAAAACAGCGCCACTATTGGGACGAGAAGGAATGGTACCATTGGGATGGGCTGCACCTGAACCAGGTTGGGACAAATGTCCTTGCAAAATTGATAAATAGGATAATCATTAGGACTTTAAATTAGTAAGTTGTTGGATGTGGGGGTGTTGGGGTGGTAGTGCCTGGATGGAAAATGTAGAATCGATAATAGTTTGAAAACAAACAAAAGGGAAGAGTTAACAGTCAGAAATTGTGTGTTGGGTACTGCAGATAAAGGGAAAACTAAAAGATGTAAAACAACTGAATCAGGAGAGAGAAATAAAAAACGTTTGCATAAAACATTAGAGCTGAAGGACAGATTAGGATGTGTGGCCCAAATAAGCATCCATTATACAAATGCGCGTAAGCATAAGGAACAAATTGAATGAATTGCAGACATAAATTAAACTTGGGAGGTATGACATTGTAGCTATTACAGAGACATGGCTGCAAGACAGTTAGGACTGGAAAATAAATGTACCTGGGTTATCAGGTCACCAGGAAAGACGTGAAAAATGGTAGATGGGGAGGAGTAGCCTTAGTGATTAAGGATGAAATCACTTCAATGATAAGGGAAGATATAATGTGAGGTAAGCAGGCAGTGAAGACTTTATGAAATAGAAAAGGATTTAAGACTGTAGTGGGAGTTGTGTATAGGCCATCTGGTAGTAGCTGTAAGTAGTAGATTGTATAAATCCAGAAATTAGACAAGCATGTAGCACAGTCAGAATGGTTCAAATGTGGGATTTTAACTTTGCTATAGATTAGGGATGAGCGAACTAGCACGTCAGAAAGGTAGTGAATTTCTTGAGCATTTCCAGGATAGTTTTCTGAAACAATATAGAACCAACAAGGGGGCAGGCCATATTACATTTAGTAATGAGTAATGAGCCAAATTTAGTTAACAGCCTAACGATATGATATTTAATAGTGATCAGAATATGATTGAATTAAATGTATTGTTTGAAAGGAAGAAACACAAAACAGCAATAAAAAATTCTAGAGTTAACATTTGCAGACGACACTAAGATTGGTGGAGCAGCAGATAGTGAAGGGGACTGTCAGAGAATACAGCAGAATATAGATAGATTGGAGAGTTGGGCAGAGAAATGGCAGATGGAGTTCAATCAGGGAAAATGCGAGGTGATGCATTTTGGAAGATCCAATTCAAGAGTGAACTATACAGTAAATGGAAAAGTCCTGGGAAAAATTGATGTACAGAGAGATTTCGGTGTTCAGGTCCATTGATCCCTGAAGGTGGCAGCGCAGGTCAATAGAGTGGTCAAGAAGGCATACGGCATGCTTTCCTTCATCGGACGGGGTATTGAGTACAAGAGTTGGCAGGTCATGTTACAGTTGTATAGGACTTTGGTTCGGCCACATTTGGAATACTGCGTGCAGTTCTGGTCGCCACATTACCAAAAGGATGTAGATGCTTTGGAGAGGGTGCAGAGGAGGTTCACCAGGATGTTGCCTGGTATGGAGGGCGCTAGCTATGAAGAGAGGTTGAGTAGATTAAGATTATTTTCATTAGAAAGACGGAGGTTGAGGGGGGACCTGATTGAGGTGTACAAAATCATGAGAGGTATAGACAGGGTGGATAGCAAGAAGCTTTTTCCCAGAGTGGGGGATTCACTTCCTAGGGGTCACGAGTTCAAAGTGAGAGGGGAAAAGTTTAGGGGGGATATGCGTGGAAAGTTCTTTACGCAGAGGGTGGTGGGTGCCTGGAATGCGTTGCCAGCGGAGGTGGTAGACGCGGGCACGATAGCGTCTTTTAAGATGTATCTAGACAGATACATGAATGGGCAGGAAGCAAGGAGATACAGACCCTTAGAAAATAGGCGACAGGTTTAGATAGAGGATCTGGATCGGTGCAGGCTTGGAGGGCCGAAGGGCCTGTTCCTGTGCTGTAATTTTCTTTGTTCTTTATTTGAGGTCTGTGACCTTTCATCAGAAGCAGTTCTGATGAAAGGTCACAGACCTGAAACATGAACTCTGTTTCTCTCTCCACAGATGTTGCCAGACCCGCGGAGCACTTACTGCTTTTATTTCAGATTTCCAGCATCCACAGTATTTTGCTTTTATGAAAACGTTTGATTTAGGTAAGGCTGACTTCTTTGGGATGAGACGAAGACTGTCCACAGTAAACTAGACAAACCTCTCAATGGGTAATACAACAGAAGATCAGTGGGAGGTGTTCAAAGAAGAATTTCATGTGATCGAGAACCAATTTATACCCCTAAAGTGCAAGAGTTCTACTTTAAAAAAAAATCATTCTTGGGACGTAAGTGTTGCTGGCAAGGCCAGCATTTTTATTGCCCATCCCTGATTGCTGTTGAGAAAGGTGGGGGGTGGGTGGGTGAGCTGCCTTCTTGAACTGCTTAGATTAGATTAGAGATACAGCACTGAAACAGGCCCTTCAGCCCACCGAGTCTGTGCCGAACATCAACCACCCATTTATACTAATCCTACACTAATCACATATTCCTACCAAACATCCCCACCTGTCCCTATATTTCCCTACCACCTACCTATACTGGTGACAATTTATAATGGCCAATTTACCTATCAACCTGCAAGTCTTTTGGCTTGTGGGAGGAAACCGGAGCACCCGGAGAAAACCCACGCAGACACAGGGAGAACTTGCAAACTCCACACAGGCAGTACCCGGAATCGAACCCGGGTCACTGGAGCTGTGAGGCTGCGGTGCTAACCACTGCGCCGCCCTATGTAGTGCAGGTGCTGTAGCAGTATAATATAATTCAGTTGCTTGATCAGCTATTTCAGAGGGCAGTTAAGGGTAAACCACATTGCTGTGGATTTGGAGTCATGTATAGGCCAGACTGGGTAAGGATGACTTAGATGAAGGGACAGAATGTATGGTAGCTAAATTTGCTGATGACACAAAGATAGGTAGGAGAGTAAGTTGTGAAGAGGACAATAATGAGTCTGCAAAGGGATATAGACAAGTAAATGGGCAAACATTTGACAGATAGGAACAGGAGTAGGCCATTCGGCCCATCGAGCCTGCCCCGCCATTCAATGTGATCATGGCTGATCACCCACTTCAATGCCTTTTCCCCCACACTATCCTCATATCCCTTTATGTCATTGGCAGTTAGAAATCTGTCAATCACTGCTTTAAACATACTCAATGACTGAACTTCCACAGCCCTCTGGGGTAGAGAATTCCAAAGATTCACAATCCTCTGAGTAAAGAAATTTCTCCTCATCTCTGTCCAAAGTGGCTTCCCCCTTATTTTGCAATTATGTCCCCTGGTTCTAGACTCCCCAACCAGGGGAAACATCTTAGCTGCATCTACCCTGTCTATTCCTTTAAGTATTTTGTAGGTTTCAATAAGATCACCTCTCATTCTTCGAAACTTGAGAGAATACAGTCCCAGTTTCTCCAATCTCTCTTCATAAAACAGTCCCGCCATCCCGGGAACAAGTCTGGTGAACGTTCTTTGCACTCCCTCTTTGGCAATAATATCCTTCCTAAGGTAAGGGGACTAAAACTGCATACAGTACTTCTGTGCTTAGGTGCGCTCTAACCAAGGTTCTATACAATTGAAGCAAGACTTCACTATTGTACTCAAATCCTCTTGCGATAAAGGCCAACATACCATTAGCCTTCTTAATTGCTTGCTGCACCTGCATGTTAGCTTTCATGACTTATTGACAAGGACATCCAGGTCCCTTTGTACATCTACACTTTCTAATCTCTTGCTATTTAAGAAATACTTTACACATCTATTCCTCCTACCAATGTGGATAACCTCACATTTTTCCACATTATATTCCATCTGCCACATTTTGACCACTCACTAAGTCTATCCAAATCCCTTTGAAGCTGCTAGAGTATAATGTAGGAAAATGTGAGCTTGTCCACTTTGGCAGGAAGAATAGAAAAACAGTGTATTTAAATGGTAAGAGATTGCAAAACTCTGTGGTACAGAGGGATCTGTATCATGATTCTCAAAAAGTATGCAGGTACAGCAAGTGATTAGGAAGGCAAGTGTAATGTCATTTATTGCAAGGGGATGGAATATAAAAGTAGGGAAGTTTTACTACAGTATAGGGTTGGTGAGATCATATCTGGAGTACTGTGTACAGTTTTGTTCTCCTTACTTAAGAAAGGATGTAATTGCATTATAAGCAGTTCAGAAGATTCAACCTACTGATTCTGGGGATGTAGGGGTTATCTTATGAGGAAAGGTTGGACAGGTTGGGCCTTCATCCATTGGAGTTTAGAAGAATGAGAGGTGATCTTATTGAAACATATAAGATCCTGAGGAGACTTGTCAGGGTGGATACTGAGAGGATGTTTCCCCTTACGGGAGAAACTAAAACTAGGGGATACAGTTTAAAAATAAGGGGTCTCCAATTTAAGACATAGATGAGGAACTTATTTTTCCAGAGGATTGTTAGTCTGTAGTCCAGAAAGAAGCAGAGGCTGAGTCATTGAATATTTTTAAGGCTGAGTTAGATAGATTCTTGAATGACAAGGGTCAAAGGTTATAGCAGGTAGACAGGAAAGTAGAGTTGAGGCCATAAATAGATCAGCAATGATCTTATTGAATGGTAGAGCAAATTCAAGGGCTGCATAGCCTATTCCTAACTTGTATGGTAGATATCCTTCCCTGAAGGTCATTAGTAAACCAGATGAGTTTTTCCTGACAATTTAGGCGTTTCATGATCATTATTACCTGGGAGCGGAGCGGCGGCTGGAGGACCTGCATGGAACCTGATCTGGAGTGGCGGCTGTAAATAAAAAGCGGGGCTGGAGGCCCCCTTTCACTTATCTGGGAGCAGAGCGGAGCGGCAGCTGGCGGACCTGCGAGGAAGCTGATCCAGAATGGCGGCAGTCTCCCTGTCTCTCTCAGCGCGCACTGAGACTCGAAAAGAGGAAATGAAAACTTAGTGACATCACGGGAATTCTGCAAGGTGATTGGTTGGGTAAATAACAGCGGTTAGTACATTTAAATAGCTTTAAAAAGGAAAGTTTTTTTTTAAAAAAGACCTCAAGTGATAAGGTGAGTAGTACTACTTAAATTAGAGTAATATATTAAGGACATTAGATTGTAGTGGGTAGTGTTTGGAGTAGAACAAGACCCCTAGTGTAATTAGTATTTTTTAAAGGGAGTAACTAAATTAATTTAAAAATAAGTCATGGCAGGGGAGCTCAGCCCTGTGATATGCTCCTCCTGCACTATGTGGAAAATCAGGGATGCTTCTAGTGTCCCTGACAACCATGTGTGCAGGAAGTGTATCCATCTGCAGCTACTGACTACCCGCATTATGGAGCTAGAGCTGCGGGTGGATTCATGTGGAGCATCCGTGATGCTGAGGATGTCGTGGATAGCATGTTTAGTGAGGTGGTCACACCGCAGGTAATGGCTGCACAGGCAGAAAAGGGATGGGTGACCACCAGGCGGAGTAGTAGGTGCAGGCAGGTAGTGCAGGGGTCCCCTGTGGCCATCCCCCTCTCAAACAGATATACCGCTTTTGATACTGTTGGGGGGATGGCCTCCCAGGGGAAAGCAGCAACAGCCAGGTCCGTGGCACCAAGGATGGCTCTGCTGCACATCAGGGGAGAAAATAGGAGTGGAAGAGCTATAGCGATTGGGTATTCTATCGTAAGGGGTGCAGATAGGCATTTCTGTGGCCACAAACATGACTTCAGGATGGTATGTTGCCTCCCTGGTGCTAGGGTCAAGGATGTCACGGAGCGGCTGGAGGACATTCTGAAAGGGGAGGGTGAGCAGCCAGAGGTTGTGGTACACATTGGTACCGATGACATAGGTAGAAAAAGGGATGAGGTCCTGCAACAAGAATTTAGGGAGCTAGGCAGCAGATTAAAAAGCAGGACCTCAGGTTGTAATTCTGGATTACTCCAGGTGCCATGTGCTGATGAGTTTAGAAATAGGAGGATAGAGCAGATGAATGTGTGGCTGAGGAGATGGTGTAGGAGGAAGGGCTTTAGTTTCCTGGATCACTGGGTCTGTTTCTGGCAAAGGTGGGACCTGTACAAGTTGGACGGGTTGCACCTGAACCGGAATGGGACCAACATCCTTGCTGGGAGATTTGCTAGTTTTGTTGAGGGGGGGGTGGGGGGGTTTAAACTAATTTGGCAGGGGGATGGAATACAGAGTGGAGGTACAGTAGGGGGTAATATAGAACATAAAGTGAGTCTGCCTGGAAGGCAGAGCAAATATAGACCTGGTAAGGCACAAGGGAAAAATGCAAGGTTGGATTGCATCTATTTTAATGCAAGGAGTCTTACTAGTAAGGCAGATGAATTGAGGGCATTGATTAGCACATGGGATTATGATATTATTGCTATCACAGAGACATTGTTGAGGGAGGGTCAGGACTGGCATTCCAGGGTATAGAATCTTCAGGCGCGACAGGGAAGGGGATAAAAGAGGAGGTGGCATTACACTGTTGATCATGGAGTCAATTACTGCAGTAAGGAGGGATGACATCTTAGAAGGTTCCTCAAATGAGGTAATTTGGGTAGAACTTAAAAACAAAAAGGGGGCAATCACTTGGCTGGGTGTCTACTACAGGCCTCCAAACAGTCAGGAAGAGATCGAGGAGCAGATATGTGGGTAAATCTCTGAGAGGTGTGCAAATAATAGGGTAATAATAGTAAGGGATTTCAACTTCCCCAACATTAACTGAGATAGTCTTAGTCCAAAAGACTTAAAAAGGGCGGAATTCTTAAAATGCGTACAGGAGAGCCTTTTGAGCCAGTATGTAGAAAGTCCTACAAGGGAAGGGGCAGTACTGGACCTAATCCTAGGGAATGAAGCCAATCAAGTGGTAGAAGTGTCAGTGGGGGAGCATTTCGGAGATAGTGACCATAACTCTAAGATTTAAGGTAGTTATGGAAAAGGACAAAGATGGACCAGAAATACAGGTACTGAATTGGGGGAAGGCCGATTTCAATATGATAAAACAGAATCTGGCAAAAGTGGACTGGGAACAGCTACTTGTAGGAAAGTCTACATCACATCAGTGGGAGTCATTCAAAGAGGAAATAGTGAGAGTTCAGAGCCAACATGTACCCGTTAAGGTGAAGGGTAGGACAAACAGGCCCAGGGAACCCTGGATGTCAAAGGATATACAACATTGGATCAGGAAAAAAAAGAAGGCTTACGGCAGATCCAAACCGCTGAAAACAACGGAGGCACTAGAGGAGTATAGAAAGTGTAGGGAGGCACTTAAAAAAATAATTAGGAGAGCCAAGAGGGGGCATGAAAAAACAATGGCAAGCAAGATAAAGGAAAATCTCAAGGCCTTTTATAAGTATATTAAGGGTAAGAGGACAACAAGGGAAAGAGTAGGGCCCATTAGGGACCAACGTGGCAATTTTTGTGTGGAGCCGGAGGACATACGTGAGGTTTTAAATGATTACTTTTCATCGGTGTTCACTATGGAGATGGACGATGTAGGTGTAGAGATCAGGGAGGGGGATTGTGATATACTTGAACAAATTAGCATTGAAAGGGAGGAACTATTAGCTGTTTTAGTGGGCTTAAAAGTGGATAGATCCTCAGGCCCAGGTGAGATGTATCCCAGGCTGTTATGTGAGGCAAGGGAGGGGCTTTGACACAAATTTTCAAATCCTCTCTGGCCACAGGAGAGGTACCAGAAGACTGGAAGACAGCGAATGTGGTACCATTATTTAAGAAGGGTAGTAGGGATAAACCAGGTGAGTCTAACATCAGTGGTTGGGAAAATATTGGAAAAAATTCTGAGGGACAGGATTAATCTCCACTTGGAGAGGCAGGGATTAATCAGGGATAATCAGCATGGCTTTGTCAGGAGGAGATCGTGTCTAACTAACTTGATTGAATTTTTCGAGGAGGTGACTAGATGTGTTGATGAGGGTAAAGCAGTAGATGTAGTCTACATGGATTTCAGTAAGGCTTTTGATCAGGTCCCACATGGGAGATTGGTTAAGAGGGTAAGTACCCATGGAATCCAGGGCAATTTGGCAAATTGGATTGAAAATTGGCTTAGTGGCAGGAAGTAGAGGGTAATGGTCGAGGGCTGTTTTTGCGATTGGAAGCCTGTGACCAGTGGTGTACCACAGGGATCGGTGCTGGGACCCTTGCTGTTTGTAGTGTACATTAATGATTTAGACGTGAGTATCGGAGGTATGATCAGTATGTTCGCAGATGACACGAAAACTGGTGGTGTTATAAATAGTAAGAAGGAAATCCTTACATTACAGGATGATATAGATGGGCTGGTAAGATGGGCAGAGCAATGGCAAATGGAGTTTAATACTGAAAAGCGTGAGATAATGCATTTTAGGAGGACTAACAAGGCAAGGGAATACACAATGGATGGTAGGACACGAGGAAGTACAGAAAGTCAGAAGGACCTTGGCGTACTTGTCCATAGATCACTGAAGGCAGCAGCAAAGGTAGATGAGGTGGTTCGGAAGGTATATGGGATACTTGCCTTCATTAGCTGAGGCATAGAATATAAGAGCAGGGAGGTTATGATGGAGCTATATAAAACACTAGTTAGGCCACAGCTGGAGAACTGTGTACAGTTCTGGTCACCACACTATAGGAAGGATGTGATTGCACTGGAGAGGATGCAGAGGAGATTCACCAGGATGTTGCCTAGGCTGGAGCGTTTCAGCTATGAAGAGAGACTGAAAAGTCTAGAGTTGTTTTCCTTGGAGCAGAGAAGGCTGAGAGGGGACATGATTGAGGTGTACAAGATTATGAGGGGCATTGATAGGTTAGATAGGAGGAAACTTTTTCCCTTAGCGGAGGGGTCAAGAACCAGGGGGCATAGATTTAGGGTAGGAGGTTTAGAGGGGATTTGAGGAAACATTTTTTCCCCCAGAGGGTGGTTGGAATCTGGAACACACTGACTGAAGAGGTGGTAGAGGCAGGAACCCTCACAACATTTAAGAAGTATTTAGATGACCACTTGAAACGCCATAGCATACAAGGCTACGGGCCAAGTGCAGGAATATGGGATTAGAATAGTTAGGTGCTGTATGACCGGCACATAAAACTACAAGAAAAAACATATAAAAGTGCAAAAAACATTCAGATCCGAGCAAATGGAAAAGATACAAAGAGCAGTAAAGGGTAATAAAGCAGATGGTAAGAAGTACAAAATGAAGTATGACAAGAAACTTGCAAGGGATATCAAAATCAACACAAAAAACTTTCACAATTACATTAAGAGACAGATGGTGGTCAGAAACAATGTGGGCTCTTAAAAACTGATCATGTTGATGTCAATGAAGATAAGGAAATGGTGGACATGCTAGATAATTACTTTGCTTTAGTATTTACAGTAGAGGATGCCATCAGCATGCCAGACATCCCAAGGGAACTATTTTGCATCAGGGACAGAGACTCAACAAAATTAACATAAACAAGAAAACAGCATTGGAGAAATTAATGGCATTAAAGAGCGACAAATCCCCAGGACCAGACGGTTTCCAGCCCAGGGTATTACATTGCAGATGCCTTAACTATAATCTTCCAAATTTCTCTTGATTCAGGAACCATTCCTATAGATTGGAAAATTGCACATCACTCCACTATTTAAGAAAGGTGACAAAGGGAAACCAAGCAATTATAGAACAGTTAGTCTAACATCTGTTATGGGGAAATTGCGAGAGTCCATAATTAAAGATAGGGTGACAAAACACCTTGAAAATTTTCAGCTGATCAGAGAGAGCCAGCATGGATGTATAAAGGGCAGGCTATGCCTTAAAGGCCTGCTCAGGTCAGGAAAAAAAACCTGACCCAAACCCAACAGGACCACATTGGACCCGAACTCAACCAGGCCCGAGTCCCTCCAATTTTTCCCACACTCGACCCGACCTGAGCCTGAGCCCGAGCCCAACCCGACCCAACGACCGGAATCTTCACTTTACTTACCTTGTGACTCCCAATCTTCAGGAAGTTGCAGCATGAGCATGATGATGTCAGAGACGCTCACATGCTCACTGTGCAGACTCAGAGTTTCCTTCTTTGATGTCCCAGACTCCCAGCTCAGGTAGGTTTTTTTACTTTTAACACTTCTTGCTGCGTGTGTCCGATCCGGAGCCGGCCTGACCCAACCCGAGCCTGAAAGCAAGACCTGGAAGAGCGGCCTGACCCGACCCGAACCAGACACATGTCGTCAGGTCTCGTCGGGCTTGGGTCGGGTAGCTGGCCTTTACTATGCCTGATGGATCTGATTGAATCCTTTGAAGAGATGACTGAAGTGGTGGAATGTCTATGGATGTTATTTGACAAAGTCTCTCATAAGAAACTGTTAGCTAAAGTTGAAGCTCATGGAATTGAGGCCAAATTATTGACCTGATTCAAAAATTGGCTGAGCAGAAGGAGACAGAGAGTAGGGGATGTACTCTAATTAGGCATGTACTCTAATTGGCAGGATGTCACTCATGATGTCCCACAAGCATCTCTGTGGGGCCTCAACTGTTCACTGTATTCATTAATGACTTAGATGATGGGCTAGAAAGCCACATATCCAAATTTGCCAATGACACAAAGATAGGCAGCATTGTAAGCAGTGTAAGTAGAAGCACAAAATTATAAAGAGATATTGGTAAATTAAATGAATGGGAAAATTGTGGCAAATGGATTTCAATGTAGGCAAATGGACCCTAAAAAGGATAGAACAGTCTGCTTTCTAAATGGTGAATAGCTAAAAACAGTGACAGTCCAAAGAGACTTGGTGGTTCGGGTACACAGATCATTCAAATGCCATGAACGGGTCCAGAAAAAATTCAAGAAGGTTAATGGACTTTGTATTTAGAGGAATAAAATACAAGAGGGCAGAAGTCATGCTCAGCTATATAAAGTTATGAGTAGACCACACCTGGAGTACTGTGAGCAGTTCTGGGCTCTGCACCTTTGGAGGATATATTGGCTTTGGAGGGAGCGCAGCATAGATTTACTAGAACGATACCTGGACTCCAAGGGTTAAGCTACAAGGAGAGATTGAACAAATTAGGGTTGTATTCCCTGGAATTTAGAAGGTTAAGGAGTGATTTGATTTCAAGATATTAAGGGCAACAGATAGGGTAGATTGGAAGAATCTATTTCCGCTGGTTGGGAAGCCCAGAACTAGGGACTAAAAATTAGAGCCAGACCTTTCAGGAGTGAAACATTTTTCATGCAAAAGGTGGTGGAATTTTGGAACTCTCTTCTGTAAGCGGCAGTTGATGCTAGATTGATTGTTAATTTTAAATCTGAGATTGGTAGATCTTTGTTAACTAAAGCTATCAAAGGATATGGGACAAAAACAAATATATGGAGCTAGGGAACAGTTAGCGGAATAGGCTCAAGGAGTTAAATGGCCTCCTCCTGTTACTTCAGGACCTCTGGTTTGGAAAGGGAAGACTGGCCAGAGTCCTCATTTATGATAGTTAGCCCACGACCTCAGCTTGAATGGTTGAATGTTCGCACAAAGTGAAGATTGAATGTTTTCCAGTATGAGCTATCTCATGGGCTGACTGCATCGGGTCATCTATGGACAGTGACCATTGGGTAAGGCACTGAAGCAAGTCCAGTATCGTAGAGAGAGTCAACCTCAAGAGAGAGGAAGGAAAGACAGGAGCAAATCATTAAAAAATTTTAATACATGTAATGGGAGTGTACCCCATCTGCACTGGAAATCTTTACTTTAGACTCCCCAGATCATGATAATTGTAGACGCTCCCATCCAACCTATCTTAGTTCTCCACCCAGAATGACCCGAAGGTTGTAGTATAAGGACAATGCTGGAGACAGTGAGAGCAACCCCTCCCTCTATAGTGATGATATAATAGTCACATGGTAATGAGCTTTGGGAAGAAGAGAGTAGCAACACGAAGGATGCTAACTAGAGAGACTTGTAAAGAGTATAAATAGAGATGTGTAAATAATGAGTTATTAGTTGACCTTATCCAGACTCCGAGACTTTATCGACAATGCCTTAGCTATGCTACAACTAGAATAACAACAACAACAGCAAAGGTCACCCTCATCTCACAGATACCTCTGGAAAACTTCAGTTTAACTCAACCTGAGCTGGCAGTTTCCAGATTCAACGCCTGATGCAAGCTAAGTTTGCTGTTCAGACCGAATTTTTATGAGAATGCCATGTGGTAAGGTATCAGCACAGAGAGGCACTACAAAGCAGCAATTACATCACAGCCTGCTTCTACCTACTTCTCAAAATCCACAAACAGCACTGTCCTGGGAGACTTATCATTTCAGCCTGTTCCTGCCCCACTGAACTTATTTCTTCCTATCTTGACTCTATCTTTTCTCCCCTGGTCCAGTCTCTTCCAACCTACATTCGTGTCTGTTCGGATGCCCTACGTCATTTCGACAATTTCCAGTTTCCTAGCTCCAACCGCCTCCTCTTCACTATGGACGTCCAATCCCTCCACACCTCCATCCCCCACCAGGACGGTTTAAGGTCTCTCCGCTTCTTCCTTGAACAGAGAGCCAACCAGTCCCCATCCACCACCACCCTCCTCCGCCTGGCTGAACTTGTTCTCACATTGAACAACTTCTCCTTCAACTTCACTCACTTCCTTCAAATAAAAGTTGTTACTATGGACACCCGCATGGGTCCTAGTTATGTCTGTCTTTTTGTGGGGTGTCTCGAACATTCCTTATTCCAGTCCTACTCAGGCCCCCTCCCCCAACTCTTCTTCCGGTACATTGATGACTGTATCGATGCTGCTTCTTGCTCCCGCCCTGAACTGGAAAACTTCATTAACTTTGCTTCCAAATTTCCACTCTTCCCTCACCTTTACATGGTCCATCTCCGACACTTCCCTTCCTCGACTTCTCCGTCTCCATCTCTGGGGAGAGGCTGTCCTCCTGGAGAGGGAATAAGTAATCAAAAAGGCTCATGGAATGTTGCCCTTTATCTCAAGGAAGCTGAAATACAAAGGGAAAGAAGTGATGTTTCAGTTGTATATACCCCAGCTGGAATACTGTGGATATATTGGTCTTGGACAGCGTGTAGGGCAGAATTATACCAGTGCTAAAGGATTAAATTATGAGGCTGGGTTGCATAAAGTTGGTTTGTATTCCTTTGAGTATAAATGGCTGAAGGCTGATCTGATCGAGGTGGGATCTAAAATATTAAGAGGATTTGATAGGATAGATAAAGAGAAATTATTTTCTGTTTAGGGGAATTCAGATCAAAGGGTATGATAAAATTAGAGCAAAGGGTATTCAGGAATGAAATCAGGAATCCCTCTTCAAAGGGTGGTAGAAACCTGGAAACATCCCTAAAAAGGCATGGTTGCAGGGACAATTAAAATATTTGAGTCCAAGCTTGATAGATTTTTCTTAGAAAGGATATCGGTCAAAGGTGGATAGGTGGGGTTGAGGTACAGATCAGCGACAATCTAAGTGATCTAATTAAGCAGATATGAACGGCTGAATAGCCAGCTCCGGTTCCTGATCCTTGAGTAGAGGCAGGCAGTGAATGGAAGGAGGTGACAGCTCCTCTCACTAATGTAGCACATCCCTGTGCTACAGTGAAATTCAAGCAGGTTTTTAGATCAGGCAAAACAGTCACTTCCAGTGCCTCCATAAAAGTAATGAACTGAAGACTTGCGAATTCTGGATTTAAGTTCATCATGGGAATAAAATAACGATGCTAATAGTACTGGGGTGAAGCAGGGTGACGGTCTTGAGAAGCAGAGTCAACCACAAGGGTTATAAAGTCGCAATGACTGCAGACCCAAGCCATGACATAACTAGCTGCCCTTGGTAACGGGGAGCCTTTGTGGGCTGTGAGCAGAGTTGAGTGGAGTTTACCACTTGTCAGCCTCCAGCACAATTCTCCCAGTCGGGGGGAACCAAGTGAAAGTAGTCAACACTGTAATTAATCGTCAAAGGGCAAAACCAGAATGGGTTGAGATCAAGTCAGGCATGTGGAGAGTTAGATGTACCTGCATGTGTGAATAACTGCCCTAATAATTGATTATCTTGTACTCTTCACTGGTGATAGCAGAGTTGCTGTGCTTCTTCTGCTTTTGCCTTTATGACAGTCCTTAATGCCAACATCTTTATCCTCTATCAATTTTTGTCTGGTTGGTAGTACTCTCACCTCTGGATCAGGTCATGATTCCAGCCCCCCTCCTGAGACTTGTGCCCAGAATCACAGCAAATCCTGTGCAATCCTGCGGGAGTGCTGCATTGTACAAGGTGCTGTTTTTTGGATGCAACAATAAACAGAGGACCTTATCTGTCCTCTCAGGTAGACATAAAAGATCGCACATTATTTTGAAGCAAAGCAGGAGTGTTCTTCCTGATTGCCTGCCCAATGTTTACCCCTCAAACATCACAAAAAACAGACTATCTGGTCATTAACAAATTACTGCTTGTGGGATCTTGCTTCATGCAAATTAGTTGCCACTTTTCCTACATTACAACAGTCACTACACTTCAGAAGCACTTCATTGGCTATAAAGCAGTTTGGGACCTTATGAGATCATGAAAGACACTATATAAATGCAAGTTTTTGTTTTTTGATGTTCTTGTGAAGAGTCTCTGGGACATTTGTACTATGTTAAATGCACGATATAAGTGAAAGCTGCTATCAGATTACCAGCTTTTTAATTTGCTCTGCCCTTGGGCAGTTGCACCATGTAGAACCATACTCGTCAGTGATACTAAATGCACATCAGCAAAAAAAATTGCAAAGCTGTTGACATATTTGGAATAGTTGTGGTAGGATGGGTGTGGAGATCTTATATCATTGCACCCACCAATGAGATGGTGACACCTTATGTGGAAGATAAGTTACTTCCTATTGGCGTGGGTGTGACTCCTCCCAACCCTGGCTTCTCGAGCAAAAGGGCGACAGCAGTGAGAAAACTCTGAAGCCAACCGTTGCAGAGATGACAAGTTGGCAGTAAGTGACATTTATGGGGTGCAGATCAGATAATCAACACAGATGTTGCAGCCCAGTCACTCTTCTAACCCTAGATCCTTCCATGCTTAAATTTAAATGATTGCGTTCATAAAATAATGGGTGGGAATCTTTTCTACTACCTGCGAGCGTGGAGGGCATATAAAACTGCTGCCTTACACTATTGTACAAAACCATGCTGCTGTTGAAACTGGTCAAATACATTTGAACAGAGGAATGTGTTTGCCATTCATGCAAACACTAATTTCTAGACTTTGTTCCACATAACTCCATTTTTATTAGAAATACTGCAATCCAGTATTGTTCCTCTTTCCAGTAACAAACAACAACTGCAACTGTTGCTTAAACGTAGCTGAGACAATTAGGATAAAATGCAGGCTTACCTATTTCTCATCAGAACTTGAATGGGGATAGCAAATAAGCTGAAGTATATAGGGGTGTGAAAAATATTGCCTCAGGAAAGAACATTGGGGATACTGGAGTTTGGAGAACACAAAAGGTACAGATGAGCGTTTCAGTGGAGATGGGTTGGTAGAGATACACTGGTAGACTGAGTAGGTAGTCTGAGATAGCAAACTGTCTGTTTCAGCTTGAGACAGTGGCACAGAGGAATCATGAAGTTGGTAGTGAGAGAATAAAGTTTGAGGCCGGGGCTAATACTTGTCCAAGACTGGAAGTTGGAGACGTGAATAGACAAATATTGACCAGGTCAACCTGGAGATGGTCATTCAACACAAACAGGGTGGTCAGCATTTCACCAAACAATGCAATAGATGACCTATGTGCAAAATGGCTGACACATTTCTCTGCAGCAGTGACAAGATGATCATTGACTCTGCAGTACTTTGGGACATTAGTTCAACCTTCGACAACCTCAATGCAGAAAGACATTGGAGGAGGAAGTACAAAACAGTCAAAAGAAATACAAAAGCAAAATACAGAGAATGCTGGAAACTTGAAATAAAAACAAAATGCTGGAAATACTCAGCATATCAGGCAACACCTGTGGAGAGAGAAACTGAGTTAGCAGCTCAGGTCAATGATCTTTCACGAGAAAGGCTATTCATTCTGGTGAAGGTAACAGCAGTTAACGTGTTTCAAATAACATTTTTTTGCACTGGTCACACTTTTTTTGAAAACTGTCATTTTGGCAACGAAAACAGTGATGTTTAACATTAATAAATATCTGCTCATTGGTTGTCAAGAGAGCTAGAACTCTTGGGAGTCAAGAATCACAGGGGATGGTTGGTTGCTGCAGGATGCAAATGCAACCAGATTTACATACTTTGTCACGTGCCTAAAATGTTTCAAGAGTAAACAAGTATCACAAATTGGAACTGTTGACTTAAAGGCATCGTTTAGTCAGATTGCAGGTATTCACTTGAGATACTGTCCAAAGATCAAAACATATTACAATTAGGTGCAATTTTAAGGCAAATTTGCATAAGGTTTTGGAGGCGGTTATCAAGTTGGAAAAACCCTATACCGGCAAAGCTCATTGCTAGAGGGATAGAATTGAAAAGCACTGGAAAGAGGGGGTAAAGAATGAAAGGGGGGTTTAACTACAAAGCAAAATGCTGGAAACAAGATCAACCAGCATGAAAGAAAAGCCATATTATGTGTTTCTCTTCAGAAGAGTTTCCACTGGTTGGCAAACTAGTACCAAGGCTGTAGCATCTGGATCACCATTATCTCACAGGAGGAATGAGGACTGGGGGGACATTTTTTTCAGCTTTCAATTTCAGAGACTGAAGTTGGTTGTGTTTCAGAGGGCAATTTGACTTGAATTAGTATATTAGCTCCAGCTGAAGGACTAGCATTCAACAGATCCAAAATCCTGCTCCTGTCCTATTATTTCTATACATGAAATATTGCATAGTGCACACTGCAACACTGGTCTCAAATTAACATGGCATTCCAAGAATTTCAATGTGAATGACAAAAGAGCATCATTTTATCTGAGAATGTGATGTCAGATAGAAAAAACTGCATTTGATTTTCCCCATTTGTAGCCATTTATTACCCTGCACTCAAGGCAGTTTGGCTAAAGTAGGTACATCTCTACGGCATACAATTAAACCATACTTTCATTATTACAGCCACATTGCAAAATAAGCATTACACCATACCAACTCCCCACTCACTCACTTCACACTGTTCACAATTGCTGTTAATCTCCAAGGCAGTAATGACCAATATACAAGTGTTTTCACAAGATTTTAGGTTATTGAACATAAACATTGCGTTGATCATTTTAGGCAGTACAGATAGATTAGTACAAGATCCAATTTGGGTGGGAAATTACAACTTGAAATATTCAAAAAAGGCACAAGTTGGGGCAATTGGTCAAGTATCAGACTTATGTACATTATGGTTAGAGGTAATAAGTTAAGTTGGTCCATAAATAGATAGAAACAGTGGTGTGCTGAAATGTACAAATACTAGGATGCCCTTGTAGGTTCAAATGTGGAATGCTGTAAACAGAACTTCAAGATTGGCAGGCTAACAAGCCACATGACAACTTTCACGACTGCATATAGATCTCACAATTTGTAATCTCTATTAGAAACAATAAAAGTTACTTTGGCTATTGGTTTAGTGGGGATCAGGCACTCTGCACCCTTTGAAGTCAGTTTAAAAGAGAGCAGTTTTGATTAGCAGCACTGAAAGTTGTGCTGTATTCAGCTTGTATGATTTAACTAAGCTCCTAGAAGTTAGATATGGCTCATTTAAATTAGGGGGAGGAAATGCAAGGAAGGACTACTTGTTCAAGGTACTTCCCCCATTTTAAAAAGGAAACAAAACTTGGCATATTTTCTAAAAGTTGCTTGAACAAATATGTCGACAGGTAAGCATCCCGAAATGGTCACAGTCAAGCCCTGGAGCCAACCTAGATAGCCTACCCTATGACAGCATGCCATAAACACCACACCCCCTCCCCCATATAAACAGCAATGTATTGAATAAAGCCAAAACTCCAAAGGCCTTCCTTCCCCTTAAAGTCACTAGTCTCATTTTACCAATGATCTTTTCTCCCTAACATAGTATATGCAAAGAATGTAAAATTTTAAAAATAATGTTAAAAAAGGTAAAGTGATGGAAATTCATAATGATTTAGAATTGTCCAGGAAGGGTAAAATCCTACAATAGATCCATGGTTCACCTTGGCTCTGGAATAGCAAGTTAAAAAAGTTTGTTACCATTTAAAACTTGCAAAATGTGCACACCTACTGTTTAGCACATCTTGTGCTAAACCAGGAACTTGTATGCAAAACCCCAGCATACATTAAACTTATTCACTTGATTGAACAATTAAATCTTCAAAACAAATGCCAAGCAGAAAATGTGGACTACAAATTGAAAAATGTTGGCAACCTTTTTTGGCTATTAAAAACACAATGCAAATACTTATTTGGAAATGTAAGTGTACAAAATATTTTCTAGTTCAGAACATCAGGAGAACTGGGCTCCAATTCCAAATGTTAAGTGCTGTGAAGGTTCTGTTAATGTAGAAAGAGTGGTTTTAAAACTGTTAGATCAGAAAAGTTCAACCAGCTTGTGTGCGAAACACAAATTTAAGAACTATTCATTTGAAAAGTATGGAATAGGCTGGTGTATAAATGAACAGAACAGACCTTTTGAGCTAGAAGTGTCTCGAGTGAAAGCTAGTCTGATTACTTCAACCTATTAACAAAAAGTTAACTCAAGTTATTTACTCCCAATTTACATTAAGAATTGGAAGTAAATTAGCAGTGATCTTAAATCATTTTAGTGAGTTTTTTGAAAAACATCTACAGGCCCAATATTTGTTGGCACTATGACCTCACAGGGCAGATTTACATGATGGAAGATCACAAGTGGATGATACAGAAACCCCTTCCTTTTTCTCCTGAAGTCATTATTCATGTAATTAGCCAGTCTATTGAGAAAGCTCCATGAGCCTCCAGAAATATTATAAACTCTCAGCTGGTGGCAGAATTAACAATGCACCAGTAAGTCACAGGGTGCACACAATGGCTATAGAACAGCCAACTAGAAATCCATTAGGTTAATCAACCTTTTAGACAAGTTTGTGCAGCAGTTTCTATTCATTATGAGCTTTACACTCAAGTGACTGTCGAGGAAGTTATCTACTCCATATAGGCACAAGTTTTTAAAAAGTTATTAAGTCTGTGGTTCCTGCCCACACGTCACTAGTGCAGTAGTGTGCAGAACAGGTAATGGAACACCACGCTGTTGAAACTGGTCACTGCATCCCAATTAACTGCAGTATCCACTGCCAACCAATGATCTGAGGCATTATTGTACAGTATCGTGGAACCAGCCCAGGAGGTCAAAGAAAAGCCTTTCACACATTGCGAAAGGTCTTCACAACTTCTTCAGCCGGCTGTACATGTCCCTCTTGCTTCGTTCACCTGCCCATGTCCTGCTCTTAAAGCGGAATTTCCTAAGATCCTCTTTGAAATCTTCATGATTCATTGGGCGGTAACTCTGCGGCTCACAGAAGAGCTAAGGGAATAGAAAAAAGGCAATGTCATGCTTTTGGTCGTGTTTATAGATCTAGAGATGCAGTGTCAAGAAGTGTTTTTACAAAGAAACCTACATGACAAAATGAATTGTCCAGGAACAAAACAAAACCATGGTTAATCACACTTTTGCAACTACTGGGTGCAAGATAGGAGGGAAGACAAAAATCAAGTGATTAAGTGTTGCCAATCTTGGGTTTGCTAGAGCAACTGTAACAGAGTAAAAACATTGTCTGGCAGCCACCTCAAGGCACAGGATCATACAGGAACTTGGATTCAAGGTTCATGCAAATTACAAGATTCATAGATTTTTTTTTCTTTTAAATACAGAAAAAACGCAGCTTGCCATCTTAGATTTGGATGACGAACCCTGCAATTTTGTACATTCGAAAGCACAGAACAAGCTTGAGCTATCCTACAGTCCTGAAGCTGGCAAGAGTAGACCAATATTCCTATTTGCACCTCAAGGTGGGGGCATGAGCCACTATAGTGGATACAAGATAATCCTTACTTTAAATTTTGGGAAGAATTCCTTGTAGCCACCCTTCAAGATATATAGCTCTGGGTAGTGCAGTTTTGGGTAGTCTGTGCCATTCACCTCACGGTCCTTTTCTCGTAGGAAACGGCACCTGGAAAGAAGGGTTAATTAGTCACATCAAGAGGTTTAGTATTTGCCTTCAATATAGGAAAGTACACAGAAAATGGATTGTTTAAGCTGACATCCCAATGACATTATCACTAGCTACTTCAGACTAAAGCAGCAGAGAGTGGGGATAATGGGCAAGTACTCTGATTGGCTGGATGTAACTAGTGCTGTCCCACAGGGATCGGTTATTCACATTATTCATTAAAGACTTGGATGATGGCATAGTAAGTCATATATCCAAATTTGCTGATGATACAAAGTTAGGCGGCATTGTAGACAGTCTAGATGATAGCATAAAATTGCAAAGAGATATTGACAGACTAGGTGAGTGGGCAAAACTGTGGCAGATGGATTTCAATGCGGGCAAGTGTGAGGTTATCCATTTTGGACCAAAAAAGGATAGAGCAGGGTACTTTCTAAATGGGAAGAGGTTAAGCACATGGGATGTCTAAAGAGACTTGGGGTTCAGGTACACAGATCTTTAAAATGCCACGAGCAAGTGCAGAAAATAATCAAAAAAGGCTAATGGAATGCTAGCCTTTATATCTGGAGGATTGGAGTATAAAGACAGAGATTATGCTGCAGCTGTACAAAACCCTGGTTAGACCCCACTTGGAGTACTGTGAGCAGTTCTGGGCACCACACTTCAGTTTAGTTTAGAGATACAGCACTGAAACAGGCCCTTCGGCCCACCTAGTCTGTGCCGACCATCAACCACCCATTTATACTAATGCTACACTAACCCCATATTCCTACCACATCCCCACCTGTCCCTATATTTCCCTACCACCTACCTACACTGGGGGCAATTGCTAATAGCCAATTTACCTATCAACCTGCAAGTCTTTGGCTTGTGGGAGGAAACCGGAGCACCTGGAGGAAACCCACGCAAACACGGAGAACTTGCAAACTCCACACAGGCAGTACCCAGAATTGAACCCGGGTCACCGGAGCTGTGAGGCTGCGGTGCTAACCACTGCGCCGCCCATTAGGAAGGATATACTGGCCTTGGAGGGAGTGCAACGTAGGTTTATAAGAATAATACCTCGACTACAGGGGTTAAGTTACGAGGAGAGATTACACACATTAGGCCTGTTTT
This sequence comes from Heterodontus francisci, assembly GCF_036365525.1. Classification (NCBI taxonomy): domain Eukaryota; kingdom Metazoa; phylum Chordata; class Chondrichthyes; order Heterodontiformes; family Heterodontidae; genus Heterodontus; species Heterodontus francisci. The sequence continues at coordinate 26,690,804 of NC_090371.1, read as the reverse complement.
CGCTAGAATTTAGAAGGTTAAGGGGTGATCTGATCGAAGTCTTCAAGATATTAACAGGAAAAGAGCTAGATAAAGATAAACTATTTCCACTGGTTGGAGTTTCAAAAACTAGGACCAGACAGTTCAGGAGATATGTTAGGAAGCACTTCTTCACGCAAAGGTCGGTAGAGGTTTGGAACTCTCTCCCACAAACAGCAGTTAAAGCTGGAACAGTTGTTAATTTTAAATCGGAGATAGATTTTTGTTAAGCAAAGATATTAATGGATATGGGCCAAAGGCAGTTATATGGAGTTAGGCTGCTGATCAGCCATGATCTCACTGAATGGCAGGACAGGCTCGAGGGGCTGAATGGCCTACTCCTGTTCCTATCTTCCGATGTTAAAGACCATGTATTGCTTTACACTCATTTTGCCCACATCAAGAAAATATTTGAACCATGCAAATATTGCGTTCTGCACCAAGTCATAGCAACTCAGCCCCAGTCAACCAGTGTGGTTACTGTAGGGGAAGACCATAGCAAACCATAGCAAAATTACAGCACAGGAAGAGGCCATTCAGCCAATTGTGTCTGCGCCAGCTGAAAAAATACTAGCCACCTGATCTGATCCCACCTTCCAGCACCTGGTCTGCAGCCTTACAGGTTACAGAACTTCAGGTGCATGTCCAGGTACCTTTTAAATGAGTTGAGAGTTTCTGCCTCCACCACTGATCCAGGCAGCAAATTCCAGACACCCACCAACCTGAGTGAAAACATTTTTTCACGTGCCCCCTCTAATCCTTCTACCATTCACCTTAAATCCGTGCCCCCGGTAAGTGACCCCTCTGCGAGGGAAAACAGGTCCTTCCGGTCTAAGCTATCTAGGCCCCTCAATTAAGTCACCCCTCAGCCTCCTCTGTTCCAAGGAAAACAATCCCAGCCGATCCAATTTTTCCTCTTAACTGCAACTTTCAAGCCCTGGCAACCTTCTTATAAATCTCCTTTGTACTCTCTTCAGAGCAATTACGTCCTTCCTGTAATGTGACCAGAACTGTACACAATACTGTGGCCTAACCAGCATTTTATACTGTTCCAGCATTGCATCCCTGAATTTGTATTCCATAACTCAGCCAATAAAGGAAAGCATTCCACATGCCTTCACTCTATCTACCAGTCCTGCCGCCTTCAGAGACCTGTGCACATGCACTCCAAAATCTCTCATATAGAGTCAGAGTCGTACAGCATAGAAACAGGCCCTTCGGCCCACCGCGTCCATGCTGACCATAATGCCTATCTATACTAATCCCACCTGCCTGCATTAATTCCATATCCCTCTATGCCTTGCTCATTCAAGTACCTGTCCAGATGCCTCTTAAATGTTGCTACTGTTCCTGCCTCCACCACCTCCTCAGGCAGCTCATTCCAGATACCCACTATTCTTTGTGTGAAAAATTTACCCTTTGGTCCCCTTTAAACCTCCTCCCTCTCACCTTAAATCTATGCCCTCTAGTTTTAGTCACCCCTACCATGGGAAACAGACTCTGGCTATCTACCCTATCTATGCCCCTCAATTTTATATAACTCTATCATGTCCCCTCTCAGCCTCCTTCGCTCCAGGGAAAACAGACCCAGCCTATCCAAGCTCTCTTTATAACTCAAACCCTCCAAACCAGGCAACATCCTTGTGAATCTTCTCTGCACCCTCTCTAGCTTAATCACATCTTTCCTGTAGTGCGGCGACCAGAACTGCACACAGTACTCCAAATGCGGCCTAACCAACGTCATGTACAATTGTAACATGACGTCCCAACTCTTGTACTCAATGCTTTGGCCAATGAAGGCAAGCATGCCATACGCCTTCTTCACCACCCTGTCTACCTGTGTAATAGGTTCACTTGTTTTGCTTGCCTGGACTGTGCTGCAGGAGTAATAACCAAATCCTGTCCTTAACCAATACCAGCAGAAATGGTTAAACCTGAGCAGTCTGATCACTAGTCAGAAACATACATCATTCTACTTGAGCTTTAGCCAAACAAGCAGATGTCGCCCAATTCCACCCAGCAGAGACCAGTTGGATTGAATGGCTTGTTCTGTGCTGTCAACTCTAGGCAGCATGATTCTCAGATACCAACATGCCCTGTTTTTGAATGAGCTCTTCACCTTCAGTCTCAAAGGTAGGCTTCACCATCCAATACTTTATGTAATGTCATGCAGGCCCTCACCTGCCAAGAATGAGGCATATTAATGTTGCCACATGGATGTTAAATTGTTGCTGGGAAGAGAAGGCCTATTACAAGGACTGCCAGACCTTGGCTGGAAAACAAACATTTACATACTAACAGACATTGAAGGCAGGGAAGTGCATTCCATTCTCAAGATGATACAATACACAGAGCCAAGACATGGTCTGACCAGTTAGCCACAGTGAACTAACCTGCTTGGCAACTTGGGGGTTTCTGAATTGTACAGTTTGAACAGAGTCTGAAGAAAGCAGTTTGCTACTGGATTGAAAAGACCTTTCTTGTCTGCTCCCATCTCTTTCTCACGGAATGCCAAAACCCAGTGAAGACACATGAACCCCAAGAGAGAGAAGTTTCCTACAGTGAACAAGTTTAAGAATATTGGGCCCCAACGAAAAGCAAGATCTACCTACAATCAATGACTCTACAGCAAGCTCAAAGCACAGTAACAAAAAAAGCCCAAGACTACCTCAAACTTTTCCACTTGATTATTCTTCTGCTCTTTCTGTCCCTATCTACTTGTATCACATATGCATGCTGGCATGGGTGTGTCATGTATTCATAGGCGTTAAACCAATTAGAGTTTAAGTTTAATAAATTTCAACTTTTCTTCAAGCCCAAGAATGCCTGTTTGTGCTGGCTTCTTTGCCTTATAATTGGAAAGTGGTGAACAAGGATTCACCAAGGGGGAGCTAAAAACACTTTAAAAATTAAAACCCTGTTACAGTAAGACCAGGTGAAGGCTGAAAGGGAACCCAAGACCTCTTTCTCACCTGGTCGTAACACTATGCTTTGTCTTCAGACAAAACACTAGGTACACACTATAAAGCATCACCTAAAAGCTGGTGCAGATACAAAAAGGACCAGTTCTGATGAAAAGTCAGAGACCTGAAATATTAACAAATTGCCCTCTCCACAGATGTTGCCAGATCAGAGTATTTCTAGCACTTTATTTCAGATTTCCAGCATTTGCAGTATTTTGTTTTTGTACAAAAAAGGAGCTTATGGAATAATGGCCAGTTTCTCAGAGGCTGCAATTCAAGGGGAAGAGATGCTTTATTTGTACAAGACTGTGGTCAGGTCCCATCTGGAGTACAGTGGTGTTGTGGGCACTGAATCTGAGGGATACAGTGCAGATTCATCAGAATGATAAAGGCATAAACTATCAAGTTGCATAAATTTGGATTGTATTCCATACAATTTGAAGTTTGAAGAGTGATCTGGTTGAGATTTTTTTTTTTTTAAATGTTAAAGTATTTGAAGCAGATAGAGAAACTATTGCCTCTAGTGGGGAACATTCCTTAAAATTAGTGCGAAGCCATTTTAGGAATGAAATCAGGAAGCACTTTTCACAAAAGGTGGTGGAAATATATATAGAGCTCAGTTTCTTCAAAAGGAGGTAGTTGCTGGATCAATTGAAATTTAAGATCCAGATTGATAGAAGTTTCTTAGGCAATGCTATCAAGGGATATGGAACAAAAGGTGGGTACAGATCAGCCATGATCCAAATGAATGGCAGAACAAGACAGACTGAATAGTCTAGGTTACTCTATATAATTTAACATTTCCATTGGTTTGTATATATTCAAGTTACTGTCAATAGCCCCCAAAAAACCCCGAATACAAAATTAATTTTTTTTAAAAATCAAGTCGTCATAGATAAACCACTGGCTGAATTTTAGACCACTGGCATAAAGATCCTAGTTTTTCTATTTACTCTTTAACAGCCCAAGTTCTAAGTTAATATATACTTAACAGCAACTATGGGAAGTCACATTCCTCTAAATACTAGTATGATGGGCTCCCGAGTTGAGCAGGTTTGCTACTAATTGCAAGGTGGTTCAACTTACATTCGTGGAGCCCGCTCAGATGAGAACTCGCAGTGGAAAATTATAATCACTCGTTTAGCCTCATCAACTGGAACAATGGGTTTCTTCAGCAGAAAATTCTCCACCTCGTCCTCCATGTGCAAATTAAGAGCACCCTTAAGAGAAATTTACAGATAAAGTTTGGACTCCTGATGTCACTTGTGATAGATGTGCTTTGTTATATTTAACACACAAAACAATGAATACCACACTTCCTTATTCTCTTGCCCCTTTGCAAGACTAGCCAATAACTGAGTCGTCTCAATTGGTGGGCAAAATTAATAGCTTAGAGGTGCAAGACAAACACCATTGCGTGGCACAAATCAAAACTTTAACACTTGATAGTTCGAAGGAGCAAAAAAATCAACAGCATCTCAGGATAACTGAACCAAATGGTTAGATCTACTAGTTTTAAACTGAAAGATTCTCTGATGCTTAGTATGCACTGTAGCAAAAAGCAGATCACTGGTTCAATTCCCAAGTCAGTGCTGATAAAGCCAAGGCACAGCTGGGAGCTTACAAATAGTCTTTTGTTTAGGAGGGGTGGGAAATGTGGGGCAGGGAGAAAAGGGCAGGGGAAAGTACTAATTAGAGATGAGTTTGCAGACACCTGCTACAAAGTACACTGCAAGGATAGCAATGCCTGAGATGGGATCTCTCCTGTCAAAGCCAGCAACAGGTGGAGTAATGAATGCCTGCTAGACCCAGTGAAGCTAACCTGCTGAGAAAAATGCATTGTGCAACACAAGCCCTCCAGTTAGTTTGTTTACTTCACTGCTGACTGAAACCTTGTTTAGGCAAATTTCAAACATAGCATCTTGAAAGTCATGATGCTAAAATTAAGCCTCAACAGGATCACTTCAAAGACATTAGCATGCAGTACTTTGGTGGTTCACCATACAAACTTACTTTAATGTGTCCCCCTTCATACTCGTATGGATACCGGCAATCAAAGAGCAAGAATCGCTCGACAAATTTATCAAATTTCCCATTCACCAACTGAATTACCTGAAATGCATTAGGGAAAGAAAGCATCACTTCAACTATTCATAAAATGTTAGAGTTTCAGCACTACACTATAAACTGAGAGAAAACAAATGACTTCAAAACCTTCATGAACCTTGGTCAATGATTTGTGGGTTCAGATCCCACCCAAGACTTCAGCACAGTCCAGGGAGACACTTCAGTGTCAGAGTGAAGGAGTGTTGCTGGCTTTCAGATGACAAAAACAGAGGCCTGAAGCTGCCAAAGCTTCAGGCAGATACAACAGATCCAGTGGCACTGCTTGAAGAGCAAGCAGCTCCCCTCAACATTCTTCCTTCAGGAATTGAAGCCCCTCAAGTCGGCTTAAACCAATAGTGTCAAAGGAGATTTTACTTGCTTTGCCAGCAGGACCCCAGTTAAATGGAACGTATTCAAAATTTTCCAATGTCTAAACTGAAGAATCTACCACTCCATCTGTATTTTAAAATGGAGTTGCAACTGGAGAGAAAAGTTTCCTAGCACTAGTGTTATGTACTGGCAGATTATCATAGTAAACACTTTAATCGGAGGTTTTTTTTAAAAAAAAGTGCCCTCTGCTACACAGACCTAGTAACACAAACCAATTTAACTTTAGTGGGGGGCAGGGGGAATGGCCTCCCGGGGAAAGCAGCAACAGGCAAGCTCGTGGCACAGCGGATGGCTCTACTGCGCAGCAGAGGAGGGAAAAAGACTGGGAGAGCCATAGTGAGAGGAGATTCAACTGTGAGGGGAACAGACAGGAGTTTCTGTGGCTGCAAACGAGACTCCAGGATGGTATGTTGCCTCCCTGGTACTAGGGTCAAGGATGTCTTGGAGCGGCTGCAGGACATTCTGAAGGGGGAGGGTGAACAACCAGTGGTCGTGGTACAGGTCAGTACCAACGACATAGGTAGAAGAAGAGATAAGGTCCTGCAAGATGAATTTGAAGAGTTAGGAGCTAAATTAAAAAGCAGGACCTCAAAAAGGTAGTAATCTCAGGATTGCTTCCTGTGCCATGTGTTAGTGAGTATAGGAACAGGAGAATAGACCAGATGACTGCGTGGCTAGAGAATTGGTGCAGGAGGGATTTAGATTCCTGGGTTATCGGGACCAGCTCTGGGGAAGGAGAGACCTGTGCAGGCAGGACCGGAACCAATGTCCTCGCGGGGGTGTTTGCTAGTGCTGTTGGGGAGGATTTAAACTAGAATGGCAGGGGAATAGGAACCTGAGCAGGGAGACTGAGGAGGAGGAAACCAGGAAAGAAACGAAAGACAGGAAAGAAAAAGGGAAAAGTGGAAGGCATAGAAAATCAAGGGCAAAAAACAAATAGGGCCATAGTGCGAAATAATGCTAAGATGACTAAGAATGTTAAAAAGACAAGCCGAAAGGCATTGTGTCTCAATGAGCGGAGTATCCGCAATAAGGTAGGTGAATTAACCGCACAAATAGATGTAAATGGATACGATATAGTTGCGATTATGGAGACATGGCTGCAGGGTGACCAAGGATGGGAACTGAACATCCAAGGGTATTCAATATTTAGGAAGGACAGGCAAAGGAAAAGGAGTTACAGTAGCGTTGTATTGATTTCCTCTTTTACTAACAATAGTCAGTAAGGATATTAGCTTAGAAAATCCTGATGTAGAATCTGTATGGGTGGAGCTAAGAAACACCAAGGGGCAAAAAACGTTGGTGGGGGTTGTATATAGACCCCCAAACAGCAGTGATGTAGAGGATAGCATTAAACAAGAAACTAGAGGCGCGTGCAATAAGGGTGCAACGGTAATTATGGGTGCCTTTAATCTACATATAGATTGGGCAAACCAAATTAGCAATAATACTGTAGAGGAGGAATTCCTGGAGTGCGTACGTGATGGTTTTTTGGACCAATATGTTGAGGAACCAACTAGAGAACAGGCCATCCTAAACTGGGTATTGTGCAATGAGAAAGGATTAATTAACAAACTTATTGTGTGGGGTCCCTTGGGAAAAAAAGTGACCATACCATAATAGAATTTTTCATTAAGATGGAGAGTGAAAGAGTTGATTCTGAGACTAGGGTCCTGAATCTAAAAAAGGAAACTAGGAATGTATGAGGCGCGAGTTGGCTATTATAGATTGGGGAACTTAAAGGGTTGACAGTGAATAGGCAATGGCTAGCATTTAAAGAGCACATGGTTGAATTACAACAATTGTTCATTAAAACAGGAAGGGTGGCTCAACCTTGGCTTACAAAAGAAATTAGGGATAGTATTAGATCCGAGGAGGAGAAATATAAAATAGCTAGAATAAGCAGCAAACCTGGGGATTGGGAGCAGTTTAGAATTCAAAGGAAGACTAAGGGATTGATTAAGAAGGGGAAAATAGAGTATGAGTATAAGCTTGCAGAGTACATAAAACCTGATTGTAGAAGCTTCTATAGATATGTGAAGAGAAAAAGATTAGTGAAGACAAATGTGGGTCACTTACAGTCAGAAACGGGGGAATTTATAATGGGGAACAAAGAAATGGCAGACCAATTAAATACATACTTTGGTTCTGTCTTTACAAAGGAGGATACAAATTACCTCCCAGAAATGTTGAGGAACATAGGGTCTAGTGAGAAGGGGGTATGAAATCAGTATGAGTAGGGAAATGGTGTTAGGGAAATTGATGGGATTGAAGGCTGATAAATCCCCAGGGCCTGATAATCTACATCAGAGAGCATTTAAGGAAGTGGCCCTAGAAATAGTAGATGCATTGCTGGTCATTTTTCAAAATTCTATAGACCCTGGAACAGTTGCAACTGATTGGAGGGTAGCTAATGTAACCCCACTATTTAAAAAAGGAGGCAGAGAGAAAACAGGGAATTATAGACCAGTTAGCCGGACATCAGTAGTAGGGAAAATGCTAGGATCCATTCTAAAAGATGTAATAGCAGAGCACTTGGAAAACAATGACATGGTCTGACAAAGTCAACAGGGATTTACAAAAGGGAAATCATGCTGGACAAATCTACTGGAATTTTGAGGATGTAACTAGTACAATAGATGAGGGAGAACCAGTAGATGTGGTGTATTTGGACTTTCAGAAGGCTTTCGATAAGGTCCCACATAAGGGATTAGCATGCAAAATTAAAGCACATGGGATTGGGGGTAAGGTGCTGACATGGATAGAGAGCTGGTTGGCAGACATGAAACAAAGAGTAGGAATAAACGGGTCTTTTTCCAACTGGCAGGCAGTGACTAGTGGGGTACTGCAGGGATCAGTGCTAGGACCCCAGCTATTCACAATATATATTAAATGATAGAGATGAGGGATCTAAATGCAATATGTCCAAGTTTTCAGATGACACAAAGCTGGGTGAGTGTGAGCTGTGAGGAAGATGTAGAGAAGCTCCAGTGTGATTTGGACAGGTTGAGCGAGTGGGCAAATACATGGCAGATGCAGTATAATGTGGATAAATGTGAGGTTATCTACTTTGGTGGCAAAAACAGAAAGGCAGATTATCTGAACGGTGATAGATTGGGAAAGGGGGAGGTGCAGCGAGACCTAGGTGTCCTTGTGCACCAGTCGCTGAAAGTATGCAAGCAGATGCAGCAGGCAGTTAAGGCGGCAAATGGTATGTTGGCCTTCATAGCGAGGATTTGAGTACAGGATGAAGGATGTCTTGCTGCAATTATACAAGGCCTTGGTGAGACCACATCTGGAATATTTTGTCTCCTTATCGGAGGACAGATGTTCTTGCCTCGGAGGGAGCACAGCGAAGGCTCACCAGACTGATTCATGGGATGGCAGGACTGATGTATGGAGAGAGATTGGGTCGATTAGGCTTGTATTCGCGAGAGATTAGATGAATGAGGGGGGATCTCATAGAAACCTACAAAATTCTAACAGGACTGGACAGACTAGATGCAAGAAGGATGTTCCCAATGGCGGGGAAGTACAGGACTGGGGTCACAATCTAAAGATAAGGGGTAAGCCATTTAGGACTGAGATGAGGAGGGATTTCTTCACTCGGAGAGTGGTGAACCTGTGGAATTCTCTACCACATAAAGCAGTTGAGGCCAATTCATTAAATATATTCAAGGAAGAGATATAGTTCTTTGGGCTAAAGGAATCAAGGGATATAGGGAGAAAGCGGGAACAGGGTACTGAGTTTGGAGGATAAGCCATGATTGTACTGAATGGCTGTGCAGGCCCGAAGGGCCTACTCCTGCTCCTATTTTCTATGTTTCTATTAGTTGGCAGCAAGTAGTCAAGCTGCACACTTGACAGCTAGTGTTAGTTCCACAATGTGAGAAAAACACACCTTTCTACCTTCTACTACCCTGACCTACAAGTGACTCCTGACTCAAAACAAAGTGGTTGACTCTTAAATGCCTTCTGTAATAGCCTAGCAAGCCATTCGGTTTCATCAATCCACTACAAAGTCTCAAAAAAGGAATGAAACTGGACGGACCACCCAACATCAATTTAGGCACCGGAAACAACAAATGCAAACACTCACGAGCTCCTTACTAACACCTGGGGGCTAGTTCCAAAATTGGGAGAGCTGTCTCACAGACTTGTTAAGCAAGTCATCCTCACGGAATTATACCTTACAACATCCCAGACACTACCACCACCATCCCTGGGTATGTCCTGTCCCACTGGAACGCCAGTCCCACCAGAGGTTATGGCATAGTGGTGTACAATCATGTGTGCTTAGAGTTTCCCTGGGTTCTCAACATGGACTCCGGGGACCCCATGAAGTCTCATGGCATCTACCACTTGCTGCCTCCCACCCCTCCTCGCTCGGCTGATTAATCTGTGCTTCTCCATGTTGACCACCAATTGGAAGCAGCACTGACGATAGCAAGCGCACAGGATGTATCCTGGGTGGGGACTTACAGGAGGAGGCTCCACAAATATCCCCATCCTCAACACTGGCATCTACCCGGCAATGTGGAAAATTGCCCAGGTATATCCTGTCCACAAACAGCAGGACAAATCCAACTGGGCCAGCTACCATCCTAATCAGTCTACACTCGATCAGCAAAGTGATGAAAGGGGTCGTCGACAATACGATCAATCTACACTTACTCAGCAACAACCTGCTCACTGTCGCTCAGTTTGGGTTCCAACAGGGCCATTCAGTTCTGATCTCATTACTGCCTTGGTCCAAACATTGACAAAAAGAGCAGAACTCCAGGAGGCAAGGCAAGAGTGAATGCCCTTGACATCAACAATGATGTTGAATGACATTACCATTGCCGAATCATACGACCATATAAATTAGGAGTCGTCGGCCACTCGGCCCTTCAGGCCTACTCTGCCATTCAAAAAAATCATGGCTGATCTGACTAACTGCAACTCCACATTTTCACCTACCCGATAACCTTTCACCCCCTGGCATATTAAGAATCCCCCACGATCATCCTGGGGGTTACCACTGACCAGAAATTGAACTGGACCAGCGACAAATACTGCAGCTACAAGAACAGGTCAGAGGTTAGGAAATCTGCAGCGAGTAATTCATTTCCTGTCTCCCCAATGCCTGTCCATCTACAAGGCACAAGTCAGAAGTGGGGCTGACAGTATAGCTCCGTGGAGAGCTGGCATGGACTCGAAATGACTGACACTACATTGGAATATTCGCCACTTGCTTCTTGAGAGTTGTTGCAGCTGCACCTATCCAAGCTTGACACCACTCAGGACAAAGCAGACCACTTGATTGACATCTTATCCATCACCTTCAACATTCAGTCCCTTCGTCATCGACGCACAGTTGCAGCAGTGTGTACAATCTACATGATGCGCTGAAACAACTCATCCAAGGCTCCTTCGACAGCATGTTCCAAACCCACGACCTCTACCACCTAGAAGGACAAGGGCAGCAGATGCATGGGAACACCATCTGCAAGTTCCCCTCCAACCCACACACCATCCAGTCTTGGAACTATTTCACCATTCCTTCACTGTCACTGGATCAAAATCCTGGAGCTCCCTTCCTAACAGTACTGTTGGTGTACCTACAAAAGGACTGAAGTTCAAAGGATAGCACACCACCACCTTCTCAAGGGCAATGAGGGATTTCAATAAATGCTGGCCTTGCTAGCAACATCCACATCCCACGAACAAATATTAAAAAAATGACAGAGGCACTTGTAACTACTTACCATTTCGGCAGTTATATATTGTAACTCTTGGTGTCTTCCTTCTACAGTAGGCAATATAAATGGCTGCAATGAGAATGTTCACAAATTGAGTACAAGGAGACATATATGACAGATCTATACATTATGCCATCATGTATTCAGCCTACCTAGTCTCTCTGGTGTTATAAATTACTTAATTCCCTATAACGTTCTGAACCCAAATAAGTCGGGTCATTGTACAGTGAGAATCTGGATTACATCCAAATGCAGAGAGAGTCTTTAAAAGAAAATTTTAAAAATCTGGAATTGAAAGTTAGTCTCAGCATGTTGCCATGAAACTATCGATTGCCATAAAAACCCATTTAGTTCACCAATGTCCTTCAGGGAAGGAAATGTGCTGTCTTTACCTGGTCTAGTCTACATACAACTCCAGACTCACAGCAATGTGATTGACTCTTAACTGCCCTCTTAAAAGGCCGAGCAAGTCACTCAGTTGTCAAAGACAATTAGGGACGGGCAACAAATTGCTAGTGACGCCCACATCCCAAAAAAGAATTAAAGAGAACAAGCTAGAAAATGCTAGTTTGATTCTGTATACACACTATTTGCAATTGTATAAAACATCCAATGTTCAGCTGTTCAATAGTCAAGAGAATGAATGAACAATATTGTATTAGCACCATTCACATGCTCAGGATGTCATAAAAAGAATTCAGACTGCAAGTTACTTTAAGTGTAATCAGTGGTGTAATGATGCCAAATAGGGCAGGAAATTTGCACACAAGGTCACACAAGCAGCAAAGCTAAATGTATGGTAATAACTAGGTTATAAAATTGGCTTGCAAGACAATATTAGAACAAAAATAGAAGATTCAGCATAGCAAAATCCTGGACAGCAAATTCAAAATTCAGATACAACACTTGCTGCCCCAATAAAGGAGACATTGTGCTGGAAAATGCAGTTACCGAATCACTATGATAATCCAGTCTAGAGTTAGCAGATCTTTAGACTGGTGGGGTAGTGGTGGAGGGAAGCGAGTCAGTTCTCACTACTAATCTGCAGATCCAAGTTTAGACACTGAAGACTGGCAAGGTGACCCCGACAGCTAAAAGGCCCATTTACAATCTGTACAGACTCATGTAAATGGCCAGTTGGCCAAAAAAAAATGGCTAGTGATCAGCATTTATGGGCCTGTATCCCAGGAAAGAAGTCAAAGTTGAAGAAAATTTAGAATGTTGTTATTTAGTAGTTGAAATTCAGTTACGTTTGTTGCTACGTGGAAAATACAGGCAACTCCAAAGAATGTGCCCATATCAACATCTAGGTTCAGGCATCAAGCGGCAGAAAGCTTGAAGCCAGAAATCTAAAAGATGTTCACAGTATTAGCTTACCTAAAGTAAAGCCCGAATAGTAAATTTTCTAATCTTGCAAACATAGCATTTATGGCATTCTGCAGCATTAAGTACCTTTACTGCAAACACACTGACATTTAACATGGTGATGTCAGTCCAAGTTTCCATATAATCTGGCTTCTGCACTATTGGAACAGGAAGAAGTCACTTGCGGTTCACCACGAGTCTAACTTCAAAAAGGTCACTAGCCACATTTGTAGGTGTAGCTCAAACAGTTCCATTTGAGTTTTCCATTGTGTGTTGAGCCCAAGATCATTGTATTAACTTAAAAAAAAAAGTCAATCTGAATTTCAGTGCACTTCTGAAAAGGATAAACAACAAGTGCTCTTGAAAGCTTTAGGGTTTTCCATCTAGATTAATACCTTTTACACCCAACACACTGAAGCACAATATCCTTGCAATACATTTAACTCAGTATTGCAGATGGAGATCAGCATACTACCCTTTATGGAACTAAGCTACAGGTTTGATCCATCATCTATTCAAGGTGAGATTGGTCAGGGTAAATCAGCTAACATTTCTGTATCCAGTTACATTTTTGATCTTGAAGTGTGCTGTTTGGTTGTGCTCTCAAGCTCAAATAATCAGCAAAAAAAAAAAAACAAAACTCTGGCCTCAGATGTAGGATGGTCTTTTGTTAGATGTGAGTGTAAAATTGTAAACACTGCCACGCAAGGGGAGGAAAAAATTGGTTGAAATGCCTTGCAATAATGTACTTTTCAGGTCATTAACAAATCAGCAACCTTAAATGAGCAGGGGAATTAGGCAATATCAGCTTACAGATGAATTGTGTTAACTAGAGTTTCAGATGTTAACCCAATACTAATCCAAACAGGTAGAGTATCTAACTAGAATTCAGTCAGACACTACACTTGATGTTCCAGTTTCAAGAGGTATGAGATACTGAAAGCTAAAGTTTTAAAATTAGGAACACTCAAATCTTTGGGAATCCCCTGAAAAGACAAGACCCGCCAATTTTTAAAAGTTGTTTAAAGACCACATTTGTGGTAATTCAATAGCATTTCTCCATAGTGCTCTGATGGTTCAGTCAATACACCACCTGAAGTACTGAGTACTTGAAGCCAGGAAAGGCAACGGTTTCATATGGAGGATATCTTAAAAATTGGTTGCTTTCATTAGAGGAGATTACAGTAGTTTAAAATCAAAGGTTTGGAACATAGTAATTGACTAGGTCTAGAAAGAGGATACAAAGAATCAAGATTAAATGCAAAAGACTTGGGATAGAGTGGGTGACACTTGTTTAGCTGGGTTTGAGAAGGTATGGAATATACTACTGGAGTAGGTGATTGAAGCAGAGGCCACTTCACATTGGTTTAAGAAAGGGGAATCAAGGAATATGTGAAAAGGGCAAGCACATGCCATTAGGATTCCTACTAGTGTGAGAAATAAATACCAATGCTGACTAAACACAGCCTGCTTCTATGTAGTTCTAAAGGTTGAAGACATCAGGGCACCAATGCAGGTTGGAGACAAACAGCCAGGGTTCAATTCCTGGCTGCTAATGACTCGCTGAAGTGAAGTTCATATAGGCTGGACTACAAGGTGCAGCCACCACCCCCCCAAATGAGCAGGGTGGCGTCCAACATGTGACCCCAGCATCATGTCATCCTCAAGTCCTGTGTTATCAGGCTCTCCCCAGACAGCCAAGTCCTAGATGCTCTTTTATTCTGTGAATCTTGGATAAATTCCAAACAAGTACACAAAGATCTGTTGTTACATCGGCAACTGAAGATTTTGGACCAACTTAACTCTTCAAACTTTAAAAGCATCTCAGCCATCCATACAAGCAAAATACTGCCGATGCTGAAAATCTGAAATAAAAACAGAAAATGCTGGAAATACTCAACAGGTTTGGTAGCATCTGTGGAGAGAGGCAGAGTTCATGATGAAAGGTTACAGACCTGAAACGTTAACTTTGCTTCTCTCTCCACGGATGCTACCAGACCTGTTGAGTATTTCCAGCATTTTCTGTTTTTATTTCAGCCATCCATACAGTTGCTATACTCAACAGGCTTCAAGAATCAACCAAACCAGGATCCATGAAGGAGAAATTGCACATATCTGGGAGAAAGAGAGAGGGGGGAAAAACGGGTAAGTTTATAGAAACTCCATACCTTTGTAAAATCTCCAATCATGCGTCTGCCGTCATCAATTTCGAGCACTTTCTCAATTGCAGCATCACAGAAAGACTTGGACCGCAATAGAGAACGCTGCTTCTAGACACGTACAGTAGAAATTCAGTTCAGTTTAGGAATGGGCATTTTCTCTAGGTTTAACAGTGATGGAGCTAAAGTTATCAAACTGAGAAAAAAACATTACTGCCAAACTATTGAAAAAGTAGTCCCAACAACAAAAAGCAACTGGACATTCTCAGATAAAAATCACCCAGCTAACTTTTCCCATTTCACAAGGGATGAAAGTGTGTTTAAACCTGGAACAGCAATGAGAAAGTGGGGCACCATATCAAATGGGAACAAAGCAGCAGGCTGATGCAGCAGAAGTGGTAAAAGGAAGGTCAGAAGAGGAGAGGAGGAAGAATGGCGCATTGCATTGGTGGAGGGAAGGAAACAAGTTTGCAAGCAGAATTTTGGTGACTGCATATAGAAGTCAATCAAGCTTAAGTATTGATGGCAAGGATTTTTTTCAATGAATAAACTGGACTGAGTTTCAAGTGAGTCTGCTTCAGTCATACAACAGAAAACACAGGTGTTATGGAGAGTCTAGCTTAAAGGCAGTGCGTAGAGAGAACGGCACTGACTGCTCAAGGCATGAAGCTTGCCATTTTACTGCAAGAGTGTTTTTCCAAACGGGTTCTGAAATACTTGGGGATTGCAACCCACAGTCACATTCAAAGCTGCTGGCTCTATGGTTTGATCCCTCCTGCCCCATACAGCTAACAGCACTATCAAGTGCACTGATTCAAACAGTTCATCTGCTGTGGAGAATAAAATTCTTGCTAGCCCACAGTAGTTGCTACCCCCTGGAATCCACCATATTGTAGAAAATGCTCCCGTTCAATGGTCTCTCACAGGGCACTGATCCAAACATCTTATTGAATTAGAGATCCTCAAGCTACTCATTAGCGTTCTTGCTATAATTCAGTGTCAGTCACACTTCTTATCAGAAATCAAGCTTACCGCTTTTTCGGCACCTGATTCTTCTGTTATACCAGCAAGACTTCTCCTCCTCTTATTTTTCACTGGGGTCTCTTCATCTTTGGGTCGATCCACCCGTTTCAAGATGGATCGCATTTCGTGGGCTGACGTGGGAGATTTGAAGTTTTCGTCACAGGACCATTTATTAGGAGTTCCCTAAAACAAAAAGGAATTTTACCTTCAAACTGCACGTAAAGTATTCAAAATCTGCCAATGCTCAATGGAACGGAGCTGCCAAAAAAAAAAGACTTACATTATTCACAATTTCCTGTGTGATTTGCTTTCTAGTCACGAGTGGAGCGGTCAGCAAACTGGCCATGCCAGAAGGTACATCAGCATCATTCTGTCAAAAAAAAAATTAGTAGACGAGATAATGCTTCAAACAAAAGCAAATGACTATTAACAAGCACTGTAGCTTCCATTTTTTTTAATAAAGACAATGATCCTAGTATTGGGGCAAGTTAGATCTCATGACTTACCACAGTTTAAAGGTAATCAAAAAAAAAAGTTAGTAGATACAGTTAGTGTTCGACAGTTGCTGGTCAACCAAGATCCTTCTACTCCACCTGTAAGCCCAGTTTTCAACCATACATACCTTTTAAAATATAATGCCACACTGCAGTATTTTCAGTGTTGATCACTGAGGATTCTACAGCAGTGCTGTGACTAGGCTTAGTGAACTGATGCCCATAAAACAATGTGACTTAAAACTGACACTTAGCATCTCTAATGGTTCCCAGCTACTATGACTAGCACATTATCAGTACGTCATCCTGAGGCTGCATCTTTCAAAACAGTTCAAGTTTGCAAGGACAAAACTATAAATGGGTCTGGGCAATTTATAGTTAAAATAGAGTGCAAAAATTTACAACAGAATTTTAATCTCAATGGGTTTTACGCTAATTTAATGGGTTCCAAAACAGCTAAATGTTTTACCTCAATATCTTCATCAAGCAACTCCAAAAATCCATCATCTTCATCATCAACAGACGAGGTTAATGAGGATCGACGTAGAAGAATTGGACTACCAACATCAGCTGATCCATCACCCACACATGGCGAAAGCTATATTAAGTATAATTAACATATTACACAGCTTTTCAAATAAAGATCAGATTTTCTTCCAACACAAAATCCACAGCGAAGATCACTTTTACTAACAGTTGACCAGTATTATTCAGTTTGGCTTTCTCCAATAGAGAGAATTACACTAGCAGCATAGGTTAGAGGGTACAGGCA
The DNA here is from genome assembly GCF_036365525.1 of Heterodontus francisci. Classification (NCBI taxonomy): domain Eukaryota; kingdom Metazoa; phylum Chordata; class Chondrichthyes; order Heterodontiformes; family Heterodontidae; genus Heterodontus; species Heterodontus francisci. The sequence continues at coordinate 26,673,770 of NC_090371.1, read as the reverse complement.
AACCTCAGATGGAACCATTGGTACCCCCAAGTAATGTGTAGAAAGTAACTTCATGGCATATGGGCATCACTGGCAAGGCCAGCATTTGTTGCCCACCCTTAATTGTTCTTGACAACTGTCTGGCTTACTAGGCCATTTCAGAGGACAGTTAAAAGTCAAGAACATTGCTGTGGATCCAGAATCACATGTAGGCCAGACCAGGTAAGGGTGGCAGTTTTCCTTCCCTAGAAGGACAGCAGAGAATCAGATGGGTTTTTTTTCAACAATTGACCAAAGGTAGTCATCAATTCTAGAAATTTCAATTAATTGAATTAAATTTCAATTCCACCATCTGCCATGGGAGGATTTTAACCCCTGTCCAAGGCATTAGCCTGGGCCTCTGGATTACTAGTTGTGACATTAGCACACCACCACCGGCTCCCCTGTTGCACAAGTAAAAAGGAATAAAGCATGAATGTAATATTCTCTCCAAAAATCAGAAAGGGCAGGGAGAAATAGTATTGGGCACTGGAATGACATCGTAGTTGGAAGAGATCAGAAAGATTTGGGATCGGATGGAGATGAAAAGCAAGGCAGTTATTTATGAAAAAAGGAGGGGTGATAAAAAGGAATACAGATGCACTCAAGTACATAAACAGAAATGATGGATCCAGAAAAAGATGGTGCATTTCCTCATCCTTCATGTATGTAGAAATCTATGGATTTTTACTAACTTTGGAAAGCCAACTGAGAGTTTCTTGGGGGGGTGGGGGAAAGAAGATAGGCAAGAGTCAGGTGGGTCACTTGAAACCAAGCTCAAAATTAGAAAGGGCCAAAGTTCTCCAGACTGCAATCACAGCACACCAGTCATTACCACTCAAGGAGAAGATTAAAGGAACATATCTAGTCATTTCTGAGCATGTAATTTTTGTCACAACTCATTGTCTGCAGTCCCCCATAAAGCACCTTGGGATATTTTATACATTATAAAAAAAGCACTATATAAACACAAATTTGTCTTAAAAGCCAGTTAGATTCTGCCTGGTACCCAAGGAGCTACAGTGACAATATAAGTGGGGGAAAATGGTTCTGGAAACCAGTATTTTGCTGCTTGCTTGACACACTGGAACAGAAAAGGATTTTAAGCCATCATTTAGGTCACTGCAATGCAAGAGCACCTCACAATGTCTTATCTTTTCAGCAATTCTTTAAGTCAAAGTTTAAGTTACTCGCCATTAATGCAGGTGCAGAACTCGGCCTCTGATCTTGCCTGCTCCCACTATAGAAGCTGCAGAGACGGTTTCGAGAAACGGGATGAACTGGCTTTTTGAATTCAAATCCTTCCTGCGAAGGGGTAGAAAGAAACCGGTGAATGCTGTGCAATAACTAAGCAAGAAGCCCAACTTAAGCAATTCTTTATCATTGTGTTATTTGCTGGAGGGCAAGTTGCAGAGAGACGAAAACCACTTCAAATTATTGCACTATTTGGCCATTTACTAAAGTCGGCCACCATTCCACAAGCATCATTTTAACCACTAACACCCTTTAACTCACTTAATCCAAAGTATGCAAGTTAACCTACTGGTACACAGATGCCCCAAGAGAAGTGTGAAGTTCGAAGAATATAAGGCAGAGACAAAAGCAGAGGTGGCCCAGAATCATTGAGTGAGCTGACATACCTGGTGTGTTGGGATGACATCTACATCTTTACTTTCAGTTTAAAAGTAAATCATTCCAATGAACAGGGCAAGTTAAAGCAGAAAAACAAATAGTTTAGAAAGCCTGGAGGAGTATATAAAGTGCAAAAGCAAAGAGGACATGAAAAATTATCAGCAGGTAAAAAAAAAAAATCAATCAAGGAAAACCCAAAGATATATCAGTACATTAAGAGCAAGATGATAATGAAGAAAAGGGTAGGGCTTCTCAGATGCACAAGGGAACTTATGATTGGATGCAGAAGATGTGGGCAGGGTTCTTAGAGAATTTTGTCTCTGTCTTCACAAAGGAGAAGTTCGATATGGACATTGTAGTTAAAGAAGAGTGTGAAATATTAGCTACGATAAGCATATTGAGGGGGGGAAGTAGTAGAGGGTCTGATATCCATGAAAGTTGATAAATCACCAGGGCTGGATGGATTGCATCCCAGGTTGTCAAAAGGAAGCCAGAGAGGAAAAAGCAGATGTGCTGAGGATCATCTTCAAATCATCACTGGATATGGGTGAGATGCCAGATGATTGGAGGTCTGCAAATATACCATTGTTTAAAAAGGGTGCGAGCGATAGGCCAAATAATTATAGGCCAGTCAGTCTGACCTTGGTGGTGGGTAAATTATTAGAATTAATTCTGAGGGACAGGATAAACTGCCATTTAGAAAGGCACGGATTAATCAGGGATAGTCAGCATGGATTTGTTATGGGAAGGTCATGTCTTACCAACTTGATTAAGTTTTTTTGAGGAAGTAACAAGGAGGATTGATGAGGGGAGTGCAGTGGATGTGGTGTACATGGATTTTAGTAAGGCATTTGACAATGTCCCACATGGCAGACTGGTTAAAAAATGAAAGCCCATGGGATACAGGGGAATGTGGCAGGTTGGATCCAATATTAGCTCAGTGACAGGAAACAAAGGGTAGTAGTTGATGGATATTTTTGTGAATGGAAAGTGGTTTCCAGTGGCGTTCCACAGGGCTCAGTGTTGGGTCCCTTACTGTTTGTGGTACATTTTAATGATTTGGATTTAAATGTGGGATAACACAAAGATTGGCCGAGTGGTTAACAGTGAGGTGGAGTGTCTTAGGTTACAGGAAGATATAGACGGGATGGTCAAATGGCAGAAAAGTGGCAGATGGAATTTAACACTGAAAAGTGTGAGGTGATACACTTTGGAAGGAGTAAGGGGTCACGGAAGTATTCCAACAAATGGCCTGACACTGGGAAGTTCCGAGGAACAAAGGGACCTTGGCGTGTTTGTCCATAGATCTCTGAAGGCAGAAGGGCAGGTTAATAGGGTGGTGAAAAAGGAATATGGGACACTTGCCTTTATCAATCGAGGCATAATTACAAAAGCAGGGAGGTCATGTTGGAGTTGTACAGAACTTTGGTAAGGCCACAGCTGGAGTACTGTGGGCAATTCTGGTCGCCACATTATAGGAAGGATGTGATTGCATTGGAGGGGGTGCAGAGGCGATTCACCAGGATGTTGCCTGGGATGGAACATTTAAGCTATGAAGAGAGGTTCGATAGGCTTGGGCTGTTTTCATTGGAGCAGAGAAGACTGAGGGGTGACCTGATCGAGGTGTACAGGATTATGAGGGGCGTGGACAGGGGCTTAGTTGAAGGGTCAGTTACGAGGGGTCACAAGTTTAAAGGTGAGGGGCAGGAGGTTTAAGGGGGATTTGAGGAAGAACTTTTTACCCAGAGGGTGGTGATGGTCTGGAATGCCCTGCCTGGGAGGGTGGTAGATGCAGGGTGCCTCACATCCTTTAAAAAGTACCTGGATGAGCACTTGGCACATCATAACATTCAAGGCTATGGGCCAAGTGCTGGCAAATGGGATTAGGTAGACAGGTCAGGTGTTCTAATGCATCGGTGCAGACTCGATGGGCAGAAGAGCCTCTTCTGCACTGTATTATTCTGTGATTCTGTGGGAGGCATGACTGGGAAATTTGATGACACAAAAATTGACCATGTAGTTGATAGTAAAGAGGAGAGCTGCAGACTAGAATATCAATGGTTTGGTTGAGTGGGCGTAAAAGTGGCAAATGGAATTCAAGTGTGAGGTAATGCATTTGGGGAGGGGCAAACACAAAGTAAAGGAATCCACAACAGGAGGATATCGAGAGGGGCAGAAGCAGCGAGAGATCTTGGAGTGCATGTCCACAGGTCCTTGAAGGTGGCAGGACAGGTAGCTAAAGTGGTGAAAAAGGCATATGGAATGCTTTCCTTTATCGGCCGAGGTATAGAATACAAAAGCAGAGATAGAATGCTGGAACTGTATAAAATGCTCGTTAGGCCACAGCTGGAGTAATGCGTACAGTTCTGGTCACCACATTACAGGAAGGACATCATTGCTCTGGAGAGTGCACAAAGGAGATTTACAAGAATGTTACCAGGGCTTAAAAAGTTGTAACTATGAGGAAAGACTAGATCGGCCAGAGTTGTTTTCCTTAGAACAGAGGCGGCTGAGGGGTGACTTAATTGTGCACAAAATTACATGTGGCCTAGATAGAGTAGACAGGAAGAAGCTGTTTCCCCTAGCGCAGAGGTCAATTACCAAGGGGCACAGATTTAAGGTGACTGGTAGAAGGATTAGAGGGGACACGAAGGAAAACTTTTTCACCCAGAGGGTGGTGGGCGTCTGGAATTCACTGCCATGATCAGTGGTAGAGGCAGAAACCCTCAACTCATTTAAAAAAGGTATCTGGACATACCTGAAGTGCTGTAACCTGCAAGGCTACGGACCAGGTGCTGGAAGGTGGAATTAGATGGGGTGGCCACTTTTTTTTTTTTGGGCCGGCGTAGACATGGGCTCAATGGCCGCAATTTTTCTATGGTTCTACAACAGGTATAGTTTGTTCATTAAAGGCTTCAGCTCAGTTGCTTGATTGAAACCAAGTTAGCAAGTCACCTTTATTCCCAGAAGATCTTCAGCATTCCCAGGAGCAGCATTGGCATTTATGTGCTTTAGTTTTGAAAAGTTACTGACTTGACAGTTGATTGTAAAACATTTAAGGACAGGGGAATTTTGGAGCAAAGTGAAAAATATCAAGCAATTTGCATAGTTGAGACTGGATTATTCCTTCTACAGATAGGCAAGGAACTTACATTTTCTTTGTTTCCTTCCGCTGCAAGGATGCTACCACTTCCTTCGTAAAACACCTCTGAATCTGCAGAGGCACATTGGCTTGACTTTAGCGCAGGACTTGATCCTAGAAGTCTCATCTAGAAAACGTAAAAGTAGATGGCTTAGCATCAAGTCACTGAGCATCTAACTCTTCAGTGTTTTCAAATGCTACATGCAAATATCCAGCTCCAAGTCATTAGAATTGGCAAAAAGTCATTTCTAAGGCAAGCCTAGTTTACACTGATCTCAGTGTAGAGGATTTACAGCTCTTGAAAACAAATGCAATACCTTGATCACCAGAGATAGTTTTTGGCACATTAGACTTAAGTGTATTGAACTGCTAGAGCTTCACTTCTTCAGTGCCATCCTGCTCCCATGATTGAATGGCAAGGCCAGCATTTCTGGTCCATCAATAATTGACCTGAACTGCGTAGCTTACTATGCCATTCCAGAGAACAGCTCAGAGTTGATCACACTGCTGTGGGTCTGGAGTCATAGGACAGATTTCTTTCCCAAAAACACATTAGATTTTTTCTTTTAAAAAACAACTCACATGGCCACCATTAAACAGATACAGCTTTTTATTCCATGTTTTATGTAATTGAATTTAAAAATTCCCAGCTGCTGTGATGGGATTTGAACTCATCTCTGGATAATTAGTCCAGGCCTCTGGATCACTAGTCCAGTAACAACCACTGTCACTGCTCCCTTCATATTACTAAACAATGCTATTATTTGCATCAAGACCCAGTTACAAGTGTTGAAGCCAACTCATTCAGAAAATGAAAGTTCAATGTTTCCTTTGGGTTAGTGTCTTTATCGTTGTTTTTCTGGAGGTCATTTCAAACCAGTGTATGCAGGCAGCTGGACATTTACATCAACAACTTGGCAGAGCTGACACATCACTGCAGGAGTTCCTCAGGGTAGTGTCCTAGGCCCAACCATCTTCAGCTGCTTCATCAATGACTTTCCTTCAATCATAAGGTCAGAAGTGGGGATGTTCGCTGATGATTGCACAATGTTCAGCACCATTCATGACTCCTCAGATACTGAAGCAGTCTGCGTAGAAATGCAGCAAGACCTGAACAATATCCAGGCTTGGGCTAATAAGTGGCAAGTAACTTTCATGCCTCACAAGTGCTGGGCAATGACCATCTCCAACAAGAGAGAATCTAACCATCTCCCCTTGACATTCAATAGCATTACCATCACTGAATCCCCCACTATCAACATTCTCGGGGCTACCATTGACCAGAAACTGAACTGGAGTAACCATATAAATACTGTGGCTACAAGAGCAGGTCAGAGGTTAGGAATCCTGCAGTGAGTAACTCACCTCCTGACTCCCCAAAGCCTGTCCACCATCTACAAGGCACAAGTCAGGAGTGTGATGGAATACTCTCCACTTGCCTGGATGGATGCAGCTCCAACACAAGCAGCTCGACAGCATCCAGGACAAAGCAGCCTGCTTGATTGGCACCCCATCTACAAACATTCACTCCCTCCACCACCGACACACAGTGGCAGCAGTGTGTACCAACTACAAGATGCACTGCCGCAACGCACCAACGCTCCTTAGACAGCACCTTCCAAACCCATGACCTCGACCAACTAGAAGGACAAGGGCAGCAAATGCACGGGAACATCACCACCTGCAAGTTCCCCTCCAAGTCACACACCATCCTGACTTGGGACTATGTCGCCATTCCTTCACTGTTGCTGGGTCAAAATTCTGGAACTCCCTTCCCAACAGCACTGTGGTGTACCTACCCCACATGGACCGCAGCAGTTCAAGATGGTAGCTCACCACCACCTTCTCAAGGGCAATTATGGATGGGCAATAAATGCTGGCTGGCCAGTGACACCCACGTCCCATGAATTAATTAAAAAACAAAAGCAGCTGTGCATCTTATAGCTGCAGAATTAAGATATGCCACACAGCTGATGGATCCTTGGGAATTGTGCCCCTCAAGTACAGCCATGAAATCCAGCAAAATTCCAGGTTGGGGTCCTCAGCTAAGGTAGCTTACCCATGGGAGAAGGCAGCATTACAAGAAAAATTATAAATTCTGGCTCTCTATCTCTAGCCTACTCCTGCTCCTATTTTCTATGTTTCTATCACTATCCAATGATCCCCGCTGCAAAAGGCACATATGGGGTAAAGATGCTCATGAGGAAAGACTGGAGAAACTTGAACTTCTCATACTGGAAAGCAAGTGACAGGAGAATGCAAAATGTTGTGCATAGAAAAAGTTAACCAATGTATTAAATAAAGGGATGGTAGCATCGTAGCAATGTTACTGGACTAGTAAATCAAGGACTGGACTAATCCTCCAAAAAACAAGTTCAAATCCCATTACAGGCAGCCAGGGGAATTTAAATTCAACTAATAAATCTATTAAAAAACTAGCCTAATTAATAATGATTGTGAAATTAGGGGATTGTTGTAAAATACATCTGGTGCAGGAATGACCTTCGGGGTAGGAAACCTGCCACCCGCACCCAGTCTGGCCTACGTGACTCCAGACCCACAGCAATGCAATTGATTCTTAACTGCCCTCTGAAATGGTCGACCAAACCACTACAGAAACAAAAAAAGCACTGAGTGTACCTACACTACATAGACTGCAGCAGTTCATGAAGACAGCTCACCACCACCTTCTCAAGGGCAATTAGAGCTGTGCAATTAAATGCTGGCTTTGCCAGCAATGCTCACATTCAAAAAATTAAAATAAAAAGTTAAAAATTGAAGCACGAGGACACAAAGCTCAAACTGGACAAAAATATTTTGAAAGCTATCAGGAAATTCTTTAGTGATCAACATGCAGAATTCCAGAGTCACGAAGGCAAATACTCCAGAATAATTTAACAAACTACATGCTACGAAGGGAGTCAGATGAATGGGTGAAGAAACAAACAAATGTACATTAGGATCTCAATGGATGAATCAGGATGGGATAAATAGCCTTCCTCATTTATTTTCTGCCACAAGATGGAGTATCCTTCATGGGAAGGGAAGAATTCAGATCCTTCAAACAAATTTGGCATGTCTAGACCTCAAATAACTTGGTTTGAATTTAAAACACAGCAGTATGTTTCCGCAGTACTGAACGCCCAGCTGATGTCAAAAGTTGGGAGGAACAGAAAAATACTGCTGAATGTGTATTTTCAAGTACACATTCATTCAAGCTTACATTCAGTCCACCAGTGACAGCATCCTGTACTGGCCGTGTTTGCCCACAGGCTGTTCGGAATTCATGAACACGTTGACTGGTAACTTGCGGCTCCCACCCCAGCACATGCTGCAAGCTTTAAAATGTACCAAATCTGGTGGGGCTTTTTTTTTAATTTAAGGAAGCCTACAAGATCAAAAAGGATGTACAGAAACCAGTATTCTGCGAAGAGACTCACCGGAAGGGAGTTTATTCTTCTTATGGGGAACTTCCTGAAAAGCAGGAAAAAAGATTCGTTAACACTCAAAACAGCTCAGAGTCAGAATTGGCCAACTCAAGTTTCTCTTTCTCCTCCTCTCCCCCAATATTAACAGTTCAACATTTAATACCATTTGAACAAGTTATTAAAAAGACCTTGAAACAGGTATGATGTAACTACCAGCTAAGTCAACACAACTTTCCAAAAATGGAAATCAATAGGTATTGAGTAGATTGGGAGGTTAAAGTGCCCAAAAAAACAAACAGGTTCAGTTAAGTTTCTGAACAGTACATTTAATACTACACCCTTATATAAATCAGGTCCTAGACTTGACAGGAAAATGCTCGTGACGTATCTGAACAGGGACGAAAGCACCCAAGAACTAAGTTGAAGTTAAATAACTACCACTCATTTTCTTTGTCCCTTAAAATCAACACTCCCACTAGTATGGAGCTCCTCTAATGCCTCAGTCAGTCATGGTCACAGCCCAACATGGATTCGAGGCAAATGAGGAAAATCCCAGTTTGATTCTCAATGGCGATTAGATATGCTGCCAGTCACTTTCACCATCTTAGTTGAGAGGAACTAGTCCTGATTATTGCAGCAACTTCAATGGAAAATGCGTGTGTAAGGATATCATGGAACCACCCTGCAGCCCCCCAACAACCACCTGAAAAAAAAACCTACTTAAACTCAGTGTTGAGATGAAATACAGAAGTCAGTGAAACTCAGGCCGAGTGTAGGGAAGAGAAATGAATGAGGAAGAGAATATTCTACAAGTCAAGCTGTGCAACTCAGCAGCAACCAGAATGCATATGAAATGACATCTGGTCAAGTTGTGGCTAAAATATTGAACAAATGAAAGAACCAGGAAGGAATTTTACCACTTTAATACAACCTCCAGCAATGATGCCCCCTTCTCTACCACCTGTCCACCCCCAATTCCAATTCTACAAGCAACCCAAAGTCAATAAGCTCAGATACTGACATTACTTCAGAACAGTGACAATTGCTGTTGACAACCAGTTTATGGCTCTATAAAGTCACCATGTCAAATGACAACCTTTGCAACATCTCCCATTGATTGTGCTGTTTAAGTTAACCAGTAATAATACACCATAAACTCAGACAACTCAGCCGCATGGAAGATGGCAGGATCCCCAAAGACACATTGTACAGCGAGCTCGCCACTGGTATCAGACCCACCGGCCGTCCATGTCTCCGCTATAAAGACGTCTGCAAACGCGACATGAAATCATGTGACATTGATCACAAGTCGTGGGAGTCAGTTGCCAGCATTCGCCAGAGCTGGCGGGCATCCATAAAGACAGGGCTAAATTGCGGCGAGTCGAAGAGACTTAGTAGTTGGCAGGAAAAAAGACAGAGGCGCAAGGGGAGAGCCAACTGTGTAACAGCCCCGACAAACAAATTTCTCTGCAGCACCTGTGGAAGAGCCTGTCACTCTAGAATTGGCCTTTATAGCCACTCCAGGCGCTGCTTCACAAACCACTGACCACCTCCAGGCGCGTATCCATTGTCTCTCGAGATAAGGAGGCCCAAAAGAAAGAAAAGAAAAAGAGAAAACTCAGAATGATGACGAGAGGGAAATTCAAGGAGATTTTAGAGGTCATTAGAATATGGATGCATTACCACATGTGGTTAAGACAGAAGCTATTAAAAGGAAACTGTTAACTATCTGAAGAGAAATAAGTAGGCAGCCATATGGCACATGGAGCCTGCTCTACCATTTATTATGGATATTCTACATCAACTCCACTTTCCCACCCTAATCATCAATTCCCTTAGTGCGCAAGAATCGAAGGGATTTCAGACTTAAACATACATATCAACTGAGCCAACTGTGTAACAGCCCCGACAAACAATTTCTTCTGCAGCACCTGTGGAAGAGCCTGTCACTCTAACATTGGCCTTGAAAGCCACTCCAGGCGCTGCTCCACAAACCACTGACCACCTCCAGGCGCTTACCCATTGTCTCTCGAGACAAGGAGGCCAAAGAAGATGATACACAGCCCTCTGGGTAGAGACTTCCAACAGTCAACCTTGAATGAAGAAATTTCTCACCTCAGTCATCAGTGGTTAACCCCTTATCCGCAGGCCATGACCCCTAGCTCCAGACTCTCCAGCCAAGGGAAACAACCTCTCAGCATCTACCCTGTTAGGCCCTCCAAGAATTTTACATTTAAATGACATCACAGCTCATTCCTCTCAACTCCACTCTACCCACACTCCTAATAGGATAGCTCTCCCATCCCAGGAATCAATTTACTGCACCCTCAAAGCAAGTATACCCCTCAAGTATAAACTGTACACAGTACTCTAGGTGTGGTCTCAAAACTCTAATTGCAGCAAGACTTCCTTACTCATACTCCAACCCCCTTGCAACAAAGGTCAACATACTATTTATCTTCCTAATTTATAACTGCAAATTAACTTGGTGATTGTGTACAAGACTTGAACGCAGGTGAGAGCAGCAGGGAGATGATGATCCCACAGTGTAGGTGCGAGAACACAGCCTTGTGTTCTCACACCTACACTGTTTGGGATCATCTTCTCCCAGCTGCTCTCACCTGCGTTCAAGTCTTCAGAAGAAGGAATTTTCCTCCACACAAGATCAGGTGGCTGGTTGTGCAACCTTGCCCATCTAAGAGTGAAGACCAAAGTACGGAAAGTCCTCATCAGGGAACTCCTCTTTGCTGACGAAGCTGCATTAACATCTCACACTGAGGAGTGTCTGCAGAGACTCGGACAGGATTGCAGCTGCCTGCACCGAATTTGGCCTAACTATCAGCCTCAAGAAAACGAACATCATGGGACAGGACATCAGAAATGCCCCATCCATAAATATCAGTGACCACGCTCTGGAAGTGGTTCAAGAGTTCACCTGCCTAGGCTCAACTATCACCAGTAACCTGTCTCTCAATGCAGGAATCAACAAGCCCATGGGAAAGGCGTCCTCTGCTATGTCCAGACTGGCCAAGAGAGTGCGGGAAAATGGCGCTCTGACACGGAACACAAAAGTCCAAGTGCATCAAGCCCGTGTCCTCAGTACCTTGCTCTACGGCAGCGAGGCCTGGACAACGTACGTCAGCCAACAGCGACGTCTCAATTCATTCCATCTTCGCTGCCTCTGGAGAATCCTTGGCATCAGGTGGCAGGACTGTATCTCCAACAGAGAAGTCCTCAAGGCAGCCAACATCCCCAGCCTACTGAGCCAGCGACGCCTGAGATGGCTTGGCCATGTGAGCCGCATGGAAGATGGCAGGATCCCCGAGGACACGTTGTACAGCGAGCTAGTCACTGGTATCAGACCCACCGGCCGTCCTTGTCTCCGCTTTAAAGACGTCTAGACGTCTGCAAACACATGAAGTCCTGTGACATTGATCACAAGTCGTGGGAGTCAGTTGCCAGCGATCGCCAGAGCTGGCAGGCAACCATAAAGGCGGGGCTAAAGCGTGGCGAGTCGAAGAGACTTAGCAGTTGGCAAGAAAAAAGGCAGAAGTGAAAGGGGAGAGCCAACTGTTTAACAGCCCCGACAACCAATATTATCTGCAGCACCTGTGGAAGAGTCTGTCACTCTAGAATTGGCCTTTATAGCCATTCCAGGTGCTGCTTCACAAACCACTGACCACCTCCAGGCACTTACCTATTGTCTCTCGAGACAAGGAGGCCAAAGAGAGGGACAGAGGGACCCAAATCCCTCAACATTTAAGTTTCATTTAAAACCTTCTGCTTTTCCATTCTTCCCAGAGCAGAAAATTTCACACTTGCATGTTATACTCCACTGTCCTCTTCTTGTCCACTTAACCATCTATATTCTTGTGTTCTCGTTATTTTCTCACTTGTAATATATCCAAGTTTGCTAATGCACTCAGTCCCCTCAAACTCAATGATGTAGATTACAAATAGGCAAGGCCCAAGCACCGATCTTTGCATCACCTCTAGTTACACCTGGCCATCCCCAAAATGACCCATTTATTTGTAATTTTATCCGTTAATCAATCTTCAATCCATGCTAACATTTTTGCCAATCCCACGAGCCCTATTCTTGTAACACCTAATTGAATGCCTTCTGAAAGGCCAATTTATACATCCAATAGTTCTCTTTTAGCTACTCTGCTAGTTACACCCTCAAAAGAAATCAAATTTTCCCATCATAAAACCAGGTTGACTTTGCCTAATTATAATGTGATTTTTCAAGTGCTCTGCTATCACTGATGTCAGGCTAACTAGCCTAGTTCCCAGTTCTCTTCCTCATTTCTTGAATAGCAGGTTTACATTTTTTACTCTTCCAATCCAGAAATCGGTGAGAATTCCCTAAATTTTAGAAGATTAAAATCAATTCATACACTATCTCTGCAGCCAGTTCTGAAACCCTATGATGCAGGCCATCAGGTACCCAAGATTTGTCAGCTTCGAGCCCCTTTAATTTCTATAGTACTTTCTCTATCATTGCTTCAAGTTTCTCACTCATTGCACACTTGGCTTTCCACAATTTCCAGTACATTGTGTCCCACTATATTAAAAAAAAAGTTTAATGTCCACCATTTCTTTCTTCCTGTAATTTCTCCTGCCTCTACCTCGAAGGGACGTATGCTTACTTGCACTTATTATTCTTTATACATACTTGTAAATGTTCTTACAAAAGATCCAAGGTGAGCAAGGGTGAGGCTATGGAAGGATTCAAAGGAGTAGACAAGAAAATATATTTTGTTAGGACACAAATAGCCTTAGCAAGGTACAGGCCTTAAAAGTAGCGAGGACACATTCGGAGTAGTGTATATCTCATAAGCAGTAGGAGGAACAGTATGAACACTGGAGAAGTTCAGCCAAAATAGCAGAGAAGTGCTTTTCACAGCTGTGAGGGAAAGAGGTAGGGGCTAAAGATGGGCAATGTTGGAGGTGAAAACAACATGTTTTGAGAGATTGGATGGGGAGGAGAAAGATGAGCCTCATGCCAAGTAACTATTGAGAAGCCACACTTTTACTTTTAAGCCTAGTGTGCCAAGGGGGTACTGAGTAGAAACTGGAGATGTGCTTGGAGGGAAAGACATTGGTTTTGATTTTGCCAACATTAAGCTGCAAGAAAGTTTTGACTCATCCAGATCTTGGTATCTAACACTCAAGTTAGAGACCGATAGCCTGGGGTTGGGGGAATGGCGGTGCTAATGAAGGAGTGGAAATTAACTGAAAGCTGATTCATGCTTCTGGGCATCTTCGTAAGTGTGGGTGGCGAGAGGAGAAACAAATTAAGGCAATGTGAACAGAACTGCTGCAGACATGGAGAACAGCTGCTTATAAAGGCTTATCAATTTGGGGAGGCACAAGAGGAGTTCCTGCATGCCAGAGTGGCCACGTCAGAAAAAAGACCCAACAAAATCAAAAAGGGGTGCCAAGAAATTAATGTTTAATTGTCAATTGACTCAACACCTTACCATACAAGAACAGCCTCAAAATTTGAATACAGTTTTGAAATTGTCAGCAAGCAGAGGAAACACACTTTCTCACCAGAGAATAGACCAGACTTTATTTTGCAATGCATCAACTGGACTGGTATATGTTAAACAAAACCCGTTATCTCACAGGCCAGGGATTACTTACTGAGCAACCACTTTTCCAGATTCTAATATTGCTTTTTCAAACCTGCAAAAAAAAAATTGAAGAGAAACAAACTTCAGTTCCTGTTGCTACATTAATATAGACAGTACTCTAGTACAAACTATTAAATCAGAAAGCAGCAGCTTTTAAATGTAGAGATAAAGGCACATGACAACTTTACCTTGCTCTTTCTACTGTTATCACACAACTACCCAACACTGAGCCCAGGTTTTAAGATTATGGAAAAGCAAGGGTTTCTGTGGCTCAGATATCTCAAAAGAATTACATTTCATGTCGATGTAGTGTGATATTTTGAAAAAGTTCCTTTCGAGGTGCATGACATTTAAAAACCAGTGAACATCGGAAGAGCAAGTTCACAATTTTAACATTGTGAATGTACTACATTCACTGGTACTTAAACTCTCGGCATTCCTTTAACACTTAATTATTTGGTGGCATCACATCTGTCCATGATTAGTATATGAGCCTTGCAGTGCAATGAATGTCTATACACAAAGTACTGCTGAGAATAAGGATTCCAAGCACCCACAAGATGGAGAGGGATCAAAATTGCCATTACTATCTTCACAGCATTGGCCTTTAGTTTCACTGCGCACCACCTGTATGCTAACGAGCCCCTTTGTCTGGAAAGGAGATTAGTCCTCAATCACCATATGCCATCTGGGAGAGGCCTATAGCACTAACCCTACAGCTGACAGCATTTAATCTGTGCCACAATCAGGAAGACACAAGCTTGGCATAACAAAGAAACAGCACAACAGAACTAGTCAGGCAGAAGAGACAGGCTCTTTCCTTTCAGCACGTGCTACTTACCCTATCCAGCAGTCTAAGTCAGCGAGCAAGCAACAGATGGAATTATGCACCTGCCCCACAATTAAAATGCAAGTCTCTTAGGAAAGGTTTACTCCATTAACATGGAAATATCAGTCTTGGAGAATGCTGTTCACCTTAAATTTGACAGCTCACTAAAATGGAAATTCTAAAACTGCAATTATGAGTTTTCCAATACGTTAAACAGGGAGCTAAATGTTAAAGCCCCCAGTTTTAAGCAATTTAGAAGCTAGAATATTTATTGTAAGCTAAAATCGACAGAATTGTAAAATTTGCAAAGGTAGGCTTTCCAGAATGGTGTAACTGCAACGTATCTATATAGGAATTAAATTGTCAATGTGCAGATACCACCAAAATAGGAGGAAGAATTCACTCGGATAAAAAGGACAATGCAATGGGATCTTGATAAGATGGCAGGGAAATGGGCTTAAAAAAAAAGAGGCAGATATCGTCAGCAAGTGAGGTGAAATATTTGAAAAAAAGATACTGAACTGATGTAACTCAGAGCAGAGGGATTTGGGCATAGCTTTATAAGTATATTAAAAGCAGCACCTCAGGCTGATGAGACTTCTAGATTTTAACTTGCAAGTGAATATAAAAGTAAGAGGCAACGATGAGCCTATACAAGATAACCTCACTTGTTATTTAATATTGGGCTGAACACCGTGGGAATGAGAGAGATTAATGCAGATTCTGCAGAATGCTCATGGTATGAGGAAATACAAATACAAGGAGACTTGAAAGTTTTTTTTTTAATTAATTATAGAAGTACTTAAAATTAAGAAAGGATGGGACAGGGTAGAAAGAAAGACTGCTTCCAGCAGTTGAGGAACAGGGAACAAGGGGTTCTAGATTAAACAATAGACTTACAACAGCAAGAGGCTGCGGAATTCATTTTTGAGAAACTGATTACCGGCTTCGCCAAATATAGCAGAGTTACTGCAACTATAAATTTAAAGTTCTGCTTCGGCCTTTTAACGAACCCAAACTACATGGATACAGGGGCATAAGAGCTGCTGTTCAAATTAAAAGCAGCCAGATGATCTTAATTGACAAGACACAAGAAAGAGTACCTGGTTACTAAGGGAATTAACATGTGTTATCATTTTCTGCCAATGGGTTTGAAATCTAAACCCCAACACTGAAACCACAGACATTAAGGAAATCAGGGTATTGTTAACTGGTGACATCTGTACAAAACAGACCACATTCTGAAAAGGCTTTCATGCAACACCAGTCTCAGTCCTCAATGGGTCTAAATATTTATAATTAACTCTTCAAACTTGAGGGGCAATCTTGCTCCTCCTTAAGACTCCACAGGATCCCTTCTAAAAAAAAAGTTAGCTACCCAAAATGCAATTCAGTATATTAAATTAGTGCAATAGTAAACTAAACAAATATAGAACTTAACCACATAAATTGTACTAAGACAAAGGCAAACAGGAACTTGATGACCTCATAACTCTTTCGAATCACTAGTGTGGAAGTCTGTCAAAAATCAAGTTAAAGATTTTGGCCAATTGCGCTTTTAATGTGACAAGTTTATTTGGACTGGAACAACAACAGTACAGGGCTTGAGTATATAAAACACGATAGGGTGCTGCCAAATCTCTCAAAACTCAGGTTATAAACTTGAGCCACAAATCCTGGCACAACTAGTAATGATAGACATTTATTAAAAAAAGGCCAATGTGCCCTCAGTACTAAATCAAAATTAAGAACTGCCTGCTTTATCACAGGCTACCAAATTTTGTACTTGTGACCTTAGGATCTCCTTAGTACAGTTGTTACTTTGCTGTTTATATGGCTTAGAACCTCTTGACAGCTGGAACATTCAATAAACGTGGAGTTAAAGCAAGTATAAATCATACCTCTGCAGCCTTACAGAAAGCTGGGAAAAAAGTGAATAGATTGGTGGGGAATGTTAGAAGCTGCTGCAACAGCTCCAACTGCAAGATGCTGAATTGCTATTTTAATCATGATTGGCAATCAGCAACCCTTTTACATCATCTCCACAAATAAAACCATTTTTTTAAAAAAGGGCTAGTAATTAAATCCCATTTCAATCGTTTTTCTCTCCCAGATTCAAGGCCAGAAGCAGATCCCAAAATGCAAGCCAGTGGTTTGCCTTCTTCCCCAGAAGTGCCGGAGACACATTACAAGGACAGGTAGTAAACTCAACAGCGAGCGGTTTTAGGGTACAAAGATCTGTACAGGAGAAAACCAAACCTACTGCACAGTCCCAAAACAGTATCAAATGACTGATTTAGAAGGGCACAAGAGTGCAATGGCTCTGCTGCACATTTTCTCCCACTATCCAATACAGTAACAGGAACAGGCATGCAACATACCAGTTAATGGTATCGCTCGAGTTGCTTCCTTCCATAAGCAGAAGGAAGGCAGAAATAGGTGAACTGTAGTTAAAAATATGAGTTTGGTACAAACAAGTAGTTCATGAGCTCACCAACCAGATTCAGCTGGTAAGCCAACATACCAGCTTTGTCTCAGCCTCTGGGAAGGTGGTTGCGTAGTGGTATTGTCACTGGACTAGTAACCCAGAGACCCAGGGCATTGCTCAGGGGACATGGGTTCAAATCCTACCACAGCAGAAGGTGGAATTTGAATTAAATTAATAAATCTGGAATTTTTTTTTTTTTTTAAAAAGCTAGTCTAAAGATGGCCATAAAACAATTGCCGATCGTTGTAAAAAACACATCTGGTTCACTAATGTCCTTTAGAGAAGGAAATCTGCTGTCCTTACTTGGTCTGGCCTACATGTGACTCCAGACCCACAGCAATGTGGTTGACTCTTACACGCCCTCTCAAATGGCCTAGCAAGCCACTTAGTTGTATGTAACCGCTACAAAGTCAATAAAAAAAAATGAAGCCCAATGGACCACCCGGCATCGACAATGGCAAACCCAGCCCTATCGACCCTGCAAAGTCCTCCTTACTAAAATTTAAGTGCTTGTGCCAAAGTTGGGAGAGCCGTCCCACAGACTAGTCAAGCAACAGCCTGACAGTCACACTCACCAAATCATACCTGACCGGCAATGTCCCAGACATTGCCATCACCATTCCCGGGTATGTCTGTCCCACTGGCAGGACAGACCCAGAGGTGGCAGCAGTGGGTATAGTCAGGAGGGAGTGCCCTGGGAGTCCTCAACACCGACTCCAGATCCGATGAGGTCTCATGGCATCAAGTCATTAGGTCAAACATGGACAAGGAAACCTCCTGCTGACTACCATCTACTGCCCTCCCTCAGCTGATGAATCAATACTCAATGTTGAACTTGGAGGAAGCACTGAGGGTGGCAAGGGCACAGAATGTACTCTGGGTGGGGGACTTCAATGTCCATCACCAAGAGTCTTGGTAGCACCACTACCGACCAAACTGGCCAAGTCCAAAAGGACATAGCTGCTAGACTGGGTATGCGGCAGGTGGTGAGGAAACAAGAGGGAAAAACATACTTAACCTCATCCTCACCAATCTGCCTGCTGCAGATGCATCTGTCCATGACAGTATTGGTAGGAATGACCACCGCACAGTCCTTGTAGAGACAAAGGTGCCGCCTTCGCATTGAGGATACCCTCCATCATGTTGTGTGGCACTACCACCGTGCTAAATGGGATAGATTTCGATCAGATTTAGCAATGCAAAATTGGGCATCCATGAGGCGCTGTGGGCCATCAGCAGCTGAATTGTATTCAACCACAATCCGTAACCTCATGGCCCAGCATATCCCCCCACTCTACCATTACCATCAAGCCAGGAGACCAACCCTGGTCCAATGAAGAGTGCAGGAGGGCATGCCAGGAGCAACACCAGGCATACTTCACCAGGTTGATACCTCATGTTGAGGTAACAACACAGGACTATATGTGTGCCAAACTGCTTAAGCAGCATGCGATAGACAGAGCTAAGCGATCCCATAACCAACGGATCAGATCTAAGCTCTGCAGTCCTGCCACATCCAGCCGTGGATGGTGGTAGACAATTAAACAACCAACTGGAGGAGGTGGCTCCACAAATATCCCCATCCTCAGTGATGGGGGAAGCCCAGCATATCAGTGCGAAATACAAGGCTGAAACATTTGCAACAATCTTTAGCCAGAAGTGACAAGTTGATAATCCATCTCTGCCCCCTCCTGAGGTCCCCAGCATCACAGATGCCAGACTTCAGCCAATTCAATTCACTCCACGTGATATCAAGAAACGACTGAAGGCACTGGATACTGCAAAGGCTATGAGCCCTGATAATATTCCAGCAATGGTACTGAAGACCTGTGCTCCAGAACTTGCTGCACCTCTAGCCAAGCTGTTCCAGTACAGCTACACCACTGGCATCTACCCTGCAATGTGGAAAATTGCCCAGGTATGTCCTGTACACGAAAAGCAGGACAAGTCCAACCCGGCCAATTACTGCCCCATCAGCCTACTCTCAATTATCAGTAAAGTGATGGAAGGTGTCATCAACAGTGCCATCTAGCGGCACTTGCGTAGCAATAACCTGCTCAGTGATGCTCTGTTTGAGTTCCGCCAGGGCCACTCAGCTCCTGACCCCATTACAGCCTTGGTTCAAACATGGACCAAAAGAGCTGAACTCAAAAGGTGAGGTGAGAGTGACTGCCCTTGACATCAAGGCAGCATTTGACAGAGTATGGCATCAAGGAGCAACAGCAAAACTGAAGTCAATGGGAATCAGGGGGAAAACTCTCCGCTGGTTGGAGTCATACCTAGCACAAAAGGAAGACAGTTGCGGTTGTTGGAGATCAGTCATCTGAGCTCCAGGACATCACTGCAGGAGTTCCTCAGGGTAGTGTCCTGGGCCCAACCATCTTCAGCTGCTTCATCAATGACCTCCTTCAATCATAAGGTCAGAAGTGGGGATGTTTGCTGATGATTGCACAAGGTTCAGCACAATTCGCAACTCCCCAGATACTGAAGCAGTCTGTGTAGAAATGCAGCAAGACTTGGACAATATTCAGGCTTGGGCTGATAAGTGGCAAGTAAAATTCACGCCACACAAGTGTCAGGCAATGACCATATCCAACAACAGAGAATCTAACCATCTCCCCTTGACATTCAATGGCATTACCATCACTGAATCCCCCACTATCAACATCCTAGGTGCTACCATTGACCAGAAACTGAACTGGGAGTAGCCATGGTATTTATAAGAGCAGGCCAGAGGCTAGCAATCCTGCGGCGAGTAACTCACCTCCTGATTCCCCAAAGCCTGTCCACCATCTACAAGGCACAAGTTAGGAGTGTGATGGAACACGCTCCACTTGCCTGGATGGGTGCAGCTCCAACAACACAAGAAGCTAAACACCATCCAGGACAAAGCAGCCCACTTGACTGGCACCCCATCCACAAACATCCACTCCCTCCACCACCGACACACAATGGCAGCAGTGTATACTATCTACAAGATGCACTGCAGCAACGCACCAATGCTCCTTAGAAAGCACCTTCCAAACCCACGACCTCTACCAACTAGAAGGACAAGGGCAGCAAATGCATGCGAACACCACCACCTGCAAGTTCCCCTCCAAGTCACACACCATCCTGACTTGGAACTAAAATCCTGGAACTCCCTTCTGAACAGCACTGTGCCTACCTCACATGGACCTCAGCAGTTCAAGACAGCAGCTCACCATCACCTTCTCAAGGACAAATAGGGATGGGCAGTAAATGCTAGCCTGTCCAGCAACGCCCACATCCCATAAATGAATAATAAAATAAAAATTTTGATCCATAGGCTGCAGAGTTCACTAAACTCAGCTAGGTGGTAGCAGAGGTACAACTAGACATGGCTAGAAGCGGGGGGCTTACTCCAGTCCCATCACCATCCAGCAACCTCTGTTGCAAATGTGTGAACTTCAGGTGAAAACAAGACAGGGCTCAACTGGATGCTTGGCAATAGACGACTCCTAATACAGTTACCAATTCAAAATCCTACCAACACACACTATCAAGGTCTCAGATGGTACTTATGCAAGGCACTGAGGATGGCTAGCACGGAGTGAAAAAATAAGCCACCACCTTGGAATTTTGACTCTTCTCATCCTGAATGTAACCGATGAACAGCCTATCCAGCTCATACATACCCAACTATTCTCCCATAATTTTTTGTGCACCAGCCATCCTTACTCCCTACACCTCACAGCAGCCAAGTTCTGTGAGCTTTTAAGAACTCCTCTCCAACACTACATTCAATAAGACAGGACTCAGATACATTCATTATTTTTCAGAATATGCACAGCAAGGAGACAAAAGATTTCAGGAAAACAAGTTGGTGGAACGGGCAGGCGGGTAACAAATGGAACTTAATGTGAAGAATGGCAGTGCAAAACAACAAATTCTGTAAGAAAAATGTAAATGGGAGTTTGCACACAAGATGTTGAAGGAACATGAATTAGAGACTTCGGGGTTCAACTAGGTGATAACTAAAATTATAGATAAAGCATTAAAAAAGGCAGTAGCATTTGGGGGTTTAATAAAAAAGTGACCAAGAGCTAATGCAAAGTGTTCACACAGCAATACTCAGGCCATAGTGCATGATGTGTGCAGTTTATCCATTACAAAAAGCACAAACATTTGCCAGGAAGACAGACTATAGTTAAAAATTTCAGATATTAGGACTATTGCTAATGGAGCAGAGGGGAGATTTAATGGAGGCTTTTAAAATTATGAAAGTTTAGACTGGAGAAACATGAATTTTGCTATGGGGAGGCCAGGCTTTCATCATATACTTCACATGCTGCAGTGTCTCAAAGACAATGGCCGGGATCTCAGTCAGCAGCAGAGCAGAGGCATACCCTTTTGCCTTCATAAAACATTGGTTTAGCCTCGACTGGAGTATTGTGTCCAGTTCTGGGCACCACACTTCAGGAAGAATGTAAAAAAGGTACTAGAGAGGGTGCAAAAAAGATTTACAGGAATGGTTCCAGGGATGAGACACTTCAGTTACATGGCTAGATTGGAGAAGCTCCAGTTGTTCTCCTTAAAAACAAAGATGAAGAGATTTGATAGTGATGCACAAAAATCATGAGGGATCTGGACAGCAGGGGAAACTGTACTGTTAGCAGAAGGGTTGAGAACCAGAGACGACCAATTTAAGGCAATTAGCAAAAGAAGCAAGGAGACAGCAAGGCAACATGAATCACAGAATAATACAGTGCAGAAGAGGTGCTTCGGCCCATCGAGTCTGCACCAATGCATTAAAACACCTGACCTGTCTACCTAATCCCATTTGCCAACACTTGGCCCATAGCCTTGAATGTTATGACATGCCAAGTGCTCATCCAGGTACTTTTTAAAGGATGTGAGGCATCCTGCATCTACCACCCTCCCAGGCAGGGCATTCCAGACCGTCACCACCCTCTGGGTAAAAAAGTTATTCCTCAAATCCCCCTTAAACCTCCTGCCCCTCACCTTAAACTTGTGACTGCTCGTAACTGACCCTTCAACTAAGGTGAACATCTGCTCCCTATCCATGCCCTGCATAATCTTGTACACCTCGATCAGGTCACCCCTCAGTCTTCTCTGTTCCAGTGAAAACAACTCAAGCCTATCCAACCTCTCTTCCTAGCTGCCCTTCTGCCTTCAGAGATCTATGGACAAACACGCCAAGGTCCCTTTGTTCCTCAGAACTTCCCAGTGTCAGGCCATTCATTGAATACTTCCGTGTCACATTACTCCTTCTAAAGTGCACACAAAACCCACACTTTTCAGCGTTAAATTCCATCTGCCACTTTTCTGCCCATTTGACCATTCTGTCTATATCTTCCTGAAACCCAAGACACTCCACCTCACTGTTAACCACTCGGCCAAACTTTGTGTCGTCTGCGAACCTACTGATCCTACCCCCCACATAGTCATGTCGTTTTTATAAATGACAAATAGGGGACCCAGCACAGATCCCTGTGGTACGTCACTGGACACTGGCTTCCAGTCACTAAACCAGCCGTCTGTCATCACCCTCTGTCTCCTGCAGCTAAGCCAATTTTGAATCCACCTCATCAAGTTACCTTGTATCCCATGTGCATTTGCTTTCTTGATAAGTCTCCCATGTGGGACCTTGTCAAAGGCTTTGCTGAAATCCATATAAACTACATCAACTGCACTATCCTCATCTACACACCTGGTCACATGCTCAAAAAAACTCAATCAAATTTGTTAGGCATGACCTCCCTCTGACAAAGCCATGCTGACTATTCCTAATCAAATTTTGCCTTTCCAAGTGGAGATAGATTCTCTCCTTCAGAATTTTCTCCAATAGTTTCCCTACCACTGACATGAGACTCACTGGTCTGTAGTTCCCTGGCTTATCTCTACAACCTTTCTTAAATAGTGGGACCACATTGGCTGTTCTCCAGTCCTCTGGCACCTCCCCTGTGGCCAGAGAGGAATTAAAAATTAGGGTCAGAGCCCCTGCAATCTCCACCCTCGCCTCCCACAGCATCCTGGGACTCAAATTGTCCGGACCTGGAGATTTGTCCACTTGTAAGCCTTCCAAAACCTTCAATACCTTGTCACTCCCTATGACAATTTGCTCAAGAACCTCAGTCTCTCTCTCTCAGTTCCATGTCTACATCCTCTTTCTCTTGGTTGAAGACAGATGTGAAGTATTCGTTCAACACCCTACCAATGTCCTCTGGCTCCACCCACAAACTTCCCCCTGGTTATCCTCTTCCCATTGGTATACTTATAGAATATCTGGGGATTTTCCCTACTTTTACCAGCCAGAGCTTTCTCATATCCCCTCTGTGCCCTCCTAATTGCTTTCTTGAGCTCCATCCTACACTTTCTGTACTCCACTAATGCTTCCGTTGATTTGCTCTCCTTGTATTTGCTAAAAGCCTCTTTTCCTTCTCATCTTACCCTGAATGTTTCTGGTCATCCATGGTTCTCTGGGCTTGTTCCTCCTACCTATTACCCTAGAGGGAAAATGTTGGGCTTGTACCCTCCCCATTTCCTTTTTGAATGCCCCCCACTGCTCTTCTGTAGATTTCCCAACAAGCAACTCTTCCCAGTCTACCTTGGCCAGATCCTGCCTTATTTTACTAAAATTCGCTCTCCCCCAATCCAAAACCTTTTTTCGCAAATTGTTTATTTCTTTCTCCATAACAAGCTTAAATTGTACCATGTTGTGGTCGCTATCACCAAAATGCTTAATATAATTACCCTATTATATTTACACACCTCTGCAAATTGCGCACATATTTGCTCCTCAATTTCCTGACGACTATCGGGGGGTCTATAATAAACACCTAGCAATGTGGCTGTCCCTTTTTTATTCCTAAACTCTACCCATAAAGCTTCATTTGATGCCCCCTCCAAGATATCATCTCTCCTTACTGCAGTAACTGACTCCTTAACTAATATTGCGATGCCCCCTCCTCTGTCTCACCTGAAGATTCTATATCCCGGGATATTGAGCTGCCAATCCTGCCCCTCCCTCAACCATGTCTCCGTGATGGCTACTTATCACAATTCCACGTGTCAATCATTGCCCTTAACTCATCCGTTTTACCTGCAATACTCCTGGCATTAAAGTAGAGGCCTTCCATCCTGGTCTTACTCCCTTGAAACTTACTTCTGCTGTATTCCATCTGACATGTTCGCTTTCCTGTGTTTAGCTGTGTCCCTATTCTGCTAGGAGTATGCATCCCCTCCCCCTGCCAAATTAGTTTAAACTCCTCCCAACAGCACTAGCAAATCCACCAGCAAGGATGTTAGTTCCCCTCTGGTTCAGATGTAGACCGTCCCGCTTGTACAGGTCCCACCTTCCCCAGAAACGATCCCAGTGGTCCAGAAATCTAAAACCCTCCCTCATGCACCAACTCTTAAGCCACGCATTCATCTGTGCTATTCTCCTATTTCTTTCCTCACTAGCACGTGGCACTGAGAGTAATCCAGAGATTACAACCCGAGAGGTCCTGCTTTTTAGTCTACTGGCTAACTCCCTGAATTCTTGATGCAAGACCTCATCCCTCTTTCTACCTATGTCATTGGTACCAATATGTACCATGACCTCTGCCTTATCACCCTCCCCCTTCAGGATGCCCTGCAGTCGTTCAGTGACATCCCGGACCCTGGCACCAGGAAGGCAACACACCATCCTGGAGTCACGTTGACGGCCACAGTAGCGCCTATCTGTTCCCGACTATAGAATCCCCTATTACTATTGCTCTTCCTCTCTTTCCCCTTCCTGTGCAGACAGGCTGCTTGTGGTGCCAGAAGCTTGGCTCTGTCCGTACTCCCTGGAGGAACCAGCCTCATCAGCCGCCAAAATGGAATACCAATTTACAAGCGGGACCCAAGGGGACTCCTGAACTACCTGCCTGATTCTCTTGGACTGCCTGGTGATCACCTATTCCCTTCCTCAAGTCCCTTCAGCTGCGGTGTGACCACCTCTCTATACGTAATAAAAACGAGAAATGCTGGAATCATTCAGCAGGCCTGGCAGCATCTGTGAAAAGAGAAGCAGAGTTAACGTTTCGGGTCAGTGACCCTTCTTCGGAACTCCTCTCTAAACGTGCTATCCACAATGCTCTCAGACTCGCGGATGCTCCAGTGTTTCCAGCCGCCGTTCCAGCTCTGAAACCCGAGCTTCCAGGAGCTGCAGCTGGACACACTTCCTGCACACATGCTGGTCCCAGGGACTGGAAATGTTCCCGCATTCCCACATGCAGCAAGAGGAGCAAACCACGGCTTCAAGCTCTCCTGCCATGACTAAACCCTTTAAATTTAAAACTTTAGAAGATTATAATTAAAAAAACAACTAAGTCTTGCTAAAACAATGACTTGCCATTCAATCCACTTTGAAAAATACCCACCAGGACTTACTCACCAGTCAGCTGAGCTCTATGGAAACTCTCAGCTCCCCTCATTCTGAGAACTTCCCCAGTCACCAAACTTCCACTTTAACACTAATGCAACCCAAGTCAGCACTCCAGTGCTAACATTAGCACTGTAAGATGGCCCACTTTTATACTGACTGACTCTAGCCCCTGAAAACTGGTTTAAACCAATTCTCTAATTAACAAGGTGCAGCTGCAAGCAGAGCCTGAGTGAACTCAGTTTAAAGCTGGTCTAAAACTCACCACCTCCAACCCAAACAGCAACTGTTAAGTTAATCTGCTAAATAAAAGACAGACTAGACTGAAGATAAAATTAACCCTTAATTATCCTCAATAATGATCCTTAATCATGAGAAAAAACTCTTTATAAAATGCAATGAGTGGTAAGTATCTGGAAGACATTGCCCAAGTGTGGTGGAGGCAGATTCAATCATGGCTTTCAAAAGGGAACGGAATAATTATCTGAAGAGAAAAGCATTGCAAGGCTACAACAGACTAGTCGAGTTGCTCTTGTGAAGAGCTAGCATGAACATGACAGGCCGAATGGCCTCGTGTACTGTAACCATTCTGTGATTCCATTTGCATTTGTTCCAAATCTTGCTTAACCCACATGCGCGATAATCACTAACTTAAGAACAAGGTAGATAGAAACTTACGTTTCAGTGATTGCCTTTTCATCCATTGGGCTCGGAGAATCCATACAAAGCCCTGGGTAAGACACAAACATTAGGACAATTCAAAGATCAGACGTTACTTGCCTCAGTAAGACCATAAATAGAAGCACGAGTAGGCTAGCTCGCCCCTTGATCTGGTTCTGCCATTCAATATCATGGCTGAGCGTGTAACTCAACTCTAATTCCCACCCTCGCCCGCGATGCCCTTCTTGTTCAATCATCTATCCAACTCGGTCTTGAATATTCAACGACTGAGCACGTGCATGCCTCTGGGATAGAGAATTCCAAAGATTTACAATTCTCTAAGTGACAAAAGTTTCTCATCAGTTCTAAATGACTGACACTTATTCGAAGACTAGCCAAATTTGATACAAAGACAGGCAGGAACGCAAGCTATGAGGACACTGACTGCAAAGGGATAGGTTAAGTGAATAGGCAATTTTTAAAAAATATATAATTCATTCACGGGATGTTGGCATCACTGGCTAGGCCATCATTAATTGCCCACCCCCAATTGCCCACGGGAAAGGTGGTGATGAGTCACCTTGAACTGCTGCAGTCCATGTAGGTACACCCACAGTGCTAGAACGAAGAAATAGTTCCAAGCCAGGATGGTGTGTGGCTTGGAGGGAATCTTGCAGGTGATGTTCCTATGCATCTGCTGCCCTTGCCCTTCTAGGTGATAGAGGTCATGGGTTTGGAAGGTCCTGTCTAAGGAGCCTTGGTACGTTGCTGCAATGCATCTTGTAGATGGTACGCACAGTGGCAGCAGTGTGGATCAGTCGGTGGTGGAGGGAGTGAAGTTTTGTGGATGGGGTGCCAATCAAGCGGGCTGCTTTGTCCTGGGATGGCGTCGAGATTCTGAGTGTTGTTGGAGCTGCACCTTGTTGGAAATGGTCATTGCCTGGCACTTGTGGGGCATAAATGTTACTTGCCACTCATTAGCCCAAGCCTGGATATTGTCCAGGTCTTGCTGCATTTCTACATGGACTGCTTCAGTATCTGAGTCGATTGCTCAAGGTTCAGCACCATTTGCGACAGTGAACAACCCCACTTCTGACCTTGATGGAAGGAAGGTCATTGATGAAGCAGTTGAAGATGGTTGGGCCCCGGACACTACCCAGAGGAACCCCTGCAGTGACATCCTGGAGCTCAGATGATCGACCTTCAATAATCACAATCATCTTCTTTTGCGCTAAGTATGACTCCAACCAGCAGAGTCTTTTCCCCTGATTCCCATTGACTTCAGTTTTGCTGGGGCTCCTTGATGCCATATTTAGTCAAATACTGCCTTGATGTCAAGTGCAGTCACTCTCACCTCAAGTTCAGCTCTTTTGTCAATGTTTGAACCAAGGCTGTCATGAAGGTCAGGAGCTGAGTAGCCCTAACTGAACCCAAACTGAGTGTCACAGAAATGCGAGGTTGTCCACTTTGGCAGGAATAGAAAAACAGATTATTTAAATGGAGAGAGACTGAAGAATGCTGCAGTACAGAGGGATCGAAGTGTTCTTGTACATGAATCACAAAGACAGCAAGTAATTAGGAGGGCAAATGGAATGTTGGCTTTTATTGCAAGGGGATGGAGTATAAAAGTAGGAAAGTCTTATTTCAACCGTACAGGGGATTGGTGAGATCGCACCTAGGATACTACGTGCAGTGTTGGTCACCTTATTTGAGGACATAATTACATTGGAAGAAGTTCAGAGAAGGTTCACTAAGCTGATTCCTAGGATGAGGATAAAAGCAAAATACTGCAAATCTGAAACAGAAAGATCTGGAAATATTCAGCAGATCTCGCAGCACCTGTGGCAAGAGAAGCAGAGTTAAAATTTCAGGTCAGTGACCTTTCGTCAGAACTGATTCTGATTAAAAGTCACTGATCTGAAACGTTAACTCTGCTTCTCTCTCCACAGGTGCTGCGAGATCTGCCGAATATTTCCAGATCTTTCTGTTTTTATCCTCGGATGAGGAGTTTGTTTTATGAAGAAAGGTCAAGCAGGATGGCCCAAACTCACTGGAGTTAAGAATAGATCTTATTGAAACATACAAGATTCTGAGGGGTCTTAACAGGGTAGATGCTGAGATGATGTTTCTCTTCGTGGGGGAATCTAGAACTAGGGGGCACAGTTTCAAATTAAAGGGTCTCCCTTTTAAGATGGCGATGAGGAGGAATTTTGTCTGAGTCGTTCATGTTTGGAATTCTATTCCCCAGTGAGCACTTGTGGCTGGGTCATTGAATATATTCAAGGCTGAGTTAGAAGGTTTTTGCAGGAGGTGTAATACCTGCCTATTTACCTCCTCTCTCCTCACTATCCCAGGCCCCAAACACTCCTTTCAGGTGAAGCAGCGATTTACTTGTACTTCTTTCAATGTAGTATACTGTATTCGCTGCTCACCGTGTGGTCTCCTCTACACTGGGGAGACCAAACGCAGACTGGGTGACCGCTTTGCGGAACATCTCCGCTCAGTCCGCAAGCAGGACCGAGCTTCCGGTTGCTTGCCATTTCAACACTCCCCCCTGCTCTCATGCTCACATCTCTGTTCTGGGATTGCTGCAGTGTTCCAGTGAACATCAACGCAAGCTCGAGGAACAGCATCTCATCTACCGATTAGGTACACTACAGCCTGCCGGACTGAACATTGAGTTCAATAATTTCAGAGCATGACAGCCCCCCATTTTACTTTCATTTTTAGTCATTTTTTCTTCCTTTTTTGTACATTTTTTTTTTTACATTTTTTACAATTTTTTTTGCATTTATTTCATTTCATCTTAGTTTGTTCAGTTTGCTTACCCACTGTTTTTTTTCAGGTTTGCACTTGCTGCTGTTCAATATTCAGTGTATTTACACCTAATCTGTATTAATGCTTTGTCTTTCAACACACCATTAACATATTGTTTGCCTTTGCTCCGTGACCTTTTGGTCAGCTATGTGGCCTGGTCCAATCTACACCTTCTCCTTTGTTATCTCCCGCCCCACCCCACTTGCTTATAATCTGTGACTTTTCTTATATTTGTCAGTTCCGAAGAAATGTCACTGACCCGAAACGTTAACGCTGCTTCTATTTCCACAGATGCTGCCAGACCTGCTGAGTGATTCCAGCATTTCTTGTTTTAGAAGGTTTTTTAATTGACAAGAGAGAGTCAAGAGTTATGGGTAGCAGGCAGGAAAGTGGAGTTAAAGCCATTAAATCCTACTGAATGGCGGAGCTGGGCTGAGACACTGAATGACCTACTCCTCCTAGAATCTAAGGGATGTGATAAATGGGCACTTAGATAATAATGATGATTGGGCATAGTCAACATGGATTTATGAATGGGAAATCATATTTGACAAACCTGTTGGGAGTTTTTTTTTTGAGGATGTTACTAACAGAATTGATAAAGGGGTGTCAGTGGACATGGTGTACTTGGATTTTCAGAAGGCTTTGATAACCAACTTCCAGTGGGGGACTTGATCAAAATTAAAGCACATGGGATAGGAGGTAATATACAGGCAGAAAGCAGAGAGTAGGAATAAACAGGTCATTCTCAAGTTGGCAGGCTGTGACTAGTGGGGTTCCACAGGAATCAGTGCTTGGGCCCCAGCTGTTCACAATATACATCAATGATTTGTATGTGTAGACCAAATGTAGTATTTCCAAGTTCATGGATGACACAAAACTAGGTGGGAATGTGTTGTGAGGAAGATGCAAAGCGGCTTCAAGGGGATTTTGACAAACTTAGTGAGTGGGCAAGAATGTGGCAGATGGAATATAATGTGGAAAAATGTGAGGTTATCCAATTTGGTAGGAGGAATAGATGTGCAGAGTATTTCTTAAATAGCAAGAGATTAGAAAGTGTAGATGTACAAAGGGACCTGGGTGTCCATGTCAATAAGTCACTGAAAGCTAATATGTAGGTGCAGCAAGCAATTAGGAAGGTTAATGGTATGTTAGCCTTTATCGCAAGAGGATTAGAGTACAGGAGTAGAAGTCATGCTTCAACTGTATAGAAGCTTGGTTAGACTGCACTTGGAGTATGGTGTGCAGTTTTGGTCCCCTTACCAAAAGGAGGATATTATTGCCATAGAGGGAGTGCGACGAAGGTTCATCAGACTTGTTCGCGGGATGGCAGTACTGTCCTATGTAAAGAGACTGGGGAAACTGGGCCTGCATTTTCTAGAGTTTTGGAGAACGAGAGGTGATCTTATTGAAACCTACAAAATACTTAAAGGGATAGACAGGGTAGATGCAGCTAAGATGTTTCCCCTGCTTGGAGAGTCTAGAACCAGGCAACAATTTCAAAATAAGGGAGAAGCCACTTAGGACAGAGAGGAGGAAAAATTTCTTTACTTAGCGGATTGTGAATCTTTGGAATTCTCTACCCCAGAGGGCTGTGGAAGCTCAGTCATTGACAATGTTTGGGTTCCACCAGGGCCACAAAGCTCCTGACCTCATTACAGCCTTGGTTCAAACATGGACCAAAAGAGCTGAACTCAAGAGGTGAGGTGAGAGTGACTGCCCTTGACATCAAGGCAGCATTTGACCGAGTATGGCATCAAGGAGCCCTAGCAAAACTGAGGTCAATGGGAATCAGGGGGAAAACTCTCTGCTGGTTGGAGTTATACCTAGCACAAAGGAAGATGGTTATGTTCGCTGGAGATCAGTCATCTGAGCTCCAGGACATTACTGCAGGAATTCCACAGGGTAGTGTCCTAGGCCGACCATCTTCAGCTGCTTCATCAATGACCTTCCGTCAATCAGAAGGTCAGAAGTGGGGATGTTCGCTGATGATTGCATGATGTTCAGCACCATTTGCAACTCCTCAGATACTGAAGCAGCCCATGTCCATATGCAACAAGACCTGGACAATACCCAGGCTTGGGCTGATAAGTGGCAAGTACCATTCGCGCCACACAAGTGCCAGGCAATGACCATCTCCAACAAGAGAGAATCTAACCATCTCCCCTTGACATTCAATGGCATTACCATCGCTGAATCCCCCACCATCAACATGGTAGGGGCTACCATTGGCCAGAAACTGAACCGGAGTAGCCATATAAGTACCGCGGCTACAAGAGCAGGTCAGAGGCTGGGAATCCTGCAGCAATCAACTCACCTCCTGACTCCCAAAAGCCTGTCTATCATCTACAAGGCACAAGTGTGATAGAATACTCTCCACTTGCCTAGATGGGTGCAGCGCCAACAACACTCAAGAAGCTCAACACCACCCAGGATAAAGCAGCCCGCTTGACTGTTTGTGGATGGGGTGCCATTCACTCCCTCCACCACCAACACAGTGGCAGCAGTGTGTACTATCTACAAGATGCACTGCAGCAACACACCAAGGCTCCTTAGACAGCATCTTCCAAATCTGCGACCTCTACCAACTAAAAGGACAAGGGCAGCAAATGCATGAGAACACCACCACCTGCAAGTTCCCCTCCAAGATTCACCACACTGACTGGGAACTATAATCGCTGTTCCTTCACTCGCTGGGTCAAAATCCTAGAACTCGCTAACAGCACTGTGGGTGTACCTATCTCATATGGACATCAGCTGTTCAAGAAGGCAGCTCACCACCTTCGAGGGCAATTAGGGATGGACAATAAATGCTGGCCTAGCCAGCAACGCCCACATCCCATAAATGAATTTTTAAAAATGTCAATCACTGCTTTAAACATTTCTAAATACAAATGACATAAGGGGATATGAGGATATTGTGGGGAAAAAGGGATTGAAGTGGATTATCAGCCATTATCATATTGAATGGCAGGGCAGGCTCAGTGGGCTGAATGTCCTACTCCTGTTTCCATGCTCCAGTGCAGTTCCAGGCTCTCCAGCTCAGGGAAAGATCCTCAACATCTACCATGTTGAGCCCAAGAATTTTATACCTTTCAATGAGATCACCTCATTCTTCTATGACAGAGAATTAGACCCATTCTACTCAATCTGTCATAAGACAGCCTCATATTCCAGAAATAAGTGAATTTTTTTTTTACATTTCCTCTTAGGCAAGTATCTCTTTCCCTAGCTATGTCAGATTGCGTACATACGAAATACGGGCGGCACAGTGGTTAGCACCGCAGCCTCACAGCTCCAGGGACCTGGGTTCAATTCTGGGTTCTGTCTGTGTGGAGTTTGCAAGTTCTCCCTGTGTCTGCGTGGGTTTCCTCCGGGTGCTCCGGTTTCCTCCCACCACCAAAAGACTTGCAGGTGATAGGTAAATTGGCTGTTACAAATTGCCCCTAGTGTAGGTAGGTGGTAGGGCATATGGAATTACTGTAGGGTTAGTATAAATGGGTGGTTGTTGGTCGGCACAGACTTGGTGGGCCGAAGGGCCTGTTTCAGTGCTGTATCTCTAAATAAAATAAAAGAGCTAAGCGAATTTCACCATTATAAAAAGAGAAGTAAAGCAAAAGATTCAAGCTACTGTACATCATAAATTGCAGCTGATCTCCATTACTGCTGGGAACAAGCATATTGAACAGCTGAATGGCCAGCTTACAAGCTCCCTTTATATCCACCTGTGACTACAGTTGCTCTCTACCACAGGGAAGAAATAGGCAGGACACTTGACATCAAGTATTTGCCTCCAGCTGTGCTGGTAAGCTGGAACAGAGGCACGTCAGCCGAGCAGCACTGTGCCAGGACAGAACCCACCTGCTCCAACACGCACTGCAGCAGAGCATGATGTAATGAATTGGCAGATTGCTAGCGATTTTAAGAGGCTTCATCAAAATCTCAAACTGCAGCACGGAATTTACAGCACAAATAGGCCATTCAGCACAACTGCTCGATGATGGCCATCTTCCACACAAGCCTCTTTCCCATTTACTTCATCTCACCCTAACAGAGCCCTGTATTCCTGCCTTCATGCTTCCTCTTAAATGCATCTGCTATTCACCTCAATCGCTTCCTGTGGTAGCAAGTGCCACATACTTTCAACTATGAGAATCTTCATTACAATCCTATACAGTGAGTGGAAATGTGAACATACGAATTAGGAGCAGTGAGCATTGGTCCTATGGAAAGTGAGTCTGGGGAATTAATAAGGAGATAGCAGATGAATTAAACAGATATTTTGCATCGGTCTTCACTATTGAAGATACAAGTAACATCCCAGTATCAGCTGTAAGTCAGGAAATAGAAGGGAGGGAGGAATTCAAGAAAATTACAATCACCAGGGAAGTGGTATTGAACAAATTGTTGGAGCTGCGGGCTGACAAGTCCCCGGGCGTCTGATGGACTTCATCCTCGGGTGCTAAAAGAAGTGGCTAGTGAGATAGTTGATGCATTAGTTTCAATTTTACAAAATTCCCTAGATTCGGGGAAGGTTCTGTTAGATTGGAAAATAGCAAATCTAACTCCTTTATTTCAAAAAGGGGGACAGATAGTAGGAAACTACAGGCCCGTTAGCTTAACATCTGTCATAGGAAAAATGTTAGAAGCTATTAAAGACATTATAGCAGGGCATTTAGAAAAATTCAAGGTAATCAGGCAGTCAACATGGTTTTGTGAAAGGGAAATCATGTTTAACCAATTTATTGGAGTTCTTTGAGGAAGTTACATCTGCTGTGGATAAAGGGGAACTGGTGGATGTATTGTATTTAGATTTCCAGAAGGCATTTGATAAGGTGCCACATCAAAGGTTAATGCAGAAAATAAAAGCTCATGGTGTAGGGGGTAACAATGGCATGGATAGAAAATTAGCCAGCTAACAGGAAAAAGTAGGCATAAGGGAGTCATTTCTGGTTGGCAAGATGTAACGAGTGGTGTGCCACAGGGATCTCTGCTGGTGCCTCAACTTTTTACAATTTATATAAATGGCTTAGATGAAGGGACGAAGGTAGGGTTGCTAAATTTGCTGATGACACAAAGGTAGGTGAGAAAGTAACTTGTGAAGAGGACTTAAGGGGGGCTACAAACCTATATAGATAGGTTAAGCGAGTGGGCAAAGACTTGACAAATGGAGTATAATGTGTAAAAGTGTGAAATGGTCCAGTTCGGCAAGAATAAAAAAGCATATCTAAATGGTGAAAGACTGCAGAGCTGAGATGTAGAGGGATCTGGGTGTCCTAGTGCATGAATTGCAAAAGGTTAGTATGCAGGTACAGCACATAATTAGGAAAGCTAATAGAATGTTATTGTTTATCACAAGGGGAATTGAATACAAAAGTAGGAGGTTAAGCTTCAGCTATACAGGGCATTGGTGAGACCACATCTGGAGTACTGTGTACAGTATTGGTCTCCTTATTTAAAGGAGGATGTAAATGCATTGGAGGCAGTACAGAGAAGGTTTACTAGACGAATACCTGGAATGGGCAGCTGTCTTACAAGGAAAGATTGGACAGGCTAGGCTTGTATCTGCTGGAATTTAAAAGGGTAAGAGATGACTTGATTGAAACATAGAAACTAGGAGCAGGAGTAGGCCATTTGGCCCTTCAAGCCTGCTCCGCCATTCATTATCATGGCTGATCATCCAACTCAGTAGCCTGTTCCGGCTTTTGCCCCATACCCTTTGATCCCTTTAGACCCAAGAGCTACATCTAACTCCTTCTTGAAAACATTCAATGTTTTGGCCTCAACTGCTTTCTGTGGTAGCGAATTCCACAGGCTCACCACTCTCTGGGTGAAGAAATTGCTCCTCATCTCAGTCCTGAAAAGTTTACGCCGTATCCTTAGACTATGACCCGTGGTTCTGGACTCCACCACCATCGGGAACATCCTTCCTGCATCTACCCTGTCAAGTCCTGTTAGAATTTTATAGGTTTCTATGAGATCCCCCCTCACTCTTCTGAACTCCAGTGAATATAATCCTAACCAACTCAATCTCTCCTCATAGGTCAGTCCCGCCATCCCAGGAATCAGTCGAGTAAACCTTCGCTGCACTCCCTCCATAGCAAGAACATCCTTCCTCAGATAAGGAGACCAAAACTGCACACAATATTCCAGGTGTGGCCTCACCAAGGCCCTGTATAACTGCAGCAAGACATCCCTGCTCCTGTACTCGAACCCTCTCGCTATGAAGGCCAACATACCATTTGCCTTTTTTAACCGCCTGTTGCACCTGCATGCTTACCTTCAGCGACTGGTGTATGAGAATACCCAGGTCTCACTGCATATTCCCCTCTCAGTTTATAGCCAGATAATAATCTGCCTTCCTGTTATTGCTACCAAAGTGGACAAACTCACATTTATCTACATTATACTGCATCTGCCATGCATTAGCCCACTCACTTGTCCAAATCACCCTGAAGCCTCTCAGCATCCTCCTCACAACTCACCTTCCTACCCAGTTTTGTGTCAGCTGCAAATTTGGAGATATTACATTTAGTTCCCTCATCTAAATCATTAATGTATATAACTGGGGTCTTAGCACCGATCCCTGCGGTACCCCACTAGTCATTGCCTGCCATTCAGAAAAAGACCCATTTATCCCTACTGTTTCCTGTCCGTCAACCAATTTTCTATCCATCACAATACACTACCCCCAATCCCATGCGCTTTAATTTTACATGCTAATCTCTTATGCGGGACTTTGTCGAAAGCCTTCTGAAAGTCCAAATAAACCACATCCACTGGCTCCCCCTCATCAACTCTAGTTATTTCCTCAAAGAATTCTAGTAGATTTGTCAAGCATGATTTCCCTTTTGTAAACCCATGCTGACTGTCCGATTCTACCACTGTTCTCCAAGTGTTCTGCTATAAAATCTTTGAGAAAGGACTCTAGAAAGGGTCTCGACAGGGCTGATGTGGAAAGGATGTTTCCCCTTGTAGGAGAATCTAGAACTAGGGGTCACTGTTTAAAAATGAGTCGCCTATTTAAGACAGATGAGGAGAAATCTTTTTCTCAAGGATTTGAGTCTTTGAAACTCTCTTCCTGAAAAGTCGGTAGAAGCAGAGTCTGAATATTTTTAAGGCAGGAGTAGATAGATTCTTGATAAGCAAGGGGGTGGAAGGTTATTGGGGGTAGGTGGAAATGTGGAGTAATCAGTTCAGCCATGCACTTATTGAATGGCAGAGCAGGCTCGAAGGGCCGAGTGGCCTACTCCTGCTCCTAATTCATATGTTCGTACGTTCCATTATTAATTCCCCAGACTCACTTTCTATTGGACCAACGCTCACTTTAACAACACTTTTCATTTGTAAATATCTATAGAAACTCTTGCTATGTTTTTATGTTTCTAGTTAGCTTTCTCTCATACTCTAATTTTTCCTTCATTAATCTGTTAGTCATTCTTTGCTGCTTTTTAAATATTCTATCTAATCTTCTGACCTGTCACCCATCTTTGCACAATTATACTTTTGCCTTAAGCTTGATACTATCTTTAACTTTATTAGTTAACCACAGTTGGTGGGTCCTCCCTTTGGAATATTTCTTTCTTGCATGATGTGCATATATAATACATACAGAAATTTTATATTTCTTCTTTCTGATTAATCACTAGATGGAATTGACTACCAGTTTGCAGGTGTAAATATCAGCAAAAAGCAATAGCGACCTTCCAAACAGTTGATATCCAGAGCTATAGCTGCCTTGCAATTTCTTCTCTGTACCTCCTACTTGCCAACATATGCTGCATGGTAGCACAATACCACCAGCAGCAAGTGCTCACCCAAGTACCCCTTTCGCCATTGGCAACAGCAAAAACTGGTAGTTTTTTCAACAACCATCCTCCCCCAGCAGTGCCCAACACATCCATGCAGGGTTGTGGAGATGTCTAATGGAAGATAATACATCTTCCTTCCACCTCCCCACCAACTCACTTTTTTTCAGGCCGCCATACCATCCCCCCCCCAATCCACTGGAGGCATTTTGTAACTAACTATAGTAGCCACTGACACCCAGGGAGGAGGTATCCACTGACTCAGCAGACCATAGAATCCTAGAACTGTTAAGCCACAGAAGGAGGCCATTTGGCCTGTCGCGTCTGTGCCAGCTCTCTGCAAGAGCAACTCAGCTAGTCCCACTCTCTCTCCTTTTCCCTGTAGCCCTGCAATTTTTTTCCCCTTCAGGTAATTTCCTTTTAAAAGCCACAACTGAATCTGCCTCCACTGTATTCAAGCGGTGTACCTCAAATCCTAACTACTCACTGCAAAGATTTTTCTCATGTCGCCATTGATTTTCAAGGCGATTGGCAAAAAGCACAATGTCCTCTGGTTCCCAACCCTTCCACCAACAGGAAGGGTCTCCATCTAGTCTGTCAAAATCATGAGATATCTTGAGCACCTCCAACAAATCTCCTCTCATCCTCCATTTCTCCAAGGAGAACAGTCCCAGCTTCTCCAATCAATCCATGTAACTGAAGTTCCTCATCCATGGAATCATCCTCAAAACTTTTCTACAACCTTTCTAACACCCAGAATTGGGTAAAATACCCCAGGTGAGGCCAAACCAGTGTTTTATAATGACTATACAGCTCCTCTTTGGGTCTGTTTGGACAGTGCCATGAGTATCTAGTATTATCAAGAACAAACTTACACATTCTCGAGTTTTTAAAAAAGGGAATTCAGACCAGTAACCTGCCAGCCACATCTAGGGAACTCACCACCTTTGCTAAAAGTTGAGATATGTAACTTGAACAAAATAAAAGTTTAGCAAATAAACAAGTCAGATGCACAGAAGTAACAATCTTGTTTTTCCTCTCTCACACTCTCAGTCTCCAACCCTCCAGCTTGCAAACTTTTTAAAATAGCACATGTGTAGAATCATAGAAAGTTTAAGGCACAGAAAGAGACCACTTGGCCCATCGTGTCTGTGTTGGCTGAAAAACAATCCACCTATTCTAATCCCACCTTCCAGCATTTGGGCCGTAGCCCTGCAGATTACGGCACTTGAGGTCCATATCTAGACTCCTTTTGAATGAGTTGAGGGTCTCTGCCTCAACTACCCTTTCAGGCAGTGAGTTCTGGACCCCCACCACTCTCTGGGCATAAAAGCTTTTCCTCATTTCCCCTCTAATTTTTGTACCACTCAATTTAAATCTATGGCCCCTAGTCACTGACCTCTCTTCAGATGAATAGACCCTTCACCACACTATCCAGGCCCCTCAAAATTTTGTACATTTCAATCAGATCTCCCTTCAGCGTTCTCTACTCAAAAGGAGAACAACCCCAGCCTATCCAATCTTTCCTCATAGCTGCATTTTTCCAGTCCTGGCAACATCTGCATAAATCTCCTCTGTACCCTCTCAAGCGCAATTACATCCTTTCTGTAATGAGGTGACCAGAATTGCACACGGTACTCAAGTTGCAGCCTAACCAACCAGTTCTACAGTTCCAGCATAACCTCCCTGAATTTATATTCTATACCTCGGCTAATAAAGGAAAGGATTCCATATGCCTTCTTAACCATCTTATCAGTTTGTCCTGTTACCTTCAGGGATCTGTGGACATTCACTTCCTCTACACCTCAGTATTTTCCCATTTATTGTGAATTCCTTTGCCTTGTTTGACTTCCCTCACACTTCGAGGTTGAATTCCATTTGCCACTTTTCTGTCCATCTGACCAGACCATCAATATCTTCCTGCAGGCTACAGTTATCCTCCTCGCTATCAACACAGCCAATCTTTGTGTCCTCTGCAAACATCTTGATCATGCCCCTTACATTTACATCCAAATCGTTTATACCACAAAAAGCTGGGGACCCTGTATTTAGCACTACGGAATGCCAGTGGAAACAGCCTTCCAGTCACTAAAACACCTTTGTTTCCTGCCACTAAGCCAATTTTGTATCCTCCTTGCTGCATTTGCCTGGATCCCATGGGATTTTATTTTTTTTAAATCAGTCTGCCATTGCACAAAGCCATATTGCTACCTGCAATATTTTAAGCTGATTGTGTGCGTGCACACAGAGAATGAACCACAAGCAGGAAAAAAAAAACACCGCTCTGGCCGACACCAGGCTCCCATCAGTGTTACCAACCTGCATCAGATTCAGATGAGAGCGTTTTAAGTAGCAACGGGGTCCCATTTAGCCTGCGTTTCGGTGTGTCACAATTACTATATTGGAGAGAGAGCAAACGTCAACATTGAAAATACTAAAAAGTAACGTGGGGAATTAGTTGCACAAATATCAACTCATTTTCACACTATCTGCACAAACTAACTCATCTTCAGTGTTTGCACTAACACAGATGCAAAATAGTGCAGCTATAGGAAAACAGTAAAAATATTTTTAAGGATAATTTTAAAAGGAATCCACAATTATTAAGGATTATTGAACTACAATGGAAAAGCACGTTTCCCCCGCCCCCCCCCCCCCGTGGGAGCAAATGCTGCTCAGCCTCAGGACAGGTGACCCCAGACAGACAGAGACCTCCACCACCCCAACCCCAGCCTTTACCTGCCCAGGCCTGTCAGCTTGACCATGTTGAGTGCCAGGTTGGTGACGGGAGACAACACCGGTGTGTCGGACGTGGCGAACAGAGCTTTGCACGACCGGCCTTTCTCGAGGTGAAGTGGCGGGAGCGTCGGCCCTGAGTCGGATCCGAGGCTCCTGCGCGGCAGCCCAGAGTCGGATCCGAGGCTCCTGCGCGGCCTGGGCCTGGAGGGACTGGGCGCCCCGAGTCCGCTCATTGCCGGACTTTGTGGGGTGAGGTGACTTTAAGAAAGGAAATAAATATCGGCCGCGAAATAAAAGCCAGGAATTAGAGGGGGTTAATGATGCTAGCGATGAGTGAAGTTGAGAGACAGCTCTCCTCTCCCCTCCCTCCCCCCCCGGGTCCCGGACAGTCAGTATGAGCAGCGTGAGAGGCCTCGGGGGTAAGGATGAGGATCAGGAGGAGGGGTGGTCTTCAGCGGCCGATCTCCTCCTCCATGACGCCGGGCCTCAGACTCCAGCCGCTGCTCGCGCCACCGCCTTTATTTCGAAAAATAACACTCGCGCCTGACCCCGCCCATTCCGCTGCATCACGTGAGGGGCACGGCCAATCACAGCCCTTTTCATCGGAGGGGCGTGGCCAGGGACTAGTAAGAATGACCAATAAGATCATCGGCCCGGTGACCAGCTTGTCGACCAATAGCAACGGCTGTTACATAAAGCGATATTGAAGGGTCGCTGTCCTTATACCATTAGGCAAGGAAAAGGAGGGGCGTTCCCCGAAAGAAATAAAAATACGTCTTTTACACCGAGCTGCAAACAAATGATTGAATTGTTTCTTGAGGTATTTTCTGTGTATTGTTTTCGGGTCCAGTTACAGGAGTTAGACTTTAAGTATTTTCTAATATAGTGAAATTAATATTAAAAGGATACCCCTCCGTTAAGAATGGAGCCTTCGGTTTTTGTATCGAGTTTCTCGCGGGAAACAGCTGTTGCAGAGATTTTAAACTGCTGCTGTTCAGGGCGATGTTGATATGTTACTTGGAAATGTTTTTCGAGTTTGTCTTCTTCTGCAGGAGGGTTGGGACTTTCAAATACTCCGTACACTTTAAACAGCCTTTGAAATGTTTTTTATATTTTATTTTTGGCGGAAAAGGGACAGGATAAAAGAGGGGGAGGGGTGGAAATAGTGAGTGGTGGTCCCACTTGTATCCATCCATTCAGAAGCATCAATGAGAATTGGAGGTTTTGACATAACAGAGCGTGACAGGCGACAACCTACAACTTTGCGCCCCAAACCACCCACAAACAAAAGTATGTCCCCATTCCCCTCACCAACAGGCCTAAAGACATATATCTGCTTTGCATTTTTTGGAGCTAACGGAGTGCTGTGGAGAACGTAGTGCTGGGTGCAAAAAAAGTATTTTATTCTTCTGCTAAACGAGTTGCAGTTTTAAACGCAATAATACACTATTTAAAAATATACCCCACTCTTTGCAAACATATTCTTGCATTTTCAAATGAGCTGCACTTATTGTAATTATTAGCCATTACTTTAAAGCAATTTATATATTTTAAATATTAGTCATAGTCATTTCCGGCACAGAAAGAGGCCATTCAGTCCAT
This sequence comes from Heterodontus francisci, assembly GCF_036365525.1. Lineage (NCBI taxonomy): Eukaryota > Metazoa > Chordata > Chondrichthyes > Heterodontiformes > Heterodontidae > Heterodontus > Heterodontus francisci. Next base: position 26,632,573 of record NC_090371.1, on the reverse strand, counting down.
CGAGTTCATGCCAGCTCTCCACAGAGCTATGTTGTCAGTCCCACTCCCCAGCTTAATCCCCATAGCCCTGCAAGTCTGTTTCTGTCAGGGGACCATCCGACCTCCTCTTGAAGTCATCGATCATCTCCGCTACCACCACGCTGTGGGCAGCGAGTTCCAGGTCCTTACCACTCACTGCGTTTAAAAAAAAAAGTGCTTCCTCACATTCCCCCTGCATCTTTTGCCCAAACCTTTCAATCTATGTCCCTTAATTTTTGTACCATTTGTTAATGGGAACAGTTTTTCCTTGTCTAACATTTCATTGCCTGTCATAATCTTGTATATTTCTATTAAGTCTCCCCTCAATCTCCTTTGTTCTAAGGAGAACAAACCCAGCTTTTCCAACTAACTTTTTTTTATTCATTCATGGGATGTGGGTGTCACTGGCTATGCCAGCATTTATTGCCCATCCCTAATTGCCCTTGAGAAGGTGGTGGTGAGCTGCCTTCTTGAACCGCTGCAGTCCATGTGAGGTAGGTACACCCACAGTGCTGTTAGGAAGGGAGTTCCAGGATTTTGACCCAGCGACAGTGAAGGAACGGCGATATAGTTCCAAGTCAGGATGGTGTGTGACCTGGCTGGGAACTTGCAGGTGGTGATGTTCCCATGCATCTGCTGCTCTTGTCCTTCGAGGTGGTAGAGGTCGCGGGTTTGGAAGGTGCTGTCTAAGGAGTCTTGGTGCATTGCTGCAGTGCATCTTGTAGATGGTACACACACTGCCACTGTGTGTCGGTGGTGGAGGGAGTGAATGTTGGTGCATTGGGTGCCAATCAAGCAGGCTGCTTTGTTCTAGATGGTGTTGAGTTTCTTGAGTGTTGTTGAAGCTGCACCCATCCAGGCAAGAGGAGAGTATTCCATCACACTCCTGACTTATGCCTTGTAGATGGTGGACAGGCTTTGGGGAGTCAGGAGGTGAGTTACTCGCCGCATGATTCCTAGCCTCTGACCTGCTCTTGTAGCCACGGTATTTATATGGCTACTCTAGTTCAGTTTCTGGTCAAAGGTAGCCCCTAGGATGTTGATAGTGGGGGATTCAGAGATGGTAATGCCATTGAATGTCAAGGGAAGATGGTTAGATTCTCTCTTGTTGGAGATGGTCATTGCTTGGCAATTGTGTGGCACAAATGTTACTTGCCACTTATCAGCCCAAGCCTGGATATTGTCCAGGTCTTGCTACATTTCTACACGGACTGCTTCAGTATTTGAGGAGTCGTGAATGGTGCTGAACCTTGTGCAATCATCAGCGAACATCCCCACTTCTGACCTGATGATTGAAGGAAGGTCATTGATGAAGCAGCTGAAGATGGTTGGGCCTAGGACACTACCCTGAGGAATTCCTGCAGTGATGTCCTGGAGCTCAGATGATTGACCTCCAACAACCACAACCATCTTCCTTTGCACTAGGTATGACTCCAACCAGCAGAGAGTTTTCCCTTGATTGCCATTGACTCCAGTTTTGCTAGGGCTCCTTGATGCCATACTCGTTCAAATGCTGCCTTGATGTCAAGGGCAGTCACTCTCACCTCACCTCTTGAGTTCAGCTCTTTTGTCCATGTTTGAACCAAGGCTGTAATGAGGTCAGGAGCTGAGTGGCCCTGTAACTAAAATCCTCCATTCCTGGAACCATTCTGGTAAATCTCCTCTGCACCCTTTCAAGGACACTCTCATCCTTCCTAAAGTGTGACCAGAACTGGATGCAGTACTCTAGTTGGGGCCTATTCAGAGCTTTAGGTTCAGCATAACCTCCCTGTTTTTGTACGCAATGCCTCCGTCTATGAAGCCCAAGATCCCATATGCTTCACTAACTGCAATGAGAAGCTTTTTTATGTTGTCTGATGCAACAAAAATGATATAGAGTCAGAGAGATATACACCACAGAAACAGGCCCTTCGCAATGAGTCGATTTTGAGCACATCTTCCACCTCAATGACAATGTTGTTTACCTGTAGATCCAGTGGAACTTCTTCATTCTTGCTTGGGTTTGGCAATCTGCTTAGCCGGTTTGTAGCAGACGTCAAATTCATACCCCTGTACCTTCACTAAGAGCCGCTGTTGTCGAGGTGGTGCGCTTGTCAATGGTTTGTGCCAGATCATCTCCAGTGGTTTGTGCCAATCAGGGAGGTGTGGATTTTGTGATCCCAAACACCAGAGCAAGTGTAAACATTTGAACTCGAATGTAATCAGTTTTCCATCCTGCAAGATGCACACTCCTAGCCCTTTCTGTGAGGCGCCAACTTCCACGATTATCTTCTTCCTTGGGTCGTAGTACTGCAGGGTGCAGGTTTCTGCTGACAATGCTTGTTTGAGAGACTCAAACATATGCTGATGGTCCTCCTGCCATAGAAATGGTATGTCTTTTTTAAGAACTCTCTCAGCGATGATGCTTAATCAGAAAAATTTGCAATGTCAAATAAGTTGAAAAATCCAACACTTCTCTGGAGATCTTCCTTGTCCTATGGGATAGGCATATGCCTTCCAACTTTGACTTTGCGTGGGTCAGGACGGATTCCACAACCAGAATAGATGGAGCCAAAGGAATTGATGTGACTTGCATTCACCTGGCACTTCTTGCTGTTAAAAACGAGCCCTTCACGATGAGCTACTGCCATCAGGGAATGGAGATTTCGATCATGTTCTTCTTTGGTTTGTCCCCATTACTGTAATGTCATCAGCAATGCATATGCATCCAAGCATGTTTTCTATAATTCTGTCCATATGCTGCTGAAACAGATCTTGACTGACTGATAAGCTGAAAGGTAGTCTCTGGAAGTAATATCTTCCAAATGCTGTTCTGAATGTGGTGACTTCTTGAGATTCCTCAGTGAGGTGTACCAATCAATATCCACATTTGGCATCCAACTTGGAGAAGAATTTGGCTCCTGTGAACGTGGAATTCAATACCTTTAATGTCGGAATCTTGTAGGGGCATCTCTTTAGGGAGAGGTTTAGACGCCTCGAATCTAGACATACCCTGATTGCTCAATCCTTCTTCAGTACGCATGTAATTGAGCTGCACCAGTCTGTGTTGAGGCACATAACGGATGATGCCATTGTGTTCTATGTCATCTAACTCGCGTTTACGTTTCTCTTGTATGTGCACGCTGCACTTTCTGGGAGGGTCTATTGATGGAGTTGCACACTCTCTGAGTGCAGTACGACATGACCTTTGAAATTTCCTATGGCGTTGAACCTGTCTGGGTACATTTGTTGTAGGTCATGGGCCAACTCAATGTGGTTACCCTTAGTCTCTTCTGCTGTAATGAGTACCTTGGTGACCCTGGTGAATAGTTATGATGTTGAGGCCCTTACATGCTGGTAATCCTGCCACTGCTGGTCCACTCATGTCTACTAGGTAGAATGTTGGCAGTTTCCACGTAGACTTGCTGTATCTGCATTATATTGTTAATGTGCTACTGCAAGGGATTGGTGATCCATTGTATGCAGATAACTTGGCAGTTGTTGGTTGTATCATGGATTTCCAATGACTCCGGACTGGTAGGAAATTTGCATCAGCGCTGGTGTCAATCTTGACCTCGAGTGTTGTTTGCCAGCTTCCTTTGGGCATATGATGTTAATAGCGGTGACAGCTTCGAGTTTCTGTGGAATGCTTGCTCATCTTCTTTTGACTCGTCTGAGTCTTGTATCATGTCTGTTTCGCTGTGGACCTCGTGTATCGGCTTGCATTTATACAGGTCTCTGGCGCTGTCCTTGCTGCTGTTGCAGTGCTGCTGCACCTGTCTTCTGTTGGCTTGTGTCCTACCATGGCTTCTGGCTACATCTTTTGAGCCAGAATTCTTGCATAGGTGGGCACAGTGGCCTTTTGTATCGCATGCCTTGCACAGGTCTCGGAATGCAGGGCAATTACACTGTCAGTGGGACAGACCGCACTTACCGCACAGCATGCTTGCTCTTTTCAACCTTGTTATGGTTCAGATACTGTTGGTTGCACCTAGTGCTTGCAGGTGCTGTTGTCCAGCTACAATGGCTTCGTATTTTCTGTCATCTTACAGCAGTGCATCAATGCTGTGACCTTTCTTTTTCTCCAAGATGTCCCTCTGAAACGCTTTAATGGGTGTTGATACAATCACCAATTCCATTATTTGGTCAGCTTCTGAAAAATCACATTCATTGCCCTTGCTTTGGCATCTACTGACAAACTGGTCTATTGATTCCTGTGGCTGTTGTCTGTAGAACATCAATTCCAGGTGGTGAATTCTGAAATTCACTCGTAATTGGAGCTGATCTTGCAGTACTTTCCATATCTTTATGGGATCTTTCTGGTCCTCCAGAAAGTATTGATTCTGTGCAATCCCTCATTTCCAATCACTATCATTATTTTTACAGCCTGTGTTTCTAGTTCTACAATTACTTGGTCTGTAAAGCATAACTGCATTCTCTGTTGGAACAGTTTGAACTCAGATAGGATAGCCAAGGCTTTCCAGTTCATGCTAGAGCATTTGATATCCATGTTCCTGCTGTTCTTTTTTCTTTAAGATGTGCTTTAAGACCTGGCTCTGTGACTCTGTACTGCTTCCCTTTCAAAAAATTCTCTTCTGTAGACTGGCTGCTTTGATTGACAGAAGCAGCTTGTCGGTTAATCTAGTTTCCAGCACTGTAGACTTTTCGTTTATACAGCTGTGCAATATATATTTCAAGTGTTTTTTTTCTCTGCTAGAGTTTGTTTATCCAGCAGATCAATAGCTAATTCCTCATGCTTGAGTGGTTATGTGAGTTTTTTAAAACTGAGTAAATGAAAGTTCTTCAGCATTCGAGTGATTTAATGGTTTCTTTTCATAGCTCTAGCTGCGTAATGGAGCCAACCTGATCAGCCTGGGGGAGTCTTTGAAAACAACCGATCAGCCTGAGATAGGGATAGGGTTTTCCCTATTTTTTTTTCAGTAAGTCTTTTTTTTAAAAACACACCTCGAAGTTTTTTTTTAAACTGGGGTTCCTGTACCGATGGCACATTGACTCACCCGATTACAGTGATTGATTTGCAGCCTGTCGTTCAGCTCTGTCTGCTACAGCAGGAGGTGGGTTTTTTATTCTTTACACTGTTTGGGACAATGTTTCTTTTAACTTTCTCTCTTTTAGCTGTAGATCTTTTTGAAAGCTGTTTTCTTGTGGTCTTCAATCTTTGATTCTCTTCACAACTACCACCATGCAATGAGATGCTTTTTATGTTGTCTGATGCAACGTAAATGAGATGCGTGGTGTTCAGTTGATTGAAAATCTCAAACAAGTTTATTAAAAAGCTAGCAAGTATATACAGCACGGAGCTAGCTATTTACAGAAGCTGCCTCTTGGTGTTACACTTACAGAGTGAGACTGGCATGTATTCACATGACTGCATCCTGGTACTCGGCTCATTAGAATACTAAGATCTTAAAGGGACATCACTATTGAAGGCAATCACACAACACTAACCACTGTCTCATTATGTCCTGCCACCTTCAAAGATCTATGCACATGCACTCCCGGGTCCCACTGTTCCTGCACACTCTTTAGAACTGTGCCATTAAGTCTATATTTCCTCTCCCTATTCCTTCTGCCAAAATACATCACCTCACGCTACTCTGTATTAAATTCCATCTGCCACTTCTCTGCCCATTCTGCTCGCCTATCTGTCCTGTTGCTGGTGATTCATATCATCCTCACTCTTTGCTGCACCTCCAGGTTTGGCGTCGTCAGCATATTTTGAGATTCTATTCTGTATTCCAAGATCCAAGTCATTTATAGATGTCAAATAAAGCAATCGTCCCAGCACTGACCCTTGGGGAACACCAATGTCTACCAACCTCCAGTTTGAAAAGCAACCATTTACTATGACTGATCTTATGTGTCTTCCTTTTTCCTCAACCGAGGATTCCCCCCCCCCATTGTGATTGACAGGGCACTCAACCATGTCAGGCCCGTTTCCTGCACCTCTACCCTCACCCCTTCCCCTCCCTCCCAGAACCGTGACAGGGTTCCCCTTGTCCTCACTTTCCACCCCATCAGCCTCCATAGCCAAAGGATCATCCTCCGCCATTTCTGCCACGTCCAGAGTGATGCCACTACCAAAGACATCTTCCCCTCCCTTCCCCTGTCAGCATTCCGAAGGGATCATTCCCTCCGTGACACCCTGGTCCACTCCTCCATTACCCCCACCACCTTGTCCCCGTCCCATGGCACCTTCCCCTGCAAGCGCAGGAGGTATAATACCTGCCCATTTACCTCCTCTCTCCTCACTATCCAAGTCCCCAAACACTCCTTTCAGGTGAAGCAGTGATTTACTTGTACTTCTTTCAATGAAGTATGCTGTATTCGCTGCTCAAAATGTGGTCTCCTCTACATTGGAGAGACCAAAGGCAGACTGGGTGACCGTTCCGCTTTGCTGAACACCTTCGCTCAGTCCGAAAGCATGACCCCAAGCTTCCGGTGCTTGCCATTTCAACACAACCCCCTGCTCTCATGCTCACATCTCTGTCCTGGGATTGCTGCAGTGTTCCAGTGAACATCAACGCAAGCTCGAGGAGCAGCATCTCATTTACCAATTAGGCACACTACAGCCTGCCAGACTGAACATTGAGTTCAATAATTTCAGAGCATGACAGGCCCCCCTTTTTACTTTTATCTTTAGTTATTTTTTATTTTTTCTTTTCTTTTTTGTGTTTATTTTCTTTTAGTTTGTTCAGTTTGATTCTACTGTGCATATCCACTTTTTTTCATGTTTGTGTTTGTGGATGTTCAGTTTTCAGCCCATTAACATCCTATCTGTACTAATGCTTTGTCTTTCAACACACCAATAACATATTTTTTGCCTTTGTTCCATGACCTTCTGGTCAACTATTCTGTGACCTTGTCCTATGAATACCCCTCCTACTTTGTTATCTCTTGCCCCGCCCCCGCTTTACTTGCTTAAAATCGTTTACATTTCTTGTATCTGCCAGTTCTGAGAGTCACTGACCTGAAACGTTAACTCTGCTTCTCTCTCCACTGATGCTGCCAGACCTACTGAGTTTTTCCAGCACTTTCTGTTTTTATTTACTATGACTCATTGTTTTCTGTCCTTAAGCCAACTTTTTAATCCAATTGTACACTGACCCTCCTATTCCATGAGCTTCAATTTTTTTTAGCCAGCCTTTTATGTGGTACCTTTATCAAATGCTTTCCTAAAATCCATGTAAACAACATTCAACACCTTCCCTTCATCAACCACCTTTGTTACTTCATCAAAAAATTAAATTAGATTTGTCAAGCATGATCTGCCTTTTACAAATCCATGCTGACTATCCTTAATTAACTTGAACCTCTCTAAGTGTTCGTTGATATTTTCCCTGATTATAGTTTCTAAAACCTTTGACCCACTGCTGATGTTAAACTAACGGGCCTGTAGTTGCTTGGACTGTCCTTACACCCTTAGTTTGTTTTCTTCACTATATCTGATAAAACAAATATGGAATAAAACAAAAGTAATATTTTTATATGAATTAATTATACACAACACTATAACTCCCTACAAAGGTCTGTTTCTATGTCTCCCTCCAACTTCAAAAAAAATGTTTGCAGGACACAGGGTGGCACAGTGGTTAGCACTGCAGCCTCACAGCTCCAGCGACCCGGGTTCGATTCTGGGTACTGCCTGTGCGGAGTTTGCAAGTTCTCCCTGTGACCGTGTGGGTTTCCGCCGGGTACTCCAGTTTCCTCCCACAGCCAAAGACTTGCAGGTTGATAGGTAAATTGGCCATTGTAAATTGCCCCTAGTATAGGTAGGTGGTAGGGGAATTGTGGGGATGTGGTAGGAATATGGGATTAATGTAGGATTAGTATAAATGGGTAGTTGATGGTTGGCACAGACGCGGTGGGCCAAAGGGCCGATTTCAGTGCTGTATCTCTAAATAAACATTTTTGTAGAAGTTCTGATGAGGGGACCTCCATCTGAAACATTCGTCTTCTTTAGGTAAAAGTGAGGAGGACCAAGATTTTTTTTTTTTTGGAGACAGTTGGTGGAACTTGAATACTTGCCATTAGTAGTAGTTGTATCTTCTAAAAGAAAAGTGGACAAATACTTGTAGCGGAAGAAATTACAGGAATTATAAGGAAAATTGTATATTGGTATTAGATTGCTATAGTAAAGAGCTGGCACAGAGGCGATGGACAGAATGACCTGCAATTCTGTAATCTATGATATAAGGAAGATGGTTGTGGTTGTTGGAGGCCAATCATCTCAGCCCGGTGACCTTGCTGCAGGACTTCCTCAGGGTAGTGTCCTGGGCCCAACCATCTTCAGCTGCTTCATCAATGATCTTTCCTCCATCATAAGGTCAGAAATGGGGATGTTCGCTGATGATTGTATGATGTTCAGTTCCATTCGCGACTCCTCATATACTGAAGCAGTCCTTGTGCATATGTAGCAAGACCTGGACAACATTCAGGCTTGGGCTGATGTGTGGCACGAATGCTGTTTGCCACTTAAGTGCCAGTCAATGACGATCTCCAATAAGAGAGAATCTAACCATCTACCCTTGCCATTCAATGGCATTACCATTGTTGAATCCCCCACTATCAACATCCTGGGGGTTACCATTGACCAGAAACTGAACTGGAGCAGCCATATAAATACTGTGGCTACAACAGCAGGACAGATACTGGGAATTCTGCGATGAGTAATTCACCTCCTGACTCCCCAAAGCCTGTCCACCATCTACAAGGCACAGTCAGGAGTGTGATGGAATACCCTCCACTTGCTTGGATGAGTGTAGCTCCAACAATACTCAGGAAGCTTGACACCATCCAGGACAAAGCAGCCTGCTTGATCAGCACCCCATCCACCACCTTAAACATTCACTCCCTCCACCACCGACACACAGTGGTAGCAGTGTGTACCATATACAAGATGCACTGCAGCAACTCACTAAGGCTCCTTTGACAGCAGCTTCCAAACCTGCAACGTCTTCCACCTAGAAGGACAAAGACAGCAGTCACATGGGAACACCACCACCTGCAAGCTCCCCTCCAAGTCACACACAAGAACACAAGAAATAGGAGCAGAAGTAGACCATATGGCCCATTGAGCCTGCTCCACTATTCAATACGATCATGGCTGATCCTGGGCTTCAATTCCACTTTCCTACCCACTCCCCATATCCCTTGATTCGCTGCGAGACCAAAAATCTATCTATCCCAGCCTTAAATGTATTCAATGATGGAGCATCCACAACCCTCTGGGGTAGAGAATTCCAAAGATTCACAACCCTTTGAGTGAAGTAATTTCTCCTCATCTCAGCCCTGAATGATTGGCCCCTTATCCTGAGACTGTGCCCTCGTGTTCTCAATTCCCCGACCAGCGGAAATAATCTCTCTGCTTCTACCCTGTCAAGCCCTTTCAGAATCTTGTATGTCTTAATTAGATCGCCTCTCATTCTTCTAAACACCAGTGAATATAGGCCCAATTTACTCAGCCTATCATCATATCACAACCCCCTCATCCCAGAGACCAATTTAGTAAATCTTTGCTGTACCACCTCCAGTGCAAGTATATCCTTTCTTAAATGTGGAGACCAAAACTGCACACAGCATTCGAGGTGCGGTCTCACCAAAGTCCTGTACAGTTTTAGTAAGACTTCTTTATTCCTGTACCCAATCCCCTTACAATAAAGGCCAACATGCCATTTGTCTTCCTAATCGCCTGCTGCACCTGCATGTTAACTTTGTGCCTTCCTTGTACGAGTACCCCCAAGTCACTCTGAACATCAACACTTCCCAGCTTCACACCGTTTTAAAAAAAAATTTTGCTTTACTATTTTTACGACCAAAGTGAACAACTTCACACTTCCCTACATTATACTCCATTTGCCATTTTGTTGCCCAGTCACTTAGCCTGTCTATGTCTCTTTGCAGCCTCTCTATGTCCTCCCTGCAGCTTACCTTTCCACCGAGCTTTGTATCATCAGCAAACTTAGATACATTACTCTCTGTCTCTTCATCCAAGTCATTAATGTAAAGTGTAAATGGCTGAGCCAAGTCACCATCCTGACCTGGAAGTATATCACCATCACTTCACTATCACTGGGTCAAAACCTTGGAACTCCCTCCATAACAGCTATGTGGGCGTACCTGCACCAGAGGGACTGCAGTGGTTCAAGATGGCAACTCACCACCACCTTCTCAAGGGCAATTAGGGATGGGCAATAAATGCTGGCCTGGCCAGCGATGCCCACATCCCATGAATAAATAAAAGAGAGCCTCTTCTAAGTGCCCACAACATCTAAATGTAAGAAGTCATATTATAACTAACAATATCATAAAATCTGCAACGAAAGGCTGCCTGCAACGAATTTGGCCGAACCATCAGCCTCAAGAAAACGAACATCATGGGACAGGACGTCAGAAATGCTCCATCCATCAATATTGGCGACCATGCTCTGGAAGTGGTTCAAGAGTTCACCTACCTAGGCTCAACTATCACCTGTCACCTGTCTCTCGATGCAGAAATCAACAAACGCATGGGAAAGGCTTCCACTGCTATGTCCAGACTGGCCAAGAGTGTGTGGGAAAATGGCGCACTGACACGGAACACAAAAGTGCGAGTGTATCAAGCCTGTGTCCTCAGTACCTTGCTCTATGGCAGCGAGGCCTGGACCACGTATGTCAGCCAAGAGAGATGTCTCAATTCATTCCATCTTCGCTGCCTACGGAGAATACTTGGCATCAGGTGGCAGGACCGTATCTCCAACACAGAAGTCCTCGAGGCGGCCAACATCCCCAGCTTATACACACTACTGAGTCAGCGGCGCTTGAGATGGCTTGGCCATGTGAGCCGCATGGAAGATGACAGGATCCCCAAAGACACATTGTACAGCGAGCTCGCCACTGGTATCAGACCCACCGGCCGTCCATGTCTCCGCTTTAAAGACGTCTGCAAACGCGACATGAAGTCCTGTGACACTAATCACAAGTCGTGGGCGTCAGTTGCCAGCGTTCGCCAGAGCTGGCGGGCAGCCATAAAGGCAGGGCTAAAGTGTGGCGAGTCGAAGAGGCTTAGCAGTTGGCAGGAAAAAAGACAGAAGCGCAAGGGGAGAGCCAACTGTGTAACAGCCCCGACAAACAAATTTTTCTGCAGCACCTGTGGAAGAGCCTGTCACTCCAGAATTGGCCTTTATAGCCACTCCAGGCGCTGCTCCACACACCACTGACCACCTCCAGGCGCATATCCATTGTCTCTCGAGATAAGGAGGCCAAAGAAGAAGAAGATCATAAAATCTGACCAAAATACCTCAAAAGGTATAGAAAGCCATAATCATAAATAAAAGCAACAATTTAGAATAACAATATCTGAGAAAGATGCTTTTTAAAAAAGTTTTAAAATTTCAAGAAACTGAGATGAGATGTTTCTCATTACTGATCATTCAGGTCAGTGAAGAAGGATACACTGTTTTAGCACTGAGAACATTCTTTGACTTGATGTGTGTAACTTGTCTGACAATTCACTAATTTCAGGAATGCTGTTTTCTCAGGGATCATAAAGAGGAAGAGAGAACCATTTATCAGCTAGCTGCTGATTCCTGCTCCCTTCCTAACATGTAATGTAGTTTGCAGATGCTCAACAAACAAGGGTCCTTCACCAAACGAGCAAACAGCAGGAATTTCACTTCAATTTATGACCTTCTTTTCACTAACATTTCTTACCTGCATTTTACAGAACACCACTTTTCAAGGCCTGTAGTTACAGTGACAGCTTGGCTTATTTGTTGACGCTTGCTTCTGGGTCAAAAGGTTGTGGGTTCTAACCCCCCGCTTCAGTATTTATGCACCTTATTTGGGTTGATACTTCAATGCAGTATTGAGAGCATGCTACATTTTTGGAGCTGCTGTCTTGTGAATGAGATGTTACATAGACTTTACAGTATGGAAACAGGGTGTTGGGCCCTTAAGCAGTCTGTGTTTGTGTTTCTTCGTCACACAGGCAAACTATTCACCAATAATCATAGCATTATAGAATGGTTACAGCACAGAAGGAGGCCATTTGGCCCATCATGTCCATGTCGGCTCTCTGCAAGAGCTACTCAGCTTGTCCCACTCCCCTGCCATTTCCCTGCAGTCCTGCAAATTTCTTCTGTAAATCGTGTCCTCTGTGGTCTGGATCCTTCCGCCAATGGGAACAGTTTCTTCCTATCTGCTCTTTCCAGACCCCTCATGATCTTGAACACCTCTATCAAATCTCTTCTCACTCTTCTTTTCTCTCAAGAGAACAACCCAGCTTCACCTCATAACTTCATCCTCAGAACTGAAGTCTCTCATCCCTCGGAACGTTCTCGTGAAACTTTTCTGCACCTTTTCTAAAGCCTTCACATCCTTTCTAAAGTGTGGTGCCCAGAATGGGACACAATACTCCAGTTGAGGCCAAACCAGTGTTTTATAATGGTTCGACATAACGTCCTTGCTTTTGTACCCTATGCCTCTATTTATACAACCCAGGATCCTGTATGCCTTAATAACCGCTTTCTCAACCTGTCCTGCCATCTTCAATGACTTGTGCATATATACCCCCAGGTCCCTCTACTCCTGCACCCCTTTATAATTGTATCCTTTATTTTAGATTGCCTTTCCCTGCTTTTCCTGCCAAAATATATCACTTCACACTTCTCCGCATTAAAGTTCATCTGCCATGTGCCTGCCCATTCCACCAGTCTGTTTATGCCCTCTTGAAGTCTATCTAATCTCATGTGCTGCCGTGTTCTTTATTGTGCTTTGAAGAAGAACATGGGAGTTCTCCTGGTGTCTCGGTCAAAATTTATTTCTCAACTTACATCACTCTCAAACAGGTTATCTGGTCATTTATCCCATTGCTGTATTTCCCAACATTACAACACTGTCTACACTTCAAAAGAACTTTATTAGCTGTAAAAGTGTTTCAGATGTCCTGAGGATGTGAAAGGTGTTTTATAAATGCTGAGCATTTCCAGCATCTGCAGTATTTTGCTTTTATATAAATGCAAGTTTGTTTATTCTTATGTCTTGTACATATTCACCATTACATCTTGACTTTTATATTCTGCTTAACATGAAACCCTGTATTCTATTAGGTATTTTTAATGGTTTTATTCACTTGAGGTTCTGCGTTTAATATTTTGTGAAACTCAACCCCTACCTCACTCTGACCTTCCACATCAACCTCTCTATTCAAAATATCATTATTATTACTTTGCACATTCTATCTGCCATATTATTGTCCATTTCATCATCGTATCAGGATCGCCTTTCAGCTTCCTTTGGATTGTTTTTATTCATTCATAGGATGTGGACATCATCACAAGACCAGTATTTATTGCCTGTCCCTAATTGCACTTGAGCAGGGGGTAGTGAGCTGCTTTCTTGAATACAACTAAGACTCTTGCTCGACCATTTCAGAGGGCAGTTAAGAGTCAACCACATTGCTGTGGCTTTGGAGTCACATATAGGTGCTATATAAATACAAGTTTTTGTTGTTGTTAACATTGTAAAACATCCTTCACAGAAGCATTATCAAACAAAATTTGAGACCAAGCCACATAAAGAGATATTAGGACAGGTGACCAAAAGCATTGTCAAAGGAGTAGGTTTCAAGTGAAGAGAGAGGCGTTGGGAGGGAATAAGAGCCCAGGCAGCTAGAAGCATGCTACCAATGATGGAGTGATTAAAACTGGGGAACTGCAAGAGGCCAGAATTGGAGGAATGCAGAAATCTGGGAGAGTTGAAGGGCTGGAGGAGGTTACAGAGATAGGAGGGGTGAGGCCAAGGAGGGATTTGAACACAAGGATGAGAATTGGAAAATTGAGTTGTTTGCCAGATCAACAGCCAATGTAGTACACACGAAATTGGTCTTTTCACATTATTTGAACATGAGCAACATGTGCTGAGGATGCCTGTCACACAAGAGGCAGCGCTTCGATCGTGGAGTGGATAAAGATCAGCCAGCTGGGAAGCTGGCACTGGAGCAACCATGTGACGGTGGTTGGGGAGGACATTGGGAACAGGACCGACCTTGGCTGTGGCCCACAGTTTTAATGGAAGAATGTTCATTGTGGCTCCACCTTCTTACCCTTTTGGTAGCAACACCCAGCGGTCCCTTTGAAGGTCTTTGAGAAAACAGAGCACATCAGGCATGATCAGACACCTACCAATATCACGAATGGGCCTGAAAAAGGCTTTAGGCCCCTGATCTGCATCGGTAATTGGTCTAACACTTGTTTCCAGCAGATGCCCTGTGTGTCAACAAGGAGCACTAACCAATGTGGTATCAGTCTTTGCTCAGTTGGTAACACTCTCTGAGTCAGAAGGTTGTGGGTAAAGCCCCAATCCAGAGACTTGAGTGTTAAATCTAGGCAGTATGGAGGAAGTGCTGCATTGTTGGAGGTGCTGTCTTTAGGATGTAGCATTAAACTGTTTCCCTGTCCTCCCTTCCACGTGGATGGCAAAGATTCCATTGCACTGTTTTGAAGAGCAAGGGAGTTTCCCGGGTGTCCTGGCCAATATTTATCCCTCAATCAACATCACAAAAACAGTTTATCTGGTCATAATCACAGTGCTGTTTGTGGGAGCTTGCTGCATGCATGATTGGCTACTGTGATTTCTACATTACAACACTTCAAAAGTACTCATTGTCTGTAAAAAGCTTTGGGTTGAGAAAAGCGTGATGTAAATGCCAGTTTTTCTTCTTTCTGTGGCACACAGTGCCTGGCTGGTACGGACTGAGTGTGCACTCTCGCCACATTGGGCCCTTCAGCACCTGCTTTCCAGCTGTGGCATGACCCAATTTCTGGGCCATCGTTTTCTGAAGTGCGAAGAAAGGTTAACTCCATCTCTCTCTCTGTCTCCATGGCTGTTGAGTATTTTTCACAATTTTCTGTTTCTTTTGCTTGTTGAAGTGTGAATCTTTTTTAAAATGTAATCATTCTGTGGTAAAAGCTTTGCATGTTTGAAGCTTGCATTTCAATGCAAGCTGACAATGAATATGTAGCTATTGGAGGAATGTGTGATGATGTGTGAATGCTTTAAACCCTGATTGTTCTCTGTGGAAAATTAAACAGAAAACTCAGTGACTTTCCCACAGTCGAGCCCCTGGCATTGTCGAGGGGAGTGGTGGCTGGGGGAGGAGAGAGGTTGGACAGCAGTGTAGCTGTGTTGCATTATGCCGCTTGCTAACATGGCATCGAGCAGTATATTTCTAAATCCAACAAGGAAAGAGCCAGTTCTGGTCATCGCCCTGTAATGGGATGAAATCCTATTCTTCACTCCAGTAACAATTTAAAATCAATGTTCATGACAAAATTAATGTGCCTTATTCTTGGCAGGTTGGGGCCTAGCATGACAACCAGGGTAGTAAAATCTGGGCCCATTGCGTTCACTTGTATCACAGTGAAATATAGCAAAACTGCAACCTTTGGTGTGGCATAAATATGACATTAATAAATTTGTCGCACTTCATTCATCACTCTTATTTTTTGTTTTCATTTTCTCTTTGTTTCTTCCTATCTCTTCTCATCTTTTAATATAATTTGCGTCTGTTTGTGGCAAAGTCTGTCTGTTTATGGGTTATGGATTGTCTAAGTTTATGGTCTGTCTGATGTGCCAGTATTTGCCTTGGTTTGGTTCGCTACTCACTCAATAAACTTGCTGAACTGTCATGAGCAACATTCATACCAGTAACTTGAGTTTAAACTGGAGGCTGGCACCAATTCTGTTGTTTAAAAGAATCATGAATTAATAGAATCACAGAATTGTTACAGCACAGAAGGAGGCCATTCAGCTCATCGTGTCCGCACCAGATCTCCGAGTGAGCAATTTACCTAGCTCCATTCCCCTGCCTTCTCCCCATAACCCTGAACATTCTTCCTTTTCATATA
The DNA here is from genome assembly GCF_036365525.1 of Heterodontus francisci. Classification (NCBI taxonomy): domain Eukaryota; kingdom Metazoa; phylum Chordata; class Chondrichthyes; order Heterodontiformes; family Heterodontidae; genus Heterodontus; species Heterodontus francisci. The sequence continues at coordinate 26,616,668 of NC_090371.1, read as the reverse complement.
TCAGTCTAATTCCCTTTTGAATGTTTTGATTAAACCTGCCTCCACCACATTCTCAGGCACTGCATTCCACACCTTAACCACTTGCTGCGTGAAAATTTTTTTCCTCATGTCGCTATTGCTTCTTTTACCAATTACTTTAAATCTGTGCCCACTCATTCTCAATCCTTTCATGAATGGGAACAGTTTCTCTCTATTTATATAAAAGCAAAATACTGCGGATGCTGGAAATCTGAAATAAAAACAAGAAATGCTGGAACCATTCAGCAGGTGTGGCAGCATCTGTGAAAAGAGAAGCAGAGTTAACGTTTCGGGTCCGAAGAAGGGTCACTGACCTGAAACGTTAACTCTGCTTCTCTTTTCACAGATGCTGCCAGACCTGCTGAGTGGTTCCAGCATTTCTTGTTCTCTCTGTTTATTCTGTCCAGACCCCTCGTGATTTTGAACACCTCTATCAAATCACCTCTCAACCTTCTCTTCTCCGAGGAAAACAGTCCCAACTTCTCCAATCTATCTAGTTAACTGAAGTTCCTCATCCCTGGAATCATCCTTATGAATCTTTTCTGTACTCTCTCCAATGCCCTCGCATCCTTCCGAAAGCACGGTGCCCAAAAGACACAGTACTCCAGTTGAGGTCGAACTAGTGTCTTATATAAATTCAACATAACCACCTTGCTCTTGTACTCTATGCCCTTATTAATAAAGCCCAGGCTATTGTATGTTTTGTTAACTGCTCTCTCAACGTGTCCTGCCACCTTCAATGACTTATGCACATGTACACCCAGGTCCCTCTGCTCCTGCACCCCCTTTAGAATTGTGCTCTTTATTTTATATTGTCTCTCCATGTTCTTCCTACCAATATGAATCATTTCACATTTCTCTGTATTGAAATTCATCTGCCACTTGTCTGCCTATTCCACCAACCTGTCCATGTCCTTTTGAAGTACTACACTATCCTCCTCACAGTTCACAATGCTTCCAAGTTTTGTATCATCTGCAAACTTTGAAATTGTGCCTTTTACACCAAGGTCTTGGTCATTAATATATATCAGGAAAAGCACGGGTCAAATACTGATTCCTGGGGAACTCCACTACAAACCTTCCTCCAGCCCGATAAAGATCCAATAACCACTACTCTTTGTTGCCTGTCACTCAACCAATTCCGTATCTATGTTGCTACCGTCCCCTCTACCCCATGAGCTATAACTTTGCTCACCAAGTCTGTTGTGTGGCACTGTATCAAACGCCTTTTGGAAGTCCGTGTACACCACATTAACTGCATTGCCCTTATCAACCTCTTCAAAAAAAACTCCAGCAAGTTTGTTGAACATGATTTTCTCTTAAGAAATCCATGCTGGCTTTCTTTAATTAACCCACATTTGTCCATTTGACTATTAATCTTGTCCTGAATGATTCTTTCTAGAAGCTTCCCCATCACCGAAGTTAAACTAAAAACAAAATACTGCGGATGCTGGAAATCTGAAATAAAAACAAGAAATGCTGGAATCACTCAGCAGGTCTGGCAGCATCTGTGGAAAGAGAAGCAGAGTTAACGTTTCAGGTCAGTGACCCTTCATCGGAACCGAAGTTAAACTGACTGGCATGGAGTTGCTGGACTTATCTTTATATCATTTCTTGAACAAAGGTGTAACATTTAAAATTCCTTAGTCCTCTGGCACCACCCCTGTGTCTAAGGAAGACTGATTTTTTTAAATTCATTCATGGGACGTGGACGTCAGTGGCGAGGACAGCATTTATTGTCCATCGCGAATTGCTCTTAAGAAGGTGGTGGTGAGCTGCCTTCTTGAACCGTTGCAGTCCATGTGGTGTAGGTATACCAACAGTGCTGTTAGTAAGGGAGTTCCAGGATTTTGACCCAGCGAAGTGAAGGAACAGTGATATTTTTTTTTATTTCCAAAATATACTTTATTCATAAAAATCTGTAAAAATTACATTGCCAAACAGTTTCCAAACAGCACCAAAAAATACAAACATTGCAAGGGAGATCAGTTTCCTTCAATACTGTCATGAGTTTCTTCCCAACCCTTCCGTTTCACAATTGTCATGTCAATTACAGTTTTACATTGACAGCAATTGAGAATATTAACGATACAGTTCGAGGGGTTTCCCATGGATCCAGCCCCTCAGTCCAGCTTGGTGGGGGAACCTTACACTGTGGTCTTTCCCCATTGAGCCTTTGCTGCGGCTGCCCCAAGCTTTAGTGCGTCCCTCAGCACGTAGTCCTGGACCTTGGAATGTGCCAGTCTGCAACATTCGGCGGTGGACAACTCTTTGCGCTGGAAGACCAGCAAGTTTCGGGCAGACCAAAGGGCGTCTTTCACCGAATTGATAGTCCTCCAGCAGCAGTTGATGTTTGTCTCGGTGTGCGTCCCTGGGAACAGCCCGGAGAGCACAGACTCCTGTGTTACAGAGCTGCTTGGGATGAACCTTGACAAAAACCACTGCATCTCTTTCCACACCTGCTTTGCAAAGGCACATTCCAGGAGGAGGTGGGCGACCGTCTCTTCCCCACCACAGCCAACGCGGGGGCACTGTGCGGAGGGGGCGAGACTTCGGGTGTGCATGAAGGATCTGACGGGGAGGGCCCTTCTCACCACCAGCCAAGCTACGTCTTGGTGCTTGTTTGAAAGTTCTGGTGATGAGGCATTCCGCCAAATGACTTTGACGGTCTGCTCGGGGAACCATCCGACATGATCCACCGTTTCCTTTTCCCGTAGGGCCTTGAGGACATTCCGTGCAGACCACTGCCTGATGGACCGGTGGTCAAAGGTGTTTTTCCGCAGAAACTGCTCCACGAAGGATAGGTGGTACGGCGCCGCCCAACTGCATGGTGCGTTCCGCGGCAATGTGACCAGGCCCATCCTTCGCAACACCGGGGACAGATAGAACCTCAGCACGTAGTGACACTTGGAGTTTGCGTACTGGGGATCGACACATAGCTTGATGCAGCCGCACACGAAGGTGGTCATCAGGATGAGGGCCACGTTGGGTACATTTTTCCCGCCCATGTCCAGAGATTTGAACATCGTGTCCCTCCGGACCCGGTCCATTTTAGATCCCCAGACGAAGCGGAAAATGGCTCGGGTGACTGCCACGGCGCAGGAGTGGGGTATGGGCCAGACCTGCGCCACGTAAAGCAACAACGTGAGCGCCTCGCACCTGATGACCAGGTTCTTACCCACAATGGAGAGAGATCGCTGCCCCCACATGCCCAACCTTTGTCGTACCTTGGCTACTCGCTCCTCCCATGTTTTGGTGCACGCCCCGGCACTTCCGAACCATATCCCCAGCACCTTCAGGTAATCTGACCTGACGGTGAAGGGGACAAAGGATCGGTCAGCCCAGTTCCCAAAGAACATGGCCTCGCTCTTGCCGTGGTTAACTTTGGCTCCCGAGGCCAGTTCGAACTGGTCGCAGATGCTCATCAGTCTGCGCACGGACAGCGGATCCGAGCAGAAGACGGCGACGTCATCCATGTACAGGGAGGTTTTGACCTGAGTGCCTCCGCTGCCTGGGATTGTCACCCCTCTTATGCTCGCATCCTTCCTAATAGACTCAGCAAAGGGTTCAATACAGCAAACAAACAAGACCGGGGACAGAGGGCAGCCCTGTCTGACTCCAGATTTGATCGGGAAACTTTCAGATTCCCACCCGTTGATTGACACTGCGCTACTGATGTTTGTGTAGAGCAGTTGGATCCAATTGCAGATTCCCTCCCCAAACCCCATTTTGGAAAGCACGTCCATCATGTAGGTGTGCGATATCCTGTCAAAAGCCTTCTCCTGGTCCAGGCTGATGAGGCAGGTGTGCACCGTCCTGTCCCGTACATAGGCGATCGTATCCCTGAGTAGCGCGAGGCTATCAGAGATCTTCCTGCCGGGTACAGTACAGGTCTGATCGGGGTGAATCACCAGCTGCAGAGCAGACTTGACTCGACTGGCTATGACTTTGGACAGAATCTTGTAATCGACATTAAGCAGTGAGATGGGCCGCCAATTTCTGATTTCTACCCTCTCCCCCTTCTGCTTGTAAATGAGGGTGATGATGCCTTTTCTCATGGATTCTGACATGCTACCGGCCAGGAGCATACTCTCGTATACTTCCAGCAGGTCCGGGCCGACCCAGTCCCACAGGGCCGAGTACAACTCGACCGGTAAGCCGTCGCTCCCGGGAGTTTTACTCGCCTCGAAAGACTCAACGGCCTTTGTCAGCTCGTCCAGAGTTAGCGGCTTGTCCAGTCCCTCCCTCCTGCTGTCATCTAAGACCTCTGTGATAGATGACAGGAAGGACTGGGAGGCTCTGCTGTCTGTGGGCTTCGCGTCATACAACCCAGCATAAAAGGATTTGCTGATCCTTAGTATGTCGGACTGCGAAGACGTTACCGAGCCATCTTCTTCCTTCAGGCTGCTGATAACAGAGCTCTCTCTGTGTACCTTTTGGAAGAAGTAACGCGAGCACGTCTCATCCTGCTCGATGGAGCGGACTCTGGACCGGAAGATGATCTTGGAGGCCTCCTTGGCAAAGAGCGAGGTCTGCTGGCTCTTCACCTCTTGGAGGTCCTCCTTGACCTCGACCCCCATTGACTGCAACCGGAGTAGATTTTGCATAATTTTCTGGAGTCGGGACAGTTCCCTCTGTCTCTCTCTCGCCTTCTGAACACCTTTGTGGATGAAGAACCTCTTGATGTTCTCCTTAATCGCTTCCCACCAGTGAACTGGAGACTCAAAGAGGGGTTTCACGGTCCTCCAACCATTGTAATCCCTTTTGAGTTCCTCAACGTTCTCTGGGGTCAGCAGTGTCGCATTGAGCTTCCACGTCCCTCTGCCAACCCGCTGGTCGTCCTGTAAGTGACAGTCGGCCAGTAAGAGGCAGTGGTCGGAGAAGAACACCGGCTTGACGTCGGTGGATCCGACCGTGACAGCACGGGACACAAACAGGAAGTCAATCCTGGAACGGGCAGACCCGTCCGATCTTGACCATGTGTATCTGCGCTGCGCTCCGTCTGCAGGTTTGCTGAAGACGTCGTGCAGTTTGGCATGCTTAACTGTTTCTACTAGGAATCTGGACGTAGCGTCCAGTTTGCTGTCGTCACTGCCGGATCGTCCAGCCGCATCGATGATGCAGTTGAAGTCACCGCCTAGGATGACCGGCCTGGACGTCGCCAGCAGCAGTGGGAGCTGCTGGAAGACGGTCAGCCGCTCGCTGCGTTGTACCGGGGCGTACACGTTGATCAACCGGAGCGGAGCGTTGTTGTACATCACGTCTGCTACGAGGAGGCGGCCGCCCACCACCTCCTTAACTTCGGAGATGGTGAAGTTACCTCCCCGCAGCAGAATACCCAGGCCGGAGGAACGGCAGTCATTACCCCCCGACCAGATCGATGGCCCGTGGGACCACCATCGCGACCACTGCCTGTAGGTGCTGAGGTGTGGTATTCCACACTCCTGCAGAAACAGTAGGTCAGCTTTGACCTTGGCAAGGTAATCCAAGGTTGAAACACATCGCGTAGTCGATTTAATGCTACGCACATTAATGGAAGCAATTCTTACTCCCATTTTTTTCTAAAAATTAGTTGTTGCTTCCCATACCATTTGTCCTCGCTAGTCCCAGTCCTTCCCCTTCGGGATGTTCCTGCATACCCATCGTATGCGCAAGCAGTTTCACGTTGGTTGGGCTCAGAAACCCCTCCTGATTTTTCATGCAGGGTTTGTGCCGCTCGGGTGACATCGGGGGGGTCTTGTAGGCAGAGAGGATTGGGTTGTCCTCAGCTGCTTCCATCTGTTCCTCCTCGAAAACATCACAGCTCCCGGTCTCCCGGAGCTCAGGTGCGCCAGACGTGTCTTTGCTCCCGGTGTCCCGGAGCTGAGATGCGTTGGCCACGTCGTTACGTGTGGGGAATTGGGGTTGGGGCACGCCGGGCCCATCACAGCTTCCAGTGCCCGGGGGCTGGGATGCTTTATCATCCATCTCGGAGTTCTGCCGCCTCTTTTGAAGGGGCTGTCGTTCCAGCATTTCCCCGTCCAGTGAAGAGGAGTTGTTGCAGTCTGATTCAGAAGAGAGCCTCCTCTTGCCACTGGTTTGGGTGGTGGCTTTGGGATGTTTTTTCTTTGTGGTTTTCCTCTGGACCACTTGCCACTGACCTGTTTGTCCATCTGCTGCCTCCTCCTCCATTGATTCTGTCTGTGGAGGAGGGGTTTCCGGGCGCTGGGTAGGTGCTGGGTCGTTGGTTTCAGCCGCCTAGTTCCAAGTCAGGATGGTGTGTGGCTTGGAGAAGAACTGCAGGTGGTGATGTTCCCATACATCTGCTGCCCTTGTCCTTCTAGGTGGTAGCGGTCACAGGTTTGGAAGGTGCTGTCGAAGGAGCCTTGGCGCATTGCTGCAATGCATCTTGTAGATGTTGCACACTGCTGCCACTGTGCGTCGGTGGTGGAGGGAGTGAATGTTTGTGGATGGGGTGCGAATCAAGCGGGCTGCTTATTCCTGGATGGTGTCGAGCTTCTTGTGTTGTTGGAGCTGCACCCATCAGGCAAGTGGAGAGTATTCTATCACACTCCTGACTTGTGCCTTGTAGATGGTGGACAGGCTTTGGGGCGTCAGGAGGTGAGTTACTCGCCGCGGGATTCCTAATCTCTGAACTGTTCTTGTAACCACGGTATTTATATGGCTACTTCAGTTCAGTTTCTGGTCAATGGTAACCCCCAGCATGTTGATAGTCGGGGATTCAGAGATGGTAATGCCATTGAATGTCAAGGGGAGATGGTTAGATACTCTCTCATTTGAGATAGTCATTGCCTGGCACTTGTGTGGCGCAAATGTTATTTGCCACTTATCAGCCCAAGCCTGGATATTGTCCCGGTCTTGCTGCATATGGACATGGGCTGCTTCAGTATCTGAGGAATCACAAATGGTGCTGAACATTGTGCAATCATCAGCGAACATCCCCACTTCTGACCTTATGATTGAAGGAAGGTCATTGATGAAGATGGTTGGTCCTAGGACATTACCCTGAGGAACTCCTGCAGTGATATCCTGGAGCTGAGATGATTGACCTCCAACATCCACAACCATCTTCCTTTTGCGCTAGATAGGACTCCAACCAGCAGTGAGTTTTCCCCCCGATTCCCATTGACTCCAGTTTTGCTAGGGCTCCTTGATGCCATACCCAATCAAATGCTGCCTTGATGTCAGCATTGCTGGGTAGATGCCAGTGTTGTAGCTATACTGGAACAGATTGGCTTGGTGCGTGGCAAGTTCTGGACCACAAGTCTTCAGTGCTATTGCCGGACTGTTGTCCGGGCCCATATCCTTTGCTGTATCCAGTGCCTTCATTCATTTCTTGATATCATGTGGCGTGAATCGAATCTGTGATGCTGGGGACATCAGGAGGAGGCCAAGATGAATCATCCACTCAGCACTTCTGGCTGAAGATTGTTGCTTCAGTCTGCTTATGGCCAGTGCCTCCGCAATTTCCAGTGTCACTTCCCTCAGTATCCTTGGATGCATCTCATTCGGTCCTGGTGCCTATCTAATACGTCCTCCTTATCAATTTTAAACCCTTTAACTATGTCCCCAGTGGATCCTTGGAAAGATCCAGAGGTGTAGAAGTTGAGTGCCATGATGATCTTCAGGCCCACGGGTATTGGGTGTCCACCAAAGCCCTTGGGTTGCAGGTCATCTTGCAGCACGGCACAGTCTTCACTGACACTGCTGATCGGACATTTGGAGGCAGCTCAGATGAATCCAGTACACTCTCTGCCGCAGGTGGGCCTTTCTTGGCATGGCTGGTTGCTGCTGCTCTCCTCTTGGACCTTCACGGGCAGGCGCAGATGCTTCCTGGCCCTCTCCCCATCTGAGCCGCTGCTGCGCACCATGGGGTAAACAGACGAGGTGCGAAACCCATGCCAGTTGATCATTCATCCTCCAGTGTGCTGTCTTGCAGAGGCGGATTTGCCTTGGCACCTTTCACTTTGCTACTTCCTTCAGAATACCCACTAATTCCCCTGCAGAGAGCCCAGCACCCGTTTTGATGCCCACCTGAGAATGAGCCCACCCAGCCCTGTCACCCAATACTATGCCCATCCATGCAGCGTGCCCAGCACTGCAGACCGACAATGGCCTCCGCTGTCCCCTCTTTTTCTATCCACTGCTCCCCATGGCTGCCTCGGTGTCGTCACCTTTCAACAGCTGGGGCTCAGCAGGCACATGATCCCACTTGTTGCTGACTGAATTCCAAACCCCCATTGAATTGTGATCTTCTTTCTTCTTCTTTGGCCTCCTTATCTCGAGAGACAATGGATACGCGCCTGGAGGTGGTCAGTGGTTTGTGAAGCAGCGCCTGGAGTGGCTATAAAGGCCAATTCTAGAGTGACAGACTCTTCCACAGGTGCTGCAGAAAAATTGGTTGTCGGGGCTGTTAAACAGTTGGCTCCCTCCTTGCGCTTCTGTCTTTTTTCCTGCCAACTACTAAATCTCTCCGACTCGCCACGCTTTAGCCCTGCCTTTATGGTTGCCCGCCAGCTCTGGATTGCGATCACTCCCATCTAAATGTATTACAATGAGCTGTTCAGCAATTTAAATGGCAGTCCCACCTCGTAGGGGCTGTGATGCTGCCTTTGAGATTTCCTGCCACTGACAAAATCTGGAATCAATATCACGAAGCAGTTTTCTGGGCGAAAACGTCCGTCCCTATTCTCCAGTCCCCACACCTCCATTCCTGCTGGCATCACAACGTTCCGCCCTCCCAGTGCAGTAATGAGGGAGTGCTACAGTGTCAGAGGTGCCGTTTTCCAGATGAAATCTTAAACTGAGGCCCCATCTGTCCTCGCAGGTAGATGTAAAAAAATTCCATGGCATTATTTCGAAGAAGAGCAGAGTCTTGGTCAATATTTATTCCTCAACTAGCATCACTAAATCGGATTATCTGGCCATTATCTCTTTGCTGTGTGTGGGATCTTGCTGTGCACAAATTGGCTGCTTTGAATACTACATCGCAACAGTGGCTACGCTTTGAAAGTAATTCATTGGCTGTAACATGCTTTGGGAAGTCCTGAGGTTGTGAAAGGCGCTACATAAATGAAAGTTCTTGCGTTCTATTGCAGCAGATGGTGAAAGGGGAGGATGGAGGGATTTTCCTCTTCGGGTCAGAGATCATCTGGGGAACAAAACCTTGCCCCACCAGAGCTGCCCCAACCCTGACACATTCTCAGTCCTTACATATGGTGGGCTGCTGGCAGGATTCCCACTGTCAAGAAGGAGCCCACCAGACTGAGGGCAGTAAGCGGTGGTAATGTGCAACACCCGAAAAGGCACAAAGGACATTTAAGGACAGTTGCTCCCAAAGTTGGCAGTGAGACAGCCAAATTAAAGAGTCTTTAATTTGATGTAGGATGAGGGGCTGCTCCAAGGTCGTCTACCTCTGGAGGGGGAATCAGGTTGGAGGGAGGGGATCCTCTTGCCTCCTTCCACAAGACACTCGGGGAAGCAGCAGTAAGTGGGGTGCGAGGGAAGAACATTGCCCGGGTACCCAGCACTGTACCTGACCCCACTATTCGTGCCACACAAATGCCAGGCAATGACCATCTCAAACAAGAGAGAGTCTAACCATCTCCCCTTGACATTCAATGGCATTACCATCGCTGAATCCCCCACTATCAACATCCTGTACTCCCATCCAACCACCTTCAACGTCCACTACCTACACCACCGGCACATAGTGGCTGCAATGTGTACCATTTACAAGATGCAATGCAGCAAGGGTCCTTTGGCACCTTTCAAACTTACGATGTCTACCACCTAGAACATCAAGGGCAGCAGGTGCTTGGGAACACCACCACCTGCAAGTTGCTCTCCAAGTTACACATTTTTTTCATTCATTCTTGGGATGTGGGCATCGCTGGCTAGGACAGCATTTATTGACCATCCCTAATTGCCCTTGAGAAACATAGAAACAGAAAGTAGGAGCAGGAGTAGGCCATTCAGCCCTTCGAGCCTGCACCCCCATTCAATGCGATCATGGCTGATAGTCCAAACTCAGTACCTTGTTCCCGCTTTCTCCCTGTATCCCTTGATCCCATTAGCCCTAAGAACTATATCTAACTCTTGAATATATTTAATGATTTGGCCTCAACTGCTTTCTGTGGTAAAGAATTCCACAGGTTCACCACTCTCTGGGTGAAGAAATCCCTCCTCATCTCAGTCCTAAATGGCTTAGATTGTGACCCCTGGTCCTGGACTGCCCCGCCATCAGGAACATCCTTCCTGCATCTAGTCTGTCCAGACCTGTTAGAATTTTGTAGGTTTCTATGAGATCTATGAGGGCGGCACAGTGGCACAGTGGTTAGCACTGCAGCCTCACAGCTCCAGGGACCCGGGTTCGATTCTGGGTACTGCCTGTGTGGAGTTTGCAAGTTCTCCCTGTGTCTGCGTGGGTTTTCTCCGGGTGCTCCGGTTTCCTCCCATAAGCCAAAAGACTTGCAGGTTGGTAGGTAAATTGGCCATTATAAATTGTCACTAGTATAGGTAGGTGGTAGGGAAATATAGGGACAGGTGGGGATGTTTGGTAGGAATATGGGATTAGTGTAGGATTAGTATAAATGGGTGGTTGATGGTCGGCACTGACTCGGTGGGCCGAAGGGCCTGTTTCAGTGCTGTATCTCTAATCTAATCTAAAGATCCCCTCTCATTCTTCTCATCCTGAGTGAATACAAGCCTAATCGACCCAATCTCTCTTCATACGTCAGTCCTGCCATCCCAGGAATCAGTCTGGTGAACCTTTGCTGCACTCCCTCCATGGCAAGAAATTCCTTCCACAGATAAGGAGACCAAAACTGCACACAGTACTCCAGATGTGGTCTCACCAAGGCCTTGTATAATTGCAGTAACACATCCTTACTCGAATCCTCTCACTATGAAGCCCAGCATACTATTTGCTTGCTTAACTGCATGCTGCACCTGCATGCTTACTTACAACGACTGGTGCACAAGGACACCCAGGTCTCGCTGCACCTCCCCCTTTCCCAACCTATCGCCATTCAGATAATCTGCCTTTCTGTTTTTGCTACCAAAGTGGATAACCGCACATATATCCACATTATACTGCATCTGCCATGTATTTGCCCACTCTCTCAACCTGTCCAAATCACATTGGAGCTTCTCTGCATCCTCCTCACAGCTCACACTCCCACCCAGCTTTGTGTTGTCTGCAAACTTGGATATATTACATTTAATTCCTTCATCTATACCATTAATATATATTGTGAATAACTGGGGACCTAGCACTGATCCCTGCGGTACCCCACTAGTCATTGCCTGCCACTCGGAAAAAGACCCGTTTATTCCTACTCTATAGAGTCATACAGCACCGAAACAGGCCCTTTGGCCCACCGAGTCCACACCGACCATCAACCACCCATTTATACTAATCCTACATTAATCCCATTTTCCCTCTCCCATCCCCACCTTCCCTCAATTCTCCTACCACCTACCTACACTAGAGGCAATATTTACAATGGCCAATTTACCCATCAACCCGCAAGTCTTTGGCATGTGGGAGGAAACTGGAGCACCCGGAGGAAACCCACGCGGTCACAGGGAGAACATGCAAACTCCGCACAGGCAGTACCCAGAATCGAACCCTGGTTGCTGGAGCTGTGAGGCTGCGGTGCTAACCACTTTGTTTGCTGTCTGCCAACCAGTTCTCTATCCATGTCAGTACCTTACCCCCAATCCCATGTGCTTTAATTTTGCATGCTAATCTCAAATGTGGGAGCTTATCGAAAGCCTTCTGAAAGTCCAAATACACCACATCCACTGGTTCTCCCTTATCTATTCTACTCGTTACATCCTCAAAAAATTCCAGTAGATTTGTCAAGCATAATTTCCCTTTCGTAAATCCATGTTGACTTTGTTCGATCATGTCATTGTTTTCCAAGTGCCCTGCTATTACATCTTTTATAATGGACTCTAGCATTTTCCCCACTATTGATGTCAGGCTGACTTGTCTATAATTCCCTGTTTTCTCTCTGCCTCCTTTTTTAAACAGTGGGGTTACATTAGCTACCCTCCAATCAGTTGGAACTGTTCCAGGGTCTATAGAATTTTGAAAAAGACCAGCAATGCATATAGTATTTCAAGGGCCACTTCTTTAAGAAATCTGGGATGTAGATTATCAGGCCCTGGGGATTTATTGGCCTTCAATCCTATCAATTTCCCTAACACCATTTCCCTACTAATACTGATTTCATACAGTTCCTCCTTCTCACGAGACCCTATGTTCCCCAACATTTCTGGGAGGTAATTTGAGTCCTCCTTTGTGAAGACAGAACCAAAGTATGTATTTAATTGGTCTGCCATTTCTTTGTTCCCCATTATAAATTACTCTATTTCTGACTGTAAGGGACCCACATTTGTCTTCACTAATCTTTTTTTCTTCACTTATCTATAGAAGCTTTTACAGTCAGTTTTTACGTTCTCTGCAAGTTTACTCTCATACTCTATTTTCCCCTTCTTAATCAATCCCTTTGTCCTCCTTTGCTGAATTCGAAACTGCTGCCAATCCTCAGGTTTGCTGCTTGTTCTGGCCATTTTATATTTCTACTCCATGGATCTAATACTGTCCCTAATTTCTTTTGTAAGCCATGTTTGAGCCACCCTTCTTCTTGTTTTATTTTTGTGCCAGACAGGAATGAACAATTGTTGTAATTCATCCAGGTGCTGTTTAAACACTAGCCATTGCCCATCCACTGTCAATCCTTTAAGTAACGTTCCCCAATCTATCATAGCCAACTCGCGCCTCATTCCTTCATTTTTTTTTTCCAAAATATACTTTATTCTTAAAAATCTATAAAAATTACATTCCCAAACAGTTTAAAACAGCATCAAGTCAAAAAATACAAACAGTGCAAAGGTGATCAGTTTCCTTCTATACAATTTTGAGTTGCCTCACAACCCTTCCATTTCATTGTCATGCCATATACATCTTTATATTTACAGCACACAAAATTTTCCCGATACAGTTCGAGGGGTTTCCCATGAATCCAGCCCCTCCGTTCAGCTTGGTGGGGGGACCTTACACAGTGGTCTTTCCCCATTGAGCCTTTGCTGTGGCTGCCCCAAGCTTTAGTGCGTCCCTCAGCACGTAGTCCTGGACCTTGGAATGTGCCAGTCTGCAACATTCAGTCATGGACAACTCTTTGCGCTGGAAGACCAGCAAGTTTCTGGCAGACCAAAGGGCGTCTTTCACCGAATTGATAGTCCTCCAGCAGCAGTTGATGTTTGTCTCGGTGTGCGTCCCTGGGAACAGCCCATAGAGCACAGACTCCTGTGTTACAGAGCTGCTTGGGATGAACCTCAACAAAAACCACTGCATCTCTTTCCACGCCTGCTTTGCAAAAGACACATTCCAGGAGGAGGTGGGAAACCGTCTCTTCCCCACCACAGCCACCGCGGGGGCACTGTGCAGAGGGGGTGAGATTTCGGGCGTGCATGAAGGATCTGACGGGGAGGGCCCTTCTCACCACCAGCCAAGCTACATCTTGGTGCTTGTTTGAAAGTTCTGCTAATGAAGCATTCCACCAAATGACTTTGGCGGTCTGCTCGGGGAACCATCCGACAGGATCCCCCGTCTCCTTTTCCCGTAGGGCCTTGAGGACATTCCGTGCAGACCACTGCCTGATGGACCGGTGGTCAAAGGTATTTTCCCGCAGAAACTGCTCCACGAAGGATAGGTGGTACGGCACGGTCCAACTGCATGGAGCGTTCCGCAGCAATGTGACCAGACCCATCCTTCGCAACACCGTGGACAGATAGAACCTCAGCACGTAGTGACACTTGGAGTTTGCGTACTGGAGATCTACACACAGCTTGATGCAGCCGCACACGAAGGTGGTCATCAGGATGAGGGCCACGTTGGGTACATTTTTCCCGGCCTAGTCCAGAGATTTGAACATCGTGTCCCTCCGGACCCGGTCCATTTTAGATCCCCAGATGAAGCGATAAATGGCTCAGGTGACCGCCACAGCGCAGGAGTGGGGAATGGGCCAGACCTGCGCCACGTACAGCAACAACGTGAGCGCCTCACACCTGATGACCAGGTTCTTACCCACAATGGAGAGAGATCACTGCCCCCACATGCTCAACTTTTGTTGTACCTTGGCTACTTGCTCCTCCCAGGTTTTGGTGCACGCCCTGGCCCTTCCGAACCATATCCCCAGCACCTTCAGGTAATCTGACCTGACGGTGAAGGGGACAAAGGATCGGTCAGCCCAATTCCCAAAGAACATGGCCTCGCTCTTTCCGTGGTTAACTTTGGCTCCCGAGGCCAGTTCGAACTGATCGCAGATGCTCATCAGTTTGCGCACGGACAGCGGATCCGAGCAGAAGACGGCGACATCATCCATGTACAGTGAGGTTTTAACCTGAGTGCCTCCGCTGCCTGGGATTGTCACCCCTCTTATGCTCGCATCCTTCCTAATAGACTCAGCAAAGGGTTCAATACAGCAAACAAACAAGACCGGGGAGAGAGGACAGCCCTGTCTGACTCCAGATTTGATCGGGAAACTTTCCGATTCCCACCCGTTGATTGAGACTGCGCTACTGATGTTTGTGTAGAGCAGTTTGATCCAATTGCAGATTCCCTCCCCAAACCCCATTTTGGAAAGCACGTCCATCATGTAGGTGTGCGATATCCTGTCAAAAGCCTTCTCCTGGTCCAAGCTGATGAGGCAGGTGTCCACCCTCCTGTCCCGTACATAGGCGATCGTATCCCTGAGTAGCGCGAGACTATCAGATATCTTCCTGCCGGGTACAGTGCAGGTCTGATCGGGGTGGATCACCAACTCCAGAGCAGACTTGACTCGACTGGCTATGACTTTGGACAGAATCTTGTAGTCAACATTAAGCAGTGAGATGGGCTGCCAATTTCTGATTTCTGCCCTCTCCCCCTTCCGCTTGTAAATGAGGGTATGATGCCTTTCCTCATGGATTCTGACATGCTGCCGGCCAGGAGCATACTCTTGTATACTTCCAGCAGGTCCGGGCCGACCCAGTCCCACAGGGCTGAGTACAACTCGACCGGTAAGCCGTCGCTTCCGGGAGTTTTACTCGTCTCGAAGAACTCGACGGCCTTTGTCAGCTCGTCCAGAGTTAGCGGCTTGTCCAGTCTCTCCCTCCTGCTGTCATCTAAGACCTCTGTGATAGATGACAGGAAGGACTGGGAGGCTCTGCTGTCTGTGGGCTTCGCGTCATTCCTTCATAGTTTCCTTTATTTAGATTCAGGACCTTAGTCTCGGAATCAACTCTCTCACTCTCCATCTTAATGAAGAATCCTATCATGTTATGGTCACTCTTCCCCAAGGGACCCCGCACAACAAGATTGTTAACTAATCCTTTCTCATTACACAATACCCAGTCTAGGATGGCCTGTTCTCTAGTTGGTTCCTCAATGTATTGGTCCAAAAAACCATCACTTACACACTCCAGGAATTCCTCCTCTACAGTATTATTGCTAATTTGGTTTGCCCAATCTATATGTAGATATATGCGCCCTTATTGCATGCATGTCTAATTTCCTGTTCAATGCCATCCTCTACATCACCACTGCTGTTTGGGGGTCCAAATACGACCCTCACCAACGTTTTCTGCCCTTTGGTGTTTCTTAGCTCCACCCATACAGATTCCACATCAGGATTCTCTGAGCTAATATCCTTCCTCACTATTGTATTGATTTCCTCTTTTACTAACAACGCTACTTCAACTCCTTTCCCTTTTTGCCTGACCTTCCTAAATATTGAATACTCTTGGATGTTCAGTTTCCATCCTTGGTCACCTCGCAACTATATCATATACTTATGTATCTATTTACACGGTTAATTCTCCTACCTTAATGCGAATACTCCGCGCATTGAGACACAATGCCTTCAGGCTTGTCTTTTTACCATTCTTAGTCATCTTAGCATTATTTCGCACAATGGCCCTATTTGTTTCTTGCCCTTGATTTCTATGCCTTTTGTTTCCTGTCGAACGTTTATTTCCTTTGTTTCCTCCTCCTCAGTTTCCCCACTCAGGTTCCCATCCCCTGCCATTCTAGTTTAAATCCTCCCCAACAGCACGAGCAAATGCCCCTGCGGGGACATTGCTTCCGGTCCTGCCTGTGTGTAACCCGCCCTGCTTGTACAGGTCCCACCTTCCCCAGAACTGGTCCCGATGTCCCAGGAATCTAAATCCCTCCCTCTTGCACCATTTCTCCAGCCACGCATTCATCTGGTCTATTCTCCTGTTCTTATACTCACTAACATGTGGCACAGGAATTAATCCTGAGATTACTACCTTTTGAGGTCCTGCTTTTTAATTTAGCTCCTAACTTCTTAAATTCATCTTGCAGGGCCTCATCCCTTTTTCTACCTATGCCCTTGGTACCGACATGCATCACAACCACTGGCTGTTCACCCTCCCCCTTCAGAATGTCCTGCAGCCGCTCCGAGACATCCTTGACCCTAGCACCAGGGAGGCAACATACCATCCTGGAGTCTCGTTTGCGGCCACAGAAATGCCTGTCTGTTCCCCTCACAATTGAATCTCCTATCACTATAGCTCTCCCAGTCTTTTTCCCTCCCCTGCTGCGCAGTAGAGCCATCCGTGATGCCACGAACTTGGCTGTTGATGCCTTCCTCAGGGAGGCCATCCCCCGCAACAGTATCCAAAGTGGCATATCTGTTTGAGAGGGGGATGGCCACAGGGGACTCCTGCACTTCCTGCCTGCGCTTACTCCTCTGCTTGGTGGTCATCCATCCCTTTTCTGCTTGTGCAGCCATTACCTGCAGTGTGACCACCTCGCTAAACATGCTATCCACGACATCCTCAGCATCGCGGATGCTCCTCAGTGAATCCACCCGCAGCTCCAGTTCCGTAATGCAGGTAGCCAGTAGCTGCAGATGGATACACTTCCTGCACACATGGTCATCAGGAACACTGGAAGCGTCCCTGATTTCCCACATAGCGCAGGAGTAGCTGTTGGTGAGCTGCCTTCTTGAACTGCTGTAATCCACAGTGCTGTTAGGGAGAGAGAGTTCCAGGATTTTGACCCAGCAACAGTGAAGGAACGGCGATATAGTTCCAAGTCAAGATGGTGTGTGACTTGGAGGAGAACTTGCAGGTGGTGGTGTTCCCATGCATCTGCCACCCTTGTCTTTCTAGGTGGTACAGGTCATGGGTTTGGAAGGTGCTATTGAAGGAGCCTTGGTGGGTTGTCGCAATGCATCTTGGTCATTTATATATGGTCAGCACCTAGTGGTCACTGAAGAATGTGCACCATACATGATCTATTTGTACCTGCAGTCTCAGGGAGATAATTCTGCAATGTCAAAAGTAAATTCAGTTTAATGGAGATAAAAGTCTTTCTTAAAATATGGTTCCATTTTGTTTAAAATAACTCAATTTAAGTCACTTGGAAAGTTGGTGATATAAAAACAATATTACATTCGCAAAGTAGTTCCATGTTTCCTTAGGAACAGGAAGAGGCCAATAAACTCCTTGAGCCTGTTCCGCTATTCATGGCTGATCTGTAATCGTCCTTCACTCCTGATTCTGATTTTAAGGCTATGTTCCCTTGTCGTAGACTCCCCTGCCAGCCGAAAAAACTTCTTATCTGTCTACTCTTATCAATTCCTAAAATGCTAAAGAACTCAATCAAATCACCCCTAGATGTTCCCTTACTTTTCCTTCTCTTATTTGCTCTGGTTCATTCCCCATTAGGAGATCCAGTAGCGAATCCAGCCTTGTTGGACTTCTTACATATTGGGTTTGAAAGGAGTCCTGTATACATTGTAAATACTCCATTCCCTTATCCCCTTTACCTACCTCCTCTGGCCAGGGCTGTGTCCTGGTGCCAACTCTCTTTGGCATATTCTTCTCCATGCTGCTATTGTACACTTTTGGTGACTCAAACGGGGGTGCCCATCTGTATACCAGAACTGACGTCAAGCTGTTCAAACTTGGCATGACTGCGCGCCAAGACCAAAGTGTGTAAAGTCCTAGTCCATAAGTTTATGTTTGCTGATAGCTGACATCCCATAATGAAGTTCACTTTCAGTCGCTTGTAGATTGGTTCTCCTGGTCCTGCAAGGAGTTTGGACTGATGATCAGCATTAGAAAGACCAAAGTTATGGGCCAGGGCGCAGAGACTCCACCTTCCATCAACATCGACCGGCTCACTCTGGAGGTCATCGACAGCTTCACATACCTTGGATCAACAATCACCATCAACCTCTCCCTTGGTGCCGAAATCAGCAACAGGATTGCCAAGGCTGCAGCTGTCATGCCAAAGTTGAGAAGGCGAGTGTGAACCAACAGCAAACTAACTGAAAATACAAAGCACCACGTGTACCAGGCTTGTGTTCTCAGCACCCTCCTTTACTGTAGAGAAGCATGGACATTTTTTCTGAGCCAAGAAAAGCAGCTGAGCAGCTTCCTTCTCCACTGCCTCAGATGGATACAGTTGCCCTCTCCTCCTAAACCTGGGCTTTCCTCTGAACTGTGATGGTCTTCTGGATAAAACGATCCAGAAATTTCTCTGCCTCCTTCATTTTTTGGATTGTCTCTCTAGCTCACACTCCAACTCAAAGACTCTGAGCCAGAGTGAGTCAAGGCAGAGACTTTTCCTGCAGATCTGGCATTCTGGGACAGTCTTGCTGGGCACAAGTTCTCATATACTAAAGTTCTGACACAAAACCTGCCCTGCTATCTCTAGTCTTATTTATTTATTTGTTTATTGATACCCCGCGCATCAACACTAGCAGAGTTTCTTATCCACAGCTGTTACATAAGTTTCTAACTTCACTTGAAAGCTCTTCAAAACACAGGGGATGCAGAGACCAAGTGGGCCCACATCAGAGGCGCCATCTATGACTCAGCATTGACCACCTATGGCAAACGTGTGAAGCAGAATGCAGACTGATTTCAATCTCATTTTGAAGAGCTGGAACCGGTCATAGCAGCTAAGCGCATTGCACTGTTGAACTACAAAAAAGCCCCCAGCGAGTTAACATCCATAGCACTTAAAGCAGCCAGAAGCGCTGCACAAAGAACAGCCAGGTGCTGCGCAAATGACTACTGGCAACACCTATGCAGTCGTATTCAGCTGGCCTCCGACACCTGAAACATCAGAGGAATGTATGATGGCATTAAGAGAGCTTTTGGGCCAACCATCAGGAAGATCGCTCCCCTCAAGTCTACATTAGGGGACACAATCACTGACCAACGCAAGCAAATGGACCGCTGGGTGGAGCACTACCTAGAACTGTACTCCAGGGAGAATGTTGTCACTGAGACCGCCCTCAATGCAGCCCAGTCTCTGCCAGTCATGGATGAGCTGGACGAACAGCCAACAAAATCGGAACTCAGTGATGCCATTGATTCTCTAGCCAGCGGAAAAGCCCCTGGGAAGGACGGCATTACCCCTGAAATAATCAAGAGTGCCAAACCTGCTATACTTTCAGCACTCTACGAACTGCTTTGCCTGTGCTGGGATGAGGGAGCAGTACCACAGGACATGCACGATGCCAATATTATCACCCTCTATAAGAACAAGGGTGACCGCGGTGTCTGCAACGACTACCATGGAATCTCCCTGCTCAGCATAGTGGGGAAAGTCTTCGCTCGAGTTACTTTAAACAGGCTCCAGAAGCTGGCTGAGCGTGTCTACCCTGAGGCACAATGTGGCTTTCAAGCAGAGAGATCCACCATTGACATGCTGTTCTCCCTTCGCCAGCTACAGCAGAAATGCCGCGAACAACAGATGCCCCTCTACATTGCTTTCATTGATCTCACCAAAGCCTTTGACCTCGTCAGCAGACGTGGTCTCTTCAGACTACTAGCAAAGATCGGACGTCCACCAAAGCTACCAAGTATCATCACCTCATTCCATGACAATATGAAAGGCACAATTCAGCATAGCGGCACCTCATCAGACCCCTTTCCTATCCTAAGTGGCGTGAAACAGGGCTGTGTTCTCGCACCTACACTGTTTGGGATCTTCTTCTCCCTGCTGCTCTCACATGCGTTCAAGTCTTCAAAAGAAGGAATTTTCCTCCACACAAAATCAGATGGCAGGTTGTTCAACCTTGCCCGTCTAAGAGCGAAGACCAAAGTACGGAAAGTCCTCATCAGGGAACTCCTCTTTGCTGACGATGCTGCATTAACATCCCACACTGACGAGTATCTGCAAAGACTCATGGGCAGGATTGCGTCTGCCTGCAACAAATTTGGCCTAACCATCAGCCTCAAGAAAACGAACATCATGGGACAGGACGTCAGAAATGCTCCATCCAACAATATCGGCGACCACGCTCTGGAAGTGGTTCGAGTTCACCTACCTAGACTCAACTATCACCAGTAACCTGTCCCAAGAGAGTGTGGGAAAATGGCGCACTGACACGGAACACAAAATCCTGAGAGTATCAAGCCTGTGTCCTCAGTACCTTGCTCTACGGCAGTGAGGCCTGGACAACGTATGTCAGCCAAGAGCGACGTCTCAATTCATTCCATCTTCGCTGCCTACGGAGAATCCTTGGCATCAGGTGGCAGGACCTGACCAACGGAGAAGTCCTCAAGACGGCCAACATCCCCAGCATATACACCCTACTGAGCCAGCGGCGCTTGAGATGGCTTGGCCATGTGAGCCACATGGAAGATGGCAGGATCCCCAAGGACACATTGTACATCGAGCTCATCATTGGTATCAGACCCACCGGCCGTCCATGTCTCCGCTTTAAAGACGTCTGCAAACGCGACATGAAGTCCTGTGACATTGATCACAAGTTGTGGGAGTCAGTTGCCAGTGATCGCCAGAGTTGGCGGAGAGCCATAAAGGCGGGGCTAAAGTGGCGAGTGGAAGAGACTGAGCAGTTGGCTGGAAAAAAGACAGAAGCACAAGGAGAGAGCCAACTGTGTAACAGCCCCGACAACCAATTTTATCTACAGCACCTGTGAGAGAGTCTGTCACTCTGGAATTGGCCTTTATAGCCACTCCAGGTGCTGCTTCACAAACCACTGACCACCTCCAGGCGCTTACCCATTGTCTCTTGAGACAAGGAGGTCAAAGAAGAAGAAGAAGATTGATAGCCTCCTCTAATCTATTAGCTCATGGCTGTTGTACCTCAACTTCCTATCCTTTGATACCCTTATTTAACATAGATCTAGTGATCTGAGTATTGAAAGCTCCAATTGTCCTCCGGCATCCACAGCTTTTCAGGGGGCAGAATTCCAGATTTCTACTACCCTTGGTGTGGGAAAAGTGCTTCCTGATTTCCTTCCTAAATGGCATGGCTCTAATTTTAAGCTCATGTCCCTTTCTTTTTAATTCCCCCACCAAAGGAAAGAGTTGCTTGAGAGGGAGAGGGAGAAGGGAGGGGAGGGAATTGGGGCAGGAAGGGGAAAGGGAGAGGGGAGGAAGTGGGAGGCAGAAGATGAGGAAGGCAGGAAGACCATGACCCTCCAAGATATCTGTGTTCCTCTAATGCTGGCCTCTTGTGCATCCGTGATTTTAATTGCTCCACTATTGTTGGCTGCGGCTTCAATTGCCTAGGCCCCGGGCCCAAGTTCTGGAATACCCTCCCTACACCTTTCTGCCTCTCCACCTCGCTTTTGTTGTTTAAGACACTCTTTAAAACCAAGCTTTTGGTCACCTGACCTAATATCTCCCTTTGCGGCTCGGTGTCATACTTTGTTTTATAATGTTCCTGGAAAGTACATTTTGTTACGTTAAAGGAGTTATATAAATATAAGTTTAGTTTAGTTTAGAGATACAGCACCGAAACAGGCCCTTTGGCCCACCGAGTCTGTACCGACCATCAACCACCCATTTATACTAATCCTACACTAATTCCATATTCCTGCCACATCCCCACCTGTCCCTATATTTCCCTACCACCTACCTATACTTGGGGCAATTTATAATGGCCAATTAAGCTATCAACCTGCAAGTCTTTGGCATGTAGGAGGAAACCGGAGCGCCCGGAGGAAACCCACGCAGACACAGGGAGAACTTGCAAACTCCACACAGGCAGTACCCAGGTTGCTGGAGCTGTGCTAGCCACTGTGCCGCCCAGTTGTTGTACTGGAAGAAATAGTTCCTTCTATGATTTACATTTCCTGCTCTCTTATTTTTCAAACCTGTATTCTGGACCTTAGGCTATCGGGAAAATGAACTGTCCTATTAGCTGCACTACCCATTGGTGACTCTCCCACCCTTTGCTTGCAGCCTGCCTGTGCCCTGGGCTACCACAGGGGGAGCTCTTGTCAGTCTCCTGTCGCCATAGGTACGAGAATGCCCGCTCCCCCCGCGGAACTCTGGGTAATGTAGTCCGTTTAAGGGGGCGGGGAGAACTACACCTCCCAGCGTGCTTCGCGCGTCACCCCGCCGCCGCCGTCGTCATGGTGCGGGGTTTCGTGTTGCTGTCCCTGGGCCCGGGCGAGCTGAGCCGCCTGATTTACTCCCGGCTCTTCGCGGCCGAGCGGCTGCAGGACTCGGAGGATGGCGAAGGGGAAAGAGAAAGCTCCGCCGCGGCCGAACTCCGCCATCAACGGCAGAGGCTCGGGGGCAAGGAGCAGCTGGCGGCCGTGGCCAGGTAGTGGAGGGGAAGGGAAGATGAGGGAGGGAGATGGCAGGGCAGGAAGACCATGGCCGCAGCGCTGAAATGTGGAACATTGATTGGCCTTTTTGGGCTATACAGTCAAGCTGTAAAAAGGTGACCAGTTCTTGTTGGGTGTAAGAGTACACCTGTCAGCCATGGCGTGCTAGCACTCTGGCCTGAGGTTTTTTATTCATTCATAGGATATAGGTGTCACTGGCCAGGCCATCCCTAATTGCCCTTGAGAAGGTGGTGGTGAGCTGCCTTCTTGAACCGCTGCAGTCCATTTGGGGTAGGTATACGCACAGTACTGTTAGGAAGGGAGTTCCAGGATTTTGACCCAGCGACAGTTAGAAGTTTGTGAGTTCAAGACCCAATCCAGAAACTTGAACCACAAATCAAGGCTGGACTCCAGTGCAATACTGATGGTGCCATCTTTCAGATGAGATGTGAAACTGAGATAAAAACAGCAAGTGCTGGAAATATACCAGCAGATCTGGCAGCATCTGTGGAGAGAGAAGCAGAGTTAATGTTTCAGGTCAGTGACTTTTCACCAGAACTAGCAAAGGTTAGAAATGTGATAGGTTTTAAACAAGTTGGGGGGGGGGGGGGATGAAGAAAACAAAAGGGAAGTTGTGTGTGATAGGACAGAGGGTCAGAGAGATTAGTGAGGTCTTGGGTCAGAAGCAGAGAGTGTGCTAATGATGTGGTGAAAGAGTGCAGAGAGTGTGTTAATAGAATAATGAACAGTCCTAGCCAAAAGCACAAACATGAAGAAAACAGTAGGCAGGCACATGGTTAAAAAACTATGAAATAAAATAAAAAAGGGCCAGTCATGCTCTGAAAGTATTAAACTCAATGTTCAGTCAGCTATGCTGTAGCATGTCCAATCGGAAAATGAGGTCCTGTTCCTTGAGCTTAAGTTAATGTTCACTGCAGCAGGCCCAGGACAGAGATGTGGCCAGTGGGGGGTGTGTTGCAATGGCAAGCGACTGGAAGCTCGGGGTCCTGTTTTTGGACTGAGCGGAGGTGTTCCGCAAAGTGGTAGCCCAATCTGCGTTTGGTCTCCCCAGTGTAGAGGAGACAACATTGTGAGCAGTGAGTACAGTATACTAAATTGAAAGAAGTACGAGTAAATCACTGCTTCACCTGAAAGGAGTTTTTGGGGGCCTTGGATAGTGAGGAGGTAAAAGGGCAGGTGTTACACCTCCTGTGATTGCTTGGTAAGGGGATAAGGTGCCGGGGGTAATGGAGGAGTGGATCAAGGTGTCGCGGAGGGAGTGATCCCTTCGGAATGCTGCCTGGAGGGGAGGGGAAGATGTGTTTGGTGGTGGCATCATGCTGGAGATGGCGGAAATGGCAGAAGATGATCCTTTGGAGGTGTAGGCTGGTGGGGTGGTTCTGGGAGGGAGGGGAAGGGGTGAGGGCAGAAGTGCGGGAAATGGGTCGAACACGATTGAGGGCCCTGCCAACTACAGTTTGTGGTGGGGTGGGGGGTGGGGGGGAGAATCCTTGGTTGAGGAAAAAGGAACTCATAATATCAGAAGTGCTGTTGTGGAAGATTGCATCAGAGCAGATGCATTGGAGACAGAGACATTGGGAGAATGGAATCCTGACAGGAAACAAGGCATGAGGAAGTGTATTTGAGGTAGCTGTGGGAGTGCTTATAATGAATATTATTGGAACTGTGAAACTGAGGTCTCGTCTACCTTCTCAGGTGGATGTAAAAGATCCCATAGCATTATTCGAAGAAGAGCAAGGGAGTATTGGCCAATATTTATCCTTCAATTTCACAAAATAAAACAGATTATATGATCAGTTTCACATTGGTGTTTGTGGAAGCTTGTTCTGTGCAAAGTGGCTGCTGCGATTCCTACATTAGAACAGTGACTATATTCAATAATTACATCGTTGGCTGTAAAGTTCTTCGGGAGGTTCTGAGGTTGTGAAAGGCACTATATAAATGCAAGTCTTTTTTTATCTATAAATGATGGTGCTACAAAAACACAATCGGGACAACATAACAGAATTAGTGAGAGTTGTGTTTGCTTTTCCAGGCAAGTGAAGTCCTCTTGCATTCTGGCCCGACAGGCTGCAGACAAACCCCTGCCTGACTTTGGGTCTATGATAACCGAGGAAGTTGCTGGCCCACAGGACTCTGATCTGGGCGTATTCCGCCTCCCCGCCGGCGATATTTTCACAGAGGAAACGACAGTGGTGTGGATGGCCGTCCTTTCCCTGGGCTTTGCCCTGATCTGTGACCCCTACGAGAACCTAATGTTGGCGGAAAACACCCTGAGATTGATGGTGAAGTACCTCACAGAGCATTTGAAACTGCTGATTCAAGGCAACGATGTTGTACTGAAGACGGATAGGATTGAAGTGATCCTGAATACGTTTTTGCCACATGGGCAACTGATGTTTATCAATTGTTGCTTTATTCAGAGCCTGGAGAAAGAACTGAATGCTTCAGTCTTCAAGTGATGCCAGCTGCTGTTGTCTGTCCAATGCTTTCACTTTCCTGCAAGCCATTTTTCTCTCTCCAATTTGCTATCCCATCCTACTGAACGTTTTGGCCTTTGCTAGCATGTAGGCCATACAAATGGTTGTTCTTTCAGTCGGGCAGTATTGAGCTGAGGTGGTTGGTGGGATGGGGTGGGGAAGTGCATCAGATCCAAGCTAGATCGACACCCCTGTGTTTTTTAATCACGATCAGTGTAGTGATTGGGAACCTCAAACAGCAAAAAAAAAATTCTTTCTGCAAACAAATTTGTGTGGTCCAAACTGTACCGTGACTACGCACAACTGACTCGGTATTGGTGGGACTGTGCTGAGAAGTTTAGATGCAAGGGTGGCTCATGCTTTTTTGCCTTTTGTAGGCTGGGCAGTCAGCATCTGTGAAGCCCTAATGGCCAGGTACAAAGTTTAAATCCGTGTTCCTATTCATTTTTCACATGTCAAGCAGCATATACTAACAGCTTTCAGGTCTAAGGTTTTCCCCAAAGTGAGGAACATCCATTTCTAAACAGTAACTCCATTAAAAATAAGGCAGGACAAACCTTTGACCTAAACAAGAACAGATAGGGCTGAGATGCCTTAGGATTTATTTGTCAAATTGCCAGGACTTGCAAACTGGGTTGTATTGGATTTGAGACTCATAGTAAGAACATCCCAGGCTTTTAAGGCGAGACCAGGTGCTTCCTTTACCCAGTTGCTCAATACTGGACAAAAGAGGGGTGTTTATAATCGGAGTATTATGGTAATCAACTGCTGAGGCCTTGGAACAGTGAAGGACAAAGTTTCCTGACCTTGGGGGAGGAGCAGTTGGGAGGGAAGGTAATACTGGAAGCAGTGTGATCTCTTGTGCCTATTTCATGGTCAGCACAAAGCAGCCTCGGAGCTCTGAGAGCTAATTAGCCGGTGGGTGTGCTCTGTCCGGATTGGTAACAGGTAAAAGTGTTAGAAACATGTGTCTTCAATTGTGTAAAGTCGTGACAATCAATGTAATAAAAACATGGAAAGCTTTACAAATTATTTAACTGGTGATGGAGGTTTTTTTTTACCAATGAAGATTGAAGCTTCAAATGGTTAAAGAGCAAACACTGCACAATATTGGGGAGTAAAGATATATGGTTATGATGCTGTGGTCTGATACTGTGTATATAATCACATGTCCAGTTCCATAATTATTATATCATCAAGCAGCTTACTATTACTGACTCTCCTGAATCTGTCTTCAGCTGCTTCACAGCCTTTACTGCAGTTTTTGATTGAAGCCATGATGGATTGTATCTCTTTAAAGCTCATCCCCTGCTCCAAAAAAGGTAATTTGATTCCTGTTTGCAACTACGAATGGTTTTAAAACTCACGGTGGACCCCAAATACTGACTTCAAGGACCTCCCGTTCTCAGCACCCCACCAGAAGGTCCATTAACACATTGGAACACCAAGAATACCCCTGGAAAAAGCCTTGCTTTTTCCTTTTTTTTTGCTGTGTCAATAGGCCTAGAGGTTTAAATTGGGAACCAGTGACAGAAACTTGGCTTGTATCCTATTGAGAAACTTGAGCTCACCCAAAACGCTGCTGCCCGTGTCCTAGCTCATGTCAAATCCTGTTCACCCATCATCCCTGTGCTCGCTGACCTACACTGGCTCCCGATTAAACAGCACCTAAATTTTAAAATCTGATCCTTATTTTTAAATCCCTCCATGGCCTGTCCATTCCTATCTCTAATCTCTTACAGCCCTACAACCTCCCAGATATTTGCGCTCATTTAATTCTGGTGTCTTGAGCACTCCTGATATTAATTGCTCCATTATTGGTAGTTGTGCCATCAGCTGCCAATGCCCTAAGCTCTCCTTAAACCTGTCCACCTCTCTTCCTATTACTGTTTTAAGTTAAGGGGCAAATGAGTTTCTTCCAGTCCCAAGCAGGGATATATAAACTCTTCGAGAGCAGCTGTAGCTAGTTAATTAGGTAGCTAGCTTAAACTGGTTTCTGAGCTCTGCCAGGACTCATTGTTTCTCAGAGAGTATAAATACAGGGTCTATGAGTGCTGAGTGAGTGCACAGTGTGTGAAGCCATGAGTTTGGTGAGTGAGTGAGATTGGTGAAGAGGGGAACTGTGAATTTATTAAGAGAAATAAATTCAGTTAACACAATAAAGATGGCAGAACAGATGATGTGTCACAGCTGAAGCATGTGGGAGCTCCTGGATGCCACTGCAATCCATGGCAACCAAATCTGTAGTCAATGTCTGCGGCTTGAGGAGCTTCGGCATAGAGTTAATGAGATGGAGGTCAAGCTGCAAACATTGCAATGCATCAGGGACGGGGAAAGTTACCGGGACGCTTTGTTCCAGAAGGCACTCACACCCCTTAGGATAGGGTCATCTGATTTGGTCAGTGGTCAGCAATAGGAAAATGTGACTATGAGGCAGGCAGGTAAGGAGATCGAGAAAATGGGAGTGGAGAAGCCCTTGTAATTGAGCAACAAGTTTGAAGTTCTTGCACATTGTATGGAAAAGAGTCAGGGCTGTAATGTGGATGAGCAGAATGACCATGGTACAGGAAACCATTCAAGTGGGGCAGTTAAAAGGAATGTAGTGGTAGAAAGGAATGGTATAGTTAGGGGTATAAACACTGTTCTCTGCAGCCGAGAGCAGGAATCCAGAAGACTCTGTTGCCTATCTGGAATCAGGTTTAGGGATATCTGCTCAGGACTGGACAGGAACTTGCAATGGGAGGGGGAGGATCCAGTTGTTGTGGTCCATGTAGGTACCAATGACATAGGTAAGATTAGGATAGAGGTTCTGCATAGGGAATTTGAGGAGCTAGACACTAAAAAGGCAGAACCTCAAAGGTGGTAATCTCTGGACTATTACCTGAGCCACATGCAAATTGGCATAGGGTAAATAAGATTAGAGTGATGAATGCGTGGCTCAAAGACTGGTGTGGGAGAAGTGGATTCTGATTTGTGGGACACTGGCACCAAAACTTTGGAAAGTGGGAGTTGTACTGTTGGGACGGACTTCACCTGAACCATGCTGGGACCAGTATTCTAGCGAGTCGCATAACTGGGGATGTAGAGGGGGCTTTAAACTAAATGGGGGGGGGGGGGGGGGGCAGATTGAGTGAATTAAAGAGAAATGACAAAGCAATTGATCAAGGTAGCAATAAAGGTAATGATAGAGTATGGCAGGAAGGGACAGTGATTGTAAACTTATGAATGTCAGCAGATAGGGCCAAAGGCTACAAAAACAGTAAAAAAAAACTGAATTAAGGACTTTGTATTTGAATGCCTGCAGCATTTGCAATCAAACAGATGATTGTCAGCTCAAATAGAAATTCATATGTATGACCTGATAACCATTACAGAAATGTGGCTACAAGGAAATCAAAGCTGGGACCTGAATATCCAAGGGTACGTGACATTCAGGAAGGACAGGACGCTGGGAAAAGGTGGTGGGGTAGCTCTGTTCATTAAAGAGCGCGTTAGTGCTGTAGTGAGAGATGACCTTAGTTCTAAAGATCAAGATGCAGAATCAGTTTGGCTGGAACTAAGAACCAGCAAGGGGCAGAAAACATTGGAGGCAATTGTTTATAGGCCACCAAACAGCAGTGGTAATGTAAATCACAGTAGAAATCAGAAGTGTGTGTAACAAAGGTAGTATAGTAATCATGGAGGATTTCAATTTTTATTTTATTTAGAGATACAGCACTGAAACAGGCCCTTCGGCCCACTGTAGTCTGTGCCGGCCATCAACCACCCATTTATACTAATCCTACACTAATCCCATATCCCTACCACATCCCCTCAATTCCCCTACCACCTACCTATACTAGGGGCAATTTATAATGGCCAATTTACTTATCAACCTGCAAGTCTTTGGCTGTGGGAGGAAACCGGAGCACCCGGAGGAAACCCACGCGGTCGCAGGGAGAACTTGGAAACTCCACACAGGCATTACCCAGAATTGAACCCAGGTCGCTGGAGCTGTAAGGCTGCGGTGCTAACCACTGCGCCGCCCTCTACATCTCAACTGGGTAAACCTAGTTAGTACTAATGTTGTAGAGGATGAGTTCTTGGAATGTAAGCAAGGTGGTTTTCTAGAGCAGTACAGTGAGGAATCAACTAGGGAACAGGCTATTTCAGATCTAGTATTGTGCAATAAAAAAGGGCTAATTAATAATCTTGTAAAGAAGCCTTTAGGAATGAGCGACCATAATAGAATTTTACATTAAGTTTGAAAGTGATGTAGTTCAATCAGAAACTAGGGTCTTAAATCTAAGCGAAGGAAACTATGAAGGTATGAAGGGCAAATTGGTTATGGTGGATTGGGAAACTATGTTAAAAGGTATGACGGTAGACAGGCAATGACTAACATTTAAAGAACTAATACATAGTTTACAACAAATATACATTCCTTGAATGCACAAAAACTCAGCAAGGAAAGTGTTCCAACCATGGCTAACAAAAGAAATCAAAGATTATATTAGATCAAAGGAAGGGGCGTATAAAGTTGCCAACAAAAAAGGTAAGCCTGAGGTCTGGCATTTGGGCTCTGGTCGGGTCGAGTCGGATCGGACACAGTGCTGCCTTTTGCTCAGGGTGGGGGAATGGGAAGTAAGCTGATCAACCAGAAGCCTTCAATCAAACAGTGCTGCAGATCTGCTGTTGGTGATGAGATCAAGCTCCGATTTCGAACTCCATCTGCACGATTCTGCTGGAATAGAGGATCCAAGATACAGCACAACCTCTTTAATATAATTAACTTCATTCCGGTCAGGTCGGGCGCGGGCGCGGGCAAAAAATCAAAGGACTTAAGCCCGGGTTGGGTTCGGGTTGGACGTGGTCGGGTCGGGCCGAGGTCGGGTTTCAATTGCATACCTGAGCAGGCCTTTAATCAATGGTAACTAGGGATGGGCAACAAATGCTGGCCTTGCCAGCGAAGCTCACATCCCATGAAAGAATAAAAGAAATCTAGCCTTACTACGCCAGTCTCTTTGCAGGTTTTTGGAGTGAAGGGTTAATGCAATGCCATGTAGTTACGTAGTAACATAGATTATATTTTAAGTAAGCAAAGTTGAATTTTTTGTGTTGCTTTTTAAGGGGGCAGAGTATTGCTGTAGTTCTGTGCAACATGGCCATCTGCTGGCAGAGGTACAGTACAGCAACTAAACTGCTAAAAGAATTGAGGTAAAAACAAGAAATGCTGAAAACACTCAGCAGGTCTGGCAGCATCTGTGGAGAGAGAAGCAGAGTTAACGTTTCAGGTCAGTGACCCTTCTTCAGAGCTCGGGGTTCTGAAGGAGGGTCACTGACCTGAAACGTTAACTCTGCTTCTCTCTCCACAGATGCTGCCAGACCTGCTGAGTGTTTCCAGCATTTCTTGTTTTTATTTCAGATTTCCAGCATCCGCAGTATTTTGCTTTTAAAAGAATTGAGGTAATTGGGACGAAGACTGCAATATTTCACTGAGTGTTTCAGACAAACTAGTAAACGATAAAAGCAAAGACTGAACATTAAAAAAAGAGGAAATAACAAAAGCACAGCTGTAGGAGTGAAAAGCTCCCAGGGAGTGAAGTGGAAACAGTGAGCACAGTACTTCCATATTGGGAATTTGACTAGTCCCATTTCAAGAGACAAGAAACTTCAGTGCAGTGCTGAGGGAGTGCTATGCTGTTAGAGGTTTCGTTTTGTGGATGAGATGTTGAACTGAGACCGGTGGGCCCTCTTTGGTGCTGTTCCGCAGAAGAGCAGGGCAGTTTTCCCTGGTGTTCTGGCCAATACTTATCCCTCATCCAACACGGATGACATGGTCCTTATCATGTTGCTGTTTGTGGGAGCTTGCTGTGCGCATATTGGCTGCTGCATTTTCTACATTATGACAATGACAGCACTTCAAAAATATTTAATTGGCTGTGAATCAATTTGTGATGTCCTGAGGCAGTGAAAGGTGCTATATAAATGCAAGTAATTTTTTTTTTTAAGAGTGGGAATTTAGGAGTGAATGATGGGTATGTAGTTAGGGAAAATATGAATTTTATTCCCTCTCAAACTGAACTTTATATTTGTGCGATTTTAGGGAATTAACAGTAATAGATCACTGATGTGGTGATTATTAGTCTATTGTGTTGGGCTGAATAAGCAGCTGATTCTGGTTTGTGACTTAATTTGGTAAGAGTATGAAAAAGAGGCAGTAGCAGGAGCAGCACCAGGCATACCTCAAAGTGAAGTGCCAACCTGGTGAAGCTACAACCCAAGACTACTTGCATGCCAAATAGCGTACACAGCATGCAATAGACAGAGCTAAGTGATCCCATAACCAATGGATTGGATCTAAGCTTTGCAGTCCTACCACATCCAGTTATGAATCGTCGTGAACAATTAAACAACTAATTGGAGGGGGTGGCTCCACAAATATCCCCATCCTCAATGATGGGGGAGCCCAGCACATCAGTGCAAAAGATAAGGCTGAAGCATTTGCAACAATCTCCAGCCAGAAGTGCCGAGTTGATGATCCATTACGGCCTCCTCCTGAAGGCCCAGCATCACTGATGCCAGTCTTCAGACAATTCGATTCACTCTGCGTGATAAATGGAATTGACTGAAGGCACTGGATACTGCAAGGGTTATGAGCCCTGACAACATTCTGACAATAGTACTGAAGACCTGTGCTCCAGAACTTGCCACACCCTAGCCAAGCTGTTCCACTACAGCTACAACACTGGCATCTACCTGGCAATGTGTACACAAAAAACAGGACAAGTCCAACCCGGCCAATTACCGCCCCATCAGTCTATTCTCGATCATCAGTAAAGTGATGGAAGTTGTCATCGACAGTGCTATCAAGCGATACTTGCTTAGCAGCAACCTACTCACTGACGCTCAGTTTGGGTTCCACCAAGGCCATTCAGCTCCAGACCTCATTACAGCCTTGGTTCAAACATGAACCAAAGAGCTGAACTCAAGGTGAGAGTGACTGCCCTTGACATCAAGGCAGCATTTGACCGAGTATGGCATCAAGAAGCCCTAGCAAAACTGGAGTCAATGGGAATCGGATAAAACTCACCACTGGTTGGAGTCATACCTAGCGCAAAGGTTGTGGTTGTTGGAGGTCAATAATCTTCGCTCCAGGATATCACTGCAGGAGTTCCTCAGGGTAGTGTCCCAGGCCCAACCATCTTCAGCTGCTTCATCAAGGACCTTCCTTCAATTATATGGTTAGAAGTGGGGATGTTCGCTGATGATTGCACAAGGTTCAGCACCATTGATGACTCCACAGATACTGAAGCAGTCCATGTAGAAATGCAGCAAGACCATCTCCAACAAGAGAGAATCTAACCATCTCCCCTTGACATTCAGTGGCATTACCATTGCTGAATCCTCCACTATCAACATCCTAGGGGTTACCATTAACCAGAAATTGAACTGGAGTATCCATATAAATACCACGGCTACAAGAGCAGGTCAGGGGCTGGCAATCCTGCGGCGAGTAACTCACTTCCTGACTCCCCTAAGCCTGTCCACCATCTACAAGGCACAAGTCAGGAGTGTGATGGAATACTCTCCACTTGCCTGGATGGGTGCAGCTCCAACAACACTCAAGAAGCTCGACGCCATCCAGGACAAAGCTGCCTGCTTGATTGGCACCACATCCACAAACATTCACTCCCTCCATCACCGACGCACAGTGGCAGCAGTGTGTACCATCTACAAGATGCACTGCAGCAATGCACCAAGGCTCCTCAGACAGCACCTTCCAAACCCGTGACCTCTACCAACTAGAAGGACAAGGACAGCAGATGCATGGGAATACCATCACTTGCAAGTTCCCCTCCAAGCCATACACCATCCTGACTTGGAACTATATTGCCGTTCCTTCACTGTCACTGGGTCAAAATCCTGGAACTCCCTTCCTAACAGCACTGTGGGTGTGCCTACACCACATGGACATCAACCATTCAAAAAGGCAGCTCACCACCACCTGCAAAGGGTAATTCGGGATAGCCAATAAATGCTGGCCTTGCCAGCGACATCCACATCCTATGAATGAATTAAAAAAAACATTGAGAGGGCACCAGTTCAAGTGGAGTGAGTTGGGAACGGTGAGAACTGTGCTTCTATAATGAGAATTTGATTAGAATGGTAATTTCGGAACAAAATAGAGGGAGAAACAGAATAGTTTAATTGAAATTGAAGTAGATAATGTCAATATCTACAATTTAATGTTTGTATGAATGACAGCGCAGGAGGGCACTTTAATGAACGGTTACTGCAAGACGTAGAGGTTTTCATAGAGGTTTACTCGGACAAACAGATCTGCGGGAGCCGATTCCAACAGAGTGGGGAGGGGTAGTGTCGTGGTTGTTGCGGCATTTCTTTATTTGATGAAGTAACAGAAGACTGAAGGGAATGCAGTGGATGTTGTCTGTATGGATTTTAGGAAGGTCTTTGACAAAGTAGTACATAAAAGGTTGGTTAGCAAAATTGATGCTCATGGAATAGAAGGGTCACTGACAGCTTGGATAAACAATTGGCTTAATGACAGTCATAGGGTCATAGAGTTATACAGCACAGAAACAGGACCTTCGGCCCATCGTATCTGTGCCGGCCATCAAGCACTTATCTATTCCAATCCCATTTTCCAGTCATAGTAAATGGTTATTTATCAGACTTGTGGATGTAGACATTGATGTTCCCCTAGTTTCAGGATCACTGCTTTTATGATACATATAAATGACCTGGATATTGGAATACAGAGTAAAATTTCAAAATTTGACGATGATACCAAACTAGGAGTTGTGGCAGACAGTCAGGATGATACCAATGGACTGCAACAGGACATAGATAGGCTGGCAGAATGGGCAGACAAGTGGCAGATAGAATTTAATACAGAGAAGTGTGAGATGATGCATTTTGGCATAAATATAGTTTTAATGGTACAGTTCTGAAGAGTGTACAGGGACAGAGGGACCTGGGGGTTCATGTGCATAGATCATTAAAGGTGACAGGACATATTGAGAGATTGGTTAGCGAAGCAAGTGAGATTTTGGGCTTCATAAATAGAGGTGTTGAGTACAAAAGCAGAGAGGTTATGCTTATAAATCTCTGGTTAGGCCACAGCTGGAGTAGTCCGTCCAGTTCTGGACACTACATTTTACGAAGGATGCGAGGGTCCTTGACAGGATGCAGAGGAGATTTACCAGAATGGTTCCAGGGATGAGGGATTTTAGCTAGCAGGTTAGGTTGGAGAAGCTGGAGTTGTTCTCCTCGGAGCAAAGGAGTTTGAGGGGAGATTTGATATGTGTTTAAGATTCTGACAGATTTAGATAGGGTAGATGAAGAAAAGCTGTTCCCATTAGCTGATGGTACAAGGACTTGGGGACACAGATTTAAGGTTTTGGGTAAGAGACGCAGGAGGGATGTGAGGGGGAGCTTTTTTTACACAAGGTAATGGCCTGGAACTGACTGCCTATGAGGGTGGTGGAAATGGAGATGATGAATGATTTTAAAAAGGAAATTTGATGGGCACTTGAGGGAAATAAACTTACAGGGCTGCGGGGACGAGCTGGGGAATGGGACTGAATGGAATTCTCTGCCATAGACTCAATGGGCCGAATGGCCTCTTTTTTTTTTTCTGCCGTTCTGACTCTATGACTTATTAATAAGGCAGAGGCTTGGATTAATAATTGTGAGTTAAATTCCACAGTGGCAGTTTGAGAATTTGAATTCCGTTTAATTTGGAAATTAAAAAGCTGGTATCAGTAAAAGTGAGCACAAAACTGATGGATTGTTTGAAAACCTAACTGGTTCAGTGATCTCCCTTAGGAAAGGAAACCTGCCGACCTTACCCATATGTGACAGCTGAGCTCCCTCTAGAATGGCCTAGCAAGTCACTCAGCTGTACCAAACCAATATGGAGACTAACAAGAATAGAACTGCACAGATCACCACGCAAACTGTTGCAGTTCAAGGAAAAGGCCCATCACTACCTTCTCAAGGGCATCTAGGATGGGCAATAAATGCCAGCCTTGCCAGCAACACTCACCTCCCGAGCATGACGAAAAAAATTACGTGAGCCTAAGACCTCACTATGTGAGGAAGGTTTTGGAGACAGTCTTTTTAAAAATTAATTCATGGGTGTGGGCGTCGCTGGCTAGGATCCCTAACTGCCCTTGAGAAGGTGGTCGTGAGCTGCCTTCTTGAACTGCTGCAGTTCTTGGGGTGTAGGTACACCCCACAGTGCTGTTAGGAAAGGAGTGCCAGGATTTTGACCCAGTGACAGTGAAGGAACAGCGATATAGTTCCAAGTCAGGATGGTGTGACATTGCAGGGAGGGAGAGCAAAGAAATACTTGCATTTATATAGCACTTTTCATGATGGTCGGATGTCTTAAGGCGCTTTACAGCCACTGAAGTAATTATAAAGTGTAGCCACTGCTGTAAGGAACATGGCAGCCAACTCACGCACCGCAAACTCCCACAAACAGCAATGTGATAATGACCAGATAAACTGTTTTGTGACATTTATTGAGGTGTAAATATTGGCCAGGACACCAGGGAGAACTCCCCTGCTCTTCTAAGTAGTGCCATGAGATCTTTTTCATCCACCTGAGCAGGTAGATGGGGCCTTGGTTTAATGTCTCATCTGAAAGAGGCACCTCTGTCAGTGTAGCACTTCCTCAGTACGGCAATGTCACAGGCCAAGAAAGTGAGGAGTGGTGGGTTCAAGCAGGAATAGCCAAAGTGAAATACTCTATAATGCCTTTAAAGCACTTTTTTTATTCGTTAGGAGGATGTGGGCATCGCTGGCTAGGCTAGCATTTATTGCCCATTCCTAGTTGCCCTTGGGATGGTGGTGGTGAGCCAGTTACTTGAACCCCTGCAGTTTATGTGGTGTAGATACACCCACAGTGCTGTTAGGAAGGGAGTTCTAGGATTTTGACCCAGCAACAGTGAAGGAATGGTGAGATAGTTCCAAGTCAGGATGATGTGTGACTTGGAGGGGAACCTGCAGGTGGTGGTGTTCCCATGTGTCTGCTGCCAGAGGTCACGGGTTTGGAACGTGCTGTCTAAGCAGCCTTGGTGCATTGCTGCAGTGCATCTTGTATATGGTACACACTGCTGCCACTGGGCATCGGAGGTGGAGGGAGTGAACGTTGAAGGTGCTGGATGGGATGCCAATCAAGCGGGCTGCTTTGTCCTGGATGTTGTTGAGCTTCTTGAGTGTTGTTGGAGCTGCACCCATCCAGGCAAGTGGAGAGTATTACATCATACTTCTAACCTATGCTTTGTAGATGGTGGACAGGCACTGGAGAATTAGGACGTGAGTTAATTACCACAGCACACCTAGCCTCTGATCTTCTATTTATATGGCTGCTCCAGTTAAGTTTCTTCCTTTTTATAGCCCAGAAGGAGGCCATTCAGCATATCAAGCCCTTGCTGCCTCTCCGTGGAGCAATCCAGTCAGTCCCATTTACTCGCTTTGTCCCCGTAGCCCTTCAAGTTTATTTCCCTCAAACGCCCATCCAATTTCCTTCATCATCATTCATTGTCTCTGCTTCCTTTGTCGGCAGTGTGTCCCTGGTCACTACCATTCGCTACATAAAAAAGTTCTCCCTCCATTCACCCCCCCCGCCCCCCTCAACCCCCCCCCTGCTCCCCACCGCCCGTGTCTCTTACCCAGAACCTTAAATCTGTGTCCCCTAGTCCTGGCACCATCCGCTAATGGGAATAGCTTTTCTTTGTCTACCCTATTTAATCTGTCATAATCTTGTATACCTCAAATGTCTCATCTTTGCTCCAAGGAGAACAACCCCAACTTCTCCAACTTAACCATGTAGCTAAAATCCCTCATCCCTGGAACCATTCTGGTAAATCTCCTCTGCACCCTCTCGAGGACCCTGACATCCTTCCTAAAGCATGGTTACTAAAACTGGACGCAGTACTTCAGTTGTGGCCTAACCAGGATGTAATAAAGTTTCAGCATAACTACCCTGCTTTTGCACTCAATACCTCTATTTTTTGTGGATAGGACACAAGTGGGCAATTTTTCACATTGTCTGGTAGATGCCAATGTTGTAACTGTATTGGAACAGCTTGGCTAAGGGCATGGCTAGTTTTGGAGCACAAGTCTTTAGTACTGCAGCCGGATGTTGGCAGCACCCATAGCCTTTGCAGTATCCAGTGCCTTCAGCCATTTCATGAAGTCAAGTGGAATGAATCAAATTGTCTGAAAGCTGATATCTGTGATGCTGGGACCTCAGGAGGAGGCTGAGATAGATCATTCACTCGGCACTTCTGGCTGAAGATGCATGCAAATGCTTCTGCCTTGTCTTTTGTACTGATTTGCTGGGCTCCTCCATTGTTGAGGATGGGGATATTTGTGGAGCCTCCTCCTCCTGTAAGTTGTTTAATTGTTCACCATCATGCACGACTGGAAGTGGCAGGACTGCAGAGCTTAGATCTATCAGTTGGTTGTGGGATCACTTAGCCCTGCCTGTTGCATGCTGCTTAGGCAGTTTGGCATGCAAGTAGTCCAGTGTTGTAGCTTCACCAGGCTGACACCTCATTTTGAGGAATGCCTGGTGTTGCTCCTGGCATGCCCTCCTGCACTCTTCATTGAATGAGCAAGGCATAGAGGGATATGGAATTAATGCAGATAGGTGGGATTAGTATAGATAGGCATTATGGTTGGCATGGATGCGGTGGGCCGAAGGGCCTGTTTCTATGCTGTACGACTCTATGAACCAGGGTTGGTCCCCCAGCTTGATGGTAATGGTAGAGTGGAGGATATGCCGGGCCATGAGATAACAGGTTGTGTTCGAATACAATTCTGCTGCTGCTGATGGCCCACAGCGCCTCATGGATGCCCAGATTTTTTTTTTATTCATTCATGGGATGTGGGTGACACTGGCCAGGCCAGCATTTATTGCCCATCCCTAATTGCCCTTGAGAAGGTGGTGGTGAGCTGCCTTCTTGAACCGCTGTAGTCCATTTGGGGTAGGTATACCCACAGTGAAGGAACGGCGATCTGGATTTGCCGTTATCGTTTCCGGTGCCTAGGTCGATGCTGGGTGGTCCGTCCGGTTTCATTCCTTTTTATTGACTTCGTAGCGGTTAGGTACAACTGAGTGGCTTGCTAGGCCATTTCAGAGGGCATGTAAGGGTTAACCACATTGCTGTGGGTCTGGAGTCATATGTAGGCCAGACCAAGTCAGGACAGCAGATTTCCTTCCCTAAAGGACATTAGTGAACCAGATGGGTTTTTTACAACAATCGACAATGGTTTCATGGCCATCATTAGACTCGCTTTTAATTCCAGATTTTTTATTCATTAAATTCAAATTCCACCTTCTGCTGTGGTGGGATTCAAACCCATGTCCCCAGAGAAATACCCTGGGTCTCTGGGTTACTAGTCCAGTGATAATACCACTACGCTACCGCCTCCCTGCTTGATCTGTCCTGAGTCTATCCCATTTAGCATAGCTGTTGTGCCACACAACATGATGGTGGTTATCCTCAGTGTGAAGACGGGACTGCGTCTCCAGAAGGGCTGTGCGGTGGTCACTCCTACCAATATTGTCATGGGCAGATGATCTCTGACAGGTAGATTGGTGAGGATGAGGTCAAGTAGCTTTTTCTCTCTTCTTGGTTCACCACCTGCTGCAGGCCGAGTCTGGCAGATATGTCCCTCAGGACTCGGCCTGCTTGATCAGTAGTGGTGCGACTGAGCCATTCTTGGTAATGGACTTTGAAGTTCGCCCACTCAGAGTGCATTCTGTGCTCTTGCTACCTTCAGTGCTTCTTCTAAGTGGTGTCAGCATGGAGAAGCACTGATTCATCAGCTGAGGGAGGGGGGAGTGTGCAGTCGGGGAAAATCAGCAGGAAGTTTCCTTGCTGGTGTTTGACGTGATACCATGACCGAGGGCCCAGAGTCAATGTTGAGGACTCCCAAGGCTACTCGCTCCTGACTGTATACCACTGTGCCGCTGCCACATCTGGTGGATCTGTCCTGCTGGTGGGACAGGACATACCCAGGGATGGTGATGGAGTGTGGGACATTGTAAAGTATGATTCGGTGAGTATGACTATGTCAGGCTGTTGCTTGACTAGTCTGTGGGACAGCTCTCCCAGTCTTGGCACAAGTTCTCAGATGTAAGCAAGGAGGACTTTGCAGGGTTGATAGGACTGGGCGTGCTTTTGTTATTTCCAGTGCCCAGATCAGTGCATGGTGGTCTGTCCAGTTTTATTCTTACTTGACTTTTCTGTAGTGGCTTGATACAACTGAGTGGCTTGCTAGGCCATTTCAGAGGGCAGTTAAGAGTCAACCATATTGCTATGCGTCTGGAGTCACGCTTAGGTCCTGCCAGGTAAGGAGGGCAGATTCCCTCCCCTTAAGGAACCACATGGTGAACCAGATGGGCTTTGACCACAATCCTGAAGTTCCTTGATCATTATTGCATTCTCTGGAGAGGATCAGGAGAGGAGCACCATCAGGTAGCTCAGTGATAGGTTAGCAACACAGTAGTATTAGAAGACTTGCTAGAGTGTGGACACTGTCTCTCATTCAGACCAAACGTTTTGTTGCCTGTTCAGTGCAGTTACCCCCAGTTCTGCAATTCTTAGTATTTGTAATTCCTCATCCCAGGCAGCGTCATTGTGAGTCTGCACTGTATCCTCTGTTGCCTCAGTATTATTCTTTTCATCCAAAGCCACACCAGATTCACAACAGTAGGCTCAATGAGACTTTAGATCTGATGGGTCTCTGCTGTGTAACTGATAATATCACATAGTTGATAGGGACCTGCTACATTCACACCCACAGCTTCAAATCCCTTCAGATCCTTGTTTCACCCTATTTGTGTAACCTCCTCAAGTCTCTTATCCCCTCTCATCCTCTGACTTTGGCTATCTCTGCGACTCTCCCCTTACCCAAGCATGTGTGCCAGAGCCTTAGCTGCTTGAGCTGTGATCTCTGGAGCTCCATAGATAGGAATTGAACAAAGAACAAAGAACAGTACAGCACAGGAACAGGCCATTCGGCCCTCTAAGCCTGTGCCGATCTTGATGCCTGCCTAAACTAAAACCTTCTGCACTTCCGGGGCCCATATCCCTCTATTCCCTTCCTATTCATGTATTTGTCAAGATGTCTCTTAAATGTCGCTATCGTATCTGCTTCCACCACCTCCCCTGGCAGCAAGTTCCAGGCACTCACCACCCTCTGTTTAGTTTAGTTTAGAGATACAGCACTGAAACAGGCCCTTCGGCCCACCGAGTCTGTGCCGACCATCAACCACCCATCTATACTAATCCTACACTAATCCCATATTCCTACCACATCCCCACCTGTCCCTATATTTCCCTACCACCTACCTACACTAGGGGCAATTTATAATGGCCAATTAACCTAGCAACCTGCAAGTCTTTGGCATGTGGGAGGAAACCGGAGCACCCGGAGGAAACCCACGCAGACACAGGGAGAACTTGCAAACTCCACACAGGCAGTACCCAGAATTGAACCCGGGTCGCTGGAGCTGTGAGGCTGCGGTGCTAACCACTGCGCCACTGTGCCGCCCAAAAAACGTGTAAAAAACTTGCCTCGCACATCCCCTCTAAACTTTGCCCCTCGCACCTTAAACCTATGTCCTCTAGTAACTGACTCTTCCACCCTGGGAAAAAGCTTCTGACTGTCCACTCTGTCCATGCCGCTCATAACTTTGTAAACCTCTATCATGTCGCCCCTCTACCTCCGTCGTTCCAGTGAAAACAATCAGAGTTTTTCCAACCTCTCCTCATAGCTAATGCCCTCCAGACCAGGCAACATCCTGGTAAACCTCCTCTGCACCCTCTCCAAAGCCTCTACAACCTCCTGGTAGTGTGGCGACCAGAATGGCACACAATATTCTAAGTGTGGCCTATCTAAGGTTCTGTACAGCTGCAACATGACTTGCCAATTTTTATACTCTATGCCCCGACCAATGAAGGCAAGCATGCCATATGCCTTCTTGACTACCTTATCCACCTGCATTGCCACTTTCAGTGACCTGTGGACCTGTACGCCCAGATCTCTCTGTCTGTCAATACTCCTAAGGGTTCTGCCATTTACTGTATACCTCCCACCTGCAATAGACCTTCCAAAATGCATGACCTCACATTTGTCCGGATTAAACTCCATCTGCCATTTCTCCGCCCAAGTCTCCAACCGATCTATATCCTGCTGTATCCTCTGACAATCCTCAACATTATCCGCAACTCCACCAACCTTTGTGTCGTCCGCAAACTTACTAATCAGACCAGCTACATTTTCCTCCAAATCATTTATATATACTACAAACAGCAAAGGTCCCAGCACTGATCCCTGCGGAACACCACTAGTCACATCTCTCCATTCAGAAAAGCACCCATCCACTGATACCATCTGTCTTCTATGACTGAGCCAGTTCTGTATCCATCTTGCCAGCTCACCTCTGATCCCGTGTGACTTCACCTTTTGCACCAGTCTGCCATGCGGGACCTTGTCAAAGGCTTTACTAAAGACCATATAGACAACATCCACTGCCCTTCCTTCATCAATCATCTTCGTCACTTCCTCAAAAAACTCAATCAAATTAGTGAGACACGACCTCCCCTTCACAGAACCATGCTGTCTCTCGC
The DNA here is from genome assembly GCF_036365525.1 of Heterodontus francisci. Lineage (NCBI taxonomy): Eukaryota > Metazoa > Chordata > Chondrichthyes > Heterodontiformes > Heterodontidae > Heterodontus > Heterodontus francisci. Next base: position 26,574,868 of record NC_090371.1, on the reverse strand, counting down.
TAATAAGTTTGTTTGTTTCCAAATAGGAGTAAATCCTGTCCCGAATAATCCTCTCTAATAGTTTCCCTACCACTGGCGTAAGGCTTACCGGCCTATAATTTCCTGGATTATCCTTGCCACCCTTCTTAAACAAAGGAACAACATTAGCAATTCTCCAGTCCTCTGGGACCTCACCTGTAGCCAATGAGGATGTAAAGATTTCTGTCAAGGCCCCAGCAATTTCTTCCCTTGCCTCCCTTAGTATTCTGGGGTAGATCCCATCAGGCCCTGGGGACTTATCTACCTTAATGCTTTGCAAGACACCCAACACCTCCTCCTTTTTGATAATGAGATGACTGAGACTATCTGCACTCCCTTCCCTCGGCTCATCATCCACCAAGTCCTTCTCTTTGGTGAATACTGTTGCAAAGTACTCATTTAGTACCTCGCCCATTTCCTCTGGCTCCACACATAGATTCCCATCTCTGTCCTTGAGTGGGCCAACCCTTTCCCTAGTTACCCCCTTGCTCTTTATATACATATAAAAAGCCTTGGGATTTTTCTTAATTGCTAGACAAAAGAAAGACTAAGGGTCCATCCAGTTTACCTTCTACCTTTCTGATGGTTGCATGATACAATGATAATGGAGTTGTTGATGAATCATAGCGATCAATCTCTATCAACTAATCTACAACAGCACCAGACATGAGGAAAGCCCCAAGTGATGGAGAGTTATTTGTTCCTCCCAAGCATGCTTTGCTTTTTTTTTAAACTTTCCTCTTCATTCTTTAAAAGCCCTTTTTTTTTTCTCAGCAGCTTTAGGTTACGTGTACTACCAGTTGCTATGGCTTTCCCACCAACCCCTCCCCTCCCCACAAACCACCTTTGGATGTTTTATTCAGTTGAAGGTGTTTTATAAATCAAATCATTATACTCTTCATGGATCCTTGCTTGCAGTGCACATGTGCTTGTGGGCTGAGGACACGATTTCACCTGGTTGTGTTCCTACTTCCATGGTCACATCGTTTGCTAACTTTCTTCAGTCTATACCTACACGGTACAAAAATGGTCCCTTGCATAGGAGTCACTTGGCTGCACTTTCTCGTACCTGTGAGACTGTGTCCCAGCATGAGTCATTGGTGAGAAAATTGAGAGAAAAGGTCTGGTTTGCGATTTCCGTGAGGGTTCTCTGGATCTCAGTGTTCATTACCTCTCTGAATCTGACTACAACTGCAGGATTTAGCACAAGCACAAATTAATGTAAAAATCCTTAAATTGTGGTCTGTCACTCACTGCTCTGCCACAGCCTGTGCTTTGGACACCTTCCCCACTCACCTACCTCATGTCCCTCGGAGCTGGCAATCAGTGAAATCAATTATCTGGCGAGAACTTCCTCTTTTTCAATTTCATGCCAGTGTTAGAAACTGCATAAAAAGTTAAGTCTTGTTCATGAGGTGTAACCAGGATTTTAACAGTGATCTGAATAATCTGAACAACCGATCTGGCCCTGAAAAATAATGTTGTATTTGTGGAATGTTGTTAAATGTCTCCATTGTGATTGATTAATTACTGGATGTTATTTAAACTAATAATTAGTAACTTTGACACTAATTAATTTTTTCAAAGTTTATTCATGATATTTCAACTTCTACCTTAACCCCCTGTGTCATAGTCATTTATGGCATAGAAGGAGGACATTGAGACCATCGCGTCCATGCCGTGTATACCCCAATAGTTATTACACTATCTGTAAAATTTAAAGAAGTGATTTGATTATTAGTGCTTTTGATTTTCTGTCTGTGAGAATTCTTTAATGTGATCAGCTGCTTGAACATTTGATGACATCTCTACAGCTCTATGCTGGGGATCTCTGGAACAATGCTACAATCCACTGCATATTGGGAGAGTTAAAGTCTCGCCATACACATCAATAAGTCTCCTAGTGAGGCTTTCTTCCAGGTCAGTGCTGTGCGTCCTTGCTTTGCTGCTGACTGTAAAATCCAAGTCTCTATCTGTGGCTTTTGTCAAATTTTGCTTGATAACAATCCTGCGACATGCCTTGTGATGTTTTGCAACATTAAAAATGCCATATAAATGCAGGTTGTTGTTATTGCTAACCCTGTCAGCACATCTTTCTATGCTGTTAGGTAGTGAGTTTTAGGATTTTCGCCCAGTGGCCATGAAGGAACGGATATGTGCCCAGGGAACGTTGAGGTGATTATTGTGATATGGTCATCTCTAGAAAGGCTGGCATTTATTGCCTGCTAGTTGCCCTTGATGCTCCTGTGAAGCATCATTGGACATATTACTATGTTAAAGGTGCTATATAAAGGCAAGTTGTTTTATTGTTGGTCCTATGCTGCCCTTGTTCTTCCGGATGGTAGATGTCACGGGTTTGGAAGGTGCTGTACCCCAGAAGCTGGATTTCCCCGAATTGAGGACGTATTTATTTAATTACCTGCCGATTACCCTGTTGCCCGCTCTCATAAATTGAGAACACATCTATTGATTCAGTAAATTCTCAGCTGTTCTGCTGCTCCAGACACTGGATTCCTGGAATAGAAGCCACATTTCTGCAGTGAATTCCTGGCAGTCTCGTTGTCCTGAAGGCCATTTGGGGGTGTTTCAGGATGCATTTATATACTTAATTACTGCACCAGCTGTCTCGCAGCTTGTGTTGTTGATGTCTGGAGATTGTATTTATTTCAATAATTTGTAACTGGCCCCAAAACCTCCATTAATTTTCAAAACAGCTAAAAGATAATGGGGTAGAAATTGGTAAGCACTAAACCTGTTTTTCAGTTATAAAAGAGGCATAACATACACCAATTTAGCAGTGTCCGATCAGCACAGGCTGGTGTTGCCAAGCATCCAAGATTGTCCTAGAGTCTCCAGGATTAATTTCCAGGACACTGCTGTGAGTAATTTAGGAACAGGAGGAGGCCACTCAGCCCCTTCAGCTCATTCTGCCATTCAATGAGGTCATAGCTGATCTGTATCGTGACCTGCCTGCGTTAATTCCCCAGCACTTAATATCCCTGTCCAGCAAAAATCAATCTATAGATTTAAAATTATTAGTTGAGCTAGCATCTACTGCTTCTTGTGGGAGGGAGTTCCTTCCACTTCTTTGCTTGAAGAAGTGTTTCCTACCTTTCTGAATGGTGTGGCTCTGATTATAACCTGGGAAAAGAAGTTGTCGGGGAATTAAAAATTGTTTTTTCATTCTCTTTAAAGTCTTTTGTTTATCTGTGATAAAGATATTGGCAATTAGGGAAAAAGGACTCTTTGGTTGATAGTCGAGATCCATCAGGGCCACCAATGGTGGGAGGGTGGGGGCAGGGCTTTCTTTTTATTCGTTTTTGGGATGTGGGCATTGGTGGCTAGGCCAGCATTATTGTCCATCCCTAATTGCCCTTGAGAAGGTGGTGGTGAGCTGCCTTCTTGAACCGTTGCAGTCCATGTGGTGTAGCTATACCCACAGTGCTTTTTTCAATAGCAGTTTGATACAACTGAGAGGCTTGCTATGCCATTTCAGAGGGCAGTTAAAAGGTGGCGGCTAGAGGTCATGTGAAGAAAACTCTAAGAATAAAACCGATCAGAGTTGGCAGGCATATTGCTAGAATTCTTTTTCGGCGTCCCAGATGGTTGCCTAAAACGGGTCATAGGTGTCATGAATATGTTAATGAGAGGTCTAACACTTGTTGAAGGACTCCTTCCCGAAATTGGTCTAACCTGAATGTAGCCAGTTCTGGGCATGCTGCATTCAGGATAACCAGGCCTACATGCAGCCTAACCATTTATATCGCTCTCTGTGCCCAGTCTGCCCTATATTATCCGATTCCTACCCAAAGATGCATTGGAAGACAGTTTTAGAGGTGCAACAGCACCACCAGTGGTGGGAGGATTGAAAAACTATTACAGATGTAAGAGGGGATCAACTTACAAACACCATCACCTCCAGGTCACAAACCTTCTTGGCTTCGACATATATTTGCTGTTCCCTCATCACTGCTTCAAAATCATGGAATTCCTTACATAACACCACCGTGGTAGCACTGCTGCTCCAAGGACATGTAGCGTTTCTGGGCAACTAGGGACGGGCAATAAATGTAGTCTTACGCCATCCTGTGATCAAATGGTTTAAAAACACACTGAACTCTGCAGATATTTTATGAGCCTTTAAAGCTTAAAATTATTTTTCTACCAAAGAATAAAACATTAGATTAATTAAAAAGTAATAAACGTGTCGAAATGTAGATTTTACCTTATACCAGTGGCAGGCTGGTAAAGTAATCAATTATCTATAGGCTCCCACCTCAGAATTAGCTGATTTTATACCTGGTTGGAGGCTGATGAAGTTTGGCTGAGCTGTAGTAATAGAAATTGGCTCCAGGGGTCAGTGTGTGCCTACCGATCAATCGGAATTTGAAAAATACAAATGGAGCCATTTGAAATTTGTTTTAATTTCACCTCAAAGTTGAGCTCTGGGATTCTGAACACCATCTGCAAATTAGCAGTGAGCAATTAAAAAAAAAAAATCTAGCGGAACTAAAAGAAAAAAGTCTGTTTTCTTGGATGCGAATGTTTGATTGTAAATTCTGGCAGTGAGATTGAGGTGGAAACAGCTGAGCTAATTAAGATCCTGAAATATTTACAATAAAAATATACATGAATAAAACATACATGTTCAGCTGCTGGCATCAACCATTATACGTTTGGCTCCCAGCCATGGTGGATGGTGCTAATCCTCTGGTCTGAATCCACCAGAGAGCTGGACCTCCTCGTTTTTTTTTTAGTGAAATGGGTTTTAGATTCAATTATCATACTCCTAGTGTTACCCCAGTTAACTCAGCATAGGCACAGAATCAAAACTGTCATCTCTGCTGGTTTTGCACTGCGCCACTCTGGCACTGCATTTCCAACTCTGATTGGAGAAATTCCTGGAGGGTTGACCACATGACGCCTGCATGTTACCTTTATGCAGGTCAGTTCCCCTGTAGTTGTGTATTTTAGTTCCAAGCAGCTATAGTGGGAACCAGGAGGCCAGGGGAAACCGCGGGTGGGCTCAGACTTCCATTGAAATTAAGGGAGAGATGTATAATGCCCGGCTGAATGAATGTATCCCCATTTTCTGGGATGTTATTCCAAGTATTTAACTCTCTAGAATCATAGAATGGTACAGCACAGAAAGAGCCCATTGCTGGAGCTGTTCAGTTAGCCTCACCCTGCTAATAAAGTGGATTGATTTTAGTTACACGGTTCAATATATAAGAGCACCGCCGACAGTGCAACATTCCAACTGTGCTGCACTGGGAATGTCAACCTGGATTTTGTGCTCAAATCAAACCTACAACCTTGTGGCTCAGAGGCAAAAGTGCTGCCCACTGAGTCACAGCTGATACCCATTTCGTTGTTTTAAATTTGCTTTTAACTAATTGCCGCTGCTCCTGCTTCCCTGACTTACCTTAGCTGTGGGAAAAGTCCTTTGAACTTCCCTCTTCATTCTTGTGGTAATAACCTTCAATCCATGCCTGTTCATTATTGATTCTCCAATCAGTAGAAACAGTCTTGTATTGATTTTGAGTGCTCTGTTAGATTTACCCAGTGGAGAAAAAGAAACACACATTCTTCATACAAAAGTGTAATACTGAAAATCTGGGTTTTCCTCAGGCCCTGCCGTTAAATCCGTTACCATTTTTGACATCCATTTCCTAGCTGCAGTCAGTGGGCAGCCTGAAGGGGGCTGGCTGGCTATTGGGTGGGTAGGCCTTCAGTACTAGGTGGCAAATGGGGAGGGAGTGATCGGGGAGGTGGGGTGCATAGATGGGGGGTGGGGAGGAGGGGAGAAGATCACGAGTGGGCCTGGAGAGATCGGTGGGAAGGACAGAAGATCGTGGGAAACATGTGGAGAACTTTGCAGGGGGTGGGGCAGGGGGGCTGTTTTGTGAGGGTATAGTGCAGGGAGAAAACCACAGGCTGGGGTGGATAGTGGGAGGGCATCGGATAATGAGGGTTTGGGGGTGTTTGATTGCTGGGAAGTTGTCAGCCCAGAGGGGAGCACGTTCTCCTGGCCCACAAGCAGTGCTGGAAGGGCACTTACCTGTTCTGTCCAGCAATCCTTATCTGCCTTCAGCTACTGGTTTTCCTGAGGCTCAGGAATGTCAGCCAGCCAGGGTTAAAGCTGGAACAAAGAAGGAATTCTAGGAGCTTAGCTTCATTAAAATATTTAAATTGTGTGTGAGAGCTGTTGGTTGCCTTCCCCTGGTTTTGCCTCTGTTAATACTGGAGGTGGGTAGGATTGGGGTGGGCTGAGTCCAGGTTTGAAATTTTTTACATTTCAACTTCCCTTCAGGGCAAACCCCACCTGTTTCTGGGGGTAAAACGTAGCCACAATGTTTCAGGTTGATGGCCTTCATCAGAACTGGAAGATGAAACGTTAACTCTGTTTCTCTCTCCACAGATGCTTCCTGGCTTGCTGAGTATTTCCAGCATTTTACATTTTTCACCCAAATTCTTGAGTCTTTCTTCATAATTATAACCTGTCATCGCTGGCATGAATCTGGTAAATCTTCACTGTATCATTTCCATAGCTCTGCTATCCTTCTAATCAAGGGGTGGAATGCAGATATATTGGAACAGAAGCAGGACAATCAGCCCCTCGAGCATTCCAACATTCAGTGAGATCATAGCTGATCTGTATTTTCACTCCATTTACCTGCCTTGGTTCCATATCCATTAATACCTGTACCTCTGTGATTTGTGTATTCATTCTCCCTGATGTTAAATGTTTAAAGGGGCCCTTTTCACCTGCACTTTCATCTCTAGAAATCATTGTGGCTGCATCACCAGAACTATCTTCAGGCATAATTCCTGTCTGTCATTTCTGGCCAAAACTTAAATGCATTCAAAAATACCTCTGGAATTAATTTGATATAGATGAAAAAAAGAGACCACTGTCAAAGCTTTTTGTCTTGCACTCATCAGGACAAACGTAAGAATGCCTAATTTCAAAGGTAGTAACAATTTTTTTTATTTGTTCAGGGGATGTGGGCATCGTTGGCTAGGCCAGCATTTATTGCCTATCCCAAATTGCCTTTGAGAAGGTTGTGGTGAGCTACCTTGAACCGCTGCAGCCCTTGGGGTGTAGGTACACCAACAATGCTGTTGGGAAGGGAGTTCCAGGATTTTGACCCAGCGACAGTGAAGGAACGACAACATAGTTCCAAGTCAGGATGGTGTGTGGCTTGGAGGTGAACTTGCAGGTGGTGGTACTGTGCATTTGCTGTCTTTGTCCTTCTAGGTGGTAGAGGTCGCGGGTTTGGAAGGTGCTGTCAAAGAAGCCTTGGTGAGTTGCTGCAGGCCATATTGTACGTGGTAGACACTGCTGCCACTGTGCATCGTTGGTGGTAGAGTGAGTAAATATTGAAGGTGGTGGATGGGGTGCCATTAAAGTGGGATGGTGTTGATCTTTTTGAGTGTTGATGGAGGTGCACCCATGTAGGCAAGTGGAAAATATTCCATCACACTCTTGACTTGTGCCTTGTAGATGGTGGACAGGCATTAGGGAGACAGGAGATGAGTTACTTGCCACAGAGTTCCCAGCCTCTGACCTGGTTTTGTAGACACAGTATTTAAACGGCTACTCCGGTTCAGTTTCTGGTCAATGGTGACCCCGAGGATGTTGATCGTGGGGGATTCAGTGATGGTAATGCCATTAAATGTCAAGGGGAGATGGTTAGATTCTCTCTTGTTGGAGATTTTAATTTTTTATTTTTATTTAGAGACTACTGAGTCTGTGCCGACCAACAACCACCCATTTATACTAACCCTGCAGTACTCCCATATTCCCTATCACCTACCTACACTAGGGGCAATTTACAATGGCCAATTTACCTATCAACCTGCAAGTCTTTGGCTGTGGGAGGAAACCAGAGCACCCGGCGAAAACCCACGCGGTCACAGGGAGAACTTGCAAACTCCGCACAGGCAGTACCCAGAATCGAACCCGGGTCCCTGAAGCTGTGAGGCTGCAGTGCTAACCACTGCGCCTCTGTGCCGCCTGGCACTTGTATGGCGCGAATGTTACTTGCCACTTATAAGCCCAAGCCTGGATATTGTCCAGGTCTTGCTGCATTTCTACACGAACTGCTTCAGTATCTGAAGGGCCGCGAATGGTGCTGAACATTATACAATCATCAGCGAACATCCCCACTTCTGACCTTATGATGGAGGGAAACTCATTGATGAAGCAGCTGAAGGCGGTTGGGCAGAGGACACTGCCCTAAGTGAACCAGATTTTTTTATTTACAACAATTGATAATGGTTTCATAATTTAATTCCTGATTTATTAATTGAATTCTGATTCTACCATATGCCATAGTGGGATTTAAATCAATGTCCCCAGAGTATTAGCCTGGGGTTCTGCATTACTTGTCCAGTGACATTACCACGACGACACCGCATCCCCTTGCATGAGTACAGGGTGCTGATTGGTTGGCACATCGACTCTGGTCAAGGTGTTACCATGGAGAATGCACCAGGAAACTACTGTCCCCACACTTTAGTTTAATTCAAAAAAGGCGCAACGCCTGGACATGTTCCTTTTGCCTGCAGAGGACAGGTCCCTGTGTATGAATATATGTAGTGTTACGGCCAGGGGAGAAAGGTGTCTAGGAGTCTCTCTTAGCCTTCACCTGGTCTTACCGTAACAGGGTTTAATTTTAAACACACCGTGTTTTTAGCTCCCCTTGGTCGATCCTTGTTCACCGCTTTCCACTTATAAGGCAAAGAAACACCACAAACGGCTTTCTTACGTTTGAAGAAGAAAAGTTGAAATTCATTAAACTTGAACTTAAACTCTAATTCGGTTAACGCCTACGCATATACGACGCACCCAAGCATGCATACTTGATACACACATGCAAATAGAGACAGGACGGAGCAGAAGAAAAATAAAGTGGAAAGGCTTGAGGCAATATCTGAAGATGGTTGTTGTTACGGTTCTTCAAGCTCACTGTAGAGTCCTTGATTGTAGATAGATCTTGCTTTTCGTTGGGGTCTTAAACCTTGTTCGCTGTAGGAGACTTTTCTCTTGGGGTTTTAAAAAAATTCATTCATGGGATGTGGGCGATGTTGGCCAGGCCAGCATTTATTGCCCATCCCTAATTGCCCTTGAGAAGGTGGTGGTGAGCTGCCTTCTTGAACCTCTGCAGTCCATTTGGGGTAGGTATACCCACAGTGCTGTTAGGAAGGGAGTTCCAGAATTTTGACCCAGTGACAGTGAAGGAACGGCGATATAGTTCCAAGTCAGGATGGTGTGTGACTTGGAGGGGAACTTGCAGGTGATGGTGTTCCCATGTACTTGCTGCCCTTGTCCTTCTAATTGGTAAAGGTCGCGGGTTTGGAAGGTGCTGTCTAAGGAGCCTTGGTGCATTGCTGCAGTGCATCTTGTAGATGGTACACACTGCTGCCACTGTGCATCGGTGGTGGAGGGAGTGAATGTTTGTAGATGGGGTGCCAATCAAGCAGGCTGCTTTGTTCTGGATGGTGTTGAGCTTCTTGAGTGTTGTTGGAGCTGCACCCATCCAGGCAAGTGGAGAGTATTTCATCACACTCCTGAATCCTGCCTTGCAGATGGTGGACAGGCTTTGGGGAGTCAGGAGGTGAGTTACTCGCCTCAGGATTCCTAGCCTCTGACCTGCTCTTGTAGCCACGGTATTTATGTGGCTACTCCAGTTCAGTTTCTGGTCAATGGTAGCCCCTGGGATGTTGATAGTGGGGGATTCAGTGATGGTAATGCCGTTGAATGTCAAGGGGAGAGGGTTAGATTCTCTCTTGTTGGAGATGGTCATTGCCTGGCACTTGTGTGGCGTGAATGTTACTTGCCACTTATCAGCCCAAGCCTGGATATTGTCCAGGTCTTGCAGCATTTCTACACGGACTGCTTCAGTATCTGAGGAGTCACGAATGGTGCTGAACGCTGTGCAATCATAAGCGAACATCCCCACTTCTGACCTTATGGTTGATATGTTCTTAGCACGCTTGGGAGTGTTCAGCAAGTGCTGTCCAATCGCAACTAATGTTAGACATTGTGTTCTGAATTTTGCAAGTATGGGCTGGTTGAGTACAGTCAGTATTCTGCCTATTGTGAACAATCTGCCAGTCGTCGAGACGTACGGCCAATGTGCCTGGCATCACAGCGGTACTGAATTTCACATACCACATTAATCATTTGTGTGGTAGGCAGAATGTCTTTTAGCTTGATGGCAGCATCCTGTTAGTGGAAAATACCACTTCTGCCCCTGCTGCATAGTAGCAGTGTGAAACCTGTTGCTCAAATTCTAAATTAATTTACAGTGCCCCCTGCACATAATGAGGGGTGAGTATTCCCACAGCTCTTTTTTTTTAAAACATATGTTAATCAGGGCTGCATTATGTGGTTTAATTGGGAACTCATCCTGTGTATTCACTGCTCTGTTCTCAAGTCTTGATTAAAGATTATTCATTTTGTGTATCATGCCTTCAGATCCTTTGAGAACGTTGGGAGAAATGATGCATTACTCAATGCTGCCATTGAATTCTTCTTGAACACAGCAATGAAGTTTTTTTTTAGATTAGAGATACAGCACTGAAACAGGCCCTTCGGCCCACCGAGTCTGTGCCGAACATCAACCACCCATTTATACTAATCCTACACTAATCCCATATTCCTACCAAACATCCCCACCTGTCCCTATATTTCCCTACCACCTACCTATACTAGTGACAATTTATAATGGCCAATTTACCTATCAACCTGCAAGTCTTTTGGCTTGTGGGAGGAAACCGGAGCACCCGGAGAAAACCCACGCAGACACAGGGAGAACTTGCAAACTCCACACAGGCAGTACCCGGAATCGAACCCGGGTCCCTGGAGCTGTGAGGCTGCGGTGCTAACCACTGCGCCACTGTGCCGCTCTTAAAAAAAAAAGGTTCCTTGACAAAAAACTGGACCTTCTTTGACAATAGCAGAGGTTCGTTGACAAAACTAGGGGTTTCCTGACAAGCACACTGATTTACACTGATGCCCCATCAAGTCCCATTCACCAGTCATTGGCTTTCAGCATCCCTCCACATCTCTAAATTCAAATTCTCATCATCATGTTCAAATATCTCCATAGTCTCACCCCTCTGTAACCTCCTCCAGCTTGACAACACCCCGATCTCTGCGCTCCTCCACCTCTGGCCTGTTTCTTTCCACCACACCACTGACTGCTGTGCCTACAGCCGGCTCAAACTGCCACGGTAGGATTTCAACTCATGTTTTATCCGGAATATTAGTCCAGGCCTCTGGATTACTAGTCCAGTAACATGACCACACTACACCCTACTGTACTCGATAACAATGACTGTTGGCTATTTGACAACAGATGATTCATCACAGCCAAGCCTGAAGCTGTCCTCGTCGTTTTCCCTGAAAGTAGTGAGCATCTGGATTGCTTTGCCAGCTGGTGGGTGTATACCTTCAAGAGTGAGCTGGACCAGTTTCTGACAAGGTCAGAGATGGCATCATACAGAAGGTAAGTTATCTTTAACAGATAATACACATTGCCCATATGATATGGTTTTGGTCGCCTGAGTGAGTCATCGAATCATAGCCCAGAAAAAGGCCACTTGTCCGTGCCCACTCTCTGCAAGAGCAACTCAGCTTGTCACATTCCCCCACCCTGCCCCCTTAGCCCTGCAAAGTTTTTCTCTTCAGGTGCTTATCCAATTCCCTATTGAAAGCCATGATTGAATCTGCCTCCACCACACTCTCAGGTAGTGCATTCCAGACCCTAACCCACTCGCTGCATAAAAAAGCTTTTCCTTTGTTTCTTTTGCCATTCACTTTAAATTGGTGTCCTCTGGTCTGGATCCTTCCACCAATGGGAATAATTTCTTTCTATCTCCTCTGGCCGGGCCCTCATAATTTTGAACAACTCTCCCAAATCTCATTCAATTCCTCACACCCTGCTTCCTGTAAGGACTCCATTCTATTCTGCCAGTTTCTCCGTTTCCAACGCATCCGGTCTGATGATGCAACCTTCTATAACAGCGCTTCTGACATGTCTTCGTTTTTCCTCAACTGAGGATTCACCCCCACTGTGGTTGACAGGGCCCTCAACTGCGTCCGACCCATTTCCCGCACTTCTGTAATAAAAACAAGGAAATGCTGGAAACACTCAGCAGGTCTGTCAGCATCTGTGGAGAGAGAAGAAGAGTTAACGTTTCAGGTCAGTAACCCTTCATCAGAACTGGCAAATATTAGAAATGTAAAAGGTTATAAGCAAGTGGGAGCGGGGCAAGAGATAACAAAGGAGAAAGTGTAGATTGGACAAGGCCACAGAATAGCTGACCAGAAGGTCATGGAGCAAAGATATGTTAATGGTGTGTTGAAAGATAAAGCATTCGTACAGAAAGGGTGTTAATGGACTGAAAATTGAACAGCCGCAAGTGCAAACATGAAAAAAACAGTGGGTAAGCAAACTGAACAAACTAAGATGAAATAAAATAAAATAAACACAAAAAAAATATTAAAAAAGGAAAAAGAAAAAAATAACTAAAAATAAAAGTAAAATGGGGGGCCCGTCATGCTCTGAAATTATTGAACTCAATGTTCAGACTGGCAGGCTGTAGTGTGCCTAATCCCGCACTTCTATCCTCATCTCTACACCTCCCTCCCAGACCGCAACAGGCTTCCCCTTGGCCTCACTTTCCACGCCACCAGCCTCCACATCCAAAGGATCATCCTCCGCCATTTCCGCCACCTCCAGCGTGATGCCACCACCAAACGCATCTTACCCTCTCTCCCCTGTCAGCATTCCAAAGAGATCATTCCCTCATCGACACCCTGGTCCACTCCTCCATTACCCCCGACACCTCGTCCCCTTCCCATGGTACCTTCCCATGCAATCGCAGGAGGTGTAATACCTGCCCTTTTATCTCTGCTCTTCTCACTATCCAAGGCCCCAAACACTCCTTTTAGGTGAAGCAACGATTTACTTGTACTTCTTTCAATTTAGTACACAGTATTCGCTGCTCACAATGCGGTCACCTGCACACTGGGAGACCGAATGCAGATTAGGTGACCGCTTTGCGGAACAGCTCCACTCAGTCCACAAGCATAACCCCGAGCTTCCGGTTGCTGGCCATTTCAACTAACCATCCTGCTCTCATGCCCACATTTCTGTCCTTGGCCTGCTGCAGTGTTCCAGTGAACATAAATGCAAACTCAAGGAACAGCACCTCATCTTTCGATTAGGCACTCTACAGCCTTCCGGACAACATTGAGTTCAACAATTTCAGAGCATGACTGGATTTTTAAAATTATGTTATTTTAGTTTAATTATTACAAAGTGACTCCTGACAATGAAACAGCCCGCTGATGTCATCAGAGTGCTCCAACCTGCGCACATGTGCAAACAGTCTCCTGCGCATTGAGATGCTGCGCATGCGCAGCCTACGTCTTGCCTTGCCTTGCCAGGACTAACTGTCGCAGGCGCAGGAAAATGCTCTCGTCCCTCAGCCACTCACTCCAGGCCACTCGCTCCCCCTTCCCCTCCCCCACCCCCACACCCGCTCTCCGGCAACTCGCTCCCCACTGCCCCCCACGCCCCCCAATTCCTCCAGACACTAGCTCTAGGCTGTGGGCCGCTTCCTGCCTCTCAGCCACTCACTCCGCCTGAAGAAGCAAAGCGGGCCACATGGGGTGACGTGGCGATGTAGGAGTGAGTGGCCGAGAGCTAGCGTCTGGAGGGATGTGGGGGTTGGGGAGCAGCTCAAGAGCGGGGGTGGGAGGGTGGGGAGGGGATGTGGAAGCTGGGAGGGGGCGGGGAAGCGGGGAGTGGGAAGTCGGAGAGCGCGATCGGTGGGGATGGGGGGAAACGAGGACTGAGCGGCCGGAGAGTGGGGTGGCACTAAAACCTCATAGAATTTTGGAGGATGTGCAGCACTGTCAGAGGTGCTGTCCTTCTGACGAGACTTTAAACAGCACAATGTTCTCCGTGTATCAAACATGTCCATTGTGTGCTGCCATGGGTTGAAGTTGTTTATCTGTGATAAATTGAGCAGCACCATCTTTCTCCTGGCCACTGCCTGAATGTTGCAACCAGTGACTTTTCAGCGAAACAGGCTGCATTTGCGCATGTGCTAGTACAGCACCACCTAATGGTTGCATTGTCAGCAATCGCAGCCTAATTTGTAACCATGTGCCTGCCTTAAACTTGGTTTTTCATGTGCTTTTGGACAGAGCTGTTCATTATTCTGCCATTAACACTCTCTCTAGACTAATGCTTTGTCCTTCATCACAACCATTAGCACTTCCTTCGCCTTTGTCCCATGACATGTTTGTCATTTACCTCTCCTCTGCCCTATCACACACCTTCCCCTTTGTTCTCCTCCCCACCACACCCGCCCCCACCTTCACTTGCTTAAAACCTATCGCATCTCTGTTTCTTGTCACTCAGCCAACTTTGTATCTATGCTGCCACTGTCCTTTTTATTCTTTACTGGCAAGTCTGTTATGTGGCAATTAATCAAATGCCTTTTGGAAGTCCATATCAACTGCATTTCCCTCATCAACCTTCTCTGTTATGGTATCAAAAACTCAATCAAGTTAGTTAAACACGATTCGCCTTTAACAAATCCATGCTGGGCTTTCCATAATTAACACACATTTGTCTGAGTGCATGTTAATTTTGTCCTGAATTATCATTTCTTTAAGTTTCCCCACCAAGTTAAACTGATTGGCCTGTAGTTGCTGGGTTATCCTAGCACACTTTTTGAACAAGGGTGTAACATTTGCAATTCTCCAGTCCTCTAGAATCACCCCTGTATCTAAGGAGGATTGGAAGATTATAACTAGTGCATTCACAATTTTCTCCCATACTTCCCTCAGTATCCTTGGATGCATCGAGAACATAGAACATAGAAAAATAGGAGCAGGAGTAGGCCACTTGGCCCTTTGCGCCTGCACCGCCATTCAATATGATCATGGCTGATCATCCAAACTCAGTATTATGTTCCCACTTTCTCCCCATATCCCTTGATTCCTTTAGCCCGAAGAACAATATCAAACTCTTTCTTGAATATATTTAATGATTTGGCCTCAACTGCTTTCTGTGGTAAAGAATTCCACAGGTTCACCACTCTCTGCATGAAGAAGTCCCTCCTCATGTCAATCCTAAATGGCTTACCTCTTATCCTTAAATTGTGACCCCTGGTCCTGGACTGCCCTGCCATCGGAAAAATCCTTCCTGCATCTAGTCTGTCCAGTCCTGTTAGAATTTTGTAGATTTCTGTGAGATCCCCTCTCATTCTTCTAAACTCTAGCGAATACAAACCTAATCGACCCAATCTCTCTTCATACGTCAATCCTGCCATCCTAGGAATCAGTCTGGTGAACCTTCGCTGCACTCCCTCCATAGCAAGAGCATCCTTCCTCAGATAAGGAGACCAAAACTGCACACAATACTCCAGATGTGATCTCACCAAGGCCCTGTATAATTGCAGTAAGACATCCTTGCTCCTGTACTCGAATCCTCTCGCTATGAAGGCCAACATACCATTCGCCTTCTTAACTGCCTGCTGCACCTGCAAGCTTACTTTCAGCAACTGGTGCACAAGGGCACCCAGGTCTCACTGCACCTTCCCCTTTCCCAATCTATCGCCGTTCAGATAATAATCTGCCTTTCTGTTTTTGCCACCAAAGTGGATAACCTCACATTTATCCACATTATATTACATCTGCCATGTATTTCCCCACTTACTCAACCTGTCCAAATCACACTGGAGCTTCTCTGCATCCTCCTCACAGCTCACACTCCCACCCAGCTTTGTATCATCTGCAAACTTGGATATATTACATTTAATTCCCTCATCTATATCATTAATATTGAGGGTGGCGCAGTGGCTAGCACTGCAGCCTCACAGCTCCAGCAACCTGGGTTCAGTTCTGGGTACTGCCTGTGTGGAGTTTGCAAGTTCTCCCTGTGACCGTGTGGGTTTCCTCTGGGTGCTCTGGTTTCCTCCCACATACCAAAGACTTGTGGATTAATAGGTAAATTGGCCATTGTAAAAAAAAAAATTGCCCCTAGTGTAGGTGGTAGGAGAATTGAGGGAAGGTGGGGATGTGAGAGGGAAAAATGGGATTAATGTAGGATTAGTATAAATGGGTGGTTGATGGTCAGTGTGGGCTGAAGGGCCTGTTTTAGTGCTGTATCTCTCTATGACTCCATATATATATTGGGAATAACTGGGGTCCTAGCACTGATCCCTGCGGTACTCCACTAGTCACTGCCTGCCACTCGGAAAAAGACCCGCTTATTCCTACTCTTTGTTTCCTGTCTGCCAACAGTTCTCTATCTATGTCAGTACCTTACCCCCAATCCCATGTGCTTTAATTTTGCATGCTAATCTCTTATGTGGGACCTTATTAAAAGCCTTCTGAAAGTCCAAATACACCACATCCACTGGCTCTTCCTTATCTATTCTCCCAGTTACATCCTCAAAAAATTCCAGTAGATTTGTCAAGCATGATTTCCCTTTTGTAAATCCATGTTGACTTTGTCCGATCCTGTCATTGTTTTCCATGTGCTCTGCTATTACATCTTTTATAATGGACTCTAGCATTTTCCCCACTACTGATGTCAGGCTAACCGGTCTATAATTAGCTGTTTTCTCTCTGCCTCCTTTTTTAAATGGTGGGGGTACATTAGCTACCCTCCACTCCGTTGGAACTGTTCCAGAGTCTATAGAATTTTGAAAAAGACCGGCAATGCATCTACTATTTCTAGGGCCACTTCCTTAAGTACTCTGGGATGTAGATTATCAGGCCCGGGGGATTTATTGGCCTTCAATCTCTTCAATTTCCCTAACACCATTTCCCTACTAATACTGATTTCATACAGTTCCTCCTTCTCACCAGATCCTATGTTTCCCAACATTTCTGGGAGGTAATTTGTGTCCTCCTTTGTGAAGACAGAACCAAAGTATGTATTTAATTGGTCTGCCATTTCTTTGTTCCCCATTATAAATTCCCCCATTTCTGACTGTAAGGGACTCACATTTGTCTTCACTAATCTTTTTCTCTTCACTTATCTATAGAAGCTTTTATAGTCAATTCTTATGTTCTCTGCAAGATTACTCATACTGTATTTTCCCCTTCTTAATCAATCCCTTTGTCCTCCTTTGTTGAATTCTAAACTGCTCCCAATCCTCAGGTTTGCTGCTTGTTCTGGCCATTTTATATTTCTCCTCCATGGATCTAATACTATCCCTAATTTCTTTTGTAAACCACAGTTGAGCCACCCTTCCTGTTTTATTTATGCGCCAGACAGGAATGAACAATTGTTGTAATTCATCCATGCGCTCTTTGAATGTTTGCCATTGCCTATCCACTGTCAATCCTTTACTTAACATTTTCCAATCTATCACAGCCAACTCACACCTCATACTTTCATAGTTTCCTTTATTTAGAATTAGGACCCTAGTTTCGGAATCAGCTCTCTCACTCTCCATCTTAATGAAGAATTCTATCCTGTTATGGTCGCTCTTCCCCAAGGGACCCTGCACAACAAGATTGTTAACTAATCCTTTCTCATTACACAATACGCAGTCTAGGATGGCCTGTTCTCTCATTGTTTCCTCAATGTATTGGTCCAAAAAACCATCACGTACGCACTCCAGGAATTCCTCCTCTGCAGTATTATTGCTAATTTGGTTTGCCCAATCTATATGTAGATTAAAAGCACCTTTATTGCATGCATCTCTAATTTCCTGTTCAATGCCATCCTGTACATCACCACTGCTGTTTGGGGGTCTATATACAACCTCCACCAATGTTTTCTGTCCCTTGTTGTTTCTTAGCTCCAGCCATACAGATTCCACATCAGGATTCTCTGAGCTAATATCCTCCCTCACTATTGTATTGATTTCCTCTTTTACTATCAATGCTACTTCAACTCCTTTCCCTTTTTGCTTGTTCTTCCTAAATATTGAGTACTCTTGGATGTTCAGTTCCCATCCTTAGTCACCCTGCAGCCATGTCTCTGTGATCGCAACTATATCGTATCCATTTGCATCTATTTGCGCGGTTAATTCACCTACTTTATTGCGAATACTCCGCGCATTGAGACACAATGCCTTTAGGCTTGCCTTTTTAACATTCTTAGTCATCTTAGTATTATTTCGCACTATGGCCCTATTTGTTTTTTGCCCTTGATTTCTATGCCTTCCACTTTTACCTTTTTGTTTCCTTACTTTTGTTTCTATCCTTGTTTCCTCCTCCTCAGTCTCCCCGCTCAGGTTCCCATCCCCCTGCCATTCTAGTTTAAATCCTCCCCAACAGAATTGGCAAATGCCCCTGAAAGGACATCGGTTCCGGTCTTGCCTGGGTGTAACCCGTCCGCTTGTACAGGTCCCACCTTCCCCAGAACTGGTCCCGATGTCCCAGGAATCTAAATCCCTCCCTCCTGCACCATTTCTCCAGCCACGCATTCATCTGGTCTATTCTCCTGTTCTTATACTCACTAACACATGGCACAGGAAGTAATCCTGAGATTACTACCTTTTGAGGTCCTGTTTTTTAATTTAGCTCCTAACTTCTTAAATTCATCTTGCAGGACCTCATCCCTTTTTCTACCTATGTCGTTGGTACCGACATGTACCACGCCCACTGGCTGTTCACCCTCCCCCTTCAGAATGTCCTGCAGCCACTCCGAGACATCCTTGACCCTAGTACCAGGGGGGCAACATACCATCCTGGAGTCTCGTTTGCGGCCGCAGAAATGTCTGTCCTTTCCCCTTACAATTGAATTGTCTATCGCTGTGGTTCTCCGAGTCTTTTTTCCCTCCCCTGCTGTGCAGCAGAGCCATCTGTGGTGCCACAAACTTGGCTGTTGCTGCTTTCTCCTGGGAGACCACCTCCCACCCCCTCTCCACAACAATATCCAAAGCGGTATATCTGTTTGAGAGGGGGATGGCCACAGAGGACTTCAGCACTACCTGCCTGTGCTTACTACACTGCCTGTGATCACCCATCCCTTTTCTACCTGTGCAGCCATTACCTGCGGTGTGACCACCTCACTAAACGTGCTATCCATGATGTCCTCAGCATTGCAGATGCTCCACAGTGAATCCAGCCGCAGCTTCAACTCCATAATGCGGGTAGCTAGTCGCTGCAGATAGATACACTTGCTGCACACGTGGTTGTCAGGGACACTGGAAGCATCCCTGATTTCCCACATAGCACAGGAGGAGCATATCACCGGTGCTAGCTCTCCTGCCATGACTTACTTTTAGATTAATTAGTTACTCCCTATAAAAAATATTAATTACAGTAGGGGCCTTGTTCTACTCCAAACACTATCCACTACAATCTAAAGTTCTTAATAAATGACACAAATTTAAAAAAAAACACACTATCACTTATATGGTAGGTTTTGAGGTTACTTTTCAAAAATACTTTTCCCTTAATTTTTTTAAGCTATTTAAATGCACTAACAGCTGTTACCTACCCAAACAATCAGCTTGCAGATTTCCCGTGATGTCACGAAGTTTTTTTCCCCCTCTTTCGAATCTCAGCGCGCGCCAGCACTGACAGACAGAGCCAGTCGCTGCTCCAGATCAGCATCCTCCCACATCCGCCAGCCACCGCTCCAGTCTCCTGGTAAGTGAGGGCCTCGAGCCCCACACTCTCTTTTTCAGGTCCCGCTCCAGATCAGCCTCCTCCCAGGTCCCCCTGCCGCCGCTCCAGTCTCCAGGTAAGTGAGGGCCTCGAGCCCCACACTCTCTTTTTCAGGTCCCAGTCTGGATCAGCCTCCTCCCAGGTCCACCTGCCGCCTATCCGGTCTCCAGGTCAGATTCGGTTCGGTTCTGGTGATTTATCAACTTTAAGTACAGCTAGTCTTTCTAATGCCTCCTTATTATCAATTTTTAGCCCATCCAAAGTGTCTCAACTACCTCCTCTTTCACTATGACTTCAGCAGCATCTTCTTCCTAGGTAAAGACAGATGCAAAGTACTCACTTACTACCTCAGTTATGCCCTCAGATTCACCCCTCCTCTTATTATCTTTTACTATCTATATGCTTACAGAAGACTTTTAGATTCTCTTTTATGTTAGCTGCTAGTCTCTCTCATACTCTCTTTTTGCCTCATTTACTTTTTCACTTCCCCTCTGGACTTGCTAGATTCAGCCTGATTCTCACTTGTATTATCAACCTGATATCTGTTATACGCAATCTTTTTCTGCTTCAACTCACTCTCTAGCTCTTCATCTAGGGAGTTCTGACTTTGGTTGCCCTACTTTACCCCCTCGCGGGATGTATCTCGAATGTACCCGGACCACCTCTTTAAAGGCAGCCTCTTGTTCCGTTACAGATTTGCCTACCAATCTTTGATTCCAATTTACTTGGGAAACATCTGTTCTCACCCCATTGAAGGTGGCCCTCCTCCAATTCAGGAGTGCCTCCTTCCTCATTGGGCCAGAAACAAGCTGATCCAAAACATTTTCCTGAACACACTTCAAAATGTCTTCCCCCTCTCACTATTACTATCTCAGTCTATATTCGGATAAGTAAAGTCCCCTGTTATCACTACTTTTTGCACCTCTCTATAATTTCCTTGCAAATTTTCTCGCTGCGATTAAGTCTGGGATCTTTCTGCTCCATACGACCTAGTCACAAGGCTCTCACGGATTAGGGTATTTTTTTGACAGGTGCAAGCAAAAACATCAGTTCTTGCAAAAGCTACAACTCTCTCTTTAGGTAATTGGCACGCTGGGAAGCAAGAGAGAGAGGAAAACAACATAAACACATAAACACACATGCAGCGGGGAGGGAAAAAAAGAACTGCCTCAGCTCATAAAAAAAAAACTATCTGATACATCTTTGAGGAATCTCAATTGTTAGGTCAAACAAGGGGTCGGGAAGACAGCTGTGGAGGAGTGAGTCAGTCAAATGCTGCATAAGTAACGTAACAAAAGATAACTGTGCACCTGTCCTTTTAGTCAAGTGCGCTTAACAACATCCGCTTCCAAATAATTGCAGTATTCAGTTTGATACCCCATCGCCTCTTATTACAATCCTAGTTATATTTTGCAGATCAAGCCATGCGCAGCTTGAAAATCCACTGAATCCCACAATGCATAACTGCTGCATTATTGTTATTACAATGGGCTTTTTGTCAGCAGCCAAAGCTCCAGCAGTCTTCCTTCAGGATTTTTCAAACAAACAAAATAAGATTTGAACTAAGCTTAAAAAAAATGACTGGGACCTGACGAGAACACAGCCCCTCGGCAACCAATAAATACAGGGCAGGTTAATCTTCCAGATACAAAAACTGTCAGAACTGGAAAGGGAAGGTAGGTGACATCTTTTACCAAGTGGTAGAATCATGCAGAACAGTAGGAGGCCTTTCAACCCATTATGCCTCTGCCAGCTCTTTGAAAGCTATCCAATTAGTCCAACTACCCTGCTCTTTCCCCATAGCCCTGTAAATTTCTCTTTTGAAAGTTACTATTGAATCTGCTTCCACCATCCTCTCAAGCAGCACATTCCAGATCATAACAATTCTCTGTAAAAAAAAGCTTCTCCTCATCTTCCCACTGGATGTTTTGTCAATTATCTTGAATCTGTGACCTGTGGTTATCGACTCTCCTGCAAGTGGAAACAGTTTCTCCCTATCTATTCGATCAAAAGCTCTCTTGATTTTGCACACCTCAATCAAATCTCCCCTTAACCTTCTCTTCTGTAAGAAGAACAACACCAGCTGCTCCAGTCTCTCCAGATAACTGAAGTTCCTCATCACTGGTTCCAGTCTAATAAATCTCTTCTACACTCCAACGCCTTGATGTCCTTCCTAAAGTGTGGGTCCAGAATCGAACACAATACACCAGCTGAGGCCGAACCAAATTTTAGCATAACGTCCTTGCTTTTGTACTCTCTGCCTCTGTTAATAAAACCAAGGATCCCATTTTCTTTTTAACCGCTTTCTCAACTTGTCCTGTCACTTTCAAAGATTCATTTGTTAATCCCCAGGTCTGTCTGTTCCTTTTATAAAATTGTACCATTTAGTTTATTTGCCTCTCCTCATTTTCCTTCCAAAAATGCCTCATTTCAACCTTCTCTGTACTTAGATACAAAGGGAAAGGAAGATGGCCACTTATATCTTTTTTTAGTTTCAACTCTGCTGAACACGTCATTCAAAAATTGATGTTAAAGGCACAACTGGTTTACTAATGCTCTTTAAGGAAGGAAACTGGGGAGCCCTTACCCAGTCTGGTCTATATGGGATCCCAGTCCCACAACCAACATGTTTGACCGTACCTGCCCTCTGAAGTGGCTCAGCAAAGCACTCAGATATATCAGGGTGACTAGGGCTTGCCTTGACAGTGATGTTCAAGAGTAACTATTAAACAAAATTCAGTGCCTGGCACCAGATTCAACAGGATTTAAATGTTGGCCAGAGCTGGTGAGTTTCTTGTGGTTTTGCACACAGTAACTGGGAGATTTTGGTTCATCTCTGTTTTCACTCTGTCCCTCCTTCTGTCTCTCTTTTTCTTTCTCTCCTCTACTTGCCCAGTTGGTTGTGGAATGCATTGGAATATCCTGAGGTTGTGAAAAGTGGTATATAAATGCAAGTTCTTTCTTTGCCAACATTTATCCCTCAAACAGCACCTAAAACAGATTTTCTTCTCATTAATCTCATTACTGATGTGGGAGCTTGCTGTGCACTAATTGGCTGCTGTGTTTCCTACATTACAATAGTGCCTATACATCAAAAGTACTTCATTGGCTGTAAAGTGCTTTGGGACATCCATTGGTCATGAAAGGGGATGAATAAATTGAAAATCTTTCTTTTTGGAAGTATTTTGAGTGTTTTATGTGGTAAAGATATTAAGATATTATGACATCTTCTGATAGCATTACAGTGATTGGATTAACATTGGCTATCCTGCTACAGCATTGTCTATTGATGTTACAAGGAACCACAAAAGGTACGTAACAGAAAAGTGTTGACACTTTACATTGGAATCCCCATTGGAAATGTTTACATATCAATTTTCAATAGAGTATGTGCCCTACTGAAGAATTTGAATATGAATAGCTGGGAAATGGAGCTTTCTCATCCCACTCTGTGTGGAGGGAGGGTGGAGAAATTATTGCCTGACTACAAAGAAATGAATTAGGTGATATGGAACAGATGAATATTTCCCTGTTTAAAAAAAAATCATGTGGAAAATGAGTGTTAAAGGCACCTGTAGGTTTGTTTATTGGCAGCATACTTATACTGTCTACTGGTATATCTTTTAGGTTTACTCTTACTGTAGTGAAGATAGTGTTGGGCCAGATTCCAGGAGAATCTCTCATTCTTGAAAATGTCAGCTTGGCTCAGTTGGTTGCACTCTAGTTGCTGAGTCAGAAGGTTGTGGGTTTAGGCCCTTGCCGTGCATGCAAATCGTAGAATCGTGGAATAGTACAGCACAGAAGGAGGCCATTTGACCCATCTTGCGAAGAGCAACCAAGTTAGTCCCACTAATGAAGGGTCACTGACCTGAAACGTTAACTCTGCTTCTCTCTCCACAGATGCTGCCAGTATTTGTTGAGTATTTCCAGCATTTCTTGTTTCTATTTCAGATTTCCAGCATCTGCAGTATTTTGCTTTTATTCAAGTTAGTCCCACTCCCCTGCTCTATCCATATACCCTTGCAATTTTTTTCTCCAGCAAAATATTTATCTAATTTCCTTTTGGATCTGTATCAGGCCTCTCAGGCACTGCATTGCAAGTCCGAACCACTTATTGCATAAAAAAGCTCTTCCATGTGTTGTCTCTGGTTCTTTTGCCAATTGCCTGAAACCTGTGCCCTCTGGTTATCGACCCTTCAGCTACTGGAAACAGTTTCTCTTTATTTAGTCTATCTAAACCCTTTATAATTTTAAACCGTAGTCCCAAATGTAAGTGAACACTCCAGAACATTACTGAAGGAGTGCTAGTGTGCCAGAGATGTTGTACTTCAGGTGAGCTAATAAATTATGGTCCCAAGTTCCTGTTCTGGGATTCTTTAAGATTACATGTTTTTTTTAACGATTTTTTTTTTAGAGATACAGCACTGAAACAGGTCCTTCGGCCCATCGAGTCTGTGCCGACCAACAACCACCCATTTATACTAATCCTACACTAATTCCATATTCCTACCACATCCCCAACTGTCCCTATATTTCCCTACCACCTACCTATACTAGGGGCAATTTATAATGGCCAATTTACCTATCAACCTGCAAGTCTTTGGCATGTGGGAGGAAACCGGAGCACCCGGAGGAAACCCACGCAGACACAGGGAGAACTTGCAAACTCCGCACAGACAGTACCCAGAATTGAACCCGGGTCGCTGGAGCTGTGAGGCTGCGGTGCTAACCACTGCGCCACTGTGCCGCCCATGATTTGAAGAACAGGGAATTCTCCCAGTGCCCTGCCCACCATTTGTTCCTCAGTCAAAATGATCAAAGATAGATTAGCTAGTTATTCATCTCATTGCTGGGATCTTTTTGTGAAAAATGGCTGCCACATTTCAGTCCATAGTTATTATTTGTGTATGGAGTGCTTTAAGATATCCCTGAACTAAGTGATAAGGTGCAATACAAATGGAAGTCTTTCTTTTTTCACTGGGATCTTTTGAAACGACGCATGTGTTGTAACAGAGACTTGTTCTGTCACAACAGCGCTTTGGTGCAGTAGGAATTGAGTGAGTTACTGGCAGGTAGTCTGACAGAATGGAGGAAGGGAGCCAGATCGAGTTCAGTTATCTTAAACGATGGCAGAGCTGCTCCCTATTTCAGGGGCTGTAGACAATGTTGTGCTGGAGACCCAGGATCCAGTCATGAAACCGATTACATGACTCGCCAAAGAACTGTGAAGCTGAGGTGACTTATTTCCACTGTCTGAACTGAGCCACATAAGGAGATATTAGCAGGTGATCAAAAGCTTTGTGAAAAAGGCAAATTTTAGAGAGCTCCTTAAAGTAGAAAAGAGAGGTGGAGTGATTTAGGGAGTGAATTCCAGTGCATAGTGCTCAGGCAGCTGAATTGGGGGGGAGTGCAGAGATTTCAGAGGGTTGTAGGGCTGGAGGAGGTTACGGAGATAGGGAGAATGTTGGTTTTTCTTTTCTGGAGCACCATGGATGCTGACCACCTCCCCCAACTGGTTCATTCTTCAGCTGCGTGAGCCTGCACAGTGAATGGCCAGCAGGCTGTTTGGCCATGAAGGACATCGCAACCACATTTAATCCTGTTCTCACCTGATATCCGCACGTGCTCGCTATCCAGCAGGGGAACCCGCATCACAATGCGGAGCAGGAAGTCTGAGTGATTCCTGCCCCTAACCCTGAGACACTAAGGCCCATTATTGCTTCATGATGGCTGACGATAAACAATAGTTACTAGGATGAGATACTGGCTGGTGACCATTGAACTTAGTCAGTATGTTCAGGGCAGGGGAGAATAAAGGCAGGAGAAAAATTTTTTCGAAAGTGATCCAAAGCTAGAAGAGAAACCAGACAAAACTTTCACTGAGTGGATAATAGAGCTGTGAAATAATTAACGAGGGAGAAAGAAAGAATTAGCATTTATATAGCGTCATGGATTGAGAATTGGTTAACGGACAGAAATAGAGAGTAAGAGTAAACGGGTCATTCTCGGGTTGGCGGGCTGTGACTAGTGGCTTACTGCAAGGATCAGTGTTTGGGCGCAGATATTCACAATCAATATCACTGATTTGGATGTGGGGACCAAATGTAATATTTACAAGTTTGCTCATGACACAAAAGCAGGTGGAAAGGTGAGTTGGGAGGAAGGTGCAAAGAGGCTTCAAGGGGATTTGGACAGGCTGAGTGAGTGGGAAAGGATATGGCAGATGGAATATAATGTGGAAAAATGTGAAGTTATCCACCTCGGTAGGAAAAACAGAAATGCAGCGTATTTGTTAAATGGTGAGAGATTGGGAAGTGTTGTGGGGAGATGGTGGCGTAGTGGTATTGTCACTGGACTAATACCCTGGGGACACAGGTTCACATCCCACTATGGCAGCTGGTGGAATTTGAATTCAATTAATTAATAAAATTTGGAATTGAAAGCTAGTCTCAGTAATGGTGACCGTGAAACTATGAAACTATCATCAATTGTCATAAACGCCCATTTGGTTCACTAATGTCTTTTAGTGAAGCACAGCAATGTGGTTGACTCTTGACTACCCTCTGAAATGGCCTAGCAAGCCACTCAGTTGCCAACGGCAATTAGGGATGGGCAACAAATGCTGGCCTTGCCAGTGACGCCCACATCCCATGAAAGAATATATTAAAATCTCCAAAGGAACCTGGATGTCCTTGTTCATAAGTCACTGAAAGCTAATGTGCAGGTGCAGAAAACATTAAAAAAAAAATTATTTTATTTTATTTATTTTATTTTTATTTTATTTTTTATTTAAAAAGGCATATTGTATGTTGGTCTTTATTGCAAGAGGATTTGAGTGCAGGAATAAAGAAGTCTTGCTGCAATTGGACAGTGCCTTAGTGAGACTGCACCTGGAGTATTGTGTACAGTTTTGGTCTCCTTACCTAAGGAAGGATATAGAGCTTGCCATAGAGGGAATGCAATGAAGGCTCACCAGACTGATCCCTGGGATGGCAGGATTGTCTTATGAGGAGAGATTGAGGAGACTGGGCCTGTATTCTCTAGAGTTTATAAGAATGAGAGGTGATCTCATTGAGGCATACAAATTTCTTACAGGGCTCGACAGGGTGGATGCAGTAAGGATGTTTCCCCTGGTTGGGGGATCTAGATCCAGGGGATACAATATCAGAATAAGACATAGGTCATTGAGGACTGAGATGAAGAAGAATTTCTTCACTCAGATGGTGGTGAATCTTTGGAATTCTCTACCCCAGAGGGCTGTGGAGGCTCAGTCATTGGGTATGTTCAAGACAGAAGTTGATAAGATTTCCAGATATTAAAGATATCAAGGGAGATGGGGATAGTGCGGGAAAACGGTGTTGAGATAGAAGATCAGCCATGATCTAGTTGAATGGTGGACCAGGCTTGCGGCACCAAATGGCCTACTCCTGCTTCTATTTCCTATGTTCCTTTCACCACCTCAGCATGTCCCAAAGCACTTCACAGCCAATGAAGTACATTTGAATTGCAATCACTATCATAATGTAGGAATATTGGCAGCCAATTTGCACACAGCAAGCTCCCACAAACAGCAATGGGATAATGACCAGATAAACTATTTTGTGATGTTGATTGAGGGATAAATATTGACCAGGACACTGGGGAGAACTCCTCTGCTCTTCTTCGAAATAGAGCCCAGGAATCATTTACGTCCACCTGAGAGGACAGATGAGGCCTTGGTTTAACATTGGGTCTCACAACCACCAGAAAGCCAATTAATTACTTTGTGAAGTGCAATCACTGTTATAATGTAGGGAATGCGGTAAGCTGTCTGTGCACAGCAAGATCCCATTAACTGCTCCATAGCAGGACAAATCCTGTAAAAGCAACAGCTTTCAGCTGATAAGCCTTTTCTCTTGGTAAAAGTTCCTATGATGCGAACTAATGAGACAGCTTTCACACTGGAGCTAGTCGTTGCCTCGTCCGTCCTTTATTTTCGCATTGTGTGCAGTACACAGTCAGGACAGTCTTCTTTATCATTTGAGAAGTCAGAGTTCAAGAGCTGCGCAAAGCGCCGACTGAGAAATGAGCACTTAATCTGTGGTGGGAGACCGCGAGACTGCCAGTGTAATGGATACCCTTTCAGGGAGTAGCCAGTGTAGTCACTTTACATCTGCCATGTTTAATCATCTACATCTGTACCTGCAGCACAATATTTACTCTGAATGACATGCTCAAACCACACTCCCGCCAGCCAAATTTCCTCATTCGATTCCAGTATTTCCTGACTGGTTAACCAAATAACATTGAATATTCAGCACTAATGTTGATCCTTCAACTTCAGAAAGAGCTATCCACTGGTATATGCAATGCTGTGATGTTATTGCAGAAATGCCAGTAAAAAAAAAGGAAGACTTGCATTTCTACAGCACCTTTTCACAACAAGAGGCCATCCCAAAGTGTTTTACAACCAATGAGGTACTTTTGAAGTGTAGTCACTGTTGTAATATAGGAAATGTGACAGGCAATTTGCACACACCAAACTCCCAACAACGGCAACGTGATAATGAACACATAATTCTGTTTTTGTTGTGTTGATGGAGGGGAAAAAATTGGCCAGGACGCCGGGGACACCTCTGCTACTCTTCTTTAAAATAGTGCCATGGGATCTTTTACATCTATAGAGGCATAGAGTCGTACAGCATAGAAACAGGCCCTTCGGCCCACCGCGTCCATGCCGACCATAATGCCTATCTATACTAATCCCACCTGCCTGCATTAGAACAAAGAACAAAAC
Organism: Heterodontus francisci; assembly: GCF_036365525.1. NCBI lineage: Eukaryota > Metazoa > Chordata > Chondrichthyes > Heterodontiformes > Heterodontidae > Heterodontus > Heterodontus francisci. The sequence goes on along the minus strand of NC_090371.1, from coordinate 26,546,408 downwards.
AAAGAACAAAGATAATTACAGCACAGGAACAGGCCCTTCGGCCCTCCAAGCCTGCGCCGATCCAGATCCTCTCTCTAAACATGTCGCCTATTTTCTAAGGTTCTGTATCTCTTTTCTTCCTGCCCATTCATATATCTGTCTAGATACATCTTAAAAGACTCCATCGTGCCCGCATCTACCACCTCCGCTGGCAATGCGTTCCAGGTGCCCACCACCCTCTGCGTAAAGAACTTTCCACGCATATCCCCCCTAAACTTTTCCCCTTTCACTTTGAACTCGTGTCCTCTAGTAATTGAAACCCCCACTCTGGGAAAAAGCCTCTTGCTATCCATATCCATATCCCTCTATGCCTTGCTCATTCAAGTACCTGTCCAGATGCCTCTTAAATGTCGCTACTGTTCCTGCCTCCACCACCTCCTCAGGCAGCTCATTCCAGATACCCACTATCCTTTGTGTGAAAAATGTACCCCTTTGGTCCCCTTTAAACCTCCTCCCTCTCACCTTAAATCTATGCCCTCTAGTTTTAGTCACCCCTACCATGGGAAACAGACTCGGGCTATCTACCCTATCTATGCCTCTCATAATTTTATATACCTCTATCATGTCCCCTCTCAGCCTCCTTTGCTCCAGGGAAAACAGACCCAGCCTTTATAACTCAAGTCCTCCAAACCAGGCAACATCCTTGTGAATCTTTTCTGCACCCTCTCTAGCTTAATCACATCTTTCCTGTAGTGCGGCGACCAGAACTGCACACAGTACTCCGAATGCGGCCTAACCAACGTTATGTACAACTGCATAGCTGTAACATGACATCCACTTGATGGTGCCTCGGTTGAGGTCACATCTAAAAGTCAACAACTCCAACCGTGCAGCACTTCCATAATACTGCATTGGAGTGTTAGTCTTGATTGCTGTGCTTGTCTGGAACTTGAACCCACAACCTTTTGACACAGAGGTACAAGTGCTACCAGCTGAGCCATGACAGATACACAATAGGATGCCACCTATTAGGGAGAGATCACTACTTTGTTTGATTGAATAAGATGGAAGATAGTGACTCAACTGCATGTTTCCCTCTTTTCCCTGATGGTCAGAATTTCCCTTGAATTTTACTTAACTCTAACTGAAAATTAAAGGGAGTAATGGTCTCCTAATGGCCCACTGGGTACACAGGCAGATCAAGGCATTCTTGGCACACCTAGAACAGCCAGAGCCACTCTTCACAGCCTCTAATCTTATCACAGAAAAGTTAACCTCCTGCTATTGGTTGTGAACCTCACTGAAATGTGTTGAGCTTTTAGTTGCCAGTTCCACAGCAACGTGGTTGATTCTTAATGGCCTAGCAAACCATTCAGTTGTACCAAGTGCCGAGTTGATGATCTATCTCGGACTCTTCCTGAAGTCCCCAGCATTACAGCTGCCAGACTTCAGCCAATTCGATTCACTCCACGTGATATCAAGAAACGACTGAAGGCACTGGATACTGCAAAGGCTATGGGTCCTGACAATATTCTGGCAATAGTACTGAAGACCTGTGCTCCAGAACTTGCCGCGCCCCTAGCCAAGCTGTTCCAGTACAGCTACAACACTGGCACCTACCCTGCAATGTGGAAAATTGCCCAGGTATGTCCTGTATACAAAAAGCAGGACAAATCCAACCCGGCCAATTACCACCCCATCAGTCTATGCTCAATCATCAGTAAAGTGATGGAAGGTGTCATCAATAGTGCATCAAGCAGCACTTGCTTAGCAATAACCTGCTCAATGACACTCCGTTTGGGTTCCGCCAGGGCCAGCTAGCTCCTGACCTCATTACAGGCTTGGTTCAAACATGGACAAAAGAGCTGAACTGAAGAGGTGAGGTGAGAATGACTGCGCTTGACATCAAGGCAGCATTTGAACCAGTATGGCATCAAGGAGGCCTAGCAAAACTGGAGTCAATGGGAATCAGGGGGAAAACTCTCTGCTGGTTGGAGTCATACCTAGCGCAAAGGAAGATGGCTGTGGTTGTTGGAAGTCAATGATCTGAGCTCCAGGACATCATTGCAGGAGTTCCTCAGGGTAGTGTCCTAGGCCCAACCATCTTCAGCTGCTTCATCAATGACCTTTCATCAATCATAATGTCAGAAGTGGGGATGTTCACTGATGATTGCACAATGTTCAGCACCATTCGCGACTCCTCAAATACTGAAGCAGTCTGTGTAGAAATGCAGCAAGACCTGGACAATATCCAGGCTTGGGCTGATAAGTGGCAAGTAACATTTGCGCCACACAAGTGCCAGGCAATGATCATCTCCAACAAGAGAGAATCTAACCATCTCCCCTTGATATTCAATGGCATTACCATCACTGAATACCCCACTATCAACATCCTTGGGATTACCATTGATCAGAAACTGAACTGGAGTAGCTATTTAAATACCATGGCTACAAGAGCAGGTCAGAGGCTAGGAATCCTGCAGCAAGTAACTCACCTCCTGACTCCCCAAGCCCTGTCCACCATCTACAAGGCACAAGTCAGGAGTGTGATGGAATACTCTCCACTTGCTGGATGGGTGCAGCTCCAACAACACTCAAGAAGCTCGACACAATCCAGGACAAAGCAGCCCACTTGATTGGCACCCAATCCACAACATTCACTCTCTCCACCACCGATGCACAGTGATAGTAGTGTGTACCATCTACAAGATTCTCTGCAGCAATGCACCAAGGCTCCTTGGACAGCACCTTCCAAACCCATGACCTCTACCACCTAGAAATACAAGGGCAGCAGATGCATAGGAATAACACCACCTGCAAGTTCCCCTCCAATCCACACACCATCCTGACATGGAACTATATCGCCTTTTTCTTCACTGTCGCTGGGTCATAATCCTGGAATTCCCTTCCGAACAGCACTGTGGGTGCACCTACCCCACATGGACTGCAGCGGTTCAAGAAGGCAGCTCACCACCACCTTCTCAAGGGCAATTAGGTATGGGCAATAAATGCTGGCCGAGCCAGCGATGCCCACATCCCCGCAAATGAATTTTTAAAAAATGTGGCTGCAGGTTTGATTAGATTAGAGAGAGATACAGCACTGAAACAGGCCCTTCGGCCCACCGAGTCTGTGCCGAACATCAACCACCCATCCATACTAATCCCATATTCCTACCAAACATCCCCACCTGTCCCTATATTTCCCTACCACCTACCTATACTAGTGACAATTTATAATGGCCAATTTACCTATCAACCTGCAAGTCTTTTGGCTTGTGGGAGGAAACCGGAGCACCCGGAAAAAACCCACGCAGACACAGGGAGAACTTGCAAACTCCACACAGGCAGTACCCGGAATCGAACCCTAGTCCCTGGAGCTGTGAGGCTGCAGTGCTAACCACTGCACCACTGTGCCGCCCATTTGGAAGGTGCTGTTGAAGGAGACTTGGTGTATTGCTGCAGTGCCTCTTATAGATGGCACACACTGCTGCCACTGTGCACCAGTAGTGGAAGGAGTGAATGTTTAAGGTGGTGGATGGGGTGCCAATCAAGCGGGCTGCTTTGTCCTAGGTGGTGTCGAGCTTCCTGACTTTTGTTGGTGCTGCATTCATCCAGGCGAGTGGAGAGTATTCCATCACACTCCTCACTTGTCTCTTGTAGATGGTGGACCAGTTTTCGGGAGTCAGGAGGTGAGTTACTCACCACAGAATTCCCAGCCTCTGACCTGTTCTTGTACCACAGTATTTATGTGGCTGCTCCTGTTCAGTTTCTGGTCAATGCTAACCCCTGGATGTTGATACTGGTCAATTGAGCTATGGTAATGCCTTTGAATGTCAAAGGGAAATGGTTAGATTCTCTCTTGTTGGGGATTGCCATTGACTGGTACCAATGTGGTGTGAATGTTACTTGCCAGCTATCAGCTTAAGCCCAAGTTGGACAATTAAACAACTAACTGGAGGAGGAGGAGTCTACACAAACATTGCCATCCTCAATGATGGGGGAGCCCAGCCTGTGAGTGCAAAAGACAAGGCCGAAGCATTTGCAACAATCTTCAGTCAGAAGTGCCAGTGGATGATCCATCTCAGCCTCCTCCTGAGGTTGCCAGCATCACAGATGCCAGTCTTCAGCCAATCTGATTCACTCCATGTATTGTCAAAAAAAGGCTGAGTGCACTGGATACTGCAAAGGCTATGGGCCTTGACAACATCCCGGCTGTAGTTCTAAAGAATTGTGTTCCAGAGCTAGCTGTGCTCGCTAGCCAAGCTGTTCCAGTACAGCTACAAGACTGGCATCTACCCGACAATGTGGAAAATTGCCCAGGTATATCCTGTACATAAAAAGCAGGACAAATCTGATCCAGCCAATTACTGCCCATCAATCGACTCTCAATCATCAGCAAAGTGATGAAAGGTGTCGTCAACAGCGATATCAAGTGGCACTTGCTCAGCAATAACTTGCTCACTGATGCTTAGTTTGAGTTCTGCTAGGGCCACCTGACTCCAGACCTCATTCCGGCCTTGGTCCAAACATGGGCAAAAGAGCTGAATTCCAGAGGTAAGATGTGAGTGACTGCCCTTGACATCAAGGTAGCATTTGACCAAGTGTGGCATCAAGGAGTCTGAGTAAAATTGGGATTCGGGGAAAACTCTCCGCTGGTTGGAGTCATACCTAGCACAAAGGAAGATGGTTGTAGTTGTTAGAGACCAATCATCTAAGCCCCAGGACATTGCTGCAGGAGTTTCTCAGGGTAGGGTCCTAGGCCCAACCATCTTCAATTACTTCATCAATGACCTTCCCTCCATCATAAAGCCAAAAGTGGGGATGTTCGTTGATGAATGCACAGCTTTCAGTTCCATTCATAACTTGTCAGATACTGAAGCGGTCAGTGCCCGCATGCAGCAACATTCAGGCTTGGGCTGATAAATGGCAAGTAGGTTTCATGTCACACAAGTCCCAAGCAATAACTATCTTCAACAAGAGAGAATCTAACCATCTACCCTTGACATTTAATAGTATTACCATTGCTGAACCCCCACCATCAACATCCTGGGAGATACCATTGACCAGAAACTAACTGGACCAGCCATATAAATACTATGGCTACAACAGTCAGTTAGAGGCTGGGAATTCTGTGTCAAGTAACTCACCTCCTTACTCCACCAAGCCTTACCACCATCTACAAGGTACAAGTTTGGAGTGTGATGGAATACTCCACTTGCCTGTATGAGTGCAGCGCCAACAACATGCAAGACGCTCAACACCATCCAGGACAATCCACCAAACAAGGGCAGCAGGCACATGGGAACACCACCACCTGCAAGTTTCCCTCCAAGCCACACACCATCCTGACTTTAAACTATATCTCAGCTCCTTCACTGTCGCTGCATCAAAATCTTGGAACTCCCTCTCTAACAGCACTGTGGGAACATAGGAGCAGGTGTAGGCCATTCAGCCCATCGAGCCTCCCCTCCATTCAGTAACATTATGGCTGTTCATCTTCAATGTCTTTTTCCCACACTATCCTCATATTCCTATGGGTGTACGTACACCAGATGAGCTGCAATGGTTCAAGAAGGCAACTCACCACGACCTTCCTGAGGACAATTCGAGATGAGCAATAAATGCTGGCCTTGCTAGCAACACCCACATCCTATGAATGAATAAGAAAAAAGTTTGAGTTGAAGTCAGATTGTAAGCTGTAGAAACTCAGACTCAGGTTTGGCACCACAGAGCCCAAACCAACAGGCCTGAGAATCAGTAGAAATTGGCCCTCAGTCCTCATCTACATACATATTAAAGGATATTGGACAAATGCGGGTACATGGAGTGAGGCCACAGATCAGCCATGATCATATTAAATAGCAGAACAGGCTCAAGGGGCCAAATAATCGACTCCTGTTCCCATATTTCTGTGTCGTGGGAGGAGGGTTGAAGCAGGATATCATGGAGATGGCCAGGTAAGCATCAATCACTTCTGCTCCTCCTGGCTCCACAGGAAAAAAACATGTTATTGGAACAAAAAAGTTCTATTTTTCTTACGTTTAAATGGTGGTCGCGGGGAGGGTGGGGGTGGGGGTGGGTGGCACTGACGAATCCTGAGATTTCCCTCTCATCCTGCCCGGAAGCCTAAAAGACTGGTCCATGAATTTAGCAGTGGGACCAGGTTTGTGAAAAACAAGCACAATGCAGAGCAATTTCTACCTCCCGATGCCATAACCTGCTGGAACTTCATTTGTGAAATTTAGGCAGTCAGTAAGGAATTGGAGTGTTAGAACCCCCACTGATTCATGTGTAATTGCACAGTGTGGTACTGCCTCACACAGAACAGACTTCCAGAACTAAGCAAACCCAAACCCACCCCCCCGCAACTCTATACTGCCTTACTGCATCGCATGTGGGACAGGAATTGAGGCATTACAATTGTCCAAATGGCTAAGGAGAGGGGGAAAGTAATCACACAAGGAAAAGAAAGATTCGCATTTATATAGTGCCTTTCACAACCTCTGGATGTCCCAAAGTGCTTTCCAATCACTGTTGTGATACAGGAAACACAACCACCAGTTTGCGCACAGCAAGCTCCCACAAACGACAATTTGATGATGGCCAGATAATCTGTTTTTCAGTGACATTGGCTGAGATTTATTGATTGGGACAGTACGGGGAGTTGCCTTGCTTTTCTTCAAATAGCGCAATGGGATCATTCACCTACACCTGAAAGGACAAACAAGGCCTCGGTTTAACATCTCTATCTGAAAGATGGCGCCTCCAACAGTCTGGCACTCCCTTCAGTACTGCACTGGAGTGTTGTCCTAGATTTTGCGCTGGAGTTGGATTCTTGCTGTTGTCCAGTAAAACTCTGTCAGAAATTGGTCACAAGTGGATGATGAGCGAGGATTAGACCATGATCGGGTGCAAGGCTGCAAACGTTGGAGTGCCTCGGCAGCCCTTGACCATCTTGGCTCTCACACAGAGAAATGTCCACTGGGATAAGGTGATGGAGCATGTCCGCCTCCCATGGAAGATGTGTCAACACATGTCGGAGGGACTGTTGATGAAAAAGTAAAAGCCTAAAATTCGGATGACTTACATTGTAAGTGTAAACCATGTGGAAAAATGCTGCTAAACGCACACTAATTTCCGCTGCAAGAGTTTTAACCTGTGCCTAAGCCGACCGCAGGATAATTACAATAATTATAAAAATTACATTATAATTTTTTGTTTGGGTACAGACTGAGGCAGGTGGATTTGCTTCCACTCTGATTCTTTATGCACCATCTGTTTTATTAATTACTTTAAATCCTCAAAGGACTGGCGGAAATTTATTTCTGCCAAGCAAGCACATTATGCTTCATTTATAAACAGGCAGGAACAATGGGATAGGGGAGATACATTGGCTACATTTTAAAAGGTGCCATATTGCTCTCATTTTCTGATATGTGCTGAGTATATTCATTTGTGTGGAGCCTCACACAATGTACCTTTATATCTCCTATTTATCTTCGCACTCCCTCATCACTGTGTAAGCATCAACAGTTCAGCTTAATATTAAGGCTGATTTGCTAATTCAGTGATAAATTTTAACCTGGGTGGTACAATCTTTTCCCCATGGACATGAAGATCAATCGATCCAGTTATTGGCTGGAGTCAAATAACATCAATCTGAATTCTGATTCACTGCTTTCCATACTCTACTGGTCATTCTTAAAGCAGGCCTTAAATGCAGAATAAAGTCAATGCAACTGAGGGGGTGTTTTAATATCCTTCAAAATGTGTCTCTAAAATGAGAGGGAACGTAGTTTTTTTGTCTTCCCACCCAGCCTCTGGACTTTCTCCCCTCCTCCCCTGAAGATGCTGCCTCTTGCTGGGGCACAGTTTCACTGGTTTCTGGCAGCTCTCTGCTACCTCACAAAAGTGATAATCCCTCATGCCTGTCCGAAAATCCCTCGAGTTTAAAATTCTCATCCTTGCTTCCAAATCCTTCCATGGCCTCACTTCTCCCTCTTTTTGTAATCTCTCCAGCCCTACAACACTCCGGGATATCCATGCTCCTCTAATTCGCACCTCGAGTATCCCTGATTTCAATATCGGGGAGGTGGTGGCGTAGTGGGAATGTCACTAGACTGGTAACCCAGAGCCCCAGGCTTATGGGTTTGAATCTCACCGCAGCAGATGATGGAATTTGAATTCAATTAATAAATCTGGAATTAAAAGCTAGACTAGTGGTGACCATGAAACCATTGTCGATTGTTGTAAAAACCCATCTAGTTTGTTAATGTCCTTTAGGAAAGGAAATCTGTTGTTCTTACCTGGTCTGGACTACATGTGACTCCAGACCCACAGCAATGTGGTTGACTCTTAAATGCCATTTCCTAACCTAGCAAGCCACTCAGTTGCATTAAACCACTACAAAGTCTCAGAAAAGGAATGAAATCGGACGGACCACCCGGCATCGATCTACCCACCAGAAATGACATGGCAAACCCAACCCTGTCAACCTTGCAAAGTCCTCCTTACTAACATCTGGGGGTTTGTGCCAAAGTTGGGAGAGCTGTCCCACAGACTAGTCAAGCAACAGCCTGACATAGTCACACTCATGGAATCATACCTGACAGCCAATGTCCCAGACACCGCCATCACCATCCCCGGGTATGTCCTGTCCCACTGGCAGGGCAGACCCAGCAGAAGCTATGGCACAGTGGTATACAGGCGGGAGGGAGTTTCCCTGGGAGTCTTCAACATTGACTCTGGACCCCATGAAGTCTCATGGCATCAGGTCAAACATGGGCAAGGAAACCTCATGCTGATTACCTCCTACCCCCCTCCCCCTCCCCCCCCTCAGCTGATGAATCAGTGCTTCTCCATGTTGAACACCAATTGGAAGAAGGACTGAGGGTAGCAAGGGCACAAAATGTACTCCGGGTGGGGGACTTCAATGTCCATCACCAAGAGTGACTTGGTTGCACCATTACTGGCTGAGTCCTAACTGACATAGCTGCTACAGTGCGGCAGGTGGGGGAACCAACAAGAGGGAAAAACCTACTTGAACTCATCCTTACCAATTGACCTGTCGCAGATGCATCTGTCCATGATAATATTGGTGGGAGTGATGCCCGCACAGTCCTTGTGGAGATGAAGTCCCATCTTCACATTGAGGATAGCCTCATCATGTTGTGTGGCACTATCACCGTGCTAAATGAGATAGGTTTTGAACTGATCTAGCAACTCAAAATTGGGAATCCAGTGGAGCTGTGTGCCATCAGCAGCAACAGAATTGTATTCAACCACAATGGCCCGGCATATCCCCCACTCTACCATTACCATAAAGCTAGGGGAACCAACTCTGGTTCAATAAAGAGTGCAGGAGGGCATGCCAGGAGCAGCACCAGGCATACCTAAAAATGAGGTGTCAGCCTGGTGAAGTTACAACACAGGACTACTTACATTCCAAACAGACAGGGCTAAGCGATCTAACAACCAACGGATCAGATCTAAGCTCTGCAGTCCTGCAATATCCACTTGTGAATGGTGGTGGATAATTAAACAATTGAATTGAGCAGGAAGCTGCACAAATATCCCCATCCTCAACAATGAGGGAGCCCAGCACATCAGTGCAAAAGACAAGGCTGAAGCATTTGTATCCATCTTCAGTCAGAGTGTCAAGTGAATGATCCATCTTGGCCTCCTCCTGAGGTCCCCAGCATCACAGATGCCAGTCTTCAGCCAATCCGATTCACTCCACGTGATATCAAAAAAAAGCTGAAGGCATTGTATACTGCAAAGGCTATGGACCCTGACAACATTCCGGCAATAGTACTGAAGAAGCGTGCTCCAGAACTTTCCGCGCCCCCTAGCGAAGCTGTTCCAGTACAGCTACAACACTGGCATCTACCCGGCAATGTGGGAAATAACCCAGGTATGTCCTGTGCACAAAAAGCAGGACAATTACTGCCCTATCAGTCTTCCAAACCCGTGACCTTTACCACCTAGGACAAGGGTAGAAGATGCATTGGAACACCATCACCTGCAAGTTCCCCTCCAAGCCACACCCTCCTGACTTGGAACTACATTGCCGTTCCTTCACTGGCACTGGGTCAAAATCCTGGAACCCCCTTCCTAACAGCATTGTGGTTGTACCTATAACCCAAGAACTGCGGTGGTTCAAGAAGGCAGCTCACCACCACCTTCTCAAGGGCAATTAGGGATGGGCAATAAATTCTGGCCTAGCCAGCGATGCCCACATCCTAGTAATGAATAAAGAAAGAACGCTTTGCCATTGCCAGCTGCACCTTCAGCTGCTGAGGTTCGAAGATCGGAACTTCGCTCCCTAAAGCTCTCTGCCTCTCTAACTCACGCTTCTGCTACAAGACTCTGCTTAAAACTGACTTTTTTGACCAAGCTTTTGGTCACCTGTCCTATTTCCTTTGGTGCTACTTCGCCATCTACCATCCTGGTAGTTGCATCATCCAGCAATAATGGAGCTGTTGATTAATCAAAGTGAACAATCTCCATCAATTAGTCTCCAACAGACCCAGTTTAGGAAAACTGCCAGTGTAAATTTGCAAACTGAGCCAAATTGGCAGGGTATCTTGTGAAGCATGGAACACGTGGCAGGTTCTCTCCTACATTTTCCCCTCCATTCCGATTGGAATCACAGTTCCACCCTTGAAATTTTCCTATAATAACTTTACCAATATAGACATGTTGGCCTTGATTTCTACAGCCATCACTGAACCTGATCTGCATACCTAAAGTAGGACCCCGTGTCTTTCCTGAGGGTGTCCTGTTTGCTTGCTCAAAAGGGGAGGTTAACATCAGGACATGGGGGAATTGGAGGGAGTAAGTCCTTAACTCCTTAACTCCTCCCCTCCCTGCCCCTCCCCCACCCCGCTGTTGTAACCTTAGACAACCTTCTTCACTGTCCACTATACCACCAATTTTGGTGTCATCTGCAAACTTACTAATCACGCCCCCTACATTCACATCCAAGTCATTAATATATATGACAAACAACAAAGGGCCCAGCACCAATCCCTGCGGCACACCACTGGTCACCGGCCTCCAATTTGAAAAACAACCTTCTGCCTCCAATCACCAAGCCAATTTTGTATCCAATTTGCTAGCTCACCCTGGATCCCATGTGTTCGAACCTTCTGGAGCAGCCTACCATGCAGGACCTTGTCAAAGGCCTTGCTAAAGTCCATGTAGACAACGTCCATCGCCCTGCCCTCGTCAATCCTCTTCACCTCCTCGAAAAACTCAATCAAATTCGTGAGACATGATTTCAACAAAGAACAAAGAACAAAGAAAATTACAGCACAGGAACAGGCCCTTCGGCCCTCCAAGCCTGCGCCGATCCAGATGCTCTATCTAAATCTGTCGCCTATTTTCTAAGGGTCTGTATCTCTTTGCTTCCTGCCCATTCATGTATCTGTCTAGATACATCTTAAAAGACGCTGTCGTGCCCGCGTCTACCACCTCCGCTGGCAACGCATTCCAGGCACCCACCACCCTCTGCGTAAAGAACTTTCCACGCATATCCCCCCTAAACCTTTCCCCTCTCACTTTGAACTCGTGACCCCTAGTAATTGAATCCCCCGCTCTGGGAAAAAGGTTCTTGCTATCCACCCTGTCTATACCTCTCATGATTTTGTACACCTCAATCAGGTCCCCCCTCAACCTCCGTCTTTCTAATGAAAATAATCCTAATCTACTCAACCTCTCTTCATAGCTAGCGCCCTCCATACCAGGCAACATCCTGGTGAACCTCCTCTGCACCCTCTCCAAAGCATCTACATCCTTTTGGTAATGTGGCGACCAGAACTGCACGCAGTATTCCAAATGTGGCCGAACCAAAGTCTTATACAACTGTAACATGACCTGCCAACTCTTGTACTCAATACCCCGTCCGATGAAGGAAAGCATGCCGTATGCCTTCTTGACCACTCTATTGACCTGCGTTGCCACCTTCAGGGAACAATGGACCTGAACACCCAAATCTCTCTGTACATCAATTTTCCCCAGGACTTTTCCATTTATTGTATAGTTCACTCTTGAATTGGATCTTCCAAAATGCATCACCTCGCATTTGCCCGGATTGAACTCCATCTGCCATTTCTCTGCCCAACTCTCCAATCTATCTATATTCTGCTGTATTCTCTGACAGTCCCCTTCACTATCTGCTACTCCACCAATCTTAGTGTCGTCTGCAAACTTGCTAATCAGACCACCTATACTTTCCTCCAAATCATTTATGTATATCACAGCACGGATCCCTGTGGAACACCACTGGTCACACGTCTCCATTTTGAGAAACTCCCTTCCACTGCTACTCTCTGTCTCCTGTTGCCCAGCCAGTTCTTTATCCATCTAGCTAGTACACCCTGGACCCCATGCGACTTCACTTTCTCCATCAACCTACCATGGGGAACCTTATCAAATGCCTTACTGAAGTCCATGTATATGACATCTACAGCCCTTCCCTCATCAATCAACTTTGTCACTTCCTCAAAGAATTCTATTAAGTTGGTAAGACATGACCTTCCCTGCACAAAACCATGTTGCCTATCACTGATAAGCCCATTTTCTTCCAGATGGGAATAGATCCTATCCCTCAGTATCTTCTCCAGCAGCTTCCCTACCACTGACGTCAGGCTCACCGGTCTATAATTACCTGGATTATCCCATCTACCCTTCTTAAACAAGGGGACAACATTAGCAATTCTCCAGTCCTCCGGGACCTCACCCGTGTTTAAGGATGCTGCAAAGATATCTGTTAAGGCCCCAGCTATTTCCTCTCTCGCTTCCCTCAGTAACCTGGGATAGATCCCATCCGGACCTGGGGACTTGTCCACCTTAATTCCTTTTAGAATACCCAACACTTCCTCCCTCCTTATGCCGACTTGACCGAGAGTAATCAAACATCTATCCCTAATTATTCTGATAATTTTTAATAAATTATTATTCTGTACAACACACTGAATATATTTTACTCAACTCAACTGCTATGAAAAGATTGAAAGCAATTTTGGATGGCTTCCATACCCCGAAGGTTTTTGCTGCATAGTTAACAAATCACTTTATAGATTGCTTCAGAGAATACAGAGAAAATCTTAACCTACCCTGGGTGACAGGTAAACACATTATAAAAATAACAATGCATTTTTATTACCATTTAGATTATAGGCTTTCAAATTGGGGCCACACCTTGAGTATTGGGTCCAGTTCTGGTCAAGAGGAAGCCACTTTTGAATGAGACATTAAACTGAGACCCCCATCTGCCCTCACAGGTGGATGCAAAAGATCCCATGGCACTATTTCAAAGAAGAGCTGGGGAGTTCTCCCTGGTGTCCTGGGCAATATTTATTCCTTAATCAACAAAACTAAGAAACAGACAATCTGGTTATTTATTCATTGCTGTTTGTGGAAACTTGCTGTGCACAAATTAATTTCTGGGTTTCTGATATTGCAACACTGCTTCAGAAAAGTATTTCCTTGGTTGTAAAGTGCTTTGGGACATCTTGATGTTATGAAAGGCACTATATAAATGCAAGCCTCTCATTTAGAGGTGGTACAGAGAAGGACCATGAGTCTGATCCCCGAGGTCAAAGGCCTAAGTTATGAGGACAGTAGGAGAAATGTCTCTCAGCCTTGATTGTAGATGTTTCAGAGGTGATCTTAGAAAGGTGATTCGGATTGGAAATGGTGTGATGGAAACCACACCTGCCAAATGGAAACATATTAATTTTGTCATATGGAACACTACTTGAACCTTTTTTACTGAACATTGCACATAACTTGTTTAAAAAAGACCACAGAGTTGAACAGCTGAAAATATGATTGCGCATTTGCATTCTGAGACACAGTTGAATAGAGAGACAATGGGAGTGCTCACTGATTCAATGAACAAGATTGGTCTTGGCAATCATGATAACATTCTTTGTCTGTGTAAGAGCCAGAATTCCACACCCCACCGAGTGTGACTAGAGAACTTTGAGAATCAACAACCCTCGCAGAAGATGCTGTTTCAAACAAAGAGATGGTCACATGACTTACCTGCTGGCCAGACTGGAGACTGTTTGAATTGTGCCTCACAGAAAGGTTTTTTGGGAGACTGCAGCTGAACTCAAGGGAGGAAGGTTGCTGCTCTCTCTGTCTGTCTCTCTCAAGGGACCCACGGTAGCAGCTTAAGCCTCAAGACAGAGGACCTCTTCAGCCTTCTGATACCAGAGAAGCAAGTTTGAAAATGTGCACTGGGCCCTAGTGAGAACTGCAAGACCTCAACTGCAACCAAGGACTTTGCATCCAAACTGAAAGTCAGTTACTGAATTCTATTTATTTCCAAGCCTACTTAAACACCCTCTTTAATTCTTTCTCCCCCTCTGTATCTATTTGTGTGTGTGTTTATCTTGTATGCATGCTAGCATGGTTGTGTCGCATATTTTAGTAACTTTAACTGAGTTAGAGTGGTAAGGCTAATAAATTTACATCTTTCTTATTTAAAGCTACAAAAACCTGTCTGATTTGTTCATTTGCAATTACAAAGGGAGAGCAGTGAGCAAGGACTGACTGAGGTGGTAAGCTAAAAACACTGTGTTTTGAAAGATAAACCCTGTTACGGCCAAATCAGGAAAGGGGCAAGAGGAGAGCCTGAGACCCCTTCCTCACCTGGTCGTGGCAATGGTATCACAAAGTAGAACATTATATCAAAAATAAACAATAGGACAAGGCAACATGAATTCAAATGATTTATGGACAAACTTTATACTGCTGTCACAAAGTTCCTCCTCAATTAAAAACCTTCACAGAAGCTTACTCAATGGGTCATGTTTGATCTGTTTGACCCTTGGTTTGTGATGAGTTAACTGATCTTAGCCAGGATAGGAGTGCCAGGGGACATTATTATTAGCTGCAATTTGTCCATAAGCCAGGAACTATAGCACATCCACCTCTGTCTTACTGATGGCACAGGTCAGAGGTTAAACTGGAACCTCTAGTCTGTATGGCTCAATACTTTTAGCCATAAATTAAATAGGAACTTAGACATCCTGAATTCCCTGAGTTTGTCCGTAGTCCAGTTTGGGGCATTTTTCTCCTCTGGATTTGTGCTCACTAAGAACAAGGCTGAGAGTGCCAAATTCACTCTTTACTGCCCACAGAAAGAAGAGGCTTTCAGTCCATTAGTCTTAAACCAGGTCCCAGGAGTGAAAGGGACAATGGTTAAACCAGCACACTGCACAATCCCTGACATGAAGCTTACCTGAATCTTTGTCAAAACAGAATCACAAATGTAAAGAGCAGTCAGACAGAATTACTGTATTTACATTGTGAGTCAGAAGGAGGAGTATCGAACCTTTTAAATTGAATATTTATGAGTTGAGTCATAAAACCTGGAAACCGAGGTCCCAATATACTCATTACTGGCATGATAAGAGGATATTTTCCCATGATTTATGTCAAAAGAACATAAGAAATAGGAGCAGCAGTAGGCCATATGGCCCTTCGAGCCTGCCTTGCATTCAATAAGATCATGGTAGAACTTTACCTCAACTCCGCTTTCCCACCCTATGGTATCAAGGAACCCTAGTAAAACTGGAGTCAATGGGAATCGGGGAAAAAATCTTCACTGGTTAGAGTCATAGCTAATGCAAATAAAGATGGTTGTGGTTGTTGGAGGTCAATCAGCTCAGCTCCAGAACATCACTGCAGGAGTTCCTCAGGGTAGTGTCCTAGGCCCAACCATCTTCAGCTGCTTCATCAATGACCTTCCTTCAATCATAAGGTCAGAAGTGGGGATGTTCGCTGATGATTGCACAATGTTCAGCACCATTCGTGACCCCTCAGATACTGAAGCATTCCGTATAGAAATGCAGCAAGACCTGGACAATATCCAGGCTTGGGCTGATAAGTGGCAAGTAACATTTGCACCACACAAGTGCCAGGCAATGACCATCTCCAACAAGAGAGACTCTAACCATCTCCCCTTGACATTCAATTGCAATACAATCGCTGAATCCCCCACTATCAACATCCTGGGGGCTACCATTGACAGCAACTGAACATGAGTAGCCATATAAATACAGTGGCTACAAGAGCAGGTCAGAGGCTAGGAGTCCTGTGGCGTGTAACTCACCCCCTGACTCCCCAAAGCCTGTCCACCATCTACAAGGCACAAGTCAGGAGTGTGATGGAATACTCTCCACTTGTCTGGATGGGTGCAGCTTCAACAACACTCAAGAAGCTCAACACCATCCAGGACAAAGCAGCCCACTTGATTGGCACTCCATCCACAACATTCACTCCCTCCACCACTGCTGCACAGTGACAGCAGTGTGTGCCATCTACAAGATGCACTGAAGCAATGCACCAAGGCTCCCAAACCCATGACCTCTACCACCTAGAAGGACAAGGGCCGCAGAAGCATGGGAACACCACCACCTGCAAATTCCCCTCCAAGCCACACATTATCCTGACTTGGAACTATATCGCTTTTCCTTCACTGTCGCCGGGTCAAAATCCTGGAACCCCCTTCCGAACAGCACTGTGGGTGTACCTATCCCACATGGACTGTAGTGGTTCAAGAAGGCAGCTCACCACCACCTTCTCAAGGACAATTAGGGGTGGGCAATAAATGTTGGCCTAGCCAGCGATGCCCACATCCCATGAACGAATAAAAAAAGTTCTTATATCCATTGATACCCTTAATGCTAAAAAATCTATTGATCTCTGTCTTGAACATACTCAACGACTGAGTATGCATAATTCTCTGGGGTAAATTCCAAAGATGCACAACCCTCTGAGTGAAGAAATTTCTCATTTAAGTCCTAAATTGCCAACCTGTTATTCTGAGACTGTGGCCCCCTAGTTCTAGACTCTCCAACCAGGGGAAACAGCCTCTCAGCATCTAACCTGCCAAGGCCTCTAAGAATTTTATACATTCCAATAAGATCCCTTGTCATTTATCTGAACTGCAGAGAGTGTAGGCCCATTCTACTCAATCTTTTTTCATAGGACAACGCTCTCTTACCAGAAATCAATTCAGTGAACCTTTGTTTCATTTCCTCTAAGGCAAGTATATCCTTCCTGATGTAAGGAGACCAAAACTGTACACAGTGCTTCAGGTGAGGTCTCACCAAGCCCTATATAATTGCAGCAAGACTTCCCTGCTCTTATACTTCAACCCCTTGCAATAAATGCTAACATACAATTTGCTTGCCTAACTGCTTGCATACCTGCATGTTAACTTTCTGTGATTTGTGCACAAAGACTCCCAAAGCGCTCTGAATGGCAATGTTGTCAACAAACAGCAATGTATGAGTCTTGCTGAAGCATTTTGATCTACAGAAATTAGATGAGTGGGAGTGGAGCAGCATTAAAAACTGTCCCCGAGGACCTGGCTGGTTATTTCTAAAGTAACCTAAGACTAGACAGCTCAAGGCTTTAATGCACAATGATACAGGCCCCTTGGGAGAGACCGCATCAATGCACTGCTTGCCCGACTAGTTAGAACATACTTACCTTTCTAGATGCTTTTTTAAAATTTGCAGCCACCTAGTAATTGTACGTCACCATAACAAACCTCCTCGCCAGGAAAGGACATGCATTTATATATCATCTTTCACAACCTCAGGATGTCTCAAAGCACTTTACAACCAGTGAAGTACTTTGATGTGTATTCACTATTGTAAAGAAGAGAAACATGTGAAGAAGATGGATACTCTCCCAATGGCTCAGACGTGCCTTTGCTGACTTATATGAAACGTTTCTATAATATCTTGAAACTGTTAGCACTCAGGAAGACACCTGATTTACATTGTAAAGCAATGTCACAGCATCAGTGGCAACAGACTGACTACTGTGTGCACTTTTATACAGTGCCTTTCACAACTTCAGAATATCAAAAGGCACTTTACAGTTTTGTTTGAATTGTAGTCACTGTTGTACTGTAGGGAATATAGCAGCTAATTTGCACACAGCAAGCTCCCTCAAATATGATAATGACCAGATTTTTTTTGTGATGGTCATTGTGGGGTAGATTTTGACTAGGAAACCAGTGAAAATTTTCATGCTGCTCTTCAAATACTGCCAGGGGATCTTTTATTTCTACTTGAGAGGGTAGATGGGGCCTCACTTTAACATCTCATCTGAAAGACAAGAGTACAGCTCTGGAGTGCCAGCCAGGATTATGTGCTCAAGTCTGTGGCGTAAGCCTTGAACTCACAACCTTCTAAGTTAGAGTGATACCCACTGAGGCACAGATAAGACTTAAGCAATGTGGAATTTTTGCGCAAGGGAAACAATGAGGTAGATGATTTTGGCAGTTCACCTGATTTTCTGTCTGTTTGGTTCGGTGTCTGGAAAACTGAGCAGGTTGTGAATCCAAATCACTGACTGTCAACATTTTCCAGGATACGAGGAAAGAGCGAGGAGAGTTGGGTTAATTGGATCACTTTTTCAAAGGGCTGGCACAGGCATGATGGTCCAAGTGGCCTCCTTTTCTGCTGTATGATTCTATGATTCTACTGCGACACTTCCAATTGCCCTCCTAAACCATGTATGTACACACCAGGCATGGGAAGGTCAGGATTGGGTGTGCTAAGATATAAAATCTGCCCACCTCCTCCAGTTCACTAATTATCCCCTTTCCTTCCTGTGAAACACCATATATCATTTATAACATTTAATAAGCATGATTCCCCTCGAGTGTCAGGAATTTGACCTATTTCCATATTTCAAAGCCCCTTAAAGGTTCCTCTGACTACTATGCACCAGTGCAGGAGGAAGCCATTTGACCTATCATATGTGCTGGCCACTGCCTAAAACAATCCAAAATTAATCCCACTGCATACTCTTGTCAATTTATCCTCCACTGACAATGACCATGTACAGGCTGTTCCTCCAGAGGAGGTCACCATGGCCACCCAGATGTTTTTCTCCAGCTTACTGCCTGCATGCCATCTTATTGCAGCAAGTCCTGTGACAGCCCTTTTCTATCCCACGGGCACTGAGGCCAACTACAGTGCCCCCTTGGCCATTCTGGGTGAGTTCCACCAAGTCCACATGGACCTAGCATTTATATGGTGACTGAAAGGTTTCTTCAGGGATGGGATTCTGAGCAAAAAACAATTCCTAGGCAAAACCGCAGCTTTTGAGATAAATGGCGCCTAGTCTCTGCTGTAGCAGAGAGAGAGAGATCCAAGGAGTAGACACACACATGTGACAGCTTTGTATTAAAAATGCAAGCCACGTGCTGGATTGACAAAGAAGTTGAGGAGGGGGTGGGGGGAGGGGAGAACAGATGCAGAGCGAGGAGAGGCGGATGTTAAGGCCAGGAGTACCTCACAGCAGCCAAGCCATGTAAAAAAAAATTAACCACAGCAGCTGAGTGGAAGTATGTTTAATGATGCATTTCGACACATTCTGCGACCCTGTCAAGTGATGCAAAAGGCAGAGCGGATCAGTACTCTGCGTTTAACCCTCTCGAGGCTGCAGCAGCTTCATGTAAAGTGGGACAGGATTCTAATGACTGCTCAGGGAAGGCAACCACAAGCTATTCTATTCTAGAGGAATTGAATTCAAAAACAGTGAAGTTATGTTAGACCACACTTAGAGGACTGTGCACGGTTGCTGCCTCCATATTACAAAAAAGGTATAGAGGCAGTGGAGAAACTGCTAAAAAGATTCACAAAGATGATAGCAGAACTGAGTGATTACACCTATCAGAAAGGCTTGAACAGGCTGGGGCTCATTTCTCTAGAAAAGTGAAGAATGAGGGCTTTAAGTTTTAAGATTATGAAGGGGTTTGATAGGGTAGATGCAGAGGAGATGTTTCCACTTGTAGACGAGACCAGAATTAAGGGCTGCAAATATGCTAGTCATTATTAAATCCAATAAGGAATTCAGGAGAAACTGCTTTTCCCAGAGAGTGATTAGAATGTGGAGTAGATGAGACAAACAGCACAGATGCCTTTAAGGGTAAGCTAGATAAGTATGAGGGAGAAAGAAATAGAATGATATGTTGATGGGGTGAGATAAAGAAGGGTGGGAGGAGGCTTATGTGGTGCATACAAACTGGTTTGAACCAATTGGGCTGAATGGCCTGTTTCTGTGCTGCAAAATTCAGTATAATTCAATGCTTGCAGAATTCGCCTTCCTTTGGCAGATTAGTGATGGTTAGTGTGTATGATTCTAATGATTCCACCACTAATCTGCTTTCTCCTCCATGGCTCCTGTTCAGTAGGTGGGTCAGGAGTAACACTGCTCCTCCTCATGTTACTGCGGCTGGAAGGGAGGGAACTCAAGTGGTGTTGCAGCAGGTTAAAGAGGGGTACGGATTATTTGGAGAACAGCAGCCTTGCTGGAGGTGGGTGGGGGGGTGGGGGGGGGGGGGAGGGGTTGCTGGGGGTGGGGCATTGGTGGTCAGTAGCAGGAAGGATCCCAGACATTCATCTGTTGATGTTTTGCTAGCTGAAGTAAGGGTGAGAAGGGATTGACTGCTTGAGACTGAGAGCAGGGAGCTTACAAGAAGGGGTGGATCAGACGGGGGAAGTTGTTAAAACCTTGAATGCAACCTCCAAAACAACAACTACTTCCATTTACATAGTGCGTTGAATGTGGCAAAATGCCCTAAGGTGATTTACAGGAGCATTATCAAGCAAAATTTGACACTGAATTATATAAGGTGCTATTAGGACAGATGAAGAGTTTTTTTTATTCATTCATGGGATGTGGACATCACTGTCAATGCTAGCATTTGTTGCCCATCCCTAATTGCCCTTGAGAAGGTGGTGGTGAGCTGCCTTCTTGAACCACTGCAGTCCATCTGGTGTAGGTACATCCAGCTGTTAGGGAGGGACTTCCAGGTTTTTGGTCCAATGACAGTGAAGGAACTTTTTTTTTCTTCTTTCATGGGATGTGGGCATCACTAGTAAGGCCAGCATTTGTTGCCCATGGCTAATTGCCTTTGACAACAGAGTGACTAACCATGCCATTTCAGAGGGCAGTTAAAGAGTCAACCACATTCCTGTGGGTCTGGAGTCACATGTAGGCCAGACCAGGTAAGGATGGCAGATTTCCTTCCCTACAGGGTAATAGTGAACCAGATGGGTTTTTAATGACAATCAATGATAGTTTCATAGCATCATTACTAATACTAGTTTCAATTCCAGATTTGTTATTAATTGATTGATTTTACTTGTTAAATAATTGAATTTAACTTCCACAAGCTGGCATGATGGGAACATGTCTCCAAGGCATTAGCATAGGCTTTGGGGTTATTAGTTCATGACATTACCATTATACCGCCATCTCCCCCTGATATAGGGGACATAATTCCAAGCCAGGATGGTGTGTGACTTAAAGGGGACCTTGCAGGTGGTGGTGTTCCCATACATCAGCTGCCCTTGTCCTTCGAGGGGTAGAGGTTACGGGTTTGGAAGGTGCTGTTTAAGGAGCCTTGGTGAGTTGCTGCAGTGCTTCTTGTAGATGGTACACCCTGCTGCCACTGTGTGTCATTGGTGAAGGGAGTGAATGTTTGAAGTGGTGGATGGGGTGCCAATCAAGCGGGTTGCTTTGTCCTGGATGGTGTCGAGCTTCTTGAGCGTTGTTGGAGCTGTACTCATCCAGGAAAGTAAAGAATATTCCTCACACTCCTACTTGTGCCTTGTAGATGGTGGACAGGCTTTGAGGAGTTAGAAGGTGAGATACTCAGTGCAGAATTCTCAATCTGCTCTTTTAGTCACAATATTTATGTGGCTGGTTCAGTTAGCTTTCTGGTCAATAGTAAGCCCCCAGAAAGTTGATTGTGGGGGATTCAGCGATAGCAATGCCATTGAATGTCAAAGGGAGATGTCTTACTACAATTGTACAGGGCTTTGGTGAGAAAACACCTGGAGTAATGTGTGCAGTTTTAGTCTCCATATTTAAGGAAGGATATACTTACATTGGAGGCGGTACAGCGAAGGCTCACTTGATTAGTTCCTGGGATGAAAGGGTTAACTTATGAGTAAATTGGGTTTATACTCTCTGAAGTTTAGAAGAATGAGAGGTGATCTCGTTAAAACATGCAAAATTCTGAAGGTGCTGAATAGTGTAGATGCTGAGGGTTGATTTCCCTGGCTGGGGAATCTAGAACACAGGGGCACAGTCTCAGGATAAGGGATTGATCATTTAGGACTGAGATGAGGAGAAACGTCTTCACTCAGAGGGTTGTGAAGATCAGCCATGATCGTATTGAATAGTGGAGCAGGCCCAAGGGGCCGTATGGTCTACTCCTCCTGCGAAGAGGACTTTTTTGGCTCAGAATGTGGTGGATCTGCGGAATTCTCTACCCCAGAGGGCTGTGGAGGCTCAGCCATTGAGTACATATAAGTCAGAGGTCAATAGATTTCTAGATATTAAAGATATCAAGGGATATGGGGATAGGTGAGGGAAAATGGCGTTGAGGTAGAAGATCAGCCATGATCTAGCTGAATGGCAGAGCAGGCTCGAGGGGTTGAATGGCCCACTCCTGCTCCTGTTTCCTACATTCCCATTTGGTAATCAGGGAGCGTGATATGTGTAGAAGAGCCTGTGAAAACAGTGAAACACATTCTTAAAGTCCACCTTGTGAACTCACACTGCTTGCCACAGAGGGTTACATAGAAACATAGCAAACAGGAGCAGGAGTAGGCCATTTGGCCCTTTGAGCCTGCTCCGCCATTCGTTATGATCATGGCTGATCATCCAACTAGTAACCTGTTCCCGCTTTCGCCCCATATGCTCTGATCCCTTTAAACCGAAGAGCTATATCTAACTCCTTCTTGAAAACATACAATGTTTTGGCCTCAACTGTATTCTGTGGTAGCGAGTTTCACAGGTTCACCACTCTCTGGGTGAAGAAATTTCTCCTCATCTCAGTCCTGAAAGGTTTACGCCGTATCCTTAGACTATGACCCCTGGTTCTGGACTCCCCCACCATCGGGAACATACTTCCTGCATCTACCCTGTCAAGTCCTGTTAGAATTTTATCGGTTTCTATGAGATCTCCCCTCACTCTTCTGAACTCCAGCGAATATAATCCTAACCGACTCAATCTCTCCTCATACGTCAGTCCTGCCATCCCAGGAAGCAGTCTGGTATACCTTTGCTGCACTCCCTCTATAGCAAGAACATCCTTCCTCAGATAAGGAGACCAAAACTGCACACAATATTCCAGGTGTGGCCTCACCGAGGCCCTGTATAATTGCAGCAAGACATCCCTTCTCCTGTACTCGAATCCTCTCGCTATGAAGGCCAACATACCATTTGCTTTGTTTACCGCCTGTTGACCTGCATGCTTACCTTCAATGACTGGTGTACGAGAACACCCAGGTCTCGTTGCATATTCCCCTCTCTCAGTTTATAGCCGTTCAGATAATAATCTGCCTTCTGGTTTTTGCTACCAAAGTGGATAACCTCACATTTATCCATATTATACTGCATCTGCCTTTCATTTGCCCACTCACTCAACAATTCCAATCACCCTGAAGTCTCTCTGCATCCTCCTCACAACTCACCCTCCCTCCCAGTTTTGTGTCATCTGCAAATTTGGAGATGTTACATCTAGTTCCCTCATCTAAATCATTAATATATATGGTGAATAACTGGGGTCCTAGTACCGATCCTGGCGGTACCCCACAAGTCACTGCCTGCCATTCGGAAAAGGACCCATTTATCCCTACTCTTTGTTTCCTGTCTGCCAACCAATTGTCTATCCATCGCAATACACTACCGCCAATCCCATGCGCTTTAATTTTACACGCTAATCTCTTATGTGGGACTTTGTCGAAAGCCTTCTGATAGTCCAAATAAACCACATCCACTGGCTCCCCCTCATCAACTCTACTAGTTACATCCTCCAAGAATTCTAGTAGACTGGTCAAGCATGATTTCCCATTCGTAAATCCATGCTGACTCTGTCTGATTCTACCACTGATCTCTCAGTGCTCTGCCATAAAATCTTTGATAATGGACTCTAGGATTTTCCCCACTACCGAGGTCAGGCTGACTGGTCTATAATTCCCTGTTTTCTCTCTACCTCCCTTTTTAAATAGTGGGGTCACATTAGCTACCCTCCAATCTGTAGGAACTGTTCCAGAGTCTATAGAATCTTGGAAGATGACCACCAATACATCCACTATTTCTAGGACCACTCCTTAAGTACTCTGGGATGCATACCATCAGGACCTGGGGATTTATCGGCCTTCAATCCCATCAATTTCCCCAACACCATTCTCCACTAATACTGATTTCCTTCAGTTCTTCTCTCTCGCTAAACCCTGTGTTCTCCAACATTTCTGGTATGATATTTGTGTCCTCCTTTGTGAAGACAGAACCAAAGTATGCATTTAGTTGGTCAGCCATTTCTTTGCTCCCCATAATAAATTCCCCTGTTTCTGACTGTAAGGTACCTACATTTGTCATCACTAATCTTTTTCTCTTCAAATACCTATAGAAACTTTTACAGTCAGTTTTTATGTTCCCCGCAAGCTTGCTCTCGTACCCTATTTTCCCCTTCTTAATCAATCCCTTGGTCCTCCTTTGCTGAATTCTAAACTGCTCCCAATCCTCAGGTCTGTTGTTTTTTCTGGCAAATGTTTTGCCTCTTCCTTGGATCTAATGCTATCTCTAATTTCCCTGTAAGCCATGCTCCATTAGAAGGGATCAATAAATGGGGAGCGGGCCGGAAGGTCGAATTGAAGCCCAAGATCAGCCATGATCATATTGAATTGTGGAGCAGGCTCAATGGGCCATACGGTCTACTTCTGTTCCTATTTCTTGTGTTCTTTAAAGGGACCCTGCAACTGTGGCTCTCATCACCATGGGATGCACGGACTCATAAGGTGGGGAGCGGGGGGCGGTGGGAAGGGGTGCTGAAGAGGTGTCTGTGTCATGCACAGTCCTTTAACGCTAATATTCTCCCTGAAGAGGTGAAGCTCATACATAATCAGTGTCAGAGAAATTCAACTGGGTGAGGAATGCTGGCACCAATGGGCAGAAAATTGGCAAAAATAGATGATAATGTCTCAGTTGTTTCACAAAATTATATCAAGTAATAATGGGACAAGGTTTCCTTTGGTTGTATGTGTTATGATAACAACTTGGAGGCTTTAAAAAGAGTTTTGAAGGTGGAAGGGAAGTAGAGCATTGGAGTGGATTTAGGGAAGAGAGTTCCTGAGAGTAGGCTGAAAGCTCACCTGATGATGGTGGGGCACAGTGAGGAGAACTGTACAAGAAGCAAGTATTGTCCATGGGCATGGGTGAGGATTAGAAGCTGGGTCGGATTGCAGAGATATGTTTAATATAAGGTGATGGCAAGATTTGTAGACAAGGATGAAGACTTCAATTTCACCTTGTTGGCGGGTGGGGAACTCATGCAGATCAACAAGAATGGGGTGATGGAGGAATGGACATTAATACATGACGGAAGGCTGGCAGTGGAGATTTGGATGAGTTTGAGTTTATGTAGAGTGGAACTTGAGGAGCTGGTGAGGAAAGCATTGGACCAATCAAGACTGGGTGTCATGAGTGTGGATGAGGGTATCCATGGAGGTGGGGGTGAGTTGAGGACAGAATTGGACAATGTTACAGTGATGACAGTTGGTGTTGGATAGAATATGGATCTTTAAGAGTTGAGTGAGAGGAAGTTCTTGCTTATACAACTCAGGAGTCAGGTAAGTGCTGGGGGTGGTAATTGGGGTTGTTTTGTGGCAGAAGTGGGGATGGGGGGCAGGGCACTTCAAATGGAGTGCAGTTTGATCGTCGTTGACTGCAGCTGTCAGGAATTTCGTAGAGTCGGAAAGAAGCACTCATGCTTCTCCTAACTGCACAGAATGTTTTTTTTTTTAAAAACAACTTACCTTTGTTGGTTGACTGCTGAAGAATGGCGAACCCAACTCACTACAACCGAATTTCTGTGAGGGAACCTAAAACCAGTGTTAGGCATCTCATGTACATTACAAGGTGGATAAAACCCCAGGGCCTGACCAGGTGTATCCTAGAATGCTATGGGAAGCAAGGGAGGAGATTGCTGGGGCCCTGGCAGAGATTTCTGTATCATCGTTAGCCACAGGTGAGGTACCGGAAGACTGGAGGATAGTTAATGTTGTGCCTTTATTTAAGAAGGGCAGCAGGGATAAACCAGGGAACTACAGGCCGGTGAGCCTTACCTCAGTGGTGGGAAAGTTATTGGAAGGGATTCTGAGAGACAGGATTTATATGCATCTGGAAAGGCATGGTCTGATTAGGGATAGTCAACATGGCTTTGTGCGTGGGAAATCATGTCTCACGAATTTGATTGAGTTTTTCGAGGAGGTGAAGAGGATTGACGAGGGCAGGGCGATGGACGTTGTCTACATGGACTTTAGCAAGGCCTTTGACAAGGTCCTGCATGGTAGGCTGCTCCAGAAGGTTCGAACACATGGGATCCAGGGTGAGCTAGCAAATTGGATACAAAATTGGCTTGGTGATAGGAGGCAGAGGGTGGTAGTGGAGGGTTGTTTTTCAGATTGGAGGCCGGTGACCAGTGGTGTGCCGCAGGGATCGGTGCTGGGCCCTCTGTTGTTTGTCATATATATTAATGACTTGGATGTGAATGTAGGGGGTATGATTAGTAAGTTTGCAGATGACACCAAAATTGGTGGTTATAGTGGTTATAGAAGGTTGTCTAAGGTTACAACAGGATATAGATCAACTGGGAAAGTGGGCAAGGGAGCGGCAAATGGAATTTAACGCAGACAAGTGTGAAGTGATGCATTTTGGGAAGTTAAACCAGGGCAGGACATATACAGTGAATGGCAGGGCCCTGGGGAGAGTTCTTGAGCAGAGACACCTTGGGGTTCAAGTACATAGTTCCCTGAAAGTGGCAACACAGGTAGACAGGGTGGTGAAGAAGGCGTATGGCATGCTTGCCTTCATCGGCCAAGGCATTGAGTACAAGAGTTGGGACGTCATGTTACAATTGTACATGACGTTGGTTAGGCCGCATTTGGAGTACTGTGTGCAGTTCTGGTCGCCGCACTACAGGAAAGATGTGATTAAGCTAGAGAGGGTGCAGAAAAGATTCACAAGGATGTTGCCTGGTTTGGAGGGCTTGAGTTATAAAGAGAGATTTCATAGGCTGTGTCTGTTTTCCCTGGAGCGAAGGAGGCTGAGAGGGGACATGATAGAGGTATATAAAATTATGAGGGGCATAGATAGGGTCGATAGCCAGAGTCTGTTTCCCATGGTAGGGGTGACTAAAACCAGAGGGCAAAAATTTAAGGTGAGAGGGAGGAGGTTTAAAGGGGATCAAAGGGGTAAATTTTTCACACAAAGAATAGTGGGTATCTGGAATGAGCTGCCAGAGGAGGTGGTGGAGGCAGGAACAGTAGCGTCATTTAAGAGGCATCTGGACAGGTACTTGAATGAGCAAGGCATAGAGGGATATGGAATTAATGCAGGCAGGTGGGATTAGTATAGATAGGCATTATCAGCATGGACGTTTGGGCCGAAGGGCCTGTTTCTATGCTGTACGACTCTATGACTCTATGATTACAGAAGGGACCTAATGCCTATTCAGCAGGCCCCGGAAATTGGGTCAGGCCATTTTCCAGGCATTGCTAGAACACTTGTTGGTCCCTGAAATTGATCCAATTTCTAGCGCTCGTTGTTATATTAAGAAAGAACTATGCACTTGGTGGCTATATAACTTGCCAAAAGCACAATACGTACTTAACCAGGCATTGATTCGAAATAAGAACATAAAAAATAGAAGCAGGAGTGGGCCACCAGGCCCCTCCAGCTTGTTCCACCATTCAATAAGATCATGACTGATCTTCTACCTCAACACTTTCCTGCCCTATCCCCGTATCCCTTGATTCCCTCAGCGTCCAAAAATCTATCGATCTCAATCTGGAATATAGCCAAGTAGTGTCCATAGCTCTCTGGGATAAAGAATTCCTAAGATTCACAATTCACTGAGTGAAGAAATGTCTCCTCAACTCAGTCCCTAATGGCCAACCCCTTATCCTGAGACTGTGATCTCCCTAGTTCTAGACTGTTCAGTCCGGGGAAACAGCCTCTCAGCATCTACCCTGCTAAAGTGCTAAGAATTTTCTATATCTACTGTACTAGGTGGTGCCTACATCCATTTCACTCAGTGGAATTGATAGCAAAGGGATTAAAAAAAGAAAAAGACTATTCTAAAGTGGCAGAGAAATAGCCACTGGGTGAGGGAAGTGAATAGCTTTCCTGAGGAGACCACTATAATTGCAATAGCCTACTTCACCATGAGGGGGGGGGGGGGACACATGTAAGGGAAGAGGATAAGCATTGACAGGATGACCACATGAAGCAGAAATCCTGTAGCCCACAAGAGACCAATAAGCCAATTAGGCAACCACTGTTGCTGACACCATGATGGATGATAGCTGTCAGATGACGATTCCTGAACAACCTCCCCCTCACGCCCTATGTTCCCTGCATCCACCCTCACTGTGAGACAGGGCAATGTGGGGAGTAAGTATGTTTGTGAGAGTTTACCTGACAGTATTTAATTGCCAACCCTCAGGACAGTGTAGCTGCTATAATCAGTTGTAAAATCGCTTCCTTTGATTCCATTTGTGAGCTGGTCTCTTCCCCATCTCCCTCTTGCTGTTATGTGGTCGGTCTCGATGTCAACTTTGATAGTATGTAGCATCTGTAAAAACAAAGTAAAACACCTGTCAGTGAGTTAAGATGTTACAAGTCATGAAACAGAAGTAATTTGCTTCATTGTAGTTGCTTTGCTCAGCTGTATTTTGAGTCAAAACTGCTGAAATAAAGCTAATTACTTGCACGACCATTCAGGTTTGATTCAGATCCTGCTGTGCTCATTGATGGCTTACTTCCAATGTCTTAATAAACAACCTCTCCACAAAAAGCTGTCAAGGCTGGAGGAGTGAGAGGGGAATCAATTGAAAATGTCAAAACTAACAGTGACAGATTTTTGTTAGGTAACGGTGTTAAAGGTTGCGGAACCAAGGAGGGGAAATGGAGTTAAGATACAGATCAGCCATGATTTAATTGCATGGCAGAATGGGCTTAAAGGGGCTGAATGGCCTCCTTCTATTCCTCTGTTTCCCTGTGTTTTATACGGCTGCAGACAGCATTCATGTGTGGTCACCTGATCGTGGGAGGGGATATGCACAATGGACCAAATGGCCTCTTCTGGGCCGCATCATTCCATGCATTATTCTATTTTCCTGCGAGGATACAAAGGCAAGCAGTGCAAATGGTTCTGAGTGGTAGCACTCTTACCCCTGACTCAGGAAAATTATAGGATCAAGTCCCATTCCAGAGACTTGACCACAGAATCTAGGCTGACACTCCTGTGCAGTACAGAGGGAGTACTACACTGTCGGAGGTGCTGTGTGTTGGGTGAGATGATAAACCGAGTCCCCATCTGCCCTCTCAGGTGGACATAAAATGTTCCATAGGATTCTTGAAGAAGAGAAGGTGAGTTATCCCCCCCCCCCCGGTGACTTGGTCAATATCTATCCCTCAACCAACATCTCAAAAGAAGATTATCCGGTCGGTATCACAATGCTGTTTGTGGGAGCTTGCTGTGTACAAATTGGCTGCTGCGTTTCCTATATATCACAACAGTGAATACACTTCAAAAAGTTCTTAATTGGCTGTTAGATGGCCTGAGGTTGTTAAATAGCTATATAAAGACAAGTTCTTGCTTAATAATTTATGACAGAAGGTTAAGGAAAATGGACTTATTTTCTTTGGGCTGATTTTCAAGATTGAGAACATAGGGCAGACAGAGCTGATCCAGATGCATGGACTAAATTTTGAGAACTCCCATCCGGCAGGAAACCAGGTTGTAGCACCCTGATGATAGTGTAGAAGTACTATATCCCTGTTCCTGCCTTTGCTGTGACAGGGCTCCATTTTGCTGGGATTTTGCAAATAGTTGCCTCAGGCGTTTACCCAAACAGGACACAGGGCTCATTTACATATTTAAATTGTGGCCTTACGACCTCTGCAGAGCCCCAATGCCATTTTGATATTGCAAGAAGTTGGAGCGCATGCCATGAAAACTCCATGCAGTATCAGCTGGCACTTAAGCTGAAAGGGAGTCCTTTGGTGAGAGCTTATTTTTACAGGGCCAAGAGGAGCAGGAGGGGAAGGAGTACTAGTCCAAGCTCCACATAACCAGCCTGGTCCACTGAGTCTTTCCCCCAATCGCCAAATTTCCCACTGATCTACCTTGCACCAACCCCAAATCCAACCAGGCTGCCTCTTATTGTAAGAAGGGATGACAGGTGCAACTTTTGATACAAAGAGTACTTGAGTTGTGAAATAACTGTTGAGCAGGGAGCATCAGTTCGTTCAAGAAACATAGCAGCATTTTTTGTAGTCAAAGGGAGAGGGAATATGATAAGGAATGCTCAATCCTGGTTTGTTGAATCTCATGGTATGGTCCTGACCCCAATTGCTCTTTAGATCCTATTTGAACTGGGATAGGAAAAGGTCAGCTGTGAGACAACCCAGGGGCCACCATCACGTGCACCATTTAGCTTTTTTTTTTAGCAGAATGCCAGTTATTCCTTGTTTCACCTCTGATGAAGGAGATACTAGAAGAGCCTATCTGGATATACCTTTCATATTAAAAATATTTAGTCTGTAGGTACTTAATGTCAACTTTTGCCATTATAATTCCTTACATCCATATTGATAATGGAAACTGGCAACAGAAACTACATGTGTTGTAATTATACCTTCCCATCCAGTGTTGACGGTGAAGAAGCAGAACTTGTATTTATATATAAGCAACTTTAACAAAATCAAATGTCCCAAGGTGCTTCACAGAAGCATTATCAAACAAAATTCTAAAGGGGTTGCAGGAGCAGAGGGACCTGAGTGCATGTGTGCATAAATCATTGAAAGTGGCAGGACAGGTTGAGAGAGCAGTTAATAAAGGAGACAGGCTCCAGAAGCTGGCCGAGCGCGTCTACCCTGAGGCACAGTGTGGCTTTCGTGCAGAGAGATCGACCATTGACATGCTGTTCTCCCTTCGTCAGATACAGGAGAAATGCCGTGAACAACAGATGCCCCTCTACATTGCTTTCATTGATCTCACCAAAGCCTTTGACCTCGTCAGCAGACGTGGTCTCTTCAGACTACTAGAAAAGATCGGATGTCCACCAAAGCTACTAAGTATCATCACCTCATTCCATGACAATATGAAAGGCACAATTCAACATGGTGGCTCCTCATCAGAGCCCTTTCCTATCCTGAGTGGTGTGAAACAGGGCTGTGTTCTCGCACCCACACTTTTTGGGATTTTCTTCTCCCTGCTGCTTTCACATGCGTTCAAATCCTCGGAAGAAGGAATTTTCCTCCACACAAGATCAGGGGGCAGGTTGTTCAACCTTGCCCGTCTAAGAGCGAAGACAAAAGTACGGAAAGTCATTTGGGGGTGGGAACCAGAGCAGGAGGACAGCAGGTGACATAAATGAGGGGCAACTAGTAAATAAGGCCAGTAAGACTAAGAGGAAGAGCAGGCAGAGAGATGTTGCGGAGCACAGCGGGACTGGTGGTCTGAAGTGCATTTGTTTCAATGCGAGAAGTATAACAGGTAAGGCAGATGAACTTAGAGCTTGGATTAGTACTTGGAACTATGATGTTGTTGCTATTACAGAGACTTGGTTGAGGAAAGGACAGGATTGGCAGCTAAATGTTCCGGGATTTAGAAGCTGGACACCTCGGAGGGGTCATGCAACGAGGCAATATGGGTGGAGCTCAGGAATAGGAAAGGTGCAGTCACGAGGTTGGGGGTTTACAAATGCCTTCCAACAGCCAGCGGGAGGTAGAGGAGCAGATATGTAGAAAGATTTTGGAAAGATGTAAAGGTAACAGGATTGTAGTGGTGGGTTATTTTAACTTCCCCAATATTGACTGGGACTCACTTAGTGCAAGGGGCTTGGATGGGGCAGAATTTGTAAGGAACATCCAGAAGAGCTTCTTGAAACAATATGTAGATAGATAGTCCAACTAGGGATGGGGCCGTACTGGACCTGGTATTGGGGAATGAGCCCGGCTAGGTGGTCGAAGTTTCAGTAGGGGAGCATTTCGGGAACAGTGACCATAATTCCATAAGTTTTAAGGTACTTGTGGATAAGGATAAGAGCAGGCCTCGGGTGAAGGTGCTCAATTGGGGGAAGGCTAATTATGACAATATTAGGCAGGAATTGAAGAATTTAGATTGGGGGCGGCTGTTTGAGGGTAAATCAACAGCTGACATGTGGGAGTCTTTCAAACGTCAGTTGATTAGAATCCAGGACCAGCATGTTCCTGTGAGGAAGAAGGATAAGTTTGGCAAGTTTCGGGAACCTTGGATAATGCGGGATATTGTGAGCCTGGTCAAAAAGAAAAAGGAAGCATTCGTAAGGGCTGGAAGGCTGAGAACAGACGAAGCCCTTGAGGAATATAAAGACAGTAGGAAAGAACTTAAGCAAGGAGTCAGGAGGGCTAAAAGGGCCCATGAAAAATAATTGGCAAACAGGATTAAGGAAAATTCCAAGGCTTTTTATACGTATATAAAGAGCAAGAGGGTAACCAGGGAAAGGGTTGGCCCACGCAAGGACAGAGGAGGGAATCTATGTGTGGAGCCAGAGGAAATGGGCGAGGTACTAAATGAGTACTTTGCATCAGTATTCACCAAAGAAAAGGACTTGTTGGATGATGAATCGAAGGAAGGGAGTGTAGATAGTCTGGGTCATGTTGTTATCAAAAAGGAGGAGGTGTTGGGCGTCTTGCAAAGCATTAAGGTAGATAAGTCCCCAGGGCCTGATGGGATCTACCCCAGAATACTGAGGGAGGCAAGGGAAGAAATTGCTGGGGCCTTGACAGAAATCTTTGCATCCTCATTGGCTACAGGTGAGGTCCCAGAGGACTGGAGAATAGCCAATGTTGTTCCTTTGTTTAAGAAGGGTAGCAAGGATAATCCAGGAAATTATAGGCCGGTGAGCCTTAAGTCAGTGGTAGGGAAATTATTAGAGAGGATTCTTCTGGACAGAATTTACTCCCATTTGGAAACAAACGAATTTATTAGTGAGAGGCAGCATGGTTTTGTGAAGGGGAGGTCGTGTCTCACTAACTTGATTGAGTTTTTTGAGGAAGTGACAAAGATGATTGATGAAGGAAGGGCAGTGGATGTTGTCTACATGGACCTCAGTAAAGCCTTTGACAATGTCCCTCATGGCAGACTGGTACAAAAGGTGAAGTCACACAGGATCAGAGGTGAGCTGGCAAGATGGATACAGAACTGGCTCAGTCATAGAAGACAAAGGGTAGCAGTGGAAGGGTGTTTTTCTGAATGGAGGGCTGTGACTTGTGGTGTTCCGCAGGGATCAGTGCTGGGACCTTTGCTCTTTGTAGTATATATAAATGATTTGGAGAAAAATGTAGCTGGTCTGATTAGTAAGTTTGCGGACGACGCAAATGTTGGTGGAGTTGTGGATAGTGATGAGGATTGTCAGAGGATACAGCAGGATATAGATCGGTTGGAGACTTGGGCAGAGAAATGGCAGATGGAGTTTAATCCAGACAAATGTGAGGTAATGCATTTTGGAAGGTCTAATGCAGGTGGGAAGTATACAGTAAATGGCAGAACCCTTAGGAGTATTGACAGGCAGAGAGATCTGGGCGTACAGGTCCACAGGTCACTGAAAGTGGCAACGCAGGTGGATCAGGTAGTCAAGAAGGCATACGGCATGCTTCCCTTCATCGGTCGGGGCATAGAGTATAAAAATTGACAAGTCATGCTGCAGCTGTACAGAACTTTAGTTAGGCCACACTTAGAATATTGCATGCAATTCTGGTCGCCACACTACCAGAAGGACGTGGAGGCTTTGGCGAGGGTACAGAAGAGATTTACCAGGATGTTGCCTGGTCTGGAGGGCATTAGCTATGAGGAGAGGTTGGATAAACTCGGATTGTTTTCACTGGAACGACGGAGGTGGAGGGGCGACATGATAGAGGTTTACACAGTTATGAGCGGCATGGACAGAGTGGATAGTCAGAAGCTTTTTCCCAGGGTG
Source organism: Heterodontus francisci (assembly GCF_036365525.1). Lineage (NCBI taxonomy): Eukaryota > Metazoa > Chordata > Chondrichthyes > Heterodontiformes > Heterodontidae > Heterodontus > Heterodontus francisci. The sequence goes on along the minus strand of NC_090371.1, from coordinate 26,512,344 downwards.
GAAGAGTCAGTTACTAGGGGACATAGGTTTAAGGTGCAAGGGGCAAAGTTTGGAGGGGATGTGCGAGACAAGTTCTTTACACAGAGGGTGGTGAGTGCCTGGAACTTGCTGCCGGGGGAGGTGGTGGAAACAGGTACGATAATGACGTTTAAGAGGCATCTTGACAAATACATGAATAGGATGGGAATAGAGGAATACGGTCCCCGGAAGTGCAGAAGGTTTTAGTTTAGGCAGGCATCAAGATCGGCGCAGGTTCTGGAGGGCCGAATGGCCTGTTCCTGTGCTGTACTGTTCTTTGTTCTTTGATCCTCATCAGGGAACTCCTCTTTGCTGACGATGCTGCATGAACATCTCACACTGAAGAGTGTCTGCAGAGACTCATCGACAGGATTGCGGCTGCCTGCAACGTATTCGGCCTAACCATCAGCCTCAAGAAAACGAACATCATGGGACAGGAGGTCAGAAATGCTCCATCCATCAACATCGGCAACCATGCTCTGGAAGTGGTTCAAGAGTTCACCTGCCTAGGCTCAACTATCTCCAGTAACCTGTCTCTCGATGCAGAAATCAACAAGCGCATGGGAAAGGCTTCCACTGCTCTGTCCAGACTGGCCAAGAGAGTGTGGGAAAATGGCGCACTGACACGGAACACAAAAGTCCAAGTGTATCAAGCCTGCGTCCTCAGTACCTTGCTCTTTGGCAGTGAGGCCTGGACAACGTATGTCAGCCAAGAGCGACGTCTCAATTCAGTCCATCTTCGCTGCCTCTGGAGAATCCTTGGCATCAGGTGGCAGGACCGTATCTCCAACACAGAAGTCCTTGAGGTGGCCAACATCCCCAGCATATACACCCTACTGAGCCAGTGGTGCTTGACATGGCTTGGCCATGTGAGCCGCATGGAAGATGGCAGGATCCCCAAGGACACACTGTACAGCGAGCTTGTCACTGGTATCAGACCCACCGGCCATCCATGTCTCTGCTTTAAAGACGTCTGCAAACGCAACATGAAGTCCTGTGACACTGATCACAAGTCGTGGGAGTCAGTTGCCGGTGATCGCCAGAGCTGGCGGATAGCCCTAAAGGCGGGGCTAAAGTGTGGCAAGTCGAAGAGACTTAGCAGTTGACAGGAAAAAAGACAGAAGCGCAAGGGGAGAGCCAACGGTGTAACAGCCCCGACGACCAATTTTATCTGCAGCAACTGTGGAAGAGTCTGTCACTCTAGAATTGGCCTTTATAGCCACTCCAGGCGCTGCTTCACAAACCACTGACCACCTCCAGGCGCTTACCCATTGTCTCTCGAGACAAGGAGGCCAAAGAGAGAGAGAGAGAGATCCTGGGTTTTATTAATAGAGGCATAGTGTACAAGAGCAAGGAGGTTATGTTGAGTTTGTATGACACTAGATCGGCCTCAGCTAGAGTATTGCATCCAGTTCTGGGCACTGCACTTACGGAAAGACATGAGGGCATTGGAGAGAGTACAGTAAAGATTCATGAGAATGGTTCCAGGGATGAGAAATTTCAGTTATGAAGATAGATTGGAGAAGTTAGGACTGTTTTCCTTGGAGAAGAGAAGGCTGAGAGGTGATTTGATAGAGGTATTCAAAATCATGAGGGGTCTGGACAGAGTAGATAGAGAGAAACTGTTCACACTCATGGAAGGATCAAGAACAAGTGGGCACAAATTTAAAGTAATTGTTAAAAGAAGCAAAAGCAACACGAGGAGAAACCTTTTCACGCAGCGAGTGGTTAAGGTCTGGAGTGCTCTGCCTGAGAGTGTGATGGAGGCAGGTTCAACTGAAGCATTCAAAGGGCAATTAGACTGTTATATGAAAAGGAAGAACGTGCAGGGTTATGGGGAGAAGGCGGGGGATTGGCACTAGGTGAATTGCTCTTTTGGAGAGTCAGTGCAGACATGATGGGCCGAATGGCCTCCTCCTGTGTTGTAACAGTTCTGTGATTCACTGAGCCACACGAAGGGATATTAGGGCAGATGACCAAAGAGGTAGGTTTTTAAGGAGCATCTTAAAGGAAAAAAGGGAGGCAGAGTGTTTAGGAAGGGAATCCCAGAGTTTTGGGCAGAGGTCGCCAACCATTTTTTACCTGAATATTCTTAAAAAAAAAATTGCCTAAAATAAGAACTATTGGGGGCTGCAAGACCAAAATTCAGCATCTCTAAACCAAATACATGGTAAATTGCCAAGTGTCTCTGGTAGAATGCATAATTTTCATACATAATTAAATAAAATACATGTATTGAATTTATGTATCAACAGAAAAAAACAAAATTAAAATAGACCTAACCCTGAATCACCACATTGACATTTTTTTTGTTTCTCTTTTTTCATTTTTTTCTTCATTTCTCCAGTATATGCATGTTCAGGCTTCATGCAATTTGCATGAATTATGTATAAAGCAAGCTCGAAAAGAAAATGTAAAAATGGTGAACCATATTAATTTAATGGAAAAACAGCACGTTTCCACTTTGAATAAAAAAGTAATAAGAAATTTACATACAAAACTGAAAGAATGCTTTTTTGTCTTTTTATAAGCGATCTTGTGATAAATGGATTTTTTAAACTATTATTTTGTCAGTAAAGTCATCTTTAAAACAAACTTTAACTTAAGATGTGTAGAATTAAGACAATTTTTTCAGCTATTGATTCTCGTGATAAAAAATAGCTTCTAATAGCACATTCAGAATAATTTATTGTCTCAGATATATTAGAAACAATAATTGTTGCAACCATGAACCTGTTCCTCAAATCAAAGGCATTATCTATAACCATGATATCCCCATACCAGTCAAACAGGTTTATTTTGAGCATGATTATATTTTTCGTTAAAATAATCATTTGCAAATGTAAAGTGCAGCATAATGATTAGCCTTTTATCCCCACAATAAAAACACATCTCTGACTTTTCTTGACTTAATTTTCTTAGTATAAAAGCAAAATACTGCAGATGCTGGAAATCTGAAATAAAAACAGAAAATGCTGGAAATACTCAGTAGGTCAGGCAGCATCTGTGGAGAGAGAAGCTGAGTTAATGTTTCAGGTTAGTGACCTTTCATCAGAACTGACGAAACAGTTCTGCTGAAAGGTCACAGACCTGAAACGTTAATCAGGTGTAATATTTTCAAGTTTGCTGATGACACAAAATTAGGTGAGTTGTGAGGAGGATGCAGGGGGGGGGGCTTGGATGGGCTGAGTGGGTGGGCAGTAACATGCAGATGGAGTGTGAATAGGTGTGAAGTTATACACTTTGGTACAAAAAAAACAGAAATGTGGACTATTTCTTAAATGGTGAGAGGTTGGGAAGTGTTGGTGTTCAGAGGGACCTGGGTGTCCTTGTTCGTGAGTCACTGGGGGCTGGCATGCAGGTGCAGCAGGCAATTGGGAGGGCAAATTATATGTTGGACTTCGTTGCAGGGGGATTTGAGTACAGGAGTGAAAAACTCTTGCTGCAATTGTGTAGAGCCTTGGTGGGACCGTGCCTGGAGTATTGTGTACAGTTTTGGTCTCCTTACCTAGGGAGGGGTGTGCTTGCCATTGTGGGAGTGAGACGGAGGTTCATCAGACTGATCCCTGGGATGGCGGAATTGTTTTATGGGGGAGATTGGGGAGGCTGGGCCTATATTCTCTTGAATTTCGAGGAATGAAAGGTAATCTCATTGAAACTTACAAAATTCTTACAGGCCATGACAGGGTGGATGTAGGTGGGATGTTTCCCCTGGCTGGTGAGTTTAGAACAGGGAGACATAGTCACAGAATTTGGTAGGCCATTTGGGACTGAGATGAGGAGGAATTTCTTCGCTCAGAGGATGGTGAATCTTTGGGATTCTCTGTCCCGGAGGGCTGTAGAAGCTCAATTATTGAGCATGTTTGGGACAGATTCGCTAGATTTCTGGATGATAATGACATTGGGGATATGGGGATGGCATGGTGTTGAGGTGGATGATCAACCATGATCTAATTGAGTGGTGGAACAGGTTTGACAGGCCGAATGGCCTACTCCTGTTGCTATGTTCCTATGACCCCAGCAACACAGATGCCAGGCTTCAGCCAATGCGATTCACGCCATGTGACATCAAGAAATGGTTGAAGGCACTGGATACTGCAAAGGCTATGGGCCCTGACAGCATCCCGGCAATACTACTAAAGACATGTGTTCCAGAACTAGCCGCACCCCTAGCCACGCTGTTCCAGTACAGGTACAACACTGGCATCTACCCATCAATGTGGAATATTGCCCAGGTATGTCCTGTCCACAAAATGCAGAACAAATCCAATCTGACCAATCACCGCCCTATCAGTCTACGCTCGATCATCAGCAAAGAAAAACTTTTTCATGCAACAAGTGGTTAAGGTCTGGAGTGTGGTGGAGGCAGGTTCAATTGAAGCATTCAGAAGGGAATTAGACTGTTATATGAAAAGGAAGAATGTGCAGGGTTACGGGAAGAAGATGGGGGAATGGCACTAAGTGAATTGCTCTTTCGGAGAGCTGGTGCAGACCCAATGGGCCTAATGGCCTCCTTCTGCACTGTAACAATTCTGTTATTCAGTGTTTCCTTGAACTCTGCTTCTCTCTCCACAGATGCTGCCTGAGTATTTCCAACACTTTCTGTTTTAATTTGTTTTATGCTTTTTTTCCTCATGATAATGCAAAAGTTTGTGAGCTGTGAATGAGATGTTAAAGACTGCATGTGACCGTGGAGAGATAGTTGCATAGTGGTAATGTTGCTGGACTAGTAATCCTGAGGCCCAGGCTAATGTCCTGGGGGGACAGGTTCGGGCAGCACAGTGGCGCAGTGGTTAGCACTGCAGCCTCACAGCTCCAGGGACCCGGGTTCAATTCCGGGTACTGCCTGTGCGGAGTTTGCAAGTTCTCCCTGTGACCGCGTGGGTTTCCGCCGGGTGCTCTGGTTTCCTCCCACCGCCAAAGACTTGCAGGTGATAGGTAAATTGGCCATTGTAAATTGCCCCTAGTGTAGGTAGGTGATAGGGAATATGGGATTACTGTAGGGTTAGTATAAATGGGTGGTTCTTGGTCGGCACAGACTCGGTGGGCCGAAGGGCCTGTTTCAGTGCTGTATCTCTAAATAAATAAAATAATAATAAATAAATCCCACAACAGCTGGTGGAATTTAAATTCAATTAATTAATAAAAAAAAAATCTCAAATTGAAAGCTAGTCTCAGTGATGGTGCCATGAAATTATCAATTGTTGTAAAAACTCATCTGGTTTGCTAATGTCCTTTAGGGGAGGAAGTCTGCTGTCCTTACCTGGTCTGACCTACATGTGACAGTAACTGCCCTTAGAAATGGCCTAACAAGCCATTCAGTTATCAAGGGCAATTAGGGGTGGGCAACAAATGTTGGCCTTGCCAGTGATGCCCACATTCTATGAAAAAAATCAAAACAAATTGTTGCAGATAATTGGTTTTGGACCTTGGTAGCTAATGGCACCTCTACTGGTGGGAGGCCACATTTAAGTATGACAAGTTTGCGCAACCAGTGTCCATTATCTTTTTGTGGACAAAGGAATTTATAATAAGTTGACGGTAAGTGAGTGCAGTTGTTTTCATATATTATAGATATAAAAATAAGGACCAGACATGGAATTTCTGCTCTGTTGCTCTGTTTTCTTCAGTGCAATTCGCCATCCATATTGGCATAATCCATACAAAAGATTGTGGAATTTCGAGCGCAGATTACTTTCAGCACAACTCAAGTTTCTGCTATCTTTTGCATGAATTAAAAAAAAAAGCACTCAACGCAGGGCCCGGCCACAAAACAGGTTAAACCGCACCACCCCGCACCCCCCCCCCAGGATGTGGGGGAGGCAGTGGCGTAGTGGTGTTGTCACTGGGCTAATAGCCCAGAGACTTTGGGGACGTGGGTTCAAGTTCCACTCCTATAAAAGGAATTTAAATTAATAAATCTGGAATTAAAAAAGCTAGTCTAATGATAACCATTAGACTGTCAATTGTTATAAAAACCCATCTGGTTCACTCATGTCCTTTAGGGAAGCAAATCTGCTGTCTTTACCTGGTCTGGCCTACATGTGACTCCGGACCCACAGCAATGTGGTTGACTCTTAAATACCCTCTGAAGTGGGCTAGCAAGTCACTCAGTTGTATCTAACCACTACCAAGTCAATAAGGGATGAAACCAAACAGACTACCCAGCACTGAGCTAGGCACTGGAAACAACAACAGCAAATTGCCATTCCTTCACTGTCGCTGGGTTAATATCCTGGAACTCCCTTCCTAACAGCACTGTGGGTATACCTACCCCACATGGACTGCACTGGTTCAAGAAGGCAGCTCACCATCACCTTCTCAAGGGCAATTAGGGGTGGCCAGCAAAACCCACATGAATGAATAAAAAAAAAAATACCATGTCAAGTTTTGGCTAACTGCCCTCATTTGCAGGCCTTCAAGAAGCTGCTAAAAATTAAACTGGATCTTTTGGGTGCAAGGACATTAATAGGCATGTTTTAAAATTTACTAAGAAACTCACCACTGTACCCAAATATAACTAGCAAATGGTTCTGTACATTTAAAACTCATTTTCAACAATTTAAAAATCAGGTTAACACACAAGTGTTGGGCGACACGCTGATTAAAAATGCTTACTTTTTGTAATAAACTCAAATTTCAGCTGTATTAATCCAACTTTACCAAGTTACCACTCCTGACTACAGCAAGCTATGTTTTTAAAGCCATTTTTTAAAGTTACATTATATAGCACTGCCCGTTGGTAGATTTTGCATTCATCAATATGCAAAGCTTGAGCAGAAACACAAATGGGACATTAACCCACAATCTCCTAACTCAGAGACAAGAGTGTTCACACTGAGCCAAAGCTGACACTGTGGGCTGAAGTTTATGTGGCCCTTGGCGATGGAAACAGAAGCAGGGGTGGGGAATGATGGGGAACATAAAATTGGGACAGGAGACATTGGAATGGAAGTTCGATGTTGTGACGTCCCTTCCCGATTTTATCGATGGCGGCAAACATGAAGGGTGGAGAGCAGACATCGACTTGGCGGGCAGGTAATTAAGGTAGTTAAGAGGCCTATTGACAGATTTTATTCTCAGTTTTAAATTTTATTAACGGCGCTCGGAGTCACCGGGTTTCATGGGTCAATGGAGGTGATATGGAGGCAAGACATCATTGCTGGCTGCAAAGGGAGGCCATCAGGAGAGGCAGCATCAACTGCCAGGCAGGGTGGAGAAAGGAGGGCATTGGGTATCATTTGAAGAGAGGGAGAAAGGTGCCAGCACCGCAGGGTGCCACACCAAGGCAGGCAATGGACAAGTGCCACCTTGTCAGAGGTGACAAGTGGGGGGGGGGGGGGTGGGGAAAGGAGGGGAAGCTATTGGCATTGATGGCCTTGAATTTAGGGGGAGGTCACCTAGCATGGGCCTCATTCATCTTGGCTTCGGGGACCCCCTTGAAAAAGGAGGTGCAGCAGAGTGTTCCAGGCAGTGGTAGTGGCACTACAATGACCTGTGAGCCACAGGAGGGTCAACATTGGCCCCCAGATGGTGCAGAAGTGGGTAAAGGAGAAAATCAGCAGTCTCATCTGCGCAGAAGAAACTAACTTCTGGAGAGGGCCTACTGGTCGAGGCTCAACTACCTACTGATGTCTGAGAGACAGTGCCAACAAAGACTCTGCCTCTCTTAGTAGGCCATCACTAACTTATATGCTACGATGCAGGATGAGCAGAGTTCCAGGGGACTTGGTGGAGATCCAATGCCAGTGGTTCTGAAGATCACCGTGGCACTGAACTTCTATGCTGCTGGATTACTCCAGGGATCCACTGGGAATGTGTGGGATCATCGCTGCATCAAGGAGGTCACCAATGCCCTTTTCAGGAGGGCCGGAGACTAAGTGCGCTTCTGCACAGATCCCAACTCTCAAGCTGAGAGTTCTGTTGGGTTAGGGCCAGGCTGCACTCCCCCAGGTGCAGGGTGTCATTGACTGCACACATGTGGCCATCAAGGATGCTGCATATCAACCAGTGGCCATCATCAACAGGAAGGGCTTCCACCCCCTCAATGTACAAGTTGTTTGCAACCACAGATCTGTTCATGCTTCCCGGGAAGTTGCCATGATGCCTACATTTTGAGGCATGGGCAGGTGCCAAAGCTTTTCCATCCTCCCTCCCACCTTTGTTTTATTCATTCATGGGGTGTGAGCGTCACTGGCGAGGCCAGCATTTATTGCCATCCCTCTTTGCCCTTGAGAAGGTGGTGATGAGCTGCCTTCTTGAACCGCTGCAGTCCATGTGAAGTAGGTACACCCACAGTGCTGTTAGGAAGGGAGTTCCAGGATTTTAACTCAGTGACAGTGAAGGAACAGCGATATAGTTCCAAGTCAGGATGGTGTGTGACTTGGAGGGGAACTTGCAGGTGGTGGTGTTCCCATGCATTTGCTGTGTTTGTCCTTCCAGGTGGCAGAGGTCGTGGGTTCAGTGATGGATCCTTGGTGACAAAGGCTACCCACTGAGGACTTGGCTTCTGATGCCTGTGAGGAACCCACGCACAGATGCGGTGGAGAGGTACAACATCTGCCACAGGAGCATGCGAGCGACCATAGAGTAGGCCATTGGTCTCCTCGAGATGCGACTCATGTGCTAAGATTGGTCTAGTGGAATCCTCCAGTATACCCTGGCGAGGGTCTCACGTATCGTGGTGGTCTGCTGTGCACTGTACAACCTGTCGCTACAAAGTGAGGAGGCATTGAGCATATGGAGGATCATGATACCTCCTTGGAAGATGAGGATGTAGAGGAGGTAGCTGGCCATGCATTGTTAGATGAAGGACCCCATGGTCAACAGGCGTGGCCATGATATACCGGAAAGGGAGGCTCATGATGCCCTTATACATTCATCTTTCCTTTGATCCTTACTGCCAGTTGTAAGATGACCAATAAAAACTTAAACTTTATGCAGCCCTGTTGTTACCTTCCTTCTTTTAGGAAGCCATCAGCTTGTCTCTGCGCCCTGGCTTTTTGCCCACACCCCTCTCCACCAAACGCACCCATCTCCTCTGACAAATACAAGGCTCAAAATGTCAAGGATTTATGAGGTACTCACTTTTGCTGCCTGGCTGAAGCCATTGAGCTGCCTGTGGAACTGGATCCAAGTCCTTGGGGAGACCCCAGGGGTGCTGACCTCCTTCACTATCTGCAGCCAGGCTTGCTTGGTCAAGTGCACTGCTATCCTCTTCCAATCCCTGGGGAAGAGGACCTCCCGCCTTTCCCTGGCAGCTTGTAGGAGAACCTGAAGAGAGGCATCACTAAAGCGTGGGGTTACCTGGGATCTTCCTTCTACCATCGTTGTGCAGACTCTCTCCCCTGAAGAAATCTTTGCAGTTGCAGATAATACATTGAATGCAGGGCTGGAAGTCCTTTAAATATGGTGCCGGCACCTGACACAGTGACAGCTGATGCCGACGTCTCCGCTTCCGGCCCTACCACTATCCACTTCATTGGAAGGTCCCCTACCGCATTCAGCTAAATTGGCCAGCTGCCACTTGATTGCGTGCAGCCGATCACTCATGGCCCTGACAGAAACTACACCCACTTCTCAACTTCAGGATCTGCGCTTTCTGACTAAAATCCAACCCCGTATGACTTTGATATGAGGACTGAATTATATCTACGCACCACAGCATAATTATCCTTTCCCCATCCACATCATCTGAAGACTGCACTAGGCCTTGACTCCCTGGGCTGAATTTTATGGGGCCTGCAGGAGCAGGAGCAGGATATGTGTGGGGGGTGGAAATTGGGAGGGATATTTCCAGCAACAGGAAAAATGAAGGGTGGCCTTCCCACCCAGAAGCCAATTGTACCACTTAAGTGGCCACTTCCTGCCGCCACTGGTATTTTACCAGCAGCGGGTAAGGCCTCCACCATATGGGGAGACCACCTGGTGAACCCTGGCAGCCTCTCTGCGAGTTCAGAGGGGAGCCTTCTAAATTGGGCACTCTGTCCCACAGAGGGGCACCCAGTGGCAACACCACCCTCACCAACCACCCCACACCCGCTCCCCAGGGCCTGCTTGACTTATCTTGGCGACCTCCGACCCCATTTACCTTGCTGCTAGAAGGTCTCCATCATTGCGTCTCTTGGCTGGGTGCAGTTCGAGCAGTGGCCAATGATTCACTGGCGTTGCTGGGACTGAAGAGTTTCCAGCCCTCTGATTGGCCGATACTCTTGGAGGCGGGCTCTCGTCCCTTAAAGGGATGAGAGTTCTGACAGCAGCTAGACAGAAATAGAATGCGGTTGGGGCTCCCCCAAATGGCCGAGGTGGGGTTGCCCCCAGCTTTCCGACCATCGCCATCCAACAAAATCCAACCCTCTGTGTGCAATGGCATGGGAGACTGACTAGGATGAAATGAAATCTTGTATGGCTGATTACTGTGAAGCCAGTCCATAGATTACATGCCTAATATGGCATTACCTACTTAAAGAGAACATGGTAAATTGGAAGAATATCATGGCTACTGATTTAATCTCCCATTTTAATGAGAAGCTTTTATGGTCGTCATTGTCACTTAAAAAAATTGGTTTATAATGATAGTCAAATGAGATGTGTGTCACATCTAATCATCCACCTGCAGTAACTGCTCCAGTTCATAATCTTAAAAGGAGACAGTCAACTTCTCTATTTTGTTTCTATACCACTGTTATCTCACTTGATTCATTTAATGGTGTTTTATTACTTACCCCAGTTCTTTTGAGCACCATCATGAGGTGTTAATCAGTAGTGGGACAGAAGGTCAACGCCCCAATCTGGTGAGGTCTTCAAAGGTTGTTACTTCTGTTCAGGGTCAAGCAGTGGGTGCAGGAAGGCAGGCATAAGCAGATGTAGACATGCTGCAAACGTGTTAGCGGAATTAAAGCCTATGGGATTAAATAGCGAATAACTGCAGCCCAAGCATTGATCCTTACGGTACCCCACTAGTCACAGCCTGCCAACCTGAAAATGACCCATTTATTCTGATGAAGGGTCACTGAACTGAAACATTAACTCTGTTTCTCTCTCCACAGATGCTGCCAGACCTGCTGAGTATTTCCAGCAATTCTTGTTTTTATTCCAATTATTCCTACTCTGTTTTCTGTCCATTAACCAGTGCTCAATCCATGCCAGTATATTCCTCCCAATCCCAAGCGCTCTAAATTTGTTTACTAACCTCGTGTGCAGGACCTCATCAAAAGCTTTCTGAAAATCTAAATATACCACATCCACCGTTACCCCTTGTCTACTCTGCCAGTTACATCCTCAAAAAATTCCAACAGGTTTGTTAAACATGATTTCTTTTCGTAAATACATGATGACTCTGCCTAATCCTACCGTTATTTTCAAAGTGTCCTGTTATCACATCCTTTATTATAGATCCTGAAGGGATGTGGAAAGGATGTTTCCCCTTGTGGGAGAATCTCGAGCTAGGGGTCACTGTTTAAAAATAAGGGGTCTCCCATTTAAGACAGAGATGAGGAGAAATCTTTTCTCTCACAGGGTTGTGAGTCTTTGGAATTCTCTTCCTCAAAAGGCAGTGGAAGCAGAGTTTTTGAATATTTTTAAGGCAGAGGTAGATAGATTCTTGATAAGCAAAGGGGGTGGAAGGTTATACAAAGAATAAAGAACAAAGAACAGTACAGCACAGGAACAGGCCATTCGGCCCTCCAAGCCTGCGCCGATCTTGATGCCTGCCTAAACTAACACCTTCTGCACTTCCGGGGACCGTATCCCTCTATTCCCATCCTATTCATGTATTTGTCAAGATGCCTCTTAAACGTCATTATCGTACCTGCTTCCACCACCTCCCCCGGCATCAAGTTCCAGGCACTCACCACCCTCTGTGTAAAGAACTTGCCTCGCACATCCCCTCTAAACTTTGCCCCTCTCAGTTTAAACCTATGTCCTCTAGTAAGTGACTCTTCCACCCTGGGAAAAAGCTTCTGACTATCCACTCTCTCCATGCCACTTATAACTTTGTAAACCTCTATCATGTCGCCCCGCCACCTCCGTCATTCCAGTGAAAACAATCCGAGTTTATCCAACCTCTCCTCATAGCTAATGCCCTCCAGACCAGGCAACATCCTGGTAAACCTCTTCTGTACCCTCTCCAAAGCCTCCACGTCCTTCTGGTAGTGTGGCGACCAGAATTTCACGCAATATTCTAAGTGTGACCTAACTAAAGTTCTGTACAGCTGCAGCACGACTTGCCAATTTTTATACTCTATGCCCCGACCGATGACGGCAAGCATGTCGTATGCCTTCTTGACTACCTTATCCAGCTGCGTTGCCACTTTCAGTGACCTGTGGACCTGTACGCCCAGATCTCTCTGCCCGTCAATACTCCTAAGGGTTCTGCCATTTACTGTATACTTCCCACCTGCATCAGACCTTCCAAAATGCATTACCTCACATTTGTCCGGATTAAACTCCATCTGCCATTTCTCTGCCCAAGTCTCCAACCGATCTATATCCTGCTGTATCCTCTGAAAATCCTCATCACTATCCGCAACTCCACCAACCTTTGTGTCGTCCGCAAACTTACTAATCAGACCAGCTACATTTTCCTCCAAATCATTTATATATACTACAAACAGCAAAGGTCCCAGCACTGATCCCTGCGGAACACCACTAGTCACATCCCTCCATTTAGAAAAGCACCCTTCCACTGCTACCCTCTGACTTCTATGACTGAGCCAGTTCTGTATCCATCTTGCCAGCTCCCCTCTGATCCCGTGTGACTTCACCTTTTGTACCAGTCTGCCATGCGGGACCTTGTCAGAGGCTTTACTGAAGTCCATATAGATAACATCCACTGCCCTTCTTTCATCAATCATCTTCGTCACTTCCTCAAAAAACTCAATCAAATTAGTGAGACACGACCTCCCCTTCACAAAACCATGCTGCCTCTCGCTAATAAGTTTGTTTGTTTCCAAATGGGAGTAAATCCTGTCCCGAAGAATCCTCACTAATAATTTCCCTACCACTGATGTAAGGCTCACCGGCCTATAATTTCCTAGATTATGCTTGCCACCCTTCTTAAACAAAGGAACAACATTGGTTATTCTCCAGTCCTCTGGGACCTCACCTGTAGCCAATGAGGATACAAAGATTTCTGTCAAGGTCCCAGCAATTTCTTCCCTTGCCTCCCTTAGTATTCTGGGGTAGATCCCATCAGGCCCTGGGGACTTATCTACCTTAATGCTTTGCAAGACACCCAACACCTCCTCCTTTTTTTTAATGAGATGACTGAGACTATCTACACTCCCTTCACTAGGCTCATCATCCATCAAGTTCTTCTCTTTGGTGAATACTGATACAAAGTACTCATTTAGTACCTCGCCCATTTCCTCTGGCTCCACACATAGATTGTCTCTGTTCTTGAGCGGGCAAAGCCTTCCCTAGTTACCCTCTTGCTCTTTATATATGTATAAAAAGCCTTGGGATTTTCCTTAATCCTGTTTGCCAATGACTTTTCATGACCCCTTTTAGCCCTCCTGACTCCTTGCTTAAGTTCCTTCCTACTGTCTTTATATTCCTCAAGGGATTCGTCTGTTCCTAGCCTTCCAGCCCTTACGAATGCTTCCTTTTTCTTTTTGACTAGGCTCACAATATCCCGCATTATCCAAGGTTCCCGAAACTTGCCAAACTTGTATTTCTTCCTCACAGGAACATGCTGGTCCTGGATTCCAATCAACTGACGTTTGAAAGACTCCCACATGTCAGATGTTGATTTACCCTCAAACAGCCGCCCCCAATCTAAATTCTTCAGTTCCTGCCTAAGATTGCCATAATTAGCCTTCCCCCAATTTAGCACCTTCACCCGAGGCCTACTCTTATCCTTATCCACAAGTACCTTAAAACTTATGGAATTATGGTCACTGTTCCCGAAATGCTCCCCTACTGAAACTTCGACCACCTGGCCGGGCTCATTCCCTAATACCAGGTCCAGTACGGCCCCATCCCTAGTTGGACTATCTACATATTGGTTCAAGAAGCCCTCCTGGATGCTCCTTACAAATTCTGCCCCATCTAAGCTCCTAGCACTAAGTGAGTCCCAGTCAATATAGGGGAAGTTAAAATCACCCACCACTAAATCTTTCCAAACTCTGACAACATATCTGCTCCTCTACCTCCCGCTGGCTGTTGGGAGGCCTGTAGAAAACCCCCAACATCGTGACTGCACCCTTCCTATTCCTGAGCTCCACCCATATTGCCTTGCTGCACGACCCCTCTGAGGTGTGCTCCCGCAGTACAGCTGTGATATTCTCCTTAACCAGTAATGCAACTCCCCCACCTCTTTTACATCCCCCTCTATCCTGTCTGAAGCTTCTAAATCCTGGAACATTTAGCTGCCAATCCTGTCCTTCCCTCAACCAAGTCTCTGTAATAGCAACAACATCATAGTTCCAAGTACTAATCCAAGCTCTAAGTTCATCTGCCTTACCTGTTATACTTCTCGCATTGAAACAACTGCACTTCAAACTACCAGTCCCGCTGTGCTCAGCAACATCTCCCTGCTTGCTCTTCCTCTTAATTTTACTGGCCTTATTTACTAGTTCCCCCTCATTTATTTCACTTGCTGTCCCACTGCTCTGGTTCCCACCCCCCTGCCACACTGGTTTAAACCCTCCCGAGTGACGCTAGCAAACCTCGCAGCCAGGATATTTGTGCCTCTCCAGTTTAGATGCAACCCGTCCTTCTTGTACAGGTCCCATCTGTCCCTGAAGAGATCCCAATGGTCCAGATATCTGAAACCCTCCCTTCTACACCAGCTGTTCAGCCACGTGTTTAGCTGCACTAGCTTCCTATTTCTAGCCTCACTGGCACGTGGCACAGGGAGTAATCCCGAGATTACAACCCTAGAGGTCCTGTCTTTTAACTTACTACCTAACTCCCTACACTCCCCCTGCAGGACCTCATCACTCTTCCTGCCTATGGTATTGGTACTGATGTGTATCACAATGTCTGGCTGTTCACCCTCCCCCTTCAGAATGCCCCCTGTCCGTTCAGAGCCATCCTTGACCTTGGCACCAGGGAGGCAACATACAATCCTGGAGTCTCTTTCATGTCCACAGAAGCGCCTATCTGTGCCCCTGACTATAGAGTCCCCTATAACTATTGCTCTTCTGCGCTTTGTTATCGGGTGTAGGTGGAAATGTGGAGTAATCAGTTCAGCCATGAACTTATTGAATGGCGGAGCAGGCTTGATGGGTCGAGTGGCCTACTCTTGCTCCTAATTCGTATGTTCGTAGATTCTAGCATTTTCCCTACGACTAATGTTAGACCAACAGGTCTGTAGTTCCCCATTTTCTCTATCCCTCCTTTCTTAAATAGTGGGGTTACAATTGCCACCTTCCAATCTGCAGGAACCATCCCGGCGTCTGTAGAATTTTGAACTACCAATGCATCTACTATCTCTATGGCCACCTCTTTCAACACTCTGGGATGTAGATTAAGTCCAGGGGATTTATCTACTTTAAGTCCCATTAATTTTCCTAGTACTTCTTTTTTAAAATAATATTAATGTCTGCAGTTCCTCCTTTACAGTGATCCCTTGATTCTCCATTATTTCTGAGAGGTTTTTTAGTATTTTCCTCTGTGAAAACAGACACAAACTATTTGTCTAGTCTCTTTACCATTTCCTTATTCCTCATTATAAATTCTCTGGACTCTGCTAGTAATTGACTCACATTTGTCTTTGCTAATCTTTTCCTTTTCACATACCTATAGAAGCTTTTACAGTCCAATTTTATGTTTCTCCCTAGTTTACTCTCATCTTTTGTTTTCTCTTTCTTAATCTTATTCTTCATCCTCCTTTGCAGAATTCTAAAATGCTCCCAATCCTCAGGCTTAGCTTTCTTTGGCAACTTTATACACCGCTTTCTTTGATCAAATACAATCCTTGATTTATTTCATTAGCCACGGTTGGAACACGTTCCTTGCTGGGCTTTTGTGCATTAAAGGAATGTATTTTTGTTGTAAACAATGCATTAGTTCTTTCAATGTTAACCATTGCCTGTCTACCGACTTACCTTTTAATGTAGTTTCCCAATCCACCATAGTCAATTTGCCCCTCAAACCTTCATAGTTTCCTTTTCTAAGATTTAAGACCCTGATTTCTGATTGAACTACTTCATATTTAATGTAAAATATTATCATATTATGGTAACTCATTCTTAAAGGCTCCTTTACAACAAAATTATTAATTAGCCCTTTTTCATTACACAATACTAGATCTAATATAGCCCATTCCCTCATTGGTTCCTCGCCATACTGCTCTAGAAAACCATTTTGCATACATTCCAAGAATTCATCCTCCGCAACATTAGTACTAATTAGGCTTACCCAGTCTATATGTACATTGAAAACCCCCATGATTACTGTACTACCCTTGTTACACACACTTCTAATTGCCTGATTTAGACTGTTGTTTGGTGGCCTATAAACAACTCCCATCAATGTTTTCTGTCCCTTGCTGTTTCTTAGTTTCACCCACACTGATTCCACATCTTGATCTTTAGAACTAAAGTCATCTCACTACAATACTAATTCCCTCTTCAATTAACAAAGCTACCCCACCAACTTTTCCCAGCTTTCAGAATTTCACATATTCTTGGATATTTGGTTTCCTTACAGCCACGTCTCTGTAATGGCAACAGATCATACAGATGAATTACTGTTTGAGCTGAAAATTCATCTGTTTTATTGCGAATGTTGTGGGCATTCAGATACAGAGCCCTCAATTCAGTTTAAAAAAAAAAAATGTTTTTGTAAACTCTGGCCCTTTCTGCTGGCACACTCGTAGGTTTGCAATCATTGTCCCTCTCTGCCATAATCTATTATTACCTTTATTGCTACCTTGATCTATTGCCTTGACATTTCCCTTTAATTTACTCAATCTTCCTCTGATCCCTTCCCCCGTCTATTTAATTTAAAGTCCCCTCTACTTCCCCAGTTTATGACTCGCTAGAAAACTGGTCCCAGCACGGTTCAGGTGAAGTCCGGCCCAATGGTACAGCCCCCACTTTCCCCAGTACTGGTGTCAGTGCCCCACGAATTGGAATCCACTTCTCTCACACCAGTCTTTGAGCCACGCATTCATCTCTTTCATTTTATTTACCCTAAGCCAGTTTGCTCGTGGCTCAAGTAATAATCCAGAGATTATTACCTTTGAGGGTCTTCGTTTTAATTTAGAGCCTAGCTCCTCATCGTCCCTATGCAGAACCTCTTTCCTAGTCCTATCTATGTTGGTACCTACATGGACGACAACAACTAGATCCTCTACCTCTTACTGCAAGCTCCTCTCCAGCCCTAAGCAGATATCCCAAACCCTGGCTTTGGGCAGGCAACATTTTTCTGGATTCTCACTCTTTGCTGCAGAGAACTGTGTCTATCCCCCTGACTATACTGTCGCCTACTACCACTATATTCCTTTTAACTCCCCCTACTTGAATGGCTTCCTGTACCATAGTGCCATAGTCAGTCTCCTCATTCACACTACAGCCCTCATTCTTGTCCGTGCAAACTGCAAGGACCTTGAACTTGTTGCTCAATTGCAAGAGCTAAGGCTCCTCCACTCCCACTTTTTTGATCCCCTTACCTGCCTGACTCACAGTCACACCCTCCTGTATCTGATCACTGACCAAATCAGATGGCCCTATCCTAAGGGGTGTGACTGCCTTCTGGAACAAAGTATCCGGGTCACTTTCTCCCTACCTGATGCATTGCAGTGTCTGCAGCTCAGCCTCCAGCTCACTGAGTCTGAGCCAAAGCTCCACAAGCCACAGACACTTACTGCAGACATGTTTACTGTGGATCACTCTGGTGTCCACCGGCTCATACATACTGCAGCCACAACACGTCACCTCTCCTGCCATCTTTATAATGTGTTAAAAATTTTATTTTTCTTAATTAATTCATAATTAATAAACCCACTTCTAGTAAGCTTTATTATTGCTGGAAACCTTACTAATAAATACAAACTTACATACGAACATACAAATTAGGAGCAGAAATAGGCCATTCAGCCCCTCGAGTCTGCTCTTCCATTCAAGATCATGGCTGATCTGTTTGTGTTTCGATTTCCACACTCCAATCTACTCCCAATAAGCCTTGCCTAACAAGAATCTATCTACCTCCACCTTAAAAATATTCAGTGTCCCCGCCTCCACCACTTTCTGAGGCAGAGTTCCAAAGTCACACAACCCACTGAGAAAAAGTTTCTCCTCATTTCTGTCCTAACAGGGTAACCCCTAATTTTA
Organism: Heterodontus francisci; assembly: GCF_036365525.1. Classification (NCBI taxonomy): domain Eukaryota; kingdom Metazoa; phylum Chordata; class Chondrichthyes; order Heterodontiformes; family Heterodontidae; genus Heterodontus; species Heterodontus francisci. The sequence continues at coordinate 26,494,045 of NC_090371.1, read as the reverse complement.
AAACAGTGCCCCCTAGTTCTGGACTCACCCACAAGAGGAAACATTCTTTCCACATCCACCTTGTCAAGACCGTTCAGGATCTTATATACTTCAATCAAGTCTCCCCTCACTCTTCTAAATTCCAGTGAAAACAAGCCCAGTCTGTCCAACCTTTCCTCATAAGCCAACCCGCTCATTTCAGGTATCAATCTAGTAAACCTCCTCTGAACCACGTCCAACACATTTACATCCTTCCTTAAATAAGGAGACAAAACAGCACACAGTATTTGAGATGTGGTCTCATCAATGCCCTGTATAGCTGAAGCACAACATCCTTACTTTTATTTTCAATTCCTCTCATAATAAAGGATAACATTCCATTAGCCTTCTTTATTACTTGCTATACCTGCACACTAACTTTTTGTGACTCATGCACGAGTACACCTAGATCCCACTGCACCCTAGAATTCTGCAGTCATTCTCCATTTAAGTAATACTCTGCTTTTTTATTCTTCCTGCCAAAGTGAACAACTTCATATTTTCCCACATTTTACTCCATCTGCCAGATTTTTGCCCACTCGCTCAACCTATCTATATTGGTTTGCAACCTCATTATGTCCTCTTCACAACATATTTTCCCGAGTCTCAGAAGATTGTTAAGGTTACTATTCCAGTTAATGTTATACTAACCCCAATTAAAATTTCTTAGTTTAGACAAGAGAAAATGTTCACCAACCAATCACTTAACCAATCACAAGTCAATTCCTCTAGCATATGCTGCAGAATTTCAGCTGAAAATGTTATAGAAATATGTATTTTGCCTGCCTGTTGCCTTGCTCAGGGAATTAGCTGTATCATTGAAAGTGTAATGGATTATATGTATGTGCGTGACAGATCTGAATGAGAAATTTTGTAACTGACTACATGAATGATTGCAGGTGCATGAGAGAATGACACGTGTGTGATGGTGATTTATATTGTGTGTGCATGTGGTTTTATCTTTTCATATTTCATTCTTTTTAACTCTAGAAATATATCATTACTGGAACGTCTCCGCGTAGTTTCAGATAAAATAAGCTCATCTTTCCACAAGTCCAGCCCCACCATCTTCAAGATCCACCTTTAACAGGGAGACAGGACATCAGTTTAATGTCTACTTTAGCGTAACTTCTGCACTCAACACACTATCACTGCACCCCCCCCCCCACCCAACTACATCCTGCCACCCTCAGTAAGGAAGTCTCCTGGAAGAAGCACAAAGTCAGAAAATAATCCTGAGACCAATTTAGAAACAAAGTCTGCAAAATTCTTTTTTTAAAATTCATTCATGGGATGTGGGCATCGCTGGCTTGGCCAGCATTTATTGCCCATCCCTAATTGCCCTTGAGAAGGTGGTGGTGAGCTGATCCCCAAAGGCAATTGATGAAGCAACCTACTTTCTCTATTTAGAGATGTGTGTCCTAGAAGCTCTTTTGAATGCTTGCTGACCTACAATGCTCCCAGTCTGATGACATTTTGATTTTAAAATTCTCATCCTTGTTTTCAAAACCCTCCAAGGCCTCGCCTCTCCCTACCTCTGTAATCTATGCCAGTCCTCCATCCCTCCGAGATATCTGTGCTCCTCCAAATCCAGTCTCTTGCACATCCCCTATTTTAATCGCTCCACCCTTGGGGCATGTGCCTTTAGCTTCCTAGCATTAGGTTTGGAATTCCATCCCTAAACCTCTCAGCCTATCTTACCTCTCTCCTCTTTAAAGATGCTCCTTAGAACCTACCTTCTTGATCAAGCTTTTGGTCACCTTTCCTCATATATCATTATGTGGCTCAGTGTCAAATTTATAATGCTCATGCGAAGCATCTCAGGACACTTCACCACGTTAAAGGTGCTATATAAATGCAATTTGTTGTTGTTGCAGCAAAGCCACACTCGTTGTATGTACTGGCAACTCGTTCCAGACGTCAACAACTCTCTGCCAAAAGAAGTACCTCCCACCGTCTAACCTTGCTCTAAGCTACTGTAACTTGTATGTATGATCCCTGGTTCTCCCTAAGCTGTCTAGCTCAAATGCCCTATGCACTTGGACTGGGTCTGGGCCTATTACTTTCATTATTTTAGAGGCTGGAATATCTCCTCAAAGTCCACACTTTTCCAAAGTAACTAGCTGCAGTTCTTCAAACCTGTCACGATAACTCAGACCTTTAAACTAGCTATCAGTCTAGTGGTCCTCTTCTGAACATTTTCCAAGGCTTCTCCGTTTCCTACCATGTGAGAGGAGCAAAATTGGACACAGTACTCTAAACCTTGTAAAAAAAAAGCATAATGTTTCTTGTTTTATATTTATTGTTCCAGCAATGCATCCTAACAATCTATTTGCAATGACCTTGCGACACTGATCACGGACCTTCAATAAATCATGCACTATAACCATCTCTGTCTCTCTCAGTAACCTGGAGCACATAAGCCTGTATGGTGTGCACATGCTTGGAGTTGCCCCAACCTGAACACATCGAGATGAGCTGAATTTTATGATGCTGCCACTGGAAGGCGGCGGGTACTTAAAATGGGGGCAATCCCACTAGTGATGTGAGCAGCCGCACCGCCACTGAGGGCACAGATAGACACATGGCAGCATAATATCATTGCTATAATGGAAACGTGGCTTAAAGAGGGGCAAAAATAGCAGCTCAACATCCCTGCATATAATGTTTTCAGGCAGGATAGAGAGGGGGATAAAAAAGGAGGGGGTTTAGCATTATTGGTTAAAGAATCAATAACAGCATTGAGGAGGAATGATATGCTAAATGAATCATCAAATGGGACCATATGGGTTGAGCTCAGAAATAAAAAAGGGGGAGATACACAAATAGGAGTGTACTATAGACCCTAAATACTGAGAGGGAAATAGAAGAACAAATATGTAGGCAAATTTCTGAGCGCAAAAACAATAGGCAATAATTGTTACGAATGGGTGAGGAAGGGGTCTCGGGCTCCCCTCTTGCCCCTTTCCTGGTTTGGCCGTAACAGGGTTTATCTTTTAAAACACAGTGTTTTTAGCTTACCATCTCAGTGAGTCCTTGCTCACTGCACTTTAATTGTGATTGTAAATGAACCAAGCAGACAGGTTTTCTTAGGTTTAAACAAGAAAGATGTAAGTTTATTAACCTTATCACTCTAACTTGGTTAAAATTACTAACCTATGCAATGCAACCATGCTAGCATGCATATGAGATAAACCCACACACAAATAGATACAGGGGAAGAAAGAATTAAAAGGGGATGTTTAAGTAGGGTTGGCAATAAATAGAATTCAGTTATTGTCTTTTGGTTTGGATGTAAAGTCCTTGGTTGGAGTTGAGTTCTTGCAGGCCCAGTGCACACTTTTAAACTTGCTTCTCTGGTACCAGAAGGCTGAAGAGATCCTCTGTCTTGAGGCTTAAGCTGCTTCTGTGGGTCCCTGGGACTTTGCTTGAGAGAGAGACAGGGAGAGACTTTCCTTCTCTTTCGTCTTCAAATTGCAGTTTGATCCAAACCTTTCTGTGAGGCCCAATTCAAACAGTTCCCAGTCTGACCAGCAGATAAGTCATGTGACCAGCTCTTTGTTTGACACAGCATCGTATGTGAGGGTTGTTGATTCTCAAAGTTCTCCAGCCACACTCGGTGGGGAGTTGAGCTCTGGCTCTTACACAAAGAAAGTTGATTATTATGATTGCCCAGACTAATCTTGTTAATTGAAGCAGTGAGCACTCCCATTGTCTCGCTATTCAACTGTCTCTCAGAATGCAAATGTGCAGCCGTGTTACCTGAGAGACTGGAGCGGCAGTTGGTGGCCCTAGGAGGAACCAAAACTGCAGCAGGAGCTATAAATGAAGAGAGGGGCTCGAGGTCCTCACTTACCTGAGAGACCGGAGCAGCAGTTGACGGATCTAGGAAGAACCGTGACCGAAGTGGGAGCAAGAAATAAAATGCAGGGCTTGAGGCCCTCACTTACCTGAGAGACCAGAGCAGCAGTCTGTGGCTGTGTCCCCATTCACTGGGATTGAAAAATGGGGAAAAAACTAATAGTGACATCATGGGAAATCCTTAAGCTGATTGGTTGGTAAGTAACAGCTGTTATTGTCTGTAAATAGCTTAAAAAATAGCTTAAGAGCTACCTTGTAAGTGATAAGGTTAGTACTAATAAGGTTTTTAATTAGTATAATTTATTAATAATTACGAATTAGAATAGTGCTGTTTGGACAGAGAGTAAAGCTGTGAGTTGTGTGTGAGGGATTTCACTGACGAGGGGAAGGAGGTGCTCTTTGGTCTCTTTCTTTTCTGCCTTTTTTGCCTCCACAGTACAGGGGAAGAAGCTGACTGGCAAGTAAGCAGTAGGTTTTTCTACTCATTACACTAGCAATAATTAGTTTTTAAAGCTAAGGTATGGCAGGGCAGCTCAGCCAAGTGGAATGTGTCTCCTATGGTATGTGGGAAGTCGTGGATGCACCACGTGTCCTAGACAAACACATCTGCAGGAAGTGTCACCAGCTGCAGAAGCTTGAGCTCCAGATTTCGGAACTTGAGTGGTGGCTGGAGTCACGGTTGCGCATCCGCGAGGCAGAGAACTACGTGGATAGCACATTTCAGGAGGTAGTCACCCCGGAGCTTAAGAGAGGATAGGCAGAGAGGGACTGGGTGGCTGCCAGACAGACAAGAAGGTCAAGGCAGGTAGTGTAGGAGTCCCCAGCGGACATCCCAATTTCTAACCGCTATTTAGTTCTGTGTACCGATGGGAGAGAGGGTTCCTCTGCAGAGTGCAACGAGAGTCATGACCAGAATACCATGGGCAGCTCAGCTGTGCAGGGAGGGAGGAGAAAAGACAAGAGAGCAATAGTGGTAGGGGATTCTATAGTGAGGGGAACAGATAGGCATTTCTGTGGTCGCGGACGTGATTCCAGTATGGTACGTTGCCTCCCTGGTGCAAGGGTCATGGATATCACTGAGCGGCTACAGAGCATTCTGGAGGGCGAGGGTGCACAGCCAGAGGTCATGGTCCACATTGGTACAAACGATATAGGAATAAAGAGGAATGAGGTCCTGCAGGCTGAGTTTAGGGAGTTAGGAATGAGATTAGCAAGAAGGACCTTAAAGGTAGCAATCTCCGGATTATTCCCAAGGCCACATGTTAGTGAGTATAGAAATAGGAGAATACACCAGATGAATGCGTGGCTGGAGAGATGGTGCAGGAGGGAGGGCTTCAGATTTCTGGGGCATTGGGAACGGTTCTGGAGAAGGTGGGATCTGCACAAGCCGGATGGTCTATACCTGAAGAGGACTGGGACAAATATCCTTGCAGGAAGGTTTGCTAGTGCTGTTGGGGATGGTTTAAACTAGTTTGGCAGGGGGATGGGAAACTGAGGGCAGTTTCAGACAGGACAATTTCAGGGCAGGGAACAAGAGGCAGAAAATCAACGAGTGACTCTGAAAGACAGAAGAAGCAAAGGTTAAAAAGTGTGCAGCACAGGAAGTTGGCAGTGTTAAAGGGTATTTATTTAAATGCAAGGAGTATAACAAATAAAGCCAATGAGCTGAGGGCACAAATAGACACATGGCAACACGATTTCATTGCTATAATGGAAACTTGGCTTAAAGAGGGGCAAGAATGGCAGCTCAACATCTCTGAATGTAGAGTTTTCAGGCCGGATAGCGAGGGGGATAAAAGAGGAGTGGGTGCAGCATTATTGGTTAAGAAATCAATTACAGCTGTGAGGAGGGGTGATCTGCTAAATGAATCATCAAATGAGGCCATATGGGTTGAGTTCAGAAATAAATAAGAGGCAACCACACTACTAGGAGTGTATTATAGACCCCCAAATAGTGAGAGGGAGATAGAAGAACAAATATGTAGGCACATTTCTGGGCGTAAAAACAATAGGGCAATAATAGTTGGGGATTTCAACTACCCTAACATCAAGTGGGACACAAACAGTGTGAAGGGCACAGAGGACACAGAATTCTTAAACTGCATTCAAGAGAACTTTTTTAGCCTGCACGGAACAAGCCCAAAGAGAGGGGGGAAGAATTTTAGCTTTAGTCTTTGGTAATGAATCTGGGCAAGTGGATGAAGTAGCAGTGGGTGACCATTTTGGAGATAGTGACCATAATACAGTTAGTTTTAGCATAATCATGGAAAAGGATAAAGATTAAACAGGAGTAAAAGTTTGAAATTGGGGGAGGGCATATTTGATGAAACTGAGGTGATCTGGCGAAAATGGACTGGATACAGCTACTTGAAGAAAAATCAGTGGCAAACCAGTGGGAGGCATTCAAAAGCGAGATTCGAGGGGCACAATGTAGGCATGTCCCCACAAAGAAAAAGGGTGGTACTGCCAAATCTAGAGCCCCCTGGTTATCTAGAAGCTTACATGGTAAGTTAAAGCAGAAAAAGATCAAAAAGAACGTAATACTTTAGAAAGTCTAGAGGAGTATAGAAAGTGCAGGGGTGAAGTAAAAAAGGAAATTAGGAAAGCAACAAGAAGACACAAAAAATTATTGGCAGGTAAAATCAAGGAAAACATGAAATTTTTTTATCAGTACATTAAGAGCAAGAGGGTAACCAAGGAAAGGGTAGGACTTATCAAAGATGTAGAAGGGAACTTAAGCGTGGATGCAGAAGATGTGGGCAGGATTCTTAATGAGCTTTTTGTCTCTGCCTTCACAAAAGAAACGGATGATGCCGACATTGCAGTAAAAGAGGAGGAGTGTGAAATATTAGATACAATTAGCATAATGAGAGAGGAAGTACTAGAGGGTCTGACATCCTTGAAAGTGGATAAATCGCCAGGCTGGATGAATTGCAACCCAGGTTGTTAAGGGAAGCCGGGGAGGGGGAATAGTGGATACACTGAGGATCATCTTCAAATCCTCACTGAATACAGGCGAGGTACCAGATGATTGGAGGTCTATGACCATTATACCACTGTTTAAAAAGGGTGCGAGGGACAGGCCAAATAATTATAGGCCGGTCAGTCTGACTGGGTGGTGGGTAAATTATTGGAATCAATTCTGAGGGACAGGATAAACTGCCACTTAGAAAGGCACGGATTAATCAGGGATAGTCAGCATGGATTTGTTTAGGGAAGGTCATGTCTTACTAACCTGATTGAGTTTTTTGAGGAAGTATCAAGGAGGAGTAATGAGGGTAGTGCAGTGGATGTGGTCTACATGGATTTTACTAAGGCATCTAGAAGGTCCCACATGGCAGACTGGTCAGAAAAATGAAAGCCCCTGGGATACAGGGGAACTTGGCAGGTTGGGTCCCTTGCTGTTTGTGGTATATATTAATGATTTCGACTTAAATGTGGGAGGCATGTTTGGGAAGTTTGCTGATGACACAAAAATTGTTCCTGGAGTTGATAGTGAAGAGGGTAGCTGCAGACCTCAGAATGATATCGATGGTTTGGTTGAGTGGGCGGAAAAGTGGCAAATGGAATTCAATCCAGAAAAGTGTGAGGTAATGCATTTGGGGAGGTCAAACAAGGCAAAGGAATACATGATAAATGGGAAAATACTGAGAAGTGTTGAAGAAGTGAGGAACTTTGGAGTGAATGTCCATAGATCCCTGAAGGTAACAGGACAGGTCGATAAGGTGGTTAAGAAGGCATAATGAATCCTTTCCTTTATTAGCCGAGGTATAGAATATAAGAGAAAGGAGGTTATGATGGAACTGTATAACTCATTGGTTAGACCACAACTTGAGTACTGTATGCGGTTCTGCTCACCTCATTACAGAAAGGATATAATTACACTAGAGAGGATACAGAGGAGATTTATGTTGCCAGGACTGGAAAAATGCAGCTGTGAGGAAAGATTGGATAGGCTGGGGTTGTTGTTCTTCGAACAGAGAAGGCTGTGGGGAGATTTGATTGAGATGTACAAAATTTTGGGGGGCCTGGATAGAGTGGAGGTGAAGGGTCTATTCATCTTAGCAGAGATGTCAATGACTAGGGGGGCATAGATTTAAAGGGATTGGTAGAAAGATTAGAGGAGAAGTCAGTAAAGGTTTTTTCACCCAGAGGGTGGTGGGGCTCTGGAACTCACTGCCTGAAAGGGTAGTTGAGGCAGAGACCCTTAACTCATTCAAAAGGAGTCTGGATATGTACGTCAAATGCTGTAATCCACAGGGCTATGGACCAAATGCTGGAAGGTGGGATTAGAATAGGTGGATCGTTTTTTGCCTGGCACAGACACGATGGGCCAAGTGGCCTCTTTCTGTGCCTTAAAACGTTCTATGATTCCATAATGCATTTGAGGAGGGCAAACAACGCAAGGAAATACACAATAAATGTGCGAATATTGAGAGGGGTAGAAGAAGAGAGAGACCTTGGAGCACGTCCACAGGTCCCTGAAGGTGGCAGGACAGGTAGATAGAATGGTGAAGGGGGCATATGGAATGCTTTCCTTTATTGGCAGAGGTATAGAATTCAAAAGCAGGGATGTAATGCTACAACTGTATAAAATGCTGGTTAGGCCACAGCTGGAGTATTGCATACAGTTCTGGTCACCACATTACAGGAAGGACATAATTGCTCTGGAGAGAGTACAGAGGAGATTTGCAAAAATGTTGCCAGGGCTTGAAAGTTGCAGCTATGAGGAAAGATTGGATAGGCTAGGGTTGTTGTCCTTAGAACAGAGAGGGCTGAGGGGTGACTTAATTGAGGTATACAAAATTATGAGGGGCCTAGGTAGACAGGAAGGACCTCTTTCCCCTAGTGGAGAGGTCGATTACCGGAGGGCACAGACTTAAGGTGATTGGTAGAAGGATTAGAGGGGACATGACGAAAAACTTTCACACCCAGAGGGTGGTGGGTATCTGGAATTCACTGGCAGGAATGATGGTGGAGGCAGAAACCCTCAACTCATTTAAAAGGTACCTTGACATGCACCTGAGGTTCTGTAACCTGCAAGGCTAAGGATCAGGTGCTGGAAGGTTGAATTAGAATGGGCGGCAGTTTTTTCAGCTGGCGCAGGCACGATGGGCTGAATGACCTCCTACTGTGCTGTAATTTTTCTATGGTTCTATGTTTCAGTTGTCCAACTCTGCAGACTTTTTAAAACCAGTTCTGTGCAATGTCAGCAAAATGGTTCAAGTTGTATTCCATCTGACAAAATTAATATGTTTTCATTTGGCAGGTGTGGTTTCCGTCACATAATAGTTGGGGATTTCAACTACACTAATATCAACTGGGATACAGTGTGAAGGTCACAGAGGACACAGAATTCTTGAACTGCCTTCAAGAGAACCTTTTTAGCTAGCACATAACAAGCCCAATGAGAAAGGCGCAATTCTTGATTTCGTCTTAGGAAATGAAGCTGGGCAAGTAGATGACGCAGTGGGTGACCATTTTAGAAATAGTGACCAAATTACAGTTATATTAAGCATTATTATGGAAAAGGACAGGGCGGCACAGTGGCGCAGTGGTTAGCACCGCAGCCTCACAGCTCCAGGGACCAGGGTTCGATTCTGGGTACTGCCTGTGTGGAGTTTGCAAGTTCTCCCTGTGTCTGCGTGGGTTTTCTCCGGGTGCTCCGGTTTCCTCCCACAAGCCAAAAGACTTGCAGGTTGATAGGTAAATTGGCCATTGTAAATTGTCACTAGTATAGGTAGGTGGTAGGGAAATATAGGGACAGGTGGGGATGTTTGGTAGGAATAAGGGATTAGTGTAGGATTAGTATAAATGGGTGGTTGATGTAGACTCAGACCAAAGAAGTTGCATCATTCCAAGCAGAAGGGCCACCCGCGCATCAACACGAGCAGAATTTCTCACCCACAGCTGTTACAAAAATTTCTAAATTCACTTGTAACAGCCCTTCAAAACACTCCCACAGGGGATGCTGAGACCAAGTGGGCCCACATCAGAGACGCCATCTATGAGTCAGCTTTGACCACCTACGGCAAAAGTGCGAAGAGAAATGCAGACTGGTTTCAATCTCATAATGAAGAGCTGGAACCTGTCATAGCCGCTAAGCGCATTGCACTTTTGAACTACAAGAAAGCCCCCAGCAATTTAACATCCGCAGCACTTAAAGCAGCCAGAAGTACTGCACAAAGAACAGCTAGGCGTTGCGCAAACGACTACTGGCAACACCTATGCAGTCATATTCAGCTGGCCTCAGACACCGGAAACATCAGAGGAATGTATGATGGCATGAAGAGAGCTCTTGGGCCAACCATCAAGAAGATCACCCCCCTCAAATCTAAATCGGGGGACATAATCACTGACCAACGCAAACAGATGGACCGCTGGGTTGAGCACTACCTAGAACTGTACTCCAGGGAGAATGCTGTCACTGAGACTGCCCTCAATGCAGCCCAGCCTCTACCAGTCATGGATGAGCTGGACATACAGCCAACCAAATCGGAACTCAGTGATGCCATTGATTCCCTAGCCAGCGGAAAAGCCCCTGGGAAGGACAGCATTACCCCTGAAATAATCAAGAGTGCCAAGCCTGCTATACTCTCAGCACTACATGAACTGCTATGCCTGTGCTGGGACGAGGGAGCAGTACCCCAGGACATGCGCGATGCCAACATCATCACCCTCTATAAAAACAAAGGTGACCGCGGTGACTGCAACAACTACCGTGGAATCTCCCTGCTCAGCATAGTGGGGAAAGTCTTTGCTCGAGTCGCTCTGAACAGGCTCCAGAAGCTGGCCGAGCGCGTCTACCCTGAGGCACAGTGTGGCTTTCGTGCAGAGAGATCGACTATTGACATGCTGTTCTCCCTTCGTCAGATACAGGAGAAATGCCGTGAACAACAGATGCCCCTCTACATTGCTTTCATTGATCTCACCAAAGCCTTTGACCTCGTCAGCAGACGTGGTCTCTTCAGACTACTAGAAAAGATCGGATGTCCACCAAAGCTACTAAGTATCATCACCTCATTCCATGACAATATGAAAGGCACAATTCAACATGGTGGCTCCTCATCAGAGCCCTTTCCTATCCTGAGTGGTGTGAAACAGGGCTGTGTTCTCGCACCCACACTTTTTGGGATTTTCTTCTCCCTGCTGCTTTCACATGCGTTCAAATCCTCTGAAGAAGGAATTTTCCTCCACACAAGATCAGGGGGCAGGTTGTTCAACCTTGCCCGTCTAAGAGCGAAGTCCAAAGTACGGAAAGTCCTCATCAGAGAACTCCTCTTTGCTGACGATGCTGCTTTAACATCTCACACTGAAGAATGCCTGCAGAGTCTCATCGACAGGTTTGCGTCTGCCTGCAATGAATTTGGCCTAACCATCAGCCTCAAGAAAACGAACATCATGGGGCAGGATGTCAGAAATGCTCCATCCATCAATATTGGCGACCACGCTCTGGAAGTGGTTCAAGAGTTCACCTACCTAGGCTCAACTATCACCAGTAACCTGTCTCTAGATGCAGAAATCAACAAGCGCATGGGTAAGGCTTCCACTGCTATGTCCAGACTGGCCAAGAGAGTGTGGGAAAATGGCGCACTGACACGGAACACAAAAGTCCGAGTGTATCAGGCCTGTGTCCTCAGTACCTTGCTCTACGGCAGCGAGGCCTGGACAACGTATGCCAGCCAAGAGCGACGTCTCAATTCATTCCATCTTCGCTGCCTTCGGAGAATACTTGGCATCAGGTGGCAGGACTATATCTCCAACACAGAAGTCCTTGAAGCGGCCAACACCCCCAGCTTATACACACTACTGAGTCAGCGGCGCTTGAGATGGCTTGGCCATGTGAGCCGCATGGAAGATGGCAGGATCCCCAAAGACACATTGTACAGCGAGCTCGCCACTGGTATCAGACCCACCGGCCGTCCATGTCTCCGTTATAAAGACGTCTGCAAACGCGACATGAAATCGTGTGACATTGATCACAAGTCGTGGGAGTCAGTTGCCAGCATTCGCCAGAGCTGGCGGGCAGCCATAAAGACAGGGCTAAATTGTGGCGAGTCGAAGAGACTTAGTAGTTGGCAGGAAAAAAGACAGAGGCGCAAGGGGAGAGCCAACTGTGCAACAGCCCCAACAAACAAATTTCTCTGCAGCACCTGTGGAAGAGCCTGTCACTCCAGAATTGGCCTTTATAGCCACTCCAGGCGCTGCTTCACAAACCACTGACCACCTCCAGGCGCGTATCCATTGTCTCTCGAGATAAGGAGGCCCAAAAGAAAGAAAGAAGAAAGAAAAAAAGAAGTATAAATGGGTGGTTGATGTTCGGCACAGACTCGGTGGGCCGAAGGGCCTGTTTCAGTGCTGTATCTCTAATCTAAAAAATCTAATCAGAACAGGAGTAAACGTTCTAAATTGGGGGAAGGCAAATTTTACGAACCTGAAAGATGATCTGGCGAAAGTGGACTGGATACAGCTACTTGAAAGAAAATCAGTGGCAAACCAGTGAGAGACATTCAAAAGCGAGATTCTAGGGGCATGTCCCCACAAAGAAAAAGGGTGGTACTGCCAAATCTAGAGCTTCCTGGTTATCTAGAAGCATACAGGGTAAGATAAAGCAGAAAAAGAAAGCTTAAGACAGTCACAAAATACTTAATACTTTAGAAAGCCTAGAGGAGTATAGAAAGTGCAGGCATGAAGTCAAGAAAGGAAATTAGAAAAACCAAGAGAGGACATGAAAAATTATTGGCAGGTAAAATCAAGGAAAACCCAAAGATGTTTTATCAGTACATTAAGAGCAAGAGGATAACTAAGGAAAGGGTAGGGCATATCAGCGATGTACAAGGGAATTTATGGGTGGATGCAGAAGATGTGGGCAGTATTCTTAATGAGTACTTTGTCTCTGTCTTCACAAAGGAGAGGGATGATGCAGACATTGTAGTTAAAGAGGAGTGTGAAATATTAGATACAATTAGCATAATGAGAGAAGAAGTACTAGAGGGTCTGATGTCCTTGAAAGTGGATAAATCGCCAGAGCCAATGGATTGTATCCCAGGTTGTTAAAGCAAGTCAGGGAGGAAATAGCAGATGCTCTGAGAATCATTTTCAAATCCTCACTAGATACAGGCGAGGTACCAGAGGATTGGAGGTCTGCGAACATTGTACCATATTTTAAAAAGGGTGTGTAAGAGGAGCCAAATAATTCTAGGCTGGTCAGTCTGACCTCGGCGGTGGGCAAATTATTAGAATCAATTCTGAGAGATAGCATAAGCTGTCACTTAGAAAGGCACAGATTAATCAGGGCTTACCAGCATTGATTTGTTAAGGGAAGGTTGTGTCTTACCAACTTAATTGAATATTTTGAGGAAGTAACAAAAAGGTAGTGCAGTGGATGTTGTCTACATGGATTTTAGTAAGGCATTGGCAGACTGGTCAGTAAAATGAAAGCCCAAGGGATACAGAGGAATGCAGTGATTTGGATCCAAAATTGGCTCAGTGACAGGAAACAAAGGGTAACGGCCGACGGATGTTTTTGCAAATGGAAAGCAGTTTCCAGTGGCATTCCACAGGACTCAGCGTTGGGTCCTTTGCTGTTTGTGGTATTTATTAATGATTTGGATTTAAATATGGGAGGTATGATTAGGAACTTTGCTGATGGCGCAAAAATTGGTCATGTAGTGATAGTGAAGTGGAGAGCTGTAGACTCCAGAATGATATCAATGGTTTGGCTGAGTGGGCGGAAAAGTGGCAAATGGAATTCAATCTGGAGAAGTGTGAGGTCATGCATTTTGGGAGGGCAAACAAAGCAAGGGAATAGACAATAAACGGGAGGATATTGAGACGGGTATTGAGAGAGACCTTGGAGTGCAGGGCAATGTGAGTGAAGAAATAAGCTGTTCCATGCGCACTAGTGCACATTGTTGCTGGCCTTCATTCAGGTGAGACAGATGATACAGAGGTGGAACTCGACATGCATGATGCCAGAATATTCGACATTCTTATTGAGTAGATGTCAGGGTTGTTGAAAACTGGTCAGTGTAAGGTTGTCCCTTGCCTCCCTTATGTGTTCCTCGCAATGTCTGGCCTCCATCGCCATGTTGTGCTCGTCCATAGCTGCTTGGTCATGTCTCTCCTCTGTGGCTTTATCATCAAAGGATGTTGTCGCTCGTGCATGTCTTCTTCATGTAAGGCCTACCCCCTCTGAAGTGCAGTATTATGTAGAGCACAGCAGACCACCATGATGCATATACTGCAGGGCTCCACCAGATCTATCAAGGCATCTGAACCTTACCTTCAGAAGACCAATGACCTGCTTGATGGTCGCTCGAGTGGAACCGTGGCAAGTGTTGTACCTCTCCTCTGCATCATTGCGAGGGTTCCTCACTGGCATCAGAAGCCATGTCTTCAAGGGGTAGTCCTTGTCCTCGAGAATCCACCCCTGAAGGGGGAGTGAAAAGCTGTGGCACCTGGGACTGGCGAAGTATGTAGGCATCGTGGCAGCTTCCTGGGCAGCAGGCACACACCTGCAGGAAATGCTTTTGGCTGTTGCAGACCAGTTGAACGTCGATTGAATGGAAGCGCTTCCTGTTGATGAAGCTGGTTGGTCCGTAGAAGTCTTGATGACCACATGTTTACAATCTTGCACTTGTGAGAATCCAGCTATTGCTCCAAATCTGATGGCCCTCTTTACCTGACTGTCAGGGTTGGTCCGGCAGCGCACATAGTCGCCAGCCCTCTTGAACAGGGCATTGGTCACCTCCTTGATGCAGTGGTGCGGTGTGGCCTGAGAGACATCACACCTGGGATTAGAGGGTTATCTTATGAGGAGGGGTTGGACAGGTTCGGTCTGTATTCATTGGAGTTTAGAAGGATGAGAGGTGATCTTATTGAAACAAATAAGATCCGGAGGGGACTTGACAGGGTGGATGTTGAAAGGATATTTCTCCTTGCGGGAGAGACTAAAACTAGGGGGCACAGTTTAAAAATAAGGGATATCCCATTTAAGACACAGATGAGGAGAAATGTTTTCCCTCAGAGGGTCATAAGTCTATGGAACTCTCTTCCTCGGACAGCGTTTGAAGTAGGGTCATTGAATGTTTTTAAGGCAGAGGTAGGTAGATTCTTGACAAACAAGCGAGCCAAAGGGTATCGGTGGTAAGCAGGAAAGTGGAGTTGTGTCCACATACAGATTAGCCATGATCTTATAGAATGGCAGAGCAGGCTTGAGGGGCCGACTAGCCTACTCCTGATCCAAGTTCGTATGTTTGTCTGTCCCCCGTGGATCCCTGGAATGATCCTAATGCATAAATGTTGAGCGCCACAGAAATCGTGAGGACACAGGCATAGAGTGACCACCAAATTCCATTGTGCAGAAGGCCGCATAGGTCTGTACTGGACTCTCTGGAGAGCCTCAGCCTTCGCTGACAGTGTCACTTGGACATCTGCAGGTACATTATGCAAGTTCTGTAGACTCTCTGGTGTACTTAGGTTCCTCTTGGCCTTGCCAGCTGCTGATGTTTGCGTTTTGGAGCTTCTGGATGAACCGCAGCTTCCTCTTTGGCCAATGTCTGCCGTAGGTGCTGCAACATGCCAAGGGAATCTATAAAAACAGGGTGAATTAGACCCATGCCAATTTCCCTGGGCCCTTTGGCTTCCTTCTGATGCAATAATGAATCTGTCTCGCCAAATATGTTTGTCAATTTTTGCTTGTCCGAATGTATGATATGGCAATAGAGTAACAGTTACTGTTGGTCTAACATCTGATCCAGAAGTGTGAGACTTCACACTCATAACAACATCATTTAGGATACCTGTTAATGCATCCCGACCCACACAACCTATACGTTTTCAGAGTTCCCCCCATTCACACACAAGACCCTTGCAGAGATCCCCCCGTTTACACACAAGCCACTTGCAGAGCTTCTCCTATTCACACACAAACCCCTTGGACACTCAGAATAGGGTGTAAACCCTATTTCCCTTGTGCTACTCTGATTAGGTTAGCTTCCCTTTTTTATTATTCTTTTACATTGCTGGAAAGGCCAGCATTTGTTGCCCATCCCTAATTGCCTTTGACAACTGAGTGGCTTGCTAAGCCATTTCAGAGGGCAGTTACATTGTTGTGGGTCTGGAGTCACATGTAGGCCAGACCAGGTAAGGACGACAGATTTCCTTCCCTAAAGGAAAATAGTGAACCAGATGGATTTTTATGACAATCAATGATAATTTTTATGGCACCATTACTGAGACTAGCTTTCAATTCCAGGTTTTTTAATTAATTGAATTTAAATCCCACCAGCTGCCTTGGCGGGATTTGAACCCATGTCCTCAGACCATTATCCTGTGCCTATGGATTATTAATTCAGTGACATTACTGCTAGGCGACCGATTCTTCCTCATGGCACTGAGGACTCTTGTCACGGTGGTGCCAGTCAAGTTGCGAAGGTACGTGAGTGCTTGCATGTAAACCACAAAATTGAGGAATCTTCGTTGAATCGTAGTGAGTTATATTCAAATATATTTAAAGCAGTATTTACAACATTTTTTTAATTCATTCATTCATGGGGATGTGGGCATCGCAGGCTAAGCCAGTGGGTGGCACAGTGGCGCAGTGGTTAGCACCGCAGCCTCACAGCTCCAGCGACCCGGGTTCAATTCTGGGTACTGCCTGTGTGGAGTTTGCAAGTTCTCCCTGTGTCTGCGTGGGTTTTCTCCGGGTGCTCCGGTTTCCTCCCACAAGCCAAAAGACTTGCAGGTTGGTAGGTAAATTGGCCATTATAAATTGCCCCTAGGAAAGGTAGGTGGTAGGGAAATATAGGGACAGAGGGGGATGTGGTAAGAATATGGGATTAGTGTAGGATGAGTATAAATGGGTGGTTGATGGTTGGCACAGACTCGGTGGGCCGAAGGGCCTGTTTCAGTGCTGTATCTCTAAACTAAACTAATTATTGCCCATCCCTAATTGCCCTTGAGAAGGTGGTGGTGAGCTGCCTTCTTGAACCCCTGCAGTCCATGTGGAGTAGGTACACCCAAAGTGCTGTTAGAAAGGGAGTTCCAGGATTTTGACCCAGCGACAGTGAAGGAACGGCGATATAGTCCTAATTCAGGATGGTGTGTGGCTTGGAGGAGAACTTGCAGATGAAGGGTGTTCCCATGCATTTGCTGCCCTTGTTCTTCTAGGTGGTAGAGGTCGTGGATTTGGAAGGTGCTGTCTAAGGCGCCTTGGTGCGTTGCAGCAATACATCTTGTAGATGGTACACACTGCTGTCATTGTGCATCGGTGGTGGAGGGAGTGTATGTTTGTGGATGGGGTACCAATCAAACAGGCTGCTTTGTCCTGGATGGTATCGAACATCTTGAGTGTTGTTTGAGCTGCACCCATCCAGGCAAGTAGAGAGTATTCCATCACACTCCTGACTTTTGCCTTGTAGATGGTGGACAGGCTTTGGGGAGTCAGGAGGTGAGTTACTCGCCACAGGATTCCTAGCCTCTGACCTGCTCTTGTAGCCACAGTATTTATATGGCTACTCCAGTTCAGTTCCTGGTCAATGGTGACCCCCAGGATGTTGATAGTGGGGGTTTAGCGATGGTAATGCCGTTGAATGTCAAGGGGAGATGGTTCAATTCTCTCTTGTTGGAGATGGTCATTGCCTGGCACTTGTGTGGCGTGAATGTAACTTGCCACTTATCAGCCCAAGCCTGGATATTGTCCAGGTCTTGCTGCATTTCTACAAAGACTGCTTCAGTTTCTGAGGAGTCGCAAATGGTGCTGAACATTGTGCAATCATCAGCGAACATCCCCACTTCTGACCTTATGTTTGAAGGAAGGAAGTAGCTGAAGATGGTTGGGCCTAGGACACTATCCTGAGGAACTCCTGCAGTGATGTCCTGGAGCTGAGCTGATTGACCTCCAACAACTGCAATCATCTTCCTTTGCGCTAGGTATGACTCCAACCAGTAGAGAGCTTTCCCCCTGATTTCCATTGACACCAGTTTTGCTAGGGCTCCTTGATGCCATACTCCATCAAATGCTACCTTGATGTCAAAGGCAGTCACTCTCACCTTACCTCACATTTAAATGATGATGCTGTCACGTTGGGTGTCAAAACTATCACAGTACTTCCCCGCCTCTGACATCATTGGCACACTACGTTATGGCACCGGATTTCATGGTGAACAGCTCCGCGGAGATTCTCCCACCCCCTCCCCCCCTGCCACCGAACCCGCCTCTGACAAAAGAACAAAATTCAGCCTGATATGTCACATTTGCTTGCATTGAAAAAAAAAATCTGCTGGAACAAGCTCATTCCCCAATTGCAATTAAGTCTACCTGCAATCTGTTTGATCATCTAAGATCTTTACATCCGCACATTACCTCGTGACACCCACAAACATCATCTGGATTGTTAATAAGGATGTGAAAAACACTGGCCCTAACAAAAATTTCTATGGGACTCTGTTAGGGACTGGCCCCCACACAAAACCTCTACTTAGTAATTACCCTCTATCTATGAGAATGCAACCAATTCCTCATCCGTTCAAATCACACAGGATTCAACTAAATTACCTTATTATTTACATAAAATTAAAACAGAAAATGTCGGATCTTCACAATTTTAAAGGGGTTGCAAGAACTGGGGGTGTTTGTGCAAAAATCTTTGAAGGTGGAGGACAGGTTAATAAAGCAGTTCATGAAGTATGTGGGATCCTCAACTTTACAAATAGAGGCATAGAGTACAAAAGCCAGGAATCTCTGCGAAACGTACATAAAACATTAGTTGGGCCCCAGCTGGAGTATTGTGTTCAATTCTGGGCACCACACTTTAGGAAGGATGTGATGGCTTTGGAGAGGGTATGGAACCGTCACAGAAGAGTACTTTCATGAACTCAGGACATAACAATGTGCTTTACAGCCAATGAAGTACTTGTGTACTCACTGTTGTAATGTAGGAAACATGGCAGCCAATTTAAGCACAGCAAGCTCCCACAAAGAGAAATGGGATATTGACTAGATAATCTGTTTTGGTGATGTTGATCGAGCAGGGAAGAGATTTGATAGAGGTGTTTAAATCCTTGAATGGTTTAGATAGAGTAATTAAAAAGAAACTTTTCCAATGGCTGAAGGGTCAAAGGACACAGATTTAAGAAAAGAAAGACTTGCATTTATATAGTGCCTGTCACGATCCCCAGATGTCTCAAAGTGCTTTACAGCTAATGAAATGCTTTTTTGAAGTGTAGTCACTGTTGTAATGTAGGAAATGCAAGAGCCAATTGCGCACAGCAAGCTCCCACAAACAACAATGTGATAATGACCAGATAACCTGTTTTTTATGATGTTGGTTGAGGGATAAATATTGGTTAGTTCACTGGGGAGAACTCCCCGCTCAAAAGAACAAGAAGTGACATGGGGAAAATCTTCTTTACACAATGAGTGGTTAGCATTTGGAATACACTGCCTGATAGGGTGGTGAAACAGATTCAATAGTAGCCTTCAAAAGAGAATTGAATAAATACTTGAAGGAGAAAGAATTGCAGGGATATGGGGAAAGAGGGTGGGAATGGGACTAATTGGAATGATCTTCAAAGAGCTGGCACAGACTCAATAGGCTGAATGGCTTTCTTCTATGCTGTACTGTTCGATGATTCTAGAAACACTCAGCAGGTCCGACAGAATCTGTGGAGAGAGATACAGTGTTAACCTTTCAGGTCTGTGACCTTTCATCAGAACTGCAAAAAATTAGAGATGTGATAGTTCTTTAACCAAGTAGAGCAGCCATTCTGAACAGCACTATGAGTGTACCTACACCACATGGACTGCAACAGTTCAAGTAGATGGCTCACAACACCTTCTCAAAGGCAGTTACAATGGGCAATAAATGCTAGCCCAGCCAGTGACGCTCACATCCCATGAACGAATTTTAATAAAAGACACTGCCTGACCTGCTGATTATTTTCAGCATTTTCTGTTTTTATTTCCGATTTCAATATCCACAGTATTTTGCTTCTGTATTAGTTTTTTATGTGGCACTTTCATTTTCTTCATCATCATAAAACATTCTTCATTGTCATCATAAAAGAAAAACTTGGATTTATATAGCGTCTTTCACGATCCGAGGATGTCTCAAAGCACTTCATAGCAAATGCAGTACAACAATGTAGTTTGCAGATAAAACATCCCAAGGCATTTTTCAAATGTATAATCAGAAAACTATAAAACCATGAAACACGCTATAGATACAGACTTCCATCATCAACAATTTGCAGGGTTAGTTGTTGGGCCAGAAACTATATCAACATTCAAGATTAGATCGTATAGCTGGATGGAGGAAAGAGTGATGGAAGGGATGTTTTTCTTTCAAGGAATGTGGACATAGCAAGGCCAGCATTTGTTGTCCATCCCTAATTGCTTAATACGGGGAGCAGGAGGGGTCAATGTGACTGGAACTCTTTGCTCACATGAAGGACAAACAGCAAGACTGACTGGTTGGGCTGTATGGCCTGTTCTTTGCTCTTACTTCTTTGTGTTTCTACGTGATTGTGAAACTCCCTCAGAAAAATCAGCCAGCCAAATGGCAGATTTGAGTCACATCTGGAAGTTTGAAGGCATTTAAAAAAAAATATTAATTATCACTACCTCCCCCAACTGCACCCATTCCCTGCTAATCCCCTTACAAAGGGGCCACCTCTGTGGCCTTTCTGTGCTGTGATTATTTTTCAGATTTCTGTTTGTGGGACCTTGCTTGGTGCAAATTAGCTGCTGTATTTCCTATATTACAACAGTGATTATACTTCAAAAGTTCTTCATTGGTTGTAAAGTGCTTTGGGACCTGAGGTTGTGAAATGCAAGTCTTTCTATCTTTGCTCAGTCAGACAAGAAAGCCTGATGATTCTGTAGGGTCTCAACTGATGCTGATCTTTCAGATGCTGATTCCACATTAGATAGGAGTCATTACTAATAACGTTTGGTTCATTTTCTGTTTTCAATTGTTATTTCTTCTTCAGTGCTGAATTTAAATTGTAGTATCCTTTTAATTTACTTGTATATTATTTTGGGGTGAAACTGGCGGGATTGGTAATGTAGCTTTCTATGTGAGAGAAATAATCTGCTCTCCTGTAGATAGAACAATAATTTCATACAGCGGGGGTTCCGGCATTTAGATTGTTTCACTGTGGGAGCATGAAGGAAAATTTAAAGGAGAATTAAAGAACAGCAACAGTGAGATCGAGTTGCAGATTCATGACAGTGATAAACATTGTTTTTTGTCTCGAGTGTCACTCATTGTAACCCAGACCAAAAGCAATGAAGCATATCTGAATATCTTCAGAATGACAGCACAAGCACTAGCGACGGAGGAATATAAATCAATTCTCATGGAGAGGAGAAGATTCGGGGGAAGAAGGGCAGGGTGAGGCAGGGCAGGGGTGCTTTCAACTGCCAGATGCCCACTTCCCTGTTTCTCACCTGAAAAATGAGTGACCAGCGGCAGAAAATGGGGGTTGGGCACCTTTACTGCATCGTTACCACCTAAAGCATATTTGATAGAATAGAATTTTCAATCAGGCCTAAAAATGGACATGAAAGCTGCCCGCCTGAAAAAGGGGGTGGGGATGGGGGTGGGTGAGAAGGGAGGCTACTTAAATATATGAATTGGGGTCCTACACCCAACTGCAATTGCCAGGTACAAATGATCAAATGTACACTATTCACCCATTCATACCAGCCATTGAGCAGCCCAACCAGCTGCCTTCCAGGGACTGCTCAAAATCTTCTTAGGCAGTCTCTCGGAATCCGGGATGACTTGCTTCTGCTCTGGTTCCTTGGGTTTTGAGATGGTTGATAAGTCCAATGCGCGATCTTCAGACTTTGTCACATGAGGGGCAGCTGTTGCTTGACGGGGCAGGTAGATGGGTAGCTTGGAGGTTTGTGCACTCCCTCCGATGCTTTGACTTTGCATCCACATGTTCCCAACTACGTTCCTCGAGATGTATGATGCCTTCCCGAATGAGCTTTCTCCACCTAGGACGGTCACGAGCCAGGGACACCCACGAGTCGACATGGATCTCTTCAGGTCTTTGCACAGTTTCCACCGTTCTCCTGGGAGTCTCCTATCGCCACCAAGTTCTGAGTAGAACAGCTGCTTCGGGAGTCTGGTGTCAGGCATGCGAATGACACGTCCCACCCAGTGGAGCTGTTTTGGATGATTAGCACCCCGATGCCTGGCAGGTTGGCTTGAGAGAGGACACTGCTGTTGGACCACCTTTATTGCCACTGGATTTGGAGGATCTTGAGGAGGGAACTCTGGTGGTACATCTCCAGTGCTTTGAGGTGCCTACTATAGGTTATCCCAGTCTCTGAAGCACATAGCAGCGCAGGAATAACTGTTGTCCAGTAAACCATGATCTTAGGCTTGAGTATGAGATCCTGATCCTCAAATACTCACTTCCTCAGTCAGCTGAAGGCTGAGTTGGCACATTGGAGGTGATGATGAACCTTGTTGTCTGTGTCTGGTTTTGCCGAGAGGAGGCTCCCAAGATATGGAAAATGGTTCACATTTTTCAGGATCACGCCATTGATCTTGATAGAAGGGGGAGATGTTGTGCTGTAAGAGCTGCTTGGTAGAAGATCTTTGTTTTCTGAGTGTTTAGTGAAAGATCTATTTACTCATATGCTTCAGAGAAGGAGTTGACAATGATCTGGAGATCAGTTTCAGAGTGAGTGCAGATGCAAGAGTCATCTGCACACTGAAGCTGAAGCTTGGAGTGATTTTGGTTTTGCATTGAAGGAGGCGTTGGTTGAACAGCTTCCGTGTTTCTGTAGATTATCTCCACATTTGTGGGTAGTTTGTTGGAGGTGAGGTGTAGCATTGAGCGAGGAAAATGGAGAAGAGGGTTGGTGCAATGACACAGCCTTACTTGACCCCGGTCTTGATTGAGGTAGGGTCTTTTTTTTTAATTCATTCATGGGATGTGGGTGTCACTGGCTATTCCAGCATTTATTGCCCATCCCTAATTGCCCTTGAGAAGGTGGTGGTGAGCTGCCTTCTTGAACCACTGCAGTCCATGTGAGGTAGGCACACCCACAGTGCTGTTAGGAAGGGAGTTCCAGGATTTTGACCCAGCGACAGTGAAGGAACGGTGATATAGTTCCAAGTCAGGATGGTGTGTGACTTGGACGTGAACTTGCAGGTGGTGGTGATCCCATGCATCTGCTGCTCTTCTCCTTCGAGGTGGTAGAGGTCGCGGGTTTGGAAGGTGCTGTCTAAGGAGCCTTTGTCTGTGGTGGTTCCGTTGGTGAGGATCATGGCTTACATGTCATCGTGGAGTAGACAGAAGATGGTGATGAACTTCTGACAACAGCTAAATTTGAGCAGAATGCTCCATAAGCCTTCGCAGTTGGCAGAGTCAAAGGCTTTTATGAGACCACAAAGGCCATGTAGAGGGGTTGGCGTTGCTCCTGCATTTTTCTAGGATTTGCTGCACAGTGAAGATAATGACTGCTCAAAATATGTCCTGGTGGGCCCATGAGGAGCCAGAGTTCTCCTTCCTGGGAACTAAATAAAATGCTGGCCTTCTGCCAGCCTATAGTTCAATCTATCCACCCCACTCCAGCCGGTATCGCTTTCACCCCTTCCCCACCACGCACATCTCCCAGAGCCGACTTTCTGGCTAGCTCACTGTGGGAGTTGACTAATTCCTGGCTCTCCCAGAACCAGTCGGCAGTGTGGGCCTCCTATGGGTGCCCTCAATGCACAGGCAGTATCCCATCAAAGTTTGGAACTCAAAATGGGTCGCACCTCAGGCCCAACCGCCTGCATGGACAGGCAAAGCAGCTGCTCCACCCACTTCCTGCCCCTTTTGGGCATTACTTGAAAATCACATTGATATAAACACACAGGCACAGTTGTAGATGTATGAATGCTCTGTACATTCATCGGAACAGGAACAGTCTATTCAGCCCCTCGAGCCTGCTCCGTCATTCAACTAGATCATGCCTGATCTGCAGCTCAACTCTATTTACCCAACTTTGCTCCATATCCTTCAATAGCCTTACCAATCAATCTATCAATCTCTGTCTTGAATTGACCCCAGAATCCACTCCCTTTTGAGGGGGCAAGAGTTCCAGATTTCCAATTCCTTTTTGGGAAGAAGAGCTTCCTGATTTTCCTGCTGAATGACCTGGCTGTGATTTTAAGATCTCTTGTTCTCGTTTTAGCTTTCCCCCAACAGAGGATATCATTTCCCTGGACCTACCCTATCAAATACCTTCCTCATTTTACAGCCTCGATTTGATTGAAAATAGGAAGTTGGGTTCTGTGGACACCTTGGATTTCACTTTCATATGGAGTCCTCAGACAGTTAACATGTGGGACTGGACCGTCTTGTGTTTTCAGGTCTAAAAAGAACAGCTCCCTTATTCCAAGAACTGAACCACAGACCCATATTTTCTTGGGTCAGTTGGAATACAGAAGCTAGTTTCACTTACAGTGCCAACGGGCAGTCATCAGAGCAAGAAGGGAATTGAATGAGAGAAAGAGAGAAATAAAAGATCCTAAATAAGAATAAAAAGCCTGCATTCTTCATCTGTCAAATCCCACTGAATGTCACATTTGTATCTGCCAAACTGTTTGCTTTCTATTGCCCTCAAGCTTTCCCTTATTTTTTGTCATCATCTTCAGGTTGTTAAATTTATTTTGAAATGCCTCTGGACACAAAGATATAATGGATGATATTTTTCATACCATTTATCTGTGGGGAAACATCCGCGATTGCTGACCATTTATTCCGCACTATTCCCTTCCCCAAAGGTACAGTTTTCTGCCTTTGTCATTACTTGGGGAATCTATTTCTCACTCCATGACAAGTTATTACTGAAATTAATACAGGCTGGTATTATGTGACTGACGGACCCCATACCTCATTCTGACAATGTGAACTCACCCATTTTGTAACACTCTGGTGTACTGAGTGGACCAAGATATCAATGAAAGTGTTTCTTTCCAACAGCTTTGAAGAGGAGGAGAAAACCATTTGTTTCATTCACTTTTGGTGCAGTGATATATTGCAAGCGAGCATACTTGATACAATATAATAATCCAGGGCACACATACTCAAATTTAATAATCCCAGTTCCTATGAACTCTAATATAATAATCGCAGGCCCCACCTACTCTAATATAATAATTCCAGTTCCCACCTGATCTAAAAAAATAATTCCAGAGCCCTTCTCCACTTCTGTAATAATCCGAGACCCCTCATACTCCAATATAACACCCAGACCCCTCATAATCTAATATAATACCCAGACCCCTCATAATCTAATATAATAATCCGAGACCCCTCATACTTTAATATAATACCCAGACCCCTCATAATCCAATATAATACCCAGACCCCTCATACTCTAATATAACACCCAGACACCTCGTAATCTAATATAATAATCCGAGACCCCTCATACTCTAATATAATAATCCGAGACCCCTCATACTCTAATATAATACCCAGACCCCTCATAATCTAATATAATAATCCAAGACCCCTCATACTCTAATATAATACCCAGACCCCTCATAATCCAATATAATACCCAGACCCCTCATACTCTAATATAACACCCAGACACCTCGTAATCTAATATAATAATACGAGACCCCTCATACTCTAATATAATAATCCGAGACCCCTCATACTCTAATATAATACCCAGACCCCTCATACTCTAATATAACACCCAGACACCTCGTAATCTAATATAATAATACGAGACCCCTCATACTCTAATATAATAATCCGAGACCCCTCATACTCTAATATAATACCCAGACCCCTCATAATCTAATATAATAATCCGAGACCCCTCATACTCTAATATAATAATCCGAGACCCCTCATACTCTAATATAATACCCAGACCCCTCATAATCTAATATAATAATCCAAGACCCCTCATACTCTAATATAATACCCAGACCCCTTATACTCTAATATAACACCCAGACACCTCGTAATCTAATATAATAATCCGAGACCCCTCATACTCTAATATAATACCCAGACACCTCGTAATCTAATATAATAATCCGAGACCCCTCATACTCTAATATAATACCCAGACCCCTCATACTCTAATATAATAATACGAGACCCCTCATACTCTAATATAATACCCAGACCCCTCATACTCGAATATAATAATACGAGACCCCTCATACTCTAATATAATACCCAGACCCCTCATACTCTAATATAATAATCCGAGACCCCTCATACTCTAATATAATACCCAGACCCCTCATAATCTAACATAATAATCCGAGACCCCTCATACTCTAATATAATACCCAGACCCCTCATACTCTAATATAATAATCCGAGACCCCTCATACTCTAATATAATACCCAGACCCCTCATAATCTAATATAATAATCCGAGACCCCTCATACTCTAATATAATACCCGGACCCCTCATACTCTAATATAATAATCCGAGACCCCTCATACTCTAATATAATAATCCGAGACCCCTCATACTCTAATATAATACCCAGACCCCTCATACTCTAATATAATAATCCGAGACCCCTCATACTCTAATATAATACCCAGACCCCTCATAATCTAATATAATAATCCGAGACCCCTCATACTCTAATATAATACCCAGACCCCTCATACTCTAATATAATAATCCGAGACCCCTCATACTCTAATATAATACCCAGACCCCTCATAATCTAATATAATAATCCGAGACCCCTCATACTCCAATATAACACCCAGACCCCTCATAATCTAATATAATAATCCGAGACCCCTCATACTCTAATATAATACCCAGACCCCTCATAATCTAATATAATAATCCGAGACCCCTCATACTCCAATATAACACCCAGACCCCTCATAATCTAATATAATAATCCGAGACCCCTCATACTCTAATATAATACCCAGACCCCTCATAATCTAATATAATAATCCGAGACCCCTCATACTCTAATATCATAATCCGAGACCCCTCATACTCTAATATAATACCCAGACCCCTCATAATCTAATATAATAATCCAAGACCCCTCATACTCTAATATAATACCCAGACCCCTCATAATCCAATATAATACCCAGACCCCTCATACTCTAATATAACACCCAGACCCCTCGTAATCTAATATAATAATACGAGACCCCTCATACTCTAATATAATACCCAGACCCCTCATACTCTAATATAATAATACGAGACACCTCATACTCTAATATAATACCCAGACCCCTCATACTCTAATATAATAATACGAGACCCCTCATACTCTAATATAATACCCAGACCCCTCATACTCTAATATAATAATCCGAGACCCCTCATACTCTAATATAATACCCAGACCCCTCGTAATCTAATATAATAATACGAGACCCCTCATACTCTAATATAATACCCAGACCCCTCGTAATCTAATATAATAATCCGAGACCCCTCATACTCTAATATAATACCCAGACCCCTCGTAATCTAATATAATAATCCGAGACGCCTCATACTCTAATATAATACCCAGACCCCTCGTAATCTAATATAATAATCCGAGACCCCTCATACTCTAATATAATACCCAGACCCCTCATACTCTAATATAATAATACGAGACACCTCATACTCTAATATAATACCCAGACCCCTCATACTCTAATATAATAATACGAGACCCCTCATACTCTAATATAATACCCAGACCCCTCATACTCTAATATAATAATCCGAGACCCCTCATACTCTAATATAATACCCAGACCCCTCGTAATCTAATATAATAATACGAGACCCCTCATACTCTAATATAATACCCAGACCCCTCGTAATCTAATATAATAATCCGAGACCCCTCATACTCTAATATAATACCCAGACCCCTCATAATCCAATATAATACCCAGACCCCTCATACTCTAATATAACACCCAGACCCCTCGTAATCTAATATAATAATACGAGACCCCTCATACTCTAATATAATACCCAGACCCCTCATACTCTAATATAATAATACGAGACACCTCATACTCTAATATAATACCCAGACCCCTCATACTCTAATATAATAATACGAGACCCCTCATACTCTAATATAATACCCAGACCCCTCATACTCTAATATAATAATCCGAGACCCCTCATACTCTAATATAATACCCAGACCCCTCGTAATCTAATATAATAATACGAGACCCCTCATACTCTAATATAATACCCAGACCCCTCGTAATCTAATATAATAATCCGAGACCCCTCATACTCTAATATAATACCCAGACCCCTCGTAATCTAATATAATAATCCGAGACGCCTCATACTCTAATATAATACCCAGACCCCTCGTAATCTAATATAATAATCCGAGACCCCTCATACTCTAATATAATACCCAGACCCCTCATACTCTAATATAATAATACGAGACACCTCATACTCTAATATAATACCCAGACCCCTCATACTCTAATATAATAATACGAGACCCCTCATACTCTAATATAATACCCAGACCCCTCATACTCTAATATAATAATCCGAGACCCCTCATACTCTAATATAATACCCAGACCCCTCGTAATCTAATATAATAATACGAGACCCCTCATACTCTAATATAATACCCAGACCCCTCGTAATCTAATATAATAATCCGAGACCCCTCATACTCTAATATAATACCCAGACCCCTCGTAATCTAATATAATAATCCGAGACGCCTCATACTCTAATATAATACCCAGACCCCTCATACTCTAATATAATACCCAGACCCCTCATACTCTAATATAATAATCCGAGACCCCTCATACTCTAATATAATACCCAGACCCCTCATAATCTAACATAATAATCCGAGACCCCTCATACTCTAATATAATACCCAGACCCCTCATACTCTAATATAATAATCCGAGACCCCTCATACTCTAATATAATACCCAGACCCCTCATAATCTAATATAATAATCCGAGACCCCTCATACTCTAATATAATACCCGGACCCCTCATACTCTAATATAATAATCCGAGACCCCTCATACTCTAATATAATAATCCGAGACCCCTCATACTCTAATATAATACCCAGACCCCTCATACTCTAATATAATAATCCGAGACCCCTCATACTCTAATATAATACCCAGACCCCTCATAATCTAATATAATAATCCGAGACCCCTCATACTCTAATATAATACCCAGACCCCTCATACTCTAATATAATAATCCGAGACCCCTCATACTCTAATATAATACCCAGACCCCTCATAATCTAATATAATAATCCGAGACCCCTCATACTCCAATATAACACCCAGACCCCTCATAATCTAATATAATAATCCGAGACCCCTCATACTCTAATATAATACCCAGACCCCTCATAATCTAATATAATAATACGAGACCCCTCATACTCTAATATAATACCCAGACCCCTCATACTCTAATATAATAATCCGAGACCCCTCATACTCTAATATAATACCCAGACCCCTCGTAATCTAATATAATAATACGAGACCCCTCATACTCTAATATAATACCCAGACCCCTCGTAATCTAATATAATAATCCGAGACCCCTCATACTCTAATATAATACCCAGACCCCTCGTAATCTAATATAATAATCCGAGACGCCTCATACTCTAATATAATACCCAGACCCCTCATACTCTAATATAATACCCAGACCCCTCATACTCTAATATAATAATCCGAGACCCCTCATACTCTAATATAATACCCAGACCCCTCATAATCTAACATAATAATCCGAGACCCCTCATACTCTAATATAATACCCAGACCCCTCATACTCTAATATAATAATCCGAGACCCCTCATACTCTAATATAATACCCAGACCCCTCATAATCTAATATAATAATCCGAGACCCCTCATACTCTAATATAATACCCGGACCCCTCATACTCTAATATAATAATCCGAGACCCCTCATACTCTAATATAATAATCCGAGACCCCTCATACTCTAATATAATACCCAGACCCCTCATACTCTAATATAATAATCCGAGACCCCTCATACTCTAATATAATACCCAGACCCCTCATAATCTAATATAATAATCCGAGACCCCTCATACTCTAATATAATACCCAGACCCCTCATACTCTAATATAATAATCCGAGACCCCTCATACTCTAATATAATACCCAGACCCCTCATAATCTAATATAATAATCCGAGACCCCTCATACTCCAATATAACACCCAGACCCCTCATAATCTAATATAATAATCCGAGACCCCTCATACTCTAATATAATACCCAGACCCCTCATAATCTAATATAATAATCCGAGACCCCTCATACTCCAATATAACACCCAGACCCCTCATAATCTAATATAATAATCCGAGACCCCTCATACTCTAATATAATACCCAGACCCCTCATAATCTAATATAATAATCCGAGACCCCTCATACTCTAATATCATAATCCGAGACCCCTCATACTCTAATATAATACCCAGACCCCTCATAATCTAATATAATAATCCAAGACCCCTCATACTCTAATATAATACCCAGACCCCTCATAATCCAATATAATACCCAGACCCCTCATACTCTAATATAACACCCAGACCCCTCGTAATCTAATATAATAATACGAGACCCCTCATACTCTAATATAATACCCAGACCCCTCATACTCTAATATAATAATACGAGACACCTCATACTCTAATATAATACCCAGACCCCTCATACTCTAATATAATAATACGAGACCCCTCATACTCTAATATAATACCCAGACCCCTCATACTCTAATATAATAATCCGAGACCCCTCATACTCTAATATAATACCCAGACCCCTCGTAATCTAATATAATAATACGAGACCCCTCATACTCTAATATAATACCCAGACCCCTCGTAATCTAATATAATAATCCGAGACCCCTCATACTCTAATATAATACCCAGACCCCTCGTAATCTAATATAATAATCCGAGACGCCTCATACTCTAATATAATACCCAGACCCCTCGTAATCTAATATAATAATCCGAGACCCCTCATACTCTAATATAATACCCAGACCCCTCGTAATCTAATATAATAATACGAGACCCCTCATACTCTAATATAATACCCAGACCCCTCGTAATCTAATATAATAATCCGAGACCCCTCATACTCTAATATAATACCCAGACCCCACATAATCTAATATAATAATACGAGACCCCTCATGCTCTAATATAATACCCAGACCCCTCGTAATCTACTATAATAATACGAGACCGCTCGTAATCTAATATAACATCCAGACCCCTCATACTCTAATATAATACCCAGACCCCTCGTAATCTACTATAATAATACGAGACCCCTCGTAATCTAATATAACATCCAGACCCCTCGTAATCTAATATAATAATACGAGACCCCTCATACTCTAATATAATAATACGAGACCCCTCGTAATCTAATATAATAATACGAGACCCCTCATACTCTAATATAATACCCAGACCCCTCGTAATCTAATATAATACCCAGACCCCTCATAATCTAATATAATAATACGAGACCCCTCATACTCTAATATAATACCCAGACCCCACATAATCTAATATAATAATACGAGACCCCTCATGCTCTAATATAATACCCAGACCCCTCGTAATCTACTATAATAATACGAGACCCCTCGTAATCTAATATAACATCCAGACCCCTCGTAATCTAATATAATAATACGAGACCCCTCATACTCTAATATAATAATACGAGACCCCTCGTAATCTAATATAATAATACGAGACCCCTCATACTCTAATATAATACCCAGACCCCTCGTAATCTAATATAATACCCAGACCCCTCATAATCTAATATAATAATACGAGACCCCTCATACTCTAATATAATACCCAGACCCCTCATACTCTAATATAACACACAGACCCCTCGCAATCTAATATAATAATACGAGACCCCTCATACTCTAATATAATACCCAGACCCCTCATACTCTAATATAATAATACGAGACCCCTCATACTCTAATATAATACCCAGACCCCTCATACTCTAATATAATAATAAGAGACCCCTCATACTCTAATATAATATCCAGACCCCTCATACTCTAATATAATACCCAGACCCCTCATAATCTAATATAATAATCCGAGACCCCTCATACTCTAATATAATACCCAGACCCCTCATAATCTAATATAATAATCCGAGACCCCTCACACTCTAATATAATACCCAGACCCCTCATAATCTAATATAATAATCCGAGACCCCTCATACTCTAATATAATACCCAGACCCCTCATACTCTAATATAATAATCCGAGACCCCTCATACTCTAATATAATACCCAGACCCCTCATACTCTAATATAATAATCCGAGACCCCTCATACTCTAATATAATACCCAGACCCCTCATACTCTAATATAATACCCAGACCCCTCATAATCTAAGATAATAATCCGAGACCCCTCATACTCTAATATAAAACCCAGACCCCTTATACTCTAATATAATAATACGAGACCCCTCATACTCTAATATAATACCCAGACCCCTCATACTCTAATATAATACCCAGACCCCTCATAATCTAATATAATAATCCGAGACCCCTCATACTCTAATATAATACCCAGACCCCTTATACTCTAATATAATAATACGAGACCCCTCATACTCTAATATAATACCCAGACCCCTCATACTCTAATATAACATCCAGACCCCTCGTAATCTAATATAATAATACGAGACCCCTCATACTCTAATATAATACCCAGACCCCTCGTAATCTAATATAATAATACGAGACCCCTCATACTCTAATATAATAATACGAGACCCCTCGTAATCTATTATAATAATACGAGACCCCTCGTAATCTAATATAATACCCAGACCCCTCGTAATCTAATATAACACCCAGACCCCTCGTAATCTAATATAATAATACGAGACCCCTCATACTCTAATATAATACCCAGACCCCTCGTAATCTAATATAATAATACGAGACCCCTCATACTCTAATATAATACCCAGACCCCTCGTAATCTAATGTAATAATACGAGACCCCTCGTAATCTATTATAATAATACGAGACCCCTCGTAATCTAATATAACATGCAGACCCCTCGTAATCTAATATAATAATACGAGACCCCTCATACTCTAATATAATACCCAGACCCCTCATAATCTAATATAATAATACGAGACCTCTCATACTCTAATATAATACCCAGACCACTCATAATCTAATATAATAATACGAGACCCCTCATACTCTAATATAATACCCAGACCCCTCATACTCTAATATAACACCCAGACCCCTCGCAATCTAATATAATAATACGAGACCCCTCATACTCTAATATAATACCCAGACCCCTCGTAATCTAATATAATAATCCGAGACCCCTCATACTCAAATATAATACCCAGACCCCTCGTAATCTAATATAATAATACGAGACCCCTCATACTCTAATATAATACCCAGACCCCTCGTAATCTAATATAATAATCCGAGACCCCTCATACTCTAATATAATACCCAGACCCCTCGTAATCTAATATAATAATACGAGACCCCTCATACTCTAATATAATACCCAGACCCCTCGTAATCTAATATAATAATACGAGACCCCTCATACTCTAATATAATACCCAGACCCCTCGTAATCTAATATAATAATACGAGACCCCTCATACTCTAATATAATACCCAGACCCCTCGTAATCTAATATAATAATCCGAGACCCCTCATACTCTAATATAATACCCAGACCCCTCGTAATCTAATATAATAATACGAGACCCCTCATAATCTAATATAATACCCAGACCCCTCGTAATCTAATATAATAATCCGAGACCCCTCATACTCTAATATAATACCCAGACCCCTCGTAATCTAATATAATAATACGAGACCCCTCATACTCTAATATAATACCCAGACCCCTCGTAATCTAATATAATAATCCGAGACCCCTCATACTCTAATATAATACCCAGACCCCTCGTAATCTAATATAATAATACGAGACCCCTCATACTCTAATATCATACCCAGACCCCTCGTAATCTAATATAATAATCCGAGACCCCTCATACTCTAATATAATACCCAGGCCCCTCGTAATCTACTATAATAATACGAGACCCCTCGTAATCTAATATAACATCCAGAACCCTCGTAATCTAATATAATAATACGAGACCCCTCATACTCTAATATAATACCCAGACCCCTCGTAATCTAATATAATAATACGAGACCCCTCGTAATCTAATATAACATCCAGACCCCTCATAATCTAATATAATAATACGAGACCCCTCATACTCTAATATAATACCCAGACCCCTCATACTCTAATATAACACCCAGACCCCTCGCAATCTAATATAATAATACGAGACCCCTCATACTCTAATATAATAATACGAGACCCCTCATACTCTCATATAATATCCAGACCACTCATACTCTAATATAATACCCAGACCCCTCATACTCTAATATAATATCCAGACCCCTCGTAATCTAATATAAGAATCCGAGACCCCTCATACTCTAATATAATATCCAGACCCCTCATACTCTAATATAATACCCAGACCCCTCATAATCTAATATAATAATACGAGACCCCTCATACTCTAATATAATACCCAGACCCCTCGTAATCTAATATAATAATACGAGACCCCTCATACTCTAATATAATACCCAGACCCCTCGTAATCTAATATAATAATCCGAGACCCTTCATTCTCTAATATAATACCCAGACCCCTCGTAATCTAATATAATAATACGAGACCCCTCATACTCTAATATAATACCCAGACCCCTCGTAATCTAATGTAATAATCCGAGACCCCTCATACTCTAATATAATACCCAGACCCCACATAATCTAATATAATAATACGAGACCCCTCATACTCTAATATAATACCCAGACCCCTCGTAATCTACTATAATAATACGAGACCCCTCGTAATCTAATATAACATCCAGACCCCTCGTAATCTAATATAATAATACGAGACCCCTCATACTCTAATATAATACCCAGACCCCTCGTAATCTAATATAATAATACGAGACCCCTCGTAATCTAATATAACATCCAGACCCCTCGTAATCTAATATAATAATACGAGACCCCTCATACTCTAATATAATAATACGAGACCCCTCGTAATCTAATATAATAATACGAGACCCCTCATACTCTAATATAATACCCAGACCCCTCGTAATCTAATATAATACCCAGACCCCTCATAATCTAATATAATAATACGAGACCCCTCATACTCTAATATAATACCCAGACCCCTCATACTCTAATATAACACCCAGACCCCTCGCAATCTAATATAATAACACGAGACCCCTCATACTCTAATATAATACCCAGACCCCTCATACTCTAATATAATAATACGAGACCCCTCATACTCTAATATAATACCCAGACCCCTCGTAATCTAATATAATAATACGAGACCCCTCATACTCTAATATAATACCCAGACCCCTCGTAATCTAATATAATACCCAGACCCCTCATAATCTAATATAATAATACGAGACCCCTCATACTCTAATATAATATCCAGACCACTCATACTCTAATATAATACCCAGACCCCTCATAATCTAATATAATAATACGAGACCCCTCATACTCTAATATAATACCCAGACCCCTCATAATCTAATATAATAATCCGAGACCCCTCATACTCTAATATAATAATCCGAGACCCCTCATACTCTAATATAATACCCAGACCCCTCATACTCTAATATAATAATCCGAGACCCCTCACACTCTAATATAATACCCAGACCCGTCATAATCTAATATAATAATCCGAGACCCCTCATACTCTAATATAATACCCAGACCCCTTATACTCGAATATAATAATACGAGACCCCTCATACTCTAATATAATACCCAGACCCCTCATACTCTAATATAATACCCAGACCCCTCATATTCTAATATAATAATCCGAGACCCCTCATACTCTAATATAATACCCAGACCCCTTATACTCTAATATAATAATACGAGACCCCTCATACTCTAATATAATACCCAGACCCCTCATACTCTAATATACATCCAGACCCCTCGTAATCTAATATAATAATACGAGACCCCTCATACTCTAATATAATACCCAGACCCCTCGTAATCTAATATAATAATACGAGACCCCTCATACTCTAATATAATAATACGAGACCCCTCGTAATCTATTATAATAATACGAGACCCCTCGTAATCTAATATAATACCCAGACCCCTCGTAATCTAATATAACACCCAGACCCCTCGTAATCTAATATAATAATACGAGACCCGTCATACTCTAATATAATACCCAGACCCCTCGTAATCTAATATAATAATACGAGATCCCTCATACTCTAATATAATACCCAGACCCCTCGTAATCTAATATAATAATACGAGACCCCTCGTAATCTATTATAATAATACGAGACCCCTCGTAATCTAATATAACATGCAGACCCCTCGTAATCTAATATAATAATACGAGACCCCTCATACTCTAATATAATACCCAGACCCCTCATAATCTAATAGAATAATACGAGACCTCTCATACTCTAATATAATACCCAGACCCCTCATACTCTAATATAACACCCAGACCC
Source organism: Heterodontus francisci (assembly GCF_036365525.1). NCBI lineage: Eukaryota > Metazoa > Chordata > Chondrichthyes > Heterodontiformes > Heterodontidae > Heterodontus > Heterodontus francisci. Next base: position 26,457,367 of record NC_090371.1, on the reverse strand, counting down.
CTCGCAATCTAATATAATAATACGAGACCCCTCATACTCTAATATAATACCCAGAGCCCTCGTAATCTAATATAATAATCCGAGACCCCTCATACTCTAATATAATACCCAGACCCCTCGTAATCTAATATAATAATACGAGACCCCTCATAATCTAATATAATACCCAGACCCCTCATACTCTAATATAACGCAAAGACCCCTCGTAATCTAATATAATAATCCGAGACCCCTCATACTCTAATATAATACCCAGACCCCTCGTAATCTAATATAATAATACGAGACCCCTCATACTCTAATATAACACCCAGACCCCTCGTAATCTAATATAATAATCCGAGACCCCTCGTAATCTAATACAATAATCCGAGACCCCTCATACTCTAATATAATACCCAGACCCCTCGTAATCTAATATAACACCCAGACCCCTCGTAATCTAATATAATAATCCGAGACCCCTCATACTCTAATATAATACCCAGACCCCTCGTAATCTAATATAATAATCCGAGACCCCTCATAATCTAATATAATACCCAGACCCCTCGTAATCTAATATAATAATACGAGACCCCTCTTACTCTAATATAATAATACGAGACTCCTCATAATCTAATATAATACCCAGACCCCTTGTAATCTAATATAATAATACGAGACACCTCATAATCTAATATAATACCCAGACCACTCGTAATCTAATATAATAATACGAGACCCCTCATACTCTAATATAACACCCAGACCCCTCGTAATCTAATATAATAATCCGAGACCCCTCATACTCTAATATAATACCCAGACCCCTCGTAATCTAATATAATAATACGAGACCCCTCATACTCTAATATAATACCCAGACCCCTCATACTCTAATATAATAATCCGAGACCCCTCATACTCTAATATAATACCCAGACCCCTCATACTCTAATATAATAATACGAGACTCCTCGTAATCTAATATAATAATACGAGACTCCTCGTAATCTAATATAATAATACGAGACCCCTCGTACTCTAATATAATACCCAGACCCCTCGTAATCTAATATAATAATACGAGACTCCTCGTAATCTAATATAATAATACGAGACCCCTCATACTCTAATATAATACCCAGACCCCTCGTAATCTAATATAATAATACGAGACCCCTCATACTCTAATATAATACCCAGACCCCTCGTTATCTAATATAATAATACGAGACCCCTCATACTCTAATATAACACCCAGACCCCTCTTAATCTAATATAATAATACGAGACCCCTCATACTCTAATATAATACCCAGACCCCTCATACTCTAATATAATAATCCGAGACCCCTCATACTCTAATATAACACCCAGACCCCTCGTAATCTAATATAATAATCCGAGACCCCTCATACTCTAATATAATACCCAGACCCCTCATACTCTAATATAATACCCAGACCCCTCGTAATCTAATATAATAATACGAGACTCCTCGTAATCTAATATAATAATACGAGACCCCTCATACTCTAATATAACACCCAGACCCCTCGTAATCTAATATAATAATACGAGACCCCTCATACTCTAATGTAACACCCAGACCCCTCGTAATCTAATATAATAATACGAGACCCCTCATACTCTAATATAACACCCAGCCCCCTCGTAATCTAATATAATAATACGAGACCCCTCATACTCTAATATAATACCCAGACCCCTCGTAATCTAATATAATAATACGAGACTCCTCGTAATCTAATGTAATACCCAGACCCCTCGTAATCTAATATAATAATACGAGACCCCTCATACTCTAATATAATACCCAGACCCCTCGTAATCTAATATAATAATACGAGACCCCTCATACTCTAATATAATACCCAGACCCCTCGTAATCTAATATAATAATCCGAGACCCCTCATACTCTAATATAATACCCAGACCCCTCATACTCTAATATAATAATACGAGACCCCTCATACTCTAATATAATACCCAGACCCCTCGTAATCTAATATAATAATACGAGACTCCTCGTAATCTAATGTAATACCCAGACCCCTCGTAATCTAATATAATAATACGAGACCCCTCATACTCTAATATAATACCCAGACCCCTCGTAATCTAATATAATAATCCGAGACCCCTCATACTCTAATATAATACCCAGACCCCTCGTAATCTAATATAATAATCCGAGACCCCTCATACTCTAATATAATACCCAGACCCCTCGTAATCTAATATAATAATACGAGACCCCTCATACTCTAATATAATACCCAGACCCCTCGTAATCTAATATAATAATACGAGACTCCTCGTAATCTAATATAATAATACGAGACTCCTCGTAATCTAATATAATACCCAGACCCCTCGTAATCTAATATAATAATCCGAGACCCCTCATACTCTAATATAATACCCAGACCCCTCGTAATCTAATATAATAATACGAGACTCCTCGTAATCTAATATAATAATACGAGACTCCTCGTAATCTAATATAATACCCAGACCCCTCGTAATCTAATATAATAATCCGAGACCCCTCATACTCTAATATAATACCCAGACCCCTCGTAATCTAATATAATAATACGAGACTCCTCGTAATCTAATATAATAATACGAGACTCCTCGTAATCTAATATAATACCCAGACCCCTCATAATCTAATATAATAATACGAGACTCCTCGTAATCTAATATAATATCCAGACCCCTCATACTCTAATATAATACCCAGACCCCTCATAATCTAATATAATAATACGAGACCCCTCATACTCTAATATAATATCCAGACCCCTCATACTCTAATATAATACCCAGACCCCTCATAATCTAATATAATAATACGAGACCCCTCATACTCTAATATAATACCCAGACCCCTCATAATCTAATATAATAATCCGAGACCCCTCATACTCTAATATAATACCCAGACCCCTCATACTCTAATATAATAATCCGAGACCCCTCATACTCTAATATAATACCCAGACCCCTCATACTCTAATATAATAATCCGAGACCCCTCATACTCTAATATAATACCCAGACCCCTTATACTATAATATAATAATACGAGACCCCTCATACTCTAATATAATACCCAGACCCCTCATACTCTAATATAATACCCAGACCCCTCATAATCTAATATAATAATCCGAGACCCCTCATACTCTAATATAATACCCAGACCCCTTATACTCTAATATAATAATACGAGACCCCTCATACTCTATTATAATACCCAGACCCCTCGTAATCTAATATAATATTACGAGACCCCTCATACTCTAATATAATACCCAGACGCCTCATACTCTAATATAATAATACGAGACCCCTCATACTCTGATATAATAATACGAGACCCCTCGTAATCTATTATAATAATACGAGACCCCTCGTAATCTAATATAACATCCAGACCCCTCGTAATCTAATATAATAATACGAGACCCCTCATACTCTAATATAATACCCAGACCCCTCATAATCTAATATAATAATACGAGACCCCTCATACTCTAATATAATACCCAGACCCCTCATAATCTAATATAATAATACGAGACCCCTCATACTCTAATATAATACCCAGACCCCTCGTAATCTAATATAATAATCCGAGACCCCTCATACTCTAATATAATACCCAGACCCCTCATACTCTAATATAATAATCCGAGACCCCTCATACTCTAATATAATACCCAGACCCCTCATACTCTAATATAATAATCCGAGACCCCTCATACTCTAATATAATACCCAGACCCCTCATACTCTAATATAATAATCCGAGACCCCTCATACTCTAATATAATACCCAGACCCCTCATAATCTAATATAATAATACGAGACCCCTCATACTCTAATATAATACCCAGACCCCTCGTAATCTAATATAATAATCCGAGACCCCTCATACTCTAATATAATACCCAGACCCCTCGTAATCTAATATAATAATACGAGACCCCTCATACTCTAATATCATACCCAGACCCCTCGTAATCTAATATAATAATCCGAGACCCCTCATACTCTAATATAATACCCAGACCCCTCGTAATCTACTATAATAATACGAGACCCCTCGTAATCTAATATAACATCCAGAACCCTCGTAATCTAATATAATAATACGAGACCCCTCATACTCTAATATAATACCCAGACCCCTCGTAATCTAATATAATAATACGAGACCCCTCGTAATCTAATATAACATCCAGACCCCTCATAATCTAATATAATAATACGAGACCCCTCATACTCTAATATAATACCCAGACCCCTCATACTCTAATATAACACCCAGACCCCTCGCAATCTAATATAATAATACGAGACCACTCATACTCTAATATAATACCCAGACCCCTCATACTCTAATATAATATCCAGACCCCTCGTAATCTAATATAAGAATCCGAGACCCCTCATACTCTAATATAATATCCAGACCCCTCATACTCTAATATAATACCCAGACCCCTCATAATCTAATATAATAATACGAGACCCCTCATACTCTAATATAATACCCAGACCCCTCGTAATCTAATATAATAATACGAGACCCCTCATACTCTAATATAATACCCAGACCCCTCGTAATCTAATATAATAATCCGAGACCCTTCATTCTCTAATATAATACCCAGACCCCTCGTAATCTAATATAATAATACGAGACCCCTCATACTCTAATATAATACCCAGACCCCTCGTAATCTAATATAATAATCCGAGACCCCTCATACTCTCATATAATACCCAGACCCCTCGTAATCTAATATAATAATCCGAGACCCCTCATACTCTAATATAATACCCAGACCCCTCGTAATCTAATATAATAATCCGAGACCCTTCATTCTCTAATATAATACCCAGACCCCTCGTAATCTAATATAATAATACGAGACCCCTCATACTCTAATATAATACCCAGACCCCTCGTAATCTAATATAATAATCCGAGACCCCTCATACTCTAATATAATACCCAGACCCCTCGTAATCTAATATAATAATCCGAGACCCCTCATACTCTAATATAATACCCAGACACCTCGTAATCTAATATAATAATACGAGACCCCTCATACTCTAATATAATACGTAGACCCCTCGTAATCTAATATAATAATCCGAGACCCCTCATACTCTAATATAATACCCAGACCCCTCGTAATCTAATATAATAATACGAGACCCCTCATACTCTAATATAATACCCAGACCCCTCGTAATCTAATGTAATAATCCGAGACCCCTCATACTCTAATATAATACCCAGACCCCACATAATCTAATATAATAATACGAGACCCCTCATACTCTAATATAATACCCAGACCCCTCGTAATCTACTATAATAATACGAGACCCCTCGTAATCTAATATAACATCCAGACCCCTCGTAATCTAATATAATAATACGAGACCCCTCATACTCTAATATAATACCCAGACCCCTCGTAATCTAATATAATAATACGAGACCCCTCGTAATCTAATATAACATCCAGACCCCTCGTAATCTAATATAATAATACGAGACCCCTCATACTCTAATATAATAATACGAGACCCCTCGTAATCTAATATAATACCCAGACCCCTCGTAATCTAATATAATACCCAGACCCCTCATAATCTAATATAATAATACGAGACCCCTCATACTCTAATATAATACCCAGACCCCTCATACTCTAATATAACACCCAGACCCCTCGCAATCTAATATAATAACACGAGACCCCTCATACTCTAATATAATACCCAGACCCCTCATACTCTAATATAATAATACGAGACCCCTCATACTCTAATATAATACCCAGACCCCTCATAATCTAATATAATAATACGAGACCCCTCATACTCTAATATAATATCCAGACCACTCATACTCTAATATAATACCCAGACCCCTCATAATCTAATATAATAATACGAGACCCCTCATACTCTAATATAATACCCAGACCCCTCATAATCTAATATAATAATCCGAGACCCCTCATACTCTAATATAATACCCAGACCCCTCATACTCTAATATAATAATCCGAGACCCCTCATACTCTAATATAATACCCAGACCCCTCATACTCTAATATAATAATCCGAGACCCCTCACACTCTAATATAATACCCAGACCCCTCGTAATCTAATATAATAATACGAGACCCCTCATACTCTAATATAACACCCAGACCCCTCGTAATCTAATATAATAATCCGAGACCCCTCATACTCTAATATAATACCCAGACCCCTCGTAATCTAATATAATAATACGAGACCCCTCATACTCTAATATAACACCCAGACCCCTCGTAATCTAATATAATAATCCGAGACCCCTCGTAATCTAATACAATAATCCGAGACCCCTCATACTCTAATATAATACCCAGACCCCTCGTAATCTAATATAACACCCAGACCCCTCGTAATCTAATATAATAATCCGAGACCCCTCATACTCTAATATAATACCCAGACCCCTCGTAATCTAATATAATAATCCGAGACCCCTCATAATCTAATATAATACCCAGACCCCTCGTAATCTAATATAATAATACGAGACCCCTCTTACTCTAATATAATAATACGAGACTCCTCATAATCTAATATAATACCCAGACCCCTTGTAATCTAATATAATAATACGAGACACCTCATAATCTAATATAATACCCAGACCACTCGTAATCTAATATAATAATACGAGACCCCTCATACTCTAATATAACACCCAGACCCCTCGTAATCTAATATAATAATCCGAGACCCCTCATACTCTAATATAATACCCAGACCCCTCGTAATCTAATATAATAATACGAGACCCCTCATACTCTAATATAATACCCAGACCCCTCATACTCTAATATAATAATCCGAGACCCCTCATACTCTAATATAATACCCAGATCCCTCATACTCTAATATAATAATACGAGACTCCTCGTAATCTAATATAATAATACGAGACTCCTCGTAATCTAATATAATAATACGAGACCCCTCGTACTCTAATATAATACCCAGACCCCTCGTAATCTAATATAATAATACGAGACTCCTCGTAATCTAATATAATAATACGAGACCCCTCATACTCTAATATAATACCCAGACCCCTCGTAATCTAATATAATAATACGAGACCCCTCATACTCTAATATAATACCCAGACCCCTCGTTATCTAATATAATAATACGAGACCCCTCATACTCTAATATAATACCCAGACCCCTCATACTCTAATATAATAATCCGAGACCCCTCATACTCTAATATAACACCCAGACCCCTCGTAATCTAATATAATAATCCGAGACCCCTCATACTCTAATATAATACCCAGACCCCTCATACTCTAATATAATACCCAGACCCCTCGTAATCTAATATAATAATACGAGACCCCTCATACTCTAATATAATACCCAGACCCCTCATACTCTAATATAATAATCCGAGACCCCTCATACTCTAATATAACACCCAGACCCCTCGTAATCTAATATAATAATCCGAGACCCCTCATACTCTAATATAATACCCAGACCCCTCATACTCTAATATAATACCCAGACCCCTCGTAATCTAATATAATAATACGAGACTCCTCGTAATCTAATATAATAATACGAGACCCCTCATACTCTAATATAACACCCAGACCCCTCGTAATCTAATATAATAATACGAGACCCCTCATACTCTAATGTAACACCCAGACCCCTCGTAATCTAATATAATAATACGAGACCCCTCATACTCTAATATAACACCCAGCCCCCTCGTAATCTAATATAATAATACGAGACCCCTCATACTCTAATATAATACCCAGACCCCTCGTAATCTAATATAATAATACGAGACTCCTCGTAATCTAATGTAATACCCAGACCCCTCGTAATCTAATATAATAATACGAGACCCCTCATACTCTAATATAATACCCAGACCCCTCGTAATCTAATATAATAATACGAGACCCCTCATACTCTAATATAATACCCAGACCCCTCGTAATCTAATATAATAATCCGAGACCCCTCATACTCTAATATAATACCCAGACCCCTCATACTCTAATATAATAATACGAGACCCCTCATACTCTAATATAATACCCAGACCCCTCGTAATCTAATATAATAATACGAGACTCCTCGTAATCTAATGTAATACCCAGACCCCTCGTAATCTAATATAATAATACGAGACCCCTCATACTCTAATATAATACCCAGACCCCTCGTAATCTAATATAATAATCCGAGACCCCTCATACTCTAATATAATACCCAGACCCCTCGTAATCTAATATAATAATCCGAGACCCCTCATACTCTAATATAATACCCAGACCCCTCGTAATCTAATATAATAATACGAGACCCCTCATACTCTAATATAATACCCAGACCCCTCGTAATCTAATATAATAATACGAGACTCCTCGTAATCTAATATAATAATACGAGACTCCTCGTAATCTAATATAATACCCAGACCCCTCGTAATCTAATATAATAATCCGAGACCCCTCATACTCTAATATAATACCCAGACCCCTCGTAATCTAATATAATAATACGAGACTCCTCGTAATCTAATATAATAATACGAGACTCCTCGTAATCTAATATAATACCCAGACCCCTCGTAATCTAATATAATAATCCGAGACCCCTCATACTCTAATATAATACCCAGACCCCTCGTAATCTAATATAATAATACGAGACTCCTCGTAATCTAATATAATAATACGAGACTCCTCGTAATCTAATATAATACCCAGACCCCTCATAATCTAATATAATAATACGAGACTCCTCGTAATCTAATATAATAATACGAGACCCCTCATACTCTAATATAATATCCAGACCCCTCATACTCTAATATAATACCCAGACCCCTCATAATCTAATATAATATTACGAGACCCCTCATACTCTAATATAATATCCAGACCCCTCATACTCTAATATAATACCCAGACCCCTCATAATCTAATATAATAATACGAGACCCCTCATACTCTAATATAATACCCAGACCCCTCATAATCTAATATAATAATCCGAGACCCCTCATACTCTAATATAATACCCAGACCCCTCATACTCTAATATAATAATCCGAGACCCCTCATACTCTAATATAATACCCAGACCCCTCATACTCTAATATAATAATACGAGACCCCTCATACTCTAATATAATACCCAGACCCCTTATACTATAATATAATAATACGAGACCCCTCATACTCTAATATAATACCCAGACCCCTCATACTCTAATATAATACCCAGACCCCTCATAATCTAATATAATAATCCGAGACCCCTCATACTCTAATATAATACCCAGACCCCTCATAATCTAATATAATACCCAGACCCCTTATACTCTAATATAATAATACGAGACCCCTCATACTCTATTATAATACCCAGACCCCTCGTAATCTAATATAATAATACGAGACCCCTCATACTCTAATATAATACCCAGACGCCTCATACTCTAATATAATAATACGAGACCCCTCATACTCTGATATAATAATACGAGACCCCTCGTAATCTATTATAATAATACGAGACCCCTCGTAATCTAATATAACATCCAGACCCCTCGTAATCTAATATAATAATACGAGACCCCTCATACTCTAATATAATACCCAGACCCCTCATAATCTAATATAATAATACGAGACCCCTCATACTCTAATATAATACCCAGACCCCTCATAATCTAATATAATAATACGAGACCCCTCATACTCTAATATAATACCCAGACCCCTCGTAATCTAATATAATAATCCGAGACCCCTCATACTCTAATATAATACCCAGACCCCTCATACTCTAATATAATAATCCGAGACCCCTCATACTCTAATATAATACCCAGACCCCTCATACTCTAATATAATAATACGAGACTCCTCGTAATCTAATATAATAATACGAGACTCCTCGTAATCTAATATAATAATACGAGACCCCTCATACTCTAATATAATACCAAGACCCCTCGTAATCTAATATAATAATACGAGACCCCTCATACTCTAATATAATACCCAGACCCCTCATACTCGAATATAATACCCAGACCCCTCGTAATCTAATATAATAATACGAGACCCCTCATACTCTAATATAATACCCAGACCCCTCATACTCTAATATAATAATCCGAGACCCCTCATACTCTAATATAACACCCAGACCCCTCGTAATCTAATATAATAATCCGAGACCCCTCATACTCTAATATAATACCCAGACCCCTCATACTCTAATATAATACCCAGACCCCTCGTAATCTAATATAATAATACGAGACTCCTCGTAATCTAATATAATAATACGAGACCCCTCATACTCTAATATAACACCCAGACCCCTCGTATTCTAATATAATAATACGAGACCCCTCATACTCTAATATAATACCCAGACCCCTCGTAATCTAATATAATAATACGAGACCCCTCATACTCTAATATAATACCCAGACCCCTCGTAATCTAATATAATAATCCGAGACCCCTCATACTCTAATATAATACCCAGACCCCTCGTAATCTAATATAATAATCCGAGACCCCTCATACTCTAATATAATACCCAGACCCCTCGTAATCTAATATAATAATACGAGACCCCTCATACTCTAATATAACACCCAGACCCCTCGTAATCTAATATAATAATACGAGACTCCTCGTAATCTAATATAATAATACGAGACTCCTCGTAATCTAATATAATACCCAGACCCCTCGTAATCTAATATAATAATCCGAGACCCCTCATACTCTAATATAATACCCAGACCCCTCGTAATCTAATATAATAATACGAGACTCCTCGTAATCTAATATAATAATACGAGACTCCTCGTAATCTAATATAATACCCAGACCCCTCGTAATCTAATATAATAATACGAGACTCCTCGTAATCTAATATAATAATACGAGACCCCTCATACTCTAATATAATATCCAGACCCCTCATACTCTAATATAATACCCAGACCCCTCATAATCTAATATAATAATACGAGACCCCTCATACTCTAATATAATACCCAGACCCCTCATAATCTAATATAATAATCCGAGACCCCTCATACTCTAATATAATACCCAGACCCCTCATACTCTAATATAATAATCCGAGACCCCTCATACTCTAATACAATACCCAGACCCCTCATACTCTAATATAATAATCCGAGACCCCTCATACTCTAATATAATACCCAGACCCCTTATACTCTAATATAATAATACGAGACCCCTCATACTCTAATATAATACCCAGAACCCTCATACTCTAATATAATACCCAGACCCCTCATAATCTAATATAATAATCCGAGACCCCTCATACTCTAATATAATACCCAGACCCCTTATACTCTAATATAATAATACGAGACCCCTCATACTCTATTATAATACCCAGACCCCTCATACTCTAATATAACATCCAGACCCCTCGTAATCTAATATAATAATACGAGACCCCTCATACTCTAATATAATACCCAGACCCCTCGTAATCGAATATAATAATACGAGACCCCTCATACTCTGATATAATAATACGAGACCCCTCGTAATCTATTATAATAATACGAGACCCCTCGTAATCTAATATAACATCCAGACCCCTCGTAATCTAATATAATAATACGAGACCCCTCATACTCTAATATAATACCCAGACCCCTCATAATCTAATATAATAATACGAGACCCCTCATACTCTAATATAATACCCAGACCCCTCGTAATCTAATATAATAATCCGAGACCCCTCATACTCTAATATAATACCCAGACCCCTCATAATCTAATATAATAATACGAGACCCCTCATACTCTAATATAACACCCAGACCCCTCGTAATCTAATATAATAATACGAGACTCCTCGTAATCTAATATAATAATACAAGACTCCTCGTAATCTAATATAATAATACGAGACCCCTCATACTCTAATATAATACCCAGACCCCTCGTAATCTAATATAATAATACGAGACCCCTCATACTCTAATATAATACCCAGACCCCTCATACTCTAATATAATACCCAGACCCCTCGTAATCTAATATAATAATACGAGACCCCTCATACTCTAATATAATACCCAGACCCCTCATACTCTAATATAATAATCCGAGACCCCTCATACTCTAATATAACACCCAGACCCCTCGTAATCTAATATAATAATCCGAGACCCCTCATACTCTAATATAATACCCAGACCCCTCATACTCTAATATAATACCCAGACCCCTCGTAATCTAATATAATAATACGAGACTCCTCGTAATCTAATATAATAATACGAGACCCCTCATACTCTAATATAACACCCAGACCCCTCGTAATCTAATATAATAATACGAGACCCCTCATACTCTAATATAACACCCAGACCCCTCGTAATCTAATATAATAATACGAGACCCCTCATACTCTAATATAATACCCAGACCCCTCGTAATCTAATATAATAATACGAGACTCCTCATACTCTAATATAATACCCGGACCCCTCGTAATCTAATATAATAATACGAGACTCCTCGTAATCTAATATAATAATACGAGACCCCTCATACTCTAATATAATACCCAGACCCCTCGTAATCTAATATAATAATACGAGACTCCTCGTAATCTAATATAATAATACGAGACCCCTCATACTCTAATATAACACCCAGACCCCTCGTAATCTAATATAATAATACGAGACCCCTCATACTCTAATATAACACCCAGACCCCTCGTAATCTAATATAATAATACGAGACCCCTCATACTCTAATATAATACCCAGACCCCTCGTAATCTAATATAATAATACGAGACTCCTCGTAATCTAATATAATACCCAGACCCCTCGTAATCTAATATAATAATACGAGACCCCTCATACTCTAATATAATACCCAGACCCCTCGTAATCTAATATAATAATACGAGACCCCTCATACTCTAATATAATACCCAGACCCCTCGTAATCTAATATAATAATCCGAGACCCCTCATACTCTAATATAATACCCAGACCCCTCGTAATCTAATATAATAATCCGAGACCCCTCATACTCTAATATAATACCCAGACCCCTCGTAATCTAATATAATAATACGAGACCCCTCATACTCTAATATAACACTCAGACCCCTCGTAATCTAATATAATAATCCGAGACCCCTCATACTCTAATATAATACCCAGACCCCTCGTAATCTAATATAATAATCCGAGACCCCTCATACTCTAATATAATACCCAGACCCCTCATAATCTAATATAATAATCCGAGACCCCTCATACTCTAATATAATACCCAGACCCCTCGTAATCTAATATAATAATCCGAGACCCCTCATACTCTAATATAATACCCAGACCCCTCGTAATCTAATATAATAATACGAGACTCCTCATACTCTAATATTTTACCCAGACCCCTCATACTCTAGTATAATAATCCGAGACCCCTCATACTCTAATATAATACCCAGACCCCTCATACTCTAATATAATACCCAGACCCCTCATACTCTAATATAATAATCCGAGACCCCTCATACTCTAATATAATACCCAGACCCCTCATACTCTAATATAATACCCAGACCCCTCGTAATCTAATATAATAATACGAGACTCCTCGTAATCTAATATAATAATACGAGACTCCTCGTAATCTAATATAATACCCAGACCCCTCGTAATCTAATATAATAATCCGAGACCCCTCATACTCTAATATAATACCCAGACCCCTCGTAATCTAATATAATAATACGAGACTCCTCGTAATCTAATATAATAATACGAGACTCCTCGTAATCTAATATAATACCCAGACCCCTCGTAATCTAATATAATAATCCGAGACCCCTCATACTCTAATATAATACCCAGACCCCTCGTAATCTAATATAATAATACGAGACTCCTCGTAATCTAATATAATAATACGAGACTCCTCGTAATCTAATATAATACCCAGACCCCTCATAATCTAATATAATAATACGAGACTCCTCGTAATCTAATATAATAATACGAGACTCCTCGTAATCTAATATAATACCCAGACCCCTCGTAATCTAATATAATAATCCGAGACCCCTCATACTCTAATATAATACCCAGACCCCTCGTAATCTAATATAATAATACGAGACTCCTCGTAATCTAATATAATAATCCCAGGCCTCTCCTACTCTAATATAATAATCCAAGGGACCACTTACTCTAATATAATGGTCCAGGGCACCTCCTACACTAATTTAATAATCCCAGGGTCCCCTCCTATTCTAATATAATAATCCCAGTCCCCACCTATTCTATTGGAATAATCCCAGACCCATACTACTCTATTATAATAATCCCAGTGCCCTCCTACTCTAATATAGTAATCACAGTCCCCACCTCCTCTAATATAATCATCCCAGCCCCACCTCCTCTAATATAATCATCCCAGCCCCATCTCCTCTAATATACTAATTCCAGGCCCCACCTACATTAATATAATAATCCTGATGCCCCTCCAACTTTAATATAATAATCCCAGGTCCCTCCTACTCTAATATGATAACTCCAGGCCGCTCCTACTCTAATATAATAATCCCATGCCCCTCCCATGCTAATATGATAATTTCAGGACCCAATTACTCTAATGTAATAAGACCAGGCCCCTGCTAGTCTAATATAATAATCACAGGCCTCTCCCACTCTACTTTGATAATCCCAGGCACCCCATTCTAAAATAATAATCCCAGGCCCATCCTACTCTAAAATAATAATCCCAGGCCTCTCCTACTTTAATATAATAATCCCATGCTCCATCTCTGCTAATATGATAATTCCAGGCCCCACCTACTCTAATATAATAATCCCAGGCCCCTCCTACTCGAATATAATAATCCCAGGCCCCTCCTACTTTAATATGATAATACCAGGCCCCACCTACTTTAATATAATAATCCCAGGTCCCTCTTACTCTATAATAATAATCCCAGGTCCCTCCTACTCTATAATAATAGTCCCAGGTCCCTCCTACTCTAAAGTAATAATCCCAGGCCACTGCTACTCTAATGTAATAATACCAGGCCCCTCCTACTTTAATATAATAATCCCAGGCCCCTCCTACTTTAATATGATAATCCCAGGCCCCTCCTACTTTAATATAATAATCCCAGGCCACTGCTACTCTAATGTAATAATACCAGGCCCCTCCTACTTTAATATAATAATCCCAGGCCCCTCCTACTTTAATATGATAATCCCAGGCCCCTCCTACTTTAATATAATAATCCCAGGCCACTGCTACTCCAATGTAATAATCCCAGGCCCCTCCTACTCTATAATAATAATCCCCAGACCTTCCTACTCTAATATAATAATCCCAGGCCCCTCCTACTCTATAATAATCCCAGGCCCCTCCTACTCTATAATAATCCCAGGCCCCTCCTACTCTAATGTAATTATCCCAGGCCCCTCCTACTCTATCATAATACTCCCAGGCCCCTCCTACTTAAATATGATAATCCCAGGCTACTGCTACCATAATGTAATAACCCCAGGCCCCTCCTACTCTAATGTAATAACCCCAGGCCCCTCCTACTCTAATGTAATAATCCCAGGCCCCTCCTACTCTAATGTACTAATCCCAGGCCACTGTTACTCTGATGTAAAAATACCTGGCCCCTCCTTCTCTATCAGAATACTCCCAGGCCACTTCTACTCTAAAGTAATAATCCCAGGCCCCTCCTACTTAAATATAATAATTCCAGGCCACTGCTATGCTAATATAATAATCCCAGGCCATTGCTACTCTATCATAATAATCCCAGGCCCCTCCTACTCTAATATAAGTATCCCAGGCCCCTCCTACTCTAATATAATTATCCCAGGCCCCTCCTACTCCAAAGTAATAATCCCAGGCCCCTCCTACTCTAATATTATAATTCTGGACCCCTGTTAATCTACAATATTCCAGTATAATAATGCAGGGCATTACATAATGACCCAGCTGAGACATCGGCCGGGATTTAATGCTGGCAAAGGGGGTCTTATTACATTAGTAGTTTTGTAAAAACGACGCCGATAGCACCATGTCTCCTCTTGTCCGGAAGGTCTGCCGAATCTAGTGCCAATCAGGCACTTAAGTGGATAGCAGCGGTCCTTCCACAGGATCAAGGGCCCCGTCATCGGATGTCTTCCCCCCCACATTGGAGCATTGCTGGCCAATCAGAGGCCATCAGCTCTTCTCCTGAGCAGTGTCACTGTGGCGGCGGTGGCTGCTGCTGGTGGAGTACCTACCAGAGGCCCAGGAGTGGCGCTGGATCCAGGCCACTGGTAGGTCAGGGCGGGAGGGTTCTTGTGGGGTGGGGATCGGGGGGTGGGGGAGTGTAGGAGGGTCATTAACAAGGACAGGAGGGTGGCTCTCAGCAGCTCACCCTGCCCACTTTCTGATGCCAGGCCCCTTGTTCAGGCACTAAATGTCTTTTAACAAGCAACACACCCTCACCCCAAACATCCAGAGCCGGGAAGCAACCCGCACAGTTTGTACTGCCGTGCTTCCTGTGTGGCAATAGGGCCAACTACCGCACAACTAATTGTGTCAGCGGCAGGATGAGGCCCTTAATTGGGGTTAATGGCCAGTTAAGGGCATCAATTGGTGGCGTAGGCGGGAAGGCCGTTCACAGGCCTTCCTGCTCCGGATAAAGTGTTGGCGGAGGCGGGGCGATGGCAGGAATCCTTGCTTCCCCCCATCCCCCAACTCTATCCCATCCAATTTTATGCTCTCCCCACCTCCAAACGTGCTGCGAGGGAGAGTATAAAATTCCCTCCATCATGTGCCAACTGTCCTCCTTCACAGCGTAATGCTGACCCACTGCCCGGTTCTTTTACCTTATTGTATTGCGTTCATCACAAACTTTAGCGTAAGTGGCACGTTCCTCTGTAGACAGAGGACTGATTGAGCAGCTGGCTTTAGGCATATGTTCTGCTTTCTTGCTTTGTGTCCCAAGCTTTTAAATACAGCAGCATATTATATCACATTTATCTTCTTACTGTTCATGACCCATTTATACTAATCCTACATTCATCCCATATTCCTACCCCATCCCCACCTTCCCTCAATTCCCCTACCACCTACCTATACTGGGGTAAATTTATAATGGCCAATTTACCTATCAACCTGCAAGTCGTTGGCTGTGGGAGGAAACCGGAGCACCCGACGAAAACCCACGCGGTCACAGGGAGAACTTGCAAACTGATTTATCTAATACCTAAACTTCCCCCTCCCCTCATCCCCAAACCTTCAATGTTTTGCCCTTCAACCCCTTCCCACCATTCCCACATCCAATAAAAATTGATTTCCCCGCTCCTCCACCCCTCCCGCACTGAAAATTGTATTATTCCCCCCTCCCCACCAGGTTCTCGCCCAGAACGCCGTATGGAATTCCAAAGGCGCGCGGAGCATGAACGGCGGCTGTAATATCGGAGTGGGATGGCTGCCGCCTGCAGATAAGTTTATTTAAATATTTTAAATGTTCATTTACATATGCTGATGAAGGGCCCACCGGTAGGTGGCGGGAGGTGGGGGGGGGGGGGGTAGGGGGCGGGTGGAGGGGTGGGTGTGGTGGGTGCCCCAACGAAGTCCTGCCGTTGGCGGTAATATGCGGCGGGCCCTTCTCGACGCTGCATTTTAATGGCCCCCGCGCCACTACTCGCGGAGTCAAAGGGCCGGTAAAATTCAGCCCACTGCATTTTCATATCAGCTTGATGTTGTGACTAGTGTACACCGGGTTTGTATTAGGCTTGTTCCACTTTATACCTAGCTTCTTTTGAACTGAATCTAGCATGACATTTTGCACCGAAGAAGCCATCACAATGTGACCAATTTTCAGTGTTTTAACACCAAAAACCTCACAGAATTTCAGAGTGGTGCAAGGCCAGGGGTAATGTTACTGCTATGCTGCATGCATGCACGGCCATGCAGGAGCCTGGAAGGTGCTACAAAGGTCTTGTCCTGTGATAAATACCGCGTATTCACAGCCAGGCAGTACAATTTAAAGGGACGACGCATTTAAAATCCTGGCTAGTACAACAGTAAAAGTTGGACAGGAGTGCAGGCAGGGAGTAGTTAGAGTTTCTGTTCTGTTCCAGATTCATCGTCCAAAAGGCCTTCCCCTGAATTTCACCCCCTCTCTGAATCAGAGCGACTACAAACAATTATACTCTAATATTAACACAGTACACAGCAACAGGGGCTCTGGTGTATCAGACATAGGGGAGAATGTTATGGTCTCCCCCTGCAGTGGGTTTGGATGGAGGAAGAGGATATAATCCGTAACTTCGCCCCACTCCACACAGAACGAACCTCATAGGAAAGATCAAGACCAGTAATTTTGGGCTGAATTTTGTTGAGGTCCCAATGTCGGGATCCGTGGCGGGGTGGGGGGGCAGCACCGGATGATCGTACCGGCGGTGGATGACTTTACCGGCAGTGGCCTGCCATGGAGCCGAGAGCCGGGAATGCCGGGCCCGGCAGCAGTGAGACTCCGTGGCAGCCCCCTTCCCACCGCTCGGCGACGGGACCCGACTTTACGTATTTTAATAAGGAGCATGAATACATTTGAATAAAATTGACCTCTATATTATCATCTGTTTGCGATCTTGTTTGCGGTGGCCGGCACTCATGCGCCGTCACTTTCCCGTCCAGGGAAAGCTGGCACCATCGAGATGGGAAAGGAGGAATTTGGAATTTTTAATTTTCTGGTGGTGGGGGTACGGGGTCTAATCAGTTTGTGTGGTGTAGGGGAGGGGGCTCTGCACTTTGAACAGTTGGGGGGGGTGGCTTGGCGGGAAGGGCAAATCAGCAATGTAAGTGTTTTGAGGGGTGTGAGTGCAACTATTATATGTAAGTGTTACTGGGGGGTGGGGGAAGGGCGATTTTTTTATTGTGGTGCATTGGGGGTGGGTATGGGTACGGCGGCAGGAACGCTAAGTCCAGCCCTTTGTTTCTGCCTCCACAGATGCTGCCTGACCAGCTGAATCTTTCCAGAATTTTCTGTGCTTTTTTATTTCAGATTTCCAGCATGCACAGTATTTTGCTTTCATGCCCAGATAACCTAATGGCTTGGTAATGTTGGTTGAGGGACATTGGAAAAGTTCCCTCCTTTTTATCACATGGGACCTGTTACATCTGCCTGAACAGATAGAGAAACAATAAAATTGCATTGATGTAGCTTCTTTCACATCCTCAGGATGTCCCAAAGAGCTTTTGAAGTATAATCACTGTTGGAATGTAGACGGACGTGACAGCCAATCAACACTCAGCAAGTTTCCACAGACAGCAATAAGATACATGACCAGATAATCTGTTTTGATGATGTTGGTTGAGGACAGTTAAAGAAAATCATTCTAGGCATCGCTGGCAAAGCCAGCAAATTGGATACAAAATTGGCTTGGTGATAGGAGGTAGAGGGTGGTAGTGGAGGGTTGTTTTTCAGATTGGAGGCTGGTGACCAGTGGTGTGCCGCAGGGATCGGTGCTGGGCTCTCTGTTGTTTGTCATATATATTAATGACTTGGATGTGAATGTAAGGGGCATGATTAGTAAGTTTGCAGATGACACCAAAATTGGTGGTATAGTGGACAGTGAAGAAGGTTGTCTAAGGTTACTAACAGGATATAGATCAACTGGGAAAGTGGGCAAGGGATTGGCAAATGGAATTTAACGCAGACAAGTGTGAAGTGATGTATTTTGTGAAGTTAAACCAGGGCAGGACATATACAGTGAATGGCAGGGCCCTGGGGAGTGTTGTTGAGCAGAGAAACCTTGGGGTGCAAGTACATAGTTCCCTGAAAGTGGCAACACAGGTAGACAGGGTGGTGAAGAAGGCGTATGGCATGCTTGCCTTCATCGGCCGAGGCATTGAGTACAAGAGTTGGGACATCACGTTACAGTTGTACATAATGTTGGTTAGGCTGCATTTGGAGTACTGTGTGCAGTTCTGGTCGCCGCACTACAGGAAAGATGTGACAGGAAAGACCAGGCCCTGCGCTGGAGATCCAAACTCAAGGTAAGTGCGGCTGGGTCACCAGGGCCAGACTGGCAGGCCACAGTGATGGGGATGGTGGAGAGGTTGATGATGAGTGCAAGAGGTGTGTCATGGGAGTGTTGCTGCCGGGGGCCCTCCATGGAACACAGTTTGCCCACGGAGGAGGCCACCCTCCCTGCCACCTCCCCTGTCCCCCGCCCCCAACCCCAAGGTGGTCAGCTCATTTCACTGCATGACTTCCCCTCTTGGGGGAGTCCTCCCACTGGCTTAATTCTAGAGGCTGTTGGAAGAGGGCCTTAGTTGGCTAACAATAGGCTACTTAAGGGCCTCAATTGGCTTCGGAGCAGAAAGGCCATCTTTGGCCTTTCCCGCCCCTGACATTATCACATTGTGACAGGAAGGTGATGGGTCCTCCGTCCCCTGCCTTCCGTCGCAATTCTATGGACACCCCTGCCTCCTAGCCTAGTTCAGGGGAGCCCACTAAATCCAGCTCACAAATTACTGATTGTGGGAACTCACTGTGTGCAAATTGACTGGTGGGTTTCTTACATTGCAACAGTGATTACACTTCAGAAGTACTGCATTGGCTGTAAAGCACTTTGGGACATTGTGAAAGGTGCTGTACAAATGCAGATCTTTCTTTAGTTTTCCTGCAATGCATCTTGTATATGATACACACTGCAACCATGATCCACCGGTAGTGGAGGGAGTGACTGTATAAGGTGGTGCAGGGAGTGCTGATCAACTGGGCTGCTTTGTCCTGGATGGTGTCGAGCTACTTGATGTGATATTGCAGCAACACCTGCTTGGACAAGTGGAGAGTATTCTATCACACACACACACACACACACACAAACACATACACCCGCCCACCCCCGAACTCGTGCCTTGCAATTTTTTTTTGTTTTTTAATAATAAAGCAAATTTTATTTCACAGAATCACAAAATCACAGAATTGTTACAGTGCAGAAGGAGGCTATTTGACTCGTCATGCCTGTGCTGACTCTCCAAATGAGCAATTTACCTAGTGCCACTCCCCTGCCTTCTCCCCATAGCTCATAGCACATGCTTCCTTTTCAGATAATAGTCCAATTCCCTCTTGAATGCCTCGATTGAACCTGCCTCCACCACACTCTCAGGCAGCATATTCCAGATCCTAGCCACTCGCTGTGTGAAAAAGCTTTTCCTCATGTTGCCATTGTTTGTTTTGCTAATTACCTTAAATCTGTGCTCTCTCGTTCTCGATCCTTTCATGAGTGGGAACAGTTTTTCCCTATCTATATCTGTATCCTCTAGAGGTTCGAAGAATGAGAGGTGATGTCATTGAAACTTACAAAATTCTTGCAGGGTGTGACAGGGTAGATGTGGATAGGATGTTTCCTCTGGCTAGTGAGTCTAGAACCAATGGACACAATTTCAAAATAAGGGGGAAGCCACTTAGGACAGAGATGAGAAAAAAATGTCTTTACTCAAGAGAGTTGTGAATCTTTGGAATTCTCTTCTCCAGAGGGCTGTGGAAGCTTATTGAGTATGTTTAAAGTAGATATTGACTGATTTCTAAATACCAATGACATAATGGGATATGGGGACAGTGTAGGGGGAACGGCATTGAAGTGGATGATCAGCCATGATCGTATTGAATGGCAGAGTAGGCTCGATGGGCTGAATAGCCTCCTCCTGCTCCTATGTTCCTATGATCTGTTTTAATGGCAGAGCAGGCTTGACAGACCAAATGGGCTATTCCTGCTCCTATTTCCTATGATCCTATCTGCTCTGTCCAGACCCCTCATAATTTTGAATACCTCTATCAAATCTCCTCTTGGCCTTCTCTTCTCAAAGGAAAACAGTCCAAACTTCTCCAATCTATCTATCCTCATCCCTAGAAACATTCTTATGAATCTTTTCGACACTTTCTCGGGTGCCTTCACATCTTTCCTAAAGTATGGTACCCACAACTGGACATAATATTCCAGTTGAGGCCAAACCAATGTTGCATACAAGTTGAACCCAACTTCCTTGCTCTTGTACTCTATGCCCCTATTAATGAAGCCTAGGATTCTGTATGCTCTATTTACTGCTCTCCCAACCTGTCCTGCCACCTTCAATGATTTATGCGCATATACACCCCAGTCCCTCTGCTCCTGCACCCCCTTTAGAATTATACCCTTTATTTTATATAATCTCTCCATGTTCTTCCTACCAAAATGAATCACTTCACATTTCTTTGCATTAAATTTCATCTGCCACTTGTCCGCTCAGTCCACCAACCTGTCTCTGTCCTTTTGCAGTTCCACACTATCCTTCTCCCTGTTCATGATGTTTCCAAGTTTTGTATCATCCGCAAATTCTGAAATTGTGCCCTGAGCACCAAGGTCTAGGTCAGTAATATATATCAGGAAGAGCAAGGGTCCTAAGACTGACCCCTGGGGAACTCCAATACAAACTTCCTCCAGCCCGAAAAATATCCATTAACCACTACTCTCCGTTTCCTATCATACAGCCAATTTCATATCCATGTTGCTACTGTCCCTTTTCTTCCATGAGCTATTACTTTGCTCACAAGTGTGTTGTGCAGCGTTTTATGCCTTTTGGAAGTCCATGTACACCACATCAACAGCATTACCCTCATCAACCCTCTCAGTTGCCTCATCAAAAAACTCCAGCATGTTAGTCAAACATGATTTGCCCTTAACAAGTCCATGCTGGCTTTCCTTAATTAACCTGCATTTGCCCAATTGACTTTTAATTTTGTCCCGAATTATTGCTTCAAGAAGTTTCCCCACCACTGAGGTTAAACTGACTGGCCTGTAGTTGCTGGGCTTATCTTTATACCCTTTCTTGATCAAAGGTGTAAGATTTGCAATTCTCCAGTACTCTGGCTCCACGCCTGAATCTAAGGAAGACTGGAAAATTATGGCCAGTGCCTCCGCAATTTTCACTCTCTCATTTCTTCAGTATCCTTGGACACATCTCATCTGGTCCTGGTGCCTTATTAATTTTAAGTACAGATGGTCTATCCAATATATCCTCCTTATCAATTTGTTTCAACTGTCTGAATTACCTTTTCTTTCACCATGACCCGTGCAGCATCTTCCTTTGTAAAGACAGATGTAAAATATTCATTTAAGAACTCAGCTGTGCCCCTTGCCTCCTTTTGATCCCTAATCGTTATCATTCCTCATTTTGCCACCCTTTTACTATATGTATGCCTTAGAAGACTTTAGGATTCCCTTTTGTTAGCTGCTAGCATCTTTTCATACTCTCTCTTTGCTTCTCTTATTTGCTTTTTGACTTCCCCTCTGAACCTTATACATTCAGCCTGTTTCTTGGTTGTATTATCCACCTGACATCTGTCATAAGCACACTTTTTCTTCTTAATCTTAATCTCTATCTCTTGTCATCCAGGGAGCTCTGAATTTGTTTGCCCTACCTTTCCTCTTCGTGGGAATATACTTTGATTGTGCCCGAGGTATTTCTTCTTTAAAGGCAGCCCAATGATCAGTTACCATTTTGCCTGCCAACCTTGATTCCGATTTTTCTGGTGCAGATCCATTCTTACCCCACTGAATTTGGCTTTCCCCCAATTAATTATGCTTACTCTGGATTGTTCCTTGTCATTTTCCATAGCCAACCTAAACCTTATGAAACAATGATCACTGCCCCCTAAATGTTCCCCGACTGGCACTTGATCCACTTGGATCATTTCATTCCCAGGAACCAGGTCCAGCAGTGCCTCCTTTTTCATTGGACTGCAAACAGACTACTGCATAAAATTTTCCTGAACACACTACAGGAACTCTTGCCCTTCTTTGCTCTTTACGCTACTACCAGCCCAGTCTATATTCGATAATTAAAGTCCCCCATTATAACTACTCTATAAATCTTGCACCTCTCTGTAATTTCTTTGCAAATTTTTTCCTCTCCAACTTTCCCACTAGTTGGTGGCCTATAGACTGACCTGAGCAATGTAGTTGCACCTTAGCTGTAGCCCGATAGATTCTGTCCTTGACCCCTCTGGGACATACTCTCTTTCCAGGACTTTTGCTTCTGTTCGCCTTAATCAATACTACCATCCTTCCCCCTTTCCTTCCTTTGCTATCTTTCCTGACTACCTTATATCTAGGAATATTTAATATTCAGTCATCTCTTTGAGTCAGGTCTCTGTTATCACCACAAGATCATATTTCCACATGGCAATCTACGCCTATAACTCACCAATCTTATTTACCACACTCTGCGCATTCAGATACATGCACAGTAACCCTAATTTAGACTTTATTACTTTCTCCCTTACTCTGAACCCAGCTAAGAACTTACAATTTCTACAGCAGTGCTATCTGTCTCTCCCAGTATTCTGTTAATAAATTTTGCACACATTTGGCCACATGCTGGACATCTTCTGCTCTGTGATTTCCTACAGTACTTACAGTCCATGGGGTGCTATTGACCAGCTTTCTGTTTTTCTTTCAGCGTATATAGTAAGTGACATCTGGACTCAGTTTGTTATTGATGGCCTTTCCAGCATTCAATAAGTGTCTGGCTGCATTCTGCTGTTCTGCAGATATCAGCTGCTTTCTGTCTAGTCTCTTTTGACTTAGTAACGTGGCTCTGTTCTGAGCATCTATTGTACGAACTACAATTCTTTATGTAATGAGGCTGTCTTTCAGGGATCAATAATCACTTCAGCCTTTTTGTTTTGCAAATTGATTATATATTGATCAATGTATCCTCCCTCAGCTTGAAACGTGAAACTGCTGCGACTGCTAAGCTGCCAGCCTTCTGACTGGCTGGCACTTCTTTGGGGGGGAGGGGTGGGGGGGGGGGCGTTGGTGGGGATCTTGTCCCTTATAGGGAATGGCAGCCCCAACGGCAGGCAGTTAATTGCCTGCCCACTGCTGAATTCGGCTGGGTGTCCGACAAATGGCCGAGGTGGGGTTGCACCCTCTGCCTTTTGGCCCCTCGCTGGGATCACTGCTGCCGAAATAAACTCCATTTCTGTTCTACTTCTGACACCATGGGAAGTATTTTAATTCCTAAAAAAGAGTGAGTTTGGGGTCGGGTGAGATGTCTAAAAGTCTCAAACCCAAGGCAAGGCAAGGGAATGCACAATGAATGCACAACGTAAGATACTGAGTAGTGTGGAGGAACAGAGGAAACTTGGAGTGAGTGTCCACAGTCCCTTAAAGGTAGCAGGACAGGTTGATAAGGTGTTTAAGAAGGTATATCGCATGCTTTCCTTTATTAGCCAAGGCATAGAATATAAAGGAAGGGTGGTTATACTAGAACTGTATACCACACTAGTTAGACCACAGCTTGAGTATTGTGTACAGTTCTGCTCACCACATTACAGGAAAGATGTAATTGCACTGGAGAGGTTGTAAAAGAGATTTACCAGAATGTTGCCAAGTCTGGAAAAGTTTGGCTATGACGAAAGATTGGATAGGTCTGGACTGTTTTCGTTGGAACAGAGGAGGCTGAGGGTGACTTAATTGAGGTTTATAAAATTGTGAGGGGCTTAGACAGAGTAAATAGGAATGACCTATTTACCTTAGTAGAGGGTTCAAAAACCAGGGGGCATAGATTTAAAGTAATTGGTAGAAGGGTTAGAGGTGAGATGAGGAAACATTTTTTCACCCAGAGGGAAGGATGTGAGGGTCCTTGAAAGGGTGCAGAGGAATTTACCAGAATGGTTCAAGGGATGGAGGACTTTAGTCACAAGGTTAGGTCGGAAAAGCTGTGTTTGTTCTCCTTAGAACAAAGGAGATTGAGGGGAGATTTAATAGAAGTGTACAAGATTATGACAGGCTTAGTTAAGGTAGACAAGTTAAAACTGGTCCTATTATCTTATGGTACAAGAACTAGGGAACACAGATTGAAAGTTTTGGGCAGGAGGTGCAGAGGGAATATGATGCAGCACTTTTTTACGCATCGGGTGATAATGACCCAGAACACTCTGCCCACAAGGGTGGTGGAACCAGAGATAAGCAATGACTTTAAGAGGAAGTTGGATGGCCACTTGAGGGAAATAGACATGCAGGACTACGGGGAACAAGCCGGGGAGTGGAACTGACTGGATAGCTCCGTGGAGAGCCAGCATGGACTCGATGAGCCGAATGGCCTCCTTCTGTGCCGTAAATGACTCTATGACTCCAGAGTGGTACGTGTTCTATGTGGTGCATAAAATGGCTACTGCCAAAAGCCTTTATTTACATATTATGACATCAGAGGTCACATTTGTATAATAAGCCATTTGACTGGGGATAGTGTGGAGATGATGTGTAGTGCTGAATTTCCCAATCATTCATGAAGTGTCTGAATTCTTCAGTTGTGAACTGAGGGCCATTCTCATTCATAACAATGTCAGGAATTCCATGATGACTGAAGTGTATTTTCAAGCGTTCTTTGATCTCACTGGTAGTTGTTGATGTCAGCTGGTCTAACTCCTAGTGGTCTGAATACTAGTTGACTATGAAGAGATAATCGTATCGAGTGAGAGTGAAGAGGTCTATCCAAGCTTCATCAATCCCTGTCTAGGATATCATGAGTCATGAGGGGCTCTTTAGCTTCCTGAGCTTGGAGTTCATTCCAAACACTGCATTGGCAATGTGGTTCTTCATCTCATTCTCATGTTTGTCCAGTAGAACACTTTTCTCAGACTAGACTTGATTCCTTAGCAGCTTGCATGGACACACTTCAGTATCTCTTTT
Organism: Heterodontus francisci; assembly: GCF_036365525.1. Taxonomy (NCBI): domain Eukaryota; kingdom Metazoa; phylum Chordata; class Chondrichthyes; order Heterodontiformes; family Heterodontidae; genus Heterodontus; species Heterodontus francisci. The sequence continues at coordinate 26,430,434 of NC_090371.1, read as the reverse complement.
CTCATCTCCTTAGGGATGATGACCCTAGTCTCTTTGTACAAGATGTCATCTTGGGCGGTCACTTCATCTCTGTATGCCCAATACACTCTTACAGCAACAGGTGTGTCCTTGATGGTTTCAGGCCATCCTTTCATCACAGCTTCCTGTAGCACTTGAAGAGTTGCATTTTGTCCCATAGTTTTCTTGATCTGAGCAAGACGCTTGTCTGTCAGATTCAATGTCTCTGCTGGGTTGATGACTTCCAGAGCATGTCGTGCTGTTGCTTCTTGCTGAATCTGGAAGATTTTGCAATCTGTACTAGCATCATCAACTTCCTTCAAAGGGATCGCAGCTCCCGACAGCATGTCGCCAATGTACGTCTGCTTCCCTTGCTTGTACGACATTTCCAAATGATATCTCTGCAAACGAAGTAACGTCCTTTGCAAACGCTTTGGAGCAGATAGAAGTGGTTTGAGAAAGATACTTTGAAGTGTCTTGTGGTCAGACTCTACCATCACTTTCACTCTCCCAAACAGGTACTGGTTGAAAATCAATAGCCAGACACTCTTTCTTGATCTGTGCATGTGTCATTCAGTTTGCATTAACACTCTGGATGCAAATGCAACTGGTTTTCCTTGCTGCATGCGGGTGGCTTCAAGTCCTGTTTCACAGGCATCACACTGCAGGGTGACTTCCTCATTGACATCACAGTATCTCAGCACTGGCATTGTCATTACTAGTTGTTTGATGTGAGTAAAAGCTGCTTCTGTGCTCCAGTGCCACTGAACATCCTTTACAGTGAGCTTGTGTAGATGCTCACACTCTGATGACATTTTGGGCAAGAACTTGGCGAGGTAGTTCAGAAATCCAACAAATCATTGAACTGCCTTCTCACTTGTTGGTTGCTGCATCTCTGCTACAACTTGCACCTTATCAGGATGAGGGGGAAGTACATTAGCTGTCAGTGCACGTCCTATGTACCTGACTTCAGTATATCTTCAGCTGCAACTTTTTCTTGTTCAAGCTTCAGGTTCATCAGGTGAGCTCTCTCTAAGCAGTCTCACTAGATTCCGACCATTGTCTGCGATGGCGTCTTCCATCGTATCTCCACATCCATAGACTAGAAGATCATCCACGATCGCTTCCACTCCTGGTAGACCATTGACAGCGTTGGTACTCTTCCAGAGCATTAGAAATGCCAAATGGCATGCGCAACCATCGGTACCTCCCAAACAGCATTCAGAAAGTAATCAGAAAGCTACTGCTTTCATCCAGCTTCACTTGCCAGTTTCCATCTTTAGCATCTCGGGTGGTAAAGATCTTTGTCTTGGCAAGTTGAGACAGAATCTCTTCAATGGTTGGTATAGGGTAGTGCGATCTCTTCAAAGCTTTAGTGAGGTCCTTTGGATCTAAACATACTCTCAACTTTCCAGGATTTTTTCACTGCTACTATGCTGCTAATTCCCTCAGTAGGAGTTGTCACTTTCTTGATGAATCCCATCTTTTCACACTCCTCTATCTTGTCTTTCAGGCTGAACTTGAGTGCAGCTGGAACTTAGAAACAATGAAAATAGGAGCAGGAGTAGGCCTTTCGGCTCTTCGAGCCTGTTCCGCCATTCATTATGATCATGGCTGATCATCCAACTCAGTAGCCTGTTCCCGCTTTCGCCCCATACCCTTTGATCCCTTTAGACCCAAGAGCAATATCTCACTCCTTCTTGAAAACATACAATGTTTTGGCCTCAACTGCTTTCTATGGTAGCGAATTCCACAGGGTCACCACTCTGAGTGAAGAAATTTCTCCTCATCTCAGTCCTGAAAGGTTTACCCCGTATCCTTAGACTATGAACCCTGGTTCTGGACTCCCCCACCATCGGGAACATCCTTCCTGCATCTACCCTGTCAAGTCCTGTTAGAATTTTATCGGTTTTTATGAGATCCTCCTTCATTCTTCTGAACTCTAGCGGATATAATACTAACCGATTCAATCTCTCCTCATACGTCTGTCCCGCCATCCCAGGAATCAGTCTGGTAAACCTTCGCTGCACTCCCTCTATAGCAAGCACATCCTTCCTCAGATAAGGAGACCAAAACTGCACACAATATTCCAGGTGTGGCCTCACCAAGGCCCTGTATAATTGCAGAAAGACATCCCTGCTCCTGTAATTGAATCCTCTCGCTATGAAGGCCAACATACCATTTGCCTCTTTTACCGCCTGTTGCATCTGCATGCTTACCTTCAGCGACTGGTGTATGAGACCACCCAGGTCTCACTGCATATTCCCCTCTCTCAGTTTATAGCTGTTCAGATAATAATCTGCCTTCCTGTTTTTGCTACCAAAGTGGATAACCTCACATTTATCCACATTATACGGCATCTGCCATGCATTTGCCACTCACTCAACTTGTCCAAATCACCCTGAAGCCTCTCTGCATCCTCCTCACAACTCACCCTCCCACCCAGTTTTGTGTCATCTGCAAATTTGGAAATATTACATTTAGTTCCCTCATCTAAATCATTAATATATATTGTGAATAACTGGGGTCCTAGCACTGATCCCTGCGGTACCCCACTAGTCACTGCCTGTCATTCAGAAAAAGCCCCATTTATCCCTGCTCTTTGTTTCCTGTCTGCCAACCAATTTTCTATCCATCGCAATATACTACCTCCAATCCCTTGCGCTTTAATTTTACACGTTAATCTCTTATGTGGGACTTTGTCAAAAGCCTTCTGAAAGTCCAAATAAACCACATCCACTGGCTCCCCCTCATCAACTCTACTAGTTACATCCTCGAAAAATTCTAGTAGATTTGTCAAGCATGATTTCCCTTTCGTAAATCCATGCTGACTCTGTCCGATTCTACCACCGTTCTCGAAGTGCTCTGCTATAAAATCTTTGATAATGGACTCTAGAATTCTCCCCACTACCGAGTTCAGGCTGACTGGTCTATAATTCCCTGCTTTCTCTCTACCTCCCATTTTAAATAGTGGGGGCTTGCATTAGCTACCCTCCAATCTGTAGGGACTGCTCCAGAGTCTATAGAATCTTGGAAGATGACCACCAATGCATCCACTATTTCTAGGGCCACTCTTTAAGTACTCTGGGATGCATACCATCAGGTCCTGGGGATTTATCAGCCTTCAATCCCATCAATTTCCCCAACACCATTTCTCTACTCATACTGATTTCCGTCAGTTCCTCTCTCTCACTAAACCCTGTGTTCCCCAACATTTCTGGTATGATATTTGTGTCCTCCTTTGTGAAAACAGAACCAAAGTATGCATTTAGTTGGTCAGCCATTACTTTATTCCCCATAATAAATTCCCCTGTTTTTGACTGTAAGGGACCTACATTTGTCTTCACCAATCTTTTTCTCTTCACATACCGGTAGAAACTTTTACAGTCAGTTTTTATGTTTCCTGCAAGCTTGCTCTCGTACTCTATTTTTCCCTAATAATCAATCCCTTGGTCCTCCTTTGCTGAATTCTATACTGCTCCCAATCCTGAGGTATGTTGTTTTAGTGGCAAATTTATATTCCTCTTCCCTGGATCTAATGCTATCTCTAATTTCCAAAACTTTCCTCGGAAGATGTTGAGTTGGCCTCATACTCTCATCTACTTTGTGGTGATATTCACTAGGAAGACCATCCAAGACCAGTGAAAACATTTTTGTAATTTGTCTGCAAAATCTGCAAAGCTCATGATGTTGCATGTAGCACCAGCGTCCTTCTGACACCTCACATTAGCTTGATGCTCTCCTTCTGCAGTCGTCATTCCAACAGTCACAACCCACTTTCTACCTCGACATTTGACAGCACCAACATGTTTTTGGGTTTCGAGTGATTCATCAGAATCATCATCCGACATCCCTCCATCAACCATCTTTACAAGCTTGCTTTTCCTCTTTCTAGCAAAACATTTGAGTGCAAAGTGGTTCAGTTTCTTGCAGTTGGAGCACTGCTTTCCCCATGCTTCCTTTACATTCATGTGGTGTCTCCCACAGTACTTACATCCAGTACTCTGGCCTTGATCTTTATGCTGGCCTTTCTGAAAGTTTTCCTTCCTTTTCATCATTGACTTGTGCTTGGAAGACTTGGACTGCCTCTTAGTACAGTGCACAGCCTCGTCAGTTCTCCCATCAATATTCTTCAGCTGTTGATTAGCCACCAATAAGCTTCTGCACTTGCCAATCGGTTTCTTGGGTGTAAACTTCTCTTCCCTCAACAGATGTCCTCTCACCGCAGCATCTCGTGTTCCTAAGACAATCCTATCTCTGATGAGATCCTCCTTTCGTTGCCTAAACTCTCAAGACTCAGCTAGACGTCTCAGTGCAGTCACATACTGATCAATATTCTCCCTTACTTCCTAATCTCTAGTATTAAATACATAGCATTCATAAATGAAATTAGTAGGGTTCAAAGTGGGTCTTCAAGGCATCCAAAGGCTCTCAGGTTTTGCTTTTCTGCTCCTCAGTGAGATCTAGGGTACAATACAGCTTGTAACACTCCTTCCCCATCAATGATAACAGAGTTTCTACTTTCACCTGTTCAGGTTTCTTGTCCAACTTGTTGGCAATCTCATAATTCTGCCATTGAGACTGGAGGAATTACTAATTCCCTCTCAAATCTCCCTTCATGTCCATAGGAGCAAGTACTGGAAAATTCAAAGCCACATGACTTACCCAGCTGTCGATGTCCTGTGTAAAGTTGTGGACAGGAATAGTTTTAAACTCTGATGTTTTGCAAATCTGCTGTCTGTCTTACAGCTATCAAAATCCTCTCAAATCCTGGCGACTTACTTCTGACACCATGTTCCATGTGGTGCATAAAATGACTACTGCCAAAAGCCTTCAGTTACATATCATGACATCAGAGGCCATATGTGTATGGCAAGCAAAGTGTACAAAAGTATTTATCCAAGCAATAGTGACCCGGAACTCGCTGCCTGAAAGGGTGGTAAAGGCAGAAACCCTCACCACATTTAAAAAGTACTTGGATGTCAACTTGAAGAACTGTGACCTGCAGGGATACAGGCCGAGTGCAGGAAGGTGGGATTAGGCTGGGTAGCTCTTTGTCGACCGGCACAAACACGATGGGCCAAATGGCCCCCCTCTGTGCCGTAAATTTTCTATGATTTCTATTTCTATGAATCCCAACCAATCCATTTCTGGATTTAACAGAGGTGGGATGGGCGGCGGGTTGGTCATTTAAATATTATAATGAGTGTGGGAGCCTCATATTTAACTTGCTTACTGGAAAATCTGACAGCCCAAGGGAAATGAGGAGAACTTCAGGTAAGTACTCTTACAGCACTGCTTGTGAACCAGGAGGATCAGGTATACTTCCCCCTACAGCCACCACCACCCACTCCTAACCCACCACCTCTTCCCTGAGATCAGATTCCCTGATCAGACCGCCTTCATCCGAAGTCCTTTCCAAAAGTGGATCGGACACCTCCGGTGTCAACAATTGGAGCTCCCTCCGGATCAGGGATCGGGCCCCTATCCACGCTCCCACTAGCAGTTGCAGGCTCCTTACTGGCCTGCTCTGGGGAGCACCCTGCCTGACTGGGAGCCAAGCTTGTCAATCAGGCTGACTTTCAGGCAGTGATCCTGTTTAAAAAAAAAGACCCCTGGGTTTCCCACCTAAAACTCCATCCTCATCTGCTTACCAAACCTGTTCCTCAAATTATGGCCCATGTTTTAGTGGTTTACTTTTAACAACAATGCTCTGCAGCACAGTCCAGTTCTATTCCAAACAATCAGCTTCCATCTCAGAGCATATGGATTGATATTTATCCGAAGGTATGCGAACACCTTGTCACCAATTATGTTGGGTGTTTGCTACAACTGCCTAAATATAAATGGGAATTTTGAAATAACTTGGAAGTGACTGAAATAGGCCATAAAAGATGTCTCATGGCACAGCAATGCAAGACACCAGGAATACAATGTTTTCTTGAATGCTTGAATGTACAGTGTTGAGAATGAAATGTGAAGGTAGGGGTTTAAATGCAAGAAATAGCAAACTCAATTACTTTGCAATCAACTATAATCCCTTGACGGTACAAGCCACCTACACCCCGCCCCCACTGCGCCCCCCGCCCCCCTGCCACAATTGAGTGTAATTGATGGTTGCAATACATCTTGCTCCAATTTTTAACATTTTTTTGTCAGAAGTTACATTTTGTTTGGCTGCTCTGAAGTGATGTCAGTTAGAGGGGTGAAATGCTTCACCTGTGAGATGTGGGAGGTCCGTGACGCTTCCAGCGTTCCGGACGACTACATCTGCAGGAAGTGTACCCAGTTGCAGCTCCTCACAGACCGCATGGATCGGTTGGAGCAGCAACTGGATGCACTTAGGAGCATGCAGGTGGCAGGAAGTGTCATAGACAGGAGTTTTAGAGAAGTGGTTACACCCAAGGTGCAGGCAGATAGATGGGTGACCGCTAGAAGGGGCAGGCAGTCAGTGCAGGAATCCCCTGTGGCTATCCCCCTCTCTAACAAGTATACCGTTTTGGATACTGTTGGGGGGGAATGGCCTATCAGGGGAAAACAGCAGCAGCCAGAGCAGTGGCACCACGGCTGGCACTGTTGTTCAGCAGGGAGGGACAAAGCGCAGAAGAGCAATAGTTATAGGGGACTCGATAGTCAGGGGCACAGATAGGTGCTTCTGTGGATGTGAAAGAAACTCCAGGATGGTATGTTGCCTACCTGGTGCCAGGGTCAAGGATGTTTCTGAACGGACAGGGGGCATTCTGAAGGGGGAGGGTGATGTTGTGGTATACATCGGTACCAACGACATAGGCAGGAAGAGTGACGAGGTCATGCAGGGGGAGTTTAGGGAGTTAGGAAGAAAGTTAAAAGATAGGACCTCTAGGGTTGTAATCTCGGGATTACCCCCTGTGCCACGTGCCAGTGAGGCTAGAAATAGTAAGATAGTGGAGCTAAACACATGGCTGAACAGCTGGTGTAGAAGGGAGGGTTTCAGATATCTGGACCATTGGGATCTCTTCAGGGACAGATGGGACCTGTACAAGAAGGACGGGTTGCATCTAAACTGGAGGGACACAAATATCCTGGCTGCGAGGTTTGCTAGCGTCACTCGGGAGGGTTTAAACTAGTGTGGCGGGGGGGTGGGAACCAGAGCAGCAGGACAGCAAGTGAAATAAATGAGGGACAACTAGTAAATAAGGCCAGTAAGACTAAGAGGAAGAGCAGGCAGGGAGATGTTGCGGAGCACAGCGGGACTGGTGGTCTGAAGTGCATTTGTTTCAATGCGAGAAGTATAACAGGTAAAGCAGATGAACTTAGAGTTTGGATTAGTACTTGGAACTATGATGTTGTTGCGATTACAGAGACTTGGTTGAGGGAACGACAGGATTGGTAGCTAAATGTTCCATGAGGTAGTTCCAGTGGAAGGTAGAGGAGCAGATATGTAGACAGATTTTGGAAAGATGTAAAGGTAACAGGGTTGTAGTGGTGGGTGATTTTAACTTCCCCAATATTGACTGGGACTCACTTAGTGCTAGGGGCTTCGATGGGGCAGAATTTGTAAGGAGCATCCAGGAGGGCTTGAAACAATATGTAGATAGTCCAACTAGGGATGGGGCCGTACTGGACCTGGTATTGGTGAATGAGCCCGGCCAGGTTGTCGAAGTTTCAGTAGGGGAGCATTTCAGGAACAGTGACCATAATTCCATAAGTTTTAAGGTACTTGTGGATAAGGATAAGAGTAGTCTTTGGGTGAAGGTGCTAAATTGGGGGAAGGCTAATTATAACAATATTAGGCAGGAACTGAAGAATTTAGATTGGGGGCGGCTGTTTGAGGGTAAATCAACATCTGACATGTGGGAGTCTTTCAAATGTCAGTTGATTAGAATCCAGGACCAGCACGTTCTTGTGAGGAAGAAGGATAGGTTTGGCAAGTTTCGGGAACCTTGGATAACGCGGGATATTGTGAGCCTCGTCAAAAAGAGAAAGGAAGCATTCGTAAGGGCTGGAAGGCTAGGAACAGACGAATCCCTTGAGGAATATAAAGACAGTAGGAAGGAACTTAAGCAAGGAGTCAGGAGGGCTACAAGGGGTTATGAGAAGTCTTTGGCAAACAGGATTCAGGAAAATCCCAAGGCTTTTTATACGTATATAAAGAGCAAGAGGGTAACCAGGGAAAGGGTTGGCCCACTCAAGGACAGAGAAGGGAATCTATGTGTGGAGCCAGAGGAAATGGGCGAGGTACTAAATGAGTACTTTGTATCAGTATTCACCAAAGAGAAGAACTTGATGGATGATGAGCCTAGTGAAGGGAGTGTAGATAGTCTCAGTCATCTCATTAAAAAAAAGGAGGAGGTGTTGGGTGTCTTGCAAAGCATTAAGGTAGATAAGTCCCCAGGGCCTGATGGGATCTACCCCAGAATACTAAGGGAGGCAAGGGAAGAAATTGCTGGGGCCTTGACAGAAATCTTTGTATCCTCATTGGCTACAGGTGAGGTCCCAGAGGACTGGAGAATAACTAATGTTGTTCCTTTGTTTAAGAAGGGTAGCAAGGATAATCCAGGAAATTATAGGCCGGTGAGCCTTACGTCAGTGGTAGGGAAATTATTAGAGAGGATTCTTCGGGACAGGATTTACTCCCATTTGGAAACAAACAAACTTATTAGCAAGAGGCAGCATGGTTTTGTGAAGGGGAGGTTATGTCTCACTAATTTGATTGAGTTTTTTGAGGAAGTGACGAAGATGATTGATGAAGAAAGGGCAGCGGATGTTATCTATATGGACTTCAGTAAAGCCTTTGACAAGGTCCCTCATGGCAGACTGATACAAAAGGTGAAGTCACACGGGATCAGCGGGGAGCTGGCAAGATGGATATAGAACTGGCTCAGTCATAGAAGACAAAGGGTAGCAGTGGAAGGGTGCTTTTCTGAATGGAGGGATGTGACTAGTGGTGTTCCGCAGGGATCAGTGCTGGGACCTTTGCTGTTTGCAGTATATATAAATGATTTGGAGGAAAATGTAGCTGGTCTGATTGTTAAGTTTGCGGACGACACAAAGGTTGGTGGAGTTACGGACAGTGATGAGGATTGTCAGAGGATACAGCAGGATATAGATCGGTTGGAGACTTGGGCGGAGAAATGGCAGATGGAGTTTAATCCGGACAAATGTGAGGTCATGCATTTTGGAAGATCTAATACAGGTGGGAAGTATACAGTAAATGGCAGAACCCTTAGGAGTATTGACAGGCAGAGAGATCTGGGCGTACAGATCCACAGGTCACTGAAAGTGGCAACGCAGGTGGATAAGGTTGTCAAGAAGGCATATGGCATGCTTGCCTTCATCGGTCGGGGCATAGAGTATATAAATTGGCAAGTCATGCTGCAGCTGTACAGAACTTTAGTTAGGCCACACTTAGAATATTTGTGTGCAATTCTGGTCGCCACACTACCAGAAGGACGTGGAGGCTTTGGAGAGGATACAGAAGAGGTTTACCAGGATGTTGCCTGGTCTGGAGGGCATTAACTATGAGGAGAGGTTGGAAAAACTCGAATTGTTTTCACTGTAACGATGGAGGTGGAGGGGCGACATGATAGAGGTTTACAAAATTATGAGTGGCATGGACAGAGTGGATAGTCAGAAGCTTTTTCCCAGGGTGGAAGAGTCAGTTACTAGGGGACATAGGTTTAAGGTGAGAGGGGCAAAGTTTAGAGGGGATGTGCGAGGCAAGTTCTTTATACAGAGGGTGGTGAGTGCCTGGAGCTTGTTGCCGGGGGAGGTGGTGGAAGCAGGTACCAAAGAGGCGTTTAAGAGGCATCTTGACAAATACATGAATAGGATGGGAATAGAGGGATACGGACCCCGGAAGTGCAGAAGGTTTTAGTTTAGGCAGGCATCAAGATCGGCGCAGGCTTGGAGGGCCGAATGGCCTGTTCCTGTGCTGTACTGTTCTTTGTTCTGTCTCTCAGCAGATGTGGGCTTTCTGAAGCAGGCCTGAAAACAATCAGGCAACTAACAAATTTATTAAAATGGGCCTGATACCAAGAAATTAGCCAGGGTCAGTGGTGAGACTTGGAGATGGCCAACGCCTCACCTCACTAAAGCTATGCTGGTGTAAGGGCCAACTGAGAGGAAAATCTGCCCCCCTTAGCATTTGTGATGGTAATCCCATCTCAGGCCCATTAGATTAATCTCATTTAACTTTGTACAGAACGGTGCACAATATATTAACCCCAACTGAATCTAATTAACAACACAACTCTCCCCTACTCTAATATAGTATCCTCTACTGCCACTAATCTAGCAATACAACTCTTCCTTACTCTCATATAGTCATCTCTACTGACTCTAATCAAACATAACTCTTCCCTGCTCTAATATAGTAACCTCTACTGACTCGAATCTAACACAACTCTTCCCTACTCTAATATAGTAACCTCTACTGACTCTAATCTAACACAACACTCCCTTCCTCTAATATGGAAACCCCTACTGCTAATCTCAAGAAAGCTTTTTATGAAAGGATAATGCTGGAGACTATCTTTACTCAGTTTCAAATTTATTGTGCAGGATAAAAGGATTACAAACATGCAGCTCCTCACTCAAACCCTTCACCCATCTCTGCTAAAAAGTGCTCAAGTAAGACCCCAATTAACACCTTCCACCTGCATATAATCAAACAATTGATACAATTAGCAGTTTAAAAGATTCCCTTCTTTCTTTTATAATACAACATTGTTACTTCCGAGGTGGGAGGAGTCCACTGTTAATTCAGTCCCACTTCTCCACGGGTCACAGCATATCAATAAATTTTCCCACTTACTAAAACTGCCAGTTAGATAATCTATTTGACCCCAGAATAAAGCACAGCAGCCAGGTTTCTTTAAAAAACAACAAAATTATCCATTTATTATAGCACTAAGTCTTAACCCATAAGGGGGAGGCAGTGGCATAGTGGTATTGTCACTGGACTAGTAACCAAGAGACCCAGGGTATTGCTCTGGGGACATGGGTTTAAATCTCACCACAGCAGAAGGTGGAATTTGAATTCAATTGATAAATATGGAATTAAAAGCTCATCTAATGATGGCCATGAAACCATTGCCAATTGTTATAAAAACCCATCTGGTTCACTAATGTCCTTGAGGGAAGGAAATCTGCTGTCCTTACCTGGTCTGGCCTACACGTGACTCCAGACCCACAGCAATGTGGTTGACTCTTAAATGCCCTCTGAAATGGCCTAACAAGCCACTCAATTGTATCAAACAGCTACAAAGTCAGTAAGGAATGAAACCAGACACACCACCCGGATCAACCTAGGCACCGACAACCCAACCCTGTCGACCCTGCAAAGTCCTCCTTACTAACATCTGGGGGTTTGTGCCAAAGTTGGGAGAATTGTCCCACAGACTAGTTAAGCAGCAGCCTGACATAGTCATACTCACAGAATCATACCTTACAGACAATGTCCCAGGTATTGTCCCATTTTCAGGTATGTCCTGTCTCACCAGCAGGATGGGCCCACTAGAGGTGGTGGCACAGTGATATACATTCCAGAGGGAGTTGCCCTGGGACTCCTCAACATTGACTCCGGATGCCATGAAGTGTCATGGCATCAGGTCAAACATGGGCAAGGAAACCTCCTTTTGATTACCACCTTCTGCTCTCCCTCAGCTGATCAATCAGTACTCCTCCATGTTGAACACCAAGTGGAAGAAGCACTGAGGTTAACAAGGGCAGAATATACTCTGAGTGGGTCCATCACCAAAAGTGGCTCGGTCGCATCACTACTGACTGAGCTGGCTGAGTCCTAAAGGGCATAGCTGCTAGACTGGGTCTGCAGCAGGTGGTGAGGCAACCAACAAGAGGGAAAACCTACTTGATGTCTTCCTCACCAATCTACCTACCGCAGATGCATCTGTCCATGACAGTATCGGTAGGAGTGACCACCGCACAGTCCCGTCTACACATTGAACATACCCATGACCACCGTGCTAAATGGGATAGATTTTGAACAGATCTAGCAACGCAAAACTGGGCATCCATGAGGCTCTGCTGGCCATCAGCAGCAGTAAAATTGTATTCAACCACAATCTGTAATCTCATGACCTGCCTGTTACACACCCTTCCCATTACACACCCACACATTATACATTCTTCTGTTACATCCCACCCGTTATACCTCCCGCACTTTATACACTCGGCTATTGTACGTTCTGCCTATTATACACTCTCCTGTTATACACTCACCTGTTAATCACTCACCCGTCATACGCCCACTCATTATACAACGGCCTTTACACACTCACCCGTTATACAGTCTGCCCATTATACACCTGCCCATTATACACACACCCATTATGTACCCAGCCTTGGAGTGGGTGCAGATTCCAGGAGATGAGGGACTAGAGAAACTGGAATTGCTCTCCTCAGAACAAACATGTTATGGGGGTTAATGGAGTCATGGAGAAATGGTTTCCAGTGGGAGAAGTGTCAGAAACAAGAGGACACAAATTTAAGATAATTGGCAAAAGAACCAGATGGGGAAGTTGTGGACAAGTTTTTTTTTACACAGTGTGTTGCTATGATCTAGATTGCAGTGCCTGAAAGGATGGTGACAGTAGACTCAATAGTAACTTTCAAAATGGAATTGGATACTTGAAAAGCAAAAATGTGTAGGGCTATAGGGAAAGAGCTGGGAGTGGGACTAATTGGTTAGCTCTGAGAAGAGGAGGGCACAGCTACAATGGACTGAATGGCCTCCTTCTGTGCTGTAAGATTCAATAATTCAGTGAGATGTCCCTGGGATTCATAGATTCATAGAGTCATGGAGTCATTATGGCACAGAAGAGGCTATTCGTCCCATCAGGTCTATGCTGACTCTCTGTAGAGCAATCCAGTCAGTTCCATTCCGCTGCTATATCCCCGTCGCCCTGCTAGTTTGTTTCCCTGAAGTGCCCTTCCAATTTTGTTTTTCCACAGTGAGCGTCCCCACTTCTGACCTTATGATGAAGGGAAGGTCATTGATGAAGTAGCTGAAGATGGTTGGGCCTAGGTCACTATCCTGAGGAACTCCTGCAGCGATGTCCTGGAACTGATTTCTTTATTTACCTCCAAAAAAGAGTATTAAGAGCAGCATTGGGTAAGGCCACTAGGAATATATTGCCTGCCCGATCCCTAATGACCAGATATGCTAGGGCAGCCACAGGCTCAAAAAGGACTTAGTCAGTTAAATAAGATAATGCTCGATGGATTAGTGGCTAATTAGTTGTAAACCATGTAGATCAAAAAGTCCCAGTCTCCATCCTTAGTCTGTGCTGAGTTGAGTGATCTGAAGGGAGCGCTAGCAAGGGGGCTACAATTAGCATTACTATTTTTATCCCAGGTAGGGGAGAGTAAAGGTTGGGGAGATTGTACTCCTGACCACCGGTGCATGTGTGGGCAACTAGTGAGGGTATGATTGTTGAATCATACATGCATAGAGAGATGCAGCACAGAGGTGACCATTCAGCTCATCGCTCTTTGAAAGAGCGATCCAGTTAATCCCACTCTGCTGCTCTTTTCCCATAGCCCTGCAAATTATCAAATTCCCCTTTGAAAGTTGAATCTGCTTCCAGGCAGGCAGTGTATACCAGATCATGACAACTTGCGATGTGAAAAGTTTCCTCATGTCGCCTTTGGCTCATTTGCCGATCACCTTTAAACTGAAGTCCACCCACCTCCCCACCACCCCATCATTAAATAACCTTTAGGGGAAGAGGGGAGAACATCAGAGCAACAAAAAAAGACAAGGCCGAGAACTTGAAAATAAACAATTTATCACTGTAAGCGGAACAAAGACAGCACATAATTATCTGCATAATATTTATTGATACCATGACCTTCAGAGGACTGTTAGTAATTATTGTTTAACAGCATGAAACAAATCACTGCTCTGAATGCCATAAAATGCAAGCCAGAGTCATTTGAAGAGCTCTTTAACTTTTATTTCCAGTGAACAAATGCTAATTTGAGTTGCCACATATCCCGGCCTCTCACTCTGCACTGTGCCAGTCTACGTAGAACAGTGTTTTGCGTCACCACTTTTTTTTCAAGGGCTATGCTCCCGTCAGTGCATTGCTCAAGGGCACCAATCAGAATTACTGGCTAAAACAATGCAGGCCATAGACTCCCCAACTCAGTGAGCTGCTGATTTCAATCATATTTGCAGTAGCTAGCTTTCATTAAAGACCAAGTATTTCCCTTCTAAAGGAAGAGAGAAAACAAAGGCTAGGGACTTAACCTATCATCCTAATGGTTTTCTTTTCTGAAGGCACCCAATTCTACCTCTCCACTAACTGTCTCTTGTTATCAGACTGCTTGTCTGATATCTAGTCTTGGGTGAGCTGTAATTTCCTCCTCCTAATCCCTGGGGAGAACAAAGCATTTTCTTCAGTCCTCCCCACAATCTCGACAACCCCCTGTTCTCCCCCATAACACCTCTCTAATGACCTCATCACCCACCCTGGCCATTGTTTCAGACTGAACCAGACTGCTCGGAGTTTTGGATCCTGTTTGACCTCCAGCTGAGTTTTTGACAACTCCTCTCCATCACAAAGACTGCCTACTTACACCTCCATAATGTCACCTGCCTCTGCTTCTATCTCAGTCTATCTGGTGCTGAAACTCTCCATGCCTTTGTCACAACCAGATTTGACTAATCCACGACTCCTCTGGGCAGCCTTCATCCTTCAGCCTCTGTAAACTTCAACATCCCATATTCCATCCCGTGCTGAGTCCCACTCAACCGTCCGTCACCCATGACTTTGCTGACCTACATCAGCTCCCATTCTCCTAAAATCTCAAAATTAATGTCTAATCCTTGTATTCCTTCATGGCCATACACGTTCCTAATGAAGTTAGCTCTTCCAGCACTGTCACCAACCACCCTCTGCACCCAAACACTCCGCTGCTCTAAATTTGACCTCTTCTTCATCGTTCCATATCTATGTTCCACCAATGATGGTTGTCCCATCAGCTGCCGAGGGTTCAGGAAATTAATTCCTTAGTCTCCCTGCCTCCCTCTACACCTTTGTATCCATAGAAACATAGACATAGAAACATCGAAAATAGGAGCAGGAGTAGGCCATTCGGCCCTTTGAGCCTGCTCCCCAATTCATTATGATCATGGCTGATCATCAAACTCAGTAACCTGTTCCCGCTTTCGCCCCCATACCCTTTGATCCCTTTAGACCCAAGAGCTATATCTAACTCCTTCTTGAAAACGTACAATGTTTTGGTCTCAACTGCTTTCTGTGGTAGCGAATTCCACAGGGTCACCACTTTCTGGGTGAAGGAATTTCTCCTCATCTCAGTCCTGAAAGGTTTACCCCATATCCTTAGACTATGACCCTGGTTCTGGACTCCCTCACCATCGAGAACATCCTTCCTGCATCTACCCTGTCAAGTCCTGTTAGAAGTTTATAGGTTTCAATGAGATCCCCCCTCACTCTTCTGAACTCCAGCGAACATAATCCCAACCGACTCAATCTCTCCTCATACGTCAGACCCGCCATCCCAGTCTGATAAACTTTTGCTGCACTCCCTCTGTAGCAAGAACATCCTTCCTCAGATAAGGAGACCAAAACTGCACACAATATTCCATGTGTGGCCTCACCAAGGCCCTGTATAATTGCAGCAAGACATCCCTGCTCCCGTACTCGAATCCTTTCGCTATGAAGGTCAACATACCATTTGCCTTTTTTACTGCCTGTTGCACCTGCATGCTTACCTTCAGCGGCTGGTGTACGTGAACCCAGGTCTCGCTGCATATTCCCCCCTCTCAGTTTATAGCAGTTCAGATAATAATCTGCCTTCTTGTTTTTGCTACCAAAGTGGATAACCTCACAGTTATCCACATTATACTGCACCTGCCATGCATTAGCCCACTCACTCAACTTGTCCAAATCTACCCTGAAGCCTCTCTGCATCCTCCTCACAACTCACCCTCTTACCCAGTTTTGTGTCATCTGCAAATTTGGAAATATTACATTTAGTTCCCACATCTAAATCATTAATATATATTGTGAATAGCTGGGGTCCCAGCACTGATCCCTGCGGTACCCCACTAGTCACTGCCTGCCATTCGGAAAAAGACCCATTTATCCCTACCCTTTGTTTTCTGTCTGCCAACCAATTTTCTATCCATCGTAATACATTACCCCCAATCCCATGCGCTTTAATTTTACACGCTACTCTCTTATGTGGGACTTTGTCGAAAGCCTTCTGAAAGTCCAAATAAACCACATCCACTGGCTCCCCCTCATCAACTCTACTAGTTATATCCTCGAAGAATTCTAGTAGATTTGTCAAGCATGATTTCCCTTTCAGCACAGTGGTTAGCACCGCAGCCTCACAGCTCCTGGGACCCGGGTTCAATTCTGGGTACTACCTGTGCGGAGTTTGCAAGTTCTCCCTGTGACCGCATGGGTTTTCGTCGGGTGCTCCGGTTTCCTCCCACTGCCAAAGACTTGCAGGTGATAGGTAAATTGGCCATTGTAAATTGCCCCTAGTGTAGGTAGGTGGTAGGGAATATGGGATTACTGTAGGATTAGTATAAATGGGTGGTTGTTGGTCGGCACAGACTCGGTGGGCCGAAGGACCTGTTTCAGTGCTGTATCTCCAAATAAAAATAAATCCATGCTGACTCTGCCCGATTCTACCACTGTTCTCTAAGTGCTCTGCTATAAAATCTTTGATAATGGGCTCGAGAATTTTCACCACTACCGACATCAGGCTGACTGGTCTATAATTCCCTGCTTTCTCTCTACCTCCCTTTTTAAATAGTGGGGTTACAGTAGCTACCCTCCAACCTGTAGGAACTGTTCCAGGGTCTATAGAATCTTGGAAGATGACCACCAAAGCATCCACTATTTCCAGGGCCACTTCCTTAAGTACTCTGGGTTGCAGACCATCAGGCCCTGGGGATTTATCGGCCTTCAATCCCATCAATTTCCCCAACACCATTTCTCTACTAATATTGATTTCCTTCAGTTATTCTCTCTCACTAAGCCATGTGTTCCCCAACATTTCTGGTATGATATTTGTGTCCTCCTTTATGAAGACAGAACCAAAGTATGTATTTAGTTGGTCAGCCATTTCTTTGTTCCCCATAATAAATTCCCCTGTTTCTGACTGTAAGGCACCTACATTTGTCTTCACTAATCTTTTTCTCCTCACATACCAATAGAAACTTTTACAGTCAGTTTTTATGTTCCCCGCAAGCTTGCTCTCGTACTCTATTTTCTCCTTCTTAATCAATCCCTTGGTTCTCCTTTGCTGAATTGTAAACTGCTTCCAATCCTCAAGTCTGTTGTTTTTTCTGGCAAATTTATATGCCTCTTCCTTGGATCTAATGCTATCTCTAATTTCCCTTGTAAGCCATGGTTTGGCTACCTTTCCCGTTTTACTTTTGCACCAGACAGGGATAAACAATTGTTGCAGTTCATCCATGCGCTCTTTAAATGTTTGCCATTACCTATCCACTGTCATCCCTTTAAGTAACATTTCCCAATCTGTCATAGCCAACTCTTGCCTCATACCTTTGTAGTTTCCTTTACTAAATTTCAGGACCTTTGTCTCAGATTCAACTACGTCACTCTCCATCTTGATGAAGAATTCTATCATATTATGGTCGCTCATCCCCAAGGGGCCTCGCACCACTAGATTGTCAATTATTCCTCTCTCATTACACAATACCCAGTCTAGGATGGCCTGTTCTCGAGTTGGTTCCTCAATGTATTGGCCCAGAAAACCATTCTGTGCACAGTCCAAGAATTCCTCCTCGACTGTATTGTGACTAATTTGAATTGCCCAATCCAGATGCAGATTAAAGTCACCCATAATTACAGATGTTCCTTTATTGCATGCGTCTCTAATTTCCTGTTTAATGCCATTCCCAACATCTCCACTGCAGTTTGGGGGTCCAGCTCTGTGATCAGTCCTTCCAAGGTGTCCTTCTTTAGCTTGGTGTTCATTTTTCCTTAAAGCTTCTGTGGGATACTTTTCCACATTAAAGATGTTATATCACTGCAGGTTGCAATTGCTGTTTAGTTGGTACCATGCTCTCCTTCCTCGATCTGTTGACTTTTGTGGCCTTTGATCTCAAATAGTGCTTCAGCATTTTCTCCATTGCTGAAGATACCTCCAAGGAGTCTGTCTGTCTTTTTCACAGCAAATACATTTTTCTCAACAACAACAACTTATATTTATATTGCATCTTTAACATAATAAAACATCCCAAGGCACTTTACAGGAGCACGATAAAGCAAAGCATGAAATTGAGCCACGGAGATATTTGGTCAAAGACATAGGTTTTGAGGAGTGTCTTAGAGTTATACAGCACAGAAACAGGCCCTTCGGCCCATTGTGCTCGTGCCGGCCATCAAGCACCTATCTATTCTAATCCCATTTTCCAGCACTTGGCCCGTAGCCTTGTATGCTATGGCATTTCGAGTGCTCATCTAAATACTTCTTAAATGTTGTGAATGTTTTCTTCAAGGAGGAAAGTGAGGTAGAGAGATGGAGGGATGCAGGGAAGGTATTCCAGACCTTGGGTCCTAGGCAACTGAAAGTGCAGCCACCAATGGCGGAGAAATTAAAATCAGGGATGCAAAAGAGGCCAAAATTAGAGGAGCGCTGATATCTTGGAAGGTTGTTGGGCTGGAGGAGATTACAGAATAGGGAGGGGTGAGGCCATGAAGAAATTTGGAAGCAAGGATGAGAATTTTAAAATCAAGACATTGCTTGCCTGGGAGTCAGTGTAGGCCAGCGAGCATAGGGGTGATAGGGGAATGAGGCTTGGTGCGAATTAAGACACAGGCAGCAGAGTTTTGGATGATCTCAAGTCTACGGAGAGTAGAATGTGGGAGACAAGCCAGGAGTGCATTGTAATAGTTAAGTTGAGAGCTAACAAAGGCATGATTAAGGGTTTCAGCAGCAGATGAGCTGAGACAGGGGCGATGTTGGGTGATGTTATTGAGGTGGAAATAGGCGGTCTTAGAGATGGCACCAATATGATTTCAGAAGCTCATCTTGGAGTGGAATGTGACAGCAAGGTTGCTAACAGACTGGCTTAATTTCAGATGGATTCCAGGGAGAGGAATGGACTCCCCCACAAAACTCTCCTAAATCTCTACAAAACCCAAGTCTATTTGTATAGGTACATCTGGCAAGGCTTCTCTAGCACCTTCCTTCCACTACTGGACATGTGAAAGAAAAATCTGGTCTGCCAACTGAACCGTTTCTCATTTCTAGGCTCCAATCTCTCTCTAGTTTAAAAACTAAATAATGTGGATGCTGGAAATGTGAACTAAAAACAAAAAATGCTGAAAACCATTCAGCAGGTCAGGCAGCATCTGTGGGGAGAGAGACAGATTTGACATGTCAACTTGTTGAGCTTCCATCAGAGCTGGAAGATGCAGGTGACGCACAACTTTTTATCAAATTCAGAGCCAGGGAAAAGGGGTGGCAGGGAACTAATAGGGTCGAGGACAAGAATGATTATAGTGGTATAGTAGGACTGATAGTACAAAGCAAAAGGAGGTGTCGCTGGAACAAATACCTCCCTTTGCCTTTTACAAAGAACAAAGAAAATTACAGCACAGGAACAGGCCCTTCGGCCCTCCAAGCCTGCGCCGATCCAGATCCTCTACCTAAATATGTCGCCTATTTTCTAAGGGTCTGTATCTCTTTGCTTCCTGCCCATTCATGTATCTGTCTAGATGCATCTTAAAAGACGCTATCGTGTTCGCATCTACCACCTCCGCTGGCAACGCATTCCAGGCACCCACCACCCTCTGCGTAAAGAACTTTCCACGCATATCCCCCCTAAACTTTTCCCCTCTCACTTTGAACTCGTGACCCCCAGTATTTGAATCCCCCACTCTGGGAAAATGGTTCTTGCTATCCACCCTGTCTATACCTCTCATGATTTTGTACACCTCAATCAGGTCCCCCCTCAACCTCCGCCTTTCTAATAAAAATAATCCTAATCTACTCAACCTCTCTTCATAGCTAGCGCCCTCCATACCAGGCAACATCCTGGTGAACCTCCTCTGCACCCTCTCCAAAGCATCTACATCCTTTTGGTAAAGTGGCGACCAGAACTGCACGCAGTATTCCAAATGTGGCCGAACCAAAGTCCTATACAACTGTAACATGACCTGCCAACTCTTGTACTCAATACCCCGACCGATGAAGGAAAGCATGCCGTATGCCTTCTTGACCACTCTATTGACCTGCGTTGCCACCTTCAGGGAACAATGGACCTGAACACCCAAATCTCTCTGGACATCAATTTTCCCCAGGACTTTTCCATTTACTGTATAGTTCACTCTTAAATTGGATCTTCCAAAATGCATCACCTCGCATTTACCCTAATTGAACTCCATCTGCCATTTCTCTGCCCAACTCTCCAATCTATCTATATTCTGCTGTATTCTCTGACAGTCCCCTTCACTATCTGCTACTCCACCAATCTTAGTGTCGTCTGCAAACTTGCTAATCAGACCACCTATACTTTCCTCCAAATCATTAATGTATATCACAAACAACAGTGGTCCCAGCACAGATCCCTGTGTAACACCACTGGTCACACGTCTCCATTTTGAGAAACTCCCTTCCACTGCTACTCTCTGTCTCCTGTTGCCCAGCCAGTTCTTTATCCATCTAGCTAGTACACCCTGGATCCCATGCAACTTCACTTTCTCCATCAGCCTACCATGGGGAACCTTATCAAACGCCTTACTGAAGTCCATGTATATGACATCTACAGCCCTTCCCTCATCAATCAACTTTGTCACTTCCTCAAAGAATTCTATTAAGTTGGTAAGACATGACCTTCCCTGCACAAAACCATGTTGCCTATCACTGATAAGCCCATTTTCTTCCAAATGGGAATAGATCCTATCCCTCAGTATCTTTTGCCATCATCCCTTTTGTCATTTAATCATTACTGCCGTCCACCCTATCACAGACCTCCCTTCTTGTCCTTTCCCTGCATTCCCCGCTCCTCGCTTTTTTCTGGCTCTGTACTTAAAGCTGTTTGTGTCTACCATCTTTCAGTTCTGTTGAAAGGTCACTAACCTAAAACGTTAGCTCTGTTACTGTCTTCACAGATGCTGCCAGACCTGCTCTGTATTTCCAGCATTTTCTGTCTCAATTTATCCCCAGTTCAACTTCACTGCTGTGTTCTAATCATGCACAGGTAGCCAATATCTGATATGTAAAGCATTTGAATGCCTTGAAGACAATAGCTGAGGGATAGAATATGAGAGCAGGGAGGTTCTGCTAGCACTGTATAAAACATTAGTTGGGCCACAGCTAGAATACAGCATATAGTTCTGGTTACCACATTACAAGTATGATGTAATCACACTAGAGAGGGTACAGTGGAGATTATGAGGATGTTGCCAGGAATGGAGAATTTTAGCTATGAGGAAAGATTGGATAAACGAGGCTTGTTTTCTTTGGAACAGAGGAGTCTGAGAGGAAATTTAATTATGAGGGGTCCAGATAGAGTGGATAGGAAGGATGTATTTTCCTTAGCACAGAGCTCAGTGATCGGGGGCATAGCGTTAAGGTCATTGATAGAAGGATTAGAGGGCAATTCTTTTTGGTGGGGATCTGGAACTCACTGTCTGAGAGGGTGGTAGAGGCAGAAACCCTCATAATATTTTATTTCTAGATACAGCACTGAAACAGGCCCTTCGGTCCACCGAGTCTGTGCCAACCATCAACCACCCATTTATACTAATCCTACATTACCCTCTCACATCCCCACCTCCCCTCAAATCCCCTACCAATACTAGGGGCAATTTACAATGGCCAATTTACCTATCAACCTGCAACTCTTTGGCTGTGGGAGGAAACCGGAGCACCCGGCAAAAACCCACGCGGTCACAGGGAGAACTTGCAAACTCCGCACAGGCAGTACCCAGAATTGAACCCAGGTCGCTGGAGCTGTGTGGCTGCGGTGCTAACCACTGCGTCACTGGATAAACAATTGAATTGCCATAGCCTACAGGGCTACAGACCAAGAGCTGGAAGGGGGATTAGGTTGAATAGCTCTTTTACGGCTAGCATGGCCATGATGGGCCAAATGGCTTCTTTTTGCACTGTAAATTTTCTATGTTTCTATGTTTCTACTGCAGCAAGTAATCCATTCCTAGGTGTTTGATACTCTGTAAATGAACAGATTGATGTCCTTGATCCCAGTCTGTAACTGTTGGGTGTGCATTTCTCGATGCATAAGCTATCTCGACCCTTTAAATAGAACCCAATCTGTAACACACACCAGGGTACCCTTTATTGTACAGTTTATATTAAAGCAAATCACGTAGAACTAATCTTTTGCACAGCACAGTATTCCTTTTTCTTCTTTAATACATGACCCATTAGATAGGAATCTTCTAGATAATAGCAAATTATTAGTAGATCAAGATTATCAAAGTGCCAGAAAGTTCATTACTCACAGTGCTATTTAAGTGCTTTATACATCATTGTTATTTTCAAAAAACTGGCACTTTTTTTTTGGATAAATTAGAACTTAACCCTATGTTTTATCTCTCTCTCTCCCATACAGTTCTCCCTTCGCTCCTCTTCTAAATCTTTTCTAAGCGGCCCTCATGATTTTCTCTTGCTCATATTACACATCCTCTCTGACCCTTTCTTCAGCTGTCTCATTGCATTCCAAACTTCGACATTCACCACTGATACCCCTTCCTAAATTTTCCATACCTCTCTCTTGATTCCCTTTTACAGCCTCTCTGAAATAATCAGTCATTCATACATCCGAGCTTTGCTGTTTCTCCACCAGTTTAAGGTATCCCCTGTCAAGGATATTTTCCAGGGGAAGCTAGTCAGATGAAACTAGTGACCACATTCGGTTGATGCTGTCTGTTTGGTAAAGGAAAGGACTCCACATGTCCACATGACCACCACATGTCTCAAAGCACTTTACAGCCAGTGAATTACTTTCAAAGTGTAATCACTGTTGTTATATTGGCCAACACAGCAGCCAATTTAAGCAAAGCAAGCTGCTATAAACAGCAAAATGATCATGACCAGATAACCTGCTTTTAAGTGATTTTTTAAAATTCATTCATAGGATGTGGGTGACGCAGGCCAGGCCAGCATTTATTGCCCATCCCTAATTGCCCTTGAGAAGGTGGTGGTGAGCTGCCTTCTTGAACCGCTGCAGTCCATTTGGGGTAGGTATATCCCCAGTGCTGTTAGGAAGGGAGTTCCAGGATTTTGACCCAGCGACAGTGAAGGAATGGCGATATAGTTCCAAGTCAGGATGGTGTGTGACTTGGAGGGGAACTTGCAGGTGGTGGTGTTCCCATGTATTTGCTGACCTTGTCCTTCTAGTTGGTAGAGGTCGCGGGTTTGGAAGGTGCTGTCTGAGGAGCCTTGGTGCATTGCTGCCGTGCATCTTGTAGATGGTACACTGCTGCCACTGTGCGTCAGTGGTGGAGGGAGTGAATGTTTGTAGACGGGGTGACAATCAAGTGGGCTGCTTTGTCCTGGATGGTGTCGAGCTTCTTGAGTGTTGTTGGAGCTGCACCCATCCAGGCAAAGAACAAAGAACAGTAGAGCACAGGAACAGGCCATTCAGCCCTCCAAGCCTGCGCCGATCTTGATGCCTGCCTAAACTAAAACCTTCTGCACTTTCGGGGACCGTATCCCTCTGTTCCCATCCTATTCATGTATTTGTCAAGATGCCTCTTAAACGTCGCTATCGTACCTGCTTCCACCACCTCCCCCGGCAGCAAGTTCCAGGCACTCAACTTTGCCCCTCTCACCTTAAACCTATGTCCCCTAGTAACTGACTCTTCCACCCTGGGAAAAAGCTTCTGACTATCCACTCTGTCCATGCCGCTCATAACTTTGTAAACCTCTATCATGTCGCCCCTCCACCTCCGTCGTTCTAGTGAAAACAATCCGAGTTTATCCAGGCTCTCCTCATAGCTAATGCCCTCCAGACCAGGCAACATCCTGGTAAACCTCTTCTGTACCCTCTCCAAAACCTCCACGTCCTTCTGGTAGTGTGGCGACCAGAATTGCTGCAATATTCTAAGTGTGGCCTAACTAAAGTTCTGTACAGCTGCAGCATGACGTGCCAGTTTTTATACTCTATGCCCCGACTGATGAAGGCAAGCATGCCGTATGCCTTCTTGACTACCTTATCCACCTGCGTTGCCACTTTCAGTGACCTGTGGACCTGTACGCCCAGATCTCTCTGCCTGTCAATACTCCTAAGGGTTCTGCCATTTACTGTATACTTCCCACCTGCATTATACCTTCCAAAATGCATTACCTTACATTTGTCCGGATTAAACTCCATCTGCCATTTCTCAGTCCAAGTCTCCAACCGATCTATTTCCTACCAACCTTTGTGTCGTCCGCAAACTTACTAATCAGACCAGCTACATTTTCCTCCAAATCATTTATATATACTACAAACAGCAAAGGTCCCAGCACTGATCCCTGCGGAACACCACTAGTCACAGCCCTCCATTCAGAAAAGCACCCTTCCACTGCTACTCTCTGTCTTCTATGACCGAGCCAGTTCTGTATCCATCTTGCCAGCTCACCTCTGATCCCGTGTGACTTCACCTTTTGTATCAGTCTGCAATGAGGGACCTTGTCAAAGGCTTTACTGAAGTCCATATAGAGAACATCCACTGCCCTTCCTTCATCAATCATCTTTGTCACTTCCTCAAAAAACTCAATCAAATTAGTGAGACACGACCTCCCCTTCACAAAACCATGCTGCCTCTCGCTAATAAGTTTGTTTGTTTCCAAATGGGAGTAAATCCTGTCCTGAAGAATCCTCTCTAATAATTTCCCTACCACTGACGTAAGGCTCACCGGCCTATAATTTCCTGGATTATCCTTGCTACCCTTCTTAAACAAAGGAACAACATTGGCTATTCTCCAGTCCTCTGGGACCTCACCTGTGGCCAATGAGGATGCAAAGATTTCTGTCAAAGCCCCAGCAATTTCTTCCCTTGCCTCCCTCAGTATTCTGGGGTAGATCCCATCAGGCCCTGGGGACTTATCTACCTTAATGCTTTGCAAGACACCCAACACCTCCTCCTTTTTGATAATGAGATGACTGAGACTATCTACACTCCCTTCCCTAGGCTCATCATCCACCAAGTCCTTCTCTTTGGTGGAGAGTATTCCATCACACTCCTGACTTGTGCCTTGTAGATGGTAGACAGGCTTTAGGGAGTCAGGAGGTGAGTTATTCGCCGCAGGATTCCTAGCCTCTGACCTGCTCTTGTAGCCACGGTATTTATATGGCTACTCCAGTTCAGTTTCTGGTCTACGGTAGCCCCTAGGATGTTGATAGTCGGGGATTCAGCGATGGTAATGCTGTTGAATGTCAAGGGGAGATGGTTAGATTCTCTCTTGTTGGAGATGGTTATTGCCTGGCACTTGTGTGGCGCGAATGTTACTTGCCACTTATCAGCCCAAGCCTGGATATTGTCCAGGACTTGCTGCATTTCTACACGGACTGCTTCAGTATCTGAGGAGTCACGAATGGTGCTGAACATTGTGCAATCATCAGCGAGCATCCCCACTTCTGATCTTATGATTGAAGGAAGGTCATTGATGAAGCAGCTGAAGATGGTTGGGCCTAGGACACTACCCTGAGGAACTCCTGCAGTGATGTCCTGGAGCTCAGATGATTGACCTCCAACAACCACAACCATCTTCCTTTGTGCTAAGTATGACTCCAGCCAGCAGAGGGTTTTCCCCCTGATTCCCATTGACCTCAGTTTTGCTAGGGCTCCTTGATGCCATACTTGGTCAAATGCTGCCTTGATGTCAAGAGCAGTCATTCTCACCTCACCTGGCCAATGAGGGATAAATATTGACCAAGACGCATAAGACCATACGAATTAGCAACAGAAGTAGGCCATTCAGCCCTTCGAGCCTGCTCTGCCATTCAATAAGATCATGGCTGATCTGTTTCTATCTCGAATTCCACACTCCCATCTACCCCCGATAATCTTTGATTCCCTTACTTGACAAGAATCTATCAACCTCCGACTTAAAAATATTCAGTGACCCTGCCTCCACCACCTTCTGAGGCAGAGAGTTCCAAAGTTGCACAACACTCTGAGAGAAAAAATTCCTCCTCGTCTCTGTCCTAAAAGGGCGACCCCTAATTTTCAAACAAAGCCCCCTATTTCTGGACTCACCCACAAAAGGAAACATCTCCTCCACTTTCACCCTGTCAAGAACATTCAGGATCTTATAAACTTCAACCAAGTCTCCCCTCACTCTTCTAAACTCCAGTGAAAACAAGCCTAGTCTGTCCAACCTTAGAACCTAAGAACCATGAGCAGGAGTAGACCATTCAGCCCTTCGAGCCCGCTCCGCCATTCAATGAGATCATGGCTGATCTTCTACTTCAACACCATTTTCCTGCACAATTCCCATATCCCTTGATGTTTTAGTGTGTAGAAATCTATCGATCTCAGTCTTGAACATACTCAACAACTGAGCCTTCACAGCCCTCTGGGGCAGAGAATTCCAAAGATTCACCATCCTCTGAGTGAAGAAATTTCTCCTCATCTTAGTCCTAGATAGTCTTCCCCTTATTCTGAGACTGTGTTCCACTGGTTAGACTCCCCAGACAGGAGAAACATCCCTCTTGCATCTATCCTGTCGAGCCCTGTAAAATTTTTAAATGTTTGAATGAAATCACCTGTCATTCTTCTAAACTCAAGAGAATAAAAGCCCAGTCTACTTAATTTTTCCACACAGGACAATCCCTCCATCCTAGGAATTAGCTTGGCGAACATTTGTTGCACTAGCTCTGTGGCAGATATATCTTTCCTTAGGTAAGGATACTAAAACTGCACACAATACTCCAGGTGCTGTCTCACCAGGGCTCTATATAATTGCAGTAAGACATCTTTACTCCTCTACTCAAATGCTGTTGTAATAAAGGTCAACATACCATTTGCCTTCTTAATTGCTTGCTGTACCTGCATGTTAGCTTTCAGTGACTCATGAACAAGGACACCCAAATTCCTTTGAAGTTCAATGCTTCCCAACCTCTCACCATCTAAGAAATACTCTGTATTTCTGTTTTTCCTACCAAAGTGGATAACTTCACATTTCTCCGCATTGTATTCCATCTACCAAATTCTGCCCACTCGGCCTCTCCAAATCCCCTTGAAGTGTCTTTGCAACCTCCTCACAACTCACAGTACCACCTAGTTTTGTGTATCTGCAAACTTGGAAATATTACATTTAATCCCAACATCCAACTCATTGTTGAATACCTTGGGCTCAAGCACTGATCCTTGCGGTACCCCACTAGTCACTGCCTGCCAAACTGAAAATGACCCATTTATTCCTACTCTCTGTTTTCTGTCCATTAACCAGTTCTCAGTCCATGCCAGTGTATTCCTCCCAATCCCATGTGCACTAATTTTGTTTGCTAACTTCTTGTTTGGGACCTTATCAAAAGCTTTCTGAAAATCTAATTATACTACATCCACCTTATCTATTCCGTTAGTTACATCCTCAAAAAACTCCAACAGGTTTGTTAAAAATGATTTCCATTTCATAAATCCATGTTGACTCTGCCCAATCCTATCATTATTTTCTAAGTGTCCTGTTATCACATCCTTTATTATAAATTCTAGCAATTTCCCTATGACTGATTTTGGACTAAAAGGTCTGTAGTTCCCTGTTTTATCTCTCCCTCCTTTCTTAAATAGTGGGGTTACAATTGCCACCTTTCAATCTGCAAAAACCATTCCAGAGTCTAGAATTTTGAAAGATGACCACCAATGCATCTCTACAGCCACCTCTTTCAACACTCTGGGATGTAGATGATTAAGTCCATGTGATTACAGCAAGTAATAAAGAAGGCTAATGTAATGCTATCCTTTATAACAAATTGAATTGAAAATAAAAGTAAGGATGTTCTGCTTCAGTTATACAGGGCATTAGTGAGACCACATGTCGAATGTGATGTACAGTTTTGGTCTCCTTATTTAAGGAAGGATGTGAATGCAGTGGAGGCGGTTGAGAGGATGTTTACGAGATTGATACCTGGAATGAGTGGTTTGTCTTATGAGGAAAGGTTGGACAGACTAGGCTTGTTTGAACTGGAATTCAGAAGAGTGAGGAGAGACTTGATTGAAGTATATAAGATCCTGAATGGTCTACAAGGTTGATGTGGAGAGGATGTTTCCTCTTGAGGGTGAGTCCAGAAGTAGGGGCACTGGTTTAAAATTAGGGTTCACCCTTTTAGAGATGAGGCAACATTTTTTTCTCTCAGAGGGTTGTGTAACTTTGGAGCTCTCTGCCTTAAAAGGTAGTGGAGGCGGGGTCATTCAATCTTTTTAAGTGGAGGTAGATAGATTCTTGTAAGGCAAGGAAATCAAAGGTTATCAGGTAGATGGAAGTGTGAATTCGAGACACAAACAGATCAGCCATGATCTTATTGAATGGTGGAACATGCTCGAGGGGCAGAATGGCCTACTTCTGCTCCTAATTCGTATGTTCGTATGCTTGTATGATTTATCTACCTTAAGTCCCAATAGTTTTTCTACGACTTTTTTACTAATATTAATATTACCAGAAACATTCAGGGTATGATGAGAAGGAAAAGAGAGGCTTTTAGCAAATACAAGGAGAGCAAATCAATGGAAGCATTAGTGGACTACAGAAACTGTAGGATGGAACTTAAGAAAGCAATTAGGAGAGCAAAGAGGGGATATGAGAAAGCTCTGGCTGGTAAAAGTAGGGAAAATCCCAAGATATTCTATAAGTATATCAATGGGAAGAGGATAACCAGGGAAAGAGTTGGACCCATTAGGGACCAAGGGGGAAATTTGTGGGTGGAGCCAGAGGACATTGGTAGGGTGTTGAATGAATACTTCACTCTGTCTTCACCCAAGAGAATGAAGATGTAGATATGGAACTTAGAGAGAGAGACTGTGAGGTTCTTGAGCAAATTGTCATAGGGAGTGACAAGGTATTGGAGGTTTTGGAAGGCTTAAAAGTGGACAAATCTCCAGGTCCGGACGATTTGTGTCCCAGGATGCTGTGGGAGGCGAGGGTGGCGATTGCAGGGGCTCTGACCCTAATTTTTAATTCCTCTCTGGCCACAGGTGAGGTGCCAGAGGACTGGAGAAAAGCTAATGTTGTTCCACTATTTAAGAAAGGTGTTTTTTTTTTGTAAAGAGATACAGCACTGAAACAGGCCCTTCGGCCCACCGAGTCTGTGCTGACCATCAACCACACATTTATACTAATCCTATACTAATTCCATATTCCTACCACATCCCCACCAGTCCCTTTTTTCCCCCTATCACCTACCTATCCTAGGGGTAATTTATAATGGCCAATTTATCTATCAACCTGCAAGTCTTTGGCATGTGGGAGGAAACCCACGCAGACACAGGGAGAACTTGCAAACTCCACACAGGCAGTACCCAGAATTGAATCCGGGTTGCTGGAGTTGTGTGGCTGCAGTGCTAACCACTGCGCCACTGTGCCACCCCGTAAAGGTTGTAGAGATAAGCCAGGGAACTACAGACCAGTGAGTCTCACGTCAGTGGTAGGGAAACTATTGGAGAAAATTCTGAAGGAGAGAATCTATCACCACTTGGAGAGGCAACATTTGATTAGGAATAGTCAGCATGGCTTTGTCAGAGGGCGGTCATGCCTAACAAATTTGATTGAATTTTTTGAGCATGTGACCAGGTGTGTAGATGAGGGTAGTGCAGTTGATGTAGTTTACATGGATTTCAGCAGAGCCTTTGACAAGGTCCCACATGGGAGACTTATCAAGAAAGCAAATGCACATGGGATACAAGGTAACTTGATAAGGTGGATTCAAAATTGGCTTAGCTGTAGGAGGCAGAGAGTGATGACAGACAACTGTTTTAGTGACTGGAAGCCAGTGTCCAGTGGCGTACCACAGGGATCTGTGCTGGTTCCCCTATTGTTTGTCATTTATATAAACGACATAGATGACTATGTGGGGGGTAGGATCAGTAAGTTCGCGGATGGCACAAAGATTGGCCGAGTGGTTAACAGTGAGGTGGAGTGTCTTAGGTTACAGGAAGATATAGACGGGATGGTCAAATGGGCAGAAAAGTGGCAGATGGAATTTAACGCTGAAAAGTGTGAGGTGATACACTTTGGAAGGAGTAATGTGACATGGAAGTATTCAATGAATGGCCTGACACTGGGAAGTTCCGAGGAACACAGGGACCTTGGTGTGTTTGTCCATAGATCTCTGAAGGCAGAAGGGCAGGTTAATAGGGTGGTGAAAAAGGAATATGGGACACTTGCCTTTATCAATCGAGGCATAGATTACAAAAGCAGGGAGGTCATGTTGGAGTTGTTTAGAACTTTGGTAAGGCCACAGCTGGAGTACTGTGTGCAATTCTGGTCGTCACATTATAGGAAGGATGTGATTGCATTGGAGGGGGTGCAGAGACGATTCACCAGGATGTTGCCTGGGATGGAACATTTAAGCTATGAAGAGAGGTTCGATAGGCTTGGGTTGTTTTCATTGGAGCAGAGAAGACTGAGGGGTGACCTGATCGAGGTGTACAAGATTATGAGGGGCATGGACAGGGTGGATAGGGAGCAGCTGTTCCCCTTAGTTGAAGGGTCAGTTACGAGGGTCACAAGTTTAAAGTGAGGGGTGGGAGATTTAAGGGGGATTTGAGGAAGAACTTTTTTACCCAAAGGGTGGTGATGGTCTGGAATGCCCTGCCTGGGAGGGTGGTAGAGGCAGGTTGCCTCACATCCTTTAAAAAGTACCTGGATGAGCACTTGGCACGTCATAACATTCAAGGCTATGGGCCAAGTGCTGGCAAATGGGATTAGGTAGACAGGCCAGGTGTTTTAATGTATCGGTGCAGACTAGATGGGCCGAAGGGCCTCTTCTACACTGTGTTATTCTGTGATTCTGTGATTCTGTGAATATCTTGCAGTTCATCGTTTACACTAGTCCCTTGATTCTCCATTATTTCTGGGAGGTTTTTAAATATTTTCCTTCGTTAAGACAGACACAAAGTATTTGTTTAGTTTCTTTGCCTTTTCCTTATTCCCCATTATAAATTCTCTTGTCTCCACTTGGAATGGACCCACATTTTTGTTTAAATATTTTCCTTTTTACATACCTATAGAAGCTTTTACAGTCTGTTTTTATGTTTCTCACTAGTTTACTCTCATTCTATTTCCCTTTCTTAATCTTTTTATTTGGTCCTCCTTTGCAGAATTCTAAAATGCTCCTAATCCACAGGTTTACCATTTTTTTGTCAACTTTATACACCTCTTCTTTTGATCTAATACAATCCTCGATTTCTTTCATTATCCATGGTTAGACACCAGGGGTTAAACTCCCCTGCTCTTCTTCAAAATTATGCACAGGATCTTTTGCATCCATCTGAGCAGGCAGATGGGGGCTCGGTTTTATATCCCATCCAAAAGGCTGCATCCCATCAGTACTGTACTGTCAGCCTTGACTTCTGTGTTTAAGGTCAGGAGGGAGACTTGAACTTGGAACCTTGTGATTCAGAGGTAAGAATGCCACTCGCTGAGCGATAGTTAACTCAGTCAATGGGCTTTCCAGTGATTTCTTTGCCCAGGAAGCTTAGAAATTACAGCAGAGTAGGAGGCCATTTGGGCCATTGCGCCCATGCTGATGCAAGCTCTAATTCCTTCTTCTCTCATCCCATTTGCCTGCCCTTTTCCTGTATCCTTTCTTAGTGGTAACATCATGATCTGATACCCAGAAGGTTATTCTGCGCTATGCTTTTTTGAAATTCATTTATGAGATGTGAGCGGCATTTATTACCCAACCCTAACTGCCCTTGAACTGAGTGGCTTGCTAGGCCATCTCAGAGGGCATTTAAGAGTCAACCACATTGCTGTGGATCTGGAGTCATGTGTAGGCCAGACCAGGTAAGGATGGCAGATTTCCTACCCTAAAGGACATTAGTGAACAATCGACAATGGTTTCATGGTCACCATTAAACTAGCTTTTTTAATTCCAGATTTATTAAGTGAACAAATTTCACCATCTGCTGTGGTCACCATCTCCCATGTCCTCAGACCACTAGCCTGAGCCTCTGGGCTACTAGTCCAGTGACGACACCACTGTCTTGCTGCTACCTCTGATCCATTGAGTCGAAGAGTAATGGAATTAGAAGGGCTTCCTGTATGTGCTCACTGGACCAATAAATAATCTTGTGCCGATCACAGAACAACAACAACTTGCCTTTATCTAACACCTTTAATGAGTCAAACTTTCCAAGGCACTTCAACAGGAACGTAATCAGACTCTGACTTGTTAATCTAGTAACCTAATCACTACATCACCAACTAGTAGTACCTATGATGAAAACATGAACACATGGCACAGTGGTGCAGTGGTTAGCACCACAGCCTCACAGCTCCAGGGACCTGGGTTGGATTCTGGGTACTGCCTGTGCGGCGTTTGCAAGTTCTCCCTGTGACCATGTGGGTTTTCGCCGGGTGCTCCGGTTTCCTCCCACAGCCAAAGACTTGCAGGTGATCGGTAAATTGGCCATTGTAAATTGCCCCTAGTGTAGGTAGGTGGTAGGGAATATGGGATTACTGTCGGGTTAGTATAAATGGGTGGTTGTTGGTTGGCACAGACTCGGTGGTCCGAAGGGCCTGTTTCAGTGCTGTATCTCGAAATAAATAAACTTTCACTTAGTGAGCATACACATAACCTTCTGGCAGCTAAGTAAGTTAATGATAAAGCTTACACCTTGGCCCAGTTCCCCCCATTCAGATTGTCCCATTATGAATGGTATTGGAATAGATGTGTTGGACTCATCAATAACGTTCACCATGGTCCCAGTACTTCTGGCCAATGTATTTTCTACCACACATTCAAAATGTTCTTCCTTTCCTTAAAGCCCTCCTTTCAATTCTCTTCCCGTGGGATCATGAGGTCAGCTGACTAGCAAAATGAAGGGATGTGGGAACAGGAGAAGGCCATTCGGCTCCTTGAGCCTATTTCTCCATTCAATTAGATCATGGTTGATCTGTACCTCAATTCCATACAAGCCACCATTGCTCCATATCCCTTCATCCCTTACCTAACAAAAATCTATTGATCTCAGTCTTGAAAACTCCAATTGCCCTTTGTCACCAAATAGTAGGTGAAGCTCCATGACTGCAGAGAGTTGATTTTCCAGTTGATGGAATTCAGGCAAGCAGGGATCAGAACATTCGATGCCTAGCACTTTTTCCTATTCAGGCTGCACACCCACATAATTAATTTCCATTCTATTTGAGTGCGCTCCAGGTTAATCATGCATAGAATCTAATTAGCCATGCATGGAATCTGATTCCTCATGCAAGTGAGGGTCTTTAGCAGCTCTGTTTTAACGTTTCTGATGTCTGGGCAGAAGTCCCAGTTTGCAACATGTCCC
Source organism: Heterodontus francisci (assembly GCF_036365525.1). Lineage (NCBI taxonomy): Eukaryota > Metazoa > Chordata > Chondrichthyes > Heterodontiformes > Heterodontidae > Heterodontus > Heterodontus francisci. The sequence continues at coordinate 26,396,961 of NC_090371.1, read as the reverse complement.
TTTATGAAAAGCAGGAATATGACGGAAGCAGCTGAAAGTCGTGCTCCAAAGGAGCAGAAGCCATACTTTCTAAAACATATTTTAAATTTATGAGCCAATGTGAAGCACACTCATTTTATTTTTTATTTGGAGCTGTTTTTCTATGTGTTCGAAGGGTGAATGGCCTGGGTCTCTTTTCTCTTAAAAAGAGAAGGTTGAGGTGAGAACTAACAGAGGTCTTTTGAAATTATGGAAGGTTTTGATAGAGTAGACAGAAAGAGAGTGTTTCCAATTTTGGGAAAGAGGCCATCAACATAAGGTAGTCACCAAGAAATGCAATAGGGAATTCAGGAGAAACCTCTTTACTCGGAGACTGGTGAGAATGTGGAACTCGTTACCACAGGGAGTGGTTGAGGTGAATAGTATAGATGCATTTAAGGGGAGGCTAGACTAGGGGAGGCCAACCTAGATAAGCATATGAGGGAGAAGAGAACAGAGGGTTATGCTGATATAGTTAAATGAGGAAAGATGGAAGGAAGCTCGAATGCAGTATAAATGCTGTCATGGACTGGTTGGGCTGAATGGCCTGTTTCTGTCCTGTATATTCTATGTATTTTTATTCTACATTTGGTAAATTGACCATGGTGAACAGACCCGTGCAATGACAGTAGCAGCAACATTGCTTCGGATGTTTGTTGGGCCCCCAACATTATGCCTCCACCCAGATCAGCTGACCTCGCATGGTAGTGTAGGGTCAGCTCATTTAAATGTTTACTTTTGTTCCTGGTGCTCAGTACATGATGTCCTGGGAGTACCTTTCATTGCTGCCTTTCATTGCAGCAGCTTTTTCGGGAGCAGAGTGCGAGCGAGTGAGCAGCTGGGAAGGTCAGTTTGAAAGTAAACTTAATTTCCTTTTGTTTTCGGCGGAGGCCAGGGGGCTGCTGGGTAAGTAAAACACGATATATTTGGGTGGTTTAAAATAACTTTCCTTTCATTGCAGCAGCTTTTTCGGGAGCAGAGTGCGAGCGAGTGAGCAGCTGGGAAGGTCAGTTTGAAAGTAAACTTGATTTCCTTTTGTTTTCGGCGGAGGCCAGGGGGCTGCTGGGTAAGTAAAACACGATATATTTGGGCGGTTTCTGAACCCGAGACACCACACTTGTAGTGTCTCCCACCCGCCCTCCTCCTCTAACCAAAAAAAAGGACTCGGTGGGGTATATATAAGGTAAGGCTTTTTCTATTTCTCTGGTTTTATCGTGATTGGTAAAAACGTTTCGTTCCTTTTTCATTTAACAAAGTTAAGCTTAAGATTAAAAATGGCAGGAGATCTTAGACCCGTGTCATGCTCCTCTTGCTCAATGTGGGAGCTCAGGGACATGGCTGATGTCCCTGACTCCTTCACGTGCAGGAAGTGTGTCCAACTGCAGCTCTTGTTAGACTGCATGACGGCTCTCGAGCTGCGGATGGACTCACTTTGGAGCATGCGCGATGCTGAGGAGGTCGTGGATAGCACGTTTAGTGAATTGGTCACACCGCAGATTAGGATTGCTGAGGGAGAAAGGGAATGGGTGACCAAAAGGCAGAGAAAGAGCAGGAAGGCAGCGCAGGAGTCCCCTGCGGTCATCTCCCTCCAAAACAAGTATACCGTTTTGGATACTGTTGAGGGAGATGGCTCACCAGGGGAAGGCAGCAGTAGCCAGGTTCATGGCACCGTGGCTGACTCTGCTGTTCAGAAGGGCAGGAAAAATAGTGGAAGGGCTATAGTCGTAGGGGATTCGATTGTAAGGGGAGTAGATAGGCGGTTCTGTGGTAGAAAACGAGGCTCCCGAATGGTATGTTGCCTCCCAGGTGCACGGGTCAGGGATGTCTCAGATCGGCTGCAGAACATTCTAAAGGGGGAGGGTGAACAGCCAGTTGTCGTTGTGCACATAGGCACCAATGATATAGGTAAAAAACGGGATGAGGTCCTACAAGCAGAGTTTAGGGAGTTAGGAGCCAAGTTAAAAAGTAGGACCTCAGAGGTAGTAATCTCAGGATTGCTACCAGTGCCACGTGATAGTCAGAGTAAAAATGAAAGAATAGTCAGGATGAATGCGTGGCTTGAGAGATGGTGCAGGAAGGAGGGGTTCAGATTTTTGGGACATTGGGACCGGTACTGGGGGAGGTGGGACTATTACAAATTGGACGGTCTACACTTGGGCCGGACTGGAACCAATGTCCTTGGGGGTGCTTTTGCTAACGCTGTTGGGGAGGGTTTAAACTAATGTGGCAGGGGGATGGGAACCAATTGAGGAGATCAGTTGACAGTAAGGAGGTAGTAACAAAAGCCTGTAAGGAACTAGATAATGAAGTCAGTGTGACTAAGGGGAAGAGCAGGCAGGGAGCAGATGATGAATGTAAAGGGACTGGTGGTCTGAGGTGCATTTGTTTTAATGCAAGAAGTGTAGTAGGTAAGGCAGATGAACTTAGGGCTTGGATTAGTACCTGGGAGTATGATGTTATTGCTATTACTGAGACTTGGTTGAGGGAAGGGCATGATTGGCAACTAAATATCCCAGGATATCGATGCTTCAGGCGGGATAGAGAGGGAGGTAAAAGGGGTGGAGGAGTTGCATTACTGGTCAAAGAGGATATCACAGCTGTGCTGAAGGAGGGCACTATGGAGGACTCGAGCAGTGAGGCAATATGGACAGAACTCAGAAATAGGAAGGGTGCGGTAACAATGTTGGGGCTGTACTACAGGCCTCCCAACAGCGAGCGTGAGATGGAGGTACAAATATGTAAACAGATTATGGAAAGATGTAGGAGCAACAGGGTGGTGGTGATAGGAGATTTTAATTTTCCCAACATTGACTGGGATTCACTTAGTGTTAGAGGTCTAGATGGAGCAGAATTTGTAAGGAGCATCCAGGAGGGTTTTCTAGAGCAGTATGTAAATAGTCCAACTCGGGAAGGGGCCGTACTGAACCTGGTGTTGGGGAATGAGCCCGGCCAGGTGTTTGAAGTTTCAGTAGGGGACTACTTTGGGAATAGTGATCACAACTCCGTAAGCTTTAAAATACTCATGGACAAAGACGAGAGTGGTCCTAAAGGAAGAGTGCTAAATTGGGGGAAGGCCAACTATACCAAAATTCGGCAGGAGCTGGGGAATGTAGATTGGGAGCAGCTGTTTGAAGGTAAATCCACATGTGATATGTGGGAGGCTTTTAAAGAGAGGTTGATTAGCGTGCAGGAGAGACATGTTCCTGTGAAAATGAGGGATAGAAATGGCAAGATTAGGGAACCATGGATGACAGGTGAAATTGTGAGACTAGCTAAGAGGAAAAAGGAAGCATACATAAGGTCTAGGCGGCTGATGAAAGACGAAGCTTTGAAAGAATATCGGGAATGTAGGACCAATCTGAAACGAGGAATTAAGAGGGCTAAAAGGGGTCATGAAATATCTTTGGCAAACAGGGTTAAAGAAAATCCCAAAGCCTTTTATTCATATATAAGGAGAAAGAGGGTAACTAGAGAAAGGATTGGCCCACTAAAGGACAAAGGAGGAATGTTATGTGTGGACTCAGAGAAAATGGGTGAGATTCTAAACGAGTACTTTGCATCGGTATTCACCGAGGAGAGGGACATGACGGATGTTGAGGTTAGGAACAGATGTTTGATTACTCTAGGTCAAGTCGGCATAAGGAGGGAGGAGGTGTTGGGTATTCTAAAGGGCATTAAGGTGGACAAGTCCCCAGTTCCGGATGGGATCTATCCCAGGTTACTGAGGGAAGCGAGAGAGGAAATAGCTGGGGCCTTAACAGATATCTTTGCAGCATCCTTAAACACGGGTGCGGTCCCGGAGGACTGGAGAATTGCTAATGTTGTTCCCTTGTTCAAGAAGGGTAGCAGGGATAATCCAGGTAATTATAGACCGGTGAGCCTGACGTTAGTGGTAGGGAAGCTGCTGGAGAAGATACTGAGGGATAGGATCTATTCCCATTTGGAAGAAAATGGTGATAGGCAACATGGTTTTGTGCAGGGAAGGTCATGTCTTACCAACTTAATAGAATTCTTTGAGGAAGTGACAAAGTTGATTGATGAGGGAAGGGCTGTCGATGTCATATACATGGACTTCAGTAAGGCAAAATAAAAGCAAAATACTGCGGATGCTGGAAATCTGAAACAAAAACAAGAAATGCTGGAGTCACTCAGCAGGTCTGGCAGCATCTGTGGAAAGAGAAGGGAGAGCTAAGAAGAGCAAGGAGAGGACACGAGAAGTCATTGGTGGATCGGATCAGGGAAAACCCTAAGGCTTTCTATAGGTATATCAGGAATAAAAGAATGACTAGAGTTAGATTAGGGCCAATCAAGGATAGTAGTGGGAAGTTGTGTGTGGAATCAGAGGAGATGGGGGAAGTGTTAAATGAATATTTTGCGTCAGTATTTACAGTAGAGAAAGAAAATGTTGTTGAGAATACTGAGATTCAGGCTACGAGGCTAGATGGGATTGAGGTTCACAAGGAGGAGGTGTTAGCAATTTTGGAAAGTGTGAAAATAGATAAGTCCCCTGGGCCAGATGGGATTTATCCTAGGATTCTCTGGGAAGCTAGGGAGGAGATTGCAGAGACTTTGTCCTTGATCTTTATGTCGTCATTGTCGACAGGAATAGTGCCGGAAGACTGGAGGATAGCAAATGTTGTCCCCTTGTTCAAGAAGGGGAGTAGAGACAGCCCTGGTAATTATAGACCTGTGAGCCTTACTTCGGTTGTGGGTAAAATGTTGCAAAAGGTTATAAGAGATAGGATTTATAATCATCTTGAAAAGAATAAGTTCATTAGAGATAGTCAGCACGGTTTTGTGACGGGTAGGTCGTGCCTCACAAACCTTATTGAGTTTTTCGAGAAGGTGACCAAACAGGTGGATGAGGGTAAAGCCGTGGATGTGGTGTATATGGATTTCAGTAAGGCATTTGATAAGGTTCCCCACGGTAGGCTATTGCAGAAAATACGGAAGTATGGGGTTGAAGGTGATTTAGAGCTTTGGATCAGAAATTGGCTAGCTGAAAGAAGACAGAGGGTGGTGGTTGATGGCAAATGTTCATCCTGGAGTTTAGTTACTAGTGGTGTACCGCAAGGATCTGTTTTGGGGCCACTGCTGTTTGTCATTTTTATAAATGACCTGGAAGAGGGTGTAGAAGGGTGGGTTAGTAAATTTGCAGATGACACTAAGGTCGGTGGAGTTGTGGATAGTGCCGAAGGATGTTGTAGGGTACAGAGAGACATAGATAGGCTGCAGAGCTGGGCTGAGAGATGGCAAATGGAGTTTAATGCGGAAAAGTGTGAGGTGATTCACTTTGGAAGGAGTAACAGGAATGCAGAGTACTGGGCTAATGGGAAGATTCTTGGTAGTGTAGATGAACAGAGAGATCTTGGTGTCCAGGTGCATAAATCCCTGAAGGTTGCTAACCAGGTTAATAGGGCTGTTAAGAAGGCATATGGTGTGTTAGCTTTTATTAGTAGGGGGGTCGAGTTTCGGAGCCACGAGGTCATGCTGCAGCTGTACAAAACTCTGGTGAGACCGCACCTGGAGTATTGCGTGCAGTTCTGGTCACCGCATTATAGGAAGGATGTGGAAGCTATGGAAAGGGTGCAGAGGAGATTTACTAGGATGTTGCCTGGTATGGAGGGAAGGTCTTACGAGGAAAGGCTGAGGGACTTGAGGTTGTTTTCGTTGGAGAGAAGGAGGAGGAGAGGTGACTTAATAGAAACATATAAGATAATCAGAGGGTTAGATAGGGTGGATAGTGAGCGTCTTTTTCCTCGGATGGTGATGGCAAACACGAGGGGACATAGCTTCAAGTTGAGGGGTGATAGATATAGGACAGATGTGAGAGGTAGTTTCTTTACGCAGAGAGTAGTAGGGGCTTGGAACGCCCTGCCTGCAGCAGTAGTAGATTCGCCAACTTTAAGGGCATTTAAGTGGTCATTGGATAGACATATGGATGAAAATGGAATAGTGTAGGTCAGATGGTTTCACAGGTCGGCACAACATCGAGGGCCGAAGGGCCTGTACTGCGCTGTAATGTTCTAATTCTAATTCTAATTCTAATTCTAAGAAGCAGAGTTAACGTTTCGGGTCAGTGACCCTTCTTCGGAACGTTTGATAAGGTTCCCCATGGCAGGCTGATGGAGAAAGTGAAGGCGCATGGGGTCCAAGGTGTACTAGCTAGATGGATAAAGAACTGGCTGGGCAACAGGAGACAGAGAGTAGCAGTAGAAGGGAGTTTCTCAAAATGGAGACGTGTGACCAGTGGTGTTCCACAGGGATCCGTGCTGGGACCACTGTTGTTTGTGATATACATTAATGATTTGGAGGAAAGTATAGGTGGACTGATTAGCAAGTTTGCAGACGACACTAAGATTGGTGGAGTAGCAGATCGTGAAGGGGACTGTCAGAGAATACAGCAGAATATAGATAGATTGGAGAGTTGGGCAGAGAAATGGCAGATGGAGTTCAATCAGGGCAAATGCGAGGTGATGCATTTTGGAAGATCCAATTCAAGAGTGAACTATACAATAAATGGAAAAGTCCTGGGGAAAATTGATGTACAGAGAGATTTGGGTGTTCAGGTCCATTGTTCCCTGAAGGTGGCAACGCAGGTAAATAGAGTGGTCAAGAAGGCATACGGCATGCTTTCCTTCATCGAACGGGGTATTGAGTACAAGAGTTGGCAGGTCATGTTACAGTTGTATAGGACTTTGGTTCGGCCACATTTGGAATACGGCGTGTAGTTCTGGTCGCCACATTACCAAAAGGATGTGGATGCTTTGGAGAGGGTGCAGAGGAGGTTCACCAGGATGTTGCCTGGTATGGAGGGCGCTAGCTATGAAGAGAGGTTGAGTAGATTAGGATTATTTTCATTAGAAAGACGGAGGTTGAGGGGGGACCTGATTGAGGTGTACAAAATCATGAGAGGTATAGACAGGGTGGATAGCAAGAGGCTTTGTCCCAGAGTGGGTGATTCAATTACTAGAGGACACGAGTTCAAAGTGAAAGGGGAAATGTTTAGGGGGGATATGCGTGGAAAGTTCTTTATGCAGAGGGTGGTGGGTGCCTGGAATGCGTTGCCAGCCTCGGTGGTAGATGCGGGCACGATGGCGTCTTTTAAGATGTATCTAGACAGATACATGAATGTGCAGGAAGAAAAGAGATACAGACCCTTAGAAAATAGGCGACATGTTTAGATAGAGGATCTGGATCGGCGCAGGCTTGGAGGGCCGAAGGGCCTGTTCCTGTGCTGTAATTTTCTTTGTTCTTTGTTCTTTTGTACCAAGGTGGTGGGAGGCTGCGATATCAGAGCCTGCGATGGAAGGGCTGCAGGCTGTATAGAAATTCAGATCTTAGAATCTTAGAATTATATAGCACAGAATGAGGCCATTCAGCCCATCAAATCTGTGTTGGTAAAAGCAAAATACTGCGGATGCTGGAAATCTGAAATAAAAACAAGAAATGCTGGAACCACTCAGCAGGTCTGGCAGCATCTGTGAAAAGAGAAGCAGAGTTAACGTTTCGGGTCACTGACCCTTCTTTGGAACTGACAAATATTAGAAAAGTCACAGGTTATAAGCAAGTGAGGTGGGGGTGGGGCAAGATATAACAAAGGAGGTGTAGATTGGACCAGGCCACATAGCTGACCAAAAGGTCAAGGAGCAAAGGCAAACAATATGTTAATGGTGTGTTGAAAGACAAAGCATTAGTACAGATTAGGTGTTAATGCACTGAATATTGAACAGCAGCAAGTGGAAACCTGTGGATAAGCCAACTGAACAAACTAAGATGAAATGAAATAAATGCAAAAAAAGATTGTAAAAAATGTAAAAAGGAATGTAAAAAAAAGGAAGAAAAAATAACTAAAAATGAAAGTAAAATGGGGAGCTGTCATGCTCTGAAATTATTGAACTCAATGTTCAGTCCGGCAGGCTGTTGTGTGCCTAATTGGTAGATGAGATGCTGTTCCTCGAGCTGGCGTTGATATTCACTGGAACACTGCAGCAATCCCAGGACAGAGATGTGAGCATGAGAGCAGGGGGGAGTGTTGAAATGGCAAGCAACCGGAAGCTCAGGGTCCTGCTTGCGGACTGAGCGGAGATGTTCCGCAAAGCGGTCACCCAGTCTGCGCTTGGTCTCCCCAATGTAGAGGAGACCACACTGTAAGCAGCGAATACAGTATACTACATTGAAAGAAGTACAAGTAAATCGCTGCTTCACCTGAAAGGAGTGTTTGGGGCCTGGGATAGTGAGGAGAGAGGAGGTAAATGGGCAGGTATTACACCTCCTGCGATTGCGTGGAAGGTGCCATGGGATGGGGACGAGGTGGTGGGGGTAATGGAGGAGTGGACCAGGGTGTCGTGGAGGGAGCGATCCCTTCGGAATGCTGACAGGGGAAGGGAGGGGAAGATGCGACTGGTAGTGGCATCACACTGGATGTGGCGGAAATGGCGGAGGATGTTCCTTTGGATATGGAGGCTGATGGGGTGGAAAGTGAGGACAAGGGGAACCCTGTCACGGTTCTGGGAGGGAGGGGAAGCCTTTGTTCCATGACCTTTTGGTCAGCTATGTGGCCTGGTTCAATCTACACCTCCTTTGTTATCTCTTGCCCCACCCCTACCTCACTTGCTTATAACCTGTGACTTTTCTAATATTTGTCAGTTCCGAAGAAGGGTCAGTGACCCGAAACGTTAACTCTGCTTCTCTTTTCACAGATGCTGCCAGACCTGCTGAGTGGTTCCAGCATTTCTTGTTTTTAAATCTGTGTTGGTGTTTTTCTCTTAGGAGCCATCTAGTCTGATCCCACTCTTCTGCTCTCAAGGTTCTAAGTGTATGTGATTTTGTCTGTATGCATGTGTGGGCTTGACCTGGATGTCAAATAATAGAACTTTATAGCACAAAAGGAGACCATCGTGCTTGTGCTGAATCTTTGAAAAGGCTATCCATTTAATCCCACATCCCTGTTCTTTCCCCACAGCCGTATACATTTTCCCCTTCAAGTATTTATCCAATTCCCTTTTGAAAGTCACTGCTTCCACCACACTTTCAGGTAGTACATTCCAGATCACAGCAACTTACTGAGTAAACAAATTTCTCCTCCCCTGGTATTTTTGCCTATTATCTTAAATCTGTGCCCTCTGATTACCGACCCTCCTACCAATGGAACTAGTTTCTCTCTACCTACTCTATTATAACTCAATTTTGAACAGCTCTGGAAAATCTCCCTTTAACCTTCACTGTCCTAAGGAGAACAACCACAGCTTCTCTGGTTTCTCCAAATATCTGAAGTCCGCACATTCCTGGCACCATTCTAGTAAATCACCTCTGCATCTTCCCCAAGGCCTTGACATCCTTTCTAAAGTCTGGTGCCCAGAATTCCAGTTTAGAATCACTTGTACTTATTGACGTATCTTCCCCTCACTCTTCTGAATTATTCTTCGAAGTCCTATGAAAATGGAGCTTCTCCAGCCTATGTGTTCTGGATGTGATGAGGGGTTACTCTCTCTGCCTTTAGCCAACTTTGCCTTATAGACTCTGAAAGGTCTAAACATGCATTTCCAGCCTTTTCTGTTTTTATTTTAGCTTACCAACATTTACAGTTCCTGTTCTGCCATTAAAATATCTTACATGTAAAATGAACAGAGCTCAGCTCATCTGGCTGAATGAAAGAATTTGCATTTATATTTCACCTTATCACCATTTCCTGCAGAAGACCACATCAAGCAACGTGAATCCTGCACAACACCACACTGCGTGAATCACATAAGAACGACTCCTACAATGCTAAGTCTGGAGTTCCAGTAACCTTCTGGCCTCTTCATGGCCATGGTATGTGAGGGAGTGCTGTACTGTCAGAGGTGCTGTCTTTTGAATGGGATGTTAGGAGAGTTCCTTTCTGCCTCTAAGATAGATGTAAAAATATCGGCCACTATTTTGAAGGGGACTTCTTTTGGTCAATATTAATCCTTCAACCAACATCAGTAAAAGAAACAGATGATCTGATCATTGTCACATTGCTGTTTGTGGGAGCCTGCTGTACTTAAATTGGCTGCTGCGTTTCCTTATATTTCAGCAGTGACTACACTTCAAAAGTATTTCATTGGCTATAAAGTGCTTTGGGATGGCCTGACGTCATGAAAGCTGCTCTCTAAATGGAAGTTCTTTCTTTTTAAGTTATGAGGGAAGATGTAGGAAGTTGAACTTGTCTTCTTTGAGCTGACTTATTTGCTTCCTGATTTAAAAAAGCTATTCAAAATCTCCTCAATAGCTTCTTTAGCGTGACTCTTACAGAAACCCCCAGATCAGCTGGTGCAGCAATTCCAATGCCCTACACACTGCCCGCTGAGTGGGCCCCAGCTGCAGGCCTCAGGTTCATCCTACCCGCCCACTCACTCCAAAAGCACCCAGCATTGGCACAGGATCAAGAAAACTATTGCAGCTGGACGGAAAACAACTCGAATAAAGATTTTTAAAAATTACCGTCAAGCGTAATTTCAACCACCGTCAGCCCCTAATTAAAACACTTCAATTATGATGCCATTCATGTTAAGTTTGAAAGTGACACATTTCAATCACAAATAAGAATATTAAACTTAAACAAAACCAATTACAAAGATGTAAGGGGAGAACCAGCTAAGGTTAATTGGGTAAATAGACTGGTATGGCGATAAATGAACAGTGGGAAACATTTAAAGAAACAATTCAAAAGGTTCAACAAAATACATTCGTTCAAAAACAAAAACTCATCAAGAAAGACCCATCGTAGCTCACTCAGGAAGTTAAGGAGAGGATTAGATTAAAAGAAGAGGCTTACAATGTTGCAAAAAATAGTAGCAAGTCTGAGGATTGGAAGTGTTTTAGAAACCAACAAAGGGCCACCAAAAAGTTGATAAAAAGGGAAAAAAATAGAATAGAAACTAGCCAGCAATATAAAAATAGATTGTAAGAGCTTTCATAGGTATATCAAATGGAAGAGAGTAGCTAAAGTCAACATTGGCCCCTTAGGAGCAGAGACAGGAGAAATTATCAAGGGAATTGAGGAAATGGCAGAGGCATTGAACAAATATGTTGTGTCTGTATTCACAGTAGAAGACACAAGTTTCGTACCAGAAGTAGGGAGTAACCTAGGGGCTAAAAAGAGTGAGGAAATTGATATCAGCTGAGAAAAAGTATTGGAGAAATTTGAGGGAGTAAAATCTGACAAGTTCCCGGGATCAGATGGCGTACAACCCAGGGTTCTAAAAGAGATAGCTGCAGAAATAGTGGATGCACTGGCTGTGATTTTCTAGAATTCCTTAGATTCAGGAATTGTCCCGTCAGATTGGGAGTTGGCAAATGTTACACCGCTTTTCAAGAAAGGAGGTAAAGAGAAAACAAAGAACTACAGGACAGTTAGTCTAACATCAGTCATTGGGAAGATGCTGGAAACTATTATTAAAGAAGTCGTAACAATGCACTTGGAGAAGCACTGTATGATTAGAACAGAAACAAGAAATGCTGGAAATACTCAGCAAGTCTGGCAGCATGTTGGCAGACCTGCTGAGTATTTCCAGCATTTCTTGTTTGTATTTCAGATTTCCAGCATCTGCAGTATTTTGCTTTTATTTTAGTGTATGATTAGAACAGGTCAGCATGGTTTTACTAAAGAGAAATCCTGTTTGACAAATTTATTAGAGTTTTTTGAGGATGTAACTAGTAGGGTAGATAAAGGGGAACCAGTAGATGTAGTATACCTGGATTTCCAAAAGGCATTCGAAAGGGTACCACATTAAAGATTAATGGGCAAGATAAGGGCTCATGATGTTGGGGGTAATATATTAGCGTGGATGGAGGATTGGTTAACAGACTGGAAGCAGAGTGTGGGCATAAATGAGGCATTTTCAAGTTGGCAGGCAGTGAATAGTGGGGTGCAGCAAGGATCAGTGCTAGGGCCTCAGCTATTTACACTCAATATTAATGAGTTGGATGAAGAGACAGAGAGTAATGTATCTAAGTTTGCTGATGATACAAAGATCGGTGGAAAGAGAGGCTGCAAAGAGAGATAGACAGTTTAAGTGAGTGGGCAACAAGATGGCAAATGGAGTATAATGTAGGGAAGTGTGAAGTTGTTCATTTTGGTTGTAAAAATAGAAAAACAGAATAGTTTTTAAAAGGTGTCAAACTGGTGAGTGTTGATGTTCAGAGAGACTTGGGGCACTTGTACAATGAATGCACAAAAGTTAGCATGCAGGTGCAGCAGGCTTTTAGGAAGGCAAATGGAGTGTTGGCCTTTATTGCAAAGGGATTGGAGTACAACAATAAAGAAGTCTTACTAAAGTTGTATAGGGCTTTGGCGAGACCACACCAGGGATACTGTGTGCAGTTTTGGTCTCCACATTTAAGAAAGGATATACTTGCACTGGAGGCAGTGCAGTGAAGATTTACTCAATTGGTCACTGGGATGAGGGGGTTGTCTTATGATGAGAGGCTGAGCAAATTGGGCCTATATTCTCTGGAGTTTAGAAGAATGAGAAGAATTGAGACATGCAAGATTCTGATTAGACTTGATAGGGTAAAAGCTGAGAGATTGCTTCCTCTGGTTGGAGAATCTATAACACTGGGGCACAGTCTCAGGATAAGAGGCCAATCATTTAGGACTGAGATGAGGAGAAATTACTTCACTCAAAGGGTTGTGAATCTTTGGAATTCTCTACCCCAGGGGGTTGTGGATGCTTCATTGTTGAATATATTTAAGGCCAGGATAGAAAGACTTTTGGTCTTGTAGGGAATCAAGGGATATGGGGAGCAGGCAGGAAAGTGGAATTGAAGCCCAAGATCAGCCATGATTGTATTGGGCCATATGGTCCTGCTCCTATTTCTTGTGTTCTTGTGTTCACCTCTTCCTGAGCCACAGATGTCATTTGCATAATGCTAACTTCACTAGTTAGGCAAGTGGGCCGGGGTTTCCAATTCCCTCGTCGCCTCTTTTTTTTGTATTCAGCATTGATTCAGCACTTGGGTGGTTCATATTTGCAAAATAAATCATAGTGCAGTCAACGTCACATAATTTACTCCTCCACAGAAACTCCTGATCGAAGCAGAGCACTTCACGACCTGACCCCAACAGAGCCATTCCCCACAGTGACCTACTCTCTCTCCCTCTCCCTGCAGCAGACACACACTCTGTGACTATCACTCACACTCAGGCGATGACATGTCGTAAAGAGGCTAGGGACTCTAAGTGTCCTTGACTTATTACTGGCTGATTTGGATGAGATTGAATCGCTGACTGTTTGGTGTGATGACTTGCTCTAAGCTCCCCTCTATACCTCCCCTACCTTGTCCCACAATGGCTAGGTGGGTATGTTGCCAAAGTCAGTGTGTCTTTGCCTGCCCTGAATTAACTGCAATATCAAATAGGCATAGAACCATCGAATAATAGAGCACAGAAAGAGGCCTTTCTGCCCATTGTGCCTCTGTCAGCTGTGTGAAATAACTTCAATTAGTCCCACATTCTCCTGCTCTTTCCCCAGAGCCTTTGGTTCTTTTGCCATATTAAATGGTATAAGAAAGATCAAAGCTCGGGAAAGGTACTTGGGGCCCATCAAAGCTCAGCCTTTAATACCCACGGTCTCCTGTTAAAGCATTCAATAACATTTTGGTCGTGTCAGCCTGGATTTTACTGATTGGATCCAATTAAGGTACAGACATTATGGAAAGCTTGTGCCTGAAACCGCAATATGGGCTCCTGGCAATGAGGCCCTGCACTGGGGGCACAGACTCTGATTATTAGTTACGACCAGGTGAAAAAGGGGTCTAGGGGGTTCCCTCTCAGCCTTTGCCTGGTTTAACCGTAACAGCGTTTAATATTTAAAACACCGTGTTTGAAACTCCCCCTCAATGAATCCTTGTTCACTGCTTTCCAATTGTAAGGCAAAGAAATCAAATCAGACAGTTTTTCTTAGATTTAAACAAGAAAGGTGGAAGTTTATTAAACTTACTCTCTAATTCGGTTAACGACTACGAATGCATGATGCGACCACACTAGCATGCATACACGATAAACAACACAATAATAGAGACAGAAAAAATAGAAAGGATAAAGGGGAAAAGTTTGAGGCAATATCTGGGTTGTAACTACAGTCCTTTGAGCTTGATGGTTGCCGCTAAGTTTTGCTGTTCGTTGGGGCCCAGTGCACGCTTTAACTTGTTTTGATGTAGGAGTCTTTTCTCTCTTGAGGTTTAAGCGACTTCAGTGGGTTCGGAGGTTTGTAAGAAAGCGAGAGAGGGCCAGCCAGGAGAGAGACTCTCCTGTTCCAGGTTCAGTTGCAATCTGCCATTTTATTTTTATTTATTTAGAGATACAGCACTGAAACAGGCCCTTCGGCCCACCGAGTCTGTGCCAACCAACAATCACCCATTCATACTAACCCTTCAGTAATCCCATATTCCCTACCTATACTAGGGGTCATTTACAACAGCCAATTTACCTATCACCTGCAAGTCTTTGGCTGTGGGAGGAAACTGGAGCACCCGGCGAAAACCCACGCAGTCACAGGGAGAACTTGCAAACTCCGCACAGGCAGTACCCAGAATCGAACCTGGGTCCCTGGAGCTGTGAGGCTGTGGTGCTAACCACTGCGCCACTGTGCCATCTGATCTAACTGTCCTGTGAGCACAATTCAAAACTCCAAGTTGGCCAGCAGGTTAGTCATGTGACTAGCTGGTTTAATCACTCCTGCGTTGTGGATTCTATCATCTTAGCAGACCCTAGAATGTGAGCTTCCTTACACCTTCAATGTCTGGTGATAAAAATCCATTTGGGTTAATTGGACCAGGGCGTAGTCTCCACAAGCACTGTCTCTTAGTATGCAAATGTCCTCCAGCCAAACATCTGAAGATCTCTTTAAACAAGTCATTTCTTCACTCCAGCAACAGTTTAAAATTAAGGTTCATATGACAAAATTAATATGCCTCATTCTTGACAGGTGGGGGGGGGGGGGGGTGGTGTCTTCATGACAATTAGCAAAAGCAAAGGATCACGGAATTGAAGGTAACCTTGTGGCAGGTTTCAGTAATTGGTTGGCAGATAGCTCATGGACAGACAGATGCTAAACACATGCCATAATATTCCATTTGCTTCCTAAACGGGTGTATAATGCACGGAGCTGTAGCTCTCTGTGCCGGTCTATTCCGGTTCAAGGCACAGCCAAATTGGCTTGGGCCTCACTTAAATGCTGCTGGTCACCTGCAGGTGTCAAACAGGCACGCTGTTGCAGCTCACTAGTCAGGAAGACCATTTCGTCAACTGAGCTGACCAGGTCTGAAGGTGGTTGGGGGAAGGGCAGGGGCCAACCTAGGAGTGTATTGAGTGGTGTGCCAACATGCCGGCAACAGGCTGAAGTTTTTTGGTGGGTCCTGCTACTCCTGTGCCCATAAGAATAACAAATGAAACTTTCATGCCCCTTTTCTGAATGCGACCTCCAGATGCCCCTTTAAGAGTTGCCACTTAGGCTGCTCAAGAAGTCAACCAGGCGAAGCATGAGTGGCACATTTGTACCTAAATTTTGCCTTTGGGGTCCTACAACCGTTGTCACGTGAGGTTAGCCTGCTTCAGACAGGTGTGCTGGACGACTAAAAGTTGCCTCAGCCAATATGGTGTCAGGGGCACTTCCATTGACAACGTGAAATTCAGAGATTTAGTGCCAAATTTACACTGGGTGTCTGTTAGTTGAATTTCTCCCTCACTGGTTTGATCAACAATTTCCTAAGAGAAGGAGGGTTAGTAACCAGATTTAAAATAATTGGGAAAAGAACAAGAGGTGAGCATTTTTTTAACACAGCGAGTTGCTATGATCTGAAATGTGCTGCCTGAAAGGATGGTGGATGTGAGAACTTTCGAAAGGGATTTGGATATATACTTGAACAGGAAAAAATATGCAGCACTTTGGGGAAAGAGTGGGGAAAAAGTGGGACTAATTGGACAGCTCTTTCAAAGAACCAGCACAGAGACGAATGGCCTTCTTCGGTGCGGTATGATTCTAAGTGATTGCACTACTGCACACAAAGGAGACACACGCGCACGCACACACACAAATCATGTTGGAGCACTGCGTGTTTAATCAGCAGACCAACCATTAAACCATTTGTACACACTCTTAACACACAGCAGGGAAAGGAGAAGACATCAATGATGGATAGAAGCACTTGTTTATTTTTTTTTAAAAGTGTCTGTGGCCATTGAAGCAGTGAGCTGTTACAGGGATGCTGCATCATGTGGCTCTCAGTCCCACTTTGGAGCAGTGTTCAATCACTCTGTCAAACGAGAGCCTAATTTCAAAGCATGAATCAAAGTGCTGAAATGACTGCCGTCCACTAAATAATAGATAAAGGGAGCGAGTAAATATTGAGAGAAAATGATTCATTTATCTGCTTGGGAGGTTTAAAGTTATAGTAGCCTAGTTAGCTGAACATTGTACATCTAATTCGGCAGAAGACAAAGTCCTCAAATGGCTGAGTTGGCAACTAAAATAACAACAGCAACAATCAGACAGCTGGAAAAGGTCACGCTGTTTCTACGACAATGCTTAAAGGAATGACATCTTTCCCCTGATATTTACTACCAACAGCAACAACCTGCAAAAAAATCACAAGGCGCTTCACAGGAGCATTATCAGACTAAATTTGACAGCTAAGGGATGCGAGCTCCTTCCCTAGTACCAATGCTGCTATAGACAGCAGACTGGCGAGTTGGTGGCAGGGACTGGGTGACAAAAATTAAAGAGCCCGAAAGCCTAAGCAATTTTTTGTAGGGTGATCAAGTATACCACACTCGAGTCATCTTTACTTCATGTAAATTTATATATGTTATAAACCAGCTGTATAAAAAGGGCTGTTAAAATAGAGTAAAAGGAACAGTTATTAAAGACAAATTAAACTGCCTTGACAGCAATGTAAGCAGCATCCAAAATAAAATGGGAGATTTGGAGGTAATAATCTGCAGTGAGGAACCAGATGTAACAGGAATAACTCAAACATGGCTACATAAAGAACAGAACTGGCAACTAAATCTTGCAGGTAATAACATAATCGGAAAGGATCGAGAAGGAAGATTGGGGGGCGGGGGGGGGGGGGCGCGGTGGTGGGGGGTGGTGCGGGGGGGTTGCTGGCAGGGTGGGGGCATACCTGTATAAATTAGAAACAATATATTGGCAGCAGAAAAATGGGACACAACTGACAGCTGCAACACTGGTATCTACCCGGCAATGTGGGAAATTGCCCAGGTATGTCCCGTACTCAAAAAGCAGGACAAATCCAACACGGCCAATTACCGCCCCATCAGTCTACTCTCAATCATCGGTAAAGTGATGGAAGTTATCATTGACAGTACTACCAAGTGGCACTTGCTCAGCAATAACCTGCTCACTGACACTCAGTTTGGGTTCCGCCAGGGTCACTCAGCTCCTGACTTCATTACAGCCTTGGTTCAAACATGGACAAAAGAGCTGAACTCAAAAGGTGAGGTGAGAGTGACTGCCCTTGACATCAACGCAGCATTTGACTGAGTATGGCATCAAGGAGCCCTATAAAAACTGGAGTCAATGGGAATCAGGGGGAAAACTGTCTGCTGGTTGGAGTCGTACCAAGCACAAAGGAAGATGGTTGTGGTTGTTGGAGGTCAATCATCTGAGCTCCAGGACATCACTGCAGGAGTTCCTCAGGGGAGTGTCCTAGGCCCAATCATCTTCAGCTGCTTCATCAATGATCTTCCTTCAATCATAAGGTCAGAAGTGGGGATGTTCGCTGATGATTGCACAATGTTCAGCACCATTCGCGACTCCTCAGATACTGAAGCAGTCCGTGTAGAAATGCAGCAAGACCTGGACAATATCCAGGCTTGGGCTGATAAGTGGCAACTAACATTCATGCCAAACATGCCAAGCAATGATCATCTCCAACAAGGTATCAGACAAAAGTTGAATGGGAGAGGCTGTTTACAGGTAAAGGGACGTCTGGCAAGTGGGAGGCTTTTAAAAGTGAGATAGGAAGAGTTCAGGGCTGGCATGTTCCTGTTAGATGGAAAGGCAAGGCTGGCAAGTTTAGGGAACCTTGGTTGACGAGGGATATTGAAGGTCTTGTCAGGACAAAGAAGGAGGCATATGTCAGATATAGGCAGCTGGGATCGAGCGAGTGCCTCGAGGAGTATAGGAGATGTAGGACTACACTTAAAAAGGAAATTAGGAGTGCAAAAAGGGCCCATGAGACTTCCCTGGCAGATAAGACAAAGGAGAATCCTAAAAGATTCTATAAGTATATTAAGAGTAAAAGGGTAGCTAGGGATAGAGTAGGTCCCCTTAAGGCAATCTATGTGTGGAGCCATGGGAAATGGATGAGGTCTTAAATTAATATTTCTCATCCGTATTTACCGTGGAGAAGGTCATGTAAGCTCGTGAGTTCAAGGGAGGGAACAGTGATATCCTGGAGCATATCAATATTACAAAGGAGGAGGTGTTGGAGGTTTTGAAGTGCATTAAGGTGGTTAAATCCCCAGGGCCTGACCAGGTGTATCCAAGGATACTATGGGAAGCAAGGGAGGAGATTGCTGTGGCCCAGGCAGAGATTTTTGTATCATCGTTAGCCACAGCTGAGGTACTGGAAGACTGGAGGACAGCTAATGGTGTGCCTTTATTTAAGAAGGGCAGCAGGGATAAGCCAGGGAGCTACAGGCTGGTGAGCCTTACATCAGTGTGGGAAAGCTATTGGAAGGGACTCTGAGAGACAGGATTTATATGCATCTGGACAGGCATGGTCTGATTAGGGATAGTCAGCATGGCTTTGTGTGTGGGAAATCACGTCTTACGAATTTGACTGAGTTTTTCGAGGAGGTGACCAAGAGGATTGACGAGGGAAGGGCAATGTCTACATGGACTTTAGCAAGGCCTTTGACAAGGTCCCGCATGGTAGGCTGGTCCAGAAGGATCGAACACATGGATCCAGGGTGAGCTAGCAAATTGGATACAAAATTGGCTTGTTGATAGGAGGCAGAGGGTGGTAGTGGAGGGTTGTTTGTCAGATTGGAGGCCGGTGACCAGTGGTGTGCCGCAGGGATCGGTGCTGGGCCCTCTGTTGTTTGTCATATATATTAATGACTTGGATGTGAATGTAAGGGGCATGATTAGTAAGTTGGCAGATGACACTAAAATTGGTGGTATAGTGGACAGTGAAGAAGGTTGTCTAAGGTTACAACAGGATATAGATCAACTGGGAAAGAGGGCAAGGGAGTGGCAAATGGAATTTAATGCAGACAAGTGTGAAGTGATGCATTTTGTGAAGTTAAACCAGGGCAGGACATATACAGTGAATGGCAGAGCCCTGGGGAGTGTTGTTGAGCAGAGACACCTTGGGGTGCAAGTACATAGTTCCCTGAAAGTGGCAACACAAGTAGACAGGGTGGTGAAGAAGGCATATGGCATGCTTGCCTTCATCGGTCGAGGCATTGAGTACAAGAGTTGGGATGTCATATTATAGTTGTACATAATGTTGGTTAGGCCACATTTGGAGTACTGTGTGCAGTTCTGGTCGCCACATTACAGGAAAGATGTGATTAAGCTAGAGAGGGTGCAGAAAAGATTCACAAGGATGTTGCCTAGTTTGGAGGGCTTGAGTTATAAAGAGAGATTGGATAGGCTGGGTCTGTTTTCCCTGGAATGAAGGAGGCTGAGAGGGGACATGATAGAGGTATATAAAATTATGAGAGGCATAGATAGGGTAGATAGCCAGCTCTGTTTACCATGGTAGGGGTGAGTAAAAGTAGAGGGCATAGATTTAAGGTGAGAGGGAGGAGGTTTAAAGGAAATCAAAGGGGTAAATTTTTCACACAAAGAATAGTGGGTATCTGGAATGCGCTGCCTGAGGAGGTGGTGGAGGCAGGAACAGTAGCGACATTTAAGAGGCATCTGGACAGGTACTTGAATGAGCAAGGCATAGAGGGATATGGAATTAACACAGGCAGGTGGGATTAGTATAGATAGGCATTATGGTCGGCATGTGCGCGGTGGGCCGAAGGGCCTGTTTCTATGCTGTACGACTCTATGACTCTATGATTCTAAGAGAGAATCTAACCATCTCCCCTTGACATTCAACAGCATTACGATCACTGAATCCCCCACTATCAACATCCCAGGGGTTACCATTGACCAGAAACTAAACTGGACCAGTCATATAAATACCATGGCTACAAGAGCAGGTCAGAGGCCAGGAATCCTGTGGCGAGTAACTCACCTCCTGACTCCCCCAAAGACTGTCCACCATCTACAAGGCACAAGTCAGGAGTGTGATGGAAAACTCTCCACTTGCCTGTATGGGTGCAGCTCCAACAACACTCAAGAAGCTTGATATTATCCAGGACAAAGCAGCCCACTTGATTGGCACCCCATTCACAAACATTCACCCCCTCCACCACCAATGCACAGTGGCAGCAGTGTGTACCAGCTACAAGATGTACAGCAGCAACACACCAAGGCTCCTCAGACAGCACCTTCCAAACCCATCACCTCCAGCATCTGGAAAGACTAAGGCAGCTGATGCATGGGAACACCACCACCTGCAAGTTCCCTTCCAAACCACACACCATCCTGACTTGGAACTATATCGCCGTTCCTTCACTGTCGCTGGGTCAAAATCCTGGAACTCCCTTCCTCACAGCACTGTGGGTATCCCTCCCTCACATGGACTGCAGCGGTTCAAGAAGGCAGCTCACCACCACCTTCTCAAGGGTAATTCGGGATGGACAATAAATGCTGGCCTAGCCAGCGACACCCACATCTCAGGAACTAATAAAAAAAGGTTAGAAACAGAAGCTATATTGATTAAAATAAAAGATAAGAAGGGATTGATCACACTAATAGGGATATACTACAGACCACCTAATAGTAGAAAGGAGGTGGAGGAAGAAATATTTAAGCAAATATGTAAAATGAGTAAAGGACATAAAATCATAATCATGGGAGATTTTAACTACCCCAAATCATAGAATGGAAGCTTAGAATTTTTTTATTTTATTTTTTTTATTTAGAGATACAGCACTGAAACAGGCCCTTCGGCCCACTGAGTCTGTGCTGACCATCAACCACCCATTTATACTAATCCCATATTCCTACCACATCCCCACCTGTCCCTCTATTCCTCTACCACCTACCTATACTCGGGGCAATTTATAATGGCCAATTTACCTATTAACCTGCAAGTCTTTTGGTGGTGGGAGGAAACCAGAGTACCCGGCGAAAACCCACGCAGACACAGGGAGAACTTGCAAACTCCACACAGGCAGTACCCAGAATTGAACCCGGGTCGCTGGAGCTGTGAGGCTGCGGTGCTAACCACTGCGCCACTGTGCCGCCCTAACTAACTACCAAGAAGAGGGAGTGAAAGTTGTACAGGGGAATAGAGATTTTACAATGTCTGCAGGACTCCGTCCTTATCCAATATATAAAACAAGGCAATAAGACGGGCAATGCTGTACTGGTAAATGAAACGGAACAGATTAGAATGAGAGTTTCAGGGGAAATCTCAGCAATAGTGATCACAACATAAGATATAAGATAAGGATTGAGAAGGACATAAGTAATACAGAGACCAAAGTAATAAATTGGAAAAGAGTTGATTTTAAGGAGACGAGAATGGAACTGGGGAAAGTAAACTGAAACCATGCACTGACCAGCAAAGAAAGAGACATCAGCGGGAAACATTTAAAGTGGTGATAAATAGAATCCTGGAGAAATATATCCTGTAAAAAAATCAAAACCAAACAAGCCATAGATGAGTAAAGAAATAAGAATAAAATTGAAACTAAAGCAAAGGCATACTTGGACTAAATGCATAGATAACAAAGAAAAACATATCAAAAGGGAACAGAAAACGTTTAGGAAAGAAGTCAAGAAATGATTAGGAAGGCAAAAAGAAATTATGAAATTGCATTATCAAGGAAAATAAAAACTATTAAATAATTACTTTGCCTCAGTATGTAACAGGAATTTGTTAAGGGAAGATCTTGTTTGACCAACATGATCAAATGTTTTGAAGAAATAACAAGGAAGATAGATGAGGGTAGTGCAGTTGATGTGGTCTACATGGATTTTAGCAAGGCTTTTGACAAGGTCCCATATGGAAGACTGGTTAAAAAAATTAATTCCCATGGGATCCAGGGAAATGCAGCAAGGTGGATACAAAATTGGCTCGGTGGCAGGAAACAAAGGGTAATTGTTGACGGGTGTTTTTGCGACTGGAGGGCTGTTTCCAGTGGCATTCCGTAGACTCAGTACAGGGTCCCTTGCTTTTTGTGGTATATATTAACGATTTGGACATAAACGTAGGAGGCATAATCAAGAAGTTTGCAGATGACACAAAGATTGGCCATGTGGTAGATAGCAAGGAGGATAGCTGTAGACTGCAGGAAGATATTGATGGTCTGGTCAGATGGCAGAAAAGTGGCAAATGGAATTCAATGCAGAGAAGTGTGAGGTGATGCATTTGGGGAGGTCAAACAAGGCAAAGGAATACACGATTAATGGGAAAATACTGAGAAGTGTAGAGGACGTGAGGGACCTTGGAGTGAATGTCCACAGATCCCTGACGGTAGCAGGACAAGTTGATAAGGTGGTTAAGAAGGCATATGGAATCCTTTCCTTTATTAGCCAAGCTATAGAATATAAGAGCAGGGAGATTATGTTGGAACTGTATAACTCATTGGTTGGGCTACAACTTGAGTACTGTGTGCAGCTCTGGTCACCTCATTACAGAAAGGATGTAATTGCACTTGAGAAGGCACAGAGGAGATTTACGAGGATGTTGTTAGGACTGGAAAAATACATCTATGAGGAAAGATTGGATAGGCTGGGGTTGTTCTCCTTGGAACAAAGAAGACTGAGGCGAGATCTGATTGAAATGTACAAAATTTTGAGGGACCTGGATAGAGTTGAGGTGAAAGGCCTATTCACCTTAGCAAAGAGGTCAGTCCCTAGGCGGCATAGATTTAAAGTGATTGGTCGAAAAATTAGAGGGGAGGTGAGAAAGGATTTTCTCACTCAGAGAGTGGTGATGGTCTGGAACTCACTGTCTGAAAGGGTAGTTGAGGCAGAAACCGTCAACTCATTCAAAAGGAGTCTGGATATGCACCTCAAGTGCTGTAATCTGCAAGGCTACAGACCAAATACGGACAGAATGAGTGGATCATTTTTCGGCTGGCACAGACACGATGGGCCAAGTAGCCTCTTTTTGTGCCTTAAATTTTCTCGGATTCTATTCTAGGAAGACGAACGTAATAGGCATCACATTAAAAGTAAAGATCAAAAATATAGAAAGACATTTAAGTTAGAAAGGAAGGAGATCATTGATTAATTAATCAAACTTAGAAAGGATAAAACCCCTGGTCCTGATGGATTGCATTCATGCAGATTAAAAGCAGTCGGAAACCTGAAGCATTGCTGGCTAATTAATTTCCTTCCAATGCAATGTGCATATTGTTACTGGTGACAACTGTTAGTTCAGAGAAAAGGGGCTGAATTTTTGGATCTCGGAGGTGGATGGCGGCCAAAAGTACCAATGTTGGCCAGCGTGCCAGTTTCCCAATGCCATGTTCACCAGGCGGGGAGGAGGACGGCATCATGATCCCGCCCGATCCCTGTTTAAGGCAAATTAACATTGTTAAAGAGCTCATTGGGAGCTCATTAATGGGAGGGGGTGGGATGGGGGAGGGTGCTGTGATTTTCACAGGGACGCATGGGCTGCATGTGCTGTCTGGGGCGGACCAGATGAAGGGAGGTAGTCGGGAGCCAGCCATGGCCACCCCAGGGAATTAGCTGGGCCCATGAACAGGTGAACAGCACTAGGGGAGACTCGGCCATTGACAAACAGGTGGCATTGGCACAGTGCAGGTGGTGGGGAGAGTAGGCAGTCAGCGCACAGGGCAGCGCAGGGGGTTGTCATCCTCCTGGCATTGCAGGGGCATAAGAGCAGTGGACAATGCTGCCAAATACAATTGGTGGATCACCTGAACACAAGGAAGGCAGCAGCTGGCAGTGAGGGCACAATCTTCAGATTTTGAATCCAGTGGCGATGAGGAGCAGCGGCCTCTATAGAAAGGACATGGAGGAGTTACCCTCAGCATAGGATCTACCGGCGAAGAAGGAGCTAACTAGCTATGACAGAGAGCCAGTGCTGCAGGAGACTGCGACTCTCCAGGCAGATGGTCACAGACATCTTTGCCATCTTCGCTGATGAACTCACCATGCCCTGCCAGGAGCCATCAAGGTCACTGTGGCCTTGAATGTCTTTGCCTTTGGTTCTTTTCAAGGATCAGCTGTGGACCTTGGTGGCATATTGCAGGCAGCTGCACACCACTGCATCTCGCAGGTTACTGATGCCCTGTATGCCAGAGCTGGACTGAACATTCAGTTCATGACAGATGAGGCCTCACAGGCACAGAGGTCAGTGTTTTTTTTAAAATTTAATCATTCATGGGATGTGGGCATCGCTGGCTATGCCAGCATTTATTGCCCATCCCTAATTGCCCTTGAGAAGGTGGTGGTGAGTTTGGGGACAGATCAAAAGTAAGCGAATCAGCTAACAAACTAACTGTGAAGCTGTGGAGCCAATTTATAAAAAATAACAAGCAGAAGCTAACAGGACAGCTGCAGATAGCTTAATAGTAGCCTATTGTTTAATAATCAGCCTAACAGTTCAAGGAGGGGGGAAGTGAAACTAGTGAAATAAAATACAAGAATAAAATGCTGAGTCGAATGAACCTGATAATAGAAGTCTGCAAACCACTCAGAAACAAGGGAGGGGGTGGTGGGGGTGGGGGGGTAGGGTGGCGTTACTAGTTTTGTTTGAATAACTATAAGAAAGGCTCAGTCCGCAAGCAGGACCCTGAGCTTCCGGTTGCTTGCCATTTCAACACTGCCCCCTGCTCTCATGCTCACATCTCTGTCCTGGGATTGCTGCAGTGTTCCAGTGAACATCAACGCAAGCTCGAGGAACAGCATCTCATTTACCGATTAGGCACACTACAGCCTGCCGGACTGAACATTGAGTTCAATAATTTCAGAGCATGACAGCCCCCCATTTTACTTTCATTTTTAGTCATTTTTTCTTCTTTTTTTTAACATTCTTTTTTACATTTTTTACAATTTTTTTTTTGCATTTATTTCATTTCATCTTAGTTTGTTCTTTTTGCTTATCCACTGTTTTTTTCAGGTTTGCACTTGCTGCTGTTCAATATTCAGTATATTCACACCTAATCTGTACTAATGCTTTGTCTTTCAACACACAATTAACATGTTTGCCTTTGCTCCGTGACCTTTTGGTCAGCTATGTGGCCTGGTCCAATCTAGACCTCCTTTGTTATCTCTAGCCTCACCCCCACCTCACTTGCTTATAACCTGTGACTTTTCTAATATTTGTCAGTTCCGAAGAAGGGTCACTGACCCGAAACGTTAACTCTGCTTCTCTTTCCACAGATGCTGCCAGACCTGCTGAGTGGTTCCAGCATTTCTTGTTTTTATTTCAGATTTCCAGCATCCGCAGTATTTTGCTTTTATTATATAAGAAAGGCTTGCTGTAGTGAGCACATGTTCTTTTGTTTCTTTTGTTTTGTTCTTATGTTCTGTTCTTTTGCATGTTCAATTGTTTCGCTTTTTGTTTCTTTTGTAACCTTGCAATGTGTCAACCATATACTGCAATAAAGTTTCTAAAAGTTACAGTCGGACTTTGTCTCTCTTTGTAACTGATGGGATCCAACAACTTGGCGCAGTCAGCAGGATCGCTGGAGGATTAAAACCGAAGCCCTAGACATCGGACCTATATCGGTGCCCCGGAGGTAAGGATTCCTCTTTACGTTAAAAAGTCCTCGGCCGTTGTCTGATTTCGGTTCACCACCACGCGTTCCGTACTTTTCTTAGGCTCGAGGCCCCTTTCATAGACGTCTCACTCGGCAGTGTTTGACTGTGCTCACACTGGATCGGCTGAAAAGCCTCACGGCTCGAGACCCCCTTCCCTCCCTGAACGAATCGATATAATGGAGTGTTTTAATCGGGCCGACTTGGCAGATAAGGCCAGTAAGTACCATGGGATGACCACTCCCGAACCGCCCGAACCCCCAATCGAGCCTTCAGCCCCAACCCAGGCCTTACCTATGGCCCATTAATAACTGGGGGGGGGGGGGGGGGGTGCAGAGGGCTCCATGTCAAAGTTTATGGCAGAGTGACATAAAAAGACTAGTTTTAATGAAATTTCAAGTGAGTAAAAACAAATTACTGTGTCTTTTGATTTGAATGTGTGAATGTTGGAAGCTTCCATGAATGTAAGATGTGCAGCTTGTGTTCTGTAGAACCGACTGTCATTAACTCTTTGTTATCTGGCTTTGATGTTGAAAGAATGAGTCTGTTACTTTTTCTATTTTTACACGTGTATATTTTGTGGGAACCTATTTTGCTTATGAATTAGTTGAACCTGTGTGTGTTCCTTGGCATCGGGACAGGGAATTTGACAGAGATTTTGGTATTTTGAATTCATAATCCATTACAGGAATCAAGTTTCTAAGTTGTTAGGAATTGAATAAGCATGAAAAGTGATTGTTGAGTGTATTCACTTCAATTTAAGATTTTGCACCCAGTAATGGGATATAAAATTGAATTATATTTTAAGTTAAAGTTTTATTTTTATTTTAAAAGTTGGTTTTGCAACTGTGAAAAGGCAATGAACAATTTTTAAAGAGATAAGCTTCAGCCTTGAAGGTCTGAAGATGTCTGGTAAAAATCCAATTTGAAGTTTAAAACATTATTTTAATTGGAGTTCCAGTTTAAAATCTGTTCTTTTTTTTTTGAAGTTTAAATTAAAGACATTTTATTGACTGTATTTAAGTAGCAAATGACAGGAATTGGATATTGGTTTAAGGGAGAGAAGGATAAACAAAGGAGATATAGGAAAGATTCTGTCTGTTTAAAGTTTGTTTAAGAAGCTGGTGTTAAACCTTTTGTTTTAAGAATGTTAAATAACTTTTTCTTTAGCTTTTGGTTTTATTAGTCATTTGAAAAGGCGCCTGAAGAAAGAACAAGAAAAATGACGTAATTTACCATCTTTAAAAATAAGCACGTGCTATTCTGTTCTGTGTGTAGTTTATAAGTTAATAAGTCTGAGTTAAGTTTATGCTATTAAGGTTAATTGACCTGTTAAGTTAAAAAACTGGAAATTTCATTTGTGGCCACAATGAACTTTCAAGTTTATTATGTCAAGTTTGGAGGAGTCTTCAGTTCCGGACATAAGACTCGTTCATATAACATTGGCAGTTTTGATTTTTAAATATTTATTGCAGTGAATTGGAATTTGGAATCATCTTTGTTATATAAAAACATTCCTGGCATTAGAAACCTCTTACAAAAGGTGCTAAAAATTTGGAAACAATTGCAGTTTGATCTAAAATGCTGTCTTTCCTGATGGAGATGCTTTCCTTTGAAGTTGATAATGTTACTAATGATTTTGTTGTTTTCAAACCCTAAGGATACCAAAAGGATTGAAAAAAAAAGTTTAAAATAGAGTAGTTCTTTTCGATCAGAAAAAAAGGTTATGTAAAGTGACGCAGCTGAGAATGTTTTACTCCGCCGCCTTGGAGACAAACAAAGAAATTAACCCTGCTGCAGCTATTGTTCTTCCATTTGATCCCCCACACAATTTTTGCATTGATGAGAGTAAAACTTATACATATTGGACATTATTAAATTTTACATTTCTAAATTGACAGATATAATTGGACAAATTCACCCATTGGGCTCAGGGGCACAGCCACAATGGATTCTTTCTGGGGTTTTTTAAGCAGGTGACGGTAGATTCCAAGGCCACATGAGAACTGATGCCACAGCAAGAGATCCAGCAGCTTTAAGAATTTAAGAACTTAATTGCAGACATCAAATGTCACAGCATCTTTATCAATGAGACAAAGTGCTTGAGAAGGAGAGATAGTTGCAAGCACTTCTGTCTTTAATGTAAAAAAAACCCACCAAGTCTGGGCATAAGAAATTGGAATCAATAAACACAATTTAATTGATATGAGTAGTTATTTAAAGCACTCAAAGGGAAATTTATCTGATATTTAAGAGGACAATCAAAGTTTTAGAAAATAAAAAACAAAACAGTCTAAGCGGTTTACTGTGTTGGTTATTAGCAATGGGTTCTGGTCCATACCACTGGCACAAGAGTGTCAATATAAATTTACATTTACAGTCCAGGGACAACAGTTCACCTGGACGTGTCTCTCCCAGGGATTTCATAATAGTCCATCGATATTCCACCTTCCTCCAGAAGGTCAGAGTGAAAGTTAACCCTAAAAAGGCACAGATATTGAAAGAAAAGGTTTCTTATTTGGGAATAGTGATAACACAGGGAAAGCATGAGACAGAGCAAAAGCGAGTGCAGACAATCCTCAAACTCCCCCTACCGCAAGATATTAAAGCTCTAAGATCATTTTTGGGCCTTGTTGGGTATCACAGGAACCTTACTGATGGATTTGCCTTCAAGCCAGCCCCTTTATATAATCTCCTGAAAAAGAACTACTATGTGCCTGGCGGACAATTTAATCTGCTGAGTATTTCCAGCATTTCTTGTTTTTATTTCAGATTTCCAGCATCTGCAGTATTTTGCTTATATTTTAGCGGACAATTTAATCTACCAGGTGTGTCAGGTTTTGACAGCAAAGGCCCTCCAGGGACCTTTTGTATCAAAATCATTTGGGGGTGTACAAAGGAAGGAGCCAGCAATCAAACCAGCACTCAAAATGTTTTGTTGATCGTTCCTCTACAGTGGAGGACGGGATTAGGCAGACAGCGTGTGGATTACATGTACAGGAGGATCTAAGTCCCAGACTCGGGGACGAATTGCGGTGGGTCTTTCTTGTTAATGTTATTATCGGATAGTGGGTACGTGTCGAATGCCCAAAAGGGACCCACCAGGGCACCCCCCCACCCCCCGAGTTCCCTGTATGGCAGTGTGATGATAAAGACTGTAGAAACCAATCAATATGTGTGAACCTACAAAACGATAGGGGCTATTGGCTCTATTGTGTTTGGAGAAATAAAAAAGGACAGTTCCTATTCCAGGTTGTGAGATTAAACGGACAAGAAGCACCAACCCCCATGGTTACCCCCACATCCGAATTACCGACGAGTAAGGTTATGACCCAGCAGCCACAAGTGACTGGTCTCCCTTGCCCTGCCTTAACTGCAGGACCAGAAAATGGACTTGCGATAATAAAAACTAATAAAATTGTATATGATAATATAAAGCTTGAGTTGGTACCGGTAATATTGAATACCTCAGATATCCAGCTACCTGACTGGTGCCCTGAGAAGACCCGAGAGTTGTACAAGGTATTACTGCAACAATTGCTAAGACAAGAATTTGGTGATGAGGGAATAATAAAGGGAAAGAGACGTAAACGTAGTTTAGTGAATGACGCAGCCACAGTCTTTAATACGGGAACTTCAATTGTAAAAATGACACTCAGTTGGAGGACTTAGCTAGTCACACAAATGATAAAATTACCAGGTGCCAACTCAGAAAACTTAAGGGATGGAAAGGTCAGGACTGTGTAAATACAAGATCTATGAGTATTGGAGTAGTTCAGTTCAGAGATACAGCACTGAAACAGGCCCTTCGGCCCACCGAGTCTGTGCCGACCATCAACCACCCATTTATACTAATCCTACACTAATCCCATATTCCCACCACATCCCCACCTGTCCCTATATTTCCCTATCAACTACCTACACTGGGGGCAATTTGTATTGGGAAGTAGTATTGGGAATACCTGTAATTCCGAGAGATAAGTTAGGGATGCAATTAAACAAAGTAGAAAATGTAGGGGTGATAAGGGGAAAGGTTTACATAAAATACTATGATATTTTACCCTACGTTGTGGAAATTGGAAAAGAGGTAGTTGGAACAACATTGTCTGAGTGTAGCCTGGAAAACCAGGTGGTCATAGGTCCTCATCCTGTATATAAAACAGCAGAGTCAGAATGTGGATTTAATGCCACTGTAAATTGCACCATGGAGACTAGGAAAGCATTTCAGGGCTAACCCACGTCGCCTATATGAGAAAGGGGAGATATCGTTTAACCACTACGGTGAAGGAATACCAGTATGGACATAACAGAACTTGTCCGGTGAGCAACAGTATGTTTTGTTTCAACCCACAAATACCAACCCGAGTAGGGAAGATGGAGTTGGTAGACATACATAAAACAAAAGACAGAAACGAAACCTGTGACAGAAAGTATTAAGGAGGGTTTGACAAATTACCTCCGGGAATATGAATGTACTATTCAGCCATTGCCCACACGCTTGGGTAAAGAGAGACAGCAGCTAGAAGCCATTGCTGTAGTGTACTACAATCTGGAACAACAGTCGAAGATGCTACAAGATAAGACTGACGAGATAAATGATTCTACCTGGTGGGAGGACTTATGGAACTGGGGGTCAAACGTGCAGATACACCCCTGGTTTAGAATTATCTCCCATGTCCTGATAGTGGTTTTGGGTATCAGGGTGTTATATTGTGACATACTTAATTTGGCAACTTAAGAAATTAATTAGGCAATGTGAGAGGATGTATGAATAGTTGGACAGTTACCCGAAAGGCAATCAGTGTTCAAACTTGCTGTATAGAAGGATAGACAATTAGTTATGCCACAAAAGGGTAATTGTATAACCTTTTCATATATGCTTAAAATGAGTTAATGAATGATCAATGTACTCTAAGAATGAAATTGTATTATGTTTGCACAATTGATTATGTAATAGTGATGCTTAAATTGTGCTTTCTTTAACAGTACACCACTTATGCTTTTGCTTTGAAAATGAAATTGTAATTGTACAAGTGTACTACCTAATAGACATGAGAGTGTGATCCCTTGGGCATCGCCCTGCAGGATCAAAGGGGGGTACTTGCGCCTTGATAGAGCCCGAATGCTGTACCTACATTCCAGATAGCTCCGAAGAGATCTCTAATCTGGCGGAGCACATCCGAAAGGAGGTAGAAAAGCTCAAACAACCCCCAAATCCCACCTTATGGGGTTGGGCGACCGGGTGGTTGGGCTCAATAGGGACCTCAATGGTACAGGGTTTGATCTTTTTTGTTATGATCATAGCTTTGTATTTTATGTTTTTGCTCATTAAGTGCTGTTGTAAACAAGTAACTGAAGCCCCTGCCAAGCTTATGCCCTTAGAGAGCTCCCACCGTCCCCTCTTGTGGCACAAGTGGGCAACGTATTAAGCGCAAGCCCTCCAGGTGTTGAAGGCTGTTTATAGACAAGTAGAGACCATTAAAGGCATCTAGGTGGGATTGATGGAATGATTCTTAAAGAAGTTTGAAGAATCAAAGGGAGGACTGTTGGGACAGATTAAAAGTAAGCTAATCAGCTAACAAACTAACAGTGAAGCTGTGGAGCCAATTTATAAAAAACAACAAGCAGAAGCAAACAGGACAGCTGCAGATAGCTTAATAGTAGCCTATTGTTTAATAATCAGCCGAAAAGTCCAAGGAGGGGGGATGTGAAACTAGTGAAATAAAATGCAAGAATAAAATGCTGAGACCAATGAACCAATCATGCACTGATAATAGAAGTCTGCAAACCACTCAAACAAGGGGGGGGGGGGGGCGCGTTACTAGTTTTGTTTGAATAACTATAAGAAAGGCTTGCTGTAGTGAGCACATGTTCTTTTGTTTCTTTTGTTTTGTTCTTTTGTTCTGTTCTTTTGCATGTTCTTTTGTTTTCTTTTTGTTTCTTTTGTAACCTTGCAATGTGACAACCATATACTGCAATAAAGTTTCTAAAAGTTACGGTCGGACTTCGTCTCTCTTTGTAATTGATGGGATCCAACAGTGAGCTGCCTTCTTGAACTGCTGCAGTCCATGTGAGGTAGGTATACCCACAGTGCTGTTAGGAAGGGAGTTCCAGGATTTTGACCCAGTGACAGTGAAGGAACGGCGATATAGTTCCACGTCAGGATGGTGTGTGACTTGGACAGGAACTTGCAGGTGGTGAGGTTCCCATGCATATGCTGTCCTTGTCCTTCTAGGTGGAGGAGGTTTGGAAGGTGCTGCCTGAGTAGCCTTGGTGCGCTGCTGCAGTGCATCTTGTAGATGGCACACACTGCTGCCACTGTGCGTCGGTGGTGGAGGGAATGAATCTTTGTGGATGGTATGCCAATCAAGTGGGCTGCTTTGTCCTGGATGGTGTTGTGCTTCTTCAGTGTTGTTGGAGCTGCACCCATCCAGGCAAGTGGAGAGTATTCCATCACACTCCTGACTTGTGCCTTGGAGATGGTGGACAGGCTTTGGGGAGTCAGGAGATGAGTTACACGCAGCAGGATTCCTAGCCTCTGACTTGCTCTTGTAGCCACGGTATTTATATGGCTACTTCAGTTCAGTTTCTGATCAACTGTAGCCCCTAGGATGTTGATAGTGGGGGATTCAGCGATGGTAATGCCATTGAATGTCAGGGGAAGATGGTTAGATTCTCTCTTGTTGGAGATGGTTATTGCCTGGCACTTGTGTGGCACAAATGTTACTTGCCACTTATCAGCCCAAGCCTGAATATTGTCCAGGTCTTGCTGCATTTCTATACAGACTGCTTCAGTATCTGAGGAGTCACGAATGGTGCTGCACATTGTGCAATTATCAGCGAACATCCCCACTTCTGACGTTATGATTGAAGGAAGCTCATTGATGAAGCAGCTGAAGATGGTTGGGCCTAGGACATTACTCTGAGGAACTCCTGCAGTGATGTCCTGGAGCTCAGATGATTGACTTCCAACAACCACAACCATCTTCCTTTGTGCTAGGTATGACTCCAACCAGCAGAGAGTTTTCCCCCTGATTCCCACTGGCTCCAGTTTTGCTTGGGCTCCTTGATGCCATACTCAAATGCTGCCTTGATGTCAAGGGCAGTCACTCTCACCTCAGCTCTTGAGTTCAACACTTTTGTCCATGTTTGAACCAAGGCTGTAATGAGGTAATGAGCTGTAATGAGCTGAGTGGCCCTGGCGGAACCCAAACTGAGCGTCACTGAGCAGGTTATTGCAAAGCAAGTGCTGCTTGATGGCACTGTTGATGACACCTTCCATCACTTTACTGATGATTGAGAGTAGACTGATGGGACAGTAACTGGCCGTGTTGGACTTGTTCTGCTTTTTTGTGTACAGGACATATCTGGGCAATTTTTCACATTGCAGGGTAGATGCCAGAGTTGTAGCTGTACTAGAACAGCTTGGTTAGGGGTGCGGCAAGTTCTGCAGCACAGTTCTTAAGTACTATTGCCGGAATATTGCCAGGGCCCATAGCCTTTGCAGTATCCAGTGCCTTCAGTCATTTCTTGATATCATGTGGAGTGAATCGAATTAGCTGAAGTCTGGCATCTGTGATGCTGGGGACTTCAGGAGGAGGCCGAGATGGATTATCAACTTGGCACTTCTGGCTGAAGATAGTTGCAAATGCTTCTGCCTTATCTTTCGCACTGATATGCTGGTCTCCCCCATCATTGAGGATGGGGATATTTGTGGAGCCACCTCCTCCAGTTAGTTGTTTAATTGTCCACCACCATTCACGGCTGAATGTGGCAGGACTGCAGAGCTTAGATTTGATCCGTTGGTTATGCGATCACTTAGCTCTGTCTGTTGCATGCTGCTTACAGAGTTTGGCATGCAAGTAGTCCTGGGTTGTAGCTTCACCTCATTTTGAGATATGCCTGGTGCTGCTCCTGGCATGCCCTGCTGTACTTTTCATTGAACCAGGGTTGATTTCCTGGCTTGATGGTAATGGTCGAGTGGGGGATATGCCGGGCCATGAGGTTACAGATTGTGGTTGAGTACAATTCTGCTGCTGCTGATGGCCCACAACGCCTAATGGATGCCCAGTTTTGCATTGCTAGATCTGTTCGAAATCTATCCTATTTAGTACGATGATAGTGCCACACAACACGATGGATGGTATCCTCAATGTGAAGGCAGGACTTCATCTCCACAAGGACTGTGCGGTAGTCACTCCTACCAATATTGTTATGGACAGAAGCATCTGTGGCTGGTAGATTAGTGAGGACGAGGTCAAGTATGTTTTTCCCGCTTGTTGATTCCCTCACCACCTGCCGCAGACCCAGTCCATCAGATATGTCCTTTAGTACTCAGCCAGCTCAGTCAGTAGTGGTGCTACCGATCCACTCTTGGTGATGGACGCTGAAGTCCCCCACCCAGAGTACATTTTGCGCCCTTGCCACCCTCAGTGCTTCCTCCAAATGCAGTTCAACATGGAGGAGTACTGAGTCATCAGCTGAGGGAGGGCAGTAGGTGGTAATCAGCAGGAGGTTACCTTGCCCATGTTTGACCTGATGCCATGAGACTTCATGGGATCCAGAGTTGCTGTTGAGGACTCCCAGAGCAACTCCCTCCCTACTGTATACCACTGACCCGCCACCTCTGGTGGGTCTGTCCTGCCGGTGGGACAGGACATACCCAGGGATAGTGATTACAGTGTCTGGGACATTGTCTGTCAGGTATGATTCCGTGAGTATGACTATGTCAGGCTGTTGCTTGACTAGTCTGTGGGACAGCTCTCCCAACTTTGGCACAAGCCCCCAGATGTTAGTAAGGAGGACTTTGCAGGGTCGACAGGGCTGGGTTTGTCATTGTCGTTTCCTGTGCCTAGGTCGATGACGGGTGGTCTGTCCAGTTTCATTCCTTTTTATTGACTTTGTAGCGGTTAGGTACAACTGAGTGGCTTGCTTGACCACTTCAGAGGGCATGTAAAAGTAAATCACATTGCTGTGGGTCTCTCGTCACATGTAGGCCAGACCAGGTTTTGCTGCTGTCGCTGCATTCCCCTCGATGCAGGGCATCATCAATTGCACCCATGTGGCCATCAAGTTACCCAGTGACCGGCCAGTGAGATTTATCAACAAGAAGGGTTTCCACTCCATCAATGTTTAGCTGGTCTGCGACCACAACAAGATCTTCCTCCATGTGTGTGCTCACTTTCCTGGCAGCTGCCAGGACTTCTCCATCCTCCACTATTCCAGGCTGCTGCAGCTCTTCACTGCAACCCCCAAAGTGCGTGGATGGATCCTAGATGCTAAGGGATATCCCTTGAAGAGATGGACACTCTTTCCTCTACGAGAACCCCAAACAGAGACACAGAGGCACTACAACCGAAGCCATCTGCTCAATAGGACAATCATTGAGCAGGCCAAATGGGCTTCTGAAGATGCAATTCCAGTGTCTGGACTAGTCAGGTGAGCCCTGCTGTACACTTCTGCAAGGGTCTTGCTCCTTGTCATGTTCTGCTGCACTCTCCATAATGTGGCCCTCCAGAGAGTTGTGGACCTTGAGGACGGAGAGGCCCAAGAGGGCGACAGCTCATCGGAGGAAGAGGAGGAGCAGGACGTGGAAGAGGAGGAGGAGGAAAAGGAGGTGGAATGGCAGCTGCACAGGGAGGTGGCCGTGCCCAGCTTGGGGCTTGAAGAGCTCATCAGGATGCCATGAATATCAGGGATCATCAGATTCAGGGATGTTTTAACTGAGCCTTTCTGACCCAGGATGAACATTATGGTCTGGAATGCATCCTGAGCTGCCTGTCCTAACACTTCCATTGAAGATGCAGGCTGGGAGATGTAAATTCTTAGCACATCTGCCCAAAGTTTTGCCATCACTGTTAAGGACCCCTTGATCTCCTTCACCACCTCATACTGCTTTTCTTGCCCTGCCATCAATAAAAAGAGACTCTGTGGCTTCAAATGTCATTATTTACTTTGTGCTCAGAAAGGGAAGCAGTGCACATTTATCTCCATGCAACATAGTGACCTCTGTGCTTGGCCACTTATACGTGGTGTTCCTATTATGACCTTGGAAGAGGTGAAGGCAACTTGCTCGCTTGACATGGCTTGTGGCTGAGATGCACATGGCAGTCGTTCTTGTCATGGATGTGCCCTTGGGGGCATCTCCAGAGCCTCCGGCACTGGTCTCCACTGCATATATGCTCCCACTGTCAGAGGAGTCAAGGAGGTCGAAGATGACGATGGCGCCCGGTGGTGGGGGGTATCATCATGCTCCTTGGTGTCATTCCCAGCTCTTGGCTGGCGCTCCGGATGGCTGGAGGGCAGCATCAGCTGGCATGCAAAGGGCATCCCCTCAAAATATCACTGTGGCACCAGTGCCACTGAGCAGTTCAGGCTAAGGGTTGGGGGGTTGCATCCTGTGCACGTCTGTGAGAAGTTCCTGCATGGACTCCAAGTGCTGCCACATACGGCTCTCCATGAGGTTCGCTGCTCTGTCAATGGAGGAGCTCATGCGCTCAAAGTCCTGAGCCATTTTTGTGCACATGAGCTGGATCAGCTCCTCCATGCTCTACCCATGACCCTGCACTGCCTCAGGGAACTCTAACATGTGGGAGCACATCTCTTGCTGCTGGTCTAGGTAGAGCCTCCTTTCCTGTGACTCCCGAGACCCTTAATCTGTGCCCAGCTGTGCAGAGGGGCTAAGTCTGTCCTCCCTCCTCCGAGGGGCCTGCCCACAGCTGCCTCTGCCTCTGGAACCTCCTCCTGCATACTGGTGCCATGCTCCTCACTCATGGGTACCTATTTAAGTGCCCAGAAGGACCCACTGAGGTGAGTGTATCTGTGCTGGTGAATGATGTGCTTGTAAGCTGTGATGGTGCTTCCTCAGAGCTTGGCTGCTCATCTTGGCCTGGTAAGGGAGAGGCAGAAGATCTCAGTGGGTGGACATCTGCACCTGTGGGAGACACAAGAAGAGATCATGAGAGCTAGCCTAGGAGAGTAGAAGCCGCTCAGTGCTAAGGATACCCAATGTTACTCAGTGCATTACATGCTATTGGACAGGAAGGAGGGCAATGCACCCCCTAATGAATAACTGGTTAACCTGTTTTTGGTGGTGTTAATTGAGGGAGAACTTTTGGGCAAGGTACTCTCCATTGAATAGTGCCATGGGATCTTTTGCATTTATCTGTAGAGACAGGCGGGGTCTCGGTTTAACGCCTCATCCAAAAGTCGTGACTTCCAGCAGTGCAGCACTCCATTGGTACTGCACTGAGATCCTGCCTCCATGGCTTCACCCTCTCACACTCCCGCCATTGGTTGTCCATCCTCATGGCCAGGGTTCATAGTCTAAGGATACAGGGTAAATCTTTCAGGACTGAGATAAGGAGAAATTTCTTCACCCAGAGAGTGGTGAGCCTGTGAAATTCGCTACCACAGAAAGCAATTGAGGCCAAAACATTGTATGTTTTCAAGAAGGAGTTACATATAGTGCTTAGGGAGAAAGGGATTAAAGGATATGGGGCGAAAGTGGGAACAGATTACTGAGTTGGATGATCAGCCATGATCATAATGAATGGCGGAGCAGTCTCAAAGGGCCGAATGGCCTACTCCTGCTCCTATTTTCTATGTTTCTATGATGCTCTGCCTTCCCATGTCATTTGGAAAGCAAACAGACTCCTCGCCATTGACTTGGATGATTCTGAACTCTCACTCAAGCAGCTTTTTATTCCCAACTCCAATATATTTGTAATTGATCAACAAAGGTGTTCATAGAAAATGGAAAATAAAAATATTTGCTTTTTACGTCCCTCTGGTTTGCTGATTGAGCTATCCAGGCGATTGATCTTCAATTCATGGAGACTTCAGGGCAATCCTGGAGGGTTGGCAACCCAATCACATGATCAATTAGCCCACTGACACTCACTGTGTAATCTCATATGTTTAGGGACAGCTATAGAGGGCTGCTGGCCAGCATACTGTTATGTGCAAAGTATCACTCTGATAACAAGCTGCTTTATATTTCTAGACCCCCCTTGAACATTCCCGCAAGAGCAGTGTAATTGCTGCAATGTGCTTATTGCCATGAGGGTGCTATCTAATGTTCAGTTAGCAACTTGTAAGTACCATAAATACCATAACCACATTGAAGCAAGCAAAAAAAACTTGCATTTATATAGTGTCTTTAAGACATTGTCCTGACGTGCATTAGAGCCAATGAGTGCTTTTGAGGCGTGGCCACTTCATTACTAAGACTGCTTATTTCCACCCCCACAACATCGCCCGTCTTTGCTCCTGCCTGAGTTCTTCTGCTGCTGAAATCCTCAGCCATGTCTTTGTTACTGTGAGGCTCAACTATTCCAACGCACTCTTGGCTGGCCTCCCATCTTCCACCCTCCATAAACCTGAACTCATCCAAAACTCTGCTGATGTATCATATCGCCTCAGTCTTAAAACTCTCGTGCTTGTTTTCAAATTCCCGCCATGGCCTTTCCCCTCCCTAGCTCTGTAATTGTCTCCAGCCCTACAATGCTCTGAAATCTCCATGCTCCTCAAATTTCGGTCTCTTTCACATCCCGAATTTTAATTGCTCCGCTATTAGCGGCTTTGCCTTCAGCTCTGGGAACTCCCTCCCTAAACCTCTCCACCACTGCCTCTCTCTGTTCTCCTTTAATATGCTCCATAAATCCTACCTCTTTGGCCAAGTTTCTGGTCACCATATGTATTTAAGTATTTATGCTTAGATGTTACAAAGCTGCATGACCGAAAATAGCAAAATCTCCATCTGGTCAGAATCCATAGGGAAACGGTTGCTTGAGATTTTTTAATTTGGAACACCAAGGCAGCCAAATCAGCTTTCACTGCTTCCAGCAATGAAACGAAGATCTCAGCATCCTGGATTCTCATTTTGCTGATTAGTGTACTGTTCAACTTCTGACTGCCTACCCCTGATGTTTTAAGACTGCCCAAGTGCTGTCTCATTACCCGGACCATTGCTTTATGCTGACTGAATAAGTCAGCTTCTATTTCAATCCCACGGGATCCTGGATTTGTACTGGTACTTCAAATTCAGATTCAGTGATTCTCTGCTTATCTGGGGAAAGGCAAAAAGCAGTGACCTCAGCTATACTATATAAAAGGGTTACTACAGTGACCAGGGCCACTGATTAACTGTAACTGAATAAGTCAAGTTCTTTACTTGATGTAATATTTCCGGAATTTTATCCAAGATTTTGTGGATGACATTCTGCAATCTTATATATTTTCCCGATGAAAGGAATACCTTACGTATGACTAATTTTTCTTACTGTATTATTTCCACAGTCAGCAGGTTGTATTTCAAGCCCCACTCCAGAGTACATAATCCAGGGTGTCACTGCAGTCTGAAGCCAAATGGAACTCTGCGAATATGTGTGGACGTAACGCAGCTCAACAAAGCAGTAGCGAGTGAGATTCAACCAAATTCGACGTGGATGACAGTTTCTTAAAACTCTCTCAGAGCACCATGTTTACAAAACTCCATGCTAATGGTGGGTTTTGGAAGGTACCCCGAGATGAGACCTCAAGGTTATTGACTATATTCATAACATCTTTTGGGCAGTTTTGTTTTAAAAGGTTACCGTTCGGAATAACGTCCGCACCAGAGATTTTTCAACGATCAATGAATATCGTAGAAAGGCTCACAGGAGTGATCTGCCACATGGATGATGTTCTGATACACGGAAAGTTAGTGGAGGAACACAACCACAAAGTCAGAGAGGTTCGACAGAGACTTCAAAAAGTGGGACTGACTTTAAAAAGGAAGTGTGAGATTTTCAAAACTTTGATTTGTTTCTTGGGCCACATTGTGAGCGGAGAAGGAATCATGGCAGATCCTCAGGAAACAAGGGTTATTAAGGAATTTCCTATCCCCACATCAGTTCAGCAACTCCAGAGATTTCTCAGTAAATCAACTAGCAAAGTTTTTACCTCACTTAGCACAAATAACTGATCCGCTAAGACAAGTTAAAAGAAAACAGCAAGTGTGAAGTTGGGATGCCCACCAGGAACAAGCGTTCCAGAAAATTAAAGAGATGTTAATTTCTTCAGACGTGTTGGCATACGACAATCGTACACTGCCTACGTTAGCTGCAGATGCTTCTTCAGATAGCTTGGGTGCAGTTCTTTTGCAGGAGCAGCCTGATGGTTCCCACAGACCCATATTCTATGCATCAAGAGCACTGTCAGATACAGAGACACACTGCGCAGTTACTGAAAAAGGAGCTCTACTGTCACATGGGCATGTTAAAAATTTTCAGACTACATCATTGGAATACGTGTGGTAATCGAGACAGCCCACAAGCCATTGGTTTCCTTATTGGATGAAAAAGAAATAGCAAAAATGTCTCACGTATACAAAGCTTTCATCGCATTTTAATGAGGGACACATATGAAACTGTATACCTCCAAGGGAAGTTTGAATCATCAGCCGATGCATTATGGAGGGCAATGGTAGATCATCCAACACGGGAACTCGTGAAGTTCGTATGTAACATTGAGTCATACTTGCAAACACACATCACAAAGTTGGTCAGCAAGCACACAAAAGTTGCTGGAAATACAAGGTGCAGCTGCAAGCAGAGCCTCAGTGAACCCTGTTTAAAGCTGGTCTAAAACTCACCTTCTCCAACCCTAACAGCAACTGTTAAGTTACTCTGCTAAATAAAAGACCGATTAAATGTAAGATAAAATTAATCCTTAGTTATCCTCAGTTACTAAACTTCCACTGTAGCACTCTAATGCAACCCAAGTCAGCACTCCAGTGCAATCATGACATATGGAGAGGTTATAACTATCAGCAAAGCTGAACGGACTAGAGCTGGCTGTGGGGTTGAAAAAATAGGGTCCTTAAAATTTTGAAGGAGTTTGATATGATAGACATAGAGAAGATCTTTCCATGTGGGGCAAGTTCCAAAACTAGAGGCCATAAATAAAAGGTAGTCTGCACTAAATCCAATGGGGAATTCAGGACAATCTTCTTTAGCGGTTAGAATATGGAATCCCTACCAGAAGGAGTAGTTGAGGCAAATAACAAAGGGAAGCTAGTACATAAGTACATGAAGCAGAAAGGAATAGAAGGTTATGCTAATAGGGTTAGATGGGAGATAGCTCACATGGCGAATAAACATGAGCAGAGACCAGTTGGGCTGAATGGCCTGTTCTGTTCTGTACATTCTATGTAATTCTGTGTGTCACATCCCAAGATACTTCACAGAGCAGAAATAAATGGTGAACGGCATCATGAGGGATAACTAAAAACGTGACCAAAGAAATGGGCTTCAAAGAGGCTTTTAAAAATGGGAGTGAAATAGATCTGTACCAGTAACTCAACAGGAGATCATCGTGACTTGGCAGTCTGCTTTATACTGTACTCAATTAACCTTGAAGGAATCAGGAATTAAAATCTAGATCAGTAGAGAAATGATAAGGAACAAAAACAAGAAATGCTGGAATCACTCAGCAGGTCTGGCAGCATCTGTGGAAAGAGAAGCAGAGTTAACGTTTCGGGTCAGTGACCCTTCTTCGGAATGATAAGGACTTGTTCAGCAGAAAGGCTAAAAGGTCCTCCATCTCTCCTCAGGTGGTCTTGCTGAGACTGTAGGAACAGAATGAACATAATAACCATAATTCACCTTCTCCCTCCCACCATCCAGAGCCCTAAACACTCCTTCCAGATGAAACAGTGATTTACTTGTACTCCTTTCAATTTAATGTACTGTGTTCACTGCTCACAATATGGAGGCCAACCACAAATTAGGTGACCACTTTGCGCAACACCTCAGTTCAGTCTGCAAGTGTGACCCTGAGCTTCTGGTTGCTTTTCATTTTAATTCTTTACCCCAGTCCCACTCTAACTTCTCTATCCTCGGCCTCCTATAATGTTTCAATGAAGCTCAATGGAAGCTTGAGTAACAGCACTTCAACTTTCGAACGTACGAATTAGGAGCAGGAGTAGCCCACTCGACCCTTGAGCCTGCTCTGCCGTTCAATAAGTTCAGGGCGGAACTGATTACTCCAAATTCCTGCCTACCCCCGATAACCCTTGCTTAACAAGAATCTATCTAACTCTGCCTTAAAAATATTCAAAGACTCTGCTTCCACCACCTTTTGAGGAATTAGACACTTTACAGATTTCTGGACCCAAGATCAAGTTCAACAATTTCAGATCATAACCTCTGCCCCCATTTCTCTAGCTGTTGGTGATGATTCTCCTGTTCCCCAATACACTTCTCTAGGCCCATCTTTTGTATCTTTCCTTGTCCCTTTACCATCCCCTGGTGCCTTGCACCATGAACCCTTTTGTCATTAAAATCATTTCTGCTTTTGGTTCTAGCACAGACCTTCCCTTGTGATCTCCCCTCCCCTTCCCACTTGCCCTATCTCTGCACTTGCTTCAAACCTGTTACATCTCTAATTTCTTCCAGTTCTGATGCCAGGTCATTGACCTGAAAGGTTAACTCTGTTTCTCTCTCCACAGATGTTGTCCAATCTGCTGAGTATTTCCAGAATTTTCTGCTTTGATTTCAGATTGCCAGCATCTGCAGTATTTTGCCTTTTATGACAACCATAAACCAAGGTACATCTGTTGACCCTGCACATTAGTTATACAGTTTCAAAGCTGTGATGAGACAGTGGGCAGCTTCACATGTGCAAGTTGGAGAAGACACTTGGCCAGGGATCCAGGAGCCACCAGTGAAGAAAGTTTCCCTTCCTAATACAAGGACTGATCCTCCATGATCGACTTGCATTGCTAATAGCATGGCTAATGGAATGTTGGCCTTTATATTTAAAGGAATAGAATACAAGGGGGTAGAAGTCATGTTTCAGCTGTACAAATCCCTGGCTCGACCACACTTGAAGTACTGTGTGCAGTTCTCGGCACCACGTCTTAAGTAGGATGTATTGACCTTGGAGGGAGTGCAGCGAAGATTTACCAAATATCTGGACTCTAAGGGTTAAATTACGAGGAGAGATTACACAAACTAATTTAGAAGGTTAAGGGGTGATGTGAATGAGGTTTTCAAGATATTAAGGGGACCAGATAGGGTGGATAGAGAGAAACTATCTCCGCTGGTTAGGAAGTCTCGGATTAAGGAGCATAGTCTAAAAATTAGAGCCAGACCTTTCAGGAGAGAAATCAAAGAACACTTCTGAACACAAAGGTTGATAGAAGTCTCTCTCCTGCAAATGTCAATTGATGTTAAATCTATTGTTAAATCTATTAAATCTATGGTAATGACCCAATTCCTGGCATTGGGAAGTGGTCATGACAGGAGTAAAATAATGAGCTGAAGTCAGGTTTTGGGCAAAAGATACAGGGGAGAGATGAGGAAGAACCTTTTTATGTAGTGAGTGGTAATGACCTGGAACTCGCTGCCTACGAGGGTGGTGGAAGCAGAGACAATGATTTCAAAAGGAAATTGGATAGGCACTTGAGGGAAATAAAACAGAGAGTTGGCAGGAACTAGATGGGAAGAATGGCCTCCTTCTGTGCTGTAATGACTCTATGACTATAAGTCCTGACCCTGTTGCACTTTTGCTGCCAGGGTTTTCTGAGGTAAATGGATTGAATTTCCATGGAGAGTCTCCCAGTATCCCAGTGTAACTTATGCAGAAAGAGTGGACAAAAATCTGGCACTTGGAGTATAATGTGGGAAAATGTGAAGTTGTTCATTTTGGCAGGAAGAATAAAAAAGCAGAATATTACTTAAATAGAGAACGACTGCAGAATTCCAGAGTGCAGAAGGATCTAGGTGTTCTAATGCATGAGTCACAAAAAGATAGTATGCAGGTACAGCAAGTAATAAAGAAAGCTTATAGAAAGCTATCCTTTATTAGGAGAGGAATTGAAAATAAAAGCAAGGATGTTATGCTTCAGTTATACAGGGCTTTGGTGAGACCACATCTTGAATACTGTGCGCAGTTTTGGTCTCCTTATTTAAGGAAGGATGTAAGTGTTGAGGGAGATGGCTCACCAGGGGAAGGCAGCAGTAGCCAGGTTCATGGCACCGTGGCTGGCTCTGCTGTTCAGAAGGGTGGGAAAAAGAGTGGAAGGGCTATAGTCACAGGGGATTTGATTGTAAGGGGAGTAGATAGGCGGTTCTGTGGTCGAAAACGAGACTCCCGAATGGTATGTTGCCTCCCAGGTGCACGGGTCAGGGATGTCTCAGATCGGCTGCAGAACATTCTGAAGGGGGAGGCTGAACAGCCAGTTGTCGTTGTGCACATAGGCACCAATGATACAGGTAAAAAACGGGATGAGGTCCTACAAGCAGAATTTAGGGAGTTAGGAGCCAAGTTAAAAAGTAGGACCTCAGAGGTAGTAATCTCCGGATTGCTACCAGTGCCACGTG
Organism: Heterodontus francisci; assembly: GCF_036365525.1. NCBI lineage: Eukaryota > Metazoa > Chordata > Chondrichthyes > Heterodontiformes > Heterodontidae > Heterodontus > Heterodontus francisci. The sequence continues at coordinate 26,352,716 of NC_090371.1, read as the reverse complement.
ATAGTCAGAGTAGAAATGAAAGAATAGTCAGTATGAATGCGTGGCTTGAGAGATGGTGCAGGAGGGAGGGGTTCAGATTTTTGGGACATTGGGACCGGTTCTGGGGGAGGTGGGACTATTACAAATTGGACGGTCTACACCTGGGCCGGACTGGAACCAATGTCCTTGGGGGTGCTTTTGCTAACGCTGTTGGGGAGGGTTTAAACTAATGTGGCAGGGGGATGGGAACCAAATGAGATCAGTGGAGAGTAAGGAGGTAGTAACTAAAGCCTGTAAGGAACTAGATAATGAAGTCAGCGTGACTAAGGGGAAGAGTAGGCAGGGAGCAGATGACGAACGCAAAGGGACTGGTGGTCTGAGGTGTATTTGTTTTAATGCAAGAAGTGTAGTAGGTAAGGCAGATGAACTTAGGGCTTGGATTAGTACCTGGGAGTATGATGTTATTGCTATTACTGAGACTTGGTTGAGGGAAGGGCATGATTGGCAACTAAATATCCCAGGATACCGATGCTTCAGGCGGGATAGAGAGGGAGGTAAAAGGGGTGGAGGAGTTGCACTACTGGTCAAAGAGGATATCACAGCTGTGATGAAGGAAGGCACTATGGAGGACTCGAGCTGTGAGGCAATATGGGCAGAACTCAGAAATAGGAAGGGTGCGGTAACAATGTTGGGGCTGTACTACAGGCCTCCCAACAGCGAGCGTGAGATAGAGGTACAAATATGTAAACAGATTATGGAAAGATGTAGGAGCAACAGGGTGGTGGTGATAGGAGATTTTAATTTTCCCAACATTGACTGGGATTCACTTAGTGTTAGAGGTCTAGATGGAGCAGAATTTGTAAGGAGCATCCAGGAGGGTTTTCTAGAGCAGTATGTAAATAGTCCAACTCGGGAAGGGGCCATACTGGACCTGGTGTTGGGGAATGAGCCGGGCCAGGTGGTTGACGTTTCAGTAGGGGACTACTTTGGGAATAGTGATCACAATTCCGTAAGTTTTTGAATACTCATGGACAAAGACGAGAGTGGTCCGAAAGGAAGAGTGCTAAATTGGGGGAAGGCCAACTATACCAAAATTCGGCAGGAGCTGGGGAATGTAGATTGGGAGCAGCTGTTTGAAGGTAAATCCACATTTGATATGTGGGAGGCTTTTAAAGAGAGGTTGATTAGCGTGCAGGAGAGACATGTTCCTGTGAAAATGAGGGGTAGAAATGGCAAGATTAGGGAACCATGGATGACAGGTGAAATTGTGAGACTAGCTAAGAGGAAAAAGGAAGCATACATAAGGTCTAGGCGGCTGAAGAAAGACGAAGCTTTGAAAGAATATCGGGATTGTAGGCGCAATCTGAAACGAGGAATTAAGAGGGCTAAAAGGGGTCATGAAATATCTTTAGCAAACAGGGTTAAGGAAAATCCCAAAGCCTTTTATTCATATATAAGGAGCAAGAGGGTAACTAGAGAAAGGATTGGCCCACTCAAGGACAAAGGAGGAAAGTTATGCGTGGAGTCAGAGAAAATGGGTGAGATTCTAAACGAGTACTTTGCATCGGTATTCACCAAGGAGAGGGACATGAAGGCTGTTGAGGTTAGGGACAGATGTTTGATTACTCGAGGTCAAGTCGGCATAAGGAGGGAGGAAGTGTTGGGTATTCTAAAAGGCATTAAGGTGGACAAGTCCCCAGGTCCGGATGGGATCTATCCCAGGTTACTGTGGGAAGCGAGAGAGGAAATAGCTGGGGCCTTAACAGATATCTTTGCAGCATCCTTAAACACGGGTGAGGTCCCGGAGGACTGGAGAATTGCTAATGTTGTCCCCTTGTTTAAGAAGGGTAGCAGGGATAATCCAGGTAATTATAGACCGGTGAGCCTGACGTCAGTGGTAGGGAAGCTGCTGGAGAAGATACTGAGGGATAGGATCTATTCCCATTTGGAAGAAAATGGGCTTATCAGTGATAGGCAACATGGTTTTGTGCAGGGAAGGTCATGTCTTACCAACTTAATAGAATTCTTTGAGGAAGTGACAAAGTTGATTGATGAGGGAAGGGCTGTTGATGTCATATACATGGACTTCAGTAAGGCGTTTGATAAGGTTCCCCATGGTAGGCTGATGGAGAAAGTGAAGGCGCATGGGGTCCAAGGTGTACTAGCTAGATGGATAAAGAACTGGCTGGGCAACAGGAGACAGAGAGTAGCAGTGGAAGGGAGTTTCTCAAAATGGAGACGTGTGACCAGTGGTATTCCACAGGGATCCGTGCTGGGACCACTGTTGATTTATCACTGTTGATAAATGATTTGGAGGAAAGTATAGGTGGTCTGATTAGCAAGTTTGCAGACGACACTAAGATTGGTGGAGTAGCAGATAGTGAAGGGGACTGTCAGAGAATACAGCAGAATATAGATAGATTGGAGAGTTGGGCAGAGAAATGGCAGATGGAGTTCAATCAGGGCAAATGCGAGGTGATGCATTTTGGAAGATCCAATTCAAGAGTGAACTATACAGTAAATGGAAAAGTCCTGGGGAAAATTGATGTACAGAGAGATTTGGGTGTTCAGGTCCATTGTTCCCTGAAGGTGGCAACGCAGGTAAATAGAGTGGTCAAGAAGGCATACGGCATGCTTTCCTTCATCGGACGGGGTATTGAGTACAAGAGTTGGCAGGTCATGTTACAGTTGTATAGGACTTTGGTTCGGCCACATTTGGAATACTGCGTGCAGTTCTGGTCGCCACATTACCAAAAGGATGTGGATGCATTGGAGAGGGTGCAGAGGAGGTTCACCAGGATGTTGCCTGGTATGGAGGGCGCTAGCTATGAAGAGAGGTTGAGTAGATTAGGATTATTTTCATTAGAAAGACGGAGGTTGAGGGGGGACCTGATTGAGGTGTACAAAATCATGAGAGGTATAGACAGGTTGGATAGCAAGAAGCTTTTTCCCAGAGTGGGGGATTCAATTACTAGGGGACACGAGTTCAAAGTGAAAGGGGAAAAGTTTAGGGGGGATATGCGTGGAAAGTTCTTTACGCAGAGGGTGGTGGGTGCCTGGAACGCGTTGCCAGCGGAGGTGGTAGACGCGGGCACGATAGCGTCTTTTAAGATGTATCTAGACAGATACATGAATGGGCAGGAAGTAAAGAGATACAGACCCTTAGAAAATAGGCGACAGGTTTAGATAGAGGATTTGGATCGGCGTAGGCTTGGAGGGCCGAAGGGCCTGTTCCTGTGCTGTAATTTTCTTTGTTCTTTGTTCTTCTTTGTGTGTTGGAGGCAGTTCAGAGGATTTACTAGATTGATACCTGGAATAAGCAGGTTGTCTTCTGAGGAAAGGTTGGACAAACTGGACTTGTTTTCAATGGAGTTGAGAAGAGTGAGGGGAGACTTGATTGAAGTTTATAAGATCCTGAACGGTCTTGACAAGGTGGATGTGGAGAGAACAGAACTTGGGGGCACTGTTTTAAAATTAGGGGCAACCCTTTTGGGACAGATATGAGGAGAAATTTTTTCTCTGAGAGTTGTGGGACTTTGGAACTCTCTGCCTCAGAAGGTGGTGGAGGTGGGGTCACTGAATAGTTTTAAGTGGAGGTAGATAGATTCTTGTTCAGCAAAGAAATCAAAGATTATTGGGGGTAGATGGGTGTGTGGAATTTAAGACACAAACAGATCAGCCATGATCTTATTGAATGGAGGAGCAGGTTCAAGGGGCTGAATGGCCTACTTCTGCTCCTAATTTGTATGTTCGTATAAACCTCTGCCAAATAGCAGGAGCAGCCAATTGTATTGTTTCTCCTGGCCGTCCCCCCGATCGTCTGCTGATCTTATGCTCGGAGGTCCGGGAACAACCCCCCCACCCTTGAAATTCCAGCCCTTTACTTGGAATCATAGTAAACCAGTCTCCCCCTCACCCACACCCCACCCACCCACGCACACACATACACACACACACAAAGCCAAAAGTTCAGGGGCAAGCCCACCTCCACCAGGTCCGGAAGGCACGTCGTAATTTTATATGGTCTAGGCCCTTAATTGGCATCGGGTGGGACCTATGCCCCTCTGAGGCAGGATGTCCTGCATCCAAGAGCTGCCAGGCTGGCAGCTCCTCAGTCCCAGCAGTGCCACCGTGAATGGTGGCCACTGTTGGGACTGCACCCAGCCAGAAGTGGACAGTGGATGCCGGCTCCATAAAGGTGAGTGGGGTTTCAGGCCTCGCTGGGGACAATCGGCTGGGCCCTGGCAAGGGGGTTGGGGGTCGTTCAAAAGGGTGCTCCAGTGGAGTCGGCTTGTGTTGCTGGCGGTCTTCTGTGGGGCACAGGGTGACCTACCAGGAGGGCCCCCACCCCCACCTGGGTGCACAAGGAGGTGGGCTGGTTTTACTGGGTGGCCTCCACAGGTGCTGAAGTTCCCGGCCACCACTGGTAATATACCAGCGGTGCTGGGAGGAGGACCTTAAGTGGCAATTAATTAGCCACTTAAGGGCCTCAATTGGCCTGGGGCAGGCGGGCCGTTTGCTACCTCCCCCACCGCTCTTAAAATTGCAGCAGGGGTGGGAAGGTGATGGGAACGGCACCTCCTGCCTCCCACTCAATTTTAATCCCCCCGGCTCTAGCTCACTCCTGTGGGACATGTAAAACTTCAGACACACACACACACACACCCCTGATGCAGACAGCAGGAATGTGGAATGGCTGTTTGCGGTTTAAAAATAACATCGAAGTAAGTGGAAGAGACAACATGACCGCTTCTGAAGAAAATTCCATATCCAACCTTAATAGAAATTTCACATTTGAATCAAAATGTATTACAGAGACTGACAATTGAGAAGAATGAATTTTGGGGCAGTCAGACTGGGCTGACTCTTAGTTTTGTAAAGTTAATGAGCATTTAATCAATTTTTTTCTTCAGCAAACTTGAGCTGAAAATTAAACTGATCAAGACTTAGTTATCTATGTGTATAGTTAATGGTGATTCACATGCTTAGTCTCCTCCTCTACCTCATTTATATACAGGAACTCAAAACTCTGGAGCACCTTACCTTCCTCAGGCATCTTATTACTTAGGATTGCATAGGATGTACGCACAAAAAATGGGCCATTCGGCCCAACCAGTCCATGCTGGCATTTATACTGCACTCCAGCCTCCTCCCATCTTTCTTCATCTAAAGTTATCATTGTAACCTTCTATTCCCTTCCCCCTCATTTGCTTCTGAGCTTCACCTTAAATGCATCAATACCAGGGTTGTGTAACCTTTTAGCGTAGGGGGAGCCACATCACAATTTCTGTCTTACATATGGGGCCGGTGAGACAATTTTGGAACGATAAAGTTCCGAAAAATTTACCTGACTATTAATCAAAATAACAACTAATATACATTTTTGTGTAGAAGCTTTAAACCAGAAGATTAATTTATTGACTTACTTTCTCATCACTATGATGGACACTGATTTAGTGACATACCAGAAATTTTTTTTGCTTGCACAAGTCGTCAATATTTGCACTCAAACTTGTAGCGATGCGCATGCCCATCTGTCAGGAGTGATCTTGATCACTCTCTCTCTCTCTGTCCCCCCCTTTCTCTTTCTGTCCCCTCTTCTCTCTCTCTCTCATTCTGCCCCCCTCTCTCTCCCCTGTCTCTCGGTCCCTCTCTCTCTCGCTCTCTCTCCATGTCCCCTCCTCTCTCTCTCTCTCTCTCTCACTCTCCCCCCCTCTCTCTCCCCTCCCTCTCTTGGTCCTTCTCTCTCTCTGTTCCCCCCTCTCTCTCCCTGACAGTTGCAGGACACAGGAGCGTTCAGCACAGCAGCTTTGTGTTTGGTCAGTTTTTCAAAAAACATCGCGCTGAGTTTCACAACTGACAGGTGCTGGCATTGGGAACAGCGGTTTCCCAACTCCGTACAGACCTGGGTTTTCCGGCTGCCTTTTCAAAAGAAGTCAGAAAACCACAAATATTTCGAAGTTGGGAAACTGCTGTTATTGCTCTCATGCAGCAGCTGTCAGCTGTGAAACTGACTTGCGATATTTTTATTAAAAACCGGTCTGGAAGAAGAAGACAATGGAAAAGTTCTCATCTCTGAAATACATCCACTGACCAGATGGAAACCTTTGGCAGGCCAAATCCTGGCCTGTGTGCCGTATGTTGGACAACGCTGATCTATACTATTCCCTTCAACCGCTCCCTGCAAGTGTGTGCAACGCAAGTATGGGATGACTTCATCAATTCTTGATTTGCTTCATCTTCTCCCCTGTTATTTTCAGCTTTGGAGCTGTCCTGCACTATCACAGAATCATACACAGAGAAGGAGGCTATTTGGTCCATCATGTTTGTGATGGCTCTTTGAATTAGTATTAATGTATAGTTCTGCAAAGATTTTTCCTTTTCAAGTATATATCGAATTCCCTTTTACATGCTACTATTGAATCTGCTTCAATCTCCCTTTCAGTCATTACATTCCAGATCACAACAACTCACTGCATAAAAAAAATTCCCCTCAGCTCCCCCACCTTCCCGTTCTTCTGCCAATTCTCTTAAATCTGTGTCCTGTGGTTTACTGATCCTCTTGCTAGTGGAAATAGTTTCTTCTTATTTACACTATCAAAACCCTTCATGACTTTGAACCTCTCTATTAAATGTCCCCCTGGCCTCTTCTACTTTAAAGAACAATCCCAGATTCTCTAATTTCTCCACATAACTGGTATAATTATGGTAAATCTTCTCTGCAGCCGCTCTTCGACTTCAACCTCAGAAGAACACTCCCTACTGTATCAACATGACATTTTTCCATCTCTCATACCAATCATTGTTGTGGATTGAATAAAGTAGCCAATTTGATACAATAATCGGGAACCGGGATGAGACTTCCCAAACTCATTTCAGGTTCAGGCACAGGTGACTTGCCTCAAATTTCCTTGGTCATAAATTGCCTGCACTTTTCAGTCTGTCCAACATAGAACATTACATTACAGCGCAGTACAGGCCCTTCAGCCCTCGATGTTGCGCCGACCTGTGAAACCATCTGACCTACACTATTCCATTTTCATCCATATGTCTATCCAATGACCACTTAAATGCCCTTAAAGTTAATGGACGGCAATTTTCCAGTAGTCAGACACTGTTAGCAAGACCTCCTGGATGTAGTGTGGCCTTGGAAAGTCCTACCTGCTGTCTCTTAAAGCCAACCGTTCCCTTTAGATAAGGAAGGCATGGTTCCTAATGTTCTCAGTGAATTTTAGGAGTCAACAACAACAATGACTTGCATTTATATAGTGCCTTAAAGATAGTAAAATGTCCTTTGGTGCTTCAGCAAGAGCGTTTTCAAACAAAATTTGACACCAACCCCAAAAGACAGGTGACCAAAAGCCTGGTCAAAGAGGTAGATTTTAAGAAGTATCTTTAAGGAAGAGAAAGAGAGGTGAAGAGATTTAGAGAGGAAAGTCCAGAGCTTAGTGCCCAGTCAGTTAAAGGTGTGACCGCCAATGGCAAAGCAGTCATGATCGAGGCTGGAAATGGAGGAACACAGAGATCTCGGAGTTTCAGGGAAGGAGGAAGTTACAGAGATAGGCAGGGGTGTGGTAATGGAGGGATTTGAAAACAAGGATGAGAATTTTAAAATTGAGGCTTTGCTGGACTGGAAGCTAATGCAGGTCAGTAAACACAGGGTGATGGGTGAATGAGACTTTGTACAAGTTAAGACTTGAGCAGTTTTCTTTGCACTCCAAGAAGAAAACATTAAAGTAATGGTTGAGAAAGTGCCCTCAGGTTTCTGATTTCCCCTCTAGGCTTGAAGCATAAAGTCCCCTTTTATCGACAATAACTTGCATTTATATAGTGGCTTTAATGTAGTAAAACATTTGAAGGCACTTTGCTGGAATGATGCCAAACAAAATTTGACACCAAGCCACATAAGGAGATATTATTGCCAATAGCTTAGTCACCTTAGGCACCAACATGAAGCATTAGAAAGGAGAAGCAATGGGCTGAATTTTCCCAGTCCATACTGGGAGGTGGGAGGGCTGGCAATATGGCAAGGGGAGCTTGACATCTCACCATTGGCACAGCATATTGCCTGTGGCAGGCACTTCAGTGGTGTGTCTGCCCACTGGGCAGCCAATTAAGCCACCTAAGGGCACAATTCCACTTCCTATCCCTGTGGGCATTTTGCCCATGTGAGGAGGGCCTGCCAACGCATGGGGAGACTGCCAGATAAGCGACCAGCGGCCTCCCTGCTGGTATCTGGGGGACCCTTCGTGATGTGCACTCCATGGCCCATGGAGGTCCCCCTGGGTGGTACTGGCCACCACTGTGCCTAACACGTCGCCGGTGCACCACGATTCCCCCCACAGTGTGCCTCGGCATTGAGCCCTCATCCTTGTGCTGCAGCCTCAACAGTGGCCACTGTTAGTGGGGGTGCTGTTGATGCTGCTGACCCACGGGCTCTCTAATTGCCTGCCATGGCAAAATGCCACCCAAGGTTCCCACCACAGGCCAGAATGGGATCAGCTCCCGCTTTCAGCCCTTGCGGTGGGACTTTGTCGGGGATGACAAAGTTCAGCCCAAGGTGCATGGAAGATTGGGAGAGACAGATTGCACTAGAGTAAGAAATAGTAAGGTGTTAGGTAGGGTCAGACTATGAAGGAATGCAATAAGGTCTAAATTAGGTTTATAGCGCATGTATGTAAACACATAGAATCATAGAAAATAGGAGCAGGAGTAGGCCATTCGGCCCATCGGGCCTGCTGTACCATTAAAAAAATATCATGGCTGATCGTCTAATTCAGTTCCCTGTTCCTGCTTTTCCCCCGTATCCCTTGATCCCTTTGGCACTAAGAAATATATCTATCTCCTTCTTGAGTATATTTAATGACTTGGCCTCCACTGCCTTCTGCAGTAGAGAATTCCACAGGTTCACCACCCTCTGACTGAAGAAATTTCCCCTCATCTCAGTTCTAAATGGCATACCCCGTATCCTGAGGCTGTGACCCCTGGTTCTGGACTCCCCAGCCATCGGTAACATCCTCCCTGCATCTAGCCTGTCTAGTCCTGTTAAAAGTTTATAGGTTTCTATGAGATCCCCTCTCATTCTTCTAAATTCTAGTGAATATAGGCCCAATATCTCCTCATACGTCAATCCTGCCATCCCAGGAATCAGCCTAGTAAATCTTTTTTGCACTCCCTCCATGGGAAGAACATCCTTCCTCAGATAAGGAAACCAAAACTGCACACAATACTCCAGATGTGGTCTCACCAAGGCCCTGTATAACTACTGTAAGACATCCTTGCTCCTATACTCAAATCCTCTTGCAATGAAGGCCAACATACCATTCACCTTCCTAACTGCTTGTTGCACCTGAATGCTTGCTTTCAGCGACTGGTGTACAAGGACATCCAGGTCTCATTGCACCTCCTCCTTTCCCAATCTATCACCATTCAGATAATAATCTGCCTTTCTGTTTTTTTCAACCAAAATGGATGACCTCACATTTATCCACGTTATGCTGCATCTGCCATGCATTTGCCCACTCACCCAACTTGTCCAAATCACATTGCAGCCTCTTTGCATTCTCCTCACAGCTCACTTTCCCCCCCAGCTTTGTGTCATCTGCAAACTTGGAAATATTACATTTAGTTTCCTCACCCAAGTCATTAATATATATTGTGAATAGCTGTGTCCCAAGCACTGATCCCTGCGGTACCCCACTAGTCACTGCCTGCCACCCGGAAAAAGACCTGTTTATTCCGACTCTCTGTTTCCTGTCTGTCAACCAATTCTCAATCTATGCCAGTATATTGCCCCCAATCCCATGCGCTTTAATTTTACACACTAACCTCTTATGTGGGACCTTATCAAAAGCTTTCTGAAAATCCAAATACACCACATCCACTGGTTCTCCCTTATCTATTCTACTAGTTACATCCTCAAAAAACTCCAGTAGATTTGTTAGGCATGATTTCCCTTTTGTAAACCCATGCTGACTTTGCCCAACCCTGTTTATGCTTTCCAAGTGTTCTGCTATCACATCCTTTATAATAGACTCTAGCATTTTCTAATGAAACATGGTAAATAAGGTTAGTGAGCTGCAAGTGACAATAGCACAAGGTGTTCAGGAAAGATAGGGAAGGAAAGAAGGGAGGAGAGCTGGCAGTTTTGATTAAGGGGAATGTACAGTGCTGGAGTAAGAGGATGTTCTGGAAGGGCCAAGGACGGAATCTATTTGGTTAGTGTTAGGAAACATTTGATGTACCATTACACTACTGGGTGTATTCCATAGGCCACCAAATAGTGGGAAAGATATAAAGAATAATTTGCAAATAAAGAAGGAAATTGCAGGGAGTTGCAAAAACTACAGAGTAGTGATAATGGGAGACTTCACTTATCCTGATATAGACTGGGATAATAATTATATAAACGGCAGAGAGGGGGAAGACTAACTGAAGTGCATGCAGGAGAATTTTATTTTTCCAGTCCAATGATAAAGGAAGCATTCCTGGTGAAGAAATGGGTCAAGTGGATCAAGTGTCAATCGGGGAACATTGAAGGAACAGTGATGATAGTATCATAAGGTTTAGGTTATTTATGGAAAGGGACAAGGAGCAATCTAAAGTAAAAATACTGGATTGGAGGAGGGTCAATTTCAGTGGGATGAGAACAGATGTGTCCCTGGTAAATTGGAATCAAAGATTTTCAGGCAAAATGGTAAAGGAACAATGGCTGCCATTAAAGAGGAGATGGTTTAGGTGTAATCAAGGTACATTCCCACGAGGGGGAAAGTTAGGACAAACAAAGCCAGAGCATCCTAGATGATGAAAGAGATAAAGAGTAAGATGAAGCACCAAAAGAGGCATATGACAGATATCAGGCTGATAATACAAATGAAAACCAGGCTGGATATAGAAAGGTCAGAGGGGAAGTGAAAAAGGAAATAAAAGAGGGAAAGAGGGAGAATGAGAAGAGACTGGCAGTCTTCTATGGGTAAATAATAGTTAAAGGGTGCTAAGAGGATGGGTGGGATCAATAAGGGACCAAAAAGTAGATTTATGCATGGAGCCGGCGGGCATGGCTGAGGTACTAAATGAATACTTTACATCTGTCCTATCCAAGGAAGACGATACTGCCACAGTCACAATAAAAGCGAAAGTAGTTGAGACACTGGATGGGCTAACAATTGATGAAGAGGTGGTATTAGAAAGGCTGGCTGTACTTAAAGTTGAGAAGTCATCAGGACCAGATGCGATCATCCGAGGATCCTAAGGGAAGTAAGGGTGGAAATTGTAAAAGTATTGGCCATAAACTAAAAGAAATCAGAAACTAATTCTGATATGATTCCAGAATTGGAGGAGCCCAGAGACCTCAAAGGGTTGTAGGGCTAGATGAAATTAACAGATTGTGGAGGGTTGGAGGGCTGGCAAAGGTTTCAGAGATCTCAGAGGGTTCTGGGGCTGGAGGAGGTTGCAGAGATCTCGGAGGAACAGGGGTTGGAGGTGGTTACAGAGATCGTAGCAGGTTCTGGGGCTGGAGGAGGTTAAAGAGATCTCAGAGGGTACTGGAGCTGGAGGAGGTTACAGAGATCTTGGAGGGTTCTGGGACTGGAGGAGGTTACAGAGATCTCAAAGTGTTCTGGGGCTGGAGGAGGTTACAGAGATCTCAGAGGGTACTGGGGCTGGAGGAGTTTACAGAGATCTTGGAGGGACTGGAACTAGAGGAGGTTACAGAGATTTCAGAGGGTACTGGGTCTGGAGGAGGTTACAGAGATCTCACAGGGACTGGAGCTGGAGGAGGTTACAGAGAGCTTGGAGGGATTGGGGCTGGAGGAGGTTACAGAGATCTCGGAGGGACTGGAGCTAGAAGAGGTTCGGAGATATCGGAGGGGCTGGGCTGGTGGAGGTTACAGAGATTTTGGAGGTACTGGGGCTGGATAAGTTGCAGAGATCTTGGAGGGACTGGGACTGGAGGAAGTTACAGAGATTTTGGAGGGACTGGGACTGGAGGAGGTTCAGAGATCTCAGAGGGACTGGGCTGGAGGAGGTTCAGAGATCTCAGAGGGACTGGGCTGGAGGAGGTTCAGAGATCTCAGAGGGACTGGGCTGGAGGAGGTTACAGAGATCTCAGAGGGACTGAGCTGGAGGAGGTTACAGGATTGTCGTAGATTATAGAGCTGGAGGAAGCTCAGAAGTTTTCAAAACACTGAAAACGAATAAGATTGAGCTCCGTCAGCAAACTGCATCGCCTGTAACTAATCCATCTCTCTCTGTTCGTGGTGTTTCATTCAGTCACAATTTGTGTGCCGCTGCCAGAGGCTGAGATTACTACACTGGTGTTGCGGAGGGCGGTGTGAAAGGTTAATTGCATGTTATTTGGGGTTGTCAACTAAACAAAAAACTGAAGAACTGAGCATGAATATCCTCGGGTGAATTCTGCTGAAGTTGCATTCGGAAAATGGCTGACACTCTGCAGGTTAAGTGCAGCAATTAGATTTGATGACTGGTGGTGGACTTTTTTTTCACCCTCTGGCTTGTCTGTCTTGGGCTAGTTCAAGCAGAACTGGAGGCAGGTGCCAACTTTCATGAGGGCAGCACACACTAACGCCTCACAAAGTGGAATTTCTGTACACCATATAGAAAGAGAGATGCACAAAGGTAAAAATGCCGTGGCAGGTGGAACTGCGTTACAATTTCCTGGTGCCATTGGTGGGGGTGTATGGTGGATCGAGCTATGCTTTGGCATGGTACCTGGATCTGATGGGCTTCTGTCCTGCTAAGTTGTGCTGATAATGCATGGATGCTTCCTAAGCCCAGCTCCTAATGTCCAGAGAGAACTTTGTAGCCTATTGAATGAGAGGGAAAATGGGTTGGTGGGTGGGGGGGGGGGACGCGGGAAGGGACTCGGGGCGAATGTCATGGTTTCCTTGAAAATTCTACTTAGTTTATCCTTGACAGGCTCAGATGAACAACCACTTACTCAAAGTGGGCTTAGTCCATATTTGGGCCTTAAGAAGGCCCCAGCGTTGATGATAGGTGTCAGCCTTTTTTTAAATTCATTCGGGGGATGTGGCATCACTGGCTAGGCCAGCATTTATTGCCCATCCGTGATTGCCCTTGAGAAGGTGGAGGTGAGCTGCCTTCTTGAACTGCTGCAGCACTTGGGGTACACCAACACTGCAGTTAGGAAGGGAGTTCCAAGATTTTGACCCAACAACAGTGAAGGAACGGTGATATTGTTCCAAGTCAGGATGGTGTGTGACTTGGAGGGGAACTTGCAGGTAGTGGTGTTCCCATGCATCAGCTGTCTTTGTCCTTCTAGGTAGTAGAGGTCGCAGGTTTGGGAGGTTCTGTCGAGGAAGCATTGGCGAGTTGCTCTTGTAGATGGTAGACACAGCTGCCACTGTGTGCCAGTGGTGAATGGGGTGACAATCAAGCAGGCCGCTGTGTTCTGGATGATGTCAAGCTTCTTGAGTGGTGCTGGAGCTGTATTCATCCAAGCAAGTGGAGAGTATTCCATCACATGTTGCACTAGTTGTGGATGGAGTGAATGTTTAATCTGTCACAGTTTGCCACAGTGATTTCTACCCTCACCAGAGGTTTCTCAGTGAGTTGAGCTGAGCAGGTGTTGACTATTAGTGCAGCTGGTTACTGCATAAGCTGGGATCTCATCCTCAGTCAGGGAAAGTCACTTAAATGGTATGGCCTGAAGCAGTGAAGGAGGGCGACCTTGCTGAATAGCAGCTTTTGTTGTGGGATGGCCTTAAGAAGGGACCTCCTTAAGAGTGGACCACCTTAAGAGCTGCAGGTGAAGCTCACTGGAGGAAATGATGTCATGCCACACATGACCAGTCAGTTGTGGGTGGGGCCCAATAGAGTGTGATGTGTTTAATTGTAGTTTGTGCAGTAACTGTATATATATTGAAATGATTTATGACTTTAACCCCTTATAGGGACTAAACCAAATCAAGCGTACATCCCTATGAATCTCCTTTAATTAAGTTCAAACCAGACAAATTCTTATAGACACTTATTGGGGCCCAAAGAACTGAACTAGTCTTCCCTCAAAGGAAGAACACTAACAGAGAATATTACCATCTTTCGGATGGTCTATTTTAAAAATAATTATGGCTAAGTCATAAATATCCCTGATATTATAAGAGTCTGGGAAACTCTCTTCAATATGTATCTCTCCACTTAAAGAGACACAGAGAGGGGGTTCTTGTAGTTGTATACAGAATGCTACATGAGACGATTTATTAATTTTTATATAGTTATTGAAGAATTGAACATGCAATAGAGTTTAAGTGGATAAGTATACCACAATATCAAAGATTATTAAGTGATGTAACACATAATCTTATTTCTGAAATAGAATCCAAAAGTTCAACCTTAACATTGTTACACCAAAATATCTTAGAATGTCCATCAAAATTTTAAGTAAACTTTTACCTTAAATTCCCCAAGTAAGCCATAGGTTGAGAAGCATTGATGAGGAATTCAATACATCTAGTTTCTTGCTTCAGAAACCCTCATGTTTATACTGTTTCTAAACCATCATCTGACCTTTTAGCATATAGGTGTTAGCTTTCTGTGTGTGTTTTTCCTGCTTTTGAGATCCATATATAGTAATATCATTAGCTACCATTCCTACTTAACCTATTTTTGGAAATCTCCTGCTCTTGAAGTTGTGAACATTTATCTGGTCAAAACATTTATAATTGGGTTTACTTGGCATGTGTTTCTGTAAGTACTATTTCATTTTATTATTTGTAAGTGTCTTTTTATGTTACCTTGAACCCTTTGTTTGAGTCAATCTGTCTATATCACCAACACTATCGACTAATTAAGTTTTTTGGCTACCTCTTACTGATGTCACACAGGATGTTTCAGTGTGTTTTTATCCTCCAATTCCCTAGCAACAGAGATGCTGAAATGGATTTTCCACCATAAAAGGCGTTTCTGGTTCACATTCTATAGTAACAGGGACGTTGGAAGACATTGAAATCTTTAATTCTACCTTCTTAAAGGGGAATTGCAGTGAGTCTTGAAAATTGACCATTTATTCAAACTTTAATTCTAAAAAATATAAATATATTAATTATATCTAAATTCTACCTAATTAAGGCCATTATACCTATGTTTCATCACATATTTGTTCCAGTTAAATTATAATAAAACCCAAGTTTTCTTTGGATATTACTTGGAGTCCTGTGAATATTACAATCTTACAATAGTTCACATGCTAAAGGATCAAGTAATATTACAGCTTTGTTAGCATCAGCAGCAGCAACCATGACAAGAACAAAAGCAGCAACAGTGGAAAATATCGATGTCTCTTATAAGAAGGGTGAGAAAGAGCAGGATACCAAGCAAGAGACAATTCAAACACATGGGCATGTAGGAGATTTTCTGAAGAGGAAATGGTAGTAATGGACAGTTGATTTGGGAGAGAGATGCAAAGATCATGTGGGTAATGAAGGATTGAAGGGGGAGAGCACTAATCTGGAGTCAGAGGAGACTGGGACATAAGAATGGAGCAGATCAGTGAGTTCAGCTGGAGCAAGACCATGAAAATTAGGATAAGGACTTTGGCATTGATATACTGAAGGACTGGGAGCCGGTGAAGAAGTAATGGGAGTCCAGGGCTTTGTGCAACAGAGAGAGGGCTCAACCTGCAGAGTTCTGGATTAACTGAAACTAGTGAAGAGATAGGTGACTGGCAAGCTGGACATTTGAGAAGGTGGTGTTGCTGGTGATGAAGGTGTGAATCAGGGTTTCAGCACTAGAAGGAGAGAGATGCTGGCAAGAGCAAGCAATGTTCTGGAGGCAGATGACTGCAGCCTTGGCAATTGATTGGTAATGGGGGTGAGAAGGTCAGAGTTGAGCAGGACACTACTGCTGCTCACCACCTGGTTCAACCTGAGTGGGCTCACTATCTAAAAGACTTCCACATTTCATGAGACTAACACCATGGGCTGAATTTTTCCAGATCAGCGGCAAGCTTCAAAGATGGCGGGGCGCACGCACGGGATTAGTTTGCGGAGCCATCACGATATTCAGCACGGCGGTTCATTTACATGGCCGGGATAGATTGCACCACCCACCACCCCACTCACCGATGACATGGAGGGGACAGGCGCTCCGCCTTGGCAATGGTGTCTGGCACCACTGCGCATGTGCCAGCGCCATTTTTAAAGGGCTTAAAGCCCTAAACAGCAATTTAAACGTTTAAAAAAGCCGTGGATTTAAAAGTATTAAAATCTTTCCAGCCCTTCTCCCACCCGCCAATCGGCTTACATGTCATTCCTGCCCTCTCCCCCAACTAAATACTTACCTTTCCCCTCCAACAAAGTTCAGAAACTTTTACCTTTACCCCTTCCCATCACCCCTCGACCAATCAGGATAAGTTTGACCCTGTTCCCCCCACCCCGCCGCCACACTGAAATACCCTATATTGGATATCTGGTCGGTGATCCGACGGCATGGGAGTGTCAGCCACCGACTGTAATATCGGAGCGGGTCGGCCTGCGGGATGAGGTGAGTAATTATTCATTCTTTTACATCTCTCAACATATTTAAATGGATGTCCCGTCACCGAGCGGCAGGGGGGGTGGCACACGGCCCGTGGCCTCGATGTCACCGGTAATATGCGGCGGGGCCTTCCCAGTGTCGAGGCCAGTGGCGGGCCTCTCCTGGAGGCATTTTCCAGGCTCCCCCCAACCCCCTGTCCGCCATGACCCCCAACATCGGGGGGCCAGTAAAATTCAGCCCCATGTGTGAATACCACATATATTTGAGATTGATGTACATTATTATACTGTTACAGTTGCTGAACTTTATAGCCTATAATGAAAGCCACAATGGCAGAAAGAGGTTTATTTTAGCTATTCTTGGCATATGGGCGTTGCTGGCAAAACTGTATTTATTGCCCATGTGTAGTTGCCCTTGAGAAGGTGGTGGCTGCAGTCCATGGGGTGAGGTTGCTCCCACAAGGATATTAAGTCAGATATCCAGGAAATGAACCCAGCGACAATGAACGAATGACAATATGTAAATAGGTAAATTGGCCATTGTAAATTGCCCCTAGTGTAGGTAGGTGGTAGGAGAATGGTGGGGATGTGGTAGAGAATATGGGGTTAATGTAGGATTAGTATAAATGGGTGGTCGGCACAGACTCGGTGGGCCGAAGGGCCTGTTTCAGTGCTGTATCTCTAAATAAAACACAATAAATCAATTTTAGATTACCTAAGGGTTAGGGATATTTTTTTTTTTGGGGCGGCACAGTGGCGCAGTGGTTAGCACCGCAGCCTCACAGCTCCAGCGACCCGGGTTCAATTCTGGGTACTGCCTGTGTGCAGTTCTCCCTGTGTCTGCGTGGGTTTACTCCGGGTGCTCTGGTTTCCTCCCACAAGCCAAAAGACTTGCAAGTTGGTAGGTAAATTGGCCATTATAAATTGCCCCTAGTATAGGTAGGTGGTAGGGAAATATAGGGACAGGTGGGGATGTGGTAGGAATATGGGATTAGTGTAGGATTAGTATTAATGGGTGGTTGATGGTCGGCACAGACTCGGTGGGCCGAAGGGCCTGTTTCAGTGCTGTATCTCAAAAAAAAATGTGTCCAATGATAATGGTTGTGAATTAGAAGGGAACATAGAGATGATGTTGTTTCCATGACATTGCTATTCTTGTTCTTCAGGGTGGCAGAGTTCACAGGAGAGGAAGCTGCTGTTAAGGTCTACATTTTACAAAGGTGCCAATAGGAATATAGGAAAAGGCCATTCAGCCCTTCGAGCTCCTCTGCCATTAAATTAGATCATGTCTGATATTTACCTTAGCCGCATTTATTCTCCTTAGCTCCATATCCCTTGATATCCTTGTATAACAAAAATGAATGTATATACCAAGTTCTTAAGATCCAAATCACAATTAGCAGTCAGAAAGAGACTTTCAACTCTCAATCAGAATGCAATTCTATAGATATATATTTATCTTTAAATTACTGAAATTGTTTCTTTTATTCCTCTGTTAGATTCATATACACATAAAAATATGATTCAATGATTCTGATGTTGGAATAAAGGAGAGTTTTTGAAATGCCAAAATGAGGTCCTTGGCTCTTTTCATCCAAGCTACAGAAGCATTACATGTAAAAGTGGTTTAACTTTTGCTGATTTTAAGCCAGATTGCAGAGGTTAGAGGCCTATGCATTAATGCATCACTCCACTGAGCCACACAGTCTACCTGTTCAGCACTTTTCTACTGCTTTACAGTATCTGCAAGTCTGCACAAACATTGCTCCCAACAGAAACCAAAACTCGGAGAAATTTGGAATAGAATTGTAAACCATAAGTGAGCAGATGATTTTATCATGTGTAGGGGTATATTTTGTGAATCAACACACCGCTTGCTTATGAAATGAATGGCAAAAGAATGGCTTGCATTTCTATGCCTGTGCCAGGTTGGTAGCACTCTTGCCTCAGTCAGAAGGTTCTGTGTTCAAGTTTCACTCCAGGACTTGAGCATAAAAGTCAAGGCTGACACTCCAATACAGTACTGAGGGAGTGCTGCATTGCTGGATGTGCTGTCCTTTGGATGAGATATTAAGCTGAGACTCTGACCTCTCAGATGGGTGTAAAAGATCCCCTGGTGCTATTTCAAAGAAGAGCAGGGGAGTTCTCCCTACTGTCTTGGCCAATATTTATCCCTCAGTCAAGATCACAAAGACAGAATATCTGGTCATTATCACATTACTGATTGTGGGATCTTGCTGTGTGCAAATTGAATGCTGTGTTTCCTACATTACAATAGCGACTACACTTTAAAATACTTTGTTGGCTGTAAAGGACTTTGAGACATCCAGTGGTTGTGAAAGGTGCTGTAGAGATGCAAGTCTTTCTTTTCTTTCTTTTATATACTGTAACAACTGAGGTTGGAGGAATGCATTGTCTTTCTCTAGTTCCACTACTCCACTGATCACAACATATATTTAAATGTTTTACACAGTTACTGATACAGCCAATTATATACTTTCTCTATTAGTTTCAGAATAAAAATCTGCTAACCAGGCTTCTTTAATAAACAACATTATTGATTTATTATAAAACAAAACTTATTAAATAAAGATGCAAAGCTTATTAACACACAGTTTGAAATATGAAAGTATAAGTATCTACCCTTCTAAGATAACCTAACACACCCGCACACAGACACACCAGTTAAAAAAAAAATAAAGAAAAATGAAAAAACTGGCTCTGCAGAGATCAACTTTTGAAAAAATACTTTGGCCAAGATATTATCATTCTTCAAGAAAAAGGATAAGATTTGGAATGTTCCAGGTGGCCTTTGGCCTGGCTTTCATTGGGATCTTTCTGGAGCAGTTCTGTTCAGGACATCCAAGAGTAGTTTTGCAGGCTTTTTATGAGAATTACTGCATCAGTGATTTCAGCTATCACACTGGATTCTCAAAAGATATTTCAAAACAAGTGGAAAAGGGTGAGTTGGGTGGCTTCTCTCTTAGCAAGATACACACCAACTGAAAATTCAAACAGTTCAAGTCCCAAAACAGAAAGCCAAAACTCCTGACAGCCATAAACCTAGACATGTGACTTCTCTGTAAAAAAAAACTTCAATATCCAGCAAGGCTCCTTGTGTTTATTTAGCACTTGTTTGTCTCTTCAAGTAAGTGTTTTTTTTAAAATCTGAAGTGTCCTTCCAGTAACCTTTTTTAAAAAAAAACAAATCCAGGCATCTCCTTAGTCTTTCAAATGAAGCAATTTTTACAATCTTTTAAACACGAGTCCTCAAAAAATATTAATAATGGAAGCACTTTCATGATAATACCAACTTTCATGACTCCAGACATCCCAAAGTACTTTACAGCCAATGAAGTACTTTCAAATTGTAGTCACTGTAATGCAGGAAACATGGCAGCCAATTTGCACTTAGCAAGATCCCACAACAAAAATGAAATAAATGACCAGATAATGTGCTGTAGGAAACAAAAACAAGAAATGCTGGATTCACTCAGCAGGTCTGGCAGCATCTGTGGAAAGAGAAGCAGAGTTAACGTTTCGGGTCAGTGACCCTTCTTCGGAACTGACAAATATTAGAAAAGTCACAGATTATAAACAAGTGAGGTGGGGGTTGGGCAAGAGATAACAAAGGAGAAGGTGCAGATTGGACCAGGCCACATAGCTGACCAAAAGGTCACAGAGCAAAGGCAAACAATATGTTAATGGTGTTTTGAAAGACAAAGCATTAGTACAGATTAGGTGTGAATATACTGAATATAGAACATCAGCAAGTGCAAACCTGAAGAAAAACAACCTGAAAAAAACAGTGGGTAAGCAAACTGAACAAACTAAGATGAAATGAAATAAATGCAAAAAATGTAAAAAGGAATGCAAAAAAAAGGAAGAAAAAATAACTAAAAATGACTAAAAATGAAAGTAAAGTGGGGGGCTGTCATGCTCTTCCTTTTTTTTGCATTCCTTTTTACATTTTTTGCATTTATTTCATTTCATCTTAGTTTGTTCAGTTTGCTTACCCACTGTTTTTTTCAGGTTGTTTTTCTTCAGGTTTGCACTTGCTGATGTTCTATATTCAGTATATTCACACCTAATCTGTACTAATGCTTTGTCTTTCAAAACACCATTAACATATTGTTCGCCTTTGCTCTGTGACCTTTTGGTCAGCTATGTGGCCTGGTCCAATCTGCACCTTCTCCTTTGTTATCTCTTGCCCAACCCCCACCTCACTTGTTTATAATCTGTGACTTTTCTAATATTTGTCAGTTCCGAAGAAGGGTCACTGACCCGAAACGTTAACTCTGCTTCTCTTTCCACAGATGCTGCCAGACCTGCTGAGTGAATCCAGCATTTCTTGTTTTTGTTTCAGATTTCCAGCATCCGCAGTATTTTGCTTTTATATTAATGTGCTGTAGGAGTTAGTCAAGGGATTAACATTGACCAGGACACCCGGGAAGACTCCCCTGCTCTTCTTTGAAATAGTGCCATGGGATCTTTAACTGAGAGCAGGCGGGGCCCCAGTTTAATTGGCCTTATCTCAAAGATGGCACTTACGATAGTGCAACACTCCCTCAGTACTGCACTGAGAGTGTCAGCTTAGATTTTGTGCTCAAGTCTCTGGAATGGGACTTGTATCCACAACATTGTGACCAAGGGCTACCCACTGAGTGACTGTTAATACATTGGGTAGACAATCATTCTGACTTCTGAGTCCAAATATCCTATTTGTGACCTGGGAACCAATGAAGCCTTTGCATAGAAGGAACCTTCCCCCTGCTGTGATTTGTAATCTGAAAAGTATGGTATTTGGCAAAATTCAGGTAGGGGGGACAAATAACAAGTAGCATCGGCTTTGTTGCCTTAATTGTAGCTTGTTACTTTTGATTACAGATAATGATTCTCCAGAAAACAGGGTGTACCCACACACAATGAAACTGACTTATATGGAAATATGGTCCCCATAATTTACGGGGTGAGTGCAGGGCGACGAGGGGAAGATCCAGCAAGGCCAGGAACTAGAGTTCTTGTTGAGTTGAAAGGCAGGACTTCGATGCATTTCTTTTCTTCTTTTTCCCACTGGCAGCCGACCACATTGACAGGATGACCAGCTGCCAGGTAGGGAAACCAGTACAGCAGTAAGCCATAACCGGTGATCCTTGGAGAGGATCTCTGACCATCAGGAGTGTGGAGGAAGCTAGATTACAGAGAGAAGTGGGTGGGGAGGGTTTTTTTTTACTTCATTCATGGGATGTGGACATCGCTGGCCAGGCCAGCATTTATTGCCCATCCCTAATTGCCCTTGAGAAGGTGGTGGTGAGCTGCCTTCTTAAACCACTGCAGTCCATGTGAGGTAGGTATACCCACAGTGCTGTTAGGAAGGGAGTTCCTGGATTTTGACCCAGCGACAGTGAAGGAACGGCGATATAGTTTCAAGTCAGGATGGCATGTGACTTGGACAGGAACTTGCAGGTGATGGTGTTCCCATGTATTTGCTGCCCTTGTCCTTCTAGTTGGTAGAGGTCGCGGGTTTGGAAGGTGCTGTCTAAGGAGCCTTGGTGCATTGCTGCAGTGCATCTTGTAGATGGTACACACTGCTGCCACTGTGCATCGGTGATGGAGGGAGTGAATGTTTGTAGATGGGGTGCCAATCAAGCGGGCTGATTTGTCCTGGATGGTGTCGAGCTTCTTGAGTGTTGTTGGAGCTGCACCCATCCAGGCAAGTGGAGAGTATTCCATCACACTCCTGACTTGTGCCTTGTAGACGGTGGACAGGCTTTGGGGAGTCAGGAGGTGAGTTACTCATCGCAGGATTCCTAGCCTCTGACCTGCTCTTGTAGCCACAGTATTTATATGGCTACTCCAGTTCAGTTTCTGGTCGGTGGTAGCCCTTAGGATGTTGAAAGTGGGGGATTCAGCGATGCTAATGCTGTTGAATGTCAAGGGGAGATGGTTAGATTCTCTCTTGTTGAAGATGGTCATTGCCTGGCACTTGTGTGGCGTGAATGTTACTTGCCACTTATCAGCCCAAGCCTGGATATTGTCCAGGTCTTGCTGCATTTCTACACAGACTGCTTCAGTATCTGAGGTGTCATGAATGGTGCTGAACATTGTGCAATCATCAGCAAACATCCCCACTTCTGACCTTATGATTGAAGGATGGTCACTGTTGAAGCAGCTGAAGATGGTTGGGCCTAGGACACTACCCTGAGGAACTCCAGCAGTGATGTCGTGGGGCTCGGATGATTGACCTCCAACAACCACTACCATCTTCCTTTCTGGAAGGTATGACTCCAACCAGTGGAGGGTTTTCCCCCTGATTCCCATTGACCTCACTTTTGCTAGGGCTCCTTGATGCCATACTTGGTCAAATGCTGCCTTGATGTCAAGGGCAGTCACTCTCACCTCACCTCTTGAGTTCAGCTCTTTTGTCCATGTTTGAACCAAGGCTGTAATGAGGTCAGGAGCTGAGTGGCCCTGGCGGAACCCAAACTGAGCATCACTGAGCGGGTTATTCCTAAGCAAGTGCCGCTTGATGGCACTGTTGATGACACCTTCCATCACTTTACTGATGATTGAGAGTAGACTGATGGGGCGGTAGTTGGCCGGGTTGGACTTGTCCTGCTTTTTCTGTACAGGACATCCCTGGGCAATTTCCCACATTGCAGGGTAGATGCCACTGTAGTAGCTGTACTGGAACAGCTTGGCTAGGGGCGCAGCAAGTTCTGGAGCACAGGTCTTCAGTACTATTGCCAGAATATAGTCAGGGCCCATAGCTTTTGCAGTATCCAGTGCCTTCAGTCGTTTCTTGATATCACGCGGAGTGAATCGAATTGGCTAAAGTCTGGCATCTATGATGCTGGGGACTTCAGGAGGAGGCCAAGATGGATCATCAACCCGGCACTTCTGGCTGAGGATTGTTGCAAATGCTTCAGCCTTATCTTTTGCACTGATGTGCTGGGCTCCCCCATCATTGAGGATGGGGATATTTGTGGAGCCACCTCCTCCAGTTAGTTGTTTAATTGTCCACCACCATTCACAGCTGGATGTGGCAGGATTGCAGAGCTCAGATCTGATCCGTTGGTTATGGGATTGCTTAGCTCTGTCTATCGCATGCTGCTTACGCAGTTTGGCATGCCAGTAGTCCTGGGTTGTAGCTTCACCAGGTTGACACCTCATTTTGAGGTATGCCTGGTGCTGCTCCTGGCATGCCCTCCTGCACTCTTCATTGAATCAGGGTTGGTCTCCTGGCTTGATGGTAATGGTAGAGTTGTGGATATGCTGGGCTATGAGGTTACAGATTGTGGTTGAGTACAATTCTGCTGCTGCTGATGGCCCACAGCGCCTCATGGATGCCCAGTTTTGCATTGCTAGATCCGTTCGCACAGTGATAGTGCCACACAACACAATGGATGGTATCCTCAATGTGAAGGCGGGACTTGGTTTCCACAAGGACTGTGCGGTGGTCACTCCTACCAATACTATCATGGACAGATGCATCTGTGGCAGGCAGATTGGTGAGGACAAGGTCAAGTATGTTTTTCCCTCGTGTTGGTTGCCTCACCACCTGCCGCAGACCCAGTCTAGCAGCTATGTCCTTTAGGACTCGGCCAGCTCGGTCAGTAGTGGTGCTACCGAGCCACTCTTGGTGATGGACATTGAATTCCCCCACCCAGAGTACATTTTGTGCCCTTGCCACCCTCAGTGCTTCCGCCAAGTGGTGTTCAACATGGAGGAGTACTGAGTCATCAGCTGAGGGAGGGCGGTGGATGGTAATCAGTAGGAGGTTACCTTGCCCATGTTTGACCTGATCCCCATGAGACTTCATGGGGTCCAGAGTCGATGTTGAGGACTCCCAGGGCAACTCCCTCCCTGCTGTATTGCACTGTGCCACCACCTCTGGTGGGTCTGTCCTGCCGGTGGGACAGGACATGCCCGGGGATGGTGATGGCAGTGTCTGGGACATTGTCTGTAAGGTACGATTCCGTGAGTATGACTATGTCAGGCTGTTGCTTGACTAGTCTGTGGGACAGCTCTCCCAACTTTGGCACAAGCCCCCAGATGTTAGTAAGGAGGACTTTGCAGGGTCGACAGGGCTGGGTTTGCCGTTGTCGTTTCCGGTGCCTAGGTCGATGCCGGGTGGTCCGTCCGGTTTCATTCCTTTTTATTGACTTTGTAGCGGTTGGGTACAACTGAGTGGCTTACTGGGCCATTTCAGAGGGCATGTAAGAGTTAACCACATTGCTGTGGGTCTGGAGTCACATGTAGGCCAGACCAGGTAAAGACAGCAGATTTCCTGCTGTGGGGTGGAGAAGGGGAGGTTACTGATGGCAGGAGGAGGGAGAGCAAGGCCACAATTGCCAGAGCGCAGGCTAAAGGCCTGACTAAAATGTTCTTTGTCGATAACCCATGAAAAACCCGTTCTGCCCTCTAGTGAATCCCCAATTTCCACCCCTACAACATTGGTGGCCGTGCTTTCATCTGCCTCGGCCCTAAGATCTGGAATTCCCTCCTTAAACCTTGCTGCCTTGCCACCTTTCCCTCTGCCTTTAAGATGTTCCTTTGACCAAGCTTTTGGCCACCTGTCCCAATATCTCCTTATGTGCCTCCGCGTCAAATTTTATTTGGTAATGGTCCTCTGAAGCATCTTGGGACATTTTACTACGTTAAAAGCTCTATATAAATGAAAGTTATTGTTGCCGATATTTATCATTAGAGGAAAGAAGTCATTCTTTCAGCATTGTCGTAGAAACTGCGTGACCTCATCCACCTGTCTGCTTTATTGTATTTGACATGAGTGTGTGAGAGAAGGGAGGGGAGAGGGTATTGTTCATTTTAATTGACCGGCTGAGAACGCAGGACACTAACTGACGCACTGTGGTGTGTCTTGACATCGACCCGGCCTTTAGCTTTGTTGGCCTGACCTTCTGCTAAGCACACAGAAATCGGTTTGATAGAGATTTAACTTGTAAAACTTCCTGTAAAAGCAGATTTCTTTTCATGGCCAACTGATAAGGGCTTAGGCGAGATATTAACGCCAGAAGGTTCTGATGGATTCAGAATTTGCTCAGTTGCACTAAAGCAAACACTGGAGAATATTGACATGTTTAAAGAGATAAAAGCACACAGCAAAAGGTTGGGAGCTGGGCCTTCAAGCTTTTCAAATGTATCCAGGCAGGAACTAGGAGATGGAGGCCTGAGAGGAGACAAGTGTTTACATCCCTTAATGGGTTCAAGAACCAAGGACACGAGGTTACATTAAAAACCCAGCACTGCCACTGATTCAAATACCAATGTTAGCAACTCCTGCATGGTACTACTGATCATTACACAATGAGGATCAAAGTTTTCAGGGAAAGAAAAGACTCAACAAGCCTTTGATAAATTTCAAGTCCACCTGCCACAGTCCTACTCTCTCCATACAGTCAACCAATTGTCTCATGAACCCATTCATACTGCACAGTTCAATGGCCTTCACTGGTAGCTTATTTCCCCACTCTGTCGTCTTTAGTGGAGAGGCTGCACTTGATTTTTCTTCCAACTTTCTAAGTTTAACTGTTGCCCTGAACCATGTATCTGCATGCCTTGAAAACCCTGGAAAATTTAATGGCTGTGAAATACCTGCAGAGTTGAAGCATGGGAGGTGCTGCTGGCTACTTCCCGCGTGGCATGAGGTAACTAGAGTGGCGCAAACGGGGCGTCGCCAACCAGGTTGAAGGAGCGAGATCGTGACATCAGGGCTGATGCAAAGCACAAATGCTAAAATTGGCCAACAAGTGAGCAGGGAAGTCCTTCCTTACTCACTCCTGAAACAACAAGCGTTTGGAAGCAAAAGGGGCCCTGTTCTGGGGCTAATTAAAGGGCAACTCAAGAAGCTGTAGCTGAGGTGCTGTTGATTTACTTGTGCTCGTACAAGTATAGTGGAAGCACTGTGGTGAGTGGCTGGAGGAGTTTGAAGGTTTCGCCTGACCACAGAAAGACAGAAAATGCCTTGCAGAGGTAGGGGGTGCAGAAGTGGCAATGCCACTCTGCAGCATGAGCAGGACATGCAGAGGCGAGGGCAGAGAGGGAAAACTTTGCGAGGATGGAGGAGAAGGAAGGCTGTCCTTAGAAGACCTGACTCTGAGAGGGTCTTCCAAGACCACCAGTCCTATGTTGGGATGAACCAGGAGCAGTGTCTGAAGAGGATACACTTCATAAAGGAGGTAGTGACAGGGATGTGTCAGCTCCTTCATGAAGACCTGCAGCCTCAAACAAGGGCAAGGATGGCCCTCCCAATGACTGTGAGGTCACTGTCAACTTTTCCTTCTTTGTAACTGGCTCCTTCCAGGTGGGAGCTGGTGACATGAGTAACACGTTGCATTTGTTGTCCACAGAAACATCCAGGAGGTGGCAGAGGCACTCTACACGAGGAGAGGGGACACCATCCTCTTCTCCCTGAGGAGGGACGAATAGGGTGAAAGGGTACTTGGGTGCCAGGATAGTGGCTTCCTGAGGTGTGCAGGGTGTCATCGACTGCACACACATGGCTCTGTGGGCACCCCACGTCAATGGGAAGTACAATCACAAGAGCTGCCACCCAGTCAAGCCTTCTTGGTGAATACCTGCCATGATGCTTTTATCCTGCCACAGTCTGCCACGGGCCTCCAAGACACACCACAAGGTGGCTGCTCAGTGACAAGGGCTACCCCACCACACTTGGCTTATGAACCCCTCTGCCATCCCACCACGTAAGGTCAGATGGCCTTAAACAAGAGCCATACTTTGAGAATGAGAACTCAAGCAACAATGTGGATCAAGCCATCAGGCTCCTAAAGCAGAGATTTCACTGTTTAGATTGCTCGGGGTATCTCTGCAGCAGACACTCAAAATGGTCTCCATGTTTGCGGTGGTCTGCTGCGTCCTCCACACCCTTGCAATTATGAGGGCCCAGACATTACCTCCTGGGATCCAGAGGCCACCTCAGGAGGAGGAACATAAGAGTAAGAAATAGGAGTAGGAGTAGGCCATTCGGCCCCTCAAGCCTGCCCGCCATGCAATAAGATCACGGCTGATCTGCCCCAGACCTCAACTCCTCTTTCGTGCCAGATCCTTATAACCATCACTCCCCAATATTTCAGAGGAGGAGGAAGGGAGGAGACAACATTCACCATGTGCAATTGGACGGAATAAGAGGGACTGCATATTGAGGCTTCACTTCAGTTAAAATGAACCTCCCCACTCTATCATGGCACCACCATTCCCTATACAGTACATCCATTTCAAAATCCCCATCGCAAAGTCCCCTTGGACAACATCATTCAATGAAGGCCAGCAGCAAAAACGTCATTCAACTTTATCCAGCATACCGCAGCCTCACAGCTCCAGCGACCTGGGTTCGATTCTGGGTACTGCCTGTGCGGAGTTTGCAAGTTCTCCCTGTGACTGCGTGGGTTTTAGCCCAGTGTTACGGTTTCCTCCCACAGCCAAAGACTTGCAGGTTGATAGGTAAATTGGCCATTGTAAATTGCCCCTAGTATAGATAGGGGATTTGAGGGGAGGTGGGGATGTTAGAGGGTAATGTAGGATTAGTATAAATGGGTGGTTGATGGTTGGCACAGACTCGATGGGCCAAAGGGCCTGTTTCAGTGCTGTATCTCTATAAAAAAATAAATAAATAAATATATCAATAATACAAAGAAGCAGAACTATTCACCCTTGTGCAATCCCTTAGTGCCTTTGTCTGGCCTTATGCAGTGCTATCCCAGTGACGGCTGCAGATGGCCTTGCAGGATGACCTTGAGCAGCTCTGGGCCTTGAGAACCTGGCAGCAGTCTGAGCTGGCTGGCTGAAAGGCAAGGAGAGTGGCAGTGGTGGGAGCACAAATGCTGCCATCTTCAGAGAGGGCGGACAGCATTGTTGTGTTCTACGGTGCCACTGCTACCCCCTCAGTGCAGCACCTCAACAATCCTCATAATCTGCTGGAGCACGGATTTCTGGACTGCTGTGAGAGTCTGCATACTTCCCTTCCTCGACTTCTCTGTCTCCATCTCTGGGGATAGGTTGTCTACTAATATCCATTATAAGCCCACCGACTCCCACAGCTACCTCGACTACACTTCTTCACATCCTACCTCCTGTAAGGACTCCATTCCATTCTCCCAGTTTCTCCGTCTCCGACGCATCTGCTCTGATCATGTTACCTTCCATGACGGTGCTTCTGATATGACCTCCTTTTTCCTCAACCGAGGATTTCCCCCCACTGTGGTTGACAGGGCCCTCAACCGTGTCCGGTCCATTCCCCGCACCTCTACCCTCACCCCTTCCCCTCCCTCCCAGAACCGTGACAGGGTTCCTCTTGTCCTCACTTTCCACCCCATCAGCCAACATATCCAAAGGATCATCCTCCGCCATTTCCGCCACCTCCAGCATGATGCCACTACCAGTCGCATCTTCCCCTCTCTTCCCCTGTCAGCATTCCGAAGGGATCGTTCCCTCCGCGACACCCTGGTCCACTCCTCCATTACCCCCACCACCTCGTCCCCGTCTCATGGCACCTTCCCCTGCAATCGCAGGAGGTGTAATACCTGCCTATTTACCTCCTCTCTCCTCACTATCCCAGGCCCCAAACACTCCTTTCAGGTGAAGCAGCGATTTACTTGTACTTCTTTCAATGTAGTATACTGTATTCGCTGCTCACAATGTGGTCTCCTCTACATTGGGGAGACCAAGCGCAGACTGGGTGACCGCTTTGCGGAACATCTCCGCTCAGTCCGCAAGCAGGACCCTGAGCTTCTGGTTGCTTGCCATTTCAACACTCCCCCCTGCTCTCATGCTCACATCTCTGTCCTGGGATTGCTGCAGTGTTCCAGTGAACATCAACGCAAGCTCGAGGAACAGCATCTTATCTACCGATTAGGCACACTACAGCCTGCCGGACTGAACATTGAGTTCAATAATTTCAGAGCATGACAGCCCCCCATTTTACTTTCATTTTTAGTTATTTTTTCTTCTTTTTTTTTTACGTTCTTTTTTACATTTTTTACAATCTTTTTTTGCATCTATTTCATTTCATCTTAGTTTGTTCAGTTTGCTTACCCACTGTTTTTTTTTCAGGTTTGCACTTGCTGCTGTTCAATATTCAGTGCATTAACACCTAATCTGTACTAATGCTTTGTCTTTCAACACACCATTAACATATTGTTTACCTTTGCTCCGTGACCTTTTGGTCAGCTATGTGGCCTGGTCCAATCTACACCTTCTCCTTTGTTATCTCTTGCCCCACCCCCACCTCACTTGCTTATAACCTGTGACTTTTCTAATATTTGTCAGTTCCGAAGAAGGGTCACTGACCCGAAACGTTAACTCTGTTTCTCTTTTCACAGATGCTGCCAGACCTGCTGAGTGGTTCCAGCATTTCTTGTTTTTAAGACAGACACCAAGATGGCCAGATCACATGTTTAATGACATCATCATGCACTGGGCATACTCATAACATCGGAATACATTATGATGCTTCCCCCTTAAAAAAAAAATTATTTATAAATACACAAACTAGACAACTTCAAATACAAACAAATCTTTGAGAATATGCACCCTTGGCAAAATAACAACTGACTTCTTTTCTTTTAATGATATCTATAAATCAAGAATAACAACTGGTTTACAAAGTCTTTCTGATCATCTCATAGATATTAGAGTCAGGTTTTGGACTGTCTGGTTTCAGTTCAGATCTTGTTTCTTTTTCTGAAACTGGTAGTTCAGACACCAGTGTCTGAACTTGTTCACACTCTAGCAAAAGCTCACGATCATGCTCAAGTTTTGGATCATCCCTTGCTGGGATCACATGATCTATGTGAACACTTGTCATATTTCCATCAATTTCAATGAAGTATCTCTTAGTATCATACACTTCTATGATATTTCCCATGACCTACTTATGTGACTTTGAGAGGGGTGGGGAGTGCACAGAAAAAGATCATGTTCATTTCTCCTTTGAACTGTGATATTCGATGATGTGGTCGTACTGTGGGCGGCACAGTGGCTCAGTGGTTAGCACTGCAGCCTCACAGCTCCAGGGACCAGGGTTCGATTCTGGGTACTGCCTGTGCGGAGTTTGCAAGTTCTCCCTGTGTCTGCGTGGGTTTCCTCCGGGTGCTCCGGTTTCCTCCCACATGCCAAAGACTTGCAGGTTGATAGGTTAATTGGCCATCATAAATTGCCCCTAGTATAGGTAGGTGGTAGGGAAATATATAGGGACAGGTGGGGATGTGATAGGAATACGGGATTAGTGTGGGATTAGTAAAAATGGGTGGTTGATGGTCGGCACAGACTCGGTGGGCCGAAGGGCCTGTTAAAGTGCTGTATCTCTAAACTAAACTAAATTACAGCCCACCCTGCCTCCTCAATGGTGCTATTGCCGGTATTGCAGACTTTGGGCCCAGAATAGCTACTCGGGGTTTATGATCTGTTCATAGCATGAAGTTTCTACCCAAAAAAAACTGGTGAAACCTTTTGATTCTGAAGACAATTCCAAATGCTTCCTTTTCTATCTGTGCCTAGTTACAATCAGTCTTGGTCAGGGTATGTGATGCGAATGCTATGGCCTTCTCTTGACCATCATCCATGGCATGACTGATCGCTGCTCCAACTCCATAGTTTGAAGCTTCACATGCTAGCTTTACGTCACAATTTGTGTCTTAATGAACGAGTAGTGCATCACTGGTCAAGCTGCTCTTACATGCATCATAAGCATCTTGTTGTGCTTTAGACCATTCCCATTTCACATCTTTCTTCAACAGCTCATGTAGTGCAGCTAACACCATTGCAAGCTCATGCAGAAATTGCCAGTAGTATTGGACCATGCTGAGAAAAGATCTAAGCTCAGACACATGTTTGGCTTTGGGGCTTTGACTATAGACTCTGACTTCTCCTTCACTGCCTGTAGTCCTTTTCCATTGATTTTCAAGCCAAGGTACACTACTGCAGATTGCACAAATGCACACTTCACATTGTGATCATTGATCCTTTTTAACAATTCATCCAACACTTCAAGATTCTTTTCCTCTGTTGCGGTTGTGATCAACACATCATCCTGATTGCACAAGCAATACAGCACTCCTCGCAAAATCGTATCATATAGCTTGGAAGATTTTTGGAGAAGACTTCTCACCATAGGGCAGCTTCATGGAGGAGTATAACCTCATGTGTGCGTCTATTGTGAGATACTGCTGACTCTCTCGATCCACATTAAGCGTGCGAATAAGCATGGGATAAATTCAACTTTGTGAACAGCTTGGATCCCGCTAACTAAGACGTCAGTGGTGGATACACCTCATCATCCACTGCCTGGTTGATTGTGACTTTGTAATCTTCGCATACTCTGATGGTTTTGTCTGACTTGGGCACTGCGACAAACGGGGTGGCCCAATCACTGTGCTCAGTTTCCGCTAGCATACCGTTCCTCTCTAGCTTCTTTAGTTCTTCTTCAAACTAGGTTTTGAGAGCATAAGGAACCAGCCTAGCCTTACAATATATTTGCATCAGGTCTAATTCGGATGTGCGCTTTCACACCGATTATACCTTCATAGATGTGCTTGAAAATGTTGCTGTACCAATCCAATAGCTGATCAAGCTTCTTGGTGTCTCAACTTGGAAAGCATCCTTTCAGTTTAACTTAAGCTTACGAAGACTGTCTTTGCCCATTAACATTAGTTTGTTGACATATTTCACTACAACAATGGGTGACTTGAGGGACTTGCCCTTATATTGGACATTGCATTCCATTTGTCCATACATGGCAAAAATGTACTCTGGGTGGGGGACTTCTATGTCCATCAACAAGACTGGCTCGGTAGCACCACTACTGATCGAGCTGGCCGAGTACTAAAGGACATAGCTGCTAGATTGGGTCTGCAGTACGGGTGGGAGAACCAACACGAGGGAAAAACATACTTGATCTTGTCCTCACCAATCTGTCTGCCGCAGATGCTTCTGTCCATGACTGTATTGGTAGGAGTGACCAGCGCACAGTCCTTGTGGAGACCAAGTCCCGCCTTCATATTGAGGATACAGTCCATTGTGTTGTGTGGCACTATCACTGTGCTAAATGGGATAGATTTCGAACAGATCTAGCAATGCAAAACTGGGCATCCATGAGGTGCAGCAGAATTGTACTCAACCACAATCTGTAACCTCATGGCCCGGTATATCCCCCACTCTACCTTTACCATCAAACCAAAAGACCAACCCTGGTTCAATGAAGAGTGCAGGAGGGCATGCAAGGAGCAGCACCAGGCATACCTCAAAATGAGGTGTCAGCCTGGTGAAGATACAACCCAGGACTACTTGCATGCCAAACTGCATAAGCAGCATGCGATAGACAGAGCTAAGCAATCCCATAACCAACAGAACAGATCAAAGCTCTGAAGTTCTGCCACATCCAGTCGTGAATGGTGGTGGACAATTAAACAACTAACTGGAGGAGGTGGCTCCACAAATATCCCCAGCCTCAATGATGGCTACCATTGACCAGAAACTGAACTGGAATAGCCATATAAATACCGTGACTACAAGAGCAGGTCAGAGGCTAGGAATCCTGCGGCGAGTAACTCACCTCCTGACTCCCCAAAGCCTGTCCATTATCTCCAAGGTACAAGTCAGGAGTGTGATGGAATACTCTCCACTTGCCTGGATGGGTGCAGCTCCAACAACACTCAAGAAGCTCGACACCATCCAGAACAAAGCAGCCCGCTTGATTGGCACACCATCTACAAACATTCACTCCCTCCATCACCGACGCACAGTGGCAGCAGTGTGTACCATCTACAAGACGCACTGCAGCGAAGCACCAAGGCTCCTTAGACAGCATCTTCCAAACCCGTGACCTCTACCACCTCAAAGGACAAGAGCAGCAGATGCATGGGAACATCACCACCTGCAATTTCCTGTCCAAGTCACACACCATCCTGACTTGGAACTATATCGCCATCCCTTCACTGTTGCTGGGTCAAAATCCTGGAACTCCCTTCCTAACAGCACTGTGGGTGTACCTACCTCACATGGACTGCAGCAGTTCAAGAAGGCAACTCACCACCACCTTCTCAAGGGCAATTAGGGATGGGCAATAAATGCTGGCATAGCCTTTGATTCCCACATCCCATGAATGAATGACAAAAAACATTTCTAACACTTCACCAGAATAGGTTTTCAACTGAACTGTGCTCTCAGTTAGAGGTATGTCACTGAATTTGCTCTCATATGTGACTCTACTCATATTAAAACAATCTGCAGCTGGATCGATTCACATGTTGATGAACTGTTGACTTTCATACACCTTTGTACAAAAGTCTCTGGCACTTGAGTAATTGCTAGTAGCATAAATGCTGTACAGACCTAGCTCCTCTTCACTTAAGCACTCTGGATTCACAATGTTCAGCACCATTAATGACTCCTCAGATACTGAAGCAGTCCGTGCAGCAAGACCTGGACAACATTCAGGCTTCGGCTGATAAGTGGCAAGTTACATTCACGCCACACAACTGCCAGGCAATGACCATCTCCAACAAGAGAGAATCAAACCATCTCCCCTTGACATAATTCAACGGCATTACGATCACTGAATCCCCCACTATCAACATCCTGGGGGTTAGCATTGACCAGAAACTGAACTGGAGTAGCCATATAGGTACTGTGGCTACAAGATCAGGACAAGGGCTGGGAATTCTGTGGCAAGTAACTCACCTCCTGACTCCCCAAAGTCTGTCCACCATCTACAAGGCACAAGTCAGGAGTGTGATACAATACTCTTGCCTGAATGAATGCAGCTCCAACAACATTTAAGAAGCTCGACATGATCTAACAATGCCCACATCCCGTGAAAGAATAAAAAAAATCTTCAAGATTGAAAACTCCACCCTTGTGACATCGCTGTTTTCCATTACTATGAAAGAGTTCTCTTACCTGCTTTGGCCTTCACTTGGCAAGCAGTTGCAATATGGCCTATCTTTTGGCAATTAATGCATTTGGCATTTCTGAACTGACAGGCCTGTGCCATGTGGTTGCCATTATAGCGATAACAAGTCACTACACTCTTATCTTCTGATCAGGTCTTTCTGCTTGGTGTAAGCCATCTAACTGTGGATGGAGGCTGTACTAGTCACTCACGTGGAATGAAATTCCTGAGCATTCTTTAGTGCCATCCCATGGTGGAAGCAATCTTACACACTAGCTCAAAGATGTGATTTCTTCTTTTTACCAACTTCTATCAGATTCTTTCATCCACCAATCTACACACAAGTCTGTCTTGTAATGCACAGTCTAAGAATGTCCCAAAGTTGCAATGTAATGATAAATTCGTCATTGCCACAATGTACTCGCCAACTGTTTCACTACTTCTCTGGTTTCTGGTTCCAAATATACAGCTTTCCACTATCTCTAGTGACTTAGGGTTGAAATGTTCCTCCAACTTGGTGATGATTGTTTTAAAGGGCATGTATTTTTTCAGAAGAAAGTTTGTTAGCGTGCCATGCACTTTCAGGCCAATCTCCACTGGCAAAATTGCTTTCTTGCACTCAAGAATTGTCTTAGGCTTGAATCGAGGCCTCTTTACTTTCAATATATTAAAAGTTTTGAAGAACATGTCCATTCTTTCAAAGTATGAACTGAATGATTCTTGACCTTTATCATACATTCCTCGCCTTCCGATGTACCCTGTGGGCACAGCCATTTTGTTCCATTTGCAAATGTAACAATGACCCAGTAAACACTTTACTGTAGCTGTCTGTAGCAGTGATACAGAAGCTAAGTCAGCTGAATCAGAACAAACTCACCAAAGCCAGTGTGGTCAGTAGTTAAATCAGATGGACACTAGGACCCTGCAGAATCCATTCAACTGATTGCAGCCAAACATTTTCAGAAACAATGGGCTGAATTTTATGGGCCACCTCAGGACAGGCTCAGAGGCTGGGGAGCCTTCCAGTTTGGTGCAGGATGGGGAAGACTGAGGACAGCCTTCCGGCCCCAGGCCAACTGAGGCTCTTACGGTCTTCTACCTGCCTCCACCTCAATTTATATTTATTTTATTTTATTTAGAGATACAGCACTGAAACAGGCCCTTCGGCCCACTGAGTCTGTGCCGACCATCAACCACCCATTTATACTAATCCTACATTAATCCCATATTCCTACCACATCCCCACAATTCCCCTACCACCTACCTATACTGGGGGCAATTTACAATGGCCAATTTACCTATCAACCTGCAAGTCTTTGGCTGTGGGAGAAAACTGGAGCACCCGGCGAAAGCCCACACGGTCACAAGGAGAACTTGCAAACTCCGCACAGGCAGTACCCAGAATCGAACCCGGGTCGCTGGAGCTGTGAGGCTGCGGTGCTAACCACTGCGCCACTGTGCTGCCCTTAATTTAATGGAAAGCGGAGGGACCTAACACTGCGTGGAGCTGCCACCAGGTAAAACCTGGTGGCCTCCTAGCAGGTTTGGAGGGTTCCTCCTTTAGGAGCATTCCAGGGCACCCGGATGGGCCCTGTGGAGGTTATGGCTCCCCCACAACCCCCCACCCCCCCCCCCCCCCACCACTCTTACTAACACCCCCTCCCCGACCCTGTCGCCAGGGCCCGCATAAATAGCCCAGGGACCCCGACCGCACTCTTTCTTCTCCTTTGCAGGACCTCCTACAGTACCAGAAGTGACCACTGCTCCAGGTGGTGCTGCCGGTGCTGCAGAGATGCCGGCTTTCCAATTGGAGGCGGAAGCTCATCCCTTAAAGAGAGACCGTCCCCAGTGGCAGGCAGTTAATTGCTTGCCCACTGTTAAATAGCATCGGGGGTCTGAAGGTGAGCCTCTCGTCGCTGGATTAAAATCTGGCCCAATGAGGTTCAACACAATCGAGTCAAAAATCTTCCCCCTCCTAGCAGGTAGGTCACTGGGAGCCAGCTTATTTTGTTCACCACAGTCTCTGCTGTCGTTTGCTGCAAATAATCTCTGCACTTTGATCCCATTTCATCACCAAAATCTTTTATATATTGGAAGGAACCAGTAAAGCAAGAGAAATGAGGTGGGTCGATGAATTTTGTGTCTTACCCACCTTTCTTTCAATAGGCATGGGCACACCACCAATTGTGGCCCCATGTCCAATATCAGGGCCCATTAATTTCACACCCAATGAATTTATTTACTCAAAGAACGCATCTCAAACATCCTTAATCTTTCCTCAAATTCTAAAATCCCAGTACCTGGAATTATCCCACTTGCCCATTGCCATCTGATGTTGAGTTGACCAGCACTGCACACAATATGGTACAGTAGTGTAGTGATCATGAGTACTGTAGTGTAGTGGATGCATTAGTTAACCAGTAATCTGGTGTCCTTGACTAAGAATCCAGTAGAATTTGAACTCAAAACCAACCATGGCTGTTTGAGAATTTGAATTCATTTTAAATATATCTGGAATTTAAAAAGTCCAGTGAAAGTGAACATGATGTTTTTGGACATGCTGTGAAAACCCAAACATTTTTCACGAATGTCCTTAACCAGTCTGGTCTATATTGACCCCAGTTCCACATTAATGTGGTTGGGGTCGAGCTTGGATTCGTGCAATGCAGTGAAACAGGCTCACTCCCAGCCATTTTACACTATCGAGCAAGGTCAGGATCTACCCCATTGCCCTCTGAAGTGGCCTGGCAAACCAGTCATTCATAACCAGGGCAAAAAGCAAAATACTGCAGATGCTGGCAATCTGAAATAAGAGCAGAAAATGTTGGAAATACTCAGCAGGTCAGGCAGCATCAGTGGAGGGTGAGGAATAGAATTAGTGTTTCAGTTCTGTGACCTTTTATTTGTAACTAGGGGAATGTGCAATAAATGCTGACCTTGTCAGTGATGCTCACATTCCATGAAAGTCCAGATGGGATCTGGTGTAACAATTATACAACAATACAACAAATGAACCTATTGTGATTTGTATTCCATTCCTCAGTTAATGAGAGGGTGTGAAAAAACCAACCTTGTTATTGCAAGAAGCTGCACTGATCACTATGTTTTTTTATATATCAGTATTTAGCATTTTTGCACTACTTAGAAGTAAATGGTGACAGGGTAAAATTATTGAGGCCCTGCTTAAAGCTGTGCCAATGTAAGCTGGATTGGAAAATCATGTTTCATGTGAAAAAACCTCTTGAGAAAGTCAGATTTGATTAAACCCCACACATGTTGGATTGAAGCTATCGGTAATTATCCCCCGCATCATGCAGCTCCACGCTTGTTACAATCTCTCAGCCATGGTTCAGTTGGTAGCATTGCCATTTTGACTCACAGAGTTGTGGGTTCAAGCCCCACTCCAAGTCTTTAGTGCGTAAGCTAGGCTGACGCTCCTAGTGTAGAACTGAGGGAGTGCTGCACTGACACATCTGTGGCCTTTCAGATGAGATGTTAAACCGAGGCCTTGTCTGGCCTCTCAGGTGGTTGTAAAGGATCCCATGGCACGATTTTGAGGAAGAGCCGGGGAGTTCTCCCCAGTGTCCTGGCCAATATTTATCCCTCAGCCAACATCACTGACTGAACAGATTATCTGGTCATTATCACATTGCTGTTAGTGGGGGTTTGCTGTGCATAAATTGGCTCCCGCGTTTGTTACATTGCAACAGTGACGACACTTCAGAAAAGGAATTCAGTAACTGTCAAACACTTTGAGATATCCTGAGGTGGTGAAGGCGCTATAGAAACGCAAGTCTTTTTTTTGCTTGTTCTTGACCCTTTCCTGGCCTTGATCATGCTGCTGCCAACTTGCAATGGCGGATCCAGGACAGGAAGGGTAATCAGTGCCCTGGAGTTGAAATAGCATATGTGTCAGCATGACATCATCAGAGCGCGACTTTGCCTTTATAATTCGGCGTCCGCCTGTAGCTGTATGGTTGGTGTAAATGGTACAGTGAAGTAAATTGCAAATCCCCCGCATGCAGCATTCCCAGGGTTAAAATTGGGGCTGATTTCTCTCCCTCCAAAATTTCAGTAACTCTTGTCTTTTAACTATAAATAATGACAACCAAATTAAGATTGTCAGTAGGGCTCAGTGTGGCACGTACTGGAAGCTATATATATTAATACACCGGGCCCTGTTCTTTGCAGACAGAAATAATACGTACAAACATTGCGCCTGTTTCAGCTGAACAAAATAAGTGACAGCCACTCACGCCTTGACCAATCAGAATCAAGCTTCCTGGTTTAAATTTTAAACAAAGTTTGGCAGTTAACTGTCAATCACTGTAAACTGGTGCATTCGCCATGGCAACGCTTCTACCAATCAGAGTTCACTTGCCAACCAATCAGCACTCTCTTCTCATGCAGTATAAGTTGTTGTTTTCCCTTACATTGGTTATTCTTGCGATTGTCCTGATGAGTGCATGACGCAGAGTTAACGTTTGCTAAAGGAATGACACCTGACGGACCACCCGGCATCGACCCAGGCACCGGAAACTGTGGGTGTACCTACCTCACATGGACTGCAGTAGTTCAAGAAGGTAGCTCACCACCACCTTCTCAAGGGCATTTAGGGATGGGCAATAAATGCTGGCATAGCCAATGACGCCCACATCCCATGAATGAATAAAAAAAGTATTTCCAGCACTTTCTGTTTTTATTTCAGATTTCTAGCATCTGCAGTATTTTGCCTTTTTATCTGATTTGGGAGTGCTTGAACCTGGTGCTTTAATTGGAAACTATTGTATTTCCCAGGGTGAACTATCCTTTCTCCTTTGATGAACACAAAATACTTTAAAAAAATAAACCCCAGGTGGACGCAGTCAGGATTCATCCATTGCCCAAAATGAAACCCACGGTGAACAACTGCTCAATGCTATTGAGTTCCAATAGTAACCTTTAGTGAAGAATGATTTACCCATTGCCTATCGATTAAAGATGGTCATGCAAGGTGTCCCAGATACACAAGACTCGTTTACAATGGACCTGTGCCAAATGCAGCTTTATAGACTGAGCATCATACATGAGGTAACATAGCATTATTTAAGCTATCAATCAAAGTGATATGTCTACTGGCATTTCAAAGACTGTCATTGCTGTTTCATGTAAATGTGCATGCATTTGTAAAACTCCATTACTGCTGGGTTTCCTCAGGGTAGTGTCCTAGGCCCAACCATCATCAGCTGCTTCATCAATGACCTTCCCTCCATCACAATGTCAGAAGTGGGGAAGTTCACACAAATGTTCAGCACCATCCTCAGATACTGAAGCAGTCCATGCCCAATGCAGCAAGAGCTGGAGAACATCCAGGCTTGGGCTGATAAGTGGTAAGTAACATTCGTGCCACACATGTGTCAGGCAATGACCATCTCCAACAAAAGAGAATCTCACCATCTCCCCTTGACATTCAATGACATTACCATTGCTGTGTCCCCTATCAACTGTCCAACATCCTGGGTTAATGTTTCAGGTCAGTGACCCTTCATCAGAAAGTTCTGAAGAAGGGTCACTGACCTGAAACATTAACTCTGCTTCTCTCTC
Organism: Heterodontus francisci; assembly: GCF_036365525.1. Classification (NCBI taxonomy): domain Eukaryota; kingdom Metazoa; phylum Chordata; class Chondrichthyes; order Heterodontiformes; family Heterodontidae; genus Heterodontus; species Heterodontus francisci. The sequence goes on along the minus strand of NC_090371.1, from coordinate 26,312,717 downwards.
CACAGATGCTGCCAGACCTGCTGAGTATTTCCAGCAATTCTTGTTTTTATTTCAGATATCCAGCAGCTGCAGTATTTTGCTTTTATCAACATCCTGGGGGTTACCATTGACCAGAAACTTAATTGGATCATATAAATGCTGTGGCTACAGGAGCAGCAAGTAACTCACCTTCTGATTTCCCAAAGCCTTTCCACCATCTACAAGGCACAAGTCAGGAGTGTGATGGAATACTCTCCAATTGCCTGAATAAGCGCAACTCCAACAACACTCAAGAAGCTGAACACCTTCAAGGACAAAGCAGCCCGCTTGATTGGCACCCATCCACCACCATAAATATTCACTCCCTACACCACCGATGCACAGTGGCAGCAGTGTATACCATACACAAGATGCACTGCAGCAACACACCAAGGCACCTTGCAAACCTTGCAATCTCTACCACGTAGGAGAACAAGGGCAGCAGAAGCATGGGAACACCACCATCTGCAAGTTCCCCTCCAAGCCACACACCATCCTGACTTGGAACTATTTCGTCGTTTCTTCAGTGTCACTGTGTCGAAATCCAGGAACACCCTTCCTAACGGCACTGTGGGTGTACCTACCTGACATGGACTGCAACAATAAACTGAAGAAGAAATGGAAAAATCACTGCCCTTACTGGAGAACTTCAAAAAGGTAGCTGGGCAGAACCAAGCAGAGGCATGACTGAAATGGGTCCAGAGCTTTGCTAGATACCGTAATGCATCAGGTCTTGAGCAGAAGCCAGACAAGGAGCAGGTCAGTCCGTTATTATATGCCATGGGGAATGCGTGTTATGCATCCTCATAACACATGACACAGATGAAGAAAAAGCTATGTATGAAGAAGTCATAAAGGCTCTGGAGTCTTACTTTAATATAAGGAAAAATGTAATCGTCGAGCACTCCAAATTCAATAAGTGTTCTTAGCAGCGAGCAGAAAGAATTGATTCATTTATCAATGACTTATATAAACTCGGTGAAGTTTGCTAATACAATAGTTTATGTGAAGAGCTAATTAGAGACAGGACTGTGGTTAGAGTAAGTCTATTGGATCATCTATGGCCAAGGGGTGATCTTTCATTAACCAAGGCGATTCAGTTAAACAGGCAAGGAGAGGTTAGAAAATGTAACTGTTGTTACGACGGAGGTGGGAGGAGTGCACTGTCTTTCTAGTTCCGCTTCTCCACAGGTCACAACATATATTTAAATGTTTGCCCAGTTATCGATATGATCAATCATATACTCTACTCTTTATCCCTTAATACAATTCACCAAAATTATCAGTTTATTATATAACACGACTTATCCAGTAATGAAGCAAAGCATTAACACACAGATTGAAATATGAAAGTTCCCTTTTTAAAGACCCAACAAACACACACTGGTTAAAGAAAAAAAAAGAAATTTTCTCTGCAGAGGTCATTTACAAAAAAAAATACTTTGGCCAAATACTTGCTAATTCTTGAAGAAAAGGCAAGACCTGAACCAATAATACACGACCACATGACAATGATACACAACCACAGAAACCACATGACAACAAATACCCTACATACCATAAAGTATGTAAATTCCAAATCGGCCTTATTAGCCATCTTCGGACTCACGGAAAACAATCATCCTCACCATTGGATCAAGGTGTTGTTGTGTCGAGATGCGTGTGAAAGCTGGTGTGCAATGGTTTCGCCACGTTAAAATATGTCATGCACAGGCGTCTTCCTTTCCGAGCACATCCTCCAAGCCCTGCAGTGACCAGCAAATGGTGACAGGAGCAGGATTGTGTTGTCTGGAAGCTTTTAGTCATTATCTGGCACAGAGGTGGCAGTTACAAGTTGGTGGTCTAGCACTTGGGATGAGGCAAGGATGCCTTTCGGAAGCTGTAACTGCGACTAAGCAGCCCTGTTTAGAATCCACTCTGCTCACCCCTTTGGGGAAGGGACTAGAAAAGGTGCCCTAAACATAGTCTGCCTCACCTCTCCCGACTGGATAGTTGCATCCAGAGGGATCACCTTCTGTGGTAGAAACACACAAAAGCACAAGTAGTAAAGTTTGGGACCTAGAACATCAGGATCCTGATGGACACACCCCCGAGTGAATGCCCGGAGTGTTGCATTGCGTTTATCGCCCGAGAGCTCCAGCGTTATGATATTGACATTGCCGCTCTGAGTGAGATCTGGCGAGCTGGAGCGAGGCAGCTCAAGGAACACTGAGGCGGCTATACTTTCTTCTGGAAGGGACCAGCTTCATGAGTTCCCTCTTGGAAGTAATGAGCGCCTCATGACTCTTTGCCTCAAACTGGCAAGGAGCCAATACACTACCGTGATCAGTGCATACGGCCCAACTCTAGACACCGCCGACGAAACCAAGGAAGATTTCTATGCCAAGCTCTTTATGGGGTTCCGAAGAAGGACAGGCTTATTCTTCTTGGATACTTCAACGCCAGAGTTGGAAGAGATTCCAATCTCTGGAATTGAACCATTGGTGGGGAAGGAATTGGAAATGTCAACTCCAACGGCATTCTTCTCCTTATCAAATGTGCAGAATCAGGGTTTAGCATCACCAATATCCTGTGCCACCAGAAGAACAAGCACAGAATGTCATGGCAACAACCACGGTCCAAACACTGGCACCTGATCGATTACGTCATCGTCCATGCCCGGAATCACAAAGATGTCCGCACCACCAGAGCAATGACAGGAGCTGATGACTGCTGGACCAATCAGCCACTTATTCATTCAATCAAGTCCATCAAGCTGGTTCCCAAACGATGGATGCAACAGAAGAGATATCCATGGAAGGGCAATGTCAAAGTTCTGAAGGATCCTATCAAAAGAGATCGATTCCAACAATTCCTTAAGGAAAAACTTTCATGGAAGAACAAGAACAGAAGAAATGTGTCCACAGCGCTTGGGATCTCCTTAAGTCCAATATAATCAATGCCTGCAAAGATACACTTGGATTTTCTGTCAGATAACATCAGGACTGGTTTGATGAAAATGATCAGGATATCAACGAACTGATTGATTGCAAACGCAAGACTTTCTTTGCCTGGCAGAATGACCCAAAAACAAAATACTGCAGATGCTGGAAATCTGAAACAAAAACAAAAGGTGCTGGAAATACTTAGCAGATCAAGCAGCATCTGTGGAGAGAGAAGCAAAGTTAACGTTTCAGGTCTGAAATGTTTCATCAGGCTCTCTCCACAGATGCTGCTAGACCTGCTGAGTATTTCCAGAACCTTTTGTTTTTGTCCAAGCAAATGAAACTGGTTTACCAACAAGCAAAGGCAGAGGTACAAAGGAGCATCAAGGTGGTGGGCAGACAGAACAAAGGAAATTCAGCATCTCACTGACATGAATGATATCCCTGGCTGTCACAAAGACCAATTATAACCCAAGTACTCAAGGACCAGTTCCTTTGAGGCCTAAGGAATGGGGGAGATCTGATCAAGGAAAGGAAAACTGTCAACCCTCATTGGAGGGAGCATTTTAAAGACCTTTTCAATCAAGAATCCATTGTTGATGAGAGTATTTTCAACTCCATCCCACAACATCCATTTAGAGACGAGCTCGGAACTCCACCAACGCCTATGGAGGTGATGAAAGCCATCACACAAATGAAGAACAACAAAGCGGCAGGAGGCGATGGAATCCCCACTGAAATCTTTAAGCATGAAGGAGAGGAACTAACATTACAGCTCCACACCCTCATTCTACAGATCTGGAATGAAGAGGAAATCCCGAATGATCTCAAGGATGTTATGATTGTGACAATCTTCAAGAAAGGGGACAAATCCAACTGCGGAAATTACAGAGGCAGCTCCCTGCTCTCTATTGCAGGAAAGATCATTACCATAGAACCGTAGAAAAATTACGGCACAGAAGGAGGCCATTCAGCCCATCGTGTCCGTGCCGGCTGCAAAAACTAGTTGCCCAATCTAATCCCACCTCCCAGCATCGGGTCCATAGCCTTGCAGGTTACAGCACTTCAGGTGCATGTCCAGGTAGAGGCCTGCTACCCGACCCGTACCCGATGGGACCCGACGACATGTGTCGGGTTCGGGTCGGGTCGGGCCCATCTTCCGGGTCCAACTTTCGGGCTCGGGTCGGGTCAGGCCAAGTCCAGGTTGGGCCGGGTCGGGTCGGGCCAGATGCACACGGTAAGTGCTCTGCTGGTAAGTATTGAAATTAAAAAACTTACCTGAGCTGGGAGTCCGGGACGAAACTGAGTCTGCGCAGTGAGCGAGTGAAGTCACTATGAAGTCATCGCACATGCGCTGCAGCTTCCTGGAGGTTGCGAGTCGGAAGGTAAGTAAAGGGATGGTCGGGTCAGGCTCAGGTCGGGCCAGGGTCGGGGCAAAATCGGAGGAACTCGGGCCGGGTTGGGCTCGGGTCCGCTGTGGTTCAGTCGGGTTCGGGTCGGGTTCTTTTTCCCGACCTAAAGCAGGCCTCTATGTCCAGGTACCTTTTAAATGAGTTGAAGGTTTCTGCCTCCACCATCATTCCTGGCAGTGAATTCCAGACACTCACCACCCTCTGGGTGAAAAAGTTCTTCCTCATGTCCCCTCTAATCCTTCGACCAATCACATTAAATCTGTACCCCCGGTAATTGACATCTCCGCTTGGAGAAACAGGTCCTTCCTGTCTATTCTATCTGGACCCCTCATAATTTTGCACATCTCAATTAAGTCACCCCTCAGCCTCCTCTGTTCTAAGGAAAACAACCCTAACCACTCCAATCTTTCCTCATAGCTGCAAATTTCAAGCCCTGGCAACATCCTTGTAAATCTCCTCTGTACTCTCTCCAGAGCAATTATGTCCTTTCTGTAATGTGGTGATCAGAACTGTACGCAAAACTCCAGCTGTGGCCCAACTAGCATTTTATACAGTTCCAGCTTTACATCCCTGCTTTTGTACTCTACATATTAAAGGAAAGCATTCCATTTGCCTTCTACACCACTCTTTATTTTTTAATTTATTTATTTTTATTTATTTATTTAGAGATACAGCACTGAAACAGGCCCTTCGGCCCACCAAGTCTGTGCTGACCAACAACCACCCATTTATGCTAATCCTACATTGACCCCATATTCCCTACCACATCCCCACCATTCTCCTACCACCTACCTACACTAGGGGCAATTTACAATGGCCAATTTACCTATCAACCTACAAGTCTTTGGCTGTGGGAGGAAACTGGAGCACCTGGCAGAAACCCAGGCGGTCACAGGGAGAACTTGCAAAATCCACACAGGCAGTACCCAGAACTGAACCCGGGTCGCTGGAGCTGTGAGGCTGTGGTACTAACCACTGCACCACTGTGCCGCCCATTAAATGGCTCTGCCACCTTCAGGGACCCTGTGGACATGCACTCCAAGGTCTCTCACTTCTTGTACCCCTCTCAATATCCTACCTTTTATTGTGTATTCTGCACTTTGTTTGCCCTCCCCACTTCTCTGGATTAAATTCCATTTTCCACTTTTCTGCCCACTCAGCCAAACCATTGATATCTTTCTGGAGTCTACAGCTATCCTCTTCACTATCAACTACCCAGCCAATTTTTGTGTCATCAGCAAATTTCCCAATCATGCCTCCCACATTTAAGTCCAAATCATTAAAATATACCACAAACAGCAAAGGGACCCAACACTGAGCCCTGTGAAACGTCACTGGAAACAGCTTTCCATTTGCAAAAACATCCGTCGACTACTACCTTTTGTTTCCTGTCACTGAACCAATTCTGGATCCAAGCTGCCACATTCCCCTGTATTCCATGGGCTTTCATTTTTCTGACCAGTCTGCCATGCGGGACCTTGTCAAATGCCTTACTAAAATCCATGTGGACCACATCCACTGCACTACCCTCATCAATTCTCCTTGTTAATCCCTCAAAAAACTCAATCAAGTTAATAAGACATGACCTTCCCTTAACAAATCCATGCTGACTATCCCTGATTAATGCTTGCCTTTCTAAGTGGCAGTTTATCCTATCCGTCAGAATTAATTCTAATAATTTACCCACCACTGAGGTCAGACTGATCAGCCTATAGTTATTTGGTCTATCCCTCGCATCCTTTTTAAACAATGGTACAACATTGGTGGACCTCCAATCATCTGGTACCTCGCCTGTATCTAGTGAGGATTTGAAGATGATCATCAGCGCATTCGCTATTTCCTTCCTGGCTTCCTTTAACAACCTGGGATGCAATCCATCTGACCCTGGTGATTTATCCACTTTCAAGGATGTCAGACCCTCTCATACTTCCTCTCCTATTGTGCTTATTTTATCTAATATTTCACACTCCTCCTCTTTAACTACAGTGTCTGCATCAACCTTCACCTTTGTGAAGTTAGAGACAAAAAACTCATTAAGAACCCTGTCCACATCTTCTGCATTTACACATAAGTTTCCTGGTCCATCTCCGATAGGCCCTACCCTTTCCTCAGTTATTTCTGAACTCCACCCATATGGCCTCGTTTGATGATTCATTTTGGTATATCATCCCTCCTCAAAGCTGTAACTGATTCCTTAACTAATAATGCTACTCCCCCTCCTTTTTTATTCCCCCCTCTATCCTGCTCGAAAACTCTATATCCAGGGATGTTGAGCTGCCATTCGTGCCCCTCTTTAACCCACGTTTCCATTATAGCAACAATATCGTGTTGCCATGTGTCTATCTGTGCCCTCAGCTCATTGGCTTTATTTACTATATTTTTCGCATTTAAATAAATACCCTTTAACACTGCCAAATTTCTGTGCTGCACACTTTTAACCTTTGCTTCTTCTGTCTCTCAGTCACTTGCTAATTTTCTGCCTGCCCTGAAATTGGCCTATCGACAACTGCACTCAGATTCCCATCCCCCTGCCAAACTAGTTTAAACCATCCCCAACAAGAACCCTTCTTAACTGACTCAGCACACTTGTTGAAGAGCTGCTACCTGATTCTCAATGTAGGTTTAGGCCTTCAAGACGCATTGCTGGCATGATTTTCACAGCTCGCCAACTACAAGAAAAATGTCACAAACAACATCAACCTCTCTACAGAGCATTTTTTGACTTGACAAAGGCCTTCAACTCTGTCAATCATGAGGCACTTTGGAAGATTCTGTTGAAGCATGAATGTCCTCCAAATTTTGTCACCATCCTTCGCCCACTTCATGATGATTTGCGAGCGGTGATCCTTAGCAACAGATCCATTACAGACCCCTTTGAGGTTAAGACAGGAGTTAAACAAGGTTGTCTCTTCGCCACAACCCTTTTCTCGATCTTCCTAGCAGCCATGCTCTGCCTAACGAGAGACAAGCTCCCTGCTGGAGTGCAGCTTATTTATCAAATGAACTGTTTAATCTCAGGTGACTCCAATCAAAAACCAAGACCACCCCGACTTCAGTCATTGAGCTCCAATACATTGACTTGCAAAAACAGCACAGCGGTTAACAATCTGGAAAGCAAAGTCAGAACTTAGGGGGGAGATGTAGTATTAAATAATATAGGGCTGTTACTGGGCAGAATATGTAAATAGCCTGTGAATGTCATCACTGGAAATGATGTAACAGAACTTGTATAGAACCTCAAATAGAGTGAAAGTGGAAGCCATAGATGTCAGACATATGTAAATAAACCCTATTTCTGTAACCGCCAGTCTCTTAGATATTCTGTTTCAAGCCTTAATATTATCTGAATATTACAGTCTGTATTCCACACAAACCTTCTCCCACTTTAACGACCTTTTTCCACTCTGGCTCCAAATCTCTTTGCTTCCCCCTTATGTATTCCTTCCCTTAAATGTATTAATCCTACTTACCTCAACCACTCCGTGCATCAGCAAGTTCCACATTCTCACCAGTATAAAGACGCTAATCATAAATTCATTATTTGATCTGTTAATGGTTGTCATAGTATCATTTACAACACGGAAGGAGGCTATTTGGCCCATCAAGTCCATGCTGGGCTTTTTCACACTGCGAGTGCTTAGAATCTGGAATGCACTGCCTGAGAGTGTGGTGGAGGCAGATTTGATCGAGGCCTTCGAAAGGGAATTGGATAATTATCTGAAGGGAAAACAATTTGCAGGGCTGTGGGGAAATGGCGGGGGTAGTGGGTCTAGCTCAGCTGCTCTGACACAGGGCTGGCATGGACACGATGGGCTGAATGGCCTTCCGTGCCACATCCATTCTATGATGCTATGGTTTATACCATCTTGTTATGGACTCACCCACAAGTGGAAACAATTTCTCTACGCCCGCACTTTAATTGCTCTTTATCGCCTTAAAAACATGTGTGGCCTCCTTATACCTCCGACCAAAATTGAAAACCTCACACTTGGCTATATTGAATTTCATTTGCCATTTATCCACCCTCTCTGCAAACCTGCTTATATCTTCCTATATGTTGGTGCAGCCTTCCACATCTGCCAACTTAGAATCAGAGAATCATAGAATAGTACAGCATGGAAGGAGGCCCTTCGCCCTTCCAGTTTGTGCCCATGAGCAATCCAGTTACTCCCACTCCACTGCTCCCCATCCCCCCACCATATCGCTGTAATCTTTTTCTCCTTCAAGTATTTATCCAATTCCCTTTTGAAAGCTACTAACCTTTACATGAGGTCTTTTATGTCCACCTGAGAGGGCAGATGGGTCCTCTGCTTGATGGCTCAGCTGAAGACTTGGTGTTGTTTGCAAATTTTGGCACCTGGATTTTAACTCAATCGGCCCGGTGGGGAAGGGGCTATGTCGGATCAGAGCGCGCATTTTATATCCTGCCGTCCATTGACTTTAATGGAAATTAAAACTAGATGGGGTATGAAATGGGCAGTCAACCCAAAGAAAGAAAAGATAGACTTGCATTTATATAGTGCCTTTCACCACCTCAGGACACCCCAAAGCCTTTTACAGATTGGAAATGCAATCACTGTTGTAATGTAAGAAAAGCAGCAATTTAACTGCTCACGACAAAATCCCACAAACAGCAAGCTGTTAATGACCAGACAACCTGTTTTTAGTGATGCTGATTGCAGAAATGCACCTTGTTTCTACTGGCCAGGTTAGATCAAAATCTCGGTTGCAGCCGGTTAGTGGATCGATGCAGGAAGTAATTCATAGCCGCACACCAAGTTGTCTTCGCAGTAAGTCCATATGTGTACTCTCAGAGAAAGGTTTGCATGAGGAAAAGCACTAGTGGAATTTCTCCTCTTGAACCCAGGGTCACTACAATTATACAGGGATTTGGTGAGACCACACCTGGATTACTGTGTACAGTGGTGTCGAATCACACATGACCAGGCAGTTGTGGATGGCGTCTGAGATAGTAAGACATGTTCAAGACTAGCTCATGCAGTAACCTTTTATTTATATATGTTCCAGTTCAGTTATAATAAAACCCAAGTTTATTTTGGAGACTACTTGTAGCCCTGTGATTCTTAACAACAGATCACACACTAAAGGACAAGTAATATTACACAAGCTTAGGTTGGAGCAAAGGAGATTGAGGGGAGATCTGATAGCAGTATTCAAGATTATTATTCAAGGTTTAGATAGGTTAAACAAAGAAAAACTGTTCAGAGTAGCTGATTCTACAAGGACTAGGGGACACAGATTTAAGGTTTTGGGCAAAAGATAAAGTGGGGATGTGAGGAAGAACTTTTTTACACAGCATGTGTTAGAGAAACGTCCAAGCCTGTTTGTGAATAAGATACTGAGACTAGGATGCTTTGGTGGAGACTGTTTATTGCTTGCTACAGAGCTTACTTCTCCATTCCTAACAACATCCAACACCTGTTCACCCTATTACCTTCAACTACTAGGTATCTAACGTCCATTAACACAGTTTATTGGACCCTAACAGCATGTGGCAATGGCCTGGAACACACTGCCTATGAGGATGGTGGAACTGGAGACGATGAATGATTTCAAAAGGAAATTGGATGGGCACTTGGGGAAAATAAAATTACAGGGCTACAGGGATAGTGCGGGCGAATGGGACGGATTGGATTGGTCTGCAGAGGTCTGGCATGGACCATATGGGCCGAATGGCCTCCTTCTGACTCTGTGACTCTTGGAGAGGTTGAGTAGAATGGGCATATATACTCTGGAGTTTAGAAGAACGTGAGGTGATCTCATTGAAATGTATAAAATTCTTAGAGGGCTTGACATGGTAGATTCTGAGAGGCTGTTTTCCCCTGGCTGGACAGTCTAGAACTAAGCGCCACAGTCTCAGGATAAGGGGTTGGGCATTTCAGACTGAGATGAGGAGAAATTTCCTTCACTTAGAAGGTTGAGAATCCCTCAGAGAGCTATGGATGCTCAGGTGTCGGGTGTATTCAAGACTGAGATCGATAGGTTTTTGGCCACTGAGGGAATCCTGGGATATGGGGATTGGGCAGGAAGTGGAGTTGAGAAGGAAGTTCAGATTGATCTTATTTTATGGCAGACCAGTCTAGAGGGGCCATATGGTCAACTCCTGCTCCTATTTCTCAGGTTCTCATGCAAACAAATCTGGGTTTCTCTGAAATGAAATGCTGTTTCAACTCTTTGACACATCATGTCACTTGGATAAAACATGTGCAGCCTTACTGCACTGTTGGCCCCCAACAGTGCTTGCTCAATGCTCACATTATTGGTGGAAGTAATTGATTGACTCTGCTGCCTGCTGTACTGTGTTGTCAGGTCCGTGGTAACATTCAATTTTCTTGTAATGCTGCCCTCCTTTTGAGGATTATCTTTCTGCCCCCTTGCTCCAACTGACATCGTAAATCATATCCCCGGCTTTCTCCAGCTCCTTTTGCAGGAGACTGATGATCATTTATAAGCAGTTCATCACCCAGCCCCACCTCCTCCCTGCCAAACCTTACATACAGGCTTTAAAAGATATGACAGAGGCCTCACTTGGGGTGGGGGGGGGGGGGGGGTCAGAGGTCAAAGCCATTGAGCCCAAGGCTGAGGATTAAGCAGTGCGTGTAAAAATGATCAGGGTCTGGAAAAAAATGATGACACTTCAAGCACGGTTAAGAGAAGACTGGTGCTGGGTTCAGAATGTGGAACAGGGTGATGTACTGGGTGAAGCTGAGGACAAAATAGGTCAATTGTACAGTGACAGATTGGCCCACAAACTCTCACTGTGATGTTGGGGTGAGGTATGGTAACCTCTGATGTGACGTGTGTAGTTTGCAGCTCTCATTAATAACGAAAGCACATCAATTGCCATCTCACGTCGTGTCACTCACATTGTCACCCCAAGCCAATACTGCAGAGAGGCCTGGCTGTGTGTTAAACTGCTTCACTTAACATAAGTCAGGCTCAATGTCAGATGTTATCGTTCTTCTCTGATGATGAATTGACAGCAGTTATCAGTGTGTGTGGAGATGGAAGGGAGAGAGTGAGTGTGAGTGTGGAGAGGCAGGGGAGAGAGTGAGCATGTGTGAAGGGGAGGGGAGTGAGTGAGTGTGTGTGGAGGGGGAGGGGAGAGAGTGAGCATGTGTCGAGGGCGAGGGGAGAGAGTGAGTGTGTGTGGAGGGGGCAGGGGAGAGAGTGAGCATGTGTGAAGGGGGAGGGGAGAGAGTAAGTGTGTGTGGAGGGGGCAGGGAGAAATTAGTGTGTGTGGAGGGGGAGGGGAGAGAGTGAGTGTGTGTGGAGGGGGAGGGGAGAGAGTGAGCATGTGTCGAGGGCGAGGGGAGAGAGTGAGTGTGTGTGGAGGGGGAGGGGAGAGAGTGAGCATGTGTGAAGGAGGAGGGGAGAGAGTAAGTATGTGTGGAGGGGGCAGGGAGAGAGTGAGTGTGGGTGGAGGGGGCAGGGAGAGAGTAGTGTGGAGGGGGAGGGGAGAGAGTGAGAGTGAGTGGAGGGGCAGGGAGAGAGTGAGTGTGTGTGGAGGGGAGAGGAGAGAGTGAGCATGTGTCGAGGGGGAGGGGAGAGAGTGAGTATGTGTGGAGGGGGCAGGGAGAGAGTGAGTGTGTGTGGAGGGGGCAGGGAGAGAGTAGTGTGGAGGGGGAGGGGAGAGAGTGAGTGTGAGTGGAGGGGCAGGGAGAGAGTGAGTATGTGTGGAGGGGAGGGGAGAGAGTGAGTGTGTGTGTCGAGGGGCAGGGAGAGAGTGAGTGTGTGTGGAGGGGTGGGGAGAGAGTGAGTGTGTGTGTGGAGGGGAGGGGAGAGAGTGAGGGTGTGTGTGGAGATGGAGGGGAGAGAGTGAGGGTGTGTGGAGGGGAGGGGAGAGAGTGAGTGCGTATGGAGGGGAGGGGAGAGAGTGAGTGTGTGTGGAGGGGGCAGGGAGAGAGTGAGTGTGTGGAGGGGGCAGGGAGAGAGTGAGTGTGTGTGGAGGGGTAGGGGAGAGAGTGAGTGTGGGTGGAGGGGTAGGGGAGGGAGTGAGTGTGTATGAGGGGGTAAGGGAGGGAGTGAGTGTGTGTGGAGGGGAGGGGAGAGAGTGAGTGCGTATGGAGGGGAGGGGAGCGAGTGAGTGTGTGTGGAGGGGGAGGGGAGAGAGTGAGTGTGTGTGGAGGGGTGGGGGAGGGTGTGAGTGTGTGTGGAGGGGTAGGGGAGGGAGTGTGTGTGGAGGAGTGGGGTAGGGAGTGAGTGTGGGTGGAGGGGTGGGGGAGGGAGTAAGTGTGAGTGGAGGGGTAGGGGAGGGAGTGTGTGTGGAGGGGTAGGGGAGTGAGTAAGTGTGAGTGGAGGGGTGGGGAGGGAGTGAGTGTCTGTGGAGGGGTAGGGGAGGGAGTGTGTGTGGAGGGGTGGGGAGGGAGGGAGTATGTGTGGAGGGGTAGGGGAGGGAGTGTGTGTGGAGGGGGAGGGGAGAGAGTGAGCATGTGTTGAGGGGGAGGGGAGAGAGTGAGTATGTGTGGAGGGGGAGGGGAGAGTGAGTATGTGTGGACGGGGCAGGGAGAGAGTGAGTGTGTGTGGAGGGGGCAGGGAGAGAGTAGTGTGGAGGAGGAGGGGAGAGAGTGAGTGTGGGTGGAGGGGCAGGGAGAGAGTGAGTGTGTGTGGAGGGGAGGGGAGAGAGTGAGCATGTGTCGAGGGGGAGGGGAGAGAGTGAGTGTGTGTGGAGGGGGCAGGGAGAGAGTAGTGTGGAGGGGGAGGGGAGAGAGTGAGTGTGAGTGGAGGGGCAGGGAGGGAGTGAATGTGTGTGGAGGGGAGGGGAGAGAGTGAGTGTGGGTGGAGGGGCAGGGAGAGAGTGAGTGTGTGCGGAGGGGAGGGGAGAGAGTGAGTGTGTGTGTGGAGGGGAGGGGAGAGAGTGAGGGTGTGTGTGGAGATGGAAGGGAGAGAGTGAGGGTGAGTGGAGGGGAGGGGAGCGAGTGAGTGCGTATGGAGGGGAGGGGGGCGAGTGAGTGTGTGTGGAGAGGCAGGGGTAAGAGTGAGTATGTGTGGAGGGGAGAGGAAAGAGTGAGTGTGTGTGGAGGGGGCAGGGAGAGAGTGAGTGTGTGGAGGGGGCAGGGAGAGAGTGAGTGTGAGCGGAGGGGTAGGGGAGAGAGTGAGTGTGTGTGGAGGGCTAAGGAAGAGAGTGAGTGTGGGTGGAGGGGTAGGGGAGGGAGTGAGTGTGTATGAGGGGGTAGGGGAGGGAGCGAGTGTGTGTGAGGGGGTAAGGGAGGGAATGAGTGTGTGTGGAGGGGAGGGGAGAGAGTGAGTGCGTATGGAGGGGAGGGGAGCGAGTGAGTGTGTGTGGAGGGGGAGGGGAGAGAGTGAGTGTGGGTGGAGGGGTGGTGGAGGGAGTCAGTCTGTGTGGAGGGGTAGGGGAGGAAGTGTGAGTGGAGGAGTGGGGTAGGGAGTGAGTGTGTGTGGAGGGGTGGGGGAGGGAGTAAGTGTGTGTGGAGGGGGAGGGGAGAGAGTAGGGTGGAGGGGGAGGGGAGAGAGTGAGTGTGAGTGGAGGGGCAGGGAGAGAGTGAGCATGTGTTGAGGGGGTGGGGAGAGAGTGAGTGTGAGTGGAGGGGCAGGGAGAGAGTGAGTGTGTGTGGAGGGGAGGGGAGAGAGTGAGTGGGAGTGGAGGGGCAGAGAGAGAGTGAGTGTGTGTGGAGGGGAGGGGAGTGAGTGAGGGTGTGTGTGGAGATGGAGGGGAGAGAGTGAGGGTGTGTGGAGGGGAGGGGAGAGTGTGAGGGTGTGTGTGGAGATGGAGGGGAGAGAGTGAGTGTGAGTGGAGGGGCAGGGAGAGAGTGAGTGTGTGTGGAGGGGAGGGGAGAGAGTGAGTGTGGGTGGAGGGGCAGGGAGAGAGTGAGTGTGTGTGGAGGGGAGGGGAGAGAGTGAGGGTGTGTGTGGAGATGGAGGGGAGAGAGTGAGGGTGAGTGGAGGGGAGGGGAGAGAGTGAGGGTGTGTGTGGAGATGGAGGGGAGAGAGTGAGGGTGAGTGGAGGGGAGGGGAGAGAGTGAGGGTGTGTGTGGAGATGGAGGGGAGAGAGTGAGGGTGTGTGGAGGGGAGGGGAGAGAGTGAGTGCGTATGGAGGGGAGGGGGGGCGAGTGAGTGCGTGTGGAGAGGCAGGGGTAAGAGTGAGTATGTGTGGAGGGGAGAGGAAAGAGTGAGTGTGTGTGGAGGGGGCAGGGAGAGAGTGAGTGTGTGGAGGGGGCAGGGGTAAGAGTGAGTCTGTGTGGAGGGGGCAGGGAGAGAGTGAGTGTGTGTGGAGGGGTAGGGGAGAGAGTGAGTGTGTGTGGAGGGGTAGGGGAGAGTGAGTGTGGGTGGAGGGGGAGGGGAGAGAGTGAGTGTGTGTGGAGGGGTGGGGGAGGGAGTGAGTGTGTGTGGAGGGGTAGGGAAGGGTGTGTGTGGAGGGGTGGGGGAGGGAGTGAGTGTGTGTGGAGGAGTAGGGGAGGGAGTGTGTGTGTGGAGGGGTAGGGGAGGGAGTGTGTGTGTGTGGAGGGGTCGGGGAGGATGTGTGTGTGGAGGGGTAGGGGACGGAGTGTGTGTGGAGGGTTGGGGGAGGGAGTGTGTGTGTGGAGATGTAGGGGAGGGAGTGTGTGTGTGTGGAGGGGTAGGGGAGTGAGCGTGTGTGGAGAGGTCGGGGAGGGAGTGTGTGCGTGCGTGGTAGGGGAGGGAGTGAGTGTGTGTGGAGGGGTGGGGGAGGGAGTGAGTGTGCGTGGAGGGGTAGGGGAGGGAGTGTGTGTGGAGGGGTGGGGGAGGGGGTGTGTGCGTGCGTGGTAGGGGAGGGAGTGAGTGTCTGTGGAGGGGTGGGGGAGGGAGTGAGTATGGGTGGAGGGGTGGGGGAGGGAGTGAGTATGTGTGGAGGGGTGGGCGAGGGAGTGCGTGTGGAGGGGTGGGGTAGAGAGTGTGTGTGGAGGGGTAGGGGAGGGAGTGTGCGTGCGTGATAGGGGAGGGAGTGAGAGTGTGTGGAGGGGTAGGGGAGGGAGTGTGAGTGGAGCGGTGGGGGAGTGAGTGAGTGTGGATGGAGGGGTGGGGGAGGGAGTGAGTGTGTGTGGAGGGGTAGGGGAGGGAGTGTGTGTGGAGGGGTGGGGGAGTGAGTGTGAGTGGAGGGGTGGGGGAGAGAGTGAGTGTGTGTGGAGGGGTAGGGGAGGGAGTGTGTGTGGAGGGGTGGGGGAGGGAGTGAGTCTGTGTGGAGGGGTAGGGGAGGGAGTGTGTGTGGACGGGTGGGGGAGGGAGTGAGCGTGAGTGGAGGGGTAGCGGAGGGAGTGTGTGTGGAGGGGTGGGGGAGGGAGTGTGTGTGGACGGGTGGGGGAGGGAGTGAGCGTGAGTGGAGGGGTAGGGGAGGGAGTGTGTGTGGAGGGGTGGGGGAGGGAGTGAGTCTGTGTGGAGGGGTAGGGGAGGGAGTGTGTGTGGACGGGTGGGGGAGGGAGTGAGCGTGAGTGGAGGGGTAGCGGAGGGAGTGTGTGTGGAGGGGTGGGGGAGGGAGTGTGTGTGGAGGGGTGGGGGAGGGAGTGAGCGTGAGTGGAGGGGTAGGGGAGGGAGTGTGTGTGGAGGGGTGGGGGAGGGAGTGAGTCTGTGTGGAGGGGTAGGGGAGGGAGTGTGTGCGTGCGTGGTAGGGGAGGGAGCAGGTGTTTGTGAGGGAGGAGGAACATTTCAATCCTCTGCTAATATGGTTGTGTGAAAACTCAATTTACAATTGTTTTCCGATGACCTGCTGACTCGTCCTTTAAATTAATTTGAAATATTCCTGCCTGCTGGCCAGTAGCTGACATCTCATCAGCGAGGCAGCAGCTGTGACAGTGCCTCACTACTCCCTCCGTTCTCCCTCACTCACTACTCCCTCCGTTCTCCCTCACTCACTACTCCCTCAGTTCTCCCTCACTCACTACTCTCTCCGTTCTCCCTCACTCACTACTCCCTCCGTTCTCCCTCACTCACTACTCCCTCAGTTCACCCTCAGTATTCCACTGGAATGTGGGCCTCTGGAGTGGGGCTAAAGCCACACACTCCTCGTTCAGAGGTGACAGTTACAGCACTGAGGCAAGGCTGACTTCCTTTGGCCCTTGTTGCAAGGTTGTGACACATCCATTAAGTTTTTTTACTGGGTACCGTGACATTTCTTGTGTCTTTAGCTGGCAGTATTTTCCGTTAGCATTTCTGTTGTCTGCCATGTTTCGGAGGGCAGCCCCCTTACCTCCGAGCCAGAATGTTGAGCATTGAAGTTTCACCCCCAAGGGATCAGCACAAAAGCCAGGCTGAAGCTGCAGTGCGTCGTGAGTACTGAGGGGGTGCTACAATGTCAGGGGTGCCACCTTTCAGACAAAATGTTAAAACCATCTGTCCTTTCAGGTGAGCATAAAAAAAATCCCACAGCAGTATTTCGAAAAAGAGCAGGTGTGTTCTTCCCAGTGTCCTGGCCAGTGTTTATCCCTCAACCAACATCAAAAAAACAGGTAGTCTGGCCATTGTGAAATTGGTGTTTCTGGGAGCTTTCTGTGATTAATTCAGCTGCCACACTTTCTGTATTACAACAGTGACTACATTTCAGAAGTACTTCATTAGCTTTGACAGGTCCTGAGGTTGTGAAAGGCAGTATATAAATGCAAGTCTTTCTTTCTTGCTTTAGGTTGCTGCAGACACTAAAGCAGTGAACATGAGTGTTGAAATGTTACCTCTTTATCTCTTCCCATTGGATTCGCACTGTCATTCTGGCTAGAGTCTGGAGGGAGCCACTGGAAACAGGAGGGGTGTCTGGCTCCGCTCTTTCTGAGGTTTGCCAGAAACATGGACAATCCTGGACAATCCTGGACAATCACTGATGCCAGCACTTCATTTCCAGGCCTGAACTAGGGGAGGTGTAGGGAGGGGCCTCAATTGGGACAAACAGAGCAGGACAGTCGGAATGGGAAGGGGGCAATCAGGAGGGAGTTGGCGCGATTGGGAGAATGAGAATGTGGCGATCAGGATCGAGGAATCAGGTCATCCCTCAATCTCTCTTAAAGCTTTCTCAGTGTGAATGGTTGTCACGGAGTGATGCCACCTACAGCCCACTGGCAACAACAGAATATGGTGACAGAGTTGATCCATGGCACCATGTAATGTGGCAGCTGACAACTACAGCATCAACAAGAGCTGTATCCTTTGGAAATTACTGTTATAACTGATTACATAGGCAGTGGACATAAAGAAAGACATGCATTTATTTAGCGCCTCTCACAACCTCAGGATGTCCCAAAGTGCTTTACAGCCAATGAAGTACTTTTGAAGTATAGTCGCTGTTGTAATACAGAAAGAACGGCAGCCAATTTATACGCAGCAAGCTCCGCAAACATCAATCAATAACTTTCGAAGTGTAGTCGCTGTTGTAATGGAGGAAACGCGACAACCAATTTGTACACAGCAAGATCCTGCAAATGTGAGAATGATCAGGTAATCTGTTTTAATGATGTTAATTGAGGGATAAATATTAGCCAAGGCTCTTTGTTGAAATAACACCATGGTATCTTTTACACCAAGCTGAGAGGGCAAACAGGGGCCTTGGATTTCACACATAACTTTCTGCCTCAGAGGTGAGAGTTCTACCACTGGGTCAAGGCTGACACTAACATAAGCAAATATTGTGACAAAGAGAAGTTTACGGAGAAGACTTAATTGTTCTGGGGTAAGGTCACATTATCACCCATCCATAGTCTGTCTGAAAAGATGTCAGGCTGGATTTGATAGAGGCCTCGACATCGGTTTCTGTGGCAGGAGTGAGGGGTGGGGGGAATGAAGATTTCCCTGGATGAAGCCTGCGTTGGCCCTTGATGCTGGCAGGGCCTGTCCTGATATTGCCAGTGGCGGCGAGGCCTCATGGAGGTTACCCCCCCCCCCACCGCTGCTTGGCGATGGGCCATAATTTAACTATTCAAATAAATTTACTTACCTGCATTAATGAGTATCCGTCTCCTCCTGAAGTGCCGCTGCGATCTACATCCCATCGGCCAGCACTACCGTGCCTTCGGATCCGCATCCGGGGAAAAGAAAGGAGCGGGGAAGAGGTAGGTTTCTCAGTGCGGGTGGGATGGACGGAGTTAAGTGAACGTCTTGGCTGTAGGGGATGGTGGGAAGGATTATAGCTGAAAGTTTGTACAGTTTAGTGGGTGGAATGTCAGATTGTGAAGCTAAGTGTTTTTGTGGGGGAGGGCAAATAATTGATTTAATTGATATTAGGAGGCGGGAGAGGGGCAGAAGAAATGTATTTATTTTCTTTCATTCAAAACCCTTTAAAAATGGCATCGGCGCCTACGTACAGGCAGTTGACGCCATTGCCGGGGACAGACAGCCCGCTCCCTCCCTGTGATTGGGGGGGGGGGGGCAGCCCACCCTAGCTATTTAAATGAGCCGCCGCGCTTGGAATCACAGCGACTCTTTGGCGGGTGGCCCGCTTGGGCTGGCCGCCATTGTTTTCACCCGCTGCCTATTTCGGTGGCGGGCTTATCGAATTCAGGCCCTCTTTTTTCTCGAAGCAAGCAGTCCTTGCAGTGATGATGGATGGATACAGAACTGGCTCGGTCATAGAAGACAGAGGGTAGCAGTGGAAGGGTGCTTTTCTGAATGGAGGGATGTGACTAGTGGTGTTCCGCAGGGATCAGTGCTGGGACCTTTGCTATTTGTAGTATATATAAATGATTTGGAGGAAAATGTAGCTGGTCTGATTAGTAAGTTTGCGGACGACACAAAGGTTGGTGGAGTTGCGGACAGTGATGAGGATTGTCAGAGGATACAGCAGGATATAGATCGGTTGGAGACTTGGGCGGAGAAATGGCAGATGGAGTTTAATTCGGAAAAATGTGAGGTAATGCATTTTGGAAGGTCTAATGCAGGTGGGAAGTATACAGTAAATGGCAGAACCCTTAGGAGTATTGACAGGCAGAGAGATCTGGGCATACAGGTCCACAGGTCACTGAAAGTGGCAACACAGGTGGATAAGGTAGTCAAGAAGGCATACGGCATGCTTGCCTTCATCGGTCGGGGCACAGAGTATAAAAATTGACAAGTCATGCTGCAGCTGTACAGAACTTTAGTTAGGCCACACTTCGAATATTGCGTGCAATTCTGGTCGCCACACTACCAGAAGGATGTGGACGCTTTGGAGAGGGTACAGAAGAGGTTTACCAGGATGTTAACTGGTCTGGAGGGCATTAGCTATGAGGAGAGGTTGGATAAACTTGGATTGTTTTCACTGGAACGACAGAGGTGGAGGGGCGACATGATAGAGGTTTACAAAGTTATGAGTGGCATGGACAGAGTGGATAGTCAGAAGCTTTTTCCCAGGGTGGAAAAGTCAGTTACTCGGGGACATAGGCTTAAGGTGAGAGGGGCAAAGTTTAGAGGGGATGTTCTTTACACAGAGGGTGGTGAGTGCCTGGAACTTGTTGCCGGGGGAGGTGGTGGAAGCAGGTACCATCGAGACGTTAAGAGGCATCTTGACAAATACATGAATAAGATGGGAATAGAGGGATACGGACCCCGGAAGTGCAGAAGGTTTTAGTTTAGGCAGGCATCAAGATCGGCGCAGGCTTGGAGGGACGAATGGCCTGTTCCTGTGCTGTACTGAACTTTGTTCTTTGATGTTAGGTCGAGAATCCCAGTGACAATTAAGGAATGGCAATATTTGTCCAAGTCAGGATGGTTTGTGACTTGGAGGAGAACTTGAAGGTGATGGTGCTCCCACCACGTATCTGCTCTTGTTTTCCTCAGTGACAGAGGTCACAGAGTAGATACAGAGAAACGATTTCCTCTGGTGGGTGAATCAAGAACGAGAAGACAATATCTTGAGTAGAGTTCGGCCATTCTGGAGTGAAATCAGGAAGCATTTTTTCACGTAAAGGGTAGCAGTAATCTGGAACTTTCTCCTGCAAAAGGCTGTGGATTGTGGGTCTGTCGGAAGTTTGAGATCGATAGATATTTGTAAGGTAAGGATGTTAATTGTATATTAATTGTGTTTAATTCTAGGCAAGTGGTGGGTATTAATTGGGGATTCACTTGTGCCCTATAAATAGACACAGACTTAAACTATAGTTGTTGGGTTTGGAGGTATGTGCTTGGAGGAGACGGTGCTTAGTGGTAATGTCACTAGACTAGTAATCCAGAGGCCCAGGCTAATGCCATGGAGACTCAGGTTCAAATTCTACCACGGCAGCTGGTTGAATTTAAATTCAATTAATTAAAATCTGGAGTTGAAAGCTAGCCTCAGTAATGGTGCCATGAAAATATCATTAATTGTCATAAAAAACCATCTGGTTCACTGATGTCCTTTAGGGAAGGAAATCTGTTGTCCTTACCTGATTTGGCCTTCATGCGACTCCAGACCCACAGCAATTCAGTTGACTCTTAACTGCTCTTTGAAATGGTCTAGCAAGCCACTCAGTTGTCAAGGGCAATTGGGGATGGGCAAAAAATTCGGGCCTTGCCAGTGATGCCCACATCCCACGAAAGAATAAAACAAAATAATCTGCAACTGTGTAAATAAATGCTTGTAAAAGTGTGTAAAGATTGGCTCCAGGTATATCCTTCACCAACTGGATTTTTTTAACAAAGTATGTTGAGGGATGTAAAACTAAAGCAGATGAATGGTTTCAAGGGTACAGATTCAGCCATGATCTAATTAAATGCCAGAGTGGGCTCAGGGCTTGGTGGGGGGAGGGGGGGGGGGGTGGGGGGGTTGGTGGGGGCGGAGGGAGGAGGATGTGAGGGGTGGGGGAGGTTGCTGAATGGGCTTCTCATATCCCCATGTGAGAGACTTGCTATTGAAGTATGGATCAGTAGATTGTTTGGGTTGAAGAAAAATTGTGTTTGACAACTTAAAGTCTTGTACCTTGAGTCCATGAATTGTTTCTTCTCAAATCACTGAGACAGCACAAGATTAATTGTATTAATGCTCCTCTCCATCACACCACTGCCTACCCTGTCACACTGAAACAAAGTTAATCTTTTCATTGCAATTCTAATATCAAAAAAAGGCTTTCATTTTAAGGGAGGATTAGTACGATTAATTCCACACATCCCTTTTAGCAAGGGAAGCTGAGATCATTTGAATTAAGTTGGAATCTGGCACTGTTTGCCCCTGCTCTTGTTTGATAGGATTGTCCAAGGAGGTGATATTATATTTATCAGAAATGAGTTTGCTGACTGTCTGATACTGAGTGATAAGTAAAATCTTGAACCTGCATTAGAGCTAAACCTTCTGAAAGTCTTGCATTCCAAATTGAAACTACGCTATGTTCTTGTTACTAAGGTTGTGTTAGATTCACCTTGAAGACATTTATTTTCATAATACAGAAAGGATGAGGGACCTATTTTCCTTATTTTCATCCCCTTAAGATCCTGACTTTTGTGGGGATATGGTCCCAGGCGTGTCAGCAGCCTATTATAGCTTGCCTAACAATCCCTTTGTCATGTGTTTTGCCAGGCAATTTGACTGTGGAAGACCTCACGGCTGAGGTTCTGATGAAAGGTCACAGACCTGAAACTTTAAGTCTGTTTCTCTCTCCACAGATGCTTCCAGACCTGCTGAGTATTTTTGGTACTTTAGGTTTTTATTTCAGGTTTCCAGCATCTGCGGTATTTTGCCTTCATTTTCATCAATTTTTGTGCTTCCCTTTAGTATGAAGCGGCCAATAGAACTTTCAAATAATTCCGCTCCCAGCTGCCACCTAACAGCTGAGTTGGTAAGTGCATCATTCAGTGCGCTTACTGGGGGTCATACACACCAGTGTATGAGGGCCTCAGTTTTGATCCCTTACCATGCTAAAGCAACTAATCTTGGTCAGGAAGTTGGGGAATAACAAATGGCCTCAATAGCCCCAGGCCAGAGACTAAAGAAATGACCCGAGGTTCCAACTCTATAGATTATCCAGTGATTCCTGCTAAAGGTCGCATCTGGAAAGAAAGACATGTATTTATATAGCACCTTTCCCAACCTCAAGATGCCCCAAAGAGCTTTGCAGCCAATGAAGTACCTTGGAATGTAGTCACCACCGAAATGTAAGAAGTGCAGCAGTCAATTTACACACAGCAAGCACCCACAAACAGCAATGTGATCATTTGTTTCTGAATGGTGTTGCTTGGGGGATAAATAGGGGAGAGAAATGATGCCGCCGTTGAATTTTTCGCATCCACCCAAGAGGACAGACGGGGGCTCGGGTTAACCTCCCATCTGAGCAACACCTATGACAGTGCAGCACTCCCTCAGTACTGCACTGGCGTGTCAGCCTAGAGTTTGTGCTCAGGATTCTGGAGTGGGCCTTGAATCCACAACCTTCTAACTCAGAGGCGGAAGTGCTACTCGAGACACAGCTGGCACTATGCATATGTTGGTGATCTGACTTGGCTATGATGCCATGCCACTGCCCACCGCTGCACCCCCCACACCCCCATTCCCCACACCATGGTAAATTAAGCTGCCAACAATATCTAAGGCTACAACCATAGATGGTCACTTGGATGAGCCATCCATGTGACAGAAAGTGCATATGGAATCATACCCACAGAATTATATAGAACTTACAGCACAGTGTTACAGACAGGTGAAAGTTCAGAGAAATGGTTCCCCCTTTTCCACCTCTCGACTGACTGAAGACAGCATGATTTTTTAGCTCCTGAGTGCTTTAATTGTCAAGGGCAGGAAAATGACAGGTTTTCTCATAAGTTTATAAGAAAGATAAATGCTTACTATACAACACAAAATAGATGCAACAGCACCTACTCTCACACTCATACAAATATACACACAGTCAAGAAAAGATAGAGATTATAAAGATAACATGCATTAGGCCTGATGATTTGTCAAGTGTTCTCTGTTAAACTTGCTTTTCTCCAGGTTGAAGACTTGAATTAATGCAGGCTTGTAAAAATCTTTTCCCTTGTTCATTAAAGAAAGACTTGGAAGGTTCAGGAAGATGGATGTGCTATTGCAGACTTCTCCTGTTATATTCCAGCCAAAGGTCAATGGCAAAGTCCTGGTATGATTTCTCGGGTATGGAGTTCAAAGCCAAATTCCAGTCTCTGCCTACATGTAGTTCAAAGCTGGTAATCTTCGGCATAGCTGGATCTCCTTTATCTGCCTAGTATATACCTTTATTAAAGCTCCTTATCAGAAAGCTAGGGCTGAACTTTATGAGTGCACCGCAGTTTGGCGCTCTCTGATGGCAGTGTGCATCCCGCATGGATGTGCCGTCCCTTAGCCCCTGCAATATTATGCGCAGGGGCTCATTTAAATCAAGGGGATGGAGCGGCTGCCCCCGATGACATAGAGGGGGCGGCCACTGCGTCCCCGGCAACGGTGACCGGCACAAGGCGCACGGCGCCAGTGCCATTTTGAAAGGGCTTTAAGCCTTTAAACACAGATTAAAATTTATAAAGGAACATTACTGCCAATTTTTATTAAATAAACACTTATGTTATGGAGGCCCTTCCCCAACGCCCCCCCTCCCCACAATGGTCTTTTAATTGGCCCTGTTTGACAAAAAACACTTTATTTCCTACCTGAACTTCCCCCCCAACAACCTTCAATCATTTGCCCTTTAACGCCTTCCATCCATATGGAGTTCCGAAGGCGCGCGAGGGACGAATGCCAGCCGTAAAATCGGCTTGGGACGGCTGCCGCCTGCAGGTAAGCCTCTTAGCATCTCATTCTGGTTCATTTGAATCTGCAGATGAAGGGTCCGCTGCCAGGCGGCAGGGGGACTGCACCGAGGTCCCCCACCGCAGGTAATATGTGGCGGGCCCTTCTTGACGTCGTGGGTCGAGGTGGGCCTCTCCCCGCTAAATTTTACCGGCCCCCGCGCCGCAACCCGCGGCATCAAGGGACCGGTAAAATTCAGCTCCTAGTTTCTGTCATGTGACCATTGTTTCTCTTTCCATTGTCTTTATCAATGGTCTCTGATGGTGACGCCATTGTTAGACAATGGAGTCCAGGTGTCATTTATCTTCATCTCGTCTTGATAAAGTAGGGCTTTCACACCCATTCTTTGGAATTTGTGTTTGGAGTCCAAAAGTCTGTGACAGTATTGTTAACCCAATCAGTTGGAGAGAAGCTGTCATTTCCACAGAAAAGGTAAGTTTGCATTTTAATAATTTCTCAGGGATGTGTCCAGAAAGGTCATTTGTATTTTAATGACTTCTCCAAGACTGGTCCAGGCATGAAAATTAGCTCAGCGTTCTTGTAGTTCTATGTGTATTGGCAGGAAAGGAAGGGTCACGTGAACTGTTACTCCATTTTGTTTACAAGAAAAGTGTCCATTTTAGGTTTACTTCATAAGTTCATTTTATAGTTCAGAAGTTCAGATTGGGTGGGTGTGACCACAGAAACAGACAAATTTGCCCAAAGGGTCTATGCCTGTGTTTTTATGCTCCACATAAGCCTCTTCCCACCTATCTTCATCTAATCTTACCAGCATATCCATCTATTCTTGTCTTTCTCCAATTTAAGTCACCACAGGCAAGAACAGAATATTAAGAAAATGTTTTGTTTTTTCAGGTTGAAGGGGTTAAAAGCTGCAGAATGTCCTTTAAGCCTCCTGATGCCAGCAACTTGCCAAGCAGAGAGACGATAAAAGAAATGCTATTATATTGTAACACAGACAGCATTCATCTTCCCTCAAGGTTGCAGGATATCTTACAGTTTCTGGAGGTGTCTTCCTGTAATTTTGTTTTCTTTCTGTCATGCTGGGTGATTTTTGAAGCTTTTGTCATCTGAACCTTCTAAATCCTGAGGAATTTATGAACATCTTTATTATTTTTAATTTGATGTGAAATCCAATGAGAAAAGAAAATCAAAATACAGAATTAATCCTCAGCGATTTCTCTTAATTAACAAGGTAGAGACGTGAGATTTAGATGGCAGGTGATAACAAAAAGATGAACTTTTCAATGCGCTGTACCTGCTTTGACATGTTTGAGATGGTTTATGTTTGCTTCTATTTAACTTACTATTTAATGTGCAGTTTTGTCTCCTTTAAAGCAGATTGAAAGCCACAGACATTCACATGGCTATGATCTGGAATACATTGCTTTAAAAGGCTGGTGGGCAGCACATACAATAGTAACCTTTAAAAGGGAATTGGATATTGTCAAGGAAAATATATATAGGGCGGTGAGGAAAGAACACGGTGATGGGGGGGGTACTAATTGGATAGCTCTTTCAAAGAGCTGGCACTGGCATGGTGGGCCGAATGGCCGACTTAAACTGAAGCTGTGATGTGAGCTAAAGTGCAGTCGTGTCCTCCCATGGCAGTGGTATGTGTGTGCCGTCAATTGTGAAGAGTACCCCCTTCTAACTCCCTTAAGCTCTCTGGGCAGGAAAAATAGATGCATTAGAATGGGCCAATAGAATGATTCCATGAGGGGCAGGAAATAAAACAAGGTAGCAGCTCTTAAAGGGCTGCCGTTTACCCGTAAAGGCTCAGCATGTTCTTCATGTGCTGAATTTTTCTTCCCTCTGTTACAACAAGTGTTTCCTGTTTCCTGTGTTGCCAGGGAGAGGGTCTGCATGCTAGAATGCTGGGAAGATCGGCAATTTACTGAGGATGCCTCGCAGGTCGTACTGTAGGGGTAGTAGCCGAGGTAGGTGGCAGTTTTTGCAGTGGCAGCAAGCCATCATGATAGAGGATTTGCAAGACAAGTAGATCCACTTTCGTTTGCGCCTTAGGGATAATTTCTTTGGCTTGACACTCCTGAGTGGAGCCTCACCTGTTTGGGAATGCAAATTGAAAATTCACACTGATGCTTTGCACCATTTTACAGCCATTAAAGAAAGAAAAGAACAATGATTTATATAGTATCATTCACAACCCCGGGATGCCCCAACGTAGTTTACAGCTAACAAAGTACTTTTGAGTGTCATTATTGTTTTAATGTAAGAAATACAGCAGCCAATTTACACACAACAAAATCCTACAAACTGCAATGCGATAGTGACCAGATAATCTGTTTGTTTTTAGTGATATTGATTGAGGGATAAATCTTATCCAGGACATTGGGGAAAACTTCCCTGCTCTTTTTCAAATAGCACCATGGGATATTTTTTATGTCCACTTGTGAGGGCAGTGGGACCTGGTTTAACATCTCATCCAAACTCAGCACCTCCAATAGTGCTGCGCTCCCTCAATTGCACTGGAGTACCAGCCTGGGCTTTGTGCTTATTCCTCTAGAGTGGACACCGCACCTACAACCTTCCTACTTAGAGTTGAGAGTGTGACCAACTGAGACATGGCTGACAGCATAACCATCTCAAATTATTTTTGAAATACTTAACTGTGAATACCAGAACCTCAGAACTTAATCAATCATTATATTAATCGTGGTTGAAATTGATTTATTTTACATGCTGGATTCGTAATTTCATTGTCTCAGGAAATGAATGGATTCCACTTTCACCTTACGATCAAAGCACAATATGGCAACGCAGCACTTGTTTCAAGGAGCACTTAAGATGTGATGAGGATACATGTACTGAGTGTTAACAAAAAACCCTCAGTCATGACATTGAAGAATAGGCATTCTTTCACTGAGGTGAAAAGACTTTGTCTTCCCTTTGCTTGCTTTGTGGAAAAGCTGGTGTATCTATTCATTGAAGGATCATCTCATGAAAGGCTGGATGATTTTTTTCATGTTTGCTCATGGGATGTGGGCATCGCTGACAAGGCCAGCATTTATTGCCCATCCCTAATTGCCCTGGAGAAGGTGGTGGTGAGCCGCCTTTTAGAACTACTGCAGTCCTTGAGGTGTAGGTACACCCACAGTGCTGTTAGGAAGGGAGTTCCAGGATTTTGACTCAGTGACAGTGAAGGAACAGCAATATAGTTCCAAGTCAGGATGGTGTGTGGGTTGGAGGGGAACTTGCAGGTGGTATTCCCATGCATCTGCTGCCTTCTAGTTGGTAGAGGTCACGGGTTTGGAAGGTGCTGTCGAAGGAGCCTTGGTGCATTGCTGCAGTGCATCTTCTAGATGGTACACACTGCTGCCACTGTGCATCGGTGGTGGAGGGAATGAATGTTTGTGCCAATCAGCAGGCTGCTTTGTCCTGGATGGTGTTGAGCTTCTTGAGTGTTGTTGGAGCTGCACCCATCCAGGCAAGTGGAGTGTATGCCATCACACTCCTGACTTGTGCCTTGTAGATGGTGGACAGGCTTTGGGGAGTCAGGAGGTGAGTTACTTGCCGCAGGATTCCTAGCCTCTGACCTGCTCTTATAGCCACAGTATTTATATGGCTACTCCAGTTCAGTTTCTGGTCAATGGTAACCCCCAGAATGGGGGATTCAGCAATTGTAATACCATTGAATGTTAAGGAGAGATTGTTAGATTCTCTTTGTTTGAGATAGTCATTGCTTGGCACTTGTGCGGCATGAATGTTACTTGCCACTTATCAGCCAAAGCCAGGATATTGTCCAGGTCTTGCTGCATTTCTACAAGGACTGCTTCAGTATCTGAGGAGTCGCGAATGGTGCTAAACATTGTGCAATCATCAGCAAACATCCCCACTTCTGACCTTATAATTGAGGAAGGTCATTGATGAAGCAGCTGAAGGTGGTTGGGCCTAGGACACTACCCTGAGGAACACCTGCAGTGATGTCCTGGAGCTGAAATGATTGACCTCCAACAACCGCAACCACCTTCCTTTGCACTTGGTATGACTCCAAACAGCGGAGAGTTTTCCCCCTTGATTCCCACTGACTCCAGTTTTTCTGGGGTTCCTTGATGTCATACTTGGTCAAATGCTGCCTTGATGTCAAGGGCAGTCACTCTCACCTCGCCTCTTGAGTTCAGCTCTTTTGTCCATGTTTGAACCAAGGCTGTAATGAGGTCAGGAGCTGAGTGGCCCTGGCGGAACCCAAACTGAGCGTCACTGAGCAGGTTTTTGCTAAGAAAATTCTGCTTGATAGCACTGTTGACGACACCTTCCATCACTTTACTGATGATTGAGCATTGACTGATGGAGCAGTCAATATTTGGCTGGGTTGGATATGTCCTGCTTTTTGTAGGACATACCTGGGCAATTTTCCACATTTCCGGATAGATGCCAGTGTTGTAGCTGTACTGGAACAGCTTGGCTAGGGTCGTGGAAAGTTCTGCAGCACAGGTCTTCAGTACTATTGCCTTTGCAGTATCTAGTGCCTTCATTCGTTCCTTGATATCAGGCGGAGTGAATTGAATTGGCTGAAGACTGGCATTTATGTTGCTGGGGACTTCAGGAGGAGGCTGAGATGGATCATCCACTCAGCACTTCTAGCTGAAGATTGTTGCAAATGCTTCAGCCTTTCTTTTGCACTGATGTGCTGGGCTCCCCTATCATCGAGGATGGGGATATTTGTGGAGTCACCTCCTCTAGTTAGTTGTTTAATTGTCCACCGCCATTCATGACTGGATGTGGCAGGACTGCAGATCTTAGATCTGATCCGTTGGTTGTGGGATCGCTTAGCTCTGTCTGTTGCAGCTTGGCATGCACGTAGTCCTGAGTTATAACTTCACCAGCTGACACCTCATTTGTACGTATGCCTAGTGCTGCTCCTAGCATGCCCTCTTGCACTCTTCATTGAACCAGGGTTAATCCCCTGGCTTGATGGTAATGGTAGAGTGGGGAATATGCTGGGCCATTGAGGTTACAGATTGTGGTTGAATACAATTCTTCTGCTGCTGATGGCCCACAGCGCCTCATGGATGCCCAGTTTTGCATTGCTGGATCTGTTCGAAATCTATTCCATTTAGCACTTGGTATTGCCACACAACACGATAGAGGATATCCTCAATGTGAAGATGGGACGTCAACTCCACAAGGATTGTGCAGTGGTCACTCCCACCAATCTGTCATGGACAGATGCATCTGCGACAGGTAGAGTCTTGTTGGTTCCCTTATCACCTGCTGCAGATCCAGTCTAGCAGCTATGTCCTTTAGGAATTGGCCAACTCTGTCCGTAATGGTGCTACCGAGCCACTCCTGGTGATGGACGTTGAAGTCTCCCTTGCCACCCTCAGTGCTTCCTCCAAGTGGTGTTCAATATGGTGAAGCACTGATTCATCAGCTGAGGGTGGGTGGTAGATGGTAATCAACAGGAGGTTTCCTTACCCAAGTAGACTACAAATAGACCATACTGAATTTTTTTTGATCTACGCACTTTCATTGTTGGCGCCTATAGATCAATTTGCTATGTGAATTAGGAGAGATCATTGTCAACATTAAAGCCCATAGCTGTGGACCAAAAATTAACTCCATTCATTAAATTGTTAAATTTCTGCTCTACAAAATGCACACGATACAATGTCACCTACAGTCTGGGTTCTGCCCCTATTAGGGCTTCTCTTTGATGGATCAGTGCAGTTGTCTTTTTATGAAAATCAATATTTTTCTCATCAATGAGGGGTATTTTTCTAGCCTCCACATCAGCGTAAAGCCTCATTAAACAGAAACCTGGGTTTCCAAATCAGCCCAATATTCTTTTACAGTCCTATATCTGACCT
Organism: Heterodontus francisci; assembly: GCF_036365525.1. Lineage (NCBI taxonomy): Eukaryota > Metazoa > Chordata > Chondrichthyes > Heterodontiformes > Heterodontidae > Heterodontus > Heterodontus francisci. The sequence goes on along the minus strand of NC_090371.1, from coordinate 26,282,878 downwards.
GGCAGATACAAGCAAAATGAATCCTTTATGCTCCTAATGAACTTTCTAAGATCCTAGGGAGTTCGAACAATGTTGGAAATTTTCATGTGCCTTTTTTGGCCAAACTGATCCAACTGGCCTATTCCTGCTACTATGATCCTAACTAAACTGATAGTCCTTAATGGAAAACTGTGGCCTGGAAACAGTGCCGGGATTGATCGAATGGGTAGGCCTGAGGCCCACTTGATATTGGGCCTTGGACCTCATTTCCATCAGGCCGCTAGGCTGCAGGCACCTGTTGGACATCTCTAGGGAGCTTACCGTTGAACAGCATTTGAATTTAGGGCTGCTCTGTCACTGCAATTTCTTGGGAGAAGGCCGCAGCATGCAGGAGATGGGGGGGTAGGGGTAGTGGTTGGGGTGGGGGCCAGTGGTAATGGGTGATGGAGCGGGAGTGGCGATTGGGAGGGAGGCACATTTGTAATCGAGATGGGATTTGAGGTGGCAATCAATGGCAGGCAATGGCCCATGTTTTTTATTGAGCTAACAATATTTAAAAACTTTTCACTTTGGTAGCAGCCCTTTAAAGATGGCCGGTTAGGCTGCACACAGACATGGTTTACATTGGTAAAACTGGCATACTAATTTAACAAATGGGACATTGAACAGGTGTCAGGCCCTTTATTTGTATATGCAAAGAGAATAACACCCATTTCAGCATGGGCACTAACTCCTTTTTTGATACATATACCAATATGGTGAATGCCGCTCACCACATCGGTTGCTATGACGCCTGTAAAATGGTCCTAGCGTCATCGAATTTCTAGGCTACTCTGTTTATAGGGCTGAAGAAAGCTCTTTGTAATTTGTAAACTATTTATAAGCATCTTGAAAGCCAACATAGAGAAAGCTGTGATAGATCCCATTTTTAGAGGAAAAGTTCTTCCCATAAATCAGATGGATTTTTTTCTGCCATTAAGAAAGTACTTTTTCAATGATTGCAAATGATGTCTGGTTTGATATCCATTTTATGTCAGGAAATATTTTACATACAATTTCATAGAATGTACGGCACAGAAAAAGGCCATTCGGCCCAACTGATCCATGCTAGTATTTACACTCCACATGAGCCTCCTCCTGTCCCTCTTCATCTCACCCTATCAGCATATCCTCCTATTCTTTTCTCCCTCATGTGTTTATCTAATTTCCCCATAAATACATTCATGCTTTGGGCCTCAGCTACTCCTTTTGGTAACGAGTTCCACATTCTTCAATAAAAGCAAAATACTGCAGATGCTGGAAATCTGAAATAAAAACAAGAAATGTAGGAAATACTCAGCAAGTCTGGCAGCATCTGTGGAGAGAGAAGCAGAGTTAACGTTTCAGGTCAGTGACCCTTCATCAGAACATTCTTCAATGTTCTTTGTTGCAGTGAAGATACAAACCTCCTGCGTGTGCACCAACACAGAAAGAGCCATTAAATTGTTTTTAATATTCATTTTTGGGATGTGGGCATCACTGGCAGGGCCAGTGCCAGTCTCTAGTTTCCTTTATGCAACTGAGCGGCCCACTAGTCTACTTCAGAGGGCAGTTAAGAGTCAACCACATTGGTGTGGGACTGGAGTCCCATGTAGGCTAGGTCAGGCAAACATGGCAGATTTTCTTCCCTAAAGGATGTTGGTGAACCAGTGGGGTTTTACAAAATCCAACAGCTGCATGGTCACTTTTACTGTACCCAGCATTTTATTTCCAAACTCTTAAAATGAATTCAAACTCTCAAGGTGGGATTTTGAACCCAGGGGTGCCTGTGTTCCTTCTCAAAAAAACACGTTTACTTTATCTACTTCAATTGAATAGAACTCTTTATATAAGAAGCTATTTTTCTCCAGGAGTGGGCCCTTGAGCCTGCTTCGCCATTCAATAAGATTATAACTGAACCTCTACCTTAACTCCATTTTCATGCCCTATTCCCATATCCCTCTATCCCTCGATTCCCATAGTGTCCAAAAATCTATTTATCTCTGTCTTGAATATACTCATTGACTGAGCACCCACAACCCTCTGGGATAGAGAGTTCCAAAGATTTCCAATCCTTTGATTGAAGAAATTTCTCCTCATCTCAGTCCTAAATAATCGGTCCCTTGTCCTGAGATTGTGCCCTTGTGTTTTCGGCTCTCCAACCAGGGGAAGCAACTTCTCAGCATCTATCCTGTCAAATCCTCCAAGATTTTTACACGTTTCAATTAGATCACTTCTCATTCTTCTGAACTCCTATTCATTGCTCTTTCCTTGAGTGTTTGTTAACTGTCAATTTGAAGAGAAGGTATTTAAAGCTCCCTTAATTGCTGTGGAATAATTACTCTGACAATTTATCCATTTTGCAGAGCACAGCACTCTGGGAGCCCAAATCTATTTAACTGCAAAAAGCTGTCAAAACTTTCCAATCACCTGAATTGAGTGTAATTTAAGATAGTGCTAATCAATATTGCAATTAATGGCATGAGACATTATTACTCTATAGGCAATGAAGCTACTTTTGATCTGTGGCTGTAACCAAGTTGGCATTTTTAGCTTCCACTTGATGCGAGTGTAAGCAGTTTTTCTCATTTGCAGCTCACTAAGTTCAGCCACATGCATAAAGTGCACTTGCTTTTCTGGGTCACTGTTTCAGCATGGACTGTGGGAGGCTCTTTCCATGATCACAAATCTCAACATGCAGAAAACATTACCGTGTTACAAGCTGAGTGTCCTGAAACTCCCATTCCTGGTCCTCCATCCTCAATCGTTAGGCCACTCTGATCTAAGCCAATGGTCTAGATAGAAGTGAAAACAAGAAATGCTGGAAATACTCAGCAGGTCTGGCAGCATCTGTGGAGAGAGAAGCAGAGTTAACGTTTCAGGTCAGTGACCCTTCTTCAGAACTGAATCTGAATGGTGAGGCCCAAAGTGCTTCAAATTTTGAGCCTTGGTTCTCATCATCATCGAGCCAGCGGATATCAGGTTGTTGTGATGTCAGCAGTGGCGTCCAACAGCATTCTGGCTCATCCCAGCTCCCCATTCGGGTGAGTATATTTTAAAAACTTGCCTGGACAATTGTAGCCTGCAGCAGTTCCTTTAGGAACGGCCTGTTAGGCCATACCTAGGCCTGGTTTTCCAGCTGCTGGCTACCTTCGGGAAAGCCAATAATGCAGAGGGAGCTTCAAACAGACATTAGGTACCTTATTAGCATATGCAAATGTTCTAATACCTCATTCAGACATCGGAATTGCTTGCCGAATTTTTGGCCTTTACCAATATGGCGGCAGTGCGACAGAGGGGATTTCTGGCTTATGATCTTCTTCTTCTTTGGCCTCCTTGTCTCGGAGACTTTGGGTAAGTGCCTGAGGTGGTCAGTGGTTTGTGGAGCAGCACCTGGAGTGGCTATAAAGGCCAATTCTAGAGTGACAGACTCTTCCACAGGTGCTGCAGAAAAAATTGGTTGTCGGGGCTGTTACACAGTTGGCTCTCCCCTTGCGCTTCTGTCTTTTTTCCTGCCAACTGCTAAGTCTCTTCGACTCGCCACACTTTAGCCCCGCATTTATGGCTGTCCGCCAGCTCTGGCGATCGCTGGCAACTGACTCCCACGACTTGTGATCAATGTTACAGGACTTCATGTCGCGTTTGCAGATGTCTTTAAAGCGGAGACATGGACGGCCGGTAGGTCTGATACCAGTGGCGAGCTCGCTGTACAATGTGTCCTTGGGGATCCTGCCATCTTCCATGCGGCTCACATGGCCAAGCCACCTCAAGCGCCGCTGACTCAGTAGTGTGGATAAGCTGGGGATGTTGGCCGCCTCGAGGACTTCTGTGTTGGAGATGCGGTCCTGCCACCTGATGCCAAGGATTCTCCGGAGGCAGCGAAGATGGAATGAATTGAGACGTCGCTCTTGGCTGACATACGTTGTCCAGGCCTCGCTGCCATAGAGCAAGGTACTGAGGACACAGGCCTGAACACTCGGATATTTGTGTTCCGTGTCAGTGCGCCATTTTCCGAGACTCTCTTGGCCAGTCTGGACATAGCAGTGGAAGCCTTTCCCATGCACTTGTTGATTTCGAGAGACAGGTTACTGGTGGTAGTTGAGCCTAGGTAGGTGAACTCTTGAAACATAAGCATGCGTTTTCTGGGTGAAAATTGGAGGCTGAGGAGGCCACTTAGGCTCAATAAATGGGGACTACCTGGCCAAACTTCTTTGCCTATGAGCAACTCCATACATTAGTCGATATCCATTTTCAGTTCTGGATGGCTTAAGAGACTTGTAAATATCCTTGTGAGCACTGTATGCTGAAGCTTCTGAGTCCTCATGATTGTTTTCAGCCCTCTCCATTGCCAAATGAACCAATCTGAAGCATTATACCTAAGTGACTAGAAAGTCCTCCCATGTCTGATTCCTGGTTAATCTCAGCTGGGTTTGTGAAAGAAAAAAATAAAAACACTTAGGGTTTCTGCTCCTGATCTCTGTCCCATGAGCACTGAAGATGTTGGGTGTAAAATGGGCACTTGGGGGTCAGCTACCTGAAGGCTGTCAGTGTCTGGTGACATTGTATTCCAAGTCTTCAAGGGAGGAAAGGGCAAAATGAAGAGGAAGAGGGTAACATCACTGATCATATTCACTATATCAGGCTGCTTGCATTCATGCCCAGTATCAGTTGGGGTGAGGTTGGGACTCAGGCTAAAGGGAGCTTTTCTGATAAAAGTAACCTTTCCTCTTAACTACTGGATGTTCTTTTGGGCCTCCTTATCTCGAGAGACAATGGATACGCGCCTGGAGGTGGTCAGTGGTTTGTGAAGCAGCGCCTGGAGTGGCTATAAAGGCCAATTCTGGAGTGACAGGCTCTTCCACAGGTGCTGCAGAGAAATTTGTTTGTTGGGGCTGTTGCACAGTTGGCTCTCCCCTTGCGCCTCTGTCTTTTTTCCTGCCAACTACTAAGTCTCTTCGACTCGCCACAATTTAGCCCTGTCTTTATGGCTGCCCGCCAGCTCTGGCGAATGCTGGCAACTGACTCCCACGACTTGTGATCAATGTCACACGATTTCATGTCACGTTTGCAGACGTCTTTATAACGGAGACATGGACGGCCGGTGGGTCTGATACCAGTGGCGAGCTCGCTGTACAATGTGTCTTTGGGGATCCTGCCATCTTCCATGCGGCTCACATGGCCAAGCCATCTCAAGCGCCGCTGACTCAGTAGTGTGTATAAGCTGGGGGTGTTGGCCGCTTCAAGGACTTCTGTGTTGGAGATATAGTCCTGCCACCTGATGCCAAGTATTCTCCGAAGGCAGCGAAGATGGAATGAATTGAGACGTCGCTCTTGGCTGGCATACGTTGTCCAGGCCTCGCTGCCGTAGAGCAAGGTACTGAGGACACAGGCCTGATACACTCGGACTTTTGTGTTCCGTGTCAGTGCGCCATTTTCCCACACTCTCTTGGCCAGTCTGGACATAGCAGTGGAAGCCTTACCCATGCGCTTGTTGATTTCTGCATCTAGAGACAGGTTACTGGTGATAGTTGAGCCTAGGTAGGTGAACTCTTGAACCACTTCCAGAGCGTGGTCGCCAATATTGATGGATGGAGCATTTCTGACATCCTGCCCCATGATGTTCGTTTTCTTGAGGCTGGATGTATTGCATTGGAATACTGCCTGATACATCCACATTCTCCTTCAAGTTTAGATTTCCAATGATTGAAGCTAACAATGCAATCCAGCGTCACTGTGGTTGAATAAACATTACTACATTCTCAGTGAATCCTATCCTCTTGCCATTTCGAGTTCTTCTCCAAGACCATTCTTCAAACCTACCTCTCTGATCAAGCTTTCGATGACCCCTCACTGAATATCTCCTTTGACTCAAAAGAATAGCTTTTTATTCCTCTGTGTAGCTCTTTGAGATGTTCTTAGAATCATACAGCTTAGCAGGAGGCCATTCAGCCCATCATACTCTTCTTCTACATTAACTATACCACAAGACTACAAGTTGTTGTTGTGTTTATAATACCATCAGGGCACTGTGATTGATATATAGTGGGGATTGGACCTAGATTGCACCAATAGGAATAAATTCAAAATGTTCCCATGTAGATCAATCTACACTGCAACCCTTAAGAGAAAAACCCTCCCCACACCCGAAATACTAAGGTAAGCAGATTTGATCGTCTGGATTTAGTGCTGGCAGCAAGGTTCCTGCTGCCAGGCCCGAAAGCGGGGGGCGAACTAGCTTCAGTGGTCAGCGGGACCCGGGTTGGATCTTTTCAGTGGCAGCTAATTAGAGCAGCCTCAGCAGGCCATTGGGAGTGGTGGCCACTGCTGCGGCTGATCTGGAGGAGGAATGTGCATCGATGGATGTGTGCCCTCACAACTAGGTAAGTGGGGTTTGGGGGCACTGGGCCAGTCGGGCAGGCCCTGGCAAGGGTTTGGGGAGAGGGTGATTGATGAGGGGCAGGCGGCACCATTGGCATGGGGGCGGAAATTGCCACCAGGGGGCCTCTCCATGGGCCAAAGAGTGCCCAAAGAGGAGGGCACATCCAGCCCCTGGGGCCTGCCACATGGCAGAGAACCCCCCCCCCCCCAATCCCACTGATTAAATGCCAGCGGCGGTGGGAAGGGGCCCTTAACTGGCCACTTAAATAGCTCAATTGGGCTCTGGTTGGGAGGACTGTCCACCAGCTTTTTTGCTACTGACAAGATGTCATGGCAGCAAGAAGATGACGGGTAGGCCACCCGCCACCTTTCCACACCATTTTGCCAGCCTTCCCACCTCCTAGCCGGTCCCGAAAGGGCTCGTAAAATCCAGCCCTGTGTCTATCACCATATCACTAGGGTGTTAGAATTTCCCCCATGATGCAAATATGTTTTTCCTGTTAGTCTCTTGTGTCCTCTCTGCATGGAATATGATATCCAACCAGATATTGCTTTCATCCATAAACTTATTCTGCCCATACTGTATCTCTCCTTCTGCTGTATTGACATGGCTGTTAATCTATTACATAACAGCAAGGCTTCAGTACAAGAACATAAATTCTTGTATGGAGAAAGTGAATGTTGAAATACATCATTGTTGACTAATTCAGCTATATGCCAACTCATTAACAACAACAACTTGCATTTATCGGGCTGAATTTAATAGGCTTCCCAGAGACAGTCTAGGAGGTGGGGGCCCATAGATGTGCGATGGAAGGCGGGGGTAGAGGGCCTGTTGCCTTCCTGTCACAATGCGATCAAATCGGGGCAGGAAAGGACAAAGATGACCTTTCCGCCCAGAGGTCAATTGAGGCGCTTAAGAGCTTATTATAAGCCACATAAGGCCCTCTTGCTGCCGCTGCTGGAATTAAGCCAGTGGCGTTGGGGGCGGGGGGGCACGCGGGGAGGTCCTCCCCAAAACGGGAGGTCACCCAGTGAAACAAAGTGCCCTCCCTGCGGACTGGGCGGGCGGCCTCCTCCATGGGCAATTGGTCAGCAAAAACCAACCTCCGTCACTGCACTCGTTGCCCACCCTCCCCGCCCTCCCCATCATTGATGCCTGCTAGATTGGCCCTGGCTACCCCACCTCACTTACCTGAGATCTGGGTCTCCAGCTCTGATCCTGGTTCCAAGGCCTCCTGTAGTACCAGCAGTCACCACCGATACTACTGAGCTGCCGGCCCTCTGATTGGCCAGCACCTCTTCGAGGTGGGATCCCCAGTTAATTGCCCGAGTGCCGTTGAATCAAGCTGGGGATCTCCAAATGGCCAAGGCGGAATACCTACCACCTTTTCAAAGGTGCGACTAAATTCAGCCCATATCGTGCCTTTAATGGAGAAAAACAACCCAAGGCGCTTCACGGAATTGTTATCAAACAAAGTTTGACATTGAGCTACACGGGCGTGCAGGGCATTAACACAGAGGTAGGTTTTAAGGTGCAAGCATCTTAAAGGAATAAAGAGGCATAAGCCAGAATTTTACATTGAGCAGGAGGCCCCGCCCACCAGCCGAAAAGTCAATGGCAAGCTCACCTCCGCCAGGCCTGGGGAGTCAGGCCGGGATTTTTCACTCCCAGGCCCTTAATTGGCCCAAATGGAACTGCCAGCCAATTAGCTGGGAGCAGTGGCCACTGCTGGGACTGTACCCAGCCAACAGAAGCAAGAGGGATGACAGCCCCAGAACCAAGGTCAATTTTTGGGGCCTCGCCGGAGACAAGCGGCTGGGCTCTAGTGAGGCAAGAGGGGGTTGATTGAATGGGGAGGGAAGTGTTGTCCAGTAGGAGTGGTTGGGCCGTGGGGGTGGCCCTCTGTGGGGCACAGGGTGCCTGATCATGAGGGCCCACCCCCAGCCCACAAGGAGGCCACCAGGTTTTACCTGACGGCTTTCTGGGAGCCTTTGCCACCTGGCTGCCGCTGGCAAAATACCAACAGCGGCAGGAGGAGGCCCTTACGTGGTAGGTAATTGGTCACGTAAGGGTCTTGATTAGCCTGGGGCAGGTGGGCTATTTCTTGCCGCTGCTGTCCCGCATAAAAATGCAGTGGGGTCGGCAAGGTGTCGGGAATGACAACCCCAGTGCCCCCCACTCAATTTTACAGCACCCACGCCACTAGCCCGCTCGTGTGGGGGGTGGGGGTGGGGGCGTAAAATTCCAGCCATAGAGAGATGAAGAGGTTTAGGAAGGGAATTCCAGAGCTTAGGGCCTCAGCAGCTGAAGGCACAGTGTGATTAAAATTGGGGATGTGTAAGAGTCCAGAATTGGAGGAGTGCAGAGACCTCGGAGAATTATCAAGCTGGAGGAGGTTACAGAGATAGTGAGGGACGAGTTCGTGGACGGATTTGAAAATAGAGATGAGAATTTTAAAACTGATGTGTTCCTTAACCGGCAGCCAATATAGGTCAGTTGAGGGTTGATTGGTGAATGGGCCTTGGCGCGAGTTCAGTTATGGTAGCAGAGTTTTGGATGAGCTTAAATTTATAGAGGGTGGAAGATGGGAGGCTAGCCTGGAAAGCCTTGGAATAGTCCAGTCTAGATGTAACAAAAGCATGGGTGAGGTTTCAGCAGCAGATGAGCTGAGGTAGGGGCAGAATCGGGCGGTGTTATGGATGTGGAAATAGGCTGTCTTAGTGACGATATGGATATGTGTTCGGTGACACAACTTGGGGTCAAATACGACACCAATGGCCTGGTCAGTCGTGCATGATTTTTTAGCTTGCCCAGGTTGGCTGTTAAGAATAATCTTCAAAGCAGCTGCTTATTCATCAAAGGAATTAAAAATGCAAAATACAAAGATTTCACAGATTCTACAGTGTCTGTGTACAGTAGGATGCATTGAGTTCTGGAAGCTTAAGTAATGGGCTGGATTTTAAGGAGCCCTTGACTTCGGGATCCTTGGCGGGGTGGAGGGTGGGGAGGTGCCTGATGATGGCCCCAGATGAGGCCCACCATGGACCTCGACGCCGGCAGGGCCCGGCCCGATCCTCCTGGTGGCGGCGGGGCACTGTGGCGGCACCCCCCCCCCCCCCCCACCGCCACTTGGCAACAAGACCACAATTACTGTATGCAAATTAATAAAATTAATAGATTTGCATGCACTTACCATTAATCTTGATGGCCCGCCACTATTTTAAACCTGGCCACCTGCACTCCTGCACCTTTGGATCCTCGTCCGGGAAAATGAGGTCCCGCACTGGTGGGGAGAGGGGTAGGCTTTTTTTTAATTTCCAAAATATACTTTATTCATAAAAATCTGTAAAAAATACATTACCAAACAGTTTCAAACAGCACCAAGTCAAAAAATACAAACAGTGCAAAGGTGATCAGTTTCCTTCAATACAATCATGAGTTGCCTCACAACCCTTACATTTCATTTGTCATGCCATATACATTTTTACATTTTACAGCAAACAAAAATTATCCCGATACAGTTTGAGGGGTTTTCCGTGGATCCAGCCCCTCAGTTCAGCTTGGTGGGGGGACCTTGCACAGTGGTCTTTCCCCATTGAACCTTTGCTGTGGCTGCCCCAAGCTTTAGTGCGTCCCTCAGCACGTAGTCCTGGACCTTGGAATGTGCCAGTCAGCAACATTCCATCGTGGATAACTCTTTGCGCTGGAAGAGCAGCAAGTTTCGGGTAGAACAAAGGGCGTCTTTCACCGAATTGATAGTCCTCCAGCAGCAGTTGATGTTTGTTCGGTGTGCGTCCCTGGGAACAGCCCGTAGAGCACAGACTCCTGTGTTACAGAGCTGCTTGGGATGAACCGCGACAAAAATCACTGCATCTCTTTCCACACCTGCTTTGCAAAGACACATTCCAGGAGGAGGTGGGCAACCATCTCTTCCCCACCACAGACACCTCGAGGGCACTGTGCGGAGGGGGTGAGACTTCGGGTGTGCATGAAGGATCTGACGGGGAGGGCTCTTCTCACCACCAGCCAAGCTACATCTTGGTGCTTGTTTGAAAGTTCTGGTGATGAGGCATTCCGCCAAATGACTTTGGCGGTCTGCTCAGGGAACCATCCGACAGGATCCACTGTCTCCTTTTCCTGTAGGGCCTTGAGGACATTCTGTGCAGACCACTGCCTGATGGATCGGTGGTCATAGGTGTTTTCCCGCAGAAAGTGCTCCACGAAGGATAGGTGGTACGGCACAGTCCAACTGGATGGAGTGTTCCACGGCAATGTGACCAGACCCATCCTTCGCAACACCGGGGACAGATAGAACCTCAGCACATAGTGACACTTGGAGATTGTGTACTGAAGTTCTGCACACAGCTTGATGCAGCCGCACACGACGGTAGTCATCAGGATGAGGGCCACGTTGGGTACATTTTTCCCGCCCTTATCCAGAGGTTTGAACATGGTGTCCCTCCGGACCTGGTCCATTTTGGATCCCCAGATGAAGCGGAAAATGGCTCGGGTGATCGCCACAGCGCAGGAGTGGTGTATGGGCCAGACCTGCGCCACATACAGCAACAACGTGAGCGCCTCACACCTGATGACCAGGTTCTTACCCACAATGGAGAGAGATTGCTGCCCCCACATTCTCAGCTTGTGTTGTGCTTTGGCTACTCACTCCTCCCAGGTTCTGGTGCATGCCCCAGCCCTTCCGAACCATATCCCCAGCACCTTCAGGTAGTCTGACCTGACGGTGAAGGGGACAAAGGATCAGTCAGCCCAGTTCCCAAAGAACATGGCCTCGCTCTTGCCGTTGTTAACTTTGGCTCCCGAGGCCAGTTCTAACTGGTCGCAGATGCTCATCAGTCTGCGCACAGACAGCGGGTCCGAGCAGAAGACGGCGACGTCATCCATGTACAGGGAGGTTTTGACCTGAGTGCCTCCGCTGCCTGGGATTGTCACCCCTCTTATGCTCGCATCCTTCCTAATAGACTCAGCAAAGGGTTCAATACAGCAAACAAACAAGACAGGGGAGAGAGCACAGCCCTGTCTGACTCCAGATTGGATCGGGAAACTTTCTGATTCTCACCCATTGATTGAGACTGCGCTACTGATGTTTGTGTAGAGCAGTTTGATCCAATTGCAGATTCCCTCCCCAAACCCCATTTTGGAAAGCACGTCCATCATGTCGGTGTGCGATATCCTGTCAAAAGCCTTCTCCTGGTCCAGGCTGATGAGGCAGGTGTCCACCTTCCTGTCCCGTACATAAGCGATCGTATCCCTGAGTAGCGCGAGACTATCAGAGATCTTCCTGCCGGGTACAGTCCAGGTCTGATCAGGGTGGATCACCAACTCCAGAGCAGACTTGACTCGACTGGCTATGACTTTGGACAGAATCTTGTAGTCAACATTAAGCAGTGAGATGGGCCGCCAATTTCTGATTTCTGCCCTCTCCCCCTTCCGCTTGTAGATGAGGGTGATGATGCCTTTCCTCATGGATTCTGACATGCTGCCGGCAGGAGCATACTCTCATATACTTCCAGCAGGTCCGGGCCGACCCAGTCCCACAGGGCCGAATACAACTTGACCGGTAAGCCATCGCTTCTGGTAGTTTTACTCGTCTCGAAGGACTCGACAACCTTTGTCTGCTCGTCCAGAGTTAGCGGCTTGTCCAGTCTCTCCCTCGTGCTGTCGTCTGAGACCTCTGTGATAGATGACAGGAAGGACTGGGAGGCTGTGCTGTCTGTGGGCTTCGCGTCATACAGCCCAGCATAAAAAGATTTGCTGATCCTTAGTAGGTTGGACTGCGAAGACGTTACTGAGCCATCCTCTTCCTTCAGGCTGCTGATCACAGAGCTCTTTCTGTGTACCTTTTGGAAGAAGTAATGCGAGCACGTCTCATCCTGCTCAATGGAGCGGAATCTGGACCGGAAGATGATCTTGGAGGCCTCCGCAGCAAAGAGCGAGGCTTGCTGGCTCTTCACCTCATGGAGGTTCTCCTTAACCTCGATCCCCATCGACTGCAGCCGGAGCAGATTTTGCATACTTTTCTGGAGTCGGGACATTTCTCTCTGGCCCTCTGAACACCTTTGAGGATAAAGAACCTCTTGATGTTCTCCTTGATCGCTTCCCACCAGTGAACTGGAGACTCAAAGAGGGGTTTCATGGTGCTCCAAACTTTGTAATCCCTTTTGAGTTCCTCAACGTTCTCTGGGGTTAGCAGTGTAGCATAGAGGGATAGGCGATACGTTTCTCAGTGCAGTGAGAGGGGAATGGAGTCAAATCAACATCACGGGTGTAGGGGATGGTGGGAAGGGTTGTACTTTAAACTTAATCCGGTTTGGTTGAGGGAAGGTCAGATGTTACAGATAAGTGTTTTGGCGGGGGGTAGGGCAAATAGTTAAATTAATTCTTACTGGGGGGCTGGGAGAGGGGTGAAAGAAATATATATATTTAATTTTATTCAACCTGTCTTTAAATATTTAAATAAGCCGGTAGTGCTGACAGCCCTTTAAAAATGCCGTCAGTGCCTGCGCCCAGTCAGCTGACTCCATTGCCGGGGAGGGACAGCCTGCCCCCTCCAAGTCATCGGGGTGGGAGGGGGGGCCGCCCTGGCTTTTTAAATGAGCTGCTGCGCTTGAGATTGCGGCGGCTCTTTGGTGTGCAGCCCGTGCGGGTGCTCCGCCATTTTTGGAGTTCGCTGTCGATCAGCCCAACATGACAAGAGATTTTGCCATTTTAGGAACCTGCCAGAAGGAGTAAGGAGTTGGGTACTTGCTGGAAGAGTTGCAGTCAGGAACCTATGTCTTGTGTTCACTTGATCTTGAGTCGGGGCAGTTTTTTTTCAGGCCTCCTTGGGAATCACTTAAGACAGGCATTAGGTCCCTTTCATATGTAAATGATGGACCTAAGGCCTGTTTTTAGTGCCCAGTCTCCACCCCTGTCTACCCTAGCTCTGGGAAATGGTTATTGCAGAGTGGAGTGGAGTCGGATCCTTCACTGGCTCCTGTGGCCTAAGCAATAGCCTCCAATACAAGATAAAACATTTAATAACCATTGCTGTGGAACTAAGGGAAGCAGGAGTGTGCCCCTGACTTCACAGATCAGCACACTCTGGGCGGAATCTTACCTACTTTAAAATTTTTCAGGCCGTAGGGCCAAATGCGGGTCCCGCCCCCACTGGTGTCAGCTGGAAAAAGCCAATTAAAAGGCTGCCTCCACATCGCCTTCCATTAAGGATGGTGGGCATGTTCCCAAGGCAGGAGACCCAATCAAAGGGCTCGAAGGTCTGGATGGACTGACTGCCCCACTGGGAGAGATCGGTACTGCTAAGGCAGGTGGAGACTGCAAAGATGCCTCAAAATTGAGGCGCTCTCTGAAACGTGCTGAAATTTTATAAATAAAGAATACCCACAGCTATCAGGGCCATCAGTGTGTAGGGGAATCCCTCCATAAGATTGTGGCCGCAGCTGTGGCCTTCTGTTCCCAGGAGCTCTGTGATTGGAGGATTGAAAAGAGGTATCAATGACCCCTGGCCTGCTGCTGGGTAACCACCTCCAGGTAGCTGCTGTGTTCCAGCCTCAACGGGGGGAAGGGTGCTCATCAGACATTGGGAAGGTGGCTGGCGGGTTCTGGAAATGGCCCCTTAGTGGGACCTTAATTGCTTGGCTGGTTCTGTGGAGTGGGTAGCTGGTTCCCATGGCAGCTCACCACATGGAGACAGGAACATGTCAGGGAGCACCTCCCCCCCGCCCCGCGTCCCCTCCCTTCCCCCCACCAAAGCTACCTTTGCTGGCCTGATCAGATTCCACCCCCCATACTCCAACCTTCATCTCGTGGGATTCACATTCAAGCTTTACCTGGCGTGACAAGTGCCTCAATAATAATTTTCTTAAAATGGGCAAGCTGCCAATGGAGATGCCAAGTCTAAGGAGGCCAGAGTCCCAGTTTCAGGCCAGCCTCAGGCCTCCAGGTGAGGGTTGCCAACGCTCAGTTGAAGATATTCCAGGAAGTTTCATCTCCAACTGTCCCGCACCCACACTCATGCCATTGGTCATTTGACATGCCCATCCTCGAGGTGCCCCGCCTTCCCATTGCTAATTGGAAAGCGAACTCACTCTTTGTTTCACCAATTGGATGATTCTTGAATGTGGGTGTAACAGCTTTTATTTCCCATCTCCAATATTTCTGAACCAATAAACAAAAGTGTTAAAAAGTAAATTATGGCACAAATGGAAGTAAACAGGTATGATCGCATTGCCATTACTGAATATCCAAGAGTATTCGACATTTGGGTAGCATAGACAAAAAGGAAAAGGAGGAGAGATAGCACTGCTAATAAAGGATGAGATCAGTACATTAGTGAGAGAGGATCTTAGATCGGAAGATCAAGATGCAGAATTAATTTGGCTGGAGCCAAGAAACAGTAAGGGGCTTCAAACATTGGTAGGAGTTGTTTATGGGCCACCAAATAGTAGTTGTAATGTGGGGCATGGTATAAATCAGGAAATTAGAGGTGTATGTAACATAGATAACACAGGGGGGATTTAAATCTACATATAAACTGGGTAAACCTAATTCGCACTAATACTGTGGAGGACGAATCCTGGAATGTATATGAGATGGTTTTCTAGAATAGTATATTTAGGAATGAACTAAAGAACAGGCTATTTTAGATCTAGTATTGTGCAATGATTGGTATTATCCCATCCACGTTTTGCAAATTGGCCAAAGGTGATAGCTGCTTTCCCTATCTGTGTATCGAGCTCCACCTCAAGGGACAGATTGTCTGTCATCATGGACCCAAGGTAGCAGAATCTGTTAAATACTTCCAGTGGGGTATTATTTAGTGTGATCAGGGGCAGAAATGCAACACCTTGACCCATGACCATGGTTTTCTTGATGCTTATGGTCAAGGAGAACAAGTTACAGACTTGGTGGAGACAGTCCATAAGTCTTTGAGGCTGAATTTCCATGTGAGCGACTAGTGCAGCGTAGAGGAGTTCTCTGATCAGGACGTGAAGTGTTTTTGTCTTTGCTCGTAGCCTTGATAGATTATAAAGCTTTCCATCTGATCTAATGTGCAAGTAGACTCCTCCCATATCTGCAGAGAAGGCAAAGGTCAGGAGCATGGAGGAGAAGATGCCAAACAGAGTGGAGCTAGGATGCAGCCCTGTTCTACTATGTTCTTCTCTCTGAAACTATTGGAAGTGGAGCGACTTGCAAAACGATAACACCAAGCTGACCCTTAGGACCAAGCTGATAGTTTATAAGGCCTATGTTCACAGCACCCTGCTGTATGGCTGTGAAACATGACCAGCTTAGAGCTACCAGGAAAAGAAGCTCAATAATTTTCATCTTCGTTGTCTGCGGCACATTATGGGTATATCCTGGCAGGACAAAATAACAAATGCAGCAGTCCTCTTAAAGGCAGAGCTCCCAAGCATGTTGGCACTAATCAAACAGAGGCAGCTTCGGTGGATCGGACACATCCACAGGATGGAAGACGGTCGCATATCCAAGGACCTTCTATATGGTGAGGTAGCCGGGGCCAGATGACTAGTCAGCCGCCCAAAGCTCTACTTCAAGGATGCTTGCAAGTGTGACATGAAGGTCCTTAATGTCGACTATCGCTTTTGGGAGTCACCAGCTGGTGAAAGAGAGAAATGGCGACACATCCTATGGACCGGTGTGCGCTACCATGATGACCAGTTGCTACAGCAATTTGGCAACAGATGCCAACATCAAAAACAACAACTCATGGCATCACTTGGCTGATTTACATGTGGCATTAGTGACAGAACCTACCTCTCAAGGATTGGCCTTCACAGCCATCAATAAAGGTGCACCAAGAGAAGACACCCCACCTAAATGGATTGTTTGCTGTGTGTCCATCATCTTTTGTAGATGGAAGGATGCCAACCATTGTGCAATGAGAAAGGGCTAATTAATAATCTCATTGTAGAGGAGCCTCTAGGGAAGAGTGACCATAATATGATAGAATTTAACATTAAGTTTGAAATTGATGTAGTTCAATCCGAAACTAGGGTCTTAAAGTTAAACAAAGGAAACTACGAAGCTATGGGGGGGGGGGGGGGGGCAAATTGGCTCTGATAGATTGGGAAACTACATTAAAACATTTGATGGTAGACAGGCAATGGCTAGCATTTAAATAATTAATGCATAATTTACAAAAAAGATTCCTATGAATACAAAAACCCAGCAGAAAAGATGATCCAACCATGGCTAACAAGAGAAGTTAAAGATTATATTAGATCAAAGGAAGAGGCTTACAAATTTGCAAAAAAAGTAGTAAGCCTGAGGATTGGCAACATTTTAGAATTCAGCAAAGGAGGATAAAGAAACTGAAAAAGAAAGAGAAAATAGAATATGAAAGTAAACTAGCAAAAAGCATAAACACGGACTGTAAAAGTTTCTATAGTTATGTGAAAAGGAAAAGATTGGCAAAGACAAATCTGGGCCCACTACAGGCAGAGATGGGAGAATCTATAATGGGGCATAAGGAAATGACACAGTAACTAAACAGTTACTTGTGTCTGTCTTCACGGGGAAGATACAAAGAAACCTCTCAGGAATACTAGAGCGATCAAAGGACTAGCACGAATGAGGAACTGAAAGAAATTAGTATGAGTAAAAAAGTAATACTGGAGAAATTAATGGGACTGAAAGTTGATACGTTCCCTGGACCTGATGATCTACATCCCAGAGTGTGTAAAGAGGTGTCTGTAGAGATCGTGGATGTGTTTGGGGTCATCTTTCAAAATTCTATACATTCTGGAATGGTTCTTGTAGATTGGAAGGTAGCAAATGTAACCCCACTATTTAAGAAAGGAGGGAGAGAAAAAATGGCATCACTGGTTCGGCCAGCATTTATTGCCCATCCCTAATTGCCCTTGAACTGAGTGGCTTGCTAGGCCTTTTTAAGAGTCAACCACATTGTTGTGGGTCTGGAGACACATGTAGGCCAGACCAGGTAAGGATGGTAGATTTCCTTCCCCAAAGGACATAAGTGAACCAGATGTTTTTTTTTAATATGACAATCAGCAATGGTTTCATGGTCACCATTAGACTAGCTTTTTTTAATTCCCAGATTAATTGAATTCAAATTTCACCATCTGACATGGTGGGATTTGAACACATATCCCCAAAGCAGTAGCCTGGGTCTCTGGGTTATTAGTCCAGTGACATTACCAGTACACAGTGGCGGCACAGTGGCGCAGTGGTTAGCACTGCAGCCTCACAGCTCCAGGGACCCGGGTTCGATTCCGGGTACTGCCTGTGTGGAGTTTGCAAGTTCTCCCTGTGTCTGCGTGGGTTTTCTCCGGGTGCTCCGGTTTCCTCCCACAAGCCAAAAGACTTGCAGGTTGATAGGTAAATTGGCCATTATAAATTGTCACTGGTATAGGTAGGTGGTAGGAAAATATAGGGACAGGTGGGGATGTTTGGTAGGAATATGGGGTTAGTGTAGGATTAGTATAAATGGGTGGTTGATGGTCGGCACAGACTCGGTGGGCCGAAGGGCCTGTTTCAGTGCTGTATCTCTAATCTAATCTAATCTACAGCACCGCCTCAGAAGCTGGTGGAATTTAAATTCAGTTAATTAATTAAAAAAATCTGGAACTGAAAGCTAGTCTCAGTAATGGTGCCATTGTCATAAAAACCCATCTGGTTCACTAATGTCCTTCAGCGAAGGAAATCTGCTGTCCTTATCTGGTCTGGCCTGCGTGTGACTCCAGACCCACAACAATGTGGTTGACTCTTAACCGCCCTCTGAAATGGCCTAGCAAGGGCTATTAGGGATGGGCAACAAATGCTGGCCCAGCCAGCGTCACCCACATCCCATGAAAGAATTTTAAAAATGTGATAACTGTACACTTAGAAAGTAATGGTAGGGTTGAGCGGAGTCAACATGGATTTATGAAAGGGAAATCATGGTTGACAAACCTGTTAGCATTTTTTGAGAATAGATAAAAGGGGAACCAATGGATGTGGTGTATTTAGATTTTCAGAAGGTTTTCGATAAGGTCCCACACAGGAGGTCAGTAAACAAAATTAGATCATGTGGGGATAACATACTGACATAGATTGAGAATTGGTTATCAGACAGAAAATAGAGAATAGGAATAAACGGGTCATTCTCGCGTTGGCAGGCTGTGACTAGTGGGGAACTGCAAGGATCAGTGCTTGGGACCCCAGCTTTTCACAATCTATATCAATGATTTGGATGTGGGAACTAAATGTAATATTTCCAAGTTTGCAGGTGAACAAAACTAGGTGGAAATGTGCGTTGTGAGGAAGGTGCAAAGAGGCTTCAAGGGGATTTAGACAGGCTAAGCGAGTGGGCAAGAACATGGCAGATGGAATATAATGTGGAAAAATGTGAAGCTATCCACTTTGATAGGAAAAACAGAAATGCAGAGTATTTCTCAAATGGTGAGAGATTGGGAGGTATTAATTTCCAAGGGACTTGTTCATAAGTCACTGAAAGCTAATATGCAGTTGCAGCAAGCAATTAGGAAGGCAAATGGTATGTTGGCCTTTATTTTATTTTATTTTAGAGATACAGCATTGAAACAGGCCCTTCAGTCCACCGAGTCTGTGCTGACCAAAAACCACCCATTTATACTAGTCCTACGTTAATCCCTACCATTCTCCTACCTACACTAGGGGCAATTTACAATAGCCAATTTACCTATCAACCTGTAAGTCTTTGGCTGTGGTAGGAAACCAGAGCACCCAGCAGAAACCCACACAGTCACAGGGAGAACTTGTAAACTCTGCACAGGCAGTACCCAGAACTGAACCTGGGTTGCTGGTGCTGTGATGCTAACCACTGCGCCACTGTGCCACCTGCAAGAGAATTTGAGTACAGGAGTAAAGAAGTCTTCTTGTAATTGTATCAAGCCTTGGTGAGACTGCATCTGGAGTATTGTGTACAGTTTTGATTTGCTTACCTAAGGAAGGATATATTTGCCATAGAGGGAGTGCAATGAAAGTTCACCAGACTGATTCCTGGGATGACGGGATTGTCCTATGAGGGGAAATTGAGGAGACTGGGCCTGCATTCTGTAGCGTTTAGAAGAATGAGAAGTGATCTCATTGAAGCATACATAATTCTTACAGGGCTCGACAGAGGAGATGCAGGAAGGATCTTTCCCTTGACTGGGGGGTCTAGTATCAGGGGACACAGTCTCAGAATAAGAGGTAAGCCATTTAGGACTGAGATGAAGAATTTCTTCACTCAGAGGGTTGTGAATCTTTGGAATTCTCTACCCCAGAGGGCTGTGGAGGCTGTCATTGAGTATATTCAAGACAGAGATCGATAGATTTCTAGATATTAAAGATATCAATGAATATGGGGATAGTGCGGGAAAATGGCATTGAGGTAGAAGATCAGCCATAACCTAGATGAATGGTCGAGAAGACTCGAGGGGCTGAATGTCCTACTCCTGCTCCTATTTCCTATGTTCCTAAGAAACACCCTTTTATTTTGATACCCCTACCTTTCTTACAGCAGTGCCCTGGAGATTAATCTGTAATTACTGGAGATACCTGGATGATACTGGAGAGTTGGTAACCCTCTGTGTGGCACCTTATTTAGTCTCGAAAGTGGGCCTAAAGGAGTTACAAATTCAATTTCTTTTTTGTCAGCTTCTTAATTGGTTAACTAGCAATTATCCAGACAGGTAAAGCCCCAAGAAATTACCAACTGATTCCCCAATAACATAGTCAAAATATGTCATCTTTCTCATTATAGTCTAGACAATCACCTCTTTCTTGAACTAGATCAAGGATCTTTCATGAGTCTCTCGTCTTGTCCAGCTAATTTTCAGCAGAGGTCTATGGTACCATAACTCAAACACTTCCATTGTTCCTACTTATATAGAGAGAGAGAGCACAGCGGGAACGGAGATTTAAAAAGTGCACCAAAAGGGACAGAATCGGAGGCCGGAGACAGACTGACCGAGAGAGGGAGAGAGAGAGCACAGCAGGAGCAAAGGATTAAAAAGCACGCCAAAAGGGACAGAGTCAGAAGCTGCAGACAAACCGAGAGAGAGAGAGAAGGGGAAAAATTAAAAAGTGACATCAAACTGATGTCACAATCAACAGTGAGAGCAGGGACACTACAGCAGCCGGGGTAAGCTTTTAATTTTAATTTAATTTAAATCAAATATAGAATAAGACTTGATCGATTTATTAGTATATAAACTTAAAACTAAAGTGGATTTAATAATTTATAATAGACTGAGAGAGAGAGACTAGTAGGGAGTGTATTAGTTCAAATTGGGACAACTTAATACATAAGCTGTATTAAGTATTATTTGGGTTTATCAGTATTTGTAAGGTTTACTAATAGTAGTATGGTTTATTAGTATTGACAAAGCTTTATTATCATTGGTAAGGTCTATTCGACTCACGGTGTGCAGATTACAAGGTGAGTGTGGAGATTCGAGTTTGGTGAAGGGCGCGGAGGTGCTCCATTTTTCTTTTTTTAAAAACTTTTTTAACCCTCCAGTTGGTTCTTGCTTTGGTGCAGTGGAAGGAGCTGTTTGGTGAGTACATGGTAAGCTATTCTACTTATAATATATAGTCTGTAAAATTAAAATATGGCAGGGCAGCTGTACCGAGTGGAATGTACAGCCTGTGGCACGTGGGATGTCATGGACGCACTATGTGTCCTAGACAAACACATCTGCAGAAAGTGTTACCGGCTGCAGAAGTTTGAGCTCTGGGTTTCAGAACTCGAGCGGCGGCTGGAGTCACTGTTATGCATCTGTGAGGCGGAGGACTACGTGGATAGCACGTTTCGGGAGATGGTCACACCACAGGTTAGGAGCATGTAGGCAGATAGGGAATGGGTGACCACCAGGCAGTCTAGGAGAACCAGGCAGGTAGTGCAGGAATTGCCTGATATGATCTCACTCGCTGATCGGTTTTCCATTTTGGATACTGGTGAAGGTGATGGTTCCTCAGGCGAATGCACTCAGAGCCAAGTTTGTGGCACAGATGGCTCTGGTACACAGGAAGGGATGAAGAGGAGTGGAAGAGCAATAGTGATAGGGAATTCATTAGTTAGAGGAACAGTCAGGCATTTCTGCAGCATTAAATATGACTCCAGGATGGTGTGTTGCCTCCCTGGTGCCTGGGTCAAGGATGTCACAGAGCAGCTGCAGGACATTCTTCTGTGGGAGGGTGAACAGCCAGAGGTCGTGGTCCACATCGGTACCAATAACATAGGTAAAAAGGGGGTTGAGGTCCTGAAAACAGATTTTAGGGAGCTTGGAAGGAGATTAAAAAGGAGGATCTCATAAGCAGGATTACTCCCAATCCCACGTGCAAGTGAGCATAGGAATAGGAGAATTGAGCGATTGAACAGGTGGCTGGAGAACTGGTGTAGGAGGGCATCAGATTTCTAAGACCTTGGGAACAGTTCTGGGGCGGGTGGGACCTGTACAAGATGGATGGTTTGCATCTTAGCAGGACTGGGATGAATATCCTTGTAGAGAGATTTGCTAGTGCTGTTGGGGAGGGTTTAAACAAAATTGTCAGGGGGATGAGAGGGAGCTGAGATTGGAGGGAAGCAAAACTGGTAACTAGTCAGGGGTGTGGGAACCAGGAGCAAGTATTAGAGAGGAATACCAAGGTGAACAGAATACTGAGGGAGATAGATTGCATGAGAGTACGTTATTAGGTGGAGTCAGAGTAAGGGATAAAGTAATAAAGCCTGAATCAGGGTTAATGTGCATGTATGTGAATGCATGGAGTGTGGTTAATAAAACTGGCGAGGTACAGGCACAGATTTCTTTGTGGAAATATGATGTTGTGGCTATAACAGAGACCTGGCTTAAAGAGGGCAGGACTGGGTGTTAAATATTCCTGGATACAAGGTGCTCAGGAAAGATAGGAAAGGGAAAAAAGAGGGAGGGGTGGTGGTACTGATTAAGGAGAGCATTGTAGTGCTGGAGAAAAAGGATGTACGAGAGGGGTCGAGGACAGGATCAATTTGGCTAGAGCTAAGGAACAAAAAAGGTGCAGTTACATTGCTTCGTGTTGTCTATAGGCCACCAGCTAGTGGGAAGGATGTGGAGGAACAAATTTGCAAGGAAATTACAGAGAGGTGCAAAAATTTAGGGTAGTTTTATTGAGGGAACTTTAATTATCAAAACATAGACTGGAATAATAGTAGTGTAAAGGGCAGTGAAGGGCAAGATTTCCTAGAGTGTGTTCAGGAAAATTTTCTACAACAGCATGTTGCTAGTCCAATCAGAAATGAGGCACTGCTACACCTGGTTCTTGGGAAAGAGATGAGACAAGTGGATCAAGTATCAGTAGGAGAGTATTTACGGGATAGTGATTATTGTATCATAAGGTTTAGGTTAACTATGGAAAAGGACAAGGAGCAATCCAGGGTAAGAATAATTAACTGGGGGAAGGTCAACTTCAATGGGGTAAGAATGGAGTTGGGGCAAATAAATTGGGGACAAAAGTTGGCAGGAAAACCAGTAGATGAACAACGGGCTACCTTCAAAGAAGAGATAGTTCGGGCACAGTCAACGTATGTTCCCTCGAAGGGAAAAAGTAGAGCAAGCAAATCCAGAGCTCCCTGGATGACAAAAGAGGCAGAGATTAAGATAAAGAAGAAAAAGTGTGTTTATGACAAATGCCAGGTAGAAAATACCAGGCTGAATATGGAAGGTCCAGAGGAGAAGTGAAAAAGCAAATAAGAGAAGAAAGAGAGAGCATGAGAAGAGACTGGCAGCTGGCATTAAAGGAAATCCCAAAGTTTTCTATAGACATATAAATAGTAAAAGGATGGTAAAAGGAGGAGTGGGGCTGATTAGAGACCAGAAAGGGGATTTACATATGGAGGCAGAGGGCATAGCTGAGGTAGTAAATGAATAGTTTGAATCTGTCTTTACCAAGGAAGAAGATGCAACCCAGGTAATGTTGAAAGAGGAGGTAAGTCAGACACTAGAGGGGTTTAAAATTGAACAAGAGGAAGTATTAGATAGGCTGTCTATACGTAAAGTGGATAAAACACCAAGGCCGGGTGAGATGCATCCAAGGATACTGAGAGAAGTGAGTGTGGAAATCACAGAGGCACTTCCTTCAACTCAAGGGTTTGCCAGAGGACTGGAGAATTGCAGACGTTACACCCTTGTTCAAACAAGGGTGTAAAGATAAATCCAGCAACTACAGGCCAGTCAGTTTAAACTTGGTGGTGGGAAAACTTCTAGAAAAAATAATTCGGGACAAAATCAATAGTCACATGGACAAATGTGAGTTAATTAAGGTAAGGGATCATGGATTTCTTAAGGAAAAATCATGTTTAACTAACTTGTTGGAGTTTCTGAGGAGGTAACAGAGAGGGTTGATGAGGGCAATGCTGTTGATGTGGTGTACATGGACTTTCAAAAGGCATTTGATATTGTGCCACACAACAGACTTGTGAGCAAAGTTATAGCTCATGGAATAAAAGGGACGGTAGCAACATGGATACAGAATTGGCCTAGTGACAGGAAGCAAAGAGTAGTGGTTAATGAATGTTTTTCAGACTGGAGGATGATTTGTAGTGGAGTTTCCCAGGGATCAGTGTTAGGACCCTTGCTTTTCCTGATATATATTAATGACTTAGACCTTGTTGTACAGGGTACAATTTCAAAGTTTGCAGATGATATGAAACTTGGAAGCATTGTGAACTGTGAGGAGGATAGTGTAGAACTTCAAAAGGACATAGACAAGTTGGTGGAATGGGCAGACAGGTGGCAGATGAAGTTCAATGCAGAGAAATGTGAAGTGATTCATTTTGGTAGGAAGAACATGGAGAGACAATATAGAATAAAGAGCACAATTCTAAAGGGGGTGCAGAAGCAGAATATATGTGTATAAGTCATTAAAGGTGGCAGGACAGGTTGAGAGAGCAGTTAATAAAGCATACAGTATCCTTGGCTTTATTAATACAGGCATAGAGTACAAGAGCAAGGAAGTTATGTTGGACTTGTATAAGACACTAGTTCGGCCTCAGCTGGAGTATTGCATCCAATTCTGGGCGCCACACTTGAGGAAAGACATGAGGGCATTGGACAAAGTACAGAAGAGATTCACAAGAATGGTTCCAGGGATGAGGAATTTCAGTTATGAAGATGTTTAGTTATGGAGAAGTTAGGACTGTTTTCCTTGGAGAAGAGAAGGCTGAGAGGTGATTTGATAGAGGTATTCAAAATCATGAGGGGTCTGGACAGAGTAGATAGAGAGATACTGTTCCCACTCGAGAAAGGATCGAGAATGAGAGGGCACAGACTTAAAGCATTTGGTAAGAGAAGCAAAAGTGACATGAGGAAAATCATTTTCACGCAGTGAGTGGTTAAGGTCTGGAATGCTCTCCTTGGGAATGTGGTGGAGGCAGGTTCAATTTGAAGCATTCAAAAGAGAATTAGTTACAGGAAAAGGAAGAATGTGCAGGGTTATGGGGAGAAGTTAGAGGAATGGAACTGAGGTAATTGCTCTTTCAGAGAGCCAGTGTGGACACGATGGGCCGAATGGCCTCTTTTTGCGTTGTAACAATTCTGTGATTCTGTGATGTACAGTTTTCACATCCATACTTATTCCCTATAACAGTAATTACTGAGGATCATACATCAATGTTGCAGAAAATTAATTGAGTTAATGATAATATTGTTCCTATCCCTGGAATGTTGATGATATCTTTAATGGCTTTAAACTCTGGGAAACCTGACGCTCTGAGTGAAATCTGAATGACCATCTTAGTCAATGACACTCGCTATGGAACCTCAGCAGTTTAATGAGGTTCTTTATACAAAGGTTATAGCAAGATGCTTGAACGATTTATCAAAACTTGTATTCATCAAGGTCACTTTCAACCAAAGAAACTGAACAATTCTAAGAAAATAAAAACGACAAGAGTCCACATGTACCTTAGCAGTCAAAAACTGACAACCATGAAATTGATGATCCAGCCAATTTCTTGCACCTTTCCTGTATCACTCAAATGCTTCCCTCGGCTGGTCACTGAAAGAACTTGTGAACAGAATACTGTGGAAAAAAATTATATCCTGATAAAGAAGAAAAAAAGAGACTTGCATTTATGTTGTGCCTTTCACAACCTCAAGCTGCCCCAAAGAGCTTCGCAGCCAGTGGTGTGCTTTTTAAAAAATGTAATCACTGTTGTAATGTAGGGAACGCAGCAACCAATTTGCACACAGCAAGCTCCCACAAACAGCGATGTGATAATGACCAGATAATCTGTTTTAGTGATGCTAGTTGAGGTGTAAACATTGGGCAGGACACCCTTTCTGCTCTTTGAAGTAGTGATATGGGAACATAAGCCAGTTGAGAGGGCCTCAGTTTAACATCTCATCCAAAACGCAATACCTTTGACAGTGCAGTGCTCAAGTCTCAGGAGTTGGAAATTGGGAACTTGTGGGTATGTAGAGTTAGGTCACAGCTCAGCCTTGATCTCATTGAGTGGCAGAACAAGCTTGAGGGGTTAAATGGCCTACTCCTGTTCCCATGCTGCTATTGTTACTTGTGGCAGCCTTGTGACAGAGCCCAATCCAGTCTGTGGCTGTGTGAGATCCTCAAGACCGGGCACATAGTTAGAAGTGGCAGCGGCATCTGCTCCAATCACTGAGCTATTTAAAAAGTATCCAATTTAGCTTCTGAGGAACCGCATGGTTGAATAATTGTCTTGCAGCGTTTGTTTGCAAGGCTCCTGCTTGACACCCTGTCAATCATTAACCACGCACAGAACTCTGTACGAAAAGCACTATCAAAAGCTATTAACCCCATCAGTGACTGATTGTGCTGTCTGAAAAGCTTTTATTCCAGCATCCTGGGCACTGGGTCGTTATGTCGAAATCTTACTTGTATTATTTGTCTGATTGTCATGTGCTCAGGTCTTTATTGTGGCTATTTATGTCTGCGTTATTCAAAGGATTCTATGCAGGTTCAGAATTCAATTGGAAACACAATGCAAACAGATTGTAGGTACAAGTTTGTATAAAGCTTAATGGTGCCCTGGCATGGAGCTTTAATATACTATGAGTGAGGAGGTTTAACAATCTCTTTGAAGTGCTCAGAGGTCACACAGTTACATTGTAACACTGGTGGGGAAAATAAATATCACCCCTAGACTCTATGTGGAGTTCAGACAGGAGCGTTCTGTCTGTAAATAGTCCCAGATTTACAATCAACATGAGATTGCAATCCAGTCTTTTGTCGTTTCTCATCCTCCTTTTCTCTCCAGCCGACAAACCATGAATGTTCACCCTCAGTTGAAAGCAGGACAATCTAGTCCAATTAAGGAACCACACATTTGCCTCGATACGGTTGCTTTCATAACCTCAGGACGTGCCAAAGTGCTTCACACAGCCAATGGAGTGCTTTTAACGAGCAGTCATTGTAACGCAGCAGCCAATTCGCATGCATAACAAGATCCCACAAAGAGAAATGAGAGAGCAAGTCGGGCAAAATTGTTTCCTCTGGCAAGTGGGTCAGTAATCAGTGGTGATAGATTTAAACTAATTGGCAGAAGAACTAGAGGGGGAATGAGGAGCAATTATTTCACATGGGGGATTGCTAAGATCTGGAGCGCAACACCAACACAATTGGACATCTATTTGAAGTGGACTAATCTGCAAGGTTAGGGGGAAAATGCTTGGGTGTGCAGTTAAACTGGATGGCTCTTTCAAAGAGCCAGTAGAGGCATGATGGGCCAAATGATCTAAATTCATAAACAACAAGAGGATAACTAAAGGAAGATTAGGCCCTATTAGGGATCATAAGGATAATCTGTGCGTGTAGGGGGAGGATGTTGATATGGTTCTTGATGAATACTTTGCGTCTGCTTTCACAAGTGAGAGGGACGATACAGACAATGCAATCAGGGAGGAGTGAAAATATTAGATGAAATTAACATAGTGAGATTGGAAGTACTGTACTTTGGTCTTTGCTCTTCGGCGGGTAAGGTTGAACAACCTGCCACCTGATCTTGTGTGGAGCCAAATTCCTTCTTCTGAAGACTTGAACGTGTGTGAGAGCAGCAGGGAGAAGAAAATCCCAAACAGTGTAGGTGCGAGAACACAACCCTGTTTCACGCCACTCAGGATAGGAAAGGGGTCTGATGAGGCGCCGCTATGCTGAATTGTGCCTTTCATATTGTCATGGAATGAGGTGATGATACTTAGTAGCTTTGGTGGACATCCGATCTTTTCTAGTAGTCTGAAGAGACCACGTCTGCTGACGAGGTCAAAGGCTTTGGTGAGATCAATGAAAGCAACGTAGAGGGGCATCTGTTGTTCGCCCCATTTCTCCTGTATCTGACGAAGGGAGAACAGCATGTCAATGGTGGATCTCTCTGCTCGAAAGCCACACTGTGCCTCAGGGTAGACACGCTCGGCCAGCTTCTGGAACCTGTTTAAAGCGACTCGAGCGAAGACTTTCCCCACTATGCTGAGCAGGGAGATTCCACGGTAGTTGTTGCAGTCACCGCGGTCACCTTTGTTTTTATAAATAAAACGATAAAAAAGGAGGGGGTGTAGCATTATTGGTTAAGGAATCAATAATAGCTTTGAGGAAGGATGATGTGCTAAATGAATCATCAAATGAGGCCATATGGGTTGACCTCAGAAATAAAAATAGGGGCAGCCACACCACTAGCCACACCACTATGGACACCCAAACAGTGAGAGGGCAATAGAAAAACAAATATGTAGGCAAATTTCTGAGTGCATAAACAATAGGTCAATAATAGTTGGGGATTTAAACTACCCCGATATCAACTGGGATACAAACAGTGTGAAGGGGACAGAGGACTGCAAAATTCTTGAACTGCATTCAAGAGACCTTTTTTAGCCAGTACATAACAAGTCCGATGAGAGAGGCGCAATTCTAGATTTAGTCTTAGGAAATGAAGCTAGGCAAGTGGATGAAGTAGCAGTGGGTGACCATTTTGGAAATAGTTACCATAATACAGTTAGAGTTAGCATTATTATGGAAAAAGACAAATGTTCTAAATTGGGGGAAGGCAAATTTTATGAAGCTGAGAGGTGATATGGCGAAAGTGGACTGGATACAGCTACTTGAAGGAAAATCTGTGGCAAATTAGTGGGAGGCATTCAAAAGCGAGATTCTACGGGCACAGGGTAGATATGTCCCCACAAAGAAAAAGGGTTGTGCTGCCAAACCTAGAGCCCCCTTGTTATCTAGAAGCACACAGGGTAAGATAAAGCTGAAAAAGAAAGCTTCAAACAGTCACAAAAAACTGAATATTTTAGAAAGCCGAGAGGAGTATAGAAAGTGCAGGGGTGAAGTAAAAAAGGAAATTAGGAAAGCAAAGAGAGGACATGAAAAAATATTGGCAGGTAATTTGAAGGAAAACCCAAAGATATTTTGTCAGTACATTAAGAGCAAGAGGATAACTAAGGAAAGGGTCAGGCTGGAAAATGGGATTAGAATAGGTAGGTGCTTAATGGCTGGCACAGACACGATGGGCCGAAGGGCCTGTTTCTGTGCTGTATGACTTTATGACTCTGTCAGAGATGTACAAGGCAACTTATGCATGGATGCAGAAGATGTGGGCAGGGTTCTTAATAAATACTTTGTCTCTGTCTTCAAAAAGGAAAGGGATGATGCAGACATTGTAGTTAAAGAGGATTTGAAAATTTTTTTTTTATTTCATTCATGGGATGTGGGCGTCGCTGGCCAGGCCAGCATTTATTGCCCACCCCTAATTGCCCTTGAGAAGGTGTTGGTGAGCTGCCTTCTTGAACCGCTGCAGTCCATGTTGGGTAGGTACACCCACAGTGCTGTTAGGAAGGGAGTTCCAGGATTTTGACCCGGCGACAGTGAAGGAATGGCGAAATAGTTCCAAGTCTGGATGGTGTGTGACTTGGAATGGAACTTGCAGGTGGTGGTGTTCCCATGCATCTGCTGCTCTTGTCCTTCGAGGTGGTAGAGGTCACGGGTTTGGAAAGTGCTGTCTAAGGAGCCTTGGTGCGTTGCTGCAGTGCATCTTGTAGATGATACACACTGCTGCCACTGTGCGTCGGCAGTGGAGGGAGTGAATGTTTGTGGATGGGGTGCCAATCAAGCGGGCTGCTTCGTTCTGGATGGTGTTGAGCTTCTTGAGTGTTGTTGGAGCTGCACCCATCCAGGCAAGTGGAGAGTATTCCATCACACTCCTGACTTGTGCCTTGTAGATGGTGGACAGGCTTTGGGGAGTCAGGAGGTGAGTTACTCGTCTCAGGATTCCGAGCCTCTGACCTGCTCTTGTAGCCACAGTATTTATATGGCTACTCCAGTTCAGTTTCTGTTCAATGGTAACCCCCAGGATGTTGATAGTCGGGGATTCAGCGATGGTAATGCCATTGAATGTCAAGGGGAGATGGTGAGGTTCTCTCTTGTTGGAGATGGTCATTGCCTGGCACTTGTGTGGCACAAATGTTACTTGCCACTTATCGGCCCAAGCCTGAATATTGTCCACACGGACTGCTTCAGTATTTGAGGAGTTGCGAATGGTGCTGAACATTGTGCAATCATCAGCGAACATCCCCACTTCTGACCTTATGATTGAAGGAAGGTCATTGATGAAGCAGCTGAAGATGGTTGGGCCGAGGACACTACCCTGAGGAATATTAGATATGATAAGCAAAATGAGAGAGGAAGTACTAAAGGGTCTGACATCCTTGGAAGTGGATAAATCACTAGGACCGGATGGTTTGTATCCCAGGATGTTAAAGGAAGCCAGGGAGGAAATAGCAGATGCTCTGAAGATCATCTTCAAATCCTCACTAGATACAGACGAAGTACCAGAGGATTGGAGGTCTTTATACCATTGTGGAACAAGGGTCAGTCTGACCTCGGTGGTGGGCAAATTATTAGAATCAATTCTGAGAGATAGGATAAACTGTCACTTAGAAAGGCGTGGATTAATCAGGGATAATCTGCATGCATCAGTTAAGGGAAGATTGTGTCTTACTAACGTAAATGAATATTTTGAGGAAGTAACAAGGAGGATTGATGAGGGTAGTGTAGTAGATGTAGTCTACATAGATTTTAGTAAGGCATTGACAAGGTCCCACATGGCAGACTGGTCAGCAAAGTAAAAGCCCATGGGATACAGGCGAATGTGGTGAGTTGCATCCAAAATTGGCTCAGTGACAGGAAACAATGAGTAGTGGTCTTTGGGTGTTTTTGCGAATGGAAAGCGGTTTCGAGTGGTGCTCTATAGGGCTCAGTGAGGCGATCTAATTGAGGCATACAAGATCCTGAAAGGGCTTGATAGGGTTGAAGCTGAGAGATTGTTTCCACTGGTAGGGGAATCTAGAACGTAGGGGCACAGTCTCAGGAAAGGGGTTAATCATTTAGGACTGAAATGAGAAGAAATTACTCCACTCAAAGGGTTGTGAATCATTGGAATTCTCTACCGCAGAGGGTTGTGAATCCTCCATCATTGATTACATTTGAGGCTGGGATAGATAGATTTTTGGTCTCACAGGGAATCAAGCAATATGGGGAGTGGGCAGGAAAGTGGAGTTGAAACCCAAGATCAGCTATGATCGTATTGAATGGTGGAGCAGGCTGCATGGGCCATATGGTCTACTTCTGCTCCTATAGGTTGTGTTCTTGTGTGTTGGGTCCCTTGCTGTTTGTGGTTTTTTTTTATTCATTCATGGGATGTGGGCATCGCTGGCCAGGCCAGCATTTATTGCCCATCACTAATTGCCCTTGAGAAGGTGGTGGTGAGCTGCCTTCTTGAACCACTGCAGTCCATATGAGGTAAGTACACCCACAGTGCTATTAGGAAGGGAGTTCCTGAATTTTGACCCAGTGACAGTGAAGGAATGGCGATATAGTTCCAAGTCAGGATAGTGTGTGACTTTGAGGGGAACCTGCAGGTGGTGGTGTTCCCATGCATTTGTTGCCCTTGTCCTTCTAGTTGGTAGAGGTCGCGGGTTTGGAAGGTGCTGTCTAAGGAGCCTTGGTGCGTTGCTGCAGTGCATCTTGTAGGTGGTGCACACTGCTGCCAGTGTGCGTCGGTGGTGGAGGGAGTGAATGTTTGTGTATATTAATGAGTTGGACTTAAATATGGGAGGCATGATTGGGAAATTTGCTGATGACACAAAGTTAGCCGTGTAGTTGATAGTGAAGAGAATAGTTGCAGACTCCAGAATGATATCAATGGTTTGGTTGAATGGGTGGAAAAGTGGCAAATGGAATTCAATCCAGAGAAGTGTGAGGTAATGCATTTGGGGAGGGCAAATAAAGCAAGGGAATACACAATAAATGGGCGGTGGCAGGACAGGTAGATAAAGTGGTGAAGAAGGTATATGGAATGCTTTCCTTTATTGGCTGAGGTATAAAATATAAAAGCAGGGATGTAATGCTGGAACTATATAAAATCCTGGTTAGGCCAGAGCTGAAATATTGCATACAGTTCTGGTCACCACATTATAGGAAGGACATAATTGTAACTGCACTGGAACATATTTTAGAATCGTCGTAGAATCATACACATTTACTGCACAGAAGGAGGCAATTCAGCCCATCATGTCTGCACCAGTCGACATGTAGCCATCCAGCCTATTCCCACTTTCCGGCTCTTGGTCTGTAGGCTTGTAGGCTATGACTCTTCAAGTGCATATCCAAGTACTTTTGAAATGTTGTGAGGTTTCTGTCTCTACCACCCTTTCAGACAGAGAGTTCCAGACCCCCACCAACCTCTGGGTGAAAAAATTCCACAGAACCATAGAAAAGTTACAGCACACAAAGAGGCCATTAAGCCCATCGTGTCTGCGCAGGCTGAAAAAACGAGCCGCCCAATCTAATCCCACCTTCAAGCACCTGGTCCGATTGTTGCAAACACCCATCTGGTTCAAGAACGTTATTTCGGGAAGGAAATCTGCCATCCTTACCTGGTCTGGCCTACTTGTAACTCCAGATCCACAGCAATGTGGTTGACTCTTAACTGCCCTCTGAAATGACCTAGCAAGCCACTCAGTTCAAGGGCAATTAGGGAAGGACAATAAATGCTGGTCTAGCCAGGTATGCCCACATCCCATGAATGAATTTAAAAAAAGAACGAATTTACATCTGTGAATATAATATGTAGTTCCTGGACATGTATCTTTGTATCTGTCTCTCTGTGTCTGTAGACATTCAAATGACTATTAACAAAACATAATTGGAGTTTCCTAAGTCTCAAGGTATGAATAAATGACCAGATATTTGTTTTTGATTGAGGACTAAATGTTGGCCAGAACACCTTTTTCATAGAGCGTTATGGGGTCATTTACATAAACCTGAACAAGCAGATGCTTGGTCTAATGTCTCATGCAAAAATACAGCACTCTCTTCAGCCTGCACTCATCTGTCAGCCCGAGGAGGTGCTTAGAATGCATAGCCTTCGAACTTAGAGGCAACTGTTCTACCAGCTGACCTGTGATGTTAGCAGCATTGCCAGTTTCAGCCCATACTTATACGCTCTTTTCATCTTTCAGCCTTTCAAATGTAGTGCCTGCCCTTTTCTCACATGCTGCACAACCTCGGTGTCAACAGGACAATGATGTTACCCAAACAGGCGAACTGCTGGACAGTCTTCAGATGCTGGACTTTGACCCTGATGTCGAGATCTCCCATGCTGATTGCCGGGAGCTGGCTGAAATATCACTCCTAATTTTGTCAAGGCTGGTGCTAAGGCCCGAGGAGTCGCGTGGGAGGTCAATGCTCCAACTCAGACATCAGAGAGTGGGTCAAAAATGACCACTTTGCCGTATCGCATTTTCTTGCTCCAAGCTGATTCAGTCTGAACAGCTTTACTGGTCTTTTTGAACCTGATCGTAAAGAACAGCATGAGCAAAGGTCTGTACCATTTCATCTCTTAGTTCTGTTCTCCTGACCTTGACAAGGTGCGATAAGAACTGTGCTGTAGTTGCTGTGAATAATACACTTACTTTCGGACAGACTATCTGTGGCGAAGTGAGAACAGAAAGTGCTGGAAATACTCAGCAGGTCAGGCAGCATCTGTGGAGAGACGCAGAGTTAACGCTTCAGGTCTGTGACCCCTCATCATTTCAGAGTTCCAGCATCCACAGTATTTTGCTCTTATTTATCTGTGGCAAAGAACTTGCTCATGAGCAGTTTGACCCTGAGAAACGTGATGAGGTAAGGGCTATCACAGGTGGGCTGTTTCCCCCTCTGATCTATCTGCTTATCAGCATGAAGTGACGCAATCTTGTCCTGAAATTTTTTTTTTATTCATTCATGGGAAGTGGGCATCGCTGGCCAGGCCACCATTTATTGCCCATCCCTAATTGCCCTGGAGAAGGTGGTGGTGAGCTGCCTTCTTGAACCACTGCAGTCCATGTGAGGTAGGTACACCCACAGTGCTGTTAGGAAGAGAGTTCCAGAATTTTGACCCAGCAACAGTGAAGGAATGGCGATACAGTTCCAAGTCAGGATGGTGTGTGACTTGGAGGGGAACTTGCAGGTGGTGGTGTTCCCATGCATTTGCTGCCCTTGTCCTTCCAGTTGGTAGAGGCCGCGGGTTTGGAAGGTGCTGTCTAAGGAGCTGTGGTGCATTGCTGCAGTGCATCTTGTAGATGGTACACACTGCTGCCACTGTGCGTCGGTGGTGGAGGGAGTGAATGTTTGGAGATGGGGTGCCAATCAAGCGGGCTGCTTTGTCCTGGATGGTGTTGAGCTTCTTGAGTGTTGTTTGAGCTGCACCCATCCAGGCAAGTGGAGAACATTCCATCACACTCCTGACTTGTGCCTTGTAGATGGTGGACAGGCTTTGGGGAGTCAGGAGATGAGATACTCACCACAGGATTCCTAGCCTCTGACCTGCTCTCGTAGCCACGGTATTTATATGGCTACTGCAGTTCAATTTCTGGTCAATTGTAACCCCTAGGATGGTGATAGTGGGGGATTCAGTGATGGTAATGCTGTTGAATGTCAAGGGGAGATGGTTAGATTCTTTCTTGTTGGAGATGGTCATTGCCTGGCACTTGTGTGGCGCGAATGTTACTTGCTACTTATCAGCCCAAGCCTGAATATTGTCCAGGTCTTGCTGCATTTCTACACGGACTGCTTCAGTATCTGAGGAGTCGTGAATGGTGCTGAACATTGTGCAATCATCAGCAAACATCTTCATTTCTGACCTGATGATTGAAGGAAGGTAATTGATGAAGCAGCTGAAGATAGTTGAGCCTAGGACACTACCTTGAGGAACTCCTGCAGTGATGTCCTGGAGCTCAGAAAATTGATCTGCAACAACCACAAACATCTTCCTTTGCGCTAGGTATGACTCTAACCAGTGGAGAGTTTTCCCCTTGATTCCCATTGACTTCAGTTTTGCTCGGGCTCCTTGATGCCATACTGGTCAAATGCTGCCTTGATGTCAAGGGCAGTCACTCTCACCTCACCTCTTAAGTTCAGCTCTTTTCTCCATGTTTGAACCAAGGCTGTAATGAGGTCAGGAGCTGAGTGGCCCTGGCAGAACCCAAACTGAGCGTCACTTAGCAGGTTATTGCTAAGCAAGTGCTGCTTGATGGCACTGTTCCATCACTTTTCTGATGATTGAGAGTAGACTGATGGGGCGGTAATTGGCCGGGTTGGACTTGTCCTGATTTTTGTGTACAGGACATACCTGCGCAATTTTCCACATTCCCTGGGAGATGCCAGTGTTGTAGCTGTACTGAAACAGCTTGGCTAGGGGCATGGTAAATTCTGGAGCACAGGTCTTCACTATTATTGCTGGAATATTTGTCAGGGCTCATAGCCTTTGCAGTATCCAGTGCCTTCAGTCGTTTCTTGATATCACACGGAGTGAATCGAATTGGCTGAAATCAGGTATCTGTGATGCTGGGGACTTCAGGAGGAGGCTGAGATGGATCATCAACTCGGCACTTTTGGCTGAAGATTGTTACAAATGCCTTATCATTCGCACTGATGTGCTGGGCTCTCCCATCATTGAGGATGGGGACATTTGTGGAGCCACCTCCTCCAGTTAGTTAGAAGGGTAGGAAAATAGGTACGTTACATCAGTACTTCACTTGAATTTTTTTTATGGGATGTGGGCATTGCTGGCAAGGCCAGCATTTGTTGCTCATCCCTAATCTCCGTTAATAACTGAGCAGCTTGCTAGGCCACTTCAGAGCAATTAAGAGTCAACCAAATTGCTGTGGGTCTGGAGTCACACGTAGGCCAGATGGCAGATTTCTTTCCCTAAAGGACATTCGTGAAGCAGGTGGCTTTTTACGACAATTGATGATAGTTTTCATTGCACCATTATTGTGACCAGCTTTCAATTCCAGATCTTTATTAATTAAAAATTCATCTGCTGCTGTGGTAGTGGTGGGATTTGAACTTGTATCGCCAGGGCATTAGCCTGGGCCTCTGAATTACTAGGTTAGTAATATTACGACTATGCCACCACCTCCCTTTAATATAGCTTACACTCTGCTCTCCACTGGATATGGGAACATAGGAACATAGGACTTAGTAGCCTGCTCCGCCATTCAATAAGATCATGGCTGGTTGTGGTCTCAACTCCACTTCCTGTCTGCTCCCCATAACCCTGGATTCCCTTGTTTATCAAAAATCCATCTAACTCAGCCTTGAATATATTCAATGACCCAGCCTCCACTGCTCTTTGGGGAAGAGAATTCCACAGACCAATGACCCTTTGAGAAAAAAAATTCTCCACATCTCTGTATTAAAAGGGAGACCTCTTATTCTTAAACTGTGTCCCCTTGTTCTAGTCTCGCTCACAAGAGGAAACATCCTCCCAGTATCCACTCTATCATCCCCATACCTATCACTATGGAGGATGTTAGTGACCAAACTTTGTACTGGCTCGGTTATCGCACATTTACCTCTGAGTCAACATGGTTTTACTAAAGGGAAATCCTGTTTGACAAATTTATTGGAGTTTTTTGACGATGTAACTATTAGGGTAGATAAAGGAAAGCCAGTAGATGTAGTATACCTGGATTTCCAAAAGGCATTCGATAAGGTGTCACATAAAAGATTAATATTCAAGATAAGGGCTCATGGTGTTGAGGGGTATATATTAGCATGGATAGAGGATTGGTTAACAGATAGGAAGCAGAGAGTGGGCATAAATGGGACATTTTCAAGTTGGCAGGCAGGGTGCCGCAAGGATCAGTGCTGGGGCCTCAACTATTTACACTCTATATTAATGACTTGGATGAAGAGACAGAGAGTAGTGTATAAGTCTGCTGATGATACAAAGCTTGGTGGATGGGTACGTTGCGGGGAGGATGTAGAGAGGCTGTAAAGATATGTAGACAGGTTAAGTGAGTGGGCAACAAGATGGCAAATGGAGTATAATGTAGGGAAGTGTGAAGTTGTTCACTTTGCCTGTAAAAATAGAAAATCAGAATATCTTTTAAAAGGTGTGAAACTGGTAAGTGTTGATGTTCAGAGAGTGTACTCATAAAAGGAACACACAAAGTTAACATACAGGTGCAGCAGGCGATTAGGAAGGCAAATGGCATGTTGGCCTTTATGGGAAGGGGATTGGAGTACAGGAATAAAGAAGTCTCACTAAAATTGTACAGGGCTTTGGTGAGACTGCACCTGAAATACTGTGTGCAGTTTTGGTCTCCACATTTATGAAAGGATAGAGGTAGTGCAGCAAAGATTTACTAAATTGGTCCCTGGGATGAGGGAGTTGTTCTATGCTGAGAGGCTGAGTAAATTGGGCCTGTGTTCTCTGGAGCTTAGAAGATTGCGAGGCAATCTAATTGAGACATACAAGATTCTGAAAGGGCTTGATCGGGTAGAAACTGAGAGATTCTATCCGCTGGTCGGGGAATCTAGATATATTAGAACAAAGGACAAAGAACAGTAGAGCACAGGAACAGGCCATTCGGCCCTCCAAGCCTGCGCCGATCATGATGCCTGCCTAAACTAAAACCTTCTGCACTTCCAGGGTCTGTATCCCTCTGTTTCCATCCTATTCATGTATTTGTCAAGATGCCTCTTAAACGTCGCTATCGTACCTGCTTCCACCACCTCCCCCAGCAGCAAGTTCCAGGCACTTACCACCCTCTGTGTAAAGAAATTGCCTCGCACATCCCCTCTAAACTTTGCCCCTCGCACCTTAAACCTATGCCCCCTAGTAACTGACTTTTCAACCCTGGGAAAGAGTTCTGACTATCCACTCTGTCCATGCCGCTCATAACTTTGTAAACCTCTATCATGTCGCCCCTCCACCTCCGTCGTTCCAGTGAAAACAATCTGAGTTTATCCAACCTCTCCTCATAGCTAATGCCCTCCAGACCAGGCAACATCCTGGTAAACCTCTTCTGTACCCTCTCCAAAGCCTCCACGTCCTTCTGGTCATGTGGCGACCAGAATTGCACGCAATATTCTAAGTGTGGTCTAACTAAAGTTCTGTACAGCTGCAACATAACTTGCCAATTTTTATACTCTATGCCCCGACTGATGAAGGCAAGCATGCCGTATGCCTTCTTGACTACCTTATCCATCTGCGTTGCCACTTTCAGTGACTTGTGGACCTGTACGCCCAGATCTCTCTGCCTGTCAATACTCCTAAGGGTTCTGCCATTTACTGTATACTTCCCACCTGCATTAGACCTTCCAAAATGCAATACTTCACATTTGTCCGGATTAAACTCCATCTGCCATTTCTCCGCCCAAGTCTCCAACCGATCTATATCCTACTGTATCCTCTGACAATCCTCATCACTATCCACAACTCCACCAACCTTTGTGTCGTCCGCAAACTTACTAATCAGATCAGCTACATTTTTCTCCAAATCATTTATATATACTACAAACAGCAAAGGTCCCAGCACTGATCCCTGCGGAACACCGCTAGTCACATCCCTCCATTCAGAAAAGCACCCTTCCACTGCTACCCTCTGTCTTCTATGACTATATTTTTGGTCCTGCAAGGATTCAAGGGATATGGGAAGTGGGCAGGAAAGTGGAATTGAAGCTCAAGATCAAGAATGGCGGAGCAAGCTCGATGGGCCATATGGTCTACTTCTGCTCCTATTTCTTGTGTTCTTCAGTCTGAAGATTGTGGGTTCAAGTGGGTACACAGGAGTTTTATCAGGAAGGTACTAGGGGTAAGGGACTTTAATTATTTGGAGAGATTTGAGAAGGTATAATTGATGTCCTTAGAGCAGAGAAGGTTGTGGAGACCTAATAGAGGTATTCAAAATTATGAGTGGTTTTGATAGAGCAATTGTTTGCTCTGCAAAGTGATAACCAGAGGTCATAAGTTTAAAATAATTGTCA
Source organism: Heterodontus francisci (assembly GCF_036365525.1). NCBI lineage: Eukaryota > Metazoa > Chordata > Chondrichthyes > Heterodontiformes > Heterodontidae > Heterodontus > Heterodontus francisci. The sequence continues at coordinate 26,244,174 of NC_090371.1, read as the reverse complement.
AAAGAAATAGAGGAGAAATGTCTTCACATGGAGAATTTCTTCACACAGAGGACTGTTAAGATTCGGAGCACGCTACCCAAAACGGCAGTGGAATCAAAGTCTATTGTAACTTTCAAAAGGCAATTGGATATGTATTTGAAGAGAACTAATTTGCAAAATTATGGAGAAAAGGCTGGGCTGTGGGGTTATATTTCAAAGGGCCAGCACAGGTATGACAGGCTGAATGACCTCCTTCTGTGCTGTAAGATTCTGGGAGTGCGAAACAGATGTTGGGAGAAAAAAGTCCCAGCTTGTTCACTCTTTCCCGATGATTATAACCTCGCAGTTCTGGTTGTAAATCCTTGAAAATCTATTTTTCACTTTCTCCAGTGCCTCTACCCATTTTGCAATATGGGGCAGGATTTTTAGGTCCTATCATGGATGGGAACAAAGGAGGATGGGCGCTAAAAATAGCGCCGATGGCCAGTGTGCTGGTTTCCCCCCCGTTACTGTTCCTGCCATTGGCAAGTTTCATCAGGACAGGCAAAGGCCAGCCCCAAGAACCCGCCTGATTCTGCAGTGAGGTGAATGAAAATAGTTAAGAGGCTCAGTGAGAGCTTGTTGAGGCCAGTTTGAGATTTTGCAGGGCACATGGGCTGCACGCTGGGTCAGAGAGGGATCCGGTGCATGGAGGCAGCAACACTGCAGGGAGCCAGTCATGGCCATATCATCAACATAGATGGGCCCTCAAAAGGGGGCATGGCTGAGAGGGCACTAAGCCATTGGCACACAGGTGCCATCAGGTGTACACAAGTTGCAGCGAGAGGGGTCTGTAAATCCTCAGTCTGTGCAAGGGGTTGTCACCCTCCTGGCATTGTGGATGCATAAGAGAAGGGAATAAGGCTTCCAGACATAACAGGGAGTTCAGCTGAGCACAAGGAAGGCAATAGCTGGCAATCAGAGCGTGACTCTCAGATTTCGGGTCCAAAGGCGATGAGGAGCAGCAGAGGCAGAACCCCAGGCATGAGGAGGGCAGTGCAGAGCGATGAGGGGCAGGAAGGGAACAGAGACCATACTGTCAGCACAATATCTACTGCCCAAGACAGAGCTACCTGGACATGTCGGAGAACCAGTGTCACAGGAGACTGTGCCTATCAAGGTCACTGAGATTTGTGCCCTTGTTGGGGAAGACCTCACACCTCACAGCACTACTGCCATGACCTGCCAGTAACTGTCAAAGTCAGTGTGGCCTTGAACTTCTTTCCTTCTGGCTCCTTCCAAGGATAAGCAGTGGACCTTGATGATATCTCGCAAACAGCTTTTACACTTGTTGCTTTCTTTGATAGATAAGTGAAAGAAAAATATTTATCTTGGTCAAATCACATTACTCCTACAGTTTATTTATGCTTCCCATTATGCAATTCCTGTTCCTTTAAAGTGGTGATTGCAAGTAATAAATTAGCATGGGTATTGACTGGATTGAACACTGCTTGCATCAAAAGCCCATTATCATGCTATCTTTGCCAACAGTCCAATGGCCATTGATTATTTCCACCTTCCATTGGATGTCATCACTGTTGGAGATTCAAAAGGCAAATGAGGTATAACGCAGAGTTTATGGTTTCAATTTCCTCCATAGCCTCACCCCTCCCTAACTCTTTAACCTCTTCAACCTTCTGAGATCCCTGTGCTTTTCTAATTCTGGCCTCTTGCGCATCCCTGATTCCTATTGCTGTGCCATTGGCAGCCATCCCTTCAGCTGTCTGGGCCTTAAGCTGTGGAATTCTGTCATATAGGAACATATGAGCAGGAGTAGGCCATTATGCCCACCAAAACTGCTCTGCCATTCAATACGATCATGGCTGATCATCCACTCCCTAAACCCTTCTGCTTTTCCATTTTCTCTCCTCCCTTAAGATCCTCCTTAAATCCAACCTGATATCTCCTTTTTTGGCTCAGGAAAAGCCTATTATTCCCAATCAATCCCAATCATTATACAGTGTCTGATATTATCTTTCCTCTGGTATGTTCAATAGTAACTGGAATTGGATATTACATGAAAAGGAAAATTTTGCAGGGCTATGGGTAAAGAGCAGGGTGAGTGGTACTAATTGTATAGCTCTTTCAAAGAGCTAGCACCGGAGCGATGGGCCAAATGGCCTCCTTCTGTGCTGTTTGATTCCATGATTCTAAGCCCCATCTGGTGAGGCCACAGCAATTTTAGCAAGAGATCTGAACTTGGGACATAGCCCCCTTAACAAATCATACATCATTTTTCTGTCATTTCATTCTCCCCATGTTTCATAGAAAATTAAGGTCGACAACCCAAGCAACTGTCGTCAGCACAGCCCCTCAGGTAACGTGACTCGCTGTGTGTCAGTAGAACATCTAATTGGCTTGATCTTTTCAGGCATGTGTAGATGAACAGAGGGTTGCATGCTTTTTTTAACTTTGCAAATGTAACATATTAAACATTTAAACTTGAAAACCAGTATATTTTAATATAAATCAGGTTGGGATGAGTTGTTTGCAATACATAAATCTTTCCCTTTGAAGTTATTTTCTGTTCACCTTGCCAGAGGCAAAATTTTTTTTTTTGATTCAATCAGTCCTTTCCTTGCTAGTTGGAACCTGTGACAACGTGTTCTGTCTTTTCTCCGCAAAGATCTTTAAAGAAGGAGAGAATGCACATTTCTATAATACCTTTCATGACCTCAGGCAGTCCAAAAGTGCTTTATAGCCAATGAAGCACTTCTTTGTTTGAAGTGTCTGTTGTAATGTAAGAAATACAGCAGCCAATCTGTGCACAGTTCCATTTACCCACCTTTGGTTCATATCCCTTGATCCCCAATTGGCACCAATCGTTACTCATGTGAAATACTCCATGCTCTTAACCTTTCACTACTGCTCTATTATTCATCTCTTAGAAACATAGAAACATAGACAAATAGGAGCAGGAGTAGGCCATTTGGCCCTTCGAGCCTGCTCTGCCATTCAATACGATCATGACTGATCAGCCAAACTCAGTACCCTGTTCCCGCTTTCTTCCCGTATCCCTTGATCCCTTGAGCCCTAAGAACTATATCTAACTCTTCCTTGAATATATTTAATGATTTGGCCTCAACTGCTTTCCGTGGTAGAGAATTCTACAGGCTCACTGCTCTCTGGGTGAAGAAATCTCTCCTCATCTCAGTCCTAAATGACTTACACCTTATCCTTAGACTGTGACCCCGGTTCTGGACTCCCCTGTGATCGGAAACATCCTTCCTGCACCTAGTCTGTCCGATCCTGTTAGAATTTTGTAGGTTTCTATGAGATCCCCTCTCATTCTTCTAAACTCTAGTGAATACAAGACGAATTGACCCAATCTCTCTTCATACGTCAGTCCTGCCATCCCAGGAATCAGTCTGGTGAACCTTTGCTGCACTCCCTCCATAGCAAGAACATCCTTCCTCAGATAAGGAGACCTAAACAGCACACAATACTCAAGGTGTGGTCTTACCAAGGCCTTGTATAATTGCAGCAAGACATTCCTGCTCCTGTACTCAAATCCTCTTGCTATGAAGGCCAACATACCATTTGCCTTCTTAACTGCCTGCTGCACCTGCATGCTTACTTTCAAGACTGGTGCACAGGGACACCCAGGTCTCACTGCACCTCCCCCTTTCCCAATCTATTGCCGTTCAGATAATAATCTGCCTTCCTATTTTTGTCTCCAAAGTGGATAACCTCACATTTATCCACATTACACTGCATCTGCCATGTATTTGTCCACTCACTCAACCTGTCCAAATCACACTGGAGCTTTTCTGCATCCTCCTCACAGCTCACACTCCCACCCAGCTTTGTATCGTCTGCAAACTTGGATATATTACATTTAATTCCCTCATCTATATCAATATATATTGTGAATATCAGGGTCCTAGCACTGATCCCTGCGGTACCCCATTAGTCACTGCCTGCCACTCGGAAAAAGGCCTGTTTATTCCTACTCTTTGTCTCCTGTCTGCCAACCAGTTTTCTATCCTTGTGCTTTAATTTTACGCACTAATCTCTTATGTGGGACCTTACCCAAAGCCTTCTGGAAGTCCAAATACACAACATCCACTTGTTCTCCCTTAACTAGTTACATCCTCAAAAGGTTCCAATAGATTTGTCAAACAGGATTTCCCTATCGTAAATCCATGTTGACTTTGTCCGATCCTGTCATTGTTTTCTGTGCTCTGCTATTACATCTTTTATAATGGACTCTAGCATTTTCCCCACTACAGATGTCAGGCTAATCGGTCTATAATTCCCTGTTTTCTCTCTACCTCCTTTTTTAAATAGTAGGTTACATTAGCTACCCTCCAATCCCTTGGAACTGCTCCAGAGTCTATAGAATTTTGAAAAATGACCAGCAATGCATCTACTATTTCGAGGCCCACTTCCTTAAGTACTCTGGGATGTAGATTATCAGGCCCTGGGGATTTATCGGCCTTCAATCCCATCAATTTCCCTCACACCATTTCCCTACTCATTTCATGCAGTTCCTCCTTCTCACCAGACCCTATGTTACCCAACATTTTTGGGAGATAATTTGTGACCTCCTTTGTGAAGACAGAACCAAAGTATGTATTTAATTGGTCTGCCATTTCTTTGTTCCCCATTATAAATTACCCCATTTCTGACTGTAAGGGACACACATTTGTCTTCACTAATCTTTTTCTCTTCACATATCTATAGAAGCTTTTACAGTCAGTTTTAATGTTCTCTGCAAGCTTACTCTCATGCTCTATTTTCCCCTTCATAATCAATCCCTTTGTCTTCCTTTGCTGAATTCTAAACTGCTCCCAATCCTCAGGTTTGCTGCTTGTTCTGGCCATTTTATATTTCTACTCCATGGATCTAATACTATCCCTAATTTCTTTTGCAAGCCACGGTTGAGCCACCCTTGCTGTTTTATTTTTGTGCCAGACAGGAATGAACAATTGTTGTAATTCATCCATGTACTCTTTAAATGCTAGCCATTGCCTATCCACTGTCAACCCTTTAAGTAACGTTTCCCAATCTATCATAGCCAACTCGCGCCTCATACCTTCATAGTTAACTTTATTTAGATTCAGGACCCTATTCTCAGAATCACCTCTCTCACTCTCCATCTTAATGAAGAATTCTATCATGTTATGGTCGCTCTTCCCCAAGGGACCCCACACAACAAGACTGTTAATTAATCCTTTCTCATTACACAATACCCAGTCCAGGATGGCCTGTTCTCTAGTTGGTTCCTCAACGTATTGGTCCAAAAAATCATCACGTACACACTCCAGGAACTCTTCCTCTACAGTATTATTGCTAATTTGGTTTGCCCAATCTATATGTAGATTAAACTCACCCATAATTACAGTTGTGCCCTTGTTGCATGTGCCTCTAATTTCCAGTTTAATGCTAGCCTCTACATCACCACTGTTTTTTGGGGGTCTATATACAATCCCCACCAACATTTTCTGCCCATTGGTGTTTCTTAGCTCCATCCATACAGATTCCACATCAGGATTCTCTGAGCTAATATTCTTCCTCACTATTGTATTGATTTCCTCTTTTACTAACAACGCTACTCCACCTCCTTTCCCTTTTTGCCTGTCCTTCCTAAATATTGAATACCCTTGGATGTTCAGTTCCCATCCTTAGTCACCCTGCAGCCATGACTCCATAATCGCAACTATATCGTATCCATTTACATCTATTTGCGCGGTTAATCCACCTACCTTATTGCGAATACTCCGTGCATTGAGACACAATGCGTTTAGGCTTGTCTTTTTAACATTCATAGTCATCTTAGCATTATTTCACACTATGGCCCTATTTGTTTCTTGCCCTTGATTTCTATGCCTTCCACTTTTGCCTTTTTGTTTCCTGTTTTTTGTTTCTATCCTTGTTTCCTCCCCCTCAGTCTCCCCACTCAGGTTCCCATCCCTGCCATTCTAGTTTAAATCCTCCCCAACAGCACGAGCAAACGTCCCTGCGAGGACATCGGTTCTGGTCCTGCCTGGGTGTAAACCGTCCCGCTTGTACAGGTCCCACCTTCCCCAGAACCGGTCCTGGTGTCCCAGGAATCTAAATCCCTCCATCCTGCACCATTTCTCCAGCCATGCATTCATCTGGTTTATTTTCCTGTTCCTATACTCACTAACATGTGGCACAGGAATTAATCCTGAGATTACTACCTTTGAGGTCCTGCTTTTTAATTTAGCTCCTAACTCCTTAAATTCATCTTGCAGGACCTCATCCCTTTTTCTACCTATGTCGTTGGTACCGACATGTACCATGACCACTGGCTGTTCACCCTCCCCATTCAGAATGTCCTGCAGCCACTTTGAGACATCCTTGACCCGAGCACCAAGGAGGCACATACCATCCTGGAGTCTCGTCTGTGGCCGCAGAAATGCCTGTCTGTTCCCCTTACAATTGAATCTCCTATCACTATGTCTCTCCCAGTCTTTTTCCCTCCCCTGCTGTGCAGCAGAGCCATCCGTGGCGCCACGAACTTGGCTGTTGCTGCTTTCCCTTGGGAGGCCATCCCTCCCAATAGTATTCAAAGTGATATATCTGTTTGAGAGGGGGATGGCCACAGGGGACTCCTGCACTACCTGCCTGCGCCTACTACTCCGCCTGGTGGTCACCCATCCCTTTTCTGCCTGTGCTGCCATTACTTGCAGTGTGACCACCTCGCTAAATGTGCTATCCGCGACACCCTCAGCATGGCGGATGCTCCATAGTGAATCCATCCGCAGCTCCAGCTGCGCAATGTCATCAGCCTGTAGCTGCAGCTGGACACACTTCCTGCACATATAGTCGCTAGGGACACTGGAATTGTCCCTGATTGCGCACATAGCGCAGGAGGAGCATGCTACGAGGCTGAGTTCTCCTGCTATGACTTACCTTTAGATTAAGCTCCTTAGTTACTCCCTTTAACTTAGAGTACTAATTATGCTAGGTACCTTATTCCACTCCAAACACTACCTACGACAATCTAAAGTCTTTACCTTTACTTTTACTTCAGCTACTGAAAGTTGTAAAAAAGGGTAGAAATACCCACCTGTTCCTACTTACCAATCAGCTGCCTCCCATTGCAACGCGTCACTTTCTGAACTGTGATGTCAGTCGTGGAACTCTCTCACTGTCCCTGTGAGAGTGTGTAAGAGTATGCCTCTTTTAAGCCGCTGGAACTTCCGCTTTTCAGTGCTTGTCCCCTTGCAGGTCCGCCTCGGTCTCGCTCTTTCTCAGGCCTCTTGCAGCCTCTTTTAAGCCGCTGGAACTCCCACTCGCCAGTGCATGTCCCCTTGCAGCTCCGCCTCAGTCTCGCTCCTTCCTGCCGCTGCTCTTTTAAACTGTGCCGGTCTCACCCAGTCTCATTGCTTCCCGCCACCACTGCTCTTTTAAACTGTGCCGGTCTCACTCAGTTATGATTTAAGAAGATAACAAAATAGACACTTCATTAGAGGACGAGCTTAAAAAGAATAGTAATACCATTGGGTAGAAAGAGAGATAATAATTGACAAACTAGCAAAACTAAAAGAGGATAAGACCCCAGGTCCAGATGCCATGCACCCAAGCATGTGCAAGTAAACTAGGGAGGAGAAAGCAAAGGCACTAGTTTAAATATAAAGGACAGTATTTTATGGAAGTGATGGAGGTCTCACCTGCCGGCTGAAGGGCCAGCATGTCGCCTTTTTGTGGAAGGCCCACCACATCACATGCACTTAGCTGGGCAGCAGTGGGTCGTCCCCTGGATTAAAGACCCTGGGGCAGACGTCCTGCCTGCTGATAACTTTTACTGAGCCACACCACTGTGGATATGGTGGCTGCTGCCAGTAATGCACCTACCTGAGGCCCAGGATCATCAATGGACCCAGGCCACAGGCAAGTGATGGTGGGACAGGTTTCATGGAATTTCAATTAATTAAAAGAAATTTAATTGCAAGCTTGACTCAGTAATGGTACCATGAAACTATCATTGATTGTTGCAAAAACCCATCTGGTTCAGCAGGAAAGTTTTGCTGAGACTTTATAAAGCTCTGGTTATGCCCCAAATGGAACATTGCATCCAGTTCTGGTCACCACACTTTACAGGAAGGATGTGACGGTCCTTGAGAGGATGCAGAGGAGAACCAGAATAGTTCCAGGGTCGGAGGATTTTAGTCACAAGGTTAGGTTGGTTCTCCTTAGAACAAAGGAGGTGAGGAGAGATTTAATAGAACGGTACAAGATTATGACAGGCTTAGATAAGAGACAAGGCACAGCTGTTCCCATTAATAAATGGTACAAGAACTAGGGCACACAGATTGAATGTTTTGGGCAAGAGATGCAGGGGGAATATGAGGAAGTACTTTTTCTGCCGCGGGCGGTAATGATCTAGAACTTGCTGCCCACAAGGTTGGTGGAAGCAGAGACAATCAATGACGTCAAGAGGGAGGTGGATGGTCACCTGACAGAAATAAACTTGCAGGGATATGGGGATCAAGCCGGGAAGTGGGATTGACAGCATAACTCTGTGGAGAGCTGGCATGGACTCAATGGGCTGAATGGCCTCCTCCGTGCCGTAAATTACTCTATGACTCTATGACGAAGGTTCTTTAGGGAAGGAAATCTCCCATCCTTACCTGGTCTGGCCTACATGTGACTCCAGACCCACAGCAATGTGGTTGACTCTAAATGGCCTAGCAAGCCACTCAGTTGTCAAGGGTATTTATATGGGCAGCAAATGCTAAGTTGCTAGTGATGCCTACATCCCATGAAAGAATAAAAAAAAGTAATAGAAAGAATTTAAAATGCTAACAAAGCATTGAGATTTATTTCTAGGGGCACTGAATTCAAAAGTAGTGAAGTTAGACTGCAGAACTCTACGGTACAGAGGGATCTGGGTGTTCTGGTACATGAATGACAAAAAGTTAGTGTGGAGATACAGCAAGTGATTAGGAAGGCAACTGGAACGTTGATGTTTATTGCAAGTGGAATCGAGTATAAAAATAGGGAAGTGTTGCTGCAGCTGTACAGTGCCTTAGTTAGACCACATCTGGAGTACTGTGTACAGTTTTGGTTTCCTTACATATGAAAGGATATAGTTGCCTCAACTGATTCCTGGGATGAGGAGTTTGTCTTCTGAGGAAAGGTTGAGCAGGTTGGGCCTGTATCCATTGGAGTTTAGAAGTATGAGAAGTGATCTTATTGAAAGATATAAGATCCTGAGAGAACTTGACTGGACGGATGCTGAGAGGATGTTTCCCCTTGTGGGGGAGTCTAGAACTAGGGGACACAGTTTAAAAATTACGGGTCTCCCATTTAAGACTGAGATGAGGAGACATTTTTTCTCTCAAAGGGTTGTTAGTCTGTAGAATTATTTTCCCCAGAGAGCAGTGGAGGCTGGGTCATTGAATATATTCAAGGCTAAGTTAGATAGATTTTTGATCGATGATAGAGTTAAGGATTATGGGGGGCAGACAGGAAAGTGGAGTTGAGGCCACAATTAGATCAGCCATGATCTTATTAAATGGCAGAGCAGGCTCGAGGGGCCGAGTGGCCTACTCCTGCTCCTAATTCGTATGTTCGTATGTATGTAATTCTTGTGATCTTGTGTATTGAATCTGGTCAGGCTGCAGTTAGAGTATAGTGCACAGTTTTGGTCTACATATGAGAAAGGACATAAAAGCACTGGAGAAAGTGCAAAAGAGGTATTTAGATGAGCACTTGAAACGCCATAGCATACAAGGCTACGGGCCAAGTACTGGGAAATGGGATTAGAATAGATTGGTGCTTGATGGCTGGCATGGACACAATGGGCTGAAGGGCCTGTTTCTGTGCTGTATAACTCTGACTCTATGACTCTAAAAAAAGATTTCTAAGGATGGTACCACAACAGAGCAGGTCAAAGATTTTGTCTTCAGCAAAGAGAAGGCCTAGAGGTGACCTGATAGAGGTCTTTAAAATTATGAATTGTTTGGAAAAGCAGGCAACACGCAAACATGGTGCTGCCTCTTTGTTTACATGATTGTAGCATTAGCCATATTGGGGCCCGTGTTGCTAGCAGTGTGTGCTGATATCATATGGTGCAGCCAGCCTGTTCTTCTTAAAGGAGAGTGCACTCAGTGGAAGGGAGCCTGTACTGACACTGACTGCATGTAGGAGCTGCACAAATGGAGCACAAGGGGCGAGAGAGGAGTCCTAGGTTCACAGATGCAGTGCTGGAGGCCTTAGCTGTGGATGTCGACGGGAGGAGAGAGGTCATGTTGCCAAAGAGAGCCAGGATGCCCTCAGAGAAAACCCTCAGCAGGAAACAGGAGCAGATGGCCAGGAATTCAACGCTCAGAGTCTGGCTCCAAGGATCCTGAAGCAGTGCCGTAAAGAGCTCAATGACTTCACAGGATGGTCAAGGTCAGTGAATGTACCTTCGGAGGCCATCTCCCATACAGCACACCACCAACTTCTCACACTGCTCAACACACCACGCCCCCATCACTCACCTAGCACCAGTCCCGAGAAGTCAGGACTCAGGCCGAATATCCAGGTACTGCACCTCACCCTAGGTCCCGTTGCTTCCACATACTTCCAGCTAGTCAGTTATGGCAGGCACATCACCCAAACACAGTGCAACACAATCAATGGCATTTTGCCCGCTCTCTTGCAGAATGAGGTGCCTCAGAATAGAAGGGTGCAGAGCAGAACGAATGGAGGACAATGGTTCCAGTCCTAGAGAGGAGATGGTTCTTCGCATTATGGGGGCAGCTGCAACAGAGCCTGTGACAGTCATATCACTGAAAACATTGAGGATGATGGTACGATTCTGCCTTATGCCTCTTCTCACTCTCAGACGTTTATCTGGCATGATGTGCAAGTAAATTGGGCCTATATTCTCTGGAGTTTAGAAGAATGAGAGGTGGTCTAATTGAGACATACAAGATTCTGAAAGGGCTTGATAGGGTAGAAGCTGAGAGATTATTTCCGCTGGTCGGGGAATTGAGAACGCGAGGGCACAGTCTCAGGATAAGGGGCCAATCATTCAGGACTGAGAGGAGGAGAAATTACTTCACTCAAAGGGTTGTGAATCTTTGGAATTCTCTACCCCAGAGGGTTGTGGATGTTCCATCATTGGATACATTTAAGGCTGGGATAGATTGATTTTTGGTCTTGCTGGAAATTAAGGGATATGGGGAGCGGGCAGGAAAGTGGAATTGAAGCCCAAGATCAGCCATGATTGTATTGAATGGTGGAGCAGGCTCAATATGGTCTACTCATGCTCCTATTTCTTGTGTTCCAGTGTGCAAGCTGCTAATGTGTGATCATGGGACCTCTTAATTTACAACCCACCCCCCTCTTCCATCATCCGAATCTATTCCTCTGATTTTTTACTTTCAGACACCCAAGAACTGCTGTCAGCACAGCCACAGATCACCCAGGAGGAAGAGAGAGACCAACAGCACAGCACTGATGAAGATGTCCAGTCACTTGATCTGGCACTGGCACTGCATCTACCTTAGAAGCTAGTATAAAGTTGGTATCTGCACATGATGGGCTGAATTTTACCGCAATGGCGGGGGTCCTAGTGATGGGCCAGAAGACAGGGGGCTAATTAACTGCCCACCGTCAGGGTCCTCGTCCCTTTAAGGATGGGGATCCCACCCCCAAGAGCTACCGGACAATTGAAGGGCCACCAGCTCAGTAGCATCAGCAGCACAACCCAGAGCACTGGCCATTGTCAGGAGTACAGGAGGCCCGGGACTAGGACCATCGCTGAAGCCCCAACCTCAGGTATGTCTGTTAGACTCACTGGGGCTAGTCCGACAGGCCCCAGTAAGGAGGGGGTGAGGGTGGTTGTTGAGAGTGAGGAGGCTTGTTTGCATAGGGCGACCTTTGCCAGCGGGGCCCTCCATGGGCCACAGATTGCCCACGGAAGAGACCTCCACCAAATTCCAGCACATAGGGAGGTTGCATTGTTTTACTATGTGACCTCCCCACATGGTGGGGCTCCCACCAGCCTCTGGTAAAATGCTAGCGGCGGTGGGAAGAGGCCCTAAAGTGACAAAATCGCATGGCTCTGGGAAGGCAAAGAGCACTCCACATCCTGCTTTCCCTCGCTAGTTTATGGGCGCCCCCCCCCCCCCCCCACTCCTGTGTCCCAGCCAGTTCCTAAGGGCTGCAGCCAGGCCAGGGATGAAGGATGGTCCATGTGCCAGCTCATTGGATGGAGAGGTGGCACATAAATTCTTCTACAGGGGACTCAGGTGGAGAACATGATGGGGCAGCATACAGGGGAACACTGATCAGGATGCACACCGAAGCTCGGTGCATTGGCTGGGCGACCAGATAGCCTCTTGTCACTGTCAAGGAGCATGGGGGCTTCTGGCTTCAACTTGGCAGAGGGCATGGTGCAGTTTGCCATCTCCGCAGCCTCTGCATCATCTCCCTGTTGCCCTACAGACCCAGAGGCACTGCAACTGCAGACTCCTACCTGTTGCAGTCTTTTGAGTTAAATTTTGTGGCGCTGCTGGGGCTCCTGGCACTGAGTCAAAAAGGTGGGGTGAGCCCCAACTCGGCCTTTCCGAGCTCCCTGGTGCCATCTAATGGCGCCCAAGCAATTAGCCTGCGCTGGGATCTCCGTCCCTTTAAAGATGGGGATCCCGCCTCCAGGAGCTGCCGGCCAATCAGTGGGCCAGCAGCTCAGTAGTATCATCAGTGCCACTGGGAACAGTGGCCACTGCTGGTGCTGCAGAGGCCTCGGACATACAGCGTTGGAGCCCCAGACCGCAAGTAAGTGAGTCTGGGTCGTCTGGGTCGCCAGACCAGCAGGCCCTGGCGAGAAAGAAAGAACAAAGAACAAAGAACAAAGATAATTACAGCACAGGAACAGGCCCTTCGGCCCTCCAAGCCTGCGCCGATCCAGATCCTCTCTCTAAACATGTCGCCTATTTTCTTAGGTTCTGTATCTCTTTTCTTCCTGCCCATTCATGTATCTGTCTAGATACATCTTAAAAGAATCCATCGTGCCCGCATCTACCACCTCCGCTGGCAATGCGTTCCAGGTGCCCACCACCCTCTGCGTAAAGAACTTTCCACGCATATCCCCCCTAAACTTTTCCCCTTTCACTTTGAACTCGTGTCCTCTAGTAATTGAAACCCCCACTCTGGGAAAAAGCCTCTTGCTATCCACCCTGTCTATACCTCTCATGATTTTGTACACCTCAATCAGGTCCCCCCTCAACCTCCGTCTTTCTAATGAAAATAATCCTAATCTGCTCAACCTCTCTTCATAGCTAGTGCCCTCCATACCAGGCAACATCCTTGTGAACCTCCTCTGCACCCTCTCCAAAGCATCCACATCCTTTTGATAATGTGGCGACCAGAACTGTACGCAGTATTCCAAATGTGGCCGAACCAAAGTCCTATACAACTGTAACATGACCTGCCAACTTTTGTACTCAATGCCCCGTCCGATGAAGGAAAGCATGCCGTATGCCTTCTTGACCACTCTATTTACCTGCGTTGCCACCTTCAGGGAACAGTGGACCTGAACACCCAAATCTCTCTGGACATCAATTTTCCCCAGGACTTTTCCATTTACTGTATAGTTCACTCTTGAATTGGATCTTCCAAAATGCATCACCTCGCATTTGCCCTGATTGAACTCCATCTGCCATTTCTCTGCCCAACTCTCCAATCTATCTATATTCTGCTGTATTCTCTGACAGTCCCCTTCACTATCTGCTACTCCACCAATCTTAGTGTCGTCTGCAAATTTGCTAATCAGTCCACCTATACTTTCCTCCAAATCATTAATGTATATCACAAACAACAGTGGTCCCAGCACGGATCCCTGTGGAACACCACTGGTCACACGTCTCCATTTTGAGAAACTCCCTTCTACTGCTACTCTCTGTCTCCTGTTGCCCAGCCAGTTCTTTATCCATCGAGCTAGTACACCTTGGACCCCAAGCGCCTTCACTTTCTCCATCAGCCTGCCATGGGGAACCTTATCAAACGCCTTACTGAAGTCCATGTATATGACATCGACAGCCCTTCCCTCATCAATCAACTTTGTCACTTCCTCAAAGAATTCTATTAAGTTGGTAAGACATGACCTTCCCTGCACAAAACCATGTTGCCTATCACTGATGAGCCCATTTTCTTCCAAATGGGAATAGATCCTATCCCTCAATATCTTCTCCAGCAGCTTCCCTACCACTGACATCAGGCTCACCGGTCTATAATTACCTGGATTATCCCTGCTACCCTTCTTAAACAAGGGGACAACATTAGCAATTCTCCAGTCCTCCGGGACCTCACCCGTGTTTAAGGATGCTGCAAAGATATCTGTTAAGGCCCCAGCTATTTCCTCTCTCGCTTCCCTCAGAAACCTGGGATAGATCCCATCCGGACCTGGGGACTTGTCCACCTTAATGCCCTTTAGAATACCCAACACTTCCTCCCTCCTTATGCCGACTTGACCTAGAGTAATCAAACATCTGTTCCTAACCTCAACATCCGTCATGTCCCTCTCCTCGGTGAATACCGATGCAAAGTACTCGTTTAGAATCTCACCCATTTTCTCTGAGTCCAAGCATAACATTCCTCCTTTGTCCTTTAGTGGGCCAATCCTTTCTCTAGTTACCCTCTTTCTCCTTATATATGAATAAAAGGCTTTGGGATTTTCCTTAACCCTGTTTGCTAAAGATATTTCATGACCCCTTTTAGCCCTCTTAATTCCTCGTTTCAGATTGGTCCTACATTCCCGATATTCTTTCAAAGCTTCGTCTTTCATCAGCCGCCTAGACCTTATGTATGCTTCCTTTTTCCTCTTAGCTAGTCTCACAATTTCACCTGTCATCCATGGTTCCCTAATCTTGCCATTTCTATCCCTCATTTTCACAGGAACATGTCTCTCCTGCACGCTAATCAACCTCTCTTTAAAAGCCTCCCACATATCACATGTGGATTTACCTTCAAACAGCTGCTCCCAATCTACATTTCCCAGCTCCTGCCGAATTTTGGTATAGTTGGCCTTCCCCCAATTTAGCACTCTTCCTTTAGGACCACTCTCGTCTTTGTCCATGAGTATTTTAAAGCTTACGGAATTGTGATCACTATTCCCAAAGTAGTCCCCTACTGAAACTTCAACAACCTGGCCGGGCTCATTCCCCAACACCAGGTCCAGTATGGCCCCTTCCCGAGTTGGACTATTTACATACTGCTCTAGAAAACCCTCCTGGATGCTCCTTACAAATTCTGCTCCATCTGGACCTCTAACACTAAGCGAATCCCAGTCAATGTTGGGAAAATTAAAATCTCCTATCACCACCACCCTGTTGCTCCTACATCTTTCCATAATCTGTTTACATATTTGTACCTCTATCTCACGCTCGCTGTTGGGAGGCCTGTAGTACAGCCCCAACATTGTTACCGCACCCTTCCTATTTCTGAGTTCTGTCCATATTGCCTCACTGCTCGAGTCCTCCATAGTGCCCTCCTTCAGCACAGCTGTGATATCCTCTTTGACCAGTAATGCAACTCCTCCACCCCTATTACCTCCCTCTCTATCCCGCCTGAAGCATCGATATCCTGGGATATTTAGTTGCCAATCATGCCCTTCCCTCAACCAAGTCTCAGTAATAGCAAGAAGGCTGGAGAAGGTGGCTATTCAGTTCAGGGGGAGGGAAGTTGTCTCATTTCACTGGGCGTCTTCCCCACATGACGGAGGCCCCCCTACTCCCTCCGCTGCTGGTTAAATCCCAGCAGCAGCAGGAATAGGCCCTTAAGTGACCAGTAATAGGCCACTTAAGGGCCTCAATTGGCCTCTGCCTCCCTTGACAAAATTGTATTGTGACAGGGGGAGATGATGGGCCCTCTGCCACCCCCCCCACCCCCCCCCCCCCCCCCCCGCTCCCCCCACCTCCTGTTGCAATTTGATGGCTCCCTGCCTCTGCACCCATCACGGGGGGTCCATAAAATTCAGCCCAATTGTGTGCACAGGCCACCAAATCCTCTGCCCTGCCTGTGAGGATGCAGTAATGCCCCTTGCCAAATCCAGCAACTCCCCACAACATCCTCCAAAAACACTTGCACAGTACTTCCAGAAACATGGCAATAGCGGACGTTAGTCTAAATCACTTTACCTGCAAGTTAGATGGCTGGCCCTTTAAATAACGCTAGTGGTGGGCCTCTCTTGCAGTTGAACGCATGTTCTTTGGTAGGTGACAAGTGGATGCGTTGAGTGGACCTGCATAGTCCAAGTTTGGAAATTGTGTGTCATATCAGCCGGAACAGCTGCTTGATGTCAGGATCTGGCCAGCTGGGAAGCTCCCGGCACACACACAGCAACACCTACACAAGCACCCTCCCCAGCTTGGGTCCAGCAGCACTATGGAGCTGAATTTCTAGCTCACTGTCTCCACGTGGGAGAATCCACAACTTGGGGCTATAGATACAAGATCGTTACTAATAAATGTTACAGTTGTATAGGACTTTGGGTCGGCCACATTTGGAATACTGCGTACAGTTCTGGTCGCCACATTATCAAAAGGATGTGGATGCTTTGGAAAGGGTGCAGAGGAGGTTCACCAGGATGTTGCCTGGTATGGAGGGCGCTAGCTATGAAGAGAGGTTGAGTAGATTAGGATTATTTTCATTAGAAAGACGGAGGTTGAGGGGGGACCTGATTGAGGTGTACAAAATCATGAGAGGTATAGACAGGGTGGATAGCAAGAAGCTTTTTCCCAGAGTGGGGGTTTCAATTACTAGAGGACACGAGTTCAAAGTGAAAGGGGAAAAGTTTAGGGGGGATATGCGTGGAAAGTTCTTTACGCAGAGGGTGGTGGGCACCTGGAACGCATTGCCAGCGGAGGTGGTAGATGCGGGCACGATGGAGTCTTTTAAGATGTATCTAGACAGATACATGAATGGGCAGGAAGAAAAGAGATACAGAAGCTTAGAAAATAGGCGACATGTTTAGAGAGAGGATCTGGATCGGCGCAGGCTTGGAGGGCCGAAGGGCCTGTTCCTGTGCTGTAATTATCTTTGTTCTTTGTTTGTTCTTGTTCTAAATCCAATAGGGAAATATGGAGAAATGTTTTCACTCAGAGAGTGGTTAGAATGTGGAACTCGCTGCCACAGGAAGTGGTTGAGGTAAATAGCTTAGAAGCTTTCAAAAGGAAGCTGGACGAGCACATGAGAGAAAAGGGAATAGAAAGATATGCTGAAAGGCTGAGATGAGATAGATGAAACAGGAGGAAACGTGTGGAGTATAAGCATCAGCACAGACTAGATGGGCTGAATGACCTGCTTCTGTGCTGTATATTTGGTGTAATTCCATGTAATTTACAAAGGACCCCTATACAAATCTTCAGATTAACAATATAAGACTCAAGGAAAAAGATGTACTAATGAACAGGAGACTGTATGTGCGAGCATTAGTCTTTTCCTTTACAACAAAGGGCATTATTAAACACCTTGACATATGCACAGCTTGGAATTTATATTTCCAATTAGTTCAAGAGACTGGGAATATTTAATAAGTAATGTGAAGGGATATTGAGACATCTGTAAAGGTACCAATTAACAATGGGAACTTCAGGTGCAGAGAGAGAGTGTGGAACATTCTGAGCAAGGATGCTAGGTTATGATAGCAGTGATAGTGTTGTTCTTGTTTCAGCTGTTAACTAAAGCTTAGTCTTTTCAAATAAAAAGCTATTAGCACTACCCACATTGAATGTAAACTGTCTTATTATCCTGTGCAAATTGGCTGTTGTGTTTGCCTGACACTTCAGTGCAGTGCTGAAGGAATGCTGCACTGTCAGGGGTGCTGTCATTTAGAGGAAATCTCTGCCCACTCAGGTGAACGTATAAGATCCCACAGTTCGCAGAAAAGCACAGGAGTTCTTTCTGGTGTCCTGCTCAACACTTATCCCTCAACCAACACTAAAGAAAAGATATCTGGTCATTTATCTCATTTCTGTTTCTGAGAGCTTGCTGTGTGCAGACTGGGTACTGTATTTTTAAAACTGACTAGACTGCAAAAGTACCGTCCCTTGTTCCTACAAATCCTTGAGTTCTGCTTCATTCACAAGGTGGCACGATAATGACGATGAGGAAGGCCATTCAGCCCATCTTAATTCTTCCACTCAGGAAGGCCTGACACTCCTCCTTTGCAGCATCCAACTGTTTCTTAAATGATTCCAAGGGATTTCACCTCCTCTACACTATCTGGAAGTCTATTCTATGTGTGGATCTCTCCATGTAGTAACACAGGAACAGGAGTAGGACATTCAGCCTCTCGAGTCTGTTCCACCTTTCAATTAGATCATGGCTGGTTGATTTTTGTGTGAACTTCTTGATGTTCAAGTACCACATTCTAATTTTGAACTAAGAGCAGTGAAATCTTAGTGCAAAATGTCCTGAATGATTAAAATGATCTTTTGCTCGGGCTTTAGACCATTAACAGTTTTCCACAAGAGTCAGGTGACTCCAAATTACTTCATAAATTTATAATTTCTGTTCTTGTCATGGCTTGTTATTAACCTACTCGATTTGCAAAATTCCTGTCATGGGGAGAGCCAAGGGTTTCTCTTTTTCACAGTGTTGGCGAATATTAAGTACATTAACATGAATATTTTAGAGCCTCTCAGAATCTGTGGCACAACGAATATTGCTTGCAAGTCTAATGCAATAAAACTTGCCAGGGGTATATTATTTACCTTTGATAAAATCTGTGGCACCCCAGAGATCACACATGATATTTCCTAGATGTATAAAGTGTCAGCGTGAAGGTTACTTAGCAGTGAATCAATTATAGCTGATTTACATTGTCCATTTTCTCCTAATATCCTATACTTTTTAGATTATTAAGCCCTTGAGTTCAACCTTGATTATGGCTGCCTAAAATATGGATGTGTAATAAGAATTCTTTGCTTTTCTCATTACTTGGATATCAGGTCTATGCAGTTGCTTGCAGTATTATATCACTGAGTAGCAACATGAGGAGGTACTAGCCAAAAGGAAAGAATGAATCATATTTACATAGCACATTTCAAGACCTCAGGATATCTCAACGCAATTTGCAGCCAATTTAACAATAACTTATATTTATATAGCACCTTTAACGCAATAAAACAGCCCAAGGCACTTCACAGTAGCATTATAGAACAAAATATGTTACCGAGACACATAAGACGATATTAGGTCAGATGATCAAAAGCTTGGTTAAACAGGCAGATTTTAAAGAGTGTCTTAAAGGAGGAAAACGAGGTAGAGAGGTGTGGGAAGTGTAATCGAGAGCTTGGGGCCCAGGCAGCTGAAGGTGCGGCCACCAATGGTGGAACATTTAAAATCGGGGATGCACAAGAGCCCCGAATTAGATGAGCGCAGGTATCTCGGAGGGCTATGGGGCTGGAGGGGATGACAGAGGTAGTGAGGGGTGAGGCCATGGAGGGATTTGAAAACAAAGATGAGAATTTTAAAATCAAGATGTTGCTTGACTGGGAGTCAATGTAGGTGATCGAGCACAGGGGTGGTAGATGAATGGGACTTGGTGCGAGTTAAGACACCGATTTGAAGTGCAGTCACTGTTGTAATGTAGGAAATACAGCAGCCAATTTGTGCACAGCAAGCTCCCACACAAAGCAAAGAGATGCATGGTCAGAAAATCTGTTTAAGATATTGGTTGAGGGATAAATATCAGCTGGGACACTGGAAGAATATCCCTCAACTCTTCTTCGAAAAGTGCCAAAGAAACTTTTATGTCACTGGAGAGGGTAAATGGGAATCGATTTAAGCATTTAGCCTGAAGGAGGATACCTCTGATAGTGTAGCATTCCTTCGACAATACACTGGAGGTGTCAGTCTAGATTATATGCTCAGACCTCTGGAGTGGGATTTGAATCCACAACTTTCTGACTCAGAGGCATGTACCAATTGAGACACGGTAAAATTAAACTGTTTGCTTACAGCAGGATGGACAATTTTGGAAGACAAGTCAACTCGGCGGCTTTATATTGAAAAGGTAATCTCAGCCGACACTCCAAAAAAGTACAGAGGGAATGCTGCAATGCTAGAGGTGTTGTTGTCTGTGTGAGATGTTAAAGTGAACATCTACTGCCGAAATTAAAAGGGAAAACTACAAAGCCGGGATGTCTAAAATAAAGCTGGAATTACACAGCAGGTCAGTCAGAATCTGAAGAGTGACTAAGACAGGTTATGACGATTGATGCGTGTGGCTTTCATCAGAATGTTACAATGTGTCTGCCTGAACCATTGGAACTGATTCCATGGTGTAACTCAAAGGAAAGCAGACAGCTCTCCTTATGCTTGAGGCAACCTTCCTCCCTCAGCTAACACCAGAAAATCTAAAAAACAATGTGTTTGTTCAACTTGTTGTTGTTTGTGGGATTTTGCTGTGCCATAAATGGATGCCATGTTGGCCTGCAGCAGTCCCTCTACGTCAAATTAATCCCAAGCACGTGAGGGTGCTTTGGAATGTCTCTGAGTGATAAGGTGTTTTATAAATGCAGGAACACAGAGGGCAAACAGGAGGCCCATGCATCCCAAAGCATGTACCCAGCCAGTAGTTGGCACTTTCTGTTCTTCGAACTGTGCAGGGTGACATATTTCTCCAGCTGTACATACGTATGCACAGCAATGATCTTGTGTGATTAGTGCAAATGAGCACGATTGGCATGATTAGGAAGCCCCACCCACAAAAAATCTAAATTAAGGTTCAAATGAATCTCCCACAATGAGTGGCACGATCTCTTCTTGTACTACCCGGGCAAAAAACCTTGGGTGGTGCGTTCCGGACACGTATGTGGCACAAGAGGTCTGCCCTGGTTAGCCACTCCTCCGTGCCTGGCAAAGTTCGCTGATGATTGCACAGTGTTCAGCTCCATTTGCAGTTCTTCTGATAATGAAGCAGTCCATGCCCACATGCAGCAAGACCTCGACAACATTCAGGCTTTGACTGATAAGTAGCAAGTGGCACTGTACAAGTGCCAGGCAATGACCATTTCAAAGAAGAAGAAAAAAGATAAACTTGCAGTTATAGAGTGTCTTTCATGATCTCAGGATGTCTCAAATCGCTGGACAGACAATGAAGTTCTTTTTGAAGTGCAGTCTCTGTTGTAATGTAGGAAAGGTGGCAGCCAATTAGAGGACAGCAAGCTCCCATAAACAGCAATATGATAATAACCAGACAATCTGTATTTAGTGACGCTTGTTGAAGGATAAATATTGGACAGTTCTCCAGGGCGAGCTCCGCTGTGCTTGTTCAAAATAGTGCCATGGGATCTTTTACATTAGGAGCATGACTTATGTTTGCTGGATTCATGTATTCTAACCAGCCGATGAAAGAAACTTTTGATTTAACTGTAATCTGAGATGTTCTTTTCCAGCCGATATACTAAACGATTTTGCACGGCAATATTTGACCAAAACTGATTAGGGCAATGATATAATATATGAGGATTATTTTATTTTTCTCAAAGAGCTTGTGAGCCAAGTGCCAATGCTGCTTCTGCGTCAACCTCCTCACACAGAGACATGCATGTACCTTTGGGGCGGCACAGTGGCGCAGTGGTTAGCACTGCAGCCTCACAGCTCCAGGGACCCGGGTTCGATTCTGGGCACTGCCTGTGTGGAGTTTGCAAGTTCTCCCTGTGTCTGCGTGGGTTTTCTCCGGGTGCTCTGGTTTCCTCCCACAAGCCAAAAGACTTGCAGGTTGGTAGGTAAATTGGCCATTATAAATTGTCACTAGTAAAGGTAGGTGGTAGGGAAATATAGGGACGGATGGGGATGTTTGGTAGGAATATGGGATTAGTGTAGGATTAGTATAAATGGGTGGTTGATGGTCGGCACAGACTCGGTGGGCCGAAGGGCCTGTTTCAGTGCTGTATCTCTAATCTAATCTAAATCTAATCTTCCTGTCAATTAAATGAATTCATTCCACTGCCCTCAGCACTTCACCTCTTCACCGCAAGCTTGTTTGACACAGTTGTTTAAAAAGTGCTGTTCCAAAAGGACTTTGAAAGAATAGAGCAATGGTTTGGGTGGAAATTGATCTTTTCAAAATAAAGAAAATATTCCGGTTTAGACAAGAAAGTCCTCTCCCCATAAATGATGCAATCTATCTCTTGGATGGGGGGAGGGGTGCGTTCAGATCGAGGGTGGAGTGAGCTGTGGTCCTCCACCCCCCATGGTGGTGCCCCTGAACTTGCCCTAAATCTCAGTGTCTGGGGGATGCCATGATGGCGCCACTGGAGTGCCCAACTCAGGTGGTAGAGACTGGGAGAATACCTGTCTCATTGCCTTGCTATCAGGCAGGTTGGCTGGCTGAGTTGGCCCCCAAAAATACTTCCAGGTTACCCATTTGTTGATTTATTGCTTTGGAAAACCAGCTATATAAAATTTAACCTCCTAGACGATGAAATCGTGAGGGTGGGTCAAGTCAAGGGTGTGGCAAGTGTGCAGCTGGAGGACATATCCTGCAGGGTTTTCACTAAAATCACGTCTTCATGCACCTCAGCAACCACCCGTCTGTTGCTGCTTATCCTTGACACTAAAAATGTTAATCCGTGTACCTGTCTTCCCTAGCCCTGCTGCAGGGGGCACAGATAGGGGAGGCTTCAAGGACACAGCCTACATAAAAAGACCAATCACTGTACATCTCACTGCACTGGGCAGCATGCTCGCGAGCTTAAGGTCTGTGGCACAGAATCTCCAGTTCAGCTCCAGGCTTGTGTGGGATTAGGGTTAGGGTTTGTGTGGCATCGAGACCACAAAAGCAACCCTGAAGTGAGTGGTCAGCTCTGTGGGGCCCACAGTGATGGAGCGTCTGGTCTAAGGAAGGATATGGCCTTAGACATGGTCCAATAAAATGTTACTAGAGTTATTTCTGGGATGAAAAGATTTTCCTTTGAGGACAGATTGAATAGAATGGGCTTATGGAGTTCAGAAGAATGAGAGGTGATCTCATTGAAATGTATAAAATTCTTGGAAGAATTTGACTGGATAGATGCTGAGAAGCTGTTCCCCCTGGCTGGAGAGCCGAAAACTAGGGGGTCATGATCTCAGGATAAGATTGAGTGAGATGAGGAGAAATTTATTCTCTCGGAGGGTTTTGAACCTTTGGGATTCCCTGCTCCAGAGAGTATGGATGTTCAGTCAAGGAGCATGCTCAAGGCAGATATCGATATATTTTTGGACACTAAGGGAATCAAGGGATATGGAAATAGTATGGCAATAGTATGAGGTAGAAGTTCATCCATGATCTTATTGAATGGCAGAGCAGGTTTGAGGGGCCACATTGCCTATACCTGCTCCTATTTCTTATGTTTTATGTAGTATCTTTGATAGCTTTGCCTTTTTTTCATTCATTCATGGGATGTGGCCATCGCTGGCTAGACCGGCATTTATTGCCCGTCCCTAATTGCCCTTGAGAAGGTGGTAGTGAGCTGCCTTCTTAAACCGCTGCAGTCCATGAGGGGTAGGTACACCCACAGTGCTGTTAGGAAGGGAGTTCCAGGATTTTGACCCAGCGACAGTGAAGGAACGGCAATATAGTTCGAAGTCAGGATGGTGTGTGACTTGGAGGGGAACTTGCAGGTGGTGGTTTTCCATGCATTTGCTGCCCTTGTCCTTCTAGTTGGTAGAGGTCGCAGGTTTGGAAGGTGCTGTCTAAGGAGCCTTGGTGCGTTTCTGCAGTGCATCTTGTAGATGGTACACACTGATGCCGCAGTGCGTCGGTGGTGGAGGGAGTGAATACTTTGGATGGGGTGTCAATCAAGTGGGCTGCTTTGTCCTGGATGGTGTCGAGCTTCTTGAGTGTTGGAGCTGCACCCATCCAGGCAAGTGGAGAGTATTCCATCACACTCCTGATTTGTACCTTGTAGATGGTGGACAGGCTTTGGGAAGTCAGAAAGTGAGTTACGCTGCAGGATTCCTAGCCTCTGACCTGCTCTTGTAGCCATGGTATTTATATGGCTACTTCAGTTCAATTTCTGGTCAATGGTAACCCTTAAGATGTTGATAGTGGGGGATTCAGCGATCTTAATGCCATTGAATGTCAAGGGGAGATGGTTAGATTCTGTCATGTTGGAGATGGTCATTGCCTGGCACTTATGTGGCAGGAATGTTACTTGCCAATTATCATCCCTAGCCTGGATATTGTCCAGGTCTGGCTGCATTTCTACACGGACTGCTTCAGTATCTGGCAAATCGCGAATGGTGCTGAACATTGTGCAATCATCAGCGAACATCCCCACTTCTGACCTTATGATTGAAGGAAGGTCATTGATGAGGCAGCTGAAGATGGTTGGGCCTAGGACACTACGCTGAGGAACTCCTGTAGTGATATCCTGGAGCTGAGATGATTGACCTCCAACAACCACAACCATCTTCCTTGGCATTAGGTATGACTCCAACTAGTGGAGAGATTTCCCCTTGACTTCCATTAAATTCAGTTTTGCTAGGGCTCCTTGATGCCATACTGGTCAAATGCTGCCTTGATGTCAAGGGCAGTCACTCTCACCTCACCTCTTGAGTTCAGCTCTTTTGTCCATGTTAGAACCAAGGCTGTAATGAGGTCAGGAGCTGAGTGGCCCTGGCGGAACCCAAACTGAGCGTCACTGAGCAGGTTATTTCGAAGCAAGTGCTGCTTGATAGTACTGTCGATGACACCTTCCATCACTTTACTAATGATTGAGAGTGGACTGATGGGGCAGTATTTGGCTGGGTTGGACTTGTCCTGCTTTTTGTGTACAGGACATACCTGGGCAATTTCCCACATTGCCGGGTAGATGCCAGTGTTGCAGCCGTACAGCACTATTGCCGGAATGTTGTCAGGGCCCATAGCCTTTGAAGTATCCAGTGTCTTCAGTTATTTCTTGATATCATACAGAGTGAATTGAATTGACTGAAGTCTGGCATCTGTGATGCTGGGGCCTTCAGGAGGAGGCTGAGATTGATCTGAGATTGAGCACTTCTGGCTGAAGACTGTTGCAAATGCAAATGCCTGGAGCTGAGACTGCTGCCAACATGGCTCTCAGGTGTAGCATTTCCTCAGCTTTTCAATCCATGAAGGAGAGCTGGGTAGGAGAGTTGAGAGAACAGATCATCACGGCATTCCTTTCACTCTGTTGTCATGCAGAGCATTGGGAGTGTAGAGACACAGCCCCATGACAGTGGCACTGGCTCCAAGTAAGAGGCTCAGGAGGTCGTTTCTGAGGATGACAGCACTTCAGCTCCCCTGCCAAGACCCTACGGTTCCACGCTGTTGTGTCAAAAGCCTCCTAAACTCAGACAGAATGCCACAAAATTGTCTGCAAGACTGCCTAAGGCAACTATCCAGAGAACCAGCTTAATGGAGGTGACGATTCCATTAAATTGTGCCATGGTAGCCTTCTACCTGGGTGTTGTCACCATGTGTTGCCAGACAGGCTTGAGAATAATCCAATCAAATGTCCCTGGCACTCAAAAGGGTCCTGAATACAAACGCATGACCGCTGTTTAGATATTTTAATGATCCAAACATTCATTTCAGCCACCTAAAAAGTGCCTTTAGCAATATGTCACAATATATCACAAATCGTGCTCTCTTCCAGCGGGAATGTTAAACTTTGAATTTAGTTCAGGGACACTGGGAGACATGCTATTGGATTTCTACCCTGCTCTGTGGAGTTTCCTCGAAACTTTTTTCCTTTTAAATTCAGCACCACTGACACTAAACTCAGTAAAGGCTCACAAAGCCGTTCTCCTGATACAGGGCTACACAGGACAGAAATGCAATTAAGGAATTCTATTAAGGCGCTTGTGTAACCTCTCACCGTGCTATGATTGTGGTGTGTAATACTGTAACAACGCAAACAATAACAAGTCAATTCATGCAGCATAAACTCATTACCGCGAGAGAAGTGATGTGAGAAAGATTTTCTCAAATAAACCACTGACGATTTCATGCTTCCAATATTAATTTTGCCAGCAGGGTTTGGTAGGAACAGGATCACCCAAGTAAATTGTTTTTTTAAAACATTCAATCTCAGAATGTAGCTGTTGCTGGTAAGGCCAGCATTTATTGTCCATTCCGAGTTGCCCTTGAGAAGGTGGTGGTGCTTGTCCTTCTCCTTGAACCCTTGACACTGTTGCAGTCCATGTGGGGAAGGTGCTTCCTCAATGGCATTAGTCCAGGGAGTTCAAGGTCCTTGACCCACATTAGGTACAAATAAAGACATTTTTTTTGTAAAACACCGCAGGGGTAATTTTTACTTTTTGGCATTCGGGTAAAATGGTCAATATTGAATTGGCCACCCATCATACAGCTCTCCCAATCATCGTTTCCATTGAAAGCAAAGACCCGCATTTATATAGCACCTTTTACGGTCCCAATGAAGTACATTTGAAGTGTAGTCACTGTTGTAATGTAGCCAATTTGTACACAGCAAGGTCCCACAAACAGCATGAGATCAGTTTTAGAAATTTTGCTTGAGGCATAAATATTGGCCAGGATGCTGGGGAAAACTTTTCTGTCCTCCTTTGAAATAGTGCTGTGGGATGTTTTAGGCCCACCAGAGAAGGCAGACAGGGCCTCGGCTTAAACATTACCTCTGAGGACGCAGTTCAAACATTGGTAGCTGAATGAAAGAGGGTGAGGCAGACCATGCAATGTAGTTTGGAGAGACTGGTATAGACTGGTCAAGTTTATATCTCTATCTTTGATACTGGCAAAACCCAACTGTTGGTTGTCCAAGGCTTAACTCCAAGAGCAATCTCTCCCGCAGAGTACTTTGCTCGTGTTAAGAGATATTTTTCAGAGATTTCAGGGAAAACCTACATTCTAATGAACCTTATTAGCATAATCAATCTATCTCTTTTGCATTTAATAAAATAAATAGGCCTCTCGGCTTCATAAAGATAATACAGTTCTTTTAAGTTACTGATATTTTTGAGTTATGTAATTTATCTAAAGTGAAAATGCAAATCAAGTCCAGTTAGCATTATTTATTAATGATATTTTCCCTTTAAACAGAATGGATAGCTAATTTATTTTTACTGAATAAAGTTGTGCAGAAAGAATATTCTATAGATAGTTTAATTTCTGCACGTGTAAAAGATTAATTTGCAAGATTTCAGTCCAGTACAAGCTAATTAATATGCTTGATCCACACGGTCTCGGGTTTTAATTTAATTAATAGTCATCTAAGTGTAGATGTAAGTATTATATTAATAATGAAAACGTGGAGATGTTCAGTGCAGTTTGTATTTTGGTCCAAGTTCCATGCTTTGCGCCACAGTGAAGGAAAATTAGGGTCAAATTTAATAGAGGTGATTTGATAGAGGTATTAAAATTCTGAAAGGATAAGGCCGCCTAGAGGGGTTGAGGACCAGGGGTTTTAGATTTAAGAATAATTATATGAAATTTCAGACAAAGAGCAGGAGAACTTTTTTGGCGCAGAGGGTTTTGGAAGGCTGCAGCGTGCACTATTAGAGTTAATGGGTTAGGCAGAGGTAGGCCGAGAAATAGGTTTGTGCAGCACCTATTTTTCAGGTGACACTTGGATAACTAGGTCCCCAATATGGCAGGCAGGAAACATGCACACAGCACCATTCTCTGGTACCCACCCCTCTTCCTCAGCACCTACCCAGTTCATGCACACCCCAATCCCTGGCTCTGCTGGTCTGCTGATTGTTGACTCTCCCCACAATAGTTCCACGCCAGGTCCATTGGATTGAGGCACAAGGCTCAATGTCTGATGAGCTTCAGGCCTCACCATTCTGTTGCAGGGAAGGGGCCTGTGCATCCATGTGCCTGAAGTCCTGGATCATAACATCAACATTTAAGAATAGATTGGATGGCTGGTTGAAGAAAGGGGGAGCAAAAGGATAATGGGAACAGCGTGACCACATGGAACTACTGCTTGTGTGAAGGAATGGTTGGAAAAAGAATGGCCTCTTTTTGTGTTATAAATTCTGAAGCAAGATACTCTAGGTTTTCCCTAGAAATGAGCTCCACACGCAGAAGCTGAAATCCATTAAAGAAAAAGAATAGGAGATATTCATGAGGATATTATTATCAGAACGCCATTGTTCCAGGAGTTAATTTTATTTCATCATACAGAGACAGCCTGCTTTAGCTCTTTCAGATTAGATGCCCTTAGCATTCTTTTTACTATAACCCAATCTCTTTAAGTATAATTGTCCAATTTAACTGAGGTGCTTTAGTCAAGGAAGATATCATAAAATATAACAAATAAAGTAGCCATTAAGCCACATGCAAAAACAGTTTGTTTTATTTCATTTGGCTTTGTATATAAATGGGATGTTTGGCATGCTATAGCATGGGGGAAGAGCGGCTCATATCAGGAGCACTGTCCCTGTGACAATGTTGTCATGTGTGGACAGACAGACTTCTCCCACTCAATGGGTACGGATGTATAGTGGTTCTATTACTGGATTAATCGTCCAGGGACTGAGGTAGTTTGCGAATTTTAATACAGTTATAAAATCTGGAAATTAAAAAAGCTGGTACCAGTTGGTAAAAGTGGCAGTGAAGGTTCCTGATTGTGATAAAAATCCAACTGGCTCATGCATGTTCTTAAGGAACTGTCATCTCTTACCCAGTCTGGCCTACATGTACCTCTAGTCCCATTCAATGTGATTAACTCCTAACTGCTCTCTGAAGTGGCCGAGCAAGACTCTCCGTCATATCAAGCTACTACTGAAGGCACCCACGAATGGGCAGTAATTTATGGCCATGCCAGTGATTCTCCAATACTGAAAGAATTTTTAAAATACAGATATAATGCCTCCTTCCTCTGTGTCTTAATTCTTCATCGACAGTGGATCTCCCTGTTGTTTCAACAGCACCTCCTGACCCTCTGTCAGCAAGGACAAGAATATCAGTATTATGAAAGAGAAAAAGAAACTGCACACCACACGACATCTTCTTCTTCTTTGGCCTCCTTGTCTCGAGAGACAATGGGTAAGCGCCTGGAGGTGGTCAGTGGTTTGTGCAGCAGTGCCTGGAGTGGCTATAAAGGCCAATTCTAGAGTGACAGACTCTTCCACAGGTGCTGCAGATAAAATTGGTTGTCGGGGCTGCTGCACAGTTGGCTCTCTCCTTGCGCTTCTGTCTTTTTTCCTGCCAACTGCTAAGGACTTTACAAAGCACTTTACAACCAATGAAACACTACTGAAGCATTGGCTGGAATTTTACCGGTAAGAATCGGGTCCCGTCGGGGTCGTGCGGAGGGAAAAATGGCACGCGATGACGTCGGGCAGGGTCCCCGGCGTCATTACGCGCTGGCGCAATTTAACCAGCGTGGGAAGTCATGGGAAGCTCGCCGCCCGACTAACATCAATTGAGAAGTACTTAAGGTACTTCAGAATCCAATTGACAGAGATTTTACGCTACGTATCTGATTTTACGGCCGTTAATTGGGTCGTGGGGCATGTTGGGAACCCGGCAGGTTCAAAAGGGCGGCAGGCATTGAATCATGAGGGAGTTGGAGGTAAAAATGTATTTATTGAACTTTATTAATGCTGATGTTATTTGTGTGCCCTAACAAGGGGTGTAACTTGCAGATTGTGCAGAAGGTTTAATCTGAATGTTATGCACTGCTGATCGGACCCATGTAATAGTAGTTATTGCCAAAAAGGAAGTACCTGAAGTGAGCCAGTCACAAAAGCTGGATGCTATTACCTGTGGTCAAAGAATTTGTTCTGCTGTTCAACAACGGGAATTATTTACTCTGGAGGTGGATCATCAGATGAGGAGGACAATGATTCAATGAGTGACAGAAGTACAAATGGTCAGGGGAACGTACAGCAAGCTGCACCAGTGCATCCTTGTGCTGCTGGAGGGACAGTAGTTAGCAAAGTCACCCGGGAGCGACCAAATGTCAAGAGATGTACCTACCCAGTAGAAGGGCATACCAAACGTGTCTGAACTACTGGCAGCTGTCGCGGTCGTGAGGGCCCTGGCATCTCAGGGTTCTCATGACAAATATCATGAGCACCCTCTATCACCCCGGGATTTAGTGGTTCACATGTCCCTGGCAGAGGGAGCAAGGAGCTGCAGGATGCATCAGAGACGCTGTGAGAGGAGCTCCCATATGCGATCTGCTGACCCTGTGCCCCCGTGAGGCTCTGGTGGCCCTCAATGGTGGCATTAGAGCAATGAGTGGCCTCAACCTGGAGCAGTCACATCAGATTATGCTCTCTGATGCTCTGGTCCAGGGAGGCCGCAGTCACTCTGAGGTCCCGAATTGCATGAAGAACTGGTCCCTCCACTGCAGCCGCCAGTCTATCAACGGAGGAAGCCAGATGTTCAAATGCCTGTGAGTTTGCTGAACTCATACTCTGGATGGATGTCTCCAGAGTATGAGTCATAGCGCGCAACATCTCAGGCAACTCCACCAGATTTCCATGGACCGCATTCTGCACCTGCAACATCGCCCGACGAAAGGATGATCTCAGAGGCACGTCATCAGCTTGTGGCTCTGCACTGGCATGGCATCCCACTCTCCTCCGAGTGTGTGCTGCATCGGCCGATTCTGCCTCTGGTGTCTGGCCTGGCAACTGTGCTGTGCTCACACCAGTATGTGACATTGATTCTCCAGACACAGTCATCCCAACCGAAGTGTCAGTATCTACTGTGGTACTTGGTGCGTCACGATGATGTGACGGTGCACCCTGTGAGGTGCCCTCCTCCACCTCAGAGGTGGATGGTCGGGCAACGGTAATGCTTCCTGGCACATGCTGGGTTTCACCTGTTGGGAAAAACATTGTGATCAGTTTCATCATCAATCCAGACTTAAGTACAAGTTTGTGCCTCCAGCATGGTTACATCTGGATGATGTTACAATTGAGGGCAACATTCAGTGCATATGACATCCAGCGAATCATTGGCACAGTAGTGCAGCCTCACCACCCCCACCCCCGCCATAATGAAGTGTTACACCACATTCTGGAACACTCACTCTCATGGCCAGGTACACCAGCCTCGCCATCTGCCACGGCGTGTCCTCCTTCCTCCCCTGCTATAGTTAAGACACCCTCCTCCATCCTGGTGAGGAATGCCTGAGTGGCCACGCTGCCACCAGTACGTGACCTCTCCCGGGCATTGTGTGCCCTCCTTTCCTAAATAAACAAAAATACTTATTTTATACATAGTCAATGGCATATGACGCTGTCACCCAAAGGGTTGATGGCTGCATTTCACTGCTGTGACAGTGCTGGGTGCAACTTTAACACCACAGCATCAGCGTTCATCTCAGACTTACCCATCACGCGTCCCATTTCAAGGCAGCAGCCAGGCATTGATCATACAGGGCTTCCACATTGCATCATGGGTACATAGAAAGCCTCCCTTGGCACATAACCGATTAGATGAATGAGGAATGCCCCTTACCCGGGCAGAGCGAAGCAGGTCATTGAGGCACTTGCGGCACTGCATCCATGTACACCTCACTACGCCTCGGCTGCTGACCTCCTCTGCAACCTCCAGCCAGGCCCTCTTGGTCACTTCGGAGGGTCTCCTTCTCCCATCTGAACTGAATAGAATGTCTCTCCTCTCCTCAACGGCCTGGAGGAGGACCTGCAGTGAATCATCAGAGAATCGGGGGCCAACGCGATTGCTTCTGCCCTCCATCACCTCTAACAGTAATATTGTTGTCTCTCAGTCTTTCTGTGTTTCAAGGTATGGAGCCTTTGAAATCTCCAGAACTTTTGACACTTGTATCTTCCTTGACATCCAATGAAGAACTCACTGCTCTATTTAACTTCAATACTACTTTATATAGGGCTTACAATCAGCCTTCCGCGTATGTGGCCCTGCCCCCAATGATGTTGAAGTTCCCGCCCGCGCGCACCATTTCTTCTCAGAGTTACGCCACGGGCCCACTGATTAGGTGATCAGGATGTGATGCCGGCAGCCAGGCGAGGAGGAGCAGGATCGGGGGCCTGATCTGCTTCGGGCACATGAGCCCCGAAGTCACTGGTAAGCGAAAAATTCCGGCCAGTGTCTCTGTTGTAATGTAGGAAAATGGCAGCCAATCTGCATGCAAACCCCATGTAATAACGGCCTCCTAATCTCGCTTACTGATGTTGTTTGATGAATATTTCTGTCCAGGCCACTGGGGAGAACTCCCCAGCTCTTCTATGAAATAATGGCATCAGATTTTTTTTATGTCAAACCAGCAGGGCAAACATGGCCTTGGTTTAATGTTCATACGAAGACAGTATCACGCTCACAAAAGGAGCAATTATGAACTGTAAAAATGAACTGAGGAATTAAACTCCAAAATGGACACTGTTGCTGCAAGACAAAATTAAGTAAGAGGTCAGGTGACCTCTCCTGTACTGCAAATACACATAGTAACTGCTGGAATTCCAAGTCAGATGTCATGTCTGGTCAAGTGTTAAAGAAAGCATTAGAAATGTTAATGGCTCATTCAATGTTAATGGCTACCTTTTCAATCAGATGGCCTAACATTGACTTTGCAGACATAGGCCGGAATTTTAAGTTGTGCGGGAGGCCCTGCCCACTGGCTGAAAAGTCGGTGGTGAGCCTCCTTCCGTTGGGCCTGGGAGCCAGGAAGGGGTTTTTCACTCCCATAGCCCTTAATTGGTCTTGGGTGGGACTTCCACCTCTTTGAGGCAGGAAGTCTTGCCTAATGGAGCTGCTGACAAATCAGCGGGCCAGCAGCTCTTAGTAGTCCCAGCAGCACCACCAGGAGTGGTAGCCACTGCTGGGACTCTACCCATGTTCAGGAGGAAGAGGAAGGACAACCCTGGAAAGGAGCTAAGTTTTTAGGGCCTTGCTGGGGATAATCAGCTGAGTCCTGGTAGGCAAGGGGTGGGGGGGTCAGTTGGAGGGGGGAGTGTTGTGCATTGGGAGCGGTTAGGGCTTCAGGGGCGGCCCTCCTTGGGGCACACGGTGCCTGATCAGACGGCCCCCCCCACCCCCCACCCCACCAGCCCGCTAGAAGGCCACCTGGTTTTACATGAAGTCTCCTTTGCATTTTGGGACATACTAAAGTCACAAAAGGCGCCATATAAATGCAAGTTATTTTTTCTCAAATAAAAAATAATTACAACACAGAAACAGGCCTTTCAGGCCAACCTTTGATAAGAGTCTGTTTCCTACCTGCTCCTAATATTAAACACCTTTCAAACCACCCCACAATCTCCTCTGTTCTAATGAAAACAGCAACAATTTTTTCAGCCTTTGTCTTATTTGTATTCCTGGTGAATCTGCACTGTACCCACTTCATTAGTTCAACATCCTTCCTTTAGTGTGGAGCCTAAAACTGCAAGCAATATTCGAACTCTAGTCTTACTAAGGTTTTATGTAGATTCATCATTACTATCTCTACATATATATTCCATACCTCTTGCCATAAAAGCAAATACTCGATTAAGCTCTTTTATGCCCGTACCAATTTGAGGTGATTCTTTTAATGTCTTGTGAACCAAACACTGAAAGCATAATTATTAGTTTTATCTTTTTTTATACCAAAATCAACCACCTTATACTTACAGACATTGAATTCCACCTGCTGGTTTTTTGGCCATTCTACCATTTGATCACTAACCCCTCACAGATTCCTTTGGTTCTCAGAATTATTTACTGTGCTTCCAGTTTTAATACTGCATGCGAATTCCGTCACCACTCCCTCAGATACTATATTTAAATGATTGATGTATACACTGAACAGACATTACCTTGGGTAGATGGCAGTGGACATTTTTCACGAACTGCTGTGGTCCTTGTGGTTGAAGGTACTACCTTGATGGGGTTAGGCTAGACAGTTCCAGAATTTTGACCTAATGATGATGAAGGAACAGCGATATATTCCCAACTCAGGATGGTGTATGACTTGGAGTGTTCCTACGACACCAATGTCCTTTTCATTGGTAGTGGTCATGGCTGGGAGGTGCTGCCCACTCCTCTCCATGGCAACTGCCTGAGGATGAACCACTGTTCGCAACCTTGGTGTCATCTTTGACCCTGAAATAAGCTGCTTATCACTCATCCGCACCATAACTAAGACTGCCTACTTCCAACTGTATTACATCCATCCCTGCCTCAGTTCATCTACTGCTGAAACCCTCATTCATGCCTTTGCTACCTATAGATATTGACTATTGCAACTCACTCCTGGCTGGCCTCCCAAGTTATACCCTCTGTAAACTTGCAGCCATTCAAAATTCTGCTGCTTGTTTCCTAACTTACACCAAGTCCCGATCACCCATCACCCCTGTGCTCGCTGACCTACATTGGCTCCCAGCTAAGCAACGCCTCAATTTTAAAATTCTCATCCTTGTTTTCAAATCCCTATCTCTGTAATCTCTTCCAGCCCCACAACCCTCCGAGATATCTGTGCTCCTCTAATTTTCACCATTTGAGCATCCTTGATTTTAATCGCTTCACCATTCATGGCCAAGCCTTCAGCTGCCAAGACTCAAAGCTCTGGCATTCTCTCCCCAAACCTCTCTGCCTCTCGCCCTCTCTGTTTCCTTTTAAGTTGCTCCTTAAAACCTACCTCTTTGATCAAGCTTTTGGTCATCTGCCCTAATATCTCCTTAAAAAAAAGAAAGACCTGCATTTAAATAGCGCCTTTCATGACCACCAGTTGTCCCAAAGCACTTTAGAGCCAATGAAATACTTTTGAAGTGTAGTCACTATTGTTACGCAGAAAACAAAGCAGCCAATTTGCACACAGCAAACTCCCACAAACAGCGATGTGAAAATGAGCAGATCATCTGTTTTTGTGATATTGATTGAGGGTAAAATACTGGCCAGGACACTGGGGATAACTCGTCGGCTGTTCTTTGAAAATGTGTCATCAAATCTTTTATGACCACCTCAGGGGACAGATGAAGCCTCAGGTTAACCTCCAACAGCGCAGCACTCCCTCAGCACTGCAAAGGAGTGGCAGCCTTGATTTTTGCGTTTTAAGTGTTGGGGCTGGATTTTAAGAGCAGCAGCCAGCTCATAATATGGAAGGGCAGCCGTGATCTTCAGCGCGGTGGCTCATTTAAATAGCCGGGGCTGTCCACCACCCACAATCATGTGGAGAGGGCGGGGCATTCATTCCTGGCAATGGTGTCAACTGCCTGTTTGTGGGCGCTGGTGCCATTTTTAAAGGGCAGCCAGCCTGATAGCATATTTACGTTTTTAAAGAAAGATCCCCCAAAATTAAATAAATAAATTTATTTTGCCCCTTTCCCACCCCTCCGCCAATAACAATTACAATAACTATTTACACTTCCCCCCACAAAACACTTACCCTTTACATCTGACCTTCCCCCCAACAAACTGTACAAAGTTTAAGGTTCGACCTTTCCCACCATCCTCTGTATTTGACCCCATTCCCCTCCCCCCCCAAAACACTGACAAACTTACCTCCTCCCCCTTCCCCACCAGTGTGGCAGTGTGTTTCCCGGACAGGTTTCTGAAGGTGCAGGAGTGCCGTTAACCACACCGAAGATCGTGGCGGGCCCTCAAGATTGAAGGTAAGTGTATTTCAATCTATTAATTTTATCGATTTGCAATTTAAATTGTGGTCCCGTCGCCCAGCGGCCGGGGGGGGTGGGCGCCATGGAGCCTCGCCGTCGCCGTCGTGGATCGGGCTGGGCCCTGCCGGTGTCGAGGTTTGTGGCGGCCCTCATCTGCAGCCATCTTCAGGGCCCCCACCGCCACAAATCACGTTGAGGGCTTGTTAAAACCCAGCCCTTGGCGTGGGATTTGAACCAACAACTTCCTGACTCAAGATTGTGGCTTGGTGCCAAATTTTGCTCTATAATGCTCCTATGAAGCGCCTTAGGAGTTTTATTACGTTAAAGGCGCTATATAAATGTAAGGTTTTGTTGTTAATCCTCAAGAAAGCATCAGAGTGATGCTCTGAGGAAAAGAGCGCCTCCAGTTGGAGAGATGGGGAACCCACCGAGCAGGAGATGCATGGAAACAAATTTGAATATTATCTCTTCACATGCACGAGTATCAACCTCATGCTTAAATCGTCACTTGGAGAGAAAAAAATAATCAACAGACATAAGGAGTAAATACATTTCAAAATGATATTTCAAAGTGCTCAGCCGTGTTAATTTTGATCTTATGATACCGAGATACTGCATTGAGTCAACTGATAAGGACCAATTTCAATATTCGACAAGGCTAAAAGTTAAATAAATAGCAGATAGCTGACAAATGTACACAAACTTATCACTGATCTATACCTGCTCACCCCAAATGATGCAAGTACGTTTGTGTTGAAAAGTGGTTAGAGTTGATAAGCATTATGGTAACATTGCTGTGTTACGTGGCTGCACATTCTTCAAGCTTGTCTTGGAGGGAGGTTAACAAATACACTCTAGCTCTGATTACTCTGTGCCAGAATACTTGTGTAATTCTGCTGCAACACTCCACTGTTTCTCCATTTCATCAAATGATAGAATTGTTCAGCAGAGATAGAGGCCATTGGGCCCATCGCACTGTGCTGTCCGTCGGAATAAACTATCCTCTTAGTTCCATTTCCCTGATTTTAGTCTATAACCTTTAAAATGTTTAATTTTTAGATATTTTTCCACTTCTCTTTTGAAATCCATTACGGTTGCTGTTTCCCTTACTGTTTCTGGGCTGGTTTTCTATGTCCCTACAACCCCCCGCGTAAAAGGAAAAATTCTTTTATCTTCTGCCTGAGTCCCAATCTTAAATTTATGTCTTCTTGGTATTGACTCACCAAGAGAGAAATACATTTTTGCAAACTTGCCTCAGTCACATCTTTCATAATTCCGAACACCTCTTAACAGGTAATTTTCGAAAGGAAAAGGACCCAATTTCCTCATGACTAACGCTCTATGTGATTGTGTTTGTCAACTGCTCAGTTATGTGAAGGATCCAGGGTTTGGACAGCAATGTGATAATAACCAAGTAATTTTTTTTTTAAACGTTGGTTGAAGGATAAATGTTGCTAAGGACACTCTGGAGATTTCCCATGCTCTGATTCAAAATAGTACCATTTGGATCTTCATCATCCACCTGAGGGTGCAAGATGACAGCTCTGATAGTGCAGCACTCCCTCAGTACTGCAGTGGAGTGGGTCCATTTTTCTCATCTACTTCTGCAACTTATTGGGCCGAATTTTGTTCCCAGCCCAACGTCGGGTTTCGTGGCTGAGGGGGACCGGAGACTCAGAGTAGCAGCGCCCACCATGGAATCTGACGCTGGGATTACCATCTTCCTGGCACTGGGGAAGCTCTGTGGTGGCCTGTCCGCCGCTCTGCGATGGGATCCTGGTTTAAATATTTAAAATACCTCTCTGCATACATTACCATGTCAACCCTGCGATCTTCCCATCTGTTCCCGATCTTCAGTGTGACGTGTGGCACTCAGGCGCCTTCACTTTCCCTTTCAGGAGGAGCTGGTGCCACCGAGGAGGGGAAGGGGTCACCGCTACATTCTGAGTATAGATGGGCATGGGGGAGGGGTCAACTCTGCACCATTTTGAACTGCTTGCAGGACTGGCAGCTTTTTAAAAACCAAAAGGACTCTTGGCAACGTAGCCAAGTGCCGATGTCATCAGTGCATTCCCTGCTGCGCGCACACAGAGAATGCTTTCTTCCTGCCAGCATGGTGCAGCGCATGCGCGGCCTATGTCAGCACCCAGCCTGCCAGGACTAATTTCTGCATGCGTTCCAAACCATCGCATGCTGGAACGGGGTCGCTCCTCAGCCACTCGCTCCCACCTTCGCCCTTCCCCCCACAGCCACTCGCTCCCACCCTCGCTCTTCCCCCCTCAGCCACTCGCTCCCACCTTCGCCCTTCCCCCCACAGCCACTCGCTCCCACCCTCGCTCTTCCCCCCTCAGCCACTCGCTCCCACCTTCGCCCTTCCCCTCTCAGCCACTCACCCCCCCTCAGCCACTCGCTCCCACCCTCGCCCTTCCCCCCTCAGCCACTCACTTCCACCCTTGCTCTTCCCCCCACAGCAACTCACCCTTCCCCCCTCAGCCACTCGCTCCCACCCTCGCCCTTCCCCCCTCAGCCACTCACTTCCACCCTCGCTCTTCCCCCCTCAGCCATTCGCCCTTCCCCCCTCAGCCACTCGCTCCCACCCTCGCCCTTCCCCCCTCAGCTACTCACTTCCACCCTTGCTCTTCCCCCCACAGCAACTCACCCTTCCCCCCTCAGCCACTCGCTCCCACCCTCGCCCTTCCCCCCTCAGCCACTCACTTCCACCCTCGCTCTTCCCCCCTCAGCCATTCACCCTTCCCCCCTCAGCCACTCGCTCCCACCCTTGCCCTTTCCCCCTCAGCCACTCGTTCCCACCCTCACCCTTCTGCCCCTCGGCTACTCACTCCCACCCTCAACCTTCTGCCCCTCGGCATCTCGTTCCCGCCCTCGCCCTTCTGCCCCTCAGCCACACGATCCCGCCCTCACCCTTTTCCCACTCCCTCGTTCACTCCTTCCCTTGCCTTATGCCCCTCGGCCCCTTGTTCCTGCCCTCACCTTCTGCCCCTCGGACACATGCTCCCGCCTTCCTGCCCCTCGGCCACTCTCTCGCACCCTCGCACGCTCGCCCGTCTGCCCCTCGGCCCCTCGCTCCCGCCCTCGCCTTCTGCCCCTCGGCCACATGCTCCAGCTCTTCTTCCCCTCGGCCACTCACTCCCTCCCTTGCCCTTCTGTCTCTTGGCCACTCGCTCGCACCCTCGCCCTTCTGCCCCTCGGCCCCTTGTTCCGGCCCTCGCCCTTCTCCCTCTCGGCCGCTCATTCCGGCTTCATCACTGCTCCCTTCCGTCGATCGGTCCCCACCGCATCGCTCAAAGAAGCGGTGGGGGGTGGGGAACAAACTGCCGAAGTGGCAAGGCGGGGAGTGAGCAGCCGAGGGGTGATGGGACGACACAGAAGCCAGTGGCCAAAAAGAGGGAAGCAGCAAGGCCTGGAGTGAGCGACCGTGGTGGGGGTGTGGGGGGAGCGGGGAGCGGTTGGCCGAGGTGGGGAAGCGGCGAGGGTGGGAGTGAGTGGCCGAGGTGGGGACGTGGGGGGAGCGAGTGGCCGAGGTGAGGGAAACGGCAAAAAGATGCACGCAGGAGGGAGTGGCGAAGAGAAGCGTGATGGCTTCTATCTGAATTATTGCCCAGAATCCATTTACATGCAGTAATTCTGCAAGAGAATAAGCCAGAAGAATCTATTTCCAAAACCTATGTTACAATAATAAGCATCATACAAAGAGCGAATTGAAAGATGCCTTACAATAAGATTATTTGGTTCTGTACTAGCACAGGTACTGTTGGGGGTGGGATGGAGGTGGCAATCGCAGCCACTGTGGGGAATTGGGTTTAAGGCTGCGTTTGCTTTTTGTGACAAATTGAACAGTGCCATCTTTATTACTGGCAGCTGCCTGAGACGTCGCAGATAGTGACGATTCAGTGGATGAGGCTGCATTTGCACATGTGCCAGTACTGCGCCACCTAGTGGTTGTGTTGTCAGCAAACGCAGCCTTTTAAAATGGCGCCAGCACCTGCTCCGGCATCAGGTGATGCCATGAATGGTGTTGCCAATGCTTCCGCAGCCACGAGTGGTGGGGGGAGGGGGCAGGGGTGCAGCTGCCATCGATATGTTAAGTGGCCGCCTTCTGCGTAATCACGGCAGCGCGGATCCCATGCTGACCGGCCGCTATTTTCTGCAGCCGCAGCCGCCACCGCTCCCAGCCCATAGTGTGGAGGCATTACCTTTAAAGGTTTATAATCAGTTACACTCATGATGCCTTTGCAGGTGGTCGTGAGTGTCAGCTGTCGCTCGGTTAAAAGCACTCTTGCCTCTGCGTTACAAGCTTCCAGTTCCAGTTCTACTCTAGCACTTGAAAGTTAAAAGTTTAGGCTGGTGATGGGCCGAAGGGCCTGTTTCTGTGCTGTATAACTCAATGACTCTATGACATCCCAGTGCATTACTGAGGGAGCACTGTACTGTTAGAGGTACTGTCTTTCAGATGAGACATTAAATCCAGGCCCCTTCTACCTGCTCAGATGGATGTAAAGGACCCCATAGCACTATTTCAAAGAAAAGCAGTGGAGTTATCCCGGGTGTCCAGACCAGTCAGCATCAAAAATAAACAGATTATCGGGTCATTATCACATTGCTGTTTGTGGGAGTTTGCTGTGAGCATAGAGGCTGCCAAGTTTCCTACGTTGTGACCACACTTCAAAAAGTACTTCATTGACTGTAAAGCGCTTTGAGTCGTCTGGTGGTCATGAAAGGTACTATTTAAATGCAACTCTTTCTTTTCTTGCACAGTGAATTTATCTACACAATGACAATCGCAATCGTGATATGGTGCTGTATAACTGCAAGCATATCATTACCTCTGAAACGCAGTGATTGTTATTGTGTAGGCAAAGGCAGCAGCTGCTCTGCAACCCACAAACAGCAATGAAAGGAATGACCAGTGTGATGATGTGTGCATCCACTCCGATTATTGAAGGGTGCCAGGACCACAGGGAGTGCATGATGGTAGCCAGCGAGTCCCCAATCTGTCATTACAGTGCCTCTGTAAGTAAAATAAGCAAGATTATAAAGGTTATAAAACCCAATGGTTCAGATCAGGTGCAGACCTTCAGTAGAGGTCTGTGATCCTGGTGATAACGGTGCTGAACTGTGTTTAGTTGACTAGGTTGAATTGATATTGAGAATGTGAAAGGGTGATGCAAATACTAACCATTTTGCCAAGGGTCACTTGATCACACCAGTTCATTTATTTCTTATTGGTTGAGAGTCAAGTCGTAGCCAGGGTACCTGAAAAAGCGCCATGCTCTTATTGTGATCTTTAATGGACACCTGAATATTCAGTTAAAAGACAGCACCTCTGACAAAGAGGCAGTCCCTCAGTACTGCATTGAAGTGATATGGGGTTTGAACCCAAACCTTGTGAGCTAATGATATGATTAAAGTCCACTGGACAAGATGTTAAACTGGGCCCCTGCCTACATGTTCAATTGGATGTCAAAGATCCCATGACACTCACAATTCAAAGCTCTCGTGGTGTCCTAGCCAACATCCATTATTTCCAACAGCACCATTGAAAATGGAATATCCAGTCCAATTATTTTACTGCCAGCTGTGTCTCAGTTGGTAGCACTCTTGAGTCAGAACGTTATGGGTTTAAGTTCCATTCCAGAGTCATGAGCAAATAAATCTAGGCTGATGCTCCAATGCAAGACTGAGGAAGCGCTGTATTGCCATCTTTCTGATAAGAGATTAAATTAAGGCCTTGTGTATTCTGTGAGGTGGATGTAAAAGATCCCTGGGACTATTTTGTAGAACATAGAACATAGAACATAGAACAGTACAGCACAGTACAGGCCCTTCGGCCCACGATGTTGTGCCGAACCTTTAAGCTACTCTAAGATCAAACTAACTACCTACCCTTCATTCTACTATCATCCATGTACCTATCCAAGAGTCGCTTAAATGCCCCTAACGTATCTGCTTCTACTACCACCGCTGGCAGCGCATTCTACGCACCCACCACTCTCTGTGTAAAGAACCTACCTCTGACATCTCCCCGAAACCTTCCTCCAATCACCTTAAAATTATGCCCCCTGGTGATAGCCCTTTCCACCCTGGGAAAATGTCTCTGACTATCCACTCTATCTATGCCTCTCATCATCTTGTACCCCTCTATCAAGTCACCTCATCTTTCTTCGCTCCAATGAGAAAGAGCAGGGGAGTTCTCCCTCATGTCCTGGCTAATATTTATTCCTCAACCAATATCACGAAAACATATTACCTGGTCGTTATCTCATTCCTGTTGTGGAAGCTTGCTGTTTCCAAATCTGGGGGAGATGGTGGTGCAGTGGTAATGTCATTAGACTAGTAATCTAGTGGCCCAGGCCTAATGCCCTGGGGACACAGGTTCAAATCTCACCATGGCAGCTGGTGAAATTTAAATTCAATTAATTAAAAACCTGGAATTGAAAGCTAGTCGCAGTAATGGGTACCACGAAACTATCAATTGTCATAAAAACGTATCTGGTTCATTAATGTCCTTTAGGGAAGGAAATCTGCTGTCCTTACCTACATGACTCCAGACCCACAGCAATGTGGTTGACTCTTAACTGCCCTCTGAAATGGTCTAGCAAGCCACTCAGTTCAAGGGCAATTAGGGATGGGCAACAAATGCTGGCCTTGCCAGTGATGCCCACATTCCATGAACAAATAAAAACAATTGGCTGGCATGTTTCCTATGTTACATCAGTGACAACACTTCAAAAGTACTTCATTGGCTGTGAAGCACTTTGGGATGTCCTGAGGTTGTTACATACAGTGCTGTATAATCAGCAATGTTCTTTCTTTATCAAGTACAAAATACTGCATTGGTCTCCCCTGCTTAACATCCCTTGTATTTTGTTACTCTGTGCACGGTAGTTTGGTCTGAATTCCCTAAATACACTTTATTTTTAAATTAGTTCTGGGATACCTGAACTCAATTCAGGCAAATTCACTATTGATTTATACCTCACAGCAACATGAAACTGAAATATGTTTCCACTGAGACAAACTGTGCTACAACTGGCCTCGAACTGTCTATTCTATGAAAACCACAGACTTGTAGCCCTGGCTTACAGGTACAAAATAGTGGAGACTTTGATGATTGATAATACATTGCAATGAGAAACATATTGTTGGCAAATGCACCATGCTCATCTGCCCATTAACAAAATCTCTATTCACCAACCGGTTTTGAAAATAGAATTAGCCGTTTAATCAATCAATTCATTAGGCAACCTCAACATAATACTATTGAGCTGCATCTGTCTGGCAACACAGCTCAATGTTTGCGAGGCCAAATTTGAGGTTTCTAATTGGCGGCTGCTGTGCTTTTGGGAGCCTAATTCACTTGAGCCAATTAATACTTGCACAGGGACAGGCAGTTTAGGCATTCCATCAGTTGGTGGTACTACTCGTAATTACATTAACAATCCTGAAGCAGAGGTGGCACCAACAATTAGTGCATTACAATTACGCTCAATGACTAACACTCCTTTGGATTTCCATATCACAATATGGATTGTGTTAACTCTGCACCCTTGTATTCATGAGAACTAGGAGCAGGAGTAGGCCGTCCGGCCCCTCGAGCCTGCTCCGCCATTCAATAAGATCATGGCTGATCTTTTCGTGGACTCAGATCCACTTACCCGTGCTCTCACCGTATCCCTTAATTCCTTTATTGTTCAAAAAGATATCTACCTTAGCTTTAAAAACGTTTACTGAAGAAGCGTCAACTACTTCACTGGGCAAGGAATTCCATAGATTAACAACCCTCTGGGTGAAGAAGTTCCTTCTTAATTCAGTCCTAAATCTGCTCCCTATTGAGGTAGCCCAACAGTCCAGACCTTGGTCCCAAAACAACGTAAGCCAGGTTACAGGCTGAATGATTTCCTTCATTGGCTAACCGCATCATTCCTCATGCTCCCCAGAAGACGTGAAGCAGTCGATGCTTCCTTCACCAGTCTCTGGCTTTGTGGAAATGTCGCCTTGTAACTTGCAACTTGTTTGGCTCCAATTTGTGTTTAGTTATCGTTCAAATTGAGGCTGCGGTGCTCTCTGTCCATCGGGAGTGTGGACAGATCCTCCTCTTGCAAAAAAAGACAGGTTGAGGAAGAATTAGCCTTGGACATTCCACCTTCTTTCTGGCCCTCTGGAGTGCTAAGTATGAGAGTGGCTTGGATATTGGATCATGCCATGCCCATTGTACAGATGTAAAACATGGCGGGTGGTTGGTGCATGCTCATTCTGCATGAGAAGTTCACCGCTGCCATGTTGCTAAAGGCTCCTCCAGAGACGTTCAGGGCAAGTGCCTGAAACAGACGTTAGTTTCTTTTGCATTTACAAACAGGTGACAAAACATCTATCTGAAGGCACCTTTTTCAAAACTGGATTGCGACTGACGCATGCTATGGTCAGTACACTTGGGCACATTGGCTGAGGGATAAATATTAGTGAAGACACCAGGATATTTCACACCCAACATAGAGAGCAGACAGAACCTTGGTTTATCATCTCAGCCGAAAGATGGCACCTCCGACAGTGCAGCCCTCCCTTAATAATGCACTGGAGTGTCTGCCTGCCGGGCAGAGGGCAGTGGCAAGCGGCAGGTGCACAGCCTACACCTTCTGTCCGTCCCAGGGTTTTAAACTGGTGCCAGTCCAGAAATTTCTTCCTCTCCCCTTAATCCTCGGTCCTCAGATTGTGGATATCCTCAGCTCACCTGAAATCCCCAGGGCTTTAAAGCCTGGCAGCAGCAACAACTTGCATTTAACAACTTGCGGTGCATCTGAGAGGATGAGAGCTACGTGGATAGCACGTTTATAGATGTGGTCACAGCTTAAGAGTATGCAGGCAGAGAGTCAAGAAGAAAAAGGTAGTGCAGGAGACCACTGAGTGCGTCTCACTGTCCAACAGATATTCAGTTCTGAATACTGAGGAAAGTGATGGCTCATCTGGGGAGTGCACCAGAGCCAGGGCCATGGCACCACAGGTGGTTCAGCTGCACAGGGCGGAGGGGGGGGGGGGGGGGCACAAGGAAGACTGGAAGCGCGATAGTGATTGGAGATTCAATAGTAAGGGGAACATACACGCGTTTTTGTGGCCACAGACATGAA
The DNA here is from genome assembly GCF_036365525.1 of Heterodontus francisci. Classification (NCBI taxonomy): domain Eukaryota; kingdom Metazoa; phylum Chordata; class Chondrichthyes; order Heterodontiformes; family Heterodontidae; genus Heterodontus; species Heterodontus francisci. The sequence goes on along the minus strand of NC_090371.1, from coordinate 26,199,523 downwards.
TCCAGGGTGCCAGGGTCAAGGATGTCACTGAACACCTGCAGAACACTCTGAGGGGGGAGGGTGAACAGCCAGTTGTTGCCCACATTGGTACCAGCGACATAGGTAGGAAGAGGGATGTGGTCCTGCAGAGAGAGTTTAGTGAGTAGGTAAGAAATTAGCAAGCAAGACCTCAAAAGTAGTAATCTCCGGATTACTCCCAGTACCAAGCGCAAGTGAGTATAGAAATAGGAGGATAGGGCATATAAATGCATGGCTGGAAAGATGGTGCAGGAGGGAGGGCTTTAGATTCCTGGGACACTGGGATCAGTTCTGGAGAAGGTGGAACCTGTACAAACCGGATGGGTTGCACCTGAACAGAACTGGGACAAATTTCCTTGCGAGGTGATTTGTTAGTGCTATCGGGGAGGGTTTCAACTAACTTGGCAGGAGTGTGGGAACCAGGAGGAAATATCAGAGAGGAATACCAAGGTGCACAGAATACTGGGAGAGATAGATAGCACTAGAGTAGAGAAGAGTAAGTTATTAAATGGGGTCAAAGTAAGGGAGAAAGTAATAAAGTATAAAGCAGTGTTAATGTACATGTATGTGAATGCACGGAGTGTTGTTAATCAGATTGGTGAGTTGCAGGTGCAGATTGGCATGTGGAAGTATGATGTTGTGGCTATAATAGAGACCCGGCTCAAATAAGGACAAGACTGGACATTGAATATTCCTGGATACAAAGTGCTTAGGAAAGATAGGAAAGGGAAAAAAAGGGGGAGAGGTGGCGGTATTAATTCAGGAAAGCATTGCAATGCTGGAGAAAAAGGATGTCCCAGAGGGGTCGAGGACAGAATCAATTTGGCTAGAGCTAAGGAACAAAAAAGGTGCGGTTACATTGCTCGGTGTTGCCTATATGTCATTAACTAGTGGGAAGGATATGGAATAACAAATTTGCAAGGAAATTATAGAGGTGCAAAAATATAGGGTAGTTTTAATGGGGGACTTTAATTTCCAAACATAGACTGGGAGCCGGACAGGTGCTTGATGTGTTGGTGGGGGAGCATTTTGGTGATAGCGACCACAACATGGTACAATTTAAGCTTGTTATGGAGAAAGAAATAGACAAGTTGCAAAAAAAGCTTTTAGATTGGGGGAGAGCGAATTTTAGTAAAATAAGGCAGGATCTGGCCGAAGTAGACTGAAAAGAGTTACTTGTCGGGAAATCTACAGAAGAGCAGTGGGGGGGCATTCAAAAAGGAAATGGGGAGGGTACAGGCCCAACATGTTCCCTCTAGGGTAATAGGAAGGAGCAACAAGCCCAGAGAACCATGGATGACCAGAAACATTCAGGGTCCGATGAGTAGGAAAAGAGAGGCTTTTAGCAAATACAAGGAGAGCAAATCAATGGAAGCATTAATGGAGTACAGAAAGTGTAGGATGGAGCTTAAGAAAGCAATTAGGAGAGCAAAGAGGGGACATGAGAAAGCTCTGGCTGGTAAAAGTAGGGAAAATCCCAAGATAGTCTATGTATACCAATGGGAAAAGGATAACCAGGGAAAGAGTATGACTCATTAGGGACCAAGGGGGAAATCTGTGGGTGGAGCCAGAGGACATTGGTAGGGTGTTGAATGAATACTTCACATCTGTCTTCACCCAAGAGAGTGAGGAAGTAGATATGGAACTCAGAGAGAGAGACTGTGAGGTTCTTGAGCAAATTGTCATAGGGAGTGACAAGGTATTGGAGGTTTTGGCAGGCTTAAAAGTGGACAAATCTCCAGGTCCGGACAATTTGTGTCCCAGGATGCTGTGGGAGGCGAAAGTAGAGATTGCAGGTGCTCTGACCCTAATTTTTAATTCCTCTCTGGCCACAGGGGAGGTGCCAGAGGACTGGAGAACAGCCAATGTGGTCCCACTATTTAAGAAAGGTTGTAGAGATAAGCCAGGGAACTATAGACCAGTGAGTCTCATGTCAGTGGTAGGGAAACTATTGGAGAAAATTCTGAAGGAGAGAATCTATCTCCACTTGGAGAGGCAAAATTTGATTAGGAATAGTCAGCATGGCTTTGTCAGAGGGCGGTCATGCCGAACAAGTTTGATTGAATTTTTTGAGCATGTGACCAGGTGCGTAGATGAGGGTAGTGCAGTTGATGTAGTTTACATGGATTTCAGCAAAGCCTTTGACAAGGTCCCACATGGGAGACTTATCAAGAAAGCAAATGCACATGGGATATAGGGTAACTTGATAAGTTGGATTCAAAATTGGCTTAGCTGCAGGAGACAGAGAGTGATGACAGACGGCTGTTTTAGTGACTGGAAGCCAGTGTCCAGTGGCGTACCACAGGGATCTGTGCTGGGTCCCCTATTGTTTGTCATTTATATAAACGACATAGATGACTATGTGGGGGGTAGGATCAGTAAGTTTGCGGATGACATAAAGATTGGCCGAGTAGTTAACAATGAGGTTGAGTGTCTTGGGTTACAGGAAGATATAGACGGATGGTCAAATGGGCAGAAAAATGGCAGATGGAATTTAACCCTGAAAAGTGTGAGGTGATACACTTTGGAAGGAGTAATGTGACATGGAAACATTCAATGAATGGCCTGACACTGGGAAGTTCCGAGGAACAAAGGGACCTTGGCGTGTTTGTCCATAGGTCTCTGAAGGCAGAAGGGCAGGTTAATAGGGTGGTGAAAAAGGCATATGGGACACTTGCCTTTATCAATCAAGGCATAGATTACAAAAGCAGGGAGGTCATGTTGGAGTTGTATCATGCTGGAGTACTGTGTGCAATTTTGGTCACCACATTATAGGAAGGATGTGATTGCACTGGAGGAGGTGCAGAGGCGATTCACCAGGATGTTGCCTGGGATGGAACATTTAAGCTATGAAGAGAGGTTGGATAGGCTTGGGTTGTTTTCGCTGGAGCAGAGAAGACTGAGGGGTGACCTGATGGAGGTGTACAGGATTATGAGGGGCATGGACAGGGTGGATAGGGAGCAGCTGTTCCCCTTAGTTGAAGAGTCAGTTACTAGGTGGGCCAAGTGGATCAAGTATCAGTAGGAGAGCATTTAGGGACAGTGATCATTGTATCATAAGGTTTCGGGTGACTATGGAAAAGGGCAAAGAACAATCCAGAGCGAGAATAATTAACTGGGGGAAGCCAACTTCAATGGGTTAAGAATGGAGCTGGAGTGAATAAATTGGAGTCAATGGTTGGCAGGAAAAACGATAGCTGAACAATAGGCTACCTTCAAAGAAGAGATAGTTCGGGCACAGTCAAGGTATGTTCCCTCGAAGGGGAAAGGTAGGGTAAATAGATCCAGAGCTCCCTGGATGACAAAAGAGATAGAGATTTAGATAAAGAAGAAAAAGTGTGCTTATGACTGGTAGAAAATACTATTGAGAACCAGGCTTAATATAGAAGGTCCAGAGGGGAAGTGAACAAGCAAATAAGAGAAGCAAAGAGAGAACATGAAAAGAGAATAGCAGCTAACATTAAAGGGAATCCCAAATTTTTCTATAGACATGTAAATAGTAAAATGGTGGTAAAAGGAGGAGCTGGGCCCATTAGAGACCATAAAGGAGATTTACACACGGAGGCAGAGGGCATAGCTGAGGTATTAAATACTTTACATCTGTCTTTACCAAGGAAGAAGATGCAACCCAGGCGATGGTGAAAGAGATGGTAATTCAGACACTAGGAGGGTTTAAATTTGCTAAGGAGGTTGCATTAGATTGGCTGTATGTAGTTAAAGTGGATAAAATTCCAGGGCCAGATGAAATGCATCCAAGGATACTGAGGGAGGTGAGGGTAGAAATTGCAGAGGCACTGGCCATAATGTTTCAGCCTTCCTTAGACTCAGAGGTGGTGCCAGAGGACTGGAGAATTGCAAATGTTACATTCTTATTCAAAAAAGGTGTACAGATAAGCACAGCCACTACAAACCAGTCAATTTAACTTCGGTGGTGCGGAAACTTCTAGAAAGAATAATTTGTGACAAAATTAATGGTCACATGGACAAATGTGGGTTAATTAAAGTAACCTAGCATGGATTACTTAAGGGAAAATCATGTTTGACTAACTTGCTGGAGTTTTTTAAGGAGGTAACAGAGAAGGTTGATGAGGGCAATGCTGTTGATGTCGTGTACGTGGACTTTCAAAAGGCATTTGATACAGTGCCACACAACGGACTTGTGAGCATAGTTATATCTCATGGAATAAAAAGGACAGTAACAACATGGATACAGAATTGGCTGAGTGATAGGAAACAAAGAGTAGTGGTTAATGGATGTTTTTTGGGCTGGAGGAAGGTTTGTAGTGGAGTTCCCCAGGGGTCAGTGTTGGGACTGTTGCTTTTCCTAATATAGAGACCTTGGTGTACAGGTCACAATCTCAAAGTCTGTGGACGATATGAAACTTGGAAGCATTATGAACTGTGAGGAAGATTGTGTAGAACTTCAAAAGGATATAGACAAGTTGATGGAATGGGCGAATAGGTGGCAGATGAAGTTCAATGCAGAGAAATGGGAAATGATCAATTTTGGTAGGAAGAACATGGAGAGACAATATAAAATAAAGGGCACAATACTAAAAGCGGTGCAGGAGCAGAGGGACCTGGGTGTATATGTGCATAAATCATTAAAGGTAGCAGGACAGGTTGAGAGAGTGGTTAATAAAGCATACAGTATCCTGGGCTTTATTAATAGGGGCTTAGCGTACAGGTGCAAGGAAGTTATATATGTGACACTGGTTTGGCCTCAGCTGGAGTATTGCATCCAGTTCTGGGTGCCGCACTTTAGGAAAGATGTGAGGACATTGGAGAGAGTACAGAAAAGATTCATGATAATGGTTCCAGAGATGTAGCACTTCAGTTATCAAGATAGATTGGAGAAGTTAGGACTGTTTTCCTTGGAGAAGAGAAGGCTGATAGCGGTATTCAAAAATCATGAAGAGTCTGGACAGAGTAGATAGAGAGAAACTGTTCCCACTCGAGAAAGGATCAAGAACAAGAGGGCACAGACTTAAAGTAATGGGCAAGAGAAGCAAAAGCGACAGGAGGAAAAACTTTTTCATGCCGCGAATGGTTAAGGTCTGGAATGCGCTGCCTGAGAATGTGGTGGAGGCAGGTTCAATGGAAGCATTCAAAAGGGAATTAGACTGCTATATGAAAAGGAAGAATGTGCAGGGTTACAGGGAGAAAGCAGGGAAATGGCACTAAGTGAATTGCTCGTTCTGGGAGCTGGTGCAGACACAATGGGCTGAATTATGTACTGTAATAATTCTATGATTCTGTGATTGCATTCTTAAGCCTCTGCAGTGGAAGGTGCTACCAACTGAGCTATGGCTGACACAAAGGTGTACTTCCATAAGAGCTATTCTGCAAACCTCCTCAAAATCTAACACTTTGACTGTTTCCTCGGTCCCCTTCAGGAATTTCCTTCTGCAAGATCCTGCTCAGCCCTGATAACAGGTACAAATCCAAAATGTCAAACCCGCTCCTTTCTTTGTACAGATACTGACTGGCTGCTGTGCGTTTTCAATATTTCCTGTCATATTTCTTGTATTTGAAGTATTTGTTTGTTTTCCTTTTTGTTGTTACCAGTTCATTCTACGTGACCACTTTGTGAAAAAGAGTTGAGGAAGTATTTACTGTGGCATGGACTCCAGGATGATGAGGATAAGTGAGTCATTTTCTGCTCCTGTTGTAGATCTAAAGCTGAATGAATAGTCTTTTTGACATTAAAGTGGCTTGTCAAGTATTAAAAGATCATTTGCTCTGCTGCGTTAGGCTTTTTTTTTGCTGGCACTAACAAAAATCACTTTCTCAAGATGTGCGTTTCAAGAACCTGTATTTCCAAGTCTTAATTAGCAGCTCATTAAATAGAAACATTGGCATTTTTCCCTTTTTCAGTAAGACAATGAATAACACTCACCATGTGCCAACTGGATTGTAGTAACAGATGATAAGAACAATATTGCATTTATATAGCACCTTCAAAGTACTGAAACCTGTTACTTGAGGATAATTATTTGTTACCACAATGTTTAGCTCTGCCTCAGTGGTAGCCCTCTTGTCTGCATACTCTGGGCTGATTCTAACTGAGGGAGTGCCGAAATGTCAGAGGTCCCGTCTTTTAGATGAGAAATTAAACCAAAGACCCATCTGCTCTCTCAGGTGGATATAAATGATGGCACGGCACTGTTTTGAAGAAGAGCAGGGGAGTTCTCCCTGCTGTCCTGGCCAATATTTATCTCCCTGTTTGCATGTGTGTATCGCGTGTGCATGCTAGCATGGGCGCGTCGTATATCCATAGGCGTTAACCTCTACCACCTCAAAAGACAAGAGCAGCAGATGCATGGGAACAAGTTCCTGTCCAAGTCACACACCATCCTGACTTGGAACTATATCGCCCGTTCCTTCACTGTCGCTGGGTCAAAATCCTGGAACTCCCTTCCTAACAGCACTGTGGGTGTACCTACCCCACATGGACTGCAGCGGTTCAAGAAGGCAGCTCACCACCACCACCTTCTCGAGGGCAATTAGGGATGGGCAATAAATGCTGGCATAGCCAGTGACGCCCACTTCCCATGAATGAATAAAAAAAAACATATTAGAGTTTAAGTGTAAGGTTTAATAAATTTCACTTTCCTTTAAACCTAAGAAAACCGGTTTATGCTCATTTCTTTGCCTTATAATTGGAAAGCTGTGAACAAGGATTCAGCAAAGGGGGAGCTCAAAACACAGTGCATTTAAAATTAAACCCTGTTACAATAAAAAGACAGTAAAAGACCCCTAGACACCCTTCTCATTTGGTCGTAACTGGTTATTATTACATTGCTATTTGAGGGATGCTGAGGTTCATCTGAGGCGTTAGCAGATAGATCTCCATGCCAAGGACACACGGTATGCCTTCATCCATGCCAAGCTTTCATTAAAAGGACCCCGGCCGCAGTTGCTAGTTTCAGACCTGCCCCGTTTGAGATCACTATCGGCAGCTGTGAGGACTCCCTTAAAAACAACCGCATCACCCAGCACTCCCTTACCCATTCTTTTCCCCCATCTCACGGCCACACTTCATACCATGACTACATCTAAGTTGCACTCTAGGGCGCTCTAAACCAGGGCACAGGTCCCACCGAGGTGTCTGTATCTGCGTCACTTAAGTCGTGTGACGTTGCATCCTTCGAGGGCCGATCGCCCTCAAAGGCATTTGTTGGTATGTTCACTGCCTTCGGCTCTTCCAGCAACACCCCTGCAGTTTAAAGGACACCTATCTTATGAAGGTTGTATCTCTGCCTGTCTGCCTCTGCGCCGATCTATCGTGGTCACAATTTTCAACGTCTGGACATAAGATCAAATATACGGTTTCTGGTCCAAAACTGTGTTATGTTTCAGGCACAGAGCAGTTGGGCGGGCCCCCATTAAATAGGCTGCCTGTCTTTCATGTCCCGCCTCCTGAACCCATCCAGAATCCTTAATTGGACGGCAAATACAGAGGTGGCATCGTAATTGGCCACCTCCAAAAAGAGTTGCCCTGTCGCACACTTCTGATCTCTGCGGGGTCAGGACCGGGAAATGGTCCCGGCAACTGGAAGTAATCTGTCAGCAGAAGATTGCACCCAGCTAAACCCTAACCAGCGATTTATAAAGCTTTAGTGTAAGCACATAAGGACAAGGAACAGGAGTAGGACATTCAGCCCCTCAAGATTGCGCCGTCATTTAATAAGATCACGGCTGATCTGATTCTGGCCTGAACTCCACTTTCCTGCTGGCCACTCATAACCCTTGACTCCGTTGTAGATCAAAAATCTGTCTAACCCAGCCTTGAATATATTTAATGATCCAGCCCCAGTGCTCCCTGGGGAAGAACATTCTAAAGATTAATGACCCTCTGACCCTCTTGTCTCAGTCTGAAAAGGTTGATCCCTTATTTTGAAACTGTGCCCCCTAATTCCAGATTACCCCACGAGGGGAAAAATCCTCTCAGCATCTACCCTGTCAAGCCCCCTCAGAATCTAATATGTTTCAACAAGGTCACCTCTCATTCTTCTAAACTTCAGTGAGTATAGGCCAACCTGCTCAACCTTTCCCCTTCATCCCAGGAATCAGCCTATTGAACCGTCTCTGAACTGCTTTCATTGCAAGTATATCTCATTTCATGGCTACATGGTGAGGGATTTGGGTGGTTCCCACTGTTCAATTCCCACCCAACTGCAGCAAGTATTTCTTTGTTGTTAGGATTTAATCCCTTTGTGTTTGAACTTGTTACGACTGAGGCAGGGGGAAGTGCACTGTTTATTCTAGTCCCACTTCTCCACAGGTCACAACATATATTTAAATTTTCTCACTTACCGATAAGGCCAATGATATACTTTATTTTTCCTAGAATAAAACATATCAACCAGGTTTCTTTAATAAACAACAAAATTATTGGTTTATTATAGAACAAGTCTTAACTGGTAATGAAGTAAAACATATATACACAGATTGAAATGTTACAGTTCCCTTTTTACCATAGCCTCACACACACACATACATACACAGGTTAACCGGAAAAAAAAAAGGGAATTTTGTTCAGAGCTCCGTTACAGACAAAAAAACACTTGGGCTGAATAACAAAGAACAAAGAAGAAAGAACAAAGAACAGTACAGCACAGGAACAGGCCATTTGGCCCTTCAAGCCTGCGCCGATCTTGATGCCTGTCTAAACTAAAACTTTCTGCACTTCCGGGGTCCGTATCCCTCTATTCCCATCTTATTCATGTATTTGTCAAGATGCCTCATAAACATCGCTATCGTACCTCATTCCACCACCTCCCCTGGCAGCAGGTTCCAGGCACTCACCGCCCTCTTTGTAAAAAGCTTGCCTCGCACATCCCCTCTAAACTTTGCACCTCGCACCTTCAACCTATACCCCCTAGTAACTGACTCTTCCACCCTGGGAAAAAGCTTCTGACTATCCACACTGTCCACGCCACTCATAACTTTGTAAACCTCTATCATGTTGCCCCTCCACCTCCGTCATTCCAGTGAAAACAATCCGAGTTTATCCAACCTCTCCTCATAGCTAATACCCTCCAGACCAGGCAACATCCCGGTAGACCACTTCGGTACCCTCTCCAAAGTCTCCACGTTCTTCTGGTAGTGTGGCGACCAGAATTGCATGCAATATTCTAAGTGTGGCCTAACTAAAGTTCTGTACAGCTGCAGCATGACTTGCCAATTTTTATACTCTATGCCCCGACCGATGAAGGCAAGCATGCCGTATGCCTTCTTGACTACCTTATCCACCTGCATTGCCACTTTCAGTGATCTGTGGACCTGTACGCCCAGATCTCTCTGCCTGTCAATACGCCTAAGTGTTCTGCCATTTACTGTATACTTCCCACTTGTATTAGACCTTCCAAAATGCATTACCTCACATTTGTCCGGATTAAACTCCATCTGCCATTTCTCCGCCCAAGTCTCCAACCGATCTATATCCTGCTGTATCCTCTGACAATCCTCATCACGATCCACAACTCCACCAACCTTTGTGTTGTCTGCAAACTTACTAATCAGACCAGCTACATTTTCCTCCAAATCATTTATATATACTACAAACAGCAATGGTCCCAGCACTGATCCCTGTGGAACATCACTAGTCACAGCCCTCCATTCAGAAAAGCACCCTTCCACTGCTACCCTCTGTCTTCTATGACTGAGCCAGTTCTGTATCCATCTTGCCAGCTCACCTCTGATCCCGTGTGACTTCACCTTTTGTACCAATCTGCCGTGAGGGAGCTTGTCAAAGGCTTTACTGAAGTCCATGTAGATAACATCCACTGCCCTTCCTTCGTCAATCATCTTCGTCACGTCCTCAAAAAACTCGATCATGTTCGTGAGACACGACCTCCCCTTCACAAAACCACGCTGCCTCTCGCTAATAAGTTCATTTGTTTTGAAATGAGAATAAATCCTGTCCCGCAGAATCCTCTCCAATAATTTCCCTACCACTGATGTAAGGCTCACCGGCCTGTAATTTCCTGGATTATCCTTGCTACCCTTCTTAAACAAAGGAACAACATTGGCTATTCTCCAGTCCTCTGGGACCTCACCTGTAGCCAATGAGGATGCAAAGATTTCTGTCAAGGCCCCAGCAATTTCTTCCCTTGCCTCCCTCAGTATTCGAGGGTAGATCCCATCAGGCCCTGGGGATTTATCTAACTTAATGTTTTTCAAGACGCCCAACACCTCTTCCTTTTTGATATCGACATGACCCAGACTATCTACACTCCCTTCCCTAGACTCATCATCCACCAAGTCCTTCTCTTTGGTGAATACTGATGCAAAGTACTCATTTAGTACCTCACCCATTTCCTCTGGCTCCACGCATAGATTCCCTCCTCTGTCCTTGAGTGGGCCAACCCTTTCCCTGGTTACCCTCTTGTTCTTTATATACGTATAAAAAGCCTTGGGATTCTCCTTAATCCTGTTTGCCAATGACTTTTCATAGAATACTTGCTCATTTTTGAAGAAATATCAGATGAGATATGTTGTGTTCCAAAACTAGCATACAGTCTGTCCTCCAAGTACATGTAAACGGATCACTGGTATCTTTTAGAACAGTTCTTTTCAGGTGGCATTGAGAATTAATTTAGTAAGTTTTTCTTCAAAGACAGGAGACGAGATAAGTTGACATGGTGGACTTCTCAGGGTCTTTTAGAGACGTGCTGAAAAGCTGAGCTGGGTTGCGGTCTTCTCTCCTTCCTTGGGAATTCTCTTCTGTCCTTGGAAGTTCGCTCCCTTTTTGTACAGGTCAACCCCAACTCAAATAATTCAAAGTAAAGTGACAACGGGAGGGCAACCTTTTGACCTCCATCAGTCTTGACCTGTCACTTCTTTGTAAACAACTTCTCCAGGTGTCCAAAGTTCTCTGTTGTTTATTGAGCTGGAAGTCAGGTGGTTTCCCAGAAAGGCTTGTTGTTGTTGCTGGAGGTCAAGTGGTTTCCCGGAAAGGCTTGTTTTCCTCACAAGACCTCTCAGTGCCACTTTTAAAAAACATTTCCAGGGACTGTTTTTCAAAGCAGGTGGCCTTTACATGACCCCCTTTGAAAACCCCAAAGTTTAACATTACTTCAATCTGTCAAAAATGAATTCTCAAAAAAAATATATTCAACAAAACACAGAGGCACTTTTATAACAATTTGTCAAATAAACAGATATTGACAGGTTTTCTTGTAGGTTTAAAACAAAATTAATTATTTATTGAGCATTATGTCTTATCCCAAAATTGTCATAACCGCATCTACTCACACATTCACTGGCGCGCGCGCGCACACACACAGTCACAGTAAACCTGTTGAGTTCTGTCGGAAGTCAACTTCTCGTTGGTCGCAAGCATGAGATGTTTGTAGGTTTCTCGCTTGGTTGAAAATTCAGTTGACGACAATGGGTCACTTTTAATTCACTGTTGCATAAGTAAAGATGTAGAATTCTACAGCAGGGCGCTTCCCTTCTGGTTTGCTGGATTTCTCCCAGCCCCTTAGCTGGAAACAAGCTTCTTGGTGATGCTTCTTTCTGGGTTTCTCTCTCTCTCTTCAGGGAGCTACCTTTAAGATCAAAATTGGTTTCACAACTTTGCCTCTGTTGAGAGATGTGAATCTCCCTCCCTGTGGTGACCAACAATGGCCTAGGATGTGGTTACTTCATAACTTTGTCTCAGAAGAAACCATTCAATTCAAAAGTGTCTCTTGATGGGTTCAGGATGAGAATAATCCAGTCATGATGTTTCCACTTTATAACTTCTTTGTTTCAGAAGAACCCATTCAATTAAGGAATGCTTCAGGATGGGTGTATTTGACATCTCCTAGCTCAAAAGATATTCCTTAATGCCTATCAAACAGTTTGAATATACAAAAGCCAGGTCGTTTACCTTCGGCAGCCATTTTTTTAGCAGCCCATTTTCCCTCGCATTTTTAAAAAAAGGCAAAGTCAACTTTTATAACTCTTCAGTTTTAGTCCATAATTGTTCATCGTCGCATATCTCGTAAGTTTGATACCTCCCCAAAAGGGAAAAAAAATGAAATTCCTTGGTTTACATTTTCTTTAATTTTGTTTTAGAAAGAAAGAAGATATCGGGTCACACCAATGCACACAATCATTTCATTCACTCCTCAATCTTACAACTGCAACAGCTGGCATTGCCTGTAACAGCCATTTCATTTTCAAGTTTGGAGTTTTTTCCATCATCCTTCCTTTGGATGAGCTACCATTAATTTTGCATTTCATTTGGTTACGTGTTGTCAAATGGGGCTGTAGTTCCTCTAGCATCAGATTGTAGTACTTTGGGAACATTAATCTCAATTAGCATGTGTTTGTTGGTGAAGATTGTAGTATGCAAATTTCCATTACTGCATTGTTCTCGGCTGGTGGCAAATTTCCTTGTCTGTATAAGCTTTAACTCCTTAACTGCTGCTTCCACAACACATGGCATTAACAATTCAGGTTCTGGCACATGGATAGTTCTTATCTCTAGGGTGATAACGGGTTAGAAATTGATTTTTAGCCCCCGTGAGGTGCCTGGGATTTCCCCTGCCCCTTATTCTTGCTAAGTTCTGAATCTAATTTGTTGTGTTTGATTAGCTTTGGATTTGGATGATTCTTCAGTGGGTAGATCCACACTGATCTTCACTTTTAGTTTTCTTGTGATTTTCATAAGTGTTATTTACTTTAGGATATTTTACCATCCATTATCCTTTTACTTCAGGGTTGGGTTTTTCCCCAATCTGCCGCATGTCCTCCGGGACATTACTGCTCACAGATGGCTGTCCAGCTTTCACTGCATTCCCCTGTGGCACTTCAATTAAGTGAGGCATCTCCCTCACTTTTGGAAGAATGTTTTTGCTAGCCATATCTCTGATGCTTTTCCTTCAACCTTTGCTGCTTTTATCTTAGCTCCTTTAAATGCTTCTTACTCTATCTTGGCCTTTTTAAATTCTGCTGGCTCTGTTTTGGCCCTTTTAAATTCCGCTGGCTTTCATTTAGCCTCTTTAATCTTTACTGGCCCTATTGTTCTCTGAGGAATTTTTGGGCCTTCCACAGCTGCACAGTTTTGTTTGTTCCCCTCAGTTTCTCCAGTCTTTGTAGACTGTCCTGGACCCTCTCAGTACAATACTGTGCTTCCTGCCAAGTCATTGCCCAAAACTAAGTCTAAAACTGCACCCTCTCTTGTTGGACTTGCTACATACTGGCCAGAAATGGTCTCCTGAATGCACCTCAAGAATTCTGCTCCCTCAATTCCTTTCACACTAAAACTATCCCAGTTAATATTGGGTAATTAAAATCCCCTACGATTACTGCCCTATTGTTCTTGCACTTCTCAGAGATTTGCCTACATATCTGCTCTTCTATCTTCCTCTGACTATTTGGGGGTCTATAGTACACTCCCAGCAGTGTGATTGCCCCTTTTTTGTTCCTTAGCTCAATCCATTTGGCCTCATTTGATGAACTTTCCAACATATCATCCATCCTCACAGCTGTAATAGTTTCCTTAGACCAAAATTGCCACACCCCCTCCTTTCTTATCCCCCTCTCTATCGCATCTAAAAACACTGTAACCAGGAATGTTGAGCTGTCGTTCCTGTCCCTCCTTAAGCCATTTTTCTGTAATAGCTATAATAGCCACGTGTCTATCTGTGCCCTCATCGGCTTTATTTGCTATGCTCCTTGCATTGCAATAGATACCCTTGAGCACTGCCAAACTCTTTTTTTAAATTTTCAAACCCTACATCTACTGGTTCCCCTTTGTCCTTTATTGTTACATCATCAAAGAATTCTCATAAATTTGTCAATCACTGTTTCCCTTTCATTAAATCATGTTGACTCTGCTTGATTATATTATGATTTTCTAAATGTCCGGCTACTCCTTGTTCAATAATGGATTCTAGCATTTTCCCTATGACAGATGTTCGGCTAACTGGCCTATAGTTTCCCGCTTTGTGTCACCCTCACTTTCTTGAATAGCCATGTTATATTTGTGGTTTTGCATTCCACTGGGACCTTTCCAGAATCTAGGAAATTCTGGAAGATTACAACCAAAGCATCCACTAGGCTGGATTTTGTGGTGCGGAGGGTCTCCTGAAGCCGGGTTGAAAAGGCAGGCAGATCCCCACCTCGGCTTTTCGCGCCATCCCAGTGGATTCCTATGTGGTTCCGGAACCTAAGTGCCCGGCATCGGAATCCCCGTCCCTTTAAAGACAGGGGATCCCGCCTTCAAGAACTGCCAGCCAATCACAGGACCGACAGCTCAGCAGTATCGACAGTGCCACCGGGAGTGGTGGCCACTGCTGGTACTGCAGAGGCATTGGACATAGGCCCAGCCCACAGGCAGGGCGCCTTGTATTGAGAGGTGACCTCCTCACTGCTTGTTAAATCAATTGGCCTCTGAGTGGGAAGGCTGTTGTAGGCCTATCTCACCCCCAACAAAATCACTTAGAGATGGGGAGGCGATAGGCCCTCCGCCCCCGCCTCCCGTCACAGTTCTGTGGGACCTCCCGCCTCTGACCTTGTCTCAGGGGGTCCCAGAAAATCCAGCCCACTATCTTTTCAGCCACTTCTTTTAAGACCCTAGGATACAGGCCATCAGATCCAGGGGACTTGGCAGCCTTTATTCCCATTAGTTTTCCTAATACTTTTTCGTCTAGTGATAGTGATTGTTTTAAGTTCCTCCCTCCTTGCTTTGTACTCTTTGGCTCTACTTATAAAGCCAAAGAACTCTAACCCTTTTTTGACATTGTTACCAACTTATCCTGCCACCTTAAAATTTGTGCATGTGAGCAGCCAGGACTCTGTTCCTGCAGCCCCTCTAAAATTGTACTATTTAATTTATATTGTTGTTCCTTATTATTCCTGTGAAACTTCATGCTTCTCTGCATTAAATTTAGTCAGCCACGTGTCTGCCCAGTTCACCAGTGTGTCTCTGTTCGAAAGTCTGGCATTATCCTCCTCACTGTTGATTACATTTCCAAGTTTTGTGACATCTGCAAACTTTGAAATGATGCCTCTTGATTGCAGTATGCACATTTAAATTGGGTCAATCAAAAGAAGCAGGGACCTGGGCACATAAATGAATGGCAGGTCATTATGCTCACAGATAACCAATTACAGATTCCTGTAATGAACGTCTTTCTCCTGGGCACTCTAAGCCACACATTACACAAACAGTCTAGACCACATTAATAAATAGCACTCAACTGTGACTATAGAACACCACTGCTCTGCAATATGACAGCTACACAGAATGTCAGGGTTATTTTACGGAGATTTTCTTGATATAATAACATGTCAGGAGATGAAATATTAAGGTCGCTTGTGCTTTAACCTATTGCTAGAAGCACGTCGGATAGTTTATGACATGCAGAGGACGAGCTTCAGAACCTGTCGGGTGAGTTTTGCACAAAGTCCAGTGAATTCAGATGCATTAATTTAAAGAGTCAGGATGTAGGATACTTGCAGTTGAAAAAATTACAATTGAATGGATGTCCCAAAGCACTTTACAGCCAATTAAGAACTTTCTAAAGTGTTGTCACTATTTTAATGTAGAAAACGCCAAACAGCAATGTGATAATGACCAGATAATCTGCTTTTGTGATAGTTGAGGGATAAATATTGGTCAGGACATCTGAGTGATCCCCATTACTGCTCTTCAAAATGGTGCCCTGGGATCTTGTATGAGAGGGCGATTTAATGTCCCATGAGAGACAGCACATCCAGCAGTGCAGAACTCCCTCAGTACTGCACTGGACTGATGACCTAGATGTTGTGCTCGGGTCTCTGGAGTAGGATAATAGAGCTAATATCGAAGAATCACAGAGTCATAGAGTTATACAGCACAGAAACAAGCCCTTTGGCCCATCGGGTCTGTGCCAGCCATACAGCACCCAACTACTCTAATCCCATATTCCTGCACTTGGCCTGTAGCCTTGTATGCTATGGCGTTTCAAGTGCTCATCTAAATACTTCTTAAATGTTGTGAGGGTTCCTGCCTCCATCACCTCTTCAGGCAGTGCATTCCAGATTCCAACCACCCTCTGGATGAAAAAATCTTTCCTCAAATCTCCCCTAAACCTCCTGCCCATTATCCTAAATCTATGCCCCCTGGTTCTTGACCCCTCCGCTAAGGGAAAAAGTTTCCTCCTATCTAACCTATTAATGCCCCTCATAATCTTGTACACCTCAATCATGTCCCCCCTCAGCCTTCTCTGCTCCAAGGAAAACAACCCGAGCCTTTTCAGTCTCTCTGAGGAAAAGAACTAATTGGTGTTTCTTTATGCAAAAATGAATTGAGGCCAATTTTCAACTATGAGTTCATTGCTGACAGGTAAACATTGATTGGGTGGTCCATAGGTTTATATTGATGCTCATTACCGTACAGCGAGACAGCAACCGAGCGGTACCGGCATCGGGCCCGTCCGCCCCTCAGTAGCTACAGACAGATGTGGCTAGTCACCGGGGAGCAGAGATAGAGCAGACCTGGAGGGGCGGAGCTGCTTTCACTGCTTCAGTGTTCCAACTGAACAAAGAACAAAGAACAAAGAAAATTACAGCACAGGAACAGGCCCTTCGGCCCTCCAAGCCTGCGCCGATCCAGATCCTCTATCTAAACATGTCGCCTATTTTCTAAGGGTCTGTATCTCTTTGCTTCCTGCCCATTCATGTATCTGTCTAGATACATCTTAAAAGACGCTATCGTGCCCGCGTCTACCACCTCCACTGGCAACGCGTTCCAGGCACCCTGAAACTGAGAACAATCTGAAAAAAGTGATGTCACAGGAAAACTGGTAGAGAATCTGCGCTAAATTTGAAAAACTAATTAACTAAAGTAAAGTAGAGTTGGCAGGGCAGGCGATGTGCCATAGCTGCATGATGTGGGAGCTGGTAGATCCCATGGCGAGTCACAGTGACCACATCTGCAGCAAATGCTTGCAGCTCGAAGAACTTCGGCTCAGAATTGATGGGCTGGAGTCCAAGCTTCAGACACTGCGGCACATCAGGGAGGGGGAGGGGTTCCTGGACACTGTGCTTAAGGCAGTCACACCCCGTAGATTAAGTATCTCAAATGTGGCCAGTGGTCAGGGACAGGAGGGTGTGACTGCAAGTGAGGCAGGTAGAGGGATCCTGAATTCAGCAATGGAGGAACCTCAGCTCTTGACCTTGTCTAACAGGTATGAGGTACTTGCTCCCTGTGTGGATGAGGAAAAGGACTGTAGGGAGGATGAGCAAACTGACCACTGCACCGTGGTACAGGAGGCCATTCAAGCGGGGGGAGTAAAAAGAAAAGTGGTAGTGGTAGGGGATTCTATAATTAGGGGTACTGATAGCATCCTTTGTAAGCAGGACCGAGAGTCCCACATGGTATGTTGCCTACCCAGTGCCAGGGTGAGGGACATCTCTAACTGGCTTGAAAGGATATTGGAGAGGGAGGGGGAGGATCCAATTGTTTTGGTCCACGTTGGGACAAACAACTTAGGCAAGACGAGGCAAGAGGACCTGTTTGGGGATTATCAGGAACTAGGAACAAAATTTAAAAATCAGGTCCTCAAGGGTTATAATCTCTGGATTATTACCCGAACCACATGCAAATTGGCTTAGGGATAAGAAAATTAGGGAAGTAAACACGTGGCTAAAGGAGTGGTGTGGGAAAGAGGGGTTCCATTTCATGGGGCACTGGGATCAGTATTTGGACAGGAGGGAACTGTACCGTTGGGACGGGCTCCACCTGAACCGATCTGGGACCAGTGTCCCAGCGGAAAGGATAAATAGGGTGGTCACAAAGACTTTAAACTAGTAAATGGGGGGGGAGGGGGAGGCCTCAGAGGAAGTAAATACAGTTTCAAAAACAAGTAACAGGGCAGAGAGTAAAGAAACAGTCAGGAACCCTACTTCAGGAACTGCAGGTAATGGCAAAACTGCAAGAAGTATACTGGTTAAACCAGAAGAGAGAAATAATAAACAGGTGAATAAAGCATCAGTGCTGAGGGACAGGTTAGGGGGTAAAGCCCAAATAAGAGTTCTATATACAATGCACAGAGTGTAAGGGATAGACTAGATAAGCTGCAGGCGCAAATTCAAATGGAAGATTATGATGTGGTGGCCATTGCGGAGAGGTGGCTGCAGGATGTTCGGGACTGGGAACTAAATATACCTGGTTATAAAGTTTACAGGAGGGACAGGGAAAATGGCAGATGGGGTGAAGTAGCCTTACTGATTAGAAATAATATCACCTCATTGGGGAGGGAGGATATAATGAGGGGAAAGCATCCAGTGGAGACCTTAAGGGTGGAATTGAGGAACAGAAAAGGATCTAAAACTGTAATGGGTGTTGTGGAGAGACCCCTTGGTAGCAGTTCTGAGGTGTTAGATTGTATAAATGCACAAATTAGGCAAGTGTGTAACAAAGGCAGAGTAGTATTAATGGGGGATTTTAACTTACACATAGATTGGGAGAGGCAGACTAGCACCTGTCAGAAAGGTAGTGAATTTCTGGAATGTGTCCGGGATAGTTTCCTACAGCAATATGTCCGAGATGTAACAAGAAGACAGGAAATATTAGATTTAGTTATGAGTAATGAGCCAAATTTAATTAGTAGCCTAACTGTGCGTGAACATTTATCAAATAGTGATCACAACATGATCGAATTCAAGGTAGCGTTTGAAAGTGAAAAGCATGAATCAGCTACTAGAATTTTAGACTTGGGTAAGGCTGACTTTACCGGGATGAGACAGAGACTGTCCACGGTAAACTGGGTAGATCTGTTAATGGGTCAAACAACTGAAGAACAGTGGAGAATATTTAAAGAAACATTTAATGAAATACAGAGCAAGTATATACCCCTGAGAGGAAAAAGCTCCACTTCACAGAAAAAACAGCCATGGACAACTGAAGAGATTAGGGATAGCATAAAACAAAAAGAAATGGCTTACAGAAATGCAAAACGCAGCACAGATCCGGCCGAATGGGATCGATACAAAGACCAGCAAAGGGTCACAAAGCAGCTTATAAGAGCTACTAAAAGAGATTATGAAAGGAAACTTGCAAGGGACATCAAAATCAATAAGAAGAAATGTTATAGTTACATAAAGGGAAAGCGGGTGGTCAAGAGCAATGTAGGCCCACTAAAAGCTGAAACTGGAGATATTGTCATTGATAATGGGGAAATGGCAGACATGTTGAACAATTACTTTGCCTCAGTATTTACAGTTGAAAAGGAGGATAACTTGCCGGAAGTCCCGAAAAAATTAATAGCCGATAGGGGCGAGGGACTTGCAATTAACGTAAGTAAATCATCAGTAACAAGGAAATTAATGGAACTAAAGAGAGAAATCCCCAGGACCTGACTTTTTCCAGGAAGTAGAGGAGCACATTGTCGATGCCCTAACTATCGTCTTTCAGAGTTCCCTAGATTCAGGAGTAGTCCCTCTGGATTGGAAAGTTGCACATGTCACTCCACGTTTTAAGTAGGGTGAAAGGGGGAACCAAGGAAATTACAGACCAGTTAGCCCAACATCTGTGGTGGGCAAGTTGCTGGAGTCTATAATCAAGGATAGGGTGACTGAACACCTAGAAAAATTTCAGTTAATCAGAGACAGCCAGCATGGATTCATGACGGGAAGGTCATGCCTGACAAATATCATTGAATTTTTTGAAGAGGTGACTAAGGTAGTGGACAGGGGAATGTCTATTGATGTTATTTATATGGACTTCCAGAAGGCATTTGATAAAGTCCCACATAAGAGACTGTTAACTAAGGTTGAAGCCCATGGAGTTGAGGGCAAATTATTGACATGGTTAGGAAGTTGATTGAGTGGTAGGCGACAGAGAGTGGGGATAATGGGTAAGTTATAAAAACAAGAAATGCTGGAACCACTCAGCAGGTCTGGCAGCATCTGTGGAAAGAGATGCAGAGTTAACGTTTCGGGTCAGTGACCCTTCTTCGGAACTGACAAATATTAGAAAAGTCACAGGTTATAAGCAAGTGAGGTGGGGGTGGGGCAAGAGATAATAAAGGAGAAGGTGTAGATTGGACAAGGCCACATAGCTGACCAAAAGGTCATGGAGCAAAGGCAAACAATATGTTAATGGTGTGTGGAAAGACAAGGCATTAGTACAGATTATGTGTTAACGGACTGAATATTGAACAGCAGCAAGTGCAAACCTGAAAAAAAACAGTGGGTAAGTAAACTGAACAAACTAAGATGAAATGAAATAAATGCAAAAAAAAGGATTGTAAAAAATAAAAAAATAACTAAAAATGAAAGTAAAATGGGGGGCTGTCATGCTCTGAAATTATTGAACTCAATGTTCAGTCCAGCCAGGCTGTAGTGTGCCTAATCGGTAGATGAGATGCTGTTCCTCGAGCTTGCGTTGATGTTCACTGGAACACTGCAGCAATCCCAGGACAGAGATGTGAGCATGAGAGCAGGGGGGAGTGTTGAAATGGCAAGCAACCGGAAGCTCAGGGTCCTGCTTGCGGACTGAGCGGAGATGTTCTGCAAAGCGGTCACCCAGTCTGCGTTTGGTCTCCCCAATGTAGAGGAGACCACACTGTGAGCAGCGAATACAGTATACTACATTGAAAGAAGTACAAGTAAATTGCTGCTTCACCTGAAAGGAGTGTTTGGGGCCTGGGATAGTAAGGAGAGAGGAGGTAAATGGGCAGGTATTACACCTCCTGCGATTGCAGGGGAAGGTGCCATGGGACAGGGACGAGGTGGTGGTGGTAATGGAGGAGTGGACCAAGGTGTCGCGGAGGGAACGATCCCTTCGGAATGCTGACGGGAAGGGAGGGGAAGATGCGTTTGGTAGTGGCATCACGCTGGAGGTGGCGGAAATGGCGGAGGATGATCCTTTGGATATGGAGGCTGATGGGGTGGAAAGTGAGGACAAGCGGAACACTGTCATGGTTCTGGGAACAAGGGGAAGGGGTGAGGGTAGAGGTGCGGGAAATGGGCCGGACACGGTTGAGGGCCCTGTCGACCACAGTGGGGGGAAATCCTCGGTTGAGGAAAAAGGAGGTCATATCAGAAGCACCGTCATGGAAGGTAGCATCATCAGAGCAGATGCGTCAGAGATGGAGGAACTGGAGAATGGAATGGAGTCCTTACAGGAGGTAGGGTGTGAAGAAGTGTAGTCGAGGTAGCTGTGGGAGTTGGTGGGCTTATAATGGATATTAGTGGACAACCTATCCCCAGAGATGGAGACAGAGAAGTCGAGGAAGGGAAGGGAAGTGTCAGAGATGGACCATGTAAAGGTGAGAGAAGGGTGGAAATTGGAAGCAAAGTTGATAAAGTTTTCCAGTTCGGGGCGGGAGCAGTAAACGGCACCGATACAGTCATCAATGTACCGGAAAAAGAGTTGGGGGAGGGGGCCTGAGTAGGACTGGAAAAAAGAATGCTCGACATATCCCACAAAAAGACGGGCATAACTAGCACCCATGCGGGTACCCATAGCGACACCTTCTACTTGAAGGAAGTGTGTGGAATTGAAGGAGAAGTTGTTCAATGTGAGAACAAGTTCAGCTAGGCGGAGGTGGTGGTGGATGGGGACTGGTTGGGCCTCTGTTCCAGGAAGAAGCGGAGAGCCCTCAAACCATCCTGGTGGGTGATGGAGGTGTAGAGCGATTGGACGTCCATAGTGAAGAGGAGGCGGTTGGTGCCAGGAAACTGGAAATTGTCAAAATGACGTAGGGCGTCAGAAGAGTCACGGATGTAGGTGGGAAGAGACTGGACCAGCAGAGAAAAGATAGAGTCAAGATATGAAGAAATAAGTTCAGTGGGGCAGAAGCAGGCTGACACAATGTGTCTGCCGGGACAGTCCCGTTTGTGGATTTTGGGAAGGAGGTAGAAGTGGGCTGTCCGGGGTTGCGGGACTATGAGGTTGGAAGCTGTAGAGGGAAGATCTCCAGAGGAGATGAGGTCAGTGACAGTCCTTTGGACGGTGGCTTGATGTTCGGTGGTGGGGGTCATGGTCCGGAGGGAGGTAGGAAGAAGTGTCCGTGAGCTGGCGTTGAGCTTCTGCAAGGTGGAGGTTGGTACGCCATACAACAACAGCACCACCCTTGTCTGCAGGTTTGATGACTATGTCGGGGTTAGACCTGAGCGAACGGAGTGCCTCAAGTTCAGAGGGGGACAGGTTAGAGTGAATGAGGGGGGCAGAGAAATTGAGACAACCAATGTCTCGCCGACAGTTTTCAATGAAGAGATCAAGAGCGGGTAAGAGGCCAGGGGGAGGGGTCCAGGTAGAGGGAGAATGCTGGAGGCGGGTGAATGGGTCTGCTGGTCGGGGGGAGGACTCCTGGTCAAAGAAGTGAGCCCGGAGGCGGAGGTGACAGAAGAAGAGCTCAACGTCATGCCGAGCACGAAATTCATTGAGGTGGGGGCGTAAGGGGATAAAACTGAGACCTTTGCTGAGTACAGAATGTTCAGCATCAGAGAGGGGGAGGTCAGAGGTATAGTGAATACACGGCAAGGGGTCAGATCAGAAGGGGTGGGGTCAGAGGGAAGTGAAGCGGAAGGAGGATCTGGAGGGGCATTAGTCCCCATCAGCTGCTGGAGCTTGCGTTCCTTGACACCTGAAAGGAAGAAAAAAAGTTTTTTGTTAATGCGTCGGATGAGACGAAAGATGAAATGAAACTGCGGAGTAGAACAGCTTTGAGATAAGGTGAGGCGGTGCTGCTGGAGAGAGAGGTTCAGTGTGTGCATGTGGCGGCGCATAGCACTGAGTGTGGATCTCAGGATGCGGCGAGAATAGCAGTCCGAGGAATGTTGTATTTCTCGGAGATATCTGTGATCCTGGGTGGATTCAAAGCATGATGGGTGAAACTGCAATTGGAATCCACGTGGAATAAGTCGGAGCCGGAGACAGTCACTGAGGAAGGAGATGTGGTTGTGAAAACGAGTTTTGGTAGTCACTTTATCAAACACCAGGAGGGAAATAGAAAGCAATGAAGCTGAACAAGGTAGGCATTCCTGGAAGAGAAGTGGCAGTGAATTAAACACTAAAATAAAAGCAAAATACTGCGGATGCTGGAAATCTGGAATAAGAACAAGAAATGCTGGAACTACTCAGCAGGTCTGGCAGCATCTGTGAAAAGATATCATAACGGGTAAGTACTCTGATTGGCAGGATGTGACTAGTGGTGTCCCGCAGGGATCTGTGTCGGGGCCTCAATTATTCACATTATTCATTAACGACTTGGATGATGGCATAGTAAGTCATATATCCAAATTTGCTGATGATACAAAGTTAGGCAGCATTGTCGACAGTCTGGATGATAGCATAAAATTGCAAAGAGATATTGACAGACTAGGTGAGTGGGCAAAACTGTGGCAGATGGATTTCAATGTGGACAAGTGTGAGGTTATCCATTTTGGACCAAAAAAGGATAGAGCAGGGTACTTTCTAAATGGGAAGAGATTAAGTACAGTGGATGTCCAAAGAGACTTGGGAGTTCAGGTGCATAGATCTTTAAAATGCCATGAGCAAGTGCAGAAAATAATCAAAAAGGCTAATGGAATGCTAGCCTTTATATCTAGAAGATTGGAGTATAAAGACACAGAGGTTATGCTGCAGCTGTACAAAACCCTGGTTAGACCCCACTTGGAGTACTGTGAGCAGTTCTGGGCACCACACCTTAGGAAGGATATATTGGCCTTGGAAGGAGTGCAACGTAGGTTTACAAGAATGATATCTGGACTACAGGGGTTAAGTTACGAGGAGAGATTACACAAATTAGGCCTGTTTTCGCTAGAATTTAGATGATTAAGGGGTGATCTGATGGAAGTCTTCAAGATAGTAACAGGAAAAGACAGGCTTGATAAAGATAATCTATTTCCACTGGTTGGAGATTCCAAAACGACGGGCGCACAGTCTAAAAATTAGGGCCAGACCGTTCAGGAGAGATGTTAGGAAGCACTTCTTTACGCATAGGGTGGAAGAGGTTTGGAACTCTCTCCCACAAACAGCAGTTGAAGCTAGAACAGTTGTTAATTTTATATCAGAGGTAGATAGATTTTTGTTAAACAAAGATATTAAGGGATATGGGCCAAAGGCCCAAGGATATGGAGTTAGGTCGCGGATCAGCCATGATCTCATTGAATGGTGGGACAGGCTCGAGAGGCTGAATGGCCTACTCCTGTTCCTATGTTCCTATGTTCCTATATGCAAGGTTGAGTTAGATGGGCTGAATGGTGTCTTCCATTGTATTTATCATTGTGATTAGAAATAAAGTCTTGCATTTGCAAAACAACATAATGGGCTGGATTTTATGCTCTGTTAGAAAGCGGGTTTTTTGGCAGTGCGGAGGCCGCAGAATCGGCGTGGAGTCATCTGCCATGGAACCCAACACTGTAAATGCCAGTTTCCAATTTTCTCGGAGGCCGCAAAGTTCCGTGGCAGCACCTCCGCTGCGACGCGAAGGGATCGTAATTTAAATCTGTTACATACTGTTTTTGATGAATTTGTACCTAATTTGCTGTGATCCTACAATCGTATACATGACGCGCGAAACTCACATGCTTTCACTTTCCCGTCTTTGAAAAGCTGGCGCTACCGAGGTGAGAGTCGTTGGTACCTGTAAAGATTAGTTAAATTATCCATTGTTATCTTTGGGGCTTTTTTTACATCGAACTATCTGCTATTGTGAGGGAAGGAGGGAAATCTGAAAGAGGATACTGTTGGGGCCGGGGCAGGGGTAACTCTGCATGTGGATACTGTTGGGAGGGCAGGGGAGGGGGAACTCTGCATGTGGATACTGTTGGGAGGGCAGGGGAGGGGGAACTCTGTAAGTGGATAATGTTGGCGGGAAGGAGGGAACTCTGCAAGTGGATACTTTTGGGGGGAGGGTGTGAGTGTGGAACTCTGCAATCCAACATCAGGAGACACTGTTAATGGCACTGCCAATGCTGCCTCACTGAATGATTGGGGGGGGGGACGGCCGCCATCATTATGCAAAATGGCCGCCTGCTGCGTAATCACAGCAGAGCGGCCATTAACCTCACAGGTGGGACCGCTGCCATTTTTCACACCTGCAGCCGTTCTCGGCGGTGGGATAATACTATGTACAGTTCTGGGCACCACACTATAGGAAGGATGTGATTGCACTGGAGAGGGTGCAGAGGGAATTCACCAGGATGTTGCCTGGGCCGGAGCATTTCAGCTATGAAGAGAGACTGAAAAGGCTCGGGTTGTTTTCCTTCGAACAGAGAAGGCTGAGGGGGGACATGATTGAGGTATACAAGATTATGAGGGGCATTAATAGGTTAGATAGGAGGAAACTTTTTCCCTTAGTGGAGGGGTCACTAAACAGGGGGCATAGATTTAAGGTCAGGGGCAAGAGGTTTAGAGGGGATTTGAGGAAAACATTTTTCACCCAGATGGTGGTTGGAATCTGGAACACACTGCCTGAAGAGGTGGTAGAGGCAGGAACCCTCATAACATTTAAGAAGTATTTAGATGAGCACTTATAACGCCATAGCATACAAGGCTACCGGCCAAGTGCAGGAAAATGGGATTAGAATAGTTAGGTGCTTGATGGCACGGACACGATGGGTCGAAGGGCCTGTTCCTGTGCTGTATAACTCTATGACACTAAAATCCAGCCCAATGCGTATTTCTTGGGCTTCAGCTCTAGTGAGTTGCAGTGAACTTGTTATGTAAGCAAACAAAGCAGCTATTTTGTGTACAGCAAGATCCCAGGAACATCGGGGAGATGAATGACCAGTCTGTCTTTATCTTTGTAGGTTAATGCTGGTTGAAGGAGGAATACTAACGAGAGTACCAGGCAAATTCCCAACTCTTCCAGTCGTGCCATGGTATCTTTAACCTCCGGAGCAGGCTGAGATCTCGGTTTAACGTTTCAGCAGTAGTTTTATTTCAAACCACTTATTTTGATTCTGTTGAAATTAATGAACAGAAAGTCATGGGGAATGCATCCTGGAGTTCCTAATATGCACACGTGGCAGGTGAAGCTGTGTGCCGAGACTGGGGTGTACATCTAGATTTCAACAACAACTTAAATTTATGTGGCGCCTTTTAATGTTGTAACATATCCCAAGGGCTTTCACAGGGGCAATTAACGAACAAAATTTGACACAGAGTTACATATTCAGACAGGTGACCAAGTGTTTGGTCAAAGAGGTGGTTTTTAAGGAGTATCTTAGAGGAGCAAGAGGCAGAAAGATTTAGGGAGGGAATTCCAGAGCTTAGGGCCTAGGGAGCTGAAAGCACAGCTGTCAATGGTGGAGCAAAGGAAATCTGGGATGTGTAGGAGGTCAGAATTGAAGGAGTGCAGAGATCTTGATGTGTTTTAGGGCTGCAGGAAGTTAGAGATTATGAGCTCAAAGCCTGGCTTTATGCTTGAACTCTGCAATCTTCTGATGCAGAGGCAAGAGTCCCATGCGGATTCTTAGTGATCTGGTGAAACTGGTAATATTAGAATCACATCAAAGAGTAACCAGCGTCATCAAATTGATAATATCACACAGAACCATTTACAAAATCAGAGGGAATCAAGAGGGCAACCCTGTAATGTGGGACTGAAGTCATGTGAAGGCCAGACTGTGTAAGGCTTAGAGGCTTCCTTCCTAGAAGGATATCACAGATAGAATAAAAATTTTAATGAAAATTTGGAAGCACTCCGAGTTACTTTTTACCAATGCTAGCCCCCCACAAAATGCTATATTTATTCAATTCAATTTCACAATGTGCCATGAATTCTTGACTTCTGGGTTTGTTAGTCCAGTACCATAGCACCATAGCTACCAGACCTACTACCGCTCCAATAATAAGAAGCAACCCATGCATGCCTACAGAAAAAACCTAACTAACCTCTAGGCTTAGACTGCCAAGTGGCACGTAATAGTCAGGCCACCTAAGTGCCAAGTAATCATCTCCAACAGGAGAATGTCAGGCCATCTCCCGTTGGCACCTCCATCACTAAGACCCTCACCATTAGCATCTTGGTGGGAAGGGAGGGATGGAGGGTGGCAGGGTGGACACTGCTGACTAGGAGCTAAACTTAATCAGCTACTTCACACAGTGGCTACAAGAGCAGGGCACAGGTTGAGTAATCTTGTGATAAGTGGATCACCTCCAAGAGTCATAGGGCTTGATTTTCAATTCGGGGTCGGGAACCCAATGCCTGGATAGGTTCTGGGTCCCGACCCAATGCTGCATCTTTAAATGTAAATGCCCTAATTGGGTCAGAGGCGAGCTTGATGCCCAATTAGTGGCACTGAGCGTAACCAGGAGGCGGGAGCTACCTGCAGAGCATGAGAGGCAAAGGCAGATAGCAGCCATGATGGGGCCTACTGTTTCCTTGAAGAAGAGAGCATGTGGCTCCTTGGAGGGCCAGCAGCCTAACCGCACAGGAAAGTGGGCAAATGAAAGGTAAAGTGCACGATCCAGTGCGAGAGCCTCCAGATCCCGAGATTTTTTCACCGTTTAAAAAACACTTTAACTTCTCTCCGCGTGGAACCCCACAGCTGTGCACGAACATGCACCAGACTGTTCGGGTTTACCAATTTGCCAATTGAAAATTGCAGTCTCGCCCTCCCCAGATCCATTCACAAACTCCTTACAAAGCTCAACAGGCCCTTAACTGGAGGTGAGCAGGTTCCCGTCTCCCTTCCCTCCTGCCCTCACTTTGAAAATTAGAGTGCATCCTGCAGATGTTGGGATCCAGAGGCGCCTTCTGGGAACGCCGTCTTCAATCCGCACCCACACCTGTGCTCGCCCCCAGAGCACTTTGAAAATTAGGCCTATCCAGTCATATGGCCATTACAGCACTAAAGGAGGCCATTCAGCCCATCTGACCCTCCACCATAAGTCTATCCACCATCAGCACCATGCAAATCAGGACACTGATAGAATACTCAACATTCTCCTGAGTGGCTGCAGCCTCATGATGGCTTGAAATAATCTAGGACAGAACAGTTTTCTTCATTGGTATCCATGTGACTGGATTCAACATCTCTCCGGCACCTGTGCATTGTGGCTGCAGTATGTATGATCTACAGGATGCACTTCAGTAACTGAGTAAAGGATACTTCAACAACACCTTCTTTCCCTGTGATCTCTATACCAAGAAGAACAAGAGTGCTGCACCATCACCTCCAAGTCACACACTACCCTGACTTGGAAATATATCACCATTCTTTCATTAATACTGGGTCATTGTTCTTAATGTCCTCCCAAATATTAACCAAAACCACCTTCACGACATGGATTACAGCAGTTCAAGAAGGTGGCCCACCACCATCTTCTCAGGGCAAATATGGATGGGTGATTAACAGGCCCTCATCCCAAGAGCAATTAAAACATGCAGGAAATGCTGAAATGAGCAGCAGTACGATCAGTATTTGAAGGCAAAAGAATGACTTCATGTGTTCTGATAGAGTCATTTCTAAAATTGTGAGGCCTCTTCTGATGCTGACTTACCTTCGAAGCATTTCCAGATTCTTCTGCATTTACTTCAGATTTTTTTTTCATTCAGTCGTTCCTGGGATGTGTGTCACTGATAAGGCCAGCATTAATGTCCATCCCAAATTGCCCTTGAGAAGGTGGTGGTGAGCTGACTTCTTGAACCGCTGCAGTCCATGGGGTGTAGCTACACTCACAGTGCTGTTAGGAAGGGCGTTCCAGGATTTTGACCCAGTGACGGTGAAGGAACGGCGATATAGTTCCAAGTCAGGATGGTGTGTGACTTGGAGGGGAACTTGCAGGTGGTGGTGTTCCCATGTATTTGCTGCCCTTGTCCTTTTAGGTGGTAGAGGTCGTGGGTTTGGAAGGTGCTGTCTAAGGAGCCTTGGTGCATTGTTGCAGTGCAGATACACCGCTACCACTGCGTTGCGATGGTGGAGGGAGTGAATGTTGAAGTTGGCGGATGGGGTCCCACTCAAGTGGGCTGCATTGTCCTGTCATTTACGTACTTGCTACCTTTTCATCGCCGTCAAGAAGGACACTGAGGGAAAAGATGCATTGCCAGAAACTTTTCTTAAATACTCCTTGAGGGAGAGGAAACAAATTAGAAGGAGGGGTTACTGTATGAACAGCCCGCCCGGAAAGATAGGAAGCAGTAGATGTTATGGGGGAGAATTTACGTGGGGATCCTTCTTGTCTGCTGTAGCTTCAGTGGAAGAGCAACAAAGACAAAGGAAAATGGTGTTCACTGGGTCAAAGTATACATACAGGAGAACCCCTACAGACCTGCACTCACTGTATATTTTAGGAGAGTGATGATTCCATTTTTGACAGAGAAGGATATTGAAGGGTAGCAGAGGTAAAGTGGGGACTTTTGGGACCGGCCCAATGAGTAGCCCTGCTAGTTTCTGTTCCTACACAGTCCTATGTTTCTAAGACTACCGGCATATATGGGGGTGGGGAGGGAGGTGAGGGTGGAGGGGGTGATGACTAATGATGTCCTTGCAATTGATGATTTTCTCAAGGTTTGGGAAGAAATCTCCCAGAGCTTTTCCTCTAACATTTTAATTCCATCTGCTGCTTTGGGCAGAATTTTCCCCCTGGAGGCAGCTTTGGAGGTGGAAGGGGTCTAGGAAAATCAGGATAAAAAAACCATCGGGCCAGATGCCCGAGTTGTTCCCGCCTCCTCACATTCCTCCTGGAGGTGGGTTCGTAGCAGTGATGACAACGTGCCCAGCAGCGGTGGGAATCAAATTAAGTTACTCAATGAGCCAATTATTGTCGATCTTACCACAGCAATGCAATCTTCTGAAAGTTGCACGGGCTCCACTCCACTGTGTCAGCACCCTGGCAACCTGGGGGAGGTGGCTGCACAGCGGGAGGTCAGAGATGCGAATGATTTGAAGGATTTTAAATGTGCACCTGCAAAAAAATGGCAAGGTTGCTGTCTTTCCAGGTCAGAGGCTTACCATTGTTCCAGGATCTCCTGGAGACTGATGTCTCCAACAATGCTGGTTCTGATGCAGTGGCAACCACTTCCCCAGTTAAGAAGGCACTGCCATTGAGTTCCTGCTGCTCCTGCTGCTTGGGCCTCAGCTGTGCTCTCACTGGTGAGACAGTAAGGCTGCCAACTGCCCTAGCAATAGTCCGTCAGGTCCCAGAAATGTTCCCGACACCAGAAAATCTTCTAAATGCAGAAGCTTTCTTTTAGCCCGTTTTCCTACCTAATCAATATTTGTTTGCAGATTCCTTCGAAACAACGAAACATACCTCCACGGTCCTTCCTCCGTTTATTCCGTCTCTATCCCAAAATAGATAATTAACATCTTCCTGCTCATCTCTATAGGCTGACTGCAGATTTTGTCTTCTTGTTCCTTCCCACAATTTTGGAGGCTGTAATAAACCTCTAGTAATGTAACAAGCTCTTTTTAAAAAAATATTTGAGCCTGAACCATATTGACTTTGTCTGTATCTCAATCTTTCTCTACATCAGTGCTCTCTGCAGCATGTGTTGCCTCTTTTACCAATTTATTTTATTTGTTCATGGGATGCAGGCATCGCTGGCAAGGTCAGCATTTATTACTGTAGGTAGGTGAACCCGCACCTTCCCTCTTATACTCTTAAATCTAAAGTCTGACCTGAACGCGCCCAGGTGTGGAAAATGGTCAAGGCTCACGACTCGGTATACTCGGTATTCTTTCAACAGTTTATTATACCATCGATAACTAAGGAAAACTGAAGTCCTGCATCAGCCTGCACCCAAGAAGAATATAGACCACCAAGCACTGTCTTCGAGGGAACCAAGCTAAATGCCGTCAAGCAATTTACTTATTTGGGGAGCGTCATCTCGTTTGATGCCACCATAGACAAGGAAGTGGACAGTAGGCTCTCAAAAGTAAATAGTACATTCGACAGACTCTACAAATGAGTGTGGAGCAACCACAGCCTCAGAGCACAGACCAAGCTCAAAATGTACAAAGCCATAGTCCTCACCACCCTTCTGTATGGCGCCGAGTCATGGGTCCTATACCGTTGTCATGTATGCCTTCTAGAGCACTTCCATCAGTGCTGCCTCCGCAGGATCCTCAAGATCCGCTGGCAGGACTGCATCACAAACATTGAAGTCCTGGAAACAGCCAATATCACTGGCATCGAGGCCATCCTCCTGCAAAGCCAACTGCGTTGGGTGGGTCACGTTGCCCGGGTGGACGGCAGCGGCCTGCCCAAAATCGTGTTGTTTGGATAGCTGACCATGGGTAAAAGAAACAGAAGGGCCCCATGCAAACATTTCAAGGTCTCCCTGAAGAAGTCCCTCTCTGTGTGCCACATTGACCAACGCCAGTGGGAAGCACAGGCCATAGTTGGTGATGCCTATATCAGGAGGGTTACAGACATCTTTGCGACTGAGCGAAGAACCACAATAAAAGAGAAAAGGAGGCAAAGGATAGATCCAATTGCCCCCAGCAGCGACTACACCTTCACTTGTACCCGCTGTGGGAGAATCTGCTGGTCATGGATAGGCCTGACCAGCCACCAGTGGGCTTGCAACTAATGAGTACAACCTTCCCAAAATCTTCGTCTGCGAAGAAATGCCGAGAGAGAGGGAGATACCACCGATAACTAACAAACATCAATACCCTGCTCCCTTCAAGTTCAATCAGTGCTCACATGTGCTGTCTGTTAATTTCCAAACTGCACTCACCCTGTCGATGACTCAGAGGAGTACATTCCCATCTGTGCAGATGATCAATCCTGCCTGTGGTTACCTTGCTCTTGTCCCTAAACACATGTTTCTTATAGTACAAAAATCACACCTGTGGCAATATAGATATGGAGGATTGGATAAGGAAAAAAAAGGAGGCTTATGGCAGATTCAGGGCGCTGAAAACAGTGGAGGCCCTTGAGGGGTATAGAAAGTGTAGGAGGGTACTTAAAAAAGTAATTAGGAGAGCTAAGAAGGGGCATGAAAAAAAAATGGTGGGCAGAATAAAGGAAAATCCCAAGGCTAATATAAGTATATTATGGGCAAGAGGATA
This sequence comes from Heterodontus francisci, assembly GCF_036365525.1. Taxonomy (NCBI): domain Eukaryota; kingdom Metazoa; phylum Chordata; class Chondrichthyes; order Heterodontiformes; family Heterodontidae; genus Heterodontus; species Heterodontus francisci. The sequence goes on along the minus strand of NC_090371.1, from coordinate 26,167,543 downwards.
ACCAGGGAAAGAGTAGGGCCCATTAGGGACCAAAGTGGCAATCTGTGTGTGGAGCCGGAGGATGTAGGTGAGGTTTTAAATGATTACTTTTCGTCTGTGTTCACCATGGAGAAGGACGATGTAAGTGTAGAGATCAGGGAGGGGGCTTGTGAAATACTCAAACAAATTAGCATTGAAAGGGAGGAGGTATTAGCCATTTTAGCGGGCTTAAAAGTGGATACATCCCCAGGCCCAGATGAGATCTATCCCAGGCTGTTATGTGAGGCAAGGGAGGAGATAGCAGGGGCTCTGACACAAGTTTTCAAATCCTCTCTGGCCAAAGGAAAGGTGCCAGAGGACTGGAGGATACCGAATGTGGTACCATTAGTCAAGAAGGGTAGCAGGGATAAACCAGGTAATTAGAGTCTCAGTGGTAGGGAAACTATTGGAAAAAATTCTGAGGGACAGGATTAATCTCCACTTGGAGAGGCAGGGATTAATCAAGGATAGTCAACATGGCTTTGTGAGGGGGAGATCATGTCTAATAAACTTGATTGAATTTTTCGAGGAGGTGACTAGATGTGTAGATGAGGGAAACAAGTTGATGTAGTCTACATGGACTTCAGTAAGGCTTTTGATAAGGTCCCCCATGGGAGGTTGTTTAAGAAGGTAAGAACAAAGAACAAAGAACAGTACAGCACAGGAACAGGCCATTCGGCCCTCCAAGCCTGCGCCAATCTTGATGCCTGCCGAAACTAACACCTTCTGCACTTCCGTGGCCCATATCCCTCTATTCCCTTCCTATTCATATATTTGTCAAGATGTCTCTTAAATGTCGCTATCGTATCTGCTTCCACCACCTTCCCTGGCAGCAAGTTCCAGGCACTCACCACCCTCTGTGTAAAAAACTTGCCTCGCACATCCCCTCTAAACTTTGCCCCTCGCACCTTAAACCTATGTCCCCTAGTAACTGACTCTTCCACCCTGGCAAAAAGCTTCTGACTATCCACTCTGTCCATGACACTCATAACTTTGTAAACCTCTATCATGTCGCCCCTCCACCTCCGTCGTTCCAGTGAAAACAATCCGAGTTTTTCCAACCTCTCCTCATAGCTAATGCCCTCCAGACCAGGCAACATCCTGGTAAACCTCCTCTGTACCCTCTCCAAAGCCTCCACGTCCTTCTGGTAGTGTGGCGACCAGAATTGCACGCAATATTCTAAGTGTGGCCTAACTAATATTCTGTACAGCTGCAACATGACTTGCCAATTTTTATACTCTATGCCCCGACCGATGAAGGCAAGCATGCCGTATGCCTTCTTGACTACCTTATCCACCTGCATTGCCACTTTCAGTGACCTGTGGACCTGTACGTCCAGATCTCTCTGCGTGTCAATACTCCTAAGGGTTCTGCCATTTACTGTATACCTCCCACCTGCATTAGACCTTCCAAAATGCATTACCTCACATTTGTCCGGATTAAACTCCATCCGCCATTTCTTCGCCCAAGTCTCCAACCGATCTATATCCTGCTGTATCCTCTGACAATCCTCATCATTATCCGCAACTCCACCAACCATTGTGTCGTCCGCAAACTTACTAATCAGACCAGCTACATTTTCCTCCAAATCATTTATATATACTACAAACAGCAAAGGTCCCAGCACTGATCCCTGCGGAACACCACTAGTCACATCCCTCCATTCAGAAAAACACCCATCCACTGTTACCCTCTGTCTCCTGTGACTGAGCCAGTTCTGTATCCATCTTGCCAGCTCACCTCTGATCCCGTGTGACTTCACCTTTTGCACCAGTCTGCCATGCGGGACCTTGTCAAAGGCTTTACTAAAGTCCATATAGATAACATCCACCACCCTTCCCTCATCAATCATCTTCGTCACTTCCTCAAAAAACTCAATCAAATTAGTAAGACACGACCTCCCCTTCACAAAACCATGCTGTCTCTCGCTAATAAGTTTGTTTGTTTCCAAATGGGAGTAAATCCTGTCCCGAAGAATCCTCTCTAATAGTTTCCCTACCACTGACGTAAGGCTCACCGGCCTATAATTTCCTGGATTATCCTTGTCACCCTTCTTAAACAAAGAGCCCATGGGATTCAGGGCAATTTGGCAAATTGGATCCAAAATTGGCTTAGTGGCAGGAGGCAGACGGTGATGGTCGAGGGTTGTTTTTGCAATTGAAAGCCTGTGAGCAGTGGTGCACCGCAGGGATCATAGAAACATAGAAAATGGGAGCAGGAGTAGGCCATTCTGCCCTTCAAGCCATTCATTATGATCATGGCTGATCATCCAACTCAGTAACCTGTTGCCGCTTTCCCTGCATATCCTTTGATCCCTTTTGCCCCAAGAGCTAGATCTAACTCCTTCAGTGCTGGAACCCTTGCTGTTTGTAGTGTACATTAATGATTTAGACATGAATATAGGAGGTAAGTTTGCAGATTACACAAAAATTGATGGTGTCATAAATAGTGAGGAGGAAAGCCTTAGATTACAGGACGATATAGATGGGCTGGTAAGATGGGAAAAGCAGTGGCAAATGGATTTTTATGCTGAGAAGTGTGAGGTGATGCAATTTGGGAGGACTAACAAGGCAAGGGAATATACAATGGATGGTAGGACCCTAGGGAGTACAGAGGGTCAGAGGGTCCTTGGTGTACTTGTCCATAGATCACTGAAGGCAGCAGCACAGGTGGATAAGGTAGTATGGAAGGCATATGGAACACTTGCCTTTATTGACTGAGGCGTAGAATATAGGAGCAAGGAGGTTATGATGGAGCTGTATAAAATGCTAGTTAGGCCGCAGCTGGAGTACTGTGTACAGTTCGGGTCATCACACTATAGGAAGGATGTGATTGCACTGGAGAGGGTGCAGAGGAGATTCACCAGGATGTTGCCTGGGCTGAAGCATTTCAACTATGAAGAGAGGCTAGGACTGTTTTCCTTGGAGCAGAAAAGGCTGAGCGGGGACATGATTGAGGTATACAAAATCATGAGGGGCATAGTTAGGGTAGATAGGAAGAAACTTTTTCCCTTAGCGGAGGTGTCAATAACCAGGGGGTATAGAGTTAAGGAAAGGGGCAGGAGGTTTATAGGGGATTTGAGGAAATTTTTTTCTCCCAGAGGATGGTTGGAATCTGGAACGCACTGCCTGAGGCAGGAACCCTCACAACATTTAAGAAATATTTAGATGAGCACTTGAAACGCCATAGCATACAAGGCTATGGACCAAGTGCTGGAAAATGGGATTAGAATAGATAGGTGTGTGATGGCTGGCACGGACATGATGGGCCGAAGGACCTGTTCCTGTGCTGCATAACTCTATCACTATGACTCTAATGATTGACACAAACCCTTTCTGCTCTTGATTATAACTTCTTAAATCTTACAACAATTCCACATTCTGGGTTTGTGACTAGTCCATTAACATATGAAGGGGTGTTTCAATGGGGAAGATTCTGGTTTATCAGCATCATTAGATTGGTGAATGAGTTTTGCCCTAGTGAAACAAGTTTTGGGATTAGCATTTCCAACCAGACATACTGGAACCCGCAGCCCGTTAGCTTGTAAGTGCTATTTATAGTTTAGCGACACAAATTCAATGGTTGAGATAAGGCACTTAAATCTGGATAGATGCATACCATTGTGTTGCCTGATTGCATCAGCTACCTCTTGACTTGTATGTCACTCGATTGTGTCTGCATTTCATTTGAATTCCCAGTTTATTTTTTATTTCAAAAGTTGAGTTATAAAGTCTTGTGGGATGCAAAACTTGGCCAATTTCCGACAATTGTCCATAACATCAGCCTTTTTGCAGTACCATTGTTTGAACTTCAAATTTTGGCTCCCATTAAGTTGAATGCGTTCTTGCTGAAGGATCAGCTACATCGTCCATCTCTAATTGCCCTTGAGAAGTTGGTGGTGAGCTGTTTTCTTGAACTGCTGCCGTCCATGTGGTGTAGGTGTAACCACAGTGCTGTCAGGGAGGGTGTTCCAGGTTTTTGACCCAGCAACCGTGAAGGAATGGTGATAAACTTTTATCCCTCCCATCCCCATATATTTGCTATCTATTCTTGTCCAGGTTTGAAGCTAGATTTCTGTTCGTTTTTAAGTCTAAATACTGGACTACTCCTGCTCCTAATTCGTATATTTCATACATTCGTATATAGCAGAAAATAATTGCTTCCAGTTCCCCTCCTGCTTCCCGTTCATTTCTCACACACTTTTTCAAATTTTCAAAACATTTTTAGCAAGACTTTTCCAGCAATATTTTCTCTAAGCTACTCCCCAGCTATACTTTAGTCTTTGTTTATAACTAGTCAGTTTGATTTGATTCCTCTTGCTAAACTGTTTGCTCACCTAGAATTCCACTTTGGAAGCCAACAGCACTCCAGAGTAAAAGAGATATGGGACATAATATTTCAGCACCTGCATTTATGAGTCTGTAGATCATCAGCTACACATTTCATTCTCTTTACTTTTCTGTCACTGCCCACAGACTGATTTAACACTGGATACTGTGGTGTGTTGTTCCACACCATATTTTGTATTTGCGCAGTTATCCTCACTGTCTTTCACATCTGAGATGTCTAGGTAGGTATTGAAAAATCCCAGGGCACTATATCGAAGAAGTGCATGGGAGTTCTCTCCAGTGTTCTGGCCAATATTTATCCCTCAACCAATGCTATTGAAACAGATTAGCTGGTCATTATCACATTGCTGCTTGTGAGAGCTTGCCGTGTGTAAATTGATTGCTACATCTCCTACATTACAACACTTCAAAAGTACTTACTTGGCTGTAAAGTGCTTTGGGACGTGTGAAAGGCGCTGTGTAAATATGTCTTTTTTTAACTACAAATGAGTGCTCCCATACAGAACGTCACTGGAATTAAAGGGACAGTGGCAGCAAATTGGCTCTGCGACAAAAAGTAAGAGAGCAGTGGTGAAAGTTTTCTTTCCCCCAGACTGTAGGAAAATGTTGGCAGTCAGTTAGCTCAGTTGGCTAGCATATGATGCAGAAAGACGCCAACAGCGTAGGTTCAATCTCCGTACCGGCTGTAGTCGTTCATGGAGGCCTGCCTCCTCACCATGCCCCACACTTGTGGAATGGTGACCCTCAAGCTGTACATCACCAACTGTCTCTCTCAAATGGGAGAGATGCCTATGGTCCTTTGGGACTATGGCTACAACAGGGAAGTATACAGTGGTATCAGATCACTGCTCTTTTTGATTGTATATTAATGACCTGGATTACACAAAGTTGAAAATGTAGTCAACAATGGGGAGGCTATTATAAGACTTCAGGAGGACCGAGAGACTGGTGAAATTGGCAGATACGTGGCAGATGCAATTCACTGCAGAGAAGTATGAAGTGATGCATTTTGAAAGGAAAAATGAGGAAAGGCAATATAAAATAATACCATTTTAAAGGGATTGTGGGAACAGAGACACTGGGGTGTACATATATATAAATCTTTGGAGGTGACAGGACAGGTAGTTAAAGCTGCTATAAAAAGTTATGGGATCCTTGGCTGTATAAAAGGTGGTGTAGAGTACAAAAGTAAAGAGGCTATGGTAAACCTTGATAAAGATTGGTTATACCTCAGCTGGAATACTGTGTCCAGCTCTGGGCGCCACACTTTTGAATGAATGTCAAGGTCTTGGAGATAGTGCAGAAGAGATTTATCAGAATGACACAAGGGATGAGGGAATTAAGTTACGTAGAGACACTGGAGAAGCTGGGATTGTTCTCCTTAGAGCAAAGAGCGCTAAGGGGAAATGTACAAGATTATGAACAGTTTTGATAGAGGAGGGTTGGTGATCAGAGGATGCAGCAGGCAATCACAAACTTGAAACACACTTTGGCTGTACTGAGGGCAGGCTCCCCCACATAGTCTTAGTCGCGTTAATGCTCAGCATGTCTAATCACTATAGAACAGTAGTTAACAAGACCAATAGAATGCTCAACTATATAGCCAAAACAATAGGGTACAAGTCAGAGGAAGTCCTGATCAAACTGTATGGTGGTCAAGACAGACACTTTGAGTACCACGTCCGGTTCTGGTCACTGAGACGCAAAGTGGACACTCAAGCCCTGAAGGCAGTTCAAAGGAGAGGCTAATCTGTAGTGTTAGAACTATGAGGAAATATGAGGAGGAGCTTGAACTTTTCACCTTTTGTAAAGAGGTCACTGAGAGGTGACCTTGCAGGTGTGGAAGACGGTAAACAGGACAGAAACGGAAACCCATAATGTTAGCTCAAACTTAAATCACGTGCACAAGTTCAAACAATAAAACATAGGACTGTTCTCAGGAAAGTCTTCTTCACACAGAGTGATCAACATTTGGAATGGACTTTAATACTGTAGGCAAAAGCATTGGAACTATTTAAGTAGCTGTTGGATACTGCAATGAGGAGACTGCAGGGACTTTCTGTACAGATGAGCTAAAATGGCCAGGATAACCTCATCCATACTTCACCTATGTCATGTAGTGTCCTGGCGCATATTCCTCCTGATTCCTTCAGCAAGCAGTCCAAATTACTTCAGACTAGTCATTGTGTTTGCTACAATAGCAATGTGTTTAAAACCCTCCTTCATTACTCTTTACTGGCACTGTAGATTAACAATAAAAAAATGATAGTGGATGTCAATAGTTTGCATTGTCTGTGAAACACATTTTACAGAGGAGCCGCAAGGCTCCCTCGCCCTGATTTAACATCACACCTTGAAAATACCAGCGTCACGGTTGCTTTCGACAAATGGCTGCTTTTACAGCTTAGATTGGTAGAGCAAGCCCAAATTGGAAAACATAAGCAAAGAAAAAAACGTCCAATAAAATCCGACTGCTGCCCTTGCTCCCCAAAATAAGCTTAAATGAGGTGGCTCCGTTAGTAGCATTCCCATCTTTGAGTCAAAAGTTGATGAATTCAAGTCTCATTCCGCTTGAACACATCCAGGATGATACTTGCAGTACTGAGGGAGTGTTGCTCTGTTGGCAATGCCCCTTTTCAGCTGAGACATTAACCTGAGGCCCTGCCTGCGCCCTCAGGTGCACATAAAAGATCCCATGGGCACTGTTTTGAAGAAGGCTGGGGGAGATATCTCTCGTGCCCTGGTCAATAGTTACCCCTCAACCTTCTTTCTTTTGGGCCTCCTTATCTCGAGAGACAATGGATACGCGCCTGGAGGTGGTCAGTGGTTTGTGAAGCAGCGCCTGGAGTGGCTATAAAGGCCAATTCTGGAGTGACAGGCTCTTCCACAGGTGCTGCAGAGAAATTTGTTTGTCGGGGCTGTTGCATAGTTGGCTCTCCCCTTGCGCCTCTGTCTTTTTTCCTGCCAACTACTAAGTCTCTTCGACTCGCCACATTTTAGCCCTGTCTTTATGGCTGCCTGCCAGCTCTGGCGAACGCTGGCAACTGACTCCCACGACTTATGATCAATGTCACAGGACTTCTTGTCGCGTTTGCAGACGTCTTTAAAGCAGAGACATGGACGGCCGGTGGGTCTGATACCAGTGGCGAGCTCGCTGTACAATGTGTCTTTGGGGATCCTGCCATCTTCCATGCGGCTCACATGGCCAAGCCATCTCAAGCGCCGCTGACTCAGTAGTGTGTATAAGCTGGGGATGTTGGCCGCCGTGAGGACGTCTGTGTTGGAGATACAGTCCTGCCACCTGATGCCAAGTATTCTCCGGAGGCAGCGAAGATGGAATGAATTGAGACGTCGCTCTTGGCTGACATACATTGTCCAGGCCTCGCTGCCGTAGAGCAAGGTACTGAGGACACAGGCCTGATACACTCAGACTTTTGTGTTCCGTGTCAGTGCGCCATTTTCCCACACTCTCTTGGCCAGTCTGGACATAGCAGTGGAAGTCTTACCCATGCGCTTGTTGATTTCTGCATCGAGAGACAGGTTACTGGTGATAGTTGAGCCTAGGTAGGTGAACTCTTGAACCACTTCCAGAGCATGGTCGCCAATATTGATGGATGGAGCATTTCTGACGTCCTGCCCCATGATGTTCGTCTTCTTGAGGCTGATGGTTAGGCCAAATTCATTGCAGGCAGCCGCAAACCTGTCGATGAGACTCTGCAGGCACTCTTCAGGCACTCAACCAACATCACTAAAACAGATAAACAGATTCTTTTGACATTTGCACATTCCTGTATGTGCGTGCTTGATGTTTGCATATTGGCTGCTGTGTTTCCTACATTACAAAAGTGACGACACTTCAAATAATTGGCTGTAAAGTGATTTGGGGCATCCTGAGGTTGTGAATGGTTCTATGTGAATGCAAGTCAATTTTCCCTCTATTTTGGTTTCATTAACAGAATGGCCACAGCTCCTACAATATCACCGTAGCTGATAGCACTACGATGCTATCATGATATATCAGTCATCACGTAAGGCAGCCAAATCATGCTTGCACAAATGGACATCACTAGAAGCAATGAGGACTGTAGTCACATAATCCAATGTTAATCGAACTCGGTACTGTGTCATCAGGAATACTGTGTCTTCAAAAAAAGAAATCAACAGAATCCCATTGGGAGATGGTGTTATACCAATTCCAAACAGTGGAGAAAGGAAGAACTTGCATTTATATAGCACCTTTCACATCCTCATAATACCATAAAACACTTCACAGCCAATGATGTGCTTTTGAAATGGAATGGAGGGAAATGTGACAGTCAATTTGCACACTGCGGGCTGAATTTATTGCGGCCCGTTTGGAGCGGAAATGGAGGCATAGGGGGTCAGAGAATAGCGTCGGACGGGTCCGCCCGGAAATCCAACGTGTGACGTAGGTTCCGGATTTAGTCAATGGTGGGAAAGCACCAAGGTGGCAGTGGCGCCCCAAAGTGACAGCAGTGCAATTTAAATTGCTGGATATACAGATATAATACATCAGCATGCAATTGTAAGTGATTCAATGAGGGCTTGGAATTAAGTGGACGACCGGCAGCCCTCACGTGCCTTCAGATCCCCGGCCATTGAAAGCTGGCGAAGTCAAGGTGAGGCCACAGTTACACAACGGGTAGGCAGCCATGACCAGCACTGCATGGGGGAAGAGGAGGAGCGGAGGCTATTGCCAGCCTACAGTGCTGTGCATTCTGCACGGGTCTCGGCTGTCAGCACCGTGTGAGCAGGGTCTCGGGTGTCAGTACCAGGTGAGCTGGGTCTCGGGTGGGAGTACAGGGTGAACAGGGTCTCGGGTGGGAGTACCGAGTGAGCAGGGTCTCGGGTGGGAGTACCGAGTTAACAGGGTCTCGGGTGGGAGTACCGAGTGAACAGGGTCTCGGGTGGGAGTTCAGGGTGAACAGGGTCTCGGGTGGGAGTACCAAGTGAACAGGGTCTCGGGTGTGAGTACCAAGTGACCAGGGTCTTGGGTGGGAGTACCGAGTGAACAGGGTCTCGGGTGGGAGTACAGGGTGAACAGGGTCTCGGGTGGGAGTACCTTGTGAACAGAGTCTCGGGTGGGAGTACAGGGTGAACAGCATCTCGTGTGGGAGTTCCGAGCGAGCAGGGTCTCGGGTGATTTGCAGCAGCAGCCAGCTGTGCTAGGAAGGGGTCACCTGTGCCGTAGAGTGTACCAGACGCAACTCAGCTATCTCCAAATGTCTGAGCAGCATTGGCAGCGAAGACTGGGGCTCTCCAGGCAGGCCAACACCAACTTATGCACCATGCTGCAGGACAAGTTGCAATCAATGGGATTTGGTGGTCACCATATGTCACTGGGCCTGAACATCACAGTGGCACTAAACTTTTAAACGTCTGTATCATTCCAGTGATCGACGGGGACATGTGTGGGGTCTTGCAGGCATCAGCCTACTGCTGCATCAAGGAGGTGACCAATGTCTTCAAGAGGGCCGGTAACTACATGCTCTATCGGCTGACCCTGTTAGTCAGGCTGTGAGGGCCATTTCTGGATTTCCCCAGCTAAAAGGTATGATTGACCTTACGCATGTGGCATCAAGGCTCCAATAGACCAGCCAGCCCCCTTCATCAACAGGGAGGGGTTTCATTCCATCAACATGCAACTGACCGGCAACCACCAAAAGTGTTTCCTGCAGGTGTGTGTCCACTTCCCCAGAAACAGCCAAGACGCCTACATACTTCGACAGTCCCAGGTTTTTTTATTCTTCCATGAGATGTAGGCATTGCTGGCAAGGCCAGCATTTGTTTCCCAATCCAAATTGCCCTTAACAACGGAGTGACAACAGGCCATTTCAAAGGGTCGTTATGAGTCAACCACATTGCTGTGATCAGGAATCGCATGTAGGCCAGATCAGGTAAGAACAGTAGATTTCCTCCCTTAAAGGCATTAATTAACCAGTTGGGTTTTACGACAATCGATGGTAGTTTTATGGCACCATTACTAGGACTAACTTTCAATGTCAGATTTTTTTCATTTATTTGATTTATTAATTAATTGAATTTAAATTCCACCACCTGCCATAGTGAGATTTGAACCTGTGTCCCCAGGGCATTCACCTGGGCCTCTGGATTACTAGTTCAGTGACATTACCACTGTGCACCATCGCCACAGCCATAGCTTTTCATGGTTTCACCTGAACTACCATCGAGCAGGCCATTGGGCTGCTGAAGATGAGATTCTGATGCCTAGATTGATCCAGTGGAGCCCTGCAGTATGCTCCACCAAGGGTCTTGCATATTGTGGTGTTCTGCTGTGCTCTGCACAATCTAGCACGACAGAGGGGGAAGACCTTGCATGATGAGGACATGACTGAATGACACTCCTTCATCGACAAGGAGGACACTGAGGAGGTTGTTGAGCAGGCAGCACTGGATGTTGAACCCCTTGCACCGGAGGCCAGGCACATCGAGTGATGGGCCAAGGAGACAAGAGACAATCTCATACTTACTGCTTCCAGCCACCAGGATAACCTCTCAGAGTAAATTCAATAAAAATTCACCTCTGTGCATACAGTCTGTTGTCTCCTTTCTATTTGTCTTCCATGCTTAGCGCCCAGCTGAAACATGTGCTTTGGCCCATGGGAAACCTTATTCAAATGAGTGCTGTGCCTACATTGGCATCCACTAGGGGAAGGGTGGAGTCAGCAGCTCACTATGAATACATGATAGAATAATCACTTTAAACAATGAAATTAATTTCAAAAACTAAAGAAATTTATATGAGAAAATAAATGTCAAATTTCAAACACTGTGAAGCCCAAGTGTCTCTAGGTCGTTTTCTTTGTACTTTTTCGAGTGAACCCTGCGCTGGCAGCTGGGCTGGGGGCAGGCTGCTGATCAGGCTGCCCCTTGCCCTGTGATGATATCTGCGGCTGTCCTCTGGCTGCCTGAGGCCTGGAGGACCCTGACTGCCTGAGGGTTTCCTACATTGGTGCAGGATTCCCCTCAGGCATCATGGCTTCTGTAGCTGGGCTCACTGGCACAGGGGCTGAGGAGCTGGTGTCCACACTCCACACTGCCCTGATGGGAGCCTTCAGATGTGGAGGTCAACCTGTCCTCCTCCCTTTCAAGGCTCACTTGAACCTCCCTGCTGACCAGAGAAGGACGAGGAGCTGGAGAAGTCTCGCCTTGCCACTGCTGCGTTGAGCTCATGGCCAAGGCGATGGTGTGCAGGTCTGCGTGCATTTGTGGGATCTGGCTCTCCATGAGGGCCGCCAACCTCTCGATGGAAGAAGCCATGCACTCACATACCTGAGACATGGCAGCACTCATAGCATGGATGGACTCCTCCATTATCTGCTCATGGCTGTGCATTGCCTCTGGCATTTACATCAGATGTTGCCTTACCCCTTTGTGCCCTGTGCTGTTGGCACCAGAAGATCCTCATCAGCCTAGGGCTCAGCATGGGCCTGGCCACACACAATCCTCTGACTCAGAGGCCTTGGCCATCTCAGCCTCAGCCAGCTGCTCGGGTGTGTGTGTGGAGCTGTCATCAGCTTGTGACCCTGATACTACAGCTGAGTGGAAACCCACTGAGGTATCTGCTCTGGAAGGTACAGGAGAGTCATGTGATGGTGCTTCCTATGACTGTGGTTCTTCCTCAGAGGTTGATAGTTGTCCCACTTCTATTAGAGTCACCTGCGGACACAGACCTCACGGGAGAATACAAACATTTGTGGGTTAGGATGTGTAGATCTCGTCATGATGACCATGCATGATGAGGGTCTCCAGATGTGAACTGTATATGTTGATGGAAGAAAATCCTCACCATTAACTATTGAGTGGCTGCTCTGGGTCCCAGCTAGTTCCAGTGCCTCCTCCTTAGCCGTCGAGAGAGGACGAAGATCTGGTATGCCTCTGCCAGTCCGTGATGTCTCCTTGATGTTATGGACCCTCTTGTCCTGTAAGAGGAAAGAGGGAGACAGAAATACTTCACAGTGATCAACATGACAGTTCTGCTAGTGGCAGTCCCTCATCCCCTGCTGGGCTTTCCTATATAGCTCAGGCTCCCGTCCACTCTCAGGGGAGTTAATGGAGATGAGCTGTCAAAGAAGGTGGCCTGTGGCCAGGATACAGCCATACACCTGTCAGGATGAGGTGATGCCTCACCCACTTTGCTACTGCCTTTGTGGTGCCTTGCTCCCCATCTTCCTCCCCATCTTCCTCCCCATGTCACACTGCCTCCTGCATAGCCACATGCAAACTCTAAAAAGGGGAGAGGTATGGAGCTTGGAGAATGAAAGAGGTCGTTGACTGTCTTGCGGCACTGAACCCATGTCCGGGGAGGGGATCGGGTGACCCCCATGGTTGCTGACCTCCTCAGCGATCTCCATCCAGGCTTGTTTGGTCAGGCAGTAGGACCTCTTGCCTTTCCCTTGCAGCTTGGAGGAGAATCTCGAGGAATGCATCACTAAACTGTGGGGCCGGCCACCCTGTGGAATTGCCTCTACCATCCTGCGGCATCCATCTCCGGTGGGTGGGGCGGGATTTCCAGGAGTTATAATTGCAATGGCTTCACCAGAGAGCACTACAAATGAATCCAAGGCAGCAATGCAAGCAGGGCCGGCAGAACTTTAAATATGGCACCAGCACCTGCTCTGGAGTCATCAGACGCTGTATTCGGTACTGTGAATCCTACCCCTGCCACGTGACTGACCGGGCTCTGTGCCTCCATTATTATAACTGGCCACCCTCTGCATTATTGTGGTGGGCCGGCCACACATGTGATGAGTAGGGATGGCGCCTATTTCTGGGTCTGCCGCCTGGACCCACAACGGGCTTCACTAAATTCAGCCCAGCAAGTCAAACGAACATCAATGAGGTAAATGCACGTATTCTTTTGATATTGTTGGCTGAGGGTGAAGCTTTTAATTCGCGCTGTGGGATCTTTTACATCCACCTCAAAGGGAAGACAGGACCTCGGTTTAACATTTCATCCAGCAGTGTTGCACACCCTCAGTATTACACTGAGGAGTCAGCCTAGATTATGTGCTCAAATCTCTGGAGTGGAACTGAATGCTACAAATTGTGCCAAGTCTGACTGGAAGCTTAACTGGATCAGCCATATGAACACCATGACTGCAAGAACAAGGTACAGGCTGGGTACTTTGCTCTCCTTTTGACTGCACAAAATCTATTCACCATCTAAAAGGCTCAAGTGTGATCAAATACCACTCACCTAGGTGGACACCTCACTCAAGAGACTCAATGTCCTCTAAGACAGAGCAGTTCGTTAGATAGGCAGAGGCGAGCTGAGAATTATATATTATAAGCAATGAGTTGTGGTCTGGAATGCACGGATGAGGGAGTTCAGTTATGTGGAGAGACTAGAACTGTTCTGCTTAGAGCAGAGAGGTTTAAGTCATAGAGAGATACAGCACTGAAACAGGCCCTTCGGCCCACCGAGTCTGTGCCAACCAACAACCACCCATTTATACTAATCCTACATTATTCTCTACCACATATCCACCTTCCCTCCATTCTCCTACCATCTACCTACACTAGGGGCAATTTACAATGGCCAATTTACGTATTAACCTGCAAGTCTTTGGCTGTGGGAGGAAACCGGAGCACCTGGCAGAAACCCACACAGTCACAGGGAGAACTTGCAAACTCTGCACAGGCAGTACCCAGAACCGAACCCGGGCCGCTGAAGCTGTGAGGTTGCGGTGCTAACCACTGTGCCACCCATTAAGGGGCAATGCAATAGAGGTGCTCAAAGTTATGAGGAATTTTGGTAGAGTAAATAAGGAAAAATGGTTTTCACTAGCAGGGAGGGCCAGAGGACACAAATTTAAGAAAGTTGACAAAAGAACCAGAGATGAAATGAGGAGAAATGTTTTTAATGCAGTGAGTTGTTATGATCTGGAATGCACTGCCTGAAAGGGCGATGGAAGCAGATTTAATAGTAACTTTTGAAAGAGAATAGTTGGAAACATTTACAGGGCTATGGAGAAGGAGCAGGGCAGTGGGACTGTTTGGATAGTTCTTCCAAAGAGCTAGCACAGGCACAATGGGCCAAATGGCCTCCTTCTCGGCTGCATGATTCTATGATATTGACTCTTTTAAGTTGATGACAGTCTGCATTTTCAGCTTTCCTCATTTTTATTTCACAAGTGCCTGTGGGAATTACACTGGGCTTCTCTTGCATACATTTAAATGTCGCTCAATTAGCAGAATGGTCCTACCTGGAAATACTCGTTCTCCCACAGAGAGGTTCATGACAGCAGCGTACCTTCAAACAAGAGAAACAAAAGACATTCAAGCACTAAACTTGAAGTTACTCCAAAATCTCTGTAAACCGCATCCATTTAAGAGAGAAGCCTGCTATTGGGCTGAGTGCTACCTCCCAGCTAATTATGGCTGACCCAGGGAACAGCAGTCAGCCCCATCAAATGCTTCGGTAATCATTGGCAGCGACAGTTGGTGATTGGAGGTAATCTGGTGTTTAATCATACAATGCTATTATAGAGAATCTGAAATGAGCAATTATGTCGGATTCAGACTGTACGAGATATGTCTATTCAGAACGTAGCACCTTGCAAACTATTTATTCTAGAGTTACGGTGAATGGCACAATTCTATTGTATCTACACTAAGTAGCATTTGAGGGAGTCCTATTAGTCACTGATTAGAAAGGCAAAGGGAGAAAAACAACACTTGGTGGGATGTCAAGGTGCACTTGCTTACACATTAAAACATATTAATGCAATCATATTTTCAAGAATAAATATTTGCTTGTTTTGGCAGTTGCTCCTGAAGACTGCCGCAAGCAAAATTTATTGAATACATTACTGTCTGTATACATTTTATTTTCCATTTCATTTGGGCATTATTTAAAGGAGTGTGTTTAATGAACGTATACCGGTAAGCATTCAGGCAGCTACAGAGCTCGGCACTCAAACTAGTTTTGGCCAAATCCACCCAGAAAATCTGTATCTGAAAAGGAACATAGGAACAAAAGGAGGTCATTCAGTCTCTCAAGCCTGTTCCGCCATTCAGTTATATCATGGTTGATCTGTATCTTAATACCATCTACCCACCTTGGTTCCTTCACCCCAATACCTTTGTTTATTTTTTTTAATTATTCATGGGATGTGAGTGTTGCTGGCAAACTCAGTATTTATTTCCCTCAAGAAGGTGGTGGTGAACCGCCTTCTTGGACCCCTGCAGTCCATATGGTGTAGGTACACCCACAGTGCTGTTTGGAAGGGAGTTCCAGGATTTTGTAGCAGTGTCAGTGAAGGAGTGGCGATATAGTTCCAAGTCAGGATTGTGTGTGAGGGGATCTTGTAGGTGGTAGTGTTTCCATGCACGTGCTGCCCTTGTCCTTCTAGTTGGTAGAGTTCGCGGGTTTAGAAGGTGCTGATGAAGAAGCCTTGGTGAGTTGCTGCAGTGCATCGTGTAATAAAAATCCCAGTCTCAGTCTGAGTTTTGATGTTTTCATTTGACCCAGCATCCAAAGATTTTTGGGGAAGACAGTTCTAGATTTCTATACTCTTTTGTGCAAAGATGTGCTTCTTAACAACCCCCTTAAATGGCTGAGCTCTTAATTTTAAGGTTATGCACCCCTATTCCCGCTAGAGAAAATGCTTTCTCTCTATCCACCCTATCAAATCCTTTAATCATAAAAATGAACCCAAGGGCTTAAAGAACATAAGAACTAGGAGCAGGAGTAGGCAATTCAGCACCTCGAGCCTGCTCCACCATTCAATACGATCATGACTAATCTCATGTCGACCTCAACTCCACTTTCCTGCAGCACAGTGGCGCAGTGGTTAGCACTGCAGCCTCACAGCTCCAGGGACCTGGGTTCGATTCTGGGTACTGCCTGTGCGGAGTTTGCAAGTTCTCCCTGTGACCGCGTGGGTTTTCGCCAGGTGCTCCGGTTTCCTCCCACAGCCAAAGACTTGCAGGTTGATAGGTAAATTGACCATTGTAAATTGCCCCTCGTGTAGGTAGGTGGTAGGGCATATGGGATTACAATAGGGTTAGTATAAATGGGTGGTTGTTGGTTGGCACAGACTTGGTGGGCCGAAGGGCCTGTTTCAGTGCTGTGTCTCTAAATAAAAAAAATAAACTCTTCAACCCTTTGCTGATTAAAAATCTGTCTATCCCCTCCTTAAATTTACTCAATGTCCCGGCATCCACCGCACTCTGGGGTAGTGAATTCCACAAACTCATGACCCTTTGAGAGAAGTAATTTCTCCTCATCTCTGTTTTAAATCTGCTACCCCTTATCCTAAAACTATGACCTCTTGTTCTAGATTGCCCCACTAGAGGAAACATCCTCTCTACATCTATGTTGTCAATCCCCTTAATCATCTTATATACCTCAATTAGATCTCCTCTCATTCTTCTAAACTCGAGAGTAAAGGCCTAAACTGCTCAATCTCGCTCCATAAGACAAACCCCTCATCTCTGGAATCAATCTAGTGAACCTCCTCTGAACTGCCTCCAATTACATCACTCCTCAAGTAAGGGGACTAAAACTGTACGCAATACTCCAGGTGCGGTCTCACTAATGCCTTGTACAGTTGCAGCAACACTTCCCTACTTTTATACTCTATTCCTTTAGCAATAAATGCCAAAATTCCATTTGTCTTCCTTATTACCTGCTGCACCTGCATACTAGTTTTCTGCGATTTATGCACGAGGGCACGCAGATCCCTCTGCACCGAAGCACTCTGAAGTTTCTCTCCATTTAGATAATAATTTGCCTTTCTATTCTTCCAACCAAAATGGATAACCTCACACTTGTCCACGTTAAACTCCATCTGCCAAATTTTGGCCCATTCACCTAACCTATCCATATCCATTTGTAAATTTCTTATTTCTTTATTGCAAAAAAAGAAAAGGCTGACAGGAGATAAACGACAGAAAACCACAGAAAAACAGACTATTACAATTAGGAAGACTGAGTGGTTTCAGGTCCTTCACTTCTGGGAGTCAGGTTCCAGCCCTGACTGATGGTCGAATGTGAAATGTGTTTGGTTAGTTTTGGATGTAGTTGTATTGCCATGACCAATCTTTGGTCAGTAGCCACATTATCCATTTGAAGCTGGCAATATGCTGTTTATAACTTTGGGGTATGAATTTTATTCTCGCAGCCTATCACACAGATCTCCACCTTCCCTTTGCTCCCAGCAGTTCTTGTAGGGACTGTTTATCCTCTTTAATTAACTTCTTAATTTTATTCAAAAATCAACTTGGGGTCATACTTGTTTTGTCTAGGTTTGTCCAATTCTGGCCTCTTGTGCATCCCTGATTTTAATTGCTGCACAATTGGTGGCCATCCCTTCTCCTGCCTGGGCTGGAATTCCTTCCCGAAACCTCTCTGCCGCTCTGCCTCTCTTTCTCCTCCTTTGAAGATGCTCCTTAAATTCTACCTTTGACCAAACTTTTGGTCATTTGTGCTAGTATGTTTTTTATGTGGCTCAGTGTTAAATTTTGTTAATCGCTCTTGTGAAGCACCTTCGGGTGTTGTACTATGTTAAAGGTGCTATACCAATGCAGATTGATCATGATGTTGATTATTATAATTCAGGAAAGTAATTAATCAGCATATTGAGAAATCTACCCCAATTCATTTTCCCTTACATGCTACAACCCTAATGTTAAACTTATTTCCATCTTCTGTTATTTCCAATATAACATAGTGCTATATTGCCATCACATCCTCCAGTTCTTTTTTCTAACTCTTTTTCCATATAGAAATACATAGAATTCACAGCACAAAACAAGACATTCGGCCCAACAGGTCTATGCGGTGTTTATGCTCCACACAAGCCACCTCCCACTCTATTTAATCATGTCAGCTGTATATCTGTATGTTATATATAGATTATTATCCTATCAATGTCTGCCTAGTCACCAGTTTATGTTTGTCTCTTGTATTGTTGACCATTCCAATCAGTTATATACCTTTCAACCCGTGATCTGTCTCATCTCAGATCTGGTTTCCACTCTGCCCTCCCCCTACCTAACTAGTTTACATGATCTTTGATTGCTGCCTCAATGATCTTTACTCTTATTTGGTTTAGGCAAATTAGGGCAACTAATGTCTCCCATTACACGCTGCTTGATTTTCTTAATTATATTTCTGAAACTATTAAGTTCAGCTCAGCTGTGGAAAGTGATCGTGTCAGGATAGAACATGTTTACTAAGTGCGCCGTGGCTTTCAATTCAGGTTCCTGACACAACTGTGACATTCGCATTCCTTGAATGGATGGCAGAGAAATTTTTGATTAGATGCCACATTTCTCACTAGAGCTTCTTACCGTAACTGGGCCTGAATTCATTGCCTTTCCTTCTCCACTTCAGCAAGCTATCAGCCAGCAACATTCAATTAACAGTACATTGAAATTACTGACATCGTGAAAAATCTGCAACAAACAAGATGTCATGATGAAAGGGAGAGGCATGGGAATGAACAGGAGTTGGCCACTCAGCCTATCGAGCCTGTTCCATCATTCAGTTAGATCCTAACTGATCTGTACCTTCACTCCACTTATGCGTCTTGTTTCCATAACCCTGAATACCCTTGCCTAATAAAAAAAATCTCGTCATCTCAGAACATTTTATTTCTAAACTCCTGTAAGGAATAATTACAAGTCTGAATAGTAATTTTGAGAACTTTCTGACTTGTCTGAAAATTCAGAATTCATATTTTCAGATCATATCTTTAAAATATTGGGCCTAAGTTGTTTCAGAGAGTTTGATTTGAAGTATGTCCAAATATTTTACAGTCCAATTATAAACACTGTACAGGGTGGTTATTTAAATTTTTGTTGTTTATATGGATGGGACGATATCAGATGGAAAAGAAAATTGGAACAGTGTATAATAGGTATCTGATGCGATATCTCCCCTGTTTCCAATATTGTTAATATCAGGCCTGGCATTTCAATCCAAAACATCCTAATGAACTGCTGACAGTAAATTAACACAGAGTTTTTTTTTTCACAGGAGCCAATCTGCTTGCGTCAAACAAAGATACATGGAATTAAAAGTTTCTTCAATGGGAAAAGAAAATTGATGCCAGTGAGAGAAATGAAGTAGAGGTAAAGATTGCCATTGCTCATAAAGTGATCGAAAGGGCTCATTTCCTCCATTCAGGCACTGCCCATTGTCTCTCATGTAAAGCTTCTTTGTGCTCTATCTAAATGCAATCTACCTGTTTATTTTAGACGCAGAAAAATTTTTTAAATGGACATGAGTGATTTAAAAAAAAGTGAAATCAAAAGAGATGTAAATTGTTTCCAGGCTCCAGGTGATGTTCCAAACTATACATCTAAATTCTACCGCATCCTCAAAGCATTTCAACGTGTCTGCTTTCATGTGTGTTGCACAAGTAAATAATTTTTTTAGGTATTATTTACTCTTGCACTAATTAAATGCTCCAGCATCACTTTATTAACTTATCGGCCCATAGCCCCTGGGATAATGCACTCAGACTTTCATTCAAGATAAACTGGAGGAGCTTTCAATAATTCCAACATTCAAGCACCACCCTGCATTTAATGAGCTCTGAAAGGTTTCAACCAGAGTTCATCTCCTTTCTATCCTCATTTCCTTAAGTGTTTTTGGATTGATTACCTATGAAAACATTGTCAATCTAGAATGAAAAGAGCCATGAGGAGTTTTTTTTTTAACTTGAATGTATCCACCACCTATACCAGGACCTGAGTTTATAATCTAGGCTGGCATCCAGTCGAGTGAGAAGATAGCCTGACTGTTCAGAATGAAAAATTAACTTGGATGTAGTACCTTTCATAACTTCAGGACACCCCAAAGTGCTTTGCAGCTAATGAAATACTTTAGTAATGCTACAAATGTACAATTTGCACACAGCAAGCTCCCAGAAAAAATCAAAAAGGAAATGACCAGATAATCTGCGTTTTTTTAATGATGTTCCAAAGTTCTTTGGAGTTGTACAGAACTTTGGTAAGGCCACAGCGGGAGTACTGTGTGCAATTCTGGTCGCCACACTATAGGAAGGATGTGATTGCATTGGAGGGGGTGCAGAGGTGATTCACCAGGATGTTGCCTGGGATGGAACATTTAAGCTATGAAGAGATAGGCTTGGGTTGTTTTCACTGGAGCAGAGAAGACTGAGGGGTGACCTGATCGAGGTGTACAAGATTATGAGGGGCATGGACAGGGTGGATAGGGAGCAGCTGTTCCCCTTAGTTGAAAGGTCAGTTACGAGGGGTCACAAGTTTAAGGTGAGGGGCGGGAGGTTTAAGGGGGACTTGAGGAAGAACTTTTTTACCCAGAGGGTGGTGACGGTCTGGAATGCCCTGCCTGGGAGGGTGGTAGATGTAGGTTGCCTCACATCCTTTAAAAAGTACCTGGATGAGCACTTGGCACGTCATAACATTCAAGGCTATGGGCCAAGTGCTGGCAAATGGGATTAGGTAGACAGGTCAGGTGTTTTTAATGCATCGGTGCAGACTCGATGGGCCGAAGGGCCTCTTCTGCACTGTATTATTCTGTGATTCTGCGATTCTGAATGATGTTGTCTGAAGGATAAATATTGGCCAGGACACAGGGGAGAACTCCCCTGCTATTCTTCGAAATAGTGCCAAGGAAGTTTTGTGTCCACGTGCATGGACTATCAAATGTGGCAGTCAAATGAGGGCATGCAATCCCCCATCAATGCTTGCACATTCTGAAAACCACCTTAATTAGGACTGATAAAACCCTAGCCTTGGCTGTTCAGCATCCCACTGGAGTGCAGCAAAAAGTGGGACATGAGAGGGAGGATGGTGAAAAGGGACATGGAAGTGGGACTCTGCTCAAAGTGTTTCCACTTCTCACCCATTGACCGCACGCCGCCCCCCTCCCCCCCACCCCCGACCCAATCAGTACTGCACATGCTGGCTCCTGTCCCATTGGCTGAGTCCTCACCGCAGTCATTGTTGGGGCGCTCACAGGGTCCAAAATCCAGAGGGCATGGCCAAGAGCATCTCAACAGTTACAACAGGAATCTGAACAGCCTGCCTCTCCCTCTGCTGAAACGACAGGGGTTATACCATGTGGGAGTAGCAGAAAAAGGACGAATCAGGATTTGTATTTGCACAAGGGTATGCACTTGAGTTTGTTGCACAATGTTAGATTAAGTTTTTGTTTAATTTATGAGGCACATAAATATTGTTTGCACCACTTTCACATCTTACTGCTTTTTGCCTACTGCCTGGCGAGTGGACTCTTGGACATGAAAGTGATGCTTTGTTAATTTCAGGACTGCTTTGTGTTAGGGGAATGCAGGGGGCAAGTAGGTTTAGCATGTGGCTGCCGTGCACTGGTACGACCCTGAACCAAATCTCACCATTGTGAAGGCATTAGGTGCAGCAATATGTGCCTCTCCTGGTGCACTGGCTGCATTACTTTCCTCCTCCTGTTCCTCCTTCTCCTCCTCTGCCTTGCTCCTCCTGGAGATCCAAACCTCACTACTGTGCAATGTGTGCAGTGCACACGCACCACTATCATTCTGGAGACCCTGGCAGGTGCATGTTGAAGGACGCTTCCAGATCTGTTCAGGCACCTGAAATGCATATTCATGCCAATTTGCTTGATGAATTAAACATTTTGTCAACATATGGCTTTGATTTTAGTGCTCTTGGTTCTTATTGTTATGGCTCATGGGCCTCATCTGGCATGTTTTGCGTGGGTAGCCCTTGTCTCCAAGCAGCCAGCAAGTAAGTCTGCACCAAGATGCACTCAGGGAGGGTGGACTGGTGCAGGAGGAATGCATCATGGCAGCTTCATGGGAACCTTCTTATTGTGGCCACACACCAGCTGTACGTTGATGGGAGTGGGAGACCTTATGGTTCACAAACACCCTTTGGTGATTTGGGGGTGCCTTGAGTGCCACACACGATGATGCCCTGCTGCTGTTGGAAGCAAACCAGAGAGGCAAACCCGAGCACTCTATCATCCAGACTGACATTATCGGTGGCCAAGTATGCATAATTGCCGGCACTGGTAGACTCAGTTGGGGCAAAATCAGAAATGAAAATGGAAGGGAGAAAATAATAGATGAGTCTGGAAGACAGAGGAAACAAAGGTTAGAAAATTTAAAAAAGAGTTTGGCAGTGCTCAAGGTTATCTATTTCAATGTAAGGAGTATAGCAAATAAAGCAGATGAGCAGAGGGCACAGATAGACATGTCGCAGTATGATATCATAGCTATTACAGAAACATGGCTTAAGGAGGGACAGGAATGGCAGCTCAACGTTCCTGGTTGCAGGGTTTCCAGACATGATAGGGAGGGGGATAAGAAAGGAGGGAGTGTGGCAATTTTGGTTAGGGAAACTATTACAGCTGTGAGGAGGGATGATATGTTGGAAGGTTCATCAAATGAGGCCATATGGATTGAGCTAAAGAACAAAAAAAGGACAATCACACTGCTGAGAGTACTATAGACCCCTAAACAGTCAGAGGGAGATAGAAGAGCAGATATGTAGGCAAATCTCTGAGATGTGCAAGAACAATAGGGGATTTTAATTACCCCAATATTAACTGGGATAGTTTCAGGAATTGAGGGAGCAGAATTTTTGAGCTGCATTCAGGGGAACCTTTTTGCCCAGTATGTAGCAAGTTCAGCAAGAGAGGGTGCAGTTTTAGACTTAGTTTTAGCAAATGAATATGGGCAGGTGGAAGGAGTGGCAGTGGGAGAGCATTTTAGTAGTAGTGATCATAATTCAGTCAGTTTTAACATAATTATGGAAAAGGACAAGGATAGAACAAGAGTTAGAGTTCTCAATTGGGGCAAAGCCAACTTTACTAAACTGAGGAGTGATTTAGCAGAAGTGGACTGGAAATAGCTACTTGAAGGTAAATCAGTGTCAGAACAGTGCGAGGTATTCAAAGAGGCGATTCAAGGGGTTCAGAGTAAACATGTTCCCACAAAGAATAAGGGTGAGACAGCCAAATATAGAGCCCCATGGATGTCAAAGAGCCTACAGGGTAAGATAAGGCAGAAAAGGAAAGCTTATGTCCGACGTCGAGAACTCAATACTACAGAAAGTAGAGAGGAGTATAGAAAGTGGAGGGGTGAAATCAAAAAGGAAATTAGGAAAGCAAAGAGAGGACATGAAAGAATATTGGCAAGCAAAATCAAGGTGAACCCAAAGATGTTTTATCAATACATTAAGAGTAAGAGGATAACTAAGGAGAGTGTAAGGCCCATAAAAGACCAAAAAGGTAACCCATGTTTAGGGGTGGAAGATGTTGGTATTGTTCTTAATGAATACTTGGCGTCTGTCTTCACAAAAGAGGGGGACGATGCAGATATTGTAGTTAATATTGTAGTTAATCGGTCGGGGCATAGAGTATAAAAATTGGCAAGTCATGCTGCAGCTGTACAGAACTTTAGTTAGGCCACACTTAGAATATTGCGTGCAAGTCTGGTCGCCACACTACCAGAAGGATGTGGAGGCTTTGGAGAGGATACAGAAGAGGTTTACCAGGATGTTGCCTGGTCTGGAGGGCATTAGCTATGAGGAGAGGTTGGATAAACTCGGATTGTTTTCACTGGAACGACGGAGGTGGAGGGGCGACATGATAGAGGTTTACAAAGTTATGAGTGGCATGGACAGAGTGGATAGTCAGAAGCTTTTTCCCAGGGTGGAAGAGTCAGTTACTAGGGGGTATAGGTTTAAGGTGCGAGGGGAAAAGTTTGGAGGGGATGTGCGAGGCAAGTTCTTTACACAGAGGGCGGTGAGTGCCTGGAACTTGCTGCCGGGGGAGGTGGTGGAATCAGGTACGATAGCGATGTTTAAGAGGCATCTTGACAAATACATGAATGGGATGGGAATAGAGGGATACGGTCCCCGGAAGTGCAGAAGGTGTTAGTTTAGGCAGGCATCAAGATCGGCGCAGGCTTGGAGGGCCGAGTGGCCTGTTCCTGTGCTGTACTGTTCTTTTTTCTTTGTTCTTTGTTCTTAAGGAGGAGGAGAGTAAAGTATTGGATGTGATAAATCATCAAGGCCAGATGAAATGTACCCTAGACTGTTAAAAGAAGCAAGAGAGGAAATAGCAGAAGCTCTGACCATCATTTTCCAGTCCTCACTGGATACAGGTATGGTGCCAAAGAATTGGAGAACTGCTAACGTTGTACCTCTGGTTAAAAAGGGAGTGAAGGATAGACCGAATAATTACAGGACAGTCAGTCTAACCTCAGTACTGGGCAAATTATTGGAAACTATTCTGAGAGATAGGATAAACTGTCACTTAGAAAGGCATAGGTTAATCAAGGATAGTCAGAATGGATTTGTTAAGGGAAGAACTTGTTTGACCAACTTGATTGAATTTTCTGAAGAAGTAACAAGGAAGATAGATGAGAATAGTGCAGTTGATGTGGTCTACATGGATTTTAGCAAGGCTTTTGACAAGATCCCACATGGCAGACTGGTTAAAAAAATAAAATCCCATGGGATCCAGGCAAATATAGCAAGGTGGGTACAAAATTAGCTTAGTGGCAGGAAACAAAGGGTAATTGTTGACAGGTGTTTTAGCGACTGGAGGGCTGTTTCCAGTGGCATTCCGCAGGGCTTAGCACTGGGTCCCCTGCTTTTTGTGGTATATATTAACAATATGGATGTAAATGTAGGGGGCATGATCAAGATGTTTGCAGATGACACAAAGATTGTTCGTATGGTGGATAACGAGGAGGATAGCTGCAGGCTCTAGGAAGATATTGATGATCTGGTCAGATGGGCAGAAAAGTGGCAAATGGAATTCAAGCTGGAGAAGTGTGAGTTGATGCATTTGGGGAGGTCAAACAAGACAAAGGAATACATGATTAATGGGAAAATACTGAGAAGTGTAGAGGAAGTAAGGGACCTTGGAGTGAATGTCCATAGATCCCTGAAGGTAGCAGGACAAGTCAACAAGGTGGTTAAGAAGGCATATGGAATCCTTTCCTTTATTAGTCGAGGTATAGAATATAAGAGCAGGGAGATTATGCTGGAACTGTGTAACTCATTGATTAGGCCACAACTGTGTACTGTGTGCAGTTCTGGTCACCTCATTACAGAAAGGATGTAATTGCACTAGCGAGGTAATAGAGGAGATTTACGATGATGTTGCCGGGACTGGAAAAATGCAGCTACGAGGAAAGATTGGATAATTGGATAGACTGGGGTTGTTCTGCTTGGAACAGAGAAGGCTGAGGGATGATCTGATCGAAATACACAAAATTTTGAGAGGCCTGGATAGAGTGGAGTTGAAGGGTCTATTCACCTGAGCAGAGAGGTCAGTGACAAGGGGGCATAGATTTAAAGTGATTGGTTGAAAAATTAGAGGGGAGATGAGGAAAAGCTTTTTCATCCAGAGGGTGGTGGGGGGTCCAGAACTCACTGTCTGAAAAGGGAGTTGAGACAGAGACCCTCAATTCATTCAAAAGGAGTCTGGATATGCACCTCAAGTGCCATAATCTGCAGGACTATGGCCCAAATGCTGGAAGGTGGGATTAGAATAGGTGGATCGTTTTTCAGCCAGTACAGACATGATGGGCCAAGTGACCTCTTTCTGTGATTCTATGATTATAAAGCATCCATCACCTGGGTGATGCATTTATGGGTGGCTGACTGTGAAATCCTGCAGATCCCTAAAACAAGCCTGAGGCAAAGAAGTTTGAGGCTGATGGTCACTTTAACAGCCATTGGCAAAGCATGGCCATTAGGTCCAATTGGCAGCGGGTCTTCAAGATACCCCCATAAAACCCTGAGTCTCCTGAGATACTGGTGTTCAGACCTGTCTAGGCAGCTGATCCTCTGCCTATATACCCATTGTTGAGGATATCAACTCCTGTGAGCTGCATCTCTCTGCTCATCCCCTCTTTTCTGTGAAGGGGCAAGCTAAAAGAACATAAACAGCATCCATATTGATCTGATATATTGTACATGAGATGTGACACACCAACCAACCTAGTAATGAAAGTTGCCTCTGAAGTAATGGAAGTAGAAATCTCCTGTAAAGTAGTGAAAGGAAACTTTTGGAACAAGTACTGTGAGAAAAAGCCTTTCACATAAATTGACAAGGAAGCAACTTTGTGGGCTCAGTACTGACGGGACTTTATGTTTGTCATGTCTCCAGCCCCCTCAATTACTGCTGTGCTCTTGCCTTGTCTTCGGGAAGCCCAGGAAATCCACGCACCCATTGTTAAAGTTGAAAAAAAAGCTCTTAATCATGTATTAGCATATTTAAATTGGCAACCCTTCTCTCCCAAGGGGCTTCGTGCACGCAGCCCAATGTGCAGATGTAAGCGGATGGAGTCAATTTCAACACTTCTAAACCCGCCCCACCTGCTCCTAAAAGCACTCACTCGTGGAAGTTACAATTCCATCCATTATTACAGTAAGCATACTCCAAATATAAGTTCATTGCGTAAAACTCTTTGACCTAGAAATTCACTTTGACTAGTTTTCAGGCAAATATGGGCAGAGGGAATGATCCCTGCACCAAAGGACAGATGTCCACAGAGTGCAAGCAATTTGTCCTCAGGCTTCACCCAAATAATCGCACGAATGGCCAGCACCTGTCTCACCTCCACAGGTAACTCGTACGAGTTTCAGACCAGCTGCCTCACCGATAGTGGCCCTTCAGTAAGCCCCTGGCAAGGAGGGATTTGGAGAATGGGTGATTGCAGCGTGGGTGGGTGGGGGGGCAGAACATCAGCTGACAGAGGTCCTCGGGAGGGCCATGGAACTGGCAGTATAGCTCCAGCTCCTCCTTTTGCATTCATCGCAGACCACAGAATCACAAAATTGTTATAGCACACAAGGAGGCCATTTGGCCCATTGTTTCTGCACTGGCTCTCCAAAGGAGCAACTTACCTAGTTTTACTCTCTGCCTCCTACCTGTAGCCCTGCACATTCTCCCTTTTCAGAATACAATCCAATTCCCTCTTCAATGCCTCAATTGAATCTGCCTCCACTGCACTCTCAGGCAGTGGATTCCAGATCCTAACCACTCGTTGCGTGAAAAAGCTTTTCCTCATGGCTCCATTGCTTCTTTTGCCAATTACCTTAAATCTGTGCCCTCTTGTTCCCAATCCTTCCACCAGTGGGAACAGGTTGCCTCTACCTATTGTATCCTCATGATTTTGAACACCTCTATCAAATCTCCGCTCATCCTTCTCTTCTCCAAGGAAAACAGTGCCAAATTCTCCAATATACTAAAAGCAAAATACTGCAAATTCTGGAAATCTGAAATTCAAACAAAAAGTGCTGGAAATACTCAGCTGGTCTGGCAGCATCTGTGGAGAGAGAAGCAGAGTTACCATTTCAGTCAGTGACCTTTCATCAGAACTGAAACGTTAACTCTGCTTCTCTCTCCCCAAATTCTCCAATCTATCTACATAACTGAAGTTCTTCATCCCTGGAACTATTCTCATGAATCTTTTCCATACTCTCTCTAATGCCTTCACATCTTTCCTAATTAATTAATAGGGGGCCTGAAACAGGCATCGGGCTGCTCATAATGGACCTAATGCCCATTTTGTATTGCCAGCCATGCCTGAAAAATGGCCCAACACAATTTTGAGTTGAATGTTACTTGTGTGTCCTTTGGGCGCAGGACATTGCTTCCCATAATTAGGCCTCATGGCGCCTGTTTTATGCTCATAAAATGGCAAAGACAAGTTCCCAACTTCTACTCCTTTGAGACATCTTGACTTCCATTGAGGTTTACTGTACAAAAGGAGGCCACTTCCTTGATCACATCAGTGCTAGCTCTTTACTAGAGCAAAACTAATCCCAATGCACTCTTCTTTCCCCATTGCCATGTTTTTAAAAAAGTATATATTTTTTTGCTCCATGAATGGCTTTGGCAAAACATTATTTATTGTCCATACCTAGTAGGCTTTCTCAATGAAACGATACGTTCCTTCCTTTGTCTCGCATATTTCACCCATTTCCCTTTAAAAGATGCAATGTCTCTCTGTCAACCACTCCCAAAGGCAAAGCCATCCAACTGCAACATTATCCATATGAAGGAACTTTGCCGAACATCCATTCCAGTCACAATTTTAACTTGATAACCCCCTCATCTCTGACTCCCTGACTAAGAGGGAATAGTCCTTCCCTATTCATTCTATCAAAATTCTACATAGTTTTTAAAAGCTTCTATTAAATTTCCTTTCTGCTTCTGTGAACATAGTCCCAGTATCTCAAGTCTCTGCTTGTAAGAATCGTTTCCTATCTCTGGCATTACTCTGTCATTATAAGATTCTAGATTTATGGTTTCATTTTCCCATATGGACACATTGCTATATTTTAGATAAAGGTCTCTTTTTATAATTGCTTAAAATTTCTGAAGAGCATTTCTTTCATTCACACCCTCATCTATCTTATCCTTGCCTGACCCACTTGTTTTTTTAAGCATAATCATAACACAAATCTTTTCTAGTCCTCCAAAACATCCATTTGCTATTTAAATTTCAAATTTTCACCCTCTGATGCAAACAAAGCATTCTTAATCTCTGATGTATGATTTTTTTTTTGGTTACTAGATTGAAATAGTTGGATTTTAAAGGAACTGAGATGATGCACTGGACTGGCCTCCAAAGTGTGGTGTTATAGTAGAGCAGGACCTTCGCCTGCCCCTCCGACACCTGGGGCCAGGTTACTCACCCATACATGGCAGGCAGCAGTACCACAGCTGAAAAGGCGCTCACCATTGCCTAGCTGCCACGTCCTGGTGGCACCACCAGTAGACATGGGCAGGCGGTCAAAGGGGCAGACAAAGGCTGTTTGATCTGGATATCTCTGTTCCATATGAGGCAACACATTCATAAGATGAGCGACTGGAGTAAAAAGGATAGGTGATTTTTAAGAGATTTATGTCATCAAAGAAGAATGCCTTGGTTGGGGGGGGGGGTGGTGGTAGAGGCAGGAACCCTCAAAACATTTAAGAAGTATTTAGAATAGCACTTGGAATGCCGTAGCATACAAGGCTACGGACCAAGCGCTGGAAAATGGGATTAGAAAAGATAGGTGCTTGATGGCTGGCACGGACACGATGGGCCAAAGGGCCTGTTTATGTACTGTATAACTCTATAACTATGACTCTATGACTCCATGACACTTACCATATGCCGTGTCTCAAATTACTCACAGACTGTATTGGTGGGACTGGAGGTGGGGAGGTCCAGATTTTCCTGCCACTGGTCGAATTGCCACTTTGTCAGCATGTTGCATCCTCCAGGCCATTTTCCAGGAGGCTGGGTGGGGTTGAGATGGCTACCTGTCCAATCTCCTTATTTAAGGAAGGATGTAAATGTGTTGGAAGCAGTTCAGAGAAGGTTTATTAGACTAATACCTGGAATAGGCAGGTTGTCTTATGAGGAAAGGTTGGGCAGGCTAGGCTTGTATTGGCTGGAGATTAGGAGAGTAAGAGGTGACTTAATTGAAACATACAAGATCCTGAGGGGTCTTGACAGGGTGGATGCGGAAAGGGTGGGCTGGATTTTAAGAGTCCGCAGCTGATCTTGGCGGCGTGCTCATAAAAATGACAGCCTGCCTGTGCGGGCTGCACGCCAAAGAGCCGCCACAATCTCAAGCACCGCGATTCATTTAAATAGCTGGAGCAGCCTACCCCCGCCCACCCCAATCTTGTGGAGGGGCCGGGCTGTCCGTCCCCAGCAATGGCGTCAGCTGCCTGTGCGTAGAGTGCGTAGACACTGGTGCCATTTTTAAAGGGCAACCAGCCCTGCCGCCCAATTAAAATTTTTGAAGTCCTACCCCCAAAATTAAATAAATAAATATATAATGCCCCTTTTCCACTCCCCCTCAATAACAATTATAATAACTATTTGCCCTTCCCCTGCCAGAACATTTACCTTTTACATCTGAACTCTCCCTCGAGAACTGCCTAAAGTTTAAGGTTCAACCCAACCCTCAGCCGTGATCTTGTTGAATGGTGGAGCAGGCTCGAGGGGCCGAGTGGCCGACTCCTGCTCCTAATTCGTATGTTCGTATGGCCCTCCCCAAGCCACACACCATCCTGACTTGAAACTACATCGCCGTTCCCTCACTGTCACTGGGTCAAAATCCTGGAACTCCTTTCCGAACAGCATGGTAGGTGTTTAGGAGAGGTGGTGGAGTCTTGCTAATGTCACTACACTAGTAATCCAGAGCCCAGGCTAATGCTCTGGGGACATGGGTTTGAATCCCACCACAGCAGATGGTGAAATTTGAATCCAACTAATAAATCTGGGGTTAAAAGCTAGACTAATGGTGACCATGAAACCATTGTCAATTTTTGTTTAGAAAAATCCCATCTGGTTCACTAATGGCCCTTCGGGAATGAAATCTGCTGTTGCTATCTGGTCTGGCCTACATGTGGCTCCAGACCCACAGCAATGTGGTCGACTTTTAAAATGCCTTCTGAAATGGCCTAACAAGCCACTCAGTCAATTAGGGATGGGCAATAAATGCTGGCCTAGCCAATGATGTCCACATCCCACAAAAAATATATAAAAAATACTTACATGGACTGCAGCGGTCAAAGAAGGCGGCTCACCACCACCTTCTTCAGGGCAATTAGGGATGGGCAATAAATGCTGGCCTGGCCAGCGACGCCCACATCCCACGAACGAATAAAAAAAAGCACAAGCTGTGTCCTCTGGTAAGGTGAAACATCTGGTCATGGTCGACAGTAACTTATCCTCTTAGCATCCGAAAACGGGCAATTCTGGCTCATTGGAAAATTTCAAAGCACTTGACATAATTAATTACCTCTTTTCGAGTGACATATGAAATAAGATTGTGTAGCCATTTTATACAGGGCAATATCCAACAAACAGCATTGGTGGCATTGGTTTGTAAGGGGGGGGAGGGGAATAAATAGTGGTCAGAAAGAACTGCCTGCTCTTCTTGGAATAGTGCCTTTAATATCCACCTGAATGACCATAACTCATTCAAGGGATGGCAATGCAACACTCCCTCAGTGCTGCTTTGGAGTGTCAGTCTCAATTATCATAGAACCTTACCGCACAGAAGAAAGCCATTTGGCCCATCGTGCCTTTTCTAGTGATGAGCTGAAGTCCTGGTGTGGGTTCCAACCCACAATCCTCTGAACTAGAGGCCAGTATGCCAAGTTGACGACATGGTGCTAGTACTATAGAAGCCTTCTTTTCCTTCATGGACTTTACTGCATTTTGCGAAGTAGCCAGAAGTAAATTTAGGACTCTTCCCTGAATTGAAAGTCACGATTGGATTTCGCCCTTCTGTGCATTAGCTACAAATGTCATTGTCATCCATCTCGGAGCATCTGGCCCTGCAGCACCAAGCATATCTGATCTTGGTTTACATAGCCTGTCAGAAACCTACAAGACCATTCGGAAAGCAAGAAGGCAGCTTTGTTTTGACATTTGCAAGTTGCTCAGCTGTAATGGTACAAGTGCCATGTCTCTGCTTCCATTAATGGAAATACTTCCTTAAATAAAGAAGCTGCGATTAGAGCAAAAATGTTAAGGGAGATTTAATAGAGGTGGTCAAAATGATGACGAGTTTTGATATTGGTAGCGAGACACTGTTTGCACTGGCAGGATTGACAGTAACCAGTGGACACCGATATTAAATAATTGTAAAAAAATCCAGGGGGGTGATGAGTTTGTTTTCATACAGAGTGTTGTTATGATCTGGAACGCACTGCTTGAAAGGATGGTGGAAGCAGATTCAATAGTAACTTGCAAAATGGATTTCGATGAATACTTAAAGAGGAAGTAAGTTGCAGGGCTATGGGAGAAAAAGCAAGGGAGAAGGGCTGGTTGGATAGCTCTTTTTGAGAACTGGCACTGGAACAATGGCCAAATGGCCTCCTTCTGTTCTGTTAATTCTATAATTCCGTTTTATCAAAGCAAAGTATTACAACCCTTTGTGGGAATGTGTGGAAGCTTTCTTCATGCTACACTGCAACATGTTGTAATAGTAGAGCAACAAGAAAGCCCCCAGCGAGTTAACATCCGTAGCACTTAAAACAGCCAGAAGCACTGCACAAAGAACAGCCAGGCGCTGCGCAAATGACTACTGGCAACACCTATGCCGTCATATTCAGCTGGCCTCAGACACCGGAAACATCAGAGGAATGTATGATGGCATTGAGAGAGCTTTTGGGCCAACCATCAAGAAGATCGCCCCCCTCAAATCTAAATCAGGGGACACAATCACTGACCAATGCAAGCAAATGGACCGCTGGGTTGAGCACTACCTAGAACTGTACTCCAGGGAGAATGTTGTCACTGAGACCGCCCTCAATGCAGCCCAGCCTCTGCCAGTCATGGATGAACTGGACGTACAGCCAACAAAATCGGAACTCAGTAATGACATTGATTCTCGAGCCAGCAGAAAAGCTCCTGGGAAGGACGGCATTACCCCTGAAATAATCAAGAGTGCTAAGCCTGCTATACTTTCAGCACTCTACGAACTGCTTTGCCTGTGCTGGGATGAAGGAGCAGTACCTCAGGACATGCGCGATGCCAATATCATCACCCTCTATAAAAACAAAGGTGACCGTGGTGACTGCAACAACTACCGTGGAATCTCCCTGCTCAGCATAGTGGGGAAAGTCTTCACTCGAGTCGCTTTAAACAGGCTCCAGAAGCTGGCCAAGCGTGTCTACCCTGAGGCACAGTGTGGCTTTCGAGCAGAGAGATCCACCATTGACATGCTGTTCTCCCTTCGTCAGCTACAGGAGAAATGCCACGAACAACAGATGCCCCTCTACGTTGCTTTCATTGAACTCACCAAAGCCTTTGACCTCGTCAGCAGACGTGGTCTCTTCAGACTACTAGAAAAGATTGGATGTCCACCAAAGCTACTAAGTATCATCACCTCATTCCATGACAATATGAAAGGCACAATTCAGCATAGCGGCGCCTCATCAGACCCCTTTCCTATCCTGAGTGGCGTGAAACAGGGCTGTGTTCTCGCACCTACACTGTTTGGGATTTTCTTCTCCCTGCTGCTCTCACATGTGTTCAAGTCTTCAGAAGAAGCAATTTTCCTCCACACAAGATCAGGTGGCAGGTTGTTCAACCTTGCCCGTCTAAGAGCGAAGACCAAAGTACGGAAAGTCCTCATCAGGCAACTCCTCTTTGCTGACGATGCTGCATTAACATCCCACACAGAAGAGTGCCTGAAGAGACTCGTGGACAGGAGTGTGGCTGCTTGCAACGAATTTGGCCTAACCATCAGCCTCAAGAAAACGAACATCATGGGACAGGACGTCAGAAATGCTCCATCCATCAATATCGGTGACCACGCTCCGGAAGTGGTTCAAGAGTTCACCTACCTAGGCTCAAGTATCACCAGTAACCTGTCTCTCGATGCAGAAATCAACAAGCGCATGGGAAAGGCGTCCGCTGCTATGTCCAGACTGGCCAAGAGAGTGTGGGAAAATGGCGCACTGACATGGAACACAAAAGTCCGCGTGTTTCAAGCCTGTATTCTCAGTACCTTGCTCTACGGCAGCGAGGCCTGGACAACGTATGTCAGCCAAAAGCGACGTCTCAATTCATTCCATCTTCGCTGCCTCCGGAGAATCCTTGGCATCAGGTGGCAGGACCGTATCTCCAACACAGAAGTCTGACAGGGCGGCCAACATCCCAGCATATACACCCTACTGAGCCAGCGGCGCTTGAGATGGCTTGGCCATGTGAGCTGCATGGAAGATGGCAGGATCCCCAAGGACACATTGTACAGCGAGCTCGCCACTGGTATCAGACCCACCGGCCGTCCACGTCGCTGCTTTAAAGACGTCTGCAAACCCGACATGAAGTCCTGTGACAATGATCACAAGTCGTGGGAGTCAGTTGCCAGCGTTCGCCAGAGCTGGCGGGTAGCCATAAAGGCGGGGCTAAAGTGTGGCGAGTTGAAGAGACTTAGCAGTTGGCAGGAAAAAAGACAGAAGCGCAAGGGGAGAGCCATCTGCGAAACAGCCCTGACAACCAATTTTATCTGCAGCACCTGTGGAAGAGTCTGTCACTCTAGTATTGACCTTTATAGCCACTCCAGGCGCTGCTCCACAAACCACTGACCACCTGCAGACACTTACCCATTGTCTCCCGAGACAAGGAGGCCAAAGAAGAAGAAGAAGAAGAAAGATATCGTCACTGAATAGATATAAGAACAAAGAACAAAGAACAGTACAGCACGGGAACAGGCCATTTGGCCCTCCAAGCCTGCTTCGATCTTGATGCCTGCCTAAACTAACACCTTCTGCACTTCTGGGGCCCATATCCCTCTATTCCCTTCCTAGTCATATATTTGTCAAGATGTCTCTTAAACGTCGCTATTGTACCTGCTTCCACCACCTCACCTGGCAGCAAGTTCAGGGCACTCACCACCCTCTGTGTAAAAAACTTGCCTCGCACATCCCCTCTAAACTTTGCCCCTCGCACCTTAAAACTATGTCCCCTAGTAACTGACTCTTCCACCCTGGGAAAAAGCTTCTGACTATCCACTCTGTCCATGCCGCTCATAACTTTGTAAACTTCTATCATGTCGCCCCTCCACCTCCGTCGTTCCAGTGAAAACAATCCGAGTTTTTCCAACCTCTCCTCATAGCTAATGCCCTCCAGACCAGGCAACATCCTGGTAAACCTCCTCTGTACCCTCTCCAAAGCCTCCACATCCTTCTGGTAGTGTGGCGACCAAAATTACACGCAATATTCTAAGTGTGGCCTAACTAAGGTTCTGTACAGCTGCAGCATGACTTGCCAATTTTTATACTCTATGCCTCGACTGATGAAGGCAAGCATGCCGTATGCCTTCTTGACTACCTTATCCATCTGCGTTGCCACTTTCAGTGACCTGTGGACCTGTACGTCCAGATCTCTCTGCCTGTCAATAGTCCTAAGGGTTCTGCCATTTACTGTATACCTCCCACCTGCATTAGACCTTCCAAAATGCATTACCTCACATTTGTCCGGATTAAACTCCATCTGCCATTTCTCCGCCCAAGTCTCCAACCAATCTATATCCTGCTGTATCCTCTGACAGTCCGCATCACTATCCGCAACTCCACCAACCTTTGTGTCGTCTGCAAACTTACTAATCAGACCAGCTACATTTTCCTCCAAATCATTTATATATGCTACAAATAGCAAAGGTCCCAGCACTGATCCCTGCGGAACACCACTAGTCACATCCCTCCATTCAGAAAAACACCCATCCACTGTTACCCTCTGTCTTCTGTGACTGTGGTGTGGTAGCAATGCACAATACAACAATGGTTAAGTTTCTTTGGTGCCTTTGCTTCCTTTTCAGCTGATATTCCCAATACCCTTTATTGGGAAGAAGGGGAAGGAGGTATCCTGTATGTTTGCAAATAATAGATTTGAATATGGACCAGGCAAATTGGAGTCAGGGTTCACATTTAAAATATTTGCAGTTCTAATTGAAAGAGTTCTTTTTCAGGGATTGGGAAGTGAATGATGGGGGGAGGGAATGCTAAATTACAGGAGGAAGAAAAACAGGATTGAAAACAATTCCATAGCCATTTCTAAAACACTAACTTGGAAATCCAGAACTAGAGAGGATAATCTTAAAATCAGAGCATTCAGGAATGAAATCGGGAAGCATTTCTTCACACAGAGAGTAGTAGAAATCTGGAACTCTCCCTCAAAATTGACATTAGGTCAATTTAAATTTTGAAGACTTGAGGCAGACAGATTTTTGTTGGGTAAGGGTATCCAGGAATATGATGAGATTCAAGCACAGACCAGCTGTGATCTATTGAGCTGTGGGACAGACCCGAGGGGCATAATGGCCTTCCTTTGTTCCTAGATTCTTTCAAAACGACTGTTAAAGCATTTGAACAACTTTCTGATATCTGTTTTTATTAGCTCTTTTGTTTTTAAAGAACTTTTTGAACAAGAGGATGGCTTGGTGGAATTTCTAATCTGTAGGTTAAAAGAATGAGTGCATTGTACTGCGGATAGCATCAGTGAAAATCACTTCAGCTCTTTACACTGTCAGAAACTGTACATCCTTCAAGTTAATAACACTGAGGTGATCATCAGGACTAATAATGGGAGGAAAAAGCCAACAGAAATGAACAGATGCTCAAACTGGTTATGAAACATTGTACCTACTTATGTTTTGTTGAAGCTTTCACAGGAGTGGCCAATTTCATGATCTCCATGCTTGTGTACTTACACCCTTGACCTCTGCACTTTGTCCATGGGTTCTGACCCTGTGCTTAGCAGGAACACATCAGGGGCACCAGCCAGCTGCTCCTGGAATTACCTCTGCCAAGAAAAAGCTCCAGACCTCCCATATAAAAATGGTACTTCAAAGAAACATTTAACATGTTGACTTCCATGTCTCCTGAATATTCACAAGGGGATGGGGGTGGGGAATGGTTATGCCAACTTGGAACAACTGGAGCTTATAATGGGATATATGAAAAATAAATGATTTGCCAAGCGTATAATGACACAAGTCATCTCAAAGTAGCATTGCATTACTTGCTGCTAGTTGCCAATATGACAACATTAATGCACTTCTCCCTTCCCCCCACCCTTTCCCAAAAAGACAAACCTTACTTACAAAGACACTGGCCTAGAAATCCAAGTGCGTTGCGCCAGTTTTACAGGCCTAAATTGGACACCTCAGGTCAGGGGTGCACCAGCCATCATTTTAGATCGGGCTCCTCCGTTGGGCACTTGCTGGAAGCAATTAGAAAGGCTTGTTAAAATACTTAAATAAGGGTGCCATGGCGGTTGTAAGATGCTTTCATGAAATTGGTCTGCCCCAGCACCTGACTCGCCAAGTGATAAACTCACCCAACAACCATTGGTTGAAAACCACAGGCAAAAAGGACCCTTCAAAAGTGTTATTAATAGAAACACTCAAATGAGTGCACTTTACGAGTTTTGCTGTGGCTCATCCACATTCTCATATCCAGCAAGAAATTGTCAGTCAATTGATAATAAAAACCAAAAGAAACTGGGGTCAGTGAGACCTAATAACTTATGGCGAACTAAAAAATACCATCAAGCAAGGAAGCACGCCCCTTCAACAGGAGGAGCTAAGATAGAGAACCATTCATTAATAGATGCTATACCGTAGTGGTGGTCTGCCCAAGGGCTGGCCCTCTGCTCTTTTCCTCCACCCAGGCGAGATGAGCATGACTAGGGAAGAAGGTGGCTTTCCATTGTCTTCCTCCGACCGAAACAAGAATTGAACCCTTGCTGTTGATGTTATTCTGAACCACACGCTAGCCATGTAAGCTACCTGGTCCCCCTCTTTAATAAGTATTGTGAGTAAATCATTCGATGTGTTTGAGTTTGTAGCATGAGAATAGTTATGGTTAAAATTTCAACCTACTGATTAAAAAAAATAATCATTAAAATGGGCAGTAGATGTTCACCCACTCCTTCCGCCTTCAGGTCCTCTTCCAAAAGGGTGCAGAGGGCTGCAACCACGTGTCAGGAGAGCCACAGCCTTCAGAGGCACTGCTGCTCAAAGAGTTCCAGGAAGTAGACCCTTTGCGTAAATTGTATTTAATTGCGCTTAATTAGATGAAGGTGGTGTGTATTAGCTGGGGATTTACTCGAGCCCATATAAATAGATACAGATTAAAAGTTGTGTTAGGAAGTGTATTCCTGTACTGTGTAATTCTATAAATGTATATAAAAGTATGTAAAGAAATAAAAACTGGGATTTCACTTGTGCTCCTATAAATGGGAACAGACTCAAACTATGGTTGTGGCATTAGGAGGTGCATGTTTGTAATGTGTAAATGCATAAATTATTATAAAAGTGCACAAAGATTAACTCCACTTATCTGCTTCACCAACTGCCTTTCTGGAATAGAACATGGCAGCTGTGGATCGTTGCCTAAACGTGAAGGGTGGAAGCAAAAAAAGAAATTCAAACAGAAAACTATAATCTAGTGGCCATTGTGAAAAATGGCAGAAAGCCACTGTACATTGTCAGGGTATGATTAACCTCCGATGTTCTCAGAGTCTGAATTTTATGACCAGCGTCAGAATGAAGTGGCTATTTGGACACGGGTTACATCCCTATCAAGGAGGAAACAAGGTATGGCCTTGGCATTGTCGCTTCTGATAAGAAGTAAAATCAGAAGTAAAGTATTTTGTGAGCTGGATGCCTGCCAGTTGGACAGTGATAAAGGTTTGGATCTTCTATTAGAGTTCTTGGATGAGATTTACAAGACAGATGATCTGTTAAATGCCTTTGGGCATGGTCAGACTTTGATGGATTTCGGAAAACAGATGGTCGTTCCATGGAAGACTATATAATGGACTTTAACAGATTGTATAAAAGATTGATGAAATTCAATTTGAGGATCCCTGGATCAGTACAAACATTTAAATTGCTGAATTGTGCTAAGGTGGCTCATATGGACAGGCTCCTGGATCTACCTGGTGTTTCGTTCTCAGAGAAGGAGACCCTGTTGTCTGCTGCCTTGAAAGAAATCTTAGGAAAACAGTCATTTCCTTCAGTCTTTGTAGAACTAATGGGACATTCCGTGGTGACAGAAAGAATAGAGGACTCAATGATTATAAGATTTTGAAATGATCCAGAACGGAGGTGAAAATATAATGGAAGGGTTAAAGACAGGAAAAATGACAATTACCTTAGTAGCCTTAGCAGATCTGTCTATTACAGCAGAAGACAGAATTGGAATAGCAATGAAAGGCAAATGAATTCCAGGAATGCATAAGGAACAGTTAACAGGTGTTTCAAGTGTGACTCGAAGTATCATTATGAAATGAACTGCCCAAAGCGAGAGGTAGGATCCTCAAAATGACATGTGACAAAGAAAGAGAATTCTGAGGAAGAGGATGAAGATAATGATGCATCTGAACAAATTATACTGGTCGCAAGGAGTAATAGTGGTGTGATGAATGTTGACTCCTTTAACTGTACAGTGCTAGATCGTGCTTGCACAGTATGTGGAACAGATTGGTTAAAAATGCTACATTGATTCACTAAGTGAGGATCGATGCAAGATTAAGGAGTATAAAAATACTACTTGCCTGAGGTTTGGTGATGATAACACATTGAGGTCGTGAAGAGTGTGGTAATTCCATGTATGATAGCTGGGGTAAGCCATTTATAAGTACTGATGTATTCTGTAGTGAGTTCCTGTGCTGTTGAGTAACCTTCTATGAAAAAGGCACAAATAAAACCTGACATGATATGGCAATTATTTTTGGAAAGCCAGCGGATCTCAGTTTATCCAGCCAGAACGTTATTGTATCCCTTTAACAAAACCTAAGATTTCTCATCAGAATGTTAGATAAATATTAATGGCATCAGATGTTAAGAATTAGAGAGGTAAAAAGCAAATTGTCTAAAAGTTACTTGGTAAGGACAAAAAGCTTATTATGGATAAAATTATGCAGAAATTGATATGGACTGGACTTGGGACACCAGTGAAATTTCTGACTGATAATGATGAGTTCAGAGACATGTGTGAAAACATGAACATTATGGTTATGAATACTGCAGCTGAAAGTCCTTTGAGAAATGGACTCTGTGAAAAGAATCACGCAATGATTGAAGAAATGCTACATAAAAGTTTAGCTTATCAACCAGACTGCAAGTTGACAACCTGGAATTGGCAGTTCATGCAAAGAATTCACTCCAGATAGTTGAGGGATATAATTCCTATCAAATAGTTAATAGGCAAAATCCAAAATTGCCTTCTGTGCTGTGTGATCCTCCTCCTGCTCTAGTAGGTATGACAATTAGTTCAATTTTTTCTGCACATTTGAATGCATTACTTGCAAGAGTTTAATCAAGGCTGAGGTCTCAGAGAAAATTCGCAGAACTCTGAGGCATCATAGAAGACCATTTGAGACAGAATTTCATTCAGAAGATTTGGTGTATTATAAAAGACAAGGTCATAGGGAATGGACTGGCCCTGGTAAGACTGTAGTTATCAAACATGGAAATCAAACTGTTAAGGTTCATTCCTTATGATTGATCAAAATTAATTACAAGATATCAGACTCTATAGCAGCTGAAAGATTGGTTGCTCTGGTGACATATATTCCAGAGGGGTCTAATGAATGGAGGAATGTGACAATTGTGAGATGTGCAGGAAAAGCTACTGAAAAGTTTAAATATTCATTCAAAGTTCAAAATGATGGCCAAGAAGTGAGGTGCATGGCTTGGCAGAATGGGGTGAAAGAATGGAGAGTAAGAAAGCACAGTGCAAGTACTGATAGTTGGTCTGGAAGTGAGTCTTGCATCTGAAAACGATCACATACCAGAGAAAGACCCTTCGATAGTGCAAGAGGACGATCTCACAGTAGTAGTCCCGACAGACATAAAGGTACAAGTAGAGGCCGCAGTTTGAATAGATTACACACTGAAATAAAGACCTCAGAACAGAACTAGAAGCAGAAGTCCTCATGATCATGAGGTTTTGGTGGCTGCCAATAAACCAGAGGAGAAACTAATGAGGGGCAAAACAAAGGGAATAAGATAGGTGCAGAGAGTTTAGTCTTTATTCGAAGGTACTAGATAAGAGGCAACCAGCTTTGTCACGTAGGTGGATTTGTACTGAAAAAATTAAAGCAAGGCTAGTTGCCTGGGGTTTTGAAGAGTGAATGGGTGATACAGATGTTAGAGTATACTCATTGAATGTAATGTAGATAATCTTTCAATGTGGGATAATGTACACACTATGAAAAGTGTGATTGAGAGAAGGTTAAGGATTAATCCTGCTGGCTTGAAACAAATACTGGGTGCATTGCATGCTGCAGGTGCTGCCCCTCCATTTGTGGCTGCTGAAGTGAGTCAGGCCTCAATAACTTCACGCTGTGCTCTCGCCTCTTCTGAGCTGCCGATTTCCAGGCACTGTGTATGACCCGTTCGCCGCTCCCTTGGTAGAATGGCTCTTAACTGGCTTCTTAAATACTTCAATTGGCTTCCGACCACTGCTGCATGGGTTGCCAACAACACACACAATCCACCCGGTAAAAACTGGAGAAAGGGGGAAGATGTCGGGAGAGCAGCCCAAGCCTTTTTTTCCTGATTTTCCCAGCCCTCACTGCTGCCTCCAAAACCACATCTAACGGTCTGTGAAAATTCTCCCCATTGTGTGATTAGTAAGGCCGCACCTCCTGCATGTCTCCGTCTGTCCACTCCTGCCCAAGGATAATGTATATTTGGTTGGCGAGATATTCGACCTTAACAAAAAGTCCCTTATAAAATTTGATTGTTTCATATTGCAGGTAAAATGAATCTAATTATTTACAATAGTGTTGTTGTAGCCTGCTGCCCTGGTATGTTAGATGAGCCCATTTTGGAATTCCCACTCCCTCCATTTTGCATATTCCTTGAAAGTTGCTCTATTCTTCTTCCAAACATTGAAATCTGTGGGTGTACTTTAATACTACAATCCATATCTTGCCTTCCTACATTAATGTTACTACTAAATGATTTTTTTAAGATGTCTTCCAGGTCCCCAACCTTGATTCGCTGTTTACATTCTTATGTCTCTCAATACTTACGTTTGATACTAGAATCACTTTCAGTAAATGGTGCCTTAATAATAATAGGGTCCGGAGTCTGATAAAACCCCGACTTTTCTGACTATAGCACCTCAGCTATTGAAGCAGTCGTGTAGAAATGCAACAAGACCTGGACAATATACAGGCTTGGGCTGATAAATGACAAGTAACATTCGCGCCACACAAGTTCCAGGCAATTACTAGCTCAAACAAGGGAGAATCTAACCATCTCTCCTTGACATTCAATGGCATTACCATC
Organism: Heterodontus francisci; assembly: GCF_036365525.1. Classification (NCBI taxonomy): domain Eukaryota; kingdom Metazoa; phylum Chordata; class Chondrichthyes; order Heterodontiformes; family Heterodontidae; genus Heterodontus; species Heterodontus francisci. The sequence goes on along the minus strand of NC_090371.1, from coordinate 26,125,342 downwards.
ACTGAATCCCCCACTATCAACATCCTGGGGGTTACAATTGACCAGAAATTGAACTGGAGTAGTCATATAAATACTGTGGCTACAAGAGCAGGACAGAGGCTAGGAATCCTGAGGCGAGTAACTCACCTCCTGACTCCACAAAGCCTGTCCACCATCTACAAGGCACACGTCAGGAGTGTGATGGAACACTCTCCACTTACCTGGATGGGTGCAGCTCCAACAACATTCAAGAAGCTCGACACCATCCAGGACAAAGCAGCCCGCTTGATTGGCACCCCATCCACAAACATTCACTCCCTCCACCACCAACACACAGTGGCAGCAGTGTGTACCATCTACAAGATGCACTGAAGTAGTGCACCAAGTCTCCTTAGACAGCACCTTCTAAACCCGCGCCCTCTACCAACTAGAAGGACAGGGGCAGCAGATGCATGGGAACACCACCACCTGCAAGTTCCCCTCCAAGTCACACACCATCCTGACTTGGAACTATTTCGCCGTTCCTTCATTGTTGCTGGGTCAAAATCCTGGAACTCCCTTCCTAACAGCACTGTGGGTGTACCTACCCCTCATGGACTGCAGCGGTTCAAGAAGGCAGCTCACCACCACCTTCTCAAAGGCAATTAGGGATGGGCAATAAATGCTGGCCTGGCCAGCGAAAGCCACATCCCATGAGCGAATAACAAAACAAGATGGAATTTGGAGTTCCAACTTAGGGAAGTTGAACCTCTACCTCTCACATACAGTATACTATCAGCAATATCATTAGGTAGATGTAGCATATCTTGAATCGATTTCTTGATTAAACAGTCTAACTTGAGCAACAAGTGCTGCGATACCTCTTTTATAATCAGATTATATAAGCCTGGAATAACACCAAGCTGACCCTTTGGACCAAGCTGATGGTTTATAAGGCCTGTGTTCTCAGCACCTTGCTGTATGGCTGTGAAATATGGGTGACTTACAGTTACCAGGAAAAGAAGCTCAATAATTTCCATCTTCGCTGTCTGAGGCACATTTTGGGCATATCCTGGCCGGACAAAATAACAAATGCGGCAGTCCTCTCAAAGGCAGAGCTCCCGGATGTGTTGGCAGTAATCAAACAGAGGCAGCTTCGGTGGATTGAACATGTCCGCAAGATGGAATATGGTGGTATAACCAAGGACCTTCTGTATGGTGAGGTAGCCGGGGGCAAACAATCAGTGGGGCGCCCTAAGCTCTGCTTCAAGGATGCTTGCAAGCATGACATAAAGGCCCTAAACATCGACTGTCACACCTGGGAGTCACTAGCTGATGAAAGAAGGAAATGGCGACACATCCTGTGGACTGGCATGCACTACCAAGATGACCAGTGGCTACAGCAGTTTGGCAACAGGCGCCAATGCCAAAAGCAACAACCCAAAATGTCACCTGGCAGCTTCATGTGCGGTACTTGCTGCAGAATCTGCCTTGCAAGGATTGACCTCCACAGCCAATGGCAAACATGAACCAAATGAAGATACCCCACCTAAATGTATTGTTTGCTGTGTGTCCATCATCTCTCATCCATCATCTCTTGTAGATCAAAGGATGCCATATAAACTAGGTATCATATATTCTTAAAAGCCCAACACGCTGCATAGGTTTTAAAGGTGTAGTCTTCAAACTTCTCTTCTCACCTGTCCTCAACAACCACAGCCCAGGGATCACTGCATTAACAGAGGTATTTTTCAATACTGCCGAGTGTGATATATTCCAAATCCGCATTGTTCAGGACCTAATTCTCCTCCTTATAAAGAAAAGTTTTATTCCTCAACGTCATTTCGAGACCCACTGTCGTCTTCATGTTTATCTTAAGCCAAGACAGGTGATACGGTCAAGTGAGGAGGGGTTGAAGGGCTTCCCTCTTTTCCTTCCCCTTGTTAGACGACAACAGGTTTAATTCTACTAGCCAATTCAGTAGGTATTTGATCACTTACTTGCTATGATCATAACAAGAGCCAATCGGACAGGTTTTCTTAAGTTAACAAAGAAAGAGGTTAATAAAAACAAAATACTGCGGATGCTGGAAATCTGAAATAAAAACAAGAAATGCTGGAAATACTCAGCAGGTCTGGCAGCATCTGTGGAGAGAGAAGCAGAGTTAACGTTTCAGGTCAGTGACCCTTCTTCAGAACTAGCAGATATTAGAAATGTGAAAGTTTGTAAGCAAGTAAAGTGGGGGTGGGGCAAGAGATAACAAAGGAGAAGGTGTAAATAGGACAAGGTCACAGAACAGCTGACCAGAAGGCCGTGGAGCAAAGGCAAACAATATGTTAATGGTGTGTTGAAAGACAAAGTATTAGTACAGATAGGGTGTTAACAGATTGAAAATTGAACAGCCACAAGTACAAACATGAAAAAAAAGCAGGTAAGCAAATGGAACAAACTAAGATGAAATAAAATAAAACAAACACAAAAAAAATCTAAAAAAGAAGAAAGAAAAAATAGCTAAAAATAAAAGTAAAATGGTGGGGGGGGGGAGGGTGGTGTGGGGGGGGCGGGTGCCTGTCATGCTCTGAAATGATTGAACTCAATGTTCAGTCCGGCAGGCTGTAGTGTGCCTAATCGGTAAATGAGATGCTGTTCCTCGAGCTTGCGTTGATGTTCACTGGATCACTGCAGCAATCCCAGGACAGAGATGTGAGCATGACAGCAGGGGGGAGTGTTGAAATGGCCAGCACCGGAAGCTCGGGGTCATGCTTTTGGACTGAGCGGAGGTGTTCCGCAAAGCGGTCACCCAGTCTGCGTTTGGTCTCCCCAATGTAGAGGAGACCACACTGTGAGCAGCGAATACAGTATACTACATAGAAAGAGATTAACTTTATTACACCTAAGCTGATGAATAAAATCATGAACAACGTGCCAACTTTCACTCTCACACACACTAGAGGTTTACAGACACTTACAAATAAGTTACAGAGTGGGGAAAGTTGAGTTAGAGTCCATTAAAAGGGTATACAGTCTTTGAAGCTTGATGATTCAGCTGGCTTCTAGCTGAATTCAGTGGTCCTGAGGCTTTTAGTTTGAAGAGGTAGATGACTGGTTCGGTTGGTCTCTTTGGAGATAGTGATGCAGATGATTTCCTCCAACGGGGTTTCTGATTGTAGTCAGAGTATGCAAAGGTTGTCAGTCAACAGGCAGGATTTGAAAGCTTTCAACTGGAATGGAGAGAGAGAGAGGGGGACCCTCACTTAGGGTCTGCACATGTCCAGTTGCTTGTCCTCTGCTGCAGTGAAAACACCAGCTTAAAACCACAGATGAGGAGGGACTTGTCACATGACAGTCACTCAGTGATTCAAACATAGCAGTTATTAGTATTTCTTCTTCTTGCTGAGAGAACAGGTAGTTCTTTCAAACTTCTCGGGTCTTGGCTCTCGCTGGGGACTTAGCAGACATTCCGTCTCTCTCCTTGCAGTCCTTTACAATGTAGGGTGCAGTGTAGCAAACTAGGTGATCAGCTTAAGCTGAAAGGATGACTTTGTTGGCAGCTTATCTTTTAAAAATGTCTTTTAAAAAAAATATAAATTCAGATCTCCAGTCAGTGGATTAAAAAAAATTATCATTCAACAAAGCATATTGGCATAACAAAGGTTTTTGATCATGCCTATGTATGAGAATCACTGTGAACAGCAACATTGCAAAGGGCCAATGCCCTACTCTTCATTGATCGTGCTGTACTCCCTGATTGGATGCCTGAGCCACTTTCTTCAAGTGTGCAGAGGAGTAGATCCATTGAGATGTGAAAAAGTAATGGTAACACCCTTATTAATTCTTGTAGCCACCTTCGATAGCTGCAGTTGTTTCTTCATATTTGTTATCTATTAATTTAATAAAATTTTTATAAAGCCCCATTCTCCTCAGGCTCTTAGTTATCAGCTTATGGCCAACAGAATGGAAGGCTTTTGCCACAGGGGATACTGGAGTTGTAGAGAGCAATAGGACAAAATCTTGCGGAAATGCCAGAGGCCATGAGTGAACGATGGAGGAGTCCATCCATGCCATGGCAGATGTCATGTGCCAGGCCTATGAGCGCATGGTTTCCTCCATCGATATGTTGGTGACTCTCATGGAGAACCATATCCCACAGATTCATGTGAACGAGCACACCATCACCTTGGTCATGAACTCAATGCAGCAGTGGCAAGGTGAGAGAAGGAACAGGAGCCCAGATAATTCTTCTGATCTTGGTCCTTCTCTGGTGAGCAGGGAGGCTCAAGACAGCCTTCAAAGGCAGGAAGAGAAACTAACAGCCACATCTGGAGGCTCCCCTCAGGGTGCTCTGAGTGTGGCCACCGGCTCCTCAGCCCCTCCGCCATTGAGCCCAAGTTCAACAGCCGCGATGCCTGAGGAACGCCCTGCATCAGTCCAGGACACCCCAAGGCAGCTGGAACCTTCCAGACCTCAAGCAGCCAGAGGATGCTAAATAATTCGAAGATCCTTTGTTCAAATCATTAGGCTTCATTGTCTGAAAGCCATGTGCCTTAATTGTGAGATCTAGACCTCACATTTCCCCCTTAGGGCTATGTCAATGTGACCACAGCCCTCAATGTGATAAGAGCTTTCATTAACATACGCTCTCCCATGGGCCACATTGTATCCACTCACAAGACAGGGACCACAAATGGAAAGGACGCAACAGAGCCCAGGCAACAAGGTTAGCTTTTATTTCACTCTCTGTGAATGGACACCAGAGTGGCTGCAAACGAGTCGCTGTGAGGTTGCTTTTTTGCCTCCTTCACACATTCCTTTACCCGTCTGGCCTCCTGCCTTGGTACCTGAGGATACAAGAACACAAGAACAGAGGAAAAAGGAGCAGGAGTAGACCATATGACCCATCGAGCTTGCTCCGCCATTCAAAACAATCATGGCTGATCTTAGGATTCAACGTCACTTGATAACAATACCCTTTGATTCCCTGAGAGACTAAAAATCTGTCTATCCCAGTCTTAAATGTATTCAATGATGGAGCATCCACAGTCCTCTGGGGTAGAGAATTCCAAAGATTCACAACCCTTTGAGTGAAGTAACTTCTCCTCATCTCAATCCTAAATGATTGGCCCCTTATCCTGAGACTGTGCCCCAGTGTTTTAGATTGCCTGACCAGTGGAAATAATCTCTCAGTATTTATCCTATCCAGCCCCTTTAATGGGCTAAATTTTATCAGCGACGTCACGCTGTGAAGTTGGCAGCCTTCCAACACAGAAATGCCGCAGCAGCGCCCCAACGAGGGGCTCATTTAAATGGAGGGGGTAAAGCGGCCACTCCCGATAGCGTAGAGGGCGCCGGCGTCAGCGCCATTTTTAAAGGGCTTCAAGCCCTTCAGGTACTATAAATTTTTAAAGGTGCCAGCTGCCAGAAATTACAAATAAAATGTCAGAAAAACTGTCTATCCCCTTTCCAGTCCCTCCAGTGAGTTAATTAATTTAATATTTTATATTAAATAAAATAACACATCTCCCCCCCAAAAAATTTGTAAAATTATGAACTTTCACCCCCGAACTTCAGCATCTTTGACCCCAACCCCTTCCCACCATCCCCACAACCAATAGGAATAGTTTTGCCCACTACCCACCACCACCCCCCCGACCCTGATAATTTCATCCTTCCCCCCTCCCCACCAGTGTTTTGCCTCAGAACTCTAACGGAGTTCCGAAGGCAGACGAGTTTCGGCTGGTTGGCTGTAAAATCAATGTGGGATGGCCACCGTTGGCAGGTAAGTTCATCTGCATTTTAATTAACCGCTTTGTAATATTTTAATGAAGGCCCTGCCACCAAGAGGTGGGGGCGTCCGCACCGAGGCCTTGACACCACCGCTAATATCCTGCGGTGCCTTTTTGGCATCGTGGGTCATGGCCGGCTGCTCCCGTTAGCAGTTTACAGGCCCCCCCACCACCACTCACGGCATCGAGGGGCTGGTAAAATTCAACCCAGAATCTTATATGTTTCAGTGAGATCACCTCTCATTCTTCTAAACTCCAGAGAATACATTCCCAATGTACTTAGTCTCTCATCATAGGACAACCCCCTCATCCCAGGGACCAAACTAGTGAACCTTTGCTGTATTGCCTCCAGTGCAAGTATATCCTTTCATAAATGTGGAGACCAAAACTGCACACAGTGCTCCAGATGTGGTCTCACCAAAACCCTGTACAATTGTAGCAATACTTCCTTATTCCTGTACTTCAGTCCCCTGTAATAAAGGCCAGCATGCCATTTGTCTTCCTAATTGCTTGTTGTACCTGCATGTTAACTTTCTGCCAATTCTGTCAGCGGAGTCGCTGATGGACCTCAGATCCCAGGCGTAATGATGGCCCACCCTCTGTTCCAGCAGTGTAATCACACAGACCCATCACACAGCAGTTTGCCTATCCCATTCTGACCCCCCACCCCCAGCCCCCAAACGCACATTTCACCCCCTTCCAGAACTCCCGGCACTCTGGACCCCTTTACAGAGCCTGCAACAGTGTACTCTCACAATGGCCTCCAAACCCTCCCCACTCTTTCCCTGTGGAGCAGAACTCAAAGTTACCTACCCCTCACGACAATGCCCCCTCTCATCTTTGTGCCGTTAGGTTTCACTGGTCGTGAATCCCCTGCTGTCAGTGCTGCACACTGTTCACAGAATCGATCATCGATCATTAAGTCGTTTATAATGATATTTGAATACATTTAAGTCAACATTTCAGAAATTTAAAATAGATTCCTGTTACGTTGCGGTAACAATGCTGCCATTGTGCTTTTCCGTCACTGACAAAATCGGGAACCAACATCACGAAGGCAGATTTCCAAGCGGACAGCTGCGTTGCGATTCTCTGGCACCCCCCAGTGCTTCCCCTACCCACCATTCCTGCTCTCGATGGCCACACAAAACCCAGCCCTATAAACGCAAGTCTTTTTTTTCTACGAGACTGGATCAAGAAAGAACATTGAAGATTGTAAAGATATGAATAGTTTTCTGCATGAGAGTTAGTAGAAGAATTTTCATATTTCTAGAGTCTTATCGCATTTCTCAAAGGCTGAAAGCACTTTGCATGAAAATTAAATAATGTCATTTATTGTTGCTATGCAACCTGGCAATAACTTATTCTTGACCTTGATGGTTGGAGGAAGAATGAGTATTAGGACAATTCCTTACTCTTCTGGAAATAGTACCATGAAATCTTCAACATCCACCTGCAGCCAGTTTAAAACCTCGGGACAGAGGTGAAAAATAGAGATGTGGGGATTATTATTTTGAAGTTTGAATATCTTTAAGGCATTGGGGAACACTGCTATGATTTCCCTTCAGAGATTCAAAATGTTGGGTAGAGTCCATGATTGAGTACAGCATCTGTGGAAGAGGTGAGCTTGTTAAACCAAAATGCCTTTCTTGTTCCACTTTTTTTTAACCAAGTTCCAGCCAGGGTCATCATTCAAGGTAGGTTGCAACTCTTCATTGTTCGCCAGCCTTCCTGAGTATGCATCAAGCATTAACTAATTACTGCCATTCTCCAAATTGAAGCTTTGAAGAGGATTCAACTGCAAGATCTTTAGACCTCTGAGTGACCCACTAAGAGTACAAATACTGATAAGTAAAGTCATTGATCATACTTCTGATGAGATGGAACTTTTAGCTGAAGCATTGACATGACCATAACAGGGAAGATGTAATCACACTCCCTCCCCATCCCCTCTGCCCCAAAGCAGAGGGATTCCGTTTAGATATATTTCAGGACTAGACAGACGGTCAAATCTCAGGATGTAGAGCTTCAATCAATAAGTGTGGGAACGATTCTCGATCAAGAGATACTCACTTCCATCAATGTCAATAGTAGCTTTGGCAGCATCTGTGGAAAGAGAAGCAGAGTTAACGTTTCGGGTCAGTGACCCTTCTTCGGAACTGACAGTTTTTGTCAGTTCCGAAGAAGGGTCACTGACCTGAAACGTTAACTCTGCTTCTCTTTCCACAGATGCTGCCAGACCTGCTGAGTGACTCCAGCATTTCTTGTTTTTGTTTCAGATTTCCAGCATCCGCAGTATTTTGCTTTTATTCAATAGTAGCTTTGCTGCCTTTCTGCTTCGAAGAGAACCGTCCTGTAAACTGCCCACTCTGATCCAGCACCTTTCCTCTACTTCAGGCCAGGATCGTGGACATGTTTGCTTAGGTGATAATGTGATAATTAGTCAAAACTACTACTTAGTATTCCACAAGCTTCTCATAGGTAATTCTGAAGTGGAAGGTCATGTGGCCATGATGTGCAACAACTTTCAATTGTATAGTACATTTTTGACGTAGTAAAACTGTCCCAAAGCCCTTCACAGCAGTGTTATCGAACTAGATTTGACACAGATCCATGTAAGGAGATATTAAGACAGGTGACCTAAACCTTTGTCAAAGAGGGAGGTTTTAAGGAGCATTTTAAAGGAGGCGAGAGAGGTAGAGAGGTTAAGGGAGAGAATTCCAGACCATCTAGAAAGGCGGCCCATTAAAATCAGGGATACGCAAAAGGCTAGAATTGGAGGAGTGCACAGATCTTGGAGGGTTGAGGGACTGGTGAGAATTACAAAGAAAGGGAGGGGAGAGGCCATGAAAGGATTTGAAAACAAGGATGTGAATTTTAAACACACAAATACAAAAGCAAAATACTGAGGATGCTGGAAATCTGAAATAAAAACAGAAAATGCTGGAAACACTCAGCAGGCCAGGCAGCACCTGTGGACTGAGAAATAGAGTTAATGTTTCAGCTCAATGACCAGAACTGGAAAAAAGTTGGAAATTTAACTGCTTTAAGTAAGTACAGAGGAGGAAAAGGGAGGAGATGTGGAAAGAACAAAAGGGAAGATCTTATAATAGGTTATAAGGCAGGAGAGATTAATATAGGAGATGTAAATGAGAGAAGCAGAATCAATACCAACAGCTGCTGTCTGAAAAACTGTGACGGAGGTTATGACTTGAAATTGTTGAACTCAATATTGAGTCTGCAAACTGCCTAAACAAAAGATGGGGTTCTGTTCCTCCAGGTTACATTGAACTTCATTGGAACAGTGTAGAAGACTGAGGACAGAGAGGTCAGAATGGGAGAGGGACAGAGAATTGAAATGACAGGTGACTGGAAGCTCAGGAGTACACTAGCGGATGAAACAGAGGTGTTCCACAAATAAATAATGCAATCTGAGCTTAGTCTCCCCACTGTAGAGGAGACCGCATCATGAGCTGTGGGCACAGGATACTAAATTGAAAGCTATAAGTATTGCATTAAATTTATAACGACAGCAGAGGATTAGGAAAAAGAGCAGGCCTGTGAGGGTGCAGAGCCATAGTGGATGACTAGCAAAGAGCTAGATAGTATATAGCTTCAGAACTGACCAACAGCATTCTAAAGAAAATCAAGTGTGATGTCTCTGGGAAATAGATAAGTGAATGGTTGGGAGTACTTTTTTCTCTTTTTTGACTTTTCCAACTCTTTTCTGTCTCAAAATTCAGGCATTTATTAGCAGTTGCAAGGTTTATTAGTATTAGCAAGGTTTATTATTGAATAGATAGACAAATGGAGGGCTGTCAGACCTCTGGGGTGTACATCCTGTGCTATGTGGGAACTCTAGGACACTTCCCATGTCCTGGATAACCATGGGCTGGATTTTGTGGCAATGGCGGGACTCCTGGCGCCGGGCCGAAAAGGCAGAGGGAACTCCGCCTTGGCCTTTTCAAGTCCACCATTGCTATCTTCTGTCGTTCAGGCGCCTAAGTGCTCAGCGCTGCGCTTCCCTTCCCTTTAAAGATGGAGATCCCACCTCCAAGAGCTGCTGGCCAATCACAGGGTCAGTAGCTCAGCAGTATTGGCCACACCACTGGGAGCAGTGGCCACTGCTGATACTGCAGAGGCCTTGGACCCAGGCCTAGCGCTGGAGAACCAGACCTCAGGTAAGTGAGGTGGGGTCGCTGGGGCCAGTCGAAGATGCCCCAGCGAGGAGGGATGGGAAGGTGGGCATGTAGTACAGGGGTAGGGGGGATCCATGGAGGTGGACGTTTTGCTGGTGGCATTCCTTTGTGGAACATAGATTGTCCATGGAGGAGGGATACCCCAAAGCTTGCAGGGAGGGTGCCAGCAGCAGGGGAAAGAGGCACTTAAGTGATTGTTAACAGGTCACTTAAGGGCCTCAATTGGCCTCTGGTGTGCAGGAAGTGTCATCAATAGCAGCAGCTCGATTCTGGATTTTAGCACTTGAGCAGCAGCTGGCATCACTACGGAGAATCCGTGAAGTTGAGAGCTTCGCGGATAGCATGTTTACAGATGCAGTCACCCCGCAGGGTAAGAGTATGCAGAGAGAAAGGGAAGGATGACCGTCAAGCAGCCAAGAAGAAAAAGGCAGGTAGTGCAGAAAACCCCTGAGTGCGTCTCACTCTCCAACAAGTATTCAGTTCTGAATACTGAGGAAAGTGATGGTTCATCTGGGGAGTGCAGCCGGAACCAAGGCCAAGGCACCACATGTAGCCCAGCTGCACAGGGAGGGGCGCAAAGAAGACTGGAAGAGTGGTAGCAATAGGAGATTATGATAGCTAGGGGAACAGACAGGCTTTTCTGTGGCCGCAGCCATAAGTCCATGATGGTGTGTTGCCTTCCTGGTGCCAGGGTCAAGGATGTTACTGAATGGGTGCAGAGCACCCTAAGGGGCGGAGGGTGAACAGCCAACAGTCATGGTCCACATTGGTGCTAACGACATAGGTAGCAAGAGGGATGAAGTCCTGCAGTCAGGGTTGAGGGAGCTAAGTAAGAAATTCGCAAGCAGGATCTCAAAAGTAGTAATCTCTGGATTATTCCCAGTACAATGCGCAAGTGAATACAGAAATAAGAGGATAGAGCAGATGAATGCATGGCTGGAAAGATGGTGCAGAAGGGCGAGCTTTAGATTCCTGGGACACTAGGACCAGTTCTGGAGGAGATGGAATCTGGACAGGATGGGCACATTGCACCTGAACAGAGCTGGGACAAATTTCCTTGCGGTGCGATTTGCCAGTGCTATTGGGGGTGGTTTAACTTGTGAGGGGTGTGGGAACCTGGAGATAATACAAGAGAGGAACACCAAGGTGCACAGAGAATTGGGAGAGATAGATTGTACTAGAGTAGGCAATAGTAATGTATGAGGTGGGTTCAGAGTAAGGGAGAAAGTAATAAGGCTGAATTTTATAAGTCCGCGTGGGATGCATGCCAAAGAGCCGTCGCAATTCCAAGCGCACTGATTTATTTAAATAGCCAGAGCAGGCCGCCCCCCGGCAATAACGTGGAGGGGGCGGGCTGTCTGTCCCCAGCAATAGTGTCAGCTGCCTGTGCGCAGCTGCTGATGCGATTTTAAAATGGCTGTTAGCCCGACCAGTTCATTTAAATATTTAAAGAAAGATTAAATGAAAGAAAATAAATATATTTCTTTTGCCCAGCTCCCACCCCCCCCCAAGATTAATGAAATTAATTATTTGCCCTTCTCCCCCCAAAAAACACTTACCTTCACAATCTGACCTTCGCCCCCGCAAACTTTCAACTATAATTCTTCTCACCATCCCCTACACCCATGACCTTCAGTTGACACAGTCCCCCCCACCTGCCACACTGAGAAACTTACCACCTCCCCCCTCCCCACCGGTGTTGCGCCTCGTTTCCCTGGACGGGGAACCGAAGGCGCGGCAGTGCCGATCGCCAGGATGAATATTGTGGCAGCACTTCAGGAGGCGAAGGGAAAGTCATTAATGCAGGTAAGTAAACTTATTTGAATATTTAAATTACAGTTCCGTTGCCGAGCGTGGAGGGGTCTGCCACGAGGCCCCGCCACGGCCGGCAATATCGGGACGGGCCCTGCTGGCATGGAGGTCTGCGGCTGGCCTCATCTGGGGCAATCTTCATGCCCCCACACCGCCACGGATCACGATGCCGAGGCCTGTATAAAATCCAGCCGATAAAGTCTAAATTAGGGTTACAATGCATGTATGTGAATGCACGGAGTGTGGTTAATAAGGCTGGTGAACTACAGCCACAATAAGATGTTGGAACGATAACGAAGACTTGGCTCAAAGAAGGGCAGGACTGGGGGCTAAATATTCCTGGATACAATGTGTTCAGGAAAGATAGGAAAGGAAGGGAAGGAGGAGGTGTGGCAGTATTAAGGCGAACATTGCGGTGCTGGAGAGAAAGGGTGTCACAGAGGGACCAAGGACAGAATCTATTTGGCTCAAGCTGAATAACAAAAAAGGTGCATTACATTGCTCGGTGTAGTCTATAGGTCATAAACTAGTGGAAAAGATACAGAGGAATAAATTTGCAAGGACCATACGAACACACATACAAACATTTGAATTAGGAGCAGGAGTAGGCCACTCAGCCCCTTGAGCCTGCTCCGCCATTCAATAAGTTCATGGCTGAACTGATGACTCACATTTCCACCTACCCCAGATAACCTTTCACCCCCTTGCTTATCAAGAATCTATCTACCTCTGTCTTAAAAATATTCAACGACTCTGCTTCCAACGCCTTTTGAAGAAGAGAATTCCAAAGACTCATGACCCTCTAAGAGAAAAAAAATTGTCCTCATCTCTGTCTTAAATGGGCGACCCCTTATTTTTAAACAGTGACCCCTAGTTCCAGATTCTCCCACAAGGGGCAAGATCCTTTCCAAATTCACCCTGTCAAGACCACTCAGGATCTTATATGTTTCAATCAAGTCGCCTCTTATCTTCTAACTTCCAGCAGATACAAGCCTAGCCTGTCCAATCTTTCCTCGTAAGACAGCCCGCCCATTCCAGGTATTAGTCTAGTAAACCTTCTCTGTATTGCCTCCAACAGATTTACATCCTTCCTTAAATATGGAGACCAGTACTGTACACAGTACTCCAGATGTGGTCTCACCAATGCCCTGGATAGCTGAAGCATAACCTCACTACTTTTGTGTTCAATTCCCCTCACGATAAGTATAACATTCTATTAGCTTTCCGAATTACGTGCTGTACCTGCATTCTAACCTTTGGCGATTCATGCACTAGGACACCCAGCTCCCTTTGCATCTCAGAGCTCTGCAATCTCTCATCATTTAGATAAGATGCTTCTTTTTTATTCTTCCTGCCAAAATGGGAATTTCCCACTTTCCCACATTATACTCCATTTGCCAGGTCTTTGCCCACTCACATAACCTATCTATATCCCTTTGTAGCCCCCTTATGTCCTCTTCACAAGTTACTTTCCTACCTATCTTTGTGTCATCAGCAAATTTAGCTACAGTACCTTCGGTCCCTTCATATAAGTCATTTATATAAAATGTAAAAAGTTGAGGCTCCAGCACAGATCACTATGGCACAATGCAAGCTCAAGGAACAGCACCTCATTTACTGATTAGGCATGCTACAGCCTGCCGGAATGAATATTGAGTTCAATAATTTCAGAGCATGATGGGGCCTCCTTTTTTATTTTTAGTTATTTTTTCTTTTTTATTTGTTTATTTTATTTTAGTTTGTTTCTACCCACTGTTTTTTTCATGTTTGTGCTTGGGGCCAGGGCTGTTCATTTTTCTGTCAAACTAACATGCTTTGTCTTTCACCACACCATTAACATACTGTTTGCCTTTGCTCCATGACCTTCTAGTCAGTTATTCTCTGTGACCTTGTCCTATCAACACCTTATCTTTTTTTTTATCTCTTGCTCCACCCCGGCTTTACTTGCTTAAAACCTATTACATTTCTAATATTTGCCAGTTCTGATGAAGGGTCACTGACCTGAAACGTTAATTCTGCTACTCTCTCCACAGATGCTGACAGATCTGCTGAGTATTTCCAGCATTTCTTGTTTTTATTATCTCTGTGGCACACCACTTGTTACATCTTGCAAACCAGAAAATGACCTATTTATACCTACTGTCTGTTTCCTGTTAGCTAACCAATCTTCTATCCATGCTTATATGTTACCCCTAGACTATGAGCTTTTATTTTCTGCAATAACCTTTGATATGGCATCTTATCAAATGTCTTGAAATCTAAGTTGAATACATCCACCGGTTCCCCTTTATCCACAGCACATGTAACTCCCTCAAAGAACTCCAATAAATTGGTTAAACATGATTTCCCTTTCACAAAATCATGTTAACTCTACCTGTTTACCTTGATTTTTTCTAAGTGTCCTGCTATAAAGTCTTTAATAATAGCTTCTAACATTTTCCCTAAGACAGATGTTAAGCTAACTGGCCTGCAGTTTCCTGCTTTCTGTATCCCTCCCTTTTTGAATAAAGGAGTTACATTCGCTATTTTCCAATCTAATGGAACCTTCCCCGAATCTAGGGAAATTTAGAAAATTAAAACTAATGCATCAACTATCTCATTAGCCACTTCTTTTAACACCCTAGGATGGAGTCCATCAGGACCCGAGGACTTGTCAGCCTGCAGCTCCAACAATTTGTTCAGTACCACTTCCCTGGTGATTGTAATTTTTTTGAGTTCCTCCCTCCCTTCCATTTCCTGACTTACAGCTAATACTGGGATGTTACTTGTATCCTCATTAGTGAAATTACCGAGAGGTGCAGGAATTATAGAGTGGTTATAATGGGGGATTTTAATTCTCCGAATATAGACTGGACTAGTAGTAGTGCAAAGGGCAGAGATGGGCAAGAGATCGTAGAGTGTATTCAGGAAAATTTTCTACAGCAGTATGTTTCCAGTCCAACGAGAAAGGAGGCACTGCTAGAACTGGTTCTTGGGAATGAGGTGAGCCAAGTGGATCAAGTATCAATAGGGGAACATTTAGAGGGCAGTGATCATTGTATCATAAGGTTTAGGTTGGCTATGGAAAAGGACAAGGAAAAATCCAGAGTAAGTATAATTAACTGGGGGAAAGTCAACTTCAATGAGGTAAGAATGGATCTGGCCCAGATAAAATGGAATCAAAGGTTAGCAGGCAAAATGTAACTGAACAATGGACTGACTTTAAAGAGACAGATCGGGCACAATCAAGGTACATTCCCACAAAGGGGAAAGGTAGGGCAAACAAATTCAGGGCTCCCGGAGATTAAGATGAAGAAGAGAAAAATGTGCTTATGACCGATGTCAGGTGGATAATACAACTGAGAGCCTGGCTGAATATAGAAGGTTCAGAAGCAAAGTGAAAAAGCAAATAAAAGAAGCAAAGATAGAGAATCCTTATCTGAGGAAGGATGTCCTTATCTGAGGAAGTATGTTCTTGCTATGGAGAAAGTGCAGCGAAGGTTCACCAGACTGATTCCTGGGATGGTAGGACTGATGTATGAAGAGAGATTGGGTCAATTCGGCTTGTATTCGCTGGAGTTTAGAAGAATGAGAGGGGATTTCATAGAAACCTACAAAATTCTAACAGGACTGGACAGACTAGATGCAGGAAGGATGTTCCCGATGGCGTGGGAGTCCAGGACCAGGGGTCACAACCTAAGGATAAGGGGTAAGCCATTTAGGACTGAGATGAGGAGAGATTTCTTCGCCCAGAGAGTGGTGAACCTGTGGAATTCTCTACCATGGAAAGCAGTTGAGGCCAAATCATTAAATGTATTCAAGGAAGAGTTAGATATAGTTCTTAGGGCTAAAGGGATCAAGGGATATGGGGAGAAAGCAGGAACAGGGTACTGAGTTTGGATGATCAGCCATGATCGTATTGAATGGAGCTGTAGGCTCGAAGGGCCGAATGGCCTACTCCTGCTCCTATATTTCTATGTTTCCATGAAAAGGGATTGGCAGCTAATATAAAAAGGAATCCAAAAGTCTTCTATAGGCATATTAATAGTAAAATGGTGGTAAAAGGAGTGGGGCCAATTCGGGACCAAAATGGGGATTATGCAAGGAGGCAGCTGGCATGGCTGAGGTATTAAATGAATACTTTTCATCTGTCTTTACCAAGGAAGAAGATGCTATGCAGGTCATGATGAAAGAGGAGGTAATTCATACGCTTGAAGGGTTTAAAATTAATAAGGAGGAGATATGAAATTGGCTGTCTGTACTTAAAGTTGGTAAAACACCAGGACCGGATGAGATGTATCCACTGAGGGAGGTGAGAGTGGAAATTGTGGAGGCACTGACCATAATTTTCCAGTATTCCTTTGATTCAGGTATGGTGTCAGAGGACTGGAGAATGGCAAATGTTACACCTTTGTTCAAAAAAGAGTGTAAAGATAAGCCCAGCAACCTCAGGCCAGTCAATTTAACCTTGGTGGTGGGGAAACTTGTAGAAACAATAATTCGGAACAAAATTAATTAGGGAAAGGCAAATTGTGTTTAACTAACTTGCTGGAGTTTTTAATGAGGTAACAGAGAAGGTTGATCAGGGTAACGCTGTTGATGTTGTACATGGACTTCCAAAAACCTTTTGATAAAATGCCACACAACAGACTTGTGGGCAAGGTTATAACTCAGAATAAAAGGGACAGTAGCAACATGGATACGAAATTGTCGGAGTGACAGGAAACAGAGATTAGTGGTTAATGGATGTTTTTCAGACTGGAGGCAGGTTTGTAGTGGAGTTCCTCAGTGGTCGGTGTTAGGACCCTTGCAGTTCCTGAAATATATTAATGACCTAGACCTTGGTGTGCAGGGCACAATTTCAAAATTTGCAGATGATACGAAACTTGGAATCATTTGTGATCTGTGAGGAGGATAGTGTAGAACTTCAAAAGGACATAGACAGGTTGGTGGAATAGGCGGACAGGTGGCAGATGAAATTTAATGCAGAGAAATGTGAAGTGATTCATTCTGGTAGGAAGAATGCAGAGAAACAATATAAAATAAAGGGTGTAATTCTAAAAGGGGTGAAGGAGCAGAGGGACCTGGGTGTATATGTACATAAATCATTGAAGGTGGCAGGACAAGTTGAGAGCACAGTTAATAGAGCATACAGCATCCAAGGCTTTATTTATAGGGGATAGAGTACAAGAGCAAGGAAGTTGTGTTAAACTTGTATAAAACACAGGTTCGGCCTCAACTAGAGTATTGCATCCAATTCTGGGTGCCACACTTTAGGAAAGATGTGGATGCATTAGAGACAGTGCAGAAAAGATTCACAAGAATGGTTCCAGAGATGATGAACTTCAGTTATGTAGATAGACTGGACGAGTTGGGACTGTTTTCCTTGGCGAAGAGAAGGTTGAGAGGAGATCTGATAGAGGTGTTCAAAATAATGAGGGGTCTGGACAGAGTACACAGGGAAAAACTGTTCCCACTGGTGTAGGGATCGAGAATAAAAGGGCACAGATTTAAGGTAATTGGCAAAAAAAGCAATGGCGATATGAGGAAAAACTTTTTCACCCAGCGAGTGATTAGGATCTGGACTGCAGTGCCTGAGAGTGTGGGGGAGGCAGGTTCAATCGAGGCATTCAAAAGGGAATTGGATTGTTATCTGAAAAGGAAGAATGTGCAGTGCTATGGGGAGAAGGTGAGGGAATGGCACTAGGTAAATTGCTGTTTTTGGGGAGTCAGCACAGACACGATAGGCCGAATGGTCTCCTGCTGTGCTGTAACAATTCTGTGATTCTGTGCGATTCTGTGAAATAAGTACAAGTAAATCACTGTTTCTTCTGGAAGGATTGTTCGGGGCCTTGGATGGTGAGACGGAAGAAGGTGAAAGGGCAGGTGTTGCATTTCCGGAGCTTGCATGGGAAGGGGAGGAGGTGTTGGGGGTAATTGAGGAGTAGATCAGGGAGTCCTGGATGAAACAGTCCCTTCAGAATCCTGAGAGAGAAGAGGAGAATGTGTTTGGTGGTGGCATCATGCTGGAAGTGGTGGAAATGGCGGATGATGATCTGTTAAATGTGGAAGCTGGTGGGATGAAAGGCAAGGACAAGTGGAACCCTACAATGCTTCTGGGAGGGAGGGTAGAGTTAAGACCAGAATTGCAGGAAATGGGTCAGACACAGGTTAAGGGCCCTGTCAACCATGGTGCGGGGGAATCCTCAGTTGAGGAAAAAAGAGATATCAGAAGAACAGATAGGGAAGGTTTCATTGTCAGAACAGATGCAATGGAGAATGAGAAACTGGGAGAGGAGAAAAGAGTCCTTAAAGGAAGTGGGGTGTGACGAAGTGTAGTCAAGGTAGCTGTGAGAGTCAGTGGGCTTATAGTGAATATTGGTCGATAGCCTATCCCTAGAAATGACGATAGAGAAGTCAAGGAATGGAAGAGAAGTGTTGGAGCTGGACTATCTGAAGGTGAGGGAAAGGTGGAAATTGGAAGCAAAGTTGATGAAATTTTGCAGTTCAGGGGTGAGAGCAGGAAACAGCACCGATACAGTCATCAATGTACTGGAAAAAGAGGTGAGTGAGGAGGTCTGATTAGAGTCACAGAGGGATACAGCACTGAAACAGGCCCTTCAGCCCACCAAGTCTGTGCTGACCATCAACCACCCATTTATATTAATCCTACATTTAATCCTATATTTCCTACCACATCCCCACAATTCTCCTATCACCTACCTACACTAGGGGAAATTTACAATGGCCAATTTACCTATCAACCTGCAAGTCTTTGACTGTGGGACGAAACCAGCACACCCAGCAGAAACCCACATGGTTACAGGGAGAACTTGCAAACTCTGCACAGGCAGTACCCAGAACTGAACCCAGGTTGTTAGAGCTGTGAGGCTGCGGTGCTAACCACTGTGCCACTGTGCCACCCCACTGGACTGGAGCAAGGAATTTTCCACATATCTCACAAAAAGGCAGGCATATCTAGGACCTGTGCAGGTACCCATAGCAACACCTGTTATTTGGAGAAAGTGAGTGTAGTTAAAGGAGAAGTTTGATGTTCAGCCGCCAAGAGTAACTGTCAGAATGCCAAACAACACCAGCACTACCCTTGTCAGCAAGTTTAATGGCAATGGTCAGATTGGACCTAAGAGAATGGAGTGCAGCAAGTTCAGAGGCGGACAGGTTAGAGTGAGCGAGGGGAGCAGAGAGATTGAGACAGCTGATGTCATGTTGGCAGTTTTCAAAGAAAAGATCCCAATGTCTCTGACAGTGGAAAATCCTGGTTGTTATCAATGTTGTGGATTATATCTGCTCTCTCCCATTCTTTCTCTCTGCTTTAAATTATTTTATAGAAAATTACTCTCGTAAATTGCAGTAACTTTAAATGGGAATGCTACACAGATTTTTAAAAAATGCACCGAACAGAATCAGTGATACAGATTAATGCTGTCTGGTTGGGGGGGTGGAAATTGCTTTATTCAGAACTGAAGAGTTTGGCTCAGTGAAGAGGTGGTGAGAGGTATCACTAACATCACATTGAAGTGAAATTTCTCCATGTGCTGCTCAAAATAGTTGCCCCTTTAAACTAATACCTGTTAACTGTCTCATTTCAGAGTGCAATTTCAACTGAACTGTATTAGAATTGAATGCAATTTGCAGCTTTCAAACTCCCTATCCTGTATTACACAAATGATTTTTAGATGATGAATGTCTAAAAGAGATAGAAATTATAGAAGCTACTGAGATAGTTATTACTTTTGTAAGTGGTTATGAGCCAGGATTCTCACCTCGAAGTCAGAAGCCCCATTCCAGCAACTTGAGCACATCATCCAGCTGACACTCCAGTGCACTACTGAGGGAGGGCTGCATTGCCAGAGGTGCAGTCTTTTGGATGAGATGTTAAACCGAGGTCCCATCTGCCATCTTGGCACTATTTTGAAGAAGAGCAGGGGCATTCTCCCTGGTGCCCTGGCCAATATTTATCCTGCAATCAACAGCACTAAAACAAATGATCTTGCTGGGCACAAATTGGCTACGGTGTTTTCCTGCATTACAACAGCAACTGCACTTTAAAGTATCTTGATAAGTACTTAGGATGTCCCAAAGTACTTCACAGCCAAGATCGTCCAAGGGGCTATAAAAATTGAAAATTCTTTCTTTCCTCTCTCAAAAATCTCAAATGCTTCACATGAAGTGCATTTACTTTTGAAGTGCAGTGACATAGGTAAATATGCCGTTATTTTACACCAAGTGAGATCCCACAGCAGCAATGAGATGATGTTACCAAACAACTTTAAGGGGTACACCATTACCTCCACTTTCCCTTCAAGATTCATACCATCTTGACTTGGATATTTATCATCCTTCCCTCATGGGGCTGCATTTTAAAAAAAAATTCTCCTCATATCACGTCTGGTTCTTTTGCCAATTATATTAACTCTGTGTCCCTTGGTTACTGACCCACCTGCCAGTGGAAATCGCTATCAAAATCCTTTGTCATTTTGAACACCTACATTAAATCTCCCTTAACATTTTCTGCTTTAAGAAGAACAATTTCAGCTTCTCCAGTATCTCCATACAATTGAAATCCTGTATCTCTGGTACATTCTGGTAAATGTTGGGAAAGGGGGTTCCCATCCCCCAGTCTTGTTTTGCTGGACCTGTAAACATTAGGTGTCACAGTAAAACAGTACCTGAAGAAACCTCCTGCAATGGTCAAACCCACCAGCCCACAGACAGTATAGTTTATGGGGATCCCAGAGGTGGCCCACAGATTAAATAGGCCGGTTGGCAAGTTTCAGATAGAACCCTCCTTCCAGGGTCTTTTGGCAGCTCGCCTGAGAAATGCGAATAGCCCGATTCAGGAAAGTTGTGTATGAACAGGGGTAAATCTACCCTAACATCTCTATATTGCTCAGCAATGTTTGGAGAGTTCATGTTATCCGAGCACTCCAAGCATTTCTTCATGCTAGAAAAAAGAATGACATAGAATTAAAAAACACTTAAAAGTCATAACGGCACAGAAGGAAACCATTGGGTCCATGCCAGCTCTCTATAGAGCAATCCAGTGATACAGTATAGAAACAGGCCATTTAGCCCTACTAGCCTATGCTTCACATAAGCTTCCTCCCAACCCTCTTCGCCTAACCCTATCAGCATAACCTATTCTTCTCACCCTCATGTGCTAAAGTCTCTGGTGTGGGGCTTGACTCACAACCTTCTTACTCAAAGGCAAGAGTGATACCAAATGATTCAAGACACATTCCATGCCCATGGTCAGGAACCAAAGGACACAGATTTAAGGTGATTGATAAAAAGCACTAGAGGCAAGATGAGGAAACATTTTTACACAGCGAATTGTTGTCTGAATGCATTGCCTGAAAGAGTCTTGGAAACAGATTCAAAGGTATCTTTTAAAAGTGAAGTGGATAAATACTTGGAGGGGAAAATGATTTACAGGGCTCTGGGGAAAAAGTAGGGGAGCTGGACTAATTGGAGATCTTCAGCAAAGAACCGGCACAGGAATGGCCTCCTTCAGCTCAGTACCATTCTATGCTTCTATATCCTTTTCTAGCTTCCCCTTTAACATATTATGCTATTCGCATAGTTCTAAAATAATTAGAATTAAATCAGTATTGGACAGAATTACAACAATTGAGTTAAGCTTAGTCCTTTCACACGGCGAGTTTTCTCTATCCCTCTTCCTAGTGTCATGTGTGGTCTAGGGGAAGTAATTAGGCTGAGCTACTTCATCTGTGCTGAACCTTCCCAGATGAAATAAAAGCTGTCTTCTCTTGTAATGTGACTTTACACTGTGGGCAGCCAGATTGGCAATTACAGAAGTGCTATGTCCCCTCTAGGTAACTGGGATGTATTTTCTCTGTTTACCAAAAGACCATTAACTTTGAGTCTGACAATTTCAATTGAACCTGCTGGATTCAGCCCTTGAGGAAGAGGCTGTAACGGGCTGAAGACAGAGACTTACTTGGTCATTACAAAGCTGATCTTATTCCTTTTAATGTCATTTCTCATTGACTCATTGGCAGGGTTGTGGGTGGGGGGAGGGGTGGTGGGCAGCGGGAATGCGTCATTTGTACCTCCCTCCTAGAGGTTTCCTGCCAGAGTTAATGGACTGAATTTTCCCATTGGCATCGGGATCCCGAAGTCGTGACCATATGTGGGCCCCAACTCCGTGCTTGTTGTCAAGACGCCCGTTGGCGCAACTTTCTGTGAGGCAGGCTCCTAATTGGCCGCCTCCACAATCGCTGTGCAATGAAGGATGGTGGGCAGGTTCCCGAGGCAGCAGGCCCAATGTGAGGGCCTGCAGCACTGGCTGGCAGGCAGGCCCACCGGGAGAGGAGGGTGCTGCTGAGGCAGAAAGGCAAGTGCAAGGGTGCCTCAAAATGGAGGTGCTCTCAGAAGCCGGTTGAAAATTTAAAATGAAAGAAGGCCACAGTTGTTAGGGCCACCAGTGCGGTGGGGGAAACCCATCCACAGGATTGGTCTTGGCCACGGCTGCAACATTTTCATACTTGCAGCTTGTTCATTGGGCCAGTGAGAGGAGGCACTTATGGTGCTTTGGCCTTCCGCCGGGAGGCTGCATCCAGGTTGCTGCCGGCCTCCAGACTCAGCGGCCGGTAGGGGGTGGGTGGGACAGCGGCCCAATGCCAGGAAACCTCTGGCAGGTTCTGAAAATGGCCCCTAAGTGGGGCCTTAATTGGTCTAATAGGCTGCCAGATTCCATTGAGCATATTGCCGATTCCCATTCCACCCCTGAAAAACTCACCTGCAGGCGGGACAACATTGGGGAGCAGTCTCGATGCACAGCTTTCTGAATTTTCCTGTGCCCCCGCCTTCGAACTTGCCTTTGCCTCTGTGGCAAAATTCAGCCCATTGTGTATTTCTCTGCATAACAAGCGAGGCTGCCCTTTCAAAATGACATTCTATGTGAAAATGCTGTACATCCATTTTGGAGAGATATGATAAAGCAGTATACGTATACAAATACAAATCGTTCTTTCTTTCCTAAAGCAGAAATTTTATCAATGCATTTTTCTCATTACGTGAAATTTGTAACTTACAAACAGGCCATTCGGCACAACTGGTCTATCTAGTGTCTATGCTCCACAAGAGCCTCCTTCCACCCTACTTCATCGAACACTATCAGCACATTCTTCTATTCCTCTGTCCCTCATCTATACTATCTGTGCCAATTATTCCCAGGCGGTAGCATGTTGCATTCTTTGGACAAAGAAGTTCCTCCTTGAATTTCTTATTGGATTTATTTGGACCCCAAGTTTTGGTCTCCCTGTTATTAGTTTTTTTTTAAAATTAGCATGAAAATGAATTTACTGGCCTAGTTGCTTCACTACCCTTTCTCCTGCCTTGTCTTGTCATGGATTGATCCCAGACAGGACCAGACCATGTGTGCAGCGCAAACGTAAACTGCACTGTGCAATGTTATTAACAAACACTTTGAGTGCCTGCTATCTTAATGAAGTCAGTAACCACATTAAATTTAGTTATAAAGGAATTTTCACACCAGTGAGTTGATTAGCTTGTCACTAAGATAAGCTTAGAAAGCAGCTTTCAACTCAATTTTATTGATTTTATAATATAATTTAAAGAGTTAGTAGTGAAAAAATGATTTTGATTTGCTTCTTAAAGTCTTAAGGAGGCAAATTATGTCAGCCTGTCTCCCCATTCCTGCTGTAGATCAGGGCACTGCATAAACAGCAATCTACAGCCTACTGGCCATCTCAGAGCCATCTGACTCAATTTTTGAGCGGACTTCTAAATAGCCAGGATCCTCATCAAAATACTTAACTTGAGGGCCCTCGCTGTCTGCAGGAACCAAATGCAGGTTTCAGGTGCGAATAGACAGTGTGTGCCATGTACAGTGTGACCACTGATATGTGTCTGCTGTATCTCAGTGGTAGCACTCTCACCTATGAGTTAGAAGGATGTAGGTTCAATGCCCCACTCCAGAGACTCGAGCAGAAAATCCAGGCTGGTACTCCCAGTGCAGTACTGAGCGAGTGCTGCATTGTCGCAGGATGCCATCATAGAAAGTTACGGCACAGAAAGAGGCCACTTGGCCCATTGTGTCTGTGCCCTCTCAGGTAGACATAAGGATTCCAAGGGCACTTAAGAGTAGAAGAGCTGACCGATA
The DNA here is from genome assembly GCF_036365525.1 of Heterodontus francisci. NCBI lineage: Eukaryota > Metazoa > Chordata > Chondrichthyes > Heterodontiformes > Heterodontidae > Heterodontus > Heterodontus francisci. The sequence continues at coordinate 26,101,442 of NC_090371.1, read as the reverse complement.
TTTAACCCTCAATCAACACCTAAAAAAGTAGATGATTTGGTAATTTAGTTAATTGCTGTTTTTTGGGAGCTTGCTGTGTGCAAATTGAATCTCATGGTACAACATTGACTACACTTCAAAAATACTTAATTAGCTGTAAAGAACTTAGTTAGATCCTGAGGACATGAATGTTGTCTTCTGCTACCGGGCACAGCACGACCTAACTAGCTGCCCTTTAAAGGAACAACTAGAGGCCACTCCAGAAACTTTGCTGCTAAGTTTGTTTTAAATTATTTTTGTGGGATAGCTCATGGTGTACCTCCCTCACCCCATTTAACTTTTAACTTACAGCTCTTTACCCAAACAGAACTTTCTGCTTTCCCACCTCACCTCGTTCAGTCAGATTGCTGAAATTAGGCAGTTGAGTCCCAACCATGAAAGTGGTCCTGGGGGGCTGGGAAATGGGGGAGACGTCTCTGTGTCAAGAGGCCAGCGGTCCAATCCATGGCCCACCGTCTGCCAGATGCATACCCTAACCAATGTCATATTCTCGGTATTCTGTGTGAAAAGCCACAATTTTAGAGCAAGATTCGGACATTGAAAGCGAGTGTGCCGATCCTCTGGCATTTCAGAGATTCCTCCCATATCTAATAAAAGCCAAATTAACTGATCTCTCTTTACAAGGAGATGTTGTTTGGAGGTGATGCAGAGAAAGGAATGGAGATCCCACCTCACTGGCATAGTACTGGAGGCCAGGGCACCTAGTGAGATGGGTGAAAGTGGGCCTATCAAGACCAAGGGATTGTGCTAGGAGTTGGGGGAGCGTGGGGGGAGGAGTGGATCCAGGCTAAGTAAGCAGATTGCACCCCGAAAGGAAAAAAGCTTGCTTAGCTTCTCCTTACACTGAGGGTTAAAGGGATCCAAAGGGTCCTGGGCAGCTAAATGGCATGCACGTACCTACTGGATTTTCTAACTGCACAGAGATGTATCTGTAATGGCTACCTGCCCACCTGTCCTGCCGCTTGCAAATTAAGGAAAACAGATGAGGTAGATAAAGAAAAACTATTTCTGTTGCCTGGGGTGTCTAGGACTCGGGGACATAGTCTAAAAATTAGAGCCAGACCTTTCAGGAATGAAATTAGGAAACACTTCTACATACAAAGGGTGGTAGAGGTTTGGAACTCTCTTCCACAAATGGCAGTTGATGCTGGGTCAATTATTAATTTTAAATCTGAAATTGATGGAGTTTTGTTAACCAAGGCTGTTAAGGGGTTTGGGGCAAGGTCAGCTATATGGAGATAGGTCACAGATCAGACATGATTTTATTGAATGGCAGAACAGGCTTGAGGGGCTGAATGGGTCCAACTGACCCTGGAAACTCATGCGGGGTCAGCAGTGCAGGTCACTCTGAGATTCTTCACTGCCCCAGGCTTTGACTGATGAGAAGGAAGGTGTGCCTTAAATATACATAAGTATACAGAAACATAGAAACATAGAAAATAGGAGCAGGAGTAGGCCATTCGGCCCTTCGAGCATGCTCCGCCATTCATTATGATCATGGCTGATCGTCCAACTCTGTAACCTGTTCCCGCTTTCCCCCCCATAGCCTTTGATCCCTTTCGCCCCAAGAGCTATATCTAACTTCTTTTTGATAATATACAATGTTTTGGCCTCAACTGCTTTCTGTGGTAGCGAATTCCACAGGCTCACCACTCTCTGGGTGAAGAAATTTCTCATCGCTGTCCTGAAAGGTTTACCCCGTATCCTTAGACTATGACCCCTGGTTCTGGACTCCCCCAGAGACCCACCACCTTTTGCTTTTTGTCTGTACTTCCTAAATACTGAATACCTCTGGATGTTCATTTCCCATCCCTGGTCACCTTGCAGCCATGTCTCCGTAATCCCGACTATATCATACCCGTTTATGCCTATTTGCCTGATTAATTCATCCACTTTATTGCGAATGCTCCGCGCGTTAAGGAACAAAATCTTAAGGCTTGTCTTTTTAACATTACTTGTCTCCTTCCCACTATTTTTCACTGTTTGATTCTGGCCCTTGATTTCTCTACCTATCACTTTTCTTATTCTCCTTACTGTCTTTTCTCCCTGTCTTTGATGCTCCCCCCCAACTCTTTGCAAAGGTCCCCATCCCCCTGCCATTTTAGTTTAAACCCTCTCCAACCACTCAAGCAAATACTCCCCCTAGGACATCAGTCCTGGTCCTATTTATATATCAATATACAGTATATTACAGTATATTTCATACTTTAAGTTATTTCCCACACTCTAATATTTCACACAGCCTATGTCCTGCTGCAACATATTTTACTGACAATTGCATCTTCTTTGAAGAAGCAGATGGTGTTGCCATGGAGTCGTCCATTTTCATCACTGATGGCTGAAATCTATTTGAACTACGCAATCAAACCACAATGATTGAGGTCTGCGGGGTGCACTCCAGCAATCATGGGACTGATTTTTAAAGTGTTCCACAATGAACTGTAGCTAGAGACTCCAGTTACATATAAAAAGGGAGGGCTTCATTTCGAAGGGTGTTACATAAAGATATAGGAAATAGGAGCAGGAGTAGACCATACGGCCTTTCGAACCCGCTCCTTCAATACGATCATGGCCGATCTTCTACTTCACCTCCACTTTCCCACCCTATTCCTATATCCCTTGATTCCTTTAGTGTCCAAAAATCTATCGATCTCAGTTGTGAATATACTCATCGACAGCACTCTGAGGTAGAGAATTGCAAAGATTCATAACCCTCTGAGTGAAGAAGTTTCTTATCTCAGTCCTAAATCCCTTAGACTCTGACCCCGGGTTCTAGACTCTCCAGCCAGGAAAAATAATATCTATCCTGTCAAGCCCTCTAAACCTTTTCAATGAGCACATGTCTCATTCTTCTTAATTACAGTGAATTAAAGGCTCATTTCACTCGATTTCTCTGTATAGAGCAACATTCTTATCTCAGGAATCAATCTAGTTAACCAACAATCTAATGGTACAATGTAGGTACCAGGACACAGCAGAAGTAAGCAGCTCAGGCCAACACTTCGGATGTATTCCAAGTTCCTAAGGCTTTAAAACTCCACATTTCACAAAGATAAACCATAGTGGCCATCTGCATTTCTTGGTGAAACATGAAGAATGGACAAAGGTGGCACCAAAATGCTGGGACTGGCCAGCTGCACCCATGGGGCTGAATTTATTGACCCTGCCACCAGTCTCAGAGGTTGGCCCATAAAAGGGCACCATTCCCATTCACCATGTGGGCAGCTGCCTCACCGCAATCATTACGGCCTCAGCTGACTCCGGAGCAGGTGCTGGTGCCATATTTAAAGGCCTGCCAGCTCTGCATTCACTCCTGCATTCGAGTCATTTGCAGCTTTGAACAGCTTAAAGCTCTGCCTGACTGGTTCCTGAGGACCCCACCCACCAACACCCCCTTAGGAGGGCAGAAGGTAATGGCTGAGACAAGACACAGTGTGGCCCCATGGTTCAATGATGCCCCACTGCACATTCTCCTCCAGACTGCAAGGGAAAGGCGGGAGGTTGTCTTCCCCGGCGATGGCAAGAAGAGGTCCTCCCGCTTGACCGAGCGAGCATAGATGGAGATTGCAGAGGAGGTTAGCAGCCATGGGGTCACCCACCAGAACTGGGTCCAGTGCAGGAAGAGGGTCAATGTATTCTGTATTCTGCCAAGCTGAGTGCTCCATACCAATCGCGTTTTTGAGGATTGCATGTGACTACGTGGGATGGTGCGCGACATGGGGAGGTAACACTAGAACAGCAATGCCAGAGGGGTGAGGGTTTCATTTCATCCTGACAGATGAAATGCATCTCAGCCACAGGCCACCTTCCTTCATAGCTCAGCCCGCCTTAACTTCCCTGCCAGCGAGTGTCAGCATGAAATACATTAGATTCCCCAGTCGGAGATGAGGGGTTGACATGAGCAGAACTGTCATGTTGATCTATCTGTTCATTTTTACCATCTCCATCCTTCCTCTTTCAGGACAAGGGGGCCCATAATAGGAGGGGGAAGACCCAGACTGATGGAGAACTCCCAGATCTAATTCCACTCACCTCCACTGAGGAAGAGCCATTGGAGCTGGTGAGCACCCAGGGTGAGCGCACAACATCAGATGGGGAGATTGGAGTCCCTGCGCAAAAGACTGAGGATTGACTCCCGTTGGCATGAGCATTACTGTTGGAGACCTACATCACGCATGGTTGACATGACGAGATCTGCACAGCCTAACCCACGCATGTTTGTCTTCTCTCATGCGCAGGAGTCCGCAGCCACAGGGGGACTGTCGTATTCCGACCACAGAGAGGGTGCACCATCCCATGACTCTCCTGCCCCTTCCCTAGCGCAGATACTTTCACCTCGGTGGGTACCCACTCAGCATTAGAATCAGGGTCACAAGCTGGTGAGAGCACCACACACACACCCGAGCAGCTGGATGAGGCTAGGACAGCTGAGGCCTCTGACAGTCAGAGGACTGTGGGTGGCCAGACCCATGCTGAGCCCCAGGATGATGATGATGAGCCTCTGGTGTTAACAGCACAGGACATGCTGGAGTTGCATAGAGAGCTAAGGCAACATCTGGCGCAGATGCCAGAAGTCATGTGTAGCCATCAGCAGATGATGGACGAGTCTATCCATGTCATGAGTGCTGCCATGTCTCAGGCATGTGAGCACATGGCTTCCTCCATTGAGAGGTTGGTGACCCTCATGGAGAGTCAAATTCCACAGATGAGGGCAGACCTGCACATCATCACCTTGCCCATGAGCTCAATGCAGCAGTGACAAGGCGAGAGAAGGAACAGGAGCCCAGAGGCTTCTGAAAATCCTGATTCTTCTCTGGTGAGCAGGGAAGCTCAAAAGAACCCTGAAAGGGAGGAGGAGGCTACCATCCACATCTGGAGGCTCCCCTCAGGGCACTCCGAGTGTGGACCACCGGCTCCTCAGCCCCTCCACATGAGGCCAGCTCCAGCAGTCATGATGCCTGAGGAGAGCCCTGCACCAGTCCAGGACACCCCCATGCAGTCGGGGCCTTCCAGGCCTTAGGCAGTGAGAGGACGCCTGGTAAAATCATCACAGGCCAAGGGGCAGCCTGATCAGCAGCCTGCCCCCAGCTCAGCTGCTGCTGCAGGGATCACACCTCGTAGGAGCACCTGCAAACGTATTAAAAGCACCTAGCCACACTTTGGGTCTCACGGGTTTAGCATTTATGTTTTGTGGAAATTAATTAAAATATCCTTTGTTCAAATCATTACACATCATTGTCTGAAAACCATGTGCCATTTTGCCTTAATTGTGAGCTGCTGACTTCCCCCTTTCCCCTTAGGGCAATGCCAATGTGACAACAGTCCTCATTAACATGCCAATGCGATGAGGAGAAATTACTTCACTCAAAGTGTTGTGAATCTTTGGAATTCTCTACCCCAGAGGGATGTGGATGCTCCATCATTGAATACATTTAAGGCTGAGATAGATAGATATTTGGTCTCTCAGGGAATCAAGCGATATGGCAAGCAGGTGGGAAAATGGAATTGCAGCCCAAGATCAACCATGATTGTATTGAATGGCGGAGCAGGCTCGATGGACCATATGGTCTACTTCTGCTCCTATTTCTTATGTTCGTATGTTCTTATGATGGCCCTCATTAACATATGGTTTCCCATGTTCACTTGTGTGCATTCAGCCACTCGCAAGATAGGGACCACAAATGGGATGGAGGCGACAGAGTTCATGCATTAAGGTGAGCCTTTATCTCACTCCCTGTGAATGGACACCAGGATGACTGTAAATGAGTCATTATGAGGCTGACTCTTGTCTCCTTTGTGCGTCGCTCAACCCGTCTGGCCTGCTGCGGCACCTGAGGATGTGATAATTCTGTCGGCGGAGTTACTGATAGAACTCAGATACCAATCTTGATGATGACCCACAATCTGTTCCAGCAGTATGAGCAAACAGATCCATTAGACAACAGTTTGCCATCCTCATACTGCCCACCCTCCCCACCCCCCCAAACCCACACTTCTCCCTCTTGCAAAGCCCCCAGGACCCCGGACCCCCTTGCGCAGCCCCCAGCAATAGTGTGTCACAATGGCCTTCCAACCCTGCTCTTCCCCTATGCAGCAATGCTCAAGACTGCATACCCATCCAGGCAATATGGCCTCTTGCCTCAGTCCCGCTCGGTTTTACCAGTCATGAATCTGAAGGCATGTGAGTGCTGCCCGCCATTCACAGAATCGCTCACCAATCTTTAAATCAGATTTAATTACATTTTAGTGCATGTAAATCAGCATTTCAGCAATTTAAATAGGTTCCCCTCGTGTTGCAGCAGCAATGCTGCCATTGTGCTTTCCCACCACTGACAAAATCCAGAACCGATGTCATGATGCCGGATTTCCTGGAAGATGGTTACATTGCGATTCTCCTTCCCCCCAGGCCACCATTCCCATCTTCAAGGGCTGCCATGGTCTTTGTTGGTCCATAACTTCCTATGTTCCTCAAGCTTATTCCTATAAAAGAATAAGAGTTGAGATCCTCAGTAAACTCACAAACACACTACTCCAAAACGCATCAAAAACCTTGCTTCATGAAAATTCCCACCTAGGTTTTAAAGGATGCTTATTCGAGATTGAGAATTATATTAATGAACAACCAATTATATTCACAACATTAGGAAACACTAATTAATATATGGAGTATGCATGAAGGGAGATATAATCAGACTACAGAAAACTCACAGAAGATGAAAAGAACAAGTTTGCATTTTTCTAATGCCTCAGCATATCTCAGAAACTTTTCACTGCACTTTATCTATGATAAATTATCTTGAAATGTAGTAACTTGTCCAGGCATGCCAGCCATTTTGCAAACAAAATGGCATTGAAATAAGTAAAAACATTTTAAGGGAGTACAGAAAACGGAGATTTGGGGGGTTTACACACACAATTCCTGGAAGGTAGCTGTTTGAGAGGCGGAAAAAAAGCATACAGGTTTCTGGGCTTTATAGATAGAGGGATAGAGCAGGGAAGCAAGGAAGTCATGCTTTTGTAAATCTTTGGTTCGGCCTCAGCTGGAATACTGTGTCCAATTCCGGGCAGTATGCTTCAGCAAGGATGTCAAGACATTAGAGAGGTACCAGGAATGAGTCATGTGGAGAGACTAGAGAAACTGACATTAAAACAAGAAATGCTGGAGATACTCAACAGGTCTGGCAGCATCTGTGCAGAGAGAAGCAGAGTTAACGTTTCAGGTCAGTGACCCTTCATCAGAAACTCCTAGAGAAACTGGCATTGGTCTCCTTTCAGGAGAGGAGGTTAAGAGAAGAATTACAAGAGGTGTTCAATATTTAAAGGAGTTTTGATAGACTAGATAAGGAGAAACTGGCAGGAGGATCAGTAACCAGGGGACACATTTTTAAGTTAATTGGCCAGAGGGAATTGGATAGATACATGAAGGGGCAAAATTTACAGGGCTATGGAGAAAGAGCAGGCGAGTGGAACAAACTGGATAGCTCGTTTAAAGAGTTTGTTCAGGCATGATGGGCCAAATCCTCCTTTGCTGTAAGATTTTAATAGTCTATCACTTATATATTTCAGCACAGAAGGTGAAGGTTATTTTCAGAGTTGCTATGTTTGGAAATATATAAATAAAGTATTTCATATTTTAATATTTTTAAATCAATATTTTAATAAGTTGTTCGACACTCTGTTGTGATGGGTGAAAGGGAAGCAAACTGTCACTGTGAATATTTTCTAAATAAAGCCTCTCCACCCGAACACAGTGGAAGATTGTGATTAATCTATATTAGGCTGAAGCTCAGCCAATAAAAGCTGGAAGTCATCACCGACTGCATCAATGCTGAGCGTGATTCCATCTGGCAGTAATTATAATCATTCACAAATAAAGCTAACAGCATGAAAAAAATGTCAAATCATCATCAAGCTTGATACTGAGAGATGAGGTAATCGGTTAGAAGAATGCCTTTCGAACTCTGGACGTCGCTGTCAGGGTTCTCCATGAATTAAGGTATAAAGTTAAACGGGAAAAAAAAATGACAATCTGAAATGAAAGCAGGAAATGAGCTGTAGCTCATAGGAACATAGGAATTACCAGGACAAAAAAAGACCAAGGTCCTACCATGTATCCCAAAATATTTTCTAAAAGAAATCTATATAATTTGCCTTTGAGTCAATCAATATTAACTTCAGGAGTCTGTTCCATTGATTGACCAGTCAGCATGTTGGTTAATGTTCTATCAGTGGAATAGTGTCCGAGTGCAAACTGGGGTCAAGTAAGGCTATGTCATCGCACCAACCCACGCACCACAACACTCAACCTCATCTCCATGAAGATCCCTGCTGACGTAGATCTACTCTACAGGACGAGCGGGAAACTATTTAACCTACGTCACCTCCAGTCCAGAACCAAGACCACTCCAACCTCTGTCATCATGCTGCAGTATGCTGACGACACTTGCATATGTGCACACTCAGAGATCAAGCTTCAAATCCTCGTCAATGCATTCACGGAGGCGTATGAAAGAATGGGCCTGAAGCTAAACATCCAGAAGACAAAGGTCCCCTACCAGCCTGCTCCCGCAGCTCAACACTGCCCCCTGATTATCAAGATCCATGGCGAACCATTGAACAATGTAGATCACTTCCCATACCTTGGGAGCCTCCTCTCAGCAAGGGCAGACATCGACAATGAAACTCAGCATCGCCTCCAATGTGCCAGCACAGCCTTCGGTCATCTGAGGAAAAGAGTGTTTGATGACAAAGGTCTCAAACCTGGCACCAAGCTCATGGTCTACAGGGCCGCAGTGTTACCTGCCCTCCTGTACGTGGTGGAAACATGGACACTGTACAGCAGACATTGCAAAGGCCTGGAGAGATATCACCAGAGGTGCCGCCGCAAGATCCTGCAAATTCAGTGGCAGGACAGGCACTCCAATATCAGTGTCCTTTCTCAGGCCAGCGTCCCCAGTATCGAGACACTGGTTATGGCTAGTCAGTTATGCTGGGTGGGCCACATCATCCACAGGCCTGACACAAGAATCCCAAAACAAGCTTTCTACTCTGAGCTCCGTCACGGCAACAGATTACCAAGAGGGCAGAGGAAAAACTACAAGGATGTCTTTAAAGCCTCCCTGAAAAAATGTGACATCTCCATCGATTTGTGGGAATCTCTTGCCCAAGACCACACAAAATGGAGAAGAAGCATCCGCGAAAGCGCCAGCAAGTTCGAACAACGTAGACATGCCTTGGCAGCGACCAAATGCAAACAGCAGAAGGAGCGTTTGGAATTTCAAGCATCCCATTCACTCGCCTCACCAAACACCACCTGCCCCACCTGTGGCAGAGTGTGCAGGTCCAGAATTGGACTATTCAGTCGCCTAAGGACCCACAACCCTGGAGTGGAAGTAAGTCATCCTCGTTCCCAAGGGACTGCCTAAGAAGAAAAAATAATGTTCTGTGCTCATTTGGACATTCCTCATCCAATTAAAAATTATCAAAGTCAAATTCATTGAACTTTCTTTTCATTGCTGTTTATGGGATCCTACTGTGTGCAAATGGCTGCCATATTGGTTTACCTATTAGTTACTGCACCAAAGTAAATCCTTGTATGTGAGGTGCTATGAGGGAAAAGACCAGGTTAGCAGATAAGCATCACAACATTGCTCCAGATCTCTGCCTATTCATGAGCAATATTATGGAGAGATCAGCCCGTCTGCAGTGAAACTCTAGATACGATGCTTCTAAAATGTAGAATACAAAAATAGGGGCCGTAGATGTAGGATAGTCACTAATACATCCGATAAGGATTTAGGAGAAACCTTTATCCAGAGAGCGGTTAGAATGTGGATCTTGCTACCACTTGGAGTGGTTGATGGAATAGCATTGATGCATTTAGGCTGAATGAAAACAGAAAATGCTGGAACTACTCAGCAGGTCTGCTAGCATGTCTGGAGAGAGAAACAGAGTTAATGGACACATTCACTTTGCTTCTCTCTCCACAGATGCTACCAGCCCTGCTGAATATTTTCAGCATTTTCTGTTTTTATTTCAGATTTCCAGCATCTGCAGTATTTTGCTTTGGTTTTGAGTTAGGCTGAATGGCCTGTTTCTGGGCTGTAATTTCTATGTAATATTTTTTGCACTTTGTCATCTAGGAATGCACCTCAGTATGGCTGCCGCTGTCCAAACATATTGGCTGAAAAATATCCATATCGTCCCTGTGCAATCACGTAGTTCATACAACTACCATAAGAGCGTGTGCAGGACAAAGGCCAGTCTGAGAACAAAGAGTGATGGTTATTAAAAGACATCTACGGTGATAGGAAAAAGGGACAGGCAACCCTATAATTCACCCTTGCATCTTCAGGATCAACAAATTGGTTTCCCCAAGTTGTAAAAATTAAAACCTATAAGCAACATGCTTATGAAATTGTAAATGGCAAATTGACTTTCATGCTTTTCTTTCCCTCAACCTCTGCCTGTATCAGGATGGGTCTTATTTAATTCATTCATGGGATGTGGGCATCACTGGCAAAGCCAGTATTTATTGCCCATTCTTAATTGTCCTTGAAAAGGTGATGGTGAGCCGCCATCTTGAACTGCTGCAGATCGTGTGGTGCAGGTACTCAGTCAGTGCAATTCAACAATGGTAATGCTGTTGAATGTTAAGGTGGGGTGGTCAGACTCTCTCTTGTTGGTGTTGGTCATTAACTGGCACTTGTACGCCACAAATATTACTTGCTGATTATCAGCCCAAGCCTGGATGTTATCCAGCTGTTGCTGATGCGGGCACAGACTGCTTCATTTTCTGAAGAGTTGCAAATAAAACTGAACACTGTGCAATCATCAGCAAACATCCCCACTTCTGACCTATGATGGAGGGAAGGTCATTGATGAACCTGCTAAAAATGAGTGAGCCTAGGACACTACCCTGTGGAACCTCTGCAGTTATGTCCTGGGCTGAGATGTCAATGTCAATCCCTTTCTGGTTCCAACTTTTGATAATCCATCACTTCCTTCTATTTCTCGGCTCATGTGCCTTTTATTAAAGTGAAAAATGCCAGGAAAGTATCAGTAATTGGTCAAATATTTAATCTACCTCATTGTGTTCCTATGTGGCTGGGGGTCAAAGTGCTGAGGGGATCATTGGGTTGGGTTTTGCTAAGATCGTCAGCACCCTGACATCGGGCTCAAATCTGGGCTCAATGGTGGAATGTCAATAGCCCTCTTCCCTGAGGCAGCTAATTAAGGAGTTGCTTCCAGGAGCTCCGTTCAATTAAGAACAGCAGGCGGACAAGGGAACCGGGAGGATCAATCAGAGAGCCACAGCGATGTCCGGCCGGCAGCCCCTTTGGGAGAGGTGGGCACCACTGATGTAGGTAGGAGAACATGAGGGTGGCTCAAGATGGTGACATCCACTGAAGAATTATAAAAGTGCAACATAGAGGCGTGTTGTCAGGCCATCAGTGTGAGGTGCAGCACTCTGGCGCCTATGGCTCTGCGATGGGGGATTTAACCGAGACTTCACTGTCCCACTGGCCTGCTGCTGGAAGAACCCGGCGCTGTCACCAGGTTGAGCCTGATTAGCTACCCGCCGGTGCTAGTTAGACCCCGCCTCTGGCAAGAAAGCTCGGAGGCGGGAGCATGTCGGGGAAACACCCTGAGCCGAGATTTTCTAACTTGCTCCTGGTTCCGCCTCCAAACATATCTCTGCAGAAGCGGAAAAACTCAACCCTTTGATCCAGCAGGATATCTCACTCTTTAGCTTTCATACCAAGTGACAAAGATATTTTCTTTATGCGTGCATTGGTGGGTTAAGATTGTCTTATAACAATATAGATATGACAAATGAAGGCCACTTGGTTCACCTTCGGAAAAATTTATACAGTGCTTTTCACACCCTCTGCCAATGAAGTACTTGTGAACTGCATTCACTGTTGTACTGTAGTCAAACACAGCAAGCAGTTTGCTCATAGCTTAGATTATGAGCTCAAGTCTCTGGAGGTGGAGCTTGAACCTATGACCTTTTGGCTTAGAAGTAAGTGCTAGCACTGACCCAAGGTTGTCTGTCTAATAAGATCCTCTAGGTTCCCATCACAACATTTGAAGTGAGCTCTTAAAGAGTTTACCCAGTAGAAGGGAGAAACCCAGTTCCAAATTTCAGGGTAACTACGGATTGGAAATCAATGTAGTTTGGCACGTGCCACTGACATCCCATGAATAATAGGAACAAAAATCCCGAAGCAGCCAGAAGCAGCCTGTTCCAAAAGTGTCCCATCCGTGTTCAGAGTTCAGAACATTACATGGCATGAACCTTTTTAAAATGTATTTCTAATTTTTTTTAACCTTGGTTTTAAAACCACTAGCAGCCGATCTATTTGGCAGCATTGTGATGTAACAATGCTATCATTACCCCAATCACGTCACTCTCTGCTTATAGTTCCTTGTAAGTACAGAATTGGAAGACGAGACCATTAGTTTAACAAGGCTCTAGCAGAATCTGAGATTAGAAGCAATTGTTTTCTCTGAGTGTGGAATAGACTGCCAGAGTAATCAGTTGATGTTATATTGAATATAAAACAGCAGGAGGAACACTGTTTTGGAATAAAATTGCGGGTTATGAAAATAATGGCAGATACAAATGATTGAATGTTGTTGGAATGTGATTGTCTCTGAGCGACTGGAACTGTTTGAAATGTCAGTCTAATGAAGGCAACCAGTCAAGGGTGCATAATGTAGAATGCACAGCTGCGTTATGTTGGACCTGTGCTAGTTCTCTTACCTCTAAATCCAAAGATTGTGAGTTCAAATACCTCCTCCAGGAGCCAGAAAATAATCCCGATTAATACATCAGTGGATTACTGAGGGAGTGCTGGGCTGTCTTTTGGATGCTGACATTAAGCTGAGCCCTGACTGCCTTTTTAGGGAGATGTAAAAGATCGCATTTTGTTATTTGAAGAAAAACAGAGGAGTTGCACTGGCCAACATTTAAACCTCAAACTGCACCACCAAAAACTGATTATTTGGTCATCTTTTTTGTGGCACAATACGTTGTGCCAATTGGCTACCAAATTTGCCATCAAAGTAACAGTCACCTCAGTTTGAAAGTACTCTGTTAGTTGTGAAGCTCTTTCGAGCATGTTAGGGATGTGAAAAGGCAAGGTGCCTCATTGTTTACTTATTTGTTATTGTTTATGGATACACAGTTACTGGCTATTGCTAATTCCTCTTCATGATCTGCCGCAGACCTTCTGGTGATGGTCATCCAATAATAGTGTTCGGCAATGACGGTGAAGGAACAGTGATTTATGGCCAAGTGACTTGGATGGGAATTGGGTCATGACATGGCACTGCTGCTCATGTTCCTCGGTGGTAGAGGTCAATGTAACCTCGGTAACTTGCTTGGAAGGATACTGGAGTCTTCCAAAAACCCAAGACTGGCCATTGAAAGTGAGGTAGGCGGTGGCGTAGTGGTATTATTACTGGACTAGTAAACCAGACACCCAGGGTATTTCTCTGGGGACATGGGTTCGAATCCCATCACAGCAGAAGGTGGAATTTGAATTTAATTAATTAATAAATCTGGAATTAAAAGCTAGTCTAATGATGGCCATGAAACCATTGTCGATTGATGTAAAAACCCATCTGGTTCACTAACGTCCTTTAGGGAAGGAAATCTGCTGTCCTTACCTGGTCTGGCCTACATGTGACTCCAGGTCCACAGCAATGTGGCTGACTCTTACATGCCTGAACAACCACCTGCCTAGCAAGCCACTCAGTTGTACCTAACCGCGACAAAGTCAATAAAAAGGAATGAAACCGGACGGACCACCCGGCATTGACTTAGGCACTGGAAACGACAATGGCAAACCCAGCCCTGTCAACCCTGCAAAGTCCTCCTTACTAACATCTGGGGGCTTGTGCCAAAGTTGTCCCACAGACTAGTCAAGCCTGACATAGTCATAGTCACGGAATCATACCTTAGAGACAATGTCCCAGACACTACCATCACCATCCCCGGGTATGTCCTGTCCCACCGGCAGGACAGACCCACCAGAGGTGGCGGGACAGTGGTCTACAGTAGGGAGGGAGTTGCCCTGGGAGTCCTCAACATCGACTCTGGACCCCATGAAGTCTCATGGCATCAGGTCAAACATGGGCATGGTAACCTCCTACTGATTACCACCTACCGCCCTCCCTCAGCTGATGAGTCAGTACTCCTCCATGTTGAATAGCACTTGGAGGAAGCACTGAGGGTGGCAAGGGCACAATATGTACTCTGGGTGGGGGACTTCAATGTCCATCACCAAGAGTGGCTCAGTAGCACCACTACTGACCGAGCTGGCCAAGTCCTAAAGGACATAGCTGCTAGACTGGGTCTGCGGCAGGTGGTGGGGCAACCAACACGAGGGAAAAACATACTTGACCTCGTCCTCACCAATCTGCCTGCTGCAGATGATTCTGCCCATGACAGTATTGGTGGGAGTGACTTGTGGAGATGAAGTCCTGCTTTCACATTGAGGATACCGTCCATTGTGTTGTGTGGCACTATCAACGTGCTAAATGGGATAGATTTCGAACAGATCTAGCAATGCAAAACTGGGCATCCATGAGGCGCTGTGGGCCATCAGCATCAGCAGAATTGTACTTAACCACAATCTGTAACCTCATGGCCCGGCATATCCCCCACTCTACCATTACCATCAAGCCAGGAGACCAACCCTGGTTCAATGAAGAGTGCAGGAGGGCATGCCAGGAGCAGCACCAGGCATACCTCAAAATGAGGTGTCAACCTGGTGAAACGACAACACAGGACTATCTGCGTGCCAAACTGCGTAAGCAGCATGCGATAGACAGAGCTAAGCAATCCCATAACCAACGGATCAGATCTAAGCTCTGCAGTCCTGCCACATCCAGCCATGAATGGTGGTGGACAATTAAACAACTAACTGGAGGAGGTGGCTCCACAAACATCCCCATCCTCAATGATGGGGGAGCCCAGCATATCAGTGAGAAAGATAAGGCTGAAGCATTTGCAACAATCTTCAGCCAGAAGTGCCGAGTTGATGATCTATCTTGGCCTCCTCCTGAAGTCCCCAGCATCACAGATGCCAGACTTCAGCCAATTCGATTCACTCCGCGTGATATCAAGAAACGACTGAAGGCACTGGATCCTGCAAAAGCTATGGGCCCTGGCAATATTCCGGCAATAGTACTGAAGACCTGTGCTCCAGAACTTGCCGTGCCCCTAGCCAAGCTGTTCCAGTACAGCTACAACACTGGCATCTACCCTGCAATGTGGAAAATTGCCCAGGTATGTCCTGAACACAAAAAGCAGGACAAATCCAACCCAGACAATTACCACCCCATCAGCCTACTCTTAATCATCAGTAAAGTGATGGAAGGTGTCATCAACAGTGCCATCAAGCGCCACTTGCTTAGCAATAACCTGCTCAGTGACGCTCAGTTTGGGTTCCGCCAGGGCCACTCAGCTCCTGACCTCATTACAGCCTTGGTTCAAACATGGACAAAAGAGCTGAACTCAAGTGGTGAGGTGAGATTGACTGCCCTTGACATCTAGGCAGCATTTGACCGAGTATGGCTTCAAGGAACCCTAGCAAAACTGAGGTCAATGGGAATCAGGGGGAAAATCCTCCGCTGGCTGGAGTCATACCTAGCGCAAAGGAAGATGGCTGTGGTTGTTGGAGGTCAGTCATCTGAGCTCCAGGACATCACTGCAGGAGTTCCTCAGAGTAGTGTCCTAGGCCCAACCATCTTCAGCTGCTTCATCAATGACCTTCCTTCAATCATAAGGTCAGAAGTGGGGATGTTCGCTGATGATTGCACAATGTTCAGCACCATTCGTGACTCCTCAGATACTGAAGCAGTCCATGTAGAAATGCAGCAAGACCTGGGCAATATCCAGGCTTGGGCTGATAAGTGGCAAGTAACATTCGCGCCACACAAGTGCCAGGCAATGACCATCTCCAACAAGACAGAATCTAACCATCTCCCCTTGACATTCAACGGCATTACCATCCTGAATCCCCCACTATCAACATCCTAGGGGCTACCATTGACCAGAAACTAAACTGGAGTAGCCATATAAATACCGTGGCTACAAGAGCAGGTCAGAGGCTAGGAATCCTGAGGTGAGTAACTCACCTCCTGACTCCTCAAAGCCTGTCCACCATCGACAAGGCACAAGTCAGGAGTGTGATGGAATACTCTCCACTTGCCTGGATGGGTGCAGCTCCAACAACACTCAAGAAGCTCGACACCATCCAGGACAAAGCAGCCCGCTTGATTGGCACCCCATCTGCAAACATTCACTCCCTCCACCACCGACGCACAGTGGCAGCAGTGTGTACCATCTACAAGATGCACTGCAGCAATGCACCAAGGCTCCTTGGATAGCACCTTCCAAACCCGCGACCTCTACCAACTAGAAGGACAAGGGCAGCAAATACATGGGAACACCACCACCTGCAAGTTCCCGTCCAAGTCACATGCCATCCTGACTTGGAACTATATCACCGTTCCTTCACTGTTGCTGGGTCAAAATCCTAGAACTCCCTTCCTAACAGCACTGTGGGTGTACCTACATCACATGGACTGCAGTGGTGCAAGAAGGCAGCTCACCACCACCTTCTCAAGGGCAATTAGGGATGGGCAATAAATGCTGGCCTGGCCAGCATGCCCACATCCCATGAATTAATTTTTAAAAAATCAATTCCAGAGAGATTTATTGGCTGGAATTTTACCTTTTTGTTGGCTCCATGTTCTGGGAGACAGAAGCAGGTGCCGACGTTGCTCCCACTTTGCGCCTAACTGCCGTCCCTATTGAGTGCTAACCATCCAATTAGCGGCTCGTCGGCGTATTTATGTCAGAAAAGGACGTGCGCGGGCGGGAGGGTAAGTATCGGCGGGGCGGGGCTGGAGCTGGAAGAAGGTTCTAAAAGCCATTTCAAAGGCCTTTCAGCAACCTGAGTGGCTCTGAGAAGCTTACCTGCAGTAAAGAGCACATTTGGAGGAGCAGCTTATTGGAAAAAGAAATACAACAGCCTGAGGGTGAAAGGTGTGCAGCAAGAATTAAAGGGCCCACCCATCCATTAATTTTTACTAGACCCAAGACACACCAGAACCCACTTGCGACAATGGCGGAGAGATGCTGCCACATGACACCCAGGTTCTCCAAAGATTCCCTACATGCCCTCCTCCAGGCAGCTGAGGTAAGGCGGGAGGTCCTCTTCCCATCAGACGGAAGGACAAGGCCTCCCCAAGTCACCAAAAAGGCAAGGCTGGAGGTATCAGAGGAGGTCAGCAGCCGTGGGGTATTGAGGAGGTCATGGCTCCAGTGACGCAAGTGGGCCAATGACCTTCTGCGCTCTGCCCGGGTAAGGGGCATTCTGCATTGATCTCATTTTTTATGTGACGCGGGAGGGTCTATGAGAGCTGATGCTGCAAAGTCAAAGCCATCCATTTTCAGTGATTGGCTGTAGCCCTGCCTTGAGCCGTATACTGGGCACATCTGAGATGCACAATGGTCCAGAGGTGTGCCATC
Organism: Heterodontus francisci; assembly: GCF_036365525.1. Taxonomy (NCBI): domain Eukaryota; kingdom Metazoa; phylum Chordata; class Chondrichthyes; order Heterodontiformes; family Heterodontidae; genus Heterodontus; species Heterodontus francisci. The sequence continues at coordinate 26,083,852 of NC_090371.1, read as the reverse complement.
CATGCACCTCAATGGCATTGGATCCAGATGCAGCATGCAGCACAAGGGGTAAGTGGGTGCTCCTTCAAGTCAAAGGACTTAACTAATTGCCATGTGTTTCCACAAGAGAAGAGGGCACAGAATGCCCAAGAGAGCGCCCAGACCAGTGGCGGAGTGGCCAACCTCGCCTTTTTGACCAGATTGGAGGAGAATACGTTGATGCTTTCAGGGGAGGACAGAGTATGTGCAGTGGCCTATGGTGAGGCCAGAGCACCTGGCCAGGAGGTGACTTCCCCAGAATGTGGTCGAGGGGCAGGTGGGGGAGGGGGGGGGGGGCGGGGTTGCAATTGGTTCAAGCAAATAAAGTTGCTCGCAAGGTCAAAATCACACACATGTGCTCACACTGCAGTCTATGACATGTCCTTCAGTCCGGAGTGCTGCTCACACCTGATCATTCTGTTTCCCCCTGCAGGTGAAATACAGCAGTGGCCAGGTAGCGTCTCCAGGGCTTATCCTTCTCCTCTGAGGAGGAGGGGACCTCAGAGGGTACAGCGTCACATCCTCTCCTCACACCAAGCACCAGCTCAGAGACAATCACCTCGTTTGGGCTGTTAGCCTCCTCAGATTCGTGGTCACAACCTGGTGCCAGCACTGCACAAGTGCCGGACCAGCTGCTGGAGGCAGTACCGGCCGATGCGTCTGACACCCGTAGGATTGTGGGAAACCAGGCCAGTGCTGAGCCCCATGATGATGATGAACCTCTGCTTATATCCATTTGGTGGGAGATGATGCAGGTGGAGCGTGGAGATCTGGCGGAGTTACCAGAGACATTGCGTGCTCTGGCCCAGACTTTGGAGATCTCCATCCAGGCCATGAGTAATGCACAGTCCCTGCCCTCTGTCACTCAAGCTTCCTCCATTAAAAGATTGGCAGCTGCTTTGGAGGGCCCCATCCTGCAGGCTCTGCAAACCCTCAGAGACAGTGAGCTCCATGGAGCAGTGCCTTAGCGAGCTATCGACGAGGCTCCTGTGACATCTGGAAGCTGCTCATCCCTCTGAGGTCATCAGGGAGGCCCAATTGAGCCTCAAAAGGGCACAGAGGCAGCAGCAGAATTCATCTGGGGACTCCTCTCAGGGTGCTCCATATGCATTCAGCAGCTCCTTGTCCCCTGTGTCAGTGACATCAGCACCTCAGAATCCCAGGGTGTCGGAGGGTGGTCCTTGGGCAGTCAGAGGACGCCTGCCAAGGTCATCCAAAGTAATGGGGCAGCCTGAACAACCACTTGCCTCTGCAGTGGCTGGCGGCGAGAGATCGTCCACACGCATGAGCACTCGCAAACGTATCAAAAAATCACAATAACTGCACTACGGGGTCACTGGTGCGATTTGTAAATATTTATTTGCTGTTATAACTCACTAAAAATTATTGAATTTTTCACTTGGCATTTTCCTCCGTCACAAGTCAATGTTGATGTTTTAGGCAATCTGATTGTTCTGCATGAGATGGAGACTTGGGGAAATGACACATTTGAGTGTTTGAGGGAAAGGTGGACCACTGCAGCTGAGATTTCCACCTGCAGGTGAGTGCTTCTGCGCTTCCAGCTGATGTGAATGCCTCATTTCAGACTGACATGTCAGTCGCTGGATGATGAGCCTTTGCTCAGGAGAAACGCCAGAGTATTAAAGCCTCCCGGGCATCACTTGCACTTAACTCCCGCAAACCTCCAGCTCCCTCCCCCTGCCGATCAGGTGGCTGTGCCCCCCTCTTCCTCAGCCTCAGCCGTTTCACCATCCTCGTCTGAAGATGTCTCGCCCTGAACAAAGTCCTCATCCTCCAGGGCCTCCCACCTCTGCAGCAACAGGTTATGTAGAGTGCAGCAGATGACAACAATACGAGATATCCTTGCTGACGAGTACTGAAGGGCACCACCTGAGTGATTGAGCCACCTAAATTTCATTTTGAGAAGACCGATGGTCTGCTCTACGGTAACTCTGATGGTTGCATGGTTTGCATTGTAGCATCCCTCTGCCTCATTCCGTGGGTTACTCACCGGTGTCAACAGCCATATCTTTAGCGGGTAACCCCTGTTGCCAAGCATTCATCCTTGCAGGCATTCAGGAAGGCTGAAAAGTGCTGGCACCTGGGAGTTCCGGGAACCCAGCGATGGCACTGAAGCCTCTGGCTCTCTTGGCCTGATTGGCAGAGTCCATCTGGAACTCGATGAACTGGTTGGCAAGCCTGAATATGACATCAGTTACCATCTTAATGCAGTGATGTGCTGATGATTGCGAGACTTTGTACCTGTCTCCTCATGAAGCCTGGAAGGAGCCTGATGCGTAGAAGTTCAGAGCGACCGTCAGCTTCAATGTGATTGGCACTGGATGGCCACCCACGCAGTTGGAATCAACCTCCATTGCCAGCATCTCACACAGTGATGTGACAGTCTCTCGGGACAAGCGCAGTCTTCTTCGGCACTGGCACTCCGACATTTGCAAAAAGCACAACCACGGGCAGTAGAGCCTGCCTGCTGGGTAGGCTCATCTCCTCATAGGTGGTTGGACCTTCTGCCCCTCCCCTATTACCAGGCTGCACTTGGCCAGCAGGTCTCTGATTTCACTGGCCAGTTGTCCTCCTGTCCCTCCTGTGGAGTTCTCTTCCTCACTGGACCTCCAGAGTGGACAATTCCCATGGCTGTAGTGTCCCAGAGATGTTATGAGAACAGGTATTTGCTGCTTTCTACAAGGACAGGCGCTCACAAACCCCCTCCCCTACACAGAATAAATCAGTGATGCTGTGGCCCGACCAGGAGTAACTAACACTCAGCTGAACCCCGGTGAACCAGCAGAAACAACCCCAAACCTCAAAATAGCGTACAAATCTATCAGAGATTAATGTAAAAACCAGTACCTCCAACTCTTTCACAAACACACTGGTTGCCGCTCTTTTAAAGCTGCCGGGTTCCTGGCTCCTCCTTCAACTCATTTGGCTAACGTAAAATGGGACAGCCGATGTAAAATGGCTGTCAATTGAATTGTAGACTACTTCAATTGGCTCTTAATTGCTGCAAAGAAGACAGCTAACAGCGCCTCAATCTCGCCCACCGTCCGACCTACGTAAAATGGGGATTGGGCGTCATGACGTCGGGGACCTGACCTGACAGCTGTGCAGAGGCAGGCAGGCAGAGATGCAAACTTCATGAACTTGTGTTTTCTTCAAATTGCAGGGGCGTTGCTGGAGGAAGAGCAGAAGGCAGTGGACGAGCCAGCAAATGCCTCTGAGGGTGATCGACACTCGGAGGATGCAGCATCATACGACTTAACTGGACCATCCACCAGTGCAGATACAGACACCTCGGTGGGACCTGCACTATGTGTAGACTGTTTGTCACATATGAGCAGGTGACAGAGGTAGTGGAGGCTGGTTCCAGTCCCCATCAGAGGGCGGAGGATAGCATCAGGCATGCTCAGCTCACCGGAGATGCTGAGCTTCGGGGGTCATTCATAAAGAGCAGCAAAGGGAGATGTGTGGACGACTGGCAGAAGATGGCGAAGTCCATAATCCATGTCATGAGTGTCACCATCTCCCAGTCCAATGACCGTATGAAAAACTCCATTGGAAGAGTGGCTGCTCTCATGATGACTCATCTACGCCAGTCCAATGAATGGATGCAGGATCAGCGAGATAGCCTTCACAATGTAGCCTTGATAGTTCCGTTGCAGTGTTTTCACACAGAAGCACGGAAGCACTGCCATGGGCCTTTCCACTCCTGCATAGCTCCCAAGTGCATTTGGGCACTAAAAGGCCCCTCGTCAAGGCACCCCATGGTCACAGGCTGCCCTCCCTCCTCCGACCCCTCTGACAGAGACACATGTGCTTCTTCCTACCCCTATGACTGAGACTGCTCCTGCACATATGCAGGTGGGACAGTCTGCGGCTGAGCCCTCATGGGCTCAAGGGCATCTCCTTTGCCAGAGCAGGGAACTGAGCCAGCCGCCTCGACATCGGTCTCAGGCACAGCAGGCACACCACAACAGAGCACGTGAAGAGATCACTTAAATTACATTCGTGTCACCAAGGGCCACACATGTTTTGAATATTTGTATAATTTGCTTGTGAGTTATTTGAATAAAGGATCGTTAGCTGACAAACTCATGAGTGTACTGTGGTTAATGCTGGGTCAGTGAAAATGCCTGGTTTTGAGTGCCCTAGAGTGCAGCTTAGATGTAGTCATGGTATGAAGTGTGACCATGGGACGGGGGAAGGGAATGGGTAAAGGAGTGTCGGCTGACACGGTTGTTTTTAAGGGAGTCCTCACAGCAGCCGACAGTGATCTCAAACGGGGCAGGTCTGAAACCAGCAACTGTGGCTTTTTTATGAAAGCCTGGCATGGATGAAGGTGTACCGTGCGTCCTTGGCATGGAGGTCTATCTGCTCACGCCTCAGAGGAGCCTCAGCATAGGCAGACTGCTCCAGCTTCTCCTCCTCTTCATCCTCCTTGTCCTCCTCCTCGGATGGCCAGCGCTCATGTCTGTCATCTCTCTCCAGTTCCTCTCCTTGCTGCATCGCCGTGTGGTGAAAGGCACAGCACATGACCACTGCGTGAGAAACAGAGGAAAGAGGTTAGTACTGGAGAGCTGCCCTGTGAAATGCATGTTCAGAAGTCTGCTCAATGATTGCCCTGGTGGTGCAATGGCACTGGTTGTACCGTTCCTCTGTATCTGCTGTTGGGTTCCACACAGGCATCATGAGCCATCCTTTCAATGGATATCCTTGGTCACCCAGGATCCATCCCCAGAGGCTATGTGGTGGGGTGAACTGTTAAGGCACCTGAGACTGCATAAGAATGAAGGAGTTGTGGCAGCTGCCCAGGAATCTTGCACACACTTGCATGAAGCATTTACAAAGGCTACAGACGAGCTGAACAATGAGGGAGTAGAAACTCTTCCTCTTAATGAATGTCCCGCCTGTTCAGATGGCATCTTAACAATCACGTGGGTACAGTCTACCACCCCCTGCACCTGAGGGAATCGTGCCATTGAGGCAAAGTTGATGGCCCACTTGGTCTAAAATAAAAACAGAAAATGCTGGAAATACTCAGCAGGTCTGGCAACATCTGTGGAGAGAGAAGCAGAGTTAACATTTCAGGCCTGTGAACTTTCATCACCCCCCTGGGCCTGACTGGGCACATCCATGGAAAACTCAGTGTAGTCAGATGCCCTCACATACAAGCATCTGTCACCTACATCATACTGGTCTGGGTGGCCGATTGAAAGTTTCTACAAATACCCCCAGCCGATGCCTGAAGTGAGCCGGTGGTATAGAAGTTAAGGGTCACTGTCACCTTCACTGTCACAGACACTGAGTGTCCGCCTGCTCCCTGGGGCCTGAGGTCCTCATCCAGAAAAGCACAGATATCCGTGGCCACTGACTGCAAGAGGTGCAGCCTTCTGCGGCACTGCTGCTCTGAGAGGTCTAAGAAGCTGAGCCTTTGCCTATAAACCTTCCATCAAGGGTTGTACCCTCTTCTGCATCCTGCTCCTCGCCCAACCACTCAGATGCACTGTGCTGCCTATGCTGCTCCCCAATACTGCTCCACTTTCGTGCTCTAGAAGACGACTGAATAAGTGGACCTCGTGATCGCTTACAGACCTCACTGCTGTGGCGTGCTCAGCCCTGGTGTCCTGACTGATTATGACGGCCTGAGCCAAACTTATTTTTAATTCCAGCCCCTTTTTACAGCTGCAGCATCAGAATTCCACTCCTCCATGGTAGGTGTTGGACAATGCAAGGGCTTATCTCTGCTGCCTCCCCTTTATATAGTCAGGACTGTGTTTAATTTTAATTGCACAGTGGCTTGCTGCTGTACAGCTGCCTCAGCTAAGCTGCCGAGGTGCTGACACAGCATGGGGCCCGTGCGATGTTCATAAGATCTCATAGCTCTCTAAGTCTGCTGCCTAATCAACTATAATTGATGACAATTGGCTACCAGTTGCTGTGCACCCAACTGCGACGAGATCACGCAGAGACGGGAATGCATCGAGGAACCGAGCTGATGTGCAACTCTTGGAATTTGCTCCCGGTCCTGCCTCCATGGGGCTGAAAGGATTCTGTCCTATGCATCTTAGAATCATAGAAAAGAACCACATCTCGAAGACCAAAGCAAGGTATTCATTTGTCGATTCCTCAAGGATGTTATCCTCTCCTATTATCACACCTGACTCTGTTTTAACAAACACTTTTCCTTCTCTTTGGGTAGAATTTCTTCTTCTTTATTCTTTCATGGGATGTGGGCGTCACTGTCTAGGCCAGCATTTACTGCCCATCCCTAATTGCCCTTGAGAAGGCTGTGGTGAGCTGCCTTCTTGCACCGCTGCAGTCCATGTGGGGTAAGTACACCCACAACGCTGTTAGGGAGGGAGTTCCAGGATTTTGATCCAGTGACAGTGAAGGAATGGCGATATAGTTCGAAGTGAAGATGGTGTGTGACTTGGAGGGGAACTTGCAGGTGGTGGTGTTCCCATGTATCTGCTGCCCTTATCCTTCTACATGGAAGAGGTCATGTGTTTGGAATGTGCTGTCTAAGGAGGCTTGGTAAGTTGCTGCATGCGTATTGTAGATGGTACACAATGCTGCCACTGTGCATCAATGGTGAAGAGAGTGAATGTTGAAGGTGGTGGTGCAACGAGACCGGGTGTCCTTGTACTGCAGTCACTGAAAGCAAGCATTCAGGTGCAGCAAACAGTTAGGAAGGTGAATGGTATGTTGGCCTTCATTGCAAGAGGATTTGAGTACAGGAGCAAGGATGTCTTACTGCAGTTATACAGGGCCTTGTTGAGACCACATCTGGAGTATTGTGTGCAGTTTTGGTCTCCTTATCTGAGGAAGGATCTTCATGCCAAGGACGGAGTGCAAAGAAGATTTACTAGGCTGATTCCTGGGATGGCAGGATTGACGTATGAGGAGAGATTGGGTCGACTAGGCCTATATTCACTGGAGTTTAGAAGAATGAGAGGGGATCTCATAGAAACCTATAAAATTCTAACAGGACTAGACAGGCTAGATGCAGGGAGGATGTTCCCGATGGCTGGGAAGTCCAGAACCAGGGGTCACAGTCTCAGGATACGGGGTATGCCATTTAGAACCGAGATGAAGAGAAATTTCTTCATTCAGATGGTGGTGAACCTGTGGAATTCTCTACCGCAGAAGGCAGTGGAGGCCAAGTCATGAAATATATTCAAGAAGGAGATAGATAGATTTGTTAATGCCAAAGGGATCAAGGGATATGGGGAGAAAGTGGGAACAGGGTACTGAATTAGATGTCCAGCCATGATCTTTTTTGAATGGTGGAGCAGGCCCGAAGGGCTGAATGGCCTACTCCTACGCTTTATGTTAGTAAGAAGGACTTTTCAGGGTCGACAGGGCTGGGTTTCCCGTTGTCATTTCCAGTACCTAGGTCGATGCCGGGTGGTCTGTCCACTTTCATTCCTTTTAGGCTTTTGTGTAGCGGTTTTTGTACAACTGAAATGGCTTGCTGTTCAGAGTCAATGACAGTTTGACAGTTCAGAGTCAATCACATTGCTGTGGGTCTGGAGTCACGTGTAGGCCAGGCCAGGTAAGGATGGCAGATTTCCTTCTCTAAAGGACATTAGTGAAGCTGATGGGTTTTTACGACAATCTATGATAGTTTTCATGGTCAGCATTGTTTTTAATTATTTGATTTTATTAATTAATTGAATCTAACTTCCATCGGCTGCCATGTTGGGATTTGAACCCATGTCCCCAGAGTATTAGCCTGGGTCATTAGATTACGAGTCTAGTGACATTACCACTACGTCACAGTCTGTTCTCCGGGATTTTCTTAACCTGCCACTGTTAGCTTTGGCTGAGGACCAGCAGAAAACCTGGAGATGTGGGGTATTCGGAAGGGTTTCTGCCAAAGTTATGGTGGACAATCAGCAGATTCCTAGAGAAATGACTGCTGTACTTGGGAAACCCTATCTATCACCTCCAGGCTATTTTCATATGGACTCTTTGGTTTCCTTTTGTTGCTTTCAATAATCCTCCAGTCCTCGCTATTGTCGCCCTTCTCCTTTGGTATAAGGCTGGTCCTATGATTGTCTCATGATTGTATCTCCCCAGTTCTACCCCTATGCCTATCATTGGCATATAGTTATTTTGTAACCCACTGTTAACATCCTTGGATAGATTCCACTGTTATGAACTTGTGATGTCTCCACCCCTACTGCCACTTCCCATTCAAATTAACTCCCTCTATATCTCTTCAAAGCTAGCTTTATTTGAACCCGAAGCCTTAGTTTCTGACCCTCTAATGTAGGGATTTCTTTTCTCAGGGTTGAGGTGCAAGTCAAATTGAATTTATTTTATATTATGCCAGGCAATGCAGTAGGATGACCGAAGGCCAGAATATCAGTGATAGGCTGATGAGAGCACTGGCCCTGAGTAAGCGTATGGCCCTTTAAGAAACTTCACCTTTTCAAGGAAGATTATGGCCCCTTTAAGAACCTCAGCTTTAAAAGGTAATTACAATTGGAGTGGGGAGAAACTTTTCTAAGATGGCTGAGCATAAAAGGCTGAGGTTCAAGATAATTAGGAAGGCTAAGAGAGGCAGGGAGTCGGAGTTGTTTAAGACTACTGTTTGTAGGAGAAAGGAGGCTCCAAGATTGTAGGCCTATCTGGCAGTATATTCTTCATCATTATGAGTTATTTCACAGGCAACTATAAAAGCAGGTTCAAGAAAGTGATAGACAAGGTGGTAACCACAAGCTATGCACTAACAGAATCTAACATTCCCCAGGGACAGTCAGTGTTACCACTTTTCGCTGAGATGATCGCTTAATATAAAAAAAAAGTTGGGATGTTGAATTTTTGCAGCTACAAACTCAACTGAAATTAATGATGGAGAATGATTAGATTAGATTAGAGATACAGCACTGAAACAGGCCCTTCGGCCCACTGAGTCTGTGCCGAACATCAACCACCCACTTATACTAATCCTACACTAATCCCATATTCCTACCAAACATCCCCACCTATCCCTATATTTCCCTACCACCTACCTATACTAGTGACAATTTATAATGGCCAATTTACCTATCAACCTGCAAGTCTTTTGGCTTGTGGGAGGAAACCGGAGCACCCGGAGAAAACCCACGCAGACACAGGGAGAACTTGCAAACTCCACACAGGCAGTACCCGGAATCGAACCCGGGTCCCTGGAGCTGTGAGGCTGCAGTGCTAACCACTGCGCCACTGTGATCACATTTTTACTTTCCTTTTCCACCCAGTGTCTGAAAGCCTTGGGAAAGGCTCACAAAGGTATCTCAACACCATACCAGCCTTTGGCAGGGTTGAAGGGCACTTAGAAGTCATGGGCAAAAATGCAGCATGAGACTTCTGACAAAAGTTGAAGCTGTCCAGCTCCATGATGTGTATGGAATGTGGGTCGCCCTCACTGTCGTTTCACTATACTGTTCAGTAGGTAAGTTTTCCAAGTTTTCCCCTGATAAGAGGGAAGGTAAGTTTTAGGCCATAGCCGACCTTTGCGTGCCCCCTTGCTGCATATTTTGTTGCAGGTTTTCTTGGGTGACTCCTTACCTTGCTGTCTGTTAACCAAACCCAGTTCCTCACAGGAAGCTGTATCAAGGCCTGTCGATATGGTGGCTCTTGGTGGATGTGGCCAGTCGGGTATGATGGCATTGAACTCTCTGGCATGCCATGGAGTGCCACTGACGCAGGGTGCTTCCGGGGAAACATCTAGCTTTATGGATATTTCGGCATTCACATATCTTTGTTTTCCTTTTTAAGTGATATGGGCATCGCTGGCAAGGCCAGAATTTATTGTCCATCCCTAGTTGCCCTTGAGAAGGTGTTAGTGAACCTTCCTCAGCCAATGTGATGCCTCTGTGATTTGCTGCCCCAGCTTCTCTTGAGATGAAGAGTCGATGCATGGATTAATGGGCTGAGCAGCTCCACCTGCAGATGTTGATGGTCACCCGCCTGATTATCCTCTTCTTCCAAAGACCTCAGACAGGGTGGAACCCATTGATGCCAATGGGGGAAAAAAAGACCCAAAGGCCCATGAGAACCTAAGTGTCAGTGAAATAAATACAATTGAAAATGATTAAAATATTCATGTCTTTGAATGTGAACATAAATCAGCTACTGTCACTTCTCACTCTCAGCAGCAACGTGAAATTGGAATCCTTTTTAAAAAATATATAAAAACGAAGCCTTGCTAGCCCGAGTGTCATGACGTGACGTTACTCTTCCCAACTACATATTTAAACAAAGGGTCTAACTGCATTAGTTGGTTGCTCCTCATCTGTGGTTAACCAACAGCCTTCTTTGCTTTCCGGCCTAAATGGCAACAAATATTGTTGATCCAAGAGCTTATGAATTTAACTCCCACCCGAGCAACGAGTTAAATTGAATCTAATAAATGTGTGGTTTAGCACCAGAAAGAGAAAATAAAAACCATGGAAGCTACCGTATTATCATCAAAACTGAACTGGCTTATCGAATGTCCTTTTTAGAGATGCAAAGCTATGGCCCCGATCCAGCTGAGCCTGTGTGTTCCATTCCATGCCATATTCTCTCTGAAGTGGTTTAGAAAACCACCCAGTTATAATAACAACATCTATCAAGCACAATAAATGACCCACTGTCACTTTCTCGGGTCCTTTACAGCAGTGACTATGCTTCAAAAGTACTTCATTGGCTGTGAAGCATTTGGGATTTCCTGGGGTTATAAAAGGCACTATATAAATGCAAGGCTTTCTTTCTTTCGAATGCAGCCTTGATACAGTCACTTGCATCCTGAGCTCAACTCAAAGAGAAAACACAGCCTGCACATAATTGTTTGGGGATAAAACGTATAAGGAAAGCAAAAGGTAACATTTGGAACATACATTCTCTTCAACAACAGAAAATAGCAAGGAGAAGTTGGATAAACTTGGATTATTTTCACTGGAACGTCGGAGGTGGAGGGGCGACATGATAGAGGTTTACAAAGTTATGAGTGGCATGGACAGAGTGGATAGTCAGAAGCTTTTTCCCAGGGTGGAAGAGTCAGTTACTAGGGGACATAGGTTTAAGGCGCAAGGGGCAAAGTTTAGAGGGGGTGTGCAAGGCAAGTTCTTTACACAGAGGGTGGTGAGTGCCTGGAACTTGCTGCCAGGGGAGGTGGTGGAAGCAGGTACGATAGCGACGTTTACGAGGCATCTTGACAAATATATGAATAGGTTGGGAATAGAGGGATATGGTCCCCGGAAGGGCAGAAGGTTTTAGTTTAGACAGGCATCATGATCGGCGCAGGCTTGGAGGGCCAAATGGTCTGTTCCTGTGCTGTACTGTTCTTTGTTCTTTGTCACAGTGTTTGCAGCCTCTTAATTGACCTGTGTCTGAACTTACCTAACGTTCACTTATCAATTAGGACTTGTAGCCTAACAGGCCAATAATATTTTTATGCTGTCCGTGGCAAAATGTTCCTCTCCTTACAAAACCAATGTGCCTTTGACTCTCTGAGCAACATCATATAATAGCATCTGTTAGAAATGGAGATATATTTGATATATAAATTTAATATATTAAAATATCTAATTATAAATCTATATCATTGAAAATAAGATAGCAAGTGTAGCTAATTGCATAAACAAATATACATTAAAATTTACATTTAATTATGGATGTAAATATATATAAATATAAATAGCTGGGGTTGGTGTGTTGAGGGTGAGTCAGGCTGGAGCTGTAGGACATGGCCAAACCTGAGACGCAGTGTGAGGTCTGACTGTAAAGTTGGTATTTGGAGAAAATATGGGTCTGGAGTCACATGTCGGCCAGACCAGGTAAGGAGGGCAGATTTCCTTCCCTAAAGGACATTAATGAAGCTGATGGGTTTTTACGACAATCTATGATAGTTTTCATGGTCAGCATTGTTTTTAATTAATTAATTTTATTAATTAATTGAATCTAAATTCCATCGGCTGCCATGTTGGAATTTGAACCCATGTCCCCAGAGTATTAGCCTGGGTCGTTAGGTTAAATGTTACCTTTTGCTTTCCTTATACGTTTTATCCCCAAACAATTATGTGCAGGCTGTGTTTTCTCTTTGAGTTGAGCTCAGGATGCAAGTGACTGTATCAAGGCTGCATTCAAAAGAAAGAAAGCCTTGCATTTATATAGTGCCTTTCATAACCCCAGGAAATCCCAAATGCTTCACAGCCAATGAAGTACTTTTGAAGCATAGTCACTGCTGTAAAGGACCCGAGAAAGTGACAGTGGGTCATTTATTGTGCTTGATAGATGTTGTTATTATAACTGGGTGGTTTTCTAAACCACTTCAGAGAGAACGTGGCATGGATTGGAACACACAGGCTCAGCTGGATCGGGGCCGTAGCTTTGCATCTCTAAAATTGACATTCGATAAGCCAGTTCAGTTTTGATGATGATACGGTAGCTTCCATGGTGGCTAAGATTGTTTGGATTAAGAGAGCAGAGACTGGGGAGCAGAGAGCTACATGGCTGCCTGCTGCATTATTCAGCAATTAATTCTCTAGATCTTATTGGTCTGCATTGATCAAATGACAAGCAATAATGTATAATTAACTTGGACCAATCACCACCTACCACCTAGAAGGAAAAAGGCATCAGGCACATGGGAGTGCGATCCACGTCACACTCTGTCCTGACTTGGAATTTGTTGTTGGTGCTGCACTCATCCAGAAAAGTGGAGAGTATTCCATCACACTCCTGACTTGTGCCTTGTTAGATGGTGGACAGGGTTTGGGGAGAAGAAGGTGAGTTACTCACTGCAGAATTCCTAGCCTCTGACCTGCTCTTGTAGCCACAGTATTTATGTGACTGGTCCAGTTCAGTTTCTGGTCAATGGTAACCCCCAGGATGTTGATGGTGGGGTATTCAACAATGGTAATGCAGTTGAATGTCAAGGGGAGATGGTTAGATTCTCTCTTGTTGGAGATGGTCATTGCCTGTCACTTGTGTGGCTCAAATGTTGCTTATCAGCTCAACCTGAATGCGACTCAGGTCTTGTTGCATGTGGGCATGGACTGCTTCAGTATCTGAGGATGGTACTGAACACTGCAATCATCAGCGAACATCCCCACTTCTGACCTTATGTTAGAGGGAGGTCACTTATGAAGCAGCTAAAGATGTTTAGGCTAGGACAGTACCCTGAGGAACTCCTCCGGTGATGTCTTGAGCTGAGATGATTGGCCTCCAAAAACCACAACCATCTTTCCTTGTATTAGGCGTGACTCCAACCAGTGGAAAGTTTTCCCTCTGATTCCCATTGATTGATTCCCATGGATCATCCACTCATCACTTCTGACTGAAAATGGTTACAAATGCTTCAGCCTTGTCTTTTGCATTGATGTGCTGGGCTCCCCAGCACTGTGGATGGGGGATGTTTATGAAAGCTCCTCCTCCAGCTAGTTGTTTATTTGACTACCACCATTCCTTTTTTTTTTGAACAGCGGTAGCAGTGAGAGTGCGAGCCAGGGGGCAGCTGGGAAGGTAAGTTTCAGTATAAAGTACTTACCTAGCGATTCGGCAGCTTCGGCAGGGTGGGAAAAAACCCCTGAAAAAGTGACGTCACAGGAAAGCTGTGACCTGATTGGCTGGTAGGGAATCTATACCGAATTTGAAATAAAACAATAAAAATTGATTAAAACACTAATTAACTAATTAATAAGTAGAGTAACTAAACCAGAGGGAGGAGATTACTGTATTTAGACAGCATTTAATATTTATTGTAGAAATCGAGCACGAGGGACCACATAGTGAAGTGTATCATAATTTAGTAAGGATTTAATAAGTATTTATTTATTTTATATCAATTAACTAATTAGTGATAGAAATGTCAGTTAGAGGGGTGAAGTGCTTCACCTGTGAGATGTGGGAGGTCCGTGACGCTTCCAGCGATCCGGGCGACTACATCTGCAGGAAGTGTACCCAGTTGCAGCTCCTCACAGACCGCATGGATCGGTTGGAGCGGCAACTGGATGCACTTAGGAGCATGCAGGTGGCGGAAAGCATCATAGACAGGAGTTTTAGAGAAGTGGTTACACCCAAAGTGCAGGCAGATAGATGGGTGACCGCTAGAAGGGGCAGGCAGTCAGTGCAGGAATCCCCTGTGGCTATCCCCCTCTCTAACAAGTATACCGTTTTGGATACTGTTGGGGGGATGGCCTATCAGAGGAAAACAGCAGCAGCCAAAGCAATGGCACCACGGTTGGCACTGTTGTTCAGCAGGGAGGGACAAAGCGCAGAAGAGCAATAGTTATAGGGGCTCGATAGTCAGGGGCACAGATAGGCGCTTCTGTGAACGTGAAAGAGAATCCAGGAAGGTATGAGGTCCTGCAGGGGGAGTTTAGGGAGTTAGGTAGAAAGTTAAAAAACAGGACCTCTAGTGTTGTAATCTCTGGATTACTCCCTGTGCCACATGCCAGTGAGGCTAGAAATATGAAGATAGTGCAGATGAACACGTGGCTGAGCAGCTGGTGTAGAAGGGAGGGTTTCAGATATCTGGACCATTGGATTCTCTTCAGGGACAGATGGGACCTGTACAAGAAGGACAGGTTGCATCTAAACTGGAAGGGCACTAATATCCTGGCTGCAAGGTTTGCTAGCGTCACTCGGGAAGGTTTAAACTCGTGTGGCAGGGGGGTGGGAACCAGAGCAGCAGGAAAGCTAGTGAAGTAAATGAGGAGGACATAGTAAATAAGGTCAGTAGGACTAAGAGGAAGAGCAGGCAGGGAGATGTTGCTGAGCACAGTGGGTCTGGTGGTCTGAAGTGCATTTGTTTCAATGCGAGAAGTATAACAGGTAAGGCAGATGAACTTAGAGCTTGGATTAGTACTTGGAAATATGATGTTGTTGCTATTACAGAGACTTGCTTGAGGGAAGGACAGGATTGGCAGCTAAATGTTCCAGGCTTTAGAAGCTTCAGGCGGGATAGAGGGGGATGTAAAAGGGGTGGGGGAGTTGCATTACTGGTTAAGGAGAATATCACAGCTGTACTGCGGGAGGACACCTCAGAGGGGTCATGCAGCGAGGCAATATGGGTGGAGCTCAGGAATAGGAAGGGTGCAGTCACAATGTTGGGGTTTACTGCAGGCCTGCCAATAGCCAGCGGGAGGTAGAGCAGCAGATATGTAGACAGATTTTGGAAAGATGTAAAGGTAACAGGGTTGTGGTGGTGAGTGATTTTAACTTCCCCTATATTGACTGGGACTCACTTAGTGCTAGGGGCTTGGATGGGGCAGAATTTGTGAGGAGCATCCAGGAGAGCTCCTTGAAACAGTAAGTAGATAGTCCAACTCGGGATGGGGCCATTCTGGACCTGGTATTGGGGAATGAGCCCGGCCAGGTGGTCGAAGTTTCAGTGGGGGAGCATTTCGGGAACAGTGACCATAATTCCATAAGTTTTAAGGTACTTGTGAATAAGGATAAGAGTAGTCCTCGGGTGAAGGTGCTAAATTGGGGGAAGGCTAATTATCACAATATTAGGCAGGAACTGAAGAATTTAGATTGGGGGTGGCTGTTTGAGGGTAAATCAACATCTGACATGTGGGAGTCTTTCAAACGTCAGCTGATTAGAATCCAGGACCAGCATGTTCCTGTGAGGAAGAAAGACAAGTTTGGCAAGTTTCAGGAAGCTTGGATAACACGGGATATTGTGAGCCTAGTCAAAAAGAAAAAGGAAGCATTTGTAAGGGCTGGAAGGCGAGGAACAGATGAAGCACTTGAGGAATATAAAGACAGTGGGAAGGAACTTAAGCAAGGAGTTAGGAGGGCTGAAAGGGGTCATGAAAAGTCATTGGCAAACAGGCTTGAGGAAAATCCCAAGGCTTTTAATACATATATAAAGAGCAAGAGGGTAACCAGGGAAAGGGTTGGTCCACTCAAGGACAGAGATGGGAATCTATGTGTGGAGCCAGAGGAAATGGGCGAGGTGCTAAATGAGTACTTTGCATCAGTATTCACCAAGGAGAAGGACTTGGTGGATGATGAGCCGAGGGAAGGGAGTGCAGATAGTCTCAGTCATCTCATTATCAAAAAGGAGGAGGTGTTGGCTGTCTTGCAAAGCATTAAGGTAGATAGGTCCCCAGGGCCTGATGGGATCTACCCTTGAATACTGAGGGAGGCAAGGGAAGAAATTGCTGGGGCCTTGACAGAAATCTTTGCATCCTCATTGGCTACAGGTGAGATCCCAGAGGACTGGAGAATAGCCAATGTTGTTCCTTTGTTTAAGAAGGGTGGCAAGGATAATCCAGGAAATTATAGGCCGGTGAGCCTTACGTCAGTGGTAGGGAAACTATTAGAGAGGATTCTTCGGGACAGGATTTACTCCCATTTGGAAACAAACGAACTTATTAGTGAGAGACAGCATGGTTTTGTGAAGGGGAGGTCGTGTCTTACTAATTTGATTGAGTTTTTTGAGGAAGTGACGAAGATGATTGATGAGGGAAGGGCAGTGGATGTTGTCTATATGGACTTTAGTAAAGCTTTTGACAAGGTCCCGCATGGCAGACTGATGCAAAAGGTGAAGTCATACGCTATCAGATGTGAGCTGGCAAGATGGATACAGAACTGGCTCAGTCACAGAAGACAGAGGGTAACAGTGGATGGGTGTTTTTCTGAATGGAGGGATGTGACTAGTGGTGTTCCGCAGGGATCAGTGCTGGGACCTTTGCTGTTTGTAGTATATATAAATGATTTGGAGGAAAATGTAGCTGGTCTGATTAGTACGTTTGCGGACGACACAAATGTTGGTGGAGTTGCGGATAGTGATGAGGATTGTCAGAGGATACAGCAGGATATAGATCAGTTGGAGACTTGGGCGGAGAAATGGAAAATGGAGTTTAATCTGGACAAATGTGAGGTAATGCATTTTGGAAGGTCTAATGCAGGTGGGAGGTATACAGTAAATGGCAGAACCCTTAGGAGTATTGACAGGCAGAGAGATCTGGGCGTACAGGTCCACAGGTCACTGAAAGTGGCAACGCAGGTGGATAAGGTAGTCAAGAAGGCATTCGGCATGCTTGCCTTCATCGGTCGGGGCATCGAGTATAAAAATTGGCAAGTCATGTTGCAGCTGTACAGAACCTTAGTTCGGCCACACTTAGAATATTGCATGCAATTCTGGTCGCCATACTACCAGAAGGACGTGGAGGCTTTGGAGAGGGTACAGAGGAGGTTTACCAGGATGTTGCCTGGTCTGGAGGGCATTAGCTATGAGGAGAGGTTGGAAAAACTCGGATTGTTTTCACTGGAACGACAGAGGTGGAGGGGCGACATGATAGAGGTTTACAAAGTTATGAGCGGCATGGACAGAGTGGATAGTCAGAAGCTTTTTCCCAGGGTGGAAGAGTCAGTTACTAGGGGACATAGGTTTAAGGTGCGAGGGGCAAAGTTTAGAGGGGATGTGCGAGGCAAGTTTTTTACACAGAGGGTGGTGAGTGCCTGGAACTTGCTGCCAGGGGAGGGGGTGGAAGCAGATACGATAGCGACATCTTGACAAATATATGAATAGGAAGGGAATAGAGGGATATGGGCCCCGGAAGTGCAGAAGGTGTTAGTTTCGGCAGGCATCAAGATCAGCGCAGGCTTGGAGGGCCGAATGGCCTGTTCCTGTGCTGTACTGTTCTTTGTTCTTTGTTTGCTCTTATTCATGACTGGATGTGGCAGGACTGCAGAGCTTTTGATCTGATCCGTTGATTGTGGGATGATCTCTATAGAATGCTACTTCCGCTGTTTAACATGAACACAAAAACACAAGGAATGGGAGCAGGAGTAGACTAAGACCCATTGAGCGTGCTCCGCCAATCAAAACAATCATCTTTGGATTCAACTCCACTTTCCTGCCCCCTCGCCATATCCCTTTGATTCCCTGAGAGACCAAACGTTTTTCCATCCCAGCCTTAGATGATTTCAATGATGGAGTATCCACAGCCCTCTGGGGTAGAGAACTCCAAAGATTCACAACCCTTTGAGTGAAGTAATTTCGCCTCATCTCAGTCCTGAATGATCGGCCCCTTATCCTGAGACTATGCCTCCATGTTTTAGATTCCCCGAGCAGCGGAAATAATCCCTCAGTTGTCTACCCTATCCAGCCCCTTTAGAATCTTATCTGTTTCAATGAGATCACCTCTCATTCTTCTAAACCTCAGAGAAAACAGGCTAAATTTCCTTCGCCTCTCATCATAGGACAACCCCCTCATCCCAAGGACCAATCTAGTGAACCTTCACTGTACTGCCTCAAATGCAAGTATATCTTTTCTTAAATGTGGAGACCAAAACTGCACACAGTACTCCAGATGTGGTCTCACTAAAACTCTGTACAATTGTAGCAATACTTCCTTGTTGCTGTACTCCAATCCCCTTGAAATAAAGGCCAACATGCCGTTTGCCTTCCTAATTGCTTGTTGTACCTGCATGTTAACTTTTGGCTTTCCTTGCACAAGCACACCCAAGTCTATTTGAACAGCAACACTTACAAGTTCCACTCTTTTAAAAAAATATTCTGCTTTTCTATTCTTACAACTGAAGTGCATTACTTCACACTTCCCTACATGCATGTAGTCCTATATTGTAGCTTCACCAGGTTGGCATCTGATTTTTAGGCATTGCTTGTGCTGCTGGCATACTCTCCTACACTCCTCATTGAATTAGGGTTGGCTCCCTATCTTGATGGCATTGGTAAAGTGAGGCATATGCCGGGCTATGAGATTACAGATTATGGTTGAATCCAATTACGCTGCTGCTGATGGCCCAGGGTGCCTCATGGATGCCCAGTATTGAGCTGCTACATCTGTTCTGTTCCCAGCCCACCATCAACATCCTTCACCACCTGACTCCCCAAATTCTCTCCTGCCTCTACAAGGCACAAGTCAGGAGTGTGATGGAATACTCTCCACTTGCCTGGATGGGTGCAACTCCAACAACACTCAAGAAGCTCAACACCATCCACAGAAGCTCGATCCAGGACAAAGCGCCAGCTTGATCAGCAACCCATCCACCAACTTAAACATTCACATCCTCCACCACCAGCGCACAGTGGCAGCAGTGTGTACCCTATATAAGATGCACTGTATCAACTTGCTAAGGTTCCTTCAACAGCACTTTCCAAACCCGCAATCTCTACCACTTAGAAGGACAAGGGTAGCAGATGCCTGGCAACACCACCACCTGCAAGTTCCCTTCCATACCACCCACCATCCTGACTTCGAACAATATCGCCATTCCTTCACTGTCACCGGATCAAAATCCTGGAACTCCCTTCGAACAGCACTGTTGGTGTACCTACACATGGACTGTAGCGGTTCAAGAGAACGGCTCGACAACACCACCTTCTTAAAGGCAATTAGAGATGGGCAATAAATGCTGGCCTGGCCAGCGATGCCCACATTCCAACTCCTGAGATCCCACCATCAAAGATGCCAGTCATCAGGCAATTTGATTCACTCCACAATATCAAGAAATGGCTAAAGGCACTAGATACTAAGGGGTGCTAAGAACATCCTGGCATTAGTGCTGAAAATTTAAGCTCTGGAAATAGCCATGCCCCTAGCCAAGCTGTTCCAGCACAGCTACAACATTGGCATCTACCTGTGAATGTGGAAAGTTGGCCAGGTATGTCCTGTCCGTGAAAAGCAGGACAAATTCAACCCGGCGTTTACTGCCTCATCAGTCTACTCTAGATCATCAGAAAGTGATTACGGTGTCCTTGACAGTGCTATCAAGCAGCACTTACACAGCAATAACCTGCTCATCAATGCTCAGTTTGGGTTTCGCCAGGGCCACTCGGCTCCAGACCTCATTACAGCCTTGGTCTAAACATGGACATAAGAACTGAATTCCAGAGGTGAGGTGGGAGTGACTTGTTTTGTTATTTATTCATGGGATGGTATTTGTTGCCCATCCCTAATTTCCCTTGAGAAGGTGGTAATGAACCGCCTTCTTGCACTGCTGCAGTTCAGTGATGTAGGTACACCCATAGTACTGCCCTTGACTTTAAGGCAGCATTTGACCAAGTATGGCATCAAGGAACCCTAGAAAATTGAAGTCACTAGGAATCGGGGGAAACTCTCCACTGGTTGGAGTCATACCTAGCACAAAGGGAAGGTGGTTGTGGTTGTTGGAGGTCAATCATCTCAGTCTCAGAACATCACTGCAGGAGTCCCTCGCAGTCTCAGGATACAGGGTATGCCATTTAGAACCGAGAGATTTCTTCACTCAGGGGGTGGAGAACCTGTGGAATTCTCTACCGCAGAAGGCAGTGGAGGCCAAGTCATTAAATGTATTCAAGAAGGAGATAGATATATTTCTTAATGCTAAAGGGATCACGGGATATGGGGAGAAAGTGGGAACAGGGTACTGAATTAGACGATCAGCCATGATCTTTTTTGAATGGCGGAGCAGGCCCAAAGGGCCGAATGGCCTACTCGTGCTCCTATTTTCTATGTTTCTATGTTTCTATGGTAGTGTCATAGGCACAACCATCTTCAGCTGCTTCATTAATGACCTTCCGTCCGTCATAAGGTCAGAAGTGGGGATGTTCGCTGATGATTGTACAGTGTTCCGCTCCATTCGCGACTCCTCAGATACTGAAGCAACCCGTGTGATTCTGTGCTGCACTCCTTCCAAGTCCAATGTTTCCTTTCTAAGGTGCGGTGGCCAGAGCTGTACACAATACTCCAGATATGATCTAATTAGAGATTTCTGTCGCTATAGCACAGCTTCCTCCCCTTTATATTCTATCCTTCTAGTTATAAAGTCTAATATTGCAACCTACATGCTGCAATTTCCCTTGCCTATTTCATAGAACGAAGAAGGCACTTCTACTTTATGGATTTGTTTGGTTACGGTGGGTGTTTTGCATTAATTTTATTACCTTTCTTCTAAGGGGCCATCATCTCTCTCACTCCAAGTCAGGCATGGGAGCCAGCTGAGTGTGGTTAAAAAGAACAATTTATACATCACAGTACTCTTTACATCAAGGTCAAATGCTGATGCTGAATAAACAGATTTTTCCTTTGGGTTAGATGGTGGGCTTATACAGTAAAGACCGAAATCTCGAAGCTTCAGAAAATAGTGAATTAGCTTGCAGCTTTCCTTCTTCATCAAACATCCCAACAATGATATTTATTAGGCTCGATGTTCACCACCTGCAGAGAGCATTATAAGCCTCAAAATGAGCTCAGTAGTCTCACTGCCCCATTAATACCCAGCAATTCAGCCAACTCCAATTTGAAAGGGCTTTACCACTGAGTGTCCAAAGCACACCAACAATGTTGATCGGAACTTGACTTGTTGGAAGCCCCAATGGTTCATTGTCCTGCTGGCCTGACTGACCTGGACTCACCTTAGCTATGCCATTCAATTCAATTCTTCAGTGACATCTCCCCTTAACCTTCTACCTGCTGTGTAGTTTAAGTTACTTTAATTTTTCCTGATAGCTCACCTCCTTTCCACTTCTTTTGGCATAGGACTGCATTTGTTGATCAGAGCCAAAGGCGAGAATGAGGAGAATGATTTCTAAGGTGGCATGAAAGCAGATTCATTAGTAACTTCCAAAAGTGAGATGGATGAATTCTTGTAGAGGAAAACATTTTCAAGGCTATGAGGGAAGAATAGAGGAGTGGGACGAATTGAAAGAGCTAGAACAAGCTGTAAGAGTCTCTAAACTATCATAGAACGGTTCAGGCACAGAAAGAGGCCACTTGGCCCATTGTGTCTGTGCCGGCCAAAAAACGATCCACCTATTCTAATCCCACCTTCCAGCATTTGGTCTGTAGCCCTGCAGATTAGGGCACTTGAGGTGCATATCCAGACTCTTTTTGAATGAGTTGAGGGTTTCTGCCTCAACTATCCTTTCAGGCAGTGAGTTCCAGACCATCACCACCCTCTGGATAAAAAAGTTTTTCCTCATCTCCCCTCTAATATTTCTACCAATCACTTTAAATCTATGCCCCCTAGTCACTGACCTCTTTGCTAAGGTGAATAGACCCTTCACTTCCACTCTATCCAGGCCCCTCAAAATGTTGTACTTTTCCATCAAATCCCCCCTCAGCCTTCTCTGTTCCAAGGAGAACAACGCCATCCTATCCAATCTTTCCTCATAGCTGCATTTTTCTAGTCCTGGAAATATCCTCATAAATCTCCTCTGTACCCTCGCTAGTACAATTACACCCTTTCTGTAATGAGGTGACCAGAACTGCACACAGTACTCAAGTTGTGGCCTAACCAATAAGTTATACTGTTCCAGCATAACCTCCCTGCTCTTATATTCTATACCTCGGTTAATAAAGGAAAGGATTCCATATGCCTTATCAACCTGCCTGCTACCTTCAGGGATCTGTGGACATTCACTCCAAGGTCCCTCACTTCCTTTACACTTCTCAGTATTTTCCCATTAATCGTGTATTCCTTTGCCTTGTTTGACTTCACCAAATGCATCACCTCACATTTCTCCAGGTTGAATTCCATTTCCCACTTTTCTGCTCATCTGACCAGATCATCAATACCTTCCTGCAGCCTACAGCTATCCTCCTCAGCTATCTGCCACACTGCAAATCTTTGTGTCATAGAAACATTGAAAATAGGAGCAGGAGTAGGCCATTCAGCCCTTCGAGCCTGCTCCACCATTCATTATGATCATGGCTGATCATCCAACTCAGTAACCTGTTCCCGCTTTCCCCCCATATCCTTTGAACCCTTTCGCCCCAAGAGCTATATCTAACTCCTTCTTGAAAACATACAATGTTTTGGCCTCAACTGCTTTCTGTGGTAGCAAATTCTACAGGCTCACCACTCTCTGGGTGAAGAAATTTCTCCTCATCTCAGTCCTGAAAGGTTTATCCCGTATCCTTAGACTATGACCCCTGGTTCTGGACTCCCCCCACCATTTCTCTACTAATACTGATTTCCTTCAGTACCTCCCACACACCTGTGTTCCCCAATATTTCTGGTATGATATCTGTGTCCTCCTTTGTAAAGATAGAACCAAAGTATGCATTTAGTTAGTCAGCCATTTCTTTGTTCCCCATGATAAATACCCCTGTTTCTGTCTGTAAGGGACCTACATTTGTCTTCACCAATCTTTTTCTCTTCACATACCAATAGAAACTTTTACAGTCAGTTTCTATGTTCCCTGCAAGCTTACTCTCGTACTCTATTTTCCCTTTCTTAATCAATCCCTTGGTCATCCTTTGCCGAATGCCAAACTGCTCCCAGTCCTCAGGTCTGTTGTTTTTTCTGGTGAATTTGTATGCCTCTTCCTTGGATCTAATGCTATCTCTAATTTTCCTTGTAAGCCATGGTTTGGCTACCTTTCCCGTTTTACTTTTGCGCCAGACAGGGATAAATAATTGTTGCAGTTCATCCATGCGCTCTTTGTGAATGTTTGCCATTGCCTATCCACCGTCATCCCTTTAAGTTACGTTTCCCAATCCATCATAGCCAACTTGCGCCTCATACCTTCCTAGTTTCCTTTATTATGATTCAGGACCCTAGTCTCAGAATCAACTATGTCATTCTCCGTCTTGATGAAAGATTCTATCATATTATGTTCACTCGTCCCCAAGGGGTCTCACACAACTAGATTGTCAATTATTCCTCTCTCATTACACAATACCCAGTCTGGGATGGTCTGTTCTCTAGTGGGTTCCTCAACGTATTGGTCCAGAAAACCATCCATACACTCCATGAATTCCTCCTCTACGGTATTGTGACTAATTTGATTTGCCCAATCTATGTGCAGATTAAAGTCATCCATAATTATAGATGTTCCTTTATTGCATGCATCTCTAATTTCTTGTTTAATGCCATTCCCAACATCACCACTACAGTTTGGGGGTCTATATACAACCCCCACTAACATTTTTTTCCCCTTAGTGTTTCTCAGCTCTACCCTTACAGATTCCACATTGTCAGAGCTAATATCCTTCCTCACTACTGTGTTAATTTCCTCTTTAACCAGCAATGGAACTCCGTCTTTTTCTTTTTGTCTGTCCTTCCTAAATACTGAATACCCCTGGATGTTCATTTCCCTTCCCTGGTCACCCTGCAGCCATGTCTCCGTAATCCCGACTATATCATACCCGTTTACATCTATTTGGGGGATTAATTCATCCACTTTATTGCAAATGCTCCGCGCGTTAAGGCACAAAGCCTTAAGGCTTGTCTTTTTAACATTACTTGTCCCCTTCCCACTATTTTTCACTGTGTCCCTGTTTGATTCTGGTCCTTGATTTCTCTGCCTATCACTTTTCTTATTCCTCTTACTGTATTTTGATCTTGTCTTTGATCCCCCCCTCCTCTGACTCCTTGCAAAGGTTCCCATCCCCCTGCCATTTTAATTTAAACCCTCCCCAACCATTCTAGCAAATACTCCCCCTAGAACATCAGTCCCGGTCCTGCCCAGGTATAACCCGTCCAGTTTGTACTGGTCCCACCTCCCCCAGAACCGGTCCCAATGTCCCAGGAATCTAAAACCCTCCCCCTCACACCATCTCTTCAGCCACGTATTCATCCGATATATCCTGCTATTTCTACTCTGACTAGCAAGTGGCACTGGTAGTAATCCTGAGATCACTACCTTTGAGCTCCTACTTTTCAACTTACTTCCTAACTCCCTATATTCTGCTTTTAGGACCTCAACCCTTTTTTTTTTACCTACGTCGTTTGTATCAATGTGTACCACGACCACTGGCTGTTCGCCCTCCCCCTTCAGAATGTCCTGTAACCACTCTGAGACATCCTTGACCCTAGCACCAGGGAGGCAACATACCATCCTATAGTCTCGTTTACAGTCACAGAAACGCCTATCTATTCCCCTTACAATTGAATCCCCTATAACTATTGTATTCCCACACTTTTTACTCCTCCCCTGTGCAGCACAGCCAACTGTGGTGCAATGAATTGGGCTGTTGCTGCTGCTGCTTTCCCTTGAGAGGCCATTCCCCCCAGCAGTATCCAAAGCAGTATATCTGTTTTGCCAGGGAATAGCCACTGGAATTCCTGCACTGCCTGCCTAGTCCTCTTGCTCTGCCTGGTGGTCACCCATTCCCTTCCTGCCTGTGGAGTCTGAGCCTGCGGTGTGACCAACTCTCTATACGTAACATCCACGATACTCTCCGCCTCGCGGATGCTCCACAGTGTCCCCAACTGCCGCTCCAGCTCTGAAACCCGGGCTTCCAGGAGCTGCAGCTGGAGACACTTCCTGCACACATGCTGGTCCTGGGCACTGGAATTGTTCCCAGCTTCTTCATAGAGCACAAGGAGCACACCATGACTTTGAGCTCTCCTGCCATGATTTAACCCTTTAAATTAAACCTTTTGGAAGATGCTTAATATCAATTACTCTAGGGCCCTTCTTCCCTGGTCCCCGTTACTACAGATGTCCCTAAAAAAACACTACTTATTATATATAAAAATAAACTGTAGACTTTTCTTACCTTAATTACTAAGCCAGCTATTTAGAGCTATTCCCTAACAGCAGTTACTCACCAACCAATCACCTTGCAGCTTTCCTGTGATGTCACTGTTGATGTTTTTTTCAAACACTCCGGACTGGGTCTGTGTTTATCCTTCCAGGTCCGCTCTGCTCCGCTCTTCCAGGTAAGTGTGGGCATCGAGCCTCAGGCTGGATTTATCCTCTCCCTCTCCGATGCTGATTCCCCCCAGGTCCGCTCCGCTCTGCTCTTCCAGGTGTCGTCTGCAAACTTCTTGATCATGCCCCTATATTTACATCCAAATCATTAATATATATCACAAAAAGCAGGGGACCCAGTACTGAGACCTGCAGAATGCCATTGGAAACAGCCTTCCAGTCGCAAAAACAAACGTCAACAACTACCCTTTCTTTCCTGCCACTGAGCCAATTTTGTATCCACCTTAATATAAAAGCAAAATACTGCAGATGCTGGAAAAAATGTTTTTATTCATTCATGGGATGTGGGCATCGCTGGCCAGGCCAGCATTTATTACCCATCCCTAATTGCCCTTGAGAAGGTGGCAGTGAGCTGCCAAATGAGTGGCTTGCTAGGCCATTTCAGAGGGCATGTAAGAGTCAAACACATTGCTGTGGGTCTAGAGTCACATGTAGGCCAGACCAGGTAAGGACAGCAGATTTCCTTCCCTAAAGGACATTAGTGAACCAGATGGGTTTTTACAACAATCGACAATGGTTTCATGGCCATCATTAGACTGGCTTTTTAATTTCAGATTTTTTTATTAATTGAATTCAAATTCCACCTTTCTGCTGTGGTGGGATTTGAACCCATGTCCCCAGAGCAATACCCTGGGTCTCTGGGTTACTAGTCCAGTGACAATGTTATTATTTGCCAGTTCTGAAGAAGGGTCACTGACCCGAAACGTTAACTCTGCTTCTGTCTCCACAGATGCTGCCAGACCTGCTGAGTATTTCCAGCATTTCTTGTTTTTATTTGTATCCACCTTGCTGCATTTCCCTGGATCCCATGGGATTTTATTTTTTTAACTAGTCTGCCAGGTGGGACCTTGTCACAAGCCTTGCTAAAATCCATGTAGATCACATCAACTGCACTACCCTCATCTATCTTCCTTGTTACTTCTTCAAAAAATCCGATCAAGTTGGTCAAACAAGATATTCCCTTCACAAATCCATGCTGACTATCCTTGTTTATCCTGTCTCTCAGAATAGATTCCAATAATTTGCCCACTACTGAGGTTAGACTGACTGGCCTGTAATTATTCGGTTCATCCTTCACTCCCTTTTTAAACAGAAGTACAACGTTAGCAGTTCTCCAGTCCTCCGGCACCACACCTGTATCCAATGAGGACTGGAAATTGATGATCAGACCTTCTGCTATTTTCTCTCTTGCTTCTTTTAACAGCCTAGGGTACATTTCATTCGCCCTGGTGATTTATCAACTTTCAAGGATGCTAATCCCATTAATACTTCCTTTCTCCCTATGTTTATCACATTCAATACTTTACACTCCTTCTCCTTAACTACAACATCTGCATTGTCCCCCTCCTTTGTGAAGACAGACGCCAAGCATTCATTAAGAACCATACCAACATCTTCCGCCCCTACATAGGTTACCTTTTTGGTCTTTTATGGGCCCTACTCTTACCTTAGTTATCCTCTTGCTGTTAATGTATTGATAAAACATCTTTGGGTTCACCTTGATTTTGCTTGCTAATATTCTTTCATGCCCTCTCTTTGCTTTCCTAATTTCCTTTTTGATTTCACCCCTCCACTTTCTATCCTCCTCTGTAGTATTGAGTTCTCGGTGTCGGGCATAAGCTTTCCTTTTTTGCCTTATCTTACCCTGTCAGCTCCTTGACCTCCATGGGGCTCTAGATTTGGCTGTCTCACCCTTTTTCTTTGTGGGAACATGTCTATTCTGAACCCCTTGAATCTCCCCTTTGAATGCCCTCCACTGCTGGGACACTGATTTACCTTCCAGTAGCTGTTTCCAGTCCACTTTTGCTAAATAAGCAGATAATGTTTTGAATCCAGTCAACATTTCCCCTTTAAGCAAAAGAAAGGATTGAGAAGAGTGAGTTCAAGGCAGTTACACAGACGTCCCAGTTCAGGTGATGTAATCGGTACAAGTTTATGTTTCAGTGATTTACGGTGCCTGCTAAACCATTCTGATTGTATGACTTGTAACTCACTTGTAGCTGTAAATTTAAGAAATAATGGACAAGCAGAAGGTTGTAACTGAGGCCGAACAGCTTGATTGAAGGACGGCACTGGGGCCAACTCCTTCAATCAAGCCCTGTTTTCTGTGATCGTAACCTACTGTACAAATGCAGATGTGTGATTGCTATTTAATCAGAACTATGAGTTGTTTCTTTTTTCTCTGTTTCAGTTTCGTAGCTTTTTTTCTCTTCCTGCTTTCTTTTGAAATTTTGAGAAGGAATGGCAATCCAGCAGCAGGCCAAATGTTGTGACATGCTGGACTCTCTATGAGCATCAATCCTGGAAATCAATACGATGTAAATGTAAGATTTTTGATAAGATAGGGGTGTTTTATACCCCCTTCTAAGATGGGTACAAACTTGGCAGCAAACAGCTTGTTGTGAATTGACTTTTTTGTGATAAAGGTAAGGACAAGTTTAAGTTCTCAGATAAACCATAGTCACAAACTCAGGCAGTAATTAACAGTCTCACCCGTATTAGAGACTGGATGACAGAGCGTATGACTCTCTTTCTTGTGGTCTTCAAAATTTTGGTTCTCTCTCTCTCTCATAGCGTCTTGTTGTTGTTCAAATTCTCTGCCGCATAGTGGCAAAGACAGGATTCAATTTATCCTGGCAGCTTCACAGTTAACCCGCCCCTCATACCAATCTGTGATCAATCTTGTATTAAAGGATGTCTTTCTTAACCAACCAAGGATCGTTTTGTGATAGTTGCTAACCTTCTGCATTTATACAATTAATACATAGAAAAAGTCTTTGTGTTAGCCACCTTATCTCAATGCTTGTACTTTTCCAGGGATTACTTATCTCACTACGAAACAAATCTATGCAGAGCCTGTCTCCACTGTTTGTTCAAGGTTTAACATTTTTACTGCTAGTAAGCTTTTAAAACTTGACAATCTCCCAGAATCCCTCTGCCTTGACATCTTGACCATACTGTACTTGATTTCCTAAGTTTTCCACAAAGAAGGATTCTAATAAAGCTAAATGTTAGTTTATAATAACAAGTCATTTGTTAGTTTGTTATAGCTAGATGCTAACAATTAGTATGCTGTTTAGTGACTTTTAGCAACCTAATAATCTTAAATAAAGATCTCTCTACTCTCTTTACTTAGAGGAGCACTCCACAGTGTCTGGCCAATATTTATCCCTCATTCAATGTCACTTCAAAATAAACAGATTTTCTGCTCATTGCTGTGTGTGGGACCTTGCTGTGTGCAAATTGGTTGCCGTGTTTCCTATGTTACAACAGTGATGACATCTTAAAGGTGCTTTTCTTTTATTCTTTCACAAGATGCGGGTGTTGCTGGCCAGGCCAGCATTTATTGCCCATCCTTAATTGCCCTTGAGAAGGTGGTGGAGGGCCACCTTCTTGAACCGCTGCAGTCCATGTGGGGGAACTACTCACACAGTGCTGTTAGGAAGGGAGTTCCAAGATTTTGACCCAGCAATAATGAAGGAATGGTGATGTAGTTCAAAGTCAGAATGGTGTGTGGCTTGAAGGGGAACGTGCAGTTGATGGTGTTCCCATGATCCTGCTGCCCTCATTCTTCTAGGTGGTAGAGGTCGCGGGTTTGGACGGTGCTGTTGAAGGAGCCTTGGAGTGTTGCTGCAGTACACCTTGTAGATAGTGCACCATAAAGGTGCTTCATTAGGTGTAAAGCGTTTTGGTATTTGCCAAGATGGTGAAAGGCACGATATAAATGAAAGTGTTTCTTTTTTTCTCTGCTTGGCACTGACATTGTGCATTTAAATCCCCTCCCCTCCCTGGCTTCCATCCTCAGTATAAATTCCTCAGAATAATAACCCCTGTTGTACGAAGATGGTACTTATTTACTTTTACCTCACAGAACAATAACAGTGGCTGTAAAGAACCGATCACCAGATCCACCAAGGCTGCCAAAATTCTCTTCCAGTGGTAGTTTCCATGGGTGTTTCTGAAGGCCAAGTGTCAGAGCTGGCAAAGCTAAATGTCTTGACTTTTGAAAATTTATTCTCAGGATGTGGGCATCACTGGCATGTCTGGCATTTATTCCGCATTCATAGTTCTCCTGATCTGTGGCTTGCTAGGCCACCTCAGTAGGCAGCTAAAAGGCAACCATGAGTGAGTCTAATTGGTAACTCTTTCAAAGAGCCGACACAGACATGATGGGCCGAATAACTTCTAACTGTGTTGTATGATTCTATGGCTGGAATTGAATGTTGAGACAGTGGCCCACTGGCTGAAAGGTTGAGGGAGAGCCTGCCTCTGCTGTACCTGGAAGCCACGCTGCTATTTTGTGTGGCCCAGGCCCTTAATGGGCTCCGGTCAGGAATTCTGCCTCCTGAGGCAGGAGGTTCCGCCTCCAAGAGCTGCCAGCCAATCAGAGGACCTCCAAGAGTGCCGGCCTTGGAACAGGTAAGTGGGGTCGGGGCTCGCCGGGGATAATCAGCTAGGCTCCAGTGAGGAGGGGAGGGTCGGAGAGGAGAGTTGAGGGAGTTATTTTAGTGGGGTCAGGTGTTACTGCTGGGGGGGGCGCATGCATGGGGCACAGGGTGACTGATCAGGTGGGCCGCCCCTCCCCCAGCCCACAAGGAGGCCGCCATGAATTACTGGGCAGTCTCCTTAGCGGCTGAAGTACCCGTCTGCTGCTGGTAAAATGGCAGCAGGGCAGGGAGGTGACGGGCATGGCAACCCCCCCCCCCGCCCCACGTTCCAAACAATTCTAAGCTCCCCCCAACTCCCAGCCCGCTCCTGGTAGGGTCAGGGTGTTAAATTCTGGCCTTTGATTCTATGAGTCACGTCTAGGCTAGACCAGGTACGGAGAGCAGACTTCCTTCCCTAAAGGAAATTAATGAATATGTTGGGTTTTTATAATAAGCCGACAGCTTCATGACCACTTCTATTAATATCAACCTTTTATTTGAATATTGAACTCAAATTCTCAAACTGCCATGGCGGAATTTCAACTCAGTTCTTTGTTAACCAATCCAGTTATGTTACCACTATACCAGGTCCTCTTTCAGTTCCAATCATAGAATTATAGTATAATACAGTACAGAAGGAGGCCATTCAGCCCATCATGCTATCCAATTAGTGCCACTCCCCTGTCCTTTCCCCATTGCCTTACAATTTGTGCTCCCCTTCAGCTATTTATCCACTTTGCTTTTTAAAGTTATTATTGAACCAGCTTCCACCTCTCCTTCAGGCAGTGCATTCCAGACCATAATTTTGTGTTAATGAAAAGAACTCTCCTCAGGTCCACTATCTTTACTCTGAAATGAGGAGATGGTGAGTCCATAGCATCAGTCAATGTACCGTCATGACCAGGAGGCACCAACAGGTTGCACCACGGACATTTGACAAAATTATTGACTCAGCCACGGATATGGGGGCAGTTAATCTGTATATAAAGTGTATAGCCAACCTAATGTCATCAAAACACAGTAAGATTTAAAACACAGTTCTCCCTATTTAGTGAAATACCTGGCATTGTTTTTGCTTGTACAAATAGTCAATGTTTGCCTGCACATTTGTAGCAATGCAGAGAATTCAGATAGATGTCCATCCGTCAGGAGTGATCTTGATCTCTTTCTCTCCCCCTCTCTCTCTTTCCCTCTCTGTGTTCATCCATCTCCCCTCTTTGTATCAATCCCTGTCCTCTCTCTCCCTCCTCCCCCTGTATCCCCTTCTTTCCCCTCTCTCCCTCTCTCTTTCCTCCCTCTCTCTCTCTGTTCTGTGTCCATCTCTCTCCTCCCTCTCTCTCCCTCTCTCTGTATCCATCTCTCTACTCCCTCTCTATCTTTTCCCTCGTTCTGCCCCTCTCCCCCCTCTGTCTCCCTCTCTCCCCTTCTGTGTCCTCTCTCTCTCCCTGTGTCCCCCCTCTCTCTCTCTCCCCCTCTGTGCCCCCCCTCTCTCTTCCCTCTCTGTGTCCCCCCCACTCTCTCTCCCTTTGCCCACCATGCACCAGGAGCAGAAACACATTGCCACTTGACGCCGGCTCCACAGTCTGAGAGAAAACAGGGCATTTGGAGAGCTGAGAACGTGGACTGTCTGCATAAAAAAAAAGCTTGCTCTGGCTTAAAGAATTCTTGCCTTTCCATTTCTATCATTGCTTTCCTGTATGTTATCCTATCTGTTCTACTCACACCAACACTTTCCATGGCTGATTCCACAGGTCAGATATGGGCAGGGAGTACTTGAATGACGGTACCAGTCTTCGCAGCACGTCTCGCCTTCCTTGTGCTCCTATTCGACAGAGGTCTGCACACAGGCAAATCATTCATGCTTTTGATTGGTGGATTGGCGGGCCAGATACAAACCTTTGGCAGGCCAGATTCTGGCCTACAGGCTGTAGGACCTCGCCCGATGCCCCAGTGATCCCGATCCTTTCTAATTACTTTCACCCCTAGTAATTTTAAATGTCTTGCTTCAAGCCTTTAAACTTGTGTTTTAAAATTACTTAGTGGCTAGGTTATTTTAAAACACAGCTTTAAAGACTTGGAGCAAAACATTTAAAATTACCATGGACATTAACATTTTTACCACAGACATTGGTGTCCGTGTACGGACACGTTGCCGACCCCTGCCAGGAAGGCAGTCATGCTAATAATTAAACTGATGTGTGAAGTTGTTCTCATTCTTGCAGGGTCCAATCTGCGACATAAACAGGACAGTTTGACATCGGTGAAAAATGGCTCATATTATGCAAATATCGCCATTTGAACAGTGACGAGTCATGAATGACACTGACAGCTTAATGCCCACTCGTACTAATTTTATCACCCAGTGGATTGAGACTGCTTCAAGCTTATTTCAGTTACAGCTAACAGTGAAATGCTTTGTCTGAGCAAGCTGGACTAAATTTGAAGCCAGCTGGCCCCAAAGGTCAAAGAGCAATGTGCTGATGGTCTGCACCACACATAGCTCTGAGACTTCATATTGAAACTTTTTAACCTGAGTGCTGTGCACGTCAATATGTATGGAGACTTCTTACAGAGATATGACTCTGACCTTGAGCACTAGTACATGAAAATGATGGCAATGATCAGTTCCTTTCTGCTGCTCCACTGATAGTTTTATTTCTGCACGGTTTCACATGGTATTTAGAAATAAAGCTTACCTTTTGTTCCTCCTGTGCTCCACATATGCCTTCCTCTTCCTTGCCTTAAGTACATAATCTAGGATGATTCTCTGGTGCAGTACTGAGGGAGTGCTGCACTGTCGGAGATGCCATCTTTGGATGAGACATTACTTTCATCTGGCCTAATGGGTGATGTAAAAGATCACATGGCACGATTCGAAGAAGTGCAGGGCCAACATTCATCCCTCAACTAGCAATATTAAACAGATGATCTGTTGATTGTGGGATCTTACTGTGTCCAAATTGGCTGCCATGTTTTTGACATTCCAACAGTGACTACACTGCAAAAGTACTCAATTCACTACAAAGCAATTTGGGAAATCCTGAGGTTGTGAAAGGTGCTATATAAATGGAAGTTTTTTTTGTATCCTCACTGTATTAAAACTAAACTCATTATGCCACAGGAACAGCAGCCGGCCATTTCGCCCTTGAGCCTGTTCCACCATTCAGTGAGATCATGGCTGATCTGTGACCAAACTCCATATATCCACCTTTGCCCCTTTCTCTGAATACCTTTGGCCCACAATAATCTATCAATATCAAATTTAAAATTAAATATTGATGTAGCATCAATTGCCATTTGTGGATGAGAGTTTCAAACTTTTACTACTCTTCACATAACTTCACTCCTGAAAGGTCTGGCTCTAATTCTTAAACTATGTCCTCTAGTCCTAGACTCCACAACCAGTGGAAATTGCTTCTGTCTATCTACCCTGTCAGTTCCCTATAATATCTTGAAAACTTCGATCAAATCAAACCTTAAATCTTGATATTAAACCTGCAAGCTCCAGGGAATACAACCCTAGTTTGTGTAATTTAACCCTTGGAATCCAGGTATCATTCTGGTAAATCTACACTGCACTCCCTTCCAAGGCCAATATATTCTTCCTAAAGTGTGGTGCCCAGAACTGCTCACAGTACTCCAGGTGTGGTCTAACAAGGACTTTTTGATTATTTTCTATCTCTGGCCATGACATTTTAATGATCTATGTACCTGGACCCTTAAGTCTCTTTGAACCTCTATTACACCTCCTACACTAGCCATGCATTCACACTTCACCTGTACTGTTGGTGTGAAGAGGTTTTGCTTCACGCTGACACTGCAGTTATAGTGTCAATGTAGTTTCAGTATGGACTCTCCCTTTCTCTGCTGCATTGCTGGAATTGACGCATTGCTGCTGCTATAATCTGGAAGGTAGTGTTGTACTGTTGGTAGAAAAGTGCAAAGCGACCTTCAGACCTGCTTAATGCAGCCCTGAGGATTCCTACTCACCAAAAATGGATTAACGAGCCTTCGCAAAAAGTGACCAATAATTTGGTTTTCTGTCTCTCTTGGGCCTTGCTAGGGTCATTAATGATGAACTGGCGTGGAAATTCACAGCTGCACAGTCAATTCAAGCTGTCAGTAATTTACTGCAGCTCAAATCTGCAGGTAATGGGGATGAAATTAGGCCTTGAGTTTTCTTTTCCCGAGATTTTCAGGCAGAGTGTCAAACCTAGCGCCTGTTTCGGATTATTGCCCAGAAGACATTTCACCCTCAGTGGGTTTAAAGAGGGATCAGTTCCAAAGTAGCATCACAGCAATGATGGATTGATTCCTGGGATGGGAGATTGACTAAAATGGGCCTACATTCTCTGGGGTTCAGAAGAATAAGAGGTGATCTCATTGAAACATATTAGCCATGATTTTGGGCTGTGTTGAGCTGCTGGTGTAGGCCCTGCAGAGGCACTGAAGCTATAAAATGTTGTAGGTTGCACTGCGTGTGATGCTCCATGCTGGGAAGGGCGCTAGTCTCGGCATGTGCCAGCAGTGTGAGGAGAGGTCTGATTGTGACCTCAATCAGATGTTCTGGCTGATTTGATGTGCATTTCGCAAGCTTGAACACCTTCACCTGCAAGTTCCCCTCCAAGTCACACACCATCCTGACTTGGAAATATATCGCCGTTCCTTCACTGTCACTGGATCAAAATCCTGGAACTCCATCCCAAACTGCACTGTGTGTGTACCTGCACCAGATGAATGGTAGCGGTTCAAGAGGCAGCTCACCACCATCTTCTCAAGGGCAATTAGGGATGGGCAACAAATGTTGGCCTTTCCAGTGATGCCCACAACCCATGAGATGAATTTAAAAAAGAGCAACCTCCCTTTTCCACCATATATATACCATTCCCCACCATTACATCCATCTGAGATGCCCCCATCACAGTGTCCACATTGTTCTATTCCAGAAAACCAGTTGTAAATGACAGAATGGAACACACAGTTTTAGTCTGTGTCTACTTATCGAGCTCAAGTGAATCCCCAGTTACTGCCCACCACCTCCATACAATTAAACACAATTAACATACAATTAACACCCTTGGCCACCATCCTACAATAAAAGTCACCAACAAAATCCTTCCATTAACATTTTTATCCAACAATACATCCAATTATACAAACAAACCGGAACTATTCATCCTCTGTATTCCCTTAGCACCTGCCTTCCATCTGTCTCTACCTGTCCTAGTGCTCCTAAGTGGTGCCAGTCCATTGGCTGTTGATTTTCGCTGGCAGACACTGCAGATGGCCTTGCAGAACACCCTTGAACAGCCCTGGGCCTCATGGCCCTGATGTCAGACTGCACTGCCTTGGCGTGGGTGGCAGCAGTCTGGGCTGGCTGACTGATAGGCAACAGCAAGGACACAGGTGGAGTAGCAGGGATGGGTGCACGAATGTTGTCAGCCTGAGACAGGACAGCAGATTTATGCCCAATGGAGCTGCTGCCGCACCCCCCACCCCCTGCCGAGCGGCAACTCGGCAATCATCGTAATTTGCTGGGGCAGAGATTGCTGGACTGCAGTGAGAGCCGCCACTCCCCTCTGAGCACTGAGATCTGCAGACATGATGGCAGCAGTCTGAGCCTGCAGGGCAGCAAGCATAGATCTTATGACCTCTGTCTGAGTTGCCACTGCAGCACTGAGACGTTGGATAGTTGCTATCTGTGCTGCAGTGAAAGCTGAGGCATCTGCATCACAGCTGGATCTGCTGGTGTCATGAGTTGGCCACCACTTCCACAGTGGAATGATGGGCTCCAAGCTCTGTGTGATACCCTCTGTCACATTGGATCTGGACTCCTGCATGCTCCTTGACAGCGGTAGAAGCCTGTCTGGCAGGCCAGCCAATGCACCAAGCATCTCAGTGTGCACCCTGAGGTGTCCTCCTGTATGCCACCTCATCAATGTCCTCATCTGAGTTCACTGTAGCAGAACTCATCTGTGACCTCACCCTCCAGTGAGCTGGCAAAGTATCCTTTCCCCCTGGCCTGGCTGCCCGGTGAGTCACCATGTGCTGATCTCGACTCTATATTAGCCTCTATGGTATGTACTAGTAGCTGTTGAGTCAGATAAAGCTCCGGGGCCTCTTCATCAGTGCCGTGGTGTTGCTCTTTCTTCTCCTACTGGGGCTCCTGTGGCTGGGCAAGCAGCAGATCTTGGGTATCTGCAGGCATCAAATCAGAAGGGGAGTGGGGGTGGAGTGTAAAGCAACAGTTCCAATGGTCACACCATCTGCAGCTTGCACAATATGCTAGACAGCAGGATGAGGATGAGGTAGGAGTTGAGAAGGGACTTAAAGCTGTAAGAAACCGTCCTGCAATGTCAGTGATTTAGTTGCACAGTGTTTGGGTGATGTGCTTTCCATAGCTGAATAGCTGGAGGTATGTGGAGGCAGCAAGTGGTGGGTGTGAAGCTGGCATCATTGGAAGATGTCTGAAAGTGAGGTGGAGTATCTGGATGCTAAGCCTGAGTCCTGGGTGTCAGAGAGTGCTGCTAGGTGAGTGATGGGGGTGTGGTGCACTGAGCAGCGTGAGAGGCTGGTGTTGTGGTGGGTAAGAGGTGCCATGTGAAGATGCATTCACTGACCTTGACCAGCCACATGGGAAATGTGCACAGTTTTGGTCTTCTTACCTAAGGAAGGATATACTTGCCATAGAGGGAATGTAACAAAGGTTCACCAGACTGATTCCTGAGATGGTAGGATTATCCTATGAGGAGAGATTGAGGAGACTGGGCCTGTATTCTCTAGAGTTTAGAAGAATGAGAGGTGATCGCACATTGAAGCATACAAAATTCTCACAGGGCTCAACAGGGTTGATGCAGAAAGGATGTTTCCCCTGGCTGGGGGGGTGTCTAGAACCTGGGGACACAGTCTCCTGTAATGAGGAAGAATTTCTTCACTCAGAGGGTGGTGAATCTTTGGAATTCTCTACCCCAGAGGGCTGTGGAGGCTGTCATTGAGTATATTCAAGATAGAGATCGATAGATTTCTAGATATTAAAAATATCAAGGGCTTGGGGATAGTGCGGGAAAATGGCATTGAGGTAGAAGATCAGCCATGAAATAATTGAATGGCGGAGCAGGCTCAAGGGGCTGAATGTCCTACTCCTGCTCCTATTTCCTATGTTCCTATGACATTAGACTTCTTCTGGCACTGCTGCCAGGACCTCGGTGACAGGCTCCAGTCATTGACCTCCTTTGCCACCTGCTCCTATTCTCTTCAGAGGGCATTCCTTGAGGGCCTCCTTCCATCTCCCTGTGGAAAAATAGTGGGCTGAATTTTATGGGCCCTCCAAAACAGGTTTGGAGACAGGGGGCTCATAGAATTGCGACAGGAGGCGGGGGCAGAGGGCCCATCACTCCCCATCACAACACAATTTTATCATGGTGCGGGATAGGCCGAAGACGGCCTTCCCACCCAGAGGTCAATTGAGGCTCTCAAGTGGCCTATTAATGGCCACTTAAGGGCCTCTTCCTGCTGCCACTGGACTTAACCAGTGGTGCAGGTGGTGGGGGGCCTCCACTACATGGGGGCAGGTTGCTAAGTAAAACGAGGCGACCTCCATGTGAGCTTGATTGAGGGCCCTCCTCTATGGGCAACCTGTGGCCCAGAGAAGGCTCCCACTGGGAAAACCTGTACCTCCCTGGACCATCCTCCCCCTGCACTGAATGCCCACCTTCCCTCTCGCCAGGGCCTGCCAGACTGGCCCCGGCGACCCCGACCCTCTTACCTTGGATCTGGGCTCCAGCGCTGGGCCTCGGTACAAGGCCTGGTGTAGTACCAGCAGTGGCCACCGCGCCCGATACTGCTGAGCTGCTGGCCCTCTGATTGGCCAGAAGATCTTGGAGGCGGGCCAATATTTATCACTCATCCACCATTTTTGGTCATTATGTCAGCTGTGGCTCAGTTGGTAGCACATTCATCTTTTAAATCACAAGCTTCCAGGTTCAAGTTTCACCAGGAAGTGCTGCATTGTTGGAGGTGCTGTTTTACAGATGAGATGTTAAACTCAGGTTCCATCTGCCTGCTTGAGTGGATATAAACAACCCCATGGCACTATATTGAAGATGAGCAGAGGAATTATCCCTGGTGTTCCAGCCAATATTTATTCCTCAATCAAAATCACTAAGCAGATTGTCTGGTCATTATCACATTGCTGTTTGTGGGAGCGTGCTGTGCGCAAATTGGCTGCCATGTTTCCTACATTGCAACAATGACTACACTTCAAAAGTACTTCATTGGCTGTGAAGCACTTTAAAATGGCTGGAGGTCGTAAAAAGCATTTTATAAATGCAAGCCTTTTTTTATCACATTGCTGTTTGTAGGACCTTGCTGTGTGTAAATTGGTTGCTGCATTTCCTGCTTTACAATAGTGGCTGCAGGCACTTTGCAATATCCTGAGACCATGGAAGACAATATATGAATGCAAATCCTTATCTTAATTTCACATCTGTCATATTTCTTCTGATTCTTTACAATTTTGCTTATTATATTGAGCTTGGATTTAAATACATTTCTTAAATAATTAATATTTTTTTCCCTTTGCGATGACAGTGAAGAAATGAAAGAATTTGCAGCCTGAATATTACAGTATTTTAAAAAGAAATAGCAGTGAGTGAAAAAAAATCATCTGACGTCTGCTCAGAGACCTGTGTGGTCAGTCTAACTTGCTTGGGAAGAAAAAAGTGTGTGGTTTCCAAAGCTCTCCAACACTGAGGTTTTCCTCACCTCATGTCTTGGTCTGTTGTGGACTAATTCATAGACATGGATTAATGATTAGTCAGAATTATCATTGTATCACGTGACTATCTGGATGGTAGAAGCCAAACTAAATGGACCTTGTCCTTTTATCATCTATGTTTCTATGTTCCTGTGTAAAACCAAAATCTGAAGTCAAAACAGAAAATACTTGAAGTAACCAACAGGTTATTCAGCATCTGTGAAGACAAAAGACAAGTCAATATTTCTGGAGTGGACTATTCATCAGAACTGGAACTGGAAGATAAGTAGAGCTTTCAATGGAACTGAGCTTAAAGGATGGAAAGGAGGAAAGATAATTAATGAACATCTTTCACCACATCCCAAAGCATTTTACAACAAATGAAGTTGTAAGGTTGGAAAGACAGCAGCCAATTTTCACACAGCAAGCTCCCACAAACGGCGATGTGATAATGACCAGATAATCTACTCTTCGTGATGTTGTATGAGGGAAAATTATTGCCAGGACACCAGGGATAACTACAATGCTCTTCTTCAATATGCATCTTTTACATCCACTTGAGAGGGCAGAAAGGGCCTCAGTTTAATGTCTCATCTGAAAGACAGCACCTCCAACTGTGCAGCACTGGCTGGAGGATCAGCTTTGATTTTTGTGCTCAAGTCCTGGAGTAGAAATTATACCACAATCTTCTGACCTATAGGTGAGAGTGCTAAAGACTGAACCACAGCTGTCACTTGTGGGGGGGGGGGGGGTGGTGGGGAGGGGTACGGGAGCAGTTTTCCCAGGCCCTTGGAAGTGGGTGTGGAGGCAGGGAGGTGATGACGGAAAAATTAGAAAAAAATGCATCGGGCCGGTTTTATGGCATTTTCCCACTTCCGGCTGCTTTTCCCAAGTGCGGCTTGGTCAAGAAGTCAGGAACCCCGCAGCTGAGGAGGGAAGGCAATTAAAGTAATTAAGAAGGAAATTTTTAAGAGGGATATTCCCAGCTGAATCCCTCTTTCCCAACAGGGGAGCAGTCTCAGGTTGTGTCTCCAACCCGGCAGTTAGGAGAAGGTGAGAGTACAGCGGGAGGGACTTCCTCAGTGAAACTGACAAGCTGTGAATGCTTTGATCAGTTGCACTGAAGAAATGCAGGGCTATGAGACTGCCTTGCAAAGCACTCTTTCTGTCAGAGAGTGATATCACTGCTTGACAAGTGAGTGCCAACTGCCTGGAAGGCACTTCACCTGACCAACACTTTACCCACCGTCAGCTGCACTTCCCTGCTGCCAGCCTTCAGAGTGGCCCAGGAGCAGCTCAACACCCCCCCTCCCCCCTCTGCTGAGGGTCAAGGGAAGGGATTTTCCACTGTCACATGCTTCAGTTACAGCTGGATCAACACCAGCAGCAGCACCAGCTGTCTTCTCCGCAGTCACATCCCACTCCACAGGGCAGAGGTAATGGCCATCAAGATCCATGTGGAAGGAGTTGAGACCCCCACCAGAGGGTCTCTATATAGAGGACCAATTATCCCGACATGTGTGAGCACCAGTAACTCAGGAGGCTCAGGCTGTCAGAGCAGGTCGCTGCTGATATCTTCATCCTCATGGTGCAAGACCGTCTTCCCAGTGGACTAGGTGGGCACGCATTGCCATTGGCCAATATGGTGCCTGTCAGTGGAGGCTAACACTATTCCCCTCACCCCCCTGCATCCCGCAACTCCATGACTCTGACCATTGCCAACTTGTCTGATCTCTTATCCTGCAAGGAGAGAAAGCAGGGAGATGGGAGTGTTTGTATGGCGACTGTGAATCATGGATACGAGAGGGCAGCAGACTGAGGGTGAGTGTGAGTGTTGGTGGCTCAGATGGTGATGTGAGGTGCCTGCAGAGACAGGAATGAATGGAACTGCAAGGTGTGTTGACCTGAGACATGCTGTGCAGGAGAATGCTGTGCAAGTCAGAGTGTGGATCTTGGCACCTGACAGTGTTAGGCCACTCACCTGTCGTGCCCTCCTGAGGTCCTGGATCATCCTAGTTCACTGTCTCCAGGTTAGTGGGATTATACTGCTGCTGCTGACTTTCTCGGCCACTTCTTTGAAAAAGGTGCCCTCTGCCTCCTGTCCTTAGGAGAGCTCACTGCACTGCAGCCCCTCAGCTCCTGCAGCAGGACCTCCAGTAAGAGTGGGAGACCCCGGGACACCAGCCTTCCCAGGTCTCCTCACCATGCCTGTAGGTGTTGCAAGCTAAACAAATCCAAGTCCTGGTGAGTTTCTCTAAAACATGCTGTCATCCCTTTCATTAGAAATACTTCCTCTGACAAAATAGCCACGTCATCCTGCTCTCCCTCTCTAATTGGTCGGATGCCTGGAAGCAGGCTCTTAATTCCTTTGCTCTAGTAAAGAACAACCTGCAGCGATCGGGATCGCGACTCGAAGATGGTCCCGTCGTCTGAAAAAAAAACTGTTGGAAAAATTCAGCCCTTAATTGAAATTTTGAAACTTACAAAATTCTTACAGGGTGTGACAGGGTAGATGTGGATAGGGTGTTTCCCCTGGCTGGTAAGTCTAGAACCAGGAGACATAGTCTCCGAATAAGCCATTTAAGACTGAGATGAGGAGGAATTTCTTCACTCAGAGGATGGTGAATCTTTGGAATTCTCTACCCCAGAGGACTGTGGCAGCTCAATCATTGAGCATGTCCAAGACAGAAATTGATAGATACCTGGATACTAATGACATCAAGGGATATGGGGACAATGCGGGAAAGTGGCGTTGAGGTAGATGATCAGCCATGATCTACTTGAACGGCAGAGCAGGCTCGATAGGCTGAATGGCCTACTCCTGCTCCTATGTTCCTATGTTCCTTCATTGACAGAATGCCCAAGCAGCTGACATACTAAGCTGTCTTTTTCTCTATGCTTCATTGTGTGTGCT
The DNA here is from genome assembly GCF_036365525.1 of Heterodontus francisci. NCBI lineage: Eukaryota > Metazoa > Chordata > Chondrichthyes > Heterodontiformes > Heterodontidae > Heterodontus > Heterodontus francisci. Next base: position 26,042,063 of record NC_090371.1, on the reverse strand, counting down.
ACTGGCTGCAATGGAATTACACTATTTACATATTGGCCTGTCAGTCTTGGCAACTATCATGCACATCGCAATCTTACGATGTGGCACTACCATCACTTCTGTGTTGAGGCATGAAGGTTTCAGCTGCGTGCCAACATAAAAGTAGCAGCCCAACTCTAGAGACCATTCCAATCAGGCACTAAAGCCATGTGGTGGTAAGACTTCTGTGTGTCACAACTCTTGGCCTTGAAATTGTATGCAGCATTATTCCAGTGCAGTGTGGAGCCAGGTTTGAAAATGCTTGTGTTTCCTGAGGGAACTCTCGGTTGCTTCATAAACTTAGTGAAGATCTTTTTGAGAACCCGGACAGTCTCACCCAACACTCTCAAAAACATTAAAGAATTGTGGGTCAGGGAGCAAAATTCTGCTCAGACTCTCTTCTGGCAGTCCGAGTACATCCTGAGTAATCAATGACTCCATAGGAGAAGCAACATTTAAAAAAAAAAACTAGGTTCCTGCTGTCGGGGATACCTCTGACATCCCACTCAAAAGGAAAGGGGTAGGGTTTTGTCTTGGGAGCTAGTCTAAAAGGGACAGCATTGAATGGGCCACTTATACACCCAAACCAGTGTTGAGTAACACGGTTTCAATAGAGTTGAATATTGGGCGTGGTGTATAATAGGCAGTCAAGGCAAAATTGCCTGGTTTATGCTACCGCTCAAGAAAAGTTTCTACCCAGACTGTCCAGTCCAAAAATAAACATACATGGAAATCCTAGTCACCATCCGGCACTGCCAGCTCAGTTTACAACACGGTTTACATGCAGAGTCAAGCTCCCTAAACTCTCTCCAGAAATGTATCTCGGCCTCGATCTCAGAACAGCCCCATGTGAAGCGGGACATTTCCCATCTCGGCCGTCTTTAAAAAGAAGAGAAAGAACATGCAATTATATAGCATGACCTCAGGTCATCCAAAAGCACTTTACAGGCAATAAAGTCATTTTGAAGTGAGGTCACTGTTGTACAGTATGAAAGCAGCCAATTTGTCCACAGCAAGCTCCCAAAAATAGCAACGCAATAATAATCAGGTAATCTTTGTTTTAGTCACTTTGATTAGTGGATTAAATATTGACCAGGATACCGAGGATAATTCCCCTGCTCTTCTTCAAAATAGTGTCATGGGATCTTTTATGCCCACCTGAGAGGGTAAACAGGGCCTCTCATTCGAACAACAGTGCAGCACTCCCTCTGCCAAGATTATGATCTCAAATCTCTGGAGCATTTTGGCAATTTCCTTGAGCCTCATTGGCCATTTGTGAAAAATTGTCACTAATTTTGTAGTCTGCACATGTCTGTAGGAACTGGATTGAGATTCTCCCCAAACTCATTTCACCTCAGACCCTTGCAGGCAACACAGTGAAGAGATGCTCATCCATCAGATTACAACTTTGTGCCTGGATATAAAAAGAAAATGTGTTAACCTATTATCGTTGAATCATACAGCACAGAAGGAGGCCATTCAACCCATCGTGCCTGTGCCAACTCTTTGAAAGAACTATCCAGTTAGTCCCATTCTCCTACTTTTTCTCATAGCCCTGTATATCTTTCCTTTCGGTATATATCCAATTCCCTTTTTGAAAGTTAGTATTGAATCTGCTTTCACCACCATTGGTGTCCTCTGGTTACCAGCCCTTCCACTACCGGAAACAGTTTCTCATTTACATAATTTTCAACTGAAACTGAGCCGTAAACATTTTTGCCCAAATATCTCTTCAGATGAAGCCCTATATCTCATTATCCTTGATTGCTTTTGATACCTATGATCTAACTTCAATTATTAATGCTCCTGGACCACATGTGATAGTAAGAAATGGTTGAAGGCACTGGACATTTGGCCCCTTCAACATCCTGGCTGTAGGACTGAAGACTTGTACTCCAGAACTAGCCACATCCCTAGCCAAGCTGTTCCAGTACAGCTACATCACTGGCATCTACCTGACAATGTGGAAAATTGCCCAAGTATGTCCTGTACACAAAAAGCAGGACAAATCATATTCAGCCAATTACCACCCCATCAGTCTACTCTCAATCATCAGCAAAGTGATGGAAATTCTTATTGACAGTGCTATCAAGTCGCACTTACTCAGCAACAACCTGTTCTCCAGTGCTCAGGTTTAAATTCGGTCAGACCACTCAGTTCCAGACCTCATTACAGCCTGTACCAAACATGCACAAAAGAGCTGAATTCCAAAGGTGAAGTGAGACTGACGGCCCTTGACAGCAAGGCAGCATTTGACTGAGTGTGGCATCAAGGAGCCCTAGCAAAACTAGAGTCAATGGGAATCAGGGGGGAAAAATCTCCACTGGTTGGAGTCATACTGAGCACAAAGGAAGATGGTTTTGGTTATTGGGGGTCAATTATCTCAGTCCCAGGACATCACTGCAGGAATTCCTCAGGGCAGTGTCTTAGGTCCAACCATCTTCAACTGCTTCATTGTGACCTTCCCTCCATCATAAGGTCAGAAGTGGGAATGTTCATTGATGATTGCACAGCGTTCAGTACCATTTGCAACTCCTTAAATACCGAAGCAGTCTGTGCCCACGTGCAGCAAGACCTGGACAACACTTAGGCTTGGGCTGATAAGTGACAAGTAACATTCATGCCTTGCAAGTGCCAGGCAATAGTTATCTCCAATAAGAGAATCTGACCAGTTCCCCCTGATGTTCAACAACATTATCATTGCTGAATGCCCCTCCATCAACATCCTGGGGTTACCATTGACCAGAAAACTAACTGGATGAAAAGTGTAAATACTGTGGCTACAATAGCAGCTCAGAGACTGTCCGCCATCTACCAGGATCAAGTCACAGAGTCATAGAGTTATACAGCACAGAAACAGGCCCTTCAGCCCACCGTGTCCGTGCCGACCATCAAGCCTATCTATTCTAATCCCATTTTCCAGCACTTGGCCCGTAGCCTAAGATGCTATGGCATTTCAAGTGCTCATCTAAATACTTCTTAAATGAAGTGAGGGTTTCTGCTTCCACCACCCCTTCAGGCAGTGTGTTCTGGATTCCAACCACCCTCTGGGTGAAAACATTTTTCCTCAAATCCCCTCTAAACCTTCTGCCCCTTACAACGAACAAAGAACAAAGAAAATTACAGCACAGGAACAGGCCCTTCGGCCCTCCAAGCCTGCGCCGATCCAGATCCTCCAACTAAACATGTTGCCTATTTTCTAAGGGTCTGTATCTCTTTGCTTCCTGCCCATTCATGTATCTGTCGAGATACATCTTAAAAGACGCCATCGTGCCCGCATCTACCACCTCCGCTGGCAACGCGTTCCATGCACCCACCACCCTCTGCGTAAAGAACTTTCCACGCATATCCCCCCTAAACGTTTCCCCTCTCACTTTGAACTCGTGACCCCTAGTAATTGAATCCCCCACTCTGGGAAAAAGCTTCTTGCTATCCACCCTGTCTATACCTCCCATGATTTTGTACACCTCAATCAGGTCCCCCCTCAACCTCCGTCTTTCTAATGAAAATAATCCTAATCTACTCAACCTCTCTTCATAGCTAGCGCCCTCCATACCAGGCAACATCCTGGTGAACCTCCTCTGCACCCTCTCCAAAGCATCTACATCCTTTTGGTAATGTGGCGACCAGAACTGCACGCAGTATTCCAAATGTGGCCGAACCAAAGTCTTATACAACTGTAACATGACCTGCCAACCCTTGTACTCAATACCCCGTCCGATGAAGGAAAGCATGCCGTATGCCTTCTTGACCACTCTATTGACCTGCGTTGCCACCTTCAGGGAACAATGGACCTGAACACCCAAATCTCTCTGTACATCAATTTTCCCCAGGACTTTTCCATTTACTGTTTAGTTCACTTTTGAATTGGATCTTCCAAAATGCATCACCTCGCATTTGCCCTGATTGAACTCCATCTGCCATTTCTCTGCCCAACTCTCCAATCTATCTATATTCTGCTGTATTCTCTGACAGTCCCCTTCACTATCTGCTACTCCACCAATCTTAGTGTCGTCTGCAAACTTGCTAATCAGACCACCTATACTTTCCTCCAAATCATTTATGTATATCACAAACAACAGTGGTCCCAGCACGGATCCCTGTGGAACATCACTGGTCACACGTCTCCATTTTGAGAAACTCCCTTCCACTGCTACTCTCTGTCTCCTGTTGCCCAGCCAGTTCTTTATCCATCTAGCTAGTACACCCTGGACCCCATGCGACTTCACTTTCTCCATCAGCCTACCATGGGGAACCTTATCAAACGCCTTACTGAAGTCCATGTATATGACATCTACAGCCCTTCCCTCATCAATCAACTTTGTCACTTCCTCAAAGAATTCTATTAAGTTGGTAAGACATGACCTTCCCTGCACAAAACCATGTTGCCTATCACTGATAAGCCCATTTTCTTCCAAATGGGAATAGATCCTATCCCTCAGTATCTTCTCCAGCAACTTCCCTACCACTGACGTCAGGCTCACCGGTCTATAATTACCTGGATTTTCCCTGCTACCCTTCTTAAACAAGGGGACAACATTAGCAATTCTCCAGTCCTCCGGGACCTCACCCGTGTTTAAGGATGCTGCAAAGATATCTGTTAAGGCCTCTTAAGGCTATTTCCTCTCTCGCTTCCCTCAGTAACCTGGGATAGATCCCATCCAGACCTGGGGACTTGTCCACCTTAATGACTTTTGGAATACCCAACACTTCCTCCCTCCTTATGCCGACTTGACCTAGAGTAATCAAACATCTGTCCCTAACCTCAACATCCGTCATGTCTCTCTCCTCGGTGAATACCGATGCAAAGTACTCGTTTAGAATCTCACCCATTTTTTCTGACTCCACGCATAACTTTCCTCCTTTGTCCTTGAGTGGGCCAATCCTTTCTCTAGTTACCCTCTTGCTCCTTATATATGAATAAAAGACTTTGGGATTTTCCTTAACCCTGTTTGCTAAAGATATTTCATGACCCCTTTTAGCCCTCTTAATTCCTCGTTTCAGATTGGTCCTACATTCCCGATATTCTTTCAAAGCTTCGTCTTTCTTCAGCCTCCTGGACCTTATGTATGCTTCCTTTTTCCTCTTAGCTAGTCTCACAATTTCACCCGTCATCCATGGTTCCCTAATCTTGCCATTTCTATCCCTCATTTTCACAGGAACATGTCTCTCCTGCACGCTAATCAACCTCTCTTTAAAAGCCTCCCACATATCAAATGTGGATTTACCTTCAAATCTACATTCTCCAGCTCCTGCCGAATTTTGGTATAGTTGGCCTTCCCCCAATTTAGCACTCTTCCTTTAGGACCACTCTCGACTTTGTCCATGAGTACTTTAAAGCTTACGGAATTGTGATCACTATTCCCAAAGTAGTCCCCTACTGAAACTTCAACCACCTGGCCGGGCTCATTCCCCAACACCAGGTCCAGTACGGCCCCTTCCCGAGTTGGACTATTTACATACTGCTCTAGAAAACCCTCCTGGATGCTCCTTACAAATTCTGCTCCATCGAGACCTCTAACACTAAGTGAATCCCAGTCAATGTTGGGAAAATTAAAATCTCCGATCACCACCACCCTGTTGCTCCTACATCTTTCCATAATCTGTTCACATATTTGTACCTCTATCTCACGCTCGCTGTTGGGAGGCCTGTAGTACAGCCCCAACATTGTTACCGCACCCTTCCTATTTCTGAGTTCTGCCCATATTGCCTCACTGCTCGAGTCCTCCATAGTGCCCTCCTTCAGCACAGCTGTGATATCCTCTTTGACCAGTAATGCAACTCCTCCACCCCTTTTACCTCCCTCTCTATCCCGCCTGAAGCATCGATACCCTGGGATATTTAGTTGCCAATCATGCCCTTCCCTCAACCAAGTCTCAATAGCAATAACATCATACTCCCAGGTACTAATCCAAGCCCTAAGTTCATCTGCCTTACCTACTATGCTTCTTGCATTAAAACAAATGCACCTCAGACCACCAGTCCCTTTGCGTTCATCATCTGCTCCCTGCCTACTCTTTCCCTTAGTCACGCTGACTTCATTATCTAGTTCCTTACAGGCTTTAGTTACTACCTGCTTACTGTCCACTGACCTCATTTGGTTCCCATCCTCCTGCCACATTAGTTTAAACCCTCCCCAACAGCGTTAGCAAAAGCACCCCCAAGGACATTGGTTCCAGTCCGGCCCAAGTGTAGACCGTCCAATTTGTAATAGTCCCACCTCCCCCAGAACCGGTCCCAATGTCCCAAAAATCTGAACCCCTCCCTCCTGCACCATCTCTCAAGCCACGCATTCATCTTGACTATTCTTTCATTTCTACTCTGTCTATCATGTCCCTCTCCTCGGTGAATTTAACCGATTACCTTAAATCTATACCCTCTGGTTATTGACAGCTCCACTCAGGGAAAACATTTATTACCATCTACACTGTCTATGCCCCTCATAATTTTGTATACCTCAATCAGGTCCCCCCTCAGCTTTCTCTGCTCTAAGGAAAATAACCCTAGCCTATCCAGTCTCTCTTCATAGCTGAAATCCTCCAGCCCAGGCAACATCCTGGTGAATTTCCTCTGCACCCTCTCCAGTGCAATCACATCCTCCCTATAGTGTGGTGACCAAAACTGTACACAGTACTCCAGCTGTGGCCTAACTAGCGTTTTATACAGCTCCATCATAACCTCCCTGCTCTTATATTCTATGTCTCAGCTAATAAAGGCAAGTATCCCATATGCTTTTCTAACTAGCTTATCTACCTGTGCTGCTGCCTTCAGTGATCTATGGACAGGTACACCAAGGTCCCTTTGACCTTCTGTACTTCCTAGGGTCCCACCATCCATTGTATATTCCCTTGCCTTGTTAGTCCTCCCAAAATACATCACCTCACACTTCTCAGGATTAAATTCCATTTGCCAATGCTCTGCCCATCTTACCAGCCCTGGTAATATATCGTCCTGTAATCTAAGGCTTTCCTCCTCACTATTTTCATGTCATCTACGAACTTACCGATCAGGCCTTCTATATTCTCGTCTCGATCATTAATGTACTCTACAAACAGCAAGGGTCCCAGCACCAATCCCTGCGGTACACCACTGGTCACAGGCTTCCAATTGCAAAAACAACCCTCGACCATCACCCTCTGCCTCCTGCCACTAAGTCAACTTTGGTTCCAATTTGCCAAATTTCCCTGGATTTCAAGGGCTGTTATCTTCTTGATCAATCTCCCAAGCGGGACCTTATCTAAAGCCTTACTGAAGTCCATGTGGACTACATCAACTGCTTTACCCTCATCTACACACCTAGTCACCACCAAGGAAAATTCAGTCAAATTGGTTTGACATGATCTCCCCCTGACAAAGCCATGCTGACTATCCTTGATTAATCCCTGCCACTCCAAGTGGAAATTAATTCTGTCCCTCAGAATTATTTCCAATGGTTTTCTACCATTGTTGCTGGACTCACTGGCCTGTAATTACCTGGTTTATCCCTACTACCCTGTTTGAATAATGGTACCACATTCGGTATCCTCCAGTCCTCTGGCACTTCTCCTGTGGCCAGAGAGGATTTGAAAATTTGTGTCAGAGCCCTTATAAGTCCTCCCTTACCTGACATAGCAGCCTGGGATACATCTCATCTGGGCCTGGGGATTTATCCAATTTTAAGACTGTGAAAACTGCTAATACTTCCTCCCTTTCAATGCTAATTTGTTCAAGTATATCACAATCCCCCTCCCTGATCTCTACACCTACATCGTCCTTCTCCATAGTGAACACAGATGAAAAGTAATCATTTAAAACCTCACCTATGTCCTCCAGCTCCACACCTAGATTGCATCTCTGGTCCTTAATGGGCCCTACTCTTTCCCTGGTTATCCTCTTGCCCTTAATATACTTATAAAACGCCTTAGGATTTTCCTTTATCTTGCAGTCCAGTGTTTTTTCATGCCGCCTCTTTGCTCTCCAAATTACTACACTTCTGATACTCCTCCAGGGCCTCTGATGTTTTCAGCCCTCTGAATCTGTCATAAGCCTTCGTTTTTTACCTTATCCATTCTTCTATATCCCTTGACATCCAGTGTTCCCTGGACTTGTAGGTCCTACCTTTCACCTTTACAGGAACATGTTGGCCCTGAACTCTTACTATTTCCTTTTTGAATGATTCCCACTGGTCTGACATCGACTTTCCTACAAGTAGCTGCTCTCAGTCCACTTTGGTCAGATGCTGTTTTATCATATTGAAATTGACCTTCCCCCAATTCAGTACCTTTATTTCTGGTCCATCTTTGTCCTTTTCCATAACTATCTTAAATCTTACAGAGTTACGGTCACTATCCCTGAAATGCTCCCCCACTTACACTTCTACCACTTGTTTGGCTTCATTCCCTAAGATTAGGTCCAATACCTCAAATGTGAGGTAATGCATTTTGGAAGGTCTAATACAGATGGGAAGTATACAGTAAATGGCAGAACCCTTTGGAGTATTGACAAGCAGAGAGATCTGGGCGTACAGGTCCACAGGCCACTGAAAGTGACAACGCAGGTGGATAAGGTAGTCAAGAAGGCATAAGGCATGCTTGCCTTCATCAGTCGGGGCATTGAGTATGAAAATTGGCAAGTCATGCTGCAGCTGTACAGAACCTTAGTTAGGCCACACTTAGAATATTGCATGCAATTCTGGTCACCACACTACCAGAAGGACGTGGAGGCTTTGGAGAGGGTACAGAGAAGTTTACCAGGATGTTGCCTGGTCTGGAGGGTATTAGCTATGAGGAGAGGTTGGATAAACTCGGATTGTTTTCACTGGAATGACAGAGGTGGAGGGGTGACATGATAGAGGTTTACAAAGTTATGAGCGGCATGGACAGAGTGGATAGTCAGAAGCTTTTTCCCAGGGTGGAAGAGCCAGTTACTAGGAAACATAGGTTTAAGGCGCGAGTGGCAAAGTTTAGAGGGGATGTGCGAGGCAAGTTTTTTACACAGAGGGTGGTGAGTGCCTGGAACTTGCTGCCGGGGGAGGTGGTGGAAGCAGGTACAATTGCGACGTTTCAGAGGCATCTTGACAAATACATGAATAGGATGGGAATAGAGGGATATGGACCCCGGAAGTGCAGAAGGTTTTAGTTTAGACAGGCATCATGATCGGCGCAGGCTTGGAGGGCCGAATGGTCTGTTCCTGTGCTGTACTGTTCTTTTTTCTTTGTTCTCTCATAGGACTTTCTACGTGCTCAAAAAGTCTCCTGGATGCACTTTAAGAATTCTGCCCCCTTTAAGCCTTTTGCACTAAGACTATCCCAGTTAATATTGGGGAAGTTGAAATCCCCTACTATTATTACCCTATTATTTTTACACCTCTCTGAGATTTGCCTACATATCTGCTCCTCTATCTCTCCCTGACTGTTTGGAGGCCTGTAGTACGCTCCCAGCAAAGTGATTGCCCCCTTTTTGCTTTTAAGTTCTACCCATATGGCCTCATTTGAGGAACCTTCTAAGATATTGTCCCTCCTTACTTCAGTAATTGACTCTGGTCAGGAGTCAAGGAGGTTGACGGAATATTCTCCACTTGCCTGGATGAGTGCAGCTCCGACAACACTTAAGAAGCTCAACATCAGGTCGGACAGAATTCTTGATGTGCATTCAGGAGAACGTTTTTGCCCAGTATGTAGCAAGTTCAACAAAAGAGGGCGCAATTTTAGACAATTTTACAAATGAAGATAGGCAGGTGAAAGGAGTGCCAGTGGGAGAGCATTTTGGTGGTAGTGATCATAATTCAGTCAGTTTTAACATAATTATGGAAAAGGACATAGATAGAACAAGAGTTAGAGTTCTTAATTGGGGCAAGACCAATTTTACTAAACTGAGGAGTGATTTAGCAAAAGTGGGACTGGAAACAGCTACCGGAAGGGATATCAGTGTCAGAGCAGTCAGCAGCATTCAAAAGGGAGATTCAAGGGGTTCAGAGTAAACATGTTCCCACAACGAAAAAGGATGATAGCCAAATCTAGAGCCCCATGGACGTCAAGCACCTTACAGGGTAAGATAAGGCAGAAAAGGAAAGCTTATGTCTGACACCGAGAACTCAATACTACAGAAAGCCGAGAGGAGGATAGAAAGTGAGGGGTGAAATCAAAAAGGAAATTAGGGAAGCAAAGAGAGGACATGAAAGAATATTAGCAAGTTAAATCAAGGTGAACCCGAAGATGTTTTATCAATACATTAAGAATAAGAGGATAACTAAGGAGACAGTGGGGTCCATAAAAGACCAAAAGATTAACTGTGTGTAGGGGCGGAAGATGTTGGTATGGCTTTTAATGAATACTTTGCAACTGTCTTCACAAAAGAGGGGGACGATGCAGGTATTGTAGTTAAGGAGGAGGAGTGTGAAGTATTGGATGTGACAAACAGAGGAAGTATTAATGGGATTAGCATCCTTGAAAGTTGATAAATCATCAGGGCTGGATGAAATGTAGCCTAGGCTGATAAAAGAAGCAAGAGAGGAAATAGCAGAAGGTCTGACCATCATTTTCCAGTCCTCACGAGATACAGGTGTAGTGCCAAAGGATTGGAGAACTGCTAACGTTGTACCTCTGTTTTAAAAGGAAGTGAGGGACAGACTGAATAATTACAGGCCAGTCTAACCTCACAAGTGGGAAAATTAATGGAATCTATTCTGAGAGACAGGGTGAAGAAATCCTTCCTCATCTCAGTCCTAAATGGCTTAGCCCTTTTTCACACCTTTTAAAAAATATTCTGCTTTTCTATTCTTATAACCAAAGTGAATGACTTCACACTTGCCTACATTATACTCCATCTGCCATCTTGTTACCCACTATATAATCTGTCTATATTTCTTTGCAGCCTCTCGATGACCGCTCCACAACTTACCATTCCATCTACCTTTGTATCATCAGCAACGGAGATTAGCTCGGTGCTGCACCCCCGGGGACATCGCTGAGGCGCGGGGCGGGTGTGTGGGACCGAGGACTGGTTATAGGCCCAGGATCGGCGGAGCCCCAAGTTGGAGATTCCTGGAGTCAGTGACTCACATCGACATCAGCATCGACAGCAGCTTCTTCCCTGAGGTGAAATACGAAAGCGTGATTAAAGATCCGAGAGTGGCCATCTTTGGGAAGGGCTGCGAGGTCAGACCCTGCTGCTGGTAGGGTCAAAGTGCAGGCTTTGGTGTACATCGGGCTTCGGTGAGGAGGGTGGGTATTGACTAGGTAAGGCTTAGTTTTTTTTAATTCCCAATTTCTGTCTTTCTTTCTTTCTTTTAAGCCAGAAGTAAGGCGAGGTGTGGAAATGGCAGTCAGTGGGATAGTATGCTCCTCCGTTTGCAGGAAGTGTGTCCAGCTGCAGCTCCTTTCAGATCGCATGGATCGGTGGAGCGGCAGTTGGACTCACTGAGGAGCAGACAGGAGTCAGAAAGTATCATAGATAGGAGTTTCAGGGAGGTGATCACACTGCAGGTTCAGCCAGATAGATAGGTGACCACCAGGAGGGGCAGGCAGGTAGTGCAGGAGTCCCCAGTGTCTATTCCCCTCAATAACTAGTATGCTGTTTTGGATACTGTTGTGGGGGGGGGGTGGGTGGAATGGCCTCTTAGGGGAAAACAGCAGCAGCAGCCAGGTCAATGGCACCACGACTGGCTCTGTTGTACAGCAGGGAAGGTCAAAGTGTAGACGAGTGGTAGTGATAGGCAACTCTATAGTCAGGGGCACAGATAGGCGTTTCTGTGGTCACGAGCGAGAATTCAGAATGGTGTGTTGTCTCCCTGGTGCCAAGGTCAAGGATGTCTCTGAGCCGGCACAAGACATTCTGAAAGGGGAAGGTGAGCAGCCAGAGGTCGTGGTCCATATTGGTACTAACGATATAGGCAGGAAGACAGATGAGGTCCTGCAAAGTGAATATAGGGAGTTAGGCAGAAGGTTAAAAAGCAGGACCTCTAGGGTTGTAATCTCAGGATTACTCCCTGTGCCACGTGCTAGTGAGAGTAGGAATAGGAGGATAAGGCAAATGAATGTGTGGCTGAAGAGCTGGTGTAGGCGGGAGGGCTTCAGCTACTTGGACCATTGGGATCTCTTCTGGTGCAGAGGTGACCTTTACAAGAAGGACGGGTTGCATCTGAACTGGAAGGGGACAATATCCTAGCCAGGAGGTTTGCTAGTATTACTCGGGAGGGTTTAAACTAGCCTGGGGGGGGGGATGGGACCCAAAGTAGTAGTCTCTCCGATGAGATCATTGAGGCAAATGTAGAGGTTAAAGCAAGCAAGTCCAATAGGTAGGCCGGGCAGGGGCAGGACAGGGAGCGTGGAAGGTCTGGTAGGCTAAACCGCATTTACTTTAATGCAAGAAACCTTACAGGTAAGGCAGATGAACTCAGAGCATGGATCGGTACATGGGATTGTGATATTATAGCTATTACGGAAATGCGGTTGAGGGATGGGCAGGACTGGCAGCTCAATGTTCTGGGGTACCGATGCTTCCGGTGTGACACAGGTGGAGGTAAGAGAGGAGGGGGAGTTGCACTATTGATTAGGGAGGACATCACGGCAGTACGTAGAGAGGATATCCCGGGGGGAACGTCCATCGAGGCCATATGGGTAGAACTTAGAAATAAGAAAGGGGTGATCACTTTGATGGGATTATACTATAGGTCCCCCAACAGTCAGAGGGAATTGGAGGAACATATATGTAGGGAAATCACAGATAGGTGTAGGAATTATAGGGTTGTAATAGTAGGTGATTTTAACTTCCCTAATATTGACTGGAACTGCCTTAGTGCTAAGGGATCAGATGGGGAAGAATTTATTAAGTGTGTCCAGGATAGTTTTCTGAAGCAGTATGTGGATGGTCCAACCAGAGAAGGGGCTACACTGGACCTCCTCTTAGGAAATGAGGCTTGGCAGGTGGTTGATGTGTCAGTGGGGGAGCACTTTGGGACCAGTGACCATAACACTATTAGCTTCAAGATAGTTATTGAAAAGGATAGGACTGGTCCTCAGGTTGAAGTTCTAAATTGGGGGAAGGCTAATTTCGATGGCATCAGACAGGAACTCTCAAAAGTTGAATGGGAGAGGCTGTTTACAGGTAAAGGGACGTCTGGCAAGTGGGAGGCTTTTAAAAGTGAGATAGGCATGTTCCTGTTAGATTGAAGGGCAAGGCCGGCAGGTTTAGGGAACCTTGGTTGACAAGGGATCTTGAGGGTCTGGTCAGTACAAAGAAGGAGGCATATGTCAGGTATAGGCAGCTAGGATCAAGCGAGTCCCTTGAGGAGTGTAAGGGATATAGGAGTACACTTAAGAAGGAAATCAGGAGGGTGTAAAGGGGCCATGCGATTTCCCTGGCAGATAAGATAAAGGAGAAACCTAAAAGATTCTATAAGTATATTAAGAGTAAAAGGGTAGATAGGGAGAGAGTAGATCCCCTTAAGGATCAGTGTGGTAATCTATATGTGGAGCCACAGGAAATAGGCGAGGTCTTAAATGAATACTTCTCGTCTGTATTTACCGTGCAGAAGGTCATGGAATCTAGTGAGTTCAAGGGAGGGAACAGCGATATCCTGGAGCATATCAACATTACAAAGGAGGAGGTGTTGGAGGTTTTGAAGTGCATTAAGGTGGATCAATCCCCAGGACCTGACCAGGTATATCCTAGGATGCTATGGGAAGGAAGGGAGGAGATTGCTGAGGCCCTGGCAGAGATTTTTGTATCATTGTTAACCATGGGTGAGGTACCGGAAGACTGGAGGATAGCTAATATTGTGCCATTATTTAAGAAGGGCAGCAGGGATAAGCCAGGGAACTACAGGCCGGTTAGCCTGACCTCAGTGGTGGGAAAGTTATTGGATGGGATTCTGAGAGACAGGATTTACATGCATTTTGAAAGGCAAGGTCTGATTAGGGATAGTCAGCATGGCTTTGTGCATGGGAAATCATGTCTCACGAATTTGATTCAGTTTTTTGAGGAGGTGACCAAGAGGATTGATGAGGGCAAGACGACGGACGCTGTCTACATGAACTTTAGCAAGGCCTTTGACAAGGTCCCGCATGTTAGGCTGGTCCAGAAGGTTCGATCACATGGGTTTCAGGGTAAGCTAGCCAATTGGATACAAAATTGGCTTGGTGATAGGAGGCAGAGGGTGGTAGTGGAAGATTGTTTTTCAGATTGGAGGCCAGTGACCAGTGGTGTGCCGCAGGGATTGGTGCTGGGCCCTCTGTTGTTTGTCATATATATTGATGATTTGGATGTGAATGTTGGGGGCATGATTAGTAAGTTTGCAGATAACACCAAAATTGGTGGTATAGTGGACAGTGAAGAAGATTGTCTACGGTTACAACGGGATATAGATCAACTGGGAAAGTGGGCAAGGGATTGGCAAATGGAATTTAACGCAGACAAGTGTGAAGTGCTGCATTTTGGGAAGTTAAACCAGGGCAGACATATACAGTGAATGGCAGGGCCCTGGGGAGTGTTGTTGAGCATAGAGATCTTGGGGTGCAAGTACATAGTTCCCTGAAAGTGGCAACGCAGGGAGACAGGGTGGTGAAGAAGGTGTATGGCATGCTTGCCTTCATCGGCCGAGGCATTGAGTACAAGAGTTGGGATGTCACGTTACAGTTTTACATAACGTTGGTTAGGCCGCACTTGGAGTACTGTGTGCAGTTCTGGTCGCCGCACTATAGGAAAGATGGGATTAAGCTAGAGAGGGTGCAGAAAAGATCCAGCAGGATGTTGCCTGGTTTGGAGGACTTGAGTTATAAAGAGAGATTGGATTGGCTGGGTCTGTTTTCCCTGGAGCGAAGGAGGCTGAGAGAGGACATGATAGAGGTATATAAAATTATGAGAGGCATAGATAGGGTAGATGGCCAGAGTCTGTTTCCCATGGTAGGGGTGACTAAAACTGGAGGGCATAGATTTAAGGTGAGAGGGAGGAGGTTTAAAGGGGATCAAAGGGGTAAATTTTTCACAGAAAGAATATTGGATATCTGGAATGAGCTGCCAGAGGAGGTGCAGGAGGCAGGAACAATAGTAACATTTAAGAGGCATCTGGACAGGTACTTGAATGAGCAAGGCAAAGAGGGATATGGAATTAATGCAGGCAGGTGGGATTAGTATAGATGGGCATTATGGTCGGCATGGACGTGGTGGGCCGAAGGGCCTGTTTCCGTGCTGTACAACTCTATGACTCTATTGCATGCACCCGTGACCTTGGGCCCTGACCCTGTAGGGTTAGAGACAGTTCATCTCATTTGAATATGGCTGGTGCCATTAGGGTTGTAACTCAAGCTCCTTCATTTGAAAGAAGTGTTCAAGGTGCAGTGGAGCGTAATCTCCCCACACTGGGCAGATTTGGGAAGTGTGCTTATTGCTCTCCCTTCTAAGGAGGGATGAATAAACATTTTTTTTTTAAATAGTTCTGACCAAGTCCTAGGCCTGGGGCCAACTTGAGTCCCACTTCCTCCAGTTGGCAGGCTGGTAGAACTCTTTCACTGCCAATGCCTGCCGATGTTCAACCGAGCAAGTCATGAGGGAGCACTGGCCGGAGGAGCTCCCTGCCCCAGTAGCTGCCCCTTTGATGTGGTGTCATTGTTTGAGGCAGATGGAAGAACTGGCCCAACAAAGGCCTCACGGAAATGGCAACAAAACCTGGGATTGGTATATCTTGGTTCTGGCGTAAATACAGGCCATTCTACAACACACCCATCCGATTATTTTTTTTAATTCATTCTTGGGATGTGAGCATTGCTGACAAGACCAGCATTTATTGCCCATCCCTAATTGCCCTTGGGAAGGTGGTGGTGATCTATCTTCTTGAACCGCTGCAGTCCATGTGTTGTAGGTACACCCACAGTGCTGTTAAGAAGGGAGTTCCAAGTTTTTGATCTGCAATATAGTTCCAAGTCATGTTGGTGTGTGACTTGGAGGGGAATTTGCAGGTGGTGGTGTTCTAATGTCCTTGTAGATGGTAGAGGTCATGGGTTTGGAAGGTGCTGTCGAAGGGGGCTTGGTAAGTTACTGCCATCAGTCTTGTAGATGGTACACACTGCTGCCACTGTGCATCGATGGCGGAAGGAATAAATGTTTAAGGTGGTGGATGATGTCCCGATCAAGTGGGCTGCTTTATCCTGGATGGTATCGAGCTTCTGAAGTGTTGTTGGTGCTGCACTGATCAAGACAAATGGAGAGTATTCCTTCTCACTTCTGACTTGTGCCTTGTAGACGGTGGAAAGGCTCTGGGGAGTCAGGAGGTGAGTTACTCGCCACAGAATTTCCAGCCTCTGACCTGTTTTTGTAATCACAGTATGTATGTGGCTGGTCCAGTTAAGTTTCTGGTCAATGACAACCCCTAGTATGTTGATGGTGGGGGATTCAGTGATTGTAATGTCATTGAATGTAAAGGGAGATGGTTAGAATCTCTATTGTTGGAGATCGCCATTGCCTGGCACTTGTGTGGTGTGAATGTTACTTGCCGCTTATCAGCCCAAGCCTGGATGTTGTCCAGGTCTTGCTGCATGCATATGGTGCTGAACAATGTGCAAACATCAGCGGACACCACCACTTCTGACCTTATGTTGGAGGGAAGTGTGATGTCCTCGAGACTGGAATGAGGTTTAGCCGGGTATAGTATGATATATCTGAGACAGAGATAGAGAGAAGCAGCAAGCTGTTGAAGTTTAGTTTAGTTTAGTTTAGAGATACAGCATAGAGGCTTCTTCTTTATTCTCTTTTATTTTCACTTTCCCTTTGCTCGCATGTGTGTTCTACAGAGCCCCAAGTGTACACAAGAGCACAATGCAATTGCAATTTCAAAACACTACAACACTACAGGAATAAAAGTAAAATACTGCAGATGCTGGAAATCTGAAATAAAAACAGAAAGTGCTGGAAATACTCAACAGTTCTAATCGCATTTGTGGACAGAGAAGCAGAGTTAATGTTTCAGGTCTGTGATCTTTCATTAGAACTGGCAACGGTTAGAAAAGAATTAGGTTTTAAGCAAGTGAAGGGGAAGGGTGTGGGGGAGAGAACAAAGGGGAAGGTGTTTGATAGGGCAGAGGGCAGAAGAGATTAAATAGCAACGCTGTCCTGGGACAAAGGCAAATAATGTGTTAATGCTTGTGGTGAAAGACAAAGCATTAGTCCAGTGAGAATAATGAGCAGCTCTGTCTACATGAAAAACATGCACATGATTAAAAAAACATATATATCAAAAAATTAAAAAAGACCAGTCATGCTCTGAAGTTATTGTTCAGTCCACAAGGCTGTAGAGTGTCTTATCCAAAGATCCGGTGCTGCTCCTTGAGCTTGCGTTGATGTTCACTGGAACACTGCAGCAGGCCAACGACAGAAATGTGGGCATGAGAGCAGGATGGGGTTGAAATGGCAAACAACCTGAAGCTCGTGGACTGAGCTTTCGGACTGAGCGGAGATGTTCTGCAAAGTGGTCACCCAATCTGCGTTTTGTCACCCTAATATAGAGGAGACAGCATTGTGAGCAGCGAATACACTATACTAAATTGAAAGAAGTACAAGTAAATTGCTGCTTCACCTGGAAGGAGTGTTTGGGGCCTTGGATGTTGAGGAGAGAGGGGATAAAAGGGCAGGTATCACACCTCCTGTGATTGCATGGGCAGGTATCGTGGGAAGGGGACAAAGTGTCAGGAGTGATGTAGGAAGAAACGATCCCTTTGGAATGCTGACGGGAGAGGGGAAGGGAAGATGTGTTTGGTGGTGGCATCACACCAAAGGTGGCGGAAATGGCGGAGGATGATCCTTTGGATGTGAAGGCTGGTGGGGTGGAAATTGAGGACAATGGGAACTCTGTCAAGGTTTTGTGAGGGAGGGGAAGGGGTGAGGGCAGAAGTGTGAAAAATGGGTCAGACACGGCACACTACAGGAAGGTCATTAATGAAGCAGCTGAAAATACTTGAGCCTAGGGCACTACCCTGAGCAACCCCTGCAGTGATATCCTGGGGCTGAGGTGATTGACCTCCAACAAACAACCATCTTCCTTTGTGCTAAGTATGACTTTAACCAGTGGTGAGTTTTCCCCCTGATTCCCATTGGCTTCCATTTTGCTAGGCTTCCTTAATGCCACGCTCGGTCAAATACTGCCTTGATGTCAAGGGCAATCACTCTCACCTCACCTCTGGAGTTAAGCTCTTTTGTCCACATTTGGACCAAGGCTGTAATCAGGTGTAAAGCTAAGTTGCCCTGGAGGAACCCAAACTGAGCGTCAGTGAGCAGGTTATTGCTGTCAGTGCCACTTGATAGCATGGCTGACAACACCTTCCATCACTTTGCTGACAATCAAGAGTAGACTGAAGAGGCAGTAATTGGCCAGATTGGATTTGTCCTTCTTTTTGTGGACAGAACATACCTGAGCAATATTCCACATTTTGATTGTGCCAGTGTTGTAGCTGTACTGGAACAGCTTGGCTTCAGGGGGAGGCTGAGGTGGGATCATCCACTTGGCACTTCTGGCTGAAGATGGATGCAAATGCTTCAGCCTTGTCTTTTGCACTGACATGATGGGCTTCCCAATCATTGAGGATGAGAATGTTTTTGGAGCCTCCTCCTTCAGTTATTAGTTTAATTATCCACGGCCATTCATGACTGGATGTGGCAGGACTGCAGAGTTTGGATCTGGTCTGTTAGTTGTGCAATCGCTTAGCTCTGTCTATAAAATGTTGCTTTTATTGTTTAGCATGCAGTAGTCCTGTGCTGTAGCTTCACCAGGTTGGCACCTCATTTTTATGAATACCGATGACCCACTGCACCTCATGGATGCCCCGTTTTCAGCTGCAAAATCTGTTCTGAGTCTATCCCATTTAGCACGGTGGTAGCGCCACACAACACCTAGGAGGTTGTCCTCACTGTGGAGACGGTGTCCATGAATACTGTCATAGACAGATGCATCTGCAGCAGGCAGATTGGTGAGGACGAGACAAGGAAACCACCTGCTGATTACCACCTACCACCCCCACCCCTCAGCTGATGAATCAGTACTCCTGCATGTTGAACAGGACCTGGAGGAAGCACTGAGGGTGGCAAGGGCACAGATTGCATTTCAATGTCCATCACCAAGAGTTGCTCGGTAGCACCACTACTGACTGAGCTGGCCGAGTTCGAAAGGACATAGCTGCTAGACTGGGTTTGCGGCAGGTGGTGAGGGAACCAACAAGAGGGAAAAACCTGGATGTCTTCCTCATCAATCTACCTGTCAAACATCTACCGGTTCCGAAGAAGGGTCACTGACCCGAAACGTTAACTCTGCTTCTCTTTCCACAGATGCTGCCAGACTTGCTGAGTGGTTCCAGCATTTCTTGTTTTTGTTTTAGATACATAACTCTCTGTCTCTTCATGTAAGTCATTGATATAGATTGTAAATAGCTGAGGCTCCAGCACTGATCCTTGCGGCACCCCACTATTCACTGCCTGCTAACTTGAAGGTGCACCATTTATGCCCATTCTTTGCTTCATATCTGTTAAATAATCCTGTGGAATTCTCTACCATAGAAGGCAGTTGAGGCCAAATCATTAAATATATTCAAGGAAGAGTTAGATATAGTTTTTAAGGCTAAAGGAATCAAGAGATACAGGGAGGAAGCAGGAACAGAGTTCCGAGTTTGGACGATCAGCCATGATCGTATTGAATGGCAGTGCAGGCTCGAAGGGCCGAATGGCCTACTCCTGCTCCTGTTTTCTATGTTTCTATGTTTCTGTGTAAGTGCTGTATTCAAAAAGACTTGGGTGTGCTTGTACAAGGAACACAAGAAGTTCGCATGCAGGTACAGCAAGCAATTAGGAAGGCAAATGGCATGTTGGCCTTTATTGCAAGGGGATTGGAGTTCAGAAATAAAGAAGTATTGTTACAATTGTCCAGGGTTTTAGTGAGACCACATCTGGAATACTGTGTGCAGTTTTGGTCTCCACATTTAAGAAAGGATATACTTGCACTGGAGGCGGTACAGCGAAGGTTCACTAGATTGGTCCCTGGGATGAGGGGACTGTCCTGTGATGAGAGGCTGAGTAAATTAGCCTGTATTCTCCGGAGTTTGGAAGAATCAGAGGCAATCTAATTGAAACATACATGATTCTGAAGGGTTTGATAGGGTAGACGCTGAGTTATTGTTTCCTCTGTTCGGGGAATCTGAAACATGGGGCACAGTCTCAGGATAAGGGACTGAGATGAGGAAAAGATTATTTCACTCAAAGGGTTGTGAATCTTTGGGATTCTCTACCCCAGAGGATTATGGATGCTCCATCGTTGAATACATTTAAGGCTGGGATAGGCAGATTTTTGGGAATCATTGGATATATTGAGTGGGCGGGAAAGTGAAATTAATGCCCAAGATCAGCCATGATCGTATTGAATGGTGGAGCAGGTTCGATGGGCCATATGGTTTACTCCTGCTCCTATTTCTTGTGTTCTTATGTTCTTAAACATTCACTGCCTCCACCACCGGTGCACAGTTGCAGCAATGTGTACAAGATGCACTGCAGCAACTCTCCAAGACATCTTTAACAGCATCACTCAAACTCATGACCTCTATCACCTAGAAAAGCAGGGGCAGCAGACGCATGGGAACACCACCGCCTGCAAGTTCCCCTCCAAGTCACACAACATCCTGACTTGGAATTGCATCACCATTCCTTCACTGTCGTTGAGCTCCCTCCCTAACAGCACTGTGGGCGTACCTAAATGCCGGCTTTTCCAGCAATGCTCACATCCTATGAACAAATAATTAAAAAAAATCTCCCTTTGACCGATTTCCCACAATCTTCATATTGGACTGTATTCCCATCTCCCATTTTTATGTCCGATGTTATGTTATATTCTCCATTCTTCTGTTTGCTTATTTTAATCTATGTTCTTCTGCAACTTGTTCCTCTCTGACAAAGCTTACTTTTACCAAGAAGCTCTCTTATGACCAAATCTTACCTATTTATTGTACATATAACAAAATCAACTATCTCCTGCACTCTCCTTTGGATCAACTAATGTTGCTTTGGAAAATTTCTGGAATGCATTCAATAAATCTATTCCCCTTCCTACCTGTGCTGCAGTTTCTTGTTCCAATTATTTGCAGGTCATTTCACATTGTTATTTATATTTCCCACTGACCTTGTTAGATGGTTATAAAAACTCCCAGCAAGTTTTTGCATTCTTTCCTCTTCCTTAGCTTTACCTAAATGATCATACACTGGTATAGTGTGTAGTGATACAGTGGTGTCTTTTGTTAATATTGTCAACCCTTACTCCTTTTCCTACGTGCTTTCCTACATTCCTTCATTCCTCCTTCCTTCCTTCCTTCCTCCCTTCCTATGAACAGATATATGTGACCGAAGTGTAGGGTGTATGTCAGTCTAATTGTATCCCACATTGCAGTGAGATGACTGACCTTCCCTTGTCAAATGACAATGATATGTTTCAGCAAATCTTATGGCATCCTGTTGTCTAGTTGTGAACAAATATAGATGGCACCTCTTTAAAATAAACCTTGTGAAGCTTCTGCAGATCTATGTAAGAATTTGTTTCCAAGCCAGATGCCTGGCAATCGGTTCAAGTCCCCTGAGTCCAACAGGGATACGAATACGATCACTTTCCACTGCAGTAACATCAAGGCTCAACACTCGTTGATATCCATTACATCCACAATGGGATTTAAAATAGTATTTAACCCTATAATGGGATTTCACATGTTTAAATGGAGACAGATGGGTATAGCTCATGTGGAGGAAGCCACGGAATCAGCAACAGACCTGAACGCTTTCATAGAATGATACAGTAAAGAAGAAGGTCGTTCGGCCCATCCTGCCAGTGCTGGCTGTTTGAAAGAGTTATGTAATTAGTCCCACTTATTCCTGTTCCCTCCCTGCAAATGTTTCCTTTTCAAGTATTTATCCAATTCTCTTTTCAAAGTTACCATTGAATCTGTTTCCATCGCCCTTTCAGGCAATACATTCAGTGCTGGGTCAGAATTCTGGAACTCCCTCCCTAACAGCACTGTAAGTACACCTACACTACATGGACTGCACTGGTGCAAGAAAGCAGCCCACTACCACCTGCTCAACGGCAATCGAGATGGGCAATAAATGCTGATATCCACATCCCACGAACGGTTAAAAAAAATTACAGATCATAACAATTGGTGTGTCAAAAATAATTTCTCCTCCTCTCCCCTCTGGTTCCTCTGGTTACCCACCCTCCTACCAATGGACACAGTTTCTCCCTCTCTACTTTATCAAAAACCCTCATAATTCTGAATGCCTCTATTAATCCTCTCTTTGACCTTCTCAGCTCTAAGGAGAACAATACCAGCTTCTCCAGACTCTCCACATAACTGAAGTCTCTCATCCCTGATAGCATTCTAGTAAATCTCCTCTGCACCCTCTCCAAGACCAGGACATCGTTCCTGAAGTGTGATGCCCAGAATTGGACACAATACTCTCGCTGAAGTCTATTACTTACCATTCTAGTTAATGTTCAAAAGAGCGGAAGGTTCTGGGGGAGGTCGACTGCCAGCATTGTATATGAAAGGGGGAGAGACCAGCTGACATGGGACTGATACACACAGTTTTCCTGGCCCCGAGAGGAGGAGCTGCGGCGCAGAGAGAGGGAGGACTAGGCACCAACAGCTCCACAGCAGCAGCAGCAGGAGCTGCAAGAGGGCCAGCCTCTGGGTGGGCATGCTGGAGAAGCACATATAGGGCAGTGATGACAGGTCCCCAATCAAAAAAGGGGCTACCGCAAGAGAGAATGTAACAGACGTGCCTCAACTATCTGTAGATGTCTGAGCACCAGTGTCAGTGAAGACTTCGGCTCTCAAGGGAGGCCTTCACCAACTTATGTGCCATGTTGCCCGATGATCTGGGACCCATGTGGTTCAGTGGACACCCAATGCCCGTGGCCCTGAAGATCACCATGGCTTTCAACTTCTACACCTCTGGATCTTTCCAGGGATCCAATGGTGACATGTGTGGGGTTTTCCAGGCTGCAATCCATTACTGCATCAAGGAGGTGATCAACGCCCTGTTCAAAAGGGGCGGCGGCTATGGGCGCTACCAAATCTAATCGGACAGTCAGGCGAAAAGGGCCATCAGCTTGAGAGCCATCGCTGATTCCTGCAGGTGCATGGTGTGATTGACTGCACGCATGTGGCCATCAAGACTCCCACGGACCAGGCAGCTGCCTTCATCAACAGGAAGGATTTCCATTCAATCAATGTCCAACTGGTCTGTGACCACCAAAAGTGGATCCTTCAGTTGTGTGCGAGGTTACCGGGAAGCAGCCATGATGCCTATATACTTCAGCAATCCCAGGTATCCCAGGGCATTTCCAGCCCCCAGCGCGCCTTCAAGGATGAATTCTTGAGGACAAGAGCTACCCATTGAAGACATGGCTACTGATGCTCAGGGGAACCCCTGCACTGCAGCAGAGGAGAGGTACATACCTGCCACGGCTCCACCCAAGAGACTATCAAACAGGCTACCACTCAAAAAAGGGGCTATCCACGAGAGAGAGTGTAACAGACATGCCTCAATTATCTGCAGATGTCTGAG
Source organism: Heterodontus francisci (assembly GCF_036365525.1). Lineage (NCBI taxonomy): Eukaryota > Metazoa > Chordata > Chondrichthyes > Heterodontiformes > Heterodontidae > Heterodontus > Heterodontus francisci. The sequence continues at coordinate 26,018,482 of NC_090371.1, read as the reverse complement.
CACCAGTGTCAGTGAAGACTTCGGCTCTCAAAGATAAGCAAGGGGTGGAAGATTATCGGGGATAGGTGGAAATGTGGAGTAATCAATTCAGCCATGAATTTATTGAATGGCGGAGCATACTCGAAGGGCCGAGTAGCCTACTCCTGCTCCTAATTCGTCTGTTCATATGTTAGGCCATTGGGCTGCTGAAGATAAGATTCTGCTGCCTCGATTGATCCGGTGGTGCCCTGCAGTATGCCCCAGCGAGGGTCTTGCGTATCATGGTAGTCTGCTGTACTTTGCACAATCTAGCACTACGAAGGGGAGGCCTTGTACAATGAGGACATCATTGATCTCCACTCCTTATCCGATGAGGAGGATGTGGAGGAGGCTGCTCATCAGTCGGCACTAGATGAGTAACCCCGTGCAGAGGTGAGGGATATTGAGAGACGCGCAAGGGAGGCTGCAGGCAATCTCATACGTACTCGCTTCCTGTAACCCCTGATTACCTTAATGCAGACTGGCTATCGCCTCATTCATCTCGCACTCCATGGCCAGTGCTCAGATTCAGCACGCACACTGACAAAGCTGAGGAGCTGATCAAACGTGGCCTGATCCAAACATTGAGGGAACAAGAATAATTTTGACATTGGACAAGGCAGCAAGAAATGGATGGACGACTACCAACAGTACGTTGGATATTTATTGAGTGACACTACTGTATCAAGGCTTGACAAGTGCAAAGTCTAAACACCTGTGCACCCCAAGTGCAACCCCTGCACTTGCAGCTGAAGTGGAGACAGGCTGCTGAACTTGCTGCCCCATGGCCTGGAATGACCTTAGCTGCCGTCCTCTGGCTGCCTGATACCTGGAAGTCCCTGGCATGCTGAGGAGCTCCTGCACAGGTGCAGGTCCGTCCTGTTGTTGCAGCTACTGGAGCTGGAGTGACTGGCAGAGGGGCTGAGCAGCTGGTGTCCACACCAGGAGTGCCCTGAGGAGAGCCCCCAGAAGTGGAAGGCAGCCGGTCCTCCTCCCTAGAAAGGCTTTGAGAGCTTGAATATCTTGGTTTCTTCCTGCTGACCAGAGGTGGACAAGGAGACCTGGTGGAGACTCCAGGCACCTCCTCCCCTTCACGCCTTGTGACTATTGTGTTCAGCTCAAGGACAAGGTAATGGTGCAGGTCTGTGTGCATCTACAGCATCCAATGAATGGTGTGCTGGATCTTTCTCTCCATGAGGGTTGCCAATTTCTTGATGGAGGAAGCCATGATTGCACACGCCTGAGACATCGCTGTATTCATGGCATGGATGGACTCCTCCATCGTCCGCTCATAGCCATGCATAGCCTCGGGCAGCTCTGCCAGATGGTCTCTTAACTCTCACTGCAACGCCAGCAGGTGCTGTATTGCTGAGTCCAGAAGTATGGGCCTGGCATCCCACAGTCCTCCGACAGTCAGTGGCCTTGGCTATCACAGCCTCTGTCAGCTGTGCAAGGTGGGTCTGTGCCGTGCCATGCTCACCAGTCTGTGACCTTGAATTTATGTATGAACGGACACCCACTGACATAAGAGTATCTGCACTGGTGGAGGGTGCAGGGCATTGATGTAACAGTTGCACCCTCTGAGAATTCCTCCTCCTCCTCAGAGGTGGATTGCTGGCCCCCGTTATCTGCAGAGTGCCAAGACCTGCACCAGAGAACACATACATTTAGGGCTGAAGAGCTTCACATCTCCTCATCCCAGCCATGCCTGATGTGGAGCTCCGTATGTCCAGTGGTGGACACATGACACTGTGCCTCCTCACTCTCTTGGGTTGACACTCCTGACTCTCCATCTGGAATTGCATGCCAGCTCTGCGAGTCTTCCAGTTCCAGGGCCTCCTCCTCTGCCGGCGTCAGAGTACGGATATCCAGGATGCCTCTACCAGTCTTGGCCTACTCCCTGTTATTGGGGGCCCATTTCTCCTGCAATCAGAAGGAGAAACACTGTTATTTTTGTCACAGAGACTAGCACAGCTCTTATGCAGGTGGCAGCCCTTTGGGCCATGATGGGGGCTCCCAAATGCCTCCTCCATCAGTGTGCTCTCAAGGGACGCGGTGGGGGTGAGCAGACAGATGGCTGGCTGTTGCCGAGATGCCACGTTGCATCAGAAGGGATATACTGCTGTCGCACCACCTAGGTTGTCACTCCCTCCCCATCCTGGGTTGCTACTTGCAGGCCCCAAAGAGGAGAGTGGTATGGACGACTTACGCTGGAAGAGTGAAGGAGGTCAGTGACCCATTTGCGGCATTGTAGCCAGATCGGGGGTGTTGTAGGGTGACTCCATGGCTGCTGACTTCCTCTGCAATCTCTGTCCAGGCTTTGTTGGACAGGCGGGAGAGTGTCTTCTTGCCATCACTTGGGAACAGGCCTTTCCCTCGCAGCGTGGAGGAGAACCTGAAGGGAAGCTTCACTAAACCATGGTCTTCCCTCTAGCATATTGGCAGCAGCCTCCTGGTCTGCTGTTTGGGTCCTCAGTTGAGCCTCTGGGATTCAGGTGTCTTCACTGCAGCCACAGTGGAATCCAGGTCTGCGTTAGCAATCTGGGTGAACAAGGCAGCACTGCATGCAGGGCTGGCAGCCCTTTAAAATTAGCACCAGCACCTGCCTTTCCATCAGGTGACAATGCGATCAGCACCTCATTGCCCACCTCCGTTCATCCACTGAACGGGCCCCACACCTCCAGGCCACCGAGACCCGCACCATGTGCAGAAAATTCAGCCCATTTTGTGCAAACTCCCAGGGTCTGGTACAGGTTTTGCAATGGCTTTTGAAAAAACATACACGCAAACCAAGTGCCAGTAAAGCTCTGATCTGTGCAACTACTGTTGCAGTTCAACTCTGAGCACAATGCACATTGTACCAAGATTCACAGAAATTAATGTTCAGAGCATCTGGGAAACAGGAACATGAAAAGCAACCAAGATATTCAAGCTCTCAAAGCGTTAAATTGTACTACACAATTTACAATGGGTATCCTGTGAAAAGCCATGAAAAGCTAGTTTGTCTCCGACAGTATTCGAAACATTAATTTTAAATAAAGATGTATTTCACTTTCTGTCGACAGGACTCCTTGGAAGATCTGTTCTGTTTTGCTGTCCGTCAGTGGTAATAAAACAAGTGCTTCATGAGCAAAGTCCTTTCAACATATATTTCCTGCTCCTTCCCAAACACACTGATTCTTCTGTCCTTTATTCTCATTCTCACCCACCACCCACCACCCCCCCACACTCCTCCCCTCCCTCCCTCCTGACATGAGAAATTGTTGAAGACTTTTTTTAGCTCCTGTCTATGAAGTGCCCTCTAATCGAGGGTGGGATGAGTCTAATTGCTAGCGCAGTCGGCATACAAGGCAACAGGGGAGGTAATATCAGATGCCCTTGCGACAAGGACTCCCAGAGGTCCATTAGAATTCACCACATTCTCAAATTACTGATAACACTGGGCCGTTCTATATGTCTGCTCACGCCAAGCTTAATGTGTGCAGCTCTCAGCTGCCGCATTGCTTGACAGCAGTTGAGGGGCAAACTGTGTTTGAAAGCTCATTCAATAGAAAATCAATACAGCAGATGCTTTTGAAATACCTTACATCTCTCGCGTGATGTTTCGAAAATGGAAGGTATTGTCCTGTGTGCTGTTCAGAATAAAACACAATCTTTCTGTGCAAAAGGAAATAGAGCTTTGGTGCTGGCTGAGCCTCAGTCAGTAGCTCTCTCGCCTGAGTCAGAATTTGCGAAAGAAAGACTTGCATTCATTTAGCGCCTTTCAAGACCTCAGGACTTCCCAAAGCACTTCACAGCCAATGAGATACTTTTGAAGTATTGTATCTGTTGTGATGCAGGAAGCATGGCAGCCATTTTGCACTCAGCAAGATCCCACAAGCAGCAAAGGAGATAATGGCCAGATATTCTGTTTTTAGTGATGTTGGTTGAGGGATAAATATTAACCAGGAGACTGGAAACCCTCCTTCAAATAGTGCAGTGGCATTTTTTATGTCCACTTGAGAGGGCAGATGGGGTCTAGGTTAAGCATATCATCCAAAAGACCGCACCTCCAACAGTCCAGCACTCCCTCAGTACTGTACTGGAAGTGTCGGCCTGCATTATGTGCTCAAGCCTTAGGACTGGGACTTGAACTGACAGCCCACAGAAACAAAAGTGCTAACAGCTGAGCCATGGCTGTCACCTTTAGCTAATTGCTACCGTGCAATTGATGTCCTTCCTCACCCTGCTGCTCCTCCTCTTCTCTTCCTTCTTTCCGCTTGCCTTTTGACACTTTCTCCCTTCCTAGTCTCCTCCCTCCCTTCGCCCCTCCCTCCCTCTAACCTCCCTTCCTTTCTTCCTCCCTCCCTCCTTCCCTATCACTCTCCTTATCCCTGCCTCCCTACCCGCTCAAATCACTTTATCCCTGATTAACCTTCAGTGTGCTGCAATCGCACTAGGGTAATTCCTGCCTCTTGGAATATGGGACAATTTCCTTTGCTTTTGTTTCTTCTCCGTTCCACCTTCCCTCAGCAGCTTGCAGACAGCTGATAAAACTCGCTCATGTACCCGGGTGACAGGCAGCCCTGGGGATTTACAGTCATGACCTTCTGGCTATGAGGCAGGCCTGAATTACATCCAGAGCTGCCTTCCTGATGCTGCTGTCCTTTTTAAAACTTCCAATACAGTAAGCTGCTTCTTGTGGTTATGCGCGATTTCTGATCAACATTATTAGCCTTTGAGTCAAACCAGCTAAGTTTTTCTGATTGCCTTCATCTTGGCCCAATTATTTTTCTCTTTCTTGAAGCCTGATGATAAAAAGCATTTGCAGTAACCAGATGAGATGTAGTTCTTGAAATCTGTCAGTGTTGGTTTCCAGCCAGTGTCAGCTTCCTGTCTCCTTCCAGGCTTGGTAGGAAATTTCCTACAGGGGTTTGACAGAAGATAAGCTGGCGAGACAGCTTCAAAGCACTAGGTTCCAGTCTGTGAATACTCAGCAGGTCTGGCAGCATCTGATGAAGGGTCGCAGATCTGAAGCATTAACTCTGTTTCTCTCTCCACAGCTACTGCCAGACTTGGTGAGTATTTCCGGCACTTTCTGTTCTCAAATTAGAGTTCCAGCAGTATTTTGCTCTTATTTTAGGCTCCAGTCTGTGTTGTCCTGTATTAAAATGTATTACAGCTTACTTAATTTCCTCTAATGGAACCCATGGGGCTGTGTGTTATTTTGTGTGTGATCAGCTGGGAAGGTCAGTTTCAAAGTAAACTTAATTTCCTTTTGTTTTCGGCAGAGACCAGGGGGCTGCTGGGTAAGTAAAACCCTATATATTTGGGCCGTTTCTGAACCCGAGACACTACACGGGTAGTGTCTCCCACCTGCCCTCCTCCTCTAACCAAAAAAAAAGGACTCGGTGGTGTGTATATAAGGTAAGGCTTTTTTAGATTAGATTAGATTAGAGATACAGCACTGAAACAGGCCCTTCGGCCCACCGAGTCTGTGCCGACCATCAACCACCCATTTATACGAATCCTACACTAATCCCATATTCCTACCAAACATCCCCACCTGTCCCTATATTTCCCTACCACCTACCTATACTAGTGACAATTTATAATGGCCAATTTACCTATCAAGCTGCAAGTCTTTTGGCTTGTGTGAGGAAACCGGAGCACCCGGAGAAAACCCACGCAGACACAGGGAGAACTTGCAAACTCCACACAGGCAGTACCCAGAATCGAACCCGGGTCCCTGGAGCTGTGAGGCTGCAGTGCTAACCACTGCGCCACTGTGCATTTTTCTATTTCTCTTTTTTTTTATCGTGTGATTGGTAAAAACTTTTCGTTCCTTTTTCACTTAACTAAGTTACGCTTAAGATTAAAAATGGCAGGAGATCTCAGACCCGTGTCATGCTCCTCTTGCTCAATGTGGGAGCTCAGGGACACGGCTGATGTCCCTGACTCCTTCACGTGCAGGAAGTGTGTCCAGCTGCAGCTCTTGTTAGACCGCATGACGGCTCTGGAGCTGCGGATGGACACACTTTGGACCATGCGCGAAGCTGAGGAGGTCGTGGATAGCACGTTTAGCGAATTGGTCACACCGCAGATTAGGATTGCTGAGGGAGAAAGGTAATGGGTGACCAAAAGGCAGAGAAAGAGCAGGAAGGCAGCGCAGGAGTTCCCTGCGGTCATCTCCCTCCAAAACAAGTATACCATTTTGGATACTGTTGAGGGAGATGGCTCACCAGGGGAAGGCAGCAGGAGCCAGGTTCATGGCACCGTGGCTGGCTCTGCTGTTCAGAAGGGCGGGAAAAAGAGTGGAAGGGCTATAGTCATAGGGGATTCGATTGTAAGGGGAGTAGATAGGCGGTTCTGTGGTCGAAAACGAGACTCCCGAGTGGTATGTTGCCTCCCAGGTGCACGGGTCAGGGATGTCTCAGATCGGCTGCAGAACATTCTGAAGGGGGAGGGTGAACAGCCAGTTGTCGTTGTGCACATAGGCACCAATGATATAGGTAAAAAATGGGATGAGGTCCTACAAGCAGAATTTAGGGAGTTAGGAGCCAAGTTAAAAAGTAGGACCTCAGAGGTAGTAATCTCAGGATTGCTACCAGTGCCACGTGATAGTCAGAGTAGAAATGAAAGAATAGTCAGGATGAATGCGTGGCTTGAGAGATGGTGCAGGAAGGAGGGGTTCAGATTTTTGGGACATTGGGACCGGTTCTGGGGGAGGTGGGACTATTACAAATTGGACGGTCTACACCTGGGCTGGACTGGAACCAATGTCCTTGGGAGTGCTTTTGCTAACGCTGTTGGGGAGGGTTTAAACTAATGTGGCAGGGGGATGGGAACCAAATGAGGAGGTCAGTGGACAGTAAGGAGGTAGTAACGAAGGCCTGTAAGGAACTAGATAATGAAGTCAGCGTGACAAAGGGGAAGAGTAGGCAGGGAGCAGATGATGAACGCAAAGGGACTGGTGGTCTGAGGTGCATTTGTTTTAATGCAAGAAGTGTAGTAGGTAAGGCAGATGAATTGAGGGCTTGGATTAGTACCTGGGAGTATGGTGTTATTGCTATTACTGAGACTTGGTTGAGGGAAGGGCATGATTGGCAACTAAATATCCCAGGATATCGATGCTTCAGGCGGGATAGAGAGGGAGATAAAAGGGGTGGAGGAGTTGCATTACTGGTCAAAGAGGATATCACAGCTGTGCTGAAGGAGGGCACTATGGGGGACTCGAGCATTGAGGCAATATGGGCAGAACTCAGAAATAGGAAGGGTATGGTAACAATGTTGGGGCTGTACTACAGGCCTCCCAACAGCAAGCGTGAGATAGAGGTACAAATATGTAAACAGATTATGGAAAGATGTAGGAGCAACAGGGTGGTGGTGATAGGAGATTTTAATTTTCTCAACATTGACTGGGATTCACTTAGTGTTAGAGGTCTCGATGGAGCAGAATTTGTAAGGAGCATCCAGGAGGGTTTTCTAGAGCAGTATGTAAATAGTCCAACTCGGGAAGGGGCCATACTGGACATGGTGTTGGGGAATGAGCCCGGCCAGGTGGTTGAAGTTTCAGTAGGGGACTACTTTGGGAATAGTGATCACAATTCCGTAAGCTTTAAAATACTCATGGACAAAGACGAGAGTGGTCCTAAAGGAAGAGTGCTAAATTGGGGGAAGGCCAACTATACCAAAATTCGGCAGGAGCTGGGGAATATAGATTGGGAGCAGCTGTTTGAAGGTAAATCCACATGTGATATGTGGGAGGCTTTTAAAAGAGGTTGATTAGCGTGCAGGAGAGACATGTTCCTCTGAAAATGAGGGATAGAAATGGCAAGAATAGGGAACCATGGATGACAGGTGAAATTGTGAGACTAGCTAAGAGGAAAAAGGAAGCATACATAAGGTCCAGGAGGCTGAAGAAAGACGAAGCTTTGAAAGAATATCGGGAATGTAGGACCAATCTGAAACGAGGAATTAAGAGGGCTAAAAGGGGTCATGAAATATCTTTAGCAAACAGGGTTAAGGAAAATCCCAAAGCCTTTTATTCATATATAAGGAGCAAGAGGGTAACTAGAGAAAGGATTGGCCCACTCAAGGACAAAGGGGGAAAGTTATGCATGGAGTCAGAGAAAATGGGTGAGATTCTAAACGAGTACTTTGCATCGGTATTCACCGAGGAGAGGGACATGATGGATGTTGAGGTTAGGAACAGATGTTTGATTACTCTAGGTCAAGTCGGCATAAGGAGGGAGGAAGTGTTGGGTATTCTAAAAGGCATTAAGGTGGACAAGTCCCCAGGTCCGGATGGGATCTATCCCAGGTTGCTGTGGGAAGCGAGAGAGGAAATAGCTGGGGCCTTAACAGATATCTTTGCAGCATCCTTAAACACGGGTGAGGTCCCGGAGGACTGGAGAATTGCTATTGTTGTCCCCTTGTTTAAGAAGGATAGCAGGGATAATCCAGGTAATTATAGACCGGTGAGCCTGACGTCAGTGGTAGGGAAGCTGCTGGAGAAGTTACTGAGGGATAGGATCTATTCCCATTTGGAAGAAAATGGGCTTATCAGTGATAGGCAACATGGTTTTGTGCAGGGAAGGTCATGTCTTACCAACTTAATAGAATTCTTTGAGGAAGTGACAAAGTTGATTGATGAGGGAAGGGCTGTAGATGTCATATACATGGACTTCAGTAAGGCGTATGATAAGGTTCCCCATGGTAGGCTGATGGAGAAAGTGAAGACGCATGGGGTCCAAGGTGTACTAGCTAGATGGATAAAGAACTGGCTGGGCAACAGGAGACAGAGAGTAGCAGTGGAAGGGAGTTTCTCAAAATGGAGACGTGTGACCAGTGGTGTTCCACAGGGATCCGTGCTGGGACCACTGTTGTTTGTGATATACATAAATGATGTGGAGGAAAGTATAGGTGGTCTGATTAGCAAGTTTGCAGATGACACTAAGATTGGTGGAGTAGCAGATAGTGAAGGGGACTGTCAGAGAATACAGCAGATGGAGTTCAATCAGGGCAAATGCGAGGTGATGCATTTTGGAAGATCCAATTCAAGAGTGAACTATACAGTAAATGGAAAAGTCCTGGGGAAAATTGATGTACAGAGAGATTTGGGTGTTCAGGTCCATTGTTCCCTGAAGGTGGCAACGCAGGTCAATAGAGTGGTCAAGAAGGCATACGGCATGCTTTCCTTCATCGGACGGGGTATTGAGTACAAGAGTTGGCAGGTCATGTTACAGTTGTATAGGACTTTGGTTCGGCCACATTTGGAATACTGCGTGCAGTTCTGGTCGCCACATTACCAAAAGGATGTGGATGCTTTGGAGAGGGTGCAGAGGAGGTTCACCAGGATGTTGCCTGGTATGGAGGGCGCTAGCTATGAAGAGAGGTTGAGTAGATTAGGATTATTTTCATTAGAAAGACGGAGGTTGAGGGGGGACCTGATTGAGGTGTACAAAATCATGAGAGGTATCGACAGGTTGGATAGCAAGAGGCTTTTTCCCAGAGTGGGGGATTCAATTACTGGGGGTCACGAGTTCAAAGTGAAAGGGGAAAAGTTTAGGGGGGATATGCGTGGAAAGTTCTTTACGCAGAGGGTGGTGGGTGCCTGGAACGCGTTGCCAGCGGAGGTGGTAGACGCGGGCACGAAAGTGTCTTTTAAGATGTATCTAGACAGATACATGAATGGGCAGGAAGTAAAGAGATACAGACCCTTAGAAAATAGGCGACATGTTTAGATGGAGGATCTGGATCGGCGCAGGCTTGGAGGGCCGAAGGGCCTGTTCCTGTGCTGTAATTTTCTTTGTTCTATACTTTGACTGTCCTACTGTACATAGTGCATACCAGCCTGTTTTCTCTCTACACAATATACTTCATTCTATACGTCCTTTCCTGTATATATGTTTCAGTCTGCATCATTATGTGTGCTATACAGTACACCCTGTAGGTGATCCCAGAATCATACTTGCTGATTTACAGTTTTCCCACCTGTAATTCCACTTTTGAAAGGGGATTTGTACCTCTATATCTCCCCATTCCTGAATTTTAAGGGATTTGGAAAGGAAGCTGCACCTCATTGAGAATTTGTGAATTTTTCCATGCTAGTTTTCTCCCCCCATTTTACATTAGTTTTTCTTTTGCCACATATCTGCCCACTCTCCTGCATCTTGTGTTATCCTTTAATATAGTACAGTCCAGGCTGTGTGCTATCCTGTTCCTAAGATTCTGCATATATTGTTTTCTATATAGAAAGAAAGACTTGCATTTATATAGCACCTTTCATGACCTCAAGAGATCCCAAAGGGTTTACAGCCAGTGAAGTACTCTTGAAGTGTCGTCCCTGTAGTAAATTGGGAGCCAATTTTCTCCCACAAATAGGGAAGTGACCAAATCATCTGTTTTAGTAATGTTGGTTGAGGGATAAGTAGAACACCAGGAACAACTCCCCAGCTATTTTTCAATTAGTGTATATGTTTTGCATCCATCTGAGAAAGAATACAAAGCTTCAGTTTAATATCTCTCCCAAAAAGCAGCCTCCAATAGCACAGCACTCAAGCATTATCTGCAATTCTGTGCTCAAGTCTTTGGAATGGCACTTAAACCCACAATCTTATGCATCAGAGGTGATAGTGTTTCCCACAGAGCCATGCTAACACTGCAGAAGCAACAAATCTCAGTGGTACACTGATAAATTAGAAGAGTGGGCAGATATGTGACGCAGTTTAAGAAAGTCATGTAAATGGGGGAAAACATTGAGCATGGGAAAATACACTAATGCTTCATTCTTCTTTCGATTGAATACACTGTTTTCACTACTCACAATGCGGTCTGCTCTATATTGGGGAGGGCAAACACAGATTGAGTGATCACTGTGCAAGAGTAACCCCGAGCTTCCGATCGGCTGTCATTCTAATTCACGATCTTGCACCCAAGCTGACCTTTCTGTCCTCGGATGACTGCAGTGTTCCAATGAAGCTCAATGCAAGCTCAAGGAACAGCAGCTGATCTTTCGATTAGACACTTTACGGCCTTCCATACTCAACATTGAGTCCAATACATTCAGAGTGTAAACTCTGCCCCCACTTTGTTTCCTTTTTCTTGGCTGGTTTTGGTTTTACTCTCTTGTTTTCCTCATTTTTTTTGCTTTCAGATGGAAGCTGTTCAACATTGTGTGATTCATACCTTCTCTCGACGCATCTTTTGTTTCTTTACTTATCCCATTACCACTCCCTTTGGCCTTACATCACCAACTCTTTTGTCATCTAATCTCTCCTGTCTTCCACCCTAACACAGACCTTCGCTTTTGTTCTTTTTTCTACCCATTCCCCCGCTTCCTTAAAAACTATTACATTTCTAACTTTTCCTAGTTCTGGTGTAATGCCACAGACCTGAAACATTTACTCTGTTTCTCGCTCCTAGATGCTGCCTGACCTGCTGACTATTTCCAGAATGTTCTGTTATGTTAATGGGATACAGGCATCGCTGGCTAGAAAAGCATTTATTGCCCATCCCGAATTGCCCTTTGAACTGCGTGGCCATTTAATAGTCAACCACATTGATGCCGGATCTGGAGTCACATGCAGGCTAGATAAGTTGAGGATAGCAGATTTCCTTCCCTAAAGGATGTTAGTGAATCAGGTTTTTTTAAAACAATCATGGTTTTATTGTTACTATTAGACTAGCTTTATAATCCCAGCTTTTTTTTTGTTAATTGAATTCAAATTTTACTATCTGCCATGGTGGAATTTGAATCCATGCCCCAGAGCATTAGCCTGGGGCTCTGGTTACTAGTCTAGTGACACTACCACTGCACCACTGCCTCCCCACTATGCCACCACCTCCCTGCTATGCCCCTGCCTCCTCTCAATGAAGTACAGCTTCCTTTCCACATCCCTTAAAATTCAGGAACAGGGAGATCTTGAATATCACATCCCCTTTCAAAAGTGGGATTACAGGTGCAAAAACTTTAAATGAGGAAGTGGGATTCTGGAATTTTTATATTGAATAAAAAAGTCAGGAAATAAAGCTGAATCTCTGCAAAAGTTTGGTTCGCCCTCAATTTAAAATTTGGTGTGCAGCTTTGGATACTGCATTACAGAAAGGATATTGAAGCCATGGAGGTCAGTGAATAATAAGGCCACTGTATATTTACCAGCAGAAAAGGATTGTGATTATGATGAGATTGATATAACACAGATCCGTGCTCACTGGAGCAGAGAAGGTTAAGGAGGAATCTAAGAGAGGTGCTCATAATTATTAAAGGCTTTGGGAGAGTAAATAATGAAAGATTATTTCAACCGTCCAGAGAATCAGAAATAAGAGAGCATAAACTTTGGATTGATACTGAAGACATAAAGAATTTCACATTAAGGATGATCCAAATATTAAATGTTTTACTGCATATGGATTAAATCACACCATTTGGCAAAATTTTTTTTTAAATTTATTAATTCATGGTATGTGGAAGTCACTGACAAGACCAGCATTTATTGCCCACCCCTAATTGCCCTTGAGAAGGTGGTGGTGAGCTGCCTTTTTGAATCACTGCAATCCATGTGGTGTAGGTACATGCACAGTGCTGTTGGGAAGGGAGTTCCAAGATTTTGACCCAGCCTGAGCCCAAGAAAGGTACTATATAAATACAAGTGACTGAAGGTTCGGTAACCAGGGGACGCAGATCTAAGTTAACTGGCAATAGAATCAGAGGAGACATAAGGAAAAAAAGATGTTCAGGCACCGAGTTATGATGATCTGGAATGCTCGGCCTAAAACGGTAGTGGAAACAAATTCGACAGCAAATTTGTTAAGGGAATTAGAAATTGTCAGACAAGCACCCCCCCGCCCCCACCCCCCCCCCCCCCCCACCTGCCAATAATGAGGAAAATTAATTTTGCCACATGAACATTGATTTTAAACTGCTGATGGTGTCGAAAGAACTTGCTGGAGAGAGACATTAAATATCAACAGATATTTAAGGACAAAGGAGCTATTCCCTGCTCCAATTTAATCCACAATGGACTTTTGATTACCAGACGTTGAAGCATTCCAGTTTTACTGCTAAGGTGGCCGAATACACAAACAGACGTAAGTCGGGCCAATTTGGTCACATGACTGACTGACTGTTGGAGTTTTTGAATTTGAGCTTCCAACAGAATTTTGAACTCAGAAGGCTGTTTTCTCCTGGACTGAGAACACCTCCCTCCTGTCTGCTTTCACCAGCTTTGGAAACCATTGAAGACATATGAACCCCAAGAGAGAAAATTCTTCTATAGTGAGCAAGATTTAAGAAGAATACTGGGTCCCGACGAAAGGTAAGAGCTGTCTACAATCAAGGACTCTATGGCAAGCTGGAAATACAGAAACAGTAACAAGAAACCCCCTTTAGAGACTGCCTCAAACCTCTCCATTTTATTTTTTTCTGCTCTTTTCTGTCCCTATTTGCATGTGTGTATTGCGTGTGCATGCTAGCGTGGGCGTGTCGTATATCCGTAGGCGTTAACCGTATTAGAGTTTAAGTTTAAGGTTAATAAATTTCACTTTTCTTCTTTAAACCTAAAGAAAAACTAGTGTGCTCATTTCTTTGCCTTATAAGTGGAAAGCTGTGAACAAGGATTCACAAAGGGGGAGGGGCTCAAAACACAATGTGTTTAAATTAAACCCTGTTACAATAAGACCAGGTGAAGACAGTAAAAGACCCCTCGACACCTTTCTCACCTGGTCGTAACAGAAATATACTTGAAAAGGAAAAGGTTGCAGGGCTATAGAGAAAGAACAGGGCAGTGGGACTAATTGGATTGCTCTTTGCTCAGACACGATGGACCAAATGGGCTATATCATTCTATAATTCTATGGATTCTTTCTTGCTTTCTTTTTCAAGACGCCACACTCCCTTTCTAAATGCAAAAGTTTCAGTAAAATCCCCAGCAGCCGTTTATCGTGCAATTTTGATGTTTATCCTACAGCGAACCATTGCTCGCAAGTTCTTCTCTGAGCAAATGCCATTGCATGTGGGGAAATGCCACTGCTAGATGGTTATTTATACTTGCTCACAGCAACACAGTGGGTGCTTGAATAAACTGGGATGTAGGTGAATGTTAATTGCAGGATCCTATCTTTCCCTTTTATATCTTGGCTTCTCTTTTCTATGCAGAGTCTAATCAAACTAAAGCAAGGCTCAAAGGCTTATAGTTGCGTACATTACATATGAAATGAGAAAGCAAGGGCAACATTGTGTTGGCAGCTTATTAAATGTCAAGGGTATGTTATCTATCGATATACACAAAGGGAAACTTCTCTAGCCACAAATAAGGGATTAATCCTCCAGCTAATATTAGATTATTTGCCCAAGGCATTTAATAAAGTATGCAAATCCATGCAGAATTATCATACATTGTATTCAGAATTAGAAAAAGATATGGATTGTAACAAAAAAAGATATTTAATTTAACACATGGCTTCATATTTGATTTTCACAAAAGCCGACTGGAAATTGGGTGTACACTAGCTTTCGTTTCTTGCCTTCCCTGATTCAATTTCAGAAAAATCGAAAAGTTAGGATCGAGACATACACAAACACACACAAACACAGTGTATTCCTTTAAAAAGTTTTATTTGGACTTGCTAGGTTTGTGGAGTTGTCAGCTTGGCTCAGTGGTGGCACTCTCGCCTCTGAAAACTCTGAATTCCCTACCTAAACTTCTCCGCCTATCTACCTCATTTTCCTCCTTTAAAAGGTTCCCTAAAATCTATCTCTTTCACCAAGTTTTTGGTCACCTGTCCTAATATGCTTTTACACAGAGTCATAGAGTTATACAGCACAGAAACAGGCCCTTTGGCACACCGTGTCTGTGCTGGCAATCAAGAATCTATCTATTCTAACCCCATTTTCCAGCACTTGGCCCGAAACCTTGCATGCTATGGTATATATCAATATAGACTATCACAGTCAATTCAATTCAAGAAATGGGTGAAAGCACTGGATAGAGCAAAGGCCACGAGCCCTGACAACATCACGGCTATAGTACTGAAGACTTGTGCTCTAGAACTAGCCGTGCCCCCAGCCAAGCTTTGATGATTGATTACGCTCTTGTAAAGCACCTTAGGATGTTTTACTACATTAAAGGAGCTATATAAATGTAAGTTGTTGTTGTTGTTGTTCAGTCAGAAGAATGTGGATTCAAACTCCACTGCAGGAGCTGGAGAACATAATCCAGACTGATTCATTGTGGTACTGAGGGAGTGCTGCGCTGTTGTTGGTGCTGTCTTTTAGATGAGATGTTAAAGTGAGGCCCTGCCAGTCGGTTCAGTTCAATGTAATAGATCCCACGGCACTATTCAAAAAAGGACTGTTCTAAGCATCCTGGACAACATTTAGCCCTCAACCAGCAACACCAAGACAGTTTAACCAGCTATTTATCTTGTTTGTTTGTGGGAGCTTGCTGTGCCCAAATTGGCTGACCATTTTCTGTATGTAACAACAGTGATTACACTTGAAAAGTATTTCATTGCCTCTGCAGCACTTTGAGACCTTCAAAGATTGTCAAAAGTGCTCTAGAAATGTAAATTCATTCTTTCTGCTTTGTCAGCTGCCCGCAAACAGGGTTATTGGGTTATTCGGTCAGTGGGGCGGCACAGTGGCGCAGTGGTTAGCACTGCAGCCTCACAGCTCCAGCGACCCGGGTTCAATTCTGGGTACTGCCTGTGTGGAGTTTGCAAGTTCTCCCTGTGTCTGCGTGGGTTTTCTCCGGGTGCTCCGGTTTCCTCCCACAGCCAAAAGACTTGCAGGTTGGTAGGTAAATTGGCCATTATAAATTGCCCCTAGTATAGGTAGGTGGTAGGGAAATATAGGGACAGGTGGGGATGTGATAGGAATGTGGGTTAGTGTAGGATTAATATAAATGGGTGGTTGATGGTCAGCACAGACTCGGTGGGCCGAAGGGCCTGTTTCAGTGCTGTATCTCTAAACTAATCTTCAGAGCCATGCAGACTAGGAATGTCCCAATTCAATTCTTCACCTACGGCATGGCAACTGGGATGCTGTAGTTGGGCAGAAACATCACAAACATCAGATGGCGTTTTCACTTCTGCTTTGTTAGCCAGTAACCAGCTGCTGTGGTAGTAGATGAGAATGTAGTTGTGCTCAGTCACAATGCTGTCCATGACTGAATAGCCCACCAACACGGATGGTCATACATAAAGAATGGCTTTCTTGGATGAGGTACAAGAGGGCTCCTGATACCCACTAAACCTAACTCCAGCAAGGATTTTATGGAAAAGAGAGAACAAATATGGAAAAATTGCTTTATGCTTCGGAAAGAAAGACTCACATTCCTGTCGCAAATTTCAGAATCCCAGGATATTCTGAAGTGCTTTGCAGCCAATTCAAAGTACTTGAAAAGTGTAGCCATTGCTGTAATGCACCTGCAAATTTGCGCACAGCAAGATCCCGCAAACAGCACTGTGACAATGACCATATAATCTGTTGATAAAAGCAAAATACTGCGGATGCTGGAAATCTGAAACAAAAACAAGAAATGCTGGAATCACTCAGCAGGTCTGGCAGCATCTGTGGAAAGAGAAGCAGAGTTAACGTTTCGGGTCAGTGACCCTTCTTCGGAACTGACAAATATTAGAAAAGTCACAGATTATAAACAAGTGAGGTGGGGGTGTTGAGTTGGGTTTTGATTTTGTTGGGCAGGACACCAGGGTCAGCTCTCTGGCTCTTCCTCAGAGTAGTTCCGTGGGACCTTTTCTATCTACCTGAGAGGCAGATGGGGTCTCAGCTTAACATCTCACCCAAGAGACTGCACTTTTGACATTGTAGCACTTCCTCAGTACTGTACAGGAGATCAGCTGAGATTATGTGTTTGAGACTGTGAAGGGGGATTTGAACCCACACTCATTTGATTCAGAGCTGAGAGTGCAACCATTGAGCTACAACTGTCATCCTTTCTCTTTCGTTCCTTCCTTCTTTCTTAAAGATAGTTTTGCATCGAGCATTTCTTCAACTTTAGAGATCCTGTAAGAACAAATACTGGCCAGCTATAGTGCTTCTTTCACCACAGGGCCTCCAGTTTAAATTCAGCCCAATCAGATGAGGGTGACATTCTTCTCCTTTTCCTGAGTAGATCCACCTTGACAGAAATCACTTTTGGCAACTTCAAGCCAGTCCAGGGCACAATACAGCCGAAAAGTCGGCTCTAAATGTCACTTTCAATCAGAAAGGCCGCAGGAATGTGTCATTCTGGTGAAGGTGTCAGATTAGAGTGCAGGCTGTTCTCGAGTTGGAGTTAAATCATAGAATTGGAGCAAAATAAAGAGAGCTTTCCCTTGCAGCTAGATGTGATGTGTTGGAAGCACTTATTGCTGGCACTGGGTTGAAAGGTAGCTTCACAATATGTGAAAAATCTTGTAACTAGTGCACTGTTCCAGTACAGCTACAACACTGGCATCTACCCTGCAATGTGGAAAATTGCCCAGGTATGTCCTGTACACAAAAAGCAGGACGTCCAACATGGCCAATTACCGCCCCATCAGCCTACTCTCAATCATCAGTAAAGTGATGGAAGGTGTCATCAACAGTGCCATCAAGCGGCACTTGCTTAGCAATAACCTGCTCAGTGACGCTCAGCTTGGGTTCCGCCAGGGCCACTCAGCTCCCGACCTCATTACTGCCTTGGTTCAAACATGGACAAAAGAGCTGAACTCAAGAAGTGAGGTGAGAGTGACTGCCTTTAACATCAAGGCAGCATTTTTGACTGAGTATGGCATCAAGGAGCCCTAGCAAAACTGAGGTCAATGGGAATCAGGTGGAAAACCCTCTGCTGGCTGGAGTCATACCTAGCACAAAGGAAGATGGTTGTGGTGGTTGGAGGTCAATCATCTCAGTTCCGGAATATCACTGCAGGAGTTCCTCAGGGTAGTGTCCTAGGCCCAACCATCTTCAGCTGCTTCATCAATGACCTTCCTTCAATCATAAGGTCAGAAGTGGGGATGTTCGCTGATGATTGTACAATGTTCAGCACCATTTGTGACTCCTCAGATACTGAAGCAATCGTGTAGAAATGCAGCAAGACCTGGACAATATCCAGGCTTGGGCTGATAAGTGGCAAGTAACATTCGTGCAACACAAGTGCCAGGCAATGACCATCTCCAACAAGAGAGAATCTAACCATCTCCCCTTGACATTCAATGGCATTACCATCACTGAATTCCCCACTATCAACATCCTAGGGGTTACCATTGACCAGAAACTGAACTGGAGTAGCCATATAAATACCGTGGCTACAAGAGCAGGTCAGAGGCTAGGAATCCTGAGGCGAGTAACTCACCTCCTGACTCAAGGCACAAGTCAGGAGTGTGATGGAATACTTTCCACTTGCCTGGATGGGTGCAGCTCCAACAACACTCAAGAAGCTCGACACCATCCAGGACAAAGCAGCCTGCTTGATTGGCACCCCATCTCCAAACATTCACTCCCTCCACCACCGACGCACAGTGGCAGCAGTGTGTACCATCTACAAGGTGCACCAAGGCTCCTTAGACAGCACCTTCCAAACCTGTGACCTCTACCAACGAGAAGGACAAGGGCAGCAAATACATGGGAACACCACCACCTGCAAGTTCCCCTCCAAGTCACACACCATCCTGACTTGGAACTATATCGCCGTTCCTTCACTGTCGCTGGGTCAAAATCCTGGAACTCCCTTCCTCACAGCACTGTGGGCATACCTACCCCACATGGACTGCAGCGGTTCAAGAAGGCAGCTCACCATCACCTTCTCAAGGGAAATTAGGGATGGGCAATAAATGCTGGCCTGGCCAGTGACGCCCACATCCCATGAATGAAAAAAAAAATAACTCTTCCTATAAGAGTAACACTTTCACTTCTGTCACACCTGTCTGTCATTGAGAGAAAGGAGTTCCCATTTATTTGGACTTTTTCACATCTCCAGAATGTGCCAAAGTGCTTCACAGAAATTGAAGTGCAGTCGTTGTTATGATGTAGACCGAGGCTGTCCAACCTTTCTGGGCAGAGGTCCACATTACGATTTTTGCTCAGCCCAGGCTTTTTAAACAAAAAGTCAGAGCCCGCCGGAAAACCCTAGGTCTGTTGGGAAATGGCTGTTCCCGATGTCAGCAGCTGTCAGCTGTGAAACTGATAGCGCCATAGTTTAAAAGCCAATCTGAGAATGGAAATTTTGCATCTGCAGTCACGGTGAGGAGGAGGAGGAATGGCCCCGGGAACAGTTTAGACCTGTGGGCTGGATGGAAACATTTGGCTGGCTGGATCCTGGCCTGCGGGCTGTACGTTGGACAACCCTGATGTAGACAGACATGCGAGGTTCATTTAGCTAGAGTGTGAGTAAGGTATCCAGGGGTAGAGTTTCTGTTCTGGGCACAATCAGGAAATTGCGCCCAAAATTTCACTTGAAATTGTGCTGGTTATGTTACATAATAAACTGCATCCGGGAGCCCCATCCAATTAGAGATGGTGGGCGGGCTCCACAGGCGGGAGGGCCAACTGGAACACCTGAGGCTCTGGGCAGTAGGCAGCCCCACCAGGAGAGGTGGTTGATCACGAGGGTGCCTCAAGATGGAGGCACCCTCTGAAGACTTTAAATGCTTAAAAATAAACTGTGGCCACAGCTGCCATGCCATCATTGTGGAGGGGGACCCTGTCCACATGACAGTCTGTGGCCACCTCTGTGGCTGTCTGACAATGGCGTCTCTGGGGTTGCGGGGGTGGGGACGGGGGGGCGCTCCTGTGAGATTCAGACTCAGCGAGTGGCCAATTTGCTGCTGATAAGATTCCAACAGTGTCACCATTTTGGCCCTAAGTGAGCTCTTAATTGCTGGTAATAAACTATTTGCCACTGAATCGCAGAATTGTTACAGAGCAGAAGGAGGTCATTCGGCTCATCATGTCCATACTGGCTCTCTGAAAGAGCATTTTCCTCAGTTCCATTCCCCTGCCTTCTCCCCATGACCCTGCACATTCTTCCTTTTCTTATAACTGTCTAATTCCCTATCGAATGCTTCAATCGAACCTGCCTCCACCACCTTCTCAGGCAGCGCATTTCAGACCTTAGCCACACGCTGTATGAAAAAGTTTTTCCTCATGTCACTTTTGCTTCTCTTACCAAATACTTTAAATCTGTGCCCTCTCGTTCTCGATCCCTTCATGAGCGGGAACAGTTTCTCTCTATCTACTCTGTCCAGACCACTCATGATTTTGAATACCTCTACCAAATCACCTCTCAGCCATCTCTTCTCCAAGGAAAACAGTCCTAACGTCTCCAATCTCTCTTCATAACTGAAATTCCTCATCCCTGGAACCATTCCATTGAATATCTTCTGTACTCTCTCCGATGCCCTCATGTCTTTCCTCAAATGCGGCACCCAGAACTAGACGCAATACTCCAGCTTAGGCCGAACTAGTGTCTTATACAAGTTCAACATAACTTTCTTGCTCTTGTACTCTATGTCCCTATTAATAAAGCCCAGGATACTGTATGCTTTATTAACCACTCTCTCAACCTGTCCTGCCACCTTTAATGACCTATGCAATTTTACACCTAGGTCCCTCCGCTCCTGCATCCCCTTTAGAATTGTGCCCTTTATTCTATATTGTCTCTCCTTGTTCTTCCTACCAAAATGAATCATCTCACATTTCTCTGTATTGAACTTCATCTGCCACCTGTCTGCCCATTCCACCAACTTGTCTATGTCCTTTTGCAGTTCTACACCATCCTCCTCACAGTTCATGATGCTTCCAAGTTTTGTATCATCTGCAAACTTTGAGGAAATATATATCCGGAAAAGCAAGTGTCCCAACACTGATCCCTGGGGAACTCCACTACAAACCTTCCTCCTGCCCGAAAAACATCCATTAACCACTACTCTTTGTTTCCTGTCACTCAGCCAATTTTGTATCCATGTTGCTACTGTCCTTTATATTCCATGAGCTACAGGTTTGCTCACAAGTCGGTTGTGTGGCACTGTATCAAATGCCTTTTGACAGTCCATGTACACTACATGAACAGCATTGCCCTCATCAACCCTCTCTGTCACCTCCTCAAAAAACTCCAACAAGTTAGTTAAACATGATTTTCCCTTAAGAAATTCATGTTGGCTTTTATTGACCATTGATTTTGTCTCAAATTATTTTTTCTATAAGTTTTCCACCACCGACGTTAAACTGACTGGCCTGTAATTGCTGGGCTTGTCTTTACACCCTTTTTTGAACAAGGGTGTAACGTTTGCAATTCTACAGTCCTCTGGCACCACCCCTGAGTCTACGGAAGACAGAAAAATTATGGCCAGTGCCTCTGCGATTTCCACACTCACTTCCCTCAGTATCCTTGGATACATCTCATCTGGCCCTGCTCCACTTTAAGTTCAGACAGCTGATCTAATACTTCCTTTTTATAAATGTTAAACCGCTCTGTGTCTGACTTACCTCCTCTTTCAACATTACCTGGTTGCATCTTCTTCCTTGGTAAAGACAGATGCAAAGTATTCATTTAATACCTCAGTTATGTCATCTGCCTCCATGTGTAAATCCCCTTTCTGGTCTCTAATCGGCCCCACTCCTCCTCTTCCCACCCTTTTACTATTTATATGCCTATAGAAAACTTTGGGATTTCCTTTAATGCTAGCTGCCAGTCTCTTCTCATGCTCTCTGCTTTTCTTATTTACTTTTTCATTTCCCCTCTAGTCCTTCTCTATTCAACCTGGTTCTCAATAGCATTTTTTACCTGGCATCTGTCATAAGCACACTTTTTCTTCTTTATCTTCATCTCTACCTCTTTTGTCATCCAGGGAACTCTGGATTTGTTTGCCCTACTTTTCCCCTTCGAGGGAACATACCTTGACTGTGCCTGAACTATCTCTTCTTTGAAGATAGCCCATTGTTCATCTACCACTTTTCCTGCCAGCTTTTGACTCCAATTTATTCGCCCCCACTCCATTCTTACCCCATTGAAGTTGGCCTTCCCCCAGTTAATTATTCTTACCCTGGATTGCTGTTTGTCCTTTTCCATAGTCAGCCTAAACCTTATGATGCAATGATCACGATCCTCTAAATACTCTCCTACTGATACATGATCCACTTGGCCCACCTCATTCCCAAAAACCAGGTTTAGCAGTGCCTCCTTCCTCATTGGACTAGCAACATACTGTTGCAGAAAATTTTCCTGAACACACTCTAGGAACTCTTACCCCTCGCTGCCCTTTACACTATTAATATCCCAGTCTATGTTTGAATAATTAAAGTCTCCCATTAAAACTACCCTATAATTTTTACACCTCTCTGTAATTGCCTTGCATATTTGTTCCTCCACGTCCTTCCCACTAGCTGGTGGCCTATAGACAACACCGAGCAATGTAACTACACCTTTTTTGTTCCTTAGCTCTAGCCAAATTGATTCTGTCCTTGATGCTCTGGTGCATCCTTTTTCTCCAGCACTGCAATGCTTTCCTTAATCAATACTATCAGCCATCCCTCTTTTTTCCTTTCCTATATTTCCTGAACACCTTGTATCCAGGAATATTTACCACCCAGTCCTGCTCTTCTTTGAGCCAGGTCTCTGTTATAGCCACAACATCATATTTCCACATGGCAATCTGTGCCTGTACCTCGCCAGTTTTATTAACGACACTCTGTGCATTCACATACATGCACATTAACCTTAATTCAGACTTTAATTACTTTCTCCCTTACTCTGACCCCACCTAATAACGTGCTATTCCCTACTCTCGTGCTATCTATCTCCCGCAATATTCTGTTCACCTTGGTATTCCTCTCTAATGCTTGTTCCTTGTTCCCACACCCCTGACTAGTTACCAGTTTTGCTTCCCTCCAATCTGAGCTCTGTCTCAGGTTCCCATCCCCTGACAATTTAGTTTAAACTCTCCCTAATAGCACTAGCAAATCTCCCTGCAAGGATATTCATCCCAGCCCTGTTAAGATGCAAACCACCCATCTTGTACAGGTCCCAACTGCCACAGAACTGGTCCCAATGTCTCAGAAATCTGATGCCCTCCCTCCTATACCAGTTCTCCAGTCCCGTGTTCAATTGCTCAATTCTTCTATTCCTATGCTCACTTTCATGTGGGACTGGAAGTAATCCTGAGATTACTGCTTTTGAGGTCCTCCTTTTTAATTTCCTTCCTAGCTACCTAAAATCTGCTTTCAGGACCTCATCCCCCTTCTTACCTATGTCATTGGTCCCAATGTGTACCATGACCTCTGGCTGTTCACCCTCCCCCAGAAGAATGTCCTGCATCCTCTCCATGACATCCTTGACCCTGGCACCAGGGAGGCAACACACCATCCTGGAGTCATATTTACTGCCGCAGAAACACCTGTCTGTTCCTCTAACTAATGAATCCCCTATCACTATTGCTCTTCCACTCCTCTTCCTCCCCTCCTGTGCAGCTGAGTCACCTGCGGTGCCACAAACCTGGGTCTGACTGTACTCCCATGAGGAACCATCACCCTCACCAGTATCCAAAATGGAAAACCGAATAGCGAGTGAGATCGTATCAGGGCACTCCTATCAAGGTTCTCCTAGACTGCCTGGTGGTTACCCATTCCCTATCTGCCTGCATGCTCCTAATCTGTGGTGTGACCACCTCCCTAAACATGCTATCCATGTAGTCCTCCACCTCGCGGATGCACAACAGTGGCTCCAGCCACCGCTCGAGTTCCAAAACCCCGAGCTCAAGCTTCTGCAGCCAGTGACACTTCCTGCAGATGTGTTTGTCTGCTGGGCGGGTAGCTGACACCGATCCCACTCCACCTCCAGCAAGATTGTTCTGAGGCAGAAATGCGTCGGGTAGAAGATCTGACACACACATTTCAAATTCTCCCGACTCCAAAGCCGTCTTTGTGCAGCTGATGAAGAGCCGGCACAGACTCGATGGGCTGAATGACCTCTTACTGTGCTGTACTTTTTTATGATTCGAAGTATTGCTAAAACATACAAAGCTCTAATATTCTCCTTGTTTTTCACTGTATGACACAGGAGCCTGCTGCATTCATCCGAATGGATAAATAGCTTCCAGCAGTGCATTCGGCTTTGGAGTGCAATTTTTTTATTGGGGACTCGACGTCATCTATGCAGGATTTTTTGTGTTAAAGGTGCAGCTTTTTTATTGTAGCAAAAATCATACAACAGAATTATTCAAATATATCAGCTAGATACCAAATGAAAGGAAAATTTTAAACATGACCCACTCCATCAATGAGAGTGCAGCACTGCGCTGAGCTCAAGTACAATCAGTCTGCCAGATAAGGATTGAAGCAGAGGCGTATTGAAGTGCACCAGCACAAGCATCACATTAAAATCTCGATCACCATGATCTGCTATATTATCTATATAATGCTTCTACCTATCTATCTGTCTGTCTATCTATCTAACTGTCAGATTCCCTATTCATTTGCCCCTCTTCTGTCTCTATTGATTTACCTGTCTTTCTATCTACCTGTGTAAGTACCTATCTGTTTAATCTATTTGTGTGTCACTTTCTATCTATCTATCTCTCTCTATATCTACTTGTCTGCTTGTTTGTCCATCTATCTATGTATCTGTCTATTGGTCTGATGATCAGTATGGCTACAGATTTATGATATATATCTATTTATTCCTTATCTGGATGCACATTCACATGTTTTTTTCATCGAATGGCCTTTCATTTGTAGAATTTGTTTAAGCATTTGGATTGTGTTGTCCTCTCCCCAAGATCCAGAACTGCTTCAGTTAATACTACGTAGCTAATTTAGTAATTTGGGCGGCACAGTGGCGCAGTGATTAGCACCGCAGCCTCACAGCTCCAGGGACCCGGGTTCAATTCTGGGTACTGCCTGTGCGGAGTTTGCAAGTTCTCCCTGTGCCCGCGTGGGTTTTCGCCGGGTGCTCCGGTTTCCTCCCACAGCCAAAGACTTGCAGGTGATAGGTAAATTGGTCATTGTAAATTGCCCCTAGTGTAGGTAGGTGGTAGGGAATATGGGATTACTGTAGGGTTAGTATAAAATGGGTGGTTGTTGGTCGGCACAGACTCGGTGGGCCGAAGGGCCTGTTTCAGTGCTGTATCTCTAAATAAATAATAAAAATAAATAATTTGTCTCCATGTTAATCTGAGTTTTGATCCCTATTAATCACAGGCAATATAAACACAGGCATGTCTCAAATACCATGGCCCGGAGCTTCCTCCACATTTGGGCCCAGGGAGATATGTAACAGGGCACAAACAGTGGCTTAAAGGATTGGGGGAATTTTGGACATAAGTGAGTAAATGAATGCCCCCAAGCTTGCTCAATCTTTTACCTCCATTCATCAAACCTTGCACCCACAAAACTGGCCATAGCCCTGATTCTCAAACATGAACATTCTCCAATTACACTTTGCAGGGAGGGCTGGGTAGTGACAGGAGAGTGGTCACTCAAAATCGAAACCAGATTTTCGGGCACAGCAGGACAGAAGGTCATTCTTCTGATGCTTTGATTGCAACTTCTGAGTGTTGCTTTTTTCAAAATGTATCCTCACTGAGGCCCACTCTGTATTTTCTGTTTCATTGAATAGATTTTTCTAACATTTAAAATTGAAAAGCTTCCTTGATTGCAGGATCTAAAACATGCTGTGCCTGATGTTAATGAATGATGGCTAAATGAGTTGAAACTTAAACATTCCTACTTAAAAAGAAATATATGACGTACAGGATTAGTAATTGCCTTGAAGCCCAAGTGCTGTTTTGTATTTGTTCATGGGAGGTGTGCATTGCTGGCCAGGCCAGCATTTATTGCCCATCCTTAATTGCCCTTGCGAAGGTGGTGGTGAGCCACTTTCTTGAACTGCTGCAGTCCATGTGTATAGGTACACCCACAGTGCTGTTAAGGAGGGAGTTCCTGGATTTTGACCCAGCAATAGTGAAGGAACGGCGATATAGTTCCAAGTCAGGATGGTGTGTGGCTTGGAGGGGAACTTGCAGGTGGTGGTGTTCCCATGCATCTGCTGCCCTTGTCCTTCTAGGTGGTTGTTATGTCCCCTGGTCCCATAGGTTAAAAATCGTCACACTTTAGATTTGGAAGGGCTGGAGCCCTTTGTTTAATTCATTCATCTTCCATACTGCTTGGTAAGGACCTGCTTGTAGACTGGTGTAGTTTTTTTTTCTTTTTATTGGTTCATGGGATGTGGGCATTGTCGGCTAGGCTAGCATTTATTGTCCATTCCTAAATGCCCTTGAGAAGGTGCTGGTGCTCAACCCCATTATAGCAGGACCCACCTGTTTCAGTGACGTAGAACATACGGTTAACATCTATTCTTTTGTGTTTCCCTCTGTTTTGGGTCGTTCCTAGCTGTTGAATCTTAGTTCCCCCGGATGCTGTAAGTGTGAAGTTGCTCGATTTCAGAACCCCTTTCCTTGGATAACCATTTTCTTCCAAATTTTCAGGAAAATTCTTCTGTAATAGACTGATTGGGATGATGTTACTCTGTGCTCCAGTATCAAGCTTCACCTTCAGATATATCATTGTGGGCTTATTTCTCACCCACCTCCTGATCTGAATAGTTGTGTGGATTTCTTTTCTCTGGGAACTTTTGCATCCATTTCATGCAGTTGTATTGTATGTCTATCGTGTTTGCAAACCCATCGTCATCTTCGAGGGTATGGATGTTTTGAGTCTTTTCCTAATCATTTTCCCTGTTACTCTTCTCTGGTGACTCACCTACCACCTTCTTCCTTTGTTTTGCACATCTTTTTTCAGTGATTGGCTTTTCCACAAGCTCTGCAAATTGTTCCATATGCGGGACATTTCCTTCTGTCTGTGAATGCATGTGGTTCTCCACAGCTCCTGAAAATCTTTCTCTCTCTCTGGTGTGCATTCTTTTGTTGCTGTTTCACTGCAACAACCTTTCTCTTGTCTTAACTGTGGGATAGCCGTTTGGGTCATCAGTGTCTTCATAGAACAAAGAACAAAGAACAAAGAAAATTACAGCACAGGAACAGGCCCTTCGGCCCTCCAAGCCTGCGCTGATCCAGATCCTCTATCTAAACATGACGCCTATTTTCTAAGGGTCTGTATCTCTTTACTTCCTGCCCATTCATGTATCTGTCTAGATACATCTTAAAAGACGCTATCGTGCCCGTTATGTCTCGTCATGGCTTCAAGTGCTCTGGCAGTGTCTATAGCCTGCGCTATTATGAGTTTGTCCTTGCCAATTAGAGATTTTTGTACTTTGGGGTGTGCAGAACCCCAAATTAGCTGATCGATTAGCCTTTCATCTCTGTCTTTAAATTGACACTTTCTGACTGCATCTTGTTACAAAATTGTCAACAAACTCAACTAATTCCTGTCTGAGGCCTTGAAATTCATATTGGTAGATCCGATTATTTGATTTTGGTTGGAGATGGATGCTGAATTTTTCAAAGATTTTGTCGAGATTTCTGTTGTTCTCTTCACTCAGCACCTAGCTATTAAACAAATTTAATCCTTTATCTCCGGCCCACAGAAGGATATAGCTGACACTCTCTTCTTCGCTAGTGCCTTTTAGAAAATGAGGGAATGTCAATATGCACATTTGTTTAAACTTCTCAAATGCCTCTACGACAGCATCAGCTTCCCAATTCATTTTGGGCTGTAGCCGTGCATTCATTGCGGTGCTGGTGGGAATTTTGTTTTCATAAGATTCACTCAGTTTTTCTCTCTCTCTCTGGCACTAATTTGGGTCAATTTTTCTTTTAATCTAAGTCAGCATTAAATTTGTTTAAAAGGTTTACTCACAGACACCTACTGTCTCCTGGTCTCCTGGTTCCCATAATTTAGAAATAAGCATGCTATAGACTTGGAAAGGCTGGAACTAATTGTTTATTTCATTCAGCTCCCATGTTGCTTGGTAAGAACCTGCTTGTGGAATGGTGTAGTGTTACGTGTCACATGACTCTCCAGTGCAGCCGTGAATGTAGCACCTGTTGTGGGACGTGGGACGACCTTAAGAGGACCTCCTTAAGAAGCTGTAAGTGAAGGTCACTGGAGGAAGTAATGTCGCACCTGACTGGGAAGTTGTGGGTGTAGCCCAACAGAGTGAGACGTATCTTGGTGTGCTCGTGCAGTAGTAATATATCTTCTCTTCTTCGGCCTCCTTGTCTCGGGACACAATGGGTAAGCGCCTGGAGGTGGTCAGTGGTTTGTGGAGCAGCGCCTGGAGCGGCTATAAAGGCCAATTCTAGAGTGACAGACTCTTCCACAGGTGCTGCAGAAAAAATTGTTTGTCGGGGCTGTTACACAGTTGGCTCTCCCCTTGCGCTTCTGTCTTTTTTCCTGCCAACATCGAAGTCTCTTCGACTCGCCACACATTAGCCCCGCCTTTATGGCTGCCCGCCAGCTCTGGCGATCGCTGGCAACTGACTCCTACGACTTGTGATCAATATTACAGGACTTCATGTCGCATTTGCAGACGTCTTTAAAGCGGAGACATGGACGGCCGGTAGGTCTGATACCAGTGGCGGGCTCGCTGTACAATGTGTCCTTGGGGATCCTGCCATCTTCCATGCGGCTCACATGGCCAAGCCATCTCAAGCGCCGCTGACTCAGTAGTGTGTATAAGCTGGGGATGTTGGCCGCCTCGAGGACTTCTGTGTTGGAGATGCAGTCCTGCCACCTGATGCCAAGGATTCTCCGGAGGCAACGAAGATGGAATGAATTGAGACGTCGCTCTTGGCTGACATACGTTGTCCAGGCCTCGCTGCCATAGAGCAAGGTACTGAGGACACAGGCTTGATACACTTGGACTTTTGCGTTCCGTGTCAGTGCGCCATTTTCCCACACTCTCTTGACCAGTCTGGACATAGCAGTGGAAGCCTTTCCCATGCCCTTGTTGATTTCTGCATCTAGAGACAGGTTACTGGTGATAGTTGAGCCTAGGTAGGTGAACTCTTGAACCACTTCCAGAGCATGGTCGCCGATATTGATGGATGGAGCATTTCTGACGTCCTGTCCCATGATGTTCGTTTTCTTGAGGCTGATGGTTAGGCCAAATTCATTGCAGGCAGCTGCAAACCTGTCGATGAGACTCTGCAGACACTCTTCAGTGTGAGATGTTAATGCAGCATCGTCAGCAAAGAGGAGTTCCCTGATGAGGACTTTCCATACTTTGGTCTTTGCTCGTAGGCGGGCAAGGTTGAACAACCTGCCACCTGATCTTTTGTGGAGGAAAATTCCTTTTTCTGAAGACTTGAACGCGTGTGAGAGCAGCAGGGAGAAGAAAATCCCAAACAGTGTAGGTGCGAGAACACAGCCCTGTTTCACGCCAGTCAGGATAGGAAAGGAAAGGGGTCTGATGAGGCACCGCTATGCTGAATTGTGCCTTTCATATTTTATATATTATATATGTTCTAGTTAAGTTATACTAAAAACCCACATTTTCTTTGGATATTACTTGTAGCTTTGTAAGTCTTAAAATAGTTCACATACCAAAGGAACAAGCCACCTGGAACACCTACCAGTAACAATTAGTTCCTAGCTAATTATTTCCTAGCTCTTTACAGATAATATAATGATATATAAAAGTGGTAGAGGTCACAGGTTTGGAAGGTGCTGTCAAAGGAGCCTTGGCAAGTTGCTGCAGTGCATCGTGCAAGGGAGGCAGTGGTGTCGTGGTAATGTCACTGGACTAGTAATCTAGAGCCCAGGCTAATGCTCTGGGGATATAGGTTTGAATCCCACCATGACAGATGGTAAAATTTGAATTCAATTAATTAATCTAATCTAGTCTAATGGCGACCATGAAACCACTGTTGATTGTTGTAAAAACCCATCTGGCTCATTAATGCCCTTTCGGAAAATAAATCTGCCATCCTTACCTGGTCTGTCCAGGTCTGACTCCAGTCCCACAGTAATGTGGTTGACTCTTCAATGCCCTCTGAAGTGGCCTAGCAAGCCTCTCATTATATAAAGCTTCTAGCACTGTTGGTGGACCTACACCCTGCAGCAGTTCAAGAAGGCAGCTCACCACTAAATTTCTGAAGGGCAATTAGGAATGGGCAATAAATACTGGCCTAATCAGTGATGCCCCCATCCCATGAACAAATTTAAAAAAAAGATAGTACACACTGTTACCACTGCGTGCTTGTGGTGGAGGGAGAGAATGCTTAAAGTACTCACAAATGAGTAATGTGGTATATGAATTTTGGTGCTGGTACGATGCCAGGTAGGCCATAGGTCCCAATGACTGGTGAATTGTATCAAAAGCACATCCTTCAGCTGTTCGCAATAGGCAGAGTACTGACCATATTCAACCAGCCCATACTTGCAAAAATCAGAACATAATGTCTAACGTTAGATGTAATTCTATAATTAGACAGTACTTACCGAACAATCCTGAGTGTACTAAGAATTACACTGACAACGAATTTAAGATTATCAGTCAGGCTCGCAATATGGCTCACTTATGCTTGCTAGAAGCTACATATATTCATAGGCAGGGACCTGTCCTCTGCAGGAAAAAGGAACATGTTCAGGCATTGTGCCTTTTTTGAATTAAACAAAAGCATGCGGACAATAGTTCCCTGGTGCATTCTCCATGCTTAGATCAATCAAAGTTGATTTGCCAACCAATCAACACCTATTCTTCATACTGTATAAATTGTTGCTCCCTTTGAAATGTGGCATTCTTACATCTGTCCTGGCGAGTGCAAGATGAAAAGCTTCGACGGCATGTCTCTTTTTTCAGGAATACTCAAGTTCTGTACTACCAAGCAACTATTTAAAAAGTACTTGGATATGCACTTGAAGTGCCGTAACGTAACGTTCAAGGCTCCGGACAAAGAGCCGGGTAGTGGGATAAGGCTGGATGGTGACTTGTCGGCCAGTACGGACACAATGGGCTGAATGGCCTCCTTCCGTGCAGTAACTTTCTATGTTTCTGAGATTTCTATGATTCCTCCAAATCTGACTGCTCGTGCATCCCTCATTTCTTTCGCCCCACCATTGGTAACCACGTCTTCAGGTTTCTAAATTTTGGAATTCCCTCCCCAAACCCCTTTGCCTCTCTCAACTCTCTCGCCTTTTTTTTTAAGACCCTGCTTAAAACTTGTCTTTGGCTGAGCTCCTAATTCTCTTTTGGCTTGGTGTTATTTTTTGGTCAGAAAACCTTCCTGTGAAGGGTCTTAAGATATTTTACTAAATTGAAGTTGCTAATTAAATAGTTTGGATTCTGGAATCAGAAATACCATTTCAAAATTTGCAGATAACACCAAATTGGAGGGTATAGTCCATACAAAGGAGAACTGTGACACGCTAATGGGAAGATTCTTGGTAGTGTAGATGAGCAGAGAGATCTTGGTGTCCAGGTACATAAATCCCTGAAAGTTGCCACCCAGGTTAATAGGGCTGTTAAGAAGGCATATGGTGTGTTAGCTTTTATTAGTAGGGGGATCTAGTTTCGGAGCCACGAGGTCATGCTGCAGCTGTACAAAACTCTGGTGCGGCCGCACCTGGAGTATTGCATGCAGTTCTGGTCACCGCATTATAGGAAGGATGTGGAAGCTTTGGAAAGGGTGCAGAGGAGATTTACTAGGATGTTGCCTGGTATGGAGGGAAGGTCTTACGAGGAAAGGCTGAGGGACTTGAGGTTGTTTTCATTAGAGAGAAAGAGGAGGAGAGGTGACTTAATAGAGATATATAAGATAATCAGAGGGTTAGATAGGGTGGATAGTGAGAGTCTTTCTCCTCAGATGGTGATGGCAAACACGAGGGGACATAGCTTTAAGTTGAGGGGTGATAGATATAGGACAGATGTCAGAGGTAGTTTCTTTACTCAGAGAGTAGTAGGGGCGTGGAACGCCCTGCCTGCAACAGTAGTAGACTCGCCAACTTTAAGGACATTTAAGTGGTCATTGGATAGACATATGGATGAAAATGGAATAGTGTAGGTCAGATGGTTTCACAGGTCGGCGCAACATCGAGGGCCGAAGGGCCTGTACTGCGCTGTAATGTTCTAATGTTCTAAAAAAACAGGAAGATATTAATAAATTGGCAGAATGGGTGTGCAATTGGTGAATGAATTTCAATATGGATAAGTTGCACATTTTGGTAGGAGGAAGAATAAGGAGGCCACATATTCCTTGGATAATAGGTGCCTACATGGCATTGGGGAGCACTGGGAACTGGGGTATAGATACCTAAGTCACTAAAAGTTGTAAGTCAGGTTAATAAAGCTTTTAAAAATTAAACAAAGCACTGGAGTTCATTTCTAGATGGATACGATTGAAACGTAGAGAATTATCTTAAACCATGGCTTGGCCATGTGAGCCGCATGGAAGATGGCAGGATCCCCAAAGACACATTGTACAGCGAGCTCGCCACTGGTATCAGACCCACCGGCCGTCCATGTCTCCGTTATAAAGACGTCTGCAAACGCGACATGAAATCGTGTGACATTGATCACAAGTCGTGGGAGTCAGTTGCCAGCGTTCGCCAGAGCTGGCGGGCAGCCATAAAGACAGGGCTAAATTGTGGCGAGTCGAAGAGACTTAGTAGTTGGCAGGAAAAAAGACAGAGGCGCAAGGGGAGAGCCAACTGTGCAACAGCCCCAACAAACAAATTTCTCTGCAGCACCTGTGGAAGAGCCTGTCACTCCAGAATTGGCCTTTATAGCCACTCCAGGCGCTGCTTCACAAACCACTGACCACCTCCAGGCGCGTATCCATTGTCTCTCGAGATAAGGAGGCCCAAAAGAAAAGAGTATAGAACTTTGGCTAGATCACACTTGGAGTACTGTGAACTGTTTTGGTCTCCATATGATAAAAAAAGGATATAGATACACTGGAGAGGGCGCTAAAAAATGATTTACTAAGTTGATACCAGAATTGAAAGTTTACACCCATCAGCAAACATCGAACAGGCTCGGGCTGTTTTCTCCAGAAAAGCGAAGAATCAGGGGTGACCTGATAGTGGTCTTCAAGATTATGGGCTGAACTTTATCAGCACGCTGCGCTCCGCGGCGGCACGCTGTGAAGTCGACGGCCTTCCGACATGGAAGTGCTGCCGCTGAGCCCCCGTGGTATTACCCACGGGGGTTCATTTAAATGGAGGAGGCAGATTGGCCGCCCCCGTTGACATAGAGGGCAGCCGCCACGACCCCGGCAATGGCGTTCGGTGCCACCATGCAGGCACCGGCACCATTTTTAAAGGGCTTCAAGCCCTTGCATGACATTAAAATTTTTAAAGATAAAGGATGTTGCAAATGTAAGTGAAACACCTAATAACATTCTCAGTGCCCTTACACACACCCCAATGAAGAATTGATGGATTACTCGGACATTCCCCCCGAGAAAATCTTTGATCTGATCCCAACCTTTCCCCAACACCCCCCACCGCACCCCTCCGACCTTTAGCTACTTTAAACCTTGGCCGCTTCCCACCATCACCCCCACCAATCAAAAGTCTTTTCCCCACTTCCCCCGCCCCCCGAAATTTGCACTCCTCCCCCCTCCCCACCAGTGTCTTGCCTCAGAACTCCATACAGAGTTACGAAGGCGCGTGAGTTGCGGCCCTCCCTGATATCATCGCCGTGGGATGGCCGCCATGACCAGGTAAGTTCATTATCATTTAATTTACATGAAGTTGATTATTCAAATGAAGGCCCACTGAGGCCTCGCTGCCACCGTGGGTTGTGGTGGGCATCTCCCGCAAGTATTTTATGGGCCTCCCTGCCACCATCCACAGTGTCGAGGGGCTGGTAAAATCCAGCCCTATGAAAGGATTAAATAGGGTAGATGTGAAGAAGACTTGTGGAGGAAGCCAGAGTTAGGGACCATTAATATAAGATAGTCACTAATAAATCCAAAAGAGAATTCAGGAGAAACATCCCTACCTAGAGAGCGGTGAGAATGTGGAACTCACTACCACAAGGAGTGGTTGAAACAATTAATATAGAAGTGTTTAAGGGCAAACACATGCGGGTGAAAGGAAAAGAAGGATATATTGATGGAGTTAGATAAAGAATGGTGGGAGGAAGCTTGTGAGAAGCATAAACACCTTTTGGGTCAAATGGCCTGTTTCTGCACTGTAAATTGTATGTATTATAAATACCAATGGTTTTTGTTATGTGCTATGCACTACTTGTGTGCCATGGTTTTTCTACAGATCTGGTCTGGCTAACAGATGATCTATCCGGACATGTTAGAATTTGCAAAACAATTTCCCTGAATGAACTTTCCTGCCTTTATTTTATTTTGTTAGATCATTAAGGAGTCACCCTGCTTTAATATTTCAGGACCAAGGACAGCACTCATTAAGGACAGCATTATAGGCAAATATTGTCATGTATAACCAAATTAATTCGATATTGTCTGCTGCATTTTTCAGTCTAGTAATGTAATTGCCGCTGGTGCTAGTTACTAAATCAGATCACATGTCTAAAGGTTACTAGTTAATCACATTTACAAACTCGAGATGCAATGCAGGGAGAGCAAAATCTGCTGAGAGCAGCATTTTGTGCAGTTATAAGATTGCAGAATATACCCTATTCCATTTGTGCTTGCTTACAATTCCATTGTTGCACAAACTGTCCTGTTCTATGCTCATTATGGTGTGATTGAGTTGGATTCCAATTCAGTCAACTGGTATTTGTGCTTTTAGAAATCCATGTCATCTAAATTAGCAATGGCATACTTTATAGTGGAATATCATGACACTGGAAAAGGCCACAAACCACATACCCTATCCTGTACCGTACCCCATCCATTTGATCTCCTGAGAGAATGTTCTGCAAAATGGCCACCCCAAATGTAACAAGCAAAAACTCCACACATTCAATATTCAATAGCTGCTGCCCTTTAATTTTCCACCCCTCCACCCCCAACATTTATTCTAAATTGGGTTCATTGAGACCAGTATTGATGAGCCAGCTCCCCTTGTTTACACTACTAAATCTGGCTACCCAGTCCCATGTGCCGATTCATAGAAAACCAGGGCTTATGAGTCTGTACATTGTGATACAAATGGGTGGTCTATGGTCTCTAACCATCTACCTTCCTTCCTGGTGGGTGGATGGTAAGTGACTACTAGCTGAAATATAACGGAACATTGCAAATGAAATATATTTGAAGAACCAAGCAGTTCACAGAGAAGTGTAATCTATGTAGAATGGCATCGAATGTACAGCACAGAAACAGGCCATTAAGCCCAATTGGTCTATGCCATGTTTATATCCCATACGAGCCACCTCCAACTCTTATTACCTCTTTACACCCTACCCCTGTATCCCTCTATTAACCTCCCACATGTTTGCTGCAAAGCTCCCTTAAATATACTGGGGCTATCACTTTCAAGCACTCCACGTGGCAGTGAGTTTCACATTATCAACAATCTCTGTGTAAATAAATTCCTCTTAAATTCTTAATTTGATCTGTTAGTGGTTATTTCTGCCTTCTTTTACTGGAATTCGCCAAAGTGAAAATTGTTTCTCCACATCAATTAATAAATCTGGAGTTAAACAGTTAGTCTAATGATGACCATGAAACCATTGTCGATTGTTGTAAAAACCCATCTGGTTCACTCATGTCCTTCAGGGTAGGAAATCTGCTGTCCCCACCTGGTCTGGCCTGCATGTGACTCCAGACCCACAGCACTATGGTTGGCTCTTAAGTGCCCTCTGAAATGGCCCAGCAAGCCATTCAGTTCAAGGGCAATTAGGGCTGGTTAAGCCAGTGATGCCCACATCCCAACAACAAATAAAAAAAAGACATTTCATAATTTTAGACTTCTATCAGGTCTCCTCTTAGCCTTCTCTTTTCTGAAAAAACCCCCCAGCCTGCTCAATCTTTCCTAATAGTCACATCCTCTCAAATCTGTATCCTCCTTGTAAATTTCTTCAGCACTTTCTCCAGTGCTTCAATATCCCTTTTGTAGCACAGAGACTGGAACTGGTCATAGTACTCCAAGTGTGGCCTAGCCAAGGCTCTATGTAAATTTTAATATTACCTTCCTGCTTTTTATTAATTTCCTTTAGAAATGCCCCCCAGCACATTGTTTGCATTGTTTATGACCTTATCAACCTGTGTTGCTACTTTTAGTGATCCGTGTAGCAATATTTCAAGATCTCTTTGCTCCTCTGCCTCATTCACTGTCTAGCTTTCCAAAGAATCAGTGGTCTCCCTATTCATCAAGTTGAGGTCATCTGCAAATTTTGACAACATACCTGCACTTTCTGAGTGCAAATCTATGTATCTTGTGAACAACAGTGGTTCCAGATCTCCGTGAGACACACCACCTCCCACTTCCTTCCAGCTTTAGAAGCTTCCCTTAACTCCTCGCCTCTGTGTTCTGTTTTATAGTTGTCTTTCAATCCATTCTGCTACCTGACTCTCTGACTTTAGTCATGAGACTCTTATGTGGCACTTTATTGAAGGCCTTCTGAGTTTATACCACATCCACTGCACTGCCCTTGCCTTCTCTTTCTGTTACTTCTTTAAAGAATTCAATAAGGCTGGTTAAACATAACCTTCCTTTCAGAAATCCATTCTTTTAGCAAAGATTTTTCCTATCTTAAGTTAACTTGAGTATAGTCCCTGGTTAGTTCTATTTCCCTCCTTAGAATTGCTGTTCGCAAGTCCTCTGAACTATTCCTTTTCCTGTTGAATTTTTTAATATATATGTGTTATATATAATATATTTAAAGTCAACTGTTTGTTTATTGCCCATTAATATATTAGAAGCTATGAATTTATCCAGTCATGTTTAGATACAATTATGGCATGTTTTTATGTGCTAAACCTGAAATGATTGCCTTTGTATGTCATGGCTTGTTATGTTCCGTTCCCCCGCGTTCCACCACCCACCCCCCCCTCCAACCCAATCTTCCACAACTTTTGTGTTACATTTTTTGGATGATTACAGCATGTCTGGGGACAAATTGCAGCATTAGGGACATTTGTCCTGCCCTGTGCTTCAGAAGTAATTTTCTTCACTCTATTGGAAGGTCATTCAGCTGTAGAATTTTCTGTCCCATTATGAAGACAGACAATGGAATAGCGTTATTATTCCCAAAGCCATTGTGAAATGAATTGTATTAACATCATTAGATGGATGTTAACCCTTCAAGCTCCAGATATGAGTTTTATTTTTATTCATTCATGAGATGTGGGCATCGCTGGCAAGGCCAGCATTTATTGCCTAGCCTTAATTGCCCTTGAGAAGGTGGTGGTGAGCTGCCTTCTTGAAACGCTACAGTCCATGTGGGTAGGTACACCCACAGTGCTGTTGGGGGGCGGGGGGGTTAGTTCCAGGATTTTGACCCAATGACAGTGAAGGAATGGCGATATAGCTCCAAGTCAGAGTGGTGCGTGACTTGAAAGTTACTGGTGGTGGTGTTGCCATGCGCCTGCTTCCTTTGTTGTTCTAAGTGGTAAAGATCGCGGGTCTGGAAGTTGCTGTTGAAGAATCCTTGCAATTTGCTGCAATGCAACTTGTAGATGGTACACACTGCTGCCATTGTGCACTGGTGATAGAAGGAGTGAATGTTTCAGGTGGTAAATGGGGTGCCAATCAAGCAAGTTACTTTGTCCTGGATGGTGTTGAGCTTCTTGAGTCATAGAGTCATACAGCACAGAAACAGGCCCTTCGGCCCACTGTGTCGATGCCGACCATAATGCCTATCTATACTAATCCCACCTGCCTGCATTAATTCCATATCCCTCTATGCCTTGCTCATTCAAGTACCTGTCCAGATGCCTCTTACATGTTGCTGCTGTTCCTGCCCCCACCACCTCCTCAGGCAGCTCATTCCAGATACCCACTATTCTTTGTGTGAAAACTTTATCCCTTTGATCCCCTTTAAACCTCCTCCCTCTCACTTTAAATCTATGCCCTCTAGTTTTAGTCACCTCTACCATGGGAAACAGACTCTGGCTATCAACCCTATCTATGCCTCTCATAATTTTATATACCTCTATCATGTCCCCTCTCAGCCTCCTTCGCTCCAGGGAAAACAGACCCAGCCTATCCAATCTCTCTTCATAACTCAAGCCCTCCAAACCAGGCAACATCCTTGTGAATATTTTGTACACCCTCTCTAGCTTAATCACTTCTTTCCTGTAGTGCGGTGACCAGAACTGCACACAGTACTCCAAATGCAGCCTAACCAATGTTATGTACAACGTTGTGTGTTGTTGGAGCTGCACTCATCCAGGCAAGTAGTGAGTATTCCATCACACTCCTGACTTGTGCCTTGTAAAGGATGGACAGGCTTTTGGGGAGTCAGCAGCTGAGTTACTCACCACATAATTGGTGGATGATGGTCGGCACAGATCTGGTGGGCCGAAGGGCCTGTTTCAGTGCTGTATCTCTCTATGATCTCAATGATAATTCCCAGCCTCTGATCTACTTTTGCAGCCACAGTATTTAAGTAACTGGCCCACTTAAGTTTCTGGTCAATGGTGACCCCAGGTTGGTAATGCCATGAGTAACAATGATAATGCTATTGAATATCAAGGGGAAATGTTAAACTCTCTCTTGTCTGGCACTTGTGTTACAACCAGTCACTCAGAGATTGTTGGGCTACGGAGGCCATCAATACTAACTATTTTTTAACCTCTGCCCCTCAGCATGTGATTCCTTTAACAAAGTGAGCAACTTGACTGCATTGACATTGTCCATTCCCTACATAACATTGAAAAGAAGCCTAATTTTTAAAGTTTGCATTTTTTTAAGGGAAGAGTAGGTAAACATTTGAAACAGAGCAAGGTTTGGGGTGAGGCCAGGCAGGGGGATTAATTTTGGATTGTCCTAGCAAAGAGCCAACACAGATACAATGGACTAAATGGCCTCCATCTATTCTGTAATCTTCTATGGTTTTAACTTTACCTCATAAAGCAATTCCTGATAACTACAATCATTTACCTTTCTCACTGTGGACACTCTCAAGGGTATTGATATATGCAGAAGAATATAACATCGAAAGACCATCCCATTCTTTCAACCAAGCCATTTAATTTTGTAGAACCTGCCCCATTTATTTAATCCCTTGAAGGAAAGATCTATATTGCTCTGATACTGGTTATCAAGGGAATGTCTCTAAATTGCACACTCAAATTGTAACATCAGGAATGAATGTCCCCACTATTTTCTCCCTAGTAGCAATACACAAGAGGCATACAATTTATTTTCAGGCAGGAACATGATGTGAAAGGTGTTTCCGCCATTAAAACACTTCCCTCGAGTTCCTTCTTACTTTCTGAAACTATTCACATCCTGATTGACCTCATTTACGATGTTAATATGACGGACAGCAATTGAGATTTTCCTGGTTTTACACTCCGACTTTTTTTTAAATTCACTCATGGGATGTGGGCGTCACTGACCAGGCCAGCATTTATTGCCCATCACTAATTGCCCTTGAGAAGGTGGTGGTGAGCTGCCTTCTTGAACCGCTGCAGTACATTTGGGGTAGGTATACCCACAGTGCTGTTCGGAAGGGAGTTCCAGGATTTTGACCCAGCGACAGTGAAGGAACGGCAATATAGTTCCAAATCAGGATGGTGTGTGACTTGGAGGGGAACTTGCAGGTGGTGGTGTTCCCATGCATTTGCTACCCTTGTCCTTCTAGTTGGTACAGGTCGCGGGTTTGGAAGGTGCTGTCCAAGGAGCCTTGGTGCATTGCTGCAGTGCATCTTGTAGATGGTACACACTGCTGCCACTGTGTGTCGGTGGTGGAGGGAGTGAATGTTTGTAGATGGGGTGCCAATCAAGCGGGCTGCTTTGGCCTGGATGGTGTCGAGCTTCTTGTGTGTTGTTGGAGCTGCACCCATCCAGGCAAGTGGA
Source organism: Heterodontus francisci (assembly GCF_036365525.1). Classification (NCBI taxonomy): domain Eukaryota; kingdom Metazoa; phylum Chordata; class Chondrichthyes; order Heterodontiformes; family Heterodontidae; genus Heterodontus; species Heterodontus francisci. Next base: position 25,978,653 of record NC_090371.1, on the reverse strand, counting down.
GAGTATTCCATCACACTCCTGAGTTGTGCCTTGTAGATGGTGGACAGGCTTCAGGGAGTCAGGAGATGAGTTACTCACCGCAGGATTCCTAGCCTCTGACCAACTCTTGTAGCCATGGTATTTATGTGGCTACTTCAGTTTAGTTTCTGGTCAATGGTAGCCCCTAGGATGTTGATAGCGGGGTATTCAGTGATGGTAATGCCGTTGAATGTCAAGGGGAGATGGTTAGATTCTCTCTTGTTGGAGATGGTCATTGTCTGGCACTTGTGTGGCGTGAATGTTACTTGCCACTTCTCAGCCCGAGCCTGGATATTGTCCAGGTCTTGCTGCATTTCTACACGGACTGCTTCGGTATTTGAGGAGTCACGAACGGTGCTGAACATTGTGCAATCATCAGCGAACATCCCCACTTCTGACCTTATGATTGAAGGAAGGTCATTGATGAAGCAGCTGAAGATGGTTGGGCCTAGGACACTACCCTGCGGAGCTCCTGCAGTGATGTCCTGGAGCACAGATGATTGACCTCCAACAAGCACAACCATCTTCCTTTGCACTAGGTATGACTCCAGCCAGCGGAGGGTTTTCCCCCTGATTCCCATTGACCTCAGTTTTGCTAAGGCTCCTTGATGCCATACTCGGACAAATGCTGCCTTGATGTCAAGGGCAGTCACTCTCATCTCACCTCTTGAGTTCAGCTCTTTTGTCCATGTTTGACCCAAGGCTGTAATGAGGTCAAGAGCTGAGTGGCCCTGGCGGAACCCAAACTGAGCGTCACTGAGCAGGTTATTGCTAAGCAAGTGCCACTTGATGGCACTGTTGATGACACCTTCCATCACTTTACTGACGACTGCATTCTGGGCAACCTAGACTGTGGCACATCAGCTGCCACGATCAGCTGTTACAGGCGGAAGTGGAATTACTCACCCAGAAAAGTATTTGATTAGTAATTTTTACAGCCGCAAAATGCTCTGAACAGCAATTTATTAAGCTACAGCCTGCCGGACTGAACATTGAGTTCAATAATTTCAGAGCATGACGGACCCCCCTTTTTATTTTTAGTTCTTTTTTCTTTTTTCGTTTTTATGTGTTTATTTTATTTTAGCTTGTTTAGTTTGTTTCTACTGTGCCAACCCACTGTTTTGTTCATGTTTATGCTTGGGGCTGCTCAGTATTCTGTCCATTAACACCCTCTCTGTACTCATGCTTCGTCTTTCAGCACACCATTAACATACCATTTACCTTTGCTCCATGACCTTCTGGTCAATTATTCTCTGTGACTTTGCCCTATCAACACCTTCTCTTTTGTTATCTCTTGCCACACCCCCACTTTACTTGCTTCAAACCTTTTACATTTCTAATGCCTGCCAGTTCTGAAGAAGGGTCACTGACCTGAAATGTTAACTCTGCTTCTCTCTCCACAGATGCTGCCAGACCTGCTGAGTATTTCCAACATTTCTTGTTTGTGTAGCAATTTATTATGACAATGCTGCCAATTGAATTGATTCTTAAAAAGGAAACATTTGCAAGGCTATGGGGAAAGAGTAGTGACTAATAAGTAGCTCTTCTTAGTGCCGGCACAGGTACAATGGGCTGAAAGACCTTCTTCTGTGTTGTGTGATTCTATATTATATCTTTAAAATCTAATTCCCCAAAATTATAGTGATATGGGGAAAGAGCGCAGGAGTGGACTAACTGGATTGCTCCTTGAAGAGCTGGCACAGGCTTGATGAGCTGAATGGCCTCCATCTATGCTGTACTATTCTATGATTCAAGGAAAAATAAAGAGCGGTCAGTAACCAAAATGATGCCCTTTCCCCAGGTTGCATCAGCCTGGCCTTGGTCATTGCACCTTGAAAAACACAGAGCAAGTAAAGATGGTTCTTGGAATAAAATATTTTTTTTCCAATATGTCTGGCACTGAGGAGGCACGATCAATTAAACTACAAGAATATAATAGCACAGAAGATCCTCATCAGAAATATTCTTCAATTTAACAACCTCTTGCATTTTGTCTTGTGTATGAATTTCTCTGAGATGTCACCATCTAACCCCACTTTGTTTTAGCAGCAGGCGGTTCAGAGAATAAAACATCTTTTATGCACTCGGTCATGGCTAAGCACTGCATTTTCCTACAGCAACATTTATTGTTTCAGGATAATGCCGATAAAATAATGCTTACTTTTAAAGCTAGCATTTGTTGTTAAATCTTGGGTCTAAAATTTAGATATAGTCTTTAAATTGTGACAAGAAAAAATAATTTATACAAGAAAATTGGGGAGCGGTGTTCATTAACATAGCCATGGAATCATAGTTATTTATGACATATAAGGCATTCAGCCCATAGAGTCCATGCTCGCTCTCCATCGAACTATCCCATTCCCATTCCCCTGCTCGATTCCTGTAACTCTGCAAGTTTATTTCCTTCAAGTACCCATCCAATTTCCTTTAGAAAGCATTGATTGTCTCCGCTTCCACCATCGTTGTGGGCAGCGAGTTCCAGGTCATTCCCCCTGCATCACTTCCCAAAACCTTTCATCTGTGACCCCGAGTCCTTCTACCATCAGTTAATGGGGGCAGTTTTTCCTTGTGTAATTTGTCCAAGCCTGTCATAATCTTATTCACTTCTATTAAATCTCCCTTCGATCGCCTTTGCTCCAGGGACGACAACCACAGCTTTTCCAGCCTAACCTTGTAACTTAAATCCTCCATCCCTGGAAACATTCTGGCAACTCTCCTCTGCACCCTCTCAAGGACCCTCACATCCTTCCTAAAGTGTGGTGAACAGAACTGGACGCAATATTCTGGTTGGTGCCTAACCAGAGCTTTATAAAGGTTCAGCATAACCTGCCTGCTTTTGTTCTCAATGCCTCTATTTATGAAGCCCAAAATCCCATTTATTTTGCGAACCACTCTCTCAATATGTCCTGCCACCTTCAAAGGTGATACAGTTCATAGAGTCATAGAGTTATTTACAGCACAGAAGGAGGCCATTCGGCCCATGGAGTACATGCCGGCTCTCCACGGAGCTATCCAATCAGTCCACTCCCCCACATGATCCCCATATCCCTGCAAGTTTATTTCCTGCAAGCAGCCATCCAATTTCCTCGTGAAATCATTAACTGTCTCCGCTTCCACCATCATTGTGGGCAGCAAGTTCCAGGTCATTACCACCCGCTACATAAAAACAGTTCTTCCTTATATTCCCCCTGCATCTCTTGCCCAAAACTTTCAAGCTGTGTCCCCTGGTCTTCATACTGTTAGTTAATGGGAATAGTTTTTCCTTGTCTAGCTTATCTAAAGCTGTCAGAAACGTACACACCTCTGGTAAACCTTACCTCATTCTCCTTTGTTCTAAGGAGAACAATCCCAGCATTTCCAACCTAACCCTGTAATTAAAATCCCTCATCCCTGGAACCATTCTGGTAAATCTCCTCTGCACCATCTCAAGGAATTTGACATTTTTCCTAAAGTGTGTTGACGAGAACTGGATACTGCATTCAGGTCTAACCAGAGCTTTATAAAGGTTCAGCATAACCTGCCTGCTTTTGTTCTCAATGCCTCTATTTATGAAGCCCAAAATCCCATTTATTTTGCGAACCACTCTCTCAATATGTCCTGCCACCTTCAAAGGTGATACAGTTCATAGAGTCATAGAGTTATTTACAGCACAGAAGGAGGCCATTCGGCCCATGGAGTACATGCCGGCTCTCCACGGAGCTATCCAATCAGTCCACTCCCCCACATGATCCCCATATCCCTGCAAGTTTATTTCCTGCAAGCAGCCATCCAATTTCCTCGTGAAATCATTAACTGTCTCCGCTTCCACCATCATTGTGGGCAGCAAGTTCCAGGTCATTACCACCCGCTACATAAAAACAGTTCTTCCTTATATTCCCCCTGCATCTCTTGCCCAAAACTTTCAAGCTGTGTCCCCTGGTCTTCAGACTGTTAGTTAATGGGAATAGTTTTTCCTTGTCTAGCTTATCTAAAGCTGTCAGAAACGTACACACCTCTGGTAAACCTTACCTCATTCTCCTTTGTTCTAAGGAGAACAATCCCAGCATTTCCAACCTAACCCTGTAATTAAAATCCCTCATCCCTGGAACCATTCTGGTAAATCTCCTCTGCACCATCTCAAGGAATTTGACATTTTTCCTAAAGTGTGTTGACGAGAACTGAATACTGCATTCAGGTCTAACCAGAGCGTTATAAAGGTTCAGCATAACTTCCCTGCTTTTGTACTCAATGGCCAGAATTTTATCAGTGCTGGCAAGTCTGTGGTCCTGGAGGCACAAACGGGTGCTGAGGTTGATCCTGCTCCGCAATCAGTTGCCGGCGCGATTGAGCGCTAAGATACCAATGAACGTTTCGCCAGCGGATGTTTGAACAGAAATGGCGCTGCGGACGGGAAGGTCAGTGTTGGTGGGGGTGGGGCAAAAGCCAAAAGAAGGTGCTGTCAGCAACTTTAGTGGCTGTGAGAAGGCTGCTTGCTTTTCAGAGGAAGGTGGGAGGAGCAAGAATGCAATAGCAGACAGATACCAGGCTGAGGGGAACAGGAGCTGTATTCTCACTTAGATACCAAGCAGAGGGGAACAGGATCTGTCCTCTCACTTGCAAACCAGGCTGCGGAGAACAGGAGCTGTCCTCTCACTTAGATACCAGGCTGAGGGTAACAGGATCTGTCCTCTCACTGAGATACCAGGCTGCGGTGAACAGGAGCTGTCCTCTCACTTAGATACCAGACTGAGGCAAACAGGAGCTGTCCTCTGACTTAGATACCAGGCTGAGGGGAACAGGAGCTGTCCTCTCACTTACGTACCAGGCTGCGGAGAACAGGAGCTGTCCTCTCACTTAGATACCAGACTGAGGGGAACAGGAGCTGTCCTCTCACTTAGATACAAGGCTGAGGGGAACAGGATCTGTCCTCTCACTTGGATACAAGGCTGCGGCGAACAGGAGCTGTCCTCTCACTTAGATACCAGGCTGAGGGTAACAGGATCTGTCCTCTCACTGAGATACCAGGCTGCGGTGAACAGGAGCTGTCCTCTCACTTAGATACCAGACTGAGGCAAACAGGAGCTGTCCTCTGACTTAGATACCAGGCTGAGGGGAACAGGAGCTGTCCTCTCACTTACGTACCAGGCTGCGGAGAACAGGAGCTGTCCTCTCACTTAGATACCAGACTGAGGGGAACAGGAGCTGTCCTCTCACTTAGATACAAGGCTGAGGGGAACAGGATCTGTCCTCTCACTTGGATACAAGGCTGCGGCGAACAGGAGCTGTCCTCTCACTTAGATACCAGGCTGAGGGGAACAGGAGCTGTCCTCTCACTTGGATACAAGGCTGCGGCGAACAGGAGCTGTCCTCTCACTTAGATACCAGGCTGCGGAGAACAGGAGCTGTCCTCTCACTTAGATACCAGGCTGCGGGGAACAGGAGCTGTCCTCTCACTTAGATACCAGGCTGCAGAGAACAGGAGCTGTCCTCTTAATTGGATACCAGGCTGCGGAGAACAGGAGCTGTCCTCTCACTGAGATACCAGGCTGCGGGGAACAGGAGCTGTCCACTCACTGAGATACCAGGCTCACAGGAACAGGAGCTGTCCTGTACTTAGATACCAGGCTGACAGGAAAAGGAGCTGTCCTCTCACTTAGATACCAGGCTGCGGAGAACAGGAGCTGTCCTCTCACTTAGATACCAGGCTGAGACGAACAGGAGCTGTCCTCTGACTTAGATACCAGCCTGAGGGGAACAGGAGCTGTCCTCTCACTTAGATACCAGGCTGAGGCGAACAGAAGCTGTCCTCTCACTTAGATACCAGGCTGAGGCGAACAGGAGCTGTCCTCTCACTTACATACCAGGCTGAGGCGAACAGGAGCTGTCCTCTCACTTAGATACCAGGCTGCGGAGAACAGGAGCTGTCCTCTCACTTAGATACCAGGCTGAGGAGAACAGGAGCTGTCCTCTCACTTGGATACCAGGCTGAGGCGAACAGGAGCTGTCCTCTCACTTAGATACCAAGCTGAGGCGAACAGGAGCTGTCCTCTCACTTAGATACCAGGCTGACGGGAACAGGAGCTGTCCTCTCACTTAGATACCAGGCTGAGGGGAACAGGAGCTGTCCTCTCACTTAGATACCAGACTGCGGAGAACAGGAGCTGTCCTCTCACATCGATACCAGGCTGCGGAGAACAGGAGCTGTCCTCTCACTTAGATACCAGGCTGAGGCGAACAGGAGCTGTCCTCTCACTTAGTTACCAGGCTGAGGGGAATAGGAGCTGTCCTCTCACTTAGATACCAAGCGGCGGAGAACAGGAGCTGTCCTCTCACTTAGATACCAGGCTGACGGGAACAGGAGCTGTCCTCTCACTTAGATACCAGGCTGCGGAGAACAGGAGCTGTCCTCTCACTTAGATACCAGGCTGAAGCGAACAGGAGCTGTCCTGTCAATTGGATACCAGGCTGAGGCGAACAGGAGCTGTCCTGTCACTTAGATACCAGGCTGCGGAGAACAGGAGCTGTCCTCTCACTTAGATACCAGGCTGAGGGGAATAGGAGCTGTCCTCTCACTTAGATACCAAGCGGCGGAGAACAGGAGCTGTCCTCTCACTTAGATACCAGGCTGACGGGAACAGGAGCTGTCCTCTCACTTAGATACCAGGCTGCGGAGAACAGGAGCTGTCCTCTCACTTAGATACCAGGCTGAAGCGAACAGGAGCTGTCCTGTCAATTGGATACCAGGCTGAGGCGAACAGGAGCTGTCCTGTCACTTAGATACCAGGCTGCGGAGAACAGGAGCTGTCCTCTCACTTAGATACCAGGCTGAGGGGAACAGGAGCTGTCCTCTCACTTAGATACAAGGCTGCGGAGAACAGGAGCTGTCCTCTCACTTAGATACCAGGCTGAGGGGAACAGGAGCTGTCCTCTCACTTAGATACCAGGCTGCGGAGAACAGGAGCTGTCCTCTCACTTAGATACCAGGCTGCGGGGAACAGGAGCTGTCCTGTCAATTAGCTACCAGGCTGCGGAGAACAGGAGCTGTCCTCTCACTTAGATACCAGGCTGCGGAGAACAGGAGCTGTCCTCTCACTTAGATACCAGGCTGAGGAGAACAGGAGCTGTCCTCTCACTTGCATACCAGGCTGAGGCGAACAGGAGCTGTCCTCTCACTTAGATACCAAGCTGAGGCGAACAGGAGCTGTCCTCTCACTTAGATACCAGGCTGAGGAGAACAGGAGCTGTCCTCTCACTTAGATACCAGGCTGAGGCGAACAGGAGCTGTCCTCTCAATTAGATACCAGGCTGCGGAGAACAGGAGCTGTCCTCTCACTTAGATACCAAGCTGAGGCGAACAGGAGCTGTCCTCTCACTTAGATACCAGGCTGAGGCGAACAGGAGCTGTCCTCTCACTTAGATACCAGGCTGAGGCGAACAGGAGCTGTCCTCTCACTTAGATACCAGGCTGAGGGGAACAGGAGCTGTCCTCTCACGTAGATACCAGGCTGAGGCGAACAGGAGCTGTCCTCTCACTTAGATACCAGGCTGAGGCGAACAGGAGCTGTCCTCTCACTTAGATACCAGGCTGAGGAGAACAGGAGCTATCCTCTCACTTAGATACCAGGCTGAGGCGAACAGGAGCTGTCCAGTCACTTAGATACCAATCTGCGGAGAACAGGAGCTGTCCTCTCACTTAGATACCAGGCTGACGGGAACAGGAGCTGTCCTCTCACTTAGATACCAGGCTGCGGAGAACAGGAGCTGTCCAGTCACTGAGAAACCAGGCTGAGGCGAACAGCAGCTGTCCTCTCACTTCGATACCAGGCTGAGGGGAACAGGAGCTGTCCTCTCACTTAGATACCAGGCTGCGGAGAACAGGAGCTGTCCTCTCACTTAGATACCAGGCTGAGGGGAACAGGAGCTGTCATCTCACTTAGATACCAGGCTGCGGAGAACAAGAGCTGTCCTCTCACTTAGATACCAGACTGCGGAGAACAGGAGCTGTCCTCTCACTTCGATACAAGGCTGCGGAGAACAGGAGCTGTCCTCTCACTTAGATACCAGACTGCGGAGAACAGGAGCTGTCCTCTCACTTCGATACAAGGCTGCGGAGAACAGGAGCTGTCCTCTCACTTAGATACCAGGCGGAGGGGAACAGGAGCTGTCCTGTCACTTAGATACCAGGCTGAGGCGAACAGGAGCTGTCCTATCAATTAGCTACCAGGCTGAGGCGAACAGGAGCTGTCCTGTCACTTAGATACCAGGCTGAGGCGAACAGGAGCTGTCCTCTCACTTCGATACCAGGCTGCGGAGAACAGGAGCTGTTCTCTCACTTAGATACCAGGCTGAGGGGAACAGGAGGTGTCCTCTGACTTAGATACCAGGCTGCGGAGAACAGGAGCTGTCCTCTCACTTAGATACCAGGCTGAGGGGAACAGGAGCTATTCTCTCACTTCGATTCCAGGCTGCGGAGAACAGGAGCTGTCCTCTCACTCAGATACCAGGCTGTGGGGAACAGGAGCTGTCCTGTCAATTAGCTACCAGGCTGCGGAAAACAGGAGCTGTCCTCTCACTTAGATACCAGGCTGCAGAGAACAGGAGCTGTCCTCTCACTTAGATACCAGGCTGAGGCGAACAGGATCAGCCCTCTCACTGAGATACCAGGCTGCGGAGAAGAGGAGCTGTCCACTCACTGAGATACCAGGCTCACAGGAACAGGAGCTGTCCTGTACTTAGATACCAGGCTGACAGGAACAGGAGCTGTCCTCTGACTTAGATACCAGGCTGAAGCGAACAGGAGCTGTCCTCTCACTTAGATACCAGACTGAGGGGAACAGGAGCTGTCCTCCCACTTAGATACCAGGCTGTGGAGAACAGGAGCTGTCCTCTCACTTAGATACCAGGCTGAGGCGAACAGGAGATGTCCAGTCACTTAGATACCAATCTGCGGAGAACAGGAGCTGTTCTCTGACTTAGATACCAGGCTGAGGGGTACAGGAGCTGTCCTCTCACTTAGATACCAGGCTGAGGCGAACAGGAGCTGTCCTCTCACTTAGATACCAGGCTGAGGGGAACAGGAGCTGTCCTCTCAATTAGATACCAGGCTGCGGAGAACAGGAGCTGTCCTCTCACTTAGATACCAAGCTGAGGCGAACAGGAGCTGTCCTCTCACTTAGATACAAGGCTGAGGCGAACAGGAGCTGTCCTCTCACTTAGATACCAGGCTGAGGCGAACAGGAGCTGTCCTCTCACTTAGATACCAGGCTGAGGGGAACAGGAGCTGTCCTCTCACTTAGATACCAGGCTGAGGCGAACAGGAGCTGTCCTCTCACTTAGATACCAGGCTGAGGTGAACAGGAGCTGTCCTCTCACTTAGATACCAGGCTGCGGAGAACAGGAGCTGTCCAGTCACTTAGATACCAGGCTGAGTTGAACAGGAGCTGTCCTCTCACTTAGATACCAGGCTGAGGCAAACAGGAGCTGTCCTCTCACTTAGATACCAGGCTGAGGGGAACAGGAGCTGTCCTCTCACTTAGATACCAGGCAGAGACGAACAGGAGCTGTCCTCTCACTTAGATACCAGACTGACGGGAACAGGAGCTGTCCTCTCACTTAGATACCAGGCTGAGACGAACAGGAGCTGTCCTCTCACTTAGATACCAGGCTGCGGAGAACAGGAGCTGTCCAGTCACTGAGAAACCAGGCTGAGGCGAACAGCAGCTGTCCTCTCACTTCGATACCAGGCTGAGGGGAACAGGAGCTGTCCTCTCACTTAGATACCAGGCTGCGGAGAACAGGAGCTGTCCTCTCACTTAGATACCAGGCTGAGGGGAACAGGAGCTGTCCTCTCACTTAGATTCCAGGCTGCGGAGAACAGGAGCTGTCTTCTCACTTAGATACCAGACTGCGGAGAACAGGAGCTGTCCTCTCACTTCGATACAAGGCTGCGGAGAACAGGAGCTGTCCTCTCACTTAGATACCAGACTGCGGAGAACAGGAGCTGTCCTCTCACTTAGATACCAGGCTGAGGCGAACAGGAGCTGTCCTCTCACTTAGATACCAGGCTGCGGAGAACAGGAGCTGTCCTCTCACTTAGATACCAGGCTGAGGAGAACAGGAGCTGTCCTCTCACTTGGATACCAGGCTGAGGCGAACAGGAGCTGTCCTCTCACTTAGATACCAGGCTGAGGCGAACAGGAGCTGTCCTCTCACTTAGATACCAGGCTGAGGCGAACAGGAGCTGTCCTCTCACTTAGATACCAGGCTGAGGTGAACAGGAGCTGTCCTCTCACTTAGATACCAGGCTGCGGAGAACAGGAGCTGTCCTCTCACTTAGATACCAGGCTGAGGAGAACAGGAGCTGTCCTCTCACTTGGATACCAGGCTGAGGCGAACAGGAGCTGTCCTCTCACTTAGATACCAAGCTGAGGCGAACAGGAGCTGTCCTCTCACTTAGATACCAGGCTGACGGGAACAGGAGCTGTCCTCTCACTTAGATACCAGACTGAGGGGAACAGGAGCTGTCCTCTGACTTAGATACCAGGCTTAGGGGTACAGGAGCTGTCCTCTCACTTAGATACCAGGCTGCGGAGAACAGGAGCTGTCCTCTCACTTAGATACCAAGCAGAGGCGAACAGGAGCTGTCCTCTCACTTAGATGCCAGGCTGAGGCGAACAGGAGCTGTCCTCTCACTTAGATACCAGGCTGAGGGGAACAGGAGCTGTCCTCTCAATTAGATACCAGGCTGCGGAGAACAGGAGCTATCCTCTCACTTAGTTACCAAGCTGAGGCGAACAGGAGCTGTCCTCTCACTTAGATATCAGGCTGAGGCGAACAGGAGCTGTCCTCTCACTTAGATACCAGGCTGAGGCGAACAGGAGCTGTCCTCTCACTTAGATACCAGGCTGAGGGGAACAGGAGCTGTCCTCTCACTTAGATACCAGGCTGAGGCGAACAGGAGCTGTCCTCTCACTTAGATACCAGGCTGAGGCGAACAGGAGCTGTCCTCTCACTTAGATACCAGGCTGCGGAGAACAGGAGCTGTCCTCTCACTTAGATACCAGGCTGAGGAGAACAGGAGCTGTCCTCTCACTTAGATACCAGGCTGAGGTGAACAGCAGCTGTCCTCTCACTTAGATACCAGGCTGAGGCGAACAGGAGCTGCCCTCTCACTTAGATACCAGGCTGCGGAGAACAGGAGCTGTCCTCTCACTTAGATACCAGGCAGAGACGAACAGGAGCTGTCCTCTCACTTAGATACCAGACTGACGGGAACAGGAGCTGTCCTCTTACTTAGATACCAGGCTGAGACGAACAGGAGCTGTCCTCTCACTTAGATACCAGGCTGCGGAGAACAGGAGCTGTCCAGTCACTGAGAAACCAGGCTGAGGCGAACAGCAGCTGTCCTCTCACTTCGATACCAGGCTGAGGGGAACAGGAGCTGTCCTCTCACTTAGATACCAGGCTGCGGAGAACAGGAGCTGTCCTCTCACTTAGATACCAGGCTGAGGGGAACAGGAGCTGTCCTCTCACTTAGATACCAGGCTGCGGAGAACAGGAGCTGTCCTCTCACTTAGATACCAGACTGCGGAGAACAGGAGCTGTCCTCTCACTTCCATACAAGGCTGCGGAGAACAGGAGCTGTCCTCTCACTTAGATACCAGACTGCGGAGAACAGGAGCTGTCCTCTCACTTCGATACAAGGCTGCGGAGAACAGGTGCTGTCCTCTCACTTAGATACCAGGCGGAGGGGAACAGGAGCTGTCCTGTCACTTAGATACCAGGCTGAGGCGAACAGGAGCTGTCCTATCAATTAGCTACCAGGCTGAGGCGAACAGGAGCTGTCCTGTCACTTAGATACCAGGCTGAGGCGAACAGGAGCTGTCCTCTCACTTCGATACCAGGCTGCGGAGAACAGGAGCTGTCCTCTCACTTAGATACCAGGCTGAGGGGAACAGGAGGTGTCCTCTGACTTAGATACCAGGCTGCGGAGAACAGGAGCTGTCCTCTCACTTAGATACCAGGCTGAGGGGAACAGGAGCTATTCTCTCACTTCGATTCCAGGCTGCGGAGAACAGGAGCTGTCCTCTCACTCAGATACCAGGCTGCGGGGAACAGGAGCTGTCCTGTCAATTAGCTACCAGGCTGCGGAAAACAGGAGCTGTCCTCTCACTTAGATACCAGGCTGCAGAGAACAGGAGCTGTCCTCTCACTTAGATACCAGGCTGAGGCGAACAGGATCAGCCCTCTCACTGAGATACCAGGCTGCGGAGAAGAGGAGCTGTCCACTCACTGAGATACCAGGCTAACAGGAACAGGAGCTGTCCTGTACTTAGATACCAGGCTGACAGGAACAGGAGCTGTCCTCTGACTTAGATACCAGGCTGAAGCGAACAGGAGCTGTCCTCTCACTTAGATAGACTGAAGGGAACAGGAGCTGTCCTCCCACTTAGATACCAGGCTGTGGAGAACAGGAGCTGTCCTCTCACTTAGATACCAGGCTGAGGCGAACAGGAGATGTCCAGTCACTTAGATACCAATCTGCGGAGAACAGGAGCTGTTCTCTGACTTAGATACCAGGCTGAGGGGTACAGGAGCTGTCCTCTCACTTAGATACCAGGCTGAGGGGAACAGGAGCTGTCCTCCCAATTAGATACCAGGCTGCGGAGAACAGGAGCTGTCCTCTCACTTAGATACCAAGCTGAGGCGAACAGGAGCTGTGCTCTCACTTAGATACAAGGCTCCGGAGAACAGGAGCTGTCCTCTCACTTCGATACAAGGCTGCGGAGAACAGGAGCTGTCCTCTCACTTAGATACCAGGCTGATGGGAACAGGAGCTGTCCTCTCACTTGGATACCAGGCTGAGGCGAACAGGAGCTGTCCTCTCACTTAGATACCAGGCTGAGGCGAACAGGAGCTGTCCTCTCACTTAGATACCAGGCTGAGGCGAACAGGAGCTGTCCTCTCACTTAGATACCAGGCTGAGGTGAACAGGAGCTGTCCTCTCACTTAGATACCAGGCTGCGGAGAACAGGAGCTGTCCTCTCACTTAGATACCAGGCTGAGGAGAACAGGAGCTGTCCTCTCACTTGGATACCAGGCTGAGGCGAACAGGAGCTGTCCTCTCACTTAGATACCAAGCTGAGGCGAACAGGAGCTGTCCTCTCACTTAGATACCAGGCTGACGGGAACAGGAGCTGTCCTCTCACTTAGATACCAGACTGAGGGGAACAGGAGCTGTCCTCTGACTTAGATACCAGGCTTAGGGGTACAGGAGCTGTCCTCTCACTTAGATACCAGGCTGCGGAGAACAGGAGCTGTCCTCTCACTTAGATACCAAGCAGAGGCGAACAGGAGCTGTCCTCTCACTTAGATGCCAGGCTGAGGCGAACAGGAGCTGTCCTCTCACTTAGATACCAGGCTGAGGGGAACAGGAGCTGTCCTCTCAATTAGATACCAGGCTGCGGAGAACAGGAGCTATCCTCTCACTTAGTTACCAAGCTGAGGCGAACAGGAGCTGTCCTCTCACTTAGATATCAGGCTGAGGCGAACAGGAGCTGTCCTCTCACTTAGATACCAGGCTGAGGCGAACAGGAGCTGTCCTCTCACTTAGATACCAGGCTGAGGGGAACAGGAGCTGTCCTCTCACTTAGATACCAGGCTGAGGCGAACAGGAGCTGTCCTCTCACTTAGATACCAGGCTGAGGCGAACAGGAGCTGTCCTCTCACTTAGATACCAGGCTGCGGAGAACAGGAGCTGTCCTCTCACTTAGATACCAGGCTGAGGAGAACAGGAGCTGTCCTCTCACTTAGATACCAGGCTGAGGTGAACAGCAGCTGTCCTCTCACTTAGATACCAGGCTGAGGCGAACAGGAGCTGCCCTCTCACTTAGATACCAGGCTGCGGAGAACAGGAGCTGTCCTCTCACTTAGATACCAGGCAGAGACGAACAGGAGCTGTCCTCTCACTTAGATACCAGACTGACGGGAACAGGAGCTGTCCTCTTACTTAGATACCAGGCTGAGACGAACAGGAGCTGTCCTCTCACTTAGATACCAGGCTGCGGAGAACAGGAGCTGTCCAGTCACTGAGAAACCAGGCTGAGGCGAACAGCAGCTGTCCTCTCACTTCGATACCAGGCTGAGGGGAACAGGAGCTGTCCTCTCACTTAGATACCAGGCTGCGGAGAACAGGAGCTGTCCTCTCACTTAGATACCAGGCTGAGGGGAACAGGAGCTGTCCTCTCACTTAGATACCAGGCTGCGGAGAACAGGAGCTGTCCTCTCACTTAGATACCAGACTGCGGAGAACAGGAGCTGTCCTCTCACTTCCATACAAGGCTGCGGAGAACAGGAGCTGTCCTCTCACTTAGATACCAGACTGCGGAGAACAGGAGCTGTCCTCTCACTTCGATACAAGGCTGCGGAGAACAGGTGCTGTCCTCTCACTTAGATACCAGGCGGAGGGGAACAGGAGCTGTCCTGTCACTTAGATACCAGGCTGAGGCGAACAGGAGCTGTCCTATCAATTAGCTACCAGGCTGAGGCGAACAGGAGCTGTCCTGTCACTTAGATACCAGGCTGAGGCGAACAGGAGCTGTCCTCTCACTTCGATACCAGGCTGCGGAGAACAGGAGCTGTCCTCTCACTTAGATACCAGGCTGAGGGGAACAGGAGGTGTCCTCTGACTTAGATACCAGGCTGCGGAGAACAGGAGCTGTCCTCTCACTTAGATACCAGGCTGAGGGGAACAGGAGCTATTCTCTCACTTCGATTCCAGGCTGCGGAGAACAGGAGCTGTCCTCTCACTCAGATACCAGGCTGCGGGGAACAGGAGCTGTCCTGTCAATTAGCTACCAGGCTGCGGAAAACAGGAGCTGTCCTCTCACTTAGATACCAGGCTGCAGAGAACAGGAGCTGTCCTCTCACTTAGATACCAGGCTGAGGCGAACAGGATCAGCCCTCTCACTGAGATACCAGGCTGCGGAGAAGAGGAGCTGTCCACTCACTGAGATACCAGGCTAACAGGAACAGGAGCTGTCCTGTACTTAGATACCAGGCTGACAGGAACAGGAGCTGTCCTCTGACTTAGATACCAGGCTGAAGCGAACAGGAGCTGTCCTCTCACTTAGATAGACTGAAGGGAACAGGAGCTGTCCTCCCACTTAGATACCAGGCTGTGGAGAACAGGAGCTGTCCTCTCACTTAGATACCAGGCTGAGGCGAACAGGAGATGTCCAGTCACTTAGATACCAATCTGCGGAGAACAGGAGCTGTTCTCTGACTTAGATACCAGGCTGAGGGGTACAGGAGCTGTCCTCTCACTTAGATACCAGGCTGAGGGGAACAG
The DNA here is from genome assembly GCF_036365525.1 of Heterodontus francisci. Taxonomy (NCBI): domain Eukaryota; kingdom Metazoa; phylum Chordata; class Chondrichthyes; order Heterodontiformes; family Heterodontidae; genus Heterodontus; species Heterodontus francisci. Next base: position 25,963,307 of record NC_090371.1, on the reverse strand, counting down.
GAGCTGTCCTCCCAATTAGATACCAGGCTGCGGAGAACAGGAGCTGTCCTCTCACTTAGATACCAAGCTGAGGCGAACAGGAGCTGTGCTCTCACTTAGATACAAGGCTCCGGAGAACAGGAGCTGTCCTCTCACTTCGATACAAGGCTGCGGAGAACAGGAGCTGTCCTCTCACTTAGATACCAGGCTGATGGGAACAGGAGCTGTCCTCTCACTTAGATACCAGGCTGAGGCGAACAGGAGCTGTCCTCTTACTTAGATACCAGGCTGAGGTGAACAGGAGCTGTCCTCTCACTTAGATACCAGGCTGCGGAGAACAGGAGCTGTCCAGTCACTTAGATACCAGGCTGAGTTGAACAGGAGCTGTCCTCTCACTTAGATACCAGGCTGAGGCGAACAGGAGCTGTCCTCTCACTTAGAAACCAGGCTGCGGAGAACAGGAGCTGTCCTCTCACTTAGATACCAGGCAGAGCCGAACAGGAGCTGTCCTCTCACTTAGATACCAGACTGACGGGAACAGGAGCTGTCCTCTCACTTAGATACCAGGCTGAGACGAACAGGAGCTGTCCTCTCACTTAGATACCAGGCTGCGGAGAACAGGAGCTGTCCAGTCACTGAGAAACCAGGCTGAGGCGAACAGCAGCTGTCCTCTCACTTCGATACCAGGCTGAGGGGAACAGGAGCTGTCCTCTCACTTAGATACCAGGCTGCGGAGAACAGGAGCTGTCCTCTCACTTCGATACAAGGCTGCGGAGAACAGGAGCTGTCCTCTCACTTAGATACCAGACTCCGGAGAACAGGAGCTGTCCTCTCACTTCGATACAAGGCTGCGGAGAACAGGAGCTGTCCTCTCACTTAGATACCAGGCGGAGGGGAACAGGAGCTGTCCTGTCACTTAGATACCAGGCTGAGGCGAACAGGAGCTGTCCTGTCACTTAGATACCAGGCTGAGGCGAACAGGAGCTGTCCTCTCACTTCGATACCAGGCTGCGGAGAACAGGAGCTGTCCTCTCACTTAGATACCAGGCTGAGGGGAACAGGAGCTGTCCTCTCACTTAGATACCAGGCTGCAGAGAACAGGAGCTGTCCTCTCACTTCGATACAAGGCTGCGGAGAACAGGAGCTGTCCTCTCACTTAGATACCAGACTCCGGAGAACAGGAGCTGTCCTCTCACTTCGATACAAGGCTGCGGAGAACAGGAGCTGTCCTCTCACTTAGATACCAGGCTGAGGCGAACAGGAGCTGTCCTCTCACTTAGATACCAATCCGCGGAGAACAGGAGCTGTCCTCTCACTTAGATACCAGGCTGACGGGAACAGGAGCTGTCCTCTCACTTAGAAACCAGGCTGCGGAGAACAGGAGCTGTCTAGTCACTGAGATACCAGGCTGAGGCGAACAGGAGCTGTCCTCTCACTTAGATACCAGGCTGAGGCGAACAGGAGCTGTCCTCTCATTTAGATACCAGGCTGCGGAGAACAGGAGCTGTCCAGTCACTTAGATACCAGGCTGAGGCGAACAGGAGCTGTCCTCTCACTTAGATACCAGGCTGCGGAGAACAGGAGCTGTCCTCTCACTTAGATACCAGGCTGAGGCGAACAGGAGCTGTCCTCTCACTTAGATACCAGGCTGCGGAGAACAGGAGCTGTCCAGTCACTTAGATACCAGGCTGAGGCAAACAGGAGCTGTCCTCTCACTTAGATACCAAGCTAAGGCGAACAGGAGCTGTCCTCTCACTTAGATACCAGGCTGCGGAGAACAGGAGCTGTCCTCTCACTTAGATACCAGGCTGAGGCGAACAGGATCAGCCCTCTCACTGAGATACCAGGCTGCGGAGAACAGGAGCTGTCCTCTCACTGAGATACCAGGCTGAGGTGAACAGGAGCTGTCCTGTCACTTAGATAGAAGGCTGAGGCGAACAAGAGCTGTCCTCTCACTTAGATACCAGGCTGAGGCGAACAGGATCAGCCCTCTCACTGAGATACCAGGCTCACAGGAACAGGAGCTGTCCTGTACTTAGATACCAGGCTGACAGGAATAGGAGCTGTCCTCTGACTTAGATACCAGGCGGAGGGGAACAGGAGCTGTCCTCTCACTTAGATACCAGACTGAGGGGAACAGGAGCTATCCTCCCACTTAGATACCAGGCTGTGGAGAACAGGAGCTGTCCTCTCACATAGATACCAGGCTGAGGCGAACAGGAGCTGTCCAGTCACTTAGATACCAATCTGCGGAGAACAGGAGCTGTCCTCTCACTTAGATACCAGGCTGACGCGAACAGGAGCTGTCCTCTCACTTAGATACCAGGCTGACGCGAACAGGAGCTGTCCTCTCACTTAGAAACCAGGCTGCGGAGAACAGGAGCTGTCCAGTCACTGAGATACCAGGCTGAGGCGAACAGGAGCTGTCCTCTCACTTAGATACCAGGCTGAGGCGAACAGGAGCTGTCCTCTCACTTAGATACCAGGCTGCAGAGAACAGGAGCTGTCCAGTCACTTAGATACCAGGCTGAGGCGAACAGGAGCTGTCCTCTCACTTAGATACCAGGCTGAGGCGAACAGGAGCTGTCCTCTCACTTAGATACCAGGCTGCAGAGAACAGGAGCTGTCCAGTCACTTAGATACCAGGCTGAGGCGAACAGGAGCTGTCCTCTCACTTAGATACCAGGCTGCGGAGAACAGGAGCTGTCCTCTCACTTAGATACCAGGCTGAGGCAAACAGGAGCTGTCCTCTCACTTAGATACCAGGCTGCGGAGAACAGGAGCTGTCCAGTCACTTAGATACCAGGCTGAGGCAAACAGGATCAGCCCTCTCACTGAGATACCAGGCTGCGGAGAACAGGAGCTGTCCTCTCACTGAGATACCAGGCTGACAGGAACAGGAGCTGTCCTGTACTTAGATACCAGGCTGACAGGAACAGGAGCTGTCCTCTGACTTAGATACCAGGCTGAGGCGAACAGGAGCTGTCCTCTCACTCAGAGACCAGGCTGAGGCGAACAGGAGCTGTCCTCTCACTTAGATACCAGGCTGAGGCGAACAGGAGCTGTCCTGTCACTTAGATAGAAGGCTGAGGCGAACAAGAGCTGTCCTCTCACTTAGATACCAGGCTGAGGCGAACAGGAGCTGTCCTCTGACTTAGATACCAGGCTGCGGAGAACAGGAGCTGTCTTCTCACTTAGATACCAGGCTGAGGCGAACAGAATCAGACCTCTCACTGAGATCCCAGGCTGCGGAGAACAGGAGCTGTCCTCTCACTGAGATACCAGGCTGACAGGAACAGGAGCTGTCCTGTACTTAGATACCAGGCTGACAGGAACAGGAGCTGTCCTCTGACTTAGATACCAGGCTGAGGCGAACAGGAGCTGTCCTGTCACTTAGATAGAAGGCTGAGGCGAACAGGAGCTGTCCTCTCACTCAGAGACCAGGCAGAGACGAACAGGAGCTGTCCTCTCACTTAGATACCAGACTGACGGGAACAGGAGCTGTCCTCTCACTTAGATACCAGGCTGAGACGAACAGGAGCTGTCCTCTCACTTAGATACCAGGCTGCGGAGAACAGGAGCTGTCCAGTCACTGAGAAACCAGGCTGAGGCGAACAGCAGCTGTCCTCTCACATCGATACCAGGCTGAGGGGAACAGGAGCTGTCCTCTCACTTAGATACCAGGCTGCGGAGAACAGGAGCTGTCCTCTCACTTAGATACCAGGCTGAGGGGAACAGGAGCTGTCCTCTCACTTAGATACCAGGCTGCGGAGAACAGGAGCTGTCCTCTCACTTAGATACCAGACTGCGGAGAACAGGAGCTGTCCTCTCACTTCCATACAAGGCTGCGGAGAACAGGAGCTGTCCTCTCACTTAGATACCAGACTGCGGAGAACAGGAGCTGTCCTCTCACTTCGATACAAGGCTGCGGAGAACAGGAGCTGTCCTCTCACTTAGATACCAGGCGGAGGGGAACAGGAGCTGTCCTGTCACTTAGATACCAGGCTGAGGCGAACAGGAGCTGTCCTATCAATTAGCTACCAGGCTGAGGCGAACAGGAGCTGTCCTGTCACTTAGATACCAGGCTGAGGCGAACAGGAGCTGTCCTCTCACTTCGATACCAGGCTGCGGAGAACAGGAGCTGTCCTCTCACTTAGATACCAAGCTGAGGCGAACAGGAGCTGTCCTCTCACTTAGATACCAGGCTGAGGCGAACAGGAGCTGTCCTCTCACTTAGATACCAGGCTGAGGCGAACAGGAGCTGTCCTCTCACTTAGATACCAGGCTGAGGGGAACAGGAGCTGTCCTCTCACGTAGATACCAGGCTGAGGCGAACAGGAGCTGTCCTCTCACTTAGATACCAGGCTGAGGCGAACAGGAGCTGTCCTCTCACTTAGATACCAGGCTGAGGAGAACAGGAGCTATCCTCTCACTTAGATACCAGGCTGAGGCGAACAGGAGCTGTCCAGTCACTTAGATACCAATCTGCGGAGAACAGGAGCTGTCCTCTCACTTAGATACCAGGCTGACGGGAACAGGAGCTGTCCTCTCACTTAGATACCAGGCTGCGGAGAACAGGAGCTGTCCAGTCACTGAGAAACCAGGCTGAGGCGAACAGCAGCTGTCCTCTCACTTCGATACCAGGCTGAGGGGAACAGGAGCTGTCCTCTCACTTAGATACCAGGCTGCGGAGAACAGGAGCTGTCCTCTCACTTAGATACCAGGCTGAGGGGAACAGGAGCTGTCATCTCACTTAGATACCAGGCTGCGGAGAACAAGAGCTGTCCTCTCACTTAGATACCAGACTGCGGAGAACAGGAGCTGTCCTCTCACTTCGATACAAGGCTGCGGAGAACAGGAGCTGTCCTCTCACTTTGATACCAGACTGCGGAGAACAGGAGCTGTCCTCTCACTTCGATACAAGGCTGCGGAGAACAGGAGCTGTCCTCTCACTTAGATACCAGGCGGAGGGGAACAGGAGCTGTCCTGTCACTTAGATACCAGGCTGAGGCGAACAGGAGCTGTCCTATCAATTAGCTACCAGGCTGAGGCGAACAGGAGCTGTCCTGTCACTTAGATACCAGGCTGAGGCGAACAGGAGCTGTCCTCTCACTTCGATACCAGGCTGCGGAGAACAGGAGCTGTTCTCTCACTTAGATACCAGGCTGAGGGGAACAGGAGGTGTCCTCTGACTTAGATACCAGGCTGCGGAGAACAGGAGCTGTCCTCTCACTTAGATACCAGGCTGAGGGGAACAGGAGCTATTCTCTCACTTCGATTCCAGGCTGCGGAGAACAGGAGCTGTCCTCTCACTCAGATACCAGGCTGTGGGGAACAGGAGCTGTCCTGTCAATTAGCTACCAGGCTGCGGAAAACAGGAGCTGTCCTCTCACTTAGATACCAGGCTGCAGAGAACAGGAGCTGTCCTCTCACTTAGATACCAGGCTGAGGCGAACAGGATCAGCCCTCTCACTGAGATACCAGGCTGCGGAGAAGAGGAGCTGTCCACTCACTGAGATACCAGGCTCACAGGAACAGGAGCTGTCCTGTACTTAGATACCAGGCTGACAGGAACAGGAGCTGTCCTCTGACTTAGATACCAGGCTGAAGCGAACAGGAGCTGTCCTCTCACTTAGATACCAGACTGAGGGGAACAGGAGCTGTCCTCCCACTTAGATACCAGGCTGTGGAGAACAGGAGCTGTCCTCTCACTTAGATACCAGGCTGAGGCGAACAGGAGATGTCCAGTCACTTAGATACCAATCTGCGGAGAACAGGAGCTGTTCTCTGACTTAGATACCAGGCTGAGGGGTACAGGAGCTGTCCTCTCACTTAGATACCAGGCTGAGGCGAACAGGAGCTGTCCTCTCACTTAGATACCAGGCTGAGGGGAACAGGAGCTGTCCTCTCAATTAGATACCAGGCTGCGGAGAACAGGAGCTGTCCTCTCACTTAGATACCAAGCTGAGGCGAACAGGAGCTGTCCTCTCACTTAGATACAAGGCTGAGGCGAACAGGAGCTGTCCTCTCACTTAGATACCAGGCTGAGGCGAACAGGAGCTGTCCTCTCACTTAGATACCAGGCTGAGGGGAACAGGAGCTGTCCTCTCACTTAGATACCAGGCTGAGGCGAACAGGAGCTGTCCTCTCACTTAGATACCAGGCTGAGGTGAACAGGAGCTGTCCTCTCACTTAGATACCAGGCTGCGGAGAACAGGAGCTGTCCAGTCACTTAGATACCAGGCTGAGTTGAACAGGAGCTGTCCTCTCACTTAGATACCAGGCTGAGGCAAACAGGAGCTGTCCTCTCACTTAGATACCAGGCTGAGGGGAACAGGAGCTGTCCTCTCACTTAGATACCAGGCAGAGACGAACAGGAGCTGTCCTCTCACTTAGATACCAGACTGACGGGAACAGGAGCTGTCCTCTCACTTAGATACCAGGCTGAGACGAACAGGAGCTGTCCTCTCACTTAGATACCAGGCTGCGGAGAACAGGAGCTGTCCAGTCACTGAGAAACCAGGCTGAGGCGAACAGCAGCTGTCCTCTCACTTCGATACCAGGCTGAGGGGAACAGGAGCTGTCCTCTCACTTAGATACCAGGCTGCGGAGAACAGGAGCTGTCCTCTCACTTAGATACCAGGCTGAGGGGAACAGGAGCTGTCCTCTCACTTAGATTCCAGGCTGCGGAGAACAGGAGCTGTCTTCTCACTTAGATACCAGACTGCGGAGAACAGGAGCTGTCCTCTCACTTCGATACAAGGCTGCGGAGAACAGGAGCTGTCCTCTCACTTAGATACCAGACTGCGGAGAACAGGAGCTGTCCTCTCACTTAGATACCAGGCTGAGGCGAACAGGAGCTGTCCTCTCACTTAGATACCAGGCTGCGGAGAACAGGAGCTGTCCTCTCACTTAGATACCAGGCTGAGGAGAACAGGAGCTGTCCTCTCACTTGGATACCAGGCTGAGGCGAACAGGAGCTGTCCTCTCACTTAGATACCAGGCTGAGGCGAACAGGAGCTGTCCTCTCACTTAGATACCAGGCTGAGGCGAACAGGAGCTGTCCTCTCACTTAGATACCAGGCTGAGGTGAACAGGAGCTGTCCTCTCACTTAGATACCAGGCTGCGGAGAACAGGAGCTGTCCTCTCACTTAGATACCAGGCTGAGGAGAACAGGAGCTGTCCTCTCACTTGGATACCAGGCTGAGGCGAACAGGAGCTGTCCTCTCACTTAGATACCAAGCTGAGGCGAACAGGAGCTGTCCTCTCACTTAGATACCAGGCTGACGGGAACAGGAGCTGTCCTCTCACTTAGATACCAGACTGAGGGGAACAGGAGCTGTCCTCTGACTTAGATACCAGGCTTAGGGGTACAGGAGCTGTCCTCTCACTTAGATACCAGGCTGCGGAGAACAGGAGCTGTCCTCTCACTTAGATACCAAGCAGAGGCGAACAGGAGCTGTCCTCTCACTTAGATGCCAGGCTGAGGCGAACAGGAGCTGTCCTCTCACTTAGATACCAGGCTGAGGGGAACAGGAGCTGTCCTCTCAATTAGATACCAGGCTGTGGAGAACAGGAGCTATCCTCTCACTTAGTTACCAAGCTGAGGCGAACAGGAGCTGTCCTCTCACTTAGATATCAGGCTGAGGCGAACAGGAGCTGTCCTCTCACTTAGATACCAGGCTGAGGCGAACAGGAGCTGTCCTCTCACTTAGATACCAGGCTGAGGGGAACAGGAGCTGTCCTCTCACTTAGATACCAGGCTGAGGCGAACAGGAGCTGTCCTCTCACTTAGATACCAGGCTGAGGCGAACAGGAGCTGTCCTCTCACTTAGATACCAGGCTGCGGAGAACAGGAGCTGTCCTCTCACTTAGATACCAGGCTGAGGAGAACAGGAGCTGTCCTCTCACTTAGATACCAGGCTGAGGTGAACAGCAGCTGTCCTCTCACTTAGATACCAGGCTGAGGCGAACAGGAGCTGCCCTCTCACTTAGATACCAGGCTGCGGAGAACAGGAGCTGTCCTCTCACTTAGATACCAGGCAGAGACGAACAGGAGCTGTCCTCTCACTTAGATACCAGACTGACGGGAACAGGAGCTGTCCTCTTACTTAGATACCAGGCTGAGACGAACAGGAGCTGTCCTCTCACTTAGATACCAGGCTGCGGAGAACAGGAGCTGTCCAGTCACTGAGAAACCAGGCTGAGGCGAACAGCAGCTGTCCTCTCACTTCGATACCAGGCTGAGGGGAACAGGAGCTGTCCTCTCACTTAGATACCAGGCTGCGGAGAACAGGAGCTGTCCTCTCACTTAGATACCAGGCTGAGGGGAACAGGAGCTGTCCTCTCACTTAGATACCAGGCTGCGGAGAACAGGAGCTGTCCTCTCACTTAGATACCAGACTGCGGAGAACAGGAGCTGTCCTCTCACTTCCATACAAGGCTGCGGAGAACAGGAGCTGTCCTCTCACTTAGATACCAGACTGCGGAGAACAGGAGCTGTCCTCTCACTTCGATACAAGGCTGCGGAGAACAGGTGCTGTCCTCTCACTTAGATACCAGGCGGAGGGGAACAGGAGCTGTCCTGTCACTTAGATACCAGGCTGAGGCGAACAGGAGCTGTCCTATCAATTAGCTACCAGGCTGAGGCGAACAGGAGCTGTCCTGTCACTTAGATACCAGGCTGAGGCGAACAGGAGCTGTCCTCTCACTTCGATACCAGGCTGCGGAGAACAGGAGCTGTCCTCTCACTTAGATACCAGGCTGAGGGGAACAGGAGGTGTCCTCTGACTTAGATACCAGGCTGCGGAGAACAGGAGCTGTCCTCTCACTTAGATACCAGGCTGAGGGGAACAGGAGCTATTCTCTCACTTCGATTCCAGGCTGCGGAGAACAGGAGCTGTCCTCTCACTCAGATACCAGGCTGCGGGGAACAGGAGCTGTCCTGTCAATTAGCTACCAGGCTGCGGAAAACAGGAGCTGTCCTCTCACTTAGATACCAGGCTGCAGAGAACAGGAGCTGTCCTCTCACTTAGATACCAGGCTGAGGCGAACAGGATCAGCCCTCTCACTGAGATACCAGGCTGCGGAGAAGAGGAGCTGTCCACTCACTGAGATACCAGGCTAACAGGAACAGGAGCTGTCCTGTACTTAGATACCAGGCTGACAGGAACAGGAGCTGTCCTCTGACTTAGATACCAGGCTGAAGCGAACAGGAGCTGTCCTCTCACTTAGATAGACTGAAGGGAACAGGAGCTGTCCTCCCACTTAGATACCAGGCTGTGGAGAACAGGAGCTGTCCTCTCACTTAGATACCAGGCTGAGGCGAACAGGAGATGTCCAGTCACTTAGATACCAATCTGCGGAGAACAGGAGCTGTTCTCTGACTTAGATACCAGGCTGAGGGGTACAGGAGCTGTCCTCTCACTTAGATACCAGGCTGAGGGGAACAGGAGCTGTCCTCCCAATTAGATACCAGGCTGCGGAGAACAGGAGCTGTCCTCTCACTTAGATACCAAGCTGAGGCGAACAGGAGCTGTGCTCTCACTTAGATACAAGGCTCCGGAGAACAGGAGCTGTCCTCTCACTTCGATACAAGGCTGCGGAGAACAGGAGCTGTCCTCTCACTTAGATACCAGGCTGATGGGAACAGGAGCTGTCCTCTTACTTAGATACCAGGCTGAGGTGAACAGGAGCTGTCCTCTCACTTAGATACCAGGCTGCGGAGAACAGGAGCTGTCCAGTCACTTAGATACCAGGCTGAGTTGAACAGGAGCTGTCCTCTCACTTAGATACCAGGCTGAGGCGAACAGGAGCTGTCCTCTCACTTAGAAACCAGGCTGCGGAGAACAGGAGCTGTCCTCTCACTTAGATACCAGGCAGAGCCGAACAGGAGCTGTCCTCTCACTTAGATACCAGACTGACGGGAACAGGAGCTGTCCTCTCACTTAGATACCAGGCTGAGACGAACAGGAGCTGTCCTCTCACTTAGATACCAGGCTGCGGAGAACAGGAGCTGTCCAGTCACTGAGAAACCAGGCTGAGGCGAACAGCAGCTGTCCTCTCACTTCGATACCAGGCTGAGGGGAACAGGAGCTGTCCTCTCACTTAGATACCAGGCTGCGGAGAACAGGAGCTGTCCTCTCACTTCGATACAAGGCTGCGGAGAACAGGAGCTGTCCTCTCACTTAGATACCAGACTCCGGAGAACAGGAGCTGTCCTCTCACTTCGATACAAGGCTGCGGAGAACAGGAGCTGTCCTCTCACTTAGATACCAGGCGGAGGGGAACAGGAGCTGTCCTGTCACTTAGATACCAGGCTGAGGCGAACAGGAGCTGTCCTGTCACTTAGATACCAGGCTGAGGCGAACAGGAGCTGTCCTCTCACTTCGATACCAGGCTGCGGAGAACAGGAGCTGTCCTCTCACTTAGATACCAGGCTGAGGGGAACAGGAGCTGTCCTCTCACTTAGATACCAGGCTGCAGAGAACAGGAGCTGTCCTCTCACTTCGATACAAGGCTGCGGAGAACAGGAGCTGTCCTCTCACTTAGATACCAGACTCCGGAGAACAGGAGCTGTCCTCTCACTTCGATACAAGGCTGCGGAGAACAGGAGCTGTCCTCTCACTTAGATACCAGGCTGAGGCGAACAGGAGCTGTCCTCTCACTTAGATACCAATCCGCGGAGAACAGGAGCTGTCCTCTCACTTAGATACCAGGCTGACGGGAACAGGAGCTGTCCTCTCACTTAGAAACCAGGCTGCGGAGAACAGGAGCTGTCTAGTCACTGAGATACCAGGCTGAGGCGAACAGGAGCTGTCCTCTCACTTAGATACCAGGCTGAGGCGAACAGGAGCTGTCCTCTCATTTAGATACCAGGCTGCGGAGAACAGGAGCTGTCCAGTCACTTAGATACCAGGCTGAGGCGAACAGGAGCTGTCCTCTCACTTAGATACCAGGCTGCGGAGAACAGGAGCTGTCCTCTCACTTAGATACCAGGCTGAGGCGAACAGGAGCTGTCCTCTCACTTAGATACCAGGCTGCGGAGAACAGGAGCTGTCCAGTCACTTAGATACCAGGCTGAGGCAAACAGGAGCTGTCCTCTCACTTAGATACCAAGCTAAGGCGAACAGGAGCTGTCCTCTCACTTAGATACCAGGCTGCGGAGAACAGGAGCTGTCCTCTCACTTAGATACCAGGCTGAGGCGAACAGGATCAGCCCTCTCACTGAGATACCAGGCTGCGGAGAACAGGAGCTGTCCTCTCACTGAGATACCAGGCTGAGGTGAACAGGAGCTGTCCTGTCACTTAGATAGAAGGCTGAGGCGAACAAGAGCTGTCCTCTCACTTAGATACCAGGCTGAGGCGAACAGGATCAGCCCTCTCACTGAGATACCAGGCTCACAGGAACAGGAGCTGTCCTGTACTTAGATACCAGGCTGACAGGAATAGGAGCTGTCCTCTGACTTAGATACCAGGCGGAGGGGAACAGGAGCTGTCCTCTCACTTAGATACCAGACTGAGGGGAACAGGAGCTATCCTCCCACTTAGATACCAGGCTGTGGAGAACAGGAGCTGTCCTCTCACATAGATACCAGGCTGAGGCGAACAGGAGCTGTCCAGTCACTTAGATACCAATCTGCGGAGAACAGGAGCTGTCCTCTCACTTAGATACCAGGCTGACGCGAACAGGAGCTGTCCTCTCACTTAGATACCAGGCTGACGCGAACAGGAGCTGTCCTCTCACTTAGAAACCAGGCTGCGGAGAACAGGAGCTGTCCAGTCACTGAGATACCAGGCTGAGGCGAACAGGAGCTGTCCTCTCACTTAGATACCAGGCTGAGGCGAACAGGAGCTGTCCTCTCACTTAGATACCAGGCTGCAGAGAACAGGAGCTGTCCAGTCACTTAGATACCAGGCTGAGGCGAACAGGAGCTGTCCTCTCACTTAGATACCAGGCTGAGGCGAACAGGAGCTGTCCTCTCACTTAGATACCAGGCTGCAGAGAACAGGAGCTGTCCAGTCACTTAGATACCAGGCTGAGGCGAACAGGAGCTGTCCTCTCACTTAGATACCAGGCTGCGGAGAACAGGAGCTGTCCTCTCACTTAGATACCAGGCTGAGGCAAACAGGAGCTGTCCTCTCACTTAGATACCAGGCTGCGGAGAACAGGAGCTGTCCAGTCACTTAGATACCAGGCTGAGGCAAACAGGATCAGCCCTCTCACTGAGATACCAGGCTGCGGAGAACAGGAGCTGTCCTCTCACTGAGATACCAGGCTGACAGGAACAGGAGCTGTCCTGTACTTAGATACCAGGCTGACAGGAACAGGAGCTGTCCTCTGACTTAGATACCAGGCTGAGGCGAACAGGAGCTGTCCTCTCACTCAGAGACCAGGCTGAGGCGAACAGGAGCTGTCCTCTCACTTAGATACCAGGCTGAGGCGAACAGGAGCTGTCCTGTCACTTAGATAGAAGGCTGAGGCGAACAAGAGCTGTCCTCTCACTTAGATACCAGGCTGAGGCGAACAGGAGCTGTCCTCTGACTTAGATACCAGGCTGCGGAGAACAGGAGCTGTCTTCTCACTTAGATACCAGGCTGAGGCGAACAGAATCAGACCTCTCACTGAGATCCCAGGCTGCGGAGAACAGGAGCTGTCCTCTCACTGAGATACCAGGCTGACAGGAACAGGAGCTGTCCTGTACTTAGATACCAGGCTGACAGGAACAGGAGCTGTCCTCTGACTTAGATACCAGGCTGAGGCGAACAGGAGCTGTCCTGTCACTTAGATAGAAGGCTGAGGCGAACAGGAGCTGTCCTCTCACTCAGAGACCAGGCAGAGACGAACAGGAGCTGTCCTCTCACTTAGATACCAGACTGACGGGAACAGGAGCTGTCCTCTCACTTAGATACCAGGCTGAGACGAACAGGAGCTGTCCTCTCACTTAGATACCAGGCTGCGGAGAACAGGAGCTGTCCAGTCACTGAGAAACCAGGCTGAGGCGAACAGCAGCTGTCCTCTCACTTCGATACCAGGCTGAGGGGAACAGGAGCTGTCCTCTCACTTAGATACCAGGCTGCGGAGAACAGGAGCTGTCCTCTCACTTAGATACCAGGCTGAGGGGAACAGGAGCTGTCCTCTCACTTAGATACCAGGCTGCGGAGAACAGGAGCTGTCCTCTCACTTAGATACCAGACTGCGGAGAACAGGAGCTGTCCTCTCACTTCCATACAAGGCTGCGGAGAACAGGAGCTGTCCTCTCACTTAGATACCAGACTGCGGAGAACAGGAGCTGTCCTCTCACTTCGATACAAGGCTGCGGAGAACAGGAGCTGTCCTCTCACTTAGATACCAGGCGGAGGGGAACAGGAGCTGTCCTGTCACTTAGATACCAGGCTGAGGCGAACAGGAGCTGTCCTATCAATTAGCTACCAGGCTGAGGCGAACAGGAGCTGTCCTGTCACTTAGATACCAGGCTGAGGCGAACAGGAGCTGTCCTCTCACTTCGATACCAGGCTGCGGAGAACAGGAGCTGTCCTCTCACTTAGATACCAGGCTGAGGAGAACAGGAGGTGTCCTCTGACTTAGATACCAGGCTGCGGAGAACAGGAGCTGTCCTCTCACTTAGATACCAGGCTGAGGGGAACAGGAGCTATTCTCTCACTTCGATTCCAGGCTGCGGAGAACAGGAGCTGTCCTCTCACTCAGATACCAGGCTGCGGGGAACAGGAGCTGTCCTGTCAATTAGCTACCAGGCTGCGGAAAACAGGAGCTGTCCTCTCACTTAGATACCAGGCTGCAGAGAACAGGAGCTGTCCTCTCACTTAGATACCAGGCTGAGGCGAACAGGATCAGCCCTCTCACTGAGATACCAGGCTGCGGAGAAGAGGAGCTGTCCACTCACTGAGATACCAGGCTCACAGGAACAGGAGCTGTCCTGTACTTAGATACCAGGCTGACAGGAACAGGAGCTGTCCTCTGACTTAGATACCAGGCTGAAGCGAACAGGAGCTGTCCTCTCACTTAGATAGACTGAGGGGAACAGGAGCTGTCCTCCCACTTAGATACCAGGCTGTGGAGAACAGGAGCTGTCCTCTCACTTAGATACCAGGCTGAGGCGAACAGGAGATGTCCAGTCACTTAGATACCAATCTGCGGAGAACAGGAGCTGTTCTCTGACTTAGATACCAGGCTGAGGGGTACAGGAGCTGTCCTCTCACTTAGATACCAGGCTGAGGCGAACAGGAGCTGTCCTCTCACTTAGATACCAGGCTGAGGGGAACAGGAGCTGTCCTCTCAATTAGATACCAGGCTGCGGAGAACAGGAGCTGTCCTCTCACTTAGATACCAAGCTGAGGCGAACAGGAGCTGTCCTCTCACTTAGATACAAGGCTGAGGCGAACAGGAGCTGTCCTCTCACTTAGATACCAGGCTGAGGCGAACAGGAGCTGTCCTCTCACTTAGATAACAGGCTGAGGGGAACAGGAGCTGTCCTCTCACTTAGATACCAGGCTGAGGCGAACAGGAGCTGTCCTCTCACTTAGATACCAGGCTGAGGTGAACAGGAGCTGTCCTCTCACTTAGATACCAGGCTGCGGAGAACAGGAGCTGTCCAGTCACTTAGATACCAGGCTGAGTTGAACAGGAGCTGTCCTCTCACTTAGATACCAGGCTGAGGCGAACAGGAGCTGTCCTCTCACTTAGAAACCAGGCTGCGGAGAACAGGAGCTGTCCTCTCACTTAGATACCAGGCAGAGACGAACAGGAGCTGTCCTCTCACTTAGATACCAGACTGACGGGAACAGGAGCTGTCCTCTCACTTAGATACCAGGCTGAGACGAACAGGAGCTGTCCTCTCACTTAGATACCAGGCTGCGGAGAACAGGAGCTGTCCAGTCACTGAGAAACCAGGCTGAGGCGAACAGCAGCTGTCCTCTCACTTCGATACCAGGCTGAGGGGAACAGGAGCTGTCCTCTCACTTAGATACCAGGCTGCGGAGAACAGGAGCTGTCCTCTCACTTAGATACCAGGCTGAGGGGAACAGGAGCTGTCCTCTCACTTAGATTCCAGGCTGCGGAGAACAGGAGCTGTCCTCTCACTTAGATACCAGACTGCGGAGAACAGGAGCTGTCCTCTCACTTCGATACAAGGCTGCGGAGAACAGGAGCTGTCCTCTCACTTAGATACCAGACTCCGGAGAACAGGAGCTGTCCTCTCACTTCGATACAAGGCTGCGGAGAACAGGAGCTGTCCTCTCACTTAGATACCAGGCGGAGGGGAACAGGAGCTGTCCTGTCACTTAGATACCAGGCTGAGGCGAACAGGAGCTGTCCTGTCACTTAGATACCAGGCTGAGGCGAACAGGAGCTGTCCTCTCACTTCGATACCAGGCTGCGGAGAACAGGAGCTGTCCTCTCACTTAGATACCAGGCTGAGGGGAACAGGAGCTGTCCTCTGACTTAGATACAAGGCTGCGGCGAACAGGAGCTGTCCTCTCACTTAGATACCAGGCTGCAGAGAACAGGAGCTGTCCTCTCACTTCGATACAAGGCTGCGGAGAACAGGAGCTGTCTTCTCACTTAGATGCCAGACTCCGGAGAACAGGAGCTGTCCTCTCACTTCGATACAAGGCTGCGGAGAACAGGAGCTGTCCTCTCACTTAGATACCAGGCTGAGGCGAACAGGAGCTGTCCAGTCACTTAGATACCAATCTGCGGAGAACAGGAGCTGTCCTCTCACTTAGATACCAGGCTGACGGGAACAGGAGCTGTCCTCTCACTTAGAAACCGGGCTGCGGAGAACAGGAGCTGTCCAGTCACTGAGATACCAGGCTGAGGCGAACAGGAGCTGTCCTCTCACTTAGATACCAGGCTGAGGCGAACAGGAGCTGTCCTCTCACTTAGATACCAGGCTGCGGTGAACAGGAGCTGTCCAGTCACTTAGATACCAGGCTGAGGCGAACAGGAGCTGTCCTCTCACTTAGATACCAGGCTGCGGAGAACAGGAGCTGTCCTCTCACTTAGATACCAGGCTGAGGCGAACAGGAGCTGTCCTCTCACTTAGATACCAGGCTGCGGAGAACAGGAGCTGTCCAGTCACTTAGATACCAGGCTGAGGCAAACAGGAGCTGTCCTCTCACTTAGATACCAAGCTAAGGCGAACAGGAGCTGTCCTCTCACTTAGATACCAGGCTGCGGAGAACAGGAGCTGTCCTCTCACTTAGATACCAGGCTGAGGCGAACAGGATCAGCCCTCTCACTGAGATACCAGGCTGCGGAGAACAGGAGCTGTCCTCTCACTGAGATACCAGGCTGAGGTGAACAGGAGCTGTCCTGTCACTTAGATAGAAGGCTGAGGCGAACAAGAGCTGTCCTCTCAATTAGATACCGGGCTGAGGCGAACAGGATCAGCCCTCTCACTGAGATACCAGGCTCACAGGAACAGGAGCTGTCCTGTACTTAGATACCAGGCTGACAGGAACAGGAGCTGTCCTCTGACTTAGATATCAGGCTGAAGCGAACAGGAGCTGTCCTCCCACTGAGATACCAGGCTGTGGAGAACAGGAGCTGTCCTCTCACATAGATACCAGGCTGAGGCGAACAGGAGCTATCCAGTCACTTAGATACCAATCTGCGGAGAACAGGAGCTGTCCTCTCACTTAGATACCAGGCTGACGGGAACAGGAGCTGTCCTCTCACTTAGATACCAGGCTGACGGGAACAGGAGCTGTCCTCTCACTTAGAAACCAGGCTGCGGAGAACAGGAGCTGTCCAGTCACTGAGATACCAGGCTGAGGCGAACAGGAGCTGTCCTCTCACTTAGATACCAGGCTGAGGCGAACAGGAGCTGTCCTCTCACTTAGATACCAGGCTGCGGAGAACAGGAGCTGTCCAGTCACTTAGATACCAGGCTGAGGCGAACAGGAGCTGTCCTCTCACTTAGATACCAGGCTGCGGAGAACAGGAGCTGTCCTCTCACTTAGATACCAGGCTGAGGCGAACAGGAGCTGTCCTCTTACTTAGATACCAGGCTGCGGAGAACAGGAGCTGTCCAGTCACTTAGATACCAGGCTGAGGCAAACAGGATCAGCCCTCTCACTGAGATACCAGGCTGCGGAGAACAGGAGCTGTCCTCTCACTGAGATACCAGGCTGACAGGAACAGGAGCTGTCCTGTACTTAGATACCAGGCTGACAGGAACAGGAGCTGTCCTCTGACTTAGATACCAGGCTGAGGCGAACAGGAGCTGTCCTCTCACTCAGAGACCAGGCTGAGGCGAACAGGAGCTGTCCTCTGACTTAGATACCAGGCTGAGGCGAACAGGAGCTGTCCTGTCACTTAGATAGAAGGCTGAGGCGAACAGGAGCTGTCCTCTCACTCAGAGACCAGGCTGAGGCGAACAGGAGCTGTCCTCTCACTTAGATACCAGGCTGAGGCGAACAGGAGCTGTCCTGTCACTTAGATAGAAGGCTGAGGCGAACAAGAGCTGTCCTCTCACTTAGATACCAGGCTGATGCGAACAGGAGCTGTCCTCTCACTTAGATACCAGGCTGAGGCGAACAGGAGCTGTCCTCTCACTTAGATACCAGGCTGCGGAGAACAGGAGCTGTCCATTCACTTAGATACCAGGCTGAGGCGAACAGGAGCTGTCCTCTCTCTTTGATACCAGGCTGAGGCGAACAGGAGCTGTCCTCTCACTTAGATACCAGGCTGCGGAGAACAGGAGCTGTCCAGTCACTCAGATACCAGGCTGAAGGGAACAGGAGCTGTCCTCTCACTTAGATACCAGGCTGCGGAGAACAGGAGCTGTCCTCTCACTTAGATACCAGGCTGAGGGGAACAGGAGCTGTCCTCTCACTGAGATACCAGGCTGAGGCGAACAGGAGCTGTCCTCTGACTTAGATATCAGGCTGAGGCGAACAGGAGCTGTCCTCTCACTTAGATACCAGGCTGAGGGGAACAGGAGCTGTCCAGTCACTTAGACACCATGCTGCGGAGAACTGGAGCTGTCCTCTCACTTAGATGCCAGGCTGAGGCGAACAGGAGCTGTCCTCTCACTTAGATACCAGGCTGAGGCGAACAGGAGCTGTCCAGTCACTTAGACACCAAGCTGCGGAGAACAGGAGCTGTCATCTCACTTAGATACCAGGCTGATGGGAACAGGAGCTGTCCTCTCACTTAGATACCAGGCTGACGGGAACAGGAGCTGTCCTCTCACTTAGATACCAGGCTGCGGAGAACAGGAGCTGTCCAGTCACTGAGATACCAGGCTGAGGCGAACAGGAGCTGTCCTCTCACTGAGATACCAGGCTGAGGCGAACAGGAGCTGTCCTCTCACTTAGATACCAGGCTGCGGAGAACAGGAGCTGTCCTCTCACTTAGATACCAGGCTGAGGCGAACAGGAGCTGTCCTCTCACTGAGATACCAGGCTGCGGAGAACAGGAGCTGTCCTCTCACTTAGATACCAGGCTGAGGCAAACAGGAGCTCTCCTCTCACTTCGATACCAAGCTAAGGCGAACAGGAGCTGTCCTCTCACTTAGATACCAAGCTGCGGAGAACAGGAGCTGTCCATTCACTTAGATACCAGGCTGAAGCAAACAGGAGCTGTCCTCTCACTTAGATACCAGGCTGAGGCGAACAGGAGCTATCCTCTCACTTAGATACCAGGCTGAGGCGAACAGGAGCTGTCCTCTCACTTAGATACCAGGCTGAGGCAAACAGGAGCTCTCCTCTCACTTCGATACCAAGCTAAGGCGAACAGGAGCTGTCCTCTCACTTAGATACCAGGCTGAGGCGAACAGGAGCTGTCCACTCACTTAGATACCAGGCTGAAGCAAACAGGAGCTGTCCTCTCACTTAGATACCAGGCTGAGGCGAACAGGAGCTATCCTCTCACTTAGATACCAGGCTGAGGCGAACAGGAGCTGTCCTCTCACTTAGATACCAGGCTGAGGCGAACAGGAGCTGTCCACTCACTTAGATACCAGGCTGAAGCAAACAGGAGCTGTCCTCTCACTTAGATACCAGGCTGAGGCGAACAGGAGCTATCCTCTCACTTAGATACCAGGCTGAGGCGAACAGGAGCTGTCCAGTCACTTAGATACCAGGCTGAGGCAAACAGGAGCTCTCCACTCACTTAGATACCAAGCTAAGGCGAACAGGAGCTGTCCTCTCACTTAGATACCAGGCTGCGGAGAACAGGAGCTGTCCATTCACTTAGATACCAGGCTGAGGCGAACAGGAGCTGTCCTCTCACTTAGATACCAGGCTGAGGCGAACAGGAGCTGTCCAGTCACTTAGATACCAGGCTGAGGGGAACAGGAGCTCTCCTCTCACTTAGATACCAGGCTGCGGAGAACAGGAGCTGTCCTCTCACTTAGATACCAGGCTGAGGCGAGCAGGAGCTGTCCTCTCACTTAGATACCAGGCTGCGGAGAACAGGAGCTGTCCTCTCACTTAGATACCAGGCTGAGGCGAACAGGAGCTGTCCTCTCACTTAGATACCAGGCTGAGGCGAACAGGATCTGTCCTCTCACTTAGATACCAGGCTGCGGAGAACAGGAGCTGTCCAGTCTCTTAGATACCAGGCTGAGGCAAACAGGAGCTGTCCTCTCACTTAGATACCAAGCTAAGGCGAACAGGAGCTCTCCTCTCACTTAGATACCAGGCTGCGGAGAACAGGAGCTGTCCTCTCACTTAGGTACCAGGCTGAGGCGAGCAGGAGCTGTCCTCTCACTTAGATACCAGGCTGCGGAGAACAGGAGCTGTCCAGTCACTTAGATACCAGGCTGCGGAGAACAGGAGCTGTCCAGTCTCTTAGATACCAGGCTGAGGCAAACAGGAGCTGTCCTCTCACTTAGATACCAGGCTGCGGAGAACAGGTGCTGTCCATTCACTTGGATACCAGGCTGAGGCGAACAGGAGCTGTCCTCTCACTTAGATACCAGGCTGCAGAGAACAGGAGCTGTCCTCTCACTTAGATACCAGGCTGCAGAGAACATGAGCTGTCCTCTCACTTAGATGCCAGGCTGAGGCGAACAGGATCAGCCCTCTCACTGAGATACCAGGCTGCGGAGAACAGGAGCTGTCCACTCACTGAGATACCAGGCTGACAGGAACAGGAGCTGTCCAGTACTTAGATACCAGGCTGACAGGAACAGGAGCTGTCCTCTCACTTAGATACCAGGCTGAGGCGAACAGGAGCTGTCCTCTCACTTAGATACCAGGCTGCCGATACCAGGAGCTGTCCTCTCACTTAGATACCAGGCTGAGGCGAACAGGAGCTGTCCTCTCACTTAGATACCAGGCTACGGAGAACAGGAGCTGTCCTCTCACCTAGATACCAGGCTGAGGCGAACAGGAGCTGTCCTCTCACTTAGATACCAGGCTGAGGCGAACAGGAACTGTCCTCTCATTTAGATACCAGGCTGCGGAGATCAGGAGCTGTCCTCTCACTTAGATACCAAGCTGAGGCGAAGAGGAGCTGTCCTCTCACTTAGATACAAGGCTGAGGCGAACAGGAGCTGTCCTCTCACTTAGATACCAGGCTGAGGCGAACAGGAGCTGTCCTCTCACTTAGATACCAGGCTGAGGCGAACAGGAGCTGTCCTCTCACTTAGATACCAGGCTGAGGCGAACAGGAGCTGTCCTCTCACTTAGATACCAAGCTGAGGCGAAGAGGAGCTGTCCTCTCACTTAGATACCAGGCTGCAGAAAACAGGAGCTGTCCTCTCACTTAGATACCAGGCTGCAGAGAACAGGAGCTGTCCTCTCACTTAGATGCCAGGCTGAGGCGAACAGGATCAGCCCTCTCACTGAGATACCAGGCTGCGGAGAACAGGAGCTGTCCACTCACTGAGATACCAGGCTGACAGGAACAGGAGCTGTTCTGTACTTAGATACCAGGCTGACAGGAACAGGAGCTGTCCTCTCACTTAGATACCAGGCTGAGGCGAACAGGAGCTGTCCTCTCACTTAGATACCAGGCTGCCGATACCAGGAGTTGTCCTCTCACTTAGATACCAGGCTGAGGCGAACAGGAGCTGTCCTCTCACTTAGATACCAGGCTGCGGAGAACAGGAGCTGTCCTCTCACTTAGATACCAGGCTGAGGCGAACAGGAGCTGTCCTCTCACTTAGATACCAGGCTGAGGCGAACAGGAACTGTCCTCTCTCTTAGATACCAGGCTGAGGCGAACAGGAGCTGTCCTCTCACTTAGATACCAGGCTGAGGCGAACAGGAGCTGTCCTCTCACTTAGATACCAGGCTGCAGAGAACAGGAGCTGTCCTCTCACTTAGATACCAGGCTGAGGCGAACAGGAGCTGTCCTTTCACTTAGATACCAGGCTGAGGCGAACAGGAGCTGTCCTCTCACTTAGATACCAGGCTGAGGCAAACAGGAGCTGTCCTCTCACTTAGATACCAAGCTGAGGCGAAGAGGAGCTGTCCTCTCACTTAGATACCAGGCTGAGGCGAACAGGAGCTGTCCTCTTACTCAGATACCAGGCTGCGAAGAACAGGAGCTGTCCAGTCACTTAGATACCAGGCTGAGGCGAACAGTAGCTCTCCTCTCACTTAGATACCAGGCTGAGGCGAACAGGAGCTGTCCTCTTACTCAGATACCAGGCTGCGGAGAACAGGAGCTGCCCTGTCACTTAGATACCAGGCTGAGGCGAACAGGAGCTGTCCTCTCACTTAGATACCAGGCTGCGGAGAACAGGAGCTGCCCTCTTACTTAGATACCAGGCTGAGGGGAACAGGAGCTGTCCTCTCATTTAGATACCAGGCTGCGGAGAACAGGAGCTGTCCTCTCACTTAGATACCAGGCTGAGGCGAACAGGAGCTGTCCTCTCACTTAGATACCAGGCTGAGGGGCACAGGAGCTGTCCTCTCACTTAGATACCAGGCTGAGGCTAACAGGAGCTGTCCTCTCACTTAGATACCAGGCTGAGGGGAACAGGAGCTGTCCTCTCACTTAGATACCAGGCTGCGGGGAACAGTAGCTGCCCTCTCACTTAGATACCAGGCTGAGGGGAACAGGAGCTGTCCTCTCATTTAGATACCAGGCTGCGGAGAACAGGAGCTGTCCTGTCACTTAGATACCAGGCTGAGGCGAACAGGAGCTGTCCTCTCGCTTAGATACCAGGCTGAGGCGAACAGGAGCTGTCCTCTCATTTAGATACCAGGCTGCGGAGATCAGGAGCTGTCCTCTCACTTAGATACCAAGCTGAGGCGAAGAGGAGCTGTCCTCTCACTTAGATACAAGGCTGAGGCGAACAGGAGCTGTCCTCTCACTTAGATACCAGGCTGAGGCGAACAGGAGCTGTCCTCTTACTTAGATACCAGGCTGAGGGGAACAGGAGCTGTCCTCTCACTTAGATACCAGGCTGAGGCGAACAGGAGCTGTCCTCTCACTTATATACCAGGCTGTGGAGAACAGGAGCTGTCCAGTCACTTAGATACCAGGCTGAGGCGAACAGGAGCTGTCCTCTCACTTATATACCAGGCTGTGGAGAACAGGAGCTGTCCAGTCACTTAGAAACCAGGCTGAGGGGAACAGGAGCTGTCCTCTCACTTAGATACCAGGCTGAGGGGAACAGGAGCTGTCCAGTCACTTAGATACCAGGCTGAGGCGAACAGGAGCTGTCCTCTCACTTAGATACCAGGCTGAGGGGAACAGGAGCTTTCCTCTCACTTAGATACCAGGCTGCAGAGAACAGGAGCTGTCCAGTCACTGAGATACCAGGCTGAGGCGAACAGGAGCTGTCCTCTCACTTCGCTACCAGGCTGAGGGGAACAGGAGCTGTCCTCTCACTTAGATACCAGGCTGTGGAGGACAGGAGCTGTCCTCTCACTTAGATACCAGCCTACGGAGAACAGGAGCTGTCCTCTCACTTAGATACCAGGCTGAGGCAAACAGGAGCTGTCCTCTCACTTAGATACCAGGCTGAGGGGAACAGGAGCCGTCCTCTCACTTAGATACCAGGCTGAGGCGAACAGGAGCTGTCCTCTCACTTAGATACCAGGCTGAGGGGAACAGGAGCTGTCCTCTCACTTAGATACCAGGCTGTGGGGAACAGGATCTGTCCTCTCCCTTAGATACCAGCCGACGGAGAACAGGAGCTGCCCTCTCACTTAAATACCAGGCTGAGGCGAACAGGAGCTGTCCTCTCACCTAGATACCAGGCTGCGGAGAACAGGAGCTGTCCTCTCACTTAGATACCAGGCTGCGGAGAACAGGAGCTGTCCTCTCACTTAGATACCAGGCTGAGGCGAACAGGAGCTGTCCTCTCACTTAGATACCAGCCTACGGAGAACAGGAGCTGTCCTCTCACTTAGATACCAGGCTGAGGGATACAGGAGCTGTTCTCTCACTTAGATACCGGGCTGAGGGGAACAGGAGCTGTCCTCTCACTTAGATACCGGGCTGAGGCGAACAGGAGCTGTCCTGTCACTTAGATACCAGGCTGAGGGGAACAGAAGCTGTCCTCTCACTTAGATGCCAGGCTGAGGGGAACTGGAGAATATATAAGGAGAAAGAGGGTAACTAGAGAAAGGATTGGCCCACTGAAGGACAAAGTAGGAATGTTATGCTTGGAGTCAGAGAAAATGGGTGAGATTCTAAACGAGTACTTTGCATCGGTATTCACCGAGGAGAGGGACATGACGGATGTTGAGGTTGGGAACAGATGGTTGATTGCTCTAGGTCAAGTCGGCATAAGGAGGAGGAAGTGTTGGGTATTCTAAAGGGCATTAAGGTGGACAAGTCCCCAGTTCCGGATGGGATCGATCCCAGGTTACTGAGGGAAGCGAGAGAGGAAATAGCTGGGGCCTTAACAGATATCTTTGCAGCATCCTTAAACACGGGTGCGGTCCCGGAGGACTGGAGAATTGCTAATGTTGTTCCCTTGTTCAAGAAGGGTAGCAGGGATAATCCAGGTAATTATAGACCGGTGAGCCTGACATCAGTGGTAGGGAAGCTGCTGGAGAAGATACTGAGGGATAGGATCTATTCCCATTTGGAAGAAAATGGGCTTATCAGTGATAGGCAACATGGTTTTGTGCAGGGAAGGTCATGTCTTACCAACTTAATAGAATTCTTTGAGGAAGTGACAAAGTTGATTGATGAGGGAAGGGCTGTCGATGTCATATACATGGACTTCAGTAAGGCGTTTGATAAGGTTCCCCATGGCAGGCTGATGGAGAAAGTGAAGGCGCATGGGGTCCAAGGTGTACTAGCTAGATGGATAAAGAACTGGCTGGGCAACAGGAGACAGAGAGTAGCAGTAGAAGGGAGTTTCTCAAAATGTAGTCGTGTGACCAGTGGTGTTCCACAGGGATCCGTGCTGGGACCACTGTTGTTTGTGATATACATTAATGATTTGGAGGAAAGTATAGGTGGACTGATTAGCAAGTTTGCAGACGACACTAAGATTGGTGGAGTAGCAGATAGTGAAGGGGACTGTCAGAGAATGCAGCAGAATATAGATAGATTGGAGAGTTGGGCAGAGAAATGGCAGATGGAGTTCAATCAGGGCAAATGCGAGGTGATGCATTTTGGAAGATCCAATTCAAGAGTGAACTGTACAGTAAATGGAAAAGTCCTGGGGAAAATTGATGTCCATAGAGATTTGGGTGTTCAGGTCCACTGTTCCCTGAAGGTGGCAACGCAGGTCAATAGAGTGGTCAAGAAGGCATACGGCATGCTTTCCTTCATCGGACTGGGTATTGAGTACAAGAGTTGGCAGGTCATGTTGCAGTTGTATAGGACTTTGGTTCGGCCACATTTGGAATACTGCGTGCAGTTCTGGTCGCCACATTACCAAAAGGATGTGGATGCTTTGGAGAGGGTGCAGAGGAGGTTCACCAGGATGTTGCCTGGTATGGAGGGCGCTAGCTATGAAGAGAGGTTGAGTAGATTAGGATTATTTTCATTAGAAAGACGGAGGTTGAGGGGGGACCTGATTGAGGTATACAAAATCATGAGAGGTATAGACAGGGTGAATAGCAAGAGGCTTTTTCCCAGAGTGGGGGATTCAATTACTAGAGGACACGAGTTCAAAGTGAAAGGGGAAAAGTTTAGGGGGGATATGCGTGGAAAGTTCTTTACGCAGAGGGTGGTGGGTGCCTGGAACGCGTTGCCAGCGGAGGTTGTAGATGCGGGCACGATGGCATCTTTTAAGATGTATCTAGACAGATACATGAATGGGCAGTAAGAAAAGAGATACAGACCCTTAGAAAATAGGCGACATGTTTAGATAGAGGATCTGGATTGGCGCAGGCTTGGAGGGCCGAAGGGCCTGTTCCTGTGCTGTAATTTTCTTTGTTCTTTGTTCTTTGTTCTTTGGAGCTGTCCTCTCACTTAGATACCAGGCTGAGGGGAACAGGAGCTGTCCTCTCACTTAGATACCAGGCTGAGGCGAACAGGAGCTGTCCTGTCACTTAGATACCAGGCTGAGGGGAACAGAAGCTGTCCTCTCACTTAGATACCAGGCTGAGGGTAACAGAAGCTGTCCTCTCACTTAGATACCAGGCTGCGGAGAACAGGAGCTGCCCTCTTACTTAGATACCAGGCTGAGGGGAACAGGAGCTGTCCTCTCATTTAGATACCAGGCTGCGGAGAACAGGAGCTGTCCTCTCACTTAGATACCAGGCTGAGGCGAACAGGAGCTGTCCTCTCACTTAGATACCAGGCTGAGGGGCACAGGAGCTGTCCTCTCACTTAGATACCAGGCTGAGGCTAACAGGAGCTGTCCTCTCACTTAGATACCAGGCTGAGGGGAACAGGAGCTGTCCTCTCACTTAGATACCAGGCTGCGGGGAACAGTAGCTGCCCTCTCACTTAGATACCAGGCTGAGGGGAACAGGAGCTGTCCTCTCATTTAGATACCAGGCTGCGGAGAACAGGAGCTGTCCTGTCACTTAGATACCAGGCTGAGGCGAACAGGAGCTGTCCTCTCGCTTAGATACCAGGCTGAGGCGAACAGGAGCTGTCCTCTCATTTAGATACCAGGCTGCGGAGATCAGGAGCTGTCCTCTCACTTAGATACCAAGCTGAGGCGAAGAGGAGCTGTCCTCTCACTTAGATACAAGGCTGAGGCGAACAGGAGCTGTCCTCTCACTTAGATACCAGGCTGAGGCGAACAGGAGCTGTCCTCTTACTTAGATACCAGGCTGAGGGGAACAGGAGCTGTCCTCTCACTTAGATACCAGGCTGAGGCGAACAGGAGCTGTCCTCTCACTTATATACCAGGCTGTGGAGAACAGGAGCTGTCCAGTCACTTAGATACCAGGCTGAGGCGAACAGGAGCTGTCCTCTCACTTATATACCAGGCTGTGGAGAACAGGAGCTGTCCAGTCACTTAGAAACCAGGCTGAGGGGAACAGGAGCTGTCCTCTCACTTAGATACCAGGCTGAGGGGAACAGGAGCTGTCCAGTCACTTAGATACCAGGCTGAGGCGAACAGGAGCTGTCCTCTCACTTAGATACCAGGCTGAGGGGAACAGGAGCTTTCCTCTCACTTAGATACCAGGCTGCAGAGAACAGGAGCTGTCCAGTCACTGAGATACCAGGCTGAGGCGAACAGGAGCTGTCCTCTCACTTCGCTACCAGGCTGAGGGGAACAGGAGCTGTCCTCTCACTTAGATACCAGGCTGTGGAGGACAGGAGCTGTCCTCTCACTTAGATACCAGCCTACGGAGAACAGGAGCTGTCCTCTCACTTAGATACCAGGCTGAGGCAAACAGGAGCTGTCCTCTCACTTAGATACCAGGCTGAGGGGAACAGGAGCCGTCCTCTCACTTAGATACCAGGCTGAGGCGAACAGGAGCTGTCCTCTCACTTAGATACCAGGCTGAGGGGAACAGGAGCTGTCCTCTCACTTAGATACCAGGCTGTGGGGAACAGGATCTGTCCTCTCCCTTAGATACCAGCCGACGGAGAACAGGAGCTGCCCTCTCACTTAAATACCAGGCTGAGGCGAACAGGAGCTGTCCTCTCACCTAGATACCAGGCTGCGGAGAACAGGAGCTGTCCTCTCACTTAGATACCAGGCTGCGGAGAACAGGAGCTGTCCTCTCACTTAGATACCAGGCTGAGGCGAACAGGAGCTGTCCTCTCACTTAGATACCAGCCTACGGAGAACAGGAGCTGTCCTCTCACTTAGATACCAGGCTGAGGGATACAGGAGCTGTTCTCTCACTTAGATACCGGGCTGAGGGGAACAGGAGCTGTCCTCTCACTTAGATACCGGGCTGAGGCGAACAGGAGCTGTCCTGTCACTTAGATACCAGGCTGAGGGGAACAGAAGCTGTCCTCTCACTTAGATGCCAGGCTGAGGGGAACTGGAGAATATATAAGGAGAAAGAGGGTAACTAGAGAAAGGATTGGCCCACTGAAGGACAAAGTAGGAATGTTATGCTTGGAGTCAGAGAAAATGGGTGAGATTCTAAACGAGTACTTTGCATCGGTATTCACCGAGGAGAGGGACATGACGGATGTTGAGGTTGGGAACAGATGGTTGATTGCTCTAGGTCAAGTCGGCATAAGGAGGGAGGAAGTGTTGGGTATTCTAAAGGGCATTAAGGTGGACAAGTCCCCAGTTCCGGATGGGATCGATCCCAGGTTACTGAGGGAAGCGAGAGAGGAAATAGCTGGGGCCTTAACAGATATCTTTGCAGCATCCTTAAACACGGGTGCGGTCCCGGAGGACTGGAGAATTGCTAATGTTGTTCCCTTGTTCAAGAAGGGTAGCAGGGATAATCCAGGTAATTATAGACCGGTGAGCCTGACATCAGTGGTAGGGAAGCTGCTGGAGAAGATACTGAGGGATAGGATCTATTCCCATTTGGAAGAAAATGGGCTTATCAGTGATAGGCAACATGGTTTTGTGCAGGGAAGGTCATGTCTTACCAACTTAATAGAATTCTTTGAGGAAGTGACAAAGTTGATTGATGAGGGAAGGGCTGTCGATGTCATATACATGGACTTCAGTAAGGCGTTTGATAAGGTTCCCCATGGCAGGCTGATGGAGAAAGTGAAGGCGCATGGGGTCCAAGGTGTACTAGCTAGATGGATAAAGAACTGGCTGGGCAACAGGAGACAGAGAGTAGCAGTAGAAGGGAGTTTCTCAAAATGTAGTCGTGTGACCAGTGGTGTTCCACAGGGATCCGTGCTGGGACCACTGTTGTTTGTGATATACATTAATGATTTGGAGGAAAGTATAGGTGGACTGATTAGCAAGTTTGCAGACGACACTAAGATTGGTGGAGTAGCAGATAGTGAAGGGGACTGTCAGAGAATGCAGCAGAATATAGATAGATTGGAGAGTTGGGCAGAGAAATGGCAGATGGAGTTCAATCAGGGCAAATGCGAGGTGATGCATTTTGGAAGATCCAATTCAAGAGTGAACTGTACAGTAAATGGAAAAGTCCTGGGGAAAATTGATGTCCATAGAGATTTGGGTGTTCAGGTCCACTGTTCCCTGAAGGTGGCAACGCAGGTCAATAGAGTGGTCAAGAAGGCATACGGCATGCTTTCCTTCATCGGACTGGGTATTGAGTACAAGAGTTGGCAGGTCATGTTGCAGTTGTATAGGACTTTGGTTCGGCCACATTTGGAATACTGCGTGCAGTTCTGGTCGCCACATTACCAAAAGGATGTGGATGCTTTGGAGAGGGTGCAGAGGAGGTTCACCAGGATGTTGCCTGGTATGGAGGGCGCTAGCTATGAAGAGAGGTTGAGTAGATTAGGATTATTTTCATTAGAAAGACGGAGGTTGAGGGGGGACCTGATTGAGGTATACAAAATCATGAGAGGTATAGACAGGGTGAATAGCAAGAGGCTTTTTCCCAGAGTGGGGGATTCAATTACTAGAGGACACGAGTTCAAAGTGAAAGGGGAAAAGTTTAGGGGGGATATGCGTGGAAAGTTCTTTACGCAGAGGGTGGTGGGTGCCTGGAACGCGTTGCCAGCGGAGGTTGTAGATGCGGGCACGATGGCATCTTTTAAGATGTATCTAGACAGATACATGAATGGGCAGTAAGAAAAGAGATACAGACCCTTAGAAAATAGGCGACATGTTTAGATAGAGGATCTGGATTGGCGCAGGCTTGGAGGGCCGAAGGGCCTGTTCCTGTGCTGTAATTTTCTTTGTTCTTTGTTCTTTGTTCTTTGGAGCTGTCCTCTCACTTAGATACCAGGCTGAGGGGAACAGGAGCTGTCCTCTCACTTAGATACCAGGCTGAGGCGAACAGGAGCTGTCCTGTCACTTAGATACCAGGCTGAGGGGAACAGAAGCTGTCCTCTCACTTAGATACCAGGCTGAGGGTAACAGAAGCTGTCCTCTCACTTAGATACCAGGCTGAGGGGAACAGGAACTGTCCTCTCATTTAGATACCAGGCTGCGGAGATCAGGAGCTGTCCTCTCACTTAGATACCAAGCTGAGGCGAAGAGGAGCTGTCCTCTCACTTAGATACAAGGCTGAGGCGAACAGGAGCTGTCCTCTCACTTAGATACCAGGCTGAGGCGAACAGGAGCTGTCCTCTCACTTAGATACCAGGCTGAGGCGAACAGGAGCTGTCCTCTCACTTAGATACCAGGCTGAGGCGAACAGGAGCTGTCCTCTCACTTAGATACCAAGCTGAGGCGAAGAGGAGCTGTCCTCTCACTTAGATACCAGGCTGCAGAAAACAGGAGCTGTCCTCTCACTTAGATACCAGGCTGCAGAGAACAGGAGCTGTCCTCTCACTTAGATGCCAGGCTGAGGCGAACAGGATCAGCCCTCTCACTGAGATACCAGGCTGCGGAGAACAGGAGCTGTCCACTCACTGAGATACCAGGCTGACAGGAACAGGAGCTGTTCTGTACTTAGATACCAGGCTGACAGGAACAGGAGCTGTCCTCTCACTTAGATACCAGGCTGAGGCGAACAGGAGCTGTCCTCTCACTTAGATACCAGGCTGCCGATACCAGGAGTTGTCCTCTCACTTAGATACCAGGCTGAGGCGAACAGGAGCTGTCCTCTCACTTAGATACCAGGCTGCGGAGAACAGGAGCTGTCCTCTCACTTAGATACCAGGCTGAGGCGAACAGGAGCTGTCCTCTCACTTAGATACCAGGCTGAGGCGAACAGGAACTGTCCTCTCTCTTAGATACCAGGCTGAGGCGAACAGGAGCTGTCCTCTCACTTAGATACCAGGCTGAGGCGAACAGGAGCTGTCCTCTCACTTAGATACCAGGCTGCAGAGAACAGGAGCTGTCCTCTCACTTAGATACCAGGCTGAGGCGAACAGGAGCTGTCCTCTCACTTAGATACAAGGCTGAGGCGAACAGGAGCTGTCCTCTCACTTAGATACCAGGCTGAGGCAAACAGGAGCTGTCCTCTCACTTAGATACCAAGCTGAGGCGAAGAGGAGCTGTCCTCTCACTTAGATACCAGGCTGAGGCGAACAGGAGCTGTCCTCTTACTCAGATACCAGGCTGCGAAGAACAGGAGCTGTCCAGTCACTTAGATACCAGGCTGAGGCGAACAGTAGCTCTCCTCTCACTTAGATACCAGGCTGAGGCGAACAGGAGCTGTCCTCTTACTCAGATACCAGGCTGCGGAGAACAGGAGCTGCCCTGTCACTTAGATACCAGGCTGAGGCGAACAGGAGCTGTCCTCTCACTTAGATACCAGGCTGCGGAGAACAGGAGCTGCCCTCTTACTTAGATACCAGGCTGAGGGGAACAGGAGCTGTCCTCTCATTTAGATACCAGGCTGCGGAGAACAGGAGCTGTCCTCTCACTTAGATACCAGGCTGAGGCGAACAGGAGCTGTCCTCTCACTTAGATACCAGGCTGAGGGGCACAGGAGCTGTCCTCTCACTTAGATACCAGGCTGAGGCTAACAGGAGCTGTCCTCTCACTTAGATACCAGGCTGAGGGGAACAGGAGCTGTCCTCTCACTTAGATACCAGGCTGCGGGGAACAGTAGCTGCCCTCTCACTTAGATACCAGGCTGAGGGGAACAGGAGCTGTCCTCTCATTTAGATACCAGGCTGCGGAGAACAGGAGCTGTCCTGTCACTTAGATACCAGGCTGAGGCGAACAGGAGCTGTCCTCTCGCTTAGATACCAGGCTGAGGCGAACAGGAGCTGTCCTCTCATTTAGATACCAGGCTGCGGAGATCAGGAGCTGTCCTCTCACTTAGATACCAAGCTGAGGCGAAGAGGAGCTGTCCTCTCACTTAGATACAAGGCTGAGGCGAACAGGAGCTGTCCTCTCACTTAGATACCAGGCTGAGACGAACAGGAGCTGTCCTCTTACTTAGATACCAGGCTGAGGGGAACAGGAGCTGTCCTCTCACTTAGATACCAGGCTGAGGCGAACAGGAGCTGTCCTCTCACTTATATACCAGGCTGTGGAGAACAGGAGCTGTCCAGTCACTTAGATACCAGGCTGAGGCGAACAGGAGCTGTCCTCTCACTTATATACCAGGCTGTGGAGAACAGGAGCTGTCCAGTCACTTAGAAACCAGGCTGAGGGGAACAGGAGCTGTCCTCTCACTTAGATACCAGGCTGAGGGGAACAGGAGCTGTCCAGTCACTTAGATACCAGGCTGAGGCGAACAGGAGCTGTCCTCTCACTTAGATACCAGGCTGAGGGGAACAGGAGCTTTCCTCTCACTTAGATACCAGGCTGCAGAGAACAGGAGCTGTCCAGTCACTGAGATACCAGGCTGAGGCGAACAGGAGCTGTCCTCTCACTTCGCTACCAGGCTGAGGGGAACAGGAGCTGTCCTCTCACTTAGATACCAGGCTGTGGAGGACAGGAGCTGTCCTCTCACTTAGATACCAGCCTACGGAGAACAGGAGCTGTCCTCTCACTTAGATACCAGGCTGAGGCAAACAGGAGCTGTCCTCTCACTTAGATACCAGGCTGAGGGGAACAGGAGCCGTCCTCTCACTTAGATACCAGGCTGAGGCGAACAGGAGCTGTCCTCTCACTTAGATACCAGGCTGAGGGGAACAGGAGCTGTCCTCTCACTTAGATACCAGGCTGTGGGGAACAGGATCTGTCCTCTCCCTTAGATACCAGCCGACGGAGAACAGGAGCTGCCCTCTCACTTAAATACCAGGCTGAGGCGAACAGGAGCTGTCCTCTCACCTAGATACCAGGCTGCGGAGAACAGGAGCTGTCCTCTCACTTAGATACCAGGCTGCGGAGAACAGGAGCTGTCCTCTCACTTAGATACCAGGCTGAGGCGAACAGGAGCTGTCCTCTCACTTAGATACCAGCCTACGGAGAACAGGAGCTGTCCTCTCACTTAGATACCAGGCTGAGGGATACAGGAGCTGTTCTCTCACTTAGATACCGGGCTGAGGGGAACAGGAGCTGTCCTCTCACTTAGATACCGGGCTGAGGCGAACAGGAGCTGTCCTGTCACTTAGATACCAGGCTGAGGGGAACAGAAGCTGTCCTCTCACTTAGATGCCAGGCTGAGGGGAACTGGAGAATATATAAGGAGAAAGAGGGTAACTAGAGAAAGGATTGGCCCACTGAAGGACAAAGTAGGAATGTTATGCTTGGAGTCAGAGAAAATGGGTGAGATTCTAAACGAGTACTTTGCATCGGTATTCACCGAGGAGAGGGACATGACGGATGTTGAGGTTGGGAACAGATGGTTGATTGCTTTAGGTCAAGTCGGCATAAGGAGGAGGAAGTGTTGGGTATTCTAAAGGGCATTAAGGTGGACAAGTCCCCAGTTCCGGATGGGATCGATCCCAGGTTACTGAGGGAAGCGAGAGAGGAAATAGCTGGGGCCTTAACAGATATCTTTGCAGCATCCTTAAACACGGGTGCGGTCCCGGAGGACTGGAGAATTGCTAATGTTGTTCCCTTGTTCAAGAAGGGTAGCAGGGATAATCCAGGTAATTATAGACCGGTGAGCCTGACATCAGTGGTAGGGAAGCTGCTGGAGAAGATACTGAGGGATAGGATCTATTCCCATTTGGAAGAAAATGGGCTTATCAGTGATAGGCAACATGGTTTTGTGCAGGGAAGGTCATGTCTTACCAACTTAATAGAATTCTTTGAGGAAGTGACAAAGTTGATTGATGAGGGAAGGGCTGTCGATGTCATATACATGGACTTCAGTAAGGCGTTTGATAAGGTTCCCCATGGCAGGCTGATGGAGAAAGTGAAGGCGCATGGGGTCCAAGGTGTACTAGCTAGATGGATAAAGAACTGGCTGGGCAACAGGAGACAGAGAGTAGCAGTAGAAGGGAGTTTCTCAAAATGTAGTCGTGTGACCAGTGGTGTTCCACAGGGATCCGTGCTGGGACCACTGTTGTTTGTGATATACATTAATGATTTGGAGGAAAGTATAGGTGGACTGATTAGCAAGTTTGCAGACGACACTAAGATTGGTGGAGTAGCAGATAGTGAAGGGGACTGTCAGAGAATGCAGCAGAATATAGATAGATTGGAGAGTTGGGCAGAGAAATGGCAGATGGAGTTCAATCAGGGCAAATGCGAGGTGATGCATTTTGGAAGATCCAATTCAAGAGTGAACTGTACAGTAAATGGAAAAGTCCTGGGGAAAATTGATGTCCATAGAGATTTGGGTGTTCAGGTCCACTGTTCCCTGAAGGTGGCAACGCAGGTCAATAGAGTGGTCAAGAAGGCATACGGCATGCTTTCCTTCATCGGACTGGGTATTGAGTACAAGAGTTGGCAGGTCATGTTGCAGTTGTATAGGACTTTGGTTCGGCCACATTTGGAATACTGCGTGCAGTTCTGGTCGCCACATTACCAAAAGGATGTGGATGCTTTGGAGAGGGTGCAGAGGAGGTTCACCAGGATGTTGCCTGGTATGGAGGGCGCTAGCTATGAAGAGAGGTTGAGTAGATTAGGATTATTTTCATTAGAAAGACGGAGGTTGAGGGGGGACCTGATTGAGGTATACAAAATCATGAGAGGTATAGACAGGGTGAATAGCAAGAGGCTTTTTCCCAGAGTGGGGGATTCAATTACTAGAGGACACGAGTTCAAAGTGAAAGGGGAAAAGTTTAGGGGGGATATGCGTGGAAAGTTCTTTACGCAGAGGGTGGTGGGTGCCTGGAACGCGTTGCCAGCGGAGGTTGTAGATGCGGGCACGATGGCATCTTTTAAGATGTATCTAGACAGATACATGAATGGGCAGTAAGAAAAGAGATACAGACCCTTAGAAAATAGGCGACATGTTTAGATAGAGGATCTGGATTGGCGCAGGCTTGGAGGGCCGAAGGGCCTGTTCCTGTGCTGTAATTTTCTTTGTTCTTTGTTCTTTGTTCTTTGGAGCTGTCCTCTCACTTAGATACCAGGCTGAGGGGAACAGGAGCTGTCCTCTCACTTAGATACCAGGCTGAGGCGAACAGGAGCTGTCCTGTCACTTAGATACCAGGCTGAGGGGAACAGAAGCTGTCCTCTCACTTAGATACCAGGCTGAGGGTAACAGAAGCTGTCCTCTCACTTAGATACCAGGCTGCGGAGAACAGGAGCTGCCCTCTTACTTAGATA
The DNA here is from genome assembly GCF_036365525.1 of Heterodontus francisci. Taxonomy (NCBI): domain Eukaryota; kingdom Metazoa; phylum Chordata; class Chondrichthyes; order Heterodontiformes; family Heterodontidae; genus Heterodontus; species Heterodontus francisci. Next base: position 25,928,783 of record NC_090371.1, on the reverse strand, counting down.
CCAGGCTGAGGGGAACAGGAGCTGTCCTCTCATTTAGATACCAGGCTGCGGAGAACAGGAGCTGTCCTCTCACTTAGATACCAGGCTGAGGCGAACAGGAGCTGTCCTCTCACTTAGATACCAGGCTGAGGGGCACAGGAGCTGTCCTCTCACTTAGATACCAGGCTGAGGCTAACAGGAGCTGTCCTCTCACTTAGATACCAGGCTGAGGGGAACAGGAGCTGTCCTCTCACTTAGATACCAGGCTGCGGGGAACAGTAGCTGCCCTCTCACTTAGATACCAGGCTGAGGGGAACAGGAGCTGTCCTCTCATTTAGATACCAGGCTGCGGAGAACAGGAGCTGTCCTGTCACTTAGATACCAGGCTGAGGCGAACAGGAGCTGTCCTCTCGCTTAGATACCAGGCTGAGGCGAACAGGAGCTGTCCTCTCATTTAGATACCAGGCTGCGGAGATCAGGAGCTGTCCTCTCACTTAGATACCAAGCTGAGGCGAAGAGGAGCTGTCCTCTCACTTAGATACAAGGCTGAGGCGAACAGGAGCTGTCCTCTCACTTAGATACCAGGCTGAGGCGAACAGGAGCTGTCCTCTTACTTAGATACCAGGCTGAGGGGAACAGGAGCTGTCCTCTCACTTAGATACCAGGCTGAGGCGAACAGGAGCTGTCCTCTCACTTATATACCAGGCTGTGGAGAACAGGAGCTGTCCAGTCACTTAGATACCAGGCTGAGGCGAACAGGAGCTGTCCTCTCACTTATATACCAGGCTGTGGAGAACAGGAGCTGTCCAGTCACTTAGAAACCAGGCTGAGGGGAACAGGAGCTGTCCTCTCACTTAGATACCAGGCTGAGGGGAACAGGAGCTGTCCAGTCACTTAGATACCAGGCTGAGGCGAACAGGAGCTGTCCTCTCACTTAGATACCAGGCTGAGGGGAACAGGAGCTTTCCTCTCACTTAGATACCAGGCTGCAGAGAACAGGAGCTGTCCAGTCACTGAGATACCAGGCTGAGGCGAACAGGAGCTGTCCTCTCACTTCGCTACCAGGCTGAGGGGAACAGGAGCTGTCCTCTCACTTAGATACCAGGCTGTGGAGGACAGGAGCTGTCCTCTCACTTAGATACCAGCCTACGGAGAACAGGAGCTGTCCTCTCACTTAGATACCAGGCTGAGGCAAACAGGAGCTGTCCTCTCACTTAGATACCAGGCTGAGGGGAACAGGAGCCGTCCTCTCACTTAGATACCAGGCTGAGGCGAACAGGAGCTGTCCTCTCACTTAGATACCAGGCTGTGGGGAACAGGATCTGTCCTCTCCCTTAGATACCAGCCGACGGAGAACAGGAGCTGCCCTCTCACTTAAATACCAGGCTGAGGCGAACAGGAGCTGTCCTCTCACCTAGATACCAGGCTGCGGAGAACAGGAGCTGTCCTCTCACTTAGATACCAGGCTGCGGAGAACAGGAGCTGTCCTCTCACTTAGATACCAGGCTGAGGCGAACAGGAGCTGTCCTCTCACTTAGATACCAGCCTACGGAGAACAGGAGCTGTCCTCTCACTTAGATACCAGGCTGAGGGATACAGGAGCTGTTCTCTCACTTAGATACCGGGCTGAGGGGAACAGGAGCTGTCCTCTCACTTAGATACCGGGCTGAGGCGAACAGGAGCTGTCCTGTCACTTAGATACCAGGCTGAGGGGAACAGAAGCTGTCCTCTCACTTAGATGCCAGGCTGAGGGGAACTGGAGAATATATAAGGAGAAAGAGGGTAACTAGAGAAAGGATTGGCCCACTGAAGGACAAAGTAGGAATGTTATGCTTGGAGTCAGAGAAAATGGGTGAGATTCTAAACGAGTACTTTGCATCGGTATTCACCGAGGAGAGGGACATGACGGATGTTGAGGTTGGGAACAGATGGTTGATTGCTTTAGGTCAAGTCGGCATAAGGAGGAGGAAGTGTTGGGTATTCTAAAGGGCATTAAGGTGGACAAGTCCCCAGTTCCGGATGGGATCGATCCCAGGTTACTGAGGGAAGCGAGAGAGGAAATAGCTGGGGCCTTAACAGATATCTTTGCAGCATCCTTAAACACGGGTGCGGTCCCGGAGGACTGGAGAATTGCTAATGTTGTTCCCTTGTTCAAGAAGGGTAGCAGGGATAATCCAGGTAATTATAGACCGGTGAGCCTGACATCAGTGGTAGGGAAGCTGCTGGAGAAGATACTGAGGGATAGGATCTATTCCCATTTGGAAGAAAATGGGCTTATCAGTGATAGGCAACATGGTTTTGTGCAGGGAAGGTCATGTCTTACCAACTTAATAGAATTCTTTGAGGAAGTGACAAAGTTGATTGATGAGGGAAGGGCTGTCGATGTCATATACATGGACTTCAGTAAGGCGTTTGATAAGGTTCCCCATGGCAGGCTGATGGAGAAAGTGAAGGCGCATGGGGTCCAAGGTGTACTAGCTAGATGGATAAAGAACTGGCTGGGCAACAGGAGACAGAGAGTAGCAGTAGAAGGGAGTTTCTCAAAATGTAGTCGTGTGACCAGTGGTGTTCCACAGGGATCCGTGCTGGGACCACTGTTGTTTGTGATATACATTAATGATTTGGAGGAAAGTATAGGTGGACTGATTAGCAAGTTTGCAGACGACACTAAGATTGGTGGAGTAGCAGATAGTGAAGGGGACTGTCAGAGAATGCAGCAGAATATAGATAGATTGGAGAGTTGGGCAGAGAAATGGCAGATGGAGTTCAATCAGGGCAAATGCGAGGTGATGCATTTTGGAAGATCCAATTCAAGAGTGAACTGTACAGTAAATGGAAAAGTCCTGGGGAAAATTGATGTCCATAGAGATTTGGGTGTTCAGGTCCACTGTTCCCTGAAGGTGGCAACGCAGGTCAATAGAGTGGTCAAGAAGGCATACGGCATGCTTTCCTTCATCGGACTGGGTATTGAGTACAAGAGTTGGCAGGTCATGTTGCAGTTGTATAGGACTTTGGTTCGGCCACATTTGGAATACTGCGTGCAGTTCTGGTCGCCACATTACCAAAAGGATGTGGATGCTTTGGAGAGGGTGCAGAGGAGGTTCACCAGGATGTTGCCTGGTATGGAGGGCGCTAGCTATGAAGAGAGGTTGAGTAGATTAGGATTATTTTCATTAGAAAGACGGAGGTTGAGGGGGGACCTGATTGAGGTATACAAAATCATGAGAGGTATAGACAGGGTGAATAGCAAGAGGCTTTTTCCCAGAGTGGGGGATTCAATTACTAGAGGACACGAGTTCAAAGTGAAAGGGGAAAAGTTTAGGGGGGATATGCGTGGAAAGTTCTTTACGCAGAGGGTGGTGGGTGCCTGGAACGCGTTGCCAGCGGAGGTTGTAGATGCGGGCACGATGGCATCTTTTAAGATGTATCTAGACAGATACATGAATGGGCAGTAAGAAAAGAGATACAGACCCTTAGAAAATAGGCGACATGTTTAGATAGAGGATCTGGATTGGCGCAGGCTTGGAGGGCCGAAGGGCCTGTTCCTGTGCTGTAATTTTCTTTGTTCTTTGTTCTTTGTTCTTTGGAGCTGTCCTCTCACTTAGATACCAGGCTGAGGGGAACAGGAGCTGTCCTCTCACTTAGATACCAGGCTGAGGCGAACAGGAGCTGTCCTGTCACTTAGATACCAGGCTGAGGGGAACAGAAGCTGTCCTCTCACTTAGATACCAGGCTGAGGGTAACAGAAGCTGTCCTCTCACTTAGATACCAGGCTGAGGGGAACAGGAACTGTCCTCTCACTTAGATACCAGGCTGATGGGAACAGGAGCTGTCCTCTCAGTTAGATACCAGGCTGAGGTGAACAGGAGCTGTCCTGTCACTTAGATACCAGGCTGAGGGGAACAGAAGCTGTCCTCTCACTTAGATACCAGGCTGAGGCGAACAGGAGCTGTCCTCTCACTTAGATACCAGGCTGCGGAGAACAGGAGCTGTCCTCTCACTTAGATACCAGGCTGAGGCGAACAGGAGCTGTCCTCTCACTTAGATACCAGGCTGAGGCGAACAGGAACTGTCCTCTCTCTTAGATACCAGGCTGAGGCGAACAGGAGCTGTCCTCTCACTTAGATACCAGGCTGAGGCGAACAGGAGCTGTCCTCTCACTTAGATACCAGGCTGCAGAGAACAGGAGCTGTCCTCTCACTTAGATACCAGGCTGAGGCGAACAGGAGCTGTCCTCTTACTTAGATGCCAGGCTGAGGGGAACAGGAGCTGTCCTGTCACTTAGATACCAGGCTGAGGCGAACAGGAGCTGTCCTTTCACTTATATACCAGGCTGTGGAGAACAGGAGCTGTCCAGTCACTTAGAAACCAGGCTGAGGGGAACAGGAGCTGTCCTCTCACTTAGATACCAGGCTGAGGGGAACAGGAGCTGTCCAGTCACTTCGATACCAGGCTGAGGCGAACAGGAGCTGTCCTCTCACTTAGATACCAGGCTGCGGGGAACAGGAGCTTTCCTCTCACTTAGATACCAGGCTGCAGAGAACAGGAGCTGTCCAGTCACTGAGATACCAGGCTGAGGCGAACAGGAGCTGTCCTCTCACTTAGATACCAGGCTGAGGGGAACAGGAGCTGTCCTCTCACTTAGATACCAGGCTGTGGGGAACAGGATCTGTCCTCTCACTTAGATACCAGCCGACGGAGAACAGGAGCTGCCCTCTCACTTAAATACCAGGCTGAGGCGAACAGGAGCTGTCCTCTCACTTAGATACCAGGCTGCGGAGAACAGGAGCTGTCCTCTCACTTAGATACCAGGCTGCGGAGAACAGGAGCTGTCCTCTCACTTAGATACCAGGCTGAGGCGAACAGGAGCTGTCCTCTCACTTAGATACCAGCCTACGGAGAACAGGAGCTGTCCTCTCACTTAGATACCAGGCTGAGGGATACAGGAGCTGTTCTCTCACTTAGATACCAGGCTGAGGGGAACAGGAGCTGTCCTCTCACTTAGATACCGGGCTGAGGCGAACAGGAGCTGTCCTGTCACTTAGATACCAGGCTGAGGGGAACAGAAGCTGTCCTCTCACTTAGATGCCAGGCTGAGGGGAACTGGAGAATATATAAGGAGAAAGAGGGTAACTAGAGAAAGGATTGGCCCACTAAAGGACAAAGTAGGAATGTTATGCTTGGAGTCAGAGAAAATGGGTGAGATTCTAAACGAGTACTTTGCATCGGTATTCACCGAGGAGAGGGACATGACGGATGTTGAGGTTGGGAACAGATGGTTGATTACTCTAGGTCAAGTCGGCATAAGGAGGGAGGAAGTGTTGGGTATTCTAAAGGGCATTAAGGTGGACAAGTCCCCAGTTCCGGATGGGATCTATCCCAGGTTACTGAGGGAAGCGAGAGAGGAAATAGCTGGGGCCTTAACAGATATCTTTGCAGCATCCTTAAACACGGGTGCGGTCCCGGAGGACTGGAGAATTGCTAATGTTGTTCCCTTGTTCAAGAAGGGTAGCAGGGATAATCCAGGTAATTATAGACCGGTGAGCCTGACATCAGTGGTAGGGAAGCTGCTGGAGAAGATACTGAGGGATAGGACCTATTCCCATTTGGAAGAAAATGGGCTTATCAGTGATAGGCAACATGGTTTTGTGCAGGGAAGGTCATGTCTTACCAACTTAATAGAATTCTTTGAGGAAGTGACAAAGTTGATTGATGAGGGAAGGGCTGTCGATGTCATATACATGGACTTCAGTAAGGCGTTTGATAAGGTTCCCCATGGCAGGCTGATGGAGAAAGTGAAGGCGCATGGGGTCCAAGGTGTACTAGCTAGATGGATAAAGAACTGGCTGGGCAACAGGAGACAGAGAGTAGCAGTAGAAGGGAGTTTCTCAAAATGTAGTCGTGTGACCAGTGGTGTTCCACAGGGATCCGTGCTGGGACCACTGTTGTTTGTGATATACATTAATGATTTGGAGGAAAGTATAGGTGGACTGATTAGCAAGTTTGCAGACGACACTAAGATTGGTGGAGTAGCAGATAGTGAAGGGGACTGTCAGAGAATGCAGCAGAATATAGATAGATTGGAGAGTTGGGCAGAGAAATGGCAGATGGAGTTCAATCAGGGCAAATGCGAGGTGATGCATTTTGGAAGATCCAATTCAAGAGTGAACTGTACAGTAAATGGAAAAGTCCTGGGGAAAATTGATGTCCAGAGAGATTTGGGTGTTCAGGTCCACTGTTCCCTGAAGGTGGCAACGCAGGTCAATAGAGTGGTCAAGAAGGCATACGGCATGCTTTCCTTCATCGGACTGGGTATTGAGTACAAGAGTTGGCAGGTCATGTTGCAGTTGTATAGGACTTTGGTTCGGCCACATTTGGAATACTGCGTGCAGTTCTGGTCGCCACATTACCAAAAGGATGTGGATGCTTTGGAGAGGGTGCAGAGGAGGTTCACCAGGATGTTGCCTGGTATGGAGGGCGCTAGCTATGAAGAGAGGTTGAGTAGATTAGGATTATTTTCATTAGAAAGACGGAGGTTGAGGGGGGACCTGATTGAGGTATACAAAATCATGAGAGGTATAGACAGGGTGAATAGCAAGAGGCTTTTTCCCAGAGTGGGGGATTCAATTACTAGAGGACACGAGTTCAAAGTGAAAGGGGAAAAGTTTAGGGGGGATATGCGTGGAAAGTTCTTTACGCAGAGGGTGGTGGGTGCCTGGAACGCGTTGCCAGCGGAGGTTGTAGATGCGGGCACGATGGCATCTTTTAAGATGTATCTAGACAGATACATGAATGGGCAGTAAGAAAAGAGATACAGACCCTTAGAAAATAGGCGACATGTTTAGATAGAGGATCTGGATTGGCGCAGGCTTGGAGGGCCGAAGGGCCTGTTCCTGTGCTGTAATTTTCTTTGTTCTTTGTTCTTTGTTCTTTGGAGCTGTCCTCTCACTTAGATACCAGGCTGAGGGGAACAGGAGCTGTCCTCTCACTTAGATACCAGGCTGAGGCGAACAGGAGCTGTCCTGTCACTTAGATACCAGGCTGAGGGGAACAGAAGCTGTCCTCTCACTTAGATACCAGGCTGAGGGTAACAGAAGCTGTCCTCTCACTTAGATACCAGGCTGAGGGGAACAGGAACTGTCCTCTCACTTAGATACCAGGCTGATGGGAACAGGAGCTGTCCTCTCAGTTAGATACCAGGCTGAGGCGAACAGGAGCTGTCCTGTCACTTGGATACCAGGCTGAGAGGAACAGAAGCTGTCCTCTCACTTAGATACCAGGCTGAGGGGAACAGGAGCTCTCCTCTCTCTTCGATACCAGCCTACGGAGAACAGGAGCTGTCCTCTCACTTAGATACCAGGCTGACGGGAACAGGAGCTGTCCTCTCACTTCGATACCAGGCTGAGGGGAACAGGAGCTGTCTTCTGACTTAAAGGGCCATCCCTCCATCATTTTCCATGAAGCCACCTGACACGTTGGAGGACTAGAACCTGCATCAGCAATGGCAGAGACAGCCAACCGCATGTCCCCAAGGTTCACCGATGAGACATAGTCTTAGCGATATACAGCATAGGAACAGGCCCTTCAGCCCACCGTGTCAGCGCTGGCCATCAAGCCTATCTATTCTAATCCCATTTTCCAGCACTTGGCCCATAGCCTTGTATGCTAAGGCATTTCAAGTGCTCATCTAAATACTTCTTAAATGTTATGAGGGTTCCTGCCTCTGCCATCTATTTAGGCAGTGGATTCCAGATTCCAAAATCCCACTGGGTGAAAATTGTTTCCTCAAATCCCCTCTAAACCTCCTATAAACTTTAAATCTATGCCCCCGGGTTATTGACCCCTCCATTACGGGAAAAGATTTCCTCCTATCTACCCTATCTATGCCGCTCATAATTTTGTATACCTCAATCAGGTCCTCCCTCAGCTTTCTCCGCTCTAAGGTAAACAACCCTAGCCTTTTCAGTCTCTCTTCACAGCTGAAATGCTCCAGCCCAGGCAACATCCTGGTGAATTTCCTCTGCACCCTCTCCAGTGCAATCACATCCTTCCTATAATGTGGTGACCAGAACTGTACACAGTACTCCAGCTGTGGCCTAACTAACGTTTTATACAGCTCCATCATAACCTCCCTGCACTTATATTCTATGCATCGGCTAATAAAGACAAGTATCCCATATGTCTTCCTAACCACCTTATCTACCTGTGCTGCTGCCTTCAGTGATCTATGGACAAGTACACCAAGGTCCCTCTGACCCTCTGTACTTCCTCCCGTCCTACCATCCATTGTATATTCCCTTGCCTTGTTAGTCCTCCCAAAATGCATCACCTCACACTTCTCAGCATTAAATTCCATTTGCCACTACTCTGCCCATCTTACCAGCCTATCTAAATCATCCTGTAATTTCAGGCTTTCCTCCTCGCTATTTACAACACCACCAATTTTCATGTCATCTGTGAACTTACTGATCATGCCTCCTTTATTCACATCTAAATCATTCATGTACCCTACAAACAGCAGGGGTCCGAGCACCGGTCCCTGCGGTACACCACTGTTCACAGGCTTCCAGTCGCAAAAACAACCCTCAACTATCACCTTCTGCCTCCTGCCACTAAGCCAATTTTGGATCCAATTTGCCAAATTGCCCTGGATCCTATGGGCTCTTACCTTCTTGACCAATCTCCTGTGCAGGAACCTATCAAAAGCCTTACTGAATTCCATGTAGACTACGTCAACTGCGTTACCCTCGTCTACACACCTGGTCACTTCTTCAAAAAATTCAAACAAATTTGTAAGATATGATCTCCCCCTGACAAAGCCATGCTGACTATCCTTGATTAATCCCTGCTTTTGGAGATTAATCCTGTCCCTCAGAATTTTTTCCAATAGTTTCCCGGCCACTGATTTTTATCTCATTGGCCTGTAATTACCACCCATTTATACTAATCCTACATTAATCCCATATTCCCTACCACATCCCCTTCCAACTACCTACACTAGGGACAATTTATAATGGCCAATTTACCTATCAACCTGCAAGTCTTTGGCGGTGGGAGGAAGCCAGAGCACCCAGCGGAAATCCACGTGGTCACAGGGAGAACTTGCAAACTCCGCACAGGCAGTACGCTGAACCGGACCCAGGTCGCTGAAGCTGTGAGGTTGTGTTGCGCTGCCCATGGCATGACATTTGCTGTCCTCCAGTCCCCTGGCACTTCTCCTGTGGCCAGAGAAGATTTGATAATTTGTGTTAGAGCCCTTGCAATCTCCTCCCTTGCCTCACATAGCAGCCTGGGATACAGCTCATCTGGGCCTGGGGATTTATCCATTTTTAAGCCTCATTTAAAACCTCAGCTATGTCCTCCGGCTCCATACACAGATTGCCACTTTGGTCCTTAATGGGCCCTACTCTTTCCCTGGTTATCCTCTTGCCCTTAATATACTTATAAAATGCCTTGGGATTTTCCTTTATCTTGCCCGCCAGTGTTTTTTCATATCCCCTCTTCACTCTCCTAATTACTTTTTTAGGTACTCCCCTACACTTTCTGTACTCCTCTCGGGCCTCTGCTGTTTTCAGCCCTCTGAATCTCATAAGCCTCCTTTTTTTCCCTTATCTGTTGACATCAGGGTTCCCTGGACTTGTTGTTCGTACCCTTCACCTTTACCGGAGCATGTTGCCCCTGAACTCTCATTATTTCCTTTTTGAATGATTCCCAGTGGTCTGATGTAGACTTTCCTACATGTAGTCGCTCCCAGTCCACTTTGGCCAGATCCTGTTTTATCATGTTGAAATCGGCCTTCCCCCAATTCAGTACTTTTATTTCCAGTCCATCTTTGTCCTTTTCCATAATTATCTTAAATCTTACAGAGTTATGGTCATTATCCCCGAAATGCTCCCCCACTGACACTTCTACCACTTGTCTGGCTTCATTCCGTAAGATTCGGTCCAGTACCACCCCTTCTCTTGCAGGGCTTTCTATGTGTTGGCTCAAAAAGCTCTCCTGTGTGCACTTTAAGATTTGTGCCCCCTTTAAGCCTTTAAGCACTAAGACAAACCCAGTTAATATTGGGGAAGTTGAAATCCCCTACTATTATTACCCTATTATTTTTACACCTCTCTGAGATTTGCCTATATATCTGCTCCTCTATCTCTCGCTGACAGTTTGGAGGCCTGTCGTACACTCCCAGCAAAGTGATTGCCCCCTTTTTGTTTTTAAGTTTTACCCATATGGCCTCATTTGAGGAACCTTCTAAGATATCGTCCCTCCTTACTGCAGTAATTGACTCCTTGATCAATAGTGCAATGCCACCTCCTCTTTTACCCTCGCTCCCCCCCCGCCCCACCGTCACGCCTGAAGATTCTATACGCTGGAATATTAAGTTGCCAGTTGTGCCCTTCCCTCAACCATGTCTCTGTGATAGCTATAATATCATGTGTTAATCAATGCCCTAAATTCATGTGCCTTACTAGTAAGACTCCTTGTGTTAAAATAGATGCAATCCAGCCTCGTATTATTCACTTGTGCCTTAACAGGTCTATATTTGCTCTGCCTATCAGACTGACTTAGTTTCTCTTCTATATTTGGCTGTGCATCATCCCCTACTGTACCTCCACTCTGTATCGTATTCCCCTGCCAAATTAGTTTAAACCTCCCCCCAACAGTACTAGCAAATCTCCCAGCAAGGATGCTGGTCCCGTTCCGGTTCAAGTGAAACCCATCCAACTTGTAAGGTCCCACCTTCGCCAGAATCAAACCCAGTGATCCAGGAAACTAAAGCCCTCCCTCCTGCACCATCTCTTCAGCCACGCATTCATCTGCTCTATCCTCCTATTCCTATACTCACGAGCATGTGGCACTGGGAGTAATCCGAGAGGAGTACAGAAAGTGTAGGGGGGTACTTTAAAAAGTAATTAGGAGTGCAAAGAGGGGACATGAGAAAACACTGGCGGGCAAGATTACAACCTGCTTTTTAATCTGCTTCTTATTCCTTAAATTCTTGTTGCAGGACCTCATCCCTCTTTCTCCCTATGTCTGGTACCAATGTGAATCACAACCTCTGACTGTTCACCCTCCCCCTTCAGAATGCCCTGCAGCCGCTCCGTGACTCCCTGCATGTCCTCCTCCAGGTGGTTGAGGCAAGGTGAGAGGTCCACATCCCACCAGACAGAAGGAGGAGGCCTTCCCACATCACCAGGAAGGCCCGGATGAAGATTGCTAAGGAGGTCAGCAGCTGGGATGTAGTCAGGAGGACATGAACACAATGCTTCAAGCGGGTCAATGACCTTCTCTGCTCTGCCAGGATAAGAACATAAGAACATAAGAAATAGGAGCAGGAGTAGGCCATTCAGCCCCTCAAGCCTTCCCCCCCATTCAATAGGATTATGGCTGATCTGCCCCAGACCTCAACTCCTCTTTCATGCCAGCTGCTCATAGCCCTCAACGCCCCGATATTTCAAAAATCTATCAACCTCCTCTTTAAATACTTTCAGTGATCTAGCCTCCACAACTCTCTGGGGTAGAGAATTCCAGACATTCACCACCCTCTGAGAGAAGAAATTCCTTTAAATGAGTGTCCCCTTATTCTGTAACTATGTCCCCTAGTTCGAGATTCCCCCACTAGTGGAAACATCTTCTCAACATCTAGCCTGTCGAGCCCCCTCAGAATCTTGTATGTTTCAATAAGATCACCCCTCATTCTTCTAAACCTGTTTAGCTGTCCTTGATAAGTTAACCCCTTCATCCCAGGAATCAGCCTAATGAATCTCTTTTGAACTGCCTCCAATTCCAGTAGATCCTTTATTAGATACGGGGACCGAAACTATACACAGTACTCCAGGTGCGGCCTCAGCAACACCCTATAGAGTTGTAACAAGACTTTCCTATTTTTAAACTCAGATTCTCTAGCAATAAAGGAAAATTCCATTTGCCTTCTTAATTACTTGCTGCACCTGCATGCTAACTTTTTGTGTTTCATACACAAGAATACCCAGATCCCTCTGTGCTGCACTTTTTTGGAGTTTCCATTTAAATAATAGTCTGCCTTTTGATTCTTCCGACCAAAGTGCATGACCTCACACTTTCCTACATTAAACTCCACCTGCCAAGTTTTTGCCCACTCACTCAACCTATCTCTATCCCCTTGCAGATTCCTTATGTCCTCATCACAACATGCCCTCCCACCTATTTTTGTACCGTCAGCAAATTTGGCTATATTACACTCTGCCCCGTCCTCCAAGTCATTAATATAGATCGTAAATAATTAAGGCCCTAGGACTGATCCTTGTGGCACTCCACTAGTTACGTCTTTCCAACCTGAAACAGACCCATTAATACTGATTCTCTGTCTTCTGTGTGTTAACCAATCCTCAATCCATGCTAATACATTACCCCCAATACCGTGAGCTCCTATCTTGTGCAATAATCTTTCATGTGGCACCATACTGAATGCCTTCTGGAAATCTAAATACACTACATTTACCAGTTCCCCTTTATCAACTCTGCTTGTTATATCCTCAAAGAACTCTAGAAAATTTGTTAAACATGATTTTCCTTTCACAAAATCCTTCTCGAGTCCTTTTTTTTGACTGGGATAAATTTTTGCAGAGTGTTATGAAATATCTGCTTAAATGTCTGCCACTGCTCATCCACTGACCTTCCCCTTCGTCTATTTTCCCAGCCCGCTTTACACAACTCTTTCTTCATACCTCTGTAATTGCCCTTGTTTAAGTTGAGGACACTGGGTTGCTTGTCTTCAAACTGAATTTGAAATTTTACCATGTTGTGATCGCTACCCCCTAGAGGATCCTTAACTACGATATCTCTTCTTACACATTACTCATTACACATAATTAGATCTAAAATAGCCTGTTCCCCGGTAGGTTCTGCAACGTATTGCTCTAAGTAACAATCCCTGATGCACTCTATAAATTCGTCTTCCATGTTACCTCTGCCAATCTGATTTGTCCAGTCAATATGCAGATTAAAATCACCCATGACAATTGCGGTGCCCTTCTTAAATGCCTCTGTTATTTCCCAATTTATACTTTGTCCTACGGTGAGGCAACTCTTTGGGGGCCTATAGACAACTCCCACCCGCGACTTCTTCTCCTTGCTATTCCTTATTTCCACCCAAACTGATTTCACATCACGATCTATTGCACCCATATCACTACTCACCACCACACTGATACCTTCCTTTATTAACAAAGATACTTTACCTCCTTTTCCTTTTTGCCTATTTATCCGGAACTTTGAATACCTTTGAATATTGAGTTCCCAGTCTTGGTCACCCTGCAACCATGTTTCAGGGGCGTGTCTCAGTCCTCGTTGTGTTGTACTCATATGAGTGTGTAACCAGGTGTTGATGCAGCAAATTTGAAGCCATCCATCTGGAGTAAATGGCTGCGGCCCTGTTATGGGCCATATGCTGGGCACATCTGAGCCGTCCAATGGACCAGAAATGTGCCAACCGTACACTTAAATGGCAATGGTCCCAGAGGCAGCATGCAGCACAAGAGATGAGCGGGTGCTCCTTCAAGTCAAGTAACTGAACTGATTGTCATATGTCTGCACAGGAGAAGAGAGCCCAGAATATCCGTGAGAGGGTATGGACAGGTGGCGGTGCGCCAAATCTAGCAATTCCCACCAGTGTGGAGAAGGAGGCATTGCTGCTTTCTGGAGAGGACTGTAGGGCACTACCTGAGCGATCCAGACACCTAAATCTAATTTTCAGAAGACTTATGGTCTGCTCTATGGTAACTCGTATTGTGCTGTTCCTCGGTTTCATTCCGTGGGTTCCTCACCAGTTTCATCAGCCATGTCTTCAGCAGGTAGCCCCTGTCACCAAGTATCCATCCTTGCAGGCATTCAGGAGGACTGAATATTGCTGGTACCTGGCAGTTCCAGAGAATGAATGCGTCATGACTGCTTCCAGGATAACGAGCACACACCTGCACACCCCCTTAGGGTGGTCACAGACAATTTGCACATTCATTGAGTGAAACCTCTTTTGATTTATGAAGGCCCCTGACTGACCTACAGGTGCTCTAATGGCCACATGTGTGCAGTCAATTACACCTTGGACCTTGGGGAACCCAACGATGGCGCTGAAGCCTCTGGCTCTCTTGGCCTGACTGGTGGAGTCGGTCTGGAACTTGATGAACTGTGGGGCATGCCTGAATATGGTATCAGTTACCACCTTAATGCAGAGCTGCGCTGATGACTGTGAGATTTCACATATGTCTCCTGATGAAGTCTGGAAGGAGCCTGATGCGTAGAAGTTCAGAGCGACTGTTAGCTTCAGTGTGACCGCCATTGCATGGCCAGCCACGCAGTTGGAAGCGACCTCCACTGCCAGCATCCCACATAGAGATGTGACACTCTCTTGGGACAAGTGCAGTCTTCTTCTGCACTGGCGCTCCAACATTTCTAGAAAGCTCAACCGCAGGTGGTAGCCCCTGCCTGCTGGGTAGGCTCATCTCCTGACAGGTGGTTGCACCCGGGCTACTCTGTCACCTTCTCCTCCTCCCCCATTACGAGGCTGCATTGGGCCAGCAGGTTGCTGGTTCCCCTGGCCAGTTGTCCTCCTGTCCCTCCTTGGGGCGTAGACCTCCTCAATGGATAAGCCACCTCCAGAGTGGACAATTCCCATTGATGCTGTGTTCCATAGATGCAATTAATTCAGGTATTACCAGCTTGCTGTAAGGACAGGCAACACAAACCCCTCCCCTTCACCTAATAAATCAATACTGCTGGGGCCCAACCAGGAGTGACTAACACTCAGATGACCCCTGCTGAACCAGCAGAAACTACCCCAAACTTAAAAATCACGCAAAGAAATATCAATGAACAATGAACCAAAAAGAGTGCCTCCAACTCCTTCAAAGAGACACTGCCTGCCGCTCTTTTAAAGCTGTTGGGTTCCCGACACCTCCTTCGACTCTTTTCAATGCTGTAAAATTTGACAGCCGGCATAAAATGGCTGTCCACTGCTTTATTAACAACCTTATTTGGCCTTTAATTGATTCTAAGTGGACGGAAAGCGGCACCTCGATCTCACTCACCGTCCGTCCAACGTAAAGTGGCGTTAGGGCGTCTTGACGTTGGGGACCCGACCCAATGTCATTGCCCGCCATGTTACACCTCGGCAGCCTCGGAGGACTCCCGTTTCTATACAGTAAAATTCCGGCCAATGCCTCTATTTATGAAGCCCAAGTTCCTATATGCTGTACTAACCACTGTCTCAATAAGTCCTGCCCCTTTCACAGATCGATGCACATGCACCCCAAGGTCCCTCTGTTCCTGTACAGTCTTTAGAATGGTGCCATTAAGTATATATTGCTGCTCCCTATTCCTTCTGCCAAAATGTAACACCTCACTCTTGTCTATATTAAATTCCATCTGCCACTTGTCTGCCCATTCTGCTAGCCTATTTATGTCCTGTTGCAGGCAGCTTGTATCTTCTCACTGTTTGTCACACCTCCAAGTTTGGAATTGTTACGCCTACGTAGTGAGGGGTGTGGGTAGTCCCCACTGTTTAACTCCTACCTGACCGCAGCAAGTCTTTTTGTTATTAGGCTTTTAACACCTTTGTGTTTTATTTGTCAAATAAACCGACAGCAACAGGTTCTCTTGAAGGCTTAAAATGAAGGTTAATTATTTATTGGGCAATATTCACTTCCGAAATTGTAACAACCAAACCCACTCACGCATTCACTCACACACATACACAAGAAGAGATAGATAGAGAGGGAAAGGGGTAAGGGGTTTGAAGTGAGGTAAGGTTTTGGGGTTCACAGTAAACCCGTTGAATTCTCTCGGAGGTCAGTTTCTCTTTAATTGCAGGCCTGGGGTGTTTATAAAGTTCTCTGTTGGTTGAAAGTTCAGTTTGAAAACAGAGGATCACTTCCAGTTCTCAAGTTGAAGTATAGAATTCACAGCAGGGCACCTTCCTTTTGCCTTTCTGGATTTTTCTCCCAGCTCTTACCTGGACAGGCTTTGGTGATACTTTGTCCTGGATCTCTCTCTCTCTCTCCAGCGTGCTATCTTTTAAGCTAAAAGTCTCACAGCTTGCTTCTGTTGAGAGACACAGATCTTCCTCCTTGTGATGACTGACAATGGCCCAAGATGTTGCTACTTCACACCTTCTTTGTTTCAGAAGAACCAATTCATTTCAAAAATATCTCTTGATGGGTTCAGGATGGGTGTAATTGACAACTCTTAGCTTTTGAATGTATCCTTCAGTTTGAATATACAAGGCCAGGTCGTTTGACCTTTGCTGGCCATTTTGAAGCACTTTTTAAAAAGAAAAGTCCATTTTTTACAACTCTTCAAGTTGAGCTTTTATATTTTCAATCACTGCACTTTATGTGAGCATAACAGATAAATTGTGGCGAGTCGAAGAGACTTAGTAGTTGGCAGGAAAAAAGACAGAGGCGCAAGGGGAGAGCCAACTGTGCAACAGCCCCAACAAACAAATTTCTCTGCAGCACCTGTGGAAGAGCCTGTCACTCCAGAATTGGCCTTTATAGCCACTCCAGGCGCTGCTTCACAAACCACTGACCGCGTATCCATTGTCTCTCGAGATAAGGAGGCCCAAAAGAAGAAGAAGAACAGATATAATAGGAACATTTCTAAGTAGAAAGTGGCTTGCTTCTTCCAATTGGAACTTCTGATACCAGCTACACCAGCCATGAAATTGGAGGAAAATTGGATGGAAAAGCCATTCACAGGCAATAGTCGAGAGAGATCTCCACCCTGTGTTATGCATAAGGAAATTCTAAACTCACTCATTATCAATGGGCTGAACAGAACATACAGAAGAAATCTTTCCTTCTGGTTAGGAATCCATGCAAGCTTGTGCTAGGCAAATGCATGACAAGTCGCGACTGGAATAGAGATGATTAGGTAATTCCACCCCCCCACCCCCCACAACACCTCCCCCCCCCAACCCCCTCAATCGTACCTGGAGACCACATGGCTGTAAGTGACTGCGATAGATCTTGTACACATAGTTTGTATTATGTAACTATCCTCCAGTCACTGTATTTTTCCATAGAAATAATCCTGCTGTACTCAGGAGACTGCTGTAGCTTCCCTCATGAGTTTGGAAATGCTGTAAATTTAAACCACAATTCCCGCTCCACCTCTAACTCATTTGCTGACATTGTGGTGTCAATGTTCACTCCATTTGAATAGAAAGAGTCTTTATGCAATTTGCCTGTGGAGGGGAATGGGGTTTCTCAGGTCAGAGGTCTGGCATCACCAGTTTGTGAGTGTTTGAGTCCAGAACACTGGATTCATTTCAATAAGTATCTACAATGGAAAGATGCTAAAGTTGATCCTCTGGATGGATGAAGTAAAATGGGCTGAAGAACCTTCTTTTTTTTCAAAGAACAAAAAAAATTACAGCACAGGAACAGGCCCTTCGGCCCTCCAAGCCTGCGCCGATCCAGATCCTCTACCTAAACATGTCGCCTTCATCAAATCCATTTTGCAGTCCTGTGATATTGTACTACGTCTCACTTAAGTTGTACTTAATATTAGGGGCTGAGTTTTACTGACCCCCCCCCCCCCCCACCACCCCCATCATTGGGGGGTCATGATGGGGGGAGTCGAGAAAATACTTACGGGAGAGGTCCACCATGCTCCCCGATGCCAGGAAGGCGCTGCCCCATTTTACCGGCGGCACCCCAATTTAAATATGCAAAGTGCTACTTACCTTGCCTCATTATGCATCCCGCTGCCAATCACACCACAGTTCCGCATTTTTCAGTGAACGGACGTCACTCGTGTGCCATCCTGTTCACGACTCAAAATATCTGGCGGAACAGCAATTGCAGTCATCAGAGCCTGTGCAGGTAACTCTTGCGAGATGGGTCTCAACTCTGCAAGCGCTTTCATGGAGGTGGGAGGGGGACTGGTGTTACTGGGGGCACAACTCTGCAAGCATGAAGGGAGGTACTGCATAGTCACCCTCCATAAAGGTTGTCTGTTCAGCACCATTGATTGTTTGTGTGAGTGAAGGAGCAATGGCACTCCAGTCACCCTGCGTGCGGGGGTGGATGCCAGAAACGGTCAGCGTGTGAAGGTTATCTGGCTGGTGGGGCAATCGATGCAGCTGTTGCAATCTGAATGTGGTCATGCTGTGCCACTCTTCGTGGGAGCTAAGACGGCCAATGCCATGCCACTCCACATAGTTGAAGCATGAAAGCAGCTGATGTACCAGTCAATCTCTGCACATTAGGTACCTTCGAAGAAGTGAAGGAACTGAATTTAATTGCAACGTGGAAATGGAGATGTTTCACCCTATGTTCATTGTCCTGCTTGTCATGTGGATCCATATGCACCGTAGGCAAAACCAGCAGGCAGGTGCAGCCCACGTAGAGGCCCCGATCATGAGCAGCAGCTGCCCCCAGGGTGAGTTTGCCACTACAAATCGCTGTGCATCTACAAGTCCCGCATGACATACCTGCAGATGTCAGAGCACCAGTGTCAGAGGCGAGTGTTGATGCCGAGAGAGGCGGTGATATATCTCTGTGCCCTGCTCAACGATGACCCACAGCACATGGGATTCGGTGGCCATCCTAAGCCTGTGGCCCTCAAAGTGACAGCGGCTCATAACTTTTATGTCTCAGGGGCCCAACGGAGACCTTTGTGGGGTGACTCAGTAAGCAGCGCACCGCTGCATGAGGGTGGTCACCGATGCCCTGTACCGGACGGCTGGTGACTATGTCCGCTTCACAACGGACCCTGAGAGCGAGACACAGAGGGCCATCGGTTTCATCTCCATCGCGGGATTCCCCCAGGTGCAAGGGTCATAGATTGCACCCATGTGCCCATCAAGTCTCCCACCAGGCGACCAGCTTCGTACATAAACCAAAAGGGATTCCACATCAATCAATGTACAGCTTGTATGTGATCACTGTAAGCGCTTCATGCAAACCTGTGCCAGTTTTCCAGGCAGCTGCCATGACTCAGCCTGCCTCAGTCCCAGCTGGCATTGCTGCACACTGAACTGGCTCAGAGGGTTGGCTTCTTGAATACAAGGGCTACCCCTTGCAGACATGGCTCCTGACACCAGTTAGACACCCCACCACTGCTGCAGAAGAGAGATACAATGCCAGCCATGGCGCAACAAGAGCCACCATTGAGCAGGTGATCGGCATGCTGAAAATGCACTTCCACTGCCTGCATAGGTCAGGTGGTGCCCTGTAGTATGAGCAGGAAAGGGTAGCTCGTATCGTTGCTGTTTGCTGTGCTGTGCACAACTGTGCACTCAATAGTGGGGAGACCTTGCAGGATGAGGAGAGACGTCAGCAGGACTCTTCCTCGGACAATGAGGACGCTGAGGATTTACAACAGGAAAGGCGCATGGAAGGGCAGAGGGCACCCAGGCGTCACATGCAGTGCGAGCAGCGAGCTAGGGATGCATGGCAGTGCCTTATTGATCAAAGGTTTTCCATGACATAGGAACCACCATGAGCTCTGCAAGCCACACAGCACCCTCGCTCACCTGCTGTGCAGCAGTCTGCATCTGCAACATCTTTGTCTCAACCATTGGAGGCAGCAGCTGACTGAGTCATTGTCCATGTTAATGCATCCGTGGAGATGCACATGAGAAATGCTGGCATGACAATGACGTTATTCCATACATTGGCACTTCTGAAAGGCCAATGATGTAACGGGATGAGACATGAGCGGTACATGCTGGCACACATCATTCAAACAGTAAAAACGACACACGTTAGTGATGAACATTTAGTGATAAATATATTTACATTGTTGTGGCACCTGTGCATTCCCATTTGTGTCAGTGTGGTTTTTTTGCGGGTGCTCCTGCCTGACGTCACCTCTGCACTAGCAGCCTGACTGGAGGAAGGCTGCTGATCTGATTGCCCTTTGGCTGTGGATGACTGTGGCGGTTGTCGTCTTCGCACATGGGGCCTGGAAGGCTGGCTGGGGGGGATCCTGTGTCAGGGCAGAACTCTCCTCAGATGTAGTGGCTGCTGGAGCTTGACTCACCGGCGGAGGGACGGAAGGGCAGAGGGATGGAGGGGCGGTGGGGCCGGCGTCCACATTGGAATTACCTTGAGGGGGGACCCTGACATGGTGTGCAGGCTTGCCTCCTCCATCTCAGGGGTCATTGGAACCACTCTGCCCTCCCAGGAAAGACCAGGGGCAGGGGTAGTCCCCCTTTTGCCTTGCCACTGCTGATTGGATGTCATGGCCGCAGCAAGGGATTGCAGGTCAGCGCGTATTAATTGATTCTGGCTCACCATGAGGGCAGCCAACATCTCAAACAGATAATGCCAGGCGTTCATATGCCTGGGACATGGCAGCTGTCATGGCCTGGATGGACTCCCCCAGTAACCAGCAGAGGGTCATTAGTAGTCTGGGACTCAGCATGGGCCTGGCCACCAACAGCCCTCCGGCTGTCAGGGGCCTCGGCTGTCTCAGTCTCAGTCATCTGCTCGGACATGTGTGCAGTGCTGTCGCCAGCTTGTGACCCATAATCTAAGGCCGAACGTATACCCACCGAGATGACAGTATCTGTGCTGGTGGAGGGAGCGGCAGTGTCATGGGATGTTGCTTCCTCAGAGGATGTCTCTTCCTCCGAGGTGTGGGAGGTGTCGTGTGCAGCCTGGGTCAGTTCAGAACGTTAACCTGGAAGATGCAATGGGAAGAGTACACCATCAGTCTTGATGTTGTGCATGTCACAATTATAACAGCTTTGCATCACACAGCAGAAATTTCACATTATCATTGTTTATATCAAATGGACATATGTTTACCATGGACCCCGACATCTACTTCACCGAATAAGCGTGGCATGTGGCTTCCTGCAAGCTCCAGGGCCTCCTCCTCCTCTTCCGTGAGTCTTCTTATTTCTGACACACCTGCACCAATACCGGTGGCCTCCCTCACATTGTGGGCCCTCTTCGCCTGGAGGAGTAAGGAGGCAGGTATTAAGGATGGCATGTCAACAGCATGACACATGGCACAAGAGGGGTGCTGGGCAGAAGGTTGGGGGATGCTGGGTGCAGAATACTGAGTGAGGCACTCATGTAGTAGGTGCCATGCGCTGAGCAGCATCTGCTCAGATAAATTCCATCATACATTCTTCCATTTATGTAATGTCTTTCCTCCCTGCCTAACCTCATGTCTTAGGCATGGTAGTGGCGCACATGTGCCACTCTATGTGGGCACACTCAGTTTTAGTGGAGCCCTGATATGAAGTGGTACTTACTTTTGCAGATCGTCAGGCTGTCTTGGTCAGGCAGGAGGGCCTCTTCTTGCCATCACTGGGGATGAGGGCATCCCGCCTTGCCTGCACAGCCTGGAGGAGAATGAGCAGGGAGGCATCACTGAACCGTGGGGCTTCCGTGGAATGCCCCTCTGATGCCATTAAGCAAATTTTATGCTGCCTACACAGGATTAGTATTCTGCAGCCCAAAGAGATTTGACCTTCACTGTGCCGTTTCAGTGGAGGCATGACTGATATGTTGGCTGCCTTTTAAAAAGGGCCCCAGCACCTGATGATCAGCTGATCCGACACCGAAACCGGCACCAGAAATCCCGCCGCTTCCAGGTGATTTGGGAGGACAGCGCATCGCCGTGATGAAAAATGAGCCGCCGCGCTCAATATTGCAACAGCTCCGCAACGTGCGCTGACCGCCATCTTCAAAGCGTGCATCTGCAATCGGCGGTGCGCTAGTAAAATTCAGCCAAAGGTCTTTGTTGTGTTACTGAGTGACAATATTTTCTGTGTTCTCAAGAACTATCCCTTACCTTAAAGAATCTGAAAGGGAGGCGGTGGCGTAGTGGTAATGTCACTGGCCTAGTAACCCAGAGACCCAGGCTAATGCTCTGGGGGCATGGGTTTGAATCCCACCACGGCAGATGGTGAAATTTAATTCAATTAATAAATCTGGAATTAAAAGCTAGTCTAATGGCAACCATTGATTGTTATAAAAGCCCATGTAGTTCAATAATGTCCTTTAGGGAAGGAAATCTGCTATCCTTACCTGGTCTGATCTACATGTGACTCCAGACCCACTGCAGTGTGGTTGACTCTTAAATGCCTTCTGGAATGGCCTAGCAAGCCATTCAGTTCAAAGGCAATAAATGCTGGCTCAGTCAGCGATGTGCACATCCCACAAACAAATTTAAAAAAAACACACCCACATAGACAGACTGGATCAGTTGGTCAGGTGAAAGAAAGACTTGGATTTAATATAGCACCTTTCATAACCAGCTAGTCTGTTTTTGTGATGTTGATTGAGAGATACATATTGACCAGGACACAGGGGATAATGCTCCTGCTTTTCTTTGAAATAGCACCAAGTGATCTTTTATGCCCACCTGAAAGGGCAGATAGGGCCACAGTTTAATGTCTCACCCAAAAGTCAGCACCCTCCCCCCCACCACCCCATACTGCACTGGAGTGTCAGTCTAGATTTTTGTGCCAATATCCTGGAGTGGGACTGGAACCCACAGCCTTGTAATTTAGCAGCAAATTTGAGCCACAGCTAACAGGAGTGTTTGCAATTTATTGTCAGATGACTATGGATTCCAACCAAATGGTTCAACACATTAACCAAGTCAACACTTAATGAAATACTTCCTGATCTCTATATTGTTGGAGGTGAAGTCTTTCAGATGGGACATTATAAACTAAGGACTTCTTACCTCACATAAATATGCAGATGAACCCATGATACCCTTGCCAACATTCCAACGCCACCAACAAGATATTAATTGGCCATTTATCTCTTTGCTGCTGGTGGGCCCTTGCTGTGTGCAATTGACAGCTGCACTTGCCTGAGTATTTTGTTAGTGTGAAGTAATTTGGGACAACCTGAGGACATGATAAGATGCTACAGTAATAGCTTCTTTAGTTGATAAAAATCACAGCAGTCAAAGAGCGGGATTTAAACTTGACTTTGGAGAAACACATTGCCATAGGCTTAATTCTCTCAGCAGGCTGGCTAGCAACCAGCTAGTTCTGTTTAAACATCTAACATCAGTCATTTTGGTAGGAAGAACGTGGAGAGACAATATAAAATAAATGATATAAATCTAAAGAGAGTGCAGGAGCAGACCTGGGTGTATATGTGCATAAGTCATTGAAGGTGGCAGGACAGGTTGAGAGTGTGGTTAATAAAGCATACAGTATCCTGGGCTTTATTAATAGGGGCATAGAGTACAGATGCAAGGAGGTTATGTTAAAATTGCATAAAACACTGCTTTGGCCTCAAAAGAAGTATTGCGTCCAGTTCTGGGCGCCACACTTAAGGAAAAATGTGAAGGCATTGGAGACAGTGCAGAAAAGATTCATGAGAATAGTTCCAGGGATTAGGAACTTCAGTTATGTGGATAGATTGGCAAAGTTGGAAAAGAGAAGGTGAAGAGGAGATTGGATAGAGGCATTCAAAACCATGAGGGGTCTGGACAGGGTAGATAGGGAAAAACTGTTCCCACTGGTGTAGGGACCGAGAATAAGTGGGCACAGATTTAAGGTAATTGGCAAAAGAAGCAATTGCAACATGAGGAAAAACTTTTTCACCCAGCGAGTGGTTAGGATCTGGAATGCACTGCCTGAGACTGTGGTGGAGGCAGGTTCAATCGAGGTCTTCAAGAGGGAATTGGATTATTATCTGAAAAGGAAGAATGTGCAGGGCAACGGGGTGGAGGTGAGGGAATGGCACTAGGTAAATTGCTCATTCGGCCAGCCAGTGCAGACAGGAAGGGCCAAATGGCCTCCTTCTGAGCTGTAACAATTCTGTGATTCTGTGATCAGGTCTGAGCTGACACTGGGTAGTCAACCTTGAGACATCAGAAAGGAGAACACACAGCATCCAGAATAAGATGGCTGAAGCTTCAGGCTTTTGTAGCCAGAGTTTGCTGTTTAGCAGTTAATCCTGTTAGGCCAAATGCCGCCCAAAGAAATGTAAATATCCTCAAGATAGATTGCTGCACTGAGGTCAGTGGTTGATGAATCTGAGGCTAGATATGAGCTATAGATTCATCCAGCAGGTCAAGGATTGAGGCTGTTTCAGCACATTGTAGTTGAGCCAGTACATAGATAGTCCTGCAAGAGAAGGGGCAGTACTGGACCTAATCATAGGGAATGAAGCCGGACAAGTGGCAGAAGTGTCAGTGGAGGAACATTTCAGGTTTAGTGACCATAATTCTGTAAGATTTAAGGTAGTTATGGAAAAGGACAAAGATGGACCGGAAATAAAGATATTGAATTGGGGGAAGGCCGATTTTAAGATGATAAAACAGGATCTGGCCAAAGTGGACTGGGAGCAGCTTCTTGTAGGAAAGTCGACAGATCAGTGGGAGTCATTCAAAGAGGAAATAGTGAGAGTTCAGAGCCAACATGTTCCCGTTAAGTTTAAGGGTAGGACCAACAAGTCCAGGGAACCCTGGATGTCAAGGGATATAGAGGAGTGGATCAGTAAAAAAAAAAGGAGGCTTATGGCAGATTCAGAGTGCTGAAAACAGTAGAGGCACGAGAGGAGTATAGAAAATGTAGGGGGGGGGGTACTTAAAAAAGTAATTAGGAGAACGAAGAGGGGACATGAAAAAACACTGGCGGGCAAGATAAAGGAAAATCCTAAGGCATTTTATAGGTATATGAAGGGCAAGAGGAAAACCAGGGGAAGAGTAGGACCCATTAAGGACCAAAGTGGCAATCTGTGTATAGAGCTGGAGGCCATAGGTGAAGTTTTAAATGATTACTTTTCATCGGTGTTCACTATGGAGAAGGACGATGTAGGTGCAGCGATCAGGGAGGGGGATTGTGATACACTTGAACACATTAGCATTGAAAGGGAGGAAGTGTTAGCTGTTTTAGCAGGCTTAAAAGGGGATAAATCCTCAGGCCCAGATGAGATGTCACCCAGGCTGTTATGTGAGGCAAGGGAGAAGATTGCAGGCCCTCTGACACAAATTTTCAAATCCTCTCTTGCCACAGGAGAGGTACCAGAGGATTGGAGGACAGCAAATGTGGTACCATTATTTAAGAAGGGTAGCAGAGATAAACCAGGTAATTACAGGCCGGTGAGTCTAACATCAGTGGTAGGGAAAATAATGGAAACATTCTGAGGGACAGGATTAATCTCCACTTGGAGAGGCATGGATTAATCAGGGATAGTCAGCATGGCTTTGTTAGGGGGAGATCGTGTCTAACAAACTTGCTTGAATTTTTCGAGGAGGTGACTAGATGTGTAGATGAGGGTAAAGCAGTAGATGTAGTCTACATGGACTTCAGTAGGTTTTTGATAAGGTCCCGCATGGGAGATTGGTTAAGAAGGTAAGAGCTCATGGGAACCAGGGCAATTTGGCAAATTGGATCCAAAATTGGCTTAGCGGCAGGAGGCAGAGGATGATAGTCTAAGGTTGCTTTTGCGAGTGGAAGCCTGTGACCAGTGGTGTACTGCAGGGATCGGTGCTGGGACCCCTGCTGTTTGTTGTGTACATTAATGATTTAGACGTGAATATAGGAGGTATGACCAGTAAGTTCACAGATGACACGAAAATTGGCGGTGTCATAAATAGTAAGGAGGAAATGCTTAGATTACAGGGGGATATAGATGGGCTGGTAAGATGGGCAGAGCAGTGGCAAATGGAATTTAATCCTGAGAAGTGTGAGGTGATACATTTTGGGAGGACTAACAAGGCAAAGGAATACACAATGGATGGTAGGACTCTAGGAAGTACAGAGGTCAGAGGGACCTTGGTGTACTTGTCCATAGATCACTGAAGGCAGCAGCACAGGTAGATAAGGTGGTTAGAAAGGCATATGGGATATTTGCCTTTATTAGCCGAGGCATAGAATATAAGAGCAGGGAGGTTATAATGGAACTGTATAAAACGCTAGTTAGCCAACAGCTGGAGTACTGTGTGCAGTTCTGGTCGCGACAGTACAGGAAGGATGTGACTGCACTCATTGCAATGTGTTTACAGATGAAAAGTATTCATTCAAAACCTCACCTATGTCCTCCAGCTCCACACACAGATTGCCACTTTGGTCCCTAATGGGCCCTACTCTTTCCCTGGTTATCCTCTTGCCTTTAGTATACTTATATAAAGCCTTGGGATTTTCCTTTATCTTTCCCGCCAGTGTTTTTTCATGTCCTAGAATACTGACAGAGGTGGTTGGAATTCATCACATTAATACTGCCAGCCAATAATCTGGATTCACTGAAGAAACAGTTACATGGGGTGGAATATTCCAGACCAAAAACATTTTAAACCATTGAGATCATTTTCGAGTCCTGACCCAATTCACAGCAGCAGCATTCAATCTTCCAGAAGATGGCAAATTAAGAACACTCCTCTGGGCTTACCATCCACCTAGGGACAGCAGGCAGGCTCAGGAGGCAGGAGGTCAATTCCGCGCACCCCATTGCAAGGGCGGCCAGCAACCTTCACTGTGCCTGCTGAGGGGAATGCAGCAGGAGAGGGAGGGACGCAATGAAGGTGCCATCAGTCTGATGTGAGTGGCTGCCACTGTATCACCCCCAGGACAATCGGAGACATCAGTCTCCAGGAGCGCCTCACGCAATGGCAAGTCTCTGCCAGCAGAAGACATCAGCCTTGTCATTTTGTGCCATTAATGGTTAGAAAACCTTGAGCTCTCTCACCGCTCCAACCTCTCGCTGTGCAGCCACCTGTTCTGAGTTGCTGAGGTGCTGACACAGCATGGGGCTCGTGCAACACTAGGAAAATTGCAATGTCAGTGGAATATTACACTTAATTGTCTTAAGTATCCACCTCAGTTGGCTCGCCGCTGCTGCCCACCCCTGGGAAAAGCGGAAGGAGGTGAGAACACATCAGCAAACCGGCTGATGCATTTTTCTCTAATTTTCTTCACTAACCCACCTCCAAAGGCCTGGTAAAACTTCCCCCGATGGCATGACAGTCAAATCTTTCCAGAATTTGTCAAATACGAACATATGAACATACGAATTAGGAGCAGGGTAGGCCACACGGCCTCTCGAGCCTGTTCCGCCATTCAACAAGATCATGGCTGATCTGATTATGACCTCAACTCCACGTTTCCATCTACCCCCGATAACCTTTCACCTCTTGCATATCAAGAATCGATCTACCTCTTCCTTAAAAATATTCAAAGACTCTGCTTCCACTGCCTTTTGAGGAAGAGAATTCCAAAGACTCACAACCCTCTGAGAGAGAGAATTTCTCTTCACCTCTATCTTAAATGGGTGACGACTTATTTTTAAACAGTGACCCCTAGTTCTAGATTCTTCCACAAGGGGAAACATCCTTTCCACATCCACCTTTTTATATAACTGTCCAATTCCCTTTTGAATGCTTCAGTTGAACCTGCCTCCACCACATTCTCGGGATCTTAAAGGTTTCAATCAAGTCACTTCTTACTCATCTGAACTCCAGTGGATACAAGCCTAGTCTGTCCAACCTTTCCTCATAAGACAACTCGCCCATTCCAGGTATTAGTCTAGTAAAACTTCTCTGAACTGCTTCCATTGCATTTACATCCTTCCTTAAATAAGGAGACCAATACTCCAATACAGTACTCCATATGTGGTCTCACCAATGCCCTGTATAACTGAAGCAAAATCGCCCTACTTTTGTAAATTCCCCTCGTGATAAACGATAACATTCTATTAGCTTTCCTAATTACTTGCTGAACCTGCATCCTAACCTTTTGCGATTCATACACGAAGACACCCAGATCCCTCTTCCTCTCAGAGCTCCGCAATCTCTCACCATTTAGATAATATGCTTCTTTTCTTAGTCTTTCTGCCAAAATCGACAATTTCACATTTTCCCATTATACTCCATTTGCAAGATCTTTGCCCACTCCCTTAACCTATCTATATCCTTATGTCCTCTTCGCAACTTACGTTCCTACCTATCTGTGTGTCATCAGCAAATTTAGTCTTTGGTCCCTTCATCTAAGTCATTTATATAAATTGTAAAAAGTTGAGGCCCAGCACTGATCCCTGTGGCACACCGCTCATTACATCTTGACAACATGAAAATGACCCATTTATGCCTATTCTCTGTTTCTTGTTCGTTAGCCAATCTTCTATCCATGCCAATATGTTACCCCTTATACCATGAGCTTTTATTTTCTGTAATAACATTTGATGTGGCACCTTATCAAATGCCTTCTGGAAATCTAAGTACAATACATCCGCTGGTTTCCCTTTATCCACAGCACATGTTACTACTTCAAAGAACGCCAATAAATTGGTTAAACATGATTTCCTTTCACAAAACCATGTTTCATTACCTTGAATTTTTCTAAGTGGCCTCCCTCAAACATGGCTATCTAATGTGATCTTCGTTGTTCATGAATTTCCAACTTGCAAGTCAAAAATTCTGAACAGCAATATTATTAAATACATTGTTGCCTCGGCATGCCTGGTGTCCATTATCACAGTGTCAATTCAAAGTGGGAATCAAATTATTTGCTATGCAGAGTAGACCTTCGATACGGAGGAACTGAATGGAAGCAGTGTTTACCATGTTGCCTCTTTTTAAGTACTTCCTGTCTTCAGAACAACTCAGAAATAGACCATGACATTACTCACAACAGGAAGATGTGATAGAACAAGTTACAAGGGTTCAATATAAAGGCTCCCTTTTGTAAGTGTAAGCTCTGTTCCATTATCTGAGGATGGAAAATTTCTGCAGTTTTTGAAATGCGTGCATGTGCAACATTCTGACAGAAGAGAATGGGGAAGCTGCAACTAATTCTGTCTACACTATTTCTATCTCTGTCACACAGATACGCTCTGACAATATCAATGTAGTAAGTTGAAGAGTAATTCAAATTGGATAACTGGTAGATGCATACGTGATCGCTCATCACAAAATGATTGTATGCAATGATTGTCCATTACAGGAAAGATTATAATAGTAATGTACAGTGTAGATTAGCTGGGATGTTACCAGGGATGAGGAGCTACAGTTATAGAGAGAACCTTGAGAGGTTAGATCTCGAGATGAGAAGATTAACTGATGACCTGATAGATGCCTTTCAGATTATGAAATGTAATAAGATAATTGGCAATAGATCAACTGGTCTGCGAGATGCCAGTAAGAGGACACAAATTTAAAGTAATCATAAAATTAATTATAGGAGAACATAGAAAAAAGCTGTTTATGCAGTGGGTAGTTAGAATGTGGAATTCTGTGAAATGGAGAATGTGGAATTCTGAACCAGAATCTCGTTCTTTCTTTTTTTAAGAAAAGGGAATTAAATAGTTGCCTGAAAAAAGCAATATTAAACAGTATGGGACGCAGGCAAGACAGTGGGAGCAGGTGGCCTATATGGAAAAAGACACCGTATACATGTGTAGGGCCAAATGCCTCCTTTCTATGCTGGACACAGGAGCGTGATCAGACAAAGACTGACACGGAGCCAAAGCAGGTGGGTTAACTAAAAGTTTGGTCAAAGAGTTAGGTTTTAAGGAAGGTCTTAAGGAGGAAAATGAGGTGGCATGGTAGAGAATTCCAGAGCTTAGTCTCAAGATGGCTCCTGGGCTGGAAGCTCCCTTGCTGTTCAACTCTATCCATGGCCATCTGCTCCCATCCCTAACGTTTTCTCCCCCAATCTGCCCTCTTAAACTGTTTAAATTCCCCTGGCTCTTTAAATCAGTTCATTTTAGCCCTATCTAAAAGTTAACAGTTAGTTTAGTGTATGTTACCTGGGCCCACTGCCCTCCCCCAGCCACACCTGCTCTTTGTTTTCTCAATGAAATTGATCCGGATGAAACTGACGAGAACAGCTGCCGATACTTTAATCTCCGATCCTGCTGTCTTCACCGCCCAGAGTGTCTGCAGCCACGGCATGCGGTAAGTCCATTGAGGTGAAGAAGGAGCTGCGGGACCCGAGAGAAGTCCTGTGAAAAGGTGCCCCGAACACCCAAAACATCCACGAACGGCCCCCCCGGCCGCAACTTCAAAGCGCCCGCGGGAGATGGCTCGGAGAGCATCTGCAGCGCACTGTCGGCAATGCTGCATGCCTTTATTTAAACCACTGCAAAAAAAAAACCCTTAGCAAATGTAATCACCTCTAAGTCTGCCAAATGATGCTTCACCTCCCGAAGGACGTGGATGAGCTTCCGGACGTCGATGGTGGGCACTGAGGAAATGGCTTATTACCTGCACCAGATTCCACCCCCCCTCCCCCCCCTTTACCCCCCTTCCACCCCCCTCCCCTTCCCTGCTCCACCCTCTCAGCTCACCCCCTCACAACCCCGTCCCAGCCCGCCCCCCCTCGCACCATCTTCACCCCGCACCCCCTTCCCCTGCACCCCCCCTCCTCCCTCTACCCCTCCCCCTTGCATCCCCTCCTCCCACCGGCACCATCCTACACCTGTGTAGGGGCCCCAACAACCCCACTGCCTTGTGGGCGTCTCGGGAGAGACCAAGGCTAAGGGAGTAAACCCTAACAGAAAATCCGGAGCGGAACCCCGTAGGCGGTCATGTGTCACCTTTGGCATGTTTCCGGCAGTTCCTGCAGCCATACTGGTGCCAAACGTCGTGTCCTGCACTCCTTTGGACCCCACCAGAAAGGCCGAGAGGGGGGTTTTGACGACTGGGCAACTCTCAACCTCCATAAATTTGCCCAGGCATGCGCCATGGAGAGGTCACTCCATAGTTGCCTCACAGCGACTGAAACAACACGGAAGGCAGCAGTTACGGGTTATAAGTCCAGATAAATTGGCGTAGAAACTGGGCGCCACGGGTTGCCTTTGTCGGTGGGAGAGGTCATTGCACCTCACTGGACAGCTACCGCCCGCCTCAAACCGGGCAGCCCCCGGTCAATAAGGTTCTGTCCCGCCACAGTCTGCCTGCTTCAATGGGTGCTTGGAGCTCAGGGTCATTGCCCGAAAGGTGGACTGATACACCGCACCAAACAACATGAAAAAAGGAAAGAAGGTACCAGCCCTTCGCTTTGCAAGCTGGAACGTCAGAACTATGTGTCCTGGCCTGTCGGAAGACCTTACACAAATCAACGATTCTCGGAAGACCGCCATCATTAACAACGAGCTCAGTAGACTCAATGTGGACATTGCAGCACTTCAGGAGACTCGCCTCCCCGCGAGTGGCTCTCTAGCAGAGCAAGACTACACCTTCTTCTGGCAGGGCAGGGATCCTGAAGAACCAAGACAGCATGGAGTGGGCTTCGCCATCAGAAACTCCTTGCTCAGCATGATAGAGCCTCCCTCAAATGGCTCGGAACGCATACTGTCCATCCGACTGCTCACCACCTCTGGTCCAGTACACCTACTCAGCATCTATGCTCCAACACTCTGTTCCGCACCTGAAGCTAAAGACCAGTTCTATGAACAACTCCATAACATCATTAGCAGCATCCCCAACACCGAACACCTATTCCTGCTGGGGGACTTTAATGCCAGGGTTGGGGCCGACCATGACTCATGGCCCTCCTGCCTTGGGCACTATGGCGTTGGAAGGATGAATGAGAACGGGCAGAGACTGCTTGAGTTGTGTACCTATCATAACCTCTGCATCACCAACTCGTTCTTTCACACTAAACCCTGTCACCAGGTTTCATGGAGGCACCCAAGATCACGTCGTTGGCACCAGCTAGACCTCATTGTCACAAGGCGAGCCGCCTTAAACAGTGTTCAAATCACACGCAGCTTCCACAGTGCGGACTGCGACACCGACCACTCCCTGGTGTGCAGCAAGGTTAGACTCAGACCAAAGAAGTTGCATCATTCCAAGCAGAAGGGCCACCCGCGCATCAACACGAGCAGAATTTCTCACCCACAGCTGTTACAAAAATTTCTAAATTCACTTGCAACAGCCCTTCAAAACACTCCCACAGGGGATGCTGAGACCAAGTGGGCCCACATCAGAGACGCCATCTATGAGTCAGCTTTGACCACCTACGGCAAAAGTGCGAAGAGAAATGCAGACTGGTTTCAATCTCATAATGAAGAGCTGGAACCTGTCATAGCCGCTAAGCGCATTGCACTTTTGAACTACAAGAAAGCCCCCAGCGATTTAACATCCGCAGCACTTAAAGCAGCCAGAAGTACTGCACAAAGAACAGCTAGGCGTTGCGTAAACGACTACTGGCAACACCTATGCAGTCATATTCAGCTGGCCTCAGACACCGGAAACATCAGAGGAATGTATGATGGCATGAAGAGAGCTCTTGGGCCAACCATCAAGAAGATCACCCCCCTCAAATCTAAATCGGGGGACATAATCACTGACCAACGCAAACAGATGGACCGCTGGGTTGAGCACTACCTAGAACTGTACTCCAGGGAGAATGCTGTCACTGAGACTGCCCTCAATGCAGCCCAGCCTCTACCAGTCATGGATGAGCTGGACATACAGCCAACCAAATCGGAACTCAGTGATGCCATTGATTCCCTAGCCAGCGGAAAAGCCCCTGGGAAGGACAGCATTACCCCTGAAATAATCAAGAGTGCCAAGCCTGCTATACTCTCAGCACTACATGAACTGCTATGCCTGTGCTGGGACAAGGGAGCAGTACCCCAGGACATGCGCGATGCCAACATCATCACCCTCTATAAAAACAAAGGTGACCGCGGTGACTGCAACAACTACCGTGGAATCTCCCTGCTCAGCATAGTGGGGAAAGTCTTTGCTCGAGTCGCTCTGAACAGGCTCCAGAAGCTGGCCGAGCGCGTCTACCCTGAGGCACAGTGTGGCTTTCGTGCAGAGAGATCGACTATTGACATGCTGTTCTCCCTTCGTCAGATACAGGAGAAATGCCGTGAACAGCAGATGCCCCTCTACATTGCTTTCATTGATCTCACCAAAGCCTTTGACCTCGTCAGCAGACGTGGTCTCTTCAGACTACTAGAAAAGATCGGATGTCCACCAAAGCTACTAAGTATCATCACCTCATTCCATGACAATATGAAAGGCACAATTCAACATGGTGGCTCCTCATCAGAGCCCTTTCCTATCCTGAGTGGTGTGAAACAGGGCTGTGTTCTCGCACCCACACTTTTTGGGATTTTCTTCTCCCTGCTGCTTTCACATGCGTTCAAATCCTCTGAAGAAGGAATTTTCCTCCACACAAGATCAGGGGGCAGGTTGTTCAACCTTGCCCGTCTAAGAGCGAAGTCCAAAGTACGGAAAGTCCTCATCAGAGAACTCCTCTTTGCTGACGATGCTGCTTTAACATCTCACACTGAAGAATGCCTGCAGAGTCTCATCGACAGGTTTGCGTCTGCCTGCAATGAATTTGGCCTAACCATCAGCCTCAAGAAAACGAACATCATGGGGCAGGATGTCAGAAATGCTCCATCCATCAATATTGGCGACCACGCTCTGGAAGTGGTTCAAGAGATCACCTACCTAGGCTCAACTATCACCAGTAACCTGTCTCTAGATGCAGAAATCAACAAGCGCATGGGTAAGGCTTCCACTGCTATGTTCAGACTGGCCAAGAGAGTGTGGGAAAATGGCGCACTGACACGGAACACAAAAGTCCGAGTGTATCAGGCCTGTGTCCTCAGTACCTTGCTCTACGGCAGCGAGGCCTGGACAACGTATGCCAGCCAAGAGCGACGTCTCAATTCATTCCATCTTCGCTGCCTTCGGAGAATACTTGGCATCAGGTGGCAGGACTATATCTCCAACACAGAAGTCCTTGAAGCGGCCAACATCCCCAGCTTATACACCCTACTGAGTCAGCGGCGCTTGAGATGGCTTGGCCATGTGAGCCGCATGGAAGATGGCAGGATCCCCAAAGACACATTGTACAGCGAGCTCGCCACTGGTATCAGACCCACCGGCCGTCCATGTCTCCGTTATAAAGACGTCTGCAAACGCGACATGAAATCGTGTGACATTGATCACAAGTCGTGGGAGTCAGTTGCCAGCATTCGCCAGAGCTGGCGGGCAGCCATAAAGACAGGGCTAAATTGTGGCGAGTCGAAGAGACTTAGTAGTTGGCAGGAAAAAAGACAGAGGCGCAAGGGGAGAGCCAACTGTGCAACAGCCCCAACAAACAAATTTCTCTGCAGCACCTGTGGAAGAGCCTGTTACTCCAGAATTGGCCTTTATAGCCACTCCAGGCGCTGCTTCACAAACCACTGACCACCTCCAGGCGCGTATCCATTGTCTCTCGAGATAAGGAGGCCCAAAGAAGTCTCGAAGGCATGGATTGCAAAAGTGGAACAAGGGAAGAGGGGGATGTTTAATTGGCCAGAGTTGGAGGAATGTGGAATTCTTGGAAGATAGTAGAGCTGGAAGAGGTTACAGAGATGAGAAGGGAGCAAGACAGTTTCAAAAATTGAACATGAGGATGAGAACTTTAAAATGGAGGTGTTGTTGGACCAGCAGCCAGTCTAGGTCAGTGAGCACGGACAACTGTATCAAACAAAGAAATAATTTGTATTCATATTACACCTTTACCTCAGGAATTCTCAAAGTAGCTCATGGCCGGTGGATTGCTTTTACATGCAGTTACTGTTATGAAACAAATGTCACAGAATCACAGAATTGTTACAGTGCAGAAGGAGGCTATTCAGCTCATCATGTCCACACTAGCTCTCCGAAAGAGCAATTGCCACAGTCCCATTCCCCTGCCTTCTCCCCATGACCCTGTACATTCCTCCTTTTCTTATAACTGTCTATTTCCCTTTTGAATGCTTCAATTGAACCTGCCTCCACCACCTTCTCAGGCAGCGCATTGCAGACTTTAACCACTCGCTGCATGAAAAAGTTTTCCTCATGTCACTTTTGTTTCTCTTACCCATTAGTTTAAATCTGTGCCCTCTCATTCTCAATCCTTTCACAAGTGGGAACAGTTTCTCTTTATGTACTCTGTCCAGACCCCTCATGATTTTGAATACCTCTATCAAATCACCTCTCAGCCTTCTCCTCCAAGGCAAACAGTCCTAACTTCTCCAAACTATCTTCATAATTGAAATTCCTCATCCCTGGAACCATTCTCATGATTCTTTTCTGTACTCTCTCCAATGCCCTCACATCTTTCCTAAAGTGCAGCACCCAGAAATGCAATACTCCAGCTGAGGCCGATACAAGTTCAGCATAACTTCCTTGCTCTTGTACTCTATGCCCCTAATGATAAAGCCCAGGATACTGTATGCTTTATTAACCACTCTCTCAACCTATCCTGCCACCTTCAATGACTTATGCACAGATACACCCAGGTCCCTCTGCTCCTGCACACCCTTTAGAATTGTACCCTTTATTCTATATTGTCTTTCCATGTTCTTCCTAACAAAATGAATCACTTTACATTTCTCTGCATTGAATTTCATCTGCCATCTATCTGCCCATTCCACCAACTTGTCTATGTTCTTTTGAAGTTCTACACTATCCTCCTCACAGTTCACAATAAAGCCTGACTACCCGACCTGAACCCGACTAGACCCGATTACATGTGTCGGGTTTGGGTCGGGTTGGGTCGAAATTCCGAGTCCAGCATTTGGGCTCGGGTCAGGCTGGACACTGCTTCCGGGAAGTCACGGGATCAGGCTTACCCATGATTCCCACAACTCCAGCTGCAGGAATAGCCTGCTGCCGGAACAGATGAAGGAGATTCGTGTTGGGTCGGGTCAGGGGCGAAAAAAATTAAAGGGCTTGGGCTCGGGTTGGGTTTGGGTTGGCTGTATTCGGGTCAGCTGGGGCGGGTTTTAATTTTACACCCAGGCTTTAGTTCACAATGCTTCCAAGTTTCGTATCATCCGCAAACTTTGAAATTGTGCCCTGTACACCAAGGTCTAGGTCATGAATATATATCAGGAAAAGCAAGGCTCCCAACACTGACCACTGGGGAACTCCACTACAAACCTTCCTTCAGCGTGAAAAACATCCATTAACCACTACTCTGTTTCCTGTCACTCGGCCAATTTTGTATCCATGTTACCATCCCTTTTATTCCATGAGCTACACGTCTCAGCCAATTTGCACGCAGAAAGATTCCACAACCAACAATGCAATAAATGACCAGTTGATCTATTTTTTTAGGTGTTAGTTGAGGAATAAACATTGGTCATGACA
Organism: Heterodontus francisci; assembly: GCF_036365525.1. NCBI lineage: Eukaryota > Metazoa > Chordata > Chondrichthyes > Heterodontiformes > Heterodontidae > Heterodontus > Heterodontus francisci. Next base: position 25,892,750 of record NC_090371.1, on the reverse strand, counting down.
CCAGAAGAACCTTCCTGCTCTTCAAGTAGTACCACAGGATTCACCTGAACTGGTAGATAGGGTCTTGGTTTAAAAGCTCATCCAAATCACAGCAGTGCACAGAATTGTCAGCTCAGATTCGATGACAAAGTCCCTTGACTGGGTCTTGAAGCCACAACCTTCAGTTGGGAGGTGAGAGCAAGCTCACTTAGTCCAGCCAGCACCAAGGCATTTCGTTGGCAAAAAGTCAGTTAAACGTAGCTCCAGACTGTTAAGAAAGGGAGGAGAATCTGGATGGGAGAATCCAGCCAGAAATCCTGGGAGAAAACTAATGTGGAGGCTATGCATTTTTACTTTGTTGCACTGGTTTTCAAAAGTGGTGCTATTTTGGCCTTCCCGGTGTTGCTATAACCCATTTATTTACCCACCTGGTACCGGTTGGCATTGCAAACACCTGCTTTCTGCGCATGCACACAGCATAGCCACATAGCTGCAGGTCACTGTTTTCTCTCTGCCACCTTTGATGAACTAAAGCAGACATGGAGCTGCCAACTTGAGCAACAGTTCACTATCCATACAGAAAAGCTGCAGGGCATATCAGCGCACAATTATTTCCCAGAGCAGTCACAATGGCAGGAGATCTGTAATTTTTTTTTTTGTTATGTATGTTATTAACGGTACAGAACTCAGCTTGGCTTAATGGGCAGCTCTGTTGCCTCTGAGTCTGAAGGTCATGGGACTTGAGCACATAATCTAGGCTGACACTTTGATGCAGTACTGAGGGAGTGCTGCATTGTTGGAGGTGCCTTCCTTTGGGTGAAATATTAAGGAAAGTCTCTTGTTTGGGTGGACTTTAAAGACCATCTTGCACTATTCAAAGAAGAGCATTCCTCCCTCAATCAATGCCACCAGAAGCTTGTTAACTGGTTATTCATGTCATTGCTGTTTGTGGGCACTTTGTTGTGTGCAAAAAATATGGCTAGCTGCCGCGTTCATTTTCATAGCAATTATATTAAATATGAAATGCTTTGGGATATGATGAGGATTAAGATTTCATTCTGTTGTGGAGGTGCCTATTGCCCCACCCCCCCCACATGCTGTGATGTCCAGGATCAGTGCAACGATCAGGCTCTTTGTGATGCTCCTCCTGGCCCATAAGGAAATATAAAATATAAAATAAAAAACATATATACATGCGACTCATGTCCCATGATCCTGCACTTCTGCTCAGAGTTCGATCTTAAATAGCAGATCTGGCCCGATCTTCACATTTTAAGAGGGCTCCAGGGGCTTGGGTCAGGTGCCCTGCCTGCATGGTCAAAAGAGCAGGTAGGTATCAGGATCAGAGGGTGTTCTCTTATTTTAATATCCCCACCCACCCAACCCCAGGCCATGTTTCCATCATTCTTTTTTTATTCATTCATGGGATTTGGGCATCACTGGCCAGGCCAGCATTTATTGCCCATCCCTAATTGCCCTTGAGAAGGTGGTGGTGAGCTGCCTTCTTGCAGTCAATGTGGGGTGTAGGTACACCCACAGTGCTGTTAGGAAGGGAGTTCCAGGATTTTGGCCCAGCAACAGTGAAGGAACGGCGATATAGTTCCAAGTCATAGCTTGGAGGGGAACTTGCAGGTGGTGTTCCCATGCATCTGCTGCCCTTGTCCTTCTAGGTGGTAGATGTCATGGGTTTGGAAGGTGCTGTCGAAAGAGCCTTGGCGAGGCATTGTGGTGATGGGGGGGGGGGGGGGGGTAATTACAATCAGAGCCTTTATTATGTTGCAGAAGCTTTCAATAAATGTCACATAGCATTGACAAAACCCCCAGCGATAAATGACCATTCAGCCCATCTTGCTCCAACTAGAGTCTATGCATGATTGTTCTGTCCTGGACTTCCCTCCCTTCCTACTTATTGACCCCCTATTTTAGTGGACATTATGGTCTAGAATTTCCTCAGAGCGGCTCCTGCTCCGCCACGTAACTGTGCCTGAAGTGTGGCAGAAGCAATTTTTCAAGCAAGTTCCAGGGGGTTGTTTTTTTCCCTGATTCCACTGAAGAAGAAAAAGAAAAGTCAAGTAATGTATAATCTTCATTGTTAGAATCCAACATATATCAATGCAGGCCCCTTTAGGAAGTTGAGTAACGGTCAGTCGTTACTGGACAGTACCAAGAGGGTGGTTGAAGTGGATTCAGTAGTAACATTCAAAAGAGAATTGGATAAATACTCGAAAAAAATAAGATTTGCAAGGCTATGGGGAAAAATGGTGAGTGAGACTGATTGATAACTCTGAAAAAGCTGGCATAGACATGTCGGGTCAAATGGCCTCCATCTGTGCTGTGTGATTCTATGATTCTAAGTCTAATCCAAATATCCACAATACTATGGGGTTTTTTTCTTAGTAATTTCCAGCCTTGCTCTCGGGTTGTGAATTACATCCTCTAGTCCTGTGCTCCTTGTCCCAGGTAAATGACCTCTTCACTTTTTATTAATTTCAACACCTGCATCATTGTCTTCCTTCGGACTTTTATTTGTGATGTTTTTGTAATCCATCTTTCCCTGTCCAATTTATTTGTTTTCTTCCACGAGTTTATTCCCACAGCCAACAGTTCCTTTAAATTAATGAATTGTAGCAGGACAAGCAGTGGTAAATGTAAGAAAATACAAGGCTTTTTGCTCTTAAAATATTTTGGTATCGGAACACTTTCAACCGAATAAAATATTGTCTGTAAAGACTGGGATTGGGACCGCATCGCAAAGAATGTTAATCATTGTTTCTGCTGTGGCCTAGAGTGTAACATGAGCTCAAATCAGGCCTGATTTTCCCTCCTAGTACCCTCACTGATAGAGAAAATCGGGCAGGGTGTAAAAGGGGCTTGTGATCCAGTACGAACTCATTTCGTGCTCCCTTACGTGGGTCAGTTTCAACCTAGCATTGCTTTCAAATTAGCCACGTCCTATGATTTACACTTCAAAAGTACTCTGTTTGCTGTAAAGAGCTTTGGGTCACTCTGAGGTTGTGAAAGACGCTACATAAACATAAATCTGTCTTCTTCCTTTCAGATTTTCATATGTGTAGATTTTGGCAAGGATACTGAAAATTATGTCTTTTTAATTGGACTAAAATTGGCACTGGCATCATGATAAAAGGATTGTCAATAAACGGGTGAATTAGATATATTTCTGTAGGATATGGGATTGAGGGACGTGGGGAGAATGCAGTAGAGTAGGGTTGAGATCAGTCAAAATGGGACAATCTTGTCCCTAATGGACTTACCCTGTTCCATAAAATGCTATTGTTTTTGCAAGTTATGTCCAACACGCACTGGAAAATCAAGACTAAATGTTTCTTTACAACAACAACAACAATTCATACCTTTGCCTTGGTAAAGCATCCCAAGGTACTGCACAGGAGTGTCAGCAAAAGGTGTTTGTCACTGAGCCACATAAGGAGATATTACAACAGGTGAACAAAGGCTTTGTCAAAAGGGTAGGTTTTAAGGAACATCTTAAAGAAGGATGGAGAAGTTTAGGGAGGGGATTCCAAAGATTTAGGGCTTAGGCAGCTGAAGCTACAGCCACTAATGGGGGAGTAATTAAAATTGGTTAAATATAAAGCAGCATAAACAAAGTGTTGGATCTATGCCATTTAAGCTGACTCACAATGTGTGCCTACTTTGTTCTGCCCTGTGCTCCTGAAGGAGCTGTCACATGCTTAAGCAGAGTTCCACTAGCTCTTCCTGCCTTCTCGGACTGTGCTTAGTTGATTGGTGTAAACCCAATGAGTTGCTGGCAGACTTTTTGTCTCTGAACAAAATATTACAAGCTAGCCTAACTCAGTCCTCATCTAACGCACGTGCGTGCACACACACATGCACAACTTCTAGTTGTTGGTAGTTGGTAGTCATCAGGAACAGGAATGCAGTGCTGACTTTTCCCTTTGCTAGCCGAGGGATGCTGTGTTTGGCTAACTCAACACAAACTAACGATTGAACTTGGGACTTTCCTGACCTACATGAGCTCAGCAGCTTACTGGATAACTTCTCTGTGCCACTGGGGAACACTTAGTCTTCCTCCTTCTTGAGTTATGTCTATCTCCCCCAGCTGGCTTCCTAGCACATCTTAGCAATTCTGTATTCCATACACGTAGTCTCGCCTGATAGGTGGTGGGTCAGAGAATAAGCCCGACATTGCTGAAGCCAAACCTTTGATCTGGGCTCCTATGTGGTGAGGCTCCAGGCTTGAAATTTGCCTTCAATCTCTCTCCACCTCCTGGAAATGCATTTAGTTGTCTCTTGAAGCCTGTTTTTCTGGCCTCTCCAAAAATATCCTGCTCTGCTGACTTATACCCTGTGTAAAAGAAATCCTGCCTTATTTTTCTTCTAAGTTGCATAGCCTACTCCTGTTTCTATGTTCATATTTTTCAACCTAATCTTTAACTTTCTCCCCTTTTGAATTTCTATCTCTTTCACTCTTTCCTCCTCTAATGCACTCCTTCTTTAAAATTTGTAAGATTACGAAAAAAAAATTGTATTTTGTTTGCCAGTACATGTAAACCAGTTGGAGACTAAGAGATGCTCAGAGGCAGACAATCAGCAAACTAATCCTGATAGCTACAGAGATTCATTCCATGGCCACAAAATGACTATTGACTAAGGGATAATCATTATCTGTTTTTGTCTCATCAACCAGATTGTTTTGAACATTCCACATTCACGGGATCTGCGACTTGAATAATTGGACTTTACAACTAGCAGTGCAAGATGTGCCAGAGCCAACAATATCCGGTGAAGTGTCTAAGGTCTCTGATATACTCCTACTTTTGCATTGATGCAACAGTCATTCCGGGTGCAAAAATCGGCAGTAGAACTCATGAGGTGAGGTTGGTGAGCTGACTCCTGGCCTCACTCAGGTGAAAGGTATCCTCACGCTGCTTAGATTTCACACGAGATGTGGTACAACTCCAGTTAGAAATTATTACGTGGTAACTGCCAAACATTTTAACAATCAGTAGAAAGACAATCAAATGCCTCTAAAATGCACACAGACAATTATTATATTTACACAGCTCATTCTCGTCCTTTTAAGAGTTTTAGAAAATCTGGAGATAGACCAGGCTATTTAGGATGCTGTATAGACAATCCATATACAGTTATTCTATCATGGACTTTACCTCCCACACCACCTGTTGATCTCCTATGGTAAGGGACACTGAAGGATCCGTTTTACTCAAGCTCTTAGAATGGAGCTTCCCCCATCAGGAGCACATATCAGGTATTCAGTTTGGAGGTCAGTGAGCTGAGATGTTGTTCTCCATTCCACTAGGAGCACATGTCAGGAATTTTGCTTTGGAAGTCAGTGGGCCCCACAGGACTTTTTCACCATGAATTTCAATGGGTGTCCATTAATCTGTACTTGAATTTCCAATATGTACTCCCAGCTTGTAATGCTGCAAAGTAGAAGCATGAATTGGAAAAATTATTGCCAGAGTGCCATCCCTTGCCTTCCTGGATAAAATCAAGCTGCTCTATTCACATTTATACAATGTTCAGTCTTCCTTCACAAGCTATCTGTATAGTTCACTTCTAAAGATGCTAATTGCCCTTAAAATTGCTCCCCATCAAAAAAAGTGGAAGCAGTCCTATTTTACTCCATATACAATAGCCAATAGGTCTACAATGCAATACAAGACAATAGGTCTATTTGTGTCCACTCCTTCAATTAGCAGGTGTTACTGCTCCATTTTTGCCTCAAAATGTGGTAGAACTGCTTTCTGGTTGCCAAAAGAAAATACACTATTAGGACCATTTGAATCAAGATCACACATGAACTGAAGTTCCAGTTTCTGTGAAGACTAACAAACAGCGTGATTTGAACATTGAGAAAGGACAGGATTGGGATAGGCTGCTAGAACAGGACTAGGCCCAGCTGCGAGGATGGGATGGGGTGTAGCTGCAGATTTGGGATTGGGTGTGGCTGCGGAGTTGGGATTAGGCGTGGGTGTGGCCCGAGGACAGGATTGGCCTGTCTCTGATACCACTCCAGCCAAGGCGAATAGCCAGATGACAATGTACATCCTGACACGTAGAATAGTCACTGTGTTGAGAGAACAGAAGGTGGCCTGCACACAAGGATCTGTAATTTGAGTCAGCGGGAGTAAGTTACCAACTCTGGACATGCTCCTGGAGGTTTTATCACATGACCACCTCCCTCCCGCTACCCCATTGGTTGCCTGACATGTCCAACCATACAGAGATACACCTTCCATGCCAAATTGGGAAATGAACAGTCTGTTGTTGCCCAATTAGATGCTTCTTGGCTCTCAGTCAAACAGTCATTTCTCCCCACCTCTGATATTTTTATAACTTATTTACAAAATTTTTCAAACTTTTTTTTTAACCAAAAGCTTTATTGCTGTGATGATTTTACTCACGGGTTCCCCACAGTATTGTCCTGGAGATTAATCATCAATTCTGGGAGACTCCAGGCCAAGAGGATTCACAACCCTAACTGGGAGGTAATTGGAAGGGAGAAAGAGGTCCAGAAATTCTAGAGGTACGATTTTTGAGGTCGTAGCTGGGGCATACGGAAATTGCATTTGTCTTGTGGATGTGGCCCAAATCTCTCCAAAGTCTTAGAGGTCAAGTGGATTTTCAAACTGTCAGGTGGCCTCGAAGGTGGGGAAGGATTTAGCTGCAACATTCGTGCCTGCACTATTATCCCAAGAAGACAGATGGGCTGAATTTTATAAGCCCCCCGATTTTTTTTTTTATTTCCAAAATATACTTTATTCATAAAAATCTGTAAAAATTACATTGCCAAACAGTTTCCAAACAGCACCAAAAAATACAAACATTGCAAGGGAGATCAGTTTCCTTCAATACTGTCATGAGTTTCTTTCCAACCCTTCCGTTTCACAATTGTCATGTCAATTACAGTTTTACATTTACAGCAATTGAGAATATTAACGATACAGTTCGAGGGGTTTCCCATGGATCCAGCCCCTCAGTCCAGCTTGGTGGGGGAACCTTTCACTGTGGTCTTTCCCCATTGAGCCTTTGCTGCGGCTGCCCCAAGCTTCAGTGCGTCCCTCAGCACGTAGTCCTGGACCTTGGAATGTGCCAGTCTGCAACATTCGGCGGTGGACAACTCTTTGCGCTGGAAGACCAGCAAGTTTCGGGCAGACCAAAGGGCGTCTTTCACCGAATTGATAGTCCTCCAGCAGCAGTTGATGTTTGTCTCGGTGTGCGTCCCTGGGAACAGCCCGTAGAGCACAGACTCCTGTGTTACAGAGCTGCTTGGGATGAACCTTGACAAAAACCACTGCATCTCTTTCCACACCTGCTTTGCAAAGGCACATTCCAGGAGGAGGTGGGCGACCGTCTCTTCCCCACCACAGCCAACGCGGGGGCACTGTGCGGAGGGGGCGAGACTTCGGGTGTGCATGAAGGATCTGACGGGGAGGGCCCTTCTCACCACCAGCCAAGCTACGTCTTGGTGCTTGTTTGAAAGTTCTGGTGATGAGGCATTCCGCCAAATGACTTTGACGGTCTGCTCGGGGAACCATCCGACAGGATCCACCGTTTCCTTTTCCCGTATGGCCTTGAGGACATTCCGTGCAGACCACTGCCTGATGGACCGGTGGTCAAAGGTGTTTTTCCGCAGAAACTGCTCCACGAAGGATAGGTGGTACGGCGCCGCCCAACTGCATGGTGCGTTCCGCGGCAATGTGACCAGGCCCATCCTTCGCAACACCGGGGACAGATAGAACCTCAGCACGTAGTGACACTTGGAGTTTGCGTACTGGGGATCTACACATAGCTTGATGCAGCCGCACACGAAGGTGGTCATCAGGATGAGGGCCACGTTGGGTACATTTTTCCCGCCCATGTCCAGAGATTTGAACATCGTGTCCCTCCGGACCCGGTCCATTTTAGATCCCCAGACGAAGCGGAAAATGGCTCGGGTGACTGCCACGGCGCAGGAGTGGGGTATGGGCCAGACCTGCGCCACGTAGAGCAACAACGTGAGCGCCTCGCACCTGATGACCAGGTTCTTACCCACAATGGAGAGAGATCGCTGCCCCCACATGCCCAACTTTTGTCGTACCTTGGCTACTCGCTCCTCCCATGTTTTGGTGCACGCCCCGGCCCTTCCGAACCATATCCCCAGCACCTTCAGGTAATCTGACCTGACGGTGAAGGGGACAAAGGATCGGTCAGCCCAGTTCCCAAAGAACATGGCCTCGCTCTTGCCGTGGTTAACTTTGGCTCCCGAGGCCAGTTCGAACTGGTCGCAGATGCTCATCAGTTTGCGCACGGACAGCGGATCCGAGCAGAAGACGGCGACGTCATCCGATGTTGGGAGACATGGCGGGGGGCCCTGGAAAATCCTTCCAGGAAAGGCCTGCCACGCCGTCGATGCCAGGAAGGCTCCACTGCTTTTTACCGGTGGCGGTAAGGCTTCAGGGCGCACTCGCACCCACTGCTCCCCAACCTGCGCAGCAGCGGAGCCTTCATTTCAACATTTAAATAAATTTAAATACATGTAAAAACACCAACTTGGGCCTAACGGCCGTCTCACACCGATATTGCAGCCAGTGGCTGGAACTCATGCACCTTCGGATCTCCGTTTGGAGATCTGAGGCGTGACACTGGTGGGGAAGGGGGAGGAGTGAAAATTTCAGGTCAGGTGGTGGGGAGGAGCAGGAAAACCATTTCTATTGGCTGAGGGGATGGTGGGAAGGGTGGGAAAGGTAATGAAGTTTGGGGGGAGAGTTTGGGTTGGGAAGGAAAGTTTATTTTGGTCTGATAGGCCAAAAATAAAGTGTGTGGTCACTGGGGGAAGGGTGGGAGAGGGGCACCAGCTTTTATTTAATTTTTTTAATCTCACAGTGAAATGAATTTGTCTTTAAAAATTTAAATTCAACTGAAGGGCTTGAAGCCCTTGAAAAATAGTGCCGCACCTTGGCAGTGGCGCCAAATGCCGTTGCTGGGGACGGAACGCCTGCCTCCTCTACGTCATCAGGGGCAGGCGTTCCGCCCCTTCTATGTCAATGAGCTGCCACGCAAAATATCAAGCTAGCTCCGTGGTGCACGTCTTACGTCTGCGCCGTGCATTTTTACAAGCTCGCCGCCATTCATAAAATTCAGCCCAGAATCTTTTGAAAACCTCGCAGCTTCCCATCTTCCATCCTCTATAACCTTGAACTCATCAGAAAAACTCTGCTGCCCATATCCTAACTGTAACCTTCTCCGCCATACAACCTTCCAATTTCTCTGCGTTCCTCAAATTCTGGCCTCTTGCATATCCCTGATTTTAACCCCTCCACCATTGGTGGCCATGCCTTCAGCTGCTGAGGTCCAGAACTCTGGAATTCCCTTCCTAAATCTCTCTACCCTCTACCTCTCTCTCCTCCTTTAAGATGTTCCTTAAGGTCTAATTTTTTGACCAAACTTTGGTCACCTGAGTTAATACCTCCTTTTATGGCTCAGTGTCAAATTTTGTAGCAAGTTAACTAACACTTTTGATAATACTGCATTTTAATTCAGAAAAGCGCAAGCTTAGAGTCAAACCTAATGCTTCTTCTGAATGGGCTAACAATGCTTTTTATCAACTCATTTGAATTTTGACCTACTGAACTGCATTTTTCAACATTCAAGTCGTTTCACTCTGGGCTTTTTAAAATGATAAATCACTTGTTCCAAGTCCCTTGGCAATTCTGGCTATCAGGAATGTCAGGGTGACCCTGTTACCCAGACTTGCCAGGGCACTGGACTAATTATACATCGAATGATGTATCTCACTCATTTGAATGGCACCATAGAAAAGCATGTTCTTGAGTCAACCAGAGAGCAGGCTATACTAGACCAGGTATTGTGCAACGAGATAGGATTAATTCATGACTTCATAGTGATGGCACCCCTAGGCAGCAGAAATCATAATATGAGTGAATTTTACATTCAGTTTGAGGGAGAGAAGAGTGGGTTTAAGACTAGTATTTTAAACTTAAATAAGGGCAATTATGAGGGCATGAAAGCAGAGCTAGCTAAAGTGAATTGGTAAAGTAGGTTAAGGGATAGGTCAATAAAGATACAGTGGCAGACATTTAAGGGGGTATTTCAGAATACACAGAATAGATACATTCCAATAAGAAAGAAAATTTCCGAGGGTGGGGCCCGCCATCTGTGGCTAACTAAAAAAAGTTAAAGATAGTATCAAAATTAAAGAAAAATCATTTAATTGCGCAAAGATGAATGGCAGGTCAGAAGATTGGACAGAATATAAAAAAAGCAAAGAATGATTAAAAAGATTGATAAGGAGGGAAAAATCAGAGGACGAGAGAAAGATAGCTAGAAATATAAAAACAGACAATAAATATTCCTGTAGATATTTAATAAAAAGAGTTAACAAAGTGATCGTTGGTCCCATAGAAAGTGAGTCTGGGGAATTAATATGGGAAAATAAGGAGATGGCAGATGAATTGAACAGGTATTTTGCATTGGTCTTCACTATAGAGGAGACGTAACATCCCAGAAATAGCTCTAAATTAGGAAATGGAAGGGAGGGAAGAACTCAAAAAAATTACAATCACCAGGGAAGTGAGCAAATTGTTGGAGCTGTGGGTTGACAAGTCTCGGGTCCTGATGGACTTAATCCTAGGGTCTTAAAAGAAGTGGCTAGTGAGATAGTTGATGCGCTGGTTTTAATTTTCCAAAATTCCCTCGATTCGGGAAAGGTTCCATTCGATTGGAAAATAGCCAATGTAACTCCTTTATTCAAAAAGGGAGGGAGACAGAAAGCAGGAAACTGCAGGCAAGTTAGCTTAACAGCTGTCTTAGTGAAGATGTTTGAAGCTATTATTAAAGACTTTATAGCAGGGTACTTAGAAAAATTCAAGGTAATCAGGCAGAGTCAACATGGTTTTATGAAAGGGAAATCATGTTTAACCAATTTATTGGAGTTCTTTGAAGAAGTAACATGTGCTGTGGATAAAGGGGAACCAGTGGATGTATTGCACTTAAATTTCCAGAAGACATTTGATAAGGTACCACATCAAAGGTTATTGCGGAAAATAAAAGCTCATGGTGTAGGGGGTAACATATTGGCATGGATAGAAGATTGATTAGCTAACAGGAAATAGAGAGTAGGCATAAATGGGTCCATTCCAACCCTAATACCACTGCCCTGTTCCCTCTGTAGCCTCGATGTAGGGAGGTTATGCTTCAGCTATACAGGGCATTGGTGAGAACACATCTGGAATACTGTGTACAGTACTGGTCTCCTTATTTAAGGAAGGATATAAATGCACTGGAAGCAGTTCAGGGAAGGTTTACTAGACTAATACCTGGAATGGGCGGGTTGTCTTATGAAGAAAGGTTAAACAGGCCAGGCTTGTATCTGCTGGAGTTTGGAAGAGTAAGAGGTGACTTGATCGAAACATATAAGATCCTGAGGGATCTTGACAGGGTGGATGTGGAAAGGATGTTTCCCCTTGTGGGAGAATCTAGAGCTGGGGGTCACTGTTTAAAAATAAGGATTCGCCCATTTAAGACAGAGATTAGGAGAAATTTTTCTCTCAAAGGTCGTGAGTCTTTGGAACTCTCTTCCTCAAAAGGCAGTGGAAGCAGAGTCTTTGAATATTTTTAAGGCAGCGATAGATAGATTCTTGATAAGCAAGGGGGTGAAAGGTTATCGGGGATAGGTGGAAATGTGGAGTTGAGATTACAATCGGTTCAGCCATGATCGTGTTGAATGGCGGAGCAGGCTTGAGGGGCCGAGCGGCCTACTCCTGCTCCTAATTTATATGTTTGTATTTATTGTATGTTGTTGAAATTTCTGAGGGTCAGAAAAAGGGATGGGAGTCCATGACCATGTAATAATAGGACAAGGACTTCAATGCCCTTTCCTCTCAATTTCTTTATATTTTCCACGCAATATAAAATAAGATAATTATTACTTAAGGGAAAATGTATTCTAATACATTCCTGAGCTGAAGGCACAAGCTGTCATGTATGCATTACAGATGAATGCTTTTCCGACATTTCCAACATATTTCTATTATGTGCTTTTAATGCTTAATTTAACGACTAATAACTAATGTAACAATGGGAGGTTACACATCCCTTGAAATTCTCTGTAACTACTCAAGACTTCTTCAGAATGCCAGCATGGTGCCATTTCAAAGAGAATAACCTTGATATTAAAGCTGGAAAACACTCAGCTCGACAGGCAGCATCTGTGCATAGAGTGAAAGAACGTTATCAGCCTGAATTTTTCCAGGTCACTTAGAACGAGTTCGGAGGCAGGAGGTGGGGTTGAGGCTGCAAAATGGGAGCAAAACGCATTTGGCCGTAAGTCCTACGTCTTTACGTCACATCTGGATTTTACCAATGGCAGCTACCTTGGAGGGCAGATTTCACACATTGATGCAACAGGATTGCAATTAAGGTATTTAAAAGGCCAATTAACTTGAATTTTACGGCCCATTTTGGATTTTACTGATGATGCACGGGACCTGCGGGGCTTCAGAGTCTTGCCTGGATAAAGGAGATGGCAAGGAAGGGGAGGTCAGCGCTGGCTTTCTCAGCTAGCCATCAAGAGAGCCAGTGTGCAGTGCCAATGAGGGTAGTGCACAGAAGGCATTGCCAAAGCAACAGCAGAAGTGGGGAGAAGGTACCAGCACTGAGGGGGCATGCTTCCAGGGTGCCATTGGTGCAGCGGCATTTGTTCCAAAGAAATGAATCAGGGAAAGGTTGGGGGGAGGGGGCTACCCTCTGGTTAGAAGGTCTAGGACCAGGAGAGAGGTCACCTGGCAGAGGCCTCAGACGCCCAAGCTTTGGGGCTCCCATTGAGCAGAAGGAGTGGCTCAGAGGGAGGGAGGCCCAGGCACTGGCAGGGGGAACATCAGGAATCTCAGGGCCAACATGACAGCCAGCCTCAGAGTGGGCATGACGGAGAAGGGCACATAGAGGCAGGCTAATAGCCTCCTGCATGCAGAAGAGGCTATCTCCAGGACAGAGTGTACCATCCAAGGCTGAACTAACTCCAGATGTCCAAGTGATAGTGTCAGCGAAAACTGTGGCTCTCCAGGGAGGCAGTCACTGATCTCTGTACCATGCTGCAGGACAAGCTGAGACCCATGGGTTTGGTGGACACCCAATGTTAGTGGCACTGAAGATCATCATGGCTCTCAAATTCTACACCTCTGGATCTTTCCAGGGATCCACTGGGGACATCTGTGGGATCTCCCAGTCTGCGGCCTATTGGTGCATCAAGAAAGTGACCAATGCCCTGTTCAATGGGGCTGATAACTTTGTGCGCTATCACACCAATCAGTCAGGCAGACAGGGCCTTCGGCTTTGGTGGTTTCACTGGATTCCACAGGGTGTAATTGACTACACGAATGTGGTCAGCAAAGTTCCCACGGACCAGCCAGTAGCCTTCGTCAACAAGAAGGGCTTCCACTCGCTCAATGTTTCACTGATCTGAGACCACCGAAAGCTGATCCTTCAGGTGAACATGGTTCCTGGGAAACAGCCACAATACCTGCAAACTTCAGCAGTCGCAAGTGCCACATCTTTTCCGAACCCTCATGTGCCTTTAGGGATGGATTCTAGAAGACAAGGGCTACCCACTAAAGACATGGCTGCTCACGTCTGTGTGGAACCCACGCACAGATGCAGAGGAAAGGTACAACCCCTGCTAGGGTTCGATCCAAGCGACCACCGAGCAGGCCTTGGGCTTCTCAAGATGCGATTCAGGTGCCTAAATCGATTCAGTGGAGCCTTTCAGTATGACCCAGAGAGGGTCTGCTGTATTTTGGTGGTCTGGTGTGCACTGCACAAACTGGATTTGCTGAGGGGGAGGCGTTGAATAATTGTGATGCCTCCGCCAATGATCAGAATGTGGAGTAGGCTGCTGAGCAGGAATTGCAAGATCAGGGACCCCTTGACAGGCAAGTCGCAATGAGAAATGTGCAAGGGAGGCTTGGGACGTGGCAATACATAGCCCTTCCTTATGACCCTTAGCCCTTTCAGAAAGATTCCAATAAATCCTTATAGTTATGCAGGCCTGCTGTCACATCCTTCATCCAGGATGGTGTGTTGCCTCCCTCGTGCCAGGGTCAATGATGTCACTGAGCAGCTGCAGAGCATCCTGAAGGGGGATGGTGAACAGCCAGCAGTCGTGGCCCACATTGGAACCAACGACATAGGCAGAAACAGGGATGTGGTCCTGCAGTCAGAATTTAGGGAGCTAGGTAAGAAATTAACAAGCAGGGCCTCAAAAGTAGTCATCTTCAGATTACTCCCAGTGCCATGCGCAAGTGAGTATAGAAATAGAAGGATAAGACAGATGAATGCATGCTGTAAATATGGTGCAAGAGGGAGGGCTTTAGATTCCTGGGACATTGGAACCAGCTTTGGGGGAGCTGGGACCTGTACAGGCCGGATGGGTTGCACCTGAACAGAGCCAGGACTGAGTTCCTTGTGGAATGTTTTGCTGGTGCTGTTGGGGAGGGTTTAAACTAGTTTGGCAGGGGGATGGGGACCTGAGGGTAGACTCAGCTGGGACAAAATCAGAAATGAAAATGGAAGGCAAAAAATTAATGATGAGTCTGGAAGACAGAGGAAACAAATGTTGGAAAATAAAAAAAAAGAGTTTGGCAGTGCTCAAAAGTATCTATTTCAATGCAAGGAGTATAGCAAATAAAGCCGATGAGCTGAGAGCACAGATAGACACGTGGCAGTATGATATCATAGCTATTACAGAAACATGGCTTAAGGAGGGACAGGAATGGCAGCTCAATGTTCCTGGTTACAGGGTTTTCAGACGGGATAGGGAGGAGGATAATAAAGGAAGGGGAGTGGCAATTTTGGTCAAACAAACTATTACAGATGTGAAAAGGGATGATATGTTGAAAGGTTCTTCAAAAAGAGGCACTCACACTGCTGGGAGTGTACTATAGACCCCAAACAGACCCCAGAGGGAGATAGAAGTGCAGATATGTAGGCAAATCTCTGAGAAGTGTAAGAAAAATAGGGCAGTAATAGGAGATTTTAATTACCCCAATATTAAGTGGGATAGTTTTAGTGTGAAAGGAATTGAGGGTGCAGAATTCTTGAGGTGCATTTAGGAGAACATTTTTGGCCAGTTTGGCCAAATCTAGAGCCCCATGGATGTCAAAGGGAGCAAAGGAAAGCTTATGTCCAACACTGAGAACTCAATACTACAGAAAGCCGAGAGGAGTATAGAAAGTGGAGGAGTGAAATCAAAAAGGAAATTAGGAAATCAAAGAAAGGGCATGAAAGAATATTGGCAAGAAAAATCAAGGTGAACCCAAAGATGTTTTTATCAGTACATTAAGAGTAAGAGGATAACTAAGGAGAGAGCAGGGCCCATAAAAGACCAAAAAGGTAACCTATGTGTATGGGCGGAAGATGTTCATATTGTTCTTATTAAACACTTTGCATCTGTCTTCACAAAAGAGGGGGACAATGCAAATATTGTAGTTAAGGAAGAGGGATGTGAAGTATTGGATGTGATAAATGTAAGGAGAGTAAAAGTATTAATGGGATTAGCATCCTTGAAAGTTGATAAATCACCAGGGCTGGATGAAATGCACTCTAGACTGTTAAAAGAAGCAAGAGAGAAAATAGCAGAAAGTCTGATCAACATTTTCCATTTCTCATTGGGTACAGGTGTGGTGCCAGAGGACTGGAGAACTGTTAATGTTGTACTTCTGTTTAAAAAGGGAGCGAGGGATAGACTAAATAATTACAGGCCAATCAGTCTAATCTCAGTAATGGGCAAATTATTGGAATCAATTCTGAAACACAGGACAAACTGTCACTTAGAAAAGCACAGGTTAATCAAGCATAGTCAGCATGGATTTGTTAAGGGAAGATCTTGTTTGACCAACTTAATCAAATTTTTTGAAGTAACAAGGAAGATAGATGAGGATAGTGCAGTTGATGTGGTCTACATGGATTTTAGCAAGGCTTTTGACAATGTCCCACATGGCTGACTGGTTAAAAAAAAAATCCCATGGGATCTAGGGGAATGCAGCAAGGTGAATACAAAATTGGCTCAGTGGCAGGAAAGGACGGGTAATTGTTGACGGCTGTTTTTACAACTGGAAGGCTGTTTCCAGTGGCGTTCCGCAGTGCTCACTACTGGGTCCCCTGCCTTTTGTGGTATATATTAATGATTTGGACATAAATGCGGGGGGCATGATCAGGAATTTTGCAGACAACACAAAGATTGGCCATGTGTAGATAGTGAGAAGGATAGCTGTAGGCTGCAGCAAAATATTGATGGTCTGCTCAGATGGGCAGAAAATTCAACCTGGAGAAGTGTGTGGTGATGCATTTGGGGAGGTCAAACAAGGATAAGGAATACACGATTAATGGGAAAATACTGAGAAGTGTAGAGGAAGTGAGGGACTTTGGGGTGAGTGTCCACAGATCCCTGCAGGTAGCTGGACAGGTCGATAAGGACGGTGCAGATGGTTAAGAAGGCATATGGAATCCTTTCCTTTATTAGTTATGCTGGAACTGTATAACTCATTGGTTAGGCTACAGCTTGAGTACTGTGTACAGTTCTGGTCACCTCATTACAGAAAGGATGTAATTGCACTAGAGATGGTACAGAGGAGATTTATGAGGATGTTGCCAGGACTGGAAAAATGCAGCGATGAGGAAGGATTGGATAGCCTGGGGTTGTTCTCCTTGGAACAGAGAAGGCTGAAGGGAGATCTGATTGAAACGTACAAAATTTTGAGGGGCCTGGATAGAGTGGAGGTGAAGGGCCTATTCACCTGAGCAGAGAGGTCAGTGACAAGGGGGCACAGATTTAAAGTGATTGGTCGAAAAATTAGAGGTGAGTCGAGGAAATGTTTTTTCACATAGAGGGTGGTGGGGGTCTGGAACTCACTGCCTGAAAGGGTAGTTGAGGCAGAGACCCTCAACTCATTCAAAAGGAGTCTGGATTTGCACCTCAAGTGCCATAATCTGCAGGGCTAACAACCAAATGCTGGAAGGTGGGATTAGAATGGGTGGATCGTTTTTCGACCGGCACAGACACAATAGGTCAAGTGGCCTCTTTCTGTGCCTTAAACTTTCTATGATTCTATGATTTGGTACTTCATCACCCAGTGCCTGGGATACAGCACACAGTGACAAGACTGAGGGGCAGACTAGATGCACCTTAGTCCATCACTTCTAGCCCATTGAGGGAGCAAGCCTGTACTTGAGATCTCACAAGGCAGTAAGAATTGGAAGGAGAAGCAACAATAGGGAATTACAGATTTATTGAGCGGCACAACAGAAGCAAGGTTTTACATTTAAATTCTCTAACCACCAGTGAACCCAAAGTGCAGCTAGGTGCTCCTCTTAACTGTCTTCCGAGTGCTACACGCTTGCAGGTGAGGTGGAGGAGGCTGCTGAACTTGTTGCCCCGAGGCTTGGGATGCCCTTGATGGCCATCCTCTAACTGCCTGAGGCCTGGAAAGCCACAGCATGCTGAGGGGCTCCTGCACAGGTGCAGGACCCTCCTCTGTCATTTCAGCTACTCGAGGTATTGGAGTCACTGTCCGAGGGGCTGAGCAGCCACTGTCCACACCAAGGAAGGCCTGAGAGGAGCCCCAGGTGCATCAGGCAGCTGCTCTTCCTCCCTTGCAATGCATACTTGTACTTCCCTGCTGACCTGAGAAGGATGATGACCTGGTGGAGACTCCAGGCGCCTTGAACCCTTTTCGCCTTGCCTTTGCTGCACAGAGCACATGGGTGAGGCAATGGCATGGACGATGGCATGCAGGTCTGTGCGAATATCTGGCATCGACTAATTGGTCTGCTGGATCTGCCTCTCCATGAGGGTTGCCAATCTCTCCATGGAGAAAGCCAAGCACGCAGATATTAGATACAGGAGCACTCATGGCTAGGATGGGCTCCTTTATTCTTCACATAGGGGTGTCATAGCCTCTGGAACTCTGTCAGATGGTCCCTTACCTCCCACTGCAGCTGCAACAGTTGCCATGTTGCCAATGACTCCAGAGGCATGTCATCAGCCTAGGGTTCAGCATGGGCCTGGCCTCCCACAGACATCTAACTGTCAGGAGGACATAGGCAGGCTGGTGTAATAGGCAGACAGAAGGCAGTTTAACTTTAATACTGAAAAGTTTTAAGTGATTATTTTTTGTAGGAAAACTGAGGAGAGGCAGTATAAACTTAAATGGTACAATTTTAATGTGGGTACAGGATCAGGGAGACCTGGGGGTGCAGTACACAAGTCTTTGAAGATGGCAGGACGAGTTGAGAAGGCTGTTAAAAAGGCATATTGGATCTTTGCCTTTGTCAAGTAAGGAGACATGAGGAAAACATTTTTTATGCAGCATTGTTATGGTCTGGAATGCACTCCCTGTAAAATTAGTGGAAGCAGATTCAATAGTAACATTTAAAAGTGAAATGGATAAATACTTGATGTGGAAGAATTTTCAGGGCTATGCCTAATGGACATTTCTGGCAATTCTTCCTTTTTACCAGTTTTTCCATCTGTTACAGGTGGTGTGGGTGACTTCCACTTTTCACCTTTCAACTGACTGCAGATAGTGTTTTAAAACTGGTGTTTTAGTCCCTGAGTGTTTTAAGGGTCAAATAAATAGACAAATGACAGGTTTTCTCATAGGTTAAAAAAGAAAGATAAATATTTATTTTACAAAATAACTGAAAAATGTTTGTGACCTCACCCACTCATGCATTCACACACACATACACATAAGAAAACATCGAGAGAGTAGAATGGTAGAATGCAGTTGGAGTCCAATTGTGGTAAAAAAGTTTGTTGTTTTAAGAAAACCTTTAGAAGCTTTTCAGGAGGAAATCGATCAACAGTGCAGGTCTGAAAGTTCTTTGTCTTGAAAAGGATGAAGTATCGCAGGCTCCTTGTGATTTAAACCTCAATCCAAAGTCAATGGTGGAAATCCTGGTTCACTTTCACAGATGGGCAGTTCCAAAGTCACCTTGCAATTTCTCTGCTGCGGTAGTTAAAAGGTGTTGTCAACAGGGCTCCTGCTCAGCTAGAACAGTCTCATAGCTGATGGCTATTCTCTCTCTTTTCAGAGAGATACCTTTTAAAGTAGAAACTTGTCAGATTAGGATGTCAGTCAGGTGACTAAGGGCTCTCTCCTTGGGGTGAGTCATACAGTATTCCTGGATATGGGAACCATTCTTACCTGATGGTG
This sequence comes from Heterodontus francisci, assembly GCF_036365525.1. Taxonomy (NCBI): domain Eukaryota; kingdom Metazoa; phylum Chordata; class Chondrichthyes; order Heterodontiformes; family Heterodontidae; genus Heterodontus; species Heterodontus francisci. The sequence continues at coordinate 25,873,536 of NC_090371.1, read as the reverse complement.
TCTGAATGTGGTTCATTCTGATAAATAGGTATTACTTCACACCTATTATTTTGGCTTTGACTTTGGAGGCAGTCAGACTTTGGAGAGGTCACCTGACCTCTACTCCATTCTGCCTGTGGCACAAATATGTCCATTTTCTTGTGGCTTAGTTCAACAGTTGACTTTTATTTCATAATGGCTTCAGTTAATTTCATATTTCGTCACTGTTCCCTTCCTCACTCAGCTAGTAATCTAGAAACACAGGCCAATGCCCTGAGTATATGAATTCAAATCCCCCCACCACAACAACTGGTGGTATTTAAATTTAAGTAATTTTAAAAAATCTGGATGTTATGTCTCCTGGTCCCCAAGCGTTAGAAATAACCAAATTTGAAACTTTGTTTATTTCATTCAGCTTCCATGCTGCTTGGTAAGGGCTGCTTGTTGACTGGTGTAGTATTACATGTGACATGGCTCTTCAGTGCAGCTATGGATGGGCCCCCGGAACACTTACACCTAACAATTAGTTCCTAACTCTTTACAGATAATGTAACAATATATAATACTGGAGTTGAAAGATAGTCTCAGTAGTGGTGTCATGAAGCTATCATTGATTGTCGTAGAAACCTATCTGGTTCACTAATGTCCCACATATGATTGCAGACCCACAGCAATGTGGTTGACTCTTAACTGCCCTCTGAAATGGCCTAGCAAGCCACTCAGTTGTCAAAGGCAATTAGGGATGGGCAACAAATGCTGGCCTTGCCAGCAATGCCCACATCCCATGAAAGAATAAAATAAGTTAAACTACATCGTTCTAAGTGCCAATTAATTTTGTTCCACAATGTTCCCCACCAATGACGTTAGCTTGACTGGCCTGTAGTTGTCGAGTTTGTTGCTCCCCTCTTTTATGAATAGGGGTGTAGCATTCGCAATCCTCCTGTCCTCTGGCATCACTCCGATATCCAAGGAGGATATGAAGATTATGGCCAGCGCCTTTGCAAATTTCACCCTTACTCACCTCAGTATCCTAGGATGCATCCCATCCAGACCGGGTGACTTTACTGCTTTGACCATTGCCAACTTTTAAGTATATCCTCTTTATCTATTTTTAGCCTATCCCTTTTCCCAGTTGACTCCTCCTTCACTGTAACACTGGCAGCATCCTGCTGTTTGAGTACAGATAGATAGAAAGTATTCATTTAATACTCAGCCATGCCCTCTGCCTCTACAAGAAGATCTCCTTTTGGGCCCTTCATCATCCTTTGACTATCCTTTTATTAATTACATGTTTATAAAAGGGTTTTGGGGTGCCTTTCATTTTGCCTCACTAATCTATTCTCATACTCTCTTTGCCCTTCATTTTTTTTTCTGTTCTCCCCTGTACATTTTTGAATCCATCTTCATTCTCTACTGAATTATGAACCAAATGTTTATCATAAACCACCTTTTTCTGTTTTATTTTAATCTTCTTACATTGGATGCCCTTCCTTTCCCCCTCAGTAGAATGTTTCCATTTTGTACCCAACCTATCTCCTCTTTGAAAGCCTCCCATTGTTTATTTACCGTTTTCCCTGCCAAGCTTTGTTTCCAATCAACCTGTGCCAGATCCCAACTCACTGAAATTATCCCTCCTCCGGTTGAATATTTTCACATTTGATTTTTCCTTGCCCTTTCACATAACTGTTTCTGAACTTAATGATATTGTGATATCAGGAGTGGGGTACAGAACTCAGTGTGGCAGTGGGTCCGGGATGTTCAGTGGAGCTCAGGAAAGCACTCACGCTTCTCCCGATACCTCAAGAATACGGCAATATTCTTCAGCTCGTGCTCCAGCTGCACAGCACCCACACTATACATTACAGTCCTAAAATGGCAAACCAGATCCTGCGTATGTAATAGAACCATGATTTCCATATTTAAAGGGCCTATCGCCTGATTCAGGTGGGTGTTCTGGCTGCACAGTGATAGGCTTAGCGGGGTGGTGCATGAGTAGCAACAGTGAGAATGGGCGATATTCATTTCCCACCACAGAAGCACAGAATCGTTACAGTGCAGAATGAGGCCATTTGGCCTATCGTGTCTGCACTGGCTCTCTGAAAGAGCAATTCCCTCCGTTCCATTCCCCTGCCTTCCCCACCCCCCCCCCCCCCCCCCCCCCATAACCCTGCACATTCTTCCTTTTCATATAACTGTCTAATTCCCTTTTGAATGCTTCAACTGAACCTGCCTCCACCACGTTCTCAGATAGCGCATTCCAGATCTTAACCACTTGCTGTGTGAAAAGGTTTTTCCTCATGTCACTTTTGCTTCTCTGACCAAATATTTTAAATCTGTGCCCTTTTGTTCTCAATCCTTTCACGAGTGGGAATGGTTTTTCTCTATATATGGTGGCGGTGATGTAGTGGTATTGTCACTGGACTAGTAATCTATAGACCCAGGGTATTGCGCCGGGGTCATGGGTTCAAATCCCACAGCAGAAGGTGGAATTTGAATTCAATTAATAAATCTGGAATTAAAAAGCTAGTACAATGATGGCCATGATACCATTGTTAATTGTTGTAAAAAATTATTTGGTTCACTCATGTCCTTTAGGGAAGGAGATCTGCTGTCCTTACTTGGTCTGGCCTACATGTGACTTCAGACCCATAGCAATATGGTTGACTCTTACATGCCCTCTGAAATGACCCAGCAAGCCACTCAGTTGTATCTAACCGCTACGAAGTCAATAAAAAAGAATGAAACGGAACAGACCACCTGGCATTGACCTAGGTACCGGAACCAGCAACGGAAAACCCAGCCCTGTCGACCCTGCAAAGTCCTCCTTACTAACATCTGGGGGCTTGTGCCAAAGTTGGGAGAGATGTCCAACAGACTAGTCAAGCAACAGCCTGACATAGTCACACTCACGGAATCATACCTGACCGACAATGTCCCAGACATTGCCATTACCATCCCGGGTATGTCCTGTCCCACCGGCAGTCCAGACCCACCAGAGGTGGCGGCACAGTGGTATACAGTAGTGAGGGAGTTGCCCTGGGAGTCCTCAACATCGATTCAAGACCCCATGAAGTCTCATGGCATCAGGCCAAACATGGACAAGGAAATCTCCTGCTGATGACCACGTCCGGCCCTCCCTCAGCTGATGAACACCACTTGGAGGAAGCACTGAAGGTGGCAAGGGGACAAAATGTACTCTGAGTGGGGGACTTCAATGTCCATCACCAAGAGTGGCTCGGTAGCACCAGTACTCACCAAACTGGCCGAGTCCTAAAGGACATAGCTGCTAGACTGGGTCTGAAGCAGGTGGTGAGGGAACCAACACGAGGGAAAAACATACTTGACCTCATCCTCACCAATCTGCCTGCCACGGATGCATCTGTCCATGACAGTATTGGTAGGAGTGACCACCGTGCAGTCCTTGTGGAGACAAAGTCCCGCCTTCGCATTGAGGATACCCTCCATCGTGTTGTGTGGCACTACCATCGTGCTAAATGGGATAGATTTTGAACAGATCTAGCCATGCAAAACTGGACATCCATGAGGCGCTGTGGACCATCATCAGCAGCAGAATTGTAATTAACCACAATCTGTAACCTCATGGCCCAGCATATCCCTAACTCTACCATTACTATCAAGCCAGGACACCATCCCTGGTTCAATGAAGAGTGCAGGAAGGCATGCCAGGAGTAGCCCCAGGCATACCTCAAAATGAGGTGTCGACCTGGTGAAACTACAACACAGGACTATCTGCGTGCCAAACTGCGTAAACAGCATGTGATAGACAGAGTTAAGCGATCCCATAACCAATGGATCAGATCTAAGCTCTGCAGTCCTGCCACATCCAGCTGTGCATGGTGGTGGACAATTAAACAACTAACTGGAGGAGGTGGTTCCACAAATATGCCCATCCTCAATTATGGGGGAACCCAGCACATCAGTTTGAAAGATAAGGCTGAAGCATTTGCAACAATCTTCAGCCAGAAGTGCCGAGTTGATGATCCATCTTAGCCTCCTCCTGAAGTCTAGGGGCTACCATTGACCAGAAACTTAACTGAAGTGGCCACATAAATAGCATGGCTACAACAGCAGGTCAGAGGCTAGGAACCCTGTGGTGAGTAACTCACCTCGTGACTCCCCAAAGCCTGTCCACTATCTACAAGGCACAAGTCAGGAGTGTGATGGAATACTGTCCACTTGCCTGGATGGGTGCAGCTCCAACAACACTCAAGAAGCTCGACACCATCCAGGGCAAAGCAGCCCACTTGATTGGCACCCCATCCACAAACATTCATTCCCTCCACCACTGACGCACAGTGGCAGCAGTGTGTATCATCTACAAGATGCACTGCAGCAATGCACCAAGGCTCCTTAGACAGTACCTTCCAAACCCGCGACCTCTACCAACCAGAAGGACAAGGGCAGCAAATGCATGGGAACACCACCACCTGCAAATTCCCCTCCAAATCACATACCATCCTGACTTGGAACTGTATCGCCGTTCCTTCACTGTCGCCGGATCAAAATCCTGGAACTCACTTCCTATACTAAAGTGTAATCTTTTGGGCCTCCTTATCTCGAGAGACAATGGATACGCGCCTGGAGGTGGTCAGTGGTTTGTGAAGCAGCGCCTGGAGTGGCTATAAAGGCCAATTCTGGAGTGACAGGCTCTTCCACAGGTGCTGCAGAGAAATTTGTTTGTCGGGGCTGTTGCACAGTTGGCTCTCCCCTTGTGCCTCTGTCTTTTTTCCTGCCAACTACTAAGTCTCTTCGACTCGCCACAATTTAGCCCTGTCTTTATGGCTGCCCGCCAGCTCTGGCGAATGCTGGCAACTGACTCCCACGACTTGTGATCAATGTCACACGATTTCATGTCGCGTTTGCAGACGTCTTTATAGCGGAGACATGGACGGCCGGTGGGTCTGATACCAGTGGCGAGCTCGCTGTACAATGTGTCTTTGGGGATCCTGCCATCTTCCATGCGGCTCACATGGCCAAGCCATCTCAAGCGCCGCTGACTCAGTAGTGTGTATAAGCTGGGGGTGTTGGCCGCTTCAAGGACTTCTGTGTTGGAGATATAGTCCTGCCACCTGATGCCAAGTATTCTCCGGAGGCAGCGAAGATGGAATGAATTGAGACGTCGCTCTTGGCTGGCATACGTTGTCCAGGCCTCGCTGCCATAGAGCAAGGTACTGAGGACACAGGCCTGATACACTCGGACTTTTGTGTTCCTTGTCAGTGCGCCATTTTCCCACACTCTCTTGGCCAGTCTGGACATAGCAGTGGAAGCCTTACCCATGCGCTTGTTGATTTCTGCATCTAGAGATAGGTTACTGGTGATAGTTGAGCCTAGGTAGGTGAACTCTTGAACCACTTCCAGAGCGTGGTCGCCAATATTGATGGATGGAGCATTTCTGACGTCCTGCCCTATGATGTTTGTTTTCTTGAGGCTGATGGTTAGGCCAAATTCATTGCAGGCAGACGCAAACCTGTCGATGAGACTCTGCAGGCAATCTTCAGTGTGAGATGTTAAAGCAGCATCGTCAGCAAAGAGGAGTTCTCTGATGAGGACTTCCCGTACTTTGGACTTCGCTCTTAGACGGGCAAGGTTGAACAACCTGCCCCCTGATCTTGTGTGGAGGAAAATTCCTTCTTCAGAGGATTTGAACGCATGTGAAAGCAGCAAAATCCCAAAAAGTGTGGGTGCGAGAACACAGCCCTGTTTCACACCACTCAGGATAGGAAAGGGCTCTACACTAAAGTGTAACATCATGCAGTAATCAGGAGGGGTATTTAAATCCTTATTTAAAGGGTTTTAGCACTTGAAAATATGGTATCTTGCAAAGATCATTTTGCTTGTCTCTTGTTGGCATATCATTTTGTGTCAATATTTAATCAAAATGTTTTCAAAATACACCGTTATCTAAGATGGACTAGCTAGACGGTTAGATCATTGTGTCACTGCTTATGTCACTGTATTCTCATCTGTTTGGAAACATGGAAAACTGCCTCATTAAGATGCCTTACCAGGATCAAAGTACTATTTTACCATTGTAATGTAATTAGCTGCCCATTCAGTGACTTAATTGAAGTGTGAAAATTTATCAATGAGTTAGCAGCAGGGGCTGGCTGAAGATCTTAGAAAGAAATGTAAAAATCATGTGGATACTCAAAACGACTTTCAAAATGAAAGTAATCATGCCTTTCCACCCCCATTGCTTGGCGAGCTTATGCAGTGATTGGAAAGCCAGACAGAGCACAGAGAATGTATTTTTTTAATTGTTCATGGGTTGCGTACATCACGAGCAAAGCCAACATTTATTGTCCATTGCTAATTGCCCTTGAGAAGGTGGTGGTGAGCCACTTTCTTGAACTGCTGAAGTCCATGTGGTGTAGGTACACCCAAGGTGGTGTTAGGGAGGAAATTCCAGGATTTTGACCCAGTGACATTGAAGGAAAGGTGGTATAATTCCAAGTCAGGATTGAATGTGGCTTAAAGGGGAACTTGTGGATGGTGACGTTCCCGTGTGTCTGCTGCCCTTGTCCTTCTAGGTGGTAGAGGTCACAGGTTTGGAAAGTGTGTCAAAGAATCCTCGAGTTTCTGCAGTGCATTTGTAGATGGTACACACTGCTCTCACTGTGTGGCGGTGGCGGAGGGAGTGAATATTTAAGGCAGTGGTTGGGGTGCCTATCAAGTGAGTTGCTTTGTCCAAGATGGTGTCGAGCTCCTTGAGTGTTGTTGGAGCTGCACCCATCCAGACGAGCAAGAGTATTCCATCACACTCCTGACTTGTGCCTTGTAGATGGGGGACAGGCTTTGGGGAGTCAGAGTTGAGTAACTCACCCCCGAATACCCAGCCTCTGACCTGCTCTTGTAGCCATTGAATTTATGTGGCTGGTCCAGTTAAGTTTCTGGTCAATGGTGACCCCCCCCGGATGTTGATGATGGGGGATTCAGTAATGGTAATGTTGTTGAATGTCAAAGGTAAGTGGTTAGATTCTCTATTGTTTAAGATGGTCATTTCCTGACACTTACATAGTGTGAATGTTTTATCCCCAGTCTCTGCTATATTAGCTGATATTAGCGAGTACCAACTGACAAGTTGCGTTACTTTATTGAAAAATAAGAGACAAGTCCAAGTCGCATGCTATTATAAATTCAGGCAGCCATTTACAGAACAACCCGAGCTAGATACTTCCCATGTTGCGCTGGATGTCGGAGCGCATTGTGTCTTTGTTCATCTTCTGTTCTCTTCTATATTCCTCTGTATCCTCCTTCTCCTGTCTTGAGTCTTCTCTCTGTTGTGCCGATTATCGTGGACTCTTTTATCCTTCAGTGGTCTTGCTAACTTTTGTCAGAGCACCTATCCCCATATCTTCATCTGTTTCTAATCTAATTATTGTCGTCTGCATTATCCTCTATCTCCTGCGACTCAAGTCATGCGCATTCTAATAAGCTTGTGACCCCTTTTGTTCTCCAGAGCCTTATCGTACAAAGTGCCTCACCGTGTGGTTATACAACTTCAGTTTCTGCTTACACTGCGGTTTCAACCTAATTAACTGTTTTGGCACTAATAATACTTTAGCAACTTCAGCATAATTCTCTTGCAGCTCCTACCTTGACACTTCTGCCATAATTCCATGACTTAGCATATCCAAGCATCTACCATGTTATTGGTTGGTTGGCATCCTTCCATCTATGAAAGATGATGGACACGCAGCAAACAATCCATTTAGGTGGGGTGTCTTCTCTTGGTACACCTTTGTTGATGGCTGTGAAGGCCAATCCTTGAGAGGCAGGTTCTGCATATGATAGCATGTTATACATAGTTCAATATTCTTACAGTGGGGCATTACCAAATTGGTGCAGTGTCTACTCCTATTCATGATCCAGTGTCCCATGTGGATGTAAATTTCAGGTGGATAAGTTCATTCTTTACTGGCGTGCCCTGACAGTCTGATAGCACTTGGCACTAGATTCTCTGCTTTTTTAATCCTGCCCAAATTTGGACAGTTTCAGGGTGGGCAGAGTTGTAAAATTGGGGATCCTCTGCATTCCCAGCCTACAGAGGTACTTTATAGAATGACAAAGCACAAAATGATTCAGCTCGTTGTGACTGTGTCAGCTCTTTGAAAGAGCTCTTCAATCAGTCCCACTCCCCCTGTTCTTCCCCCATAGTCCTAAATATAGTTCATTTTCAAGTATTTATTCAATTCCTTTTTGAAAGTTACTGTTGAATCTGATTCCACCATCCTTTCAGGCTGTGCATTTCGGACCATAACAACTCACTGCAGAAAATAAAACTTCCCCTCATCCATCCTCTCATTTAATTATCTAAAACCTTGTCTGGATTCTAACCTTGATGCTTAAAATAGTCAGCCTTTGCCAACCTGGCACCCAAGATATTCACTGAAGAAGTCACAGCTTACATGCCAGAATGTTCCTGAGTTGCTGCATACTCCAGGATTGTCCTGCACCTATATGCATCATGAGGTGGCAGAAGTAGTTACCAGACTCCTCCGACTGCAGTATGTTCTAGGAATCCATCTCTCATTTACTGCATGCATGGTTGATGCTTTGCCAAGAATAAGAACATAAGAAATAGGTTCCATATTCAGGCTCCTCGAGCCTGCTACCACATCCAATAAGAGTGCGGTGGATCAACCACCTCAACTCTGCCTTCCTACGCTATCCCATATCCTTTAATTCCCTTCATGTTCAAAAATCTATCAATCTCAGTCTTGAATGCACTCAATGACTGAGCATCCAAAGCCTTCAAGGGTAGAGAATTCCAAAGATTCACAACCCTCTAAGTGAAGAAATTCTCCTTATTTCAGTCCGAAATGGCTGACTTCTTATCTTGAGACTATGACCCCTAGTTCTAGCCTTTCCGGCCAGGACATCTTTCCTGATTGCCTGACCAGCTGAGATATGGAACCCCAGTCTGCTCAGCTGAGGGCAGATGCCACCTAATCCTCCAGTCATAAGCATGTTGCTGTTCATTTACTGCTCTCAGCTGCTCAAGGATTACATGTGTTCTGTGAGTGCACTCATGTCAGTCTCACTAGCTACTCCCTTTCTGGGTTGGTACTTCGGAGGGAACGACTGATTGGCAATGTTCATAAAGAGGGCCCAGACAGGTGTCAAGCAAAGAGAGATCAGGTTCATCTTCGTGTTTATCCTTTGCTGGTATCTGTGATATTGGACATTAGATGTGTGAAATGTTTTCACTGCATTAATCTTTTAACATTCTAACATGGTCACATTAATGTCCTCCTAAAATAACTCAATAAAGAATGTACATATTAAAGTAGAGAGATGAATATAGCTGGTAAAATGGAGACAACAACTTGCATTTATATAACACATTTAATATAATAGAACATTCACAGGAGCTTCTTGAAACAAAATATGACACTGAACCATATAAGGAAATATTGGGTCAGATGACCAAAAGCTTGGTCAAAGAGATAGGTTTTAAGGAGCGTTTTAAAGAAGGAAAGAAAAGTAGACAAGCTGAGAGATTTAGGAAGGGAAATCCCGAGCTTAGGGCCTTGGCAGCTAAAGTCACAGCCACCAGTTATTAAAATCGGAGAGCTTGAGGTCAGAATTAGGGGAGTACAGATATCTCGGAGGGTTGTGGGGCCGGAGGAGATTACAGAAATATAGGGTTGAGCTAGGCCATGGAAGGATTTGAAACCAAGGATGCAAATTTTACAATCGAGGAATTGCTAATCTGGCACCCACAGCAAGCACAGGGGTGATGGGTGAATGGGCTTGGTGCAACTTAGGAACTGGGCAGAATTGTTTTGGATGACCTCAAGTATACGCAGGGTAAAACGTGGAAAGCTGGCCGGGAGTACGTTGGAATAGTCAAATCTCGAGATAGCAAAAGCATAGATGAGGGTTTCAGCAACCGTCAGCTGAGGCGGGGCGAATTCAGGTGTTGTAACAGAATAGGTAGTGTTAGTCATGGCACGGTATTTCATCTTGGAGTCAAATGCGACACCAAGGTTGCGAGCAGTCTGATCCAACCTCAGACAGTTTCTAGAGAAAGGGATGAATTCAGTGGCTAGAGAGTGGAGTTTGTAGTGGGGACCAAAGGCAATGGCATCTGTTTTCCCAATATTTAGTTGGAGGAAATTTCTGCTCATCCTGTATTGGATGTCAGACAAGCAGTGTGACAATGTAGAGACAGCAGAGAGGTCAAGAGAGGTAGTGGTTAGGTTGAGCTGGGTGTCACCAATGTACACGTTGAACCTGATATCATGTTATCAGATGATGTTGTCGAGGGACAGCATTTGGATGAGAAATAAGAGAAGCCCAAGGTTAGATCCTTGGGGGACACCAGAGATAATGGTGAGGGAATGGGAAGAGAAGCCATTGCAAGTGATTCTCTGGCTACAATTAGATAGGTAAGAATGGAACCAGGTGAGAGCAGCCCCACCCAGCTGGACAACAGTGGAGAGGCATTGGAGCAGGATAGTGTGTTAAAGGCTGCAGACAGTTTGAGAGGGACAAAGAAGGATAGTTTGCCTTTGTCGCAATCACATAGGATGTAATTTGTGACTTTGAGAGCTGTTTCAGTACTGAGATGGATATATGACTATATCAAGATCTCTGTTTGTCCTCTATTTTAACAATCCCTGCCCACTTCCCAACAGGTAAGAGAGGGCCAAGGATGGGATGACGGGGGAGGTGGTTAAAATATCAGGAATGAGCAATCTGACCCCGTTCCTGTCTCTATTATTTTTAACATACTGAACTCGGGGCATTGAAGAGGCTTCTGTAAGAGGCAGGCAGGGACCTAATTAACACTTAAAATTCTCATTCTGATAACAAATTTAGTTCTGTGACTTATTGAAGTGAAGGGGAGGCCTGAGGTGTTGGCTGCCTGGAAGTTGATTGGTGGAGAGGGCTGCCGACTGCCAAAGCTATGTGCTAAAGATCTGCTCTTTCAGCACTCGAAATGAGCCAGGAATGCTCCACCACCCCCAAGGCTTCACAAGGAAGACTTCAGCAGACCACTGGCAGGAGCCTCCACATTTCCACCCTTGTCTGTTTCTACACGTGATTATGGGCTTCCCTGCATCTTCCCTGCCTCCCTTTTAATATTGGGGCCATTATTATTTACTGATTTTATTATGTATCCTAGTGTTATCATATTGTTTTCTAGTATTTTATGTTAATGGTGTGCCAGAAGATTCCTGCATGCCACACAAAGAAGTACTACCATGCCATCCCCCCACACAACACAATTCCCCCACCCACCAAGCATTCGACACTTTCAAAGGTCTGACTGAACCCAGCCTTTCTCTAATGCTACATCTCTCATCGCACTGAATGCTATGGAGCCGGTTTCTGCTTTTCTGATTAAATTTTCTCTGCTGTCTGTTCAAGACACCCAGCTCTGCACACACGATGACAGTCAGTAGCTGGAACTGCTCGTCATACTCTGCTCCAACGCATTCACCACTGATTAAAGAAAAACAATGTTTTAGCAGATCTTCCATTCTCTTGGAAAATGAAGGCAAAAACTCAGTGAAGGAAATGAGAGGTGTCGGGGGTTTCAGGGACTGTTTCAAAGCTTAAGGATTTGATTGCTTCTGTCTGGCATAAAATATACCATAATATAAGTGATGAGATCTTGAGTATCGTCAGATGCCTGTGATTGTTCGGATGTGAGACTGTTACAGTAAATGTAGGGGTGTTTTCGTTGTAAACTGTAGGAAGGTTATTTGAATGTTGCTTCGCTCTGTTTCTTGCATATAAAAAAAAGCTAGAAATCTGCAAGACAAAAGAATAGAAAAGGGAGCTAATGCATTGAATGATCTGAAAGCAACCTTCTGAAAATCCACAAATTGGATTGTCCTGGCAGACCCATCATTTCAGCCTGTTCCTGCCCCACTGAACTTATTTCTTCCTATCTTGACTCTATCTTTTCCCCCCTGGTCCAGTCTCTACCCATCTACATTCGTGACTCTTCTGACGCCCTACGTCATTTTGACAATTTCCAGTTTCCTGGCCCCAACCGTCTCCTCTTCACTATGGACGTCCAACCTCTCTACACCTCCATCCCCCACCAGGACGGTTTGAGGGCTCTCCGCTTCTTCCTTGAACAGAGGCCCAACCAATCCCCATCCACCGCCACCCTCCTCCGCTTGGCTGAAATTGTTCTCACATTGAACTACATCTCCTTCAACTCCACTCACTTCCTTCAAGTAAAGGTCTTGCGATGGGTACCCGCATGAGTCCTAATTATGCCTGTCTTTTTCTAGGATATGTCGAACATTCCTTGTTCCAGTCCTACTCAGGCCCCCTCCCCCAACTCTTTTTCCGGTATATTGATGCCAGTATCGGTGCTGTTTCCTGCTTCTAATTTTCACCTTTCTCTCACCTTTACATGGTCCATCTCCGACATTTCCCTTCCCTCCCTTGACCTCTCTGTCTCCATCTCTGGGGATAGGCTGTCTACTAATATTCATTATAAGCCCACCGACTCCCACAGCTACCTCGACTACACTTCTTCACATCCTGCCTCCTATAAGGACTCCATTCCATTCTCACAGTTTCTCCCTCTGTGCAACAGCCCCAACAAACAAATTTCTCTGCAGCACCTGTGGAAGAGCCTGTCACTCCAGAATTGGCCTTTATAGCTACTCCAGGCGCTGCTTCACAAACCACTGACCACCTCCAGGCGCGTATCCATTGTCTCTCGAGATAAGGAGGCCCAAAAGAAAGAAAGAAGATGCCAGTATCGGTGCTGTTTCCTGCTTCTAATTTTCACCTTTCTCTCACCTTTACATGGTCCATCTCCGACATTTCCCTTCCCTCCCTTGACCTCTCTGTCTCCATCTCTGGGGATAGGCTGTCTACTAATATTCATTATAAGCCCACCGACTCCCACAGCTACCTCGACTACACTTCTTCACATCCTGCCTCCTATAAGGACTCCAATCCATTCTCACAGTTTCTCCCTCTCCGACGCATCTGCTCTGATAATGCAACCTCCCACAACAGCGCTTCTGATATGTCTTCCTTTTTCCTCAACCGAGGATTCCCCCACACTGTGATTGACAGGGCCCTCAACCGTGTCCGGCCCATTTCCCGCACTTCTGCCCTCACCCCTTCCCCTCCCTCCCAGAACCGCAATAGGGTTCCCCTTGTCCTCACTTTCCACCCCATCAGCCTCCATATCCAAAGGATCATCCTCCGCCATTTCCGACGCGTCCAGCGTGATGCCACTACCAAACGCATCTTCCCCTCCCCTCCCCCAACAGCATTCCAAATTTTTAATCGGAGATTGATAGATTTTTATCAACCAAAACTTTTAAGAAATATGGAGCAAAGATGGGAACATGGATTTCTTTCACAGATCAGCCATGATCTCATTGAATGACAGAACAGATTGAAGTTACCTCCTCCTGTTCCCATGTTGCTAGGTAGATGAAGAAGGGATTGGAAGGAGGCTTGTGTGGAGCACCACCACCAGCATAGATCAGCTGGGCCGAATGGTCTGCTTCTGTTCTGTACATTCTATGTAATTCTATGTAAAAGAAAAAACACAGGTAGAAGTAATTAAGACAGTGATATGGGAGGGATATGACAGGATAAAGTCAAGGAAATGGAGAGAATTTTGAGAAAGAAGAAAATGAAAACAAAAGTGCTGGAAACATATAATGGATCATACAATCCCAAAGATAGAGGATCTGGATCGGCGCAGGCTTGGAGGGCCGAAGGGCCTGTTCCTGTGCTGTAATTTTCTTTGTTCTTTGTTCAAAAAGAGAATAATGTCAGACCAGCATTCTGGGTGGAGACAACCCATGTGCCTGAACTGTGGTCTCTTAAAGGGTGTACACTTTAAAGGTCAACAGGCTCCCCCACCCCACAGATGCTGATAGAGCCATTCCAAACAGTCGGCCATCCTTTACTGGGGAAATGTCTTTAAATGTATCTAAGGTCTGAAGTTACTAGAGTCAATATTCATACCAGAGGGCTGCAGATTGGTCTCAAGGAAGTGGAGATACTGCTCTTGAAGCTTACATTGAGTCTTATGAGAACAATGTAGGAGACTAAAGGAGGAGAGGTTAAAGTGGCAAAGCCACAGGAAGGTCAGGGGTCACATTTGCAGACAGAGCAGGAACCTGCTGACTTCTGCATTTCACTGAAGCATGTTCAAGAGTGCACAGAAAACCCACATGGAACAGGTAGGTCTAACATTTATATATGTTAAATGCTTATTAATTGTGGTTTTAACCCTGGATTCTGTCTTTAACTCTGTGCACATGGATGTCCCAGGCTTTCTGGAACTCACCAGGTTGAATAAAGTGAGAGGAGAGCAGGAGTTGAGAGGGAAGTGCAATTGATGGGCTGGAAAGCTGTTGAATACTGAAATATGACATCTGCTTCCCTGCCTAACTGAAAGACTGTTCCTCACAGACTTGCTCTGAGAGTGTGCTTTCACTGCTTTGGAGGTGATTTCCAATATTTTGGTGGTCATTTCTGCTACTTTGGAATGTTTTGCATTTGAGCCACACTTCCCAGTTGTCTGCTTTCTCAGTAGCATGGGAGCCACTTATGCAGGTGCACCTTGGACCTGAGATAAAGAAGAAGAGGACCAGCACCAGCAACGCCTACATCAGCAGGAGCAGGATCAGCAGCCTTCACAACTACCTGCTGCTCCACAGGACAGAGAGAATGAGCATAGTTATCCAGCTGGCAGGAAGCGATACCCGAACAAAAGGTACACAGGCAGAGGATTAACTTTCTGGCTGTGACTGGGCACCAGTGCCTCAGGAGGCTCAGACTTTCCTGTCAGGTGGTCTCTGATATTTGCAGCCTCCTGGATGAAGATCTCCTGCCAAGTGGATCAGGTGGACGTGCATTGACTGTGGCAGCCAGGGCCACCACAACACTTAATTTCTTCACCTCTAGTTCCTGTAGAAGCTCTAGATCTGCAGGAGAAATTTGTAGAATCTTACCATCTGCTGCCCAAAAGTGCATCTCTCAGGTGACCAATGCCATCTTTGCCAAGCCATTTATGTGCACTTCGCCACCGATGCCAGTCAGAATGAGAGGCCCTCGGATCTAATGGTTTGGCTGGATTCCCATAGGTATAGGGAGTCATAGATTGCATACATTTGGCAATTGAGGCACCCTCAGATCACCCAGGACAATTCACCGACCAAAAGGGATCCACTCCATCAATGTTGAG
Organism: Heterodontus francisci; assembly: GCF_036365525.1. Taxonomy (NCBI): domain Eukaryota; kingdom Metazoa; phylum Chordata; class Chondrichthyes; order Heterodontiformes; family Heterodontidae; genus Heterodontus; species Heterodontus francisci. The sequence goes on along the minus strand of NC_090371.1, from coordinate 25,858,342 downwards.
CTTGTCTGTAACCACCAAAAGATCATCATGCATATCTGTGCAAGGAACTCAGGGAGCACCCATGATGCCTTCATCCTGCGCCAGTCAAGTGCCCCACCGATATTCGCATCTCCAAACAGAGTCATTGGGGACAAGGTCTCCCCTCTGAGGATGTGGCTGATGATGCCTATGAGCAGCCTGACCACTGACGCCCAGGAAATGTACAATCGAAGCCACATGAACTCAAGAAGTGTCGTTGAGCAAGCTATCAGGATATTGGGTAGATCTTGGGGCGCCCTTCAATACGCAGCAACAAAGATGTCCCAAATGATTGTGGCGTGTTGCACCTTGTACAACATTGTGCAGCAGCAAGGACTGGAGCTGCAGGAGAAGGAAGGTGATGACCGCTCTGCATCTTTGGAACCGGAGGAAGAGGAGGGGGCTGATGTGGCGAGAACACCTGTATCCGCTCACTTAGCTGCTAGGGATGCCCAGGACGGACAGGTGGGTTTCAGCTAATCTGAGGCAGTGCAGCCATATGGCTCATCAATTGTGAACCTACTATAGTTCCCTAGTACCCAGCACAAAGCAGTCCCACAACCAATAATCCATCCCTCTGACACCCATCGCTGGTCTTTTATTTTTGTCATCCCATTTTTCATAAAGCTGAAAGCAACCATGGGGAGGCCGGGGCAATGGAGCTTTGAAATAAAGTTAATAGTTCATGATCATTGAACAGAAGTGACAATTTAACACAGACATAAACCCTCAAGTAAATACCCTGATCAATTATAAATTATTTTGCTGCTTTTTCCTATATTTCCTACTTAGTGCAACACCAGTGATGTTAGCAGAGCTAGAGACAGTGCAAAGGCCTGAGACATTATGGCACTTATGCTAGAGACAGACTCCTCCAATCTCTCTTCAATCATGCGCAGTGCCTCTGGAAATACTGACAGAACCTCACACGTTTTCAGCTGCTGCTCCAGAATAGTCTTCTTTGTCGATGACCCCTAAAGCTCAGCATCTGTGTGCAGCTGATCAAAGCTTGGAGTGGCCGGCATCCTCCAAAGGGGACTCTCCACTGCTGAGACTGTCTCCACCATCTCCTCCTGCTCACATGTGATGTGTGCTTCACCATGTGTCAACCCAACCACCTCTCTTGATGGCACCTCCAATGTGTGTGTATCAGAGCTTGTGCAGGATGCCCACGAATCATGTGACAGTGCTTCCTCAGACTGAGCGATCTCCTCTGAGGAATATTCTACCTCCACCTCCTGCACCAGCTCCTGAGGGATGTGTGTGGCACCTATGAATTAGAACTGACAAGGTGAGAGGGTTCTAAGTCACCATTGTGCAGATCATCATGTTTCAGTGGCTGCTGACATCCAGTCAACATGAGTGAGTGTTGTACATCATTCAGCTGTGTATTATTTGATTCTGTCACCATGTAACTAGGAGGCCCTCATCTCTGCATCTCCAACAGCCAGGCATGCCAAGACCCGGTTTATTGTCACTGTCGCCTCCTCCACTGCTGTCAGAGTGACTGGAGGGCCACCCTTTGTTCTCTGCCTTTCCCTGGTGTTTTGCTCTCTCCTCCTGCAAGGAGCGAAAGAAGAGACCTATGAGTGTGAGCTGTGGAATGTTTTGAGGGCATGGAAGGACAACATTTGTGAAAAGTCGCTGTGAAGGCTGGGTGTGACATTGCAATAAGAGGAGAGTGATTATAGAGACATAGAAACATAGAAAATAGGAGTAGGAGTAGGCCATTCAGCCCTTCGAGCCTGCACCACCATTCAAAACAATCATGGCTGAGCGTCCAAACTCAGTACCCTGTTCCCACTTTCTCCCCGTATCCCTTGATTCCTTTAGACCTAAGAACTATATCTAACAGTGAGACACTCACTGATACAGTGAGTATTAGTGAGAGCTGGTCAGATGGGGATGTGAGGATGTGCCTCGAGAAAGAAGGATTGCTTCACCTGCAAGGTGGGCCAGTCTGAGGAGTGATGTGCAAGAGAAGGCTGGGGAAGGCAGAGTGAGCGGGTTTGCATTTACATGTGGAATGCCACTCACCTCTCCTGTCCTCATCAGATCATTAAACTTCTTCTGGTACTGTATCCAGAAACAAGGTACCACAATCCTGCCACTGACCTCCTCTGCCACTTCCAGCCTTGCCTGCTTGTTCTCTGTCGCTCCCTTTTTCCTCCCATCCTTTGGTAAGTGAATCTTTGTGCAGGCGCTTACAGCCCCGTAGCATGAAGTTTAGGGACTCATTTGAAAAGTGTGCCTGTTGACCCTCCAGTTCTCTAGTTGCTGGCTCATTTCTGAAACTTGTGGAATGTTTCCATTCTAACCCTCAAAGAGTCTCTTGAAATAGTGAAGCTGAGCAGAGTGCAGCAGCTCGTCATCATGCCCGCCCACTCCAATTGGCTGGGAAACCCAAAGTCAGATGACAATGGCCGCAGTTGAGTTAAAAAGCCAGTGACAACCACGTTGCTAAAAATTTGGGCCCCCAACATGCTGCCGGCCAACCCTGTCAAGAGTGGGTTAGAACATTAAAATTCAGCCCCTCATCCCAGTTCCCAGTGTTTTCCCTCATGTTGTTAAATTAGTATTCTTGATAATATCATTTGACGTAACACTCCCCTTTTTATAAAAGCCCCAACTCACTGTGAGTAACAGCATGGCATATCAGTTTACTGAAATCTGTGTAGACCTCCACTTTTGCCATCACAGGTAGATGGAATACGTGATTAGCAACATCTGCTACTCTTATTAGTCATTTAAGAAGTGAAACAAAGATAGTTAATCAGAAGAGTATCTATTTCTCTGTGGAAAATTGAACTGGGTTTCACCATTTTTTACCAAACAGCTTAAATCATTGGATATTAAATTTGAATTTGCTATCTAGTGTAGCCCCTCGATTCTTAATTTTGACTCCACGTTGTTTATCAATGGATCATTCTAATTTTTTGTAAAACCTATAAACTGCACAAATGATGAACTTTTAAAATTATTTTTAAAGTGATGTTTCTTTCTTTATGGAAATTTATGGAGGTGTGCTGCGACAGCCCTAGTGGGTACTCAAAAAAATTTGGCCCACACTCTCTACTTTTACAGCTGTCCCTCATTTGGTAGCAGCTCTTGTTACTGAGTCAGGAGGTCAGGAGGTTACAAGGCACACTCCAGAGACTTGAGCACAAACTCTAAGCTTCAGTGCAGTACTGAAGGAGTGCTGCACGGTCAGAGGATGCTGTCTTTCAGATGAGATGTTAAACCAAGGCCCTACCAGTCCACTCAGGATCCCACAACACTATTTCAAAGATGTTAGCTCCCCTCGTTGGTGTCAATCAACAACTAAAACAGATCATCTGGTAATTATCACATTGCTATTTGTGGGAGATTGGTACACACAAATTGGCTGCTGTGTTTCCTACATTACAACAGTAACTGCAGTTCAATGCTATTTAATCGGCTGTGAAACGCTTTGAGATATCCGGAGTTTGTGAAAGGCACTATTTCAAATGCAAGTCTTTTTTTCTTTTCGAACCTCGATTACTTTTTGGTTGAAAATGGCTCTGTCTGACTTTCCCCTTTCTCCAAACTTGTGTCCCCTGGTCTTTTAAGCCTTCAGCAGCTAAGTTCTATAATATCATTATATATCTCCTTTCCCGAGAAATACATTTTTCTCCAACTCTGATCTTTTAACAAAAGGGACAGGGCCAGAACACAGTTGCTATGGTGACCCAGTCATAATTCCTTCCAAATAACATTTATTTTACTGATGGTTCCCATAAACTCTCTGCATTTGTCAGGGACCTTGAAGTCTTCTTGTTAATACCATTTTCCTCCATTACCATCGATCTATGTAGAAAGAATTTAAATAAAGAAATACTGAAGATGAGAACCATTGAACATAGATTAATCTATCCAGTCAGGCTAAGTCACAACACAGATACAAGGCCATATCATCGGCTTACAGGTTGCTCAAATGGCAAGAGAACCAGAGGTGAGATGAGGAGAATTTTCATGCAGAAAGTTGTTATGGTCTGGAATGCAGTGCCTGAAAGGGTGGTTGAAGCAGATTCAATAAGAACGCTCAAAGGGGAATTGGATAAATACTTGAAGGGAAAAGCCTTGCAGGGCTACAGGGAAGGGGAGTGGGACTAATTGGATAGCTCTCTTTGAATTCAGAGTCGAGAGGCTATTTGTTCCAGCTACCTGGGCGCTGTTGAAACAAATAGTCCCTCTGTTATTTGAATTCATAAACTTACAGCACATAAGGAGGCCTGTGCTGCCACTTTGAAAGCTGCTATGTAAATGCAAGTCTCTCTCATGAATCTGAAAGAGAGAGAGAGAGAGACTTGTATTCATCTGGCAGTATTCAACAGATTCCTGTCCAAGCCACACACCATCCTGACTTGGAACTATATCGCCGTTCCTTCACTGTCGCTGGGTCAAAATCCTGGAACTCCCTTCCTAACAGCACTGTGGGTGTACTTACCCCAGATGGACTGCAATGGTTCAAGAAGGCAGCTCACCACCACCTTCTCAAGGGCAACTAGGGATGGGCAATAAATGCTGGCATTGCCAGAAATGCTCACATCCCATGTTGAATAAAAAAAAAACTTGACATGCTTGACAGTCAGTGAAGTACTTTTGAAGTGTAGTTGTTGTTGTAATATCAGAAACACGGCAACAGGTTTACGCTCCGAAAGCTCCCACAAACAGCAATGTGGTAATGGCTGGATAATCTGTTTCAGTGATGTTGATTGAAGAATAAATATTGGCCAGGACCATGGATATAACTTCCTTGCTCTTATTCAAAATAGTGTCATAAAATCCTTTACACCAATCTGAAGCAGAAGATAGGGCCTCAATTTGCATTTTTAGCTGAAGAACAGCACCTCCAATAGTACACCACTTCTTCAGTACTGCACTAGAATGCCAGCCTTGATTTTTGTGCTGAAGTTCTGGAGTGGAACTTGAACCCACAACATCCAAGGCAAAAGTGCTACCTGCTGAGCCCTAGTTGTACTGATTGATTTCATGGCTCCCTCTTTTGCTTTTATTTCTGAACTCTTCCCTACAAGGCAGTCTCTAGTGCCAAATGCAGAAAGACATGAGCATGACTACTGATGCTTGATGACTAAATGCTTTGAACAACCAAGCCATGGAGCAGGTCTTGTCTTTTTTTTTTGCTGTTAACGATCCTACTTGTCAAGTTTAGCTAACAGCAGCTCACATCCCAGTATATTGGGACAGATTCAATGAACCTGCATTATTTATTAACTACCAAACCTACAATGCAGAGCTACCTGGCTCCTGCACAAAAAGATATGGGTTTAGGAAAGGGAGTGAATTTCCTGTGAAGGAGTTGCAGATTGGCCGATTGAAAAGATTTGCAGGTAAGCAGAAAAAAATTAGCATGTTCAAACACAGATTTAAGATAATTGGCGAAAAATCCCAGGGGGGAAATAAGACTAAATTTTTCTACATAGCGAGTTGCTGTGATCTGGAATGCACTACCTGAAAAGGTAGTGGAAGTAGATTCAGTTGTAACTTTCTAAAGGGAATTGGATAAATACTTGAGAAAGAACAATTTGCATGGCTGTGAGGAATGCAGGGGGGAGTGGGAATTATTTGATAGCTCTTTCAAAGAGCCAGTACAGTCATGATGGGCCGAATGGCCTCCTTCAGTGTCATATCATTCTATGATTCTATTGAGGCTTATTGAGCCTACAGAACCTAAATGCTTTTTATTTAAAAAGAAAGGCTAACTAGCCATGATTTTCTGCTATGGGTACAGCTTAGGTCTGAAGGGAAAGTGTGGTTGCTTTCAGACAGACTCCAATAGGAGTATACTTTTTGCACCCAATTTTTGGGTTAGCTTGTTAGTATAGCTTGGAGTGCTAATTTGGATGAGTGTAAGGGGCACATTTATGCTGGGTATAGAACATTGTCTGAGTGAAAGTTAAAAGGATGGAGCAATTAAAGGGCAATGTCACAACAGGTTTACAAATTACAATTTACTATTTTATATACCTCTGTAAGATCTCCTCTCAGCCGCCTTCTTTCATGACTGAAAAGGCCACTTTTCTTCAGTCATTCTTCATAACTCAGATCCCTCACACTCGCCTATGGCTCTTCCCTGCATTGCCTCCAGTGATTGAATGCTTCCCTTGTTTCTCAGCAATGAGAGCTGTACACAATATTCCATGTAGACTGTGCAGTTCACTGTACAGTTGATTACTGCTTCATCTGACCTGCACTCAACTAGTTTTGTTAACTTGAACATTATATTTTCTCTGTTGCTTGCTGTTCTACATTGGTTGGGCATATTGGGGTAGATTTTCTACTTCCCCCCCGGCCGTAAACTGGCATTGACATCAATGGACATGAAAATTGACCAATCCACAGCAATCCATTAAGAATATTTGCTTGTGAAGGAATCTAGCCCTGAGGACTCAAAGGGTTAAAGACTCTACTGCTTTATAACTAAAGGGATTCTACAGCTTACCTCATCTTTCTAAGGAAGGGCACCAAACTGTGTGACAACCACAACTCCTAAGCAAAGGGTGCTCACAGTATGATAACTGCTTGAGGAGATGATTTTTTTTCTCAAAGCCCAACAATATCTAACCTATTCTAAGACGCACGTTAAGAGTACCAACTAAATAACAACCATACCTCCTAAACCAAGGGGGTCCTCTGCATGCTAAATGAAGTTGGTTCATTGTTAAAAGGCCAACAATATCTGAATACATGTTGAAACGACTGCCGAGTGTCACTTTGGCTTATTGGATAATGGCAATCCCCTCTCTACGTCGATAACCAGAGCTAATCTGAATCTCCCGCCAACTCTCAATCCTACCTCCCACTGACACAATATAGTGAAAACCTCAATCTTCAGCTTACTATGCCACAGCTTACCCAAAAACCTATGTCTCTCAGTGTCAGCTGCAGCTCGGTTGGTAGCACTCTCACCTCTGAGTCAGAAGGTTATGGTTCTGACCCATGCTCGTGGACTTCCTCAACCTCTCGCTCTCCTCTGGCTCTGTTCCTACCATCCTGAAATCCAGTGCACTTACTCACTTCTCATAAAGCCTAGCCTTAGTCCTTCCATGCTCTGCAGTTGTTGAAGCTGTGCCAATTCAAAATTTCAAGACTGAGAGTGATAATTTTTTGTTATGTAAGGGTATTAAAGATGATAGAGCTAAGGCGGATAAATAGAGTTAAGGTAGAAAACAGTCATGACCTAATTTCATGGCAGAACAGGCTTGAGGGACTGAATGTCATACTATTCCATTGCTAACACCCCCATTCTCTATGTTCAGAAATAGGCCATTGTTCTAATTCCACCTTTCCCAAAAAAATCCTGTTAAAAAGACTCTTATCAGCATTTATGTGACTTACAGTCCTGAGGACCTTATTAAAGCTATAAGCAATATCCTGTGCAGCGGAGAAGTGTTTCTTCTCCACTCTTGAGCTATTTTTAAAACCATTCACCAGTTTTCCCCCTTCTTTAATATTTCTTTCTTGAGATCCAACACCATAAAAAAATTGGAATATCTAGTTATTTGTCTGATTGCTATGTGTGGGATCTTACTGTGCTAAAATGGCTCCAGGGTTTGTCATGTTCCCCGAAGTGTGATTAGGTCACTGTATAAATTCGAGTTCCTTCTTTCTTTGCTTCTCTTTGAGGTTATATGGTTTCAAGATTAAAGCTCCCCAATCACTTATATTCATTCTAAATTTAATATTCAAATATAACTGTTTGCCACTTGACTTGCGCGTATCTGGCACTGCAGTTATCACCATGAATCCATTAGCACATCTCTAGTCCTAATTAACGGCTATTATAAAATCCAAAATGATTATTGCTCCTCTCCATAAATCAATCTCCAATTTTACACTTGACTAACAAAGTTATGTAAATGCACTCAAATACACTATTGCTTTGTGGGCTCTAACTAAAATAGTAAAATGGGGATAGGCATAGTTGTGCTGCAGGAGAAGATGACAAATAGAAAGAGTCACTTTTCCACAAACAGAGAGGAGAAACTTACCAGATGCCATCATTGCCTCATTCGTATCCTACCAGGCAGTGTCAAAGGGACATTAGCAGATAACCCACTCATTCCTAGAGCTGGAGATAGTTCAGACTCAACAAGGGAAAATTAGGACGAAAATAAAGATTAGCACTAACTTCCTGTGAATGTAACTGTTACAGACAGATGGAAAGGGTTGTGGGTGGTTCCCTGTGGCTGTCTTATGAGGAAAGATTGGATAGGCTAGGCTTGTACCTGCAGTAATTCAGAAGAGTAAGAGGTGGCTTGATTGAAACATATAAGATTTTGAGGGGTCTTGACAGGGTGGATATGAAAAGGATATTTCCCCTTGTGGGAGAATCTAGAACTAGGGGTCACTGTATAAAAATAAGGGGTCACCCATTTAAGACAGAGATGAGGAGAATTCTTTCCTCTCAGAGGGTCGTGAGTCTTTGGAACTCTCTTCCTCAAAAGGTGGTGGAAGCAGAGTCTTTGAATATTTTTAAGGCAGAGGGAGATAGATTCTTGATAAGCAAGGGGGTGAAAGGTTATCAGGGGTAGGTGGAATTTTCCTTTCACAAAACCATGTTGACTCTGCCTGATTACCTTGAATTTTTCTACGTGCCCTGCTATAACGTCTTTAATAATAGCTTCTAACATTTTCCCTAAGACAGATGTTAAGCCAATTGGTTTGTAGTTTCCAGCTTTCTGTCTCCCTTCCTTTTTGAACAAAGGAGTTACATGCGCTATTTTCCAATCTAATGGAACCTTCCCTGAATCTAGGGAATTTTTGGAAAATTAAAACTAATGCATGAACTATCTCACTAGCCACTTCTTTTAAGACTCTAGGAGGAAGTCCATCAAGACCCGGGGACTTGTCAGCCCGCAGCTCCAACAATTTGTTCAGTACCACTTCTCTGGTGTTTGTAATTTTCTTGGGCTCCCCCCCCCCCTTCCATTTCCTGACTTATAGCTAATTCTGGGATGTTACTTGTATCCTCTATAGTGAAGACCGATGTAAAATACCTGTTCAATTCATCTGCCATCTCCTTATTATTCATGATTAATTCCCCAGATTCACTTTCTATAGGACAAACCCTCGCTTTGTTAACTCTTTTCTTTTTTAAATATCTATAGAAACTCTTACTATATGTCTTTATATTTCTAGCTAGCTTCCTCTCGTACTCTAATTTTACCTTCCTTATCAATCTTTTAGGCATTCTCTGCTTTTTTTTATATTCTGTCCAATCTTCTGACCTGCCCCCCATCTTAGCATAAATATATGCTGTTTCTTTAAGTTTGATACTATCTTTAACTTTTTTAGTTAACCACAGATGGCGGATCCCACCCTTGGAACTTTTCTTTCTCGTTGGAATATATCTATTCTGTGTATTCTGAAATATCCCCTTAATTGTCTGCCACTGCATCTCTATTGACCTATCCCTTAACCTGATTTTCCAGTTCACTTTAGCTAGCTCTGCTTTCATGCCCTCATAATTTCCCTCATTTAAGTTTAAAATACTAATCTTGGACCCACTGTTCTGTCCCTCAAACTGAATGTAAAATTCACTCATATTATGATCACTGCTACCTAGGGGCACCTTAACTATGAGGTCATTAATTAAGCCTATCTCACTGCACAATACCAGATCTAGTATAGCCTGCTCTCTGGTTGGCTCCAGAATGTACTGTTCCAAAGAAGTATCCTGAAAACATTCGATGTACTCCTCATCTAGGCGACCTGTGCCCATCTGATTTTTCCAGTCTATATATGGGTTAAAATCCCCATGATTATCAGCGTACCTTTCTGACAAGCTGCCATTATTTCTTCCTTTATGCCCCGTCCTACAGTGTGGTTAATGTTAGGTGGCCTGTACACCACTCCCATAAGTGACTTCTTGCATTTATAATTTCTCAACTCTATCCAAACTGCTTCTACATCCTTGTTTTTTGAATTTAGGTCATCCCTCTCTATTGCACTATTAATTAACAGAGCCACCCCTCCACCATCGCCTAGCTTCCTGTCTTCTCTAAATGCCATGTACCCTTCAATATTCAGATCTTAATCCATGTCATCCTGCAGCCATGTCTCTATAATGGCTATCAGATCATATTTATTTATTTCATTTTGAGCTCTCAGTTCATCTGTTTTGTTTCGAATGCTACATGCATTCAGATACAGAGCCTTTAGTTTATCCTTTTATGATTTTTGTAACCTTTAGCCTTATCTGTTTAATTACTCTTAGATTTGTATGCTCTGTCCCTTCCAGTTACAGTCTGTTCATAATTTCCCATATTAATACCTTTCTCGCATGCCTTGCCTCTACTCCTTGATTAACCATATCTTCCAAAATTTGATCCCTTGCCACCACTATTTAGTTTACAACCCTCTTTGCTTCCCTAGTTATGCGGCTCACTAGAAAACCGGCCCCAGCTCAATGTGCCCTCCCTGCAGGCTTGGGGGGAGGGGGTCCCTCCTCTGTTGGCAATTTGTGGCCCATAGAGGATCCCCACCAGGAACATCTTTATCCCCCGGATCCCACTCCCCCTGGACTGAGCAACCACCCCCACCAACCCCCTCGCCGGGCCTTCCGGACTTGCCCCGGTGACCCCACCTCACCTATCTCTGGTTCAAGGTTCCACCGCTAGGCCTGGGTCCAAGGCCTCTGCAGTACCAGCAGTGGCAAGCGCTCCTGGTGGACCTGCCGTTACTGCTGAGCTGCCAGCCCTGTGATTGGCCTCCTAAAACCTTGACACAAAAAAGACTGGAGCATCACTCCGGGGTGGGAAATGGGGGAGGGGGTATGCAGAGGCTGGGTTTCCTCAACTTTTCGGCCTGGCGCCGAGTGCCCCACCTCCAGCACAAAATCCAGCCACATATGCAATGGTAGATAAATAGAGAGAAAAACATGGGTAGTTTAAAATTCAAAGTGAGGTAAGTGTCCACGGTTCACAATAAAACTGTTAAATCTTCTCAGGAGGACAGGCTCTTTTAAAGGTGCAGGCCTGGGTGTTTGTAGTCTTAAATTTCTTGAGGTGTTGTAGAGTTCTAGTGGTTATAACTCAGCACAAAGCTGATAGTGTGGATTTTGTTGCCTTCACAGATGGAGGGTTTTTAAGTCACTTTGTGATATCTCTGCTGTAATGGCTGTTCAATTGTTGTTCAGCAGGGTTCTCTTGCACAGTCTCTGTCTGGATTGCTTTCTGAAGGCATTGGCTTGATCCCCCCTCTCTCTCCAGAAGGCTAACTTTTAAGGTAAAACTCCATCATATTCGAGTCTCTGTTAGGAGACACATGGCTCTCTCCCCTGGTGTGACCACACAATGGACCGGGATGTGAAGACCAAGGTTATCAATTGATGTCTGAATGGGGTCTATTCTGTTAACATGGTGCTATTTCACACCTATTCAATTTTGGTTTGAGCTTTGAGTCTGTCTGTCTCCAAAATCCTTTGTTTGTTCATTCATGTCAATAAGTCGTTAATATGCAGTAGTGCTGTTTTCAATTTCAAAGAGGTTCTCCCCACAGCTATTTCAGACGAGGTTAATGAGCTCCACCTTTGTAGGCAGATTTGTTGATTTTCAGTACAAGATAGGTCACGTGACTGATACTCCATTTCGACTGAGGTACAAGTTTCCACATTCTTGTTGTTTTATTTAACAGTTGACTTTTTAAATTCATAATTCTTCCACTTCATTGTTTATTTCATCATGGTTCCTTCCATGCAAGATAATAGCGCTTACTTCCTGTCGCACTTTCAGTTGGTGTTCTGTGACAATGAACCATAATCAAAATTATTATGAACTCAAATTTATTCTAACCTAAGCAAATCATCACCCCTGATGGGGTCAGTCTTCCCATATGACTGATTCCCAGCCCTGGTTCTGACCTCCACTTATTGAGAGCCACAGAAGACCAAGTAAAATAGGCTAAAACCAAGTAAAACTTCCACATTGAGAAGCCATTGACTTCAACCCCCACCACAAACACCATTCTCTGGCTACTGAGTCATTCCCCTCCCTGGCCACTGTCTCAATCTGAACCAGATTGCTTGCACCCTCAGCGTCCTAGTTGACCTTAACTTCCAACTCCACGTCCATTCCGTCACTAAGACTGCCTTCACTCCACCTCTCTAACATTGCCCTTCTCCACTCCTGCCTTAGCCCATTTGCTGCTGAAACCTCATCCATGCTTTTGTTACCTTCAGACTTGACAATTCCAATGTTCTCCTGCCCAGCCTCCCATCTTTTACTGTCCATAAACTTGAGATCATCCAAAACTCTGCTCCCCGTATTCTAAATCGCATCGAGTTCTATTTAACCATCATCCCCCATGCTAGTCAGCCTACATTGACTCCCAGAACACCAACACCTCAAATTTTATATTTTCATTCTGGTGTTCAAATCTCTCTCTGGCCTCATTCCCCTTTCTCTCTGTAACCTCCTCCAGTCCTCCGATATCTATGTGTTCCTCCAATTCTGACCTCTTGGGCATCACCAGATTCCTTTCTCCCCACCACTGCTGGCCGTGTCTTCAGCCGTCTAGCTCCTAAGCTCTGGAATTCCCTCTCTAAGCTTCCCTCAACTCCTTTTAAAAAGATTGATTTTACTTCCTTGTGAGCCTAGGCCACTTTCTAGATTCCCTGTCCAAGAACAGAAGTGGAGACTCCAGGACTAGGGAGTCCCCACCCACCATCATTCACCTCTTTAGGAGAGAGGAAAAGGCACTAAAGGAAGCATTGGAGACTCAATATGGCTGGATCGCACTGTTTCTTTGTATTTTGCCGGATTACAGCTGGAGGTTGGCAGAATCCCAGGAATTTCAGGGTCAAAACATAAAAAATTGAAAGCAAGTAAAACAAAATGACAGCAAGTGAAGGTTGACATTTGTAATAGGTAAATCGGAGGATGTATCGAAGGGATGTTTCAATTTAAACAAAATTCATTAGACAGTAACTTCTGTAATGCCATTCTTCAATGTTATCTTTTTGCTGTAATAGCATAGACATCAAGAAATTTGAATGTTATCTTTGCTGCATCACTGATGTCCTCAGGAACTCGCAAATTATTTCTGGAATAGCCTCCAGAGCTTTTACAAGCAGAAACACTTCTATCTCGTTGCTTGTTCAGTTTCATAAAGTTCAGACCTTTCTCGGCACAGAACTGTTGACTTTACATCTCTTTCACAAAGTAGGACAACAGGGTTCTCATAAAGCAGTCCTTTGTGTGTCAGACTGTCCTTTCTGTTGCTACAAGCAGGGGAGGGTGGGGAGGGGACAGAATCTGAGGGGTGAATCATTGACATATGCCAATTTTAAAAGACAAAGAAGGCCACGTTCATTGAATGGTGCCTTTCTTTTTCTTTCTCTTTGAGGCAGCCAAACGTCAATCAAATCTTTGAACAAAAGAAGTGTTCTGCATTTGAAAACTGACAACGTTCTGTTAAACATCTGCGAGAGTGACTTATCCCAGTCAGGACTAAGAAAATTCATCCATTCATGTCTCAAACATCAACATGTGATATCATTCAAAACCACTGAAATATGTGCTTGTGATGATCACACATCCATTAGTCTGGCTATTATGGGAAAAGGCAAGTGGTAATTTATTTCTACAGAACTAGGTCAGTAATATATAATATGAAAAAGTGTTTGATGCGTAGCTCTGGGAGCTGTGTTTGTTATTTATACTGCTGGACTTGCTGAATCTCATTCCCTTTCTGTTTCACGGTATGAATGATAAACGAATATTACACATACACCAAGAATGAGAGGAGAGTTTGATTTAGATAGCACTTCACCAGGTCCAAGAGACCTCCAATGAATCACTTTTCAAGTGTTGTTTTGTATGCAGCCAATTTGCACACAGCAAGGTCCCAAAAACAACAATTAAAAAATAGAAGAGACACTCTTTTGTTGTGATGTTAGCGTAGCAACGCGCTGAGTGAGAAAATAGTCTTCAGTATGCACCATGACAACTCTCTTTCACCACAAGCATTTTCACAATCCACACCATGTTGGATAATTAAAATCTCCTATGTTATAACTCTATTCTTAATACATTTCTCACTAACGTGTCCACACTTCTTGGGTTCCTTGGATTTCCCTTCATTATGCCCTGAAGAAGGAATTTTCCTCCACACAAGATCAGGGGGCAGGTTGTTCAACCTTGCCCGTCTAAGAGCGAAGTCCAAAGTACGGAAAGTCCTCATCAGAGAACTCCTCTTTGCTGACGATGCTGCTTTAACATCTCACACTGAAGAATGCCTGCAGAGTCTCATTGACAGGTTTGCGTCTGCCTGCAATGAATTTGGCCTAACCATCAGCCTCAAGAAAACGAACATCATGGGGCAGGATGTCAGAAATGCTCCATCCATCAATATTGGCGACCACGCTCTGGAAGTGGTTCAAGAGTTCACCTACCTAGGCTCAACTATCACCAGTAACCTGTCTCTAGATGCAGAAATCAACAAGCGCATGGGTAAGGCTTCCACTGCTATGTTCAGACTGGCCAAGAGAGTGTGGGAAAATGGCGCACTGACACGGAACACAAAAGTCCGAGTGTATCAGGCCTGTGTCCTCAGTACCTTGCTCTACGGCAGTGAGGCCTGGACAACGTATGCCAGCCAAGAGCGACGTCTCAATTCATTCCATCTTCGCTGCCTTCGGAGAATACTTGGCATCAGGTGGCAGGACTATATCTCCAACACAGAAGTCCTTGAAGCGGCCAACATCCCCAGCTTATACACACTACTGAGTCAGCGGCGCTTGAGATGGCTTGGCCATGTGAGCCGCATGGAAGATGGCAGGATCCCCAAAGACACATTGTACAGCGAGCTCGCCACTGGTATCAGACCCACCGGCCGTCCATGTCTCCGTTATAAAGACATCTGCAAACGCGACATGAAATCGTGTGACATTGATCACAAGTCGTGGGAGTCAGTTGCCAGCATTCGCCAGAGCTGGCGGGCAGCCATAAAGACAGGGCTAAATTGTGGCGAGTCGAAGAGACTTAGTAGTTGGCAGGAAAAAAGACAGAGGCGCAAGGGGAGAGCCAACTGTGCAACAGCCCCAACAAACAAATTTCTCTGCAGCACCTGTGGAAGAGCCTGTCACTCCAGAATTGGCCTTTATAGCCACTCCAGGCGCTGCTTCACAAACCACTGACCACCTCCAGGCGCGTATCCATTGTCTCTCGAGATAAGGAGGCCCAAAAAGAAAGATGCCCTGGTTAGGACCAATGGAATTTTTGCCAGCTGAGAGATGGCATGAGTTCTGTTTTGGGCCTAGCAAAGAATGAAAGCTGGTTGATCTTGGAGAGAATCAAGTACTTTCTCTTGCACAAACTTTGCTTCTCCTGCTGTGCTGAAAAGGCTTCAAGATTTCAATCCATGGTCCCTTAAGTTGCATCAAATGTCAGTCTTAGAAGTGGTTAGATGCTGCTCTAATTTTCATCCTGGCAGTTGTAGTAGGATGAAATTAAGAGGACAACCTTAAAAAGTTGTAAGTGAAGGTCACCGGAGGAAGTGGTGCTGCGTCGCACACGAGCAGAGAGTTGTGGGTGTAGCCCGACAGAGTAAGATGTGTGTTGATGTGGCTCCTACAGTAGCTAAATTGTAACTACCACAGGATATATATATATGTTATGGTACAATTCATGCTATCTTTGGATATTACTTGCAGTCTTGTGACTCTTATAACAGTTCACATACCAAAGGAACAAGTAATATTACATGGTGGCAATGTTTGGGATTTATTTTTCTGAAGACTACCAAATATTACATTGTGACAATGTTTGATTTTTTTTTTCTGAAGAAAACAACAAGAGCGATCAAATTACAGCTAATTGCTTATCCGGAGTGGCTGAAGATTCAGGCGCAGTGCAGTTGGCAGGAGACCCCACAACAGTGCAGTGAGCTAGGACTGCATACAGGACCCGGGAGATGTTGAAACTCTGTAAATGCAGTAGGCAATTTACCAGAAGATTTGAAAAAATTGAAAAGAAGTAGTACAGCCTTAACTACTTTAGCTTTCCTTTTTTTTTGATTCATGGGCAGGGCCTAAGCCAAAAAGAGAGGAAGCGCTTGACAGAGCCACTGGAGGTCCAGCACAAAGAAGAAGACTGGTTGTGGCAGCTGCCAGTATTGCAAGCTGCAGCTCTGCAGAGAAAAAAATGTTTTTTCAGTTTAAAAAAAAAAGTAGACAAGCAGCATAAACAAAAAAATCAGCTGCCATCTCACTCTTAAAAGGGTCAGGCCTGCAAAAATGAACCTGTCTAAAAAAGGAAACAGAAAACTGTACCTGTGGAACAGAAAACCTGTAAAGCAGAGAGCCTGTAAAAGAAGTGTGCATGTGAAAAAGGAAACCTGTGAAACAGCCTGTATTTGTGAAACAGCAGGATCTTCCAGAAAAAAGCTTTCAGGAATCCAGTTATGGGCTGCAAGACGCCGGACATAGCGTCTGAACTTGAACTGTTTCAACAGCGGGATAGAACTGTGTTTCCTGGATCAAGAAGTGAGTGAACCAGAGGAGCAAGGTATCAAAATCAAGATCGCACTGAGCAATGAGGGCCTGTAATGAATCAACATACCAATATTGTCAGCTGAGGATCAGAAGGAGCCTAGCAAGACATGGACACTCCTGGAGGAGCAACTCAAGGTGAAGGTCAATTTCCGAGTACATAGGCTTGAGCTTATGACCTACCAGCAAAGGCAAGATGAGCCCATTGACTAATGTGTTGCAAGTCAAAGCTCAAGAATATGACTTCACAGATATTGAATTGTTGGAACGAGTTATAGAATTAGTAATTGCATATACACAAATAAAGGCCTTTCAAAAAGACCTGCTAGAACAAAGGAGGGGCACTCCATAGATGCATTACTTACTGATAGAAGGAAATTTGAAGACATTGTGGCTGGGCGCCAACAGTTACATACATTGGGGGCAGCTACGACAATTGGTATGGCAACCAAGGCTCAGAAAACTGCTGAGCCTTGTGGCAAATATGGTCTGATCACCCAATTTGCAGTTATCCAAGCAGGACCAGTGCAAAGCCTTTGACTGTGAGGACGTTGAGCAAGACAGTGCAGAAGGCAGAGCTCAGATACTGCACACAGGAATGGTGGCAGATCACATGCAGAGAGAACATCTGCAAGGCAGGATGGCAAACGTAACAAAAGGTATACCAACACACAACAAAAGCCCAAGCAGCTACATCAGGTCAGCAGACAGACTGATTGCAGGAGGACACGGATGAAGAATGCATTTGTGCAAACAGTGAGTAAGCATTTCACATAGTTAATTTAGATCAACAATCTGAGGCATTCACCATGATCGGGATTATGTGTCCATGGAAGAGTGGCAGAGTAAAAGCTCAGTGTAAAAGTCGACACCACAGCAAGTGCAAATATTCTGCCCAACCGTATAATGAAGGACATGTGTATCTATGGTGCAACCCACCATGGCTAGGCTGACTGTCGACAATGGTTCTCCAATCAAGTGCATTGGAACGATAACCTTACAGTACAGCCATGAAAGTTCTGAATGAATACCACAAATGTTTTATATTCAGGACACAACTGGACCAGCTGTTGCAGGACTTCCAGTCTGCCGAGTTATATGAATTGTCACAATACATGAAGTCAGTAACGCACCGAAGATGGTAGAAAGGATCCTGGTCGAGTAAATTGGTTTGGTCCATGTAAAGGACAACACAAATTCTGGGAGTCTTGACACAGAGAGGCGATATGATCAGGAGTCTCTCCTCCAGCTTCAGTTCATTGTAGCAAGTACGCAGAGGCCAGAGGAATTGCCAGTGATCGATGATGTTGCCAGTCATCATTTTTATAAGCTTTCTAAACAGGGGACGATGAAGGCATCATATGAGAGGCAAGCAGGACCAGAATTAGCTTGATTGTGAGTAGGACAGAAGGTCAGAGTCCTCAATCATGTGCCGGGAACTTGGTATCCTACAGAGGTTGCTAGGATATGCGACCAGCCCAGATGTAGACACCCAATGGCACGATTCTCAAATGGAACCAAAGTCAACTCAGAGAGTTGTACGACAATGCGACATGTGACAACCCTGTGATATCTCAGACACATTCAAAAACAAAGTCTGTAACCAGAGTTCTGAGTTACCAGAGTCTCAGAGGAGTCATCAAGACAAGCTCAGCTCTGGGAAGAGATTTACGATAACAAAATCAGGACAAATAAGCAAACCTCCTTCATGTTTTAGAGAATGTTAAACTTGCTTACTTGTAAATAACGCTTTGTTTTAATCATGTATATTTAGTCCAAACCGCAACATCATTGTATATTGTACATATGTTTTTATCTTTGGAAAAAAGTGGGATGGTGTGGGATGTTTTGGGTCAAAATTCTGGAGCTCCCTTCTGAACAGCACTGTGGGTGTACCTACACCACATGGACTGCAGCGATTCAAGAAGGCAGCTCACCAAAACCTTCTCAAAGGGCAATTAGCGATGGGCAATAAATGCTTTTTAAAGGTGCCTATTAGTGCATCTAAAAACAAAAAAAGCTTAATTTTTAGTGCATCTTCGAAGGGTGCAAATTTGCTGTGGTGATTTATTCAATCTGGGGGATTGGTCAGTTTGTGGGCGGGACCGGCTTCTGAAGTGATTTTTTTAAACCAGCACAAAAGATCATGGACACTGGATTTGCACTGGACGTAACTTGCGTTCAAAATTCCTCAACCTTTTGCGTTGGTTTGGCCAATTTTGGACGAATTCCGCTGGAAATGCCAGCACAACCTAGCAAAACAATTATCCATCAGAAAATCTGAAGACTAAAACATGAGGTGACATCCTGATACAGAGTGACCTGGATAAGCCTGGACTATTGGCATCTGCTATGCAGTTACCAAAGGTTTGGGGGATAGTACTCACCCACCATTCCTCCACCTGCCGAATCCCACTCGATGTTTAAATCGTCACTTTTTCTTTTTTCCAAGAGATTGTTCAATGAGTTGGAGGAGAGCTGATGAGAGCCTCCGTGAATGACACGTTATTAATACAGTTGTGCTGTACTCTAGGATTGGTCTAATTCCTCTGCGTTTTACAACTGTACCTAATTTTTGTACGGCAGTTTAGTGTTTGAACCTTCCACAATCTCTGGTCTACCTGAAGTGGGTGTGGTTAGTGGAGCACTAAATTTAATCATTAATCCCTAGGGCATGTGCTCACAGCAGGCACAGATAACAAAGAAAAGACATACATAAAATGGTAAAGGTGCAGACTGCTCACGCCTTTGAACAAGCAAATCGTTTTTAAAAAAAACCCTGGAACCAAAATGGACATCACGAGGTAAAGTCATTTGGATGATAGATATATTCTGAAGCCCCCAGTCCTTGGTGGCCCTTGCGTGCACCAGCGTGGCATATCACATTGTCATGGTTGCATCATCCATAATTTTATTTATCCATTTGAATGTTAGAGGGTTAGAATTTGCATAAAACATGCATTTATTTTGCACCTTGCATTGCCTAAGGACCCCAATGCGCGTAATAGCCAATGATGTATCTTTTGAAGTGTAGTCATTGTTGTAATGTAGGAATCATAGTACCCAAGCAAGGTCCCACAAACAGCAATGTGATAATAGCAAGGTAATTGATTTTAGTGATGTTGACTGAGGGATAAATATTGACCAGGAGACTAGGGAAAACGCCCCTGCTCATCTTCAAAATAGCGCTAAGCAATCTTTTACATCCATCTGAGAGGGAAGACAGTGTCTCAGTTTGACGTCTCATCTAAAAGGTGCATTATCCCATACTTTTCACCAAATCAGCACAGAGTTTAGAAGAATGAGAGGTGATCTTATTGAAACATAAAATTCTTAAGAGGCTTGGCAAGGTAGTTGCGGAGAAAATGTTTTCACTGGCTGGGGAATCCAAAATAAGGAGTCACAGTCTCAGATTAATTTAAGACCAAGATGAGGAGAAATTCTTTCACTCAAAGAATCATAAAATAGTTACAGCACAGAAGGAGGCCATTCAGCCCATCCTGGCAATGCTGACTCTCTGCAAGAGCAACACAGCTAGTCTCACTTCCTCACCTTTTTCCCATAACTCTGAATGTTTTTCTCTTCAGATAATTATCCAATTCCCTTTTGAAAGCTTTGATTAAATCTTCCTCCACCACACTCTCAGGCAGTGCATTCCAGATCCCAACCACTCACTGCGTAAAAGGTTTTTCCTCATGTCATCTCTGGGTTCTTTTGCCAATCACTTTAAATGGGTATTCTCTGGCTCTTGACCATTCCGCCAATGGGAACAGTTTCTCCCTATCTACTCTGACCAGACCCTTCATGATTTTGAACACCTCTATCAAATCTCTTCTCAACCTTCTTTCCTCGAAGGAGAACATTCCCAGCTTCTCCAATCTATCCATGTCATCGCCAGAACCATTCTTGAGAAACTTTTCTGCACACTCTCTAAAAGCCTTCACATCCTTCCTAAAGTATGGTGCCCAGAATTGACACAATACTTCAATTGACACCAAACCAGTGTTTTTTAATTATTCACCATAACTTCCTTGCTTTTGTACTGTATGCCTCTAGTTGTAAAGCCCAGGATCCTGTATGCCTTATTAACCTCTTTCTCAACCTACCCTGCCACCTTCACTGATTTGTGCACATATACCCCCAGGTCCCTCTGCTCCTGCACCCCCTTTAGAATTGTATCCTTTATTATATATTGCCTTTCCTCATTCTTCCTATCAAAAAGTATCACTTCAAACTTCTCTAAATTAAATTTCACCTTCCACTTGTCCACCCATTCCACCAGCCTGTCTATGTCCTCTTAAAGTCAATCACTATTCTCTTCACAGGTCACAATACTTCCAAGTTTTGTGTCATCTGCAAATTTTGAAATTGTGCCCTGCACACCCAAGTCTAGGCCATTGATATAGATCAAGCAAAGCAGTGGCCTTAATTACAACCCCTGGGAAACCCCGCTCTGTACCCTCCCCCAGTCCGAGAAACAGCGCAAGTCTCTCTGTTTCCTGCCACTCAGCCAACTTGCTATCCATGCTGCTACTGTTCCTTTTATTCCATGTTCCTAAACTCTGCTGACAAGACTGTTATGTGGCACTTTATCAAACTAGAGAGTTGTGAATTCTGTACCCCTGAGAGCTGTGGATGCTCAATCATTGAGAGTACTCAAGACAGAGGTCAATAGATTTTTGGGCACCAGGGGAATTAGGGATATGAGGATAGTGCAGGAATGTGGAGTTGAGGTAGAAGATCAGCCATGATCTTGTTGAATGGCACCAAATGGCCCACTCCAGCTCCTATTTCCTATGCTCTTATGTCAATATTTTCCCTTTGTATTGTTGTTAAAGATATTCTGCTAAATGGAGAGAGCATTGGCAGCCAGCAAAGGAATTTTAGCCGAAGACCACCCAGCCTCTTAATGCTTTGTTGTAAACGTTACAGCTGGAGGCATCACTCACATAAAAATAACACTTGACAAAGAATGATGTAGCTTTTGTGATTTGCTTAGACTAGATTCTCAAATCAGACATGATGAAGACTTATTTAGTTCTTAAAAGCTTTATTCAACACTCAGGAGTGAAGTGCAATTTGAGGAGTGCTAAATGAAAACTGGTATAGAAATCTTCTGTCAGCTAAGTGCTAGCCTCAGGGAAGCTTGATCCAGAGAACCTAAACTTAGAAAGTTTCGAAAAGAAAAATTGAGAAAATAAGATAGAGTAACATGGTTGACAAGAACAGGAGGGAAGATGTAGGGACTAATTACCGAATAGGTATGTTTTAAAAATTTGTGGTGTGTAGGAGGAAGCCAAGACTAAGGTAGATTACTGAACCCGAGACCCACTTAAATGACAACAAGCCGAGATTGGTACAGCCAACCTTTTAGCGGGCATGGCTGAGCACTTGCATTTGCAGACAAGCAGACCAGTCCCACGCTCTTCAAAGCCACTCGTAATTGCGTTTTATTGGAATTGATCCCAGCAAATGTATACTGTGTTAATATAGGGATGAGTGCCAGTATTAACGATGGGACAGAGGGTGCCTGCGTTAGCTATGAAGGGAGAGGGTGCCAGAACTAACTGTTGGGGAGAGGGTGCCAGCATTAACTGTGAGTGAGAGGGTGCCAGCATTAACTGGAGGGCAGAGGGTGCCAGGATGAACTGTGAACGGAGAGGGTGCCAGCGTTAACTGTGGAGAAAGGGTGCCAGCATTAACTGTGAGGAGAGGGTGCCAATGTCAGCTGTGAAGGGAGAGGTGCCAGAATTAACTGTGGGGAGAGGGTGCCAGTGTTGACTGCAGGATGGAGGGCGCCAGCATTAACTGTGAAGGGAGAGGGTGCCAGCGTTAACTTTCTGGAAAGGGTGCCAGCATTAACTGTGGGGGAGAGGGTGCCAATATTATCTGTCAGGAAAGGGTGCCAGTATTAACTGTCAGGGAGAGGGTGCCAGCATTAACTGTGGGTGTGAGGGTGCCAGTATTACCTGTCGTGGAGAGGGTGCCAGTATTAAGTGTGGGAGAGGGTGCCAGCATTAAAGAACAAAGAACAGTACAGGACAGGAACAGGCCATTTGGCCCTCCAAGTCTGCGCCGTTCTTGATGCCTGCCTAAAGTAAAACCTTCTGCATTTCTGGGGACTGTATCCCTCTATTCCCATCCTATTCATGTATTTGTCAAGATGCCTCTTAAACGTCGCTATCGTACCTGCTTCCACCACCTCCCCCGGCAGCAAGTTCCAGGCACTCACCACCCTCTGTGTAAAGAACTTGCCTCGCACATCCCCTCTAAACTTTGCCCCTCGCACCTTAAACCTATGTCCCCTAGTAACTGACTCTTAAATCCTGGGAAAAAGCTTCTGACTATCCACTCTGTCCATGCCACTCATAACTTTGTAAACCTCTATCAAGTCACCCCTTCCACCTCCGTCGTTCCAGTGAAAACAATGCGAGTTTATCCAACCTCTCCTCATAGCTAATGCCCTCCAGACCAGCAAACATCCTGGTAAACCTCTTCTGTACCCTCTCCAAAGCCTCCACGTCCTTCTGGTAGTGTGGTGACCAGAATTGCACACAATATTCTAAGTGTGGCCTAACTAAAGTTCTGTACAGCTGCAGCATGACTTGCCAATTTTTATACTCTATGCCCCGACCGATGAAGGCAAGCATGCCATATGCCTTCTTGACAACCTTATCTACCTGCGTTGCCACTTTTAGTGATCTGTGGACCTGTACGCCCAGATCTTTCTGCCTGTCAATACTCCTAAGGGTTCTGCCATTTACTGTATACTTCCCACCTGCATTAGATCTTCCAAAATGAATTACCTCATATTTGTCCGGATTAAACTCCATCTGCCATTTCTCCGCCCAAGTCTCCAACCGATCTATATACTGCTGTATCTTCTGACAATACTCATCACTATCCACAACTCCTTCAACCTTTGTGTTTTCCTCCAAATCATTTATATATACTACAAACAGCAAAGGTTCCAGTACTGATCCCTGTGGAACACCACTAGTCACAGCCCTCCATTCAGAAAAGCACCCTTCCACTGTTACCCTCTGTCTTCTATGACTGAGCCAGTTCTGTATCCATCTTGCCAGCTCACCTCTGATCCCGTGTGACTTCACCTTTTGTACCAGTCTGCCATGAGGGACCTTGTCAAAGGCTTTACTGAAGTCCATATAGACAACATCCACTGCCCTTCCTTCATCTATCATCTTCGTCACTTCCTCAAAAAACACAATCAAGTTAATGAGACACGACCTCCCCTTCACAAATCCATGCTGCCTCTCACTAATAAGTTCATTTGTTTCCAAATGGGAGTAAATCCTGTCCCGAAGAATCCTCTCTAATAATTTCCGTACCACTGACGTAAGGCTCACCGGCCTATAATTTCCTGGATTATCCTGCTACCCTTTTTAAACAAAGGAACAACATTGGCTATTCTCCAGTCCTCTGGGACCTCACCTGTAGCCAATGAAGATACAAAGATTACTGTCAAGGCCCCATCAATTTCTTTCCTTGCCTCCCTTAGTATTCTGGGGTAGGTCCCATCAGGCCCTGGGGACTTATCTACCTTAATGCTTTTCAAGATGCCCAAAACCTCCTCCTTTTTGATAACGACATGACCCAGACTATCTACAATCCTTTCCCTAGACTCATCATCCACCAAGTCATTCTCTTTGGTGAATACTGATGCAAAGTACGCATTTAGTACCTCGCCGATTCTCTCTGGCTCCACACATAGATTCCCTCCTCTGTCCTTGAGTGGGCCAAGCCTTTCCCTAGTTACCCTCTTGCTCTTTATATATGTATAAAAAGCCTTGGGATTCTCCTTAATCCTGTTTGCCAATGACTTTTCATTACCCCTATTAGCCCTCCTCACACCTTGCTTAAGTTCCTTCCTACTTTCTTTATATTCCTCAAGGGCTTCATCTGTTCCCAGCCTTCTAGCCCTTACAAATGCTTCCTTTTTCTTTTTGACTTAATTAACTGTGGGAGATGGTGCCAGCATTAACTGTGGGTGAAAGGGTGCCTGCATTAACTGTGGGGGAGAGGGCGCCAGCATTAACTGTGGGGAGATGGTGCCAGCATTAACTATGGGGAAGAGGGTGCCTGCATTAACTGTGGGGGAGAGGGCGCCAGCATTAACTGTGGGGGAGAGGGCGCCAGCATTAACTGTGGGGGAGAGGGTGCCTGCATTGACTGTGGGAGAGGGTGCCAGCATTAACTATGGGGGAGAGGGTGCCTGCATTAACTGTGGGGGAGAGGGCGCCAGCATTAACTGTGGGGGAGAGGGTGCCTGCATTGACTGTGGGAGAGGGTGCCAGCATTAACTATGGGGGAGAGGGTGCCTGCATTGACTGTGGGGGAGAGGGCGCCTGCATTAACTGTGGGGGAGAGGGTGCCTGCATTGACTGTGGGAGAGGGTGCCAGCATTAACTATGGGGGAGAGGGTGCCTGCATTAACTGTGGGGGAGAGGGTGCCTGCATTAACAGTGGGGGAGAGGGTGCCTGCATTAACTGTGGGGGAGGTTGCTAACATTAACTGTAGGGGAAAGGGTGCCAGCATTAACTATGGGGGAGAGGGTGCCAGCATTAACTGTGGGGGAGAAGGTGCCAGTATTAACTATGGGGAGAGGGTGCCAGCATTAACTATGGGGAGAGGGTGCCAGTATTAACTGTCAGGGAGAGGGTGCCAGCATTAACTGTGGGTGTGAGGGTGCCAGTATTACCTGTCGTGGAGAGGGTGCCAGTATTAAGTGTGGGAGAGGGTGCCAGCATTAAAGAACAAAGAACAGTACAGGACAGGAACAGGCCATTTGGCCCTCCAAGTCTGCGCCGTTCTTGATGCCTGCCTAAAGTAAAACCTTCTGCATTTCTGGGGACTGTATCCCTCTATTCCCATCCTATTCATGTATTTGTCAAGATGCCTCTTAAACGTCGCTATCGTACCTGCTTCCACCACCTCCCCCGGCAGCAAGTTCCAGGCACTCACCACCCTCTGTGTAAAGAACTTGCCTCGCACATCCCCTCTAAACTTTGCCCCTCGCACCTTAAACCTATGTCCCCTAGTAACTGACTCTTACATCCTGGGAAAAAGCTTCTGACTATCCACTCTGTCCATGCCACTCATAACTTTGTAAACCTCTATCAAGTCACCCCTTCCACCTCCGTCGTTCCAGTGAAAACAATGCGAGTTTATCCAACCTCTCCTCATAGCTAATGCCCTCCAGACCAGCAAACATCCTGGTAAACCTCTTCTGTACCCTCTCCAAAGCCTCCACGTCCTTCTGGTAGTGTGGTGACCAGAATTGCACACAATATTCTAAGTGTGGCCTAACTAAAGTTCTGTACAGCTGCAGCATGACTTGCCAATTTTTATACTCTATGCCCCGACCGATGAAGGCAAGCATGCCATATGCCTTCTTGACAACCTTATCTACCTGCGTTGCCACTTTTAGTGATCTGTGGACCTGTACGCCCAGATCTTTCTGCCTGTCAATACTCCTAAGGGTTCTGCCATTTACTGTATACTTCCCACCTGCATTAGATCTTCCAAAATGAATTACCTCATATTTGTCCGGATTAAACTCCATCTGCCATTTCTCCGCCCAAGTCTCCAACCGATCTATATACTGCTGTATCTTCTGACAATACTCATCACTATCCACAACTCCTTCAACCTTTGTGTTTTCCTCCAAATCATTTATATATACTACAAACAGCAAAGGTCCCAGTACTGATCCCTGTGGAACACCACTAGTCACAGCCCTCCATTCAGAAAAGCACCCTTCCACTGCTACCCTCTGTCTTCTGTGACTGAGCCAGTTCTGTATCCCTCTTTCCAGCTCACCTCTGATCCCGTGTGACTTCACCTTTTGTACCAGTCTGCCATGAGGGACCTTGTCAAAGGCTTTACTGAAGTCCATATAGACAACATCCACTGCCCTTCCTTCATCTATCATCTTCGTCACTTCCTCAAAAAACACAATCAAGTTAATGAGACACGACCTCCCCTTCACAAATCCATGCTGCCTCTCACTAATAAGTTCATTTGCTTCCAAATGGGAGTAAATCCTGTCCCGAAGAATCCTCTCTAATAATTTCCGTACCACTGACGTAAGGCTCACCGGCCTATAATTTCCTGGATTATCCTGCTACCCTTTTTAAACAAAGGAACAACATTGGCTATTCTCCAGTCCTCTGGGACCTCACCTGTAGCCAATGAAGATACAAAGATTACTGTCAAGGCCCCATCAATTTCTTTCCTTGCCTCCCTCAGTATTCTGGGGTAGGTCCCATCAGGCCCTGGGGACTTATCTACCTTAATGCTTTTCAAGATGCCCAAAACCTCCTCCTTTTTGATAACGACATGACCCAGACTATCTACAATCCTTTCCCTAGACTCATCATCCACCAAGTCATTCTCTTTGGTGAATACTGATGCAAAGTACTCATTTAGTACCTCGCCGATTCTCTCTGGCTCCACACATAGATTCCCTCCTCTGTCCTTGAGTGGGCCAAGCCTTTCCCTAGTTACCCTCTTGCTCTTTATATATGTATAAAAAGCCTTGGGATTCTCCTTAATCCTGTTTGCCAATGACTTTTCATTACCCCTATTAGCCCTCCTCACACCTTGCTTAAGTTCCTTCCTACTTTCTTTATATTCCTCAAGGGCTTCATCTGTTCCCAGCCTTCTAGCCCTTACAAATGCTTCCTTTTTCTTTTTGACTTAATTAACTGTGGGAGATGGTGCCAGCATTAACTGTGGGTGAAAGGGTGCCTGCATTAACTGTGGGGGAGAGGGCGCCAGCATTAACTGTGGGGGAGAGGGTGCCTGCATTGACTGTGGGAGAGGGTGCCAGCATTAACTATGGGGGAGAGGGTGCCTGCATTAACTGTGGGGGAGAGGGTGCCTGCATTAACAGTGGGGGAGAGGGTGCCTGCATTAACTGTGGGGGAGGTTGCTAACATTAACTGTAGGGGAAAGGGTGCCAGCATTAACTATGGGGGAGAGGGTGCCAGCATTAACTGTGGGGGAGAAGGTGCCAGTATTAACTATGGGGAGAGAGTGCCAGCATTAAATGTGGGAGAGGGTGCCAGCATTAACTGTGGGGGAGAGGGTGCCAGCATTAACTGTGGGGGAGAAGGTGCCAGTATTAACTATGGGGAGAGGGTGCCAGCATTAACTATGGGGAGAGGGTGCCAGTATTAACTGTCAGGGAGAGGGTGCCAGCATTAACTGTGGGTGTGAGGGTGCCAGTATTACCTGTCGTGGAGAGGGTGCCAGTATTAAGTGTGGGAGAGGGTGCCAGCATTAAAGAACAAAGAACAGTACAGGACAGGAACAGGCCATTTGGCCCTCCAAGTCTGCGCCGTTCTTGATGCCTGCCTAAAGTAAAACCTTCTGCATTTCTGGGGACTGTATCCCTCTATTCCCATCCTATTCATGTATTTGTCAAGATGCCTCTTAAACGTCGCTATCGTACCTGCTTCCACCACCTCCCCCGGCAGCAAGTTCCAGGCACTCACCACCCTCTGTGTAAAGAACTTGCCTCGCACATCCCCTCTAAACTTTGCCCCTCGCACCTTAAACCTATGTCCCCTAGTAACTGACTCTTACATCCTGGGAAAAAGCTTCTGACTATCCACTCTGTCCATGCCACTCATAACTTTGTAAACCTCTATCAAGTCACCCCTTCCACCTCCGTCGTTCCAGTGAAAACAATCCGAGTTTATCCAACCTCTCCTCATAGCTAATGCCCTCCAGACCAGCAAACATCCTGGTAAACCTCTTCTGTACCCTCTCCAAAGCCTCCACGTCCTTCTGGTAGTGTGGTGACCAGAATTGCACACAATATTCTAAGTGTGGCCTAACTAAAGTTCTGTACAGCTGCAGCATGACTTGCCAATTTTTATACTCTATGCCCCGACCGATGAAGGCAAGCATGCCATATGCCTTCTTGACAACCTTATCTACCTGCGTTGCCACTTTTAGTGATCTGTGGACCTGTACGCCCAGATCTTTCTGCCTGTCAATACTCCTAAGGGTTCTGCCATTTACTGTATACTTCCCACCTGCATTAGATCTTCCAAAATGAATTACCTCATATTTGTCCGGATTAAACTCCATCTGCCATTTCTCCGCCCAAGTCTCCAACCGATCTATATACTGCTGTATCTTCTGACAATACTCATCACTATCCACAACTCCTTCAACCTTTGTGTTTTCCTCCAAATCATTTATATATACTACAAACAGCAAAGGTCCCAGTACTGATCCCTGTGGAACACCACTAGTCACAGCCCTCCATTCAGAAAAGCACCCTTCCACTGCTACCCTCTGTCTTCTGTGACTGAGCCAGTTCTGTATCCATCTTTCCAGCTCACCTCTGATCCCGTGTGACTTCACCTTTTGTACCAGTCTGCCATGAGGGACCTTGTCAAAGGCTTTACTGAAGTCCATATAGACAACATCCACTGCCCTTCCTTCATCTATCATCTTCGTCACTTCCTCAAAAAACACAATCAAGTTAATGAGACACGACCTCCCCTTCACAAATCCATGCTGCCTCTCACTAATAAGTTCATTTGTTTCCAAATGGGAGTAAATCCTGTCCCGAAGAATCCTCTCTAATAATTTCCGTACCACTGACGTAAGGCTCACCGGCCTATAATTTCCTGGATTATCCTGCTACCCTTTTTAAACAAAGGAACAACATTGGCTATTCTCCAGTCCTCTGGGACCTCACCTGTAGCCAATGAAGATACAAAGATTACTGTCAAGGCCCCATCAATTTCTTTCCTTGCCTCCCTTAGTATTCTGGGGTAGGTCCCATCAGGCCCTGGGGACTTATCTACCTTAATGCTTTTCAAGATGCCCAAAACCTCCTCCTTTTTGATAACGACATGACCCAGACTATCTACAATCCTTTCCCTAGACTCATCATCCACCAAGTTATTCTCTTTGGTGAATACTGATGCAAAGTACTCATTTAGTACCTCGCCGATTCTCTCTGGCTCCACACATAGATTCCCTCCTCTGTCCTTGAGTGGGCCAAGCCTTTCCCTAGTTACCCTCTTGCTCTTTATATATGTATAAAAAGCCTTGGGATTCTCCTTAATCCTGTTTGCCAATGACTTTTCATTACCCCTATTAGCCCTCCTCACACCTTGCTTAAGTTCCTTCCTACTTTCTTTATATTCCTCAAGGGCTTCATCTGTTCCCAGCCTTCTAGCCCTTACAA
Organism: Heterodontus francisci; assembly: GCF_036365525.1. Lineage (NCBI taxonomy): Eukaryota > Metazoa > Chordata > Chondrichthyes > Heterodontiformes > Heterodontidae > Heterodontus > Heterodontus francisci. The sequence goes on along the minus strand of NC_090371.1, from coordinate 25,828,555 downwards.
ATGCTTCCTTTTTCTTTTTGACTTAATTAACTGTGGGAGATGGTGCCAGCATTAACTGTGGGTGAAAGGGTGCCTGCATTAACTGTGGGGGAGAGGGCGCCAGCATTAACTGTGGGGGAGAGGGTGCCTGCATTGACTGTGGGAGAGGGTGCCAGCATTAACTATGGGGGAGAGGGTGCCTGCATTAACTGTGGGGGAGAGGGTGCCTGCATTAACAGTGGGGGAGAGGGTGCCTGCATTAACTGTGGGGGAGGTTGCTAACATTAACTGTAGGGGAAAGGGTGCCAGCATTAACTATGGGGGAGAGGGTGCCAGCATTAACTGTGGGAGAGAAGGTGCCAGTATTAACTATGGGGAGAGAGTGCCAGCATTAAATGTGGGAGAGGTTGCCAGCATTAACTGTGGGGGAGAAGGTGCCAGTATTAACTATGGGGAGAGGGTGCCAGTATTAACTGTCAGGGAGAGGGTGCCAGCATTAACTGTGGGGGAGAAGGTGCCAGTATTAACTATGGGGAGAGGGTGCCAGTATTAACTGTCAGGGAGAGGGTGCCAGCATTAACTGTGGGTGTGAGGGTGCCAGTATTACCTGTCGTGGAGAGGGTGCCAGTATTAAGTGTGGGAGAGGGTGCCAGCATTAAAGAACAAAGAACAGTACAGGACAGGAACAGGCCATTTGGCCCTCCAAGTCTGCGCCGTTCTTGATGCCTGCCTAAAGTAAAACCTTCTGCATTTCTGGGGACTGTATCCCTCTATTCCCATCCTATTCATGTATTTGTCAAGATGCCTCTTAAACGTCGCTATCGTACCTGCTTTCACCAGCTCCCCCGGCAGCAAGTTCCAGGCACTCACCACCCTCTGTGTAAAGAACTTGCCTCGCACATCCCCTCTAAACTTTGCCCCTCGCACCTTAAACCTATGTCCCCTAGTAACTGACTCTTACACCCTGGGAAAAAGCTTCTGACTATCCACTCTGTCCATGCCACTCATAACTTTGTATACCTCTATCAAGTCACCCCTTCCACCTCCGTCGTTCCAGTGAAAACAATCCGAGTTTATCCAACCTCTCCTCATAGCTAATGCCCTCCAGACCAGCAAACATCCTGGTAAACCTCTTCTGTACCTCTCCAAAGCCTCCACGTCCTTCTGGTAGTGTGGTGACCAGAATTGCACACAATATTCTAAGTGTGGCCTAACTAAAGTTCTGTACAGCTGCAGCATGACTTGCCAATTTTTATACTCTATGCCCCGACCGATGAAGGCAAGCATGCCATATGCCTTCTTGACAACCTTATCTACCTGCGTTGCCACTTTTAGTGATCTGTGGACCTGTACGCCCAGATCTTTCTGCCTGTCAATACTCCTAAGGGTTCTGCCATTTACTGTATACTTCCCACCTGCATTAGATCTTCCAAAATGAATTACCTCATATTTGTCCGAATTAAACTCCATCTGCCATTTCTCCGCCCAAGTCTCCAACCGATCTATATACTGCTGTATCTTCTGACAATACTCATCACTATCCACAACTCCTTCAACCTTTGTGTTTTCCTCCAAATCATTTATATATACTACAAACAGCAAAGGTCCCAGTACTGATCCCTGTGGAACACCACTAGTCACAGCCCTCCATTCAGAAAAGCACCCTTCCACTGCTACCCTCTGTCTTCAGTGACTGAGCCAGTTCTGTATCCCTCTTTCCAGCTCACCTCTGATCCCGTGTGACTTCACCTTTTGTACCAGTCTGCCATGAGGGACCTTGTCAAAGGCTTTACTGAAGTCCATATAGACAACATCCACTGCCCTTCCTTCATCTATCATCTTCGTCACTTCCTCAAAAAACACAATCAAGTTAATGAGACACGACCTCCCCTTCACAAATCCATGCTGCCTCTCACTAATAAGTTCATTTGTTTCCAAATGGGAGTAAATCCTGTCCCGAAGAATCCTCTCTAATAATTTCCGTACCACTGACGTAAGGCTCACCGGCCTATAATTTCCTGGATTATCCTGCTACCCTTTTTAAACAAAGGAACAACATTGGCTATTCTCCAGTCCTCTGGGACCTCACCTGTAGCCAATGAAGATACAAAGATTACTGTCAAGGCCCCATCAATTTCTTTCCTTGCCTCCCTTAGTATTCTGGGGTAGGTCCCATCAGGCCCTGGGGACTTATCTACCTTAATGCTTTTCAAGATGCCCAAAACCTCCTCCTTTTTGATAACGACATGACCCAGACTATCTACAATCCTTTCCCTAGACTCATCATCCACCAAGTCATTCTCTTTGGTGAATACTGATGCAAAGTACTCATTTAGTACCTCGCCGATTCTCTCTGGCTCCACACATAGATTCCCTCCTCTGTCCTTGAGTGGGCCAAGCCTTTCCCTAGTTACCCTCTTGCTCTTTATATATGTATAAAAAGCCTTGGGATTCTCCTTAATCCTGTTTGCCAATGACTTTTCATTACCCCTATTAGCCCTCCTCACACCTTGCTTAAGTTCCTTCCTACTTTCTTTATATTCCTCAAGGGCTTCATCTGTTCCCAGCCTTCTAGCCCTTACAAATGCTTCCTTTTTCTTTTTGACTTAATTAACTGTGGGAGATGGTGCCAGCATTAACTGTGGGTGAAAGGGTGCCTGCATTAACTGTGGGGGAGAGGGCGCCAGCATTAACTGTGGGGAGATGGTGCCAGCATTAACTATGGGGAAGAGGGTGCCTGCATTAACTGTGGGGGAGAGGGCGCCAGCATTAACTGTGGGGGAGAGGGCGCCAGCATTAACTGTGGGGGAGAGGGCGCCAGCATTAACTGTGGGAGAGGGTGCCAGCATTAACTATGGGGGAGAGGGTGCCAGCATTAACTGTGGGGAGATGGTGCCAGCATTAACTATGGGGAAGAGGGTGCCTGCATTGACTGTGGGGGAGAGGGCGCCAGCATTAACTGTGGGGAGATGGTGCCAGCATTAACTATGGGGAAGAGGGTGCCTGCATTAACTGTGGGGGAGAGGGCGCCAGCATTAACTGTGGGGAGATGGTGCCAGCATTAACTATGGGGAAGAGGGTGCCTGCATTAACTGTGGGGGAGAGGGCGCCAGCATTAACTGTGGGGAGATGGTGCCAGCATTAACTATGGGGAAGAGGGTGCCTGCATTAACTGTGGGGGAGAGGGCGCCAGCATTAACTGTGGGGGAGAGGGCGCCAGCATTAACTGTGGGGGAGAGGGCGCCAGCATTAACTGTGGGAGAGGGTGCCAGCATTAACTGTGGGGGAGAGGGCGCCAGCATTAACTGTGGGAGAGGGCGCCAGCATTAACTGTGGGGGAGAGGGCGCCAGCATTAACTGTGGGAGAGGGTGCCAGCATTAACTATGGGGGAGAGGGTGCCTGCATTAACTGTGGGGGAGAGGGCGCCAGCATTAACTGTGGGAGAGGGTGCCAGCATTAACTATGGGGGAGAGGGTGCCTGCATTAACTGTGGGGGAGAGGGTGCCAGCATTAACTATGGGGGAGAGGGCGCCTGCATTAACTGTGGGGGAGAGGGTGCCTGCATTGACTGTGGGGGAGAGGGCGCCAGCATTAACTGTGGGGGAGAGGGTGCCTGCATTGACTGTGGGGGAGAGGGCGCCAGCATTAACTGTGGGGGAGAGGGTGCCTGCATTAACTGTGGGGGAGAGGGTGCCTGCATTGACTGTGGGGGAGAGGGCGCCAGCATTAACTGTGGGGGAGAGGGTGCCTGCATTGACTGTGGGGGAGAGGGCGCCAGCATTAACTGTGGGGGAGAGGGTGCCTGCATTAACTGTGGGGGAGAGGGTGCCTGCATTGACTGTGGGAGAGGGTGCCAGCATTAACTGTGGGGGAGAGGGTGCCTGCATTAACAGTGGGGGAGAGGGTGCCTGCATTAACTGTGGGGGAGGTTGCTAACATTAACTGTAGGGGAAAGGGTGCCAGCATTAACTATGGGGGAGAGGGTGCCAGCATTAACTATGGGGAGAGGGTGCCAGTATTAAATGTGGGAGAGGGTGCCAGTATTAACTGTGGGAGAGGGTGCCAGCATTAACTATGGGGAGAGGGTGCCAGTATTAAATGTGGGAGAGGGTGCCAGTATTAACTATGGGGAGAGGGTGCCAGTATTAAATGTGGGAGAGGGTGCCAGCATTAACTGTGGGAGAGAAGGTGCCAGTATTAACTGTGGGGAGAGGGTGCCAGCATTAAATGTGGGAGAGGGTGCCAGCATTAAAGGTGGGGGACAGATTGCCAGCATTAACTGTGGGGGAGAAGGTGCCAGTATTAACTATGGGGAGAGAGTGCCAGCATTAACTATAGGGAGAGGGTGCCAGCATTAAATGTGGGGGAGAAGGTGCCAGTATTAACTACGGGGAGAGGGTGCCAGCATTAAATGTGGGAGAGGGTGCCAGCATTAAATGTGGGAGAGGGTGCCAGCACTAACTGTGGGGGAGAAGGTGCCAGTATTAACTACGGGGAGAGGGTGCCAGCATTAAATGTGGGAGAGGGTGCCAGCATTAAATGTGGGAGAGGGTGCCAGCATTAACTGTGGGAGAGAGAGTGCCAGAATTAAATGCGGGAGAGGGTGCCAGCATTAACTGTGGGAGAGAGAGTGCCAGAATTAAATGCGGGAGAGGGTGCCTGCATTAACTGTGGGAGAGAGAGTGCCAGCAAGAACTGTGAGAGAGATGGTGCAGGCATTGATTATGGGGGAGAAGGTGCCAGAATTGACTATGGGAGAGGGAGCCAGCATTAACTATGGGGGAGACAGTGCCATAATTAACTGTGAGGGAGAGGGTGCCAGTATTAAGTGTGGGGGAGAGGTTGCCAACATTAACTGTGAGGGAGAGGGTGCCAGTATTAACTGTGGGGGAGAGGGTGCCATCATTAACTGTGGGGAAGAGGGTGCCATCATTAACTGTGGGGAAGAGGGTGCCTGCATTAACTATAGCGAGAGGGTGCCAGCATTAACTGTGGGGGAGATTGTGTCAGCATTAACTATGGGGAGAGGGTGCCAGCAATTACTGTGGGGGAGATTGTGCCAGCATTAACTGTGCGAGAGGGTGCCAGCATTAACTGTGGAAGAGGGTGCCAGCATTAACTATGGGGAGAGGGTGCCAGCATTAACTATGGGGGAGATTGTGCCAGCATTAACTGTGGGTGAGGGTGCCAGCATTAACTATGGGAGAGGGTGCCAGCATTAACTGTGGGGGAGAGGGTGCCAGTATTAACTGTGGGCGAAGAGGGTGCCAGTATTAACTGTGGGGGAAGAGGGTGCCAGTATTAACTGTGGGGGAGAGGGTACCAGTATTAACTGTGGGGGAGAGGGTACCAGTATTAACTGTGGGGGAGAGCTTGCCAACATTAACTATGGGGGAGAGGGTGCCAGCATCATCTGTGGGGGAGAGGTTGCCAACATTAACTGTGGGGCGAAGGTGCAAGCTTTAACTGTGGGAGAGGGTGCCAGCATTAACTGTGGGGAGAGGGTGCCAGCATTAACTGTGGGGAGAGGGTGCCAGCATTAACTATGGGGAGAGGGTGCCAGCATTAACTGTGTGGGAGATTGTGCCAGCATTAACTGTGGGTGAGGGTGCCAGCATTAACTATGGGGAGAGGGTGCCAGCATTAACTGTGGGAGAGGGTGCCAGCATTAGCAATGGGGAGAGGGTGCCAGCATTAACTGTGGGGGAGAGGGTGCCAGAATTAACTGTGGGGGAGAGGGTGCCAGTATTAACTGTGGGGGAAGAGGGTGCCATCATTCACTGTGGGTGAGAGGGTGCTAGCATTGATTATGGGGGAGAGGGTACCAGCATTAACTGTGGGAGTGGGTGCCAGCATTAACTGTCAGGCCAGACTTCCAGCATTAACTGTTAGGGAGAAGGTGCCAGCATTAACTGTGCGGGAGAGGGTGCCAGCATTAACTGTGTACGACAGGGTGCCAGCATTAACTGTGGGTGAGAATGTGCCAGCATTAACTGTGAGGGGAGAGGGTGCCAGAATTAACTGTCAGGCTAATGCCATCAGCATTACCTGAAGTTTAGGAGGAATGGTGGCTGCTTTATTGTAGCAGCTCCCTGTCACACAATGCTACATCCCAATACATTTCCCTTTGTATAAGCTATTTTCACCAAAACAACACTGAATGTGAGAAATAAGTATACTTTCCAGGTATCCAGCATTGACGAACACTGGTGATATGGTGGAAGTGTTAAATTCTGCAGAGCCATATTGGTTAACATAGTTGATCATAGATTAATTAATTGCACTACACAACAGAGGAATGTTAAATGTTTATAATTTGGTAAAAATGCTTTTCATCACCTTCAATCACCCACAGCAGTTCCCTTCCTAGCTACCTAATGTCAGTAATCCAGCAGCAGCCCAAATAAACCTGTTCAGAAGATAATTGCCAGCGTTAGGGGTGCTGGCATGGAGCTGGTAGAGGGTTCACCTTGCCCGAGTGACATCACCAAGAGGACTCGTGGGAAGATTAGCTGCTGCACTTCTCGCATCCCAGCAAAGGAGGAATTGATATACTCCACAAAATATTCATGCCTAGAGTTTCCTCTTTGGGTGCAACCCAGAATTAGACCCAAAAATGAGCTCATTTTTTGTGATGTCAAGTTACATCCAACTATCCCCCCACCAACCACCCCCAATCTCATTAGAATGCGTATCAACTTAACATGGGTGTAAATCAGCCTAAACAATTGCAGCACAAGGGAGATCGCTGAACCCACGCTATATATTTCCTTTTTAGGTAGGAAAATTTAAAATTCAGTTTATTTAATCATCATTCATGCACGTCACACACAGCATGTTTTAAATCTGCAATCGGGAAGCTTTTCAATTTTTAAAGTGACTGATGCCATAAAAAAATCTATTCAAAGAAACAGATAGAATAGAGCAGCTCTCAGTAAAGGCACATTTTTAAAAAAAGATGCTCCAAAGACATGGACATATTGTAGTTACACTTATAACTCACATATGCCCAAAATTCTGATTTTTTTAAAGTCACGTAATTAAATTGTATTAGATATGTACTGGGAGAAAATGCAAAGGAAACTCCAGGCTTCAATTTGCTTTGTTCTCTACTCTCATGGTTTCAATTCTTGTTTGAGGCTTGTTAATTTTTCACGTGCTGCCTCTAGTCCTGCTCTTGCAGTTCAATAACTTACTTAGACCAGCATTCCTACTAAAACTAGTTGCTTCATCCACACAGCCTTTGAGCAGCAGTGCAGCTGTAATGATTAGTTTGAACACATGGAAATTAAACAAAGAGCTCTTTTATTAGTTCCTGTACTCCCAGTGTCTGATGAGGAGGTACCCAGCTCTCCTAGATACAAGGGTGGATTGTCAGGATGGATTGATTGCAAATACTCCCTCGGTTGAGTCACTTCAACTCATGTGTTCAAAGCTTGGAGACTCTTGACAGCGAAAGAGACACCTTCTGTTAGTTAAGAGGTATTTGATTTCCACATCCCAAATTAAATCAAGCCCAAAGGAGGTCCAATTAAAGAAACTACTTTTAGACATCATTTTTGACACATTTTATTTTAAGAAGGCAAAAAACAGATTCCAAGCTGTACACAGGAATTGGCAAACATCTAATAATTAGCAACCCATGAAATTAGATTTTCCTAAACTTTGTGAAAAGCTGCACTTTTCAGAGTGACATAAAAAATATTAGATGTTCTCAATATGGCATTGAGAGAAGTCGAGTATATAATCCAGGATGACACGCCATGGCAGTACCCAGGGAGTACTGCATTGCTGGTGGTGCCATACCGCAGCTGAGACATTAAACTGAGGCTCAGTCTGTGTGTTCAGGTGGACACGAATGATCCCATGGCACTACTCGGAGACAACCAAGGGAAGGCTCCTGGCATCCTGCCCAACATTTTTCCCTCTACCATCTCCAAAAATAGATTAGCTGGTCATTTATCACACTTGCTGTTTACAAGGTCTCACTGTAAGTTGTCTGCTGCATTTGCCTACATAGCACTAGTAACTACACTTCAAAGAGTAACCCTTTGAGATGTCCTGAGAATGAGAGAAGGTGATAGGTCATATGGGGAGCAGGAAAAGACCTCCATCAAGCTCCATCAAGCCTAACACACATGGTGGTCAGAGCATCATGACTAAATAGTCCCTCTCTTTCCCACTCCCCTGCCCTGCTCTCTTCCCTTCCCCCAATCTGCACTCCCATCCCCTCAGGTGATCAAAACTAGTCCAGGAGATCTCATGGACCACAGATAAATCTAGGTTCTTTCTACCTTTTGAATTCTCTACCCCAGAAGGTCATGGCTGCTCATCATTGAATATATTTAAGGCTGAGATCGACAGATTTTTGGTCTGTCAGGGAATCGAGGGCTCTGGGGAGCAGGCGGAAAAGTGGAGTTGAAGCCCAAGATCAGCCATGATCATATTGAATGGCGGAGCAGGCTCAATGGGCCGTAGGATGTACTCCTGCTCCTATTTCTTATGTTCTTATGTTTTACCATTCTTTACATTTTTGGATCTGTCAGAGTACAGCATTGCATTGAAGCTCCAAAACTGATACACCTTCAAATGGTAGCAAACTGGGTAAAGAGAAGCAAAATACTGCAGATGCTGGAAATCTGAAATAAAAAACAGGAGGTGCTGGAAATACTCAGCAGGTCTGGTAGCATCTGTGGAGAGAGAAACAGAGTTAAGGTTTCACGTCTGTGACCTTTCATCAGAACTGTCTTTTTATAAGTCGGTAAAGAATCCCGCATAATGTAGCACCTTTCATTTTCTCAAGAGATCCCAAAGAGTTTCACAGCCAGTAATAAGCAGTGGACAATCTGTGCACAGTAAGTTCCCACAAACAGCAATGAGATAAATGTGACTCTGTTTTAGTGGAGGGATGAATATTGGCCCTGTTGTTCCTTGAATGACACCATGAAATCTTTTATATCAAGCTGAGCAGCTTAACATCTCATCCAAAAGACAACATCTCTGACAGTGCCAATTTGAACTGACTGAGACAGGAAGAGGGAAGTGTATGTTGTAATTAGTAGTTGCACAGTGAAAGACTGCTGGCCTTGCAAACAACTACCTCTGTTGCATAGCTGTCTTATTCAGTGTTAAACATCAGACCATTAAAAGAATGGTTTCCAAACCTCTATCTAGGGACTCCACTGATACACTCCTGAGATCCCCTGAAAATACTGGCACACTCCCAGGGAACCTGTGTCCATACTGACAAACTCCCAGGGAACCTGTGTCCATACTGACACACTCCCAGGGAACCTGTGTCCATACTGACAAACTCCCAGGGAACCTGTGTCCATACTGACACACACCCAGAGACTCCCTGCCCATACTGACATACTCCCGAGGACCCTGTGTCCATACTGACACACTCCTGGGGAACCCGTTTCCGACTGACACTCACCCAGGGACCCCATGTCCATACTGACATACTCCCGGGGACCTTGTGTCCATACTGACACACTCCTGGGGACCCCGACTCCATGTCCATACTGACATACTCCCGGGGACCCGGTGTCCATAATGACATACTCCTGGGGATCCTATCTCCATACTGACACACTCCCAAGAACCCCATGTTCATACTGACACACTCCCAGGAGCCCCATGTCCATACTGACATACTCCCGAGGACCTCGTGTCCATACTGACTCACTCCCAGGAACCTGTGTAGGTAACAGCACTGTCAGAAAATCTATCCCACTAAATTACAGCTGCACTTTAGTAGCAGATGAACACATTGGCCATTCAAAGCATAATGCCCCATCATTATAAAATAGCTCATCCTCCACTCTACCTTGAACCGAAGCACAGGAGATCAGATAATAAATTTATAATATCATAGTTGTCCTTAACGAATTATAAAATCATAGAATCATAGAATGGTTATGGCACAGAAGGAGGCCATTTGGCCTTTCCTGTCTGTGCTAGTTCTCTGCAAAAGCAACTCAGCTTGACCACTCCCCATAGTGCTGCAAATTTTTTCTCTTCAGATAATTATACAATTCTCTTTTGAATGCCTCAATTGAATCTGCCTCCACCACACTTTCAGGAAGTGTGTTCCAGATCCTAACCACTCGCTGCGTAAAAACGTTTTTCTCATCTCGCCATTAGTTCCTTTCCCATTCACGTTACATCAGTGTCCTCTGGTTCTCGACCCTTCTGCCAAGGGGAACAGTTTCTCTCTGTCTATTCTGTCTAGATCCCTCTATCCACTATCAAGTCTCCTTTCAACCTTCTCTTCTGCATGGAGACCAACCCCAACTTATACAATCTATCCATGTAACTGAAGTGGTTCATGCCTGGAACCATTCTCATAAATCTTTTCTGCACCCCCTGCAATGCCTTCACATCCTTCCTAAAATATGGTGCCCAAAATTGGACACAATGCTCCATTTGAGGCAGAACCAGTGTCTTATAAAGATTCATTTTAACTTCCTTGCTTTTGTACTCTATGCCTTTATTTATAAAGCCCTAATCCTGGATGCCTTATTAACCACTTTCTTAACCTTCCCTGCCATCTTCAACAATTTGTGCACGTATAACCCCAAGTCTCTCTGCTCCTGCACCTCTCGATAATTGTTTCCTTTAGTTCATGTTGCCTCTCCTTCACTTCACATTCTTTGCATTAAATTTAATGTGCCATGTGCCTGCCCATTTCAGCAACCTGTCTATATCCTCTTGAGGTCTATCACTATCCTCCTCACAGTTCACAGTGCTTCCAAGTTTTGTGTCATCTGCAAATTTTGAAATTGTGCCCTGTACACCCAAATCTAGGTCATTAATATAGGTCAAAAAAAGCAGTGGTCCTTGTACCAACCTCTGAGGAACCTCACTGCATACCTTCCCCCAGTCCAAAAAACAATCGTTCACCATTACCAAGTACAACTGGCCTTTCTTCTTTTTCTTTTGGGCCTCCTTATCTCGAGAGACAATGGATACGCGCCTGGAGGTGGTCAGTGGTTTGTGAAGCAGCGCCTGGAGTGGCTATAAAGGCCAATTCTAATACCTCCATTTTCACTATGACCTTTGCAGCATCCTCTTCCTTGGTAAAGATAGATGCAAAGTACTCATTTAATACCTCAGATATGCCCTCTGCCTCCATGTGTAAATCCCCTTTTTGATCCCTAATTGGCCCCACCCCTCTTTTACTATACTTTTTCTATTTATTTGCCTATAGAGGACTCTTAGATTCTCTTTTAAGTTAGCTGCCAGTCTCTTCTCATACTCTCGCTTTGCTTCTCTAATTACATTTTTTCACCTGCCAACTTTCTATATTCTGCCTGGTTCTCACTTGTATTGACAACCTGACATCTATCATGTGCACCACTTTTTTTACTTCACCTCATTCTCCATCTCTTTCATCATCCAGGGAGCTCTGGCTTTGTTTATCCGACCATTCTCCCCTCATGGGAATGCACCTTGATTGTACCCAAACTATCGCCTCTTTAAAGCAGCCCATTGCTCCATTACAGTTTTGCCTGCCAATCTTTCACTCCAATTTACCTGGGCCAGATTTGTTCTCATCCCACTGAAATTGACCCTCCCCCAAGGTATTATTTTTACTCTGGCTTGTTCCTTGTCCTTTTCCATAGTTAACCTAAACCTTATAATACTATGATCACTGTTCCCTAAGCGTTCCCCTACTGACACTTGATCCACTTGACCCACCTCATTCCCCAGAACCAGATCTAACTATATCTCCTTCCTCATTGGACTGGAAACATACTGATCTAGAAAATTCTGTTGAACATACTTCAGAAACTCTTCTCCCCTCTGCCTTTTACACTATTACTATCCTAATCTATATTAGGATAATTGAATTTCCCCCCCTTATAATAATCTATTATTTTTCCACCTCTCTGTAATTTTCCTGCAAGTTTGTTCCTCTATATCTTTCCCACTAGTTGGTGGCCTATCGAATGCATTTAGTAATGTAATGAAAATAATTTTGCTTTGTTTGTATAAAGCACACTGACCCGTTAGACAATTTTTTGACTCTACATGATATGGATGCTTTTTCTTATAGCCAATTAGGCTGAATTCAGGAATTATGTTTTCTAATTAGAAGGTGTCAGAGAAGGAGTAAACTCCTCATGACTCAGCTTTCAATGCTTCTGTACCACGAGAGACCATAATCAAGTCATGATGCACTTGAAGAAATGCTTTTCAAAAAGATTCTCTAATATTTGGAAAATAAAACAGCCAACTCATTTGAAAAAAAAGGTTTCAAGGTCAAGTGATGATTTTCTAACTTCACATGCCTGTAGACCCTGTGACTTGACTTTTGTGAGTCAGCTTGTTGTGTTTTGGAACATTTTGAGAAGGCTGAAAGTTTCAACAGGCAATTTTCTGTCCTTTGTTTAGTCAACAGATTCAAAATTGTTGTTCTGAAAGAATGTGTGCGTGTGGTTCTGTGGGAGGATAGAAAGAGCCCTGCAATTCATGTTTCATCAGTAGGACTGCTTCTGCAAAGGATTAGGCCAAGGAGGGAAGCACTGATTGGGTGTTAGAGTGATGTAAACATCCCCACGTACCCCATGGAGAGCAGCTATAGCCAGAGAGTGGTGAGAGTGGGGCACTTGCTACCACAGAAAGTAGCTGAGTTGACTAGCATAAACACAGTTAAAGGGAAGTTAGATAAGTACATGAGGGAGAAAGGAATAGAAGGATATGCTAATAGGGTTAGATGAAGTAGGATGGGAGGAGGCTCAAGGTTCAGCATAAACGCTGGCATAGAACAGCTGGGCTCAATGGCCTGTTTCTGTGCTGTAAGTTTTATGTAATTCTATGAGCTCTGTTCTCTACTCACCTACTCCATTCCTCTCCAGTGTATGAGGCTGAATCAAACCAGTCACAGCCTTGACCCTGGAATGAGCTTCCGATCACATATTCACTTCATCACCGACTTCCACCTCTGTAACATCACGAGTCTATGTCCCTGCCTCAGCTTATCTGTTGCTGAAAACCTTGTCTATGCCTTTGTTACCTCTTGATTTAACCATTTCAATTCTCTCCTGAGTTTCTGCCCTCCATAAACTTCAGTTCATCCAAAACTCTGCTGCCCATATCCTAACTCGCACCAAGACCCATTCACCCATCACCCCTATACTCACTGACCTATGTTGGCTCCCAGTCCAGCAACACCTCAATTTTAAAATTCTCGTCCTTGTTTTCAAAATCCCTCCATGTCCTCACCCCTCCCTATTTCTGTAACCTCCTCCAGCCTTACAACTTTCCAAGATCTTAACACTTCTCCAATTCTGGTCTCACGCATCCCCATTTTAATCGCTCCACCATTGGCTGCCGTGCCGACAGCAGCCTAGGCCCTAAGCTCTTGAATTCCCTCCCTAAACCTCTCTGCATTTCTAGCTCTCTCTCCCCTCTTTAAGACACTCCTAAAAACCTACCTCTTTGTCCAGCTCATGTGGCTCGGCATCAAGTTGTGTTCGATTACACCCCTGTGAAGCACCTTGGGACATTGTACTGAGTTCCAGGTGTTTTATAAATGCAAGTTGTTGTTGTAATAGTGCATGTGGTAGCCCAGTGGCACAAAAGGTTTCAAAGGTATGACTAGGTAAGAGCGGCAATGTGTTCTGTGAGGTATTGGCAAAGCAGGATGCAGTGGGGCCTTCCTCTTCTACTGCTTTTCAGCACATCTAGAAACCTGCATGAGATGCTGAGGAGCAGAAGTCAGTGCAGAAGGAGTGGGATGAGGGCTTCGAGATCGAGTTCTCTAACAAGTATTCCAAGATACGAGAAGCAGAGTGGCATCGTGAGCCTGCATGAATTTAAATTTTTTTAGAGATACAGCACTGAAACAGGCCCTTCGGCCCACTGAGTCTGTGCTGACCATCAACCACCCATTTATACTAATCCTACATTAATCCCATTACCCTCTCACATCCCCACAATTCCCCTACCTATACTAGGGTCAATTTACCTATCAACCTGCCAGTCTTTGGCTGTGGGAGGAAACCGGAGCACCCGACAAAAACCCACACGGTCACAGGGAGAACTTGCAAACTCCACACAGGCAGTACCCAGAATCGAACCCGGGTCGCTGGAGCTGTGAGGCTGCGGTGCTAACCGCTGTGTCACTGTGCCACCCAATGAAGGGAATGAAGGGAAAATAGACAGGTTTCTTCACAGGTGCAGCCCCCAACCATCCAATTACCTGGTATTCACTGTGCCCAGGTGGGCCTAGTTTGCCTTGCAGAGGCCCTGTGAAAAGATTCAGTTTAGAGGCCCCTATATTTTACTGGACAGTGAAACTTAATACTTATTGCTAGATGCATCGAAATGAGGCCTGAGGCCCAATATGAGGGTGTTTCACCATTCAGGCCCCTGCCCCAGCACTCAAAATGGGAGTGTCCAATTATTTACCCATAGCCGTGAATGATGTTGTCATGGGTTGTATGCAGATGAGAAAGAGGAAGGGGCAAATAATGGATACTTGGGATACTTCAGAGTTCGGACAATGGAAAACGGAGGCGTAAAGGTGCATGGGGATCTGCCGTTCGGGATCTCCACTCTACCCAAGTCTTCCCAATGCATGCTGCATGGTACAATGTAGAGAATCCAGACTGCTAGCTTTAAGTGACGAGGGAAGATAATTTGAGAGGAAAAGCAGTGAAGCAGCAACTAGCCAGAGATTTTTTTCCCTGTGTGACAGATATCTTAGTATGATAAGAGTTAAGATGCTGCATTACTTATATTATTTTGCCATTTGTCAACAGTCCAGAAATGACAAATGTGTGACTTTGTGACACTTTGCTCTTTCCATGACAGATTGATAGCAAGACATTGACTGCACATGAAAGTGATGATATCGTAACACCATTTTAATTATGTTGAATTTGCTATTAATTTTCTTCAGACAGCAACAGGAACCAGCCAGCTGTCCCATATTATGATTATTCTCCCTTTAGCTCAATCATCTTCACTCCACATCTTCTTCCCCTAAAGCCACTGGCCCCTTACTGATTAATCTCTGGTATTGCTTGAAAGGAGGAAAGGAACGTACATTCATATTGTACTTCACAACTTCAGGATGTCCCAAAGCATTTTGCAGCCAGTGAAGTACTTTTAAAGTGAAATAATGTGACAATGACCAGATAATCTGTTTTAGTGATGGTGGTTGAGGGTTAAAAATTGTCCAGGACACTGGGGAGAAATCTTCTGCTCTTCTTTGAATAGTGCCATGAGATTTTCTATGTCCATCTGAGGGCGCGGACGAGGTCTCAGTTTAAGGTAACATCCGAAAAACGATGGGGGGGTTTTTATTTTTGGGGTCGGCTCCCTGGCGTCAGGCACCTTTCCGTGTCCTGACCCCACATCGCATTGGCACTGAGCTGGCCAATTAGTGGCAGGGAGCTCGCTCACTGTCCAATTAAGGACAGCAGGTGAGCTTCTGAGGCTGGAGGGCCAATAGGAGGTATGTAGGAGACAGAGAGGGTGCCTCAAGATGGAATCGCCCTCTGAAGACTTTTTTTAAAAAGATGAAATTACTACTGGCCACTGCTGCCAGGTCATCAAGGCAGAGGTAGATAGACTGAAATAAAAACAAGAAATGCTGGAACTTTTGAAATCATAGATCATCTCCACTTTCACAACTCTCGCAGGCAGCGAGCTCCAGGTCATTACCACTCACTGCGTAAAAACGTTCTTCCTTCAACTGTTGTCCAAAACCTTATATCTCTGTCCCCTAATGCTTGTACCATCAGCCAATGGGAACAGCTTTTCTTTGCTTACCCTATCATAATCTTGTATACCTCTATCAAATTTCTGCTCAATATCCTTTGCTCCAAGGAGAACAAACCTAGCTTCTCCAAACTAACCTTGTAGCTAAGCCAATATCTATCTTTCAATCAACATCACCAATCATATTATCCTTTGCTGATTATGGGAGGACACTGTGTGAGAATTGGCTGCCACAGTTACTAAAGTACAACAGTGACTAGACTTTGAAAGTGCCTCATTAGCTGTAAAGAGCTTTGGGACATACTGAGGTAGTGAAGGGGGATGTATCTGTATGCAAGTGTTTCTGGTGTGCTCAGGAGATTTGTTTAGCTAAGCATGTTGCAAGCCCAAGGAGAAAGGAGGCATTGCTGGATCTGGTTCTGGGGAATGAGGTGGGTCAAGTGGATCAAGTGTCAGTTGGAAAACATTTAGGGGTCAGTGATCATAGTACCGTAAGGTTTAAGTTAGCCATGGAAAAGGACAAGGAACAATTCAGAAAAAATAATTAATTGGAAGAGGGTCAATTTCAGTGACAGTGAGAACAGATCTGTCCCAGGAAACAAGATTGGTAGGCAAAACTGGAACAGAATGGGTACAGTCAAGGTAAATTCCTACAAGGGGGAAAAGTAGGATAAACAAAACCAGTGCTCCCTGGATGATGAAAGAGATGGAGAGTAAGATGAAGCAGAAAAAGGGTGCATATGACAGATGTCAGGTTGGTAATACAAGTGAGAACCAGGCTGAATATAGAAAGTTCAGAAGGGAAGTGACTAAAGAAATAAGAGATGTAAAGAGAGAGTATAAGAAGAAGCTGGCAGCTAACACAAAAGGGAATCTATAGGCATATAAATAGTAAAAGGGCAGTAAAAGAAGTGGTGGGGTTGATTAGGAGATTTACACATAGAGGTAGAGGGCTGAGGTACTGAATGAGTACTTTGCATCTGTCTTTACCGACAAAGAAGATGTTGCCAAAGTCATAGTGAAAGAAGAGGTAGTTGAGACACTGGATGGGCTAAAGAATGATAAAGAAAGGTTGGCTGTACTTAAAGTTTATAAGTCACAGGAATGGATCAGATTTATCCGAGGATACAGTGGGAAGTAAGGGTGGATGTTGCGGAGGCACTGGTCGTAATGTTCCAATCCTCCTTGGATACAGGGGTGGTGCCAGAGGACTGGAGAATTGCAAATGTTACAACCTTATTCAAAAAAGCGTGTAAGGATGAGTCCGGCAACTACAGGCCAGTCAATTTAACCTCAGTGGTGGGAAAGCTTTTAGAAACAAAAATCCAGGACAAATGAAGATTAATTAAAGAAAGCCAGCACGGAATTTTTCAAGGCATTTTGATTGGATTATTTATAAGTTAGCAGAGTTGGTTTATGAGGGCAATGCGGTTGATGTGGTGTATGTGGACTTCCAAAAGGCGTTTGATGTAGTGCCACATAACAGGCTTTTCAGCAAAGTCAAAGCCCATGAATAAAAGGGACAGTGGCAGCATGGATACGAATTTCACTATGTTACAGGAAATAGACAGCAGTAGTGAACAGTTGTTTTTAGAATTGGAGGAAGATATACAGGTGGGGTTCTACAGGGGTTGGTACTAGGACCACTGCTTTTTTTGATCTATGTTAATGACCTTGACTTGGGTGTGCAGGGCATAATTTCAAAATTGGCAGATAACATAAAACTTGGGAGTATTGTGAACTGTGATGAGGACATTGATAGACTTCAAGAGACCCGAGACAGGCTGGTAGAATGGGTGGACTCGTGTCAGATGAAATTTAATGTACGGAAGTGTGATGTAATAGATTGTGGTAGGAAGAATGAGGAGAGGCAATATAAATTAAAAAGGCACAATTGTAAAAGGTAACAGGAACAGAGAGATATGGGGGTATATGTGCTTAGATCCTTGAAGGTGGCAGGACAGGTTAGGAAAGTGGTTAAAAAGGCAGATGGAATCCTGGGCTTTAAAATAGAGGCATAGCATACTAAAGCAAGGAAGTTATGATGAATCTTTATAAAACACTGGCTTGGCCTCAACTGGAGTATTACGTCCAAATTTGGGCACCATATTTTAGGAAGGAGGTAAAGGCTTTTGAGAGGGTGCAGGAAAGATTTACAAGAATTGTACCAAGGATGAGGGATTTCAGTTATGTGGATAGATTGGAGAAGCTTAGATTGTTCACCTACTGAAGAGAAGGATGAGAGGTGATTTGAAAGAGGTCTTCAAAATCATAAGGGGTCTGGACAGAGTAGATAAGAGAGATACTGTTCCTGTTGGAGGAAGGGTCGAGAACCAGAGAACGCGGATTTATGGTGATTGACAAAAGAATCAAAGGTGACATGAGGAAAAACCCTTTTAACATTGCCAGTGTTTTGGATCTGGAATATACTGCCTGAGAGTGTAGTGGAGGTTGATTCACTTGTGGCTTTTCAAAGGGGAATTGGATAAACACCTGAAGAGACCAAATTTGCGGGGCTATGGAGAAAGGACCTGGGAGCAAGACTAGCTAAATTGCTGTTGCAGAGAGCCAGCACGGACTCAATGGGCCAAATGGCTTCCTTCTGTGCTGTAACCATTCTATGATTCTATAACCTTCCCCCTTCACCCTGTGTCTGTGGGCTAGATGTTGCAATGCTGTGTGACAGGATTGCGTGTTGGATATTTTTGGGTTCAGAGGTCAGCCTCGCCCAGTTCCCAGCCTACACGACTAACATTATTAGATGGAAAGTTGTGCAGGCCACGACGTCAGGTGGGATGACTTTCAGCTTGGGATACACAATATGTGTGAAGCTCTATGCTGAGAACAGTAAATTGTAAAATTCACCCTGATGCCTCCAGTGTCCGGTACAAAAGATATTTACATTCTTAAGATCAAAGGAATGTGAAATTGCTAAATGGCAGAGCTTTGTGAAGTTTTAAATCTATGAATTAAAGAGGTTGCTAATAACCCTATTAACAGGTAATGAGGAAAGCCAAAGAGTCTTCTTGCCTTCATCACTGAGGCATTTGACCCCAAAGCTACATTCTTCTGTGTCTATAGCAACGGGGACAACGACTCATTGATGTGCTGGACTGATGCGCTGATCGATAAGCTATAGAACAGCCTTCTGAGAGCAGACTGGCGTAATTGCCAATTCGGTTTCAAATTGTTACTATGTTGCAGCAAGGAGATTTTTTTTTTTAAGTTCCTGCTTCTGCTAGTTACATAGAATTACATAAAATGTACAGCACAGAAACAAGCCATTTGGTCCTACTGGACCATACTGGTGTTTATGCTTCACCCGAGCCTCCTCCCACCCCTACTTCATCTAACTCCTTCAGCATATATTTCTTTGTGCTTTTTTACGCAGCCTTTTTGTTTTGATCTAGCTACACGATGACGGCCTCCGGGGAAATGGCTGACTGTGATCGAGTGCTCCGATGTACCTCCTATTTCACAGTTGTTACTTGATTCAAATTGACTTGTTTAATTGTGCATAGAGGGAAGCCTGCTGAAAGAGGCCTTGATTATGAACATTGTAAAGGATGCTTCCAACATGGTTGCATCAAACACACTGGCAGCATAATACCCAGGCTGGGTGGCATGGAATAATAGCCTGCCTTCATGATGCTTGATTAAACTACTTTTGCCTTATCTGACTGCAGGAAAATGGCCAGATGGACTGGAAGGATTTTTCTTTTGTTGTTGTTCAATCCTGTGTCTTTGTTGTGTCCCTAAGCATGTCTACGCTTTATTAGAAATGAAAATGAGGTCGAGGACCTACCTCCCTGTGGAGAGAGTTACTAGAGGCTGGGAATTCACCATTTAAAATGTTGTACAACCTCATTTGAAACACAATAGAGGGAGATGAGTGGCAGCAAATCGGGGAGCAGGGAGGGGTCGACCTCCAAATCTTCGATAGGCACTCCACAATGCATTGGTAGGTTTCCTCATAAGACAGGTGATAATTGAGAAAAAGGTTTTTATCGATTTGGTGAAAAATAAATCCCACAATTTTTTTCATCAATCTTAATGTCAGGTTTTAAAAGTGCAATCCCTACCATCAGAGGATTGATTGATGAGGAAAGGCTGAAGCAACTGGGGCTGTTCCGTCCTCCAAATGGATTTTATTGAGATATACAGGACTCTAAATGAGTGCACGACCTCTGTTTTTGCACAACAGAATGGCGTTGGGAAGGAAAGGGCACAAGACAAGGAGGCGAGCAGCCAGAGCTCTTTAGTTCCCAACTGCTATCAGAGCACTTGTCTGACGTCACATCTGAGCTGAGCTTCAAACCACACATCTCCTCCATCATAAGGTACTTAACAATATGGAGATAATGTGGGAAGGTGGAGTTGAAATGAAACATCAGCCATGATCTTGTTGAAGGGCTGACTGGACTATTCCTGTTCCTATTTCTTATGACCTTATCTTCTTAATTCCACCTTCACAGCATTGCCCACCTTTGATTTTTATTTATTCATTCACAGGATGTAGAAATCACTGGCAAACCAAAAGGGCCTGTTTCTGTGCTGTATAACTCTATGACTCTATTCTCTCTTACTTGCGATGCCATTGCCTGACACTTACGTGGCGCAAATGGTGCTTGCCACTTATCGGCCCAAGCCTGAATGTCGTCCAGCTGCATGCAGGCATGGTTGGTTTCAGTATCTGAAGAGTTATGAATGGAACTGAACTCCCAGTTCTGGCCTTATGATGGATGAAAGGTCATTGATGAGGAGCCTAGGACACTACCCTGAGGAACTCCTGCAGTGATGTCCTGGTACTGAGATGTTTGGCCTCCAACAACTACAACTATCCTCCTTTGAGCTAGGTATAACTCGAACCAGTGGAGAGTTTTACCCTTGATTCCCATTGACTTCAATTTTAGAGTCATAGAGTTGTACAGCACAGAAACAGGCCCTTCGGCCCACCGCGTCCATGCCGACCATAATGTCTATCTATACTAATCCCACCTGCCTGCATTAATTCCATATCCCTCTATGCCTTGCTCATTCAAGTACCTGTCCAGATGCCTCTTAAATGTTGCTACTGTTCCTGCCTCCACCACCTCCTCAGGCAGCTCATTCCAGATACCCACAATTCTTTGTGTGAAAATTTTACCCCTTTGATCCCCTTTAAACCTCCTCCCTCTCACCTTAAATCTATGCCATGTAGTTTTAGTCACCCCGACCATGGGAAACAGACTCTGGCTATCTACCCTATCTATGCCTCTCATAATTTTATGTACCTCTACCATGTCCCTTCTCGGCCTCTTTCACTGCAGGGAAAACAGACCCAGTCTATCCAATCTCTCTTTATAACTCAAGCCCTCCAAACGAGGCAACATCCTTGTGAATCTTTTCTGCACCCTCTCTAGCTTAATCACATCTTTCCTGTAGTGCGGCGACCAGAACTGTACACAGTACTCCAAATGCGGCCTAACCAACGTTATGTACAACTGTAACATGACGTTCCAACTCTTGAACTCAATTTCTCGGCCGATGAAGGCAAGCATGCCATACGCCTTTACTGGGGCTTCTTGGCCCCACACATGGTCAAATGCTGCCTTGATGTCAAGGGCAGTCACTCTCACCTCACCTCTAGAATTTAACTCTTTTCTCCATGTTTGGACCAAGGCTGTTATGAGGTCTAGAGCTGAGTGACCCTGGCAGAACCCAAACTTAACATCGATGAGCAGGTTATTGTTGAGTAGGTGCTGCTTGATACCACTGTCGATGATACCTTCCATCATTTTGCTGATGATTGAGAGTAGACTGGTGGAGTGATAATTGGCTGGATTGGATTTGTTCTGCCTTTTGTGGACAGGACATACCTGGGAAATTTTACTCTCTATCAGGTGGATGCCAGTCCTTAGCTGTATTGGAACTACTTGGCTAAGGCCGTGGCTAGTTTTCAGTACAATTGCCAGGATGTTGTCAGAGCCCATAGCCTTTGTTGTAAGAAATGGGCGGCACTGTGGCGCAGTGGTTAGCACCACAGCCTCACAGCTTCAGCAACCCGGGTTCAGTTCTGGGTACTGCCCGTGTGAAGTTTGCAAGTTCTCCCTGTGTCTGTGTGGGTTTCTGCCGGGTGTTCTGGTTTCTTCCCACAGCCAAAGACTTACAGGTTGATAGGTAAATTGTTCATTGTAAATTGCCCTTAGTGTAGGTAGGTGGTAGGAGAATGGTGGGGATGTGGTAGAGAATATGGGGTTAATGTCGGATTAGTATAAATGGGTGGTTGTTGGCACAGATTCAGTGGGCCGAAGGGCCTGTTTCAGTGCTGTGTCTAAAAATAAAATAACGCGTGGAGTGAATCAAATTGGCTGGACTGACATCTGTGATGCTGGGAGGCCAAGATGGGTCATACACTTGACACTTATTGCTGAAAACGGTTCTGAGTGCTTCAGCCTAGTCTTTTATACTCATGTGCCGAACTCTGCTATTGTTGAGAATGGAATGTCCATTCACTCTCCTCCGTCTGTTCATTGTTTAATTATTCACCACCATTCAGGACTGAGTGTGGCAGGACTGCAGAGCTTTGATCTGATCTGTTGGTTATGGGATCGCTTAGCTCTGTTCACAGCATGTTGGTTCTGCATGCATATAGTCCTGTGTTGTAGTTTTAGCAGGTTGATATCTCATTTTTAAGTATGCCAGGAGCTGCTTCTAGTATGCTCTCTAACACTCCTTATTGAACCAGGGTTGGTCCCTGGCTTGATAGTAATGGTACAGTGAGGGATATGCTGAGCCATAAAGTTACAGATTGTGGTTGAACACAATTTTGCTGCTGCTGATGGCCCAAACAGCCTCATGGATGCCTAGTTTTGAGTTGCTAGACCTGTTCTGAAGCTGTCCTATTTAGCACGGTGGTAGTGCCACCACAACACGATGGTAGGTATCCTCAATGTGAAGATGGAACTTCGTCTCCACAAGGACTGTGTGTTGGTCCCCCTGGCCAAAACTGTCATGGACAGATGCATCTGTGGAAGATAGATTGGTGAGGATGAGGTCAAGTATGTTTTTCCTTCCTGGTGGTTCTCTCACCATCTTCCACAGACCCAGTCTAGTAGCTATGTCCTTTAGGACTCGGCCAGCTCGGTCCCGAGCCACTCTTGGTGATGGACATTAAAGCCCCATCCAGAGTACATTCTGTGCCCTTGCTACCCTCAGTGCTTCTTCCAAGCAATGATCAACGTGGAGGATTGATTCATCATGGTTGGAGGCAATCAGCAGGAGGTTTCATTGCCTGTGTTTGACCTGATGCTATGAGGCTTCATACGGTCCGGAGTCAAGTTGATGACTCCCAGGGCAACTCCCTCCTGACTGTGCTGCCATTTCTGATGCATCTGTCCTGCTGGTGGGACAGGACATACCCAGGGATAGTGATGGAAGATTTTGGAACTTTGACTGAAAGGCATGATTCTGTGAGTAGGACTATCTTAGGCTGTTGCCTGTGGGACAGCTCTCCCAATTTCACCACAAGTCCCCAGATGTTAGTAAGAAGAACTTACTGGAGCCGAGTTGAATTTCCACAGCACGCCGGTTTTATGGAAATGAGACCCGAGACCCAGCTTCCAGTGAGCCTTGAGCCAACATCTTTGGGCGGGTTACAGTTACATCCCCCTACTTCACACTGGTTTCCAACGCTGCATGGGTTTCTCCACTCCCACCCCAACCCCATATCTCGGCAAAATGCTGCAGCCTCATAACCCCAGATAAACACTCAGCTTGTCTGATTCATGTTCATTTTCATCTGTCTCCCCATTCACTCCATTATTGGCTGCCTCCAACCTTTGCTTTGGAACTTTCCCCCAGACCTGAAAACCCACGCCTTCAACAAACTTTCCATTGAGTTTCCTAATATTTCTCGACCTGGTTCAGCTTTGAATCCAAATCAGTGTCTGTCAACCACGCTTAAAGGCATTTGTTACACACCGAGAACCTGCATCTGATATGCTCTGGTCTCTCCCATGAGCAGATCCCACACTCCCGACAACATTATCATACAATATCTAGACGTGTGATAGCATACCAGGTGTCATAACATTGGAACCCTCGTGTATGTACTGTATACTATAATCTCCCAGATACTCCCACAGGTTCTTCTCTAATCTTCTAGAATATTTCAGTGACACAGGGACAACTGTGAACCAACATGTCAGCTCAGTGTTTATACAGAGTAAACAAATGAACAGAATAATGTCTGCATTAATTTCAATCTCAGAATCACAGAATCACAGAATAATACAGTGCAGAAGAGGCCCTTCGGCCCATCGAGTCTGCACCGATGCATTAAAACACCTGACCTGTCTACCTAATCCCATTTGCCAGCACTTGGCCCATAGCCTTGAATGTTATGACGTGCCAAGTGCTCATCCAGGTATTTTTTAAAGGATGTGAGGCAACCTGCCTCTACCACCTTCCTAGGCAGGGC
The DNA here is from genome assembly GCF_036365525.1 of Heterodontus francisci. NCBI lineage: Eukaryota > Metazoa > Chordata > Chondrichthyes > Heterodontiformes > Heterodontidae > Heterodontus > Heterodontus francisci. Next base: position 25,804,376 of record NC_090371.1, on the reverse strand, counting down.
ATTCCAGACCATCACCATCCTCTGGGTAAAAAAGTTCTTCCTCAAATCCCCCTTAAACCTCCCACTCCTCACGTTAAACTTGTGACCCCTTGTAACTGACCCTTCAACTAAGGGGAACAGCTGCTCCCTATCCACCCTGTCCATGCCCCTCATAATCTTGTACACCTCGATCAGGTCACCCCTCAGTCTTCTCTACTCCAGTGAAAAGAACCCAAGCCTATCCAACCTCTCTTCATAGCTTAAATGTTCCATCCCAGGCAACATCCTGGTGAATTGCCTCTGCACCCCCTCCAATGCAATCACATCCTTCCGATAATTGAACACAGTACTCCAGCTGTGGCCTTACCAAAGTTCTGTACAACTCCAACATGACCTCCCTGCTTTTGTAATCTATGCCTCGATTGATAAAGGCCCATATGCCTTTTTCACCACCCTATTAACCTGCCCTTCTGCCTTCAGAGATCTATGGACAAACACGCCAAGGTCCCTTTGTTCCTCGCAACTTCCCAGTGTCAGGCCATTCATTGAATACTTCCGTGTCACATTACTCCTTCCAAAGTGTATCACCTCACACTTTTCAGCGTTAAATTCCATCTGCCACTTTTCTGCCCCTTTGACCATCCCTCTATATCTTCCTGTAACCCAAGACACTACACCTCACTGTTAACCACTCGACCAATCTTTGTGTCATCTGCGAACTTACTGATCCTACCCCCCACAGTCATGTTGTTTATATAAATGACAAACAATAGGGGACCCAGCACAGATCCCTGTGGTACGCCACTGGACACTGGCTTCCAGTCACTAAAACAGCTGTCTGTCATCACTCTGTCTCCTACAGCTAAGCCAATTTTGAATCCACCTTATCAAGTTACCCTGTATCCCATTTGCTTTCTTGATAAGTCTCCCATGTGGGACCTTGTCAAAGTCTTTGCTGAAATCCATGTAAACTACATCAACTGCACTACCCTCATCTACACACCTGGTCACATGCTCAAAAAATTCAATCAAATTTGTTAGGCATGACCTCCCTCTGACAAAGCCATGCTGACTATTCCTAATCAAATTTCGCTCTCCCCTAATCTAAAACCTTTTTTTGCAACTTGTCTATTTCTTCCTCCATAACAAGCTTAAATTGTACCATGTTGTGGTCGCTATCACCAAAATGCTCCCCCACCAACACACCAACCACCTGTCCGGCTTCATTCCCCAGAATTAGGTCCAGCACTGTACCCTCCCTTGTTGGATCCTCTACATATTGAGCTAAAAAGTTCTCCTGTATACATTTTAAGAACTCCACTCCATCCAAGCCCTTAACACGATGATTATCCCAATTAATGTTGGGAAAGTTGAAATCACCTAATATAATAATAATAATTATTATTATTTTTACACATCTCTGCAAATTGCGCACATATTTGCTCCTCAATCTCCCGCTGACTATCGGGGGGTCTATAATAAACACCTAGCAATGTGGCTGTCCCTTTTTTATTCCTAAACTCTACCCATAAAGCTTCATTTGATGCCCCCTCCAAGAAATCATCTCTCCTTACTGCTGTAACTGACTCCTTAACTAATATTGCAACATCCCCTCCTCTTTTACAGCCTCCTCTGTCTCGCCTGAAGATTCTATTTCCCGGGATATTGAGCTACCAATCCTACCCCTCCCTCAACCATGTCTCCATGATGGCTACTATGTCACAATTCCACGTGTCAATCAGTGCCCTAAACTCATCCGTTTTACCTGCAATACTCCTGGCATTAAAGTAGAGGCCTTCCATCCTGGTCTTACTCCCTTGAAACTTACTTCCACTGTATTCCCTCTGATTTGTTTGCTTTCCTGTGTTTATCTGTGTCCCTATTCTGTTAGGAGTCTGCGTCCCCTCCCCCTGCCAAATTAGTTTAAACTCCTCCCAACAGCACTAGCAAATCCACCAGCAAGGACGTTAGTCCCCCTCTGGTTCAGATGTAGACCGTCCCGCTTGTACAGGTCCCACCTTCCCCAGAAACGGTCCCAGTGGTCCAGGAATCTAAATCCCTCCCTCCTGCACCAACTCTTAAGCCACGCATTCATCTGTGCTATTCTCCTATTTTTATACTCGCTAGCACGGGGCACTGGGAGTAATCCAGAGATTACAACCCGAGAGGTCCTGCTTTTTAGTCTACTGCCTAACTCCCTGAATTCTCGATGCAAGACCTCATCCCTCTTTCTACCTATGTCATTGGTACCAACATGTACCATGACCTCTGCCTTATCACCCTCCCCCTTCAGGATGCCCTGCAGCCATTCAGTGACATCCCGGACCCTGGCACCAGGGAGGCAACACACCATCCTGGAGTCACATTGACGGCCACAGTAGCACCTATCTGTTCCCCTGACTATAGAATCCCCTATTGCTATTGCTCTTCCTCTCTTTCCCCCTTCCTGTGCAGACAGGCTACTTGAGCTCCCAGAAGCTTGGCTCTGTCCGCACTCCCTGGAGGAACCAGCCTCATCAGTCTCCAAAATGGAATACCGATTTACAAGCGGGACCCCAGGGGACTCCTGAACTACTTGCCTGATTCTCTTGGACTGCCTGGTGGTCACCCATTCCCTTCCTTTCTCAAGTCCCTTCAGCTGCAGTGTGACACCTCTCTATACGTGCTATCCACAATGCTCTCAGACTCGCGGATGCTCCACAGCTTCCCGAGCTTCCAGGAGCTGCAACTGGACACACTTCCTGCACAAATGCTGGTTCCGGGGACTGGAAATGTTCCCGGATTCCCACATGCAGCAAGAGGAGCAAATCACGGCTTCAAGCTTTCCTGCCATGACTAAACCCTTTAAATTTAAAACTTTAGAAGATTATAATTAAAAAAACAACCAAGTCTTGCTAAAACAATGACTTGCAATTCAATCCACTTTGAAAATTACCCACCAGGACTTACTCACCAGTCAGCTGAGCTCTTTGGAAGCTCTCGGCTCCCCTCACTCTGAGGACAGGTACAAATGAAAGGAGCTCCTCGCTCCCTCCTCACCGAACTTCCTCAGTCACCAAACTTCCACTTTCACACTCTAATGCAACCCAAGTCAGCACTCTAGTGCAAACAAGGTCAGCACTGTAAGATGGCCCACTTTTATACTGACTGACTCGAGCCCCTGAAAACTGGTTTAAGCCAATTCTCTAATTAACAAGGTGTAGCTGCAAGCTGAGCCTGAGTGAACCCTGTTTAAAGCTGGTCTAAAACTCACCTTCTCCAACCCAAACAGCAACTGTTAAGTTAATCTGCTAAATAAAAGATAGACTAGACTTAAGATAAAATTAACCCTTAATTATCCTCAACCACCAAACTTCCACTTTAACCCTCTAATGCAACCCAAGTCAGCACTCCAGTGCAAAAAATCTGCTTCACAATGCTCTTTATCACAAAGTAACAAGGCACAACACAGTGTCAACAGTGTTAAAAGTTTCACGTCTGCCTTAGGCATTCTCCCAATGATGCAAGCTTGTCCTGTAAGTGGTCCGAGTCTCTTGCGTTCAGTTGTGTGCCTGTACTGTCAATATATAATGAAACAATAGTGTAACCCAGGGGTGTCCCAAAGGATCCTTTTGTCATCCTCAGGATAGTTGGTAGAATTCCTGCGTCTGAGTCAGAAGATTGTGGGATCAAGTCCCACTTCAGAGACTTGAGTACAGAATCCAGGCTGACACTCCAGCACAGTACTGAGGGAGTGCTGCAGTGTAGGAGGTGCTGTCTTACAGATGAGACATTAAACCAAGGACCCATCTTCCCTCTCAGGTGGATGTAAAAGATGCCACAACCACTATTTGAAGAACAACAGGGCAGTTGATCCTGGTGTCCTGATGAATATTATCTCTCCACAAACATCACGACAACATATTATCTGGTCATTGTTACTATGCTGTTTATGGGAGATTGCTGGGTGCAAATTAGCTGCTGAATTTCCTAGATTATAAAAGTGACAACACTGCAAAGGTACTTCATTGATGTAAAGCACTTCTAGATGTGCTGAATTTGTGAAAGGTGCTGCATAAATGTTAATTCTTTGGTGCTCTTTGTGATGAAATTTCTTTCTTTCATTCAATGCAGCTGTCTGAACGAGGTGGGCAGGTGGTGGCAGCAGACGGTGGAAACAAGGAGCAGCACTCGGTATCACACTGATATATGCTTTGGTTTCATAGTAGACGGTGCACAGGATAAACTAAGAACACTCAAGGCCTCTTTCAGTTCCTCCCACCACCACCGGAGGCACAGGGATCAGCAGGCCACAGCATTGGCCACAGGCCATCTGGGGAGGAGTTTCCCCTCCACAGGGATGGCCTGGCAGCCTTGGCCATAGTTTAACTTTAAAAAGGACATCTCAAGAGGGAGGCACCCTCGCGACCCCCATCCTTCAGCGGCAGTGCCCACCTCTGCTGGCGGGGCTGCCGCCCTTCCAGGTCTGTAGGTCCTCTGATTGGGCCTGCAGCCTCAGGAACCCGCCCACCTTCCTTATTGGATGGTGTATCCAGAATTGGCCAATCAGGAGGCTGCCTCCCAGGAGATCACACCGGCGGGCTCGCTGTCAACAAGTGCAGGGTTGGGACCCGGAACTGGTGCTCCCCCGCAATTATTATTAAAAGGCCTAAGTTTCCACCCAATATTTCCACTTGACGAGCAAAACTAGAGGCCATTAATATAAGATAGTCACCAAGAAATCAAATAAAGAATTCAGAAGAAATTCCTTTACCCAGAAAGTGTGAGACAGTGGAACTCGCTATCAAAGGGAGTGGTTGAAATGAATAGAATAGATGCAAATGTTAAGCTCATGAAGACAAAGACAATAGAGGGTTTTGCAGATCGTGTTTAATGAGGAAGGATGGGAGGAAGCTCAAGTGGAAGGTAAACACTGATTACGCTGTTTGGGCTGAATAGTCTGTTTCTATGCTGTATATTCTATGTAATTCTATGCAACACTGGAATCTAAACTACACAGGAAACGGTTGCCTTTGCTCTTTCAGCCGAATCTATGAAGTCATCCGAAGCAGTGAGAGAATTGTTATTTCCAATGTTTAATGGAACATTTGACCTTTAAATTATCGTTTACAACAGAATAATAAATGGAGGTCTCTTTAAGTTACTTGGGGAAAATACAACAGAAATTTCAATTGGCCAAAATACAGCTTTACAGATATTTAAAGAATTGACATTTGATGTGCATGGCCCCTTGTAACATCACCAGCAGCCTTCTCCCTCTGTCTTCACAATAACAACACTTTCCGAGCTATAAATCACCCATGATATATCCTCTACACAGAGAGTCCATCAGAAACCCTTTCACTTTCCTTCCTTCACCTTCCTTCAATCATAAGGTCAGAAGTGGGGATGTTCGCTGATGATTGCACAATGTTCAGCACCATTCGCGACCCCTCAGATACTGAAGCAGTCCGTGTAGAAATGCAGCAAGACCTGGACAATATCCAGGCTTGGGCTGATAAGTGGCAAGTAACATTCGCGCCACACAAGTGCCAGGCAATGACCATCTCCAACAAGAGAGAATCTGACCATCTCCTCTTGACATTCAACGGCATTACCATCGCTGAATCCCCCACTATCAACATCCTAGGGGCTACCATTGACCAGAAACTGAACTGGAGTAGCCATATAAATACCGTGGCTACAAGAGCAGGTCAGAGGCGTGGAATCCTGTGTCGGGTAACTCACCTCCTGACTCCCCAAAGCTTGTCCACCATCTACCAGGCACAAGTCAGGAGTGTGATGGAATACTCTCCACTTGCCTGGATGTGTGCAGCTCCAACAACACTCAACAAGCTCGACACCATCCAGGACAAAGCAGCCCGATTGATTGACACCCCATCTACAAACATTCACTCCCTCCACCACCGACGCACAGTCGCAGCAGTGTACCATCTACAAGATGCACTGCAGCAACGCACCAAGGCTCCTTAGACAGCACCTCCCAAACCCGCAACCTCTACCTACTAGAAAGACAAGGGCAGCAAATGCTGGGAAAACCACCACCTGCAAGTTCCCGTCCAAGTCACACGCCATCCTGACTTGGAACGATATTGCCGTTCCTTCACTGTCGCTGGGTCAAAATCCTGGAACTCCCTTCCTAACAGCACTGTGGGTGTACCTACCCAATGGACTGCAGTGGTTCAAGAAGGCAGCTCACCACCACCTTCTCAAGGGCAATTAGGGGTGGGCAATAAATGCTGGCCTAGCCAGCAACGCCCACATCCCATGAATGAATTTTAAAAAACTTGATCGATAGCATTGGTTAAGACATTGCTAACCCATTTCTATCACTATTGTTGCAACCAAGGCAGGAGGAGTGCACTGTTAATGCAGTCCCACTTCTCCACAGCTTGGCAGCTTTTGCCCACCCAAATGTGCTGTGCCTGCTACCAAATTTGTCCAATCAAAGGGGACATGTCAATATTTTGCTCATGTTGCCATGGCTTCTGCCTTAAGCCGAACGCAAAACAGGTGACAAACAGTAACACTTGACAATCCTGCCCTCACTGTCCCTTTGATATTAAACATTCATTTTAGCCTAACTATAAATCCCTTTAAAAAAAAAATATTTTTCGCATAACAGATTCACCCTCATAACATTCTGCCCAGTGATTTAGAGGAGAAATTAATCTAATTATTCTGAACTAGAATCATAGTCTCATAGAAAAGAACAGAAAGAGGCCATTCAGCCCATTGAGTCTGTGCTGGCTCTTTCAAAGAGCAATGCAGTTAGCCCCACTCATCTGCTCTTTCCCCTTATTCATGCAATTTTTTCTTTAAGTATCGGTGATGGGAAAGCTTTTAGAAACAATAATTCAGGACAAAATTAACAGTCGCTTGTACAATTGTAGATTAAATAAATAAGGAAAGCCAGCGCGAATTTGTTAAGGGATAATTGTGTTTAACTTACTTGATTGTGTTTTTTTGATGAGGTAACAGAGAGGGTTTATGAGGGTAATGTGGTTGATGTGGTGTATATGGACTTCCAAAGGGCATTTGATAAAGCGTCAGCAAAATCAAAGACCATGCATTAGATCCAAGGAAGAGGCATACAAATTCGCCAGAACAAACAACAGACCTGAGAATTGGGAGCAGTTTAGAATTCAGTAAAGGAGGACCAAGGGATTGATTTAGAAGGGGAAAATAGAGTACGAGAGGAAGCTTGCAGGGAACATAAAAACTGACTGTAAAAGTTTCGATAGGTATGTGAAGAGTAAAAGATTGGTGAAGACAAATGTGGGTCCATTACAGTCAGAAACAGAGGAATTTATTATGGAGAACAAAGAAATGACTGACCAACTAAATGCGTACTTTGGTTCTGTCTTCGCAAGGGAGGACACAAATGTCATACCAGAAATGTTGGGGAACACAGGGTTTAGTGAGAGAGGAACTGAAGGAAATCAGTATTAGTTGGGAAATGGTGTTGGGGAAATTGATGGGATTGAAGGCCAATAAATCCACAGGGCCTGATGGTATGCATCCCAGAGTACTTAAGGAAGTGGCCCTAGAAATAGTGGATGCATTTGTGGTCACCTTCCAAGATTCTATAGACTCTGGAACAGTATAGATTGGAGGGTAATTAATGGAACCTCACTATTTAAAAGGGAGTTAGAGAGAAAACAAGGAATTATAGACCAGTCAGTCTGACATCGGTAGTGTGGAAAATTCTATCGTCCATTATCAAAGATTTTATAGCAGAGTACTTGGAGAACAGTGGTAGAATCAGACAGAGTCAGCATGGATTGACGAAAGGGAAATCATGTTTGACAAATCTACTAGAATTCTTAGAGGATGTAACTCGTAGAGTTGATGAGCGGGAGCCAGTGGATGTGGTTTATTTGGACTTTCAGAAGGCTTTCGACAAAGTCCCACATAAGAGATTAGCGTGTAAAATTAAAACACATGGGATTGGGGGTAGTGTATTGCGATGGACAGAAAATTGGTTGGCAGGCAGGAAACAAACATTAGGAATAAACGGGTCTTTTTCTGAATGGCAGGCAGTGACTAGTGGGGTACCGCAGGGATCGGTGCTAGGACCCCAGCTATTCACAATATATATGAATGATTTAGATGAAGGAACTAAATATAATATCTCCAAATTTGCAGATGACACAAAACTGGGTGGGAGGGTGAAGTTGTGAGGAGGTTTTGCAGCGGCGACAGGGAGAGCGAGGTGGCAGCTGGTTTCTTTTTGCAGCGGCGACAGGGAGAGCGAGGTGGCAGCTGGGTAAGTAAGTCCTATATATTTGGGCAGCGGCTGAACCCGAGACACTACACCTGTAGTGTCTCCCACCCGCCCTCCTCCTCTAACCAAAAAAAAAGGACTCAGTGGTGTGCAGATATTTCTATTTATTTTTTTTTCGTGTGATTGGTAAAAACTTTTCGTTCCTTTTTCATTTATCTAAGTTAAGACTAAGTTAAGCTTAAGATTAAAAATGGCAGGAGATCTCAGACCCGTGTTATGCTCCTCTTTTTTTTAGATTAGAGATACAGCACTGAAACAGGCCCTTCGGCCCACCGAGTCTGTGCCGAACATCAACCACCCATTTATACTAATCCTACACTAATCCCAAATTCCTACCAAACATCCCCACCTGTCCCGATATTTCCCTACCACCTACCTATACTAGTGACAATTTATAATGGCCAATTTACCTATCAACCTGAAAGTCTTTTGGCTTGTGGGAGGAAACCGGAGCACCCGGAGAAAACCCACGCAGACACAGGGAGACCTTGCAAACTCCACACAGGCAGTACCCGGAATCGAACCCGGGTCCCTGGAGCTGTGAGGCTGCGGTGCTAACCACTGCGCCACTGTGCCGCCTCTTGCTCAATGTGGGAGCTCAGGGACACGGCTGATGTCCCTGACTCCTTCACGTGCAGGAAGTGCGTCCAGCTGCAGCTCTTGTTAGACCGCATGACGGCTCTGGAGCTGCGGATGGACTCACTTTGGAGCATCCGCGATGCTGAGGAGGTCGTGGATAGCACGTTTAGCGAATTGGTCACACCGCAGATTAGGATTGCTGAGGGAGAAAGGGAATGGGTGACCAGAAGGCAGAGAAAGAGCAGGAAGGCGGCGCAGGTGTCCCCTGCGGTCATCTCCCTCCAAAACAGGTATACCGTTTTGGATACTGTTGAGGGAGATGGCTCACCAGGGGAAGGCAGCAGGAGCCAGGTTCATGGCACCGTGGCTGGCTCTGCTGTTCGGAAGGGCAGGAAAAAGAGTGGAAGGGCTATAGTCATAGGGGATTCGATTGTAAGGGGAGGAGATAGGCGGTTCTGTGGTCGAAAACGAGACTCCCGAATGGTATGTTGCCTCCCAGGTGCACGGGTCAGGGATGTCTCAGATCGGCTGCAGAACATTCTGAAAGGGGAGGGTGAACAGCCAGTTGTCGTTGTGCACATAGGCACCAATGATATAGGTAAAAAACGGGATGAGGTCCTACAAGCAGAATTTTGGGAGTGAGGAGCCAAATTAAAAAGTAGGACCTCAGAGGTAGTAATCTCAGGATTGCTACCAGTGCCACGTGATAGTCAGAGTAGAAATGAAAGAATAGTCAGGATGAATGCGTGGCTTGAGAGATGGTGCAGGAGTTGGGGTTCAGATTTTTGGGACATTGGGACCGGTTCTGGGGGAGGTGGGACTATTACAAATTGGACGGTCTACACCTGGGCCGGACTGGAACCAATGTCCTCGGGGGTGCTTTTGCTAACGCTGTTGGGGAGGGTTTAAACTAATGTCGCAGGGGGATGGGAACCAAATGAGGAGGTCAGTGGACAGTAAGGAGGTAGTAACTAAAGCCTGTAAGGAACTAGATAATGAAGTCAGCGTGACTAAGGGAAAGAGTAGGCAGGGAGCAGATGATGAACGCAAAGGGACTGGTGGTCTGAGGTGCATTTGTTTTAATGCAAGAAGTGTAGTAGGTAAGGCAGATGAACTTAGGGCTTGGATCAGTACCTGGGAGTATGATGTTATTGCTATTACTGAGACTTGGTTGAGGGAAGGGCATGATTGGCAACTAAATATCCCAGGATATCGATGCTTCAGGCGGGATAGAGAGGGAGGTAAAAGGGGTGGAGGAGTTGCATTACTGGTCAAAGAGGATATCACAGCTGTGCTGAAGGAGGGCAGTATGGAGGACTCGAGCAGTGAGGCAATATGGGCAGAACTCAGAAATAGGAAGGGTGCGGTAACAATGTTGGGGCTGTACTACAGGCCTCCCAAAAGCGAGCGTGAGATAGAGGTACAAACATGTAAACAGATTATGGAAAGATGTAGGAGCAACAGGGTGGTGGTGATAGGAGATTTTAATTTTCCCAACATTGACTGGGATTCACTTAGTGTTAGAGGTCTAGATGGAGCAGAATTTGTAAGGAGCATCCAGGAGGGTTTTCTAGAGCAGTATGTAAATAGTCCAACTCGGGAAGGGGCCATACTGGACCTGGTGTTGGGGAATGAGCCCGGCCAGGTGGTTGAAGTTTCAGTAGGGGACTACTTTGGGAATAGTGATCACAATTCCGTAAGTTTTAGAATACTCATGGACAAAGACGAGAGTGGTCCTAAAGGAAGAGTGCTAAATTGGGGGAAGGCCAACTATACCAAAATTCGGCAGGAGCTGGGGAATGTAGATTGGGAGCAGCTGTTTGAAGGTAAATCCACATTTGATATGTGGGAGGCTTTTAAAGAGAGGTTGATTAGCGTGCAGGAGAGACATGTTCCTGTGAAAATGAGGGATAGAAATGGCAAGATTAGGGAACCATGGATGACAGGTGAAATTGTGAGACTAGCTAAGAGGAAAAAGGAAGCACACATAAGGTCTCGGAGGCTGAAGAAAGACGAAGCTTTGAAAGAATATCGGGAATGTAGGACCAATCTGAAACGAGGAATTAAGAGGGCTAAAAGAGGTCATGAAATATCTTTAGCAAACAGGTTTAAGGAAAATCCCAAAGCCTTTTATTCATATATAAGGAGCAAGAGAGTAACTAGAGAAAGGATTGGCCCACTCAAGGACAAAGGAGGAAAGTTATGCATGGAGTCAGAGAAAATGGGTGAGATTCTAAACGAGTACTTTGCATCGGTATTCACCGAGGAGAGGGACATGACGGATGTTGAGGTTAGGGACAGATGTTTGATTACTCTAGGTCAAGTCGGCATAAGAAGGGAGGAAGTGTTGGGTATTCTAAAAGGCATTAAGGTGGACAAGTTCCCAGGTCCGGATGGGATCTATCCCAGGTTACTGAGGGAAGCGAGAGAGGAAATAGCTGGGGCCTTAACAGATATCTTTGCAGCATCCTTAAACACGGGTGTGGTCCCGGAGGACTGGAGAATTGCTAATGTTGTCCCCTTGTTTAAGAAGGGTAGCAGGGATAATCCAAGTAATTATAGACCGGTGAGCCTGACGTCAGTGGTAGGGAAGCTGCTGGAGAAGATACTGAGGGATAGGATCTTTTCCCATTTGGAAGAAAATGGGCTTATCAGTGATAGGCAACATGGTTTTGTGCAGGGAAGGTCATGTCTTACCAACTTAATAGAATTCTTTGAGGAAGTGACAAAGTTGATTGATGAGGGAAGGGCTGTAGATGTCATATACATGGACTTCAGTAAGGAGTTTGATAAGGTTCCCCATGGTAGGCTGATGGAGAAAGTGAAGTCGCATGAGGTCCAGGGTGTACTAGCTAGATGGATAAAGAACTGGCTGGGCAACAGGAGACAGAGAGTAGCAGTGGAAGGGAGTTTCTCAAAATGGAGACGTGTGACCAGTGGTGTTCCACAGGGATCCGTGCTGGGACCACTGTTGTTTGTGATATACAGAAATGATTTGGAGGAAAGTATAGGTGGTCTGATTAGCAAGTTTGCAGACAACACTAAGATTGGTGGAGTTGCAGATAGTGAAGGGGACTGTCAGAGAATACAGCAGAATATAGATAGACTGGAGAGTTGGGCAGAGAAATGGCAGATGGAGTTCAATCAGGTAAAATGCAAGGTGATGCATTTTGGAAGATCCAATTCAAGAGTGAACTATACAGTAAATAGAAAAGTCCTGGGGAAAATTGATGTACAGAGAGATTTGGGTGTTCAGGTCCATTGTTCCCTGAAGGTGGCAACGCAGGTAAATAGAGTGGTCAAGAAGGCATACGGCATGCTTTCCTTCATCGGACGGGGTATTGAGTACAAGGGTTGGCAGGTCATGTTACAGTTTTATAAGACTTTGGTTCGGCCATATTTGGAATACTGCGTGCAGTTCTGGTCGCCACATTACCAAAAGGATGTAGATGCTTTGGAGAGGGTGCAGAGGAGGTTCACCAGGATGTTGCCTGGTATGGAGGGCGCTAGCTATGAAGAGCGGTTGAGTAGATTAGGATTATTTTCATTAGAAAGACGGAGGTTGAGGGGGGACCTGATTGAGGTGTACAAAATCATGAGAGGTATAGACAGGGTGGATAGCAAGAAGCTTTTTCCCAGAGTGGGGGATTCAATTACTAGGGGTCACGAGTTCAAAGTGAGATGGGAAAAGTTTAGGGGGGATATGCGTGGAAAGTTCTTTATGCAGAGGGTGGTGGGTGCCTGGAATGCGTTGCCAGCGGAGGTGGTAGACGCGGGCACGATAGCGTCTTTTAAGATGTATCTAGACAGATACATGAATGGGCAGGAAGCAAAGAGATACAGACCCTTAGAAAATAGGCGACATGTTTCGATAGAGGATCTGGATCGGCGCAGGCTTGGAGAGCCGAAGGGCCTGTTTCTGTGCTGTAATTTTCTTTGTCTTTGTTCTTTGTTGCAGAGAGGCTTCAGGATGATTTGGACAAGTTGAGTGAGTTGGCTAATGCATGGCAGATGCAGAATAATGTGGATAAATGTGAGGTTATCCACTTTGGTAGCAAAAACAGAAAGGCAGATTATTATCTGCATGGTTATAAACTGAGACAGCGAGACCTGGGTGTTCTCATGCACCAGTCGCTGAAGGTAAGCATGCAGGTGCAACAGGCAGTAAAAAAGGCAAATGGTATGTTGGCCTTCATAGCGAGAGGATTCAAGTACAGGAGCAGGGATGTCTTGCTGCAATTATACAGGGCCTTGTTGAGGCCACACCTGGAATATTGTGTGCAGTTTTGGTCTCCTTATCTGAGGAAGAATGTTCTTGCTATAGAGGGAGTGCAGCAAAGGTTTACCAGACTGATTCCTGGGATGGTGGGAATGACATTTGAGGAGAGATTGAGTCAGTTAGGATTATATTCACTGCAGTTCAGAAGAGAGAGGAGGGCTCTCATAGAAACCTATAAAATTCTAACAGGACTTGACAGGTTAGGTGCAGGAAGGATGTTCCCGATGATGGGGGAGTCCAGAGCCAGGGTTCATAGTCTAAGGACACAGGATAAACCTTTCAGGACTGAGTTGAGGAGAAATTACTTCACCCAGAGAGTGGTGAACCTGTGGAATTCGTTACAACAGAAAGCAGTTGAGGCCAAAACATTGTATGTTTTCAAGAAGGAGTTAGATATAGCTCTTGGGGCGAAAGGGATCAAAGGATATGGGGGGAAAGCGGGAACAGGTTACTGAGTTGAATGATCAGCCATGATCATAATGAATGGCGGAGTAGGCTTGAAGGGCCGAATGGCTACTCCTACTCCTATTTTCTTTGTTTCTATGTAATAAAAGGGACTGTAAGCAGCATGGATATGAAGTTGGTTGAGTAACAGGAAATAGAGAATAGTGGTGAACAGTTGTTTTTTGGACTGAAGGAAGGTATACAGTGCGGGTCCCCAGGGATCAGTATTAGGACCACTGCTTTTCTTGATGTATATTAATGACTTAGAATTGGGTGTACAGGGCACAATTGCAAAATTTGTATCTGACACTTGGAAGTGTTGTGAACTGTAGATAGTTATAAACTTCAAGAGGACATCGATAGGCTGGTGGAATGGGAGAGTAAGTGGCAGATGATTTAATACAGAGAAGTGTGAGGTGATTCATTTTGGTCGGAAGAACAAGGAGAGGCAACATAAAATAAAGAGTACAATTCTAAGGGGGGTGCAGGAGCAGAGAGACCTAGGCATTTATGTGCACAAATCATTGAAGGTGTCAGGGCAGGTTGAGAAAGTGGTTAATAAAGCATAGGGGATTCTGGGCTATAATAAATAGGGGCATAGAGTACAAAAAGCAAGGAAGTTATGATGAACCTTTATAAAACACTAGTTCTGCCTCAACTGGAATATTGTGTCCAATTCTGGGCACAACACATTAGGAAGGACGTGAAGGCATTTGAGAGGGTACAGGAAAGATTCACAAGAATGGTTACAGAGATGAGGAACTTCAGTAACATGGATAGATTGGAGAAACTGTCTATTCGCCTTGGAGAAGAGAAGATTAAGAGGTGATGTGATAGAGATATTCAAAATCATACAGGGTCTGGGCAGAGCATATAGAGAGAATCTGTTCCCATTGGCAGAAGGGTTGACAACCAGAGGATTCTGATTTAAAGTGATGGCAAAAGAAGCAATGGTAACGTGAGGATAAACTTCTTTACACAGCGAATGGTTAGGACCTGGAATGCACTGCATGAGAGTGTGGTGGAGGCAGATTCAATCAAGGCTTTAAAGGGAATTAGATATTTATCTGAGAAGAAAAAATTTGCAGGGCTAGGAGGAAAAGGCGGGGGAGTGGGACGAGGTGGGTTGTTCTTGCCGTGAGCTGGCACAGACATGATAGGCCTCCTTCTGTGCTGTAACCTGTGATTCTGTGATATTATGATTCTATTTACCCAATTCCCTTTTAAAGGCTACTGTTGAATCTGCCAGTGTACGCCAAATCCTAACCACTCATTGTGTAAAAAGGTTTTTCTTGATTCTTACCATTAAATCACTTTAATTCTGTGTCCTCTGGGTATAGACCCTTCAGCCATTGGAAAAAGTTTCTCTTTGTTTACTCTATCTAAACAGCATGCTTTTAAATTCCCCTATCAAATCTTCTTAGCCTTCTCTGTTTAAACAACAACAGCTTCTCCAGTCTATTTAGTGCCTACGTTATTCAAAGATAGCATGGATTTGTTAAGGGAAGGTCTTTTGTTTGACCAACTTGATCGAATTTTTTGAAGGAATAACAAGAAGATAGATGAGGGTCGTGCAGTTGATATGATCTACATGGATTTTAGCAAGGCTTTTGACAAGGTCCCACATGGAAGACTGGTTAAAAAAATAAAATCCCATGGGATCCAGGGAAATGCAGCAAGGTGGATCCAAAATTGGTTCAGTGGTAGGAAACAAAAGGTAATTGTTGACGGGTGTTTTAGCAACTGGAGGGCTGTTTCAGTGGCGTTCTGCAGGGCTCAGTACTGGGTCCCCTGCTTTTTGTGGTATATATTAACGATTTGGACGTAAATGTAAGGGGCATGATCAAGAAGTTTGCAGATGAGACAAAGATTGACCGTGTGGTAGATAGTGAGGAGGATAGCTGTAGGCTGCAGGAAGATATTGATGGTCTGGTCAGATGGACAAAAAGTGGCAAATGGAATTCAACCTGGAGAAGTGTGAGGTGATGCATTTGGCGAGGTCAAACAAGGCAAAGGAATACATGATAAATGGGAAAATACTGAGAAGTGTAGAGGAAATGAGGGACCTCGGAGTGAATGTCCACAGACCCCTGAAGGTAGCAGGACAGGTCGGTAAGGTGGTTAAGAACAGGGAGGTTATGCTGGAACTGTATAACTCATTGGTTAGCCCACAACTTGAGCACTGTGTGCAGTTCTGGTCACCTCATTACAGAAAGGATGTAATTGAACGATAGAGGGTACAGAGGAGATTTACGAAGATGTTGCCATGACTGGAAAAATGCAGCTATGAGGAAAGATTGGATAGGCTGGGGTTGTTCTCCTTGGAACAGAGAAGGCTGAGGGGAGAACTGATTGAAATATATAAAATTTTGAGGGGCTTGGATAGAATGGAGGTGAAGGGTATAGTCACCTTAGCAGAGAGGTCAGTGACGAGGGGGCATAGATTTAAAGTGATTGGTAGAAAAATTAGAGGGGAAATGAGAAAACCTTTTTAACCCAGACAGTGGTGGGAGTCTGGAATTCACTGCCTGAAAGAATAGTAGAGGCAGAGACCTCAACTCATTCAAAAGGAGTCTGCAGGACTTTGGACCAAATGCTGGAAGGTGGGATTACAATAGGTGGATCGTTTTTCAGCCGGCACAGACACGATGGACCAAGTGGCCTCTTTCTGTGCCTTAAATGTTCTATGATTCTATCTGAAGGGCATCCGAACTACGAACATACAAATTAGCAGCAGTAGTCGGCCACACGACCTAAAATCCACATTCCTGCCTACCCCACATAACCATTCACCCCCTTGTTTATCAAGAATATATCTAGCTCTGCCTTGAAAATATTCAAAGACTCTGCTTCCACCGTCTTTTGAGGAAAAGAGTTCCAAAGACTCACGACTCTCTGAGAGAAAACATTTCTCCTCATCTCTGTCTTAAATGGGCAACCCCTTATTTTTAAACAGTGACCCCTAACTCTAAATTCTGCCACAAGAGGAAACATCCTTTTCACATCCACCCTGTCAGGATGCCTCAAAATCTTATATGCTTTAATCAAGTCACCTCTTACTCTTCTAAACTCCAGCAGATACAAGCCTAGCCTGTCCAACCTTTCCCATTTCAGGTATTAATCTAGTAACCTTTCCCTGAATTGCTTCCAATGCATTTCAATCCTTCCTTAAATAGTGAGACCAATACTGTACACATTACTCCAGATGTGGTCTCATCAATGCCCTGTATAACTGAAGCATAACCCCACTACTTTTGTATTCAATTCCCCTCACAATAAACAATGACATTCTATTAGCTTTCCTAATTATAATTATCTTTTGAGATTCATGTACTAGGACACCCAGATCCCTCTGCATCTCTGAGCTCTGCAATCTCTCGCAATTTAGATCATATGCTTCTTTTTTATTCTTCCTGCCAAAATGAACAATTTCACATTATACTCCATTTGCCAGATCTTTGCCCACTCACTTAACCGATCAATATCCCTTTGTAGCCTCCTTATGTCCTTTTCACAACTTACTTTCCTACCTATCTTTGTGTCATCAGCAGTCATTTAGCAACCATACCTTCGATCCCTTCATCCAAGTCATTTGTATAAATTGTAAAAAGTTGAGGCCCCAGCACTGACCCTTGTGTCACACCACTTGTTACTTCTTGCCAACCAGAAAATAACCCATTTATGTGTACTCTTTGTTTCCTGTTAGATAGCCAATCTTCTATCCAAGCCAAAATGTTACCCCCAATACCATGAGCTTTTATTTTCCATTGAGCCAAATTAACACTAAATTTTTCTAAGTCTTTTGTGATTAATGTAGACTCATAACACGTTTAGTTGTATGTGTAGTTCATTACATCATCTCCTTTAGCAACATGCCCTCTTTATTTTACTCTCTAAGCAATTCATGGCTCAATCTCCATGCTGTTTGTATTTTTTAGAAAGCCTTGATTCCGTTGGAAGCCATTGGAATTGCTACACCTATCAGTAAACAACAATTACATTCACCCAACCACACCACAGTCTTAACAACCTCTTAACTGCCTCAAAAGAATGGCAACGTTATACTCTCAGTAATAGATTGGAAGTCCTTTGCGTCTGCTCTTAATGTTACTATTTCAATATTATATCAGCCTACTCATTATACACAGTGTAACGACCAGTTGAGAAAGGTGTCTAGGGATATTTTACTGTCTTCACCTGGTCTTACCATAACAGGGTTTAATTTTAAACACTGTTTTAAGCTCCCCTTTGGTGAATCCTTGTTCACCGCTTTCCAAACATAAGGCAAACAAACCAGCACAAAATGGCTTTCTTAGGTTTAAAGAAGAAAAGTTGAAATTTATTAATCTTAAACTTAAACTCGAATCCAGTAAACGCCTACAGATACATGACACACCCACGCTAGCATGCATACACGATACACACATGCAAATAGAGACAGAAAAGAGCAGAAAAAAATACAGTGGAAAAGTTTGAGGCAATATCTGAAGAGTTTTTGTTACGGTTCAGTGAGCTCACGGTATAGTCCTTGATTGTAGGTAGATCTTGCTTTTCGTTGGGGCCCAGTATTCTTCTTAAACCTTGTTCACTGTAGGAAACTTTTCTCTCTTGGGGTTTATGTGTCTTCAGTGGATTCAGAGGCTTGTGAGAAATAGATGTGAGCTGATAGGAGGGAGATCTTCTCAATCCAGGAGCAAACAGACACTCTGAGTTCAAACTGTTTGTACAATTCAGAAAACCCCAGGTTGCCAAGCAGGTTGACAAAGATGATTGATGAAGGAAGGGCAGTGGATGTTATCTATATGGACTTCAGAAAAGCCTTTGACAAGGTCCCTCATGGCAGACTGGTACAAAAGGTGAAGTCACACGGGATCAGAGGTGAGCTGGCAAGATGGATACAGAACTGGCTCTGTCATAGAAGACAGAGGGTAGCAGTGGAAGGGTGCTTTTCTGAATGGAGGGATGTGACTAGTGGTGTTCTGCAGGGATCAGTGCTGGGACCTTTGCTCTTTGTAGTATATATAAATGATTTGGAGGAAAATGTAGATGGTCTGATTAGTAAGTTTGCGGACGACACAAAGGTTGGTGGAGTTGCGGATAGTGATGCGGACTGTCAGAGGATACAGCAGGATATAGATCGGTTGGAGACTTGGGCGGAGAAATGGCAGATGGAGTTTAATCCGGACAAATGTGAGGTAATGCATTTTGGAAGGTCTAATGCAGGTGGGAAGTATACAGTAAATGGCAGAACCCTGAGGAGTATTGACAGGCAGAGAGATCTGGGCATACAGGTCCACAGGTCATTGAAAGTGGCAACGCAGGTGGATAAGGTTGTCAAGAAGGCATACGGCATGCTTGCCTTCATCGGTCGGGGAATAGACTATAAAAATTGACAAGTCATGCTGCAGCTGTACAGAACCTTAGTTAGGCCACACTTAGAATATTGCGTGCAATTCTGGTCGCCATACTACCAGAAGGACATGGAGGCTTTGGAGAGGGTCCTGAAGATGTTTACCAGGATGTTGCCTGGTCTGGAGGGCATTAGCTATGAGGAGAGGTTGGATAAACTCGGATTGTTTTCACTGGAACGACGGAGGTGGAGGGGTGACATGATAGAGGTTTACAAAGTTATGAGAGGCATGGACAGAGTGGATAGTCAGAAGCTTTTTCCCAGGGTGGAAGAGTCAGTTACTAGGGGACATAGGTTTAAGGTGAGAGGGGCAAAGTTTAGAGGGGATGTGCGGGGCAAGTTCTTTACACAGAGGGTTGTGAGTGCCTGGAACTTGCTGCCGGGGTAGGTGGTGGAAGCAGGTACGATAATGATGTTTAAGAGGCATCTTGACGAATACATGAATAGGATGGGAATAGAGGGATACGGTCCCCGGAAGTGCAGAAGGTTTTAATTTAGGCAGGCATCAAGATCGGCGCAGGCTTGGAGGGCCGAATGGCCTGTTCCTGTGCTGTACTGTTCTTTGTTCTTTGTTAGTCATGTGACTAACTGTTCTAACCACGTCCTGGATTGTATCACCTTAGTAGTCTCTGGAATGCTCCTCTTACACACAATACCTGGTGATCAAGGTCCATTGTGGGTTGAATGTGGCAGGGAATGGTGTTGTGTCCTTCCAATTATCCTCTGTTAATATGCAAATGTCTTTTCCAGCCACAACTGATCTGTTTAACAAGTCCTTTCTTCATTCCAGTAACAGTTTAAAATCAATATTAATGACAAAATTAATGTGCCTCATTCTTGGCAGGTGGGGGCCTAGCATGACAACAGCATTGAAATAAAATCACTTAACAGAGTACATCCTTTACATTGTAATTACTGGCCATTGAACATGCTTTTATTCTTTTTATTTGTCAATGTCAAAAATTTATTCAATTCCATTTGGGTGTTAAGTGGCATGAAACATGCAATTTGCAGCATTTTTTTTTAAACTCTGGGAAATTTTTTTTAAATTTCCAAAATATACTTTATTCATAAAAATCTGTAAAAAAAAATACATTACCAAACAGTTTCAAACAGCACCAAGTCAAAAATACAAACAGTGCAAGGGTGATCAGTTTCCTTCAATACAATCATGAGTTGCCTCACAACCCTTCCATTTCATTTGTCATGCCAGATACATTTTTACATTTTTCAGCACACAAAATTTTCCCGATACAGTTCGAGGGGTTTCCCATCGATCCAGCCCCTCAGTTCAGCTTGGTGGGGGTACCTTACACTGTGGTCTTTCCCCATTGAGCCTTTGCTGCGGCTGCCCCAAGCTTTAGTGCGTCCCTCAGCACGTAGTCCTGGACCTTAGAATGTGCCAGTCTGCAGCATTCGGTCGTGGACAACTCTTTGCGCTGGAAGACCAGCAATCGGGCAGACTAAAGGGCATCTTTCACCGAATTTATAGTCCTCCAGCAGCAGGTGATGTTTATCTCGGTGTGCGTCCCTGGGAACAGCCCGTAGAGCACAGACTCCTGTGTTACAGAGCTGCTTGGGATGAACCTCGACAAAAGCCACTGCATTTCTTTCCACACCTGCTTTGCAAAGACACATCCAGCAGGAGGTGGGCAACCGTCTCTTCCCCACCACAGCCACCTCAAGGGCATTGTGCAGGGTGGGGGGGAGACTTCGGGCATGCAGGAAGGATCTGACGGGGAGGACCCTTCTCACCACCAGCCAAGCTACATCTTGGTGCTTGTTTGAAAGTTCTGGTGATGAGGCATTCCACCAAATGACTTTGGCAGTCTGCTCAGGAACCATCCAACAGGATCCACCATCTCCTTTTCCCGTAGGGCCTTGAGGACATTCCATGCAGACCACTGCCTGATGAATCGGTGGTCAAAGGTGTTTTCCTGCAGAAACTGCTCCACAAAGAATAGGTGGTACGGCACAGTCCAACTGGATGGAGCATTCCACGGCAATGTGACCAGGCCTATCCTTTGCAACACCGGGGACAGAACCTGAACTCTGGGAAATAGAATACATTCCTCAGATCTTCAGCATTACTGCCAAGTTTGGTGTCCAGTGTAGCACAAGTCACTCTTTCTACACAGCCTATAAATCATTCTTGCTTATCTGTGGACAAAGGGTAATGCACTTCAACAGCTTCTTAACAGGTCAACTTTTATTGCACAATATCAGATGGTATAAGTTGTTGTTATCGTGGAATATAATACTACAGAAATATCAGCAAGATATGCTAAATTGATGCAAATAGTGTCCCTGTCAAACAGTACTTCGCTATTCTTCCTTTGGATCGTGCAATAGCCTGTTTAGATTTACATAGCTTGTGTAATGGACTGTTTTGGATCTACATGGATTGTCCTACAGACTGTTTTGTAAAAACACAATGGCCCTGCTCGTACATTATACCTGGCCCTGAAACAGATTGGACTCTGCTGAGTTGTTGGGGGTCTCAGAGCACAAGGACCTTAATAAATCCTATTATTTTTGGTTTTCATATCTTTGTTCAATTTCTTCTCTCTCTTCCATGAAGTGACTGCTGCTGGGTTCAAATTCCACCATCATTGGCTACCCTCCAATGTCTTGCCCACCTGGCTTTCGTTCATGTGTCAGCCACTTATTTAATAAGAATTATGGCGTAAAAATAAAACTGGAAAGGTGGCTCAACCGTGGCTTACAAAAGAAATTAGGGATAGTATCAGATCCAAAGAGGAGGCATATCTAATTACCAGAAAAAGCAGCAAGTCTGAGGATTGCGAGCAGTTTAGAATTCAGCAAAGGAGGACAATGAGGTTGATTAAGTGGGGGAAAACAGAGTATGAGAGTAAACTTGCGGGGAATATAAAAACTGACTGTAAAAGCTTCTATAAATATGTGAAGAGAAAAAGATTAGTCAGAAACGGGGGAAATTATAATGGGGAACCAAAGAAATGCAGAACAATTAAACACATACTTTGGTTCTGTCTTCACAAAGAAGGACACAAATAACCTCCCAGAAATGTTAGGGAACCAAAGGTCTAATGAGAGGAAGGAACTGAAGGAAATCAGTATTAGCAAAGAAATAGTGCCAGGGAAATTAATGGGGTTAAAGACTGACAAATCCCCAGGGCCTGATAATCTGCATCCCAGAGTACAAAAGGAAGTGGCCATGGAAATAATGGATGCATTGGTGGTCATCTTCCAAAATTCTATAGACTCTGGAGCAATTCCTACAGATTGAAGGGTGGCAAATGTAACCCCACTATTTAAAAAAGGAGGGAGAGAAAAACAGGGAATTACAGACCAGTTAGCCTTACATCAGTAGTGGGGAAAATGCTGGAGTCTGTTTTAAAGGATGTGATAGCAGAACACCTGGAAAGCATAAACGGGATTGGACAAAGTCAGCATGGGTTTACGAAAGGGAAATCATGCTTAACAAACCTACTGGAGTGTTTTGAGAATGTAACTAGTAGAATAGATAAGGGAGAACCAGTGGATGTGGTGTATTTGGATTTTCAGAAGGCTTTTGATAAGGTCCCACATAAGAGGTTAGTGTGCAAAATTAAAGCACATGGGAATGGGGGTAATACACTGGCATGGATTGAGAATTGGTTGACAAACAGGCAACAGAGAGTAGGAATAAATGGGTCTTTTTCCGGGTCTTAGGCAGTGACTAGTGGGGTACCGTGCTTGAGCCCCAGCTATTCACAATATATATGAATGACTTGGGTGAGGGAACTAAATGTAACATTTCCAAGTTTGTAGACGACAAAAAGCTGGGGTGGGGGGGGGCGGAATGTGAGCTGTGAGGAGTATGCAAAGAGGCTGCAATGTGATTTGGACAGGTTGGGTGAGTGGGCAAATGCATGACAGATGCAGTATAACGTGGATAAATGTAAAGTTATCCACTTTGGTTGTAAAAACAGAAAGGCAGATTATTATCTGATTGGTGATAGATTGGGAAAGGGCGAGATGCAAAGAGACCTGGATGTCCTTGTACACCAGTTGCTGAAAGCAAGCATTCAGGTGCAGCAAGCAGTTAGGCAAGTGGAGAGCCTTCCATCACACTCCCGACTTGTGTCTTGTAGATGATTAACAGGCTTTGGGGAGTCAGGAGGTGAGTTACTCGCCACAGGATTCCTAGCCTCTGAACTGGTCTTGTAGCCATGGTAATTATATGGCTATTCCAGTTCAGTTTCTGGTCAATAGTAGCCCCTAGGATGTTGATAGTGGGGGATTCAGCAATGGTAATGCCATTGAATGTCAAGAGCATATGGTTAGATTGTCTCTTGTTGGAGATGGTCATTGCCTGGCGTGAATGTTACTTGCCACTTATCAGCCCAAGCCTTAATATTGTCCAGGTCTTGCTGCATTTCTACATGGACTGCTTCAGTATCTCAGCAGTCGCAAATGGTGTGGAACATTGTGCAATGATCAGCGAATATCCCCACTTCTGACCTTATGATTGAAGGAAGGTCATTGATGAAGCAGCTGAAGATGTTTGGGCCTAGGACACTGCCCTGAGGAACTCCTGCAGGGATGTCCTGGAGCTCAGATGATTAACCTCCAACAACCACAACCATCTTCCTTTGCGTTAGGTATGACACCAACGAGCGGAGAGTTTTCCCCCTGATTCCCATTGACTCCAGTTTTGCTAGGGCTCCTTGATGCCATACTCCATCAAATGCTGCCTTGATGTCAAGGGCAATCACTCTCACCTCACCTCTTGAGTTCCACTCTTTTGTCCATGTTTGAATCAAGGCTGTAATGAGGTCAGGAGCAGAGTGGCCCTGGCGGAACCCAAACTGAGCGTCACTGAGCAGGTTATTGCTAAGCAAGTGCTGCTTGATGGCACTGTTGATGACACCTTCCATCACTTTACTGATGATTGACCGTGGACTGATGGGGCGGTAATTGGCCGGGTTGGACTTGTCCTGCTTTTTGCAAACAGGACATCCCTGGGCAATTTTCCACATTGCAGGGTGGATGCCAGTGTTGTAGCTGTACTGGAACAGCTTGGCTAGGGGTGCGGCAAGTTGTGGAGCACTGGTGTTCAGTATTATTGCCGGAATATTGTCAAGGCCCATAGCCTTTGCAGTATCCAGTGCTTTCAGTCGTTTCTTGATATCACGCGGAGTTAATCGAATTGGCTGAAGTCTGGCATCTGTGATGCTGGGGACTTCAGGAGGAGGCCGAGATGGATTATCAAATCGGCACTTCTGGCTGAAGATTGTTGCAAATGCTTCAGCCTTATCTTTCACACTGATGTGCTGGGCTCCCCCATCATTGAGGATGGGGATGTTTGTGGAGCCACCTCCTCTGTTAGTTGTTTAATTGTCCACCACCATTCGTGGCTGGATGTGGCAGGACTGCAGAGCTTAGATCTGATCCGTTGGTTATGGGATCGCTTAGCTCTGCCTATTGCATGCTGCTTACGCAGTTTGACATGCAAGTAGTTCTCCGTTGTAGCTTCACCAGGTTGACACCTCATTTTGAGGCATGCCTGGTGCTGCTCCTGGCATGCCCTCCTGCACTCTTCATTGAACCGGGGTTGGTCTCCTGGCTTGATGGTAATGGTAGAGTGGGGGATATGCCGGGCTATGATGTTATCGATTGTGGTTGAGTATATATATATATGTTTATTAAATACATTTATATATATTTATTAAATAATTTAACATGCAATAAACTTCTTAAGTGGATAACTATATCACAATATCAAACATTACTGAGAGATGTAACACATACTCTTATCTCTAACATAGAATCCAAAAGTTTAACTCTGCTAAAGTTACTGCAAAATTATCTTAGAATATCCAAATATCCATCAAAATTTAAAGTAAACTTGTACCTTAAACTGCCGAATAAGGCGTGGCATGAGAAGTGTTGTTTGAGGATCCAACACTCCTAAGTATCTACTGCAGAATCTTGTATTTTGATACTATTTCTAAGGTGTCATATGACTTTTGCTTTAGATATGATCTTTCTGTGTTTCCTTTTAAAATCTATATCATAATTTAATGCTTTACTGGAATTTGCAGTTTGTGAGCTTTTATCTGGTCAAAATATTCATAACTGTGTTTACCTGACCTCTCTTGTTCCTGTGAGTACATTCCATTTATTGGTAATCACCCTTTCCATGGTACCCACAGCAACCTCCGGAGCCGACCTGTCTGAACAACAACCCCATAAACCAATTAAGTTTTATTGCTACCTCTTCATGAGTTCACACAGGACATTTCAATGTTTGTGTTTATCTCCCAAGGCCCTAGCAACAGAAATTCTATTCTAACAGAGACCCCTGGTAACAGAGATTCTATTCTAACAGAGACTTTGAAATGTTTAACTCTACATTCTTAAAGGGGAACTTCAGTGAGCTCTGAAAACTAACCATTTATTCAATCTTTAACTCTCAAGGCATAATACACTATTTCCAAATTCTACTTAATCAAGCCTATTATACCTATATTCCTTCACATTCTAGCAGTACATTCCAGATCATAAGAACTCACTGTGTAAAAAGCTCATCTCCCCCCCCCCGCCTTTAATTATACCTTGAAAGTACTCTCATGTTAATTATTCCTTTACTTTTAATATGCTGTCAAGCAGCTGACACATTGCCAAGTCCCAGGTGGTATAACATAGAGCATCTCATAATGCCTTGGGGAACTGCGAAGCGGGAAAAGGGTATGCCACTGAGTGTCCTCACAGTAATTGTAATTAAGAAGCAGTGTTGAATGCTGAAACTATTGAAAAATTCTAACCTTGTCTGCCCATGCCCTCTGAGCTAAAGAAAGGGACACATGTTTGAGGCAAGGTAAGGAGGTTTCAGTATTCAACTCTGCACACAAAACCTTAACCGGATTCTTTTCTTTACAAATGCTGACTGACGTGCTGTGTATTTTCAGCTTTTCCCCATTAATTACAGATTTCCACCATTTGTAGTTTTGTTTAAATTGGATAGGTTTGAAGAAAAAAAAGCACTCTAAGAAGACTTAAAAACAAAATGTAGGCTGATGCTCCAGTGCAGTATTGAGGGCGTCTGTTCTATTGGATGAGGCATTAAACCGAGGCCCCATCTGCTCTCTCAGGTGGAAGTAAAAGATTCCATGGCACCATATCAAGGAAGAGTAGGGGAGTCCTCCCTGGTGCCCTGGCCAATATTCATCCCTCAGTGAATATCACTAAAACAACAGACTATCTGGTCATTATCACATTGCTGTCTGTGGGAGCTTGCTGTGCTCAAAGTGGCTGCTGTGTTTCCTACATTACAACACTGACTACACTTCGAAATTACTTCGCTGGCTTTTTAGCACTTTGGGACATCCTGAGGTCATGAAAGGTGCTATATAAATGCAAGTATGTTTTTCTTTTCAAGGAACCATTCTGGGAAAGAACTACAACTGAAAGAAAAAAAAACATGACTATGGCACATTCCCTTCAGGTGACAGAATCTCATTGATTTTTTCCCCCTGTAAAGAGAAGCCAACAGGATCCGCTCCATTTTTCAATGATACTAATTATCTTTCAGCACCCTTAAGTGCAATTAAACTCCGAGGCAACCAATTGACCAGTGGAAACAGATTTCAGAAAGACTGTCAGTCACCCTTCATGCAGATTTGAGTAGGCTCTGTCCTCTGAAATTTATTAAGTTGAATTGGAGTGACAAGCTTCATAACTAGAAACCAAATGTCATATGGGGAGCCGTTTTATCTTCAATCCCAGCAAATTCAGATGATGTTGACTGTGTTTATCTTGTACTAAATATGTTGTTCCTGTCTCTGCCAATGTTATTACATCCCCATGGTAACAAATGGCTTCAACCTGGATCGTTCGTTAACTATCTGATACACTGTAATCAGAAGTATCTGCAAAGACAGTTTAATGGGGTTTCTGTACAGTTTAACAAGGCATGGTAAATTACAGCCACTTGAGAATTATGGGGAAAATGTCAAGTGTAATAGATTATAAATTCAGATCACCACCTGTGTTTTCTGTTTTTAAAATAAATTGAACTCTTATGTTACGTACTTTTCCCAAATGTACCTTCCATATGCAGTTGCTTCACATTGGTGGGCACCTGCTGCAATATTTAAAGTGGCTCAAGCCTCATAAGCAGCGCTAAGCTATTCCATCCCATCTGGAGTACTGTGTTCAGTTTCAGACACACTTCGGGAGGGATATGTTGGCTTTGGAGTGGGTGCAACTCATAATTCACTAGAATGATACCAAGGCTTAAAGAGATGAGTTATGACGATAGGTTGCATAAACTTGCTTTGTAGTCTCTTGAATTTAGAAGGTTTGAGGAGTGATCGAATTAAAGTGTGGAAAATGATTTAAGGGTTTCGACAAGGTAGATGCACAGAAACTATGGAATCCAGAACAAAGGATCACAAACTAAAATTAGACCTATGCCTAATAGGATGATCAGGTGGCAATTTTTCACACAAAAGGTAGTGGAAAACTGGAACACCCTCCCCAAAAGGCTGCAAATGCTAATGTGAATACGAATGACATTTGCAAGACTGAGATCGATAAGACTTTTATTAGGTGACAGTATCAAAGCAAATGGATAAAAGGTGGTTAATTTGAATTGAGGTAGAGGCTTGAGAAGCAGAATGGTCTCATCCTGCTCCTGTGCTCTTATGTTCCTCAATCCCAGTTTTGGATCCAAATTTTGGTTTTAAGTCTATACAGCACAGACTTGATTACCTTTTAGTTTTAGAAGTGGCATTCTTACATGATAAGACTAGCTTTACCTAGTCTGTAATTGGAGGAATGCAAATGGTGAAGCAACTGTTGACCCAACCGTCCATGCAAACTACCACCCATCTCCAGGCTCCCTTTCCTCTCCAAAGTCCTTAACGTGTTGTCGCTTCCCAAATCTGTGCCCATCTTTCAGGGAATTTCATGTTTGAATCCCTCCATTCAGGTTTCTGCTCTGCCATAGTACTGAAATAGTTCTTATCAAAGTCACAAATGACATCCTATGTGATGGTGACAAAGGTAAACTTTCCCTCCTCATCCTTCTCGACCTCTCTGCAGCCTTTGACAGGGTTGACCACACCATCCTCCTCCAATGCCTCTCCACTGTTATCCAGCTGGGTGTGACTATTCTGACTTGGTTCCATTCTTATCTATCTCATCATAGCCAGAGAATCACCTGCGATGGCTTCTCTTCCTGCTCCTGCACCGTTACCTCTGGTGTCCCCCAAGAATTTACCTTTGGCACCCCCCCTCCTATTTCTCATCTGCAGGCCGCCCCTTGGCAACATCATTCAAAAGCACAATGTTAGTTTTCACATGCACGCTGACAAAATCCAGCTATACCTCACCACGACCTTGCTAAAATCCTCCACTGTTGCTAAATTATCAGACTGCTTATCTGACATCCAGTACTGGATGAGCAAACATTTCCTCCAATTAAATATTGGGAAGACTGAAGCTACTGTTTTCAGTTCCTGCCGCAAACTCCATTCCTCTCTCTGGCAACAACCTGAGACTAAACGGGTCTATTCGCAACCTTGGTGTCATACTTGACCCCGGGATGAGCTTCCAACCACATATTCATGCCATCACTCAGAACACCTATTTACACCTCCGTAACATCGTTCAATTTTACCCCATCTCAGCTCATCTGCTGCTGAAACTCTCATTCATGCCTTTGTTACCTCCAGACCTGACTATTCCAACACCCTCTTGGATGGTCTTCCACATTCTTGAGGTCATCCAAAACTCTGCTGCCCGTGTCTTAACTCACACCAGCTCCTGTTCACCTGTACTCGCTGATCTACCCTGTCGCCCAGTCAAGCAATGTATTAATTTTAAAGTTCTCATCCCTGTTTTCAAATCCCTCCGTGACCTCGCCCTTCCCTATCTCTGTAATATCCTCCAGCCTCACAACCCTCTGAGATATTTGCTCTTCTTTAAATCTGGCCTCCTGAGCATCCCCGATTTTAAGCTTTCCACTATTGGTGGGCCTGCCTTCAGTTGCCAAGGTCCTAAGCTCAGAAATTCTCTCCCTCAAAAGTTGTTGTTGTAGTTTTTGATCCAAAGAGATTGTATGGATGTATAAACTGCTTGTCAGACCCCTCTGGTCTACTGTACACCGCCTGCCATAGGACAGGTGTTACTGTATTTGAGGGGTGTTCAGAGGCATATATTATGAACTTAAGTTATAGGAAAATTGGCTTGTGTTCTTTGGAAAAGAAGAGTTATCAGCTGACCTTAGTTCTCAGCGATAATCTGCCAGTGCAGTTGCAATCTCATTCAGGACTCCCAACCTTGAGTATACTTCTCTGATGCTTCTACCCACCCAGACAAGAATATCACCTAGAGAGGGTAAGCAGGGGCTGGATAGGGACTCATTTAAAATGAGAGTTCTGAAACCTAGGCCCTCAATCTGACCTGATGTATGATTAGCACAGCTACAGCTAGTCCCAAATTGCCTGATCCCTGCAGAAGTGAGGCTCACCTGGAGATGCAGGCCAAGATCAATATTTGAACCCCTGGACATCGGGGAACAAAAGAAGTTTGGTGAGCATGCAGTTAGGAGCAACTTATTTTAAGGCAAGATTCTCTGAATTGTGAAATAAAAACAGAAAGTGATGGAAATACTCAGCAGGTCTGGCAGCATCTGTGGAGAGAGAAGTAGAGTTAACATTTCAGGTCTGTGATCTTTCATCAGAACTGGCAAGGGTTAGACTTAATGACTGATGACTTGATGACTGACCACTCCATGACTGATGACACTCTTTATTCTCCCAAAAGGTTAATTTTAAAGGTAAATTCATAAAGTGTTAGTTTCATCCATGTGACTTGAGGCTTTCGGTTCCTAAGGGGCTAGACAATGGCTTTAGATGTCAGCCCATTTTGATAAGATGAGGGATGTTCCCACCTTACTGTACTGATTGTAGCTGGAGACAGAGTGTCTGCTAATGCCTTTGTTTTGGTTCACTTTGTGGAAAGCTGCTTAACTTAAAAGCAGACGGGGTTAATGAGTTTCAATATTAGCAGACATTAGTGTATATTTCAGTGCAGGAGATGGGACGTGTCATGTGACTTTGTCCTCCTTCTTGTTGAAGGCAAGTGTACTAGTCTTTTTAAATTGTTCTTTTTTCATGACTCTTTAGTTTATATTTTCATCGCTGTACTTCCCATGAACATGAGAAAGGTTGTTGATTTGAGCCCCACGTCTGAAACTTACACGCTAACTCTAGGCTCGCACTCCAGTGCTGTACTAAAGGAGTGCTATGTTGTCAGCAGTGCCATCTTTCAAAGGAGACATTAAACTTAAGGCCACAGCCTGCTTTCTCAGTTAATGGAAAATATCCCATGGCACTATTTCAAAGAACAGCAGTGTTCCCTGAGAGCCAGGGATCTCCCTGGTGTCTTGCCTGGTAATTATTCCTCAACTAACATCACTAAAACAGATTATATAGGCTTTGTCATGTTGGTGTTTATGGGAGCTTGCTGTGCACAAATTGGTTGCCTCATTTACTACATTACAGCAGTGATTACCCTTCAAATGTACTTCTTTGGTTGTAAGATACTTTGGGATGTCCTGAGTTCATGGCAAGGTGCTATATAAATGCAAGTCTTTCTTTCCCTTTACATAACTGTATATCTGACCAGCAGACTCTGTACCCAAAATGAAATGTATGTCATTTCCAAGAACTAATATCTCACATCTTGATCAGCATAAAACTCACAAAAATGGAAATGAATTTGTTTCTACTTTCTGCTTGCCAACTTTGTAGTTACTTCCATCCCTATCACCAGTGATAATTTTGTCACAGCTACCATGCACAATTAATAGTCCTCTTGTAAATCTCAAAACTTTCTGTGATGTATGAGTAGGCTCAGGAAAGCTCACATTGCAAAAACGAGTCAGCATCAAGGCTGTTCAGTCCCATCGCTGCCTCCTTTGAGCTGGCCACCAAGGATCACAAAGAAGCGCTGTTGGTATAGCTAAGCTGTAAGGAGGAGGATGGCAGATGGCAGTGAAGAAACAAACAGCAGGCCTCAAGCAAGACTAGAGACGGAGCATGCTGACATGAGGAACAGATGCCCAGGAAAGTCACTTGTGTGTACCTTTCAACTTCTTCAGCAAAGTAATGGATAAATGTATGTTTAGCAAAGTGAGTGATCTGAAGTTTAAAGGGCCTGAATTTTGTGCAAGTCGGACAAGAGCCGTCCACCGACCGAAAAGTCAGTGGTGATCCCACCTTTGCCGGGCCTGGGGATCCAGTCCAGATTTTACAGTCCCCAGACCCTTAATTGGTCTTAGGCGGGACTTAGGAAGTCCAGCCTAATGTAGCTGCCAGCCAATCAGCGCCACAGGGAGAAGTGGCCACTACTGGGACTACAACCCAACTTCGTGATCAAGATGACGGAGAGAATGGAAAAGATATAAGTTTTGGGGCCTCGCCGGGGGTGATCAGTCGAGCGCCGGTAAGGCAAGGGTGGTCGATTAGGGGGAAAGGGGGTGGGGGAGGGGGGCATGGCGTGTTGAATGAAAGGGGTGGTTGGGGCATCGGGGCAGCCCTCCCTTGTGCACAGGGTGCCTGATCAGGAGGGCCACCCCCAGGATGGCAGAAGGCCGCCTACTTTTTCTAGGCAGCTTTTCTCGGACCTGGGCCACTCGCCTGCCATGGTAAAATCCCCATGACGACAGGCGGAGGCCCTTAGGTGGCTGTTAACTGGCCACTTAAGGGCCTTGATTGGCCTGGGGCGGGCGGGCCATTTCCCGCCGTTGCCCCACGTAAAATGGCGGTGGAGGCGGCAGCGGATCGGGAAGAGACCCCCAAGCTTTCCACTCCATTTTATGTCCACCCCGCCGCCCCAGCAACCAGCCCGCTCTTTGGTTGGGGAAGGGGGGAGGACATAAGATTCCAGCCGAGGAATCAGTAGAGATGGTCATAGAACATGAGTGCTGTTTGTGCTCTTGGGACAAGGGCAATGTCACCTATCAAAAATATCTGGTCAGTTTTGAAGAATGTAAACATAAGCACAGATATATTGTAAACATAAGAATAGAAAAAATAGGAGCAGAAGCCGACCATTGGCCCCTTGAGCCTGCTCCACTATTCAATACGATCATGGCTGGTCTTCAGCCTCAACTCTACTTTCCCGCCCAATCCCTGAATCCTTTGCTTCCCTGAGAGACCAAAAAGTTTTGCTTGACAATCTCTGCAGATCATAGAAACGTAGAGCACAGCAGGAGGCCATTCAGCCCATCATGCCTGTGCCACTCTTTGAAAGAGCTATCCAATTAATCCCACTCCCTGCTCTTTCCCGGTAGCTGTGCAGTTCTCTCCCCTTCAAGGATCAAGGCAAAATGTCTGCAGAATTTTCCCTATGATGAGATTGAATAAGTAGGATAGTCAATGATCATGCAGAGTGTAAAATTACATAAGAATATACAAATTAAGGGCAAAAGTAGGCCACTCGGCCCCACAAGCTTGCTCCACCATTCAATAAGATTATTGCTGATTTGATTGTAACCTCAACTCCACTTTCTCGCCTACCCCCAATAACCTTTCACCCCCTTGCTTATCAAGAATCTATCTACCTCTGCCTTAAAAATATTTAAAGACTCTGCTTCCACCGCCTTTTGAGGAAGAGTGTTCCAAAGACTCGCGAACATCTGAGAGAAAAAGTTTCTCCTCATCTCTGTCTTAAATGGGCAACCCTTTATTTTTAAACAGTGACCCCTAGTTCCAGATTATCCCATAAGTGGAAACATCCTTTCCATATCCACCCTGTCAAGACCCCTCAGGGGAGGCGGTGGCGTAGTGGTATTGTCATTGGACTAGTAACCCAGATACCCAGGGTATTGTTCTGGAGACATGGGTTCAAATTCCACCAGAGCACAAGGTGGAAATTGAATTCAATTAATTAATCTGGAATTAATAAACTAGTCTAATGATGGCCATGAAACCATTGTCGATTGTTGTAAAGACCCATCTGGTTCACTAATGTCCTTTACAGAAGGAAATCTGCTGTCCTTACCTGGTCTGGCCTACATGTGACTCCAGACCCACAGCAATGTGGTTGATTCTTACATGCCCTCTGAAATGACCGAGCAAGCCATTCAGTTGTATCTAACCGCTACAAAGTCAATAAAAAGGAATGAAACCGAACGGACCACTCGGCATCGACCTAGGCAACTAGGCACCGGTTTGTTGCGATTCATGCACTAAGACCCCCAGATCCCTCTGCACTTCAGAGCTCTGCAATCTCTCACCATTTTGATAATATGCTTCTTTTTTATTCTTCCTGCCAAAATGGACAGTTACACATTTTCCCACATTATACATCATTTGCTAAATCTTTGCCCACTCACTTAGCCTATCTATATCCCTTTGTAGCCTCCACATGTCCTCTTCACAATTTACTTTCCTACCTATGTTTGTGCCATCAGCAAATTTAGCAACCATATCTTTAGTCCCTTCATCCAAGTCATTTATAAACATGTTAAAAGTTGAGGCCCAACATTGATCCCTGCGGCACACCACTCGTTACATCTTGTCAACCAGAAAACATTTATGCCTGCTCTCTGTTTCCTGTTAGTTTGCAAATCTTCTATCCATGCCAATATGTTACCCCCTACACCATGAGCTTTTATTTTTCGCAATAACCTTTGATGTAGCACTTTATCAAATGCCTTCTTAAAATCTAAGTACTGTACATCCATTGGTTCCCCTTTATCCACAGCACATTACTTTTCATTTTCCTTAAGACAGATGTTAAGCTAACTGGTCTACAGTTTCCTGCTTTCTGTCTCTCTCCCTTTTTGAATAAAGGAGTTACATTCACTATTTTCCAATCTAATGAAATATTCCCTGAATCTATGGAATTTTGGAAAATTAAAACAAACGCATCAACTATCTCACTAGCCATTTCTTTTAACACCCTGGGATGAAGTCCATCAGGACCCGGGGACTTGTCAGCCCACAGCTCCAACAATTTGCTCAGTGCCACTTCCCTGGTGATTGTAATTTTCTTGAGTTACTGCCTCCCTTCCATTTCCTATTCTATAAAGAGTGAAAGAAAGCCATCATCCAATTGCCTTTTTTTGAGTACTTTATTTATTTTTTTTGTAAAAGTATTCAGCAAATATGTATGACTTAGAGTCATAACAGTTGATGAAAGATAAAACCACATGGTGTCAGATTAAGTTCACTTGATATACTTGACACCAAGAAGCAAAATGCATCTCAATTCACAAGATGTTATCAAAATGAAGGTAAATAAACTTCACTTCATATTTACAGACAGAAGCAAGTATTTCTAGATTTTGAACCTGTAGCTACAACCTCTATCACTCTGTCAATCTCCCTCAACCCTAATCTTTACATTTTATGCTGTACCATTTCCATTTCTCATCTAATCTTGCCCTCCACAGCCACTTTGATGAAAATGCCAAATTGGTACCAATTAATGCCAAATGCACATTAGGCCTTAAGCCGTGGACATAAGTCCAGGGCACATACTGATTTAAGATACCATCGTGCCAACATTTAATATACTGCAGTTATTTCTGCATCAAACAGGATAACAGATGGGATAAACATTTGCTGCACCATAACGTCTGACAAGAAAGCAAATACTTTCCTGCCAATTTTCAACGTTGTGGCGGGGGGGGGGGGTGGTGGGGGGGAGAAAGAAAAATCAACATTCATTCAGGCTGCTTGACAAGAAGCCTTGCATTACATCTGGAATATCACCTCCCTCCAGTTTAACTGGCACAATTTGTTTAAGCGAATATGAATGTACCTGTTTGGATTTATTCTACTACAAGTGAACGTTTGGAGGGTTGTTGAAAATTCACATTGTTTCAAAAAGGATATCGGAAGGAAGGAAAAACAGTGGGCCATTCAGCCCCTCAAACCTGTTCTGTTATTGAATTAGATCATGGCCAATCTGTATCATAACTCCATCTGCCTTAGTTCCATAACCCTTAATACCCTTACCTAACAAAAATCTATCAATCTCAGTTTTGAAACTTTTCATTGACCTAGAGTGGAGGAGGGAGTTCCAGACTTCTATTACCTTTTTGGGTGAAGAAATGCTTTCTGAATTATGAATGGCTTAGCTCTGATTTTAAGATTATGTTGCCTTGATCTTGACACCCCCACCCCCGCCCCCATAAGAGGAAATAATTTCCCTGGACCTAACCAATCAAATCCATTAATCTCAATCAGATCACCCCTTAATCTTCTATATTCAAGGAAATACAAGCTAGATAATGCAACCTGCCCTCACAAATGTAACCCTTTTAGCCCCAGTATCATTCTGATGAATCCCCACTCCAAGGTCAATATATCCTTCCTGAGGTGCAGAGCCCAGGGCTGAACACAGTACACAAAATGTTGATTTGCATTTGGATTTGTAAAGATGTGCAGCTAAAAAAATCTGTCACTTGAATATCCAGCATCCCCATGCACCATCTTTGCAAAGACTTCTTGCAGGAGTCACGGTGGGGGAGACCCGGAAAACACTTCCAGGAGAGGCCCGCCACAGGCCTTGACACCAGGAAGGCCCCACCTCATTTTACCAGTGGTGACGAGGCCTCGGGGCGGTCCACCCGCCGCCTGGCGGCAGAGCCTTAATTTAAATATTTAAATGAATTATAATGAATGCATAAAAACTTACCTTGTCCAGATAGCTGTCCCACACCGATATTCCGGCCAGTGGCCGGAGCTCCCGTGCCTTCAGATCTCCGTTTAGAGATCCGAGGTGTAACACTGGTGGGGTGGGGGGAGGAGTGAAATTTTCAGGGCGGGGGCATGGGGAGCGGGGAAAACTGTTCTTATTGGTTGCAGGGCTTTCGGAAGGGGTTGAAGTATAAAGTATGAAGTAGAAAGTGGGGAAAGGTCGGGATCGAAAATATAATTTTTTTGGCTGGAAAGGGCAATTTAGATATTGATTACTCATTTAGGGGGATGGGGGGAGAGGCGGTGGGAGAGGGGATTTAAATTGATAATAAAGTTTTAATTTAAATTTCAACCCAATTGCAACTTTAAAAATTGAAATCAATCAGAAGGGCTTGAAGCCCTTTAAAAATGGCAGCATTGTCTGTACGGTGACGCTAGACGCCGTTGCCGGGGACGGTGCACCCACCACCTCTATGTCATCGGGGGCGGGCGTTCCGCCCCCTCCATGTAAATGAGCCGCCATGCTAAATATCGCAGCGGCACAGCAGTGCACATCTTGGCCGTGCGCCGAGCCATTTTTGAAGCTGATCGGCAGCAAGCTTTCAAACTTCAGCTCACCTGATCCCAAGCACAATTGTGATCCTCATATACAGTGCTAGGGTTTTTACTGGGTTACATCCCATTCACATCCATTGTGTACAGATCTGATCAAACATCAAAGCATAAAGGGCTGAATTTAATAAACACGCTGCAAATCACGGTGGGGCGCTGTGATGTCGGCGTTCTTCCCGCTGGATGCGTCAGCACTGACTCCGCGATATTTCGCACTGTGGCTCATTTAAATGGAAGGGGCTGAGTGGCCGGCTACGTAGAGGGGCGGCTGCTTTGTCCCCGGCAACAGTGTCCGGTGCCACCGCACAGGCACCGGCGCCATTTTTAAAGGGCTTCAGGCCCTTCAGTCTCATTTAAATTTTTAAAGGTCCTGTTTCAAAGAAAACTGCAGAGTAATTTTTAATTTTCCTATGATTCCCCTCTCCCACCCCCCCACTGAGCCTTCATTTAATAATTTGACATATCTGCCAAAAAACACCTTTTGATATTCTGAACTTTCCCACCTTTGACCCCCAGCCCCTTCACATCATCCCCACAACCAACAACAATAGTTCTCCCCACTCCCCATCCCCACCTTCCGCCCTGAGAATTACACTCCTCTCCCCTTCCCAACAGCGTCTCGCCTCAGTTCCCCAAATGGGGATCCGATGGCACAGGATTCCGGCCACTGGCCGGAATATCACTGTGGAACAGCCGGCCTGTGCGGTAAGCTATTTAATATTTATTTACATTCATTATAATATGCAAATGAAGGCTCCGCCACTGTACGGCAGTGGTTGGGGGGGGGGGGCTGGTGTGGTGGGTGCCGCACCGAGGTCACGCCGCCACTAGTAAAATGTGGCGGAGCCTTCCCGGCGTTGGGGGTCATGGCAGGCCTCTCCCAGAAGAATTTTCCGGGCTCCCCCGCCATGCCTCCTGACGTCGGAGGGCCTGTAAAATTCAACCCGATGTGTCAGTCGTGGCTCAGTGGGTAGCACCCTTGTGCTTAAGTGAGGAGATTTGTGGGATCAAGCTCCACTATAGAGACTTGGGTATATAATCCAGGCTCATACTTCAGTGCAGTACTGAGGGGCTGATTAATAAGACTTTTGTACAATATGGAAAAAAGGCAAGTGAATGAAGTTTAGGTATTGATCAGCCATGATCTGATTGAATATCAGAACAGACTCAAGGGGCTGAATGGCCTGCTTATGTTCCTATAAGCTTACTAAGCACTCTCAAGTGGCTGTAAAAGATCCCATTGCAAAGAAGAGCTGGAGAATTCTCTTTGTGTCCTGGCCGACATTTATTGGTCAATCATCTAATCATTTACGTCATTCTGTAAATTGGCTGCTGCTATTTTTTTTATTCGTTCCTGGAACGTGGGCGTCACTGGCAAGGCCAGCATTTATTGCCCATCCCTAATTGCCCTTGAACTGAGTGGCTTGCTGGGCCATTTCAGAGGGCAGACCACATTGCTATGGGTCTCGAGTCACATGTAGGCCTGACTGGGTAACGGCGGCAGATTTCCTAAAGGACACGAGTGAACCAGATAGGTTTTTAATGACAATCTGGCAGTTTCCTGATCATTATTAATGAGACTAGCATTTTATTCCAGATTTATTAATTAATTGAATTTAAATTCCCCAGGCGGCCATGGTGGAATTTGAACTCATGTCTCTGGATCATTAGTCCTGGCCTCTGGATTACTAGTCCAGTAACATTACCATTACACTACCGCCTCCACTTTACATTAAGGATGCCGCTCTTGTGTTTTTTTTTAAAGTGCCCTTCATATTCATGGCCTAGTGTTGGTCTGAGACCCTCTTCTCGCCCATCTCTCCCCAACTCCATTCCCACCAACCACCCCCCCAACCCTCTTTCCCCCGATAGGACCCAATCTGCTGGAATAGCAACTGATGCAGTTTCTTCAGCATAATTGGGTTTTGATCCTACACCGAAGCTCCTACAAGCCAAGGACTTGAGAATTCCCACGTTTGGACCCAGTGTCTTCTGGTGCTGGTACACAAGTTAGCAAGAAGTGTGGAGAGGGTGGGGGTGCTTGAAAATGAGAACTGAACATGGTCAAGATCCAGCGTATCCGTGTTCTGGGACAGTTTGCGATCAATCTGTCAAAATTGTACCCGGAGTTACATCTGGAATCTGAGAGACCAGCCATGTGTCTTCAGCCCCATGTGGTTCAGTGGTCAAACTATACACCTGTTCCTCAACTCTCTAGGAACAATATGCTCCATCAGTGTCTAATATTGAACATTATACAGGGTTGTAGATATTTAAGACTATGTAACAATGCTATATCAGGGTTCAATCCACATATTTAAAAATGGTTTGAGTGGAATGTAAGTGCCACCATCGACTAGTTGGGCCTGTTTCTGTGCTCTATATTCTATGTCATTCCATGACCCTCTGCAGGTTTGGGTCAAGAGTACTTGCTGCCTGCAACTTAAGATGGCAATTGGTCAGATCGGTGCGGGAAGGGAGTGGTAAGTCATCACTTCTCCTCCCACCCCACCCTTCATTCCACCAGGTCGGGAGAGTTGTAATCAGAGCCAATATGCAGTCAGAGTCAGTGCTTTCTCAGTAATGCCTGAGGAATGTGTTGTGATTTAAAACAAGGATCCTTCACATTTCCAGCCTTGGGTGAAATCCAGCTCATCCAGAGGGGGAGTAAATCTTTCTCTGATGACTATAATGATCTTATGTGGGATGCGTTTCAACACAGCTCCTGGTGGGTGTCAGACTAAGGCATGAAAGTGGCATCATTTTGCATGCAATATAATGGTTTTGAACGAAGTGACATTTTAGAGCATAAATTAGGGCACTGCTCTTCCCAGTGGGTGATGGGACTTTATGCATAAAATTACATTCAGTGTTGTATTTTGAATTATGTATAAAAGTTGTGCTTAGTCACCATGTGCAGAAAGAGCTTGGTTGACATGAGACATGAGAAATCACTGAAGCAATTTTTATTTTAAATCGTATGGTTGAGTGACTTTCATAACTTTCAAAAGGTGAGGAAAGGCATTATCACCCTCATCTACAAGCAGCGGAGGGAGGGAAGAGATTAGGAATGGGTGGCCAAATTTAGTGTTTAATGTGGATTACAAATTTCTGTCCAAGGCCATTGCCAAGTTTGCTGTTGAGTTGGTGATCCACCATATTCAGACCTGCACAGTACATGGCAGGAAGATCTCTGATAGCCTTGCGCTACTCAGGGGCATAATGTACGGACAGGAGGATGGGTACCTGCTTCATCAGCTTGGACTAGGAGATGGCCTTTGACAGAATATCTCACACCTACATGACGGACGTGCTCTCCAAAATAGGGTTTGGAGAGGGAATCTGCAATTGGATCCAACTGCTCTACATAAACATCAGTAGCGCAGTTTCAGTCAATGGGTGGGAATCGGGAAGTTTTGCGATCAAATCTGGAGTCAGGCAGAATTGTCTTCTCTCCCCTATCTTGTTCATTTGCTGTATCAAACATTTTGCTGAGCCCATCAGGAAGGATCCAGGCATGAGAGGGATGACAGAGGCATCAGAGGTGCTCAGGTCAAAACCTCCCTGTACATGGACGACGTCGGTACCTTCTGCTCTCATACACAGTTCACAGACTGATGAGCATCTGCGACCAGCTCGAACTGGCCTTGGGAGTCAAAATAATTTGCGGCAAGAATGAGACCATGTTTTTGGGAACTGGGTTGACCGAACCTTTGTCCCCTTCACCATCAGGTCAGACTAGCTGTATGTGCTGGGGATACGAAAGGGGCCAGGGCATGCACCAAACACTGGGAGGAGAATATAGCCATGGTGAAACAGAAATTGAGCATGTGGTAGCGACATATCCTTTCCATTGCGGGTAAGAGCCTGGTCATCCGGAGCGAGGAACTCTCGGTGTTGCTGTATATGGTGAAGGTCAAAGAGTCATAGAATCGTTTATGATACAGAAAGGAGGCCATTCTTCCTATGGGTCCATACTGGCCCATACCCTGCTCCTGTGCCCTGGTGGTCACCTGAGCCATCTTTCACTTTATCTGGAGATCAAATATAAACCATGTCTGCAGGGCCATGATGTACAAACTTCCAGAGGAAGAGGTAAAACATAACCAACATTGCCCTCATTCCGATGGCCACCTTCGTGTGCTGCTACATCAAGCAGTGCCTAGACCCTTGGTATGCAAACACCAAATTGCCTATGTGCTGAGGTTCCATCTGTCCCCGGTTTTGCAAAGGATGGATCTGCCCACATTGCCATATAAAGCTCCATTCAGTTGGACCGTGCCGCACCACCTGCACGACCTGGAAAATTTGAGCAGATAAACAGCTTCAATGGCACATCCCTCAGGCAGTGGTCAGCACATAACATCCTCGTGGTCTTGCGGGTAAAGGAGATGGTGGATCCCGTTGGATGGTTCCCTGATCAGCCTGTCAAAGTCATTTGACAGATTGTCTCGTTGCCAGAACTTTCTAACAAGCACCAAGATTTAACTTGGCTGGTGGTGGGAAGAGCCCCTCCCTGTCGGATCCTTCATGTAAAATTGAAATCAATGAGGATCAGGGTAAAACTGTCCACAAGCTGCAGTCACAACCATCTTCAGCTACTTCATCAATGACCTTCCCTCCATCATAAGGTCAGAAGTGAGGATGTTTGCTGATGATTGCACAATGTTCAGGACCATTCGCGACTCCTCACATACTGAAGCAGTCCGTGGCCATATGCAGCGAGACCTGGATAACATTCAGGTTTGGGCTGATAAGTGGCAAGTAACATTCGTGCCACACAAGTGCCAGGCAATGACCATTTCCAACGAGAGAGAATCTATCCATCTCCCTTTGACATTCAATGGCATTAACATCCGCCACCATCAACATCCTGGGGGTTACCATTAACCAGAAACTTAGCTGGACCAGCCACATAAATACTGTGGCTACAAGAGCAGGTTAGAGACTGGGAATTCTGTGGTGAGTAACTCACCTCCTGACTTCCCAAAGCCTGTCCACCATCTACAAGGCACAAGTCAGGAGTGTGATGAAATACTCTCCACTTGCCTGGATGAGTGCAGCTCCAACACTCAAGAAGCTGAACACCATCCAGGACAAAGCACTCCGCTTGATTGGCACCCTATCCACTAACTTAAACATTCAGCCCCTCCACCAC
Source organism: Heterodontus francisci (assembly GCF_036365525.1). Classification (NCBI taxonomy): domain Eukaryota; kingdom Metazoa; phylum Chordata; class Chondrichthyes; order Heterodontiformes; family Heterodontidae; genus Heterodontus; species Heterodontus francisci. Next base: position 25,762,940 of record NC_090371.1, on the reverse strand, counting down.
CGATGCACAGTGGCAGCAGTGTGTACCATCTACAAGATGCATTGCAGCAACTCATCAAGGCTCCTTCAACAGCACCTTCCAAACCCATGACCTCTACCACCTAGAAGGACAAGGGCAGCAGGCAGATGGGAACACCTCCGGCTGCAAGTTCCCCTCCAAGCCACATATCATTTGACTTAGAAATATATTGCCATTCCTTCACTGTCGCTGGATCAAAATCCTGGAACTCTGTTCCTAACAGCAAATGACAAGATAAGAGGCCGATCATTTAGGACTGAGATGAAGAGAAATTACTTCACTCAAAGGGTTGCAAATCTTTGGAATTCTCTACCCCAGAGGATGCTCCATCATTGAATACATTGAAGTCTGGAATAGACAGATTTTTGTTTTCTCAGGGAATCAAGGGATATGACAAGGCAGGGAGATGTTGCTGAGCACAGCAGGACTGGTGGTCTGAAGTGCATTTGTTTCAATGCGAGAAGTATAACAGGTAAGGCAGATGAACTGAGAGCTTGGATTAGTACTTGGAACTATGACGTTGTTGCTATTACAGAGACTTGGGTGAGGGAAGGACAGGATTGGCAGCTAAATGTTCCAGGATTTAGAAGCTTCAGGCGGGATAGAGGGGGATGTAAAAGGGGTGGGGGAGTTGCATTACTGGTTAAGGAGAATATCACAGCTGTACTGCGGGAGGACACCTCAGAGGGGTCATGCAGCGAGGCAATATGGGTGGAGCTCAGGAATAGGAAGGGTGCAGTCACGATGTTGGGGGTTTACTACAGGCCTCCCAACAGCCAGCGGGAGGTAGGGGAGCAGAAATGTAGACAGATTTTGGAAAGATGTAAAGGTAACTGGGTTGTAGTGGTGGGTGATTTTAACTTCCCCTATATTGACTGGGACTCACTTAGTGCTAGGGGCTTGGATGGGGCAGAATTTGTAAGGAGCATCCAGGAGGGCTTCTTGAGACAATATGTAGATAGTCCAACTAGGGAAGGGGCTGTACTGGACCTGGTATTGGGGAATGAGCCCAGCTAAGTGGTCGAAGTCTCAGTAGGGGAGCATTTCGGGAACAGTGAGTAAGTTTTAAGGTACTTGTGGAAAAGGATAAGAGTAGTCCTCGGGTGAAGGTGCTAAATTGGGGGAAGGCTAATTATAACAATATTAGGCAGGAACTGAAGAATTTAAATTGGGGGCGGCTGTTTGAGGGTAAATCAACAACTGACATGTGGGAGTCTTTCAAATGTCAGTTGATTAGAATCCAGGACCGGCATGTTCCTGTGAGGAAGAAGGATAAGTTTGACAAGTTTCGGGAACCTTGGATAACGAGGGATATTGTGAGCCTAGTCAAAAAGAAAAAGGAAGCATTCGTAAGGGCTGGAAGGCGGGGAACAGACAAAGCCCTTGAGGAATATAAAGAAAGTAGGAAGGAACCTAAGCAAGGAGTCAGGAGGGCTAAAAGGGGTCATGAAAAGTCATTGGCAAACAGGATTAAGGAGAATCCCAAGGCTTTTTATACGTATATAAAGAGCAAGAGGATAACCAGGGAAAGGGTTGGCCCACTCAAGGACTGAGGAGGGAATCTATGGAGCCAGAGAAAATGGGCGAGGTACTAAATGAGTACTTTGCATCAGTATTCACCAAAGAGAAGGACTTGGTGGACGATGAGTCTAGGGAAGGGATTGTAGATAGTCTGGGTCATGTCGTTATCAAAAAGGAGGAGGTGTTGGATGTCTTACAAAGCATTAAGGGGTAGATAAGTCCCCAGGGCCTGATGGGACCTACCCCAGAATACTGAGGGAGGCAAGGAAAAAATTGCTGGGGCCTTGACAGAAATCTTTGCATCTTCATTGGCTACAGGTGAGGTCCCAGAGGACTGAAAAATAGCCAATGTTGTTCCTTTGTTTAAGAAGGGTAGCAAGGATAATCCAGGAAAATATAGGCCAGTGAGCCTTACATCAGTGGTAGGGAAATTGTTAGAGAGGATTCTTTGGGACAGGATTTACTCCCATTTGGAAACAAATTAATGTATTAGCGAGAGGCAGCATGGTTTTGTAAAGGGGAAGTCGTGTCTCACGAACTTGATTGAGTTTTTTGAGGAAGTGACGAAGATGATAGATGAAGGAAGGGCAGTGGATGTTGTCTATATAGACTTCAGTAAAGCCATTGACAAGGTCCCTCATGGCAGACTGGTACAAAAGGTGAAGTCACACGGGATCAGAGGTGAGCTGGCAAGATGGATACAGAACTGGCTCGGTCAGAAGACAGAGGGTAGCAGTGGATGGGTGCTTTTCTGAATGGAGGGCTGTGACTAGTGGTGTTCCGCAGGGATCAGTGCTGGGTCCTTTGCTGTTTGTATTATCTATAAATGATTTGGAGGAAAATGTAACTGGTCTGATTAGTAAGTTTGCGGACGACACAAAGGTTGAAGGAGTTGCGGATCATGATGAGGATTGTCAGAGGATACAGCAGATCGGTTGGATACTTGGGCGGAGAAATGGCAGATGGAGTTTAATCCGGACAAATGTGAGGTAATGCATTTTGGAAGATCTAATGCGGGTGGGAAGTATACAGTAAATGGCAGAACCCTTAGGAGTATTGACAGGCAGAGAGATCTGGGCGTATAGGTCCACAGGTCACTGAAAGTGGCAACGCAGGTGGATAAGGTAGTCAAGAAGGCATATGGCATGCTTGCCTTCATCGGTCGGGGCATAGAGTATAAAAATTGGCAAGTCATGTTGCAGCTGTACAGAACTTTAGTTAGGCCACACTTAGAATATTGCGTGCAATTCTGGTCGCCATACTACCAGAAGGACATGGAGGCTTTGGAGAGGGTACTGAAGACGTTTACCAGGATGTTGCCTGGTCTGGAGGGCATTAGCTATGAGGAGAGGTTGGATAAACTCGGATTGTTTTCAGTGGAATGACGGAGGTGGAGAGGCGACATGATAGAGGTATACAAAGTTATGAGTGGCATGGACAGAGTGGATAGTCAGAAGCTTTTTCCCAGGGTGGAAGAGTCAGTTACTAGGGGACATAGGTTTAAGGTGCGAGGGGCAAAGTTTAGAGGGGATGTGCGAAGCAAATTCTTTACACAGAGGGTGGTGAGTGCCTGGAACTTGCTGCCGGGGGAGGTGGTGGAAGCAGGCACGATAGCGACGTTTAAGAGGCATCTTGACAAATACATGAATAGGAAGGAAATAGAGGGATACAGTCCCCAGAAATGCAGAAGGTTTTAGTTTAGACAGGCAGCAAGATTGGCGCAGGAATGGCCTGTTCCTGTGTTGTACTGTTCTTTGTTCTTTGTTCTTTGTTCAGGTGGGAGAGTGGAATTGAAGCCTAAGATCAGCCATGTTTGTATTGAATAGCAGACCAGGCTCAATGGGCCATATGATCTACTCCTGCTCCTAATTCACGTGTTCTTGTGTTCACTGTAAGAGTACCCACATCAGATGGACTGCAGCGGTTCAAGAAGGCAGATCATCACAATGCCCTCAAGGCCATTTAAGAATGGACAACAAATGCTGGCAACTCCAAGGTTGACACTTCAGAGCAGTGCTGTGGGAGTGCAGCATTGTCATCTGGTGCAGAATTAACAGGGCCCATCCCTCACTGATCAATGCACCGCTCCCCACCCCACCGTGCCAAACCCACCCATCATTCTCATTCTGACTCCTGACCCCAAATGGATCCATTGCTATGAAAATTGACCTCTCACCTCAAAATTATTGCACACTCCAAACCAACCCAGCACTCACATACTTACCCCTTCACCCTATACTGACCCCTTACCCCATACTGACCCTTCACCACATACTGACCCTTCACCCATACTGACCCCTCACCCATACTGTCCCTTCACCTATACTGACCCCTTACCCCATACTGACCCCTCCCTACTGCCGCTTCACCCAACACTGCCTCTTCACCCCATAGCACCCCTTAGCACCGCAGCCTCACAGCTCCAGCGACCCGGGTTCAATTCTGGGTACTGCCTGTGTGGAGTTTGCAAGTTCTCCCTATGTCTGCGTGGGTTTTCTCCGGGTGCTCCGGTTTCCTCCCACAAGCCAAAAGACTTGCAGGTTGTTAGGTAAATTGGCCATTATAAATTGCCCCCAGTATAGGTAGGTGGTAGGGAAATATAGGGACAGGTGGGGATGTGGTAGGAATATGGGATTAGTGTAGGATTAGTATAAATGGGTAGTTGATGGTCGGCAGAGACTCGGTGGGCCGAAGGGCCTGTTTCAGTGCTGTATCTCTAAACAAACATACTGTCTCTTCACCCACACTGCCCCATCACCCCATACTGACCCCTCACTCAATACTGACCCTTCACCCCATACTGCCCCTGCACCCATACTAACCCTTCACCCATACTGACCCCTCACCCATAATGTATGTTCACCCATACTGACCCCTGATCCCATACTGACCTCTAACCCCAGACTGACCCATCACACCATACTGACTCCTCAGCCCATACTGTTTCCACCCATACTAACCAATCGCTCCATACTGACCCGTTACACCATACTGTCCCTTCACCCATACTGACCCCTCACCCCATACTGTCCCTTCACCCATACTGTCCCCTTACCCCATATAGAAGCCTCACTCCCTACTGCCCCTTCACCCTACACTGCCCTTTCACCCCATACTGACCCTTCACACCATACTGACCCCGCACTTCATACTGACCCCGCACCCCAACCAGTCACGACACCTCATAGACTACTCACCCCATATTGTCCCTTCACCCATACTGACTCATCACCCCACACTGTCCCTTCACCCATACTGTCCCCTTACCATTTCTAGACACCTCACTCCGTACTGCCCCTTCACCCAACACTGCCCCTTCATCCCATACTGAGCCCGCACTTCATACTGACCCCTCCCCCCAACCAGTAATGACACCCCACACTGACCCCTCACCCTATACTGCTAACCCCATACTGACCCCTCACCCCAACCACACCATCCCATATGGACCCCGTCACCCCATACCGTCCCTTCACCACATACTGACCCTTCACCCCATGCTGACCCTTCAACCATACTGACCCCTCACCTCATGCTGCCCCTTCACCCAAAGTGTACCCTTGTCCCATACTGAACACTTACTCCATACTGACCCTTCACCCCATTGTGTCTCATCACCCATATTGACCCCTCACCCCATTGTGCCCCTTCACCCCATACTGGCCCTTCACCCATACTGGTCCTTCCATTCTGACCCCTCACCCCATACTTTTCCTTCACCCATACTGGCCCTTCACCCATTCTGACCCCTCACCCCATACTTTTCCTTCACCCATACTGACCCCTCACCCCAAATTGAGCCCTCACCCCATACTGCCCCTTAGCTCCTTACTGACCCCTCACCTCAACCAGTCACCACCCCATATGGACTCTTCACACCATACTGCTCATTCATGCCATACTGACCCTTCACCCATACTTACCCCTCACCCCATACTACCCCTTCACCCAATACGGCCCCTTCACTCATACTGACCCTTCACCCCGTACTGTCTCTTCACCCATACTTACCCCTCACCCCATACTGTCTCTTCACCGCTACTGACCCCGCAGCCCATTCTGTCCCTTCACCCATATCGCTTACTCCATACTGCCCCCTCACTGCATACTGCCCAACCCATACTGACCCTTCACCCCATACTGTCCCTTCACCCCATACTGACCCTTCACTCATACAGACCCCTCACCCCATACTGTCTCATCACCGCTACTGACCCCGCAGCCCATTCTGTCCCTTCACCCATATCGCTTACTCCATACTGCCCCCTCACTGCATACTGCCCAACCCATACTGATCCTTCACTCATCCAGACCCCTCACCCCATACTGTACCTTTACCCATACTAACCTCTCATCTCGTACTGTCCCTTCTCCCTTACTGACCCCTCACTCCATACTGCCCCCTCACTGCATACTGCCCAACCCATACTGACCCTTCACCCCATACTGTCCCTTCACCCCATACTGACCCTTCATTCACACAGACTCCTCACTCCATACTGTACCTTTACCCATACTAACCTCTCACCTCGTACTGTCCCTTCTCCCATACTGACCCCTCATTCCATACTGCCCCCTCACCCCATACTTCCCCTTCACCCAATACGGCCCCTTCAATCATACTGACCCTTCACCCCGTACTGTCTCTTCACCCATACTGACCCCTCACCCCATACTGACCCCTCTCCCCACACCTGAACCCCTTACTGACCCCTCACCCCATACTGACCCTTCAACCATACTGACCCATCACCTCATATTGCCCCTTAACCCATACTGATCCGTCACCTCATACTGTCTCTTCACCGCTACTGACCGCTCACCCCAAACTGTCCCTTCACCCATACCCGTCACTTCATACTGCCCCCTCATGCCATAATGACCCCTCACCCCATACTTCCCCTTCACCACATACTTCCCCTTCAACCCATAGACCCTTCACCCCAAACTGTCCATTCACCCATACTAACCCCTCACTCCCTACTGACCCCTCACCTCTTAATTCCACACATACTTACCTCACCCCATATTGCCCCTTCACCTGATACTGCCCCTTCACCCCATACTGACCACTCATACTGATCCCTCACCCATACTGTCTCTTCACTCACAATGACTCCTCACCCCATACTGACCTTTCACCCATACTGACGCCTCACCACATACTGCCCCTTCACCCCATACTGACATTTCACTCATACTGACCCCTCACTGCATACTGTCTCTTCACCCATAATGACTCCTCACCCCATACTGACCTTTCACCCATACTGATCCTTCACGCAGACTGACCCCTCACCCCATACTGACCCTTCACCCCATACTACCCCTTCACCCAATACGGCCCCTTCACTCATATTGACCCTTCACCCCGTACTGTCTCTTCACCCATACTGACCCCTCACCCATACTGACCCCTAACCCCATACTGTCTCTTCACATCTACTGACCCCGCAGCCCATTCTGTCCCTTCACCCATATCTCTTACTCCATACTGCCCCCTCACTGCATACTGCCCAACCCATACTGACCCTTCACCCCATACTGTCCCTTCACCCCATACTGACCCTTCATTCACACAGACTCCTCACTCCATACTGTACCTTTACCCATACTAACCTCTCACCTCGTACTGTCCCTTCTCCCATACTGACCCCTCACTCCATACTGCCCCCTCACCCCATACTTCCCCTTCACCCAATACAGCCCCTTCAATCATACTGACCCTTCACCCCGTACTGTCTCTTCACCCATACTGACCCCTCACCCCATACTGACCCCTCTCCCCACACCTGAACCCCTTACTGACCCCTCACCCCATACTGACCCTTCAACCATACTGACCCATCACCTCATATTGCCCCTTAACCCATACTGATCCGTCACCTCATACTGTCTCTTCACCGCTACTGACCGCTCACCCCAAACTGTCCCTTCACCCATACCCGTCACTTCATACTGCCCCCTCATGCCATAATGACCCCTCACCCCATACTTCCCCTTCACCACATACTTCCCCTTCAACCCATAGACCCTTCACCCCAAACTGTCCATTCACCCATACTAACCCCTCACTCCCTACTGACCCCTCACCTCTTAATTCCACACATACTTACCTCACCCCATATTGCCCCTTCACCTGATACTGCCCCTTCACCCCATACTGACCACTCATACTGACCCCTCACCCATACTGTCTCTTCACTCACAATGACTCCTCACCCCATACTGACCTTTCACCCATACTGACGCCTCACCACATACTGCCCCTTCACCCCATACTGACATTTCACTCATACTGACCCCTCACTGCATACTGTCTCTTCACCCATAATGACTCCTCACCCCATACTGACCTTTCACCCATACTGATCCTTCACGCAGACTGACCCCTCACCCCATACTGACCCTTCACCCCATACCGTCTCTTCACCCATAATGACACCTCACCCCATACTGTCCCTTCACACCATACTGATCCTTCACGCATACTGATCCCTCACCCCATGCTGACCCTTCACCCCATACCGTCTCTTCACCCATACTGCTCACCCCATACTGACCCCTCATCCCATACCGTCTCTTCACCCATACTGACCCCTCACCCCATACTGACCCTTCGCCCCATACCGTCTCTTCACCCATACTGACACCTCACCCCATACTGACCCCTCACCCCATACCGTATCTTCACCCATACTGACACCTCATACTGACCCCTCACCCCAACAAGTCACTTCACCCCATATGGACCCTTCACCCCATACTGTCCTTTCACCCATACCATCCCTTCACCCGTACTGACCCCTCACCCCATATTGAGCCCTCACCCCATACTGCCCTTTAACCCCATACTGGCCACTCATACTGAACCCTCACCCCATACTGAACCCTCACCCCATACTGCTCCCTCTCCACATACTGACCCCTCACCCCAAACTGCCCCTTCACCCCATACAGACCCCTCACCCGATACTACCCGCTCACTCCATACTGACCCCTCATCCCATACTGTCCCTTCACCCATACTGACCCCTCTACTGTCTCTTCACCTATAGTGACCCTTAACCCCATACTGACTCCTCACCCAACCACACCACCCCGTACTGACCCCACACCCCATACTGCCTCATCAACCCATACTGACCCTTCACCCCATACTGACCCTTAACTCCATACTGACCCCTCATCCCAACCAGTCACCACCCCATTGTGACCCCTCACCCCATACTGCCCTTTCACCCCATACTGACTCTTCACCCCATACTATTTACCCATACTGACCCCTCACCCCATACTGTCTCTTCACCCATACTGACGCCTCACCCATACTGACCCCTCACCCCATACTTTCCCCTCACCCCGTACTGCCCCTTCACCCCATACTGACCCTTCACCTCATACTGAGCACTCACCCCATACTTTCCTCACCCCGTACTGACCCTTCACCTCATACTGACCCCTCACCCCATACTTTCCCCTCACCCCGTACTGCCCCTTCACCCCATACTGACCCTTCACCTCACACTGAGCACTCACCCCATACTTTCCCCTCACCCCGTACTGTCCCTTTACCCATACCGACCACTCACATACTGAGCACTCACCCCATACTTTCCCCTCACCCCGTACTGTCCCTTTACCCATACCGACCACTCACATACTGAGCACTCACCCCATACTGCCCCTTAACCACTTACTGACCCCTCACGCTATCCAGTCACCACCCCATACAGACCCTTAAACCCATAATGCTCCTTCATCCCATACTGCTCCTTCATCCCCAACTGACCCTTCACCTATTCTGAACCACCCCATACTGTCCCTTCAACCTTACTGACCCCTCACCTCACCTGTCTCTTCACCCATACTGACCGCTCACCCCATACTGTCCCTTCACCCATACTGACCCCTCACCCCATACTGTCTCTTCACCCATACTGACACCTCACCGCATACTGTCCCTTCACCCATACTGACCCTTCACTCCATACTGACCCCTCACCCCAAAATGACCCGAACCCCAATATGACCATCCCATCCCAAACTGATCCTCAGCCCAAACCGACCTTCACCCCAAACTGATCCTCATGCCAATATGACCCTCACGCTCATTTCAGGTATCAATCTAGTAAACCTCCCCTGAACCACCTCCAAAGCATCTACATCCTTCCTTAAATAAGAAAACCAAAACTGTACACAGTATTCGAGATGTGGTCTCACCAATGCCCTGTATAACTGAAGCATAACACCCATTAGCTTTCTTTATTATTTGCTGTACCACATACTAACGTTTTGTCACTCATGTTCTAGAACACCTAGATACCACTGTAGCTTGGAATTCTGCAGTCGTTCTCTGTTTAAGTGATACTCTGCTATTTTATTCTTCCTGCCAAAGTGAACAACTTCACATTTTCCCACATTATACTCGATCTTCCAACTACTCTATATCCACACCATCACTGCTTATTTCTATCTCCATAATATTGACTGTCTCTACCCCTTGTCAGCTCTTCTGCTGCTGAAACTCTCATTCATGCCTTTTTTATCTCCAGACTTGACATTCTAATGCACTCCTGGCTGGTCTGCCACATTCTACCCTCCATAAACTTGAGGTCATCCAAAACTTTATTGCCTAACTTGCACCAAGTCCCATTCACCCATCACTCCTCTGCTTGTTGACCTACATTGGTTCCGGGTTAAGCAATGCCTCAATTTTAAAATTCTCATCCTTGTTTTCAAATCCTTCCATAGCCTCACCCCTCCTTATCTCTGTAACCTCCTCCAGTCCTACAACCATCCAAGATATCTGCTTCTAATCTAATTCTGGTGACTTGAGCATCCCTAATTTTAATCGCTCCGCCATTGGTGGCTGTGCCCAGTTGCCTAGACCCCAAGCTTTGAAATGTTCTCCCTACACCTCTCCCACTGTCTGCTTCGCTTTCCTCCTTTAAGACACTCCTTAAAACTTACCTCTTTGACCAAACTTTTTGTCATCTGCTCTAATATGTGCCCTCTTTACGTGGCTTGGTGTCACATTTTGTTTTATATTGCCTCTGAAAAGTGCCTTGGGTCATTTTAATACATTAAAGGTGGTATATAAATTCAAGTTGTTTTTGTCGTTATTTATCTCTCCTTAGTGCCCTTTTTTGTATTTTTGTATGCTTTTTCTTTTAGTCTAACCTCTTTAGTTGTCCAGGGCTGTCCTTTTTGGTGAGTAGTGCTCTTGTCCCTTAGGGGTATAAACTGGTTCTGTATCACATTAAATTCTTTTTTGAACACCTCCCACTGATCTTCTGTCAGTTTACCCATTAACACATTTGTCCAGTTTACTTTTGGCAATCTCTGTCTCATCCCATTGAAGTCATCCTTACCTAAATCCAGAATCTTAGCAGCTGTTTCACGTTTCTACCTTTCAAATATTACGTTGAGCTCGAACATATTATGATAGCTATTAGATAAATGTTCAGGTACCATTCGGCTGTTAACTAAATCTGACTCATTACTCATGTAAACTAAATCTGATATGGCCTGCTCCCTTGTTGGTTCCAGGACATATTGCAGAAAACTATCCTTGACACTCAAGAAATTCACTACCTTTCTGGCATGTGCTAGTCTGCTCATCCCAAACTACATGAAAGTTAAAATCCTCCATTAAAACCACTCTGCCTTGCTACATGCTTGTCTAATCTCTGCATTTATACAATCTACCACTTTACAGCTTCCACCAGGGAGCCTATATACAACTCTTACTGCAGTCTTAGATTCTTTTCTATTTCTTAATTCTACCCATAATTTCTTCACTGACTGCTTACCACTCATTACATCCTCTCACCATTGAAGTGATTTCATCCTTAATCACCAGTGCTACTCCTCCCCCTCAACCATTTTCCCTATCTTTCCTGTAAACCTTATAACCAGTGTCACGCCAACGTACTTTGCTGAATGATAATTTTGTAAATCCACTGACTGGAGATCTGAATTTATATTAAAGAAATTTTTTAAAAATAGATGAAAGATGACTTTGCTCGCAGCTTAAGATGGCCACCTAATTTGCAACACTGTATCCTACATTGTAAGGCTTGTGAGAATCATAGAATCATAGAATCACAGAATAATACAGTGCAGAAGAGGCCCTTCGGCCCATCGAGTCTGCACTGATACATTAAAACACCTGACCTGTCTACCTAATCCCATTTGCCAGCACTTGGCCCATAGCCTTGAATGTTATGACGTGCCAAGTGCTCATCTAGGTACTTTTTAAAGGATGTGAGGCAACCTGCCTCTACCACCCTCCCAGGCAGGGCATTCCAGACCGTCACCACCCTCTGGGTAACAAAGTTCTTCCTCAAATCCGCCTTAAACCTCCTGCTCCTCACATTAAACTTGTGTCCCCTCATAACTGACCCTTCAACTAAGGGGAACAGCTGCTCCCTATCCACCCTGTCCATGCCCCTCATAATCTTGTACACCTCGATCAGGTCACCCCTCAGTCTTCTCTGCTCCAGCAAAAACAACCCAAGCCTATCCAACCTCTCTTCATAGGCAACATCCTGGTGAATCGCCTCTGCACCCCCTCCAATGCAATCATATCCTTCCTATAATGTGGCGACCAGAATTGCACACAGTACTCTAGCTGTGGCCTTACCAAAGTTCTATACAACCCCAACTTGACCTCCCTGCTTTTATAATCAATGCCTCAATTGATAAAGGCAAGTGTCCCATATGCCTTTTTCACCACCCTATTAACCTGCCCTTCTGCCTTCAGAGATCTATGGACAAACACGCCAAGGTCCCTTTGTTCCTCGGAACTTCCCAGTGTCAGGCCATTCATTGAATACTTCCGTGTTACATTACTCCTTCCAAAGTGTATCACCTCACACTTTTCAGCGTTAAATTCCACTTTTCTGCCCATTTGACCATCCCGTCAATATCTTCCTGTAACCCAAGACACTCAACCTTGCTGTTAACCACTCGGCCAATCTTTGTGTCCACCGCAAACTTACTGATCCTGCCCCCCACATAGTCATCGTTTATATAAATGACAAACAATAGGGGACCCAGCACAGATCCCTGTGGTACGCCACTGGACACTGGCTTCCAGTCACTAAAACAGCCATCTGTCATCACTCTTTGTCTCCTACAGCTAAGGCAATTTTGAATCCACCTTATCAAGTTACCCTGTATCCCATGTGCATTTGCTTTCTTGATAAGTCTCCCATGTGGGACCTTGTCAAAGGCTTTGCTGAAATCCATGTAAACGACATCAACTGCACTACCCTCATCTACACACCTGGTCACCTGAGGAGGGAGATGAAATGTCTGCTCATCCCAGCAAGAACCAAGAACAAGGAAATTTAAGGGAACTGCTTGTTCCTTTTCGTTTAACAAGAAGAAATACTGCTAACTACTATTCTTGAATCACTGAGTGACTGTCATGTGACAAGCCTCTCCCCATCTGTGATTTTAAGCTTGTGTTTCTCTGCAGCAGCAAGGAGAAGCATCTGGACTCTGACACGTGCAGACCCAAGTGGGGGGTCCCTCTATCTCTCTTCCTCTCTCTCTTCTCTCCATTCCAGCTTGCAAGCTTCAAATCCTTCCTGTTGACTGACCACATTTGCATACTCTGGCTACAATCAGAAAACCTGATGGAGGAAATTATCCACATCGCTATCTCCAAGAGACCCACTGAACCAATCATCTACTTCTTCAAACTAAAAGCCTCAGGACCTCCGACTTCAGCTAGAAGCCAGCCAAATCACCAAACCCCGCAGACTGTATACCCCCTTTTCCTATGGACTCTAACTCAACCAATTGACCTTTCCCCACTCTGTAATCTATTTGTATGTGTGTAAACCTCAAGTGTGTGTATGTGAGTGAAAGTTGGCATGTAGTTTATTATTTTTATTAGTTTGGCTTAGGTACAATAAAGTTAACCTCTTTCTTTGTAAAACTCAAGAAAACATGTCCGATTGGTTCTTGTTATGATCATAGCAAGTAAGTAATCAAACACCTACTGAATTGGCCACTACATCCACTTTAAGAAAGAATTAAACCTGTTGTGGTCAAACAAGGAGAAGGAAAAGAAGGAAACCCTCCGACGTCCCCCCCACCCCATTGACTGTAACACTAGGTATATTTATCTTCTAGGTCCTATCCGTCTAGCAGCCATGTCTCAGTAATGGCTGCCAAGTCATACCTTCCAAGTTGAATTTGCACCTGACATTCATTCAATTTGTTCCTTATACTCCATGCATTTGTACAAAGAATGCATATTTAGGCCACACACCCTAACTTCTCCTTCTGCTCCAATGTTTTTCTCATACATTTCTTACCTCTCTCTGAGGTGAGTAGGGAGGGAATTCTAGAGCACAGGGTCTAGGCTGCTGAAAGAATGGCCACCAATATAAATATGTCTTTCTTTTCTTTGGGCTCTGAACTGAGTAGGTAGGAAGAAACTGTTCCCATTGGTGGAAGGATTGAGAACCAGAGGATACCGATTTAAAGTGATTAGCAAAAGACGCAACCAGAACATGAGGAAAAGTTTTTTTATGCAATGAGTGGTTAGGATCTGGAATGCACTGCCTGAGAGTGTGGTGGAGGCAGATTCAATCATGGCTTTCAAAAGAGAATTGGACAATTACCTGAAGGGAAAATATTTGCAGGGCTACGGGAAAAGGCAGTGGAGTGGGACTAAGTGAGTTGCTCTTGCAGAGAGCTAGCATAGACACGATGGGCTGAATGACCTCCATCTGTGCTGTAACCATTCTATGATGCAAATTGGCTTTGGATTTGCACTAAGGCTAGCCTTGTGGATGTGGAAAATAGGCCCAAAATAACACTTTTATAAACAACTATGGCAGCAAGACACAAGGGTGAGGGTTTAGAGTGGCGAAGGGAAAGTTCGGAAAAATACCAGGTTCTGTCATGGGAGGACAGCAGGTTTTTGATGCTCTGGAAAGGTGAGATCAAACAAATTATAAGGCCTTCTTCATTTCAACTTATCTTGTGACCTTTAAAAAGGGCTTATACATATAACTGTGTGAAAGTTTACAGGGACAAACAGCCATGGATTGCAGCTTGCTGACTGTACGCTGTAATGTAAGGTTGATGTCACCGAGTTTTCATTTTTGGGGTCAAGGATAAAGATCACAAGAGTTTGATCTGGGCACCTTTATCTGTGATTACTCAAAAGATTAAATCAGTGATGATGGCAGTTCTATGTAATCTGCTGGACGGAGCAGAGTTGCTGGGTTGCATGGCCTTTGCCAATCCCTTTTAGCAATCCCATTGCAATTTTCATAGGAGAGGAGCACACACCAGGAATGCAGACAAAGAGTTGATTAATTATAAAGAACTTACATTTATGCAGTGCCTTACATGACCTCAGGATGTCCCAAAGCAGTTTACAGTCAACTAAGTACTTTTGAAGTGTAGTTACTGTTGTAATGTAGGAAACACGGTGCCCATCTGTGCATCGCATGATCCCACAAACAATAATGTGCTAATGACCAGTTTTTCTAGTGATGTTTGTTGAGGGATAAATATTGGCCAGGACATTGGGGAGAACTCCCTGCCCTTCTTTGAAATAGTGCCATGGATTCTTTTATCTGAGAAGGTAGACAGGGCCTTGGTTTAACGTCTTATCCAAAAGACTGCACCTCCGACAGTGCAACACTCCCTCTGTAGCCTAGATTATGTGTTCAGAGCTCTAGAATGGGGCTTGAGTCCACGAACTTCTGACTCAGAGGCATGAGTTTTATCGCAGAACCAAGGCTGACACCTTAATGGATGGAAAATTGTGTGATACAAATTCTGAGTTGCAACACTAAACTGTAAAATTTACTTCTGTGTTCTTAAATGCACAGCACTCCAGTATATTTCCTTTTGGCACAGTTGCTATTGCTGTTCAGTTATAGGTTTTGTATGGCTTATCTTGTGGGATTAACAAGTGTCTTTGATGAAATAAATGCAGTCATTGTCCGTATATTGTGAGAGGAAGCAAAAGAAACCATGAAAATTCTGACGTCTGTTTTTTAAAAAATTTTATGTCAGGAATCCCGTTTATTGTTTATGGTCAATTTGGTAAATGTCTATTGGAGAAAAAAATGCTAAACCTTGCCGAATAGAATCAGCAGAAAGTGCTGATCAAATACATCTCATAAAACAATAGTGTCAACCTCAGGATCCTTCATCGCCACAGGCCTAGTCATGCAAACAATAGAGTTGCCTATAAGATGCTTTACAGGCCATTAATAATAAATTGCCTTACACCTGAGAATATCCGTGTTTGGACCGTAACAGAAGAATGTTAGTAGTGTGACTTCATACATTCCTTTCCCGAACTCTGTCCCTCATATTGAGTTCAAATACAGAGGTAGATTCAAAGAATCATAGGAAGATATAGCACAGAAAGATGCCATTCGGCCCATCATGCCTGTGCCACCTCTTTGAAAGAGGTAACCATTATTTGCTAAACCCTTGCTAACGTAGTGGAAAATTTCTAACTTGTCCATTATCAATACAATTTACTCAAATCTTTCTGTGCTCTCAGGAAGCACATTCAAATTGGGACAAGAACTCTAATACAACATCTCCTCTGCACTGAACAGCTTTACATGAATAGCCATACCCTAGTCTAAAATCCAGGTGAGCCTTTACAGCATACAGGCCCATTAATTTTGTTGCTTCCCTACCACAGCTCACTGAATAACACGACTAAAAAAGTTACCAGTGAGCGCTGGCAGAAGCAAAACAACTTGCATCTATGTATTACCATTACTGTATCAAATCATCTTAAGGTGCTTCACAAGGAGAACAGGAGGTCGTGAAAAGATAAGGGAAGTGCTTAAAGTGTCATTACTCAGGTGGGTCTCGCACAGCCCTTCGAAAGTGGGAAGAGCAAAAGGATTTAGAAAGGAAATTCTAGTGTGACAGAACATGCCAGATGATTGCTACACCAATAGTGGAGCAGACTGGGGTGAGGATTAGTGGACAAGAACCAGAAGAATAGATGGTATACTGGGATGTTGGGTGGTTGTTGACATTATTAGATTACATGGACCTTAAATCCTTTTGCTCTTCCACAGCTCCTAGTTCCCTTCCATGGAGAAAATATTCTGTTTTGATCCTAATTTCTTTTATTCATTCATGGGATGTGGGCATCGCTGGTAAGGCCAGCTTTTATTGCCCATCCCTAATTGAGAAGGTTGTGGTGAACCACCTTCTTGAACCACTGCAATCCATCTGGTGCGGGGACACCCACAGTGCTGGTAGGAAGGGAGTTCCAGGATTTTGACTCAGCGACAGTGAAGGACCGGCGATATAGTTCCAAGTCAGGATGGTGTGTGATTTGGAAGGGAACTTGCAGGTTATCATGCATCTGCTGTGCTTGTTCTTCTAGGTCATAGAGGTCGCAGATTTGGAAGGTGCTGTCAAAGGAGGCTTGTTAAGTTGCTGCAGTGCATCTGGTAGATGGTACCAGTGGTGGAGGGAATGAATGTTTAAGATAGAGTGCTGATCAAGAGGGCTGCTTTGTCCTGGATGTTGTCATGCAGGCCCCCAACTTGCCAAGAATGAGGCATATTAATTTTGTCACATGAACATTGATTTCAAACTATTACTGGAGTGAAGAAAGGACTTGTTAAAAAATCACCAGACCCCTAGCTGAAAAACATTGGCATACTAACATACAGTGCTTGTGGAGACAAAAGGACCATTCCCTGACACATTCAATCTACATTGTTTTTGATCACCAGGCATTGAAGGCGTAAGAAAGAGCATTCCAGAGACTGCTGAGGTGATACAGTCCACAAAAGTCAGGACTGGTTAAACCAGCTGGTCACATGACTAACTGACTGGTCCAAGGTTTTTTTGAACTAGCCACAGAGTTTTTGAATTCAGAAAGACTGTTTGCTCCTGGAATGAGAAGACCTCTCTTGTCTACTCCTATCTCTTTCTCACAAGCCTCTGGACCCACTGAGAACACATGAACTTCAAGAGAGAAAAATCTCCTACATCGAACAAGGTTTAAGAAGAATACTGGGCCCCAACGAACAGCAAGACCTACCTACAATCAAGGACTTTACAGCAAGCTCAAAGAACAGTAATCAAAACCATCTTCAGATATTGCCTCAGACTTTTCCACTGCCCTTTTCTGTCTCTACCTGCATGTGTGTATCGCGTATGCGTGCTGGCATGGGTGCATTGTGTATCCGTAGGAATTCACCGAATTAACATTTAAGTTTAATAACGTTCAACCTTTTTTCTTTAAACTGAAGAAAACCCATTTGGCTAGTTTCTATGCCTTATAATTGGAAGGCAGTGAACAAGGATTCACTAAGGGGGAGCTAAAAAAAACAATGTGTTTAAAATTAAACCCTGTTACAGTAAGACCAGGTCAAGGCTGAGAGGGAATCCTAGACCCCTTTCTCATCTGGTCGTAACAGAAATTTGGGGTTAGCATCCGGATTTGACCCACAGACAAATGAGAAATTGGAAGTGGGAAGCCAAATTGTTCCCAATCAAAAAAAAGAGCAAGATATCAATACAGGTTTTCTTGTGGTTGTGTGCTTGAATACCAACATGTCTACAACTGAAGCTAGTAGCTCTCCAAGCCAGGGTGAAGTAACTTGGGATAAGTTATAAGCACTGTCTATAGGGAAGCTGATAAAAATGGCTGAGCAATGTGGGATCACTGTACGTGGCAATGCTAGGAAGCCTGAACTCCTAAGACTAGTGACTAACCATTTTTCCCTTGAATCTCAAGAAGCTGAAACAGGGTTAGAAGCAGACTCTGACAGGGTATTGTTAGCAAAGATACAATTGGAACAGAGGAAACTGGAATGAGAGGAGACAGAAATAGATGGAGAGTAGAGGGATAAAGAAAGAGCCTTCCAGAAGGAATGTGAAGAAAAAGAGAGGCAGGAGAGAGAGAAAGAACCTTCCAAAAAGAATGCGAAGAAAGAGAGCCGAAGTGGCTTGAGTTAATTAGGGGGTCAACAGAGTAACCCCATTGAAAGCATGGCCAATATGGAGGAGTGTAATTCAGGGCTGGGTACCAAATTGTTAAAACTATCTCAACTAATCCCAAAATTTAATGAGGAAGATGTGGAAGATGTGGAAGAAGACTTTTGAGAAACTGGCAAGGCAGCTAAAATGGCCAGCTGAGACCTGGCCTCTTTTACTACAAAGCAAGCTAACCGGAAAAGCACATGAGGTTTATGACCTGTTGCCAGATGGGAGTTCATCAAATAAAGAACAATAACCAAAACCATCTTCAGATATTGCCTCAAACTTTTCCACTTTATTTCTTGTGCTCTTTTCTGTCTCTATCTGCATGTGTGTATCGCGTTTTGTTATGACCGATCACTCCAGTCAAAGCCCCCAATCAAAATATACGATTCTGATTGTGGTGGGAGAAATGCACTGTTGATTCAATCCCGTCTCTCCGCAGATTGCGAACATATCATTTTAAACTTTCCAAATTAAAGAAAGACACAGCCAAATTGTACCATCTATTAACCCCCGAATGAGGCTAACAAAACCAGGTGTCTTTAAATCAACAAATTAACTGTTTAATTAGAGAAACTAAATTCTTAAACACTACTAAGATCTAAACAACATTTAAAATAGAAAAATTGAAGTCCTTGCATATTATGATCCAGCCAAGGTGAACAGTCCAAAGTTGCTTGAAGTTCTCACAGCTGTCCGATGCGGGTGGGGGGGTGGGGGTGGGGAAAGGTTCTTCAACAGTAGAACAGCCCGTAGTCTAATTCAGAAGTTGAAATTGATGCTTTCCTTCTCCAGCGATGAATTTCAGCAATTAACAACATGCAAACAACTTCCCTTCCTTCAGTTTAAATTATCAAAGATCTATGTTTTGGCATGATGTTTTAGAATTTTGAGAGAGAAGGGCAGCACAGTGGAGCAGTGGTTAGCACCACAGCCTCACAGCTCCAGGGACCTGGGTTCAATTCTGGGTACTGCCTGTGCGGAGTTTGCAAGTTCTCCCAGTGACTGCATGGGTTTTCGCCAGGTGCTCCGGTTTCCTCCCACCACCAAAGACTTGCAGGTGATAGGTAAATTGGCCATTGTAAATTGTCCCTAGTGTAGGTAGGTGGTAGGGAATATGGGATTACTGCAGGGTTAGTATAAATGGGTGGTTCTTGGTTGGCACAGACTCGGTGGGCCAAAGGGCCTGTTTCAGTGCTGTATCTCTAAATAAATAAGGAATAATACATAAACAGACTAAATTCTCTTCTTTCAGTTTAAATGGTCAGAGAGCACTCCTTTCAGGTGCTACCACACAGCTGTCTGTCTGTTTCTCTGTGTTAGAACAGTCTGTTAGCCATAAGCCAGTTCAAAATTAAATTGTAACCATGTATCTCTCGATCTCTGGTCCTGAATGGCTGTATCCCAGGCAACAAGAATGCACTCTTTGACTCACAGTCTCTGAATGGCTGTATCCCGGGGCAACGAGAATGCACTCTTCTACTCAGTTTTTGGAGCTTGCTGCCTTAAAGCAGTATGGCTCTTTTTCCAGCCTTAAAGGCACATTCTTCCCGAAAAAAAAAACGACAGGATCATAACAGTATGCATGCTAGCAGGGGCGCTATGTTGATTGGGGGGGCGGGGGGGGTGGTGGTGGGTGGCGGAGGGGATTCAGTGATGGCAATGTTGTTGAATGTAAAGCAGAGACAGTTAAGGCTGGATTTTATGAGCCCTCCTGAAGCAGGGTCAGAGACGGGAGGGGCCCTAGAATCGCAACGGGTGGCAGGGGGCGGAGGCACTGTCACCATTCCATCGCCAATCGATTTTCATGAGAAAGTGAACAGTTCCCCAGAAGCCCGCTGATGAGGATTGAGCTTTGGTTGTTCAGGTTGTTGCTCTCCCCAGGGTACCATAGTGAAATTTTGAGAATTGCCATAAGATCCCAGTGGCAATTCATGTGCATATTCGAAAGACAGAATAAGACAGCATTTTTATTGGCCAGGCTTGTATAAAGATGTGGCTGAGTTTTGCAGAACTTGCTATACATGTCAGGTAGTTGGGAAGACACAGCCAATGATTACGCCAGTCCATTGATACCAATACCTGCTTTTGATGAATTATTCAGTATGGTTCTTCTGGATTGTGTCGGATCCTTACAACTAAATCAAGTCACAAGTTTCTCCTAACTATCTGCTAGGTTTCCAGAGGCAATACCTTTGAAAAAGATCACAGCAAAAGTTATGATTGAGGGGTTAATTCAGTTTTTCACTGATATGGATTGCCGACTGCCGCTCAGCCCTGGAGGCAATGGCGTAATGGTAATGTTACTAATGTAGTAGTTTTGAAATCTTGGCTAATTCCCTAGGCGAACAGGTTCACATCTCACCATGGCAGCTTGTGGAATTCAAATTCAATTAATTCATAAAAAAAACTGGAATTGAAAGCTAGTCTCAGTAATGGTGCCATGAAGTTATCTTTGATTGTTGCAAAAACCCATCTGGTTCATTAATATCCTTTTGTGAAGAAAGTTAACTGGTCTGGCCTACATGTAACTCCATACTCACAGCAATGTGGTTGACTCTGAAATGGCCTAGCAAGCTATTCCATTGTCAAGGGCAATTAGGGATGGGCGACAAATGCTGGTCTTGACAGTGATCTCCGCATCCCATGAAAGAATTAAAAAATGTCAGAGCTGAGGTCAAATTTCATGTCAGGGGTAGTGCAAGAAGTCATGAGTAATTTGGGAGTGAGACAGGTCAAGTTGTCTGTTTATCACCCACAGTCACAAGGTGCTTTGCAAAGATATCACCAAACCCTAAAAAGTATGATAAAGGCTTATCATTTTGAGTATCCTTATGATTGGGATAAGGGGATATAATGTTTCTTGGTCACCAGGGACAAATAAGACCACTGGTTTCAGTCCATTTCAATTGGTCTATGGGCATGAAATTAGGGGTCCCCTTCAACTCATTAAGGAGAGAGTTTTAGCACAGGAAAAGGAAACTACCGCCTTCGATTATGCGTCAGAATTTTGAGACTCAAGAAAGCTTGTGAGATGGCCAGAAAACATCTCAAGATTTCTTGGCAAGTGATGAAAACCCAAGCAGATAGAGCAGCTAAGGCACACAGTTTGCAGTCTGGAGACAAGGGCCGGAATTTTATGCACCCCCCTCCCCCCCCCACCCCCACAAAGGGCGGGAAGGTGGCAGGGGTGGGGGACATAAAATGGAGCGGGAGGCTCGGGGAGCCCTTCTCGACCCGCTCCTGCCTCTGCAGGGTGGCGATGGTGAAAAATGGCCTGCCCGCCCCAGGCCAATCAAGGCCCTTAAGTGGCCACTGATCTCCTGATCTCTGGCTCTCTGATGGCCTGGGGGGGGGAGCCCTCATCATCAAGCACCCTGTGCCCGATGGAGGGCCACTCCCACCACCCCCCCCCACCCCCCCCCCCCCCGTCCCCCCAATCGACCACCCTTGCCTTGCTGGGGCCCGACCGATCACCCCCAGCGAGCCACCACACCTGCTGATTGGCCGGCAGCTCCATTAGGCAGGACCTTCTGCCTCAAGCAGGTGGAAGTCCAGCCTCAGGCCAATTAAAGGTCGGGGAACCGCAAGTTGCGGATTGGATTTCCAGGCCAAGTGGAGGTGGGTTTGCCATCGACTTTCCGCCAAGGGAATAATCCCAGTCAAGGTGTTAGTTTTGTTACCTTTGCTTAGGGAACCATTGAAAGCTGGGTTCAGTTGACCTTACTTCATTAAGAGGAAACTTAGTGAGGTGAACTATTTGGTTAGTACCCCAACAGATGGAAAACTCAAAGGGCGTGTCACGTGGATATGTTGAAAAAAATACTATGACTGTGAACATTGTCAACCAGTAAATGTATGTCAAATGACAGAAGAGGAGTTGAAGGATAGTGTTACTTTTGATGTACTGGAGGAAGAGGCAGAGATTGAGAACTCTCTGATTGAACTCCCTGTGGTGAAACTGGCAAACAGAAGTGTTAGAAAATCTAGATACAGTTCTACACTATTTGAACAGAGTAAATAGCTGAACTGTTAAAAAAATTAAAGCAGTATGTGCAGATACACCAGGTTGAACTCCTCCGGCTATTCATGGGGTTGATGTAGGGACAGCTACGCCCATTAAACAGAACCCTTATCGACTCAACCCTGATAAATTGGCTCAGAGAGGAGGTTCAATATATGCTACAGAATGATATAATTGAACCTAGTCAAAGTAGCTG
Source organism: Heterodontus francisci (assembly GCF_036365525.1). NCBI lineage: Eukaryota > Metazoa > Chordata > Chondrichthyes > Heterodontiformes > Heterodontidae > Heterodontus > Heterodontus francisci. The sequence goes on along the minus strand of NC_090371.1, from coordinate 25,740,168 downwards.
GAGTTCATCGGCGGTGCTAGTACCAAAGTCAGATGGCTCCAAATGATTTTATAATAATTATTGGAAAGTCAATACAGTAACTAAAACAGACTCTTATCCAATCCCACTTCTTGAGGATTGTATTGGCAAAGTGGAGAATTCAGTCTTTATGAGTAAATTTGACTTACTGAAAGGTTATTGGCAAGTCCCCTTGACTGACTAAGCAAAATAAATTTCTGCCTTTGTGACCCCAGATGGCCTATTTCAGTGTAAGGTCATGTCGTTTGGGATGAAAAATGCACCGGCCACATTTCAAACGTTGACTAACCAGGTAATTGCTGGACTGAGCAATTGCGTTGTGCACCTTGATGATCTGTTATACAGTGACACCTGGGAAGACTACGTTAAACACTTAAAGGCTCTGTTCAACAGGTTAGAGACAGCCAATTTTGTAGTAAACTTAATGAAGAGCTTAAAAGGTCACCTTTTTATCAAAGTGCTTCCATTTTTGTTTCATTTTTTTGAGGGCGTGGGTTTTAAAATGGAAAAGGATTCCATAGATGCCGGACTTAGTGTTTTTTTTTTAAAGAGGTCATCGGAAGCTCTTTTGGACTAGGTTTGTAAAAAAACCCGTACTGGAAGTCACCTGTCTTCAGATAAGTACCCAGTGGGGGTTTTCTTGACCTGGGGAAGATGTTTACAGAGAAGTGACAGGTCAAGAATTATAGCAGTCAGGAGTCTTAACTCTTGAGATATTGTTTTTGGTTTCGCTTTGGACAGTCAGTTGGGGTATGAACAGTGTTTTGAAAGGAGTTTAAAAATCAACCTGACAAAGACAAAACCCTAGCTCAGCCTTTTCCATCTCTTTGAAAAGCCTTTCAGCTTTTCCATCTCTTTGAGAAGCTCTTAGAAGCGAGTGAATGAAATAGAGAAATTGATGCTGCATTCCTCCTGAAAGGCCTGCCGGAAACCCTTGTTGCCGTGTTTCTCCTGGAAAGCCTGCCAAACTGATCTTCAGTGTTGCCTCAGAAGAACTGTTCTAGAAATATCCCAGTGACAGCCGTCTACGCGTATTTGGGATGCCAGACAACTGACAACTGATATCTTTCCATATCTCTTTTTTTCTTCAAGAATTAGCAAGTATTTGGCCAAAGTATTCCTTTTTGTAATTTTTTGTAACAGAGCTCTAAAGAGAAAATCTCTTTATTTTTGGTTAACTGGTGTGTTTGTGTGTAGGTGAGGGCTACGGTAAAAAGGGAACTTTTATATTTCAATCTGTGTGTTAATGCTTTGCTTCGTTACTGGTTAAGCCTTGTTTTATAATAAACTGATTATTTTGTTGTTTATTAAAGAAACCTGGTTGGTGTATTCTGGGATAAAGAGTAGAGTATATGATTGACCACATCAGTAACTGGGTAAACATTTAAATATATGTCGTGACCTATGGAGTAGTGGAACTAGAAAAAACAGTACATTCCTCCCACCTCAGTCGCAACAACCTATTTAGGGTATGTAGTGGGTCAAGGTCAAGTGTTGCCTTGTGAAACTAAAATTCAGGCGTTAATAGAATTTCCAGTCTCCAAGACAAAAAGGGAGATACTACGATTCCAAGGGATATGTGAGTTCTACCAGAAGTTCATTCCTAACTTCAGTACAGAAGTAACCCCACTGATGAATTTCCTAAAAAAGGACATGAAGAGCCAGTGGACAGAATCCTGTCAAATGGCATTTGAAAAGTGAAAGGCCATTTTAATAAACAAACCCATTCTAGTGGCACCAAATTTTGGCAAGCCCTTTAAGGTAGCTATTGATGCTAGTGATCTAGAAGTAGGAGCAGGGTGTCTCCAGGATAATGACGAACGCCCAGTCAATTATTTCTCTAGAAAACTCAATAAGTGGCAGAAGTACTCCACTATTGAGAAGGAGGCTTCAGGTCTCATATTGGCTCTTCAACATTGTGAAATATACGTTAATATTGCCGGCCGACAAAACTAGCCGCCCAATCTAATCCCACTTTCCAGCACCTTGTCCATAGTCTTGCAGATTACAGCACTTCAGGTGCATGTCCAAGTACCTTTTAAATTGAGGGTTTCTGCCTCCACTATCGTTCCTGGCAGTGAATTCCAGACACCCACCACCCTCTAGGTGAAAAAGTTTTTCCTCATGTCCCCTCTAATCCTTCTACTAACCACCTTAAATCTATGCCCCCTGGTAATTGACCTCTCCGCTAGAGGAAACAGGTCCTTCCTGCCTACTCTATCTAGGCCCCTCATAATTTTGTATACCTCAATCAGTCTCCTCTCTTCTATGGAAAACAACCCTAGCCAATACAATCTTTCCTCGAAGCTGCAATTTTCAAGCCTTGACAACATTCTTGTAAATCTCCTCTGTACTCTCTCCAGAGCAATTATGTCCTTCCTGTAATGTGGCGACCAGAACTGTAGGCAATACTCCAGCTGCAGCCTAACCAGTGTTTTATACTCCTCTGAGGAACCATCTACCCTCTCCAGTATGTAAAGTGGAAAAGCAATTAGCAAGTGAGATCGACACAGGGGACTCATGCACTACCTTCCTGGTTCTCTTACACTGCCTGGTGGTCACCCATTCCCTATCTTCCTGCATGCTTCTAACCTGCAGTGTGACCACCTCCCTAAACATGCTGTCCACGTAGTTCTCTGCCTTGCGGATGCACCACAGTGACTCCAGCCACTGTTCAAGTTCCGAAACCGGGAACTCAAGTTTGTGCAGCCGGTGACACTTCCTGCAGATGTATTTGTCTAGGACACATGGTGCGTCCATGACTTCCCATATGCCACAGGCTGTACATTCCACTCGGCAGAGCTGCCCTGCCATATCTTAACTTTACAGACTATTTATTATAAGTATAATCAGGTCAAACATGGGCAAGGAAATCTTCTGCTGATTAACACCTACCGCCCTCCCTCAGCTAATGAGTCAATACCCCTCCATATTGATCACCACTTGGAGGAAGCACTGAGGGTGGCAATGGCACAGAATATACTCTGGGTGGGGGACTTCAATGCCCATCAGCAAGAGTGACTTGGTAGCACCACTACTGATCAAGCTGGCCGAGTCCTAAAGGACATATCTGCTAGACTGGGTATGCGGCAGGTGGTGAGGGAACCAACAATAGGGAAAAACATACTTGACCTCGTCCTCACCAATCTGCCTGCGGTAGATGCATCTGTCCATGACAGTATTGGTAGGAGTGGCCACCGCACAGTCATGGAGACAAAAGTCCCGCCTTCACATTGAGGATACCCTCCATCGTACTACCACCATGCTAAATGGGATAGATTTCGACCAGATCTAGCAATGCAAAACTGGGCATCCATGAGACGCTGTGCGCCATCAGCAGGAGCAGGATTGTACTCAACGACAATCTGTAACCTCATGGCATGGCAAACCTCCCATTCTACCATTACCATCAAGCCGGCAGACCAACCCTGGTTCAATTAAGAGTACAGGAGGGCATGCCAGGAGCAGCATCAGGCACACCTCAAAATGAGGTAGCAACCAAGTGAAGCTGCAACACAGGACTACTTGCATGCCAAATTAAGCAGCATGCGGTAGAGCTAAGCGATCCCATCACCAACGGATCAGATCTAAGCTCTGCAGTCCTGCCACATGCAATCATGAATGGTGGTGGATAATTAAACAACTAACTGGAGGAGGTGGCTCGACAAATATCCCCATCCTCAATAATGGGGGAGCCCAGCACATCAGTGCAATAGATAAGGCTGAAGCATTTGCAAGACTTTTCAGCCAGAAGTGCCGAGTTGATGACCCATCTCGGCCTCCTCCCGAAGTCCCCAGCATCACAGATGCCAGACTCCAGCCACTTCGATTCACTCTGCATGATATCAAGAAATGACTGTGCAAAGGCTATGGGCCCTGACAATATTCCGGCAATAGTACTGAAGTCCTGTGCTCCAGAACTTTCCGCACACCTAGCCAAGCTGTTACAGTACAGCTACAACACTGGCATCTACCTGGCAATGTGGAAAATTGCCCAGGTATGCCCTGTACACAAAAAGCAGGACAAGTCCAACCCAGCCAATTACCGCTTACAGTTTACTCTCAATCATCCGTAAAGTGATGGAAGCTGTCATTGACAGTGTTATCAAGCGGCACTTGCTTAGCAATAACCTGCTCAGTGACGCTCAGTTTGGGTTCCGCCAGGGCCACTCAGCTCCTGACCTCATTACAGCCTTATTTCAAAAATGGACAAAAGAACTGAACTCAAGAGGTGAGGTGAGAGTGACTGCCCTTGACATCAAGGCAGCATTTGACCACGTATGGCATCAAACAGCCCTAGCAAAACTGAAGTCAATGGGAATCAGGGGCAAAACTCTGCACTGCTTGGAGTCATACCTAGCACAAAGGAAGATGGTTGTGGTTGTTGGAGGTCAATCATCTCAGCTCCAGGACATCACTGTAGGAGTTCCTCAGGGTCGTGTCCTAGGCCCAACCATCTTCAGCTGCTTCATCAATGAGCTTCCCCTTCCTTCAATCTTAAGGTCAGAAGTGGGGATATTCGCTGATCATTGCACAAGGTTCAACACCATTCATGACTCCTCAGATACTGAAGCAGTCTGTACAGAAATGCAGCAAGACCTGGACATTATCCAAACTTAGGCTGATAAGTGGCAAGTAACATTCGTGCCAGGCAATAACCATCTCCAACAAGAGAGAATCTAACTATCTCCCCTTGACATTCAATGGCATTACCATCACTAAATCCCCTACTATCAACATCCTAGGGGTTGCCATTGACCAGAAACTGAACATGGGATAGCCATATAAATACCATGGCTGGAAGAGCAGGTCAGAGACTAGGAATCCTGTGGTGACTAACTCACCTCCTGACTCCCCAAAGCCTGTCCACCATCTACAAAGCACAAGTCAGGAGTATGATGGAATACTCTCCACTTGCCTGGATGGGTGCAGCTCCAACAACACTCAAGAAGCTCGACACCATCCAGGACAAAGCAGCCCACTTGATTGTCACACCATCCACAAACATTCACTCCCTCCACCACCGACGCACAGTGGCAGCAGCGTGTACCATCTACAAGATGCACTGCAGCAACGTACCAAGGCTCCTTAGACAGCACCTTACCAACACGCGACCTCTACCAACCAGAAGGACAAGGGCAGCAGATGCATGGGAACATCACCACCTGCAAGTTCCCCTCCAAGTCACACACCATCCTGACTTGGAACTGTATCACCATTTATCACTGTCGCTGGGTCAAAATCTTGGAACTCCCTTCCTAACAGCACTAACAACATTGACAATATTCCGTCAATAGTACTGAAGACCTGTGTCCCTAGCCAAGCTGTTCCAGTACAGCTAGAACACTGGCATCTACCTGGCAATGTGGAAAATGGTCCAGGTATGTCCTGTACACAAAAAGCAGGACCAGTCCAACCCAACCAATTACCGACCTATCAGTCGACTCAATCATCAGTGAAGTCATCGCCAATGCTCCTTTCCTAACAGCACTGTGGGTGTTCCTATCTTACATGGCAGCAAGGCAGCTCAACAACTCCTTCTCAAAGGCAATTTCTGATGGGCAATAACAAAGAACAAAGTACAAAGATTAGTACAGCACAGGAACAGGCCATTCGGCCCTCCAAGCCTGCGCCGATCTTGATGCCTGTCTAAACTAAAACCTTCTGCACTTCCGGAGACCGTATCCCGCTCTTCTTCTTTCTTCTTTGGCCTCCTTGTCTCGGGAGACAATGGGTAAGCAGTGCCTGGAGTGGCCAAAAAGGCCAATACTAGAGTGACAGACTCTTCCACAGGCGCTGCAGAAAAAATTGGTACACAGTTGGCTCTCCCCTTGCGCTTCTGTCTTTTTTCCTGCCAACTGCGAAGTCTCTTCGACTCGCCACACTTTAGCCCCGCCTTTATGGCTGCCCGCCAGCTCTGGCGATCGCTGGCAACTGACTCCCACGACTTGTGATCAATGTTACAGGACTTCATGTCACGTTTGCAGACGTCTTTAAAGCGGAGACATGGACGGCCGGCGGGTCTGATACCAGTGGCGAGCTCGCTGTACAATGTGTCCTTGGGGATCCTGCCATCTTCCATGCGGCTCACATGGCTATATATGGCTATTCCCATCCTATTCATGTATTTGTCAAGATGCATCTTAAACGTCGCTATCGTACCTGATTCCACCACCTCCACCGGCTGCAAGTTCCAGGCACTCAGCACCCTCTGTGTAAAGAACTTGCCCCGCACATCCCCTCTAAATTTTGCCCCTCTCACCTTAAACCTACGTCCTCTAGTAACTGACTCTTCCACCCTGGGAAAAAGCTTTTGACTATCCACTCTGTCCATGCCACTCATAACTTTGTAAACCTCTATCATGTCGCCCCTCCACCTCTGTCATTCCAATGAAAACAATTCGAGTTTATCCAACCTCTCCTCATAGCTAATGCTCTCCAGACCAGGCAACATCCTGGTAAACCTCCTCTGTACCCTCTCCAAAGCCTCCATGGTAGTGTGGCTACCAGAATTGCACACAATATTCTAAGTGTGGCCTAACTAAGGTTCTGTAAGGCTGTAGCATGACTTGCCAATTTTTATACTCTATGCCCCGACCGATGAAGGCAAGCATGCCGTATGCCTTCTTGACATTGGCATTGCCACTTTCAGTGACCTTTGGACCTGTACGCCCAGATCTCTCTGCCTGTCAATACTCCTCAGGGTTCTGCCATTTACTATATACTTCCCACCTGTATTAGATCTTCCAAAATGCATTACCTCACATTTGTCCGGATTAAACTCCATCTGCCATTTCTCCGCCCAAGTCTTCAACCGATCTATATCCTGCTGCATCCTCTGACAATCCTCATCACTGTCCGCAACACCACCAACCTTTGTGTCGTCCGCAAAGTTACTAATCAGACCAGCTACATTTTCCTCCAAATCATTTATATATACTACAAACAGCAAATGTCCCAGCATTGATCCCTGCGGAACACCACTAGTCACAGCCCTCCATTCAGAAAAGCACCCTTCCACTGCTACCCTCTGTCTTCTATGACTGAGCCAGTTCTGTATCCATCTTGCCAGCTCACCTCTGATCCCGTGTAACTTCACCTTTTGTACCAGTCTGCCATGAGGGACCTTGTCAAAGGCTTTACTGAATTCCGTGTAGACAACATCCACTGCCATCAATCATCTTCGTCACTTCCTCAAAAAACTCAATCAAGTTAATGAGACACACCCTCCCCTTTACAAAACCATGCTGCCTCTCGCTAATAAGTTCATTTGTTTCCAAATGGGAGTAAATCCTGTCCGAAGAAGCCTCTCTAATAATTTCCCAACCACTGACGTAAGGCTCACCGGCCTATAATTTCCTGGATTACCCTTGCTACCCTTTTTAAACAAAGGAACAACATTGGCTATTCTCCAGTCCTCTGGGACCTTACCTGTAGCCAATGAGGATACAGAGATTTCTGTCAAGTCCCCAGCAATTTCTTCCCTTGCCTCCTTCAGTATTCTGGGGTAGAACCCATCAGGCCCAGGAGACTTATCTACCTTAATGCTTTGCAAGACGCCCAACATCTCCTCCTTTTTGATAATGACATGACTCAGACTATCTACACTCCCTTCCCCAAACTCATTATCCACCAAGTCCTTCTCTTTGGTGAATACTGATGCAAAGTACTCATTTAGTACCTTGCCCATTCCCTTGCCTCCACACATAGATTCCCTCCTCTGTCCTTGAGTGGGCCAACCCTTTCCCTGGTTACCCTCTTGCTCTTTATATACATATAAAAAGCATTGGGATTCTCCTTAATCCTGTTTGCCAATGAGTTTTCATGACCCCTTTTAGCCCTCCTGACTCCTTGCTTAAGTTCCTTCTTACTGTCTTTATCTTCCTCAAGGGCTTCTTCTGTTCCCAGCCTTCTAGCCCTTACAAATGTTTCCTTTTTCTTTTTGACTAGGCTCACAATATCCCTCGTTATCCAAGGTTCCCGAAACTTGCCAATAAATTCTGGCCTAGCCAGCGACGCCCACATCCCATGAGTGAATAAAAAAAGTTATGTAAAAACAGATTTTACTTTTTAAGGTATATCGAAAGGAAGAGAGTAGCTAAAGTAAATATTGGTCCCTTAGAAGCAGAGACAGGTGAAATTATCATGGGGAATGATGAAATGGCAGAGTCATTGAACAAATATTTTGTGTCTTTCTTCACAGTAGAAGGCACAAGTTCCATACCAGAAATAGACAGCAACCTAGGGGCTAAAAAGAGTGAGGAAATTAAGGAAATTCATATCAGCAGCAAAAAACTCCTGTACCTGATGGCCTACACCCTAGGGTTCTAAAAGAGATATCTGCAGAGATCATGGATGTGCTCGCTATGATTTTCCAAAATTCCTTAGATTCAGGAATGGTCCCATCACCACTTTTCAAGAAAGGAGGAAGAGAAAACAGGGAACTACAGGCCAGTCAGCCTAACATAAATCATTGGGAAAATGCTCGAATCTACTATTAAGGAAGTCTTAACAATGTACTTAAAAAAGCACAATATGATTAGAACAAGTCAATATGGTTTTACTAAAGGGAGATCCTGTTTGACAAATATATTAGGGTAGACAAAGGGGAACCTAGATGGATTTCCAAAAGTCTTTCATTAAGGTGCCACACAAAAGGTTAATGGGCAAGATAAGGGCTCATGTTGGGGGCAATATATTTGCATGGATAGATGTTTCATTAACGGACGGGAAGCAGTGAGTGTGCATAAACAGGGCATTTTCAAGTTGGCAGGCAGTAAATAGTGGAGTGCCACAAGGATCAGTGCTGGGGCCTCAGCTATTTACAATCTATGTTCATGACTTTTATGAAGAGACAGGGAGTAATGTATCTAAGTTTGCTGATAATACAAAGGTAGGTGTAAAGGTAAGCTGTGGGGAAAACATAGAGAGGCTGCAAAGAGATTATAGATAGGTTAAGTGAGTGAGCAACTAGATGGCAGATGGAGTATAATGTAGGGAAATATGAAGTTATTCACTTTGGTCATAAGAATAGAAAAGCAGAATATTTTTTAAAAGGTGTAAAACTTGTAAGTGACGATGTTCAAAGAGACTTGGGTGTGCTTGTGCAAGGAATGCAGAAAATTAACATGCAGGTACAGCAAGCAATTAGGAAGGCAAATGGCACGTTGGCCTTTATTACAAGGGGATTGGAGTGCAGGAATAAGGAAGTATTGCTGCAATTGTACAGGGTTTTGGTGAGACGACACCTGGAATACTGTGTGCAGTTTTGGTCTCCACATTTACGAAACGATATACTTGCATCGGAGAAGGTACAGCGAAGGTTCACTAAATTGGTCCCTGGGATGAGGGGGTTGTCCTACGATGAGAGTCTGAGTAAATTGGGCCTGTATTCTCGGGAGTTTAGAAGAATGAGAGGTGATCTCATTGAAACTTATAAGATTTTAAAGGGGCTGGATAGGGTAGACACTGAGGGATTACTTCCGCTGGTCAGGGAATCTCAAACACGGGGGCACAGTCTCAGGAAAACGGGCCGATCATTTAGGACTTAGATGAGGAGAAATTACTTCACTCAAAAGGTTATCAATCTTTGGAATTCTCTACCCCAGAGGGTTGTGGGTGCTCCATTGTTGAATACATTTAAGGCTGGGATAGACAGATTTTTGGTCTCTCAGGGAATCAAGGGATATGGCGAGCGGACAAGAAAGTGGAGTTGAATCCTAAGATCGATGGGCCATATGGTCTACTCATGCTCCTATTTCTTGTGTTCTTGTGTTCTAGAACTAGGGTCACAATTTCAGAATAATGATTTAGGACTGGGATGAGGAGAAATTTCTTCACTCAGTGGGTTGTAAATCTTTGGAATTCTCTACGCCAGAGAGCTGTGAGTATTTAGTCATTGAGTATATGCAAGACAGAAAATGATAGATTTTTGATAGTAATTGTAAGGTTTTATTTGTAGTCATAAGGTTTACTAATAGTAGTAAAGTTTATTATATGGCTGGTGAGTATTTCCTATTGATCTTAACTAAGGAATTTCAATTGGGCTAAGTATAACTTTTATTGAAATAATAAGAATATAAGCACAGGCAGGACTAGAGACAGTAATAAAAATTTAATTAGTAAAATCATTTATTACTTAAATGCTATAAAGATGGCAGGTGATGTGTGGCAGTTGCAGAATGTGGGAGCTTGTAGACACCTGTGTGATCCAAGGCAAACATATCTGCAATAAGTGTCTACGGCTCAGGGTCATTGAGCTGGAGGCCAAACTGCAGACACTACGACACATCAGGGAGGGGGGAAATTACCAGGACATTTTGTTCCAGGAGGCAGTCGCACCCCATTGGATAGGGTCATCAGATTTGGCATGGTCAGGGACAGGGGAGTGTGACTGAGAGTGAGGCACATATGTGGATCGAGAGGTAGAAGTGGAGGTGTCTCAGTCCTTGTAATTATCCAACAGGTTCGAGGTTCTTGTCGTCTGTGTGGATGAAAGCGGGGGCTGCAATGTGGATGAGCGAACTGGCCATGGCACCGTGGTACAGGAAGTCATTCAAGCTGGGGGTGTTAAAAAGAATGTAGTGGTAGTTGGGGACAGTACTGTCAGGGAGATGGACACAGTTCTCTGCAGCCAAGAGCGAGAGTCCAGAAGGCTGTGTTGCCTGCTCAGTGCCAGGGTTTGGGACATCGGCTCTGAGCTGGAGAGGAACTTGCAGTGGGAGGGGGAGGATCCAGTTGTCGTGGTCCATGTAGGTACCAATGACATACATAGGACTAGGAAAGAGGTTCTGTTTCGAGAGTATAAGCAGCTAGGAGCTAAATTAATAAGCAGAACCTCAAAGATAATCTCTGGATTATTACCAGAGCCACAAGCAAAAGTAGGGTAAATAAGATTACAGAGTTTAATGCATGGCTCAAAGATTGGTGTGGGAGAAATGGGTTTTGATTCATGGGGCACTGGCACCAGTACTAGGGCAAGTAGGAGCTGTACCGTTGGGATGGTCGTCACCTGAATCATGTTGTGACCAGTGGTCTGACGAACCATATAACTAGGGCGGTAGAGAGGGCATTAAACTAAATAGTGGGAGCGAGGGATCAAGTGAAGGAATATGTGATAAATTAAAGAGAGAGAGGACAAGGCAAGAGAGCAAGGTAGCAATAAGGGAATTGATAATTTGAGTGTGGCAGGAAGGGACAGAGTGTACAAACTTAAGAATGTGCCAGCAGATAAGGATAAAAGTTGAGAAAATAATAAAAAGACAGAATTAAAGGTGGTGTAACACTGTTAATAAAGGATGAGATCAGTACATTAGTTAGAGAGGATCTTAGATCAAAAAATCAAGATGTAGAATCAGTTCGGGTGGAGCTAAGAAACAGCATGGGGCAGCAAGCATTGGTAGGAGTAGTTTATAGGCCACCAAACAGTAGTGGTAATATAGGGCATGGTATAAATCAGGAAATTAGAGGTGCATGTAACAAGGACAATGCAGTAGTCATGGGGGAATTCAATCTACATATAGACTGGGTAAACCTAATTAGCACTATTGCTGTGGAGGATGAATTCCTGGAATGTATACAAGATGGTTTGCTAGAACAGTATGTCGAGGAACCAACTAGGGAATGGACTATTTTAGATCTAGTATTGTGCAATGAGAAAGGGATAATTAATAAGGAGTCTCTAGGGAAGAGTGACCGTAATATGATGGAATTTTACATTAAGTTTGAAAGTGATGTTGCTCAATCCAAAACTAGGGTCTTAAATCGAAAAAGGAAACAATGAAGGTATGAGGGGAAAATTGGCAGTGGTAGATTGAGAAACTACATTAAAAGGTATGGTGGAAGATAGGCAATGGATAGCATTGAAAGAATTAATACATGGTTTACAACAAATTTACATTCCTTTGAGGCACAAAAATCTTGGTGATCCAACCATGGCTAACAAGAGAAGTTAAAAATTGTATTAAATCAAAGGAAACGGCTAATAAAGTTGCCAAAAAAGTACTAAGCTTAAGGGTTGGGAGCATTTTAGTATTCAGCAAAGGAGGACCAAGAAACTGATAAAGAAAGAGAACATAGAATATGAAAGTAAACTAGCAAGAAACACAAAAATGGACTGTAAAAGCTTCTATAGGTATGTAAATAGAAAAAGATTGGCAAAGTCGAATGTAGGTCCACTACAGGCAGAAACAGGAGAATTTATAATGGGGAATAAGAAAATGGCAGAGAAACTAACCAAATACTTCATGTCTGTCTTCATGGAGGAAGATACAAAAAACCTCCCAGGAATACTCGAGAACCAAGGGACTAGCGAGAATGAGGAACTGAAAGAAATTATTAGTAAAGAAAGTATTCGTAAAAAAGTAGTGCTGGAAAAATTAATGGGACTAACAATCGATAAATTCCCTGGACCTGATGATCTACGCCCCAGAGTGTTAAAAGAGGTGGCTGTAGAGATAGTGGATGCATCGATGGTCATCTTCCAAAATTCTATAGATTCTGGAATGGTTCCTGCAGATTGGAAGGTAACAAATGTAACCTCACTATTTAAGAAAGGAGAGAGAGAGAAAATGGGGGAACTACAGACCTGTAGTAGAGAAAATGCTACTATCTATTATAAAGGATTTGATAACTGGACACTTAGAAAATAATGGTAGGATTGGGCAGACTCACATGGATTTATGAAAGGGAAATCATATTTGATAAATCTGTTGGAGTTTTTTGAGGATGTAACTCGCAGAATAGATAAGAGGAAACAGTGGATGTGATGTGTTTGGATTTTCAGAAGGCGTTCGATAAGGTCCCAAACAGGAGGTTAGTAAGCAAAATTAGAGCACATGGGATTGGGGGTAATATACTGGCATGGATTGAGAATTGGTTAATGGACAGAAAACAGAGAGTAGGAATAAATAGGTCATTGTCAGGTTGGCAGGCAGTGACTAGTGGGGTACCGCAAGGATCAGTGCTTGGGACCCCAGCTATTCACAATCAATGATTTGGATGCAGAGATCAAATGTAATATTTACAAGTTTGCTGATGACACAAAACTAGATGGGAATGTGAGCAGTGAGGAGGATGAAAAGAGGCTTCAAGGGGATTTAGACAAGCTAAATGAGTGGGCAAGAACATGGCTCAAGGGATATAATGTGGAAAAATGTGAAGTTATCCACTTTGGTAGGAAAAACAGAAATGCAGAGTATTTCTTAAATGGTGAGAGACTGGGAAGTGTTGATGTCCAAAGGGACCTGGGTGTTCTTGTTCATAAGTCACTGAAAGCTGACATGCAGGTGCAGCAAGCAATTAGGAAGGCAGTGGCATGTTGGCCTTTATTTGCGTGCAGGAGTAAAGAAGCCTTGCTGCAATTGTATACAGCCTTGGTGAGACCGCACCTGGTGTATTATGTAGTTTTCATCTCCTTACTTAAGGAAGGATATACTTACCATAGAGGGAGTGCAAGAAAGATTCACCAAACTGATCCCTGGGATGGCGTGATTTTTCCTATGAGGAGAGATTGAGGAGACTGGGCCTATATTCTCGAGAGTTTAGAAGAATGAGAGGTTTTGTCATTGAAGCATACACAATTCTTCCAGGGCACAACAGGGTAGAATCAGAAAGGATGTTTTCTGTAGCTGGTGTCTCCTGTGTGAGGTTTTTTTTAAGATCTCACACAGGAACCAGGAGACACAGTCTCAGAATAAGATGTAGGCCATTCAGAACTGAGATGAGGAAGAATTTATTCACTCAGATGGTGGTGAATCTTTGGAATTCTCTACCCCAGAGGGCTATAGAGGTTCAGTCATTGAGTATATTCAAGACAGAGATCGGTATAGTTCTAGATATTAAAGTTATCAAGGGACATGAGGATAGTGCGTGAAAATGGCATTGAGGTAGAAGATCAGCTATGATATAATTGAATGGCAGAGCAGGCTCGGGGGCTAAATGACTTACTTCTGCTCCTATTTCCTATGTCCCTATGTTCTAAGGGAATCAAGGGCTAGGGGGATAATGCAGGAAGTAAAGTTGAAGTAGATGATCAGCCGTGATCTTATTGAATGATAGAGAAAGCTTGAAGGGCTGAATGGCCTCCTCCTGCTTCTATTTCTTATATCCTTATATTAATTGTCATCTTCGCTGGAACCAGAATAAAAGATGAATTCAAATTTTCAGGATGGGCTTTGCAATTGTGTTCTAAGACTGGATTATTAAACGGGGCCTCTGGATTACAAGTCCAGTAACATAACCACTATGCTTTCCTATAGAAACTAACTATTCAATCATAAACCTAACCCTAACCTCCACCATATCATGGTTACTTTTCCAAGGTGTTCTCTGACTCTCATTTGCTACTGTCATCTTAAAACTTAACATAAGTAACATCAGATATTCAGAAAAACTGATGGAGCTTCTAACAGTGTCATAGGAGCTTCTAACGATGAGTGTAGACAATATTGAATTTATGTTATAAACAAGCATTTGCTTTTGGCAGCCAGCGTCCAGGTAGATTTTTTTAATTCTTTCATGGGATATGGACATCACTGGCAAGACCAGCATTTGTTGCCCATCCCTAATGGCTTACTAGGTCATTTCAAAGGGCAGTTAAGAGTCAACCACATTGCTGTGGTGTGGAGTCACATGTAGGCCAGGCCAGGTAAGGACAGTAGGTTTCCTTGTTTAGAGGACATTAGTGAACCAGATGGGTTTTTACAACAATCGATGATCGTTTCATGGTGCCATTGCTGAGACTAGCTTTCAACTCTCAGATTTCTATTCATTAATTTTAAATTTCACCAGCTGCTGTGGTGGGATTTAAACCCATGTCCCCATGGTATTAGACTGGGCCTCCGGACTACTAGTTCAGTAAAATTACCATGATGCCACAATCTCCTCAATTGAGAAGCAGCTATTTGAGAGATGGGTCAAAGATAGCAGACGTTGCATTTAAGTTTCTTTTGTCAAATTATAACTCATGACCCTGCTCTGAGACCTTAAAAAAAAACCTCACACAGGTGGATCACCCCTTGTATCCTTAGAGCTTGAAGGTGGTTAAGTCTAAGAGCAAGTCACACACACGGAGAAAGCTAATTGCTCCTTTGAAGGTTATGGGATGCCTGCTATTTGTTGATAAGGAAATGCGCTGTGCAGTTGTTTTTGTCTCAAACACCAATGTCTGTAATCTCTTGCGATCGTATTCATGTCACAGGCGGTGACATTCTGCCAATGTACTTGCCCCAAAGAAGAGAGAATGAAATAAAGAAAATTACAGAAAATTACAAAATGAGAAAGCCAGTCAAGGGGATGCAAGTAAAGAATTTTTAATAAATATGCAAATGAAGATGTAGTATGTACATAATATTTATTTTAATAACTCCACATCGTTAATGAAATGTTTTTCCCCTCCTTTGCTTTCTGTTCCTGCGGTTCTTTCTTAAACATAAATGCTTTGAAATGTGACTCTTTGCATAGTAATGTACCAATGTCAAATGTAGTGTGTGCTATTCCCATGTCCACTATTTTAACAGCGGCACTCACCCGTTTATGGGTAGAGACTCAGTTAAAATAGTGTGCCAAGGAATTTCATGCATGCATTAAGTACTCATACACCAGTATTCAGAGTCCAACTTAAAGCTAAAAGATGTCACCATTTAATATCCAGTGCATTCAACTGTTTCAAAATGCATTGAATCATTTAAGTACTTTTGAGTAATAGATTGAACTGTGACAATAGCATCAGGTGATGGCCTGTTATATCCCAGAAATTCTGTCTTGCCAAAAGAAGATAACTTTTCTGATTTTCTTCCCTCTCCTGAAAACAATGGGAGATGTGGTGCCAATCACACTCTCATCGCTTGCCCGGTGACCACACTTCATATGACAGGAAGTGTGAGCACACCATTTGACCAATTGTTGTAAATAATGCCTACAATTTTTTTTTAGATTTTTCCTGAATTCCTGACAAAAAAAAATCAGGAGAAACCAGCTGCAAACAAAACTGAACGGGGTGATTTTCCACTTCACCGGTTTGGGCATTAACCTAGCAAGACCTCATGTAGAACCAGCTCTTTTTTTCATCTCATTCTTTTCAAAGGGATGGAAATGAGGAGGGTTCTACAATGAGCTACAGGGCAATCTGTCCCACCAGCATATTAAGCAGGGGGAGATGTCGAAAATTGCTACTGATGTTCACAAGCTGGAAACCTTTGGGGGTTAATTCATTTCATTCAGATCTCTGTAGGTAATGCCAGTGATTCTAGCTTATGCTATGCTAGCATTACCTGCTGGTATGGAGAGTGGATAAATGCTCCCCTATACCCAAACTGGGAACTTGGCTGCACATGTCCCACTAGCACTGCAGTTTAATTGGGTCTGTTTTGGAACTCTAACTTCAGAAGCCTTACTTTTGTGTTAGAATATTCCATACTGCCATTTTACAAGAAGCTGTCATCCTTAACGTTCTTAAATGCACAAGGGCTCGACAGCCAACAGGTGTGGCTCAAACTCAGGAGAGGGATAGTGACCAAACGGGCTGTGATGGGTTCCTTTATTGCTGCAAGGGGACATGTCAGCCCCAGGAGTCAGAGGTTTGCTCTTGATCCCATAGGAAACATAAATCAGGGAATGCTCTGAAAGTACGAGTACCAGATAGTAAACCATAAAACAAAGGGCAAGGCACTTTGGGTTCTATTAATAGGTAGGATGTAACAAATGGTGTTCCCAAGGGGTCTATATTCAGGCTTTAGGTTGTCATCATATATATCAACTGAATGAAGGAATAGAGCAGTGTATATTCACAGTTACAGATGACTCTAAGTGGTGTAGTTGAGAGAAAGAAGTTATAAACAGACATAGACAGATTAGGTGCATGGGGGATGGAGTTCAATGTGAAGAACTGTGAGGTCATCTACTTTGGATCCAAGAAAGACAAATTGGAATATTTTCTTAATGTTGATTTATAAGGAACGAAGAGCAAAGGGATTTAGGTGGCCATGTACACAAATCTTTAAAAGTTGATGTGCTGGTGTAAAAAGAATTTTAAAAGAAAAGCTAATGAAATGTTGGTCTTTATCTCAATGGGGTTGGATTAGAAAGTGGAGGAAGCTATGCTTCAGTTGGACAAAACATTGGTCAGACCCCTTCTGTAGTATAAGGTTTAGTATAGGCACCAAACCTTAAGACACACATACTGGTCTTGGAAGGGGTACAGAGCAAATTCATCAGAATGATACCAGGGTTTAAAGGGTTAAATTATGAGGAGGTGTTGCATAAACTTGTCTCGGATTCTGTTGTTTCGAAGATTGGGTGGTGATTGAATTGGGGTGTTTAAAATGATAAAGGGATTCAATAAAGTAGACACAGAGAAATGGTTTGCTTTGGTGGGGGCATCCAGAACAAGAGGGCACAATCTTAAAATCAGAGAAGGTTGTCAATGCTTCTTCCAACCTACAGGGGTCAGCCTTCAAGATCCTGAGACTTGAGCACATAATCTAGGCTGACACTTCAGTGCTGGACTGTCACAAGTGTCATCTTACAGATGAGATATTAAACTATCCTTATTTTCACTCTCAGGTGCGTACTATTTGAATGAGTAGGGGAGTTCAAATGGTGTACCTACCAAGATTTATTCCTTCATCAAAACAGATTATTTATTTATTTATTTAGAGATACAGCACTGAAACAGGCCCTTCGGCCCACCGAGTCTGTGCCGACCAACAACCACCCATTTATACTAACCCTACAGTAATCCCTTATTCCCTATTTAGTCATTTATCTCATTGCTTTTTGTGAGATCTTGCTGCGCACAAATTGGCTGCTTCATTTCCCTACATCACAACAGGGACTTCACTCATAAATGCAAGTTCTTTCTCCGGAACGTATCTTCAAGGCTGTTTCCCTTTAAACGCCAGCACTTCTCCCCGGAAGGTTTAAGAAGTGCACTTCACTTCCTGTGAGAAGGAAATGCAGAATTGGATTTGTGTGAAGGTAATTTTGTTGTTAATTCATTTTCGTAACAAGTGCTATTTTGTTTAGTGTCTCAAGTGTCCTTTGCCTAGCCATTGAGAGCATTCGCATCTACGGCCAAATGTAAAACCTAGAAAAATGTCTCGTTCTTCACTTCTGACAACACTCAATTTGATGAGCAGAGAATTCATCATATAAATCTCTCTCCAATTATGTAACATATTGCATGCATTATAGTGGAATTACTTTTTGGATTTCTGTACAAAGAATTGATATAGAGATGAAAGACATGAATAGCCTAACAAATTTTGGCACCTTTATGCCCTGGTGACTCAAGTCAGTTTATCCAACATGTTAGTGGAGTCTCTTTATTCCTAAAGTCTGAGGGTCAGTCCTGGTGCTATACTGGGTTTTCTGACCTCAACCAGGATAGTACTATGGGTGCAATAGTTGTTTTTAGTTCTGGTGAGAAAAAAGGAAGATTATTTGGGGTTGGTGCTTTTACAGCATCAGTTTTAACTTCAGGGGAATGTTTGGGAAGGACAGTGGGTGTAAATGGGAGAGAAACCCCATGTAAATCTCAGCACGAAGCCTGGACCATTTTATCCCAACTCTCATTTAAACAGTCCAGGAAAGCCTCCTGCCCTAACAAGCAGGACTGATCCTAAGGCCGGCAAGCAGAAGCAGAGAATTGAGTCATATGGTTTAGGACGCCAGGGACCAATCCTACCAGTAATTTTTCTTTTGGTGGCAGCCTCCAGTTGTCTCTTACCTTCCGGGAGTGGAGCAGAGAGGAGCGAAGCGGACCTGTTGGGAGAACGGCGAGAGCAGAGCCTATAATTCCAATCCGAGGATCGAGGCCCAGTCTCTTAGCTTCCGGGAGTGGAGCGGAGCTCTTCCAGCGCGCTGGAGTTTTGAAAAAAAAAGCCAACAGTGACGTCAGCGAAGAGCTGCAAGGTGATTGGTTGGTGAGTAGCAGCTGTTAATGCATTTAAATATCTTTAAAAAAATAAGGAGAAAGTTTTATTTGTTGATAAAAAAACCTCTGGTGATAAGGTGAGTACTACTAAAGTGTAGAACAAGGCCACTAGTGTAATTAGTATTTTTTAATGAAGGGAGTAACTAATTAACCTAAGGGTAAGTCATGGCAGGAGAGCTCAGCCCTATGATATGCTCCTCCTGCGCTATGTGGGAAATCAGGGATGCTTCCTGCGTCCCTGACGACCATGTGTGCAGAAAGTGTATCCATCTGCAGCTACTGACTACCCGCATTACGGAGCTGGAACTGCGGGTGGATTCACTGTGGAGCATCTGCGATGCTGAGGACATCGTGGATAGCACGTTTAGTGAGGTGGTCACACCGCAGGTAATGGCTGCACAGGCAGAAAAGGGATGGGTGACCACCATATGGAGTAGTAGACGCAGGCAGGTAGTGCAGGAGTCCCCTGTGGCCATCCCACTCTCAAACAGATATACCGCTTTGGATACTGTTGGGAGGGGGGCGGGATGACCTCCCAGGGGAAAGCAGCAACAGCCAAGGTCGTGGCATTTCGGAGGGCTCTGCTGCACAGCAGGGGAGGAAAAGGGGCGGAAGAGCTATAGTGATAGGGGATTCTATCGTAAGGGGTGCAGATAGGCATTTCTGTGGCTGCAAACGAGACTCCAGGATGGTATGCTGCCTCCCTGGTGCAAGGGTCAAGGATGTCTCGGAGCGGCTGCAGGACAGACATTCTGAAAGTGGAGGGTGAGCAGCCAGAGGTCGTGATCCATATTGGTACTAACGACATAGGCAGGAAGAGAGATGAGATCCTGCAAAGTGAATATCGGGAGTTAGGCAGAAGGTTAAAAAACAGGACCTCTAGAGTTGTAATCTCAGGATTACTTCCTGTGCCACGTGCTAGTGAGGGTAGGAATAGGAGGATAAGGCAAATGAATGCTTGGCTGAAGAGCCGGTGTAAGCAGGAGGGCTTCAGCTACTTGGATCATTGGGATCTCTTCTGGTGCAGAGGTGACCTGTACAAGAAGGACGGGTTGCATCTAAACTGGAAGGGGACCAATATCCTTGCGGAAGGTTTGCTAGTACTACTCGGGAGGGTTTAAACTAGTCTTGCAGGGGGGTGGGACCCAAAGTAGTAGTCTCTCCATGAGATAGTTGAGGCAAATGTAGAGGCTAAAGCAAGCAAGTCCAGTAGGCCGGGTAGGGGCAGGACAGGGAGCGTGGAAGGTCTGGTAGGCTAAACTGCATTTACTTTAATGCAAGAAGCCTTAGAGGTAAGGCAGATGAACTCAGAGCATGGATAGGTACATGGGATTGTGATATTATACAATTACTGAAGCATGGTTGAGGGATGGGCAGGACTGGCAGCTCAATGTTCCGGGGTACTGATGCTTCTGGCGTGACAGAGGTGGAGGTAAGAGAGGAGGGGGAGTTGCACTATTGATTAGGGAGGACATCACGGCAGTAATTAGAGAGGATATCCCGGGGGGAACGTCCAGCAAGGCCATATGGGTAGAACTTAGAGATAAGAAAGGGGTGATCATTTTGATGGGATTATACTATAGGCCCCGCAATAGTCAGAGGGAATTGGAGGAGCATATGTGTAGGGAAATCACAGATAGGTGTAGGAATTATAGAGTTGTAATAGTAGGTGATTTTAACTTCCCTAATATTGACTGGGACTGCCTTAGTGCTAAGGGATCAGATGGGGAAGAATTTGTGAAGTGTGTCCAGGATAGTTTTCTGAAGCAGTATGTGGATGGCCCTACTAGAGAAGGGGCTACACTCGACCTCCTGTTAGGAAATGAGGCTGGGCAGGTGGTTGATGTGTCAGTGGGGGAGCACTTTGGGACCAGTGACCATAACTCTATTAGCTTTAAGATAGTTATGGAAAAGGATAGGACTGATCCTCAGGTTGAAGTCCTAAATTGGGGGAAGGCTAATTTCGATGGCATCAGACAGGAACTCTCAAAAGTTGAATGGGAGAGGCTGTTTACAGGTAAAGGGACGTCTGGCAAGTGGGAGGCTTTTAAAAGTGAGATAGGAAGAGTTCAGTGCTGGCATGTTCCTGTTAGATGGAAGGGCAAGGCTGGCAAGTTTAGGGAACCTTGGTTGACGAGGGATATTGAGGGTCTGGTCAGGACAAAGAAGGAGGCATATGTCAGGTATAGGAGGCTGGGATCAAGTGAGTCCCTCGAGGAGTATAGGGGATGTAGGAGTACACTTAAGAAGGAAATTAGGAGGGCGAAAAGGGGCCATGAGATTTCCCTGGCAGATAAGATAAAGGAGAATCCTAAAAGATTCTATAAGTATATTAAGAGTAAAAGGGTAGCTAGGGAGAGAGTAGGTCCCCTTAAGGATCAGTGTGGGAATCTATGTGTGGAGCCACGGGAAATGGGCGAGGTCTTAAATTAATATTTCTCATCCGTATTTACCGTGGAGAAGGTCATGGAAGTTAGTGAGTTCAAGGGAGGGAACAGCAATATCCTGGAGTATATCAACATTACAAAGGAGGAGGTTTTGGAGGTTTTGAAGCACATTAAGGTGGATAAATCCCCAGGGCCTGACCAGGTGTATCCTACGATGCTATGGGAAGCAAGGGAGGAGATTGCTGGGGCCCTGGCAGAGATTTTTGTATCATCATTAGCCACGGGTGAGGTACCGGAAGACTGGAGGATAACTAATGTTGTGTTTTTATTTAAGAAGGGCAGCAGGGATAAGCCAGGGAACTACAGGCCGGTGAGCCTTACATCAGTGGTGGGAAAGTTATTGGAAGGGATTCTGATAGACAGGATTTATAGGCATTTGGGAAGGCAAGGTCTGATTAGGGATAGTCGGCATGGCTTTGTGCGTGGGAAATCATGTCTCACGAATTTGATTGAGCTTTTTGAGGAGGTAACCAAGAGGATTGACGAGGGCAGGGCGATGGACGTTGTCTACATGGACTTTAGCAAGGCCTTTGACAAGGTCCAGCATGGTAGGCTGGTCCAGAAGGTTCGAACACATGGGATCCAGGGTGAGCTAGCACATTGGATACAAAATTGGCTTGGTGATAGGAGGCAGAGGGTGGTAGTGGAGGGTTGTTTTTCAGATTGGATGCCGGTGACCAGTGGTGTGCCACAGGAATCGGTGCTGGGCCCTCTGTTGTTTGTCATATATATTAATGATTTGGATGTGAATGTAGGGGGCATGATTAGTAAGTTTGCAGATGACACCAAAATTGGTGGTATAGCGGACAGTGAAGAAGGTTGTCTAAGGTTACAACAGGATATAGATCAACTGGGAAAGTTGGCAAGGGATTGGCAAATGGAATTTAACGCAGACAAGTGTGAAGTGATGCATTTTGGGAAGTTAAACCAGGGCAGGACATATACAGTGAATGGGAGGGCCCTGGGGAGTGTTCTTGAGCAGAGACACCTTGGGGTGCAAGTACATAGTTCCCTGAAAGTGGCAACACAGGTAGACAGGGTGGTGAAGAAGGCCATCTAACTGGAAGCACCATTTCAAGTAGTGGACCCGGGCCAGTGGAAGAAATATTTGTCTCTCTGAAATTGTTGAATGTATGGAATAGGCACGATTAAGGCTGAACACTACCTGTTGCAAAGCTAGCAGGAGAGCTTGAATACTGTACGGAAATTGGAGCTGGCAAATTTGGATCAAGACCAAGATCATAACAATAGCACAAGCAGAGCAAAAACATTTTATGCTGTGTTCATCAACCCTTTCAAAAATGAGTTTGATGAATATCTGGTTCTGAAGGGAATTGAAGATAAAAGGAATAAGTGCAAACAGAGATAATCGAATACTCATTGGAACACAATAGTTGATGTGCTGCAGGGACCACGGCATTATTGTCAGTCAAAGAAATCAGCCAGGTTGAATACTCAAATTGTGTATCAAAATAATAACTAGATATTCTGTAATTTTGCTTGACAAGATTTGAAAGCAGGGAAAGATTTTGCAGCACTGTTCCTCTGGAGCTAAGTCTGTGATGGGGCAGATTGTCGGTGGTCTGTGAAAGGAAGGGGTTTAATGGCCTATTAGCCATTAAACAGGACACTGGGGAGAACACTCTTGCTCTTCTTCAGAGTAGAGCCATGGGATCTTTCACATCTACTTGAGAAAGCAGACACAGCCTAGGTTTAATGTTTCATCCCAACGGCAGCACCTCTGACAGTGCTGCATTCCCTCAGTGCTGCACTGGATTGTTAGCCTGGATTATGAGCTCAAATCTTCTGGAATGGGACTTGAACATATGATGTTCTGATTCATTGGTGAGAATGCTACTCACTGAGCCAGAGTTGATACACAAGGTACAGTATAGGGTTAGAACCATATACTTCTCCAACACAAAGTGGCAATTTGGGTCATTGTGTCTGCCAGCTCTTTGCTAGAGCAATACATAGCTAATCCCACTGTCCCCTCGTCCCCTCAGAGCTCTGCATTTTCCTCTACTTCAAACCTTGATTCAATTTTCCCATAAAGGATACAATGGTCCCTTTCTCAACAAAGTCCTATCACAAAGTATTCAATGCTCCAACGGTAAGCATCGGTGTAAAGGAATTTCTCTGAATTTCTTGTCTCACTCTTTTAGTGACTGATAAAAATTGATTTTTTTTTATTCTCTCATGGGATGTGAACTTTGCCGGCGAGGCCAGCATTTGTTGCCCAAGCCTGATTTCCCTTGACAACTGAGGAGCTTGCTAGGCCATTATAGAGGTTGTCAACCACATTGCTGTGGGTCTGGAGTCACATGTAGGCCAGACCAGGTAAGGACAGCAGATTTCATTCCCTAAAGGAGAGATGGGTTTTTGCAACAATCGATGACAGTTTTGTGGCACCATTACTGAGATTAGTATTTAATTCCAGATTTTTATTAATTAATTGAATTTGTCCCCAGAAATTAGCCTAGGCCTCTGGATTACTAGTTCAGTGACATTACCACTCTGCCACTGTCTCCCCTATTATCACTAACACCGTAACCAGAGGAAAATCTCTTCCTGTTCACTGTTAAAATTCTTTCCAATGCTTTGGAAAACTATTGAATCTCCTCTTAGTCTTCCCTTCCTTAGTTGAAAAAAAGATCTTGCATTTATATAGTGCATTTCCTGACTTCAGGACATCCTGAAGCGTTTACAGTCAATGAAGAGCCTTCGAAGTGTTCCCCTTCAAGTCACACGCCATCCTTTGGCTCATAAATATATTGAATGTTCCTTCATTGTTGTAGGTCAAAATCCTAGATCTCTCTCCCAGCAACAGTGGCTGTGCCTACACCACACAGCTCAGGGGAGTTAAGGGGAGGCGGTGGCGTAGTGGCATTGTCACTGGACTAATAACCCAGAGACCCAGGGTATTGTTCTGGGGACATGGGTTCAAATCTCACCACAGCAGAAGGTGGAATTTGAATTCAATTAATAAATGTGGAATTAAAAAGCTAGTCTAATGATGGCCATGAAACCATTGTCGATTGTTGTAAAAAACCCATCTGGTTCACTAATGTCCTTTAGGGAAGGAAATCTGCTGTCCTTACCTGGTCTGGCCTACATGTGACTCCAGACCCACAGCAATGTGGTTAACTCTTACATGCCCTCTGAAATGGCCTAGCAAGCCACTCAGTTGTATCTAACCACTACAAAGGCATGAAACCGGACAGATCGACCTAGGCACCGGAAACGACAGCGGCAAACCTAGCCCTGGTGACCCTGCAAAGTCCTCCTTATTAACAGCTGGGGGTTTGTGCCAAAGTTGGGAGAGCTGTCCCACAGACTAGTCAAGCAACAGCCTGACATAGTCATACTCATGGAATCATACCTGACAGACAATGTCCCAGACTCTACCATCACCATCCCCGGGTATGTCCTGTCCCACCGGCAAGACAGACCCAGCAGAGGTGGCGGCACAGTGGTATACAGTAGGGAGGGAGGGAGTACCACCTACTGCCCTCCCTCAGCTGATAAGTCAGTACTCCTCCATGTTGAACAGCACATGGAGGAAGCACTGAGGGTGGCAAGGACACAGAATGTACTCTGGGTGGGAGACTTCAATGTCCATCACCAAGAGTAGCTTGGTAGGACAACTACCGACCAGGCTGGCTGAGTCCTAAAGAACATATCTGCTAGACTGGGTATGCGGCAGGTGGTGAGGGAACCAACAATAGGGGAAAACATACTTAACCTTGTCCTCACCAATCTGCCTGCCGCAGATGCATCTGTCCATGACAGTATTGGTCGGAGTTACCACCACACAGTCGTTGTGGAGACAAAGTCCCGCCTTCACATTGAGGATACCCTCCTTCGTGTTGTGTAGCACGACCACTGTGCTAAATGGGATAGATTTCGAACAGATCTAGCAATGCAAAACTGGGCATCCATGAGGCGCTGTGGGCCATCAGCAGCAGCAGAATTGTACTCAACCACAATCTGTAACCTCATGGCCTGGCATATCCCCCACTCTACCATTACCATCAAGCCAGGAGACCAACCCTGGTTCAATGAAGAGTGCAGGAGAGCATGCCAGGAGCAGCAACAGGCATATCTCAAAATGAGGTGTCAACCTGGTGAAACTACAAGACAGGACTATCTGTGTGCCAAACTGCGTAAGCAGCATGCGATAGACTGAACTAAGCGATCCCATAACCAATGGATCAGATCTCAGCTCTGCAGTCCTGCCACATCCAGTCGTGAATGGTGGTGGGCAATTAAACAATTAACCAGAGGAGGTGGCTCCACAAATATCCCTATCCTCAATGATGGGGGAGCCCAGCACATCAGTGCAAAAGATAAGGCTGAAGCATTTGCAACAATTTTCAGCCAGAAGTGCCGATTTGATGATCCATCTCGGCCTCCTCCTGAAGTCCCCAGCATCACAGATGCCAGGCTTCAGCCAATTTGATTCACTCTGCGTGATATCAGGAAACGACTGAAGGCACTGGATACTGCAAAGGCTATGGGCCTTGACAATATTCCGGCAATAATACTGAACACCAGTGCTCCACAACTTGCCGTGCCGCTAGCCAAGCTGTTCCAGTACAGCTACAACACTGGCATCTACCCTGCAATGTGGAAAATTGCCCAGGTATGTCCTGTAAACAAAAAGCAGGACAAATCCAACCCGGCCAATTACCGCCCCATCAGTCTACTCTCGATCATCAGTAAAGTGATGGAAGGTGTCATCAACAGTGCCATCAAGCGGCACTTGCTTAGCAATAACCTGCTCAGTGATGCTCAGTTTGGGTTCTGCCAGGGCCACTCAGCTCCTGACCTCATTACAGCCTTGGTTTAAAAATGGACAAAAGAGCTGAACTCAAGAAGTGAGGTGAGAGTGACTGCCCTTGACATCAAGGCAGCATTTGACCGCATATGGCATCAAGGAGCCCTAGCAAAACTGTCAATGGGAATCAGGGGGAAAACCCTCCGCTGATTGGAGTCATACCTAGCGCAAAGGAAGATGGTTGTGGTTGTTGGAGGTCAATCATCTCAGCTCCAGGACATCACTGCAGGAGTTCCTCAGGGTAGTGTACTAGGCCCAACCATCTTCAGCTGCTTCATCAATGACCTTCCTTCAATCATAAGGTCAGAAGTGGGGATGTTCGCTGATAATTGCACAATGTTCAGCACCATTTGTAACTCCTCAGATACTGAAGCTGTCCGTGTAGAAATGCAGCAAGACCTGGACAATATCCAGGTTTGGGCTGATAAGTGGCAAGTAACATTCGCGCCACACAAGTGCCAGGCAATGTCCATCTCCAACAAGACAGAATCTAACCATCTCTCCTTGACATTCAATTGTATTACCATTGCTGAATCCCCCACTATATACATCCCAGGGGCTACCATTGACCAGAAACTGAACTGGAGTAGCCATATAAATACCGTGGCTCAAAGAGTAGGACAGAGGCTAGGAATCCTGAAGCGAGTAACTCACTTCCTGACTCCCCAAAGCCTGTCCACCAACTACAAGGCAGAAGTCAGGAGTGTGATGGAATATTCTCCACTTGCCTGGATGGGTGCAGCTCCAACAACACTCAAGAATCTCGACACTATCCAGGACAAAGCAGCCCGCTTGATTGGCACCCCATCTACAAACATTCCCTCCCTTCACCACTGACGCACAGTGGCAGCAGTGTGTACCATCTACAAGATGCACTTCAGCAATGCACCAAGGCTCCTTAGACAGCACCTTCCAAATCCGCGACCTCTACCAACTAGAAGGACAAGGGCAGCAAATGCCTGGGAACACCACCACCTGCAAGTTCCCCTCTAAGCTGTACACCATCCTGACTTGGAACTATATCACCGTGCCTTCACTGTCGCTGGGTCAAAATCCTGGAACTCCCTTCCTAACAGCACTGTGGGTGTACCTACCTCACACGGACTGCAGTGGTTCAAGTAGGCAACTCACCACCATCTTCTCAAGGGCAATTAGGGATGGGCAATAAATGCTGGCCTAGCCCACATCCCACAAATGAATAAAAAAATTGTTTCAGCCAGTTTGTGCACAGCTAGGTCACACAAACTATATTGAGGTAATGATAATCTGTTTTGTTGATAAATATTGGCCTGGACGCTGGAAGAAGTCCTCAACTCTTCTTTGAATAGTGCCATGCCATCTTACACATCTACCTGAAAGATGCAGCCTCAATTTAACATCTTATCCCAAAAAACAGTACCTCTGACAGTGCAGCTGTCCGTCAGTTCTGCACTGAAATGTCAGTCTAGATTATGGAGTGGGGCTTGAATTTACGAGCTTTTGACTTGAAATAATATTATTAACATTAAGACTAATGCACAAGTGCCATTGCTCGGAATGTTGAAACAGTACATGAAAGCTAGGAACAAAATGTAGAGTTGCAGCATTAATTCATGAGGTGAAAGGTAGGGAGGAACTTAAAACAATTACAATCACCAGGGAAAGGGTACAGAAAAAATTATTAGAACTAAAAGCTGACAAGTCTCCAGGTCCTGATGGACTTCATCCTAGGGTCTTAAAAGATGTGGCTGCAGAGATAGTAGATGCATTGGTTTTAATTTTCCAAAATTCCCTAGCTTCTGGAAAAGTCCCATCAGATTGGAAAATAGTGAATGTGATTTCTCTATTCAAGAAAGGAGGGAGACGGAAAACAAGAAAATACAGGCCAGTTAGCTCAACATCTGTCATAGGGAAAATGCAGAAATCTATTATTAAGGAGGTTAGAAAATCTTAGTGTAATCAGGCAGAGTCAACATGGTTTTATGAAAGGGAATTCATGTCTGACCAATTTATTGGAGTTCTTTGAGAAAGTATCAAACAAGTGGATAAAGGGGAACTTGTGCTATACTTATATTTCCAGAAGGCATTTGACAAGGTGTCACATCAAAAGTTACTAAGCAAAATAAGAGCTCATGGCATTGGGGGTAACATATTAGCCTGGATAGTATATTGGTGAGCTAACAGGAAAGAAGAGACGAAGCATAAATGGGTCATTTTTGGGTTGGCAAGATGTGATGAGTGGAGAGTCACAGAGATCAGTACTGGGACCTCAGCTACTTACAATTTATATCAATGGCTTGGATAAAGGGACCGAAGGTATGGTTGCTAAATTTGCTGATGACACAAAGATAGTCAGGAAAGTAAGTTGTTAAGAGAACATAAGGAGTCTGCAAAGGGATATAGATAGGTTAAGTGAGTGGGCAAAAATTTGACAAATGGAGTATAATGTGGGGAAATGTGAACTTATGCACTTTGGCAGGAAGAATAGTAAAGCAGCATATTATTTAAATGGAGAGAGATTGCAGAACTCTGAGGTACAGAGGGATCTGGGTGTCCTGGTAAATGAATCACAAAAGGTTGGTATGCAGATACAGCAAGTGATTAGGAAGGCAAATGGAATGTTATCGTTTATTGAAAGGGGAATGGAATATGAAGATAGGGATGTTTTGCAACAGTTGTGTAGGGCATTGGTGAGACCACATCTAGAGTTTTTGTCGCCTTATTTAAGAAGTATATAAATGTGTTAGAGGCAGTTCACTCGAATGATACCTGGGATGGGAGGCAGGGTTACCTTATGAAGAAAGGTTGGACAGGTTTAGTCTGTATCCATTGGAGTTTAGAAGAATGAGAAGTGACCTTATTGAAACATATAGGATCCTGAGGGTACTTGACAGGGTGGATGCTGAAAGGATGTTTCCCTTGTGGAACAGACTACAACTAGAGGACACTGTTTAAAAATAAGTGGTCGCCCATTTAAGACAGAGATGAGGAGAAATTCTTTCTCTCAGAGGGTCGTGAGTCTTTGGAACTCACTTCTCCAGAGAGCAGTGGAGGCAGAATTATTGAATATTTTTAAGCCAGAGGTAGATAAGTTCTTGACTAACAAGGGAGTCAAAGGGTTTCAGGGGGTAGGTGGGAAAGTGGAGTTGAGGCCACAATCAATCAGCCATGATCTTGTTGAATGGCAGAGCAGGCTCAAAGGGGCCAAATGGCCTACTCCTGCTCCTAATTCGTATGTCTGTATGAGCTGAATAACAAAAGCAAGAATCTGAACAGCCCTCTCATGCTCGCTTCTATTTCTTCAATCTATCTCAATATCATACTGTTCTCTAGATAACAATCCCAACTGAAAACTGGCTCAAGACAAGGTCAGGAAGTTTCGATAAAAGAGAAGCCTTGTTAATCAGGTACATGTTGTCCTGGTTAGTAGTCAAGCAGCCGAACCTCTCAGGTGCCAGTGTTCAATTTATAAGTAGAATCATAGAATCATAGAATAGTTACAGCAAAGAAGGAGGCCATTCAGTGATCGTGTCCATGCCAGCTTTCTGCAAGAGCAACTCTGCCAGTTCATGCCTCCACCCTTTCCCCGTAGCCCTGCAACTTTTTTCTTTTCAGGTGCTTATCCAATTCCCTTTTCATGATTGAATCCACCTCCAGCACACTTTCAAACAGTGCATTCCAAATCCTAACCACTCTGTAAGTAAAAACCTTTTTCCTCATGTCACTATTGGTTCTTTTGCTAACCACCTTAAATCGGTGCCCTCTGGTTATCAATCCTTCTATCAATGAGAACAGGTTTGCCCTGTCCATTCTGTCTAGACCCTTCATAATTTTGAAAACCTCTATCAAATTTTCTCTCAACCTTCTCTTCTCTAAGGAGAACAGTACCAACTTCTCCAATCCATCCACATAAGATCATAAGATCATAAGAAGTAGGAGCAGGAGTAGGCCGTCCGGCCCCTAGAGCCAGCTCCGCCATTCAATAAGATCATGGCTGATCTTTTCGTGGACTCAGATACACTTACCCGTGTTCTCACCGTATCCCTTAATTCCTTTATTGTTCAAAAAGATATCTACCTTAGCTTTAAAAACGTTTACTGAAGAAACGTCAACTACTTCACTGGGCAAGGAATTCCATAGATTAACAACCCTCTGGGTGAAGAAGTTCCTTCTTAATTCAGTCCTAAATCTGCTCCCTCTAATCTTGAGGCTATGCCTTCTTGTCCTAGCTTCACCTGCCAGTGGAAACATCCTCTCTACTTGTATCTTATCTATTCCCTTCATGATTTTATATGTTTCTATAAGATTCCCCCTCATTCTTCTGAATTCCAATGAATATAATCCCAATCTACTCAGTCTCTCCTCATAAACCAACCCCCTCAACTCCGGAATCAACCTAGTGAACGTCCTCTGCACCCTCTCCAGTGCCAGTACATCCTTTCTCAAGTAAGGAGACCAAAACTGCACACAGTACTCCAGGTGCGGCCTCACCAGTACCTTATCCAGCTGCAACATAACCTCTTTGCTTTTAAACTCAATCCCTTTAGCAATGAAGGACAAAATTCCATTTGCCTTCCTAATTACTTGCTGTACCTGCAGACCAACCTTCTGCGATTCATGCACAAGGACACCCAGGTCCTTCTGCATAGCAGCATGCTGCAACTTTTTACCATTCAAGTAATAATCCTTTTTACTGTAACTCCTACCGAAATGAATGACTTCACATTTATTAACATTGTATTCCATCTGCCAGTCCTTTGCCCACTCACTCAATGTATCTATGTTCCTCTGCAAAGTTTCACAGTCATCTGCACACTTTGCTCTGCCACTCATCTTAGTGTCATCTGCAAACTTTGACACCCTACAAGTGGTCCCCAACTCCAAATCATCTATATAAATTGTAAATAATTGCAGGCCCAACACCGATCCCTGAGGCACACCACTAGTGACTGATTGCCAACCAGAATAGCACTCATTTATCCCCACTCTCTGCTTCCTGTCAGTCAACCAATCCTCTATCCATGCTAATAGATTAGATTAGATTAGAGATACAGCACTGAAACAGGCCCTTTGGCCCACCGAGTCTGTGCCGAACATCAACCACCCATTTATACTAATCCTACACTAATCCCATATTCCTACCAAACATCCCCACCTGTCCCTATATTGCCCTACCACCTACCTACACTAGTGACAATTTATAATGGCCAATTTACCTATCAACCTGCAAGTCTTTTGGCTTGTGGGAGGAAACCGGAGCACCCGGAGAAAACCCACGCAGACACAGGGAGAACTTGCAAACTCCACACAGGCAGTACCTGGAATCGAACCCGGGTCCCTGGAGCTGTGAGGCTGCGGTGCTAACCACTGCTCCACTGTGCCGCCCTACTTTACCCCTAACGCCATGCATCCTTATTTTATACAGCAGCCTCTTGTGCGGCACCTTGTTGAAGGCTTTTTGGAAATCTAGGTACACCATATCCACGGGGTCCCCATTGTCCACCTTGCTCGTAATGTCATCATAGAATTCCAAAAGATTTGTCAAGCATGACCTGCCCTTCGTGAACCCATGCTGTGTCTACCCAACGGGACAATTTCTATCGAGATGCCCTGCTATTTCTTCCTTGATAATAGACTCAAGCATCTTCCCCACTACAGAGGTTAAGCTAACCGGTCTATAATTCCCCATCTTTTGTCTACCTCCCTTTTTAAACAGTGGCATCACATCTGCTGTTTTCCAATCTGCTGAGACTACCCCAGAGTCCAGTGAATTTTGGAAAATTATCGCCAGTGCACCTGCTATCTCTCCCGCCATCTCTTTTAGTACCCTAGGATGCATTCCATCAGGGCCAGGAGACTTATCAATCCTTAGCTCCATTAGCTTGCCCAACACTACCTCTTCCGTAATAATGATTGTTTCCAGGTCCTCACCTACGTTCATCTCTTTGTCAGTTACTGGCATGTTATTAATGTCCTCCACTGTGAAGACCGATACAAAATACCTGTTCAATGCCTCGGCCATTTCATCATATCCCATAACTAAATTCCCCTTCTCATCCTCTAAAGGACCAACGTTTACTTTAGCCACTCTTTTTCGTTTTATATATTTATAGAAACTTTTGCTATCTGTCTTTATATTCTGTGCTAGTTTTTTCTCATGTTCTATCTTACTTTTCTTTATAGCTCTTTTTGTGGCTCTCTGTTGACCTTTAAAGTTTTCCCAATCTTCTAGTTTCATGCTGTTTTTGGCCACTTTGTATGCCTTCTCTTTCAATTTGATAGCCTCCCTTATTTCCTTAGACACCCATGGCAGATTACCCCTTTTCTTCCAGTCCTTCCTTTTCACTGGAATATACTTTTGCTGAGCACTTTGAAAAATTGCTTTGAAAGTCCTCCACTGCTCGTCAACTGTCCCACCATAAAATCTTTGTTTCCAGTCTACTCTAGCCAAGTCCTCCCTCATTCTATTGTAGTCCCCCTTGTTCAAGCGCAGGACCCTGGTATTGGATTTTATCTTCACACTCTCCATCTGTATTCTAAATTCAACCATACGGTGATCACTCCTTCCAAGAGGATCCCTAACTATGAGGTCATTAATTATTCCTGTCTCATTACACAGGACTAGATCTAGGATAGCTTGCTCCCTCGTCGGTTCCATTACATACTGTTCAAGAAAACTATCACGGATACACTCAACAAACTCCTCCTCAAGGCTACCCTGACTGAGCTGGTTCGACCACTCTATATGTAGATTAAAATCCCCCATGATAATTGCCGTACCATTTTTACAGGCATTAGTTATTTCTTTGTTTATTGCCCCCCCCCCAATGTGATGTTATTATTTGGTGGCCTATAGACTACGCCTATCAATGACTTTTTCTTCTTAGAGTTACTAATTTCCACTCAAATGGATTCAACCTCATTCTCCATAGAACCTATATCATCTCTCAGCACCGCCCTGATGTCGTCCTTGAATATCAGAGCTACACCACCTCCCTTACCTTCCTGTCTGTCCTTCCGAATAGTCTGGTACCCCTGGATATTTAACTCCCAGTCGTGACCAACCTGTAACCATGACTCCGTAATGGCTACCAAATCATATTCATTCGCGATGATTTGTGCCGTTAACTCATCAACCTTATTACGAATGCTACGAGCATTCAGGTAAAGTGCCTTTATGCTAGCTTTCTTACCCTCATGATTTCCAACATCTCTAATAACTCCTGAGTTATCCTTCCTTTCTGATTCTTTCATAGTCTGCCTTGAACTTAAACCCTCCTGCACACATGTTAACCTGCTGCTTACCATTTTATTTACCATCATACTCCCTGTCATTTTCCCTTTCCCTTCCTCCCGAGTCACTAGTTTAAAGTCCTAGAGACCACCCTATTTATCCGTTTCGCTAGAACACTGGTTCCAGATCGGTTCAGGTGGAGACCGTCCCATCGGTACAGATCCCCCCGGTTCCAAAACTGATGCCAATGCCCCATGAAATGGAACCCCTCTTTCCCACACCACTCCCTTAGCCACGTGTTTACTTCCCTAATATTCTTATCCCTAAGCCAATTTGCACGTGGCTCGGGCAGTAATCCGGAGATTATGACCCTCGAGGACCTGTTCCTTAATTTCGTTCCTAGTGCTTTATAATCCCCAAACAGGTCCTCCATCCTAGCCTTGCCTATGTTGTTCGTCCCAACGTGGACCACAACAACTGGATCCTCCCCCTCCCGCTCCAATATCCTTTCAAGCCGGTGAGAGATGTCCTGCATCCTGGCACCGGGCAAGCAACACACCATGCGGGACTCCCGATCCGGCTTGCAAAGGATACTATCTATCTCCCTAATTATAGAATCCCCTATAACTACCACTTGTCTTTTTGCTCCCCCCTCTTGAATGGCCTTCTGCACCATGGTGCCATGGTCAGTTGGCTCATCCTCCCCGCACCCCTTTTCCTCATCCACACAGGGAGCAAGTATCTCATACCTGTTAACTGAAGTCCTTCATTGCTGGAACCATTCTTGTAAACCTTTTATGCACCCTCTCTAAAGTCTTCACATCTTTCAGTGCGATGCCCAGATTTGGAAATAATACTTCAGTTGAGACCGAAACCTGGAGCTCGAACTGTTGCAGCAGATGCCACTTCCTGTATATAATCATTGGCTAGGACATGAGAAGCATCCTGGAATTCCCACATGGAACAGAATATGCATTCCACGGGACTGAGGTGGCCTGCCATGCCTCTATTTGTTAGACTATTTACTAAATTAGGAGAAATAACCTTAAGTCTTAAACACTCACCAGCTATAAAGTGTTCAAACTTTATAACCCTTGTCCTACTTTGCTACAGCCAGCAACTTTCAGCTTGCTGCCAAAACTATTCATCGCAGGCTGAAAGCTCTAGGAAACAAAATGTGTCAGAGCAGAGTTAAAATGCCACAGCAGCAGGGAAGATGGATTCGGAGTGTGATGCACAAGTCCAGTGTGGTGCAGCTTCTGTTTGAGCGAGTATTTTCATACTTTAACTGTCCCTTTGAGCTGCAAAGGTGCAAGATGGAATGCAGCTCAAACTTGGCATCATTGTCGGCAGCTCAGTCATCCAACGCAAACACACGAGCAGTCGTTGGGTCTCATGGTGAATTTTTGTTACTTGACGCATTTGAAGGATGATGCCAATTATAGGCAAAGAATTCTTCTAGCGCCTCTGTGTGTGCTATCATGATTTCTCCAGTCAATAACTAAATGCTTTTTTGTTTGACAGTATATGCAATTGTCCATGAAATTTGGACTGAAGGGCATCTTCTCAAACACATATACAACATTGTGACATACAATGACCAGAGAAATTCTTCCCCCATTATTACTGAATTATTTCCGTTCTTCCCACCTGTTCAGGTGGAAATATTAAAAAGCCTTAATGGTAAGTGGATGTTCTGGTAAAAAGAACTCTAATGTGCTGAATTTTGATCTTCACTTGTAAACCAACTTTGACTTCGAAAATTGCTCTAAATTTTTAGAGATGCGAAGTGTAAGTATAAATATCAGAGACGAAAGGTCATTAGTTTAAAATTGGCACCTAATCTTACCCAGAGAATTAAAGGGACAATTAAAGCTTTCACACAAGGTATGGTTGAGACAGAGGCCATTGCATCTTTTAAGGGGATCATGAACAATTATTTGAAGCAGATAAAGGGCTAGGAGAGGACAACAGGACACTTTGATTAGTTTTGGAATAAAAACAGAAAGTGCTGGAAATACTCAGCAGCATCTGTGGAGAGAGAAGCAGAGTGAGCGTTTCAGGTCTGTTACCTTTTATCAGAATGATTAGTTTTCGATTGCTCTAGCAGAAGATCAACACAGACATGATGGGCAATTTCTGTGCTATGAGCTTTTATGGTTTGAACATACCTTCTCTGATTGCCACACAACCTAATATTAGATAAAAAAAAGCTGAATTTAGAATGTAAGGTGAGAGTGACATCAAGGCAGCATTTGACAGTTTGCAGCATGAAGAAGTCCTCCTAAAATTGAAATCAATGGGAATCAGGCAAAAACTCTCCACTGATTGGAGTGATACCTCGTACAGAGGATAATGTTTGTGCATGTCGGTGCCAATCATTTCAGCCCCAGGACATCATGCAGGAGTTCCTCGGGGTAGTGTCCTAGGCCCAACCATCTTCAGCTGCTTTCTCAATGGTCTTTTCTCCATCATAAGGCTCAGTACCATTCACAACTCTTCAGATACTGAAGCAGTCCATGCCCACATGCAGAAAGACCTGGACAACATTCAGGCTTGGACTGATAAATGGCAAGCAACATTCATGCTACATAAGTGCCAGGTAATGACTAACTCCAACAAGAGGGAATCTAACTGTCTCCCTTGATGTTCAATGACATTACCATTGCTGAATTCCCCACTATCAACATTCTGCGGGTTCCCATTGACCAGAAACTTAATTGGAGCTGTCACATAAACACAGTGACGACAAGAGTAGGTCAGAGACTGAGAATTCTGCAGTGAGTAACTCACCTCCTGTCTCCCCAAAGCTGTCCACCGTCTACAAAGCACAAGTCAGGAGTGTGATGGAATATTC
This sequence comes from Heterodontus francisci, assembly GCF_036365525.1. NCBI lineage: Eukaryota > Metazoa > Chordata > Chondrichthyes > Heterodontiformes > Heterodontidae > Heterodontus > Heterodontus francisci. The sequence continues at coordinate 25,703,859 of NC_090371.1, read as the reverse complement.
TCCACTTGCCTGGACAAATGCAGCTCCAACAATACTCAAGAAGTTCGACACCATCCAAGACAAAGCAGCCGACTTGATCAACAACTCATCCACCAACTGAAACATTCACTTCCTCCAACACTGGTGTACAGCAGTGAGTACCATCTACAACAGGGTTGTCCAACATACCGCGATCCAGCCTGCCAAAGGTTTCCATCCCGGCCCGCGGATGTAAACTGTACTGAGCCATTCTTCATCCATGCCAGGGGTCTGTCATGGAGATGGGACATTTACATTTGTCTTCTTCTGGCAGACTGGCTTTTGAAAAAATCTCAAATCAGTCTCTCAGCTGACAGATACTGACATTGGGAGCAGCAGTTTCCCAACTTCGTGCAGATTCGGGGTTTTCCAGCAAGTTCCAACTTTTTTTAAACAGCCTGCCAGAAAACCCCAAATTATATCCAAAGTTGGGAAATCACTGTTCCCCATGTCAGCACCTGTCAGCTATGAAACTGACTTGCGATTTTTTAAAAAACTGACCAACCAATTGCCGAACGTTCCCACACTCTGCAACTGTCAGAGTAAGAAAAAGTTGGGGAGACAGGCAGGGAGAGAGAGAGAGAGAGAGAGAGCCAGGACAGAGAGAGAGGTGGGGACAGAGAGAGAGCAGGGACAGAGAGAGAGAGAGAGAAAAGAGGACATAGAGTCATAGAGTCGTACAGCATAGAAACAGGTCCTTCAGCCCACCTGGTCCATGTTGACCATAATGTCTATCTATACTAATCCCACCTGCCTGCATTAATTCCATAAAGAGAGGGAGAAAGGGGGGCAGAAGTGGGGACAGAAAGAGACGGGGGACAGAGAGAAAGGGGGACAGAGACGAAAGAGAGGGGACACAGAGAGCAAGGATGGCACAGAGAGAAGGGAACACAGAGAGGGAGGAACAGAGAGAGAGAGAGACAGAGAGAAAGAGAGAGAGTGATCAAGATCACTCCTGTCAGAATGACATCTACATGGAATTCTCAACATTGCTACAACAAGTATGTGGGCAGACATTGACTACTTGTACAAGCAAAAAAGTGCCAGGTATCTCACTAATTCAGTGTCCAACATAGTGAAGAGAAAGTAAGTCAATAAATTTGTCTTGTCATTTAAAGCTTCTTTGCAAAAATGTACATTTGTTGTTTTGATTAATAGTAAGATACATTTTTAATGTCTTTCCTTTCCAAAATTGTCTTACCGACTCCCAATGTAAGACAAAAATTGTAATGTGGCCCCCCATGCAAAAAGTTTGGACAGCCCTGATCTATAAGATGCACTGCAGTAGCTCGCCAATGCTCCTTCGACAGCACCTTCCAAACCTGCATCCTCTACCACCTGGAAGGACAAGGGCAGCAAACACATGGGAACACCATCACCTGCATGTTCCCTTCCAAGTCACACACCATCCTGACTTGGAACTATATGACTGTTCCTTCACTCACTCCCTAATAGCATTGTTGGTGTACCTACACCCCAAAGACTGCAGCGATTCAAGAAGGCAGTTCACCACCATCTTCACGGATCAATTAGGGACTGGCAATAAATGTTGGCCTTGCCAGTGACACTCACATCCTATGAAATAATAATTTAAAAACCATGCAGTTTAGAAACATGAGAGGTGATCTCATTGAAATGTATAAAATTCTGAAAGGACTTGGTAAAGTAGATACTGAGAAGCTGTTTCTCCAGGCTGGGAAGTCTAGACTAGGGCTCGTAGTTGCTGGATAAGGGGTCGGCCATTTAAAACAGAGATAAGGAGGGTCGAGAGTGTTTGGAATTCTTTATCCAAGAGAACTGTAGTGATCAGTCGTTGAGTTTATTCAGGACTGAATTTGATAGATATTTGGACTAAACTAATGACGGCAGGGTGGGAGGATGCAGGACACTGCAAATTGAAAAGCAGTAAGAGGAATATTAAGGCTGTAGAGCAGAGTAGCAATTTGGGAAAAGCAGAATGGGTCAGGAAGGGACAGAGAGTTTAACAAAGGTAATATGGCATTAGTGGCTAAGGTGACATCAGGAACGAAAAAATAAAAGTCAAAGCTATATTTGAATGCGCGAGGCATTCACAACAAAATAAATGAATTAATAGCACAGATAGAAATCAATTGGTTTGGTCTGATAGCCATTAGAGAGACATGATTGCAGACTGATCAAGATTAAGATTTAAATAGTCCAGGATATTTGATCTTTAATAGAGATAGGCAAAATGGAAAAAGATGCAGAGTAGTCTAATAATAAAGGATTGGATAAAAACAATAGGGAGGAAGGATCTTAGCTCAAAAAATCAAGATATAGAATCAATTTGGGTGAAGCTAAGAAACAACAAGGGAAGAAAACATTGGTGGAAGTACCTTATAGGCTCTCTAAAAGTAATTGCAAAGTCAGACAGAGTATAAATCAGGAAATCAGAGGCACATATAATAAGACTACTACAGTAATCATGGAGGATTTTAATCTCCATATAGACTGGGTATACGAAATTTGCAATTCTAGGGCTGGATTTAGTGGAGCCGATGGGGATCCCGGCGCAGGGCTGAAAAGGTGGTGGACACCCCGTGCCAGTGCCATTTGGAGCTCCCCGGCTCTATTTAACAGCGCCAAGGCAATTAGGTGCCTGGCACCAGTATCCCCATCCCTTTAAAGATGTGGATCCCACTTCCAAGGGCCGCAGGCCAATCAGAGAACTGGCAGCTCAGTACTATCGGTAGTGCCACTGGGAACAGTGGCTACTGTCGGTACTACAGGAGGCCTTAGAACTAGGCCCAGTGCTGGAGACCCAGACCAAAGCTGAGTGAGGCCGGGTCACCAGGGCCAGTCTGGCAGGCCCCGGCAATGGGGGGGAGGGGGGAGGGCAGGTGATGAGTGCAAGATGTGCTGTTCAGGGAGGTGGGTGGTTTTCTGCTAGGGGCCCTCCATGGCCACAAATTGTCCACGGAGGAGGGCCCCCACAAGCTCACAGGGAAGTCCTCTCATTTCACTAAGCAACCTCTCCACGTGGCACAGGCACCCCCTCCCCCCACCCCCCGACACCCGCCACTGACTTAATTCCAGCGACGGGTGGCACAGTGGCGCAGTGGTTAGCACTGCAGCCTCACAGCTCCAGTGACCCGGGTTCGGTTCTGTGTACTGAGTTTGCAAGTTCTCCCTGTGACCGGGTGGGTTTCCACCGGGTGTTCCGGTTTCCTCCCACAGCCAAAGACTTGCAGGTTGATAGGTTAGAGTTCAGTCTAAAGAACAAATGAGGGGATAATAGCCAAATGTCATGTGTGCCTGGTCCTAGCCTCACCATCTGCAATGTTGTGTGCCTTTCCTCTGCTCATAATATTGATGGCAGTGTTTTCCATTGGAGAGACAGTTTGCAATGTGGCTGCACTTCTCTCATGCCTACCAGTCTCCCTTTTATTGTGTGCAAGTTTATCCTACAAGAAAAGTGGGAGTGCGTTAGCGTGGGACCTGTGTCTGGATTGTGAGGCAGCCTCACAGTGTGCCTGCTGAGAAGAAGATGTTTAGGCAAATTGTTGGACCAAAGGATATTCGCACACAATGAAGTATCAAACAACTTAACAGAAGTGTGAGAATTAATTCAAATCCAAACTAAAACCAGAACATTCATTGCATTAGTATATTTGGTAGTAGCCAGTGTAGACTAAGTGTGAGTGTGAGCAGATGAAGATGGAGTGAAGTGTTGCATTGTAATTGGAGCCGAGGCTCGTGGAGCATGGGCAGGAAGGATGAGTAAGTGGAGTAAAAAGACATGTGGCGGAGTCTTACCTGGGCAATCCTGATAAGATCATTCAATTGTTTTCTAGCACTGCAGCTAGGTCCTGGGAAAGGTGTTGCTAGCACTGATCTGTTTGGTATCTCTCTCCATTCATGGTGACTAGCTTGGCATGACACCATCTGAAACAGGACCTCTTTCCAGCCCCTGGCTTCTTTGGAAAATCGGGGTGCATTGGCATCGGCATTGTTTCCACAGTCTCCACGTACTAGCAATGAATACCAACAGGTATTCAATTCTGAATACTAAGGAAGGTGATAGTTCATCTGGGGAGTGCAGCCAGAGCAAAGGCCATGGCACCACAGGTGGCTCAGCTGCACAGTGGGGCAAGGATGACAGGAAGAGCGATAGCGATAGGAGATTCAATAGTCAGGGGAACAAACAGGTGTTTCTGTGGCCGCAAACGTGAATCCAGGATGGTGTGTTACCTCCCTGGTGCCAGGGTCAAGGATGTGACTAAGTGGCTACAGAACATTCTAAGTGGGGAGAGTGAACAGCCAGCAGTCGTGGTCCACGTTGGTACCAATGACAGAGGTAGAAAGAGAGATGTGGTCCTGCAGAAAGAGTTTACTGAGAACAAAGAACAAAGAAAATTACAGCACAGGAACAGGCCCTTCGGCCCTCCAAGCCTACGCCGATCCAAATCCTCTATCTAAACCTGTCGCCTACTTTCTAAGGGTCTGTATCTCTTTACTTCCTGCCCATTCATGTATCTGTCTAGATACATCTTAAAAGACGCTATCATGCCCGCGTCTACCACCTCCGCTGGCAAAGCGTTCCATGCACCCACCACCCTCTGCGTAAAGAAATTTCCACGCATATCCCCCCTAAACTTTTCCCCTTTCACTTTGAACTCGTGTTCCTTTGTAATTGAATCCCCCACTCTGGGAAAAAGCTTCTTGCTATCCACTCTGTCTATACCTCTCATGATTTTGTACACCTCAATCAGGTCCCCCCTCAACCTCCGTCTTTCTAATGAAAATAATCCTAATCTACTCAACCTCTCTTCATAGCTAGCGCCCTCCATACCAGGCAACATCCTGGTGAATCTCCTCTGCACCCTCTCCAAAGCATCCACATCCTTTTGGTAATGTGGCGACCAGAACTGCATGCAGTATTCCAAATGTGGCCGAACCAAAGTCCTATACAACTGCAACATGACCTGCCAACTCTTGTACTCAATACCCCGTCCGATGAAGGAAAGCATGCCGTATGCCTTCTTGACCACTCTATTGACCCGCGTTGCCACCTTCAGGGAACAATGGACCTGAACACCCAAATCTCTCTGTACATCAATTTTCCCCAGGACTTTTCCATTTACTGTGTAGTTCACTCTTGAATTGGATCTTCCAAAATGCATCACCTCGCATTTGCCCTGATTGAACTCCATCTGCCATTTTTCTGCCCAACTCTCCAGTCTATCTATATTCTGCTGTATTCTCTGACAGTCCCCTTCAGTATCTGCTACTCCACCAATCTTAGTGTCGTCTGCAAACTTGCTAATCAGACCACCTATACTTTCCTCCAGGTAGGTAAGAAATTAGCAAGCAGGATCTCAAAAGTAGAAATCTCCAGATTACTCCCAGTGCCACATGCAAGTGAGTACAGGAATGTAAGGATAAGCCAATTATACTAAGCTGAGGAATGATTTGCCAAAGTGGATTGGAAACAGCTACTTGAAGGTAAATCAGTGTCAGAGTAGTGGGAGGCATTCAAAGGGGAGATTCAAGGTATTCAGAGTAAACATGTTCCCACAAAGAAAAAGGGTGGTAAGGCCAAATCTAGAGCCCCATGGATGTCAAAGAGCTTACAGGATAAGATAAAACAGAAAAGGAAGGTTTATGTCAGACACTGAGAACTCAATACTGCAGAAAGCCAAGAGGAGTACAGAAAGTGGAGGGGTGAAATCAAAAAGGAAATTAGGAAAGCTAAGAGAGGGCATGAAAGAATATTGGCAAGCAAAATCATGGTGAGCCCAAATATGTTTTATCAATGCATTAAGAGTAAGAGGATACCTAAGGAAAGAGTAGGGCCCATAAAAGACCAAAACGGTAACCTATGTGTAGGGGTGGAAGATGTTGGTATTGTTCTTAATGAATACTTTGCACCTGTCTTCACAAAAGAGGGGGACAATGCAGATATTGTAGTTCAGGAAGAGGGTTGTGAAGTATTGTATGTGATAAACGTAGGGAGAGAGGAAGTATTAATGGGATTAGCATCCGTGAAAGTTGATAAATCACCAGGGCCGGAAGAAATGTACCCCAGGCTGTTAAAAGAAGCAAGAGAGGAAATAGCAGAAGGTCTGAACATAATTTTCCAGTCCTCACTGGATACAGGTGTCGTGTCGGAGGATTGGAAGACTGCTAATGTTGTACTTCTGTTCAAAAAGGGAGCGAGGGATAGACCAAATAATTACAGGCCAGTCAGTCTAATCTCAGTAGTGGGCAAATTATTGAAATCAATCCTGGGAAACAGGATAACCTGTCACTTAGAAGAACACACATTAATCAAGGATAGTCAGCATGGATTATTCAAGGGAAGATCTTGTCTGAACAACTTGATCAAATTTTTTGAAGAAGTAACAAAGAAGATAGATGAGGGTAGTGCAGTTGATGTGGTCTACATGGATTTTAGCAAGGCTTTTGACAAGGTCCCACATGGAAGACGGGTTAAAAAAAAGCCTATGGGATCCAGGGAAATGTAGCAAGGTAGATACAAAATTGGCTCAGTGGCAGAAAACAAAGGGTAATTGTTGACGGGTGTTTTTGTGACTGGTGGGCTGTTCCCAGTGGCGTTCCACAGGGCTCAGTGCTGAGTCCCTTTTTTTGTGGTATATATTAACATTTTGGATGTAGATGTCAGGGGCATGATCAAGAAGTTTGCAGATGACAGAAATATTGGCCATGTGGTAGATAGCGCAGAGGATAGTTGTAGGCTGCAGGAAGATATTGATTGCACTGGTCAGGTGGGCAGAATAGTGGCAAATGGAATTCAACCCAGAAAAGTGTGAAGTGATGCATTTGGGGAGGTCAAACAAGGCAAAGGAATACACGGTCAATGGAAGAATACTGAAAGATGTGGAGGAAATGAGGGACCTTGGAGTGAATGTCCACAAATCCCTGAAGGTAACAGGACAGGTCGATAAGGTGGTTGAGAAGGCATATGGAATTGTTTCCTTTATTAGCTGAGGTCTAGCATATAAGAGCAAGGAGGTTATGCTGGAACTGTATAAATCATTGGTTAGGCCACAACTTGAGTACTGTGTGCAGTTCTGATCATCTCATTTCAGAATGGATGTAATTGCACTAGAGAGGGTACAGCGGAGATTTACGAGGATGTTGCCTGGACTGGAAAAATGCAGCTATGAGGAAAGATTGGATAGACTGGGGTTGTTCTCCTTGGAACAGAGAAGGCTGAGGGGAGATCTTATTGAAATATACAAAACTTTGAGGGGCCTGGATAGAGTGGAGGTTAAGGGCCTATTTTCATTAGCAGAGAGGTCAGTGACCAGGGGGCATAGATTTGAAGTAATTGGTAGAAAGATTAGAGGGGAGATGAGGAAAAGTTTTTCACCCAGAGGGTGCTGGGGGTCTGGCACTCACTGCCTGAAAGGGTAGATGAGGCAGAAATCCTCAGCTCATTTAAAAGGTGTCTGGATATGCACCTCAAGTGGTGTAACCTGCAGGGCTATGGACCAAATGCTGAAAGGTGGGATTAGACTGAATGGCTCGTTTTTTGGCCAGTGTAGACATGATGGACCAAGTGGCCTCTTTCTCTGCTGTAATTTTTCTATGATTCTATGAAAAATCCACCTCCCCTTTAAGAAGTGCAGAGTGACTGCTCAGGTGGGTCTTGGGCACAATGCTCACGTGTGATATTTTGTCCCGTTACCACCCCCATTCACACCAAAAATAGGGATGGTGGTGAGACAAAAAGAACCTCCTAAATTTTTCCAAATTCCTTCTCTACTTTTTTCCCTCTGGATCGGTTTTAATTCTAAGTTCCTAATAATGATCATAGCCCTTATTTATAGAGGCGAGTGGGCCATTTCACACTGTCCTTCCTGTCCTATGCAGTGGAGAAGTTTTGAATATGTTTAGTCTTTCACAGAAAAACATAATTTGAAGGTCATTCATTTCTTTTCACCAATTGTTTCTCTAATAGAATAATGAAGGAGACACATAGATCCCATGGGTACTCCTGCCAATCAAGATGTGACTGTTGAGCAGTCTGCCGATCTCTATGCAAAAATGAGCCAACACATTCATTCATGGGAGCTTTATCAACCTTCTCAATAAGAAACAACATGGGCACAGTTCATACTGAGTCCAGCAGGAAAAAAATTCCCAGTTATGAAATTCCTCTTCCATTTGAGGAGGACAAGACTTGCATTTATATAGCATCTTTCACCACCTCAGGACATCCCAAGTGCTTTACAGCCAATGAAGTACTTTTTTTGAAAGTTCCTCACTGTTGTAATTGTCACATTTGATGTATGAAAGGGTTAAATTTCAAATGGTTTTATTAATATCTGATGATAATGTTTACCAACAATATTTAGGGTGGCTAAAGTACTTCTAATTCTCTTACATTTGATCTTACACCTATAGCATCTCATTCTTTATCCTTTTACTGGAAACAGTGTGATTTCTATCTACACTGTCAGCACCCACCACAATGCATTCCAGAGGCTCACTACTCTCTGGGTAAAGAAGAACCATCCAATATTTAGCCTATTCCTAGTTCTGTGTTGTTTAAATGGAATCTGTTGACTGCTGGTATATTGGATGTATTACATTAATACGTCACCTTCTCAAAACAAAATGAATTTGATGCATTGACTGCTTGCTTAGTGGTGAAGGAGACTGCTACGGCCAGACTTTCTAACTAGCCACGATGAATAAATGTCAATAAATGCCCTCAAGCTGTCAAAAACTGGGACAAAAACAATTCTGACAGATTGGATTGGAGAGATTGATGCGATCTGTTGTTCCCGCTAGACCAACATCTCAGAAAGCTGTACTGATGAAAACTGTCATGAAAGGAGAAAAGAAAGAGACAACACAGGAGATGAAGTGATAATGAAAGTGAGGAGACAATTTTAGCTTAATGTTATATTACTGGACTGGTGATCCAGAAGCCTGGACTAATGATCCAGAGATGTGAGTTCAAATCCCACCATGGTAGCAGGGGATTTTAAATTCAGTTAATTAAATAAACCTGGAATTAAAAAGCAAGTGTCAGTAATGGGAAACATGGATTGTTGTAAGAATCATCTCATTCACTAATGTGAAGGAAATCTTGGGTCCTGATAGAGTCTGGCCTATATGTGGCTCCAGTGAGGGAGGCGGTGGCGTAGTGGCGATTGTCACTGGACTAGTAACCAGAGACCCAGGCTATTACTCTGGTGACATGGGTTTGAATCCCACCACAGCAGAAGGTGGAATTTGAATTCAATTAATAAAAAAAATATGGAATTATAAAGCTAATCTAATGATGGGCATGAAACCATTGTCGATTGTTGTAAAACCCCGTCTGGTTCACTAATGTCCTTTAGGGAAAGAAATCTGCTGTCCTTACCTGGTCTGGCTTACATGTGACCCCAGACCCACAGCAATGTGGTTAACTCTTACATGCCCTCTGAAATGGCCTAGCAAGCCACTCAGTTGTATCTAACCGCTATGAAGTCAACCTAGTGAAGCTACAACAGAGGACTACTTGCGTGCCAAACTGCATTAGCAGCATGCGATAGGCAGAGCTAAGCAATCCCATAACCAACGGAGCAGATCTAAGCTCTGTAGATCTGCCATATTCAGCTGTGAATGGTGGTGGACAATTAATCAACTAACTGGAGGAGGTGGCTCCACAAATATCCCTATCCTCAATGATGGGGGAGCCCAGCACATCAGTGCGAAAGATAAGGCTGAAGCATTTGCAACAATTTTCAGCCAGAAGTGCCGAGTTGATGATCCGTCTCTGCCTCCTCCTGAAGTCCCCAGCATCACAGAGACCAGACTTCAGCCAATTTGATTCACTCTTCGTGATATCAAGAAACGACTGAAGGCACTGGATACTGCAAAGGCTATGGGCCCTGACAATATTCCGGCAATTGTACTGAAGACCTGTGCTCCAGAACTTGCCGCACCCCTAGCCAAGCTGTTCCAGTACAGCTACAACACTGGCAGCTACCCTGCAATGTGGAAAATTGCCCAGGTATGTCCTGTAAACATAAAGCAGGACGAGTCCAACCCAGCCAATTACCGCCCCATCAGTCTACTCTAAATTATCAGTAAAGTGATGGAAGGTGTCATCAACAGTGCCATCAAGCAACACCTACTTAGCAATAACCTGCTCAGTGACACTCAGTTTGGGTTCCACCAGGGCCACTCAGCTCCTGACCTCATTACAGCCTTGGTTCAAAGAGCTGAACTCAAGAGGTGAGGTGAGAGTGACCGCCCTTGACATCAAGGCAGCTTCAAGGAGCCCTAGCAAAACTGAGGTCAATGGGAATCAGGGGGGAAAACTCTCCGCTGGCTGGAGTCATACCTAGCGCAAAGGAAGATGGTTGTGGTTGTTGGAGGTCAATCATCTGAGCTCCAGGACATCACTGCAGGAGTTCCTCAGGGTAGTGTCCTCGGCCCAATCATCTTCAGCTGCTTCATCAATGACCTTCTTCAACCATTAGGTCAGAAGTGGAGATGTTCGCTGATAATTGCACAATGTTCAGCACCATTTGCGACTCCTCAGATACTGAAGCTGTCCGTGTAGAAATGCAGCAAGACCTGGACAATATGCAGGTTTGGGCTGATAAGTGGCAAGTAACATTCGGGCCACACAAGTGCCAGTCAATGTCCATCTCCAACAAGAGTGAATCTAACCATCTCCCCTTGACATTCAATGGCATTACCATTGCTGAATCCCCCACATTCAACATCCTAGGGGCTACCATTGACCAGAAACTGAACTGGAGTAGCCATATAAATACCGTGGCTACCAGAGCAGGTCAGAGGCTCAGAATCTGTGGTAAGTAACTCACCTCCTGATTCACCAATGCCTGTCCACCATCTACAAGGCACAAGTTAGGAGTGTGATGGAATACTCTTCACTTGCCTGGATGGGTGCAGCTCCAACAACACTCAAGGAGCTCAACACCATCCAGAACAAAGCAGCCCGCTTGATTGACACCCCATCTACAAACATTCACTCCCTCCACCACCAACGCACAGTGGCAGCAGTGTGTACCATCTACAAGATGCACTGCAGCAATGCACCAAGGCTCCTTAGACAGCACCTTCCAAACCCGTGACCTCTACCAACTAGAAGGACAAGGGCAGCAAATGCATGGGAAACCACCAGCTGCAAGTTCCCCTCCAAGTCACACACCATCCTGACATGGAACTATATCGCCATTCCTTCACTGTCGCTGGGTCAAAATCCTGAAACTCCCATCCTAGCTGCACTGTGGGTGTACCTACCTCACATGGACTGCAGCGGTTCAAGAAGGCAGCTCACCACCACCTTCTCAAGGGCAATTATGGATGGGCAATAAATGATGACCTAGCCACTGACGCCCACATCCCATGAATGAATAATAAAAAAAGATCCACAGTGATGTGATTGACTCTTAACTACCCTCTGAAATGGCCTAGCAAGCCACTCAGTTTTATTCAAAAATGTGGCTCACCACCACCTTCTCAAGGACAACAAGAGATTGTCAATAAATGCTGGCCTTATCAGTGACGCTCACATTCTGTGAATGAATGAAACCAAAACGCTGTGTACCAAACTTGGAGGAGTGACAACAGTGAGGATGATACCAATCAACTGCAACAGGACATAGATAGGCTAGCAGAATGGGCGGAAAGTGGCAGTTGGAATTTAATGCAGACAAGTGTGAGATGATGCATTTTGGCAGAAGGGATAGGGAGAGGTAAGATAGACTTATTGGCACTGTTCTAAAGAGTGCACAGAAACAGAGGGACCTGGGTATTTATGGTCATAGATCTTTGAAGGTGGCAAGACTTATTGAGAGGATGGTTAGCAAAGCATTTGGGATCTGGGGCTACAGAAGAGATATAGAGTATAAAATCAGGGAAGTTATGCTGAACCTTTATAAAGCTGGTGACGGTGTGTGGGTGGGGGGGGTGGTTTTAGTGAGGATGGGGATCTTCCTGGCGGAAGGCGGCCATCGCCACTGTGAGGGGGGGTCCCTCCAAGTACCATGGATTGTTCCCAAAGGTGGGACCCCAACCTGACCTCACCAGGCTTTACATGGCAGCATCTCCCCACAGAGGCAGGCCCCTCTGTCTTCAACGAAAGTAAGGTGGTGGGAAGAGGCTCTTAAGTGGCTGTTAATTGGCCACTGAAGGGCCTCAATTGGCCTGGAGCAGGGAAGGCCAGGCAAAATGGCAGGGGCCAGGCGACATCGGGAATGATGCCCCCTCCGTCTCAGTGCCCACCTCCAAAGGCAGAACAAAATCCTGACCAATGACTCCATAACTCGAAAACAAATGTCAGTGTAAATTCAGGCGAAAGTCATGGGGGTTGGAGGCAGAGTTCAATATTATGCAAAAAGCCACTGAGACATCAGAGGGCAGACATCAAGAATAGTACAGTAGGGAAATCAATAGTGACAGAATTTGACAAACAGAAAAACATAGGAAGACATCAAATGGCAGTGATCATGACAGAAGCGACATGACAATTTATCAGACGCTGAAGACAAGGTCAGTATCAAGGGGGAGAAAAACAAAAGGGAAGTAGAGATTCAGAGAGCAACATTTCATGCAAAACAAATGAATGGACAGAGAAGTAACAGGAAATATGGGCATGAAATTTGGGTCCGGGATGACACTATAAAGGCCAAATGCCCTCCTGGGGGTGTATGCCTCACTGCCAGCTGCTATAAGCATGTCCCGCATGGCATACCATGTTGAGATGGATGTTTGTGCGGCCGCCCCCTTCGTGCTCTGGAAGCAGCCAACGTTGCGCTATCGTGACGTCACACAGCCCCACCTGCTGATGTGATGCACATTTTCCAAATTTGGACCACGCAGGTTCATTCAATGAATTTGCAAATTACTCAGCAGAGATCAAGCATTCACCTGCAAGAGGGACCCAGCACAAGTGTTATTTAGAGGGTCAGCCACCCAAATTGTGCAAAGCTAATTTTGAATAACTTCTGCTTTTGCATATTCTCTATAAGTGGAGTGTTTTTGGAGAATGTTGTGACGAGTTGCTGGATTTGTTGGTAGGTGTTACTGCATCCTCATAGGGAGGCACGGGATTTGGTGTCCTGTCCACACAAAGGCTAACCGGTATGGGGGCTGTAGTTGCAGTGCCTCTGGGTCAGCAACACGACAGGGAGAAGGAGCAGAGGCATGGAGGGCTAGTTCTGCACCATGCCCTCTGCCAAGCTGAAGCTGGACTCCTTCATGCTCCTTGGCTGTGACAGCAGGCTGTCTGACAGGCCAGCCAATGCACCAAGCATGTCCATGTGCACCCTCATCAGCATTCACCTGTATGCTTTTTTTTATTTCCAAATATACCTCATTCATAAAAATCTGTAAAAAATACATTACAAAACAATTCAAAACAGTACCCAGTCGACAATACAAAGAGTGCAAAGGAGATCAGTTTCCTTCAATACAGGAGTGAGTTGTCTCACAACCCTTCCATTTCATTTTACATGCCATGTATATTTTGCAGCAAACCCATATTTGCTGAATACAGCCCGAGGGGTTTCCCATGGATCCAGCTCCTCAGTTCAGCTTGGTGGGGGGACCTTACACTGTGGTCTTTCCCCGTTGAGCCTTTGCTGCGGCTGCCCCAAGCTTTAGTGCGTCCCTCAGCACGTAGACCTGGACCTTGGAATGTGCCAGTCTACAACACTCGGTCGTTGACAACTCTTTGCGCTGGAAGACCAGCACGTTTCGGGCAGACCAAAGAGCGTCTTTCACCGAATTGATTGTCCTCCAGCAGCAGTTGATGTTTATCTCGGTGTGCGTCCCTGGGAACAGCCCGTAGAGCACAGACTCCTGTGTTACAGAGCTGCTTGGGATGAACCTTGACAAAAACTGCTGCATCTCTTTCCACACCTGCTCTGCAAAGACACATTCCAGAAGGAGGTGGGCAAATGTCTCTTCCCCACCACAGCCACCTCGAGGGTGTTGTGCAGAGGGGGTGAGACTCTGGGCGTGCCGGAAGGATCTGACAGGGAGGGCTCTTCTCACCACCAGCCAAGCTACATCTTGGTGCTTGCTTGAAAGTTCTGGTGATGAGGCATTCTGCCAATTAACTTTGGCAGTCTGCTCGGGGAATCATCTGACCAGATCCACCATCTCCTTTTCCCATAGGGTCTTGAGAACATTTCGTGCAGACCCACTGCCTGATGGATTGGTGGTCAAAGATGTTTTCCCACAGAAACTGCTCCACGAAGGATAGGTGGAACGGCACGGTCCAACTACATGGAGCGTTCCGCGGCAATGTGACCAGGTCCATCCTTCGCAACACCGGGGACAGATAGAACCTCAGCACGTAGTGACACTTGGAGTTTGTGTACTGGAGGTCTACACACAGCTTGATGCAGCCACACACGAAGGTGGTCATCAGGATGAGGGCGACATTGGGTACATTTTTCCCGCCCTTGTCCAGAGGTTTGAACATCGTGTCCCTCCGGACCCGGTCCATTTTGGATCCCCAGATGAAGCGGAAAATGGCTCGGGTGACCGCCACAGCGCAGGAGTGGGGTATGGGCCAGACCTGCGCCACGTACAGCAACAACGTGAGCGCCTCGCACCTGATGACCAGGTTCTTACCCACAATGGAGAGAGATCGCTGCCCCCACATACTCAGCTTGTGTTGTACCCTGGCTACTCGCTCCTCCCATGTTTTGGTGCACGCCCCGGCCCTTACGAACTATATCCCCAGCAACTTCAGGTAGTCTGACCTGACAGTGAAGGGGACAAAGGATCGGTCAGCCCAGTTCCCAAAGAACATGGCCTCGCTCTTGCCGTGGTTAACTTTGGCTCCCGAGGCCAGTTCGAACTGGTCGCTGATGCTCATCAGTCTGCGCACGGACAGCGGATCCGAGCAGAAGACGGCGACGTCATCCATGTACAGGGAGGTTTTGACCTGAGTGCCTCCACTGCCTGGGATTGTCACCCCCCCCTATGCTCGCATCCTTCCTAATAGACTCAGCAAAGGGTTCAATACAGCAAACAAAGAAGACCGGGGACAGAGGACAGTCCTGTCTGACTCCAGATCGGGAAACTTTCTGATTCCCACCCATTGATTGAGACTGCGCTACTGATGTTTACGTAGAGCAGTTTGATCCAATTGCAGATTCCCTCCCCAAACCCTATTTTGCAAAGCACGTCCATCATGTCGGTGTGTGATATCCTGTCAAAAGCCTTTTCCTGGTCCAGGCTGATGAGGCAGGTGTCCACCCTCCTGTCCCGTACATAGGCGATCGTATCCCTGAGTAGCGCAAGACTATCAGAGATCTTCCTGCCGTGTACAGTACAGGTCTGATCAGGGTAGATCACCAACTCCAGAGCAGATTTGACTCGACTGGCTATGACTTTGGACAGAATCTTGTAGTCGACATTAAGCAGTGAGATGGGCCGCCAATTTCTGATTTCTGCCCTCTCCCCCTTCCGCTTGTAGATGAGGGTGATGATGCCTTTCCTCATGGATTCTGACATGCTGCCGGCCAGGAGCATACTCTCATATACTTCCAGCAGGTCCGGGCCGACCCAGTCCCACAGGGCCAAATACAACTCGACCGGTAAGCCGTCGCTTCCGGGAGTTTTACTCGTCTCGAAGGACTCGACGGCCTTTGTCAGCTCGTCCAGAGTTAGCGGCTTGTCCAGTATCGCCCTCGTGCTGTCATCTAAGACCTCTGTGATAGATGACAGGAAGGACCGGGAGGCTGTGCTGTCTGTGGGCTTCGCGTCATACAGCCCAGCATAAAAGGATTTGCTGATCCTTAGTATGTCGGACTGCGAAGACGTTACCGAGCCATCCTCTTCCTTCAGGCTGCTGATCACAGAGCTCTCTCTTTCTGTACCTTTTGGAAGAAGTAACGCGAGCACGTCTCATCCTGCTCAATGGAGCGGAATCTGGACCAGAAGATGATCTTGGAGGCCTCCGTGGCAAAGAGTGAGGCCTGCTGGCTCTTCACCTCTTGGAGGTCCTCCTTGACCTCGACCCCCATCGACTGCAGCCGGAGCAGATTTTGCATACTTTTCTGGAGTCGGGACATTTCCCTCTGTCTCTCTCTCATCCTCTGAACACCTTTGTGGATGAAGAACCTCTTGATGTTCTCCTTGAACGCTTCCCACCAGTGAACTGGAGACTCAAAGAGGGGTTTCACGGTTCTCCAACCTTTGTAATCCCTTTTGAGTTCCTCAACGTTCTCTGGGGTTAGCAGTGTAGCATTGAGTTTCCACGTCCCTCTGCTAACCCGCTGGTCGTCCTGTAAGTGACAGTCGGCCAGTAAGAGGCAGTGGTCGGAGAAGAACACCGGCTTGACGTCGGTGGATCCGACTGTGACAGCACGGGACACAAACAGAAAGTCAATCCTGGAACGGGCAGACCCGTCCGATCTTGACCATGTGTATCTGTGCTGCACTCCATCTGCGGGTTTGCTGAAGACGTCGTGCAGTTTGGCATCTTTAACTGTTTCTATTAGGAATCTGGACGTAGGGTCCAGTTTGCAGTCGTCTCTGCCGGATCGTCCAGCCGCATCGATGATGCAGTTGAAGTCACCGCCTAGGATGACCGGCCTGGACGTCGTCAGCAGCAGTGGGAGCTGCTGGAAGACGGTCAGCCGCTCGCTGCGTTGTACCGGGGCGAACACGTTGATCAACCGGAGCGGAGCGTTGTTGTACATTACGTCTGCTATGAGGAGGCGACCGCCCACCACCTCCTTAACTTCGGAGATGGTGAAGTTACCTCCCCGCAGCAGAATGCCCAGGCCGGAGGAACGGCAATCATTACCCCCTGACCAGATCGATGGCCCGTGGGACCACCATCGCGACCACTGCCTGTCGGTGCTGAGGTGTGGTATTCCACACTCCTGCAGAAACAGTAGGTCGGCTTTGACCTTGGCGAGGTAATCCAAGGTTGAAACACATCGCTACGCAAATTAATGGAAGCAATCCTTACACCCATTTTTTAAAAGTTGGTTGTTGCTTCCCATACCATTTGTCCTTGCTGGTCCCAGTCCTTCAGGATGTTCCTGCATACCCATAGTGTGCGCAAGCTGTTTCACATTAGTTGGGCTCAGAAACCCCTCCTGGTTTTTCATGGAGGGTTTGTTCTGCTGGGGTGACATCGGGAGGGTCTTGTAAGCAGCAAAGGTTGGGTTGTCCTATGCTGCTTCTCTCTGCTCCTCCTCGAAAACATCACTGCTCCCGGCTTCCCGGAGCTGAGGTGCACCAGACGTGTCTTTGCTCTCGGTGTCCCGGAGTTGGGATGCGCTGGCCGTGTCGTTCGTTGTGGCACTTTGGGGTTGGGGCACGCCAGGCCCATCACAGCTTCCAGTGCCCGGGGGTTCAGGGGCTTTATCTTCCAGCTCCTTTGAGTTCTGCCGCCTCTTTTGAAGGGGTCGTCGTTCCAGCACTTCCTCGTCCAGTGACGAGGAGCTGCCGTAGTCTGTCTCAGAAGGTAACCTCCTCTTGCCACTGGTTTGGGTGGTGGCCTGTTCTGCTTTTGGAGGTCTTTTCTTTGTGGTTTCCCTTTGTACCACTTGCCACTGACCGATTTGTCCATCTGCTGCCTCCTCCTCCATTGATTCTGTCTGTGGAGGAGGGGTTTCCTGGTGCAGGGTAGGTGCTGGGTCGATGGTTTCAACTGCCTCCCCTTTCTTCTCCTTCTCAGGTAGAAGTTCCTCACTGCGGAGAAAGTTGCTTGTCTCCTTTCGAACACCGGAAGCCTTCGTCGAACCTTCTCCCGGCCTTTCCTTGGACCTTGCCGCCTGAGCATAACTGAGGCAATGTTTGGGGCAGGTTTTGTAGAGATGGCCTGCCGCACCACACAAGTTGTAACACTTAGTCTGCTTACAGTCCTTGGTCTGATGGCCTTCCTCCTTGCAGTTCTTGCAAACAACCGTGCTGCAGTTTGCTGCCACGTGACCAGATTTGCCACAGATGCGACAAACTCTGGGCTGCCCCGTGTAGACCAAGAAGCCTCGACTTCCCCCAATAGCGAAGCTGGAGGTTGGGTGGATCATGGCTCCACTGGCATCGATCTTCAAGGTCACCTTGACCTGCTGCTTGCTGGTCGAAGTCCCAAAGGGGTCCTTGACATCAGTGCTGCTGCCGGCCACCTCGACGTACCTGGTGAGAAAGGTGAGCACATCCACGACAGGAACATGGGGGTTGTAGAAATGCATGCTTTCTTCTGTATCTTATTTTCTCTCGACCCTTTAAATGAAATGTGCTTTTCTCAAATTGCAATTCATTCCGCTGGGTGTGGAGGTGTCATGCTGACCACCCCCCCACCCCCCCCACCACCACCTGCCAGAATGAGGCATATTAATTTTGTTATATGAACATTGATTTGAAAACTGTTGTTGAAGTAAGAAAGGACTTGTTTAAAAAAGAAATCACCAGGTCCTTGGCTAGAAAGACAGTTGCATATTAACAGACAGTGCTTGTGGAGACAAAGGGGTTACTTCCCATATCCAACTTAACCCACAATGGACTTTGAGCACCAGACATTGAAGGTGAAGGAGCTCAAATTTCAGGATGACTGCTGGGATGGCCGAATCCACAAACAGACGTGGTCAGATCAGCTGGTCATATGACTAGCCTGTTTGGCAACCTGTTTTTTCTGAATTGTACAAACAGTTTGAACAAAAAGACTGTTTGCTCCTGGACTGAGAAGACCTCTCCTGTTTGCTTCCATCTCTTTCTCACAAGCCTCTGGATCCACTGAGGACACATGAACATCAAGAGAGAAAAGTCTCCTACATCGAACAAGTTTTAAGAAGAATGTTAGGCCCCAACAAAAAGCAAGACCTACCTGCAATCAAGGATTTTACAGCGAGTTCAAAGAGCAGTAACCAAAACCATCTTCAGATATTGCCTCAAACTCTTCCACTTTATATTCTTCTGCTCTTTTCTGCCTCTATCTGCATGTGTATCGCGTATGCATGCTAGCGTGGGTGCATTGTGTATCCATAGGCGTTAACAGAATTAGAGTTTAAGTTTAATAAATAAAATACAAGCCTAGTCTATGCAACCTGTCCTCATAATTTTAATTCTTTTAGCTCCAGTATTACATGTTAAACGACCCAGCAAACCCTTGAGCAGGTAGGTGTCAGAGTGCAATACATCAGGGAATTGTGTGGCATTTCAATGATGTCATCAGGGCCTAATTTTATATAGCTCTCTGCAAACTGATGGGCATTTCTGGGACTGATCCAAATGCTTATCAAACATCTGGATAGGGTGTTGAATGGATAGCAACCCAGTGTAATGGAATCCACACAATTCTTTCAATCAATTGTACCCACATTAGGTCCTGATTCAGATTTAAGCCCTGCAATCTCTGTTTCTATGTCAAATTTCCAACATTTGCAATGATGGTTTTTAATCTCTGCTGAATGATTCCATGCCCACTCAATGAATCGGAGCTTCCTTGCTTTTGTTTTTGGTCAAGTGAACATTTTTCAGTCAGTTCAGCCATCAGTTTAATTTAGACAGCTCATATTGAAATGCTTGATTTAATCTTCCTGGTCTTCAATAGTTGGGTGCCATGGTCCCAATATTCCTCTATATGTGCAGTACTGAGAGGGTGCTGTACTGTCAGAGGTGCCATCTTTCAAATGAGACATGAAACTAAGGCACGGTCTTCCCTCTCAGTTGGATGTGAAAGAACCTATATTTACAAGAAGAGCAGGCCTCTCCCTGTTGCATGTTCCTTGAACCTCTGTGTTTGTATAGACTACACAAAGACTGATCACTCAAGATGGGATCAGTAACACAATATTATGAGTTCTTTATTGATTACTGAGAGAGCAGAAATTACATTGAGATGGTTATTGTACAGGTGCATCTTCAAGACTAACAATCAGAATCACATGGTGTGTTACATCATAGCTCTTACATGACCAACATGATCTTGTAGCCACACCTTTTAAAGGTGTACACACACAACACTTCCCAGTGTCCTGGCCAATACTTATCCCTCAATCAACATCACTAAAGCAGATTATCTGATCATTATCACTTTGCTGTTTGTAGGTCTTTTGCTATATGCAAATTGGCTGTCGTATTTTCTACATTACAACAGTGACTACACTTCAAGAAGTACTTCAAATGACTGTAAGGTGCTTTGGGGTGCATGAAAGGTACTACAGGTCTTTCTTTTATATAAATTCTGGGAAGTGATCATCTCCCAAGCACTACAAAGAGGGCCTGCTGCATTGGGATCAGTGGTGGAGATTCTTAGCTCTTGGAGTCCAGCACTCATCACAGGTCCATGGATTTTCAAGGTCTTTCTGTATATCTGCCAGCTCCTGATGCCCTTTAGGATGAAAACAACTGAACAACTTCCTGAGCTATCCAAAGACTTTTTTTTTTGGGGGGTGGGGGGTTTGTTGTCAGCCTTGGTTCTTTGCTTAACGCTCTCACCTCTGAGTCAGAAGGTTGAGGCTTCAAGCTTCTGTCCATAACCTAGGCTGACACTCCAGTGCTGCACTGAGAGTGTGCTACAGCATCAAAGGTAGCATCCTTCAGAACTGATGTTTATCCAAGGCATGAACAGTGAGGGAATTCTCCTGGCCAATGCTCATCCCTCACCCAGCGTCACTAAAATACAGATCAGCTGGTCTATCTCATTGCTGCTTGTGAAGCTTTGCTGCGTGAAACTTGGTCGCTGGGTTTACCAATATTGCAACAGTGACTACACTTCAAAAGTAGTTCATCGGCTGCAAAGCATTTTGGTACATCCTGAGGTTGTGAACGGCACTACGTAAATGCAAGTTCTTTCTTTCAAAGCCAGCTTCGGATAAATTCCACAAATCAAACTTAATGTGTGTTGTGGGAAATTACTTTGACTCTTATTTTGACAGGGACTTTAATATTCAAGGACCCCAATTTCAAGTTACAGGTCTTTCTTGCGGTAAATTGTATTTTGTTGAAGTAAAATCAGAGATTGATTGTTGTGAGCTACATCCCGACTGATATGGTTTTCCCAAAAACAATTTAAGTATTGGAGCTGATATCTGCTGCCAGCGTTATAGATCGTAATGCCATCCAATTCGTATTCTCTCCCATGGGCCTGTGCTGTCACAATGAATCCTCCTAATGGCAGACAGTTCGATTTGCATTTACTTCTGTTCTGATACGGCAGTGCAGCACACCATAATTTTTTGTGCATCCTTTTTCTAATTGTCCACTTGTTGGTTTACGTTTTCTACATCTGGGGTTCTTTTCTTCATCAGGTAATTTCACGATTCAGGAGATTCACAAATTGTCGCTTTAAATATTGCAGAGTTGCTGTCAATAACAATGAACACATCAAAAATCTTTTCTCCAAAGGAGGGAATGACTCATGCCCCCACTATCAGTACTTAAAAATAAAACAAATTTGTATTGGAGGACACAACTGCAGAGATAACGATGCTGGAGGAGGGTCAGTCCCTTTCTAATTGCAAAGTTTTCTCATATGGAGCGTACAACTACAATTCTGGACATCCTTGCTGGACTGGTACTGCTACAGTGCTTCCCCTGACCCGTCCAGGTACTGCAGCCATGGCGCTGCGTGTATCTGTTGTTGACTTCTGCCCTTCAAAGACAGAGTGGAGTCATAAGGCAAAAGTTTGAAACAGGGCAGACACAGTCTTTCACAGTACAGAATAGCTCGCCTGGACTCTGCTGTCTCGCAGTTCCTTGGGCAGGACACACCCCGCACAGACTGCAAAGATTTTGCACGGACAGGGAAAACAGCTAGTTACCATGGTCCATGTGGGAACCAGAGATGTAGGTGAAGAATGCCCTGATATCCTGCAAAGGAGATTAGGAAGCAAGCAAAGGAACTGGAGATGAAGATTACTTCCCCAGCCATGTGCTAGAATAGAAAAGGAAAAGAAGGTTAGGTAAGTTAATGCTTGACCAAAGGTGTGTCAGGAAGAAGGAATCCACTTTGTTAGGCATTGGATAGCTGGGAGCTATTCCACAAGGGAAGGATACATATGAACAGAGAGGTTACTAATGTACAGGTAAATAAGTTAAACAGTGAAGTGACGAGATATTTAAACTAGGCAGGATTGGGGTTGGGAAAATAAAACCAGCCAGGATCAGTTATTTTTTTTTTATTCGTTCATGGGATGTGGGCATCACTGGCCAGGCCAGCATTTATTGCCCATCCCTAATTGCCCTTGAGAAGGTAGTGGTGAGTTGCCTTCTTGAACCACTGTAGTCCATGTGGGTTAGGTACACCCACAATGCTGTTAGGAAGGGAGTTCCAGGATCTTGACCCAGCAACAGTGAAGGAATGGCGATATAGTTCCAAGTCAGGATGGTGTGTGGCTTGGAGGGGAACTTGCAAGCATAGTGTTCCCATGCATCTGCTGCCCTTGTCCTTCCAGGTGGTAAAGGACGCGGGTTTGGAAGGTGCTGTCGAAGGAGCCTTGGTGAATTACTGCAGTGCATCTTGTAGATGGTACACACTGCTGCTACTGTGCATTGGAGCTGAAGGGAGTGAATGTTGAAGGTGGAGGATGGAGTGCCAATCAAGCAGGCTGCTTTGTCCCGGATGGTGTCGAGCTTCTTGAGTGATGTTGGAGCTGCATCATCCAGCCAAGTGGAGCGTATTCCATCACACTCCTAACTTGTGCCTTTTAGATGGTCACAGGCATTGGGGAGACTGGAGGTGAGTTACTCGCTGCAGAATTCCTCACCTCTGACCTGCTCTTGTTGCCATAGTATTTATTTGGATGGTCCAGTTCAGTTTCTGGTCAATGGTAACTCCCAGGATGTTGATAGCGGGAGATTCAACAATTGTAATGCCATTAAATGTCATGGGGAGATGGTTAAATTCTCTCTTGTAGAGATGGTCATTGCCTCGCACTTGTATGACACGAATATTACTTGCCACTTAGCAGCCCAAGCCTGGTTGTTGTCCAGGTCTAGCTGCACCTGGGCACGGACTGCTTCAGTATCTGACAAGTCGCGAATGGTGCTGAACATTGTGCAGTCATGGAGCCACAGAGTCACAGAGTTATATAGCACAGAAACAGGCCCTTCAGCCCATCGTGTCTGTGCCGGCCAAGCACCTAACTATTCTAATCCCATTTTCCAGCACTTGGCCCGTAGACTTGTATGCTATGGCGTTTCAAGTGCTCATTGAAATACTTCTGAAATATTGAGGGTTCCTGTCTCTATCACCCCTTCAGGCAGTGGGTTCCAGATTCCAACCACCCTCTGGGTGAAAATTATTTTCCTCAAATCCCCTCTAAACCTCCTGCCCCTTACCTTAAATCTATACCCCGTGGTTATTGACCCCTCCGTTAAGGGAAAAAGTTTCTTCCTATCGAACCTATCTATGCCCCTCATAATTTTGTATACCTCAATCAGGTCCCCCCTCAGCCTTCTCTGCTCTAAGGAAAACAACTCTAGCCTTTCCAGTCTCTCTTCATAGCTAAAATGCTCCAGCGCAGGCAACATCCTGATGAATCTGCTCTGCACCTTCTCCAGTGCAATCACATCCTTCCTATAGTGTGGTGCCCAAAACTGGAGACAGTACTCCAGCTGTGGCCTAACTAGCATTTTAGACAGTACTATCATAACCTCCCTGCTCTTACATTCTATGCCTCGGCTAATAAAGGCAAGTATCCCATTTGCCTTCCTAACCACCTTATCTACCTGTGCTGCTGCCTTCAGTGTTCTATGGACAATTACACCAAGGTCCCTCTGCCCCTCTGTACTTCCTAGGGTCCTACCATCCATTGTACATTCCCTTGCCTTGTTAGTCCTCCCAAAATGCCTCACCTCACACTTCTCAGGATTAAACTCCATTTGACACTGCTCCGCCCATCTTACCAGCCCATCTATATCGTCCTGAAATCTAAGGTTTTCCTCCTCACTATTTACGACACCACCAATTTTCTTGTCATTTGCAAACTTACTGATCATACCTCCTGTATTTACGTCTAAATCACTAATGTACACTACAAACAGCAAGATCCCAGCAGCGATCCCTGTGGTACACTACTGGTCACAGGCTTCCACTCGCAAAAACAACCCTCGACCATCACCTTCTGCCTCCTGCCACTAAGCCAATTTTGGATCCAATTTGCCAAATTGCCCTGGATCCCATGGGCTCTTATCTTCTTGTCCAATCTTCCATGCGGGACCTTATCAAAAGCCTTACTGAAGTCCATGTTGACATACATCTACTGCTTTACCCTCATCTACTCATCAAATCACCGCCTCGAAAAATTCAATAAAATTTGTTAGACACACTCTCTCCCTGACAAAGCCATGCTGACTATCCCTGATTAATCCTTGCCGTTCCAAGTGGAGATTAATCCTGTCCCTCAGAATTTTTTCCAATAGTTTCCCAAACACTGATGTTAGACTCACTGGCCTGTAATTACCTGATTTATCCCTGCAACCCTTCTTGAATAATGGTACCATATTCGCTGTCCTCCAGTCCTCTGGTACCTCTCCTGTGGCCAGAGAGGATTTGAAAATTTGTGTCAGAGCCCCTGCTATCTCCTCCCTTGCCTCACATAACAGCCTGGGATACATCTCATCTGGGCCTGGGGATTTATCCACTTTTAAGCCTGCTAAAACAGCTAATACTTCCTCCCTTTCAATGCTAATTTGTTCAAGTGTATCACAATCCCGCTCCCTGATCTCTACACCTACATCATCCTTCTCCATGGTGAACACAGATGAAAAGTAATCATTTAAAACCTCACCTATGTTCTCTGGTTCCACACACAGATTACCACTTTGGCCCCTAATGGGCCCTACTCTTTCCCTAGTTATCCTCTTGCCCTTAATATACTTATAAAATGCCTTGGGATTTTCTTTATCTTGCCAGCCAGTGTTTTTTCATGTCCCCTCTTCGCTCTCATAATTACTTTTTTAAGTACCCCCCACTCTCCCCCGCCAACACTTTCTGTACTTCTCTAGTGCCTCCACTGTTTTCGGCTCTCTGAATATGTCATAAGCCTCCTTTA
This sequence comes from Heterodontus francisci, assembly GCF_036365525.1. Taxonomy (NCBI): domain Eukaryota; kingdom Metazoa; phylum Chordata; class Chondrichthyes; order Heterodontiformes; family Heterodontidae; genus Heterodontus; species Heterodontus francisci. The sequence continues at coordinate 25,678,855 of NC_090371.1, read as the reverse complement.
TTTCCTTATCCAATCCTCTATATTCCTTGACATCCAGGGTTCCCTGGTCCTACCCATCACCTTAACAGGTACATGTCGGGTCTGAACTCTCACTATTTCCTCTTTGAATGACTCCCACTGCTCTGATGTAGACTCTCCTACTAGTAGCTGCTCCCAGTCCACTTTGGCCAGATCCTGTTTTATCATATTGAAATCGGCCTTCCCCCAATTCAGTACCTTTATCTCCAGTCCATCTTTGTCCTTTTCCATAACTACCTTAAATCTTACAGAGTTACCATCACTATCCCCGAAATGTTCCCCCACTGACACTTCTACCACGTGTCCGGCTTCATTCTCTTGGATTCGGTCCAGTACTGCCCCTTCCCTTGTAGGGCTTTCTACGTACTGGCTCAAAAAGCTCTCCTGTATGCATTTTAAGAATTCCACCCCCTTTAAGCCATTTGCACTAAGACCAGTTGATATTGGGGAAGTTGAAATCCCCTACTCTTATTACCCTATTATTTTTATACCTCGCTGAGATTTGCCTCCATATCTGCTCCTCTATCTCTCCCTGACTGTTTGGAGGCCTGTAGTACACGCCCAGCCAAGTGATTGCCCTTTTTTAGTTTTTGAGTTCCACCCATATGGCCTCCTTTGAGGAACCTTCTGAGATATCATCCCTCCTTACTGCAGTAATTGACTCCTTGATCAACAGTGCAATGCCACCTCCTCTTTTATTCCCTCCCCTGTCACCTGAAGATTCTATACCTTGGAATATTGAACTGCCCGTCCTGTCCCTCCTTCACCCATGTCTCTGTGATAGCAATAATATCATATTCCCATGTGTTAATCAACGCCCTCAATTCAGCTGCCTTACTAGTAAGACGCCTTGCGTTAAAATAGATACAATCCAGCCTTGAATAATTCACTTGTGCCCTAACAGGTCTATATTTGCTCTGCCTTCCAGACTGATGCAGTTTCTGTTCTATATTTGACTGTGCATCACCCCCTAGTGTACCTCCACTCTGTATCCCATCCCCCTGCCAAATTAGTTTAAACTCCCCCCCCGCCCCCGTCCCACAACAATACTAGCAAACCTCCCAGCAAGGATGTTGGTCCCGTTCTGGTTCAGGTGCAACCCATCCAACTTGTACAGGTCCCACCTACGCCAGAAACAGACCCAGTGATCCAGGAAACTAAAACCCTCCCTCCTGCAACATCTCTTCAGCCACGCATTCGTCTGCTCTATCCTCCTATGCCTATACTCACTAGCCTTGGCACCTGGAGTAATCCAGAGATTACAACCTTTGAGGTCCTGCTTTTTAATCTGCTACCTAGCTCCCTAAATTCTTGTTGCAGGACCTCATCATCAGCGAACATCCCCACTTCTGACCTTATGATTGAAGGAAGGTCATTGATGAAGCAGCTGAAGATGGTTGGGCTCAGGACACTACCCTGAGGAACTCCTGCAGTGATATCCTGGAGCTGAGATGATTGACCTCCAACAACCACAACCATCTTCCTTTGTGCTAGGTATGACTCCAACCAGGGGAGAGTTTTCCCCCAATTCCCATTGACTCCAGTTTTGCTCCTTGATACCATACTCGGTCAAATGCTGCCTTGATGTCAAGGGCAGTCACTCTCACCTCACCTCTTGAGTTCAGCTCTTTTGTCCATGTTTGAACCAAGGCTGTGATGATGTCCGGAGCTGAGTGGCCCTGGCAGAATCCAAACTGAGCATCAGTAAGCAGGTTATTGCTGAGCACGTGCCGCTTGATAGAATTGTCAGCGACCCCTTCCTTCACTTTGCTGATGAGCAGGAGTAGACTGATCGGACGTTAATTGACTGGGTTGGAGTTGTCCTGCTTTTTGTGTACAGGACATACCTGGGCAATTTTCCACATTGCCAGATAGATGCCAATGATGTAGCTGTATTGGAACAGCTTGGCTAGAGGCACGGCTATTTCTCGAGCACAAGTCTTCAGTCTATTGCCAGAATGTTGTCAGGGCCCATAGCCTTTGCAGTATCCAGTGCCTTCAGTCGTTTCTTTATATCTAGTGGAGTGAATTCGATTGGCTGAAGACAGGCATCTGTGGTGCTGGGGACCTCAGCAGGAGGCCAAGATGGATCATCCACTCGGCACTTCTCGCTGAAGATGGTTGCAAATGCTTCAGCCTTGTCTTTTACACTGATGTGCTCGTCTCCCCCATTGTTGAGGATGGGGATATTTGTGGAGCCTCCTCCTGTTGTCAGTTGTTTAATTGTCCACCACCATTCATAGTTTCGTAGCTACTTGGCCCCTCCTGTTACGTGCATTTTTTTTGTAAATGATTTGCCTGTTAGCCTCTAGTCAGGCTAGGGTTTTAATGTGGGCAGGGGATGCTGCCGTTCTGTCCAAGTCTGACTTGGTGATTGATTTGTCCAATACTTTTACTGTAAGAATTGAAAAGGCTGCAAATTGGCTGCAATTCAATAAATTGGCATTAAACTTAGACAAAACAAATACGACAAATTTGCTGTCTCTAAGGTCAGTCTTAGTTACAGTTATATGGTGAAGAATCTTGGTGCCATTAGGTGTATATAATACATGTGTGTCTGGACTTCTGCAGAAAATCATAAAAAATTGCTCTTGCTTTAAAAAAAAGTCATCATTATTATAAATGAATAATTGTGCAGCTCGAAGGCAGTGCTTCTATTGTATTCTCTTAATATATAATGTTAGGATTTATTATGTTTTGTAGATTTTAAACAAAAGAAAAGTCACTCAGATTCTAAAAACTGAAGGGGTTCATTCAGCGGTCTGAGAATTGAATGCATGTTATATATATCAAAATACCAGTGAAATTCTTGTTTTTGTAAATAATGATTGCCTTACAATTGCAAATATATTGCTATTTTGCACAAGGACAACCAAACTGGAGGTAAAAAGAAATGAACTACAAAAGGCTTCCAATCCGAGCCTTCCTTTCTATTGGTCCCATCTTTCAGACACAGACTGATTTGCTTTGCTCTATTACATTTGCAGCCACTTTCCTTCTAGGCCATGGTTTTCTCTCCATTGGGATTTGCCTTTGTTTCTGTCATCCTATTCACTGATGGTTATTTTAGTTCTTTCCCCTCTTCCTGCTTTCTGCGCAAAGGGCCAGAACTAGAGGCAAACAGAGATCTCAGAGTGTTGCAGGACTGGAGAAGGTTACAGAGATGGGGAGGTGCGAGGCCATGGAAGGATTTAAGCTTGAAAATAGGAAACTTTAAAAAAAATGTGAATGTAAATTAAGACTCTGGCCATTTTGTTATTACCGAATAATTGCCCCAATGATGGGAGAATTACAGTCCTGGACTTTCAGCTATAAAGGTGAATTCTATACTCCCAAAGCATTATCTGACTCTCGTCTTGCAGATTTCAAAAGTATGGAATAGAAACATAGAAACATAGAAAATAGAAGCAGGAGTAGGCCATTCGGCCTTTCCAGCCTGCTCTGCCATTCATTATGATCATGGCTGATCATCCAACTCAGTAACCTGTTCCCGCTTTCACCCTTTGATCCCTTCAGACCCAAGAGCTATATCTAACTCCTTCTTGAAAACATACAACGTTTTGGCCTCAACTGCTTTCTGTGGTAGCGAATTCCACAGGCTCACCACTCTCTGAGTGAAGAAATTTCTCCTCATCTCAGTCCTGAAAGGTTTACCCCGTATCCTTAGACTATGACCCCTGGTTCTGGAATACCCCACCAGCAGGAACATCCTTCCTGCATCTACCCTGTCAAGTCCAGTTAGAATTTTATAGGTTTCTATGAGATCCCCCCTCACTCTTCTGAACTCCAGCAAATATAATCCTAACTGACTCAATCTCTTCTCATACATCAGTCCCGCCATCCCAGGAATCAGTCTGGTAAACCTTCGCTGCACTCCCTCTATAGCAAGAATAAAGAATATAGGAGATAAGGAGACCAAAACTGCACACAATATTCCAGGTGTAGCCTCACCAAGGCCCTGTATAATTGCAGCAAGACATCCCTCCTCCTGTACTTGAATCCTCTCGCTATGAAGGCCAACATACCATTTGCCTTTTTTACCACCTGTTGCACCTGCATGCTTACCTTCAGCGACTGGTGTACGAGAACACCCAGGTCTCATTGCATATTCCCCTCTCTCAGTTTATAGCCATTCAGATAATAATCTGCCTTCCTGTTTTTGCTACCAAAGTGGATAACCTCACATTTATCCACATTATACTGCATCTGCTATGCATTAGCCTGCTCACTCAACTTGTCCAAATCACCCTGAAGCCTCTCTGCATCCTCCTCACAACTCACCCTCCCACACAGTTTTGTGTCATCTGCAAATTTGGAGATATTACTTTTAGTTCCCTCATCTAAATCATTAATGTATATTGTGAATAGCTGGGGTCCTAGCACCGATCCCTGCGGTTCCCCACTAGTCACTGCCTGCCATTCGGAAAAAGACCCATTTATCCCTACTCTTTGTTTCCTGTCTGCCAACCAATTTTCTATCCATCGCAATACACTACCCCCAATCCCATGTGCTTTAATTTTACATGCTAATCTCTTATGTGGGACTTTGTCGAAAGCCTTCTGAAAGTCCAAATAAATCACACCCACTGGCTCCCCCTCATCAACTCTACGAGTTATATCCTCGAAGAATTCTAGTAGATTTGTCAAGCATGATTTCCCTTTCGTAAATCCATGCTGACTCTGCCCGATTCTACCACTGTTCTCCAAGTGCTCTGCTATAAAATCTTTGATAATGGACTCTAGAATTTTCCTCAGTACCGACGTCAGGCTGACTGGTCCATAATTCCTTGCTTTCTCTCTACCTCCCTTTTTAAATAGTGGGGTTACATTAGCTACCCTCCAATCTGTAGGAACTGTTCCAGAGTCTATAGAATCTTGGAAGATGACCACCAATGCATTCATTATTTCTATGGCCACTTCATTAAGTATTCTGGGATGCATAACATCAGGCCCTGGCGGGTTGCTTTGAGAGGCGCTAGATCTTCAAAGTTACTTGTTTTCAGATGCATATTGAGGTTAGTATTAAACAGTGATCTTGTAAAAATCTTACCAGATTCAGTACAATAGGTCTCCAATCAATAGGCCTGGGCGTTCACATATCTCTGTGATGATGGCATTTTGCTTGAAAGTTCCGATTATATATTTGTAATGATCTCTCACATTGTGAGAAAAGAGCAGCTGTCACTTTTATATGCATCTTATAAACAAGAGAGGCAAGAATAGGCTGCATAACTGGAATGTATCATTGAGTGCACTGACAACAACGGCCAGAATTTTACGCTCCCCGCAAAGAGCAGGCGGGGAGCGTAAAATGGAGTGGGAGGCTCGGGGGGCCCTTCCCGATCCACTTCCACCTCCGCCGCCATTTTACGCAAGTTGGCAGAAGCAAGAAACGGCCTGCCCACCCTAGGCCAATCAAGGCCCTTGAGTGGCCAATTAACAGCCACTTAAGGGCCTCCGCCTGCTGTCACGGGGATTTTACGGTTGGCTGGCAGGCGGCCGAGGCCTCAGAAAAGCTACCTGATAAAGGTAGGTGGCATTCTGACAGCCTGGGCCCGATGGAGGGCCACCCCCGATGCTCCAACTAACCTCCCTTGCCTTGCCGGGACCTGATCGATCGCCCCCGGCGAAGCCCCAAAAACTTACTTGTTCTCCAGGGCTCCCCGACATCTTCAGTCGGGTTGCAATCCCAGCAATGGTCACCGCTCCTGGTGGCACTGCTGGAACTAAGAGCTGACTGGCTGGCAACTCCATTAGGTGGGACTTCCTGCATCAATGAGATGGAAGTCCCACCTAAGACCAATTAAGGGTGCGGGGACTGTAAAATCCAGTCTGGATCCCCAGGCCCAGCAGAGGTGGGATCACCACCGTCTTTTTGGTTGGTGGATGGCTCCGTTCTGGTCACCGTAAAATTCCAGCCAACAACTTGCACTTAAATAGCGTCTTTAACCTGGTAAAACACATGAGGAGATATTAGGAAAGGTGTCCAAAAGTTTGATCAAAGAGGTTGGCTTTAAGGAGCATTTTAAACCGAGAGAGAGAGAGAGAGGTGGAGTGGTTTAGGAAGGGATTTGGAGATAGGGCCCAGGCAACTGAAAATTGTAGGCTGACTTGCCTTGACTTCCAAACAAGAGTGAATAGGGCGAGGTGGCTGAGTACATACAATGGCCTCGGAGGTTGAAGAGAGAGAATGTCCAGATTTTCAAAGATTGCTGTTTGCAACCAACTAAACTTAAAAAAATAATGATACTAGGACAAGCAGCCATGGAATGATGGGGAGGGTGTGCTCACCACCCACCCCGCTCCCCGCTCCTCGCAAACCCCAATTTTCCTTTTTTTTCTTTCATGGGATGTGAGAATCACTGACAAGGCCAGCATTTATTGCCCATTCGTAATTGGCCTTGAGAAGGTGGTGGTGAGCTGCTTTCTTGAACCATTGCATTCTATCTAGTGTAGGTACACCCACAATGCCATTGGGAAGTGAGTTCCAGATTTTTGATCCAGTGACAGTCGTTACAACCAGGTGAGAAAGGTGTCTAGGGTTTCCTCTCAGCCTTCACCTGGTCTTACCGTAACAGGGTTTAATTTTATACATATCATTTTTTTAGCTCCCCCTTGGTGAATCCTTGTTCACTGCTTTCTAATTATAAGGCAAAGAAACAAACCAAACAGGTTTTCTTAGGTTTAAAGAAAAAAGGTTGAACTTAACTAAACTTAAACTCCAAGTTGGTTAACGCTACAGATACGTGACATGCCCACGCTAGCATACATACGCGATACGCACATGCAGATAGAGACAGAAAAGAACAGAAGAAATAAAGTGGAAATGTTTGAGGCAATATCTGAAGATGGTTTTGGTTACTGTTCTTCGAGCTCGTTGTAAAGTCCTTGATTGTAGGTAGGTCTTGCTTTCCTTGGGACCCAGTATTCTTCTTAAACCTTGTTAGATGTAGGAGACTTTTCTCTCTTGAAGTTCATGTGACCCCAGTAGTTCCAGAGGCTAGTGAGAAAGAGATGGAAGCAGACGGAAGAGGTCTTCTCACTCTAGGAACAAATGATCTTTCTGAATTCAAAAACTCTGTGGATAGTTCAAAAAACCCTGGACCAGCCAGTTAGTCATGTGACCAACTGTTTTAACCAGTCTTGCCTTTTCTGGATTGTATCACCTTAGCAGCCTCTGGAATGCTCTTCCTTACATCTTCAATGTCTGATGATTAAAATCCATTTGGGTTGAATGTGTCGGGGAATTGTCCTTTTGTCTCCACAAGCACTGTATGTTAGTTTGCAAATACTTTTCAGCTATGTGTCTGGCAGCCCTTGTAACAGGCTTTCTCTTCTTCCCAGCAAGTTTAAAATCAATGTTCATATGACAAAATTAATATGCCTCATTCTTGTGCAGGTGGGGGCCTGCATGACACAGTGAAGGAACGTCGATATAGTTCCAAGTCAGGATGGTGTGTGACTTGGAGGGGAACTTGCAGGTGGTTGTGTTCCCATGCTTCTGCTGCCCTTCCTCTTCTATGTAGTAGAGATCACGTGTTTGGAAGGTGCTGTTGAAGGAGGCTTGGCAAGTTGCTGCAGTGCCTCTTGTAGATGGTACACACTGCTGCCAATGGTGGAGGGAGTGAATGTTTACGGTGGCAGATGGAGTGCCAATCAAGTGGGCTGCTTCATCCTGGATGGTGTTGAGCTGCTTGAGTGTTGTTGGGGCTGCACTCATCCAGCCAAGTTGAGAGTATTCCATCACAGTCTTGACTTGTGCCTTGTAAATGCTGGACAGGCTTTGGGGAGTCAGAAGGTGAGTAACTCGCTGCAAAATTCCCAGCCTCTGACCTGCTCTTGTAGCCACAGTATATATATATGGCTGCTCCAGCACAGTTTCTGGTCAATGCTAACCTCTAAGATGTTGATAATGGGGGATTGAACAATGTTAATGCCGTTGAATGTCAAGGGGAGATGTTTAGATTCTCTGTTGTTGGAGATGGTCATTGCCTGGCACTTGTGTTACATGAATGCTACTTGCCACACAACTACCGTGGAATCTCCCTGCTCAGCATAGTGGGGAAAGTCTTTGCTCGAGTCGCTCTGAACAGGCTCCAGAAGCTGGCCGAGCGCGTCTACCCTGAGGCACAGTGTGGCTTTCGTGCAGAGAGATCGACTATTGACATGCTGTTCTCCCTTCGTCAGATACAGGAGAAATGCCGTGAACAACAGATGCCCCTCTACATTGCTTTCATTGATCTCACCAAAGCCTTTGACCTCGTCAGCAGACGTGGTCTCTTCAGACTACTAGAAAAGATCGGATGTCCACCAAAGCTACTAAGTATCATCACCTCATTCCATGACAATATGAAAGGCACAATTCAACATGGTGGCTCCTCATCAGAGCCCTTTCCTATCCTGAGTGGTGTGAAACAGGGCTGAGTTCTCGCACCCACACTTTTTGGGATTTTCTTCTCCCTGCTGCTTTCACATGCGTTCAAATCCTCTGAAGAAGGAATTTTCCTCCACACAAGATCAGGGGGCAGGTTGTTCAACCTTGCCCGTCTAAGAGCGAAGTCCAAAGTACGGAAAGTCCTCATCAGAGAACTCCTCTTTGCTGACGATGCTGCTTTAACATCTCACACTGAAGAATGCCTGCAGAGTCTCATCGACAGGTTTGCGTCTGCCTGCAATGAATTTGGCCTAACCATCAGCCTCAAGAAAACGAACATCATGGGGCAGGATGTCAGAAACGCTCCATCCATCAATATTGGCGACCACGCTCTGGAAGTGGTTCAAGAGTTCACCTACCTAGGCTCAACTATCACCAGTAACCTGTCTCTAGATGCAGAAATCAACAAGCGCATGGGTAAGGCTTCCACTGCTATGTTCAGACTGGCCAAGAGAGTGTGGGTAAATGGCGCACTGACACGGAACACAAAAGTCCGAGTGTATCAGGCCTGTGTCCTCAGTACCTTGCTCTACGGCAGCGAGGCCTGGACAACGTATGCCAGCCAAGAGCGACGTCTCAATTCATTCCATCTTCGCTGCCTTCGGAGAATACTTGGCATCAGGTGGCAGGACTATATCTCCAACACAGAAGTCCTTGAAGCGGCCAACATCCCCAGCTTATACACACTACTGAGTCAGCGGCGCTTGAGATGGCTTGGCCATGTGAGCCGCATGGAAGATGGCAGGATCCCCAAAGACACATTGTACAGCGAGCTCGCCACTGGTATCAGACCCACCGGCCGTCCATGTCTCCGTTATAAAGACGTCTGCAAACGCGACATGAAATCGTGTGACATTGATCACAAGTCGTGGGAGTCAGTTGCCAGTATTCGCCAGAGCTGGCGGGCAGCCATAAAGACAGGGCTAAATTGTGGCGAGTCGAAGAGACTTAGTAGTTGGCAGGAAAAAAGACAGAGGCGCAAGGGGAGAGCCAACTGTGCAACAGCCCCAACAAACAAATTTCCCTGCAGCACCTGTGGAAGAGCCTGTCACTCCAGAATTGGCCTTTATAGCCACTCCAGGCGCTGCTTCACAAACCACTGACCACCTCCAGGCGCGTATCCATTGTCTCTCGAGATAAGGAGGCCCAAAAGAAAGAAACTTGCCACTATCAGCCCAAGCTTGAATATTGTTCAGGTCTTGCTGCATATGGGCACGAACTGAAGAGTCACAAATGGTACAGAACACTGAGCAGTCATCAGTGAACATTCCCACTTCTGACCTTATGATGAAGGGAAAGTCATTGATGAAGCAGCTGAAGATGGTTGGGCCTAGGACACTACACTGAGGAACTCCTGCAGTGATAGCCTGGAGCTCAGATAATTGACCTCCAACAACCACATGCATCTTCCTTTGTGCTAGGTATGACTCCAACCAGTTAGAGCTCTCCCCCTGATTCAATTTTGCTAGGGCTCCTTAATGCCATACATGGTCAAATGCTGCCCTGATGTCAAGGGCAGTCACTCTCACCTCACCTTTGGAATTCATCCCTTTTCTCCATGTTTGGACCAAGGCTCTAGTGAGGTCTGGAGCCAACTGGTACTGGCAGAACCCAAACTGAGCATTGGTGAGCAGCTTATTGCTGAGCAAGTGCCGCTTGATAGCACTGTCAATGACACCTTCCATCACTTTGCTGATGATTGAGAGTTCTTTCTTTTGGGCCTCCTTATCTCGAGAGACAATGGATACGCGCCTGGAGGTGGTCAGTGGTTTGTGAAGCAGCGCCTGGAGTGGCTATAAAGGCCAATTCTGGAGTGACAGGCTCTTCCACAGGTGCTGCAGAGAAATTTGTTTGTTGGGGCTGTTGCACAGTTGGCTCTCCCCTTGCGCCTCTGTCTTTTTTCCTGCCAACTACTAAGTCTCTTCGACTCGCCACAATTTAGCCCTGTCTTTATGGCTGCCCGCCAGCTCTGGCGAATGCTGGCAACTGACTCCCACGACTTGTGATCAATGTCACACGATTTCATGTCGCGTTTGCAGACGTCTTTATAACGGAGACATGGACGGCCGGTGGGTCTGATACCAGTGGCGAGCTCGCTGTACAATGTGTCTTTGGGGATCCTGCCATCTTCCATGCGGCTCACATGGCCAAGCCATCTCAAGCGCCGCTGACTCAGTAGTGTGTATAAGCTGGGGGTGTTGGCCGCTTCAAGGACTTCTGTGTTGGAGATATAGTCCTGCCACCTGATGCCAAGTATTCTCCGAAGGCAGCGAAGATGGAATGAATTGAGACGTCGCTCTTGGCTGGCATACGTTGTCCAGGCCTCGCTGCCGTAGAGCAAGGTACTGAGGACACAGGCCTGATACACTCGGACTTTTGTGTTCCGTGTCAGTGCGCCATTTTCCCACACTCTCTTGGCCAGTCTGGACATAGCAGTGGAAGCCTTTCCCATGCGCTTGTTGATTTCTGCATCTAGAGACAGGTTACTGGTGATAGTTGAGCCTTGGTAGGTGAACTCTTGAACCACTTCCAGAGCGTGGTCGCCAACATTGATGGATGGAGCATTTCTGACATCCTGCCCCATGATGTTCGTTTTCTTGAGGCTGATGGTTAGGCCAAATTCATTGCAGGCAGACGCAAACCTGTCGATGAGACTCTGCAGGCATTCTTCAGTGTGAGATGTTAAAGCAGCATCGTCAGCAAAGAGGAGTTCTCTGATGAGGACTTTCCGTACTTTGGACTTCGCTCTTAGACGGGCAAGGTTGAACAACCTGCCCCCTGATCTTGTGTGGAGGAAAATTCCTTCTTCAGAGGATTTGAACGCATGTGAAAGCAGCAGGGAGAAGAAAATCCCAAAAAGTGTGGGTGCGAGAACACAGCCCTGTTTCACACCACTCAGGATAGGAAAGGGCTCTGATGAGGAGCCACCATGTTGAATTGTGCCTTTCATATTGTCATGGAATGAGGTGATGATACTTAGTAGCTTTGGTGGACATCCGATCTTTTCTAGTAGTCTGAAGAGACCACGTCTGCTGACGAGGTCAAAGGCTTTGGTGAGATCAATGAAAGCAATGTAGAGGGGCATCTGTTGTTCACGGCATTTCTCCTGTATCTGACGAAGGGAGAACAGCATGTCAATAGTCGATCTCTCTGCACGAAAGCCACACTGTGCCTCAGGGTAGACGCGCTCGGCCAGCTTCTGGAGCCTGTTCAGAGCGACTCGAGCAAAGACTTTCCCCACTATGCTGAGCAGGGAGATTCCACGGTAGTTGTTGCAGTCACCGCGGTCACCTTTGTTTTTATAGAGGGTGATGATATTGGCATCGCGCATGTCCTGGGGTACTGCTCCCTCGTCCCAGCACAGGCATAGCAGTTCATGTAGTGCTGAGAGTATAGCAGGCTTGGCACTCTTGATTATTTCAGGGGTAATGCTGTCCTTCCCAGGGGCTTTTCCGCTGGCTAGGGAATCAATGGCATCACTGAGTTCCGATTTGGTTGGCTGTATGTCCAGCTCATCCATGACTGGTAGAGGCTGGGCTGCATTGAGGGCAGTCTCAGTGACAGCATTCTCCCTGGAGTACAGTTCTAGGTAGTGCTCAACCCAGCGGTCCATCTGTTTGCGTTGGTCAGTGATTATGTCCCCCGATTTAGATTTGAGGGGGGTGATCTTCTTGATGGTTGGCCCAAGAGCTCTCTTCATGCCATCATACATTCCTCTGATGTTTCCGGTGTCTGAGGCCAGCTGAATATGACTGCATAGGTGTTGCCAGTAGTCGTTTGCGCAACGCCTAGCTGTTCTTTGTGCAGTACTTCTGGCTGCTTTAAGTGCTGCGGATGTTAAATCGCTGGGGGCTTTCTTGTAGTTCAAAAGTGCAATGCGCTTAGCGGCTATGACAGGTTCCAGCTCTTCATTATGAGATTGAAACCAGTCTGCATTTCTCTTCGCACTTTTGCCGTAGGTGGTCAAAGCTGACTCATAGATGGCGTCTCTGATGTGGGCCCACTTGGTCTCAGCATCCCCTGTGGGAGTGTTTTGAAGGGATGTTACAAGTGAATTTAGAAATTTTTGTAACAGCTGTGGGTGAGAAATTCTGCTCGTGTTGATGCGCGGGTGGCCCTTCTGCTTGGAATGATGCAACTTCTTTGGTCTGAGTCTAACCTTGCTGCACACCAGGGAGTGGTCGGTGTCGCAGTCCGCACTGTGGAAGCTGCGTGTGATTTGAACACTGTTTAAGGCGGCTCGCCTTGTGACAATGAGGTCTAGCTGGTGCCAACGACGTGATCTTGGGTGCCTCCATGAAACCTGGTGACAGGGTTTAGTGTGAAAGAACGAGTTGGTGATGCAGAGGTTATGATAGGTACACAACTCAAGCAGTCTCTGTCCGTTCTCATTCATCCTTCCAACGCCATAGCGCCCAAGGCAGGAGGGCCATGAGTCATGGTCGGCCCCAACCCTGGCATTAAAGTCCCCCAGCAGGAATAGGTGTTCGGTGTTGGGGATGCTGCTAATGATGTTATGGAGTTGTTCATAGAACTGGTCTTTAGCTTCAGGTGCGGAACAGAGTGTTGGAGCATAGATGCTGAGTAGGTGTACTGGACCAGAGGTGGTGAGCAGTCGGATGGACAGTATGCGTTCCGAGCCATTTGAGGGAGGCTCTATCATGCTGAGCAAGGAGTTTCTGATGGCGAAGCCCACTCCATGCTGTCTTGGTTCTTCAGGATCCCTGCCCTGCCAGAAGAAGGTGTAGTCTTGCTCTGCTAGAGAGCCACTCGCGGGGAGGCGAGTCTCCTGAAGTGCTGCAATGTCCACATTGAGCCTACTGAGCTCGTTGTTAATGATGGCGGTCTTCCGAGAATCGTTGATTTGTGTAAGGTCTTCCGACAGGCCAGGACACATAGTTCTGACGTTCCAGCTTGCAAAGCGAAGGGCTGGCACCTTCTTTCCTTTTTTCATGTTGTTTGGTGCGGTGTATCAGTCCACCTTTCGGGCAATGACCCTGAGCTCCAAGCACCCATTGAAGCAGGCAGACTGTGGCGGGACAGAACCTTATTGACCGGGGGCTGCCCGGTTTGAGGCGGGCGGTAGCTGTCCAGTGAGGTGCAATGACCTCTCCCACCGACAAAGGCAACCCGTGGCGCCCAGTTTCTACGCCAATTTATCTGGACTTATAACCCGTAACTGCTGCCTTCCGTGTTGTTTTAGTCGCTGTGAGGCAACTATAGAGTGACCTCTCCATGGCGCATGCCTGGGCAAATTTATGGAGGTTGAGAGTTGCCCAGTCGTCAAAACCCCCCTCTCGGCCTTTCTGGTGGGGTCCAAAGGAGTGCAGGACACGACGTTTGGCACCAGTATGGCTGCAGGAACTGCCGGAAACATGCCAAAGGTGACACATGACCACCTACGGGGTTCCGCTCCGGATTTTCTGTTAGGGTTTACTCCCTTAGCCTTGGTCTCTCCCGAGACGCCCACAAGGCAGTGGGGTTGTTGGGGCCCCTACACAGGTGTAGGATGGTGCCGGTGGGAGGAGGGGATGCAAGGGGGAGGGGTAGAGGGAGGGGGTGGGGGGGGGGTGCAGGGGAAGGGGGTGCGGGGTGAAGATGGTGCGAGGGGGGGGCGGGCTGGGACGGGGTTGTGAGGGGGTGAGCTGAGAGGGTGGAGCAGGGAAGGGGACGGGGGTGGGGGGGGGTGGAAGGGGGGTAAAGGGGGGGGGGAGGGGGGGTGGAATCTGGTGCAGGTAATAAGCCATTTCCTCAGTGCCCACCATCGACGTCCGGAAAGCTCATCCACGTCCTTCGGGAGGTGAAGCATCATTTGGCAGACTTAGAGGTGATTACATTTGCTAAGGGTTTTTTGTTTTGCAGTGGTTTAAATAAAGGCATGCAGCATTGCCGACAGTGCGCTGCAGATGCTCTCCGAGCCATCTCCTGCGGGCGCTTTGAAGTTGCGGCCGGGGGGCCGTTCGTGGATGTTTTGGGTGTTCGGGGCACCTTTTCACAGGACTTCTCTCGGGTCCCGCAGCTCCTTCTTCACCTCAATGGATTTACCGCATGCCGTGGCTGCAGACACTCTGGACTGTGAAGACAGCAGGATCGGAGATTGAAGTATCGGCAGCTGTGCTCGTCAGTTTCAACCGGATCAATTTCATTGAGAAAACAAAGAGCAGGTGTGGCTGGGGGAGGGCAGTGGGCCCAGGTAACATACACTAAAACTAACTGTTAACTTTTAGATAGGGCTAAAATAAACTGATTTAAAGAGCCAGGGGAATTTAAACAGTTTAAGAGGGCAGATTGGGGGAGAAAACGTTAGGGATGGGAGCAGATGGCCATGGATAGAGTTGAACAGCAAGGGAGCTTCCTAGGGAGCCTCCAGCCCAGGAGCCATCTTGAATCAAAGAAAAACTGATTGAGAGTAGACCAATGGGATGGTAATTGGCCGAATTGGATTTGTCCTGCTTTTTGTGGACAGAACATACCAGGGCAATTTTCCACATTGTTCGGTAAGTGCTAGCGTTGTAGCTCCTCTCAGTTCATAAGTTCACAAGGCCAGCTTGGATGAAGAAGACTCTTTAGGTCCCTTGTACTCATTGTTGCAGAATGCCAAACTTACCATATGAGAGCAGACAGCAGAGTGCCTCAGCTGGCCTGTTGCGCTCGTTGGGTATGGTGGGAGGAGGCGCGTGAGAGAGGGGGGAGACAAATCAACAGACAATTTGTCATTGAACTATTTCCAAGCTCTTTTTTCGACTGGCTAAAGAGCAGATTTTACTGTGAGAAAGCTTTTACTGAGGCAATGAGTGGAGAGCTAGGGACAGTTCCACAATAGCCAGGAACATTCAGAGTCCAGGGCCTCGATTCTAACTCGGGGCGTGATTGATGCCTGGCCATGTGACAAACTCACACGGCGATATACGGGCGCAGTTGTGCACTTAAACCCAACAGGAATCGGCCTGGCCCGTGGGCAGGCAGGCGGGACCGAAAATCTGGGCAGAGAGGATACTGTTACAGGGGATCCAAAGGAATGATCCCCAGAAATAAGTTAAGTGGTGGGGCTGACGGGGAGAGTCCAGAGGTAATTATGATTAGGTGAGGGAAGGGTAGAAGCTCAAATCAAGGGAAAGAAAGACTTACAATTATATAGTGCCTTCCACCCATGGTTTCTTCGTGTAGCTCAGAGGATCATTTCAGCTCCTCCTGGCCTACAAGGAAACTTAAAAATAAATCTCTCTGGAACTCTTCTTGCCCTCAATCCAATTGCCTGTAGGTTTGGCAAGGAGAGGAAGACACCAGTGTTACCCCCCCTCCCCCCATCATCCATCCCCCTATTCAGGCCTCAGG
Source organism: Heterodontus francisci (assembly GCF_036365525.1). Taxonomy (NCBI): domain Eukaryota; kingdom Metazoa; phylum Chordata; class Chondrichthyes; order Heterodontiformes; family Heterodontidae; genus Heterodontus; species Heterodontus francisci. The sequence goes on along the minus strand of NC_090371.1, from coordinate 25,663,068 downwards.
TTCAAATGGCAGATTGGGCTCCGATGATATCATCAGAGCCCGACCTGCTTATTAAAAAGGACATTACCAGCTTTCATAGAATCATAGAAAGTTTACTTGGCTGTTGTAATGTAGGAAATGAACTTGCACACAGCAAGCTCCCACAAACAGCAATGTGAAAATGACCAGATAATCTGTTGATTGAGGGATAAATCTTTTCCAGGACATTGGGGATAACTCCCCTGCTCAACTTTGAAATAGTGCCAAGCGATCTTCTATGTCCACCTGAGAGAGTGGGCAGAGAAACTTTTTTGCTCAGCGGAGGGGTCAACAACCAGGGGGCATAGATTTACGGTAAGGGGCAGGAGGTTTACAGGGGATTTGAGGAAAAAAGTTTTCACCCAGAGGGTGGTTGGAATCTGGAACACACTGCCTGAAGAGGTGGTAGAGGCAGGAACCCTCACAACATTTAAGAAGTATTTAGATGAGCACTTGAAACACCATAGCATACAAGGCTATGGGCCAAGTGCTGGAAAATGGGATTAGAATAGTTAGGTGCTTGATGGCCAGCACGGACATGATGGGCCGAAGGGCCTGTTTCTGTGCTGTATAACTCTATGACTCTATCTATGGCTCTATGTCACCCCCTCAGTACTGGACTGGGAGTGTCAGACTTCATTTCTGTGCTCAGGTCTCTGGAGTGGGACTTGAACCCACAACCTACTGACTCATCGGCTTACTGCTCTTTTGGGCTTAAGATTTAGAGTAACAGGGCTGGTTGACCCAGAAATTGAGCAGTTCAGAACAAAAGTGAAATAGAAGTGATTGAAGGAATTCTGATAACTGCTGATCACATTTGTTTGTAATTTTAATCACTTTTGTTTCCTTTAGTATAAATTACGCTTCACAGAACTCATTGCAATTCATACAGATTGTTCAAATGAATACAGTATGCAACATCAATAGAGCATGCAGGCAACACATTCTCCCCTTCTCCATTCTCCTATTTGACTAACCATCAATGCTTGAGTGTCAACTGGGGATACACAGTGTTAACAGCCAAGTTAATATCCAGTATCAGATGAAACACTCCATTGGGTTGTAACCAATAATCTGCTCCCCATGGATAAGTAACCACTAAAAGCATCCCTGAGGTCCCACTGATGCCTCTTAGTTCCAGGCAACTAGCTGCCAATAGTGATCAAGCTCCACAAACAATCAGACCACAATTATATAAAAAAAGTGGATGATTAGGGATATGTCAAATGAAACTGAAAGTGCCAAACTAATCCATTCTGATCCAACTTGCAACTTACAACTGCCTCTGAATTGAGGCGGTGACTATACTTATTGAACTACTGTATTTTTCTCAATTGGGAAACCAAGATCAAAGCCCTGGCCAAGACTGTGACACCAACACAATACTCTCACCTGCCTTACCATTAACTCCAGCCAACACCAAACTAAAGCCAAGAGCAGTACCAGCACAGACCAAACCAAAACCAATACTAATATCAAAACCAGCACCAATTTTCAACACTGAACTAACACCATTCCTAATCCCATTCCTGATGCTAGCACCAATATCAATGCCAACACCAACAACATCACCAATACTAACAACCACTCAGAAAACTCAGAATGTGGAACCAGCCCTTTTGATTGTCAGCCTGTTACATTGATTTGTGTTTTGTGCAGAAACTCAAGCAAAGGGCCAAGTTCACAACTGCCAAGCTTGAAAAGAATAAAATAGAAGGGGGACACTTCAATGCTTTGATATGCCAGCAGCACATGTCGGGGAAATGCACATCCCCAGCCTGTGGTCATTTGTCCATTCACTGTAATGGACAGATAATGTTGTGTTGGTGGTGGGAGGGGGGAGGAGAGTCACGGTCTGGAAATTCTACAGACGTGGGGACGAATTTTTAAAGTTCGGCAGCGAGCTTCAAAAGAGGTGTGGCGCACGCACGAGATGTGCACCGCGGAGCCGCTGCGATATTTCACATGGTGGCTCATTTACAGGGAGGGGGCATAATGCCCGCTCCCAATGATGTAAAGGGGGCGGACATTCCGTCTGCGGCAAAGGCGTCTGGTGCCACCACAGAGGTGCAGCTGCTATTTTTAAAGGGTTTCAAGCCTTTCAATTATATTTAAATTTTTAAAGGTCCTGGTCTCTGGGAAATAAAAATAAAACATTAACACAAATTTGAATCCGCTCTCCCACCCCCACAATGAGTTATCGATATATAAATTTCCCTCTCCCCCCAAAAAATAATTTATTCAGATCCTGAACTTTCCCCCCCGAGCTTTATATCCTTTGACCCTCAACCCCTTCCCACCATCCCCACAACCAATAGGAAGAGTTTTCCCTGCTCCCCGCCCCCAACCCACTACCCACCCTGAAAACTTCACTCCTCTCACCTCCCCATCAGTGTTACGCCTCAGATCTCTGAACGGAGATCCGAAGGCCCAGGCGTTCTGGCCACCAGCCGGAATATCGGCGTAAGAAATTAGATAATGCCAAGTTTTGGTTTTAAATACCTATAGGTTGTAGGACGGAAGTGAAGTTCAAATTTTGAGGCCGTGGGGGGAAATGGCAGGGTAAATTATGTGATTAGAAATGTATGATTTTCAGGTGTATAGTAGATGAACTTAATCAGAAAATTAGAAAGAGAATTATTCGACTGACCTCAGTTCACTTTTGGGCCTGTGTTATTCTGTATTCTGACTTCCTGCCTCAGCAGGAAGCACACACTAAATAGTTTGTTGGAAACGTACCCCGACATCACATAAGGATATTTCATTTTATATAACTTCCACCTGATTAACACTGTTTTCATAACTTGCCCGTATAAATTGGGCATCCTGAGAAACATGGAAGAAAATACAAGGATAGAAAATTATAATATTATGAGGGCCCAAGATAGGATGGGCGTATTTCCATTAGCGGAGAGGTCAATGGCCAGGGGGCATAGGTTTAAAGTAATTTGGGGCGGCACAGTGGCGCAGTGGTTAGCACTGCAGCCTCACAGCTCCAGGGACCTGGGTTCGATTCCAGGTACTGCCTGTGTGGAGTTTGCAAGTTCTCCCTGTGTCTGCGTGGGTTTTCTCCGGGTGCTCCGGTTTCCTCCCACAAGCCAAAAGACTTGCAGGTTGACAGGTAAATTGGCCATTATAAATTGTCACTAGTATAGGTAGGTGGTAGGGAAATATAGGGACAGATGGGGATGTTTGGTAGGAATATAGGATTAGTATAAATGGGTGGTTGATGTTCGGCACAGACTCGGCGGGCCGAAGGGCCTGTTTCAGTGCTGTATCTCTAATCTAATCTAATCTAATTGGTAGAAGGATTAGGGAGGTTGAGGAGTAATGTTTTCATTCAGAGGGTAGTGGGGTCTGGAGCTCATTGGGATATGCACTTGAGATACCATAACCTACAGAACTATGGACCAAGAACTGAAAGGTGGGATTAGGCTGGATAGCTCTTTCTCAACTGACACAGACACGATGGGCCAAATGACCTTTTTTTCTATGTTTCTGTGTTTATCTATGCTCTCCACAGGCCTGCTTGACTTCTTTGTTCCACTCCTTGTGGGAATGCTTTTGCTTTCCACTTTTCACATCTCTGTCAGAATGAGTCTTGCAATATAAAAATGCAGCAACGAAATCAACTACAAGCAACACACCAAAGATTGTGCCGAAACAAGTTCAGTCAAAAGCAAAATAAAAGCCTCCAGTAACTTTAAACTCATTAATAAACTTTTCGCACCTTTATGGGTCAAGCTTCTAAAGGCCAGAGCAAGATATCCTAGCAGTGCCCATTTTGAATGGGTAACCAGCTCCAAAAGAATCAACAGCTGGAAACCACTGAGAGATATCGTGGCAGAATAATTCTACACAAATTTAAATTTAACTCCCGGTGACTCTGGCACTCAGAACTATTTGACTGAATTAGAATCAGCACTTTTTTTCGTCAGGACTCTGCAAGAGTTTAAACGATTGTCTGGGAAATGCCCATAAGTTTGTTTCGGATGTTAGAAAAACCGAAATTTAAGTCAGTTATGGCCTAAAGGAAGAAGATTAATAATCCCAGGGAAGAGACTGAAGTTAAAGAATGGAAACAATTAAACGTAAAGCATGGAGGTGTCCGCAAATCTGTTGACAATGGGCACAATGCACACTTTCATCTCAAGCAGAAAGGGAAAGAATGAAATAAATTTATGTAAGAGAACCCAAAGGAACTAACCACAGGATGCCATTATCTCGACAAGGAGAAGTTGTAAGTGTAGAATCAAACAAAAATGTACAAGGTGAATGATAAATGATGTGTTGTCAGTGTAGGAGGGTGTAGGTAGTATATATCATGGAAGGTAAGATGACTGAGTGAAAATCCGAGAAGGCCAGGATATAATATGAGAACACTCTGGGGAAACCTCACAAAACGCATAACTGGCTCTCTATGAATACAATCACTGTAAACATACAGATTTTAACATGAAACACATTGCCTGCTATTTCCCCATCCCCACTACTATCTTCCCCCTCGGCAGTGACTGAGGTAGAATTTCAAAGGTGCTACTAGTTGTCTGTTTTAAGTGACCATCCTTTACGGGTAAATCTCAAAATTAGAAAAGACAGATTCTTGAATTGACTATTCCAGTGCTCTCCTGGCCAACCTCCCACCATGTACCTGCCGTAAATATGAGCTCAAATAAAACTCTGCTGCTCATATCCTAAATCGTACAAAGTCCCGTTCACCCGTTTATTGGCTGCCGGTCCAATGCCTCGATTTTAAAATTCACATCTAGGTTTCCAAATCTCTCCATGGTCTTGCCTCTATCTGTAATTTCCTAGAGTCCTACAGTCTTCCAAGGTCTCTCCACTACTTCCATTCTGTCCTCTTTTGCATCCCCGGCTTCCTTTCCCTCACCATTCATGGCCACGCTTTCAGCTGTCCAGGCCCTAAGCTTACCCATTCAGCCACAAGATCAAAAGTGAACCCTTCTCAATTGTCCAATAAAGTTTCGACTTTAGATGTAGGCAATCATAATGAGTCATTGTGCGAACATTTAACTCCCAGTCCCCATTCCAGATTACCTGAAAGCAAAATCCTTTGATAACCGGGGGCATAGATTTAAAGTGATTGGAAGAAAGATTAGAAAGGAGATGAGGAAAAATCTTATCACCCAGAGGGTGGTGGGAGTCTGGAACTCACTGCCTGAAAGGATAGTAGAGGCAGAAACCCTCAGCTCATTTAAATGGTGTCTGGATATTTACCTCAAATGTCATAACCTGTAGGGCTATGGACCAAATGCTGGAGGTGGGATTAGAAAGGGTGGCTCGTTTTTTGGCCGGCGCAGACACGATGGGCCAAGTGGCCTCTTTTTGTGATGTAAATGTTCTATGATTCTATGATTCTAACTGTTATCAATCCACCTCTGTTGATCCCTCCACTCTCTCTAAATCGTAGACTGCTTGCCTGACGTCTAATATTAGATGAACACAAGGCACAAGTTCTGGCGATAGGTCATTGACCTGAAATATTAACGCTGTTTCTCTGTCCACAAATGCTGCCAGGCCTCCAGCATTTTCTGCTTTTATATCCCTAAGTTCTGGAATTCCCTCTCTAAACCTCTTGGCCTCCCTTTCCTCCTTTAAGATGCTCCTTAAAACCTACTTCTTTGGCAAAGCCTTTGGTCATTTGCCCTAATATTCCCTTATGTGGCTCAGCATCAAATTTTGCTTGCTAACGATCCTATGAAGTTCTTGGGATGGTTTATTACATTTAGGTGCTATATAAGGTAATGTTGTTGTTGTTGTTGCTACCCTGCAAACAAATACAAATATCTATTTGTACAATAAATGGTCTGAGTCTCCAATCAGGTTGCTATCATCTGACCTCCCACATCCAACCACCTGCCCCCACTTTCCTGTCATTTGTCACATGACACGTCAATCCTCGTGGTGTCCCATTCAAAATTGAACAGACTGCTCGTTACCTGATTGGATGATTCTGCAGTGACAGTCAAACAGCTACAATTTTAATAACAGATAAATAAAAATGCTCAATGAAAAAAGAAAAAAAGCACAATTTTTTTTAATGCCCTGATGATTTTTCTCCTGGGTTCTCACTGCAATGTCTTACTTATCTGGAGAGAGTCGGGAGCGGCGGCGGACCTGTGAGAACCCTACCGAGGAGAGAATAAATCCAGACCCGGGCTTGCGGCCTTCCACTTACCTGGAGAGAGTCAGGAGCTGTGGTGAAGCTGTGAGGAACCAACTACCTCTACGCGCTGGAATTTGAAGAAGAGAAGAAAAAAAAATCTAACTGTGACATCACAGGAAAGTGATAAGTTGATTGACTGGTGAGTATTTGCTGCTTAGGAACTCAGTCTAAACAATTGGGAGTTTAAAAACATTAACAATATTTAGTATTAATCACAAGTAACAAGCTGGTGTGTCTTGTCTTTTACTTCAAAATAAGATAAATTACTGTTGGTGAGGTTATTACTACTAATGTTAGCATTTTAGTATTGCTAGGGTATATTAATAGTGGTAAGGTAGATTAGTATTGGTAAAGTTTAGTAATAGAAGTAGAAAGTTATTATTACTATTGGTAGGGTTATTAGTATTAGTAATAGCAGGGTTTATTAGTAGCACAGTTTATTTGTAGTACCAAGGTTTATTATCCAATGGATAGAGGAATGGCAGGACTGCTCCAACCTTTGCAGTGCACATCCTGTGCTATGTGGTAACTCCAGGATGCTTCTGGATAACCATTTATGCAGGATGTGTCGTCAGTTGCAGCAGCTTGAGCTCCGGGTTGTGGAACTTGAGCAGCAGCTGGAGTTGCTGCGGCGCATTCATGAGGATGAGCTCTTCGTGGATAGCACTTTCATAGATGTGGTCACCCCAAAGCTTAAGAGTATGCAGCGAGAGGGGGAATGGGTGACCACCAGACAGTCAACAGGAAAGAGGCAGGTAATACAGGAGACCCCTGAGTGTGCCAGTTCTGAATACTGAGGAAACAAGAAAACAAGAAAAACAAGAAATAGGAGCAAAGGTAGACCATATGGCCCATCGAACCTACTCCGCCATTCAATACAATCATGGCTGAGGAAAGTGATGGTTCATCTGGGGAGTGCAGCCAGAGCCAAGGCCATGGCTCCCTGGGTGGCTCAGCTGCACAGGGGGGCAAAAAGAAGACTGGAAGAGCGATAGTGATATGAGATTTGATAGTCAGGGGAACACAGGTGTGAATCCAGGATGGTATGTTGCCTCCCTGATGTCAGGGTCAAGGATGTTACTGAACGGCTGCAGAGCAGTCTGAGGGGGGAGGGTGAACAGCAAGCAGTCATGGTTCACATTGGTACCATCAACGTTGATAGGAAGAGGGATGTGATCCTGCAGAAAGATTTTACTGAGCTCGGTAAGAAATTAGCAAGCAGGACCTCAAAAGTAGTAATATCCAATAATTTTAATTTTAATTTTCACTCATAACTGAAAATATTCAATAAAACAAAAGGAAGCACATTTATTTTTAAATGCCTCTATGAATTTCCTTCTGAGTTGCTCGCAGCAATATCCTGGAGATTAATCTTTCATTCCTGGAGACTCCGGGACTATCCTGGACAGTTGGAAATCCTAGCCCCAGCTGCAGCTCTGAGATCAGATTAGTGCATTGGCTTCCTAATGCAATCCCTGAGTGTTTGGGATGAGGACAGTCTGCCGGTACCAAGGCACTTTAACATGTGTTCCTCTGAAGCAGCACAAGCTCTGGAACCTGGTAAGTGACAACGGACCTGGGTTAATGTCCCCCTGAGACCAACGAGTGGGATCAACATAAACATCACAAACCGTACACGAAGGCTTGGAATTCAGCCAAGTCTAAGCCTCAACCCCAAGAAATCAAATTGCATTTTTTAAATTAAAATTTAAAGTAACAACAAGCCTGCACTCATTTAATATGAAGAACTAAGATCCCTATTTAAATACCATCTTCTCATCCATTTATTCAGAGCAAGATAGGCCACTGGGCAGCACAGTGGCACAGTGGTTAGCACCACAGCCTCACAGCTCCAGCGACCCGAGTTCAATTCTGGGTACTGCCTGTGCGGAGTTTGTACGTTCTCCCTGTGTCTGCGTGGGTTTTCGCCGGGTGCTCCGGTTTCCTCCCACAGCCAAAGACTTGCAGGTTAATAGGTAAATTGACCATTATAAATTGTCCCTAGTATAGGTAGGGGGAATGTAGGATGAGTATAAATGGGTAGTTGATGGTCAGCACAGACTCGGGCCGAAGGGCCTGTTTCAGTGCTGTATCTAAATAAATAAAACAGTCAGCTCCTTAACATCTGCCTTTCCTATACTGACAAGCCAATTCCCACAGCACCCGTTCCATATTTTTTTTAAACCCAAGAGCAGTCCCATTCGCCTAACCTTCAATCCCTTGCTTAACCTCATCTCAAACGCACACATTAAAAATTGATCAGATTCTCTGGCCCTTACATTTATAAATACATGCTTAAACACCCATGCTCCTAAATGTTAAGTAATCTTAGCATTATATAATGCATTTCAAGAATCATTTAATAAACTATAAGCAACACAAAGAAACTGTGTTGAAGAATCTCTTCTGTGTATCCAATAAAATGTTACTTCTTCAACACTCCCCCAGCAAAGCACATACCACAAGCTGACAAAATGATGCTGCCATCAAAAACTAACACTCAGCGTGATCTGAATTAATGAAAGGGATCTTGAACCAACCAACTCCTTCATAAATTAAAGTCCCCTGCTATGTTGAAATCACATTGGCACTTTGCTTTCTTCCAGTAAACATGTGTCGGAATTTTCCTTTTCAATACTGGATGCCCGCATCTTTGTTTTTATCAAGAATAAAACCAGATGGACCAACGAGCAGTGACCTAGGCACTGGAAATGACAAAGGCATACCCAGCCCTGTCGACCCGACAAAGTCCTCCTTACTAACATCTGGGGACTTTTGCCAAAGTTGGGAGAGTTTTCCCAGAGACTAGTCAAGCAACAGGCTGACATAGTCATACTCACCAAATCACACCTTACAACCAGACTCCTTCATCACCATCCCTGGGTTATGTCCTGTCTCATTGGCAGATGAGACCCACCAAACGTGGCACAACAGTGGTGTGCAGTTGTGGGTAAGTGACCCTGGGAGTCCTCAATATTCACTGGATCCCATGAAGTCTCATGGCATCGGGTCAAACATGGGCAAGGAAACCTCCTGATGATTACTGTAGTATAGTGTAATATGAGGTTTTTACTGGGCAGAATATGTAAATAGTCTGTGAGTGTCATCACGGGAAGTGATGTAACAGAACATGTTCAGAACCTCATGTAGAGTGAAAGTGGAAGCCATAGGTGTCAGATGCATGTAAATAAACTCCTGTTCCTGTAACCGTCAATCTCTCAGATATTCTGTTATAAAACTAACCAGCATCAGAATATTACATCGTGGCAACAGTAAACTGAAGAAGAAATGGAAAAATCATCGCCCTTTCCGGAGAACTTCGGAAAAGTAGCTGGACAGAACCGAGCAGAGGCGTGACCGAAATGGGTTTGGAGGTTTGCATTGGGTCTCATTCAGAAGCCAGACAAGAAGCAGGTCAGTGCGTTATTATATGCCATGAGGGAGTGCGCAGACGACATCCTCATAGCACAGGGCATTAACAAAAAAAAAAGCTATCTATGAGGAGGTTATTAAGACTCTGGTATCATACTTTAACGTCAGAAAAAACGTGATCGTCAAGCACGCCAACGTCATTCAACAGTCTCAGCAGAGAGAAGAAAGTATTGATTGTTTATCAACGATTTATATAAGCTCACTGAAGATTGAGATTACTGCAGTTTGCGGGAAGAGTTAATTAGAGACAGGATCGTGGTCGGAGTAGCAGACGACTCTCTCAGATCATCTGCAGTCAAGAGATGATCTTACATTAACCAAGGCAATTCAGTTAAGCAGGTAAACAGAGGTTAGAAAGTGCAACTGTTGCTACAACGAGGTGAGAAAGGGGCCTCGGGGTTCCATCTCAGCCTTTGCCTGGTTTAAGCGTAACAAGGTTTAATTTTTAAAACTCTGTGTTTTTAGCTCCCCCTCAGTGAATCCTTGTTCACTGCTCTCCAATTGTAGGGCAACAAAATCAACCAGATAGGTTTTCTTAGATTTAATCAAAAAAGGTGGAAGTTTATTAACCTTAAAACTCTAATTCAGTTAAAACGACTACAATTATGTGACGCGATCACACTAGCATGCATACGCGATAAACACACACACAGACAGAGACAGAAAAGTAGAAAGAATAAAGGGAAAAAGTTTGAAGCAATAGCTGGTGTTTATTTAATGTCCTTTGAGTTCAATGTAGAGTCTTTGATTGCAGGTAAATCTTGCCATTTCGTTGGGGAAACTTGTTTCGATGTAGGAGTTTTCTCTCTTAAGGTTTTCAGGGGATCTGGAAATTCATGAGAGAGAGAGAGAGCTAGCCAGGAGAGAGGTTCTCTTCTTCCAAGGTCAGTTGTAATCTGACACAAACTATCCTGTGAGCAGTTCAAAACCAAACACCTGGACCAGTAGGTTATTCATGTGACTCGCTGTTTTAACAAACTCCTGCATTTGTGGATTCTCTATCTTAGCAGACACCCTGGAATGCTGGCTTTCTTACACATTTAATGTCTGGTGATCAAAATCCATTTGGGTTAATTGGATCAGGGAGCCGTTCTATTAACCCGGCACTGTCTGTTAGTATGCAAATGTTTTCCAACCACTGCTGATCTCTTTAAACAAGTCATCTCTTCCTTCCAGCAACAGTTTAAAATTAATGTTCATATGATGAAATTAATATGCTTCATTCTTGGCAGGTGGGGTCTTTGTGACACCGTGTTGTCATTCGAGGGGACGGGGGAGTCCGATCTCGAAAGCAGCAGACTCCATTGAGTACTTAAAGAAAGTGAAGGCAAAAAAATGACAAAGACAGAAAAGGCAGGAAAATGCCAAGCGGGAAAATTGCCCAGCCAGAGAAGTGGAGTGTTTCATATGTAAAAAGAGGGAGCACTTCCAATTGGTATGCTGCAGCAAGAAACCAGAGCTGCAAAATATGAAGGGTAAACACAAAGAAAATAAGAAAATTAAAGAAGAATGAGATGTACAATATGTTGAATTACCATTGCTAGGAGAAATCCATGGAGCAAGTGAAGATTCCTGGAGGGCAGTGATTCTTCCAGGAGGTTATCAGACAAGATTCAAACTGGACCCTGGAGCAACAGTTTCAGTACTGGCAGACACGGAGCCATGGCTGAAGGAAATGAGCATTAAACCTACAGGTAAAAAACTGCATGGACCTGGAGGCATCGAGCTGAAGGTAATAAGTGAGCTGAAAACAATTCTAAGATACCGGAGAGAAGAAATTCCTGAGATATTATATATTACTAAGAATCAGAATTACTCACTATTAAGCAGAAAAGCTTGCATAGATTTACAATTACTATGCAGAGTCAAAGAGCTGAAAGGCATAGAGGAATAGTCTCAATTCTAGGGCTGAATTCCCTAAATTATTCAAAGGATTGGGAAAACTAAAAACCACATCACATTAAGAAAAGATGCAGAACCATTGTGTTTACATACACCAAGAAGAGTTCAACACCCACTTCTAGAGAAAGTCAAGAAAAAATAGAGCCATCGTTGGGAAAATACTAGAGTCCATTATTTAGGAAGAAATAGCAGGACATTGAAAAAAGCTTAATGCAATCAAACAGAGTCAACATGGTTTTGTGAAAGGGAAATAATGTTTGACAAATTTGCTCGAGTTCTTTGAGGATGTAACAAGCAGAGTTGATAAAGGGGAACCAGTAGATGTAGCGTATTTAGATTTCCAGACGGCATTCAATAAGGTGCCACATAAAAGATTATTGCACAAGATAGGAGCTCACAGTATCGGGGTAATGTATTAGCATGGATTGCGGATTGGTTAACGCACAGAAGACAGAGTCAGGATTAATGGGTCTTTTTCTGGTTGGAAAGACGTAATTAGTGGAGTGCCACAAGGATCAGTCCTGGGGCCTCAATTATCTACTACCTATATTAATGACTTGGAGGAAAGGGTAGAGTGTAATATATCCAAATTTGCTGATGATACAAAAATAGGTGGGGGGAGCATTTTGTGATGAGGACATAAGGAATCTGCAAGGGGATATAGATAGGTTGAGTGAGTGGGCAAAAACTTGGCAGATGGAGTTTAATGTATGAAAGTGTGAGGTCATGCACTTTGGTAGGAAGAATCAAAAGGCAGACTATTATTTAAATGGAGAGAGACTCCAAAAAAGTGCAGCACAGAGGGATTTGGGTGTTCTTGTGCATGAAACACAAAAAGCAGGTGCAGCAAGTAATTAAGAAGGCAAACGGAATTTTGGCCTTTATTGCTGGGGGGGTTGGAGTTTAAAAATAGGGAAGTCTTGTTACAGGTACAACACCTGCACAGAACAAAGAACAAAGAAAATTACAGCACAGGAACAGGCCCTTCGGCCCTCCAAGCCTGCGCCGATCCATATCCTCTATCTAAACATGTTGCCTATTTTCTAAGGGTCTGTATCTCTTGGTGAGGCCACACCTGGTCCCTGTATTTAAGAAAGGATATACTGGCATTGGAGGCAGTTCTAAAGAGATTCACTGGGCTGATTCCTGGGATGAAGGGGTTGACTTATCAAGAACAGCTAAACAGGTTAGGCTTTATTCATTGGAGTTTAGAAGAATAAGGGGTGATCTTATTGAAATGTACAAGATTCTGAGGGGGCTCGACAGGGTAGATGTTGAGAAGATGTTTGCAATAGTGAGGGAATCTCGAACAAGGGGACATAGTTACAGAATAAGGGGACACTCATTTAAAACTGAGATGCGAAGGAATTTCTTCTCTCAGAGGGTAGTGAATGTCTGGAATTCTCTACCCCAGAGAGTTATGGAGGGTAGATCACTGAAAGTATTTAAAGAGGAGGTAGATAGATTTTTGAAATATCGGGGAGTTGAGGGCTATGAGGAGCTGGATGAAAGAGGAGTTGAGGTCTGGGGCAGATCAGCCATGATCTTATTGAATGGCGGGGCAGGCTTAAGGGGCCAAATGGCGTATTCCTGTTCCTATTTTTTATGTTCTTATGTTCAAACAGGGAGTTATCTAACCCATTACTGTGTCTACTGATGGTGTTCAGGTATGGTTCCAGTGAAGAAACAAAATGGGTCCATCCAAATTTGTGTAGACCTCACGCAATTAAACAAGACTGTAGAGTGGAAAATACATCCAATGGCATCAGTGGATGAGAATCTGGCAAAGATAGGGAAAAACACAATTTTCACTAAATTAGATGCCAACAGTGGATTTTGGAAAGCACCTTGACATGAAGAATCTAAACTATTGACGACTTTTATAACGCCCTTTGAAAGATTCTATTTTAACAGATTACCTTTTGGAATTACGTCAGCACCAGAAATTTTCTAAAGAACCATGTCCAGAATCCTGGATGGATAAGAAGGGATCATCTATCACATGGGCGAGGCGTTAATCCACAATGCAAGTCAGCAGGAACACGATGCAAGAGTGTGAGCAGTGTTGCAGAGACTATATGAAGTTGGTCTAACGTTGAATGAGAAGTGTGTCTTTTCATAACAAAAGGTGAGATTTTTCGGTCCTATTATTGATGGTTCAGGCATCATAGTAGACACTCAAAAGACGAAAGTCATAAAAGACTTTCCTGAGCCTAAAAAATCACAGAATTGCAAAGGTTCATGGGCATGGTCAATCAGGTGGGAAAACTTTTGCCAAATCTGGCTATGATAAATGAACCACTGTAACAGTTATTAAAGAATGACAAGGCCTGGTGTTGGATCGAGGTCCAACAAGAGGATTTTGAAAAAAATAAAGCAGAAACTTCTTTCTTCAGAAGTACCAGCACATTATGACCCAAAGTAACCAACCATTATAGCAGCGAACGCATCGGCAACAGGGCTAGGTACAGTCTTGTTTCAGGTACAAAGTGATGGGAATCCACCTGTGTATTTTGCATCTCATTCTTTGACAGAAACAGAGAAAAGGCCATTGAGAAGGCAGCAACTTGGGCAGGTGAGGAGTTCTCTGACTATGTGCTAGGTCTTCAATTTAAGATTGAAATGGATCACAAACTGTTAGTTACTCTGAAAAATATAAAAGAATTAGCAAAGCTACCTACAAGAGTGCAGACGTTTTGATTGAGACTAATGAGATTCGACGCTGAAACCAAGTATGTTCTTGGGAAACAGCATATAACAGGGGATGCGTTATCGTGCATTACATCAGCAAGACCTGAAGAAGATGACATTGTATTTTTTGAGGAAGTAGGTGTTCGCTGTAACAACTACAGAGTATTTAACTGCTACGAATCAGAAATTGAGCAAAATCAGGAGGCGCAAAATGATGAAGTATGTAGAGCAATCAGAGAATACTGTTTGCATGGATAGCCACCGTACATGGCCCACAACCCAGTGTTAACGCTATTTTATGAGCAGTGAGGTGATTTGAGTATTACCGATGATTTGTTGATATTTGACGAGAGATTAATCATCCCCAGGAAACTATGATTAGAGATCTTGGAAAGATTACACCAAGGACATTTAGGAATAACAAAGTGCAGAACCACGGCGAGACGGTAAGTACGGTGGCCTGGTATATCGAAAGAAATTGAAGAGATTAGAATTAGAACATTACAGCACATTACAGGCCCTTCGGCCCTCAATGTTGCGCCGACCTGTGAAACCATCTGACCTACACTATTCCATTTTCATCCATATGTCTATCCAATGACCACTTAAATGCCCTTAAAGTTGGCGAGTCTACTACTGCTGCAGGCAAGGCGTTCCACGCCCCTACTACTCTCTGAGTAAAGAAACTACCTCTGACATCTGTCCTATATCTATCACCCCTCAACTTAAAGCTATGTCCCCTCGTGTTTGCCATCACCATCCGAGGAAAAAGACTCTCACTATCCACCCTATCTAACCCTCTGATTATCTTATATGTCTCTATTAAGTCACCTCTCCTCCTCCTTCTCTCCAACGGAAACAACCTCAAGTCCCTCAGCCTTTCCTCGTAAGACCTTCCCTCCATACCAGGCAACATCCTAGTAAATCTCCTCTACACCCTTTCCAAAGCTTCCACATCCTTCCTATAATGCGGTGACCAGAACTGCACGCAATACTCCAGGTGCGGTCTCACCAGAGTTTTGTACAGCTGCAGCATGACCTCGTGGCTCTGAAACTCGATCCCCCTACTAATAAAAGCTAACACACCATATGCCTTCTTAACAGCCCTATTAACCTGGGTAGCAACATTCAGGGATTTATGTACCTGGACACCAAGATCTCTCTGTTCATCTACACTACCAAGAATCTTCCCATTAGCCCAGTACTCTGCATTCCTGTTACTCCTTCCAAAGTGAATCACCTCACACTTTTCCGCATTAAACTCCATTTGCCATCTCTCAGCCCAGCTCTGCAGCCTATCTATGTCCCTCTGTACCCTACAACATCCTTCGGCACTATCCACAACTCCACCGACCTTCGTGTCATCCGCAAATTTACTAACCCACCCTTCTACACCCTCATCCAGGTCATTTATAAAAATGACAAACAGCAGTGGCCCCAAAACAGATCCTTGCGGTACACCACTAGTAACTAAACTCCAGGATGAACATTTGCCATCAACCACCACCCTCTGTCTTCTTTCAGCTAGCCAATTTCTGATCCAAAGCTCTAAATCACCTTCAACCCCATACTTCCGTATTTTCTGCAATAGCCTACCGTGGGGAACCTTATCAAACGCCTTACTGAAATCCATATACACCACATCCACTGCTTTACCCTCATCCACCTGTTTGGTCACCTTCTCGAAAAACTCAATAAGGTTTGTGAGGCACGACCTACCCGTCACAAAACCGTGCTGACTATCGCTAATGAACTTATTCGTTTCAAGATGATTATACATCCTGTCTCTTATAACCTTTTCCAACATTTTACCCTCAACCGAAGTAAGGCTCACAGGTCTATAATTACCAGGGCTGTCTCTACTCCCCTTCTTGAACAAGGGGACAACATTTGCTATCCTCCAGTCTTCCGGCACTATTCCTGTCAACAATGACGACATAAAAATCAAGGACAAAGGCTCTGCAATCTCCTCCCTGGCTTCCCAGAGAATCCTAGGATAAATCCCATCTGGCCCAGGGGACTTATCTATTTTCACACTTTCCAAAATTGATAACACCTCCTCCTTGTGAACCTCAATCCCATCTAGCCTAGTAGCCTGAATCTCAGTATTCTCCTCGACAACATTTTCTTTCTCTACTGTAAATATGACGAAAAATATTCATTTAACGCTTCCCCTATCTCCTCCGATTCCACACACAACTTCCCACTACTATCCTTGATTGGCCCTAATCTAACTCTAGTCATTCTTTTATTCCTGATATACCTATAGAAAGCCTTAGGGTTTTCCCTGATCCTATCCGCCAATGACTTCTCGTGTCCTCTCCTTGCTCTTCTTAGCTCTCCCTTTAGATCCTTCCTGGCTAGCTTGTAACTCTCAAGCGCCCTAACTGAGCCTTCATGTCTCATCCTAACATAAGCCTTCTTCTTCCTCTTGACAAGCGCTTCAACTTCTTTAGTAAACCACCAGATGATATTGAGGTGTATCACGTGTGCTGTCAATTGTCATGAGATGAAGGAGCCACTAATGTCAATATCTTTTCTGTCTAGACCACAGGAACATCTAGGTATGGATCTTTTCAAGCATAAGAACAAGATTGGATCAGCTAGGGTTGTTTTCTTTGGAACAGAGGAGGCTGAGGGGTGACTTAATTGAGGTGTACAAAATTATGAGGGGCCTAGATAGAGGAGACAGGAAGGAACTGTTTCCCCTAGTGGAGAGGTCAATTACCAGGGGGTGCCGATTTAAGGTGATTGGTAGAAGGATTAGAGGGGACATGAGGAAAAACGTTTTTACACAGAGGGTGGTGGGTGTCTGGAATTCACTGCCTGGATCGATGGTGGAGGCAGAAACCCTCAACTCATTTAAAAGGTACCCATACATGCACTTTGCACCAATGGTGCAACATACCATCCTGGAATCACATCTGCGACCACAGAAACACCTATCTGTTCCCCTCACGATAGAATCCCCTCTATTGCTCTCCTGTCATTTCTGCTCCCTCCCTACACAGCTGAGCCACCCATGGTGCTCTGGTCATGACTCTCGTTGCATTCTCCAGAGGAACCCTCTCTCCCATCGGAACTGAATACCGGTTAGAAAGTGCAATACCCTCCAGGGACTCCTGCAATACCTGCCTTGTCCTTCTTGTAAGTCTGGCAGCCACCCAGTCCCTCTCTGCCTGTGCTCTTTTAAGCTCCGGGGTAACTAGCTCCTGAAACGTGCTATCCACATAGTTCTCTGCATCGCGGATGCGCCACAGTGACTCCAGCCATCACTCGAGTACCGGAACCTGGAACTCAAGCTTCTGCAGCCGGTGACACTTCCTGCAGATGTGTTTGTCAAGGACACATGGTGCGTCCATGACTTCCCACATACCACAGGAGGCACATTCCATTTGACCGAGCTGCCCTGCCATTACTTAGCTGTACAAACTAAATTATTGCCAGTGTATTAAATGTAATAAGTAGAATAACTTCACAGTTACTTGCCAATCAGCTTCTTCCCCTGTACCTAGCACAAAGGAAGATGGTTGTGGTTGTTGGAGGCCAAACGTCTAAGCCACAGGACATCACAGCAGGAGTTCCTCAGGGTAGTGTCCTAGGCCCAACTATCTTCAGCTGCTTCTTCAATGACCTTCCTTCAACCATCAGATCAGAAGTGGGGATGTTCGCTGATGATTGCACAATGTTCAGCACCATTTTCGATGCCTCAGATACTGAAGCAGTCCATGTTCGCATGCAGCAATACACCAAGGCTCCTTCAACAGCACCTTCCAAACCAATGGCCTCTACCATCTAGAAGGACAAGGGCAGCAGAAGCATGGGAACACCACCACCTGCAAGTTCCCCTCCAAGTCACACACCATCCTGACTTGGAACTATATCGCCATTCTAGCACTGTCACTGGGTCAAAATCCTGGAACTCCCTTCCTAGCAGCACTGTGAGTGTACCTACCCGACATGGACTGCAGCGGTTCAAAAAGGCAGCTCACCACCACCTTCTCAAGGGCAATTAGGGAAGGGCAACAAATGCTGGCCTGGCCAGCGTTGCCCACATCCTATGAATGAATTTTTAAAAAAGCAAGACCTGGCCAACCTTCAAGCTTGGGCTGATAAGTGGCAAGTAACATTCGCTCTATATGTGTGCCAGGCAATGACATCTCCAACAAGAGAGAATTCCCTTGACATTCAACGGCATTACCATTGCTGAACCCCCCACCATCAACATCCTGAGGATTACCATTGACTAGAAACTTAACTGGACCAGCCATATAAATACTGTGCTAAAAGAGCAGGTCAGAGACTGGGAGGTCTGCAGCGAGTTACTCACCTCCTGACTCCCAAAGCCTCTCCACCATCTACAAAGCACAAGTTAGGTTTGTGATGGAATACTCTCCATTTACCTGGATGAGTGCATCTACAACAGTGCTCAAGAGGCTCAACACCATCAGGACAAAGCAGTCCGCTTGATTGGCACCCCTTTACCACCTTTAATATTTACTCCCTCTTCCATCAGCAAAGAGTACCATCTACAAGATGCACTGCCAAAACCCGCCAAGCCTCCTTAGACAGTACCTTCCAAACTCTCGACCTCTACAACCTAGAAGGACAAGGGTAGCAGACTGATGGGAACATCACCACCTGCAAGTTCCCCCCAAACCACACACCATCCTGACTTGGAACTACATCACCGTTCCTTCACTGTCGCTGAGTCAAAATCCTGGAACTCCTTCCCTAACAGCACTGTGGGTGTACCTACATCAGATTGATTGCAGTGCTCAAGAAGGCGGCTTACCACCACCTTCTCAAGGGAAATTAGAAATGGGCAACAAATGCTGGCCTTTCCAGCGAGACACATATCTCATGAAATAATTTTTTAAAAATCTTCCACAGATCCTTTTCTTTCATAAAACTGTCAGCACTCTGGCCTGAGAGTCACAGGTCACTCCAAGGAGTTGAGCACAAAAATCCAGACTCTCACTCTGCAGTGCTGAGGGTGTGCTCAAATGAGATGTTAAACCAGGGCCCCATTTACCCTCAGGTGTACTTAAAAGATCTCGGCATTATTTTGAAGGAGAGCAGGGGAGTTCTCCCCAGTTTCTTCGTCAATATTTATCCCTCAACTAACACCACAAAAACAGATTATTTGATCAGTACCACATTGCTGTTTATGTGAGATTGCTGTGTGCAAATTGGCAGTCACATTTCCTACATTACAACAGTGACTACACATCAAATGTATTTCATTGGCTGTAGAGTGCTTTGGAATGTCCTGAGGTGATGGAAGGCATAAGTTCTTTCTTTGTTCAATCAGATCTGGAAGTGTCTGCTCGGACCTATTATCCTCTGAAATGACAACTTCTTCCATCAAAGCCTCGACTCTTGCAAGGTTTCATTTACCTTTGTAAATTGGCCATCTCCAATTGAAAATCAGGGTGGAGTATTGCTATCCTAGACTCCCACTAACTTCCTCACACACTTGGTTTTCTAGCATTATTTCTTGCAGCTGCTGGCATGCCATACATTTTTGAGCAGGTGCACGCAAATGAGATTAAAAAGACAACAAGAGGTCATGTTTGCATTTCCATCATACCAGCCACATTTTGTGTTGGTCTTTCTTCCTTCTTGTATGAAACAGTTGGAAGAAAGCGGAAAAAAACTTAAAGAGCTCAGCATCGTTGTTAGATGGCTTTCAAGCTTAATTCTGCCTTATTTACATAAGAACATAGGAACAGAAGTAGGCCATTTAGCCTGTTGAGTTTATTCCACCATTCAATGAGATCAGGGTTGATCTGCAATCTTAATCCATATACCTTCCTTTGTCCCATATCCCTGAACACCTTTGGTTAACAAAGATCTATCAGTCTCAGATTTTAAATTTTCAATTGATCTACCATCAATTGCCATTTGCGGACAACATTTCCAAACCTCTACCGTTGCATGAAGATATGTTTGCTAATTACGTTCCTGAGAGGTCTGGCTCCAATATTTAGACTATGCCCGCTAGTCCTAGACTCCCTGGCCAGCAGAGATAGTTTCTCTCTATCTACCCCATCTTTATGAAGTTTTTTTTTGTTTATTGCCAAATTACTTTAACTTCTAAATTTGTGTCATATTCAGTAAGGCTGCCACAGGAAGATGGGAATTGTTAGACAAGAAAAGGTCCATCTAGTTTTCCTTCTACCAACCTGAATAGTCACGTGATGCAACATTAATGGATTTGTTAACTATTCAAAACAATAATCTGTATTAATTAGTCTACAACAGACCCAGACACAAGGCGAGGAAAACCCCAGTGATGGAGAGCTTTGGGAACCAAAGTGACCGGTTCCTCCCAAGTATGCGATACTTGCCATGACTCAAATTACCATTCTTCCCCCAATTATTTCATACAAAGAACAATGAATTTCTCACTGCAAATCCATTAATTGTTGAAAGAGGAAGGGATTGGGTTCATCATAGGAACATGGGAACAGACATTCAACCTGTCATACCCACGCAATCCAAACTTATGAACTATAAAATAAACTTATGAAGTAACCCAAAACGTACATCTTTCTTGTAAACAAAATGGAGTAAGTGCTCAGTTTCTGTTCCTGTCAATACACCTAGAACTACAAGAACCCTGAGCTAATTTTCATGTCTGGCCAAATCTTGGAGAAGTCATTAAAATACAAATGACCCTTTCTGTGGTCATGGCTGCTTCTCTCAAACTGATTGGGTTGACAATATGTCACAGAACTTTGGACTCCAAACACAAATTCCAAAGAATAGGTGTGAAAAGCCTTCCTTTATCAAGATGTGATGAAGATGAATGACACCCAGACACCCAGAAGAAACCATTTATGAGGACAATGGAAAGAGAAACTACGGTCGCATGACAGAATCTAAGTTTCTGATAAGGAGCTTTAATAAAGATATATTCTGGTCAGACAAAGGATATCCATCTATACCATTTGAAGAGCAAGGATCCTGCCTAAGATTACCAGATTTGAACTGCATGTAGGCAGAGACTGGAGTGTGGCCTTGAAATCCCCACCTGAGAAATTGTACCAGGATGTTAACCTTTGACATTTGGTTGGAATATAACAGGAGCAGTATGCAACACCGTATCCTTCTTCCTTATCCTCCCAAGTCTTTCTTCAGTGAACAAGGGAAAAGAATATAGGCCTGCACTGTTTCAAATCTCCACCCCGGGGAAAAGCAAGTTTAACAGAGAACTCATTAAAATCATCATACCTAATGCATGTTACCTTTATTATCTCTATCGTTTCTTGAGTGTGTGTGTATCTGGATGAGTGTGAGAGTGGGTGTTGTTGTGTATATTTCAGGTGTTGTAGGATGGACATTTATCTTTTAAACTTACGTGAAAACCTGTCATTTGGCTGTTCTTGACAATTAAAGCACTCAGGGGTTAAAAACTCACGCTGTCTTCAGTCAGTCGAGAGGTGAAAAGGGGAACCATCCCTATGATCTCTCACCTGTCCATAACAAACCCATCAAGCCTGTTCCACCTTTTAACAAGTACATGGCTGATCTCTATCTTAACTCCATCTACCCACCTTAGTTCCATAACTACTTAATATCCTTGCTGAACAAAACTTAATCAATCACAGTTTTGAAATTTTCAATTAACTTAACCTCAACAGATTTTTGGGGTAGAGAGTTCCACATTTCCACTACCCTTTGTGCTCCTGACATCATCCCTAAATGGCCTAGCTCTAATTTTAAGGTTATGCCCCCTTGTTCTGGACTTTCTCCTCAACCCTTCCCCCCAGAGGAAATAGTTTATCTACACTATCGATTCCTTTAATCATCACAATTAGATTACCCCTTAATCTTCTACAGTCGAGAATACAAGCTTAGTCTATGCAACCTGCCCTCTCAATTTAAACTTTGTAATCCCAGAATTTACACTGGAATCTGCACTGCATACCCTCCAAGGCAGGTATATCCTTCCTGTAGTGTCCTGCCCAGAAATGAATGGAGTACTTTAAATGGGGTCTAACCAGAACATAACTTCCATCCTTCACTTTCCAATCCCCTTGAGATAAAGATCAACACTTCATTAGCCTTTTTAATTATTTTTTGTTCCTGTCCACTAGCTTTCAGTGATTTCTGTATTTACACCTGCAAATCTTTTTGCTCATCCACATTTCCTAACTTCTCACCATATAAAAAATACATTGATCTGACTTTCTTAGGTCCAAAGTGGATGCCCTCACACTACCCCACATTGAATTCAATCTGCCACAGTTTTGCCCACTTACTTAATCTATCAATGTTCCTTTGCAGCTTTCTGCTCCCACACACATGATTTACCATGCTGTCTACCTTGGTGTCATCAGCAAACTTGGATATGCA
Organism: Heterodontus francisci; assembly: GCF_036365525.1. Taxonomy (NCBI): domain Eukaryota; kingdom Metazoa; phylum Chordata; class Chondrichthyes; order Heterodontiformes; family Heterodontidae; genus Heterodontus; species Heterodontus francisci. The sequence goes on along the minus strand of NC_090371.1, from coordinate 25,640,474 downwards.
GCTCTCTGTGTACGTTCATACCTTTATTAATATAGTGAAAAGCTGAGACCCCAGTACAGATACCTGAGGGGGCACTATTAGTTCCATTCTGCCAATTTCAATATATTATCCTTTAGCCTTTCTGTAACCTCCTGTAGCCCTACAATTATCTTAGATACCTGCACTCCTCCAATTCTGGCCTCTTGTGCATCCCCGATTTTAATTGCTCCACCATTGGCGGCTGTGCCTTCAGCTGCAGATGCCTTAAGTTCTAGAATTCCTTCCCTAAAAACCTCTTTGGCTCTCTACCTCACTTTAAGAGGCTCCTTAAAATCTACCTCCTTGGCCAAGCCTTTGGTCACCTGCCTAATATCTCCTTATATGGCTTGATGTCAACATTTGTTTGATAGCTCTGCTGTGAAGTGCCTGGGGACCTTTTAATATATTAATGGCGCTATATATATGCAAGTTGGTGCTTTTGTTATTATTGTCTTCTACCTCCTAACCAATTGCCTATCCATGACAATAGGTTGCCTTCAATGCACTGTCATTTTTCTTAATGGTCTCTTACTTGGAACCTTAATAAATGCCTTCTGGAAGTCCATATAGGTAATATCCATAGACATGCCTTTATCTACCATGGTAGTTATATCTTAAAAAGTGAATGCAGTTTGTTAGTTGTAATTTATGCTTTATGCTTTGGGCGGCACAGTGGCGCAGTGGTTAGCACCGCAGCCTCACAGCTCCAGCGACCCGGGTTCAGTTGTGGGTACTGCCTGTGTGGAGTTTGCAAGTTCTCCCTGGGTCTACGTGGGCTTCTGCCGGGTGCTCAGGTTTCCTCCTACAGCCAAAAACTTACAGGTTAATCGGTAAATTGGCCATTGTAAATTGCCCCTAGTGTAGGTAGGTGGTAGGAGAATGGTGGGGATGTGGTAGAGAATATGGGATTAATGTAGGATTAGTATAAATGGGTGGTTGTTGGTCGGCACAGACTTGGTGGGCCGAAGGGCCTGTTTCAGTGCTGTATCTCCAAATAAAATAAAATAATTCATGCGAGTTGTCTCTGATCAGCTCATATTTGTCCAAGTGTTCAAACACTCAGCCCTAATAACAGATTCTAGTAACACAACAGACTTTAGACTAATAAGCCTATAATTTATAAATGTAAATTTCTATTAATATTAATTTCTAAAATGTATCAATCTCAGTCTTGAAAACTCCAGTTGACAGCAAGGAGATTGATGACGTGGTGAACACTCACAATACTAGGAAGGCACAATTAACACATCACAATAGTTCCAGTTGGCATTGTGTCCAATCGGAAAATGTGTGTGATCAACCCTGGGGCCGAACAGGCAGAGCACAGTTAATTTCATCAATCTCAAAGGCTCCCTCACTTTATTGATCAAATCAGTATATAGAAATCCTGCTTCCATTATGCCAGAATAGTTTCTTATCCTAATCCATGAGTTTTTACACAAAAGAATAATTCACCAATCACGCAGACTCAGCAGGGAGCAGTGTGTCAGAGTTAGGGCTGCAAGGGATGGGGTGACACACAACCTAGCTGGGCTATATTCCACAGTGCCTTCTCAATTGCTCTAGCCACCATAAACGTGCCTTCAATGTGTCAATATTGTGCTCAGTTATTAATTTAGTGCACGAATAGATCTCGTTTTCCAGTGTTTGGTCTGCACAGGTCTCATCAGCCATGGCTGCAAGAGATAACCTCAGTCTCCCAGAAGTTGCCCAGAGATAAGACTCCAAAATGAGGCCATGCAATCATTAAATTTGCCTTACTTCTACTTCTACTTGTTATAACAAGCTTCGCTTTGCTGGATAATTTCAATAATTGATTCAGGATCTTCCTTTCTGCTGATACAGCATTGTCCAATGCCTTCGCATGTCTGATGTTACCTCACCAGTGTTAATTAACTTGCCTTTATTGTTTAACTAGAAGACATAAATTTAAGATAATTGACAGAAAGCGAAAGGTGAGAAACATTACTTTCACTCAGCGAGTTGTTATGATCTGGAATACATTGCTTGAAAGGATGGTGGAAGTAGACTCAATAGTAACTTTCAAAAGTGCATTGGATATATACTTAAAAAGGAAACATTTGCAGGGCTATGAAGGAATGAGAACAGCAGCAGGACTAATTAACAGCTGTTTCAGAGAGGTAGCACAGACATGATGGACCGAGTGGCCTCCTTCTGTGCTGTATGATTCTATGATTAAGATTTCTCATCCATTCAATTGACATAAATCCCTTATTGATGTAATAGACTGTAACGATCAAGGCGGAAATGATGTACTGTTAATTCAGTCTCACTACTCCACAGGCCACAGCATAACAAGAAAGTTTCCCACCTACCGAAGAATAACCAAATTAGACATTCTATTTGGCTCCCAGAATAAAGCACACCAAGCCAGGTTTCTTTAAACAACAACAACATCAACTCTTTATTGGAAAATAAATAATTCGTAACTAGTAATCTGATAAATCTATATATATGAAAAGATTTTTTTTTAACTCCTTATTCTTCCTAGCCCTCATGCATACACATACATTCAAAAACCGGGTAACCGGGGGAAAAGGATTTTTTGGTTTACAGCTGTTTCTTAGGAATACAAAGGAAAAATAAAATGATTGAGTTTATCAAATTCTGGTAGGATGTTTTTGGTATGGTGAGGTGACGCAGTACTTGGCAACGGCAGCATAAAATCCAGCCCAGTGTCTCCTTTGTCACTCAAACGGAGGTCAAAACCCATTTCTGTTTCCTTGAAACTGCTTGCTTCGCCTATTCTTGCATATAAAGTGAACATCCATAAAAAACTCCCACTATTTGCATGTGTCCAAGTCTGCTGAAAATCCTTTTTCCAGTCTTTTAAAATACACAGAAGTCTAAGATTTTAGTACAAAAATAAAACCTTTTGTAACAAGACCCATTCAGTAACCAGAGCTGTGTATTTAATGCTTCTCTCCCGATGATTTTCCATAGCTCCTCCCTCCCGATCATGATGCCAACTCACTTGATTCTGACTGTAATATTCTTGTCCCTTGGTGTGTGGCCTGTTGTTAAGAGTCATGGGAACTCAAGTGATATACAAAACACACGTGGGGTTTTATTATCATAGAACTGGAACATATATGCATATATAACTGTATTAACTGCAGGAACACATCTGAATACATCCCACTATGTCAGGCTCCACCCATAACTAACTGGTCACGTGTGACTCCACATCACTTCCTCTGATGGTGTTCACTTGCAGTCTTTAAGGTATTCCGCTCTTCCCACAACACTGACTAGCAGTTTTAAAGTACCAAATACAGCAAGGATGGAAGACACTCAGACAAACGGGATCTCAGATTTAGCTATCTGCCTTTATAACATATATGATTATGAGGAATTTCAGAACATGTAAAGGAAAAGGAACAGAAAGACAGTAGGCTAGATTTTAAGGAGACCTCGATGTCAGGATCTGTGGCGAGGGGCCTGAAGATGGCCCTGGATGAGGCCTACCATGGACCTCGTGTCGGCAGGGCCAGGCCCAATCTTCCCGGCGGCGGTGAGGCACCGTGGCGGCCTCCCCACCACACAGTGATGGGACCACAATCTTAATATTTGTTGCGACCAAGGCAAGAGTAATACACCCTTAATCCAGTCCCACTACTCCACAGGTCACAGTGTATTAGTAAAGTTTCCCACCTACCAGAAATTAGTCAAATTAAACACTTTATTTGTCCTGCAGAATAAAGCACACCAAACCAGCTTTCTTTAAACAGCAACAAAAATACTATTTATTGATAAACTAAATGTTAAACAATAATGAGCTAAGTCTATATATGTAAAGATTTTATAACTTCTTATTCTTTTTAACCCTCATGCACACACACATACATTCAAATAAAAAATGGTTAACCGGGGAAAAAGGCTTTTCTCTTTCCAACTGTTCCTTAAGAATAATAAAATAACTGGGTTGTAACGTTCTGGTAGGATATTTCCGGGTTGGTGAGGTGCCCCAGAGTCAAATAGCCAGATGCCACTTGAAGTCTCTCCAGGCCAGGTTGATGAACAGTCTGTGATGGGTAGGTATTCACGGCACTTCGTCTGCAGCAGGCATCCCAGAGATCTTTCAGCAAAGGGTGTAGCAACAGGTCTACTTGGGTTTTGAAATAGCAGTCTAGCAATAGAAGCTTTCTTGAGCTTTCAGTATTTCTCAAAACACAAGAGGGAACAGGAATCATTCCTGAGGCAGAGATTTTTCAGAGACTGGTGTCAATAGGAATCTGCTACCTTTAAAAATGCAGGGCTTCCTCTCAGCAAAGGAGCCTTTCTCCACTGAAAGCAGCAACTCCTCTTTTCCAGGGTCTTTCCCTCTCCAGAGGTCTTTTTCTCTCTCCAAGCAGACCACAGCCACACCTCAAATGTAGGAATTCTTTTTCCAAGAGAGGCAAATCTTTTTAGAGAGTAGGTGTTTTTTCCCTCTGGTCTGCAAAAACAGGTCCCAGCCAGATTGTTCTGCCTCCTGCTTCTCCAGTTCACTGGCCTTTTACAATGCAGAGGTGAAACTGAAACTCTAACAATAAAGTCATATGACCTGTCATTTTCCTTTGCTGTTGTTTGGAACAGGTGTCTTGCAGTCTGTCTCACACGGTTCGAACACCAAGTTTCAGCATTCAATGTTCACAGAAAATCCTTTTTCTCAGCCTTTAAAAGCACACAGAATTCTTAGGGTTTCCAATAAAAAACACAAAGCTCATGTGAAATATTCAAATCAATTAAATGAATTAATTTAAATATACTTACATCGCCTCTGGCCCATCGCGATCTTTGACCCGGCAGCTGGCACGCTCGCGCCTTCGGATCCCCGTCCGGGGAAACCTGGCACAACACTGGTGGGGAAGGGGGGAAACGAGGTAAGTTTATCAATGCAGTGAGGGGAGAACGGGGTCAAATTAACATCATGGGTGTAGGGGATGATGAGAAGGGTTATAGTTTAAACTTTGTGCAGCTTGGCGGGGGGCGGGGTGGGATGGGGGAAGGTCAGCTGGTAAAGGTAAGTGTTTTTTTGTGGGGGAAGGGCAAATAATTAGCTAAATTGTTATTGAGGGGGTGGGAGAGGGGCAAAATAAACGTATTCATTTAAATTTATTCCATCTATCCTTAAATGTTTAAATAAGCCGGTAGGACTGACAGCCATTTAAAAATGGTGTCAGTGCCTGCGCACCGGCAGCTGATGCCGTTGCCGGGGACACACAGCCCGCCCTCTCCATGTGACCGGCGGAAGCGGCCCGCCCCGGCTATTTAAATGAGCCACCGCACTTGAGATCACGGCAGCTCTTTGGTGTGTGGCCCGCGCGGGTGGGCCACCATTTTTGAAGCTCACCACCCAGTGTACCAGCAGGGAGTCTCCCCATCTCATTACAATTCTCCTTGAGGGTCTGTTCTGAATGAGATATTGAGCTAATGATAAAAATATACACAGGTGTGGCTGGTTACATGTAATATTTTTTCCCTCAAACTCCCAATAAGATTAACATCCCTGTGCGGACTCCGGTTTGAAATCTAATTCCTTCTTTTCTTACAAGCATTCAAACATAGCTCAAAGTGTTCTTTTAAATTACTTTCCTATGTGGCACTCACTTAAACTCCAAAGCTGCCTCCAGATCTCAGCAGCAAATCCAGGAGAAAGCACTTGCTTCCTATCACAGTAATAACCAAATTAGCAACAGCCCCTCCCCCACGACCCCCACCATTGCCCAGGGCACCCTCAGGCCTTGCTCTTCAACTCTCAAAGCCAGGCAATTTAACTCTGTTACATTTTCTATTTGTTGATTTCTCTTGTGGGTTTGGAAAGGGTTATTTTATTTTTAATGCTGTTGCCTGATTTGTGGATTTAACAGCCAGGGAGACACGGGCAGAGATTTACCGTGGTAACTTTAATCTTTGGCATTGAGGTGCAAATTGGACAATGTCAGATCGACTGTCCATTATAGACCCCACCTGATTATCCTTCCATTGAAGCTGACATTGCCCAGTTTGTACCATCACCAGTAGTTAAATCTGCCAACACACACCACCCTCCACCTCAACCCCGTAGAAACTAAAGGCACAGTTCAAGAGGTCAACCAAGAAAGGTGATGAATTACCCTTTCCAATAAAAAGATTACCGAAGCACAAGAACACAAGAATTGTTAGGAATGAGAAAAATACAATAGGCCTGACCCTTTGGCACTCAATGGCACTTACCCATTTTCCTCAAGCTCTTCTCGGTGGCAGCTGTGGCTCAATTGGCAGCATTCTTATTTCTCGTCTGAAGATTGAGAATTACAAGACCCCTCCGCAGACTTGACCATAAAATCTGAGCTTGCATTCCAGTGCAGTACTATTTTTCAGATGAAATTTTAAAACACGACCTGTCCTCTCAGGTGGTTATAAAAGATACCATGATGCTATTCGAAGAAGATCAGGGTGCCCTGTCAAATTTTTATCGCTCAACCAATGTCACTGAAACTGATTCTCTGTTCATAATCAGATTGTTATTTGTGAGAGCTTTCTGTATGCAAATTAGCTGCTACAATACAACAGTGTATTTCAAACTACTTCATTAGCTGTAAAGTGCATGGGGATGTCCTGAAGTCATGAAAATGGCCATATAAATGCAAGTTTTTCTTTTTTCTTCATTTCTGTTGTGACCAGGTGAGAAAGAGGTCTAGGGTTCCCTTTCAGCCTTCACCTGGTCTTACTGTAACAGGGTTTAATTTTAAGCACATTATGTTTTTAGCTCCCCCTTGGTGAATCCTTGTTCACGGCTTTCCAATTATAAGGCAAAGAAACCAAACAGACTTTCTTCAGTTTAAAGAAGAAAAGTTGACATTTATTAAACTTAAAGTTTAATTCGGTTGACGCCACAGATACGTGATGCACCCACGCTAGCATACAAACGCGATACACACATGCAAATAGAGAAAGAAAAGAGCAGAAGAAAAATAAATTGGAAAAGTTTGAGGCAATATCTGAAGAGTTTTTGTTATGGTTCTTCAAGCTCACTGTAGAGTCCTTGATTGTAGGTAGTTTATGCTTTTCGTTGGGGCCCAGTATTCTTCTTAAACCTTGTTCACTGTCGGAAACTTTTCTCTCTTGGGGTTCATGTGTCTTCAGTGGATTCAGAGGCTTGTGAGAAAGAGATGGGAGCAGACAGGAGAGATCTTCTCAGTCCCATTTTGTACTGAGAACCATAAGTTCAGGTGAAGAAAGCGCTTCCTACCAGAAGACCAACCTGACAGCCTTCGCATTAAAACATCGAGTAGTTGCTTCAATGAGTCCAGTATTTTGTCCTCAAGTCTTAGAACATAGAACATTACAGCGCAGTACAGGCCCTTCAGCCCTCGATGTTGCGCCGACCTGTGAAACCATCTGACCTACACTATTCCATTTTCATCCATATGTCTATCCAATGACCACTTAAATGCCCTTAAAGTTGGCGAGTCTACTACTGTTGCAGGCAGGGCGGTCCACGCCCCTACTACTCTCTGTGTAAAGAAACTACCTCTGACATCTGTCCTATATCTATCACCCCTCAACTTAAAGCTATGTCCCCTCGTGTTTGCCATCACTATCCGAGGAAAAAGGCTCTCACTATCCACCCTGTCCAACCCTCTGATTATCTTATATGTCTCTATTAAGTCACCTCTTCTCCTCCTTCTCTCTAACGAAAACAACCTCAAGTCCCTCAGCCTTTCCTCGTAAGACCTTCCCTCCATACCAGGCAACATCCTAGTAAATCTCCTCTGCACCTTTTCCAAAGCTTCCACATCCTTCCCATAATGCGGTGACCAGAACTGCACGCAATACTCCAGGTGCGGCCGCACCAGAGTTCTGTACAGCTGCAGCATGACCTCGTGGCTCCGAAACTCGATCCCCCTACTAATAAAAGCTAACACACCATATGCCTTCTTAACAGCTCTATTAACCTGGGTGGCAACTTTCAGGGATTTATTTACCTGGACACCAAGATCTCTCTGCTCATCTACACTACCAAGAATCTTCCCATTAGCCCAGTATTCTGCAATCCTGTTACTCCTTCCGAAGTGAATCACCTCGCACTTTTCCGCATTAAACTCCATTTGCCATCTCTCAGCCCAGCTCTGCAGCCTATCTATGTCCCTCTGTAACCTACAACATCCTTCGGCACTATCCACAACTCCACCGACCTTTGTGTCATCCGCAAATTTACTAACCCACCCTTCTACACCCTCATCCAGGTCATTTATAAAAATGACAAACAGCAGTGGCCCCAAAACAGATCCTTGCGGTACACCACTAGTAACTAAACTCCAGGATGAACATTTATCATCAACCACCACCCTCTGTCTTCTTTCAGCTAGCCAATTTCTGATCCAAAGCACTAATTCACCTTCAATCCCATACTTCTGTATTTTCTGCAATAGCCTACCGTGGGGAACTTTATCAAACGCCTTACTGAAATCCATATAGACCACATCCACAGCTTTACCCTCATCCACCTGTTTGGTCACCATGTCAAAAAACTCAATAAGGTTTGTGAGGCACGACCTACCCTTCACAAAACCGTGCTGACTATCGCTAATGAACTTATTCTTTTCAAGATGATTATAAATCCTATCTCTTATAACCTTTTCCAACATTTTACCCACAACCGAAGTAAGGCTCACAGGTCTATAATTACCAGGGCTGTCTCTACTCCCCTTCTTGAACAAGGGGACAACATTTGCTATCCTCCAGTCTTCTGGCACTATTCCTGTCGACAATGACGACATAAAAATCAAGGACAAAGGCTCTGCAATCTCCTCCCTGGCTTCCCAGAGAATCCTAGGATAAATCCCAACTGGCCCAGGGGACTTATCTATTATCACACTTTCCAAAATTGATAACACCTCCTCCTTGTGAACCTCAATCCCATCTAGCCTAGTAGTCTGTATCTCAGTATTCTCCTCGACAACATTTTCTTTCTCCACTGTAAATACTGACAAAAAATATTCATTTAACACTTCCCCTATCTCCTCCGATTCCACACACAACTTCCCACTACTATCCTTGATTGGCCCTAATCTAACTCTAGTCATTCTTTTATTCCTGATATACCTATAGAAAGCCTTAGGGTTTTCTTTGATCCTATCCGCCAATGACTTCTCGTGTCCTCTCCTTGCTCTTCTTATCTCTCCCTTTAGATCCTTCCAGGCTAGCTTGTAACTCTCAAGCGCCCTAACTGAGCCTTCACGTCTCATCCTAACATAAGCCTTCTTCTTTCTCTTGACAAGCTCTTCAACTTCTTTAGTAAACCACGGCTCCCTCGCTCGACAACTTCCTCCCTGCCTGACAGGTACATACTTATCAAGGACACGCAGTAGCTGCTCCTTGAATAAGCTCCACATTTCGATTGTGCCCATCCCCTGCAGTTTCCTTCCCCATCCTACGCATCCTAAATCTTGCCTAATCGCATCATAATTTCCTTTCCCCCAGCTATAATTCTTGCCCTGCTGTATATGCCTGTCCCTGCCCATCGCTAAGGTAAACCTAACCGAATTGTGATCACTATCACCAAAGTGCTCACCAACTTCTAAATCTAACACCTGGCCGGGTTCATTACCCAGTACCAAATCCAATGTGGCATCGCCCCTGGTTGGCCTGTCTACATACTGTGTCAGAAAACCCTCCTGCACACACTGGACAAAAACAGACCCATCTAAAGTACTCGAACTATAGTATTTCCAGTCAATATTTGGAAAGTTAAAGTCCCCCATAACCACTACCCTGTTACTCTCGCTCCTGTCAAGAATCATCTTTGCTATCCTTTCCTCTACATCTCTGGAACTATTTGGAGCTCTACAGAAAACTCCCAACAGGGTGACCTCTCCTCTCCTGTTTCTAACCTTGGCCCAGACTACCTCTGTAGACGAGTCCTCAAACGTCCTTTCTGCCGCTGTAATACTTTCCTTGATTAACAAAGCCACACCACCCCCCTCTTTTACCATCTTCTCTGTTCTTAGTGAAGCATCTAAATCCCGGAACCCGCAACATCCATTCCTGTCCCTGCTCTACCCATGTCTCTGAAATGGCCACAACATCGAGATCCCAGGTACCAACCCATGCTGCAAGCTCACCCACCTTATTCCGGATGCTCCTGGCGTTGAAGTAGACACATTTTAAACCAAGCTCTTGCTTGCCAGTGCCCTCTTGTGTCTTTATAACCTTATCCCTGACCTCACTACTCTCAACATCCTGCACACTGGAACGACAATTTAGGTTCCCATCCCCCTGCTGAATTAGTTTAAACCCCCCCCGAAGAGCACTAGCAAATCTCCCCCCCAGGATATTGGTACCCCTCTGGTTCAGGTGAAGACCATCCTGTTTGTAGAGGTCCCACCTACCCCAGAAAGAGCCCCAGTTATCCAGGAAACCAAAACCCTCCCTCCTACACCATCCCTTCTTCCTGACAATCCATATCAGCTGTTCACCACTCACTATGGAAAGAAACCCTTCTAAATATCTATTCTAAATTTGCCATCACAATCTTGAACCTATGCCGTCTTGTCTTATTGCCCTGGTATGTCTTAATTTTGCTTTTGGGCCAACCATCAATAAGATCGCCCCCCTCAAATCTAAATCAGGGGACACAATTACTGCCCAATGCAAGCAAATGGACCGCTGAGTTGAGCACTACCTAGAACTGTACTCCAGGGAGAATGTTGTCACTGAGACCGCCCTCAATGCAGCCCAGCCTCTGCCAGTCATGGATGAGCTGGACTTACAGCCAACAAAATCGGAACTCAGTAATGCCATTGATTCTCTAGCCAGCGGAAAAGCCCCTGGGAAGGACGGCATTACCCCTGAAATAATTAAGAGTGCTAAGCCTGCTATACTCTCAGCACTCTACGAACTGCTTTGCCTGTGCTGGGATGAGGGAGCAGTACCACAGGACATGCGCGATGCCAATATCATCACCCTCTATAAAAACAAAGGTGACCGCGGTGACTGCAACAACTATCGTGGAATCTCCCTGCTCAGCATAGTGGGGAAAGTCTTTGCTCGAGTCACTTTAAACAGGCTCCAGAAGCTGGCTGAGCGTGTCTACCCTGAGGCACAGTGTGGCTTTCAAGCAGAAAGATCGACCATTGACATGCTGTTCTCCCTTCGTCAGCTACAGGAGAAATGCCGCGAACAACAGATGCCAGTCTACGTTGCTTTCATTGATCTCACCAAAGCCTTTGACCTCGTCAGCAGATGTGGTCTCTTCAGACTACTAGAAAAGATCGGATGTCCACCAAAGCTACTAAGTATCATCACCTCATTCCATGACAATATGAAAGGCACAATTCAGCATAGCGGTGCCTCATCAGACCCCTTTCCTATCCTGAGTGGCGCGAAACAGGGCTGTGTTCTCGCACTTACACTGTTTGGGATTTTCTTCTCCCTGCTGCTCTCACATGCGTTCAAGTCTTCAGAAGAAGGAATTTTCCTCCACGCAAGATCAGGTGGCAGGTTGTTCAACCTTGCCCGTCTAAGAGCGAAGACCAAAGTACGGAAAGTCCTCATCAGAGAACTTCTCTTTGCTGACGATGCTGCATTAACATCTCACACTGAAGAGTGTCTGCAGAATCTCATCAACAGGTTTGCGGCTGCCTGCAACGAATTTGGCCTAACCATCAACCTCAAGAAAACGAACATCATGGAACAGGATTTCAGAAATGCTCCATCCATCAATATCGGCGACCACGCTCTGGAAGTGGTTCAAGAGTTCACCTACCTAGGCTCAACTATCACCAGTAACCTGTCTCTTGATGCAGAAATCAACAAGCGCATGGGAAAGGCTTCCACTGCTATGTCCAGAGTGGCCAAGAGAGTGTGGGAAAATGGCGCACTGACACGGAACACAAAAGTCCAAGTGTATCAAGCCTGTGTGCTCAGTACCTTGCTCCACAGCAGCGAGGCCTGGACAACGTATGTCAGCCAAGAGCGATGTCTCAATTCATTCCATCTTCGCTGCCTCCGGAGAATCCTTGGCATCAGGTGGCAGGACCTTATCTCCAACACAGAAGTCCTCCAGGCGGCCAACATCCCCAGCTTATACACACTACTGAGTCAGCGGCGCTTGAGATGGCTTGGCCATGTGAGCCGCATGGAAGATGGCAGGATTCCCAAGGACACATTGTACAGCGAGCTCGCCACTGGTATCAGACCCACCGGCCGTCCATGTCTCCGCTTTAAAGACGTCTGCAAATGCGACATGAAGTCCTGTGACATTGATCACAAGTCGTGGTAGTCAGTTGCCAGCGATCGCCAGAGCTGGCGGGCAGCCATAAAGGTGGGGCTTAAGTGTGGCGAGTCGAAGAGACTTAGTAGTTGGCAGGAAAAAAGACAGAAGCGCAAGGGGAGAGCCAACTGTGTAACAGCCCCAACAACCAAATTTTACCTGCAGCACCTGTGGAAGAGTCTGTCACTCTAGTATTGGTCTTTATAGCCACTCAAGGCACTGCTCCACAAACCACTGACCACCTCCAGGTGCTTACCCATTGTCTCCCGAGACAAGGAGGCCAAACAAGAAAATGTCTTAATTAACATTCATTATGTTTGAAATAATCATTTTCTGCTTGGATATAAAACAGTTAGACACTTTGTTCTGAATCCCAGGCAGTGAATTCAACCCTGCAATCCTCTAGTCCAGGATTGTGTTCAAATCCAACTAAATTTATCGAGCAGAACTTTGCTGCCTATTTTTGTTCACTCTCTGTTTGATGGTCTATGATGGCTTCTGATCCATCAATCTCTCAATTTTAGAATTCTCATTCTCATGTTCAAATCCCTCCATGGCCTTTCCTTTACCTATCTCTGTCACCTTTTCCAGCCCCACAGCCCTCAAAGAACTCTGCATTCCTTCAATTCTGAACTGATGTGCATCCCCCAGTTTCTTCATCCCACCATTGGTGGCCGTGCTTTCAGCCATCTCCACCCCAATCTCTGGAGTTCCCTTTCTGAACCTCTCCACCTTTCTACTTCCATTTCCTCATTTAAGACACTCCTTAAAACCTAACTCTATGATCAAGCTTTTGGTCATCTAATCTAATGTCGCTTCTTTGCCTTTGTTTCAATTTTTGTGTGATTGCTCTTGTGAAGCAACTTGGGATATTTTATTAATAGAATCATAGAGTTATACAGCGCAGAAACAGGCCCTTCGGCCCACCATGTCCATGTCAGCCATCAGGCCTATCTATTCTAATCCCATTTTCCAGCACTTGGCCAGTAGCCTTGTATGCTATGGCGTTTCAAGTGTTCATCTAAATACTTCTTAAATGTTGTGAGGGTTCCTGCCTCTACCATCCCTTCAGGCAGTACGTTCCAGATTCCAACCACCCACTGGGTGAAAAATAATTTCCTCAAATCCCCTCTAAACCTCCTGCCCCTGACCTTAAGTCTATGCTCCCTGATATTGACACCTGAACTAAGGGAAAAAGTTACTTCCTATCTACCCCATCCATGCCCCTCATAATTTTGTATACCTCAATCATGTCCCCCTCAGCCTTTTCTGCTCTAAGGAAGACAACCCAAGTTATAAATGACTTGGATGAGGAAGTGGAAGGTTGGGTTAGCAAGTTTGCCGATGACACGAAGGTTGCTGGAGTTGTGGATAGTGTGGAAGGCTGTAGGTTGCAACGGGACATTGACAGGATGCAGAGCTGGGCTGAGAAGTGGCAGATGGAGTTCAACCTGGAAAAGTGTGAAGTGATTCATTTTGGAAGGTCGAATTTGAATGCAGAATACAGGCTTAAAGACAGGATTCTTGGTAGTGTGGAGGAACAGAGGGCTCTTGGGGTCCATGTCCATAGATCGCTCAAAGTTGCCACCCAAGTTGATAGGGTTGTTAAGAAGGCGTATGGTGTGTTGGCTTTCATTAACAGGGGGATTGAGCTTAAGAGTCGCGAGGTTATGCTGCAGCTCTATAAGGCCCTGGTTCAACCATACTTGGAATACTGTGTTCAGTTCTGGTTGCCTCATTATAGGAAGGATGTGGAAACTTTAGAGAGGGTGCAGAGGAGATTTACCAGGATGCTGCCTGGACTGGAGGGCATGTCTTACAAAGATAGATTGAGGGAGATAGGGCTTTTCTCATTGGAGCAAAGAAGGATGAGAGGTGACTTGATAGAGGTGTACAAGATGATGAGAAGCATAGATAGAGTGGATAGCCAGAGACTTTTTCCCAGGGTGGAAAGGGCTATCACCAGGGGGTATAATTTTAAGGTGATTGGAGGAAGGTTTCGGGGAGATGTCAGAGGTAGGTTCTTTACACAGAAACTGGTGGGTGCGTGGAATGCGCTGCCAGCGGTGGTAGTAGAAGCAGATACATTAGGGACATTTAAGCGACTCTTAGATAGGTACATGGATGATAGTAGAATGAAGGGTAGGTAGTTAGTTTGATCTTAGAGTAGGTTAAGGGTTCGGCACAACATCGAGGGCCAAAGGTCCTGTACTGTGCTGTACTGTTCTATGTTCTATGTTCTATGTTCTATCCAGTCTCTCTTCATAGCTGAAATGCTCCAGCTCAAGCATTATTACATTAAAGGTGCTATATAAATGCAAGTTGTTATTGTTTGATGAATGGTTTCATTTGGAGTTCATGATTATCTCAAATATTATGAAGAGAGATGTCTCCATGTTTCCTTTTACTTCTCAGTTTGCATTTGCTGTAGTTTGGCCATTGAAACTGCTGGTCAAATGTAAATGGTAAAGAGAGTTATCCATTCATGCATCACAACCAGTGTTTCCTATCACTATTTTATACCTACTTAAAATGAGCCAATAGAAAATCAAGGGCTGGGGAGTGCGGAAGCGGAAAATCTTGCCCATGCATTTCTCTCAGAAGTGTTCCAAAGCACTTCACAGGCAAAAGATGATCTTGAAATGCAGTGACGATAACTATTATTTAACTGCCAAGAGCAGCAACTATTTGTGAATAGCAAGATCCCACCAATGCCACTTCATCTAACAAGTTCTTTTTTTTGATGGAGGGTGAAAGGAAAAGGCTGTATTTACATATTAACTTTCACAACATCCTAGGATAAATCTTGGTCAGTTCACTAGGGAGAATTCCTCTACTCTTCAATTTGTGTTTCTGGATTATTTACATCCACCAGAAAGGGCAAATGGGGTCTCAGTTGAAAGACAGCAACTCTAACAGCAGTGAAC
This sequence comes from Heterodontus francisci, assembly GCF_036365525.1. Lineage (NCBI taxonomy): Eukaryota > Metazoa > Chordata > Chondrichthyes > Heterodontiformes > Heterodontidae > Heterodontus > Heterodontus francisci. The sequence continues at coordinate 25,625,267 of NC_090371.1, read as the reverse complement.
TCCTTCAGTGCTGCACTGAAGTGTGTCAGCCTCGAATTCGTACTCAGATTTCTAAGGTGGAACTTGAACCTATAGCATCTTGACTCTGAGGCAAGAGGGCTACACACTGAGACACTGCAGCACTGCTAACTGGGGGCACTGGGATAACTCGATGTTGATCTTTTCTTTTTCCTTGGTGCATTGAACTGAAGCTAATTAAAGCCCCGTTACTGCTTCCCTGGCTGAGATCAAGGGTACGCAGCACACTCTGAGGATTTGTCGCATTAGGTTCATTGATTGATCTGACGTGAACTATTTTCAAAGCCATAGGGTTTACACACAAGTGCTGTATAACGTATGGTGAGCTTAAAGAGGAATTTGGTGCATCAGACTTCCATGAATTATGCACAGCTAGTGAAGGTGAGGCAGACGCCGGAAAAAATATAAGCAAGCAATCATCAGTCAGCAGGAACCAAAGTCATTTCTCAGTTCACTGCAGCTTCCTCTTGAAATATTTCCTGCAAAACTAACAAAGAAATAAAGATTCTGATGCCACTATTAACTTTCCCAATTCCCATCCAACAATACCCACCTGGTGAGAATGTGTACATCCTTAGCTGTTAGTAGATAGGTAACATGAGGAGCATTATCACAGACACATGTACTAATTTCTCTAAGGCCACTCAAAAGACAACTGCAACAATTTTCATTTATAAAGAGTTTCTTGGATGAAAGAACACATTAAGCTCACTTTGTAAAGTGCGAGGTAGACACTAAGCAGAAATTAAAGCACTTTAGGTGGGAGAATAAAGGCAAAGATTAGTTTTTAAGAGCCCCTTAAAAGCAAAGAGTGAGGTAGGAAACAATGTGGTTTTGAGAGAGAATTCCAGAATGCTCTGGGGCATGGGTTCAAATCCCATAATAGCAGCTGGTGGAATTTAAATTCAATTAATTAATCTCAAATTTTTTCATTAAAAAAGCTAGTAATGATGACCATGAAATGATTGTCATAAAAACAGTTCACTAATGTCTTTTAGGGAAGGAAATCTGCTGTCTTCATCTGGTCTGGCCTACATGTGTCTCCAGACCCACCCACAGCAATGTGGTTGACTCTTAAATGGCCTAGCAAGCCACTCCGTTGTACCAAACCGCTAGAAAAAAGGAATGAAACCGGACGGACGGACCATCCGGCATCGACCTAAGCACAAGAAACGACAATAACACACCCAGCCCTGTCGACCCTACAAAATCCTCCTGACAGCTACTGGGGGCTTGTGGCAAAATTGAGACAGCTGTCCCACAGACTAGTCAAGCAACAACCTGACATAGTCATACTCTCAGAATCATACCTTACAATGTCCCAGGCACCACCATCAACAGAGATGGTGACAGTGATATACATTGACTCCAGACTCCATCTCATGGCATCAGGTCAAACGTGGGCATGGAAACCTCCTGCTGATTATCATCTACCACCACCCCTCTACCTTGATGAATCAGTACTTCTCCATGTTGAACACCAATTGGAAGAAGCACTGAGGTTGGCAAGAGCACAGAATGTTCTCTGGGTGGGGGAATTCAATGTCAAAGAACAAAGAACAGTACAGCACAGGAACAGGCCATTCAGCCCTCCAAGCCTGCGCCGATCTTGATGCCTGCCTAAACTAGCACCTTCTGCACTTCCGGGGCCCATATCCCTCTATTCCCTTCATATTCATGTATTTGTCAAGATGTCTCTTAAACGTCGCTATCGTCTCTGCTTCCACCACCTCCCCTGGCAGAAAGTTCCAGGCACTCACCACCCTCTGTGTAAAAAACTTGCCTCGCACATCCCCTCTAAACTTTGCCCCTCGCACCTTAAACCTATGTCCCCTAGTAACTGACTCTTCCACCCTGGGAAAAAGCTTCTGACTATCCACTCTGTCCATGCCGCTCATAACTTTGTAAACCTTTATCATGTCGCCCCTCCACCTCCGTCGTTCCAGTGAAAACAATCCGAGTTTTTCCAACCTCTCCTCATAGCTGATGCCCTCCAGACCAGGCAACATCCTGGTAAACCTCCTCTGTAACCTCTCCAAAGCCTCCACGTCCTTCTGGTAGTGTGACGACCAGAATTGCACGCAATATTCTAAGTGTCCATCATCAAAGAGTGACTTGGTAGCACCACCCTTGACCAAACTGGCTGAGTCCTAAAGGACATTGCTGCTAGACTGGGTCTGTGGCAGGTGGTGAAGGAACCAACGAGAGAAAAACCTACTTGACCTCATCCTCACCAATTTACCTGTCGCAGATGAATCTGCCCATGACAGTATCAGTAGGAGTGACCACCGCACAGTCCTTGTGAAGACAAAGTCCTGTCTTCACATTGAGAATACCCACTGTCGTGTTGTGTGGCACTACCACCATGCTAAATGGGATAGATTTTGAACAGATCAGCAACTCAAAACTGGGATCCATGAGGCCCTGTGGGCCCTCAGCAGCAGTAGAATTGTATTCAACCACAATCTGTAACCTCATGGCCCAGCATATCCCCCACTCAACCATTACCATCAAGCCGGGGGACCAACCCTGGGTCAATGAAGAGTGCAGGAGGGCATGCCAGGATTAGCAGGAGGCATGCCTCAAAATGAGGTGTCGACCTGGTGAAGCTACAACACAGGACTATCTGCGTGCCAAACAGCAGAAGCAGCATGCGATAGACAGAGGTAAGCGATGCCACAACCAATGGATCAGATCCAAGCTCTGCAGTCCTGCCACATCCAGTTGTGAATGGTGGTGGACAATTAAATAACTACCAGGAGGAAGAGGCTCCACAAATATCCCCATCCTCAATGATGGGGGAATCCAGCACATCAGTGCAAAAGGCACGGCTCAAGCATTTCCATCCATCTTCAGCCAGAAGTGCCAAGTGGATGATCCATCTCGGCGTCCTCCTGAAGTCCCCAGCATCACAGATGCCAGTCTTCAACCAATGCGATTCACTCCACATGATATCAAGAAACGGTTAAAGGCACTGGATACAGCAAAGGCTCTGGGCCCTGACAACATTCCAGCAATAACACAGAATCATAGAAATATAGAAAAAAGGAGAAGGAGTAGGCCATTCGGCCCTTCGGGCCTGCTCTGCCATTCAAAAAAGATCATGGCTGATCGTATAATTAAGTTTCCCGTTCCCGCTTTCTCCCCATATCCCTTGATCCCTTTGGCATTAAGAAATATATCTATCTCCTTCTTGAATATATTTAATGACTTGGCCTCCACTGCCTTCTGCGGTAGAGAATTCCGTAGGTTCACCCCTTCTGAGTAAAGAAATTTCTCCTCATCTTGGTTCTAAATGGCATACTCCATATCCTGAGACTGACCCCTGGTTCTGGACTCCCCAGCCATCGGGGGCATCCAGCCTGTCTAGTCCAGTTAGAATTTGATAGGTTTCTATGAGATCCCCTTTCATTCTTCAAAACTCTAGTGAATACAGGCCCAGTCGACCCAGTCTTTCCTCATACGTGAATCCTGCCATCCCAGGAATCAGCCTAGTAAACCTTCTTTGCACTCCCTCCATGGCAAGAACATCCTTCCTCAGGTAAGGAGATCAACACTGCTCCAGATGTGGTGTCACCAAGGCCCAGTATAACTGCAGCAAGCCATCCTTGCTCCTGTACTCAAATCCTCTTGCAATGAAGGCCAACAGACCATTCACCTTTATAACTGCTTGCTGCATCTGAATGCTTGCTTTCAGCAACTGGTGTACAAGGACAACCAGGTCTCTTTGCATCTCGCCCTTTCCCAATCTATCACCATTCCGATAATAATCTGCCTTTCTGTTTTTACAACCAAAGTGGATAACCTCACAATTAGCAATGTTATGCTGCATCTGCCATGCATTTGTCCACTCACCCAACTTGTCCAAATCACATTGGAGCCTTTTCGCATCCTCCTCACAACTCTCATTCCGCCACCCCCGCACACCCCACCCCACCCCAGCTTTGTGTCGTCTGCAAACTTGGAAATGTTACATTTAGTTCCCTCACCCAAGTCATTGATAATATATTGTGAATAGCTGGGGCCCAAACACTGATCCCTGCGGTACCCCACTAGTTGCCGCCTGCCACCCAGAATAAGACCGTTTATTCCTACTCTCTGCTTCCTGTCTGTCAACCAATTCTCAATCCATGCCAGTATATTACCCCCAAACCCATGTGCTTTAATTTTACACACTGATCCCTTATGTGGGACCTTATCAAAAGCCTTCTGAAAATCCATATACATTCTATTCTACTAGTTACATCCTCAAAAATCTCCAGTAGATTTGTTAAGCATAATTTCCCTTTTGTAAACCCATGCTGATTTTGTCTAATCCCGTTTATGCTTTCCAGGTGTTCTGCTATCACATCCTTTATAATAGACTCTGGCATTTTCCCCACTACTGATGTAAGGCTAATTGGTCTGTAATTCCCTGTTTTTTCTCTCCCTTCTTTTTTATACAGTGGGGTTACATTTGCTACCCTCCAATCTGTAGGAATTGCTCCAGAGTCTATAGAATTTTGGAAGATGACCACCAATGCATCCACTATTTTCAGGGCCACTTCCTTTAGTACTCTGGGATGTAGATTATCAGGCCCTGGGGATTTGTTAGCTTTTAACCCCATTAATTTCCCTAGCACTATTTTTTTACTAATACTGATTTCCTTCAGTTCCTCCCTCTCATTAGACCTTTGGTTCCCTAACATTTCTGGGAGGTTATTTGTGTCCTTCTTTGTGAAGACAGAACCAAAGTATGTGTTTAATTGTTCTGCCATTTCTTTGTTCCCCATTATAATTTTCCCCATTTATGACTGTAAAGGACCTACATTTGTCTTCACTAATCTTTTTTTCTTCACATATTTATAGAAGCTTTTACAATCAGTTTTTATGTTCCCCGCAAGTTTGCTCTCATACTCTATTTTCCCCTGCTTAATCAACCTCTTTGTCCTCCTTTGCTGAATTCTAAACTACTCCCAGTCCTCAGACTTGCTGCTTTTTCTGGCAATTTTATATGCCTCCTGTTTGGATCTAATACTATCCCTAATTTCTTTTGTAAGCCACAGTTGAGCCACCTTTCCAGTTTTATTTTTGCGCCAGACAGGAATGAATAGTTGTTGTAATTCATGCACACATTCTTCAAATATTATCCATTGCCTATCCACCATCAACCCTTTTAGTAAAGTTCCCCAATCTACCGCAGCCAACTCGCACCTCATACCTTCGTAGTTTCGTTTATTTAGATTCAGGACCCCAGTTTCGGATTCAACTGCTTCATTCTCCATCTTAATGAGGAATTCTATCATGCTATGGTCATTCCTCCTCAAGGGACCCCACACAACAAGTTTGTCAATCAATCCTTTCTCATTGCACAATACCCAGTCGAGGATAGCCTGTTCTCTAGTTGGTTCCTCAATGTATTGGTCTAAAAACCCATCACATACACACTCCAGGAAATCCTCCTCCACAGTATTATTGCTAATTTGGTTTGACCAATCTATATGTAGATTAAAGGCACCCATGATTACAGTTGTACCCTTATTGCATGTGTCTCTAATTTCCTGTTTAATGCCATCCCTTACATCTCCGCTACTGTTTGGGGGCCTATATACAACCCCCACCAACGTTTTCTGCCCCTTGGTGTTTCTTAGCGCCACCCATACAGATTCCATATCATGATTTTCCGAGCCAATATCCTTCCTCACTATTGTATTGATTTCTTCCTTTACTAACATAACTACTCCACCTCCTTTACCATTTTGCCTGTCCTTCCTAAATATTGAATACTCCTGGATGTTCAGTTTCCATCCTTGGTCACCCTACAGCCATGTCTCTGTTATCGCAACTATATCAGAACTGTTTATATCTATTTGCGCTGTTAATTCATCTACCTTATTGCGAATGCTCCACACATTAAGACACAATGCCTTTAGACTTGTCTTTTTAACATTGTTAGTCATCTTAGCTTTATTTTCACTATGGTCCAATTTGTTTCTCACCCTTGTTTTCTCTGCCTCCACTTTTGCTTCTTACCTTTCTGTCTTTCATTTCTATCCTTGTTTCCCTCTCCTCTGTCTCCCTGCTGAGATTCCCATTCCCCCTGCCATTCTAGTTTAAACACTCCCCGACAGCACTAGCAAACACCACCCCACCAACCCGTCCCCACAACCCTCCCACCCCCGCCCCGCCAAGGAAATTAGTCCCGGACCCACCCAGAGGCAATCCGTCCAGCTTGTACTGGTCCCACCTTCCCCAGAACCGGTCCCAATGTCTCAGGAATCTGAATCCCTCCCCCCTACACCATTTCTCCAGCCATGTATTCATCTGATATATCCTGCTATTTCTGCTCTCGCTCGCACATAGCACTGGTTGTAATCCTGAGATTACTACATTTGAGGTCCTACTTTTTAATTTACATCCTAACTCCATATATTCAGCACTGTACTGAATAATAGTACCGAAGACCTGTGCTCCAGAACTGGCCGCTCCCCTAGCCAAGCTGTTCCAATGCAGCTACAACATTGGCATCTGCCTGACAATGTGGAAAATTGCCCAGGTATGTCCTGTCTACAGAAAGCAGGACAAATCCACCCCAGCCAATTACCATGCCATCAGTCTATTCTCAATCATCAGCAAAGTGATGGAAGAGGTCGTCAACAGTGCTATCAAGCGGCAGATACTCAGCAATAAGCTGGTCACCGATTCTCAACTTGGGTTCCGCCAGGGCCACTTGGCTCCTGACCACATTACAGCCTTGGTCCAAACATGGACAAAAGAGCTGAGTCAGAACATACAAACATACGAATTAGGAGCAGGAGTAGGCCACTTGGCCCCTCGAGCCTTCTCCGCCATTCAACAAGATCATGACTGATCTGGTTGTAGTCTCGAGCCCACAATCCTGCCTACCCCCGGTAACCTTCCACCCCCTTGCTTATCAAGAATCTATCCAATTTTTGTATCATCTGCGAACTTCCTGATCATACCACCTATATTCACGTCTAAATCATTAATGTACACTACAAATAGCAAGGGTCCCAGCACCGATCCCTGTGGTAAACCACTGGTCACAGGCTTCCACTTGCAAAAACAACCCTCGACCAATATCACTGTAAGTTTTTTTTCAAGTCTCAGCACGCGCCGAGAGGGAGAGCAGGTCCGCCAGCCGCTGCTGCTCCTGTCTTCAGGTAAGTCAGGTGAGTCTGGGGAATTAATAATGGAAAATAAGGAGATGGCAGATGAATTGAACAGGTATTTTGCATCAGTCTTCACCATAGAAGATACAAGTAACATCCCAGAAATAGCTGTAAAAAAGGAAAAGGAAGGAAGGAAGGAACTCAAGAAAATTACAATCACCAGGGAAGTGTAACTGAGCAAATTGTTGGAGCTGTAGGCTGGCAAGTCCCCAGGTCGTGATGGACTTCATTCAAGGGTCTTAAAGGACGTGGCGAGTGAAATAGTTGATGCATTGGTTTTAATTTTCCAAAATTCCCTAGATTCGGGGAAAGTTCCATTAGATTGGAAAATAGCTAATATAACCCCCTTATTCAAAAAAGGAGGGAGACAGAAAGCAGGAAACTACAGGCAAGTTAGCTAACATCTGGCATAGGGAAAACGTTAGAAGCTATTATTAAAGAAGTTATAGTAGGGCACTTCGAAAAAATCAAGGTAATCAGGCAGAGTCAACAGGTTTTGTGACAGGAAAATCATGTCTAACCAGTTGATTGGAGTTCTTTGAAGAGGTAACATGTATTGTGGATAAAGGGGAACCAGTGGATGTACTGTACTTAGACTTCCAGAAGGTTATTGTGGAAAGCTCCTGGTGTAGGATGTAACATATTGGCATGGATAGCAGATTGGCTAGCTAATAGAAAACAGACTGTAGGCATAAATGGGTCATTTTCTGGTTGGCAAGATCTAATGAGAGGTATACCACAGGGTTCAGTGCTGGGGCCTCAACTTTTTACAATTTACATAAATGACTTGGATGAAGGGACCGAAGATATGGTTGCTAATCTGCTGATGACACGAAGATACGTAGGAAAGCAAGTTGTGAAGAGGACATAAGGAAGCTACAAATGGGTATAGATAGGTTAAGTGAGTGGGCAAAGATCTGTCAAATGGAGTATAATGTGGGAAAATGTGAAATTGTTCATTTTGGCAGAGAAAATAAAAAAGAAGCATATTATCTAAATAGTGAGAGCTATTGCAGAGCTCTGAGATGCAGAGGGATTTGGGTGTCTGAGTGCATGAATTGTAAAAGGTTAGTAAGCAGCTACAGCAAATAATTAGGAAAGCTAATAGAATGTTATGGTTTATTGTGAGGGGAATTGAATACAAAAGTAAGGAGGTTATGCTTCAGCTATACAGGGCATTGGGGGTGAGACCACATCTGGAGTACTGTGTACAGTATTGGTCTCCTTATTTAAGGAAGGATGTAAATGCGTTGGAAGCACTTCAGAGAAGGTTTACTAGACTGATACCTGGAATGGGTGAGTTGTCCTATGGCTTGTATCCACTGGATTTTAGAAAGGTAAGAGGTGACTTGATTGAAACATATAAGATCCTGAGGAGTCTTGACAGGGTGGATCTGGAAAGGATGTTTCACCTTGTGGGAGAATCTAGAACTAGGCGTCACTGTTTAAAAATAAGGGATTGCCCATTTAAGACAGAGATGAGGAGAAATTTTTTTCTCTCAGCGGGTCTTGAGTCTTTGGAATTTTCTTCCTCAAAAGGCGGTGGAAGCAGAGTCTTTGAATATTTTTAAGGCAGAGGTAGATAAATTCTTGATAAGCATGGGGGTGAAAGGTTATCGGGTGGGCGGGAGTTGAGGTTACAATCTATTAGCTTTTCTAATTACTAACTGCAGCTGCATACTAACCTTTTGAGCTTCATGTACTAGGACACCCAAATCTTTCTGCATCTCAGAGCTCTGCAATCTCTCACTATTTAGATAATATGCTTCTTTTTTGTTCTTCCTGCCAAAATGAATCATTTCACATTTTCCCACATTATACTCCATTTGCCAGATCTTTACCCACTCACTTAACCTATCTATATCCCTTTGTAGCTTTCTTATGTCCTATTCACAACTTACTTTCCTACGTATCGTTGAGTCATCAGCAAATTTAGCAACCATATTGTACAATCAGCCGTGATCTTGTTGGATGGCAGAGCAAGCTTGAGGGGCCAAGTGGCCTACTCCTGCTCCTACTTCATATGTTCTATGATCGTAATTGAATGATGGAATCGGCTGGTGGGGCTGAGTAGCCTACTCCTGTTCATACGAAGAGGATGGTTAGGGACATTTTGCCATCAAGCTGAAGGGAATCATTAACTCTCGCCACTTCGAGACTTGCGAGGAGATTCAAGGCAGAAGAATTTCCTGAGAAAAAAGAGTCAATTAAACTGCTGTCACTTTCTGTCTGTGCATTTGATGTTCTTTTTATTTGATGTTGATTATTTTGGTAGATTACAGCAGCTAATGCTTCCTTGAGTATTTGAACATTTGTGGCCCTGTAACCTTCAAATACAGGACTAACCAGATATGTCTTTCTTCTTTTTTGAAGGTGAAAGTACAGGAGACAACAGATTAACTGCTTTTGCTGGAAGTCTGCTCCATATATTCAATACTCTGGGGGGAAATCCTTTTTATTGCCAGTCTGGCTTGAGGCTTGTTAATCCCATGCTTCTCTTCTCTCTCCCAATTCATTCTTTTCAGGAGTCTTCAGAGGAATGGGTTGCAGACTCGACTGATGGACACAGCAGGAGCACGAACCTAGCAAAAGACGGGTAATTTTCACCTCAACGCCACAGACAGTGCAAACATGAAATAAAATCACCCCAAGTGCAATACACATGTTGGGCTGGATTGTGTAGTTCTGCTGCCAAGAGTGGCGGCAGGCGCCCAGTGCAGGACCCGCACTGCCACGCTCCGCAATTCTGTGGTGGATGGCCACTTTATATATTCATTGTGGCTGCCCCGCCCAATCACGTGGTGAGGTAGCATTGGCGATGCTGTTTACGGCATCACCGATGCGGAAGCAGGTGCCATTTTTAAAAGGCTGCCAGCCTCCCCAGATAGTTCAACATAGTGCAGAGTTGCCCCCTTTCCCCCTTCCTAGACACAAAGTGTGGAGTTGCCCCCTTCCCCCCCACTTCCCTATACACAAAGTACAGAGTTCACCCCTTCCCCATCTCGGTGGCGCCAGCTTTCCCTGGACAGGAAAGTGAAGGTGCGTGAGTGCCGCTCGTCACGCTGAGAATCGGGAACTGAAGGTAAGATTTCTGCGGTTTACATTTTAATTCATGCAAATGTGTTATTTAAATATGCTAATTCAGGTTCCGTTGCAGAGCGGTGGCGGGGCCGCCATGGAGCTTCCCCGCCACCGGGAAGATCGGGCCCGACAATCCTGGCGTCGGGTTCCGTGGCGACCGCTGCTGCTCCGATTTTTTGTCCCCCACTCCCCATAGCTACTGAATCCAACATCGGGCTGGGAACAAAATCCAGCCCATTGTTTCTCCCTTTTTTATTATTATGAGCCATCATACACCAAACCACACACACTGCTTAAATCATTAATGCATCCTCTGCAATTCTAAAACTTTAAAAAAAGAAAACCTCACTTCTTTAGCACTTTTCATGACCTCAGGACATCCAGTGAAGTACTTTTGAAGTGTAGTACTGTTGTAATGTAGGAAATTGCGTTAGCCATTTTGCGCACAGCAAGCTCCCACAGGCAGCAATGTGATAACATTTTTGATTGAGGAATAGATATTGGCCAGGACAGCGAGAAGGAGTACGCTGCTCTTCATCAAAATAGTGCATGAGATATTTTACATCCACCTGAGAGGGTAGACAGGGCCTCAGTGTAACAACTTTTCCAAAAGGCGGCACCTCTGACAATGCAGCACTCCTTAGTACTGCACAGGACTGTCAGCCTGGATTGTGTGATCAACTTTCTGCAGAGGGCCTTGGACCCATCACCTTCTGATTCAGAGGCAAGAGCGCTGCCCACTGAGCCATGGCTGACACCTAAAATGGTAGTGCCAAACGAGAGTTTTAAATGCCTGTAACTTATATCTTCTTGGGCAGTGGATTTGACCTGTTGATAATATTATGATACAAGGAAATCACAATGAACACTAGGAATTTATTGGATTTGCCAATGTTGTTTATTGGCTGGAGAAATAAGGTCGCTGACTCAAAGAAAAGGTTCTCTCCTCCAACATCTGTCAAGTCTCATCCGCTGAGCACAAGAACTGGGTGCTGTGGAATCTGACACTGTACACGCGCATTCCCTGTAAATGAAATCAATACTAGCAAGAAATTAAAGAGCTGTCTCTCCCATGAGTCCTCCTAGATAGAGTTAGCCATGTTTCTGTCATTGTTAAACTGTAATTTATAAGGACACTATAAAGCCACAGACTGTGAGCTGTGCTACCATTATCAGTGATAAGAATTCATTAGTTTTATCATCTCGTTTCTCTCCCTCTTTTCCTTTACCTTTAATTCAATCCCCTCTTAGTTTTCATTTGCTCCCCATTCCTCCTTACATTCACCATGCCAATTAACTCCTCTGAACTGATTAATGTTTGGAGCGGACCTTTTAACCAGCGAGCTGGAGAGATATTTGATAGAAGATAAGAAAATGCAGAATGAGAAAAAAGGCATGACACACTTCAATCATCAACATCACAAAACAAATTATCTGGTCATTAGCACATTGCTGTTTGTGGAAGCTTGGCTGCCACATTTCCGAAATGACAACAGTGACTACACTTCAGATGTGCTTCATTGGGTGTAGAGTGCTTTGGAATGTCCTGAGGTCAGGGAAGGCACTATGTAGATGCAATGTTTTTTTTCATAGACCAATTGTCAGAAATGGAGAATTTTAGCAATGAAAAAAGACTGGATAGGCTGAGATCGTTTTGTTTGAAACAGAGGAGGCTGAAGGGAGATTTAATCGAGGTGTATAAAATTATGAGAGGCTGAGAAAAAGTGGGTAGGAAGGTCCTATTTCCATTAGAAAACAGGTCAATAACCAGGTGTTTGTTATAATGATTATAGGGGAGTTGAGGAGAAATATTTTTCACCCAGTGGGAGTTGGGGTCTGGAACTCACTGTCTGAAACAGTGAAAGAGGCGAAACCCTTATCGCATTTAAAAAATACTCAGACATGCACTTGAAGTACCGCAACCTACAGGCTATGGATCAAAAGCTGGAAAGTGGGATTAGGCTGACTAGCTGTTTCTTCAGCTGACACAGACACAATGGGCCAAATGGCCTCCTCCTGTGCCATAAACTTTCTATGTGTCTATTTGCCCTATAATAGATTTAAGCAAACTCACTCAATGTGTAATGGAACTGCCTGAATTAGATTATACGTTCCAGGATATTTTCTTGCATGTTTCTCTTTCTGCTGTTGACTGACCTTTTGAGTATTTCCAGCATCTTTGGTTTCCGGCAATTGCAATTTTTCTTTTCATCTCCTTCGCCTTTCTCTCTTATTTACTTTATCATCCAGATACCCAAATCTGTGTGTTTCTATTCCTCTCGTGGTCTATTTTATAATCCACTTTGAAATAGGTTTGTATTAATGATCACGAAGTGAGGGAGGGACAGAATGGAGTAACATCACAGAGGATCCCTCAAGGTAGGGTTGCCTGTTAGAATTGTGTAGTGTGCACTGGCTACAATGCTCCTGCAGTTGTGGATAAGACAACAACTAGCATTTATATAGTGCCTTTAAGGTAGTAAAACATCCGCAAGATGTCCACAGGAGCGTTATCAGACAAGCGGACAGTTTCAAGTGTGGAGTTTGTGGGGAAGATGGCACGGAGTCAGGAGGTGAGAAACACATTCAAGGATTTTCGAGATGAAAGAGAGTTTGAAGATGGGGCGTTAGTTTGCAAGGACAGAGGGGTCAATGGTGGCTTCTTAAAATATTCATGGGAAATCCCAGAACTTAGGTGCATCCACTTCTCTTGGCTTCACAGCAGGTACTTGTTCCTTTCCACACATTGCAAACAGCGAACAGACTGCTTATATTCAACGCTATTGCTAAAGGAAACTTTACTCATTGAGTACATGTTACTGGTGACACCAAAATTAGCATGTTGTAAACATGTCATGGAGTGCTCAAAGGAAGAGCCATATCTCTGATAAAGTACTCAGCAGGGTGTCTATCTGTCCTGCTGTGCTAGGCTCAGTTATTATGTAACCAATCACTCTGTTTTTCCCACCTTAATTACCAAGTGCAAGTTAAGCGTGTGGCTAAATTGTAATTAACAGGACTTTTGCTATAGCTGCACTGCAGGGCTCCACAAACAGAATGACTTTATTTTTTGCCTGTCAGTACAGATACAGTGATTGCAGGCTTTACAATTCCATTAACGTTGCCTGTTAACTAACCAGTCTGCATGTACGTATGTGCAGAAAAACACATACCCGCATACATAGTTAATAACATTGGAATTCATATAGTCTGAGGAAGGAACTTTCCACTATTTTAATTTACATCTAGGGATGAACCTTCCCAGTCCCATGGAGGTGGGCTTGAAAGCAGGACTGGGAGGAAATTTTGAAATAAGGGCCTTGGGTCAGCGGCCTGACACCTTCCCGCCTCCAGGCAATCTCACCAAAGGCGAGCCATCAGTGGCACAGCTCCTCCATCTGATAGCAGTGGATAGGCAATAATGATCAATTAAAGGGTAATTAGGCAGCAAGCAGATATAGCAATCGAATCGTATTCACATCGCACAGCCCCCACGCTGTGTCAGAACCTCAGCAGCTCAGCTGAGGTGACTGCTCATCAGGAGGTCATTGTGTAATGAAATCCTAATATAGTTATGGGGAAAGAAAGAAGAGGCAGCAGGGATGAGCCCTTACATTGTCAGATTTCTACAATGGTAATTTGATTTTTCTCCAAAAGTATACTTTATTCATAAAGTTTGTAGAAGTACATTATATAATAGTTCAAATTTGACATTACATAAAGTGCAATATAGATCAGTTTCTTTCAGTACAGTACCTGAGGTGCCTCACTATACTTGCCATGACAGATTATATTTATAATGTACATTTACATTTCGTGTCAAACATTCTCTGGTGCATGCAGCCCAAGAGGTTTTACACATTTTCCAGTCCCTCGGTATACTAGTCATATAACTCTATGACTCTATGACTATGGCGAGATGGCTCTACACAGTAGACTTTCCCCTTTGAGCCTTTGTGGCGGCTGCCCCAATCTATAGTGCATCCCTCAGCATATAGTTCTGGACCTTGGAATATGCCAGCCTGCAATTCTCAGTCGTCAACAGCTCTTTGCACTGGATGTCCAACCAGCAACAGGCAGAACAAAGATCATCTTTCATTGAGTTAATGGTCCTGCAGCAGCAGTTGATGCTTATCTCGGTGTAATATCCCTGGAAATAGTCCGAACAGCAGTGAGTCTGTTTTTTTCTATCTGTTTGTGGGATGAGGGCATCGCTGGCCAGGCCAGCATTTATTGCCCATCCCTAATTTCCCTTTTTATGGAAAACTGGTATGGATGAGGGTGTCCCGTGCATTCTTGCCATGGAGGTCTATTTGCTTACGCCTCAGAGGAGCCTCAGCTTGGGCAGCCTACTTTGGCTGCTTTGGTACTTCATCCTCCTCATCCTCATCCTGTTGATCAAAGAGTCAATTGCTGGAGTAAGGAGGGATGATATCTTAGAAGGTTCCTCAAATGAGGCCATATGGGTAGAACTTAAAAGAAAAGGGGACAATCGCTTGGCTGGCAGTGTATTATAGGCCTCCAAACAGTCACGGAGAGATAGAGGAGCAGATATGTAGGCAAATCTCAGAGAGGTGTAAAAATAATAGGGTAATAATAGTAGGGGATTTCAACTTCCCTAATATCAACTGGGATAGTCTTAGTCTTAGTCTTAGGAGAGCTTTTTGAGCCAGTACATGGAAAGTCCAACAAGAGAAGGGGCAGTACTGAACCTAATCCTAGGGAATGAAGCCGGACAAGTGGTAGAAGTATCAGTGGGGGAGCATTTTGGGGATAGTGGCCATAACTCTATAAGGTTTAAGGTAGTTATGGAAAAGGACAAAGACTGGCCAGAAATAAAGGTACTGAATTGGGGGAAGGCCGATTTCAATATGATAAAACAGGATCTGGCCAAAGTGGACTGGGAGCAGCTACTTGTAGAAAAGTCTACAATAGACCAGTGGGAGTCATTCAAAGAGAAAATAGTGAGGGTTCAGAGCCAACATATACCCATTAAGGTGAAGGGTAGGACCAACAAATCCAGGGAACCCTGGATGTCGAGGGATATATGGGTTTGGATCAGGGAAGAAAAGGAGGCTTATGGCAGATTTGGAGCGCTGAAAACAGTGGAGGCACGAGAGGTTTATAGGAAGTGTGGGGGGTACTTAAAAAAGTAATTAGGGGACATGAGAAAACATTGGCGGGCAAGATAAAGGAAAATCCTAAGGTGTTTTATAAATATATTGGGGGCAAGAGAATAATCAGGGAAAGAGTAGGGCCCATTAAGGACCAAAATGGCAATCTGTGTGTTGAGCCGGAGGACATAGGTGAGGTTTTAAATGATTACTTTTCATCTGTGCTCACTATGGAGAAGGACGATGTAGGTGTAGCAATCAGGGATTGTGATACACTTGAACACATTAGCATTGAAAGGGAGGACGTATTCACGGTTTTAGCGGGCTTAAAAGTGGATAAATCCCCAGGCCCAGATGAGATGTATCCCAGGCTGTTATGTGAGGCAAGGGAGGAGATAGCAGGGGCTCTAACACAAATTTTCAAATCCTCTCTGGCCACAGGAGAGGTCCCAGAGGACTGGAGGACAGCGAATGGGGTGCCACATTCAAGAAGGGTAGCAGGGATAAACCAGGTAATTACAGGTCAGTGAGTCTAACATCAGTGGTTGGGAAACTATTGGAAAAAATTCTGAGGGACAGGATTAATCCCCACTTGGAGAGGCAGGGATTAATCGGGAATAGTCAGAATGGCTTTGTCAGGGGGAGATCGTGTCTAACTAACTTGATTGAATTTTTCAAGGCAGTGACTAGACGTGTAAATGAGGGTAAAGCAGTTGATGTAGTCTACATGGACTTCATGTAAGGCTTTTGATAAGGTCCCGCATAGGAGATTGTTTCAGAAGGTAAGAGCCCCTGGGATCCAGGGCAATTTGGCAAATTGGATCCAAAATTGGCTTAATGGCAGGAGGCAGAGGGTAATGGTTGAGGGTTGTTTTTGCGAGTGGAAGCCTGTGACCAGTGGTGTACCACAGGGATCAGTGCAGGGACCCTTGCTGTTTGTAGTGTACATTAATGATTTAGACGTGAATATAGGAGGTATGATCAGGAAGTTCTCAGATGACGCGAAAAATTATTGGTGTTGTAAATAGTGAGGAGGAAAGCCTTAGATTACAGGACAATATAGATTGACTGTTTTTTTTTAGAACATTACAGCGCAGTACAGGCCCTTTGGCCCTCGATGTTGCGCCGACCTGTGAAACCATCTGACCTACACTATTCCATTTTCATCCATCTGTCTATCCAATGACCACTTAAATGCCCTTAAAGTTGGTGAGTCTACTACTTTTGCAGGCAGGGCGTTCCACGTCCCTACTACTCTCTGAGTAAAGAAACTACCTCTGACATCTGTCCTATATCTATCACCCCTCAACTTAAAGCTATGTCCCCTCGTGTTTGCCATCACCATCCGAGGAAAAAGACTTTCACTATCCACCCTATCTAACCCTCTGATTATCTTATATGTCTCTATTAAGTCACCTCTCCTCCTCCTTCTCTCCAACGAAAACAACCTCAAGTCCCTCAGCCTTTCCTCGTAAGACCTTCCCTCCATACCAGGCAACATCCTAGTAAATCTCCTCTGCACCCTTTCCAAAGCTTCCACATCCTTCCTATAATGCGGTGACCAGAACTGCACGTAATACTCCAGGTGCGGTCTCACCAGAGTTTTGTACAGCTGCAGCATGACATCGTGGCTCCGAAACTCGATCCCCCTACTAATAAAAGCTAACACACCATATGCCTTCTTAACAGCCCTATTAACCTGGGTAGCAACCTTCAGGGATTTATGCACCTGGACACCAAGATCTCTCTGTTCATCTACACTACCAAGAATCTTCCCATTAGCCCAGTACTCTGCATTCCTGTTACTCCTTCCAAAGTGAATCACCTCGCACTTTTCCGCATTAAACTCCATTTGCCATCTCTCAGCCCAGCTCTGCAGCCTATCTATGTCCCTCTGTACCCTACAACATCCTTCGGCACTATCCACAACTCCACCGACCTTAGTGTCATCTGCAAATTTACTAACCCACCCTTCTACACCCTCTTCCAGGTCATTTATAAAAATGACAAACAGCAGTGGCCCCAAAACAGATCCTTGCGGTACACCACTAGTAACTAAACTCCAGGATGAACATTTGCCATCAACCACCACCCTCTGTCTTCTTTCAGCTAGCCAATTTCTGATCCAAAGCTCTAAATCACCTTCAACCCCATACTTCCGTATTTTCTGCAATAGCCTACCGTGGGGAACCTTATCAAACGCCTTACTGAAATCCATATACACCACATCCACTGCTTTACCCTCATCCACCTGTTTGGTCACCTTCTCGAAAAACTCAATAAGGTTTGTGAGGCACAACCTACCCGTCACAAAACCGTGCTGACTATCGCTAATGAACTTATTCTTTTCAAGATGGTTATACATCCTGTCTCTTATAACCTTTTCCAACATTTTACCCACAACCGAAGTAAGGCTCACAGGTCTATAATTACCAGGGCTGTCTCTACTCCCCTTCTTGAACAAGGGGACAACATTTGCTATCCTCCAGTCTTCCGGCACTATTCCTGTCGACAATGACGACATAAAGATCAAGGACAAAGGCTCTGCAATCTCCTCCCTGGCTTCCCAGAGAATCCTAGGATAAATCCCATCTGGCCCAGGGGACTTATCTATTTTCACACTTTCCAAAATTGATAACACCTCCTCCTTGTGAACCTCAATCCCATCTAGCCTAGTAGCCTGAATCTCAGTATTCTCCTCGACAAAATTTTCTTTCTCTACTGTAAATACTGACGCAAAATATTCATTTAACACTTCCCCTATCTCCTCTGATTCCACACACAACTTCCCACTACTATCCTTGATTGGCCCGAACCTATCTCTAGTCATTCCTTTATTCCTGATATACCTATAGAAAGCCTTAGGGTTTTCCCTGATCCTATCCGCCAATGACTTCTCGTGTCCTCTCCTTGCTCTTCTTAGCTCTCCCTTTAGATCCTTCCTGGCTAGCTTGTAACTCTCAAGCGCCCTAACTGAGCCTTCAGGTCTCATCCTAACATAAGCCTTCTTCTTCCTCTTGACAAGCGCTTCAACTTCTTTAGTAAACCACGGCTCCCTCACTCGACAACTTCCTCCCTGCCTCACAGGTACATACTTATCAAGGACACGCAGTAGCTGCTCTTTGAATAAGCTCCACATTTCGATTGTTCCCATCCCCTGCAGTTTCTTTCCCCATCCTACGCATCCTAAATCTTGCCTAATCGCATCATAATTTCCTTTCCCCCAGCTATAATTCTTGCCCTGCAGTATATACCTGTCCCTGCCCATCGCTAAGGTAAACCTAACCGAATTGTGATCACTATCACCAAAGTGCTCACCTACATCTAAATCTAACACCTGGCCGGGTTCATTACCCAGTACCAAATCCAATGTGGCATCGCCCCTGGTTGGCCTGTCTACATACTGTGTCAGAAAACCCTCCTGCACACACTGAACAAAAACTGACCTATCTAAAGTACTCGAACTATAGTATTTCCAGTCGATATTTGGAAAGTTTAAGTCCCCCATAACAATTACCCTGTTCATCTCGCCCCTGTCGAGAATCATCTTCGCTATCCTTTCCTCTGCATCTCTGGAACTATTTGGAGGTCTATAAAAGACTCCCAACAGGGTGACCTCACCTCTCCTGTTTCTAACCTCGGCCCATACTACCTCAGTAGACGAGTCCTCAAACGTCCTTTCTGTCGCTGTAATACTCTCCTTGATTAACAATGCCACACCCCCCCCTCTTTTACCATCTTCTCTGTTCTTACTGAAACATCTAAATCCCGGAACCTGCAACATCCATTCCTGCCCCTGCTCTACCCATGTCTCCGAAATGGCCACTACATCGAGATCCCAGGTACCAACCCATGCTGCAAGCTCACCCACCTTATTCCGGATGCTCCTGGCGTTGAAGTAGACACACTTTAAACCAGGTTCTTGCTTGCCAGTGCCCTCTTGCATCCTTGTAACCTTATCCCTGACCTCACTACTCTCAACATCCTGTGCACTGGAACTACAATTTAGGTTCCCAATTTAGGTAAGATGGGCGGAGCAGTGGCAAATGGAATTTCATCCTGAGATGTGTGAGGTGATGCATTTTAGGTGCACAAACAACGCAAGGGAATATACAATGGATGGTAGGACCCTAGGAAGTACAGAAGGTCAGAGGGACCTTGGTGTATAGATCTATAGACTTGTTCATCGGTCACTGAAGGCAGCAGCACAGGTAGATAAGCTGGTTAGGAAAGCATATAGATACTTGCCTTAATTAGCCGAGGTATAGAATATAAGAGCAGGGAGGTTATGATGGAGCTGTATAAAACACTAGTTAGGCCACAGCTGGAGTACTGTGGACAGTTTTGGGCACCACACTGTAGGAAGGATGTGATTGCAGTGGAGAGGGTGCAGAGGAGATTCACCAGGATGTTGCCTGGGCTGGAGCATTTCAGCCATGAAGAGAGACTGAAAAGCCTAGGGTTGTCTTCCTTGGAGCAGAGAAGGCTGAGGGGGGACATGATGGAGGTATACAAAATTATGAGGGGCATTAATAGGTTAGATAGGAAGAAACTTTTTCCCTTAGCGAAGGGGTCAATAACCAGGAGCCATAGATTTAAGGTAAGGGGCAGAAGGTTTAGAGGGGATTTGAGGAAAGATCTTTTCACCCAGAGGGTGGTTGGAATCTGGAACGCTCTGCCCGAAGAGGTGGTAGAGGCAGGAACCCTCACAACATTGAAAAAGTATTAGGTGAGCACCTGAAATGCCATAGCATACAAGGCTACGGGCCAGGTGCTGGAAATTGGGATTAGAATAGTTAGGTGCTTGATGGCCAGCATGGTCACGATGGGCCCAAGGGCCTGTTTCTGTGCTGTATGACTCTATGACTCTAATATGCAAGGGTACATGGATTAGAATTCAGCCTTTAAAAGACTGGTTCTGACTGAAAATTACAGCAGCAAGCTGAGGGATAGAGCAGGTAAATAGGGAACAGTGCTTGGCTCAGTGACTAGTGATCAGCTAATTTGACTGGTTGTCTTTTGCCCGCTATTGCCCCACTTCGAGATTAAGTGTGGGAAAGCTAATGAAAGTGACACAGGGAAAGCTTATTAGAGGCAGCTAAAGAAGAGATAAAGGGCATGACATGAGAGGAAGTACAGAAGATGCTGCAATTTCACAAAGAGCCAACCTGCAAACTCTCCTCAATAATGTAGACCATGGGGAGAAACGGACTGTGTGGTGTCCATGGCACAAAACCTGTCAAAAAGCTTCAGTTGTGCCATGTGGAGGGTGTTAACAGTGACACTGCCAATGTTTCCATACCCCAGCCTGTACACGGTACATTGTAGATCTCAAAAGCTTAAGTATTTTCAAATAACAGTGTGTGGTTACCTCAAGAGCTCAAGGTTCAGGCTTCTCACAAATGCATGGTCCTCCAATGGAAACCTCTGTGTCTGGCATTTTAAACACCAATAAATATATTTAAGCTTAATAACTTTCTTGTAAATTTTTAGGGTTTCTTATGTCTCCATTATGTCACAAACAGTAGCCTGGATTTTCCACTATTGCGGAATCTGGATGTATTGAAACATATAAGATTCTGAGGGGGCTTGACAGGGTAGATGCTGAGAGGATGTTTCGTCTTGTGGGGGAATCTAGAACTAGGGGGAATAGTTTCAGAATAATGGGTCACCCATTTAAGAAGGAGATGAAAAGGAATGTCTTCTCTCAGAGGGTCATGAATTTTGCGAATTCTCTACCCCAGAGAGCTATGGAGGCTGGGTCATTGAATATACTCAAGGCTGGGATAGACAGATTTTTGAACTGTGGGCGAGTCAAGAATTATGCGGAACAGGTAGGAAAGTGGAGTTGAGGCCAAGATCAGATCAGCCATGATCTTACTGAATGGTGGAGCAGGCTTGAGGGGCCTGCTCCAGCTCTTAATTCTTATGTTCTTATGTTCTGACATTCCATTTGCCTTCCTAGTTACTTGCTATACCTGCATACTAATATTTTGTGTTTCATGTACAAGGACACCCAGATTCCTCTGTACCTCAGAATTCTGTAGTCTCTTTCAATTTAAATAATATTCTGCTTTTATATTCTCCCTCTCAAAGTGGATAACTTCACATTTTCCCACAATGTATTCCATCTGCCAAATTTTTGCCCACTCACTTAACCTATCTCTATCCCTTTGCCGTCTCTTTTGTGTCACAACTTCCTTTCCCACCTACCTTTGTATCATCAACAAATTTGGCTACAATACACTCTGTCCTTTCATCCAAGTCATTGATATAGATTATAAATAGTTGAGGCCTCAGCACTGATCCCTGTGGCACCCAACTAGTTACAGTTTGCCAACTTGAAAATGACTCATTTATCCCGACTCTGTTTTCTGTCAGTTAGCCAATCCATTTGCCCCCTCTTACCTTTGATGTGGCGCCTTATCAAATGTCTTTTAGAAATCCAAATACACTACATCTACTGGCTCCCCTTTATCCATCCTACTCATTACATCCTCAAAGAACTCTAATACATTTGTAAAAAATGATTTCCCCTCAATGAAACCATGTTGGCTCTGCCTGATTGTATTGTGATTTTCTAAATGTCCTGATATTACTTCCTTAATGATGGATTCCAATATTTCCCACTAACATATGTTAGGCTAACTGGCCTACAGTTTTCTGCTTTCTGTCTCCCTCCTTTCTGGAATAGGGGTGTTATATTTGTGGTTTTCTAATCCACTGGGACCTTTCCAGAATCCAGGAAATTTTGGCAGATTACAACCAATGCATCCACTATCTCTATCGACACTTCTTTTAAGGCCATATGATGCAAGCCATCAGGTCCAGGGAACTTGTCAGTTTTTAGTCCATAAGTTAGATTGGATAGGTAAATTGGCCATTATAAATTGCCCCTAGTATAGGTAGGTGGTAGGGGAATATAGGGACAGGTGAGGATGTGGTAGGAATATGGGATTAGTGTAGGATTAGTATAAATGGGTGGTTAATGGTCGGCACAGACTCAGTGGGCTGAAGGGCCTGTTTCAGTGCTGTATATCTAAATCTAAATCTAAATCTAAGTTTGCCTAGTACTTTTTCTCCAGTGATAATTGTTATAAGTTCCTCCCACCCTTTTGACCTGATTTTCTACTATTATTGGGATGCATTTAGTGTCTTCTAATGTGAAGTCAGATACAAAATATTTGTTCAAAGTCTCTGCCATTTCAAGTTTCCCATGGTTAATTCCCCAGTCTCATTTTCTCAGTGACCAACGTCTACTTTAGCTACCCTTTTGCTTTTTATATACTAGGAGAATCTTTTATATTTTTGCGAGTTTACTCATGATCTATTTTCTTCCTCTTTTTTGTCATGTTTTGTTTCTAATATTTTCCCAGTCTTCTGGTCAACCAATAATCTTCACAACATTGTATGCTTTTTCTTTCAATTTGATACCATCTTTAACTCCCTTAGCCAGGCCTGGTTCATCTTTTTCATAGAGTTTTTCTTTCTCAATGGAATGTATCTTTGTTGAGCACTATGAAATATTTCCTTAAATGGCTGCAATTGCTTATCTACTATTATACCTCTTAATTTATTTTCCTAGTCCACTTTAGCCAACTTTGTCTTCGTACCTTTGTAATTGCCTGTATTTAATTTTAAGACACTATTTTCAGACCAAGTTTCTCACCCTCAAACTGAATATAAAATTCTGTCAAGTTATGATCACTCTTCTCTAGAACATTCTTTACTACAAGATCATTAATTCATTAATTAATCCTGTCTCATTACACATACCGAATCTAAAATAGCCTGTTCACTAAGTAGTTCCACACGTATTGTTCTAAGAAGCTGTCCTGAATACACTTGTCCTCAGGGCAATCTTTACCAATTTGATTTGTCCAATCTATATGAAGATTAACGTCGCCCACAATTATTGCAGTACGTTTCTTACAAGCCCGCATCATTTCTTGATTTATACTTTGTCCCACAGTGTAGCTACTTTTAGGGGGCCTATAAGCTACTCCTACTAGTGACTTCTTTCCCTTGCTATTTCTTATCTCCTTCGAAACTAATTCTACATCATGACCATCCAAGTGAAGATCATTTCTCCTTATTAACAGAGCTACCCTACCTCCATTCCTTTCTGCCTATCCTCCTGAAATTTGAAGTACCCCGAATAATCAGTTCCCAGCCTTCATCACCTTGCAACCAAGTCATTCTGCTGGCTATCAGATCATACCCAATTATTTATATTTGTGCCATCCATTCATCTGTCTTGTTACGAATGCTGCGTGCATTCCAATAAAGAGCCTTTAAGATTGTCTTTTTTATCATTTTTCCCTATGCTGACCCTATTTACTGGTGCACTCTTATGTTTGTATGCTCCGTCCCTTCCTGTCACACTCTGATTATCATTACCTATATCGCTACCCCGTACTATTGCCTTGCCCTTTCTCTTTAACTTTCTAAATTTCCCCTAACTTGAACCCTTCCCCCACACCAACTATTTAATTGTGATGATATTAGGTCAAGCCAGTGTCTCCTCATAATTTAATTTTAAAAAGGCACCCACGTGTTGCCATGATGGGATATATTAAAAAAAAGAGATTGCAACAGTATATAAGTATATTCCATTGAAAGGGAAGGAAATTGAAGAAGATGACCCATGAGGATCATAAGAATAATGAAAAAGAACAAAGTAGGAAATGAAAAAATGAGAAGAAAAGATTAAGAATGGGATAAGAAAAGTCAAAGAAAACATCTTGAAAAGTAACTTGCAAGTGTATCAGGAAGACAAGAATGACTAAAAATGAGGGAGGGCCCTGAAACAAGAGGATGGCCAATTAGTAGAAAATGATCATAAAATGGCAGAGGTATTTAGTAAGTACTTTACATGGGTCTTTACGAAAGCGAAGGATATCAGAGTCGGAGAGTCCTGAAGTAGTTGAGAGCAAGATGAGCAAATTTATGGATGAGGAGAAAGTTCAGGTGTTAGTTAAGCTAACTGCATGAGGGAGAAAGGAAAGGCTATGGTGATAGGGTGAGATGGAGTAAAGTGGATGGCACTACATTATAGAGCAGAAACACCGGCACAGACATATCAGGCCAAATGGCCTGTTTCCGTGTTGTAAATTCTATGTAAAAACTAAAGGAAGGAAAAGAGCCAAGACACAATAGGATTCATCCCAAGGAGACAAGGGTGGAAATTGCCAAGGCCTATAACAGGGCTCAATTGAATGTAGATGTGTGCCAGAGGACTGGGGATTGGTAACTATTACTAAAATGGAATGCAGAGTTAACCTGGGTAATTACAGAAGAGTTAGCTTAATATCTGCGGTAGGAAAAATGTTCACAGAATCACAGAATTGTTACGACAAAGAAGGAGGTCATTCAGCCCATTGTGTCTGCGCTGACTCTCGGAAAGAGCAATTTATCTAATACCACTGCACCACCTCTCCCCGTAGCCCTGCACATGAATGCCTCAATTGAACCTCCCTCCACCACACATTCAGGCAGTGCATTCAATATCCTACACTTGCTGTGTAAAAAATGTTTTCCTCATGTCACTATTGCTTCTTTGCCAATTGCCATAAATCTGTACTCTCTTGTTCTCGATCCCTCTGCCACTGGGAACAGTTTTTCCCCATCTACTCTGTCCAGACCCCTCATGCTGTTGAACACCTCTATCAAATCTCCTCTCAACCTTCTCTTCTCCAAGGAAAACAGTCCTAACTTCTCCAAATTATCCACATAAGTGAAGGCCCTCATCCCTGGAACTCTTTGCAATAATCTTTTCTGCATTGTCTCTAATGCCTTCACATCTTTCCTAAAGTGTGGTGCCCAGAACTGGGCACAATACTCCAGTTGAGGTTGAACCAGTATTCTATATAAGTTTAACAGAACTTCCTTGCTTTTGTACTCTATG
Source organism: Heterodontus francisci (assembly GCF_036365525.1). Taxonomy (NCBI): domain Eukaryota; kingdom Metazoa; phylum Chordata; class Chondrichthyes; order Heterodontiformes; family Heterodontidae; genus Heterodontus; species Heterodontus francisci. The sequence goes on along the minus strand of NC_090371.1, from coordinate 25,599,975 downwards.
CCCCTATTAATTTTTTTTATTTGTTCATGGGATGTGGGTGTCACTGGCTAGGCCAGTATTTATTGCCCATCCCTAATTGCCCTGAGTGGCTTGCTAAGCCATTTCAGAGGACATTTAAGAGTCAACCATATTGCTGTGGATATGGAGTCACATGTAGGCCAGATCAGGTAAGGACAGCAGATTTCCTTCCCTAAAGAACAGAAGTGAACCAGATGGGTTTTTTATTTTACAACAATCGACAATGGTTTCATGGTCACCATTAGACTATCTTTTTAATTCTAGATTTATTAATTGAATTCAAATTTCACCATCTGCTGTGGTGGAATACGAACCCAAGACCGCAGAGCACTAGCCTGGAGATTACCACTACACCACCACCTCCCCAAACAAATTATTAATGAAACCTAGGATGCTGTATGCTCTATTAAGTGCGCTCTCAACCTGTGCTGCCACATTCAATGATATATGGACGTATACACCCAGATGCCTCTGCTCCTGCACCCTCTTTAGAATGACACGCTTTATTTTATATTCTGTCTCCGCGTTCTCCCTACCAAAATGAATCACTTCATTGTTAGAGTTTCTAATTAAAGATAACATTACAATCTTCTGCCCCGCCACTGTAACTTCAGCAAAAGAACTGATAATGTGCATACATGTTGTTTCCACCAAACATCCACCAAAGTTACATCACCGGATCGAGAGAAGACCCAAGGAAATTCCCAGTGATTGTCTCCAGATAAATAAAACATAGTTAGAAATAGCAAGCACATATTTCAAAAGGGACAATTGTACTTTAGCAATCGCATAGAATTCTTTGAAGAGGTGACAGAAACGGTAGATTTAGGAAATTCAGTAGATATAGTGTATATGAACTTTAAGAAAGTCTTTAATGGAGTATCATTCAGGCTTGGAAAACCATACAAAGCCGTAAAGGGATAGTGATAAGATGGGCTAAAAAGTGACAGATGGAATTCAATGTCAGCAAATGTGAGGTTTTACATTTTAGTTGTAATCAAACCCAACAGTAATTATTCTCTTAATTTTTTTTAATTTATTCATTCTTGGGATGTGGGCGTCGCTGGCCAGGCCAGCATTTATTGCCCATCCCTAATTGCCCTTGAGAAGGTAGTGGTGAGCTGCCTTCTTGAACCCCTGCAGTCCATGTGGGGTAGGCACACCCACAGTGCTGTTAGGAAGGGAGTTCCAGGATTTTGACCCAGCGACAGTGACCGGCGCCTAAGTCGATGCCGGATGTTCCGTCCGGTTTCTTTCCTTTTTTTTATCGACTTTGTAGTGGTTAGATACAACTCAGTGGCTTGCTAGGCCATTTCAGAGGACATGTAAGAGTCAACCACATTGCTGTAGGCCTGGAGTCACATGTAGGCCAGACTAGGTAAGGATGGCAGATTTCCTTCCCTAAAGAACATTAGTGAACCAGATGGGTTTTTTACAACAATCGACAATGGTTTCATGGCCATCATTAGACTCGCTTTTTTAATTCCAGATTTATGAATTGAATTCAGATTCAAATTCCACCTTCTGCTGTGGTGGGATTTGAACCCATGTCCCCAGAGCAATACCCTGGGTCTCTCGGTTGCTAGTCCAGTGACAATACCACCACGCCACCGCCTCCCCTATTAAGGGAATAACTAATTAATCTAAGGGTAAGTCATGGCAGGAGAGCTCAGCCCCGTGATATGCTCCTCCTGCGCTATGTGGGAAATCTGGGACGTTTCCAGTGTCCCTGACGACCATGTGTGCAGCAAGTGTATCCATCTGCAGCGACTGACTACCCGCATTACGGAGCTGGAGCTGCGGGTGGATTCACTGTGGAGCATCCGCGATGCTGAGAACATCGTCGATAGCACATTTAGTGAGGTGGTCACATCGCAGGTAATGGCTGCACAGGCAGAAAAGGGATGGATGACCACCAGATGGAGTAGTAGGTGCAAGCAGGTAGTGCAGGAGTCCCCTGTGGCCATCCCCCTCTCAAACAGATATACTGCTTTGGATACTGTTGGGAGGGATGACCTCCCAGGGGAAAGCAGCAACAGCCAAGTTCGTGGCAACACGGAGCGCTCTGCTGAGCAACAGGGGAGGAAAAGGGGTGGAAGAGCTGTCGTGATAGGGGATTCAATCGTAAGGGGTGCAGACAGGCGTTGCTGTGGCCACAAACGAGACTCCAGGACGGTATGTTACCTCCTTGGTGCAAAGGTCAAGGATGTCATGGAGCAGCTGCAGGACATTCTGAAGGGGGAGGTCGAGCAGTCAGAGGTCGTGGTACACATCGGTACCAACGACATAGGTAGAAAGAGGGATGAGGTCCTGCAACAAGAATTTAGGGAGCTAGATAGCAGATTAAAAAGCAGGACCTCAAAGGTTGTAATCTCTGAATTATTCCCAGTGCCACATGCACAGGAATAGGAGGATAGAGCAGATGAATGTGTGGCTGAGGAGATGGTGCAGGAGGGAGGGCTTTAGGGTCCTGGATCACTGGGTCTGTTTCTGGCAAATGTGGGACCTGTACAAGTTGTACGGGTTGCAACTGAACCGGAACGGGACCAACATCTTTGCTGGGAGGTTTGCTAGTGCTGTTGGGGGGGGGTTTAAACTAATTTGGCAGGGGGATAGGATACAGAGTGGAGATACAGTAGGGGGTGAGGCACAGCCAAATATAGAAGAGAAACTGCGTCAGTCTGGAAGGCAGAACAAATATAGACCTGTTAAGGCACAAGTGAATTATTCAAGGCTGGATTGCATATACTTTAATGCAAGGAGTCTTACTAATAAGGCAGATGAATTGAGGGCATTGATTAACACGTGGGATTATGATATTATTGCTATCACAGAGACATGTCTGAGGGAGCGACAGGACTGGTAACTCAATATTCCAGGGTATAGAATCTTCAGGCGCGACAGGGGAGGGGATAATAGAGGAGGTGGTATTGCACTGTTGATCAAGGAGTCAATTACTGCAGTTAGGAGGGATGAGATCTTAGACGTTTCCTCAAAGGAGGCCATATGGGTAGAACATAAGAACAAAAGGAGGGCAATCACTTGGCTGGGAGTGTACTACAGGCCTCCAAACAGTCAGGGAGAGACAGAGGATTAGATAGGTAGGCAAATGTCAGAGAGATGTAAAAATAATATCAAATGCTAGTAGGAGATTTCAACATACCTAATATCAACCGGGATATTCTTAGTGCAAAAGGCTTAAAGGGGAAGGAATTCTTAAAATGCATACAGGAGAGCTTTTTGAGCCAGTATGTAGAAAGTCCTACAAGAGAAGGGGCAGTACGAGACCTAATCCTAGGGAATGAAGCTGGACAAGTGGTAGAAATATCAGTGGAGGAGCATTTCAGGGATAGTGACCATAACTCTGTAAGATTTAAGGTAGTTATGCAAAAGGACAAAGACAAGCCAGAAATAAAGGTACTGAATTGGGGGAAGGCCAATTTCAATTTGATAAAACAGGATCTGGCCAAAGTGGACTGGGAGCAGCTACTTGTAGGAAAGTCTACATCAAGCCAGTGGGAGTCATTCAAAGAGGAAATTGTGAGGGTTCAGAGCCAACATGTATCCGTTAAAGTGAAGGGTAGGACCATGAAGTTCAGGGAATCTAGAGGTCAAGGGATATAAACTATTGGATCAGGAGAAAAAAGGAGGCTTATGGCAGATTCGGAGCATGGAAAACAGCGGAGACACTAGAGGAGTGTAGAAACTGTAGGGGGTACTTAATAAAGTAATTAGGAGAGTGAAGAGGGGGCATGAAAAAGCGTTGGCAGTCAATATAAAGGAAAATCCTAAGGCGTTTTATATGTATATTAAGGGCAAGAGGATAACCAGGGAAAGAGTAGGGCTCATTAGGGACCAAAGTGGCAATCTGTGTGTGAAGACGGAGGACATAGGTGAGGTTTTAAATTATTACATTTCATCTGTTTTCACTGTGGAGAATGGTGATGTTGGTGTAGAGATCAGGGAGGGGGATTGTGATATACTTGAACATATTAACATTGGAAGGGAGGAAGTATTAGATGTTTTAGTGGGTTTAAATCCCCAGACCCAGATGAGATGTATCCCAGGCTGTTGTGTGAGGCAAGGGAGGTGGTAGCAGGGGCTCTGACACAAATGTTCAGATCCTCTCTGGCCAGGGAAGAGGTGCCAGACGCCTGGAGGACAGCGAATGTGGTACCATTATTCGAGAAGTGTAGCAGGGATAGACCAGGTAATTACAGGTCGGTGAGTCTAACATCAGTGGTTGGGAAACTATTGGAAAACATTCTGAGGGACAGGATTAATCTCCACTCGGAGAGGCAGGGAATAACCAGGGATAGTCAGCACGGCTTTGTCGGGGGCGATCGTGTCTGACTAACTTGATTGAATTTTTCGAGGAGGTGATTAGATGTGTAGATGAGGGTAAAGCAGTTGATGTAGTCTACATGGACTTCAGTAAGGCTTTTGATAAGGTCCCGCATGGGAGATTGGTTAAGACGGTCAGAGCCCACGGGATCCAGGGCAATTTGGCAAATAGGATCCAAATTTGGCTTGGTGGCAGGAAACAGAGGGTAATGGTCGAGGGTTGTTTTTGCAAGTGGAAGCCTGTGACTAGTGGTGTACCACAGGGATTGGTGCTGGGACCCTTGCTGCTTGTAGTGTACGTTAATGATTTAGACGTGAATATAGGAGGTATGATCAGTAAGTTCGCAGATGACACGAAAATTGGTGGTGTCGTAAATAGTGAGGAAGAAAGCCTTAGACTACAGAATGATATAGATGGGCTGGTAAGATGGGCAGAGCAGTGGCAAATGGAATTTAATCCTGAGAAGTGTGAGGTGATGCATTTTGGGAGGACTAACAAGGCAAAGGAATACACAATGGATGGTAGGACCCTAGGAAGTACAGAAGGTCAGAGGGATCTGAGTGTACTTGTCCATTGATCACTGAAGGCAGCAGCACAGGTAGATAAGGTGGTTAGGAAGGCATATGGGATACTTGCCTTCATTAGCCGAGGCATAGAATATAAGAGCAGGGAGGTTATGATGGTGCTGTATAAAATGCTAGTTAGGCCACAGCTGGAGTACTGCGTACAGTTCTGGGCACCACACTATAGGAAGGATGTGATTGCACTGGAGAGGGTGCAGAGGAGATTCACCAGGATGTTGCCTGGGCTGGAACATTTCAGCTATGAAGAGAGACTGAAAAGGCTAGGGTTGTTTTCCTTAGAACAGAGATGGATGAGGGAGGACGTGATTGAGGTATACAAAGATATGAGCGGCATTGATAGGTTAGATAGGAAGAGACTTTTTCCCTTAGTGCAGGGGTCAATAACCAGGGGACATAGATTTAAGGTAAGGGGCAGGAGGTTTAGAGGGAATTTGAGGAAACATTTTTTCATCCAGTTGGTGGTTGGAATCTGGAATACACTGCCTGAAGATGTGGTAGAGGCAGGAACCTTCACAACATTTAAGAAGTATTTAGATGAGCACTTGAAACGCCATAGCATACAAGACTATGGGCCAAGTGCTGGAAAATGGGACTAGAATAGTTAGGTGCTTGATGGCTGGCACAGACGATGGGCCGAAGGGCCTGTTTCTGTGCTGTATAACTCTATGACTAATAGAAACAAAGCTGAAGGGCAGACATAAAGGTTTTAAACAGAGCTTTAATGGAGACTTCTTGTTACTTCAGCTTAGACATGCTGACTGCAACAGAACCAATCACATGATATTGTATCACTTTCTGAGATGACATACATATGAGCAAAAACATATATTTAAATTATTATATTTAACATACTGACAAATGCACTATCACAACATGCTGAACAACTGGAGAATTTGAATGACGAATCATGTATGCTCAGAATCAGTCATTGTAATGACCCCATCCTAGTGACTTTATGTAAAAACCTAAGCACCATTTACCCCAAAAATATTGATGCAAAAAGAGGCAGGATTTCAAGCGATATCCCAAAAACCTAAGCCCTGAAATTCCCCAGCATGCAATCCCAGTAGTTACATGAAATTGCATTCATTGGTGCCCTCCAGTGCTGGCCCCACTCTGGAGTTTGTGGGGTCAGTTAAAGGCACCACATTTGCATAGGGCACATTAAGCCAAATGCCATTACAGGTCTGATTCTGGTGCCTGCCGTGCCCCCATGTGGAATCTCTAGCATCCTCTTGCCAATGTTGGGGAGGGGAGAAATTGTCCATGTGTCTCCTTACCCAATCCCGGTCAATTCTTACTTAGACATCACCACTTGGGCCTAGAGGGCTGAAGGCATGAACTCACTTCAGAAGCTGAATAAATGAGTGCCTGCCCCTGGATCCACCATTCCACCTCCCCTTTTTTTTATTCATTCATGGGATGTGGGCATTGCTGGCTAGGCCAGCATTTATTTCCTAACCCTAATTGCCCTTGAGAAGGTGGTGGTGAGCTGCCTTCTTGAACCTCTGCAGTCCATGTGGAGTAGGTACACCCACAGTGCTGTTTGGAAGGGAGTTCCAGGATTTTGACCCAGCAACAGTGAAGGAACGGCGATATAGTTCCAAGTCAGGATGGTGTGTGACTTGGAGGGGAACTTGCAGGTGGTGGTGTTCCCATGCAACTGCTGCCCTTGTCCTTCTAGGTGGTAGAGGTCACGGGTTTGGAAGGTGCTGTCGAAGGAACCTTGGTGCATTGCTGCAGTGCCTCTTGGAGATGGTACACACAGCTGCCACAGTGCATCGGTGGTGGAGGGAGTGAATGTTGTGGATGGGGTGCCAATCAAATGGGTTGCTTTGTCCTGGATGGTGTTGAGTTTCTTGAGTGTTGTTGGAGCTGCACCCATCCAGGCAAGTGAAGAGTATTCCTTCACACTCCTGATTTGTTACTTGTCGATGGTGGACAGGCTTTGGGGAGTTTGGAGGTGTGTTACTCACCACAAAATTCCCAGCCTCTGACCTGCTCTTATAGCTACAGTATTTATATGGCTACTCCAGTTCAGTTTCTGGTCAATGGTCATCCCAGGATATTGAAAGTGGGGGATTCAGCGATCGTAATGCCATTGAATGTTAAGGGTAGATGGTTAGATTCTCTCTTGCTGGGGATAGTCATTGCCTGGCACTTGTGAGGCACGAATCTTACTCACCAAAAACGCCTTGTATGAGGTGGGCAGAAACAGGTCTCTGCCATTTTCCAGGAGGCTCTGCTGGTCCCCTGCTAGAATTATGACAAGAGACTGGCAGAAACCCAAATAATTATAGCTGCCTAATCTGTAAACAATTACAGCAACAAAGTTGGCATGAAATACCTCAATGTGCACAATGTGCTATTAAACTATCTGCAGAGACTGCTTTTATTCAACACTTAATAGTTTCCCGTTAAGTATGTGGTATGCTATCCCCAAAAAAACTGTGTCATGGAAGGTGAGCTTTAATTAACTATAATTTCACAATGATCTCGACTTGAAATCCTCTTTTTAAGAAGCACGCACAGTAGAAGTAGAACATACCTCATTGTTTATATATAAAAAAATTTTAAAAGTGGTAGCAATGAAAGAGGTGAGAATTATCATTCACGGGCCAACGCATCTGGTTCGTGCAGAGATCTATAACAATCACTGAAGGGAGTAATAGTGATGCTTATTGTTTCCGAATGAATCATGGAGATAGACAGCAAGCCACCATTATGAGTCATTCCCAACCCTCTTACAATAATTCGGAGGGAGGGGGAAGGTGGTGGGTATGAACGACAATGTGAAAGGCTGCATATGAAATGTGGTGATTCAAAAGGAGAACTGCTTAACAGTCATCTCATCATCCCTCGGGTAAATTGTCTAAAAGAGGCACTGTCTTCATGAACAAGAAGTTTGTCAAGCCTAATTAATTTTTTTCTTAAGTTTCAAACATTTTACACTTGGTCAGTGCGATCTCCTGGACTCGTTTTAATAGCCCAAGGGAATTGGAGATAGATTTTCCAGATTTCTTTCCTCGTGTCTTGGCCCTGGGATTTTTGATTCACTGAGGAGGGTACGTGGAGTCAACTGTGGCTCAGCACTCTTACCGTTGAGTTAAAAGGTTGATGGTTCCTGGACCCACTCCCTCTTTCAGATGGGAATGTTAAACAGAGACCCCATCGACACTTTCAGGTGGATGTAAAAAATCCCATGGCGCTATTTCGAAGAAGAGCAGGGGAGTTATCCCTGGTATCCTGGCCAATATTCCTCACTCAACCAACATCATTAAAAAAAAGACAATCTTCTCATTGTCATATTGCTGTTTGTGGGAACTTGCTGTGTGTAAATTGGCTGCCATCTTTCCTACATTACAGTGACTACACATCCAAAGCACTTCATTGGCTGCATGGTGTCCTAAGGTCATGAAAGGCTCTATATAAATGCAAATCTTTCCATGGTTCCAGGGGTGGGGGTAGGAAGTATCTAGTCGTGAGACTGCGGCCATCACAAGGGTGGGATAGGCCTGATAGATCAGCTGGTCATTTCCTGCCCATTATTTTTGTATGTTTGTATCGAGCACGACAATGTCACAGTATCAAAGAATCATAGAATTGTTACAGCACAGAAGGAGACCATTCGGCCCAGCGTGTCTATGCCAACTCTTCAAAAGAGCAATTTACCTAGTGCCACTTCTCTCCGTAGCCCTGCACCTTCATCCTTTTCAGAAAGCAATACAGGTCCCTCTCGAATGCCTTGATAAGTGGCATTGCCTGAATATGACATCAGTGTGACAAGAATACCTCTTTCTCCATGCCTTTCCTCTTCACCCGCCACACCTCTTCCACTCTCCTCTTGCCCACCAGTGTACTTCTTTCCATTTGTCCTTCATACCTCCTTCTCCTTGGTGGGCATTTTTTCATTGTATAAAGTTTGCCAAAAGTCAATGGCAAATTGGCAATTTGAGCAAGCATTAACTTCCCATCACCCTGAAAAGCATGAAACCTACACAAAAAATGTATTGGGTGAGTCTTCCCTCAAAGCCATCCCAGCTCCTCTGATGTAACTTCACCCATGTGCATAAACAGGGTTCCCCTCTGTGCCTCCAGTAATATTACAGCGATGGAGTGGGAGCAGATCCGAGGACACTCCTGGCCATTGTCTTCTTATATATGAGTACAGTTCCCACAACACGAAATATCATCTGTCATCATCATGACAGCCTTTTTGTTACAAATTGAGGTTGAAGTTCCATACTTCTATGAAACTTGTTAAGATGACTCAAATTGATTTAAAAACGTGGTGGGATAAAGGAATTTTGAACAGGAATTAAAAATAAGAAAAAAGCTGGAAAGGAGCTGGGGATGGAAATAAAGAAACTTTATTGGCACTTACATAGAACCTTTCACAACCTCAGGACATCCAAGGGTGCTTCACAGCCAATGAAGTACTGTCGTTGAAGTATGTAGGGCAAATGTAGGAAGCACAGAAGCCAATTGGTGTGCAGCAAGCTCGCACAGTGAGATAATGATCAGATAATCTGTTTCCCTGGTTATACTAGCTGAAGGATTAACATTAGCCATCATACCAGGGAGAAGTCCCCTGTTCCTCTTCAAAATAGTTCCTTTTACATCCACCTACAGGTTAATGGGGCATTGATTTAACATCTCATCTGAACGACGGTACCTCTGACAGTGAAGCACTCGCTCAATACTTCTTTAGAGTATAGGCCTTCATTATATACCTACAACCCTCTGACTCAGAGACAAGAGTCTGACCAACTGAGCCGCAGCTGACCCTTCGATCAAAATTGGAGTGAACAGGGAGTCCTTTAAAAGCAAGGGAAAGTGGTGGCCAGGTGGAAGAATTTAGGAACATAGGAACTGGAGTGGGCCATTCAGCCCCTCGATCCTGTTCCGCCATACAATTAGATCATGCTGATCTGTACCTCAATCATACAGCACAGAAGGAGGCTATAGGGCCCATCGTGCCTGTGCTATATCTTTGAAAGAGCTACCAATTTGTTTCACAACCCCTGCTCTTTGCCCAGAGCAGTGCATTTTTTTTTCCTTTTCAAGTATATTTCCAGTTCTCTTTTAAAACTTACTGTTAAGTCTGCATCCTCCACCCTTTCAGGCAGTGCCTTTCCAGATCACTGTAACTCGCTGCATAAAAACATTTCTCCTCAACTCCTCCCTCAAAGCTCATTTGACCAATTAATTTTAATTTGTTTTCTCTGGTTACCGATTGTAATGCCTGTGAAAACCATTTCCCACTATCTACTCTATATCACAACCCCTCTTGATTTTGAGCACCTTTATTAAATCTCCCATGAACCTTTTCTGTTTAAGGTGTAGGCAAGGCCATTTTTAAGCCCTCAAATCAGCCCAGGCCAAAGAACACTTGAAATTCAGCAACTGCAGCCAAAGAACGCAACCACTGTGGCCAGGACACTTTGAATTCGATTCATGTGGACTGTCCCTTTAAATCACTGATAAATTGCCTCTGAACAACAGATTAAAAATCAATTAAAGAAATACAGGGACAGACTATCAGGCACAATACAGCAGGAAGTTCACCAGCCAGTCTTTGAATATTCAAAGACCCGATAAGGGAAGCCATTTCCTGGACAAGTCATTTCAAATAAAATAAAACTGGTTATCAATTTAGCACCCACTCTAGACATCTCCAAGCTATCAAGACATGATCAACATCATCAAAGGTTGCTGGAGTTGTGGATAGTGTGGAGGGCTGTTGTAGGTTGCAACGGGACATTGACAGGATGCAGAGCTGGGCTGAGAAGTGGCAGATGGAGTTCAACCTGGAAAAGTGTGAAGTGATTCATTTTGGAAGGTCGAATTTGAATGCAGAATACAGGCTTAAAGACAGGATTCTTGGCAGTGTGGAGGAACAGAGGGATCTTGGGGTCCACATCCATAGATCCCTCAAAGTTGCCACCCAAGTTGATAGGGTTGTTAAGAAGGCGTATGGTGTGTTGGCTTTCATTAACAGGGGGATTGAGTTTAAGAGCCGCGAGGTTATGCTGCAGCTCTATAAAGCCCTGGTTAGACCACACTTGGAATATTGTGTTCAGTTCTGGTCGCCTCATTGTAGGAAGGATGTGGGAGCTTTAGAGAGGGTGCAGAGGAGATTTACCAGGATGCTGCCTGGACTGGAGGGCATGTCTTATGAAGAAAGATTGAGGGAGCTAGGGCTTTTCTCATTGGAGCGATGAAGGATGAGAGGTGACTTGATAGAGGTGTACAAGATGATGAGAGGCATAGAGAGAGTGGATAGCCAGAGACTTTTTCCCAGGGTGGAAAGGGCTATCACCAGGGGGCATAATTTTAAGGTGATTGGAGGAAGGTTTAGGGGAGATGTCAGAGGTAGGTTCTTTACACAGAGAGTGGTGGGTGCGTGGAATGCACTGCCAGCGGTGGTAGTAGAAGCAGATACATTAGGGACATTTAAGCGACTCTTGGATAGGTTCATGGATGATAGTAGAATGAAGGGTCGGTAGTTAGTTTGATCTTGGAGTAGGTTAAAGGGTCGGCACAACATCGTGGGCCGAAGGGCCTGTACTGTGCTGTACTGTACTGTGCTGTACTGTTCTATGTTCTATGTTCTATGTTCTATGTAACTCATCTCCCCTCCATTTTTCACCTACACTCCCCAAACGAGACAGGCAACCTTGTTCAAAAGAACTATTCAACAAGTTATATCTGGCCTGTCTGACACAAACTCACAGGACACTAGCAAGAGGTTTGGTGTGAACCGATAACACTACAACTGGAATAGGATTTGCTGAGTGAGGGGTTTTGAGCAGATGAGTTTTTTCTTTTCTTCAGCAACAGCATTACAGGAACAGTAAGAAAAGGCATGCCAGCATCTCCAGCAAGCTGTACAGAGTGAGAGTAGAGAATACCAGCACATCGAGGCCATGGAGCTCACATTTGAGTTAAGGACACAGAGGAAAAAAGGGGCATTGAAGTAAGGAGGTAAATCCTCGACCCGAAATAGACTGTGCACTGCAACAACGACAGGCCACTGCCAGTTGCAAGACATCGGACCCATGAATATAACCAACGAGACTAGATGACACATGTGTGGTCTAAGGTCCCGCTATCAAACACACCAGATACACACCTTAGGTTAGACTGGGTCAGTGGTGGTTTTATAGCCATTGTACAAGATATATCATAAGTGGTTTCACTGTTGTTTTTTGTTTAATAAGAACCCTTGTTTGATTCATCATATAAATGAGTGTTGTTTGACATCATTTTTGAATTCCACTTCGTGATATCACACTGGCTTCACCAAGAACCCCACAAGTGAGTGTTCAGGGAGGAGAGATTTTCACTGTTATGACCCCGCACAGGTCAATCAATTACAAACGAGAACAATCCCAGCTTTGCTCTGGCCTCGCCACGTAATGGAAGTTCTCTCATCCCTTGTACTTTTCTGGTAAATCTCTTCTGCACCCTTGGCAATTGTGTAAACAGAACAGACACTAATCTCTGAAACCCAAAGGTTGTCTGGAGAAGGTGATTTGAGCAAAAACTAATTCTGTTTCTACCTCTCCAGAATCTTAGTCATAGATCAAAGGAATGCTGACTACTGTCTTATAAAAGAGGATTGTCGGGAGAGTTAAGGACCCCCAAAGCGGTCAGAGAATTAAACAGCTGCAGGCTTTATTAGAGCAGTTTCTGTTTTGCTTCTCATTGCAATTTTGAGAACTTGATTCTGATCCCATCAGCAGAGTTATGACCATAGTCAGCTCCTCTCAAGAGCATCAGGTGCATTCCTGCAACAGGAAAAACACCCGTTATAAAATGAATACTATGCTTTGCTCTTAGAGGATTCATCACATACACAACATGGAAAAGGATAGAACTGGTCCTCAGGTTGAAGTCCTAAATTGGGGGAAGGCTAATTTCGACGGCATCAGACAGGAACTCTGAAAAGTTGAATGGGAGAGGCTGTTTACAGGTAAAGGGACGTCTGGCAAGTGGGAGGCTTTTAAAAGTGAGATAGGAAGAGTTCAGGGCCAGCATGTTCCTGTTAGATGGAAGGGCAAGGCTGGCAAGTTTAGGGAGCCTTGGTTGACGAGGGATATTGAGGGTCTGGTCAGGACAAAGAAGGAGGCAGGTGTAGGCAGCTGGGATCGAGCGAGTCCCTCAAGGAGTATAGGGGATGTAGGACTACACTTAAGAAGGAAATTAGGAGGGCGAAAAGGGGCCATGAGATTTCCCTGGCAGATAAGATAAAGGAGAATACTAAAAGATTCTATAAGTATATTAAGAGTAAAAGGGAAGCGAGGGAGAGAGTAGGTCCCCTTAAGGATCAGTGTGGCAATCTATGTGTGGAGCCATGGGAAATGGGCGAGGTCTTAAATGAATATTTCTCGTCTGTATTTACCGTGGAGAAGGTCATGTAAGCTAGTGAGTTCAGGGGAGGGAACAGCGATATCCTGGAGCATATCAACATTACAAAGGTGGAGGTGTTGGAGGTTTTGAAGTGCATTAAGGTGGTTAAATCCCCAGAGCCTGACCTGGTGTATCCTAGGATGCTACGGGAAGCAAGGGAGGAGATTGCTGGGGCCCTGGCAGAGATTTTTGTATCATCGTTAGCCACGGGTGAGGTACCAGAAGACTGGAGGATAGTTAATGTTGTGCCTTTATTTAAGAAGGGCAGCAGGGATCAGCCAGGGAACTACAGGCCGGTGAGCCTTACATCAGTGGTGGGCAAGTTATTGGAAGGGATTCTGAGAGACAGGATTTATATGCAATTGGAAAGGCATGGTCTGATTAGGGATAGTCAGCATGGCTTTGTGCGTGGGAAATCATGTCTCACGACATTGATTGAGTTTTTCAATGAGGTGACCAAGGGGATTGATGAGGGCAGGGCGATGGACGCTGTCTACATGGACTTTAGCACGGCCTTTGACAAGGTCCCGCATTGTAGGCTGGTCCAGAAGGTTCGAACACATGGGATCCAGGGTGAGCAAGCCAATTGGATACAAAATTGGCTTGGTGATAGGAGGCAGAGGGTGGTAGTGGAGGGTTGTTTTTCAGATTGGATGCCGGTGACCAGTGGTGTCCCGCAGGGATCGGTGCTGGGCCCTCTGTTGTTTGTCATATATATTAATGATTTGGATGTGAATGTAAGGGACATGATTAGTAATTTTGCAGATGACACCAAAATTGGTGGAATAGTGGACAGTGAAGAAGGTTGTCTAAGGTTACAACAGGATATAGATAAACTGGGAAAGTGGGCAAGGGATTGGCAAATGGAATTTAAAGCAGACAAGTGTGAAGTGATGCATTTTGGGAAGTTAAACCAGGGCAGGACATATACAGTGAATGGGAGGGCCCTAGGGAGTGTTCTTGAGCAGAGAGACCTTGGGGTGCAAGTACATAGTTCCCTGAAAGTGGCAACACAAGTAGACAGGGTGGTGAAGAAGGTGTATGGCATGCTTGCCTTCATCAGCCGAGGCACTGAGTGCAAGAGTTGGGATGTCATGTTACAATTGTACATAACGTTGGTTAGGCCGCATTTGGAGTACTGTGTGCAATTCTGGCCGCTGCACTACAGGAAAGATGTGATTAAGCTAGAGAGGGTGGAGAAAAGATTCACAAAGATGTTGCCTGGTTTGGAGGGCTTGAATTACAAAGAGAGATTGGATAAGATGGGTCTGTTTTCCCTGGAGCGAAGGAGGCTGAGAGGGGACATGATAGAGATATATAAAATTATGAGAGGCATAGATTAGAATTAGAATTAGAACATTACAGCGCAGTACAGGCCCTTCGGCCCTCGATGTTGCGCCGACCATCTGACCTACACTATTCCATTTTCATCCATATGTCTATCCAATGACCACTTAAATGCCCTTAAAGTTGGCGAGTCTACTACTGTTGCAGGCAGGGCGTTCCACGCCCCTACTACTCTCTGCGTAAAGAAACTACCTCTGACATCTATCCTATATCTTTCACCCCTCAACTTAAAGCTATGTCCCCTCGTGTTTGCCATCATCATCCGAGGAAAAAGACTCTCACTATCCACTCTATCTAACCCTCTGATTATCTTGTATGTTTCTATTAAGTCACCTCTCCTCCTCCTTCTCTCTAACGAAAACAACCCCAAGTCCCTCAGCTTTTCCTCGTAAGACCTTCCCTCCATACCAGGCAACATCCTAGTAAATCTCCTCTGCACCCTTTCCAAAGCTTCCACATCCTTCCTATAATGCGGTGACCAGAACTGCACGCAATACTCAAGGTGCGGCCTCACCAGAGTTTTGTACAGCTGCATCATGACCTCGTGGCTCCGAAACTCGATCCCCCTACTAATAATAAGGGCGGCACAGTGGCACAGTGGTTAGCACCGCAGCCTCACAGCTCCAGGGACCAGGGTTCGATTCCGGGTACTGCCTGTGTGGAGTTTGCATGTTCTCCCTGTGTCTGCGTGGGTTTTCTCCGGGTGCTCCGGTTTCCTCCCACAAGCCAAAAGACTTGCAGGTTGATAGGTAAATTGGCCATTATAAATTGTCACTAGTATAGGTAGGTGGTAGGGAAATATAGGGACAGGTGGGGATGTTTGGTAGGAATATGGGATTAGTGTAGGATTAGTATAAATGGGTGGTTGATGTTCGGCACAGACTCGGTGGGCCAAAGGGCCTGTTTCAGTGCTGTATCTCTAATCTAAAAAAAAAAGCTAACACACCATATGCCTTCTTAACAGCCCTATTAACCTGGGTAGCAACTTTCAGGGATTTATGTACCTGGACACCAAGATCTCTCTGCTCATCTACACTACCAAGAATCTTCCCATTAGCCCAGTACTCTGCATTGCTGTTGCTCCTTCCAAAGTGAATCACCTCACACTTCTCCGCATTAAACTCCATTTGCCATCTCTCAGCCCAGCTCTGCAGCCTATCTATGTCACTCTGTACCCTACAACACCCTTCGACACTATCCACAACTCCACCGACCTTCGTGTCATCCGCAAATTTACTAACCCACCCTTCCACACCCTCATCTAGGTCATTTATAAAAATGACATACAGCAGTGGCCCCAAAACAGAACCTTGCGGTACACCACTAGTAACTAAACTCCAGGATGAACATTTGCCATCAACCACCACCCTCTGTCTTCTTTCAGCTAGCCAATTTCTGATCCAAAGCTCTAAATCACCTTCAACCCCATACTTCCGTATTTTCTGCAATAGCCTACCGTGGGGAACCTTATCAAACGCCTTACTGAAATCCATATACACCACATCCACGGCTTTACCCTCATCCACCTGTTTGGTCACCTTCTCGAAAAACTCAATAAGGTTTGTGAGGCACGACCTACCTTTCACAAAACCGTGCTGACTATCGCAAATGAACTTATTCTTTTCAAGATGATTATAAATCCTATCTATTATAACCTTTTCCAACATTTTACCCACAACCGAAGTAAGGCTCACAGTTCTATAATTACCAGGGCTGTCTCTACTCCCCTTCTTGAACAAGGGGACAACATTTGCTATCCTCCAGTCTTCCGGCACTACTCCTGTCGACAATGACGACATAAAGATCAACAACAACGGCTCTGCAATCTCCTCCCTGGCTTCCCAGAGAATCCTAGGATAAATCCCATCTGGCCCAGGGGACTTATCTATTTTCACTCTTTCCAAAATTGCTAACACCTCCTCCTTGTGAATCTCAATCCCATCTAGCCTAGTAGGCTGTATCTCAGTAATCTCCTCGGCAACATTTTCTTTCTCTACTGTAAATACTGACGAAAAATATTCATTTAACGCTTCCCCTATCTCCTCTGATTCCGCACACAACTTCCCACTACTATCCTTGATTGGCCCTGTTCTAACTCTTATCATTCTTTTATTCCTGATATACCTATAGAAAGCCTTAGGGTTTTCTTTGATCCTATCCGCCAATGACTTCTCGTGTCCTCTCCTTGCTCTTCTTAGCCCTCCCTTTAGATCCTTCCTGGCTAGCTTGTAACTCTCAAGCGCCCTAACTGAGCCTTCACGTCTCATCCTAACATAAGCCGCCCTCTTCCTCTTGACAAGCGCTTCAACGTCTTGAGTAAACCACGGCTCCCTCGCTCGACAACTTCCTCCCTGCCTGACAGGTACATACTTATCAAGGACACCCATTAGCTGCTCCTTGAATAAGCTCCACATTTCGTTTGTGCCCATCCCCTGCAGTTTCCTTCCCCATCCTACACATCCTAAATCTTGCCTAATCGCACAGATAGAACATAGAACATAGAACATAGATAGGGTAGATAGCCAGAGTCGGTATCCCATGGTAGGGGTGACTAAAACTACAGGGCATAGATTTAAGGTGAGAGGGAGGAGATTTAAAGGGGATCAAAGGGGTACATTTTTCACAAAAAGAATTGTGGGTATCTAGAATGAGCTGCCTGAGGAGGTGGTGGAGGCAGGAACAGTAGCAACCTTTAAGAAGCATCTGGACAGGTACTTGAATGAGCAAGGCATAGAGGGATATGGAATTAATGCAGGCAGGTGGGATTCGTATAGATAGGCATTATGGTCTGCATGGACGCGGTGGGCCAAAGGGCCTGTCTCTATGCTGTACGACTCTATGACTCTATGACAATAGTGCCCTGGGCGCCAGTGTTCCTACCTGCAACATCCTTAGCGCAAATATCATTTTTAATTTTATTTTTATTCATTCATGGGATGTGGGCGTTGCTGACTAGGCCAGCATTTATTGCCCATCCATAATTGCCCTTGAGAAGGTGGTGGTGAGCTGCTTTCTTGAACCGCTGCAGTCCATGGGAGGTAGGTACACCCACAGTGCTGTTAGGAATGGATTCCAGGATTTTGACCCAGCGACAGTGAAGGAACGGCGATATAGTTCCAAGTCAGGATGGTGTGTGACTTGGAGGGGAACTTGCAGGTGGTGGTGTTCCCATGTATTTGCTGCCCTTGTCCTTCTAGTTGGTAGAGGTCACGGGTTTGGAAGGTGCTGTCTAAGGAGCCTTGGTGCATTGCTGCAGTGCATCTTGTGGATCGTACACACTGCTGCCACTGTGCGTCGGTGGTGGAGGGAGTGAATGTTTGTAGATGGGGTGTCAATCAAGCGGGCTGCTTTGTTATAGAACATCGAACATTACAACACAGTACAGGCCCTTCGGCCCTCGATGTTGCGCCGACCTGTTCTGGATGATGTCGAGCTTATTGAGTGTTGTTGGAGCTGCACCCATCCAGGCAAGTGAAGAGTATTCCATCACACTCCTGACTTGTGCCTTGTAGATGGTGGACAGGCTTTGGGAAGTCAGGAGGTGAGTTACTCGCCGCAGGACTCCTAGCCTCTGATCTGCTCTTGTAGCCACAGTATTTATATGGCTACTCCAGTTCAGTTTCTGATCAATGGTAGCCCCTACGATGTTAATAGTGGGGGATTCAGTGGTGGTAATGCCAATGAATGTCAAGTGGACATGGTTAGATTCTCTCTTGTTGCAGTTGTTCATTGCCTGGCACTTGTGTGGCACGAATGTTACTTGCCACTTATCAGCCTAAGCCTGGATATTGTCCAAGTTTTACTGCATTTCTACATGGACTGCTTCAGTAGCTGGGGAGTCGCGAATGGTGTTGAACATTGTGCAATCAGCAAACATTCGCACAGTGTACTGTGCTTTCCCTTGGTGCAATGTGCAGAATCTTAGGTGTTAGCTGAGTGGCCAGAGTATGTGAGCTTTGTTAGATAAGGGTATCAGCGATATGGAGCAAAGGCAGTAAATGGGCTTGAGGTACAGATCAACCATGATCAGATTGAATGGCAGAACAGGCTCAAGAGATGAAATGGTCTACTCTTGTTCATAAATTCTTCCACCTGGCCACCTCCTTCCCTACTTTCAAAAGACTCCCAAAGTCTTTTCTCCTGGATGTTAATTTCAGCTTCACTGCCTACTCCCTTCCTGCTTTTAATTTCTATTGAAAGTTCCTTTTTCATACCACACCGAGCCATCTTTCTGTACATGGTGCACTCGCTGTCACAGTTAACCCATGGGGCATAACCACTTAGGTGGCATTTGGAGGGCTGCCTTTTTTATTTAGACTGAGTCAGTTTTTGTTTGGAGAATCTCGTACAGGTCATTGAATTGTTATCGCACAGAAGAAGGCCATTCGACTCATTGTGTCTGTGCTGGCCCTCCTAAGATGCAAATCACGTACTGCCACTCACCTGCCCACTCCCCACATCCTTGTACATCCCTCCTTTGCAGATATTTAGAATATTTAGAAAATATAAAAATTTACGGCACAGAAAGAAGCCACTCTGCCCATCGTGCCTGTGCCGACCACAAAACAAACCACCCAGCCTCAGCCCCTTTACCAGCACTTGGTTTGTAGCCCTGGAGGTTACAGGACTTCAGCTGCATATCCAGACACATTTTAAATGAGTCGAGGGTTTCTGCCTCTACCACCCTTTCAAGCAATGAGTTCCAGACCCTTATCACCCTCTAGGTGAAAAATGTTTTTCTCATCTCCCCTCCAATCCTTCTACCAATCACTTTAACTCTATGCCCCCTAGTCACTGACCTCTAGGATGAATAGACCCTTCCCATCCACTCTATCCAGGTCCCTCACAACCTTGCACACCTCAATTGAATCTCCCCTCAACCTGCTCTGTTCCAAGGAAAACAACCCCAGCCTATCCAATCTTTCCTCGTCGCTGCAACTTTCCAGTCCTGGCAACATCCTTGTAAATCTCCTCTGTACCATCTTGAGTGCAATTACATTCTTTCTGTAATGAGGTGACCAGAACTGCACACGGTACTCAAGTTGTGGCCTAACCAATGAGTTATACAGTTCCAGCATAACCTTCCTGCTCTCAAATGCCTTGGGTGATAAAGGAAAGTATTCTAGTTGCCTTCTTAACCACCTTATCAACCTATCCTGCTACCTTCAGGGATCCGTGGACGTACACTCCAAGTTCCCTCACTTTCTCTACACCTCTCAGTATCCTCCCATTTATTGTATATTCCTTTGCCTGTTGACCTCCCAAAAGGCATTACCTCACACTTCTCAGGACTGAATTCCATTTTCCACTTTCCTGCCCACCTGACCAATCCACTGATATCTTCCTGCAGTCTACAGCTTCCCTCCTCACTATCAAGCACGCAAGCAATTTTTGTGTCATCTGCAAACAGCTTGATCATGCCCCCTACATTTAACTCCAAATTATTAATATATACCCCAAAAAGCAGGGGACCCAGTACTGAGCCCTGCGGAACCCCACTGGAAAGAGCCTTCCAATCGCAAAAACACCTGTCAACCATTACCCTTTGTTTCCTGCCACTGAGCCATTATCCAGCTTGCTGCATTCCCCTGGATCCCATGGACTTTATTTTTTTAACCAGTCTGTCATGTGGGACCTTGTCAAAGCCTTGCTAAAATCCATATAGACCACATCAACTGCACTACCCTTATCAATCCTCCATGTTACCTCCTCAAAAAATTCGATCAAGTTAAACACATGATTTTCCCTGAACAATTTCATGCTGACTATCCTTGATTAACCTGTGCCTTTCTAAGTGACAGTTTATCCTATCTCTCAGAATTGATTCCAATAATTTGCCCACTACCGAAGTTAGACTGACTGGCCTGTAATTATTTGGTCTATCCCTCGCTCCCTTTTTAAACAAAGGTACAACTTAGCAGTCCTCCAATCCTCCGGCACCACACCTGCATCCAGTGAGGATCAGAAAATGTTGGTCAGAGTATCCATTATTTCCTCCCTGACTTCTTTCAAAAGCCTGGGGTACAATTGATCTGGCCCTGGTTATTTATCCACTTTCAAGGATGCTAATCACCTTAATACTTCCTCTCTCCCTATGTTTATTACATCTAATATTTCACACTCCTTCTCTTTAACTAGAAGGCCTGCATCGTCCTCTTTTGTGAAGACAGATGCCAAGCATTCATTAAGAACCATACCAACATCTTCCACCTCTACACATAGGTTATCTTTTTAGTCTTTTATGGCCCAACTCTTTCCTCAGTTATTCTCTTACTCTTACTGTACTGATAAAACACCATTGGGTTCTTGATTTTGCTTGCCAATATTCTTTCATACTCTCTCTTTGCTTTCCTAATTTCCTTTTGATTTCACTCCTGTGCTTTCTATACTCCTCTCGGCTTTCGGCAGTATTGAGTTCTCGATGTCTGACATAACCTTTCCTTTTCTGCCTTATCATATCCAGTAAGCTCCTTGACATCCAGGGTTCTCTCAATTTGGCCATCCCACTCTTTTTCTTTGTGGGAACATGTTTACTCTGAACTCCTTGAATCTCCCCTTTGAATGCCTTCCACTGCTCTGACTCTGATTTACCTTCAAGTAGCTGTTTCCAGTCCACTTTTGCGAAATCACTCCTCAGCTTAGTAAAATTGGCCTTATCTCAATTTAGAACTTTAACTCCTGTTCTATCTTTGTCCTTTTCCATAATTATCTTAAAACTAACTGAATTATGATCACTTACCACCAAAATGCTCTCCCACTGCCGCTCATTCCACCTGCCCATCTTCATTTCCCAAAACAGTCCAGAACCATGACCTCTGTTGTTGGACTTGCTCCATGCTGACAAAAAAATGTTCTCCTGAATACACTTCAATTCCTTTCACACTAAAATTATCCCAGTTAATATTGGGGTAGTTAAAATCCCCTACTATTATTGCCCTGTTGTTTTTGCACTACTCAGAGATTTGCCTACATATTTGCTCTTCTATCTCCCTCTGACTGACAGTCTATAGTTTATTCCCAGCAGTGTGACGGCCACTTTTTTGTTCCTAAACTCAATCCATATGGCCTCATTTGATGACCCTTCTAACATGTCATCCCTCCTCGCAGCTGTTTCTTCGACTAGAATTCCCACCCCCTCCTCCATTAGTTGTGCATCAATTGTTTAATTATATACAGGTGGAGGGTGTTAACTAAGGTCTTACTTGACTACTTTTAAGGAGACTCTTACTGAGACTGGTGGAGGGTTTGAGTGAGGAGCTACATGTTTGTAATCCTTTTAGTCTGCACAATAAATGTGAAACTGAGTAAAGATAGACTCCAGCATTATCCTTCCACAACAATATTTTTTAACTTTAACATGGTAGCAGAGGATGGTTGCATAAAGCTAAAGGTTGTAAACTAGGATTTCTTTTTCCATAGAAATCTAAAATATCACTGGCTATTGTCGAAAATATGACAGAAAGCTAGTGTAAATTATCAGGGTATGATTACCCTGTGATGTTCTCTGAGTCTGAACCATATGACCAGTGGAAGAATGAAGTGGATATGTGGACACGGGTTACGTCCCTACCAAAGAGAAAACAAGGTATGACTTTGGCATTGTCACTTCCAACCAAAAGTAAAATCAGAAGTAAAGTGTTTTGTGAACTGGATGCTCTTCATTTGGATACTGATGAACGTTTGGATCTTCTGTTGGAATTTTTGGATGAAATTTACAAGAAAGATGACCTGTCAAATGTGTATGAAGCATGATCAGACTTTGATATGTTTCAGAAAACAGCTAGCGATTCAATGGAGGAATTTATCATGGACTTTACCAGACTGTATAGAAGACTGAGGAAATTCAATTTGGAGATCCCTGCATCAGTGCTAGCATTTGAATTGTTAGATTGTGCTTGGGTGTCACATAGCAACAGGATGTTGGTTCTGACTGGGGTTTGGTTCATGGAAAAAGACTCCCTGTTAGATCAGTTGTCTGCTGCCTTAAAGAATTCCTGGGGAAACTGTCATTTCCTGCAGCCCTGGTGGAACAAACAGGGCATTCTGTGTTTACACAAAGAACGGAGGACTCAATGAGGAGTCATAAGGAGTTTTAGTCCTGTGATGAGTGTGTTAGTTGTGGATTCATTCAACTGTGCTGTATTAGATAGTGCTTGCACATTGACAGTATGTGGAACAGATTCATTACAATGTTATGTGTATTCACTCAGTAGTGAGAATCAAGCAGCAGCCAGAGCAGTGGCAGCACGGTTGGCACTGTTGTTCAGCAGGGAGGGACAAAGTGCAGAAGAGCAATAGTTATAGGAGACTCTATAGTCAGGGGCACAGATAGGCGCTTCTGTGGATGTGAAAGAGACTCAGGATGGTATGTTACCTCCCTGGTGCCAGGGTCAAGGATGTCTCTGAACGGACAGGGGGCATTCTGAAGGGGGAGGGTGAACAGCCAGAGGTTGTGGTACACATCGGTACCAATGCAGGAAGAGTGATGAGATCTCGCAGGGGGAGTTTAGGGAGTTAGGTAGTAAGTTAAAAAACAGGACCTCAAGGGTTGTAATCTCTAGATTACTCCCTGTGCCACGTGCCAGTGAGGCTAGAAATAGGAAGATAGTGCAGCTAAACACGTGGCTGAGCAGCTGGTGTAGAAGGGAGGGTTTCAGATATCTGGACCATTGGGCTCTCTTCAGGGACAGATGGGACCTGTACAAGAAGGACGGGTTGCATCTAAACTGGAGGGGCACTAATATCCTGGCTGCAAGGTTTGCTAGCATCACTCGGGAGGGTTTAAACTAGTGTGGCAGGGGGGTGGGGACCAGAGCACTAGGACAGCTAGTGAAATAAATGAGGAGGACATAGTAAATAAGGCCAGTAGGACTAAGAGGAAGAGCAGGCAGGGGGATGTTGCTGAGCACAGTGGGACTGGTGGTCTGAAGTGCATTTGTTTCAATGCGAGAAGTATGACAGGTAAGGCAGATGAACTTAGAGCTTGGATTAGTACTTGGAAATATGATGTTGTTGCTATTACAGAGACTTGGTTGAGGGAAGGGCAGGATTGGCAGCTAAATTTTCCAGGCTTTAGAAGCTTCAGGCGGGAGAGAGGGGCATGTAAAAGGGGTGGGAGAGTTGCATTACTGGTTAAGCAGAATATCACAGCTGTACTGCGGAAGGACACCTCAGAGGGGTCATGCAGCGAGGCAATATGGGTGGAACTCAGGAATAGGAAGGGTGCAGTCACGATGTTGGGGGTTTACTACAGGCCTCCCAACAGCCAGCGGGAGGTAGAGGAGCAGATATGCAGACAGATTTTGGGAAGATGTAAAGGTAACAGTGGTGGGTGATTTTAACTTCCCCAATATTGACTGGGACTCACTTAGTGCTAGGGGCTTGGATGGGGCAGAATTTGTAAGGAGCATCCAGGAGGGCTTCTTGAGACAATATGTCGATCGTCCAACTAGGTATGGGGCCATTCTGGACCTGGTATTGGAGAATGAGCCCGGCCAGGTGGTCGAAGTTTCAGTGGGGGAGCATTTCAGGAGCAGTGACCATAATTCCATAAGTTTGAAGGTACTTGTGGATAAGGATAAGAGCAGGCCTCGGGTGAAGGTGCTAAATTGGGGGAAGGCTAATTATAACAAAATTAGGCAGGAACTGAAGAATTTAGATTGGGGGCAGCTGTTTGAGGGTAAATCAACATCTGACATGTGGGAGTCTTTCAAACGTCAGCTGATTAGAATCCAGGACCAGCTTGCTCCTGTGAGGAAGAAAGACAAGTTTGGCAAGTTTCAGGAAGCTTGGATAACACAGGATATTGTGAGCCTAGTCAAAAAGAAAAAGGAAGCATTTGTAAGGGCTGGAAGGCGATGAACAGATGAAGCACTTGAGGAATACAAAGACAGTAGGAAGGAACTTAAGCAAGGAGTTAGGAGGGCTAAAAGGGGTCATGAAAAGTCATTGGCAAACAGGATTAAGGAAAATCCCAAGGCTTTTTATACATATATAAAGAGCAAGAGGGTAACCAGGGAAATGGTTGGCCCACTCAAGGACAGAGATGGGAATCTATGTGTGGAGCCAGAGGAAATGGTCGAGGTGCTAAATGAGTACTTTGCATCAGTATTCACCAAAGAGAAGGACTTGGTGGATGATGAGCCTAGGGAAGGGAGTGCAGATAGTCTCAGTCATGTCGTTATCAAAAAGGAGGAGGTGTTGGGTGTCTTGCAAAGCATTAAGGTAGATAGGTCCCCAGGGCCTGATGGGATCTACCCTAGAATACTGAGGGAGGCAAGGGAAGAAATTGCTGGGGCCTTGACAGAAATCTTTGCATCCTCATTGGCTACAGGTGAGGTCCCAGAGGACTGGAGAATAGCCAATTTTGTGCCTTTGTTTAAAAAGGGTGGCAAGGATAATCCAGGAAATTATAGGCCGATGAGCCCTACGTCAGTGGTAGGGAAATTATTAGAGAGGATTATTTGGGACAGGATCTACTCCCATTTGGAAACAAACGAACTTATTAGCGAGAGACAGCATGGTTTTGTGAAGGGGAGGTCGTGTCTCACTAATTTGATTGAGTTTTGTGAGGAAGTGACGAAGATGATTGATGAAGGAAGGGCAGTGGATGTTATCTATATGGACTTCAGTAAAGCCTTTGACAAGGTCCCTCATGGCAGACTGGTACAAAAGGTGAAGTCACACGGGATCAGAGGTGAACTGGCAAAATGGAAACAGAACTGGCTCGGTCATAGAAGACAGAGGGTATCAGTGGATGGGTGTTTTTCTGAATGGAGGGATGTGACTAGTGGTGTTCCGCAGGAATCAGTGCTGGGACCTTTGCTGTTTGTAGTATATATAAATGATTTGGAGGAAAATGTAGCTGGTCTGATTAGTAAGTTTGCGGACGACACAAAGGTTGGTGGAGTTGCGGATAATGATGAGGATTGTCAGAGGATACAGCGGGATATAGATCGGTTGGAGACTTGGGCGGAGAAATGGCAGATGGAGTTTAATCCGGACAAATGTGAGGTAATGCATTTTGGAAGGTCCAATGCAGGTGGGAGGTATCCAGTAAATGGCAGAACCCTTAGGAGTATGGACAGGCAGAGCGATCTGAGCGTACAGGTCCACAGGTCACTGAAAGTGGCAACGCAGGTGGATAAGGTAGTCAAGAAGGCATACGGCATGCTTGCCTTCATTGGTCGGAGCATAGAGTATTGGCAAGTCATGCTGCAGCTGTACAGAACCTTAGTTAGGCCACACTTAGAATATTGCGTGCAATTCTGGTCGCCACACTACCAGAAGGACGTGGAGGCTTTGGAGAGGGTACAGAGGAGGTTTACCAGGATGTTACCTGGTCTGGAGGGCATTAGTTATGAGGAGGGGTTGGAAAAACTGGGATTGTTTTCACTGGAACGACGGAGGTGGAGGGGCGACATGATAGAGGTTTACAAAGTTATGAGCGGCATGGACAGAGTGGATAGTCAGAAGCTTTTTCCCAGGGTGGAAGAGTCAGTTACTAGGGGACATAGGTTTAAGGTGCGAGGGGCAAAGTTTAGAGGGGATGTGCGAGGCAAGTTTTTTACACAGAGTGTGGTGAGTGCCTGGAACTTGCTGCCAGGGGTGGTGGTGGAAGCAGATACGATAGCAACATTTAAGAGACATCTTGACAAATATATGAATAGGAAGGGAATAGAGGGATATAGGCCCCGGAAGTGCAGAAGGTGCTAGTTTAGGCAGGCATCAAGATCGGCGCAGGCTTGGAGGGCTGAATGGCCTGTTCCTGTGCTGTACTGTTCTTTGTTCTTTGTTCTAGCAGTAGTCCCAAAAGACATCACAGTGCTAATAGTGGCCATAGTTTGAACACATTCCACAATGAAATGAGAGCAGTCTCAGAATAGAACTAGAAGCAGAAGTCCTCATGACCATGACGTTTTAGTGGCTGCCCAATAAACGTGAGAATAAACTAATAAGAGAAGCAAAATATAAGGAAATAGAGAGTTGGAGCAAGCTTGGTGTTTATTCTGAGATACCAGATAGGGGACAGCCAGCCTTGTCATATAGATGGATTTACAATGAAAAAGTCCTTCCTGATGGGACTTATAAGGCTAAAGTGAGGCTAGTTGCGAGGGGTTTTGAAAAGCGACTGAGTGATACTAATGCGAGAGTGGACTCTGCCACAGCTGGAAAAGTAATCTTGAAAATCATTTTAGCTCTTTTGGTCATATATTCATGAGAGTGTAGATCCATTGACATAAAAGCTGCATTTCTGCAGGGTGATACTTTTCAGAGAGAAGTGTTTCTGAAACCACCTAAAGCGGCAGCCGATGCAGAAGGAAAACTATGGAAACTGAACAACTGTACCTGCACCCCAAGGACTGCAGCGGTTCAAGAAGGCAGCTCACTACCACCTTCTCAAAGGCAATTAGGGATGGGCAATAAATGCTGGGCCTGGCCAGTGACGCCCACATCGCAGTACAAATAAAAAAAACGTCTCTGGTCTTAATGATGTTTCCAGGCTGTGGTATTTCTTGGTGAGATCTGACTTGTTGAAAATTGGTTGTGTTCAACTAAAAGCAGATGCTGTCATATTTTATTGGGATCATAAAAGGAAACTTTCTGGTATCTTCTTGATGCATGTTGATGATTTCTTATGCAGTGGTACTATAGATTTTGAGAAATATGTTATTACTAAGATTAGGCAGAATTTAAGATTGGGAATCATACTTATGGGCCTTTAAATATATAGGTTTAGATATTAAGCAGACTAAGTCTGGAATAACTTTCAAATAACAGTCCTATTTAGGAAGTGTTACTCCCATCCCGGTTAATTGTGCTAAGTCATCGCAGAAAGATGATGATATATCTAAAGCAGAGATTGAGCAATTGCAAAGTTTGATAGGTCAATTAAGTTGGTTGTGCAGTCAGACTAGACCTGATGCTAGTTAATGTGCTGGAGCTAAGTACAGTGATGAAACACACAAAAGTTGACAATGTTTTAAGGGCAAATAAAACATTAACAAAATTTAAATCTGGAGAAATGTGTACTGAAGTTACCATCCTTATGTAACCCAAAGAACATGAAGCTAGTAATTTTTAGTGATGCTTCACATGCTAATCTTCCTGATGGGTATTCGGGTGCAGCTGACTTCATAATATTTCTGATGGGTGAAAATGGGAATTGTCCTTGAGTTTGAAGCTGGGAAAATAAAAAAGTGTTGTTAAATGCACTTCAGCTGCAGAAACACTGGGTCTTGTGGTGGCAGTGGATTTGGAGTTCTATTTGTTAAGTATTTTAGGTGAAGTTCTGAACAAGAGGCATCCTGAAGATAGGATACCCATTGAATGTTATGTGGGTAATCATTCTTTGTGAGACAATGTACACTCTACTAAAAGTGCTGGTGAGAAATGACTACGTATTGACCTTGCTGGATTGAAACAAATGCTGGAGAGAAAGGAAATCTCCAAACTTAAATGGGTAGATGCAAGTCATGAGCTATCCAATTATTTCACAAAATGAAATGCTAGTACAAAGAAATTGTTCGGGCTGCTGGACGAGGGATGTGTCACAATGTAATACTTTGTACACAATATGGAATTTATTTTGAAATGCTTGAGCATGTTAATTTAAGTTTTATTATGAAAGAAAGCAGGGAATCTGTTAGTTGTGTATATGCAGGTGGAGGGTGTTAACTGGGGTCTTGCTTGAGCAGGAGTCTCTTACTAAGACTGGTGGAGGGTTTGAGTGAGGAGCTACATGTTTGTAATCATTTTACTCTGTCTTCTTTGGCCTCCTTATCTCGAGAGACAATGGATACGCGCCTGGAGGTGGTCAGTGGTTTGTGAAGCAGCGCCTGGAGTGGCTATAAATGCCAATTCGAGAGTGACAGGCTCTTCCACAGGTGCTGCAGAGAAATTTGTTTGTCGGGGCTGTTGCACAGTTGGCTCTCCCCTTGCACCTCTGTCTTTTTTCCTGCCAACTACTAAGTCTCTTCGACTCGCCACATTTTAGCCCCGTCTTTATGGCTGCCCGCCAGCTCTGGTGAACGCTGGCAACTGACTCCCACGACTTGTGATCAATGTCACAGGATTTCATGTCGCGTTTGCAGACGTCTTTAAAGCGGAGACATGGACGGCCGGTGGGTCTGATACCAGTGGCGAGCTCGCTGTACAATGTGTCTTACTCTATTGTACTCTGTACAATAAATATAAAACTGAGTAAATATAGGCCTCAGCATTATCCTTCCACAACAGGCTTTCTGGAATTTAACACCCCTCTTTTTGATCCCCCTCTCTCCCTCATCTGAAAACCCTGTAACCAGGAACATTGAGCTGCCATTCCTGTCCTTCTTTAAGCCATGTTTCTGTAATAGCTATGATATTATATTGTCATGTTTCTGTGCCCTCAGCTTGTCTGCTTTATTTGCTAAACTCTGCATTGAAGTATATAACCTTGACCACTGCTTAACTCTCTTTTTTTTTAATTTTCTAACCTTTGTTTCCTCTGCCTTCCAGACTCATTCACTAATTTTCTGCCTTCCATTTTCATTTCTGATTTTGTCCGATCTGAATTCACCCTCAGGTTCCCACCCACCTGCCAAACTAGTTTAAACCATGCCCAATAGCACTAGCAAACCTCCCCACAAGGATATTTGTCCCAGCCCTGTTGAGGTGCAAACTGTCCAGCTTGTACAGGTCCCATCTCCTCCAGAACTGGTCCCAATGCCCCAGAAATCGAAAGCCCTTTTGCACCATCTCTCCAGCCATGCATTCATCAGCTCTATATATATATTTCTATGCTCATTAGCGCATGGCACTGGGAGTAATCGGGAGATTACTATCTTTAAGGGCCTGCTTTTTAATGACTTTCCTAACGTCTTAAACTCTGCCCGCAGGACCTCATCCCTTTTCTACCTATGTCATTGGTACTGATATGGGCCACGACCTCTGGCTGTTCGCCCTCCCCCTCAAGAATGTTCTGCAGCCACTCAGTGACATCCCATGACCCTGGCACCAGGGCGGCAACATACCATCCTGGATTCATGTCTGCAGCTGCAAAAACGCCTGTCTATTCCCTAACTGTAGAATCCCCTACCACTATTGCTGTACCAGTCTTCTTTGTACCCCCTGTACAGCTGAACCACCCGTGATACCATGGACTTGGATCTGGCTGCACCCCCCAGATGAACCATCACCCTCATCCGTATTCAGAACTGAATACTGGTTGGACTGTGGGATGCACTCAGAGGACTCCTGCTCTACCTGCCTGTTTCTTTTTGACTGGTGGTCACCCATTCCCTTTCTCTCTGTGTACCATTAAGCTGCGGGGTGACCACATCTATAAATATGCTATCCACGTAGTTCTCACCCTCACAGATGCACCACAGTATCACCAGCCGCTGCTCAAGTTCCAAAACCTAGAGCTCAAGCTGCTGCAACTGATGACACTTCCTGCACAAATGGTTATCCAGGATACTCTTGAGGTTGGCGCTGCCCTGTCATTTCTTTATTTATTAATAATAACCTTGTTAATACTGTGTTACGAGCAGGTGAGAAAGTGGTCTAGGGGTTCCCTCTCAGCCTTTGCCTGGTTGAACCGTTAACAGGGTTTAATTTTAAAACACCGTGTTTTTAGCTCCTTCTCGGTGAATCCTTTTGCCCTGCTCTCCAATTGTAAGGCAAAGAAATCAACCAGACAGGTTTTCTTAGATTTAAAGAAGAAAGGTGGAAGTTTATTAACCTTAATGACTAATTCGGTTAACGACTATGAATACGAGACACGATCACGCTAGCATGCATATGCGATAAACACATACGCAGATAGAGACAGAAAAGTAGAAAGAATAAAGGGGAAAGGTTTGAGGCAATAGCTGGGATTTATTTATGGTCCTTTGAGTGCGATGTAGAATCTTTTATTGCCGGTACGTCTTGCCGTTTTGTTGGCGCCAAGTGTACGCTTTAAAACTTGTTTTGATGTAGGAGTTTTTTCTCTCTTGAGATTTAAGTGACTTCAGTGGATATGGAGATTCGTGAGAGAGAGAGACAGAACTAGCCAGGAGAGAGGCTCTCTTCTTCCAAGTTCAGTTGCAATCTCTCCCAAACTGTGCAGTGAGCAGTTCAAACAAAAACCTGGGCCAGCAGGTTAGTCATGTGACTAGCAGTTTTAAAAAACTCCTGTGTTTGTGGATTCTCCATTTTAGCAGACACCCTGGAATGCTGGTTTTCTTACACATTCAATGTCTGGTGATCAAAATCCATTTGGGTTAATTGGGTCAGGTAGCAGTTTTTTGTCTCTCTAGGCAACTGTCTCTTAGTATGCAAATTTTTCCAACCAATGCTGATCTCTTTAAACAATTCTTCTCCTCAGTCCAGCAACATGAATGTTCATATGACAAAATTAATATGCCTCATTCTTGACAGGTTGGGTAATAGACTTAACAATGCTAATAAAGCTTTGCCAATAATAATAAACCCTACTACTATTAATAAACCTTACTAATCCTGATAACCCTACTAATACTTAAAACACCTTGTGTAAAAATGCAAGCTAAGACTCAGCAACTACTCACTTGTTGCTTGTTATTAATAGTTAATACTTTTAACATTTTTTAGACTCCCAATTGTTTAGCTTCAGTCCCTAAGCAGCAATACTCACCAGCCAATCAACTTATGACTTTCCTGTGATCTCACGGTTTGACTTTTTTTCAAACCCAGTGTTCTGTAGAAGCTGCAGCTGAAGCAGTATGCCTCCGCTCTCTCCCAGGTAACTGTAAGCCCCAAGCCTCACTCAGTATTTATATCCTCTCCCTCTCCAGTGAGTTCTCTTGCCGGTCCGCCGCCTCCACTCTCTCCCAGGTAATTCTCCCAGTCATCACATATGCATCTCCCAGTCTTCAAGTCAAGTGACTGAGCACTGCACACTGGTGAAATTATGTTTGCCCAAAAATCCCCTTATCCAAGTCCAGCAGCTTAGACACAGCTTGACATAGACTGGCTTCTAGGGATCACCAATTTTGTACAGGGGTTTAACCAACTAAAATTATGGACACCGAGTAATGGAAAACATCCCAGTACTTACCCAGTCAAGCAAACTTTGTCCATTAGGCCAATTCTTAGTCAATGCTCAACCCTCCCAAGTCTCAGTTTAAAGCTGACCCATCAGTTAATCATTAACGGTGCCTCGCCATACTGTGGGCCTGACTAACTCAGGTATCAGATTCCCAAGTCTACCATAGATATCCTGAAGTCACTTCAACCCTGAAAGATCCCAATTGCCTCCTGCCCGGAAGAATAGTTACTACTTAGTCTTTAGACAAATGACAAACAGGGATTTGAGCACTCACCAGGGGCGGCACAGTGGTTAGCACTGCAGCCTCACAGCTCCAGCAACCTGGGTACTGCCTGTGCAGAGTTTGCAAGTTCTCCTTGTGACTGTGTGGGTTTCTGCTGGGTGCTCCGGTTTCCTCCCACAGCCAAAGACTTGCAGGTTTATAGGTAAATTGGCCATTGTAAATTGCCCCTAGTGTAGGTAGGTGGTAGGGAATATGGGATTAATGTAGGATTAGTATAAATGGGTGGTTGTTGGTCAGCACAGACTCGGTGGGCCAAAGGGCCTGTTTCAGTGCTGTATCTCTCTATGACCATGCAGAAGTAGATAGGAGAGATGTTCATGAGCAACATGGTGAGTAACATAACTCACCATCAAAAGGCCAATACATAGCCCCAATACACCTGGCCACAGAATGGAAATGCACCATATGCTTTTGGACAACAGTGTGCACTTTCTCTGAAAACTCTGGATATATGAGCATCCAGCCTCTAGCTAATGTCTACCCAAGTATCATCAGCTACAAGTTGACCATCTGCTTTGGACAGACCTAAGCGGGCAGCATGTAACCTTGAGTTCTAAATCACCTCATTGAAAGCCAGACTTACTCTTCACCAACTACCTAAACCAGGTCCTTAAATGTGGGCTTTTGCAGAGAGATGCACCTGTCACAAAGAAAGAAAGACTTGCATTTTTATATCGTGTCTCACAACCTCAGGACCTCCCATAGTGCTTCACAGCCAATGAAATACTTTTTGAAGTGTGGTCACTGTTGGAATGCAGGAAATACTGAGTGGAAAATGCATGCTCCATCCAGTATCTGCCAAATCTCGCAACAGGCTCCTGAAACAGGCATTAAGCCCACAGATTTGTACATTAATATATTTTAGGTGGTCCCATAGTGCCACACTTGAAACCGCCATGTCCCACTTCTAGCTTATTGCTCCTTATTGTTCTCCTCTATTCATTTTCAGGATTTGGGCGTCACAGGCAAGATCAGCATATATTTCCAACCCTAATTGCTCCTGAGATGGTGTAAAGTTGTGATCCCCCACATGCCTTGGATTTTATCCCTGTGATCTCTTCTGGAGCCAGTCATGGAACCAATGATAGAACACTTCAAAT
The DNA here is from genome assembly GCF_036365525.1 of Heterodontus francisci. Lineage (NCBI taxonomy): Eukaryota > Metazoa > Chordata > Chondrichthyes > Heterodontiformes > Heterodontidae > Heterodontus > Heterodontus francisci. Next base: position 25,566,830 of record NC_090371.1, on the reverse strand, counting down.
GGCAGTTAAGAGTCAACCACATTTTATTTGGGACTGGAGTCATGTAGAGGCTGAGACTGGATAAGGGCAGCAGGTTTCCTTCCCTAAAGGATATTAGTTGAACCAGTTGGGTTTTTAATGAGAATCCAACAGCTGCGAGGTCACGTTTACTGACACAGATCCCATCGCTTGTGCACGGTTATGCAGACACATATTTGCGACCTCTACATGATGGCTGATATTTCAGCACATACAAAATTGTCTTTTTTAAGGAGCAGGCGATCTAACATCGAACTCGCTGGAATAATGCAAGCCATGTTTTTTTGGTGTGGAGTGCTGCTAGTCCATTGGTCTTTGCTCATGCAGACTAACTGCAGCTGTCACTTTGGCCCCTTTCACTCTTTACAATCTGACAAAGGCAGATCACTACTACTTGTCTCCACAGTGTGAAGTCGAAATGTGACTACCCAGCTGTGAAAACCAGTCAGTATCTCCTCCTTCGACATTTCACTAGCTCTATTGAGTGTATTTATAATCCCCGCCATTTAGACAAGAAACAAAAAAAACGATCAACAATTCTGACATTAGAAAAGAGCAGTTTCATTTTCATCTCATCATTAGTTTATGATGTGTACGTTATTGTTTTGTAAATATGCATTTATCCCATTTTGTTAAATGAACACTAACGAGGTGCAAAACTTTTTCTGCTCGAAATAAACAGCGTTTATGAAATCTACAGTACAGAAACAGGCCAGTTGGTCTAACTGGTCTATGCTGGTGTTTATGCTCCACACGAATTTCCTCTCAAACACTCTTCATCCAACTGCAGCACTCTGTTAATTTCTCCCTTGTGCGTTTATCTAGCTTTCTCTTATGCATCTATGCTGTTGCCTCAACTAGTCCTTGTGACAGCAAGTTACACAATCAAACATAACCAGCAACTTTGAAATTGATGTTAGGGCATCATGTGGCCAATATAAGCATCTGCCCAAGTCAAACATGGACATTTTAGTTGATGAGCATTGTTTATTTATTTTTATTTATTTAGAGATACAGCACTGATACAGGCCCTTCAGCCCACTGAGTCTGTGCTGACCATCAACCACCCATTTATACTAATCCTACATTAATCCCATTACCCTCTCACATCCCCACCTTCCCCCTACCTACACTAGGGGCAATTTACAATGGCCAATTTACCTATCAACCTGTAAGCCTTTGGCTGTGGGAGGAAACCGGAGCACCCGGCGGAAACCCACGCGGTCACAGGTAGAACTTGCAAACTCCGCACAGGCAGTACCAAGAATCGAACCCGGGTCGCTGGAGCTGTGAGGCTGCGATGCTAACCACTGCGCCACTGTGCTGCCCATTGTGCCAGCTTATTATGTCCAGAGTGGGTTAGGTTAGCAATTTAGGAGGAGGAGCTCGGGCTACAGTTTGTGTTCAGCTCCCACATATTAGCAAAGCCAGCTCAAAACAAACAGATTAAGTCCATTTTTTTAAACTTTAACTTCCTCCCTGCCCTTCCCTAAAGGTGCTGGTTTATCTGGCACGTGATCCCGTAGGTACTTGTTACCTTCAAGTTGCCTGTCAAATTGGCCACTCGTGAGATTTATGGAGGGGGAGGGGCTATCCTACCCTCATTCAACATTCCCATATTCCAGGTAAAATCGCCAGACAGTAGTCAAAAGAAAGGATCTCGACCATCTGTCGTGGGAGCAGGGAGAATAATTGCAAGGAAAGACCCAGGGAATGGCACTGGCTGGTTTGCTTGACAGAGAGCCAGCATGGGCTTGATGGGCTGAATGGCCTCCTTCTGTGCTGCATTCAATGATTCTATGATCCAAACCAAATTATCAAAGCTGAGGTTGTAATACTGAATAAGACATTGGGCTTGATTTTAAGAGACCGCCGTCAGCTCAAAAAATGGCGGCCCACCCATGCAGGCCGCACACCAAAGAGCCGCCGCGATCTTAAGCGTGGCGGCTCGCTCCTCCCCCCCCCCCCCACTGCGATCTTGTGGAAGGGGCGGGCTGTCCGTCCCTGGCAATGGCGTCAGCTGCCTGTGCGTAGGCACTGGCGCCATTATTAAAGAGCAGCCAGCCCTGCCGACATATTTAAATTTTTAAAGAAAGATCCCCCAAAATTAAATAAATTAATTTCTTATGCCCCTCTCCCAACCCCCCTAAAAACTGTTACAATAACAATTTGCCCTTTCCCCCAAAAAAACTTACCTTTTACATGTGACTTGCCCCCCCCCCCCCCCCCGCCAAACCGCAAAGTTTACAGTTCAACCCTTTCCCCCCCACCCCCATCCCCTACACCCATTACGTGTATTTGTATACTCACCTTAAAACTCTGATGGCTGGATATCTTTTCACAGCAATCTGGTGATGTTTATTTATAAAGAATGTCCAGGACGTTTTGGAGTCAATTATTCACCTATGGGGCATCTCTGTGACAAAGTAGGTTTGCATCTACTTCACAGTGTATATCAATCTATAATGCACTTTCATCCTCCCATTTAGCTGCAGGTAATGAGTGCTCTTGCATATAATGGACAAGCAGTTTTTGCAGGACTTTGCAATATAAATTGATGTGCTTTATATGTGAAAAATGATCATATTCATTGCAACTCTCACAGGTTAATTATATGCCATGTGGGATCAATTCATGGCCCTTGCAAACAATGGGACAGATAATTGCCATTGGGAATCTGACTGTTCTGACAACTAAAGCTGAGAGCTAATAGCTCATGACAGATAGCTCTAGTCCATGACCTTCAGGAACACAGGGTGCGATGGGAGCTGTGAACAGATTTGCTCCTCCTTCAGCAACTGAACTTCCACTGCACAACTCCATTGCTCTGTCTGAGAGGGGAGACAAAAGGTGTGTCAGTCATGTCTCAGTGGTAGCACTCTTGCCTCTACGTGAATAGGTTGTGGGTTCAAGTCTTTGGAATAGAACTTCATCTTAACATGTAATCAAGGTTAACTCTCGATTGCTGTCCTGATACAGCTCTACATTATTGGAGATGCCGTACTTCAGATAAGACGTTAAACCAAGACCCCGCCTACCATCACAGGTAAAAGATCCCACAGCAATATCTCAAAGAGCAGGGAAGTTCTTGCCCCCTCCTGCTCCCCCTCCAAATGTCTAACCTGGTGTCCTGGCCAATACCTATCTCTCAATCAACACCTTAAAACAGATTATCTGGTCACGATCACATTGCTGTTTGTGGGATCTTTCTGTGCTCAAATTGGCTGCCGTATTTCTTTCATTACAACAGTGACTGAATTTCAAAAGCACTTCATTGGTCATAAAGCACTTTGTGTCGGTCTGACATTGTGAGAGGCTCTACATAAATGCAAGTCTTTCTTTCCAGCTGTGGATTTTAACTGCTGAATCAATTGCTTAGATTGAGTGGGGGGTTTATCCCCCTTGTTTCTTCTCAGATAGGTCATGGGATGTAGAATTGGAAGAATGTAAATCTCAGTCCACAATCTGGTAATGCAGGAAACCATGAAATCTGCCGTCCTTACCCGGTCCGGCCGACATGTGACTCCAGACCCACAGCAATGTGGTTGACTCTTAACTGCCCTCCGAAATGGGCTAGCAACCCACTCAGCTGTATCTAACCATGACAGAGAGTAAGAAAAGGAATGAAACCAGACAGACTGCTCAGCGTCAGCCTAGGCACTGGAAACGACAACGACAAACCCAGCCCTGTCAACACTGCAAAGTCCTCCTTACTAACATCTGGGAGCTTGTGCCAAAATTGGGAGAGCTGTCCCACAGACTAGTCAAGCAACAGTCTGACATAGTCATACTCACGGAATCATACCTTACAGACAATCTACCAGACACCAACATCACCATCCCCGGGTACGTCCTGTCCCACCAGCAGGACAAACCCACCAGAGGAGGCAGTACAGTGGTATACAGTCAGGAGTGAGTTGCCTCGGAACTCCTAAACATTAATTCTGGACCCCATGAAGTCTCATGGCATCAGGTCAAACATGGACAAGAAAACCTCCTGCTGATTACCACCTATGGCCACACCCTCCCTGCCACCGCCTTGAATCAGTGCTTCTCCATGTTGAAAACCAATTGGAAGAAGCACTAAGAGTAGCAAGGACACAGAATGTACTCTGGTTGGGGGACTTCAGTGTTCATCACGAAGAATGGCTCGGAAGCATCACTACTGACTGAGCTGGCTGAGTCCTAAAGGACATAGCTGCTTGACTAGGTCTGCAGCAGGTGGTGAGGGAACCAACAAGAAGGAAAAGCCTACTTGACCTCGTCCTCACGAATCTACCTGTCGCAGATGCATCTGTTTTCAGTGACCACCACACAGTCATTGCGGAGACGACATCCTGTCTTCACACTGAGGATACTCACCATCGTGTTGTGTGGCACAACCATCGTGCCAAATGGGATAGATTTCAAACAGATTTAGCAACTCAAAACTGGGCAATCGTTGAAGCGCTGTGGGCCATCAGCAGCAGCAGAATTGTATGCAACCACAATCTGTAATCTCATGGCCCAGCATATCCCACACTCTACCATTACCATCACGCTGGGACACCAGCCCTGGTTCAATGAAGAGTGCAGGAGGGCATGCCAGGAGCAGCATACCTAAAAATGAGGTAAAGCTACAACACAGGACTACTTACATACCAAACAGCAGAGGCAGCATGCGATAGGGCTAAGCAATCCCACAGCCTAGGAATCAAATATCAGCTCTGCAGTCCTGCCACATCCAGTCATGAATGGTGGTGGACAATTAAACAACTAACAGGAGGAGGAGGCTCCACAAATATCCCCATCCTCAACAATGGGGGAGTCCAGCACATCAGTGCAAAAGTTAAGGCTGAAGCAATTGCATCCATCTTCAGCCAGAAGTGCCAAGTGGATGATCCATCTCGGCCTCCTCCTGAGGTCCACAGCACCACAGATGCCAGTCTTCAGGCAATCAGATTTACTCCACGTGATATCAAGAAATGGCTGAAGGCACTGGATACTGCAAAGGCTATATGCCCTGACAACATTCTGACAATAGTACTGAAGACCTGCGCTCCAGAACTAGCCATGCTGCTAGCCAAGCTGTTCCAGTACAGCTACAACACTGGCATCTATCCGACAATGTGAAAAATTGCCCAGGTATGTTCTGTGCACAAAAAGCAGGACAAATCTGAGCCAGCCAATTGCCACTCTATTCGTCCACTGTCAATCATCAGCAAGGAGATGGAAAGGGTTGTCAACAGTGCTATCAAGAGGCACTTTCCCAGCAGTAACCTGCTCACTGACTGTCTGTTTGGATTCTGCCAGGGCCACTCAGCTCCTGACTTCATTACACCTTTTGTCCAAACATGGACAAAAGAGCTGAACCCCAGAGATGAGGTGAGAGTGACTGCCCTTGACATCAAGGCAGCATTTGACTGAGTATGGCATCAAGGAGCCCTAGCAAAACTGGAATCAGTGGGAATCAGGGGGAAAATTCTTCACTGGTTGGAGTCATAACTAGAGCAAAGGAAGCTGGTTGTGGTTGTTGGAGGTGAATCATCTCAATCCCAGGACATCACTGTAGGACTGCCTCAGGCCCAACCATCTTCAGCTGCTTTATCAATGACTTTCCCTCCATCATAAGATCAGAAGTGGAGATGTTTGCTGATGATTGCACAATGTTCAGCACCATTCGCGACTCCTCAGATATTGAGGCAGCCCATGTCCAGATGTAGCAAGATCTGGACAACATCCAGGCTTGGGCTGATAAGTGGCAAGTAACATTTGCACCACGCAAGTGCCAGGCAATGATCATCTCCAACAGGACAGAATCTAACCATCTCCCCTTGATATCCAATGGCATTACCATCGCTGAATCCCCCAATATCAACATCCTGGGGATTACCATTGACAGAAACTGAACTAGACTAGCCACATAAATACTGTGCTACAACAGCAGGTCAGAGGCTGGGAATTCTGTAAGTCACCTCCTGACTCCCCAGTGCCTGTTGTTACGACCAAGGCCTAGCCAGTGACGCCCACATCTCATGAATTTAAAAAAAGGCTTCCTTGCTCTCCATAGACAACAGCCCCACCATCAACCTTCTGACCGCCCTAAAACCAGCAAAGTACCAAGTTCTGTCCAGTGTCTGATCATCTCAGTCTATAGTGTCTTCCCTCTGTGGATCGGCACCTTGATGTGGTGGAGATGCTTGTGCGCTCCGATGATCTCTTGAGCAATGCCATCAGGAGTTCCTTGCTCTTGGTAGGGCCACCCATGGTGGCAAGGTTGAGGGAGGTGCTGGACAAAGTGAGGTCCAAAATGTCCGCAACGGTAGAACAGGCGAAGGAAGACTGTGCGTCTCATTGGCTGCAAAGGCGGAAGAAGGTTGCAGTGGCAAAGTGATCCCTATCATCGTGGTTCGACGCGTCACTGGAATCTGACCACCAATCAAGATCATGTGGACAATGAGAGCGCCCCATGGACCCCATGTTAAACAAAGTCATGCACAGGCTTATACTAGGATACATTTGCCAAGTCCTGTGGCGATGGAGAATTGGCGATGGGGACAGGGCTGTGAACCTGGAAGTCTCTCGTCAAGAACCTGCACACTGGCGACAGATGCATGAAGGCCGTTGGACACCTGTGCTGGGACAAAGGTGCTATTGGGCAGCAGCATCTGTGATTGACCATCAGTATATTATGGCAGGAGGGCCATACACAGTGGCCTTTCCCAATGAACCTTTGCAGCGGCTGCCTCGAACCTTAGTGTGTCCCTCAGCACGTAGTCCTTGACCTTGGAATGTGCCAGTCTGCAACACACGGTCATTGACAGCTCTTTGCACTGGAAGATCAGCAGGTTTTGGGCAGACCAAAGTGTATCTTTCACTGAGTTAATGATCCTCCAGCAACAGTTGATGTTTATCTCAGTGTGCGCCCTGGGAACAGCCCGTAGAGCACAGAGTCCTGCATTGCGGAACTGCTCAGGTTGAACCTCGACAAAAACCACTGCATCTTTTTCCAGACCTACTTTGCAAAGGCATATTCTAGAAGGAGGTGGCGGCAGACTCTTCCCCACCACAACCGCCTCATGGGCAGGGTGCGAAGGCAGTGAGACTCTGGAAGTGCAGGAAGGATCTCATGGGGAGGGCCCTTCTCATCACCAGCCAAGCTACATCTTAGTACTTGTTTGAATGCTCTGGCAATGAGGCATTCTGCTAGAAGAGTTTGACAGTCTGCTTGGGGAACCATCCGACAGGATCCACCATCTTTTTTTCCCACAGGACCTCGAGAACGTTATGTGCGGACCCAAATGACTTGTGGTTAAATGTGTTTCTCTGTATAAACTTTTCCACGATGGGCAGGTGCTATGGCATGGTCCAACTGAATGGAGCGTTCCGCGGCAACGAAACCAGACCCATCCTTCGTAACACCGGGAACAGATAGAACCTCAGCATGTTCTGACACTTGGCGTTGGCGTACCGGGGGTCTACACAAATGTGATGCAGCTGCACGCAAAGATGGCCATCAGAATGAGGGTGATGTTAGGTTTTTTTTTTCCTTTATCTAGAGGTTTAAACATTGTTACAACTAGTTGAGAAAGGTGTCTAGGGGTCTTTTACTGTCTTCACCTGGTCTTATTGTTACAGGGTTTAATTTTAAACACACTGTGTTTTGAGCTTCCCCTTTAGTGAATCCTTGTTCACCACTTTCCAATTATAAGGCAAAGAAATGAGCATAAACAGGCTTTCTTTGGTTTAAAGAAGAGAAGTGAAGTTTTATTAAAACTTAAACTTAAACTCTAATTTGGTTAATGCCCACAGATACACGGCGCGCCCTCGCCAGCATGCTCATGTGATACGCACATGCAAATAGGGACAAAAAAGAGCAGAAGAAAAATAAAATGGAGAGGTTTGAGGCAATATCAGAAGAGTTTCGTGTTTAATGTAGTCCTTTTGTCAGTAGTAATTCTTTTCAGTGGGGCCCAGTATTAGAGAGATACAGCACTGAAACAAGTCCACACTGACCAACCACCCATTTACACTAATCCTACATTAATCCCAGTTCCCTCTCACATCCCCACCTTCCCTCAATTCTCATACCACCCATTTACATTAGGGGCAATTTACAATGGCTAATTTACCTCTCAACCCACAAGTCTTTGACATGTGGGAGGAAACCAGAGCACACCCACACGGTCACAGGGAGAACTTGCAAATGCTGCACAGGCGGTACCTAGAACAGAACCCAGGTTGCGAGAGCTGTAAGGCTGCGGTGCTAACCACTGCACCACCCTTGTGTGTAGGAGACTTTTCTCTCTTGGGGTTCATATGACTTCAATGGTTTCCGAAGCTGATAACAATAAGATAACAGCAGACAGGAGAGAGGTATTTTCAGTCCAAGAGCTTACAGTCTTCTGAGTTTTAACACTCTGGCCAGTTCAAATTCAAAAAACTCCAACAGTCAGCCAGTCATGTGATTAAACTGGTCTGACCACGTCTGTTTGTGTATTCAGCCATCTTAGTAGTTAACCTGGAATGCTTCAATGTCTGGTAATCAAAAGTCCATCGTGGAGTAAATTGGAGCAGGGAATAGCTCCTTTGTGCTTTGAAGTACTTGTCTGTTGAGATACTAATGTCCCTCTCCAGCCAAAGTTTCCAATTGTATTTTAAAGCAAGTTCTTTCTTCACCAACAACAGTTTAAAAATCAATGTTCATGTGGCAAAATTAATTTTCCTCATTCTTGACAGGTGGGAGCTTGCCTGACAACATCGTGCCCCAGCGGATACAGTCCATTTTCGACCCCCAGATAAACTGAAAGGTGATTCGGGTGATCACCCTGGGGCAGGAGCAGGATATGGGCCAGAGCTGCACCATGTACAGCAACACCAAGAGCGCCTTGCACATGATAACCAGGTTCTTACCCGCAATGGAGAGGGAGCGTTGCTCCCACATGCCCAGTTTCTGTTTCACCTTGGCTATACTCTCCTCCCAGTTTCTGGCACATTTCCCGGCCCCTCCAAACCATATCCCCAGCACCTTCAGGTAGTCTGACTAATGGTGAAGGGAACAAAGGTTCGGTCGGCCCAGTTCCCAAAGAAAATGGTCTCATTCTTGCAGCAATTTACTTTGGCTCCTGAGGCCAGTTCAAACTGGTCACAGATGCTCATCAGTCTGCAAACTGACTCTCCCTTCTGCTTGCAGATGAGGGTGATGATGCCTTTCCTCATAGATTCTGACATGCTACCGGTCTGAAGCATACTGTCATACACTTCAAGCAAGTCTGGGCCAACCCAGTCCCACAGAGTTAAATACAACTCAGGACCTTATGGCCTTTTTTTTTGTCAGCTCGTCCAGAGTTAGCAGTTTGTCCAGACATTCCCGCTTACTGTTTCCTGAGACCTGATGATCTAAGAACTAATGAAAGTTCATCGACCTGAAGCATTAACTCCGTTTCTCTTTCCACAGATGCTGCCAGACCTGCTAAGTATTTCCAGCATTTTCTGTTTTTATAACAATTGCCGGATGATTGGAGAACTATTAATGTTGTAACAGTAGCGCAGTGGTTAGCACCGCAGCCTCACAGCTCCAGCGACCTGGGTTCAATTCTGGGTACTGCCTGTGTGGAGTTTGCAAGTTCTCCCTGTGTCTGCGTTGGTTTTCTCCAGGTGCTCCGGTTTCCTCCCACAAGCCAAAAGACTTGCAGGTTGGTAGGTAAATTGGCCATTATAAAATTGCCCCTAGTATAGGTAAGTGGTAGGGAAATATAGGGACAGGTGGGGATGTGGTAGGAATATGGGATTAGTGTAGGATTAGTATAAATGGGTGGTTGATGGTCGGCACAGACTCGGTGGGCCAAAGGGCCTGTTTCAGTGCTGTATCTTTAAACAAAACTAAACTCTGTTTAAAAAGGGAGCGAGGGATAGACTGAATAATTACAGGCCAATCAGTCTAACCTCAGTAGTGGACAAATTATTGGAATCTATTCTGAGAGATAGGATAAACTGTCACTTAGAAAGGCACAGATTAATCAAGGATAGACAGCATGGATTTGTTAAGGGAAGATCTTGTTTGACCAACTTGATCAAATTTTTTTGAAGAAGTAACAAGGAAGATAGATGAGGGTAGTACAGTTGATGTGATCTACATGGATTTTAGCAAGGCTTCTGACAAGGTCCCACATGGCAGACTGGTTAAAAAAATAAAATCCCATGGGATCCAGAGAAATGCAGCAAGGTGGATACAAAATTGGCTCAGTGGCAGGAAACAAAGGGTAATTATTGACGGGTGTTTTTGCGACTGGAAGGCTGTTTCCAGTGGCGTTCTGCAGGGCTCAGTACAGGGGCCCCTGCTTTTTGTGGTATATATTAACGATTTGGACGTAACTGTAGGGGGCATGATCAAGAAGTTTGCAGGCGACACAAAGATTGGCCATGTGGTAGATAGTGAGGAGGATAGCTGTAGGCTGTAGCAAGATATTAATGGTCTGGTCAGACGAGCAAGAAAGTGGCAAATGGAATTCAACCCGGAGAAGTGTGAGGTGATGCATTTGGGGAGGTCAAACAAGGCAAAGGAATTCACGATTAATGAGAAAATACTGAGAGGTGTAGAGGAACCTTTGTGTGAATATCCAGATCCCTGAAGGTAGCAGGACAGATCAATAAGGTGGTTAAGAAGGCTTTATTAGCTGAGGTATAGAACATAAGAGCAGGAAAGTTATGCTGGAACTGTATAACTCATTGGTTAAGCTATAACTTGAGTACTGTGTGCAGTCACCTCATTACAGAAAGGATGTAGAGAGGGTACGGAGAAGACTTCTGAGGATGTTACCAGGACTGGAAAAATGCAGCTATGAGGAAAGATTGGATAGACTGGGGTTGTTCTTATTGGAAAAGAGAAAGCTGAGGGGAGATCTGATTGAAATTACAATATTTTGAGGGGCCTGGATAGAGTGGAGGTGAAGGGCCTATTCAGCTTAAGTGAAAGGTCAGTGACAAGGGGGCACAGATTTAAAGTGATTGATAGAAAATTTAGAGGGGAGATGAGGAAAAACCTTTTCACCCAGAGGGTGGTGGGGGTCTGGAACTCACTGCCTGAAAGGGTAGTTGAGGCAGAAACCCTCAACTCATTCAAAAGGAGTCTGGAGATGTAACTCAAGTGCCGTATTCTGCAGGGCCACGGACCAAATGCTGGAAGGTGGGATTAGAATGGGTGGATCATTTTTCGGCCGGCACAGACACGATGGGCCAACTGGCCTCTTTCTGTGCCTTAAACTTTCAATGATTCTATAATGTTTTGGGAGAGTAAAAGGCTGACTTCATTGTGATGGAAGGCAAGCTCAACAAAACAACAGATTCATAACTAATATGAATCGGTAAAGGTGGGTTTGGGGGCTACAGAGTAGTAAAATAGAACAGAGAAGGTGAACAGCAGATTTAGTAGAGGTGTTCAACATTTTGAAAGGTTTTTTACAAAGTAAGTAAGCAGAAATTGTTTCTACCTAATGGTGCATCAATCTCCCAAATTAAGTTGGGGGTGGGGGTGAAGGGGGCGGAGACGAGACACATACTTGGGAATTGAAGAATGTGAAACATGAAATGCTTCGTTCAGTTGGTAGCAATGTCACCTCTGAGTGAGCAGGTCGTAGGACTCAGAACAGTAGATAGTTTGGTTAGTGCTGCACTGTCGGCGGTGCCTTTCTATGGATGAGATGTTTAGGCCTGACTACATCTATAGGTGGGCATAAAAGATGCCATGGCACTATAAGAGCTAGAGGCACCATCAAAGTCGTGGTTATGTTACTGGACTAGTAATCCAGAGGACTGGACTAATGGTTCAGTGAATGTATGATATAATTTGAGAATTTAATTTCAGTTTCACAAGTCTGGACATAAAAATGCTGGCACTGTTACGAGCTCACAGGACACCAGTCTGGTGTATACTAAGTCTTTATTGAAACTGACTGTAATGGCTGCCCCTGGTAAAGGTCACATGACAACAGCAAGCCAGGAGGCACATCAGTACAGTATTGCATTTCTATCCCAAACAGGCACCAGTTAAAGCTGTCAGATTGTTGTAAAAACACTACTGGTACACTAATGGAAACCTACTGTCCTTAACTGGCCATGTTCATTACATTACCACACTTCAAAGGTCATTGATTGGATGTGAAGTATGTAGGATGCTCTGAGGTAGAGAAAGGCACTATATAAATGTATGTTCTTCTTTTGTGTCGAGGATTGACTGCAATGTCTCTGATATAGTGAATGTCACACACGTTAATAAAAGACTTGCATTTATGTAGCACCTTTCACGGCCTCAGGATGAGCCAAAACACTTTACAGTCAATTAAATACTTTTGAAGTATAGTCGTGTTTTTTTATATATTTATTCATGGGATGTGGACATCACTGGCCAGGACAGCATTTATTGCCCATCCCTAATTGCCCTTGAGAAGATGGTGGTGAGCTGCCTTCTTGAACTCTGCAGTCCATGTGAGGTAGGTACACCCACAGTGCTGTTAGGAAGGGAGTTCCAGGATTTTGACCAAGTGACAGTGAAGAAACAGCGATATAATTCCAAGTCAGGATGGTGTGTGACTTGACGGGGAACCTGCAGGTGTTGGTGTTCCATTGCAACTGCTTCCCTTGTCGTTCCAGGTGGTAAAGGTCATGAGTTTAGATGGTACCCACTGCTGCCACTGAGTGTCAGTGATGGAGGGAATGAATGTTTGTGGATAGGGTGCCAATCAAGTGGGTTGCTTTGTTCTGGATGGGGTCGAGCTTCTTGAGTGTTGTTGGAGCTGCACTCATCCAGGCAAATGGAAAGTATTTCATCACACTCCTGACTTGTACCTTGTAGATGGCGGACAGGCTTTGGGGAGTCTGGAGGTGAATTACTCACCATAGGATTCCTAGCCTCTGTCCTGCTCTTGTAGCCACGTTATTTATATGGCTACTCCAGTTCAGTTTCTAGTCAATGGTAACCCCCAGGATGTTGATATTGGGGGATTCAGCGATGGTAATGCCATTGAACATAAAGGGGAGATGGTTAGATTCTCTCTTGTTTGAGATGGTCATTGCCTGGAGCTTTTGCCGCGCAAATGTTACTTGCCATTTATCAGCCCAAGCCTGGATGTTTAGTTTAGTTTAGTTTAGAGATACAGCACTGAAACAGGCCCTTCGGCCCACCGAGCCTGTGCGAACTATCAAGCCCCCATTTATACTAATCCCACACTAATTCCATATTCCTACCACATCCCCACCTGTCCCTATATTTCCCTAGGGGCAATTTATAATGGCCAATTAACCTATCACCCTGCAAGTCTTTTGGCATGTGGGAGGAAACCGGAGCACCCGGAGGAAACCCACGCAGACACAGGGAGAACTTGCAAACTCCACACAGGCAGTACCCAGAATTGAACCCAGGTCGCTGGAGCTGTGAGGCTGCGGTGCTAACCACTGCGCCACTGTGCCGCCCCCTCGCTGGAGCTGTGAGGCTGCGGTGCTAACCACTGCACCACTGTGCCGCCCGGACATGGGCTGCCTCAATACTTGAAGATCGCGAATGATGCTGAACATTGTACAATCATTAATGAACATCCCCACTTCTGACCTTACCATTGAAGGAAGGTCATTGATAAAGCAGCTGAAGATAGTTGGGCCTAGGACACTATCCTGAGGAACATATAAACATAGAAAAATAGGAGCAAGAGTAGGCCATTCGGCCCTTCGAGCCTGCACCGCCATTCAATACGATCATGGCTGATCATCCAAACTCAGTACCCTGTTCCTGCTTTCTCCCCGTATCCCTTGATCCCTTTAGCCCTAAGAACTACATCTAATGATTTGGCCTCAACTGCTTTCTGTGGTAAAGAATTCCACAGGTTCACTACCCTCTGGGTGAAGAAATCTCTCCTCATCTCAGTCCTAAATGGCTTACCCCTTATCCTTAGACTCCTACAGTGATGTCCTGGAGCTGAGACGATTGACTTCCAACAACGACAACCATCTCCCCCGATTCCCATTGACTCCAGTTTTGCTCGGGCTCATTGATGCCATACTCAGCCAAATGCTGCCTTGATTTTAAGGGCCGTCACTCTCACCTCACCTTGTTGTTGTAATGTAGGAAATACAATAGCCACCTCCCACAAACAGCAATGTGATCATGACTAAATAGTCTGTTTTTAGGTGTTATAGAGTCATAGAGTTATACAGCACAGAAACAGGCCCTTCGGCCCATCGTGTCTGTGCTGGCCATACAGCACCCAACTATTCCAATCCCATATTCCTGCACTTGGCCCATAGCCCTGTATGCTATGGCATTTCAAGTGCTCATCTAAATACTTCTTAAATGTTGTGAGGGTTCCTGCCTCCACCACCTCTTCAGGCATTGCGTTCCAGATTCCAACCACCCTCTGGGTGAAAATATTTGATTGAGGGATAATTATAGGGTTCTTATTTGAAACAGTGCCATGGGATCTTACATATCTATATCAAAGGGCAGATGGGGCATCAGTTTAATGTCTCATCCAAGAGACAGCACAGCACCTCTGATCATACAGCATCCTTAGTATGGCACTAGCAAGTTAACCTAGATTTCTGTAGTCAAGTCTCTGGAGTGGGACTTGAACCCACACCCTTTTATCTCAGAGGCGAGATGTGTTACTCAGTGAGCCACAGCACTGAAAAAGTTGTGGTTAAGGATTTTATATTTGTGATGGGTGCAGGTTCAATGGTTAATGGAATAATCTGTTCAGATAGGGATTTCCTTGTGCTTAAAGCAAAGCTTTGTGTACATTATTATAGTTAATTCATAAAAACCATCTAAATCAAAATAACAGTTGACTACTCATTGAGATTAATAGCTTTAATCATAATTAAGTAATCTTGTACTTCAGAACATAGGAATAGGAGTAGGCCATCCAGTCTCTTGAGCCTGTTCCGCCACACAGGATCAGAGCCCTGCAAATTTATACTGACCAGGAAATTGAGATAATTTTCTGCTGCTCCTTAAATAGTGCCGTAGGAGGGGAGGGATGTGATGGGTGTAGTCAGGAATTTCCTTGGAGCTTCTCCCTCTCCACCACCATAGCTTAACTTGAAGTGAGGCGAAAACCTGGTTCTCCTTTCCTCTCCTTCAAAATATCTGTTGAGCATTACTCCAGCAACTCACAATCATTTGCCCACTATGGCAGACATCACAGCAGACAGACATAGCAGTGATCCAGCAGATAAGGTCAGGGTAGGGAAAAAAGCATAAAAAGACAGAATTAAAGGTTCTTTAACTGAATGCATGCAGCATTTGTAACAGCGTGGATGAATTGACGACACAAATAGAAATAAATACATATTGTTGTATGTTTGGTTGGTATGTTGCTACCTTAATATGCCTCATATGAACATAAAAACATACGAATTAGGAGCAGGAGTAGGCCACTCGGCCCCTCGAGCCTGCTCCGTCATTCAACAAGATCAGAGCTGATCTGGTTGTAATCTCAACTCCACATTCCCACCTACCCCAATAACCTTTCATTCCCTTCAAGCATCTATCTACCTAAGCCTTAAAAATATTCAAAGACACTGCTACCACTGCCTTTTGAGGAAGAGAGTTCCAAAGACTCACGACCCTCTGAGAGAAAAAAATTCTCTTCATCTCTTAAATGGGCAGCCCCTTATTTTTAAACAGTGACCCCTTGTTCTAGATTCTCCCACAAGGGGAAACATCCTTTCCACATCCACCCTGTCAAGATTCCTCAGAATCTTATATGTTTCAATCATGTCACCTCTTATTCTTCTAAACTCCAGCCAATACAAGCCTAGCCTGTCCAATCGTTCCTCATAAGACAACCTGCCTATTCCAGGATTAGTCTAGTAAACCTTCTCTGAAGTGCTTCCAATGCATTTACATCCTTCCTTAAATAAGGAGACCAATACTGTACACAGTACTCCAGATGTGGTCTCACCAGTGCCCTGTATAACTGAAGCATAACTTCCCTACTTTTATATTCAATTCCCCTCACAATAAATGATAATATTCTATTAACTTTCCTAATGATTTGCTGTACTTGTATACTAACCTTTTGCAATTCATGCACTAGGACACCCAGAGCCCTCTCTGTCTCAGAGCTCTGCAATCTCTCACCATTTAGATAATATGCTTCTTTTTTATTCTCCCGTCAAAATGGACAATTTCACATTTTCCCACATTTGCCAGATCTTTGCCCACTCACTTAACCTATCTATATCCTTTTGTAGCCTCCTTACGTCCTCTTCACAACTTACTTTCTTACCTATCTTTGTGTCGCCAGCAAATTTAGCAACCATGCCTTCGGTCCCTTCATCCAATCATTAATATAAATTGTAAAATGTTGAGGCTCCAGCACTAATCCCTGTGGCACACCATTCGTTACATCTTGCCAACCAGAAAATGACCCATTATGCCTACTCTATGTTTCATGTTAGCTAGCCAATCTCCTATCCATGCCAAAATATTACCCCCTACACCATGAGCTTTTATTTTCCGCAATAACCTTTGGTATGGCACCTTATCAAATGCCTTCTGGAAATTCAAGTACAGCACATCCACTGGTTCCACTTTATCCACAACGCATGTTACTTCTTCAAAGAACTCCAATAAATTGGTTAAACATCATTTCCCCATCACAAAACTCTGCCTGATTACCTTGAATTTTTCTAAGTGCCCTGCAATAACGCCTTTAATAATAGCTTCTAACATTTTCCCTGTAGTTTCCTACTATCTGTCTCCTGCCCTTTTTGAATAAAGGAGTTACATTGGCTATTTTCCAATCTAATGGAACCTTCCCTGAATTTTGAAAAATTAAAACCAATGCCTCAACTATCTCATTAGCCACTTCTTTTAAGACTCTAGGATGAAGTCCATCAGGATCCAAGGACTTGTCAGCTGGCAACTCCAACAATTTGCTCAGTATTACTTCCCTGGTGATTGTAATTTTCTTGATTTCTTCCCTCCCTTCCATTTCCTGATTTACAGCTATTTTGCGATTTTACTTGTATCCTCTTTGGTGAAGACTAATGCAAAATTCATCTGCCATCTCCTTATTTTCCCTTATTAATTCCCTAGACTCACTTTCTATAGGACCAAGGCTCACTTTGTTATCTTTTCTTTTTTAATTATCTATAGAAGCTCTTACTATCTGTTTTTATTGTCAGGCAAACCCCACCTGCCAAGACTGAGGCACACATTATTTCGCCACATGAACATTAAAACTTGAAATTGCAAGCCCTGATCGACCGGAAAAACATTTCCATGGTAACAGACAATGTTGAAACAATGGGGATCCATTGCTTCTGCAATGCACAGAAGTGGTCAAACCATTTTTAGTCACATGGCTAGCTGGCTGGAGTTTTGAATTTAAACTTCCAACAATGGATTTGAACTCAGACAAAGCCATGTGCTCATGGAGTAAAGACCTCTCCTGGAACTGAGAACATCTCCTCTTCTGTCTGCCTGCTTATCTCTCAGCGAACTGAAACCATTGAAGACACGTAAACTCAGAGAGAGAAAAGGTTTCCTACATGAACAAGGTTTAAGACTAATACTCGGCCCCAACGAAACGCAAGACCATATCTTCAATCAAGGACGACAGCGAGCTCGAGAAACAGTAACAAGATATTGCCTCAAACTGTTCTACTTATCTTTTCTTCTGCCCTTTTCTGTCCCTATTTTGCATGTTTATATCGTGTGCGCATGCTAACGTGGATGCGTCGTATATCCGTAAGCGTGAACCATATTAGAGTTTACGGTTTAATAAATTTCATCTTTCTGCTTTAAACCAAAGAAAGCCTGCTTGTGCTCAGTTTTTTGCTTTATAATTGGAAACTGTGAAGAAGGATTCACACAAAAGGGAGCACAAAACACAGTGTGTTTACAAATTAAACCCTGTTACAATATGACCAGATAAAGATAGCAAAAGACCCTTAGACACTGCTCACCTGGTCGTAACATTATATTTCTAGCCAGCTTTCTCTCATACTCAAATTGTTCCCTCCTTTTTAATCATAGTCGTTTTTTGCTACTTTTTATATTCTGTCCAATCTTCTGGTCTCACATCATCTGATGATGAAGATTTAAAGCGGCAAACTCCAAGAATGACTTGTTACTTTGTTACTGTAATCCCTGTAAAACTGCCACGGAATTTTTCTTGTTGGAATATATCTATTCTGTGTATTCTGAAATATCCCCTTAAATGTCTAAACTGCATCAGTATTGACCTATCCCTTAACCTACTTTACCAGTTCACTTTTGCCAGCCCTGCCCTCATAATTGCCCTTAGTTAAGTTTAAAATATTAGTCTTAGACCCACTCTTCTTTCCCTCAAACTGAATGTAAAATTCAAACATATTATGATCACTGCTGCCTGAGGGCACCTTCACTATAAGGTCATCAATTAATCCTATCTCATTGCACAATATTTTTAGTTAGTCTAGCTTAGAGATATTCCTTAGTCTTAAGTGTTTAGAACATTAACTCTTTATTATAATATAACTATGTATAGCTTCACACTAGTCTATGTGACTCTGAAGCCACATCTCTCTTCAAGTCTCTATCACATGTGACCTCTTACATCATCATGGTAGGAGGTATTCTTTACACTTTCTCAACATTAACTCTTTCAGACCCTTGGACTACAAGTATGATATGATAGCTATTACAGAGACATGGTTGCAAGCTGGCCAAGACTGGGAACTGAATATTCAAGGGCATATAACATTTCAGAAGGATTGGAAGAAGGGAAAAGGTGGTGGGTTAGTTCTGTTAATAAAGAATGAGATCAGTACAGTAAAGAGAAATGATCTTAGTTCAGAAGATCAAGAATCAATTTGGGTGGAGATAAGAAGTAGCAAAGAGTCACTGGTGGGAGTAATTTATAGGCCCCCTAACAGTAGGTACACTGTAGGACAGAATATAAATCAAGAAATAATGGGGGTCGTAAGAAACGTACTGCAATAATCATAGATGATTTTAATCTTCATATTGATAGGAGGAATCAAATTGGCAAAGGTAGCCTGGAGGTGATTTCATAGAGTGTATTTGAGACAGTTTCTTAGAACAATTCATTCTGGAGCTGGGAGCAGGCTATTTTAGACCTGGTAATGTGTAATGAGACAGGATTAATTAATGACCTCATAGTAAAGGATCCTGTAAACAAGAGTGATCATAACATGACAGAATTTTGGATTCAATTTAGCAGTGAGAAATCTATGTTTAAATCTAGTGTCTTAAATAATGGCAATTACAAAGGTATGAAGACAGAGTTGGCTAAAGTGGACTGGGAAAATAGATTAAAAGGTGAGACAATAGATAAGCAATGGAAGACATTTAAGGAGTTATTTCATAACTCTCAACAAAGATATATTCCACTGAGAAAGAAAGCCTCCATAAGAAGGATGCACAATCCATGGCTAAGGAAGTTAAGGATGGTATCAAATTGAAAGAAAAGGTGTACATTGCTACAAAGGTTAGTGGTAGGCCAGAATATTGGGAAAATTTTAGAAACCAGAGAAGGGAGAAATTAGAGTATAAGAGTAAATTAAAGAGTATAAAGAGTAAAGAGTGACAGCCCTTGACATCAAGGCAGCATTTGACAGAGTATGGCATCAAGGAGCCCTAGCAAAACTGAAGTCAATGGCAATCGGGGGAAAACTCTCTGTTGGTTGGAGTCATACCTAGTACAAAGGAAGATGGTTGTGGTTGTTGGAGGTCCATCATCTGAGCTCCAGGACATCACTGCAGGAGTTCCTCAGGGTATTGTCCTAGGCCCAACCATCTTCAGCTGCTTCATCAATGACCTTTCTTCAATCATAAGGTCAGAAGTGGGGATGTTCGCTGATGATTGCACAATGTTCAGCACCATTCAGGACTCCTCAGATACTGAAGCAGTCCGTGTAGAAATACAGCAAGACCTGGACAATATCCAGGCTTGGCCTGATAAGTGGCAAGTAACATTCGTGCCACACAAGTGCCAGGCAATGACCATCGCCAACAAGAGAGAATCCAACCATCTCCCCTTGACATTCAACAGCATTACCATCGCTGAATCCCACACTATCAACATTCTCGGGGCTACCATTGATCGGAAACTGAACGGAAGTAGCCATATAAATACCGTGACTACAAGAGCAGATCAGAGGCTAGGAATCCTGTGGCGAGTAACTCACCTCCTGACTTCCCAAAGCCTGTCCACCATCTACAAGGCACAAGTCAGGAGTGTGATGGAATACTCTCCACTTGCCTGGATGGGTGCAGCTCCAACAACACTCAAGAAGCTCGGCACCATCCAGGGCAAAGCAACCAGATTGATTGGCACCCCATCCACAAATATTCACTCCCTCCACCACCAACGCACAGTGGCAGCAGTGTGCACCATCTACAAGATGCACTGCAGCAACGCACCAAGGCTCCTTCAACAGCACTTTCCAAACCTGTGACCTCTACCAATGAGAAGGACAAGGGCAGCAAATGCATGGGAACACCACCACATGCAAGTTCCCCTCCAAGTCACACACCATCCTGACTTGGAACTATATTGCCGTTCCTTCACTGTCGCTGGGTCAAAATCCTGGAATTCCCTTCCTAACAGCACTGTGGGTGTACCTACCCCACATGGACTGCAGCAGTTCAAGAAGGCAGCTCACCACCACCTTCTCAGGGGCAAATAGGGATGGGCAATAAATGCTGGCCTGGCCAGCGACGCCCACATCCCATGAATGAATTTTTAAAAACTAGCAAGAAATATAAACATTGACAGTAAAAACTTCTACAAGTATATAAAAAGGAAGACAGTAACTAAAGTAAGCATTGGTCCCTTAGAGGATGAGACTGGGGAATTAAAAATGGGAAACAAGGAAATGGCAGACTTCGAACATGTATTTTGTATCTGTCTTCACAGTAGAAGACCTTCAAAAGCATCTCAAGAATAGTCGGAAATCAAGAGGCAAAAGGGAGGGAGGAAGTTAAAACAATCTCTATCACTGGGGAAAAAGTACTTGGAAAGTCATGGGGCTAAAGGCAAACAAGTCCCCTGGACTCTGATGGCTGCATCCTAGGTTTGCAAAAGAACTGGCTACAGAAATAGTGGATGCATTGGTTATAATCTTCCAAAATTCCCTAAATTCTGGAAAGGTCCCAGCAGCTTGGAAAATTGCAAATATAACACCTCTATTCAAGAAAGGAGGCAGACAGAAAGTACGAAACTATAGGCCAGTTAACCTAACATTGGTAAAATGTTGGAATCCATTATTAAGGAAGTAGTAGCAGGACATTTAGAAAACCATAATACAATCAGGCAGAGTCAACGTGGTTTTATGAAAGGTAAATAGTGTTTGACAAACTTATCAGAGTTCTTTGAGAATTTAATAAGCATGGTGGATAAAGGAGAACCAGTGAATCTAATGTACTTGGATTTCCAAAAGGCATTCAGTAAGGTGCCACCTAAAAGGTTACAACACAAGATAAGGGCCGGAATTTTACGCCCCCCAAAAGAGCTGGCTGGTGGCGGTGAAGGGGGTGTGGGGGTGTAAAATGGAGTGGGAGGCTGGGGGGGCGGCAATTAATGTGGCAAGAAACGGCCCACGCGCCCCAGGACAAATAAGGCCCTTAAGTGGACAATTAACTGCCACTTAAGGGCCTCCGCCCGCTGCCGGGTATTTTACGCTTGGCAGGCAGGCAGCTGAGGTCTCAGAAAGTCCGTCTGATGAAACTAGGCAGCCTTCTGGTGGGCTGGGGATGGGGGGGCCTCCTGATCAGGCACCCTGTACCCCACGGAGGGCCGCCCCTCAAGCCACAACTGGCCCCAATGCACAACATGCCTCTCCTCACCCCCCCCTAACCGACCCCCTTGCCTTGCCAGGTGCCGACTGATTGTCCCCGGCGAGGCCCTAAAAATTTACTTTTTTTCCGGGGCCATCCTTCACTTCATCCTGAAGCTAAGTGTAGTCCCAGCAGTGGCCACTGCTCCAAGTGGCGCTGCTGGAACTAAGAGCTGCCGGCCCGCTAATTGGCTGTCAGCTTTATTAGGTGGGACTTCCTGCCTCAATGAGGTGGACTTCTCGTCCAAGACCAAGAAAGGGCCTGCGGAGCATAAAATCTGGTCTTGATCCCCAGGCCCAGCAGAGGTGGGCATGCCACTGACTTTTCAGCCGGTGGACGGGGCCCCCCACCCCGCCCACCGTTAATTTCCGGCCAAGAGCTCATGGTATTGGGAGTAAAATATTAGCATGGATAGAAGTTTGGCTAACGAACAGGACGAAATAATTGAGATAAATGGGGCATATTCAGGTTAGCAAACTGTAATTAGTGGAGTGCCACAAAGATCAATGCTGGCACTTCAACTATTTACAATCTATATTAATGACTTGGATGAAGGGAATGAGTTCATTGTAGCCAAATTTGCTGACAATACAAAGATAGGGAGGAAAGCAAGTTGTGAGAAGGACACAAAGAGTCTGCAAAGGGGTCTGCAAAGATAGGTTAAATGAGTGGGCAAAAATTTCACAGAGTATAACATGGGAAAATGTCAGGTTGTCCACTTTGGCAGGAAGAATAGGAAAACAAAATATTATTTAAATGCAGAGAGACTGCAGAATGCCAAGGTACAGATGGATTTGGGTGTTCTTGTACATGAATCACAAATAGTTAGCATGCAGGGACAGCAAGTAATTAGGAAGGCAAATTAGGAAGGCCTTTATTGCAAAGGGGATGGAGTATAAAAGTAGGGAAGTCTTGCTACAACTCAATTGGTGAGACTGCAGCTCGGCTACTGCGTACAGTTTTGACTCTTTACTTAAGGAGGGATACACTTGCATTGGAAGCAGTTCAGTGAAGGTTGACTAGGCTGATTCCTGGGATGAAGGAGTTGGTTTATGAGGAAAGGTTGAGGGGATTTGGCCTTTATGCATTGGAGTTTAGAAGAATGAGAGGAGATCTAATTGAAACATACAAGATTCTGAGGGGGCTTGACAGGTTAGATGCTGAGAGGATGTTTCTCCTCATGGGAGAATCTAGAACTTGAAGGCACAGTTTCAAAATAAGGGGGCTCCCATTTAAGATGGAGATGAGGAGGGTTGTTAATCTTTGAAATTATCTTCTCCATAGAGCAGTGGAGGCAGGGTCATTGAATATATTCAAGGCTGAGTTAGACAGATTCTTGATCTACAAAATTTATGCCGGGCAGGCAGGAAAGTGGAGTTAAGGCCACAATCAGATCAGTCATCATCTTCTTGAATGGTGGAACAGTCTCGAGGGACCAAATGGCCTACTCCTGCTCCTATTTCTTATGATTGCAGAATATTATGGTTACTCCTACACTGACATTAGTCAAAGGCTTGGTGCATTCATTGACACCACTTTTCAAGAGCAGGGATGTTTTATCAGAATTTTGCGACTGTACATTACCTTTTTCCCCTCTTTTGCTCCTTTCAATGAACTTACAAACAGTTAGATTCAATCTTGGCCTCACCTAATCACTGCTTCCTAATACACCTCATTCATTCCTGCTAACTTTAACCTTCGTATTGGCCTGTTCTATTGGCCTTAGCCTTTCACCCAGGACTCCTCAATGTATGAAAAAAGTGCACAAGCTGACATTGAAGGGTATATATTTGCACAGTGTTTAAAGTTTAAGAAAAAATCTTTACTAAACTATCATTGATATAAAGTAACAGTTTTTTAATTATCATAACCTTACACAGATATTATACCCTAGAGATTTTTGTCATCATAACTCATTAATTGAATTATCACCTCGTAACTCACTGCCAACCTCTGTACTCTGCCCCTACAATAGAAATCTAAAGAGCAAAATGCACTGCACTTTGACCCAGTAAATCATAGTATCATACAGACCAGAAGGAGGCCATTCAGCCCATCATACCTGTGCTGTCTCTTTAAGAGAACAATCCAAATAGTCCCACTCCCCTGCTCTTTCCCCATAGCCCTGTAGATATTTACTTTCCAAGTATTTGATCCAATTCCCTTTTGAAAGTTGCTATTGGATCTGCTTCCACCACCCTTTCAGCATTCCAGATCATACCAACTCTCGGTGTAAAAAATGATCTCCTCATCTTCCCTCTCCATCCATGTAAACAGGGGAGTTTCCACCTCACTTCCAGTGAAGTTATGGTGGAGAGATCAGAGCAGCTCTGAGGGAATTCCTGGACACAATTGTTAATGTTCTCCCAGCTAGTCAGACTCAGATTAAGACTGGAAGGAAACAAGACTGCTACCAGCTGAGCAAAGCTGACCCTTTCATTCCCTTGTCCTAGTGCATCAATTATTCTTTAGATATAACCACACAACCCATCAATGGCACGCCTGTCTTGTAAACACTTCTTCATGTCCATCACACCTTAATAACACTGCATTTCCCTGAGTGTTATCTATTTTCATGTATGTGAGAAAATAGCATGTGATTGACAACTAGGCTATTTACAAGCCATCTTTACACCCATTTCTGTGCATCAAAATGTCGAAAACTTGTTGAGACATTCATTTTGCACAAATCTTTGACATGTTGTACATTTACACAAAGACCTGCCAACCTGTGAAAGTAAAAACAAAACTCCACTTGTGGAGATCGACTTTCAAAAATGACTTTAGAAAATAACTTTCTGCTGGGCACTGGTTAGAGCTGACAACAGCACCCCCTGTAGGAGATGGTACTGTAGAGCGACAGCCTGGAAAATCATCACTGCCTTGTTAAAGTGTCAGCCAAGTGATGCTGGGGAATTTATAAAGTATTTTTTTTCACTTTAGCAATACTCTGATGAGCTTTACAGATTCCGTGGGACGTGTACATCAATAACAGATGCAGCTTGTCGGCTGTATTAAGTAAATGCATTAGCTTTGATCATAATCTTCTCAGCCCTGCAGGACTCAACGCCATTTCAGTTGCAATAGTGACCCACTTCCCCCTTTCTAAACTCCTCTCCTGAAGGTGATGACTTTTGCTGGGGCAACACAGAAAGTCAGCTGTGGCACATGGCATTTATCCCACAAGGCTAATGTGGGGATATGATGAAGCTGGCTCTGCTTACCATCTGTTGCCAGCTGGTAAGGAGAAATGGAAGGGTTCAGCAGCTGAAGGGGGACGCTAAGTGTGAGAGGGTGTTTTGGAGAGAGAGCCTGAATGCAATAAACTGTACATGCCTATCAGAAGCAGTGCCCTTTCACGCAATCACCATGTTACAATTGGGGGCAGGAAGAGGATCAAGGTGCATTAGGGTTAGGGTAAGAGGCAAGGATGCGTACAGAAGGGGCAAAGGATTCTTTAATTAGGTTTACCTCGCCCTGCATTAAATATGCATTTATTTCAATAACTAATTCTCAGATAGCTGTCTAGATTTTTGCAGATTTTGTGGCATATTCTCTAGGGAAGTTGACCACATTTACCATGGCATAGAGACATGCTGTAATAGGACACTGATGTCCAGCACAGCTGAGTGGCCGGGCATGGTTTTACATCAATGGTCCCCTTAAATACTGAGTTCTCCATCTTGGTTGCATTGTTGTGGGGAAGGGGAGGCACTTGGTAGAGCAATTTGAAAAAAGGCCGCTCTCCAGTGCCCCATTCCATTCCCCATCCTCTGCACCTTCGTCGAGAGGAACAGAGGAGAAAGGTTTCTTATTCTCCTGCCAGGATAAATATTACTTAAAATTAAAACCAAATTTGAGAAATTCACAAAGATAAAAGAATTCTTTAAGGGAAAGCTAGATAAGCAAATGAGGGAGAAAGGAACAGAAAGTTATGCTGATTGGATTAGAGGAAGAGGGGTGACGAGAGACAGTTGGGCCAAATGGCCTGTTTCTATGCTGTACACTCTATCTAATTCTCTGCTGTACACTCTACCTGTTTAATGCTGTACACTCTATCTAATTCTATGCTGTACACTCTACATGTTTCTATGTTGTACGCTCTATCTAATTCTATGCTGTACACTCTACATGTTTCTATGTTGTACGCTCTATCTAATTCTATGCTGTACACTCTACATGTTTCTATGTTGTACACTCTATCTGATTCTATATTGTACACCCTACCTGTTTCGATGCTGTACACGCTATCTAATTCTATGCTGTACACTCTATCTAATTTTATGCTGTACACTGTACCTGTTTCGATGCTGTGCACTCTATCTAATTCTATGCTGTACACTCTATCTAGTTCTATGCTGTACACTCTACATGTTTCTATGTTGTACGCTCTATCTAATTCTATGCTGTACACTCTATATGTTTCTATGTTGTACGCTCTATCTAATTCTATGCTGTACACTATTTGTTTCTATACTGTACACTCTATCTAATTCTATGCTGTACACTCCATCTAATTCTATGCTGTACACTCTATCTGATTCTATACTGTACACCCTACCTGTTTCGATGCTGTACACGCTATCTAATTCTATGCTGTACACTCTATCTAATTTTATGCTGTACACTGTACCTGTTTCGATGCTGTACACGCTATCTAATTCTATGCTGTACACTCTATCTAATTTTATGCTGTACACTGTACCTGTTTCGATGCTGTACACGCTATCTAATTCTATGCTGTACACTCTATCTAATTTTATGCTGTACACTGTACCTGTTTCGATGCTGTACACGCTATCTAATTCTATGCTGTACACTCCATCTAATTCTATGCTGTACACTCTATCTAATTCTATGCTGTACACCCTACCTGTTTCGATGCTGTACATGCTATCTAATTCTATGCTGTACACTCTATCTAATTTTATGCTGTACACTGTACCTGTTTCGATGCTGTGCATTCTATCTAATTCTATGCTGTACACTACCTGTTTTTATGCTGTACACTCTATCTAATTCTATGCTATACACTCCATCTAATTCTATGCTGTACACTCTACATGTTTCTCTGTTGTACACTCTATCTAATTCTATGTTGTACACTCTACCTGTTTCTATGCTGTACATGCTAATTTTCTGCTGTACACTCTACCTGTTTCTATGCTGTACACTCTATCTAATTCTATGCTGTACACTCTATCTAATTCTATGCTGTACACTCTATCTAATTTTATGTTTTACACTCTACCTGTTTCTATGAAGTACATGCTAATTTTCTGCTGTACACTCTACCTGTTTCTATGCTGTACGCTCTATCTAATTCTATGCTGTACACTCTATCTAATTTTATGTTTTACACTCTACCTGTTTCGATGCTGTACATGCTAATTTTCTGCCATACACTCTACCTGTTTCTATGCTGTACACTATCTAATTCTATGCTGTACACTCTATCTAATTCTATGCTGTACACTCTATCTAATTTTATGCTGTATACTCTACCTGTTTTGATGCTGCGCACTCTATCTAGTTCTATGCTGTACACTCTATCTAATTTTATGCTGTATACTCTACCTGTTTTGATGCTGCGCACTCTATCTAGTTCTATGCTGTACACTCTATCTAATTCTTTATTTTCATTCAAAGGCTCATTCAGTTGATTAACCCAATGCAGCATTTAATCCATATACACCAAGAAGATTTAGAGTTAAGTACCCCCCGATTTGTGTCAGGTTATCTGATTTTAGCCAGCTTGATAGTACTACCTCTGGACTAAGATGTGGAAAAGTTTGATTTTCTGATTCCTCCACCGCCCCCTGCCCCACCCCCTGACCCCTGCCTGAGGATATCAGATTAGTGAAAATACAACACTTTAAAAAGTCATTCCGAAACCTCCTAACAGCTTCACTTGATAAGCAAAGTGCAGAGCCGAGACAGGATTTACCTCGGCTGTGATACCTTCTGAGAATTATTCAGCACAGAAGGAGGCAGTTTGGGCTATCAGGCCATTTGAAAGGGTAATCCAATTAGTCTCACTTTCCCCGCAGCCCTGCAATCATGTTCCTTCCTTCTATTTATCCAATTCCCCTTTTGAAAGTTACTACCCTGAATCTGTTACCAGCAGTGTCATTCCCTCAATCCCAGATTAGCCCTGTGACGCTGACTGTACTAGAGTATGCCTGAATCCAAAATCCTAGAGAGGGAGAACTCCTGAATTTTTTTTTTCCCAGTGCAGCTGAATGAGAGACTGACATGAACAATGCAGATAAAATATATGTTTGTAAAACTTTTAATAGCAGGTGCGTTTCGATGAGCGATTGAAGGGTTAACCGCACACTTGCTGATCATTGCTGGTCAGAGAGTGTGGGGGCTCAGGTGGGATGTAGAAGTGGGGAAAGCTATCTCGCTTTAAGTGCTGCCTTGATCCCAGTGACGCCAGGCGGCAGAAGTGGCGAAGGTAAGCGCTTGAGAGAGAGAGAGAGAGAGAGGAGAGAGAGAGAGTGAATTAAAGCTAGATCGCCAATATTTCATTCTCTCCCTCTTACAAAGTGGGTCGGAACAAACAAAAGGGCAATGATTTACTACCTGAATACGATGGATTTAAGACCCTCCGGAGCTCGGGCCAGCGGAGCCGCATTGCAACCCGTGAATCTCATCTAAAAAGATTTGCTTCTTTCCCGTTGAAAATAAAAGAAATTTAAAAACTGGGGATTTAAACAAGAGTTTAATTTTTGCTGTGACCTCCCCTCAAGCCAAAAATTGATCGGACTTTTTTTTTGCATCGACTCCGAAAAGGAATGATCCCAAAGAAAGATCCCAGCAAAACCCAGCGGATTATATTTTTTATACAAGATTGGACAAGTGATTTTTGAATCGATTTCTATTTGTGAGGCGGGGAGAGTGCTGAGGGGACAAGGCTGACACGCAATGTTGCTGATGGGGATTTATTTAATCTTGACACTTATTGGTAAGTACTCAGCTTTCTTTAATCATAAAGGTGTAGAGAAATAAAGTGAGCCGCTATTTATAACGTATATATACACAGAAAGAGACTTTGTAAATATAAAGTGTGAACATTGTAATTTTTCTTTAGTGGCTTCTATTACATCGACCATAACATTTCAATAGGGCATTGGTGGACAGTTACTGTGTTTCCAAGAATTTGTTTTTTTTTTGGGTTTTAATTATCCGAATTTAGACTTTTGAGAACAAAACCTTCAACTTTTTAATCCAGAGGCAAAGATTTTTTCTTTTTACTCTTCGATCGTTAAAAAAAATTGCTAGAAATCTACACTAGACAAAATATTATTGTGGTAGCGATCAGAATTGTGTCTCATGTTAAAAGAGAAACAAATACGAACAACTTTAGTGAGGCGTAATCGTTTTCGGACAGGAAGAAGCCGCCAAGGCTGAGAGACACAGAGAGAGAGAGAGAGAGATGTTCATTTTAAAGGGTCAGAATTATTGCTCGGTCATTTATATTTATTCACCACGATTTCACAGTGTTACAGAGACACGAATGGACCGAAATAAAAGGCTGGAAAATGAACTGTTCGCCTCGCTTTCTACTGAATGCTTGTTGTGATACGACACGTCCGCTTTTTTGAGATATGTGTGTTTGTGTGGAAGCATGTGTGTGCGTGTGTTTAAATGTGCGTGTGTATAAGTATGTAAATGTGTGTAAGTATGTGTGTGTGCGTGTTTTTATGTCAATGTATGCAAGTGTGTGTTTTAAGAGTGAGTGAATGTAAGTACGTGTGTGTGTGAATGTCTGTCAGTGTGAATGTGTTTGTACGTGAACGTTCAAGTCTGTGTGTGTGAATGTATTGAAGTATCAGAGTGTGTGTGAATGTGCGTATGAATGTAAGTATGTCTGACTGTAAGTATGTATGTGTCAATGTATTTAAGTGTATGTGTGTGTGTGTCTGCAAGAATGTATGAATGTGTGCGAATATGTTTAAGTATATGTGTGTGTTGTGAATGGATGTGCGTGCGAATGTGTGTTAATGCATGTGAATGTGTTTAAGTATATGTGTATATTAGATATATATATATATATATATGTCTAAATTGTTCATCACTAAAAGAAATCCAGCTCTAGGTGAAGATTCCTGTAAGCCCCCATTTTATTCAAAGATGTGCCCCTTTATCCCTCTTGCTATGTATCTAAATTAAGCCAGGTAAAATATATAATTAATACCCACGTAGGTTAGAGCTTACTGCGTCTTTTAAAGTTTGGCATAGAATCTTATAGAATGTGTTTAATCCTATCAATTTATTCAAAAATGTTTTACAAAAGATCAGGTTGGCAGATAATGCAAGTGAATGTGAAGGAAGCAGAGTTGGATGTTCAGTGAAGAAGGGGTTAATATGACTGCGCTGATTTCATCTATTTGCCCTGCTCTCCCTTTCTCCCTCTGTCAGTCTCTGATTTAAATGGGCAATGTGTCAGCTATTTGTTTTAAAGCACAGCAGATCTTAATAACTGAACTGAAAGACCAGGTGACATCCACTAACTTCTCCAGATCAATAGATTTTTTTTAAAAGTCAGAGAGACAGAGAGTTCTGGAAGCACATAGCAGGTTAGTCAGAATGTGCAGAGTGAAAAAGAACCTTTAAAGTTTCACACACTGCCCTGCCTCAGGACCCCTGACTTCTGGAGCAAGAGGGTCTGTCTTAATTACTTAACCTGTCTGAGCTCTCCACAGATTCTGACTGATCTGTTGTGTGTTCCCAGCATTGCGTGCTTTCATTTCAGATTTCCAGCATTTATGGTTTATTATAGATTCATAAAAGCATACAGTGCAGAGGAGGCCACTCAGCCCATGAACCTCTGCTGCTACTTTGAAAGCGCTCTCTTCAAGTTTTTATCCCATTCCCTTGTAAAAGTTACTATTGAGTCTGTGTCCACCATCCCCTCAGGCATTGCCTTCCAGATTACAACAACTCGCCGCGTTAAAAAAAATCCACTCATCTCCCCTCTGGTTCTTTCATAAAATCTTATCTGAATAAAGCAAGGCTTTGAAAGGGGAGACTTGTAAGGAGATGCTATTCAGAATCATGTTTACTAAAATAAAGTTATCTGCTTGTTTTAACTGGAAGAATCTAATTTCAGTTCGAAAAGGGATGGTACTAAACTAGTCTCACTCAACAGGAATGTATTTTTAAAACTGTTTGGTTTTTAAATGTTATTGGTAAAGCTGAACATGAGTACATTCACCATTGGTGTTGCTCCTATTGCATTAGAACTGTCAGTAACCTGAGCGTGTGCCCTGTGCTATAACTTGCACTATCAGCGTGGACAGCTGGAGAAGTGGCATCGAGCAGGCATCATTTAAAGAAGTATCGCCTTTATTGAAAAGAAATGTTTGGCCACCCTTTCATTGTCCCCCTGCCAAATTCAGTGACTGTGGTTCTGTGCCAGATAAGCTATTGTGTCACCAAACTGCTGTTGCTTTGTACTCATGAGTGATAACACGATGATGGAAAATGATTCCATTTCCCAAATAACTTATGGGTTCCACTTTAATCTTTACTAATCAAACTATTTTTTTAAAAGAACCGTGATTACCCTGAAACAACGTTAGAAGCACACATTCCCATACAGATTTATATTGATGGTTTTATCAGATATGAGGAGCAGGGCAGTGGGTTCAGTTGTGGATTGCTCTAGCAAAGAGCTGGCACAGCCAACTAAATAGTTGTATGTTCCCCTTCGAGTCTATGGTTCTAGGTATTGTAAACTACCAGGAAATCAGTTGTGTAAAACTCACTTGAATAGAAGTCAAGTCTGTGTTTTTAAAGCTGTATTCCACTGGTGCATGAATGCATTTGGAATCCACTGAAGATACACCAGACTACAGTCTATATCACCAATTTGGGGTTTTCCATTCACAGCAATGCAATTGTGGCAGTGTGGCTTTCCAACCAATGCTGTGCCAGTATAAAGCAAACTGCACTTGTACAATATTTCCCTCTCTGTTTTTTTCCCTGGCATTCATTAATCCATTTCAGGTCAGCTCTCATATTTAAGACAAGGGCAAAGAGAGGATTAGTCCAAGTCATTTAAATGTTTGGGAACTGTACCAGCCTGGGAGCAGAGGGAGAGAGAGAGAGGGGAGCCACAGAGGGGGGGAATAGAGAGTGGGGGGGGGGGGTGGGGGGGTGGTGGGGGGAAAACAGAGAGTCAGGCAGCCCTTTAAACCAGCACGAGCCCGGGATTAGAAGGATAGAGAGAGAGGACGCGAAGATGGGAGCCACAGAGAGGGGGGGTACAGAGAAGGGGACAGAGACAGAGAGACAGAGAAACGGACAGACACAGAAAGGGAGAGAGAGACACACACAGAGGGGGCCCAGGAAGGGGGGCACAGAGAGGGGTGACACAGAGAGGGAGGACAGAGAGAGAGACACACACACACAGACATGGGAGAGAGAGAGACACGGTGACACAGAGAGGGGGGGAAGAGAGAGACACACAGTGAGAGCGAACGACAGGCACAGAGAGAGGGAGAGAGAGACACAGAGAGAAAGACCAACAGAGAGAGACAGAGACCAACACTAAGACAGAGAGTGAGAGAGACACTGAGACAGAGAGAGACTGACAGAGAGAGAGGAACAGAGAGAGAGAGCAACAGAGAGAGAGGGAGGGAGAGAGAGAGACAGACAAACAGACACAGAAAGGGAGAAAGACACACAGAGAGGGGGGAGAGAGAGACAGACACAGAGAGGGGGAGAGAGAGAGACATACAGAGAGAGGGTGAGAGAGAGAGACACATACAGAGAGAGGGTGAGAGAGAGAGAAAGAGGAGATAGAGCGATCAAGATTACTCCTGACAGATGGACATCTATCCAGAATACTCCACATCACTATAGCAAGCGTGCAGGCAGACATTGTCTACTTGTACAAACAAAAAATGCCAGATTTCTCACAAAATCAATGTTCAACATAGTGATAAGAAAGTAGGTTAATAAATTAGTCTTCTCATTTAAAGCTTGTTCACAAAAATGCACATTTTTTGTTGTTTTGATGAATAGTAAAATACATTTCTAATCTCTTTATCTTTCCAAAATTTGCTCACCAGCCCCCTTTGTAGGACAAAAATTGCAATGTAGCCCCTCACGCGAAAAGTTTAGACACCCCTGCAGTTTCCGACCTTCAGACCCAAAAGACTGGTGTTTAAAAAAAAGA
Organism: Heterodontus francisci; assembly: GCF_036365525.1. Taxonomy (NCBI): domain Eukaryota; kingdom Metazoa; phylum Chordata; class Chondrichthyes; order Heterodontiformes; family Heterodontidae; genus Heterodontus; species Heterodontus francisci. The sequence continues at coordinate 25,533,801 of NC_090371.1, read as the reverse complement.
TCGGAATTGTCAGTTTCACTCACAGTTGCTGCTAATAGAAACTGTTGCTCCTGACCTTCGGGGTAGCTTCGTGGTTTTCTGGTGGGCTTTTTAAAAAAAATTGAAACTGACAGTTCTGGTATTAAAATTTACTTCATCCTTCATAATTACATGATGACCTAACTGTATAAATGCTGAAATGTTGAAATGCTGAGGTCACTTTGGTGATTTTATACAAATGCATTGGTCCACTGTCTTGACTGTAATCGAAGGTAAACAAAGGGAAAATTAATGTTTCTACACATTGAAGTGGCCTGGATGCATTTGCATTCATTACATATCATTAACAGTGTTATAATTACATGATTCCTTGTCAAAAAAAATTTCAGACTTTTTTGCCTTTGGCTACTCTCACTCCTGTCAAAAATACTGCCGTGGGCTGGCATGCCAGCTTTCTGACCCTGTTCCCGTTGCCAACCATTTTTGGCAAGGTGGGTTTGAGGCCAGCAAGGCTACCCGCTCCCACGAGGTAGATGCCAATGAGGTTCATTAAGAGCCTTGTTAAGGACACTTAAAGGAGGTCAACTGGGATTTTTCAGTCAGCCTCCAGTTTTCCGACATGACGGGGTAGCGTGCAGTTTAACTGCCTGGAGGCCCTCCCTGACTGTCTGGTGTGAGTGCAGTCAAAAGTTGCCCTGTAAAGGGATCCCCTCCACCACCAGCACTCCCCCCACAATGGTGGCCTTGCTGCTGTATCTGTTTCTAATTTAAAGTTTTAAAATAATTGCTGAGAGGGCACCTTCATGTTGAAGCACCCTCTCAATTACTTACGCTCTATTACAGCATGCTGCTCCTCTCAAGTTGGAAGGCCTCTGGTTGGCCCTCCAGCTTCGAGAGCACCCCCTGCCACCCTCAACTGGACAGGGAACCCATCTCCATGCCAATTAAGGAAGCGCCTCTGTGAAAATCTCAAAGAGTGACCGTTTCCCCAGGGGTAGGTTCGGAACCGGTCCTGACTGCTGTTTCCCCCTCCCCCAGAGGGAAAATCCAGCCCACTGCGTCACATTGTGCTGCCACCATTTCTTTTACCGCTTCTGAGGAAATATATTTTCTCCATCAGAATATCTGTTGAATGTTACTTCAGCAACCACTTGTCCACTGTCCATCATTACTTCTACACCAACAAGAGCCCAAGGCTTGGTGCATTCACTGACGCCACTTTTCAAGGACAGGGATGCTTTAAGGGAATTTAATGACATTGTACATTCCCTTATTCCTCTCTTTGGCTCCTTCCAATGACTTTACAGTTAGATTCAAGCTTGGCCTAACCTAATCATTACTTCCTAATTTACCTCATTCATTCCTGCTGTCTTCAACCTTCATGTTAACCTGTTCCATGGGTCTTAGCCTTGCACCCAGGGCTCCTCACTGTATGGAAAAGCACACAAGCTGAGAGATTCTCCTGCTGTTAGTGAAGCACGCAAGCTGCCTTTGAAGCATATATATTTTCCCCATGCTTTAAATTTCAGAAAAAATCTTTAGTAAACTATCGTTGCTTTATAGTAACAGTTTTGTAAATATTGTATCTTTATGCAAACATTATACCCTAGAATTTTTTATCATCGTAACCCATTGATTGAATAACATCTTGTAACGCGCTGTCAACCTTCCGTACTCATCCCCTGTAATAGGAATCTAAAGATAATAAGCATTCCACTTTTACACAGCAAATGATAGAAGCATGCAACACTGAAGAGGCCATTCTGCCTTTTGTGTCTGTACTAGTTCTTTGAAAAAGCAATCCAATGAGTCCCACACCCCTGTCCTTTCCACATAGTCCTGCAAATGTTTTCCTTTGCACGTATTTATCCAATTCCCTTTTGAAAGTTACTATTGAATCTACTTCCACCACCCTTTCAGGCAGTTCATTCCAGATCATAAGAACTCACTATGTAATTTTTTACCCTAATTTCCTCTCTGGTTCTTTTGCCAATGACCTTAAATTTGAGTACCCTGGTTAATAAACTCCCCGCTCCAGTAGAAACAGTTCCTCCTATTTATGCTATCAAAACTCTTCATGATTTTGAAATGTTAAAATTATATTCTGTGATGTGTGATACAATGTCAGGTTTAACTGTGCATTTCCCTATTGCTCTGAACGGTTACATTTCCATTCTGTGATGCCTGTAACAGTAAGATCAGTAGCTTCTGGGACACTTGATTGACAAGAGAGGAAAAAATGATGGGATTTTTGGTGTGCGCATAGAATCATAAAATGGTTACAGCACAGAAGGAGGCCATTCAGCCCTTCGTATCTGTGTGACCTGTGATGGCAGCCAATCTTTTTATTGAAAGATTGCTCTTTCCAGCTCCATATTCAGGTAAGTAGATTTTTCTGTTTTACTTATCTCTTTTGGTGATGCCTGCGTAGGTCCTTTTAAAAGCCACTGGTCTGGCTGCTCTGTGCCTGAGACAACTGACCGCAGTGGACCTACCAATTCTTGTAATGGGCCCAAAGCCTACTTTGGGCCCTCGATCTGCATAGGCAAAGGGCTCAAGGCCTGTTTTATGCAGGAGTCCTGAATCAATACAGGTGGACCTAACCAATATGGCCTGTGGTGCAAATCAGGGGCAGACTGAGCGGGCGCACGCCATATTGGACCCTTCAGCGCACATTTTCCATGATCCAGTTTCTCCAGTGACAGAAGCAAGGAATCCCCAAGCCAGGTGCAGGACAGTTGGATGTAGAGTGAACTTCCCTCTACCAACAATGTATCTTAGCGCGAAGTTTAGCAAAGTGCCCCCTGCTACAACAGTGCAAGACTTTTACCTTGTCCACAACACCAGAGACCTCCCTGAATGAGACACCCAAGGAGGTGCAGGTAGATTTGTGCTGTTGGGTCATAGTCACTAAGGACTTTTGGTTTATCAGTCTGGGATGGGCGTAAGGCAGAGAGGTGATTTACCAGTAGCTAACCAACTGCACCACCCAGTCCTCAAGGGAGATGGGCCTTGCAAACAGACAACAGCTGAAACATTGGCTGTTAAAAAATAGGTGAACTGATCAAGGTGTTTAAAATGTTAAAAGGATTCAATATTTCCTCTGAAGTCGGAATCAAGAATGAGGGGGCAAAATCTTAAAATTAAAGCCAGGCCATTTATGAGGGAAATCAAGGATTTTATTTCTCCCTCAAAGGTTAGCAGTCATCTGGAACTCTCTCGCCTGGATACTGGAGCTCATCTGGAACTTTCAAGACTGAGGTCGAAAGATTTTTGTTGGGTAAGGGGATCAAAAGAAATGGAGCTTCAGTGGGTAAATGGAGTTGAGGTACAGATCAGCCATGATCTAACTGAATGTTGGAACAGAATCGAGGAGTTGAATGGCCTGCACCTGTTCCTGCAATCCTGTGTTCATTCAGATTACCTTTGTGCTCACTTTGAGACAGAGTTCAAAGATGTGATTTAACAGCAAAGAGGTAGGATTGATCACATGCAGAGAATTCTCTACCTCAGAATGCAGTGGAGGCCAGTCGTTAAATATATTCAAGAAGGAGATAGATATATTAATGCCAAAGAGATCAAGGGATATGGGGAGAAAGCGGGAACAGGGTACTGAATTAGACGATCAGCCATGATCTTTTTTGAATGGCGGAGCAGGCGCGAAGGGCCGAATGGCCTGCTCCTATTTTCTATTTTTCTATGTTCAGATGCTGCCGGTCGATTTGGCCAATTTAACCACTTGAGCAGCTGCTTGCTGAAAAGGAAACCATAGCTTTTCCTACAAAGCAAACCACATCACGGGATATTGGAGGATCTGTTACGAGGGTAACCGAATTTGAAGCTGATTCAAGATGAGTGTGCACGTGTACAATATAACAGTCTAGGCACAAGGCCCAAGACCAACAAGAAAATGCCTGTACCTTGGGAATGCTTAACCACCTGCCTGTTAGCTGATGTTTATTCAGCTTTCTGATCCCAGTAAGGTTTGTTAGCTTTACTGAAAAGTGCTGTGTAATCAGTAGCCTGATTCAAAAGACAGTTCCAAGCATTTAGTTGGCTCTGAAGAATTCTTTTTACTGCAACCCATATTGCTCGGTAAGTAGTCTCATTTAACAATATGTCCCACGTCCCCTCTCCTAGTGAGTTCAGATAAAGTGTTACTAGTCTCTTGTCTAAGTTGCAGTGCACTGCCTTGCCAGTGGTGATGGTGCTGTGGTGACATTAACGCAATGGCTGTCTTTCTGAGAGGCACGTAACTCTGGAGAGCCTCACCTACCTCAGTCTTGCCTTTGCCCTTCAAACTGTAGGCTTTTAAAACTCAAACTATGCATGCCTTTTTTCGATTCTCTTTGTCGTCTTTCCCACCCTTTTCAGACTTCCTGCACTCTGCACCTTGACCCTTCACCCAGAGATTTTTTGTTAATTCATTCTCCGGATGTGGGCATCGCTGGCAAGGTCGGCATTTATTGCCCATCCCTAGTTGCCCTTGAGAAGGTGGTGACAGTGGGATTTCTTCTTTGAAATGATGCAGTGTGAAGGTGCTTCCACAGTGCTGTTCAGGAGGGAGTTCCAGGATTTTGGCCCAGCGACAATGCTGATGTATTTCCAAGTGAGGATGCTGTGCTACTTGGATGAGAGCTTGGAGGTGGGGGTGTTCCCATGTGCCCGCAGCCCTTGTCCTTCTAAATGGTGGCGGTCTTGGGTTTGGAAGGTGCTGCCAAAGAAATCTTAGCGAGTTGCTTTAGTGCATCCTGTAGTTAGAGCAGGCTAAAACCACGGTACGTTGGTGCTGGAGGGAGTGAATGCTTACACTATTAGATGATGTATCAATTAAGTGGACTGCTTTGTCCTGGATAGTGTTGAGCTTCTTAAGTATTGTTGCAGTTGCACCAATGCAGGCAAGTGGCTTTCCAGCAATGCCCACATCCCGAGAATGAACTAACAAAAAACAAGTGACAACTTTGACCAGGCGTTTGGCCATCCGTCCTGATATCTCTGTATGTGACTGGATCCCAAATGTAGTTTTCTGACCCTCCTGTGAAGCACTTTGGGCTGTTTTACTGTGTTAAAGGCGCTATATAAATGCAAATTATCATTGAACCCACAACCTCCTGACTCTACAGATTGCTGCCACTGAGTCAAGGTTGTTTATGTTTCTATGTTGGGTTCACTTGCAGTACTGGTTCACAACAGGGCAACTCCATTGTTGCTGGATTGCATATGTACAAACTCAATGAAATATATATTTAATTTAGTGACTGAAAGAGAATGAACATGCTAAGTAGGATGGGCCCAATGCAACAGTCAATATTGGGTATGATTAATATTGGACTACCCTTAAATACATCTATGCTACTATTCACCACAAATACTTCCTGTGCTAACATGTTCCACATTTAGTCATTTGGTAGTACAGAACTTGAGTATTGCTGAAAATAGAGACATGTTGTCGAAGCTTTTCGTCTTGCACTCATCAGGACAATCTGCAAGAATACCACTGTAAGGGGAAGCAACAACTTTATACTGTATGAGAAGAGAGTGCTGATTGGTTGGCAAGTGAACCCTGATTGGTAGAGGCATTGCCATGAAGAATGCACCAGTTTATGGTGATTGGCAGTTAACTGTCAAGCTTTGTTTAAAATTTAAACCAGGCAGCTTGACTCTGATTGGTCAAGGCATTGCCCTGAGGAACGAACCAGCAAATGGCTGTCACTTATTTTGTTTAGCTGGAACAGGCACAATGTGTGTACATGTTCTTTCTGTCTGCAAAGAACAGGGCCCTGTGTATTAATATAAGCAGCTTCCAATACGCACAAATGCACCACACTGCGAGCCCGACTGACAATCTTAAATTGGTTGTCAGCGTAATTTTTCAGCAATACTCAAGTTCCACATTCTCACTGCTCTCTGAGTAAAGAAGTTTCTCTTGAATTCCCTATTGGATGTATTAGTTACTAGGGAACCAGTCCCATACCTAAAGCTGGTATTACTTACTTGATGCTGGGAATAATTTGAAGGCCAGAGTTCAGGTATCAGTGGTTGAGCTCCAGCTGCTGCAATTCTGTCAAAGTCAGTGAAACGTTTCACCCTGAGAATTTCTGTTGAACATTGAAGCTCAGGTGGGCTTTGCGTTCATCAGTGTACAAGATAATAACATATGAAACGGGACCAGGAAACGACCATTGGAGTTTGCTTCACCATTCAATAACCCCATGCCGATCTTTTACCTCGATTCTGCTTTCCCACCCTATCCCACCATCACCACCCACCCCACCCCCCCTCCCCCCACCACCCTCCATATCCCTTGCAAGAAAATGGACATGTCAAGCAGGATGTAAATAAATATCATGAGACCAGTAACTTTATTATTGTCTTATCATGTTGTATTATAACCAGGGTAACCTCAGAACTGCTTTTACACAGGCTATCTGTCAGATAGGAATATTAGCATAAAGGAGATAATAGTTACCGTAATATATTGGGGCGGCACAGTGGCGCAGTGGTTAGCACCGCAGCCTCATAGCTCTAGCGACCCGGGTTCACTTCCGGGTACTGACTGTGTGGAGTTTGCAAGTTCTCCCTGTGTCTGTGTGGGTTTCCTCTGGGTGCTCCGGTTTCCTCCCACATGCCAAAGACTTGCAGGTTGAAAGGTAAATTGGCCATTAAAAATTGCCCCGAGTATAGGTAGATGGTAGGGAAAATATAGGGACAGGTGGGGATGTGGTCGGAATATGGAATTAGTGTAGGATTAGTATAAATGGGTGGTTGATGGTCGGCACAGACACGGTGGGCCGAAGGGCCTGTTTCACTGCTGTATCTCTAAACTAAACTAAAAATATCCAGAAAACACTTGCAGCTCAAATGCATTGTCAGAAGCTGGCTTGGATACTTGGTAAAGAAACAGATGTCCATTTCTGTGGTTAAATCAGCATTGTGTATTGGGATAACATGTCTTATTGATAGAATATTATGTATAAATATATATAAAATACACTGAAATTACTCTGAGCTGCAATCATGCATAGGGTAGGGAACCTTCAACAGTGACTGCCATCTCCTGGGCATTTTCTTGAACTACATGCAAACAGCACATGTTGAACGATTGGTCAGAGTTCTTGTGGCCATTTACAAGTAGTCGTATAAATGTAATGATGTGCACTTGTGCCTCACAGCATTTAACATGCATACTGAGTTACTTTGAAGTTGCTATGTGATCTTATGCATAGCAAAATCCCAGAAACACCAACAAGGTGAAAGGCATAAGAACAAAGAACAGTACAGCACAGGAACAGGCCATTCAGCCCTCCAAGCCTGCGTCGATCTTGATGCCTGCCTAAACTAAAACCTTCTGCACATCCAGGGACCGTATCCCTCTTTTGCCATCCTATTCATGTATTTGTCAAGATGCCTCTTAAACGTCGCTATCGTACCTGCTTCCACCACCTCCCGCAGCAGCAAGTTCCAGGCACTCACTACCCTCTGTGTAACGAACTTGCCTCGCACATTCCCTCTAAACTTTGCCCCTCGCATCTTAAACCTATGTCCCCTAGTAACTGACTCTTCCACCCTGGGAAAAAGCTTCTTACTATCCACTCTGTTCATGCCGCTCATAACTTTGTAAACCTCTATCATGTCGCCCCTCCACCTCCGTCGTTCCAGTGAAAACAATCCGAGCTTATCCAACCTCTCCTCATAGCTAATGCCCTCCAGACCAGGCAACATTCTGGTAAACCTCTTCTGTACCCTCTCCAAAGCCTCCACGTCCTTCTGGTAGTGTGGCGACCAGAATTGCACGCAATATTCTAAGTGTGGCCTAACTAAGGTTCTGTACAGCTGCAGCGTGACTTGCCAATTTTTCTACTCTATGCCCCGACCAATGAAGGCAAGTTTGCCGTATGCCTTCTTGACTATCTTATCCACCTGCGTTGCCACTTTCAGTGACCTGTGGACCTGTACGCCCAGATCTCTCTGCCTGTCAATACTCCTAAGGATTCTGCCATTTACTGTATACTTCCCACCTGCATTAGACCTTCCAAAATGCATTACCTCACATTTGTCCGGATTAAACTCCATCTGCCATTTCTCCGCCCAGGTCTCCAACCAATCTATATCCTGTTGTATCCTCTGACAGTCCTCATCACTATCCGCAACTCCACCAACCTTTGTGTCGTCCGCAAACTTACTAATCAGACCAGCTACATTTTCCTCCAAATCATTTATATACACTACAAACAGCAAAGGTCCCAGCACTGATCCCTGCGGAACACCACTAGTCACATCCCTCCATTCAGAAAAGCACCCTTCCACTGCTAGCCTCTGTCTTCTATGACTGAGCCAGTTCTGTATCCATCTTGCCAGCTCACCTCTGATCCCGTGTGACTTCACCTTTTGTACCAGTCTGCCATGAGGGACCTTGTCAATGGCTTTACTGAAGTCCATATAGATAACATCCACTGCCCTTCCTTCATCAATCATCTTCGTCACTTCCTCAAAAAACTCAATCAAGTTAGTGAGACACGACCTCCCCTTCACGAAACTATGCTGCCTCTCGCTAATAAGTTTGTTTGTTTCCAAATGGGAGTAAATCCTGTCCCGAATAATCCTCTCCAATAGTTTCCTTACCACTGACGTAAGGCTCACCGGCCTATAATTTGCTGGATTATCCTTGCTATCCTTCTTAAACAAAGGAACAACATTGGCTATTCTCCAGTCCTCTGGGACCTCACCTGTAGCCAATGAGGATACAAAGATTTCTGTCAAGGCCCCAACAATTTCTTCCCTTGCCTCCCTCAGTATTCTGGGGTAGATCCCATCAGGCCCTGGGGACTTATCTACCTTAATGCTTTGCAAGAGACCCAACACCTCCTTTTTGATAATGACATGACTCAGACTATCTACACTCCCTTCCCCAAACTCATTATCCACCAAGTCCTTCTCTTTGGTGAATACTGATGCAAAGTACTCATTTAGTACCTCACCCATTTCCTCTGGCTCCACACATAGATTCCCTCCTCTGTCCTTGAGTGGGCCAACCCTTTCCCTGGTTACCCTCTTGCTCTTCATATAAGTATAAAAAGCCTTGGGAATTTCCTTAATCCTGTTTGCCAATGACTTTTCATGACCCCTTTTAGCCCTCCTGACTCCTTGCTTAAGTTCCTTCCTATTGTCTTTATATTCCTCAAGGGCTTCGTCTGTTCCCAGCCTTCCAGCCCTTTTTCCTTTTTCTTTTTGACCAGGCTCACAATATCGCACGTTATCCAAGGTTCCCGAAACTTGCCAAACTTATCCTTCATCCTCACAGGAACATGCTGGTCCTGGATTCTAATCAACTGACGTTTGAAAGACTCCCACACGTCAGATGTTGATTTACCCTCAAACAGCCACCCCCAATCCAGTTCCTGCCTAATATTTTTATAATTAGCCTTCCCCCAATTTAGCACCTTCACCCGAGGACTACTCTTATCCTTATCCACAAGTACCTTAAAACTTATGGAATTATGGTCACTGTTCCCGAAATGCTCCCCTACTGAAACTTCGACCACCTGGCCGGGCTCATTCCCCAATACCAGGTCCAGTACGGCCCCATCCCTAGTTGGGCTATCTACATATTGTTTCAAGAAGCCCTCCTGGATGCTCCTTACAAATTCTGCCTCATCCAAGCCCCTAGCACTAAGTGAGTCCCAGTCAATATAGGGGAAGTTAAAATCACCCACCACTACAACCCTGTTACCTTTACATCTTTCCAAAATCTGTCTACATATCTGCTCCTCTACCTCCCGCTGGCTGTTGGGAGGCCTGTAGTAAACCCCCAACATCGTGACTGCACCCTTCCTATTCCTGAGCTCCACCCATATTGCCTCACTGCATGACCCCTCTGAGGCATCCTCCCGCAGTACAGCTGTGATATTCTCCGCAACCAGTCATGCACCTCCCCCACCCCTTTTATATCCCCCTCTATCCCGCCTGAAGCTTCTAAATCCCGGAACATTTAGCTGCCAATCCTGCCCTTCCCTCAACCAAGTCTCTGTAATGGCAATAAATAGCATGTCAGTCTGTTTTGGTGGTGATAGTGTCCCGGACACCAGAAAAGACATCCTCCTCTTGCTGGATAGTGAAAGAAACAACCTGCATTTATATAGCATCTTTCAGGACCTCAGGGCATCCTAAAATACTTCACAGCCAATGAAATATAGTAGCTGCTGTAACGTCAGAATCGCAAAGGAAATTTGTATACAGCAAAATCCCATAAGCAGAAATGAAATAAATGACTGGACCATTTTTTTTTTGTTGGTGGTGTGATAGAGGTATAAGTGTTTGCGCTGTCACCAAACTCCCCTGCTCATTTTTGAATAGTGCCATGGGATCTTTAACATCCACCAGAGAGAGCAGATGGGGCCTGGCTTTAATGTTTCACCTGAAAGATGGTATCTCTGACAGGGCAGCACTCTGTCAGTGCTTCACTGAAGTGTCAGTCTAGTTGAAGCACCAGTGTGACATAGAATCATAGGCCCACCGTGCCTGTGCCAGCTCAGCGAAAAAGCTGTTCAGTTCATCCCACATCATGCTCTTTGCCCATAACCCAGCAAATCTTTCCTTTCTAAGTCTTTATTGAATTGCCTTTTAAAAGTTACTGTTAAATCTGCTTCCAGGACCCTTTCAAGCAGTGCATTCTGGGTCATAACAACTCACTGCATAAAAAGAGCTCCCCTCATGTTGCTTTGAAACCATGACCCTCTAACTCAGAGGTGAGAGTGCTATCAACTGAGCCAAGCCTGGCATCTTGGTGCTGTGTAATGTTCAACAATAACCTGTCCTGATGAACGAGTCCTCAGTTTTAACGTCTCATCTGAAGAATAGCATCTGTAAGAAGAATCTAGTCAGCACGGCATCAGTGAGTTCAAAGCGGCATTGCCCTGAGTGGTCTGACTGTGAGCCCAAATGGAAAATGGCTAGCAGCAGGAATCACACTTGAGTCAGCCAGGATCTAATTACGGTAATGAGGAAAATACAACATAATACATCTTGTCCCAATTTATATCTGCGTGCCTGTGATCCACCTGTGAGTGTCTGTGATCCACCTGTGAGTGTCTGTGATCCACCTGTGAGGGCCAGTGATCCACCAGTGATCCACCTGTGAGCATCTGTGATCTACCTGTGAGTGCCAGTGATCCACCTATGATCCACCCGTGAGTGTCTGTGATCCACCTGTGAGCATCTGTGATCCACCTGTGAGCATCTGTGATCTACCTGTGAGTGCCAGTGATCCACCTATGATCCACCCGTGAGTGTCCGTGATGCATCTGTGAGGGCCAGCGATCCACCAGTGATCCACCTGAGGGCCAATGATCCACCTGTGAGCATCTGTGATCCACCTGTGAGGGCCAGTGATCCACCTGTGAGTGTCTGTGATCCACCTGTGAGCACCAGTGATCCACCTGTGAGGGCCAGTGATCCATCTATGATCCACCCGTGAGTGTCTGTGATGCATCTGTGAGGGCCAGTGATCCACCAGTGATCCACCTGTGAGCATCTGTGATCCACCTGTGAGGGCCAGTGATCCACCAGTGATCCACCTGTGAGCATCTGTGATCCACCTGTGAGGGCCAGTGATCCACCTGTGATCCACCTGTGAGGGCCAGTGATCCACCTCTGAGCACCAGTGAGCCACCTGTGATCCACCCGTGTCTGTGATCCACCTGTGAGCGTCTGTGATCCATTTGTGAGTGGGAGCTAGGTGGAAGCAGTTCAATTTAAACTCTGCCAGATTGGTTCCATATTGCAGTCAATTGCTGATCGATTCTATTGCCAAAACTGACAGAAAAGCCAAAAGAAACTTTTACTTTTAATCTTTTCCCCTCCCTCCGAAAGCACCTGGTGTTGTCAATCCTGCAGGATTGTCTCCAGGAATCAAGGACTAATCTCCAGGACACTGCGGAACGCAATCCCAGAGAAAAATCATAGGGGCACGAAAGAAGGAACTGTTTTGGTTTTTCATTTTCTTTGAACAGTTTTGTTTATTAATATAGTAAACACTTTATTAATAAATTTGTTTATTAATAATTGGAACTGGGGGAGGGGAGGAGAAAGTCTGTTTGACTGACAGTCAAGAATTATCCAATCAGCGTCACTTTCCAGTTCAGCGTGGGTAGGCAGTGCGCTATGGGAATAGACATGTTGGCAACCAGTCGACCAATGGCGGGCACACAGAGGCGGGATGGTTGGAGGAGGGACATCGGTGATGAAACCTGCAGGAATACATCAAACTGGGGTTGACAACCCTCTCAGAACCCCTGAAATTTCAGCAAGGTACCGCAGCGAAATTCCTCCCTGTCCCAGTCAGTCGTCTGCATAAGTTGCCCTGAAAGATGAGGCTGGGATCACCCTTAACATTTCAATGGCACTGACCGCTGATTTCCTGAGGGGGTCCAGAACCCTGGGCACCAGGGGGACAGAAGTTCTACTCGGCCCCAGATCCACCTCTGCACTAAGGCTGACCCAGGAATTGCCAGCACCAACATCTCTCAATCCGCTGAGCAAACTATTCAGAAAACTAATAGTATAAAAGGAAGAAAGAAGGAGCTTGTATATAGATAGAACCTTCTCTTGTCCACACAATGCCTTGAAGCTCTTCACAACGCATTACTGCATTGAAGTACAATCACTGGTATTTGGTAGGCAAAAGCAAAAGCCAGCTATACACAGTGAGGTCCTAGAAACAGCAAATGAGATGAATGACCAGTTCATTGGTTTACTTGTGGTGTTGCCTATGGAAGAAACGTTGACCCAGGGCAACTCTGAAGAGTGTGATGGGATCTTTTATGTCCACTTAAAGAGGAAAAAGAGCCCTGATTTCACAGCGCTGTAGTGTTGTAGTGTTTTGAAATTGCACTGTGCATTGTGTACTCTAGAGGCTGCTGTAGAACACAGTCATTCAAGTCCCGAGGACATCACCAGCTCATCAGAGACAGCAGCACCAATAATGCAACACACCCACAGTACCGTACTGAAGTGTCAACCCCAATTTGGTAATTTGGGGCTCAAGTCCAGAAATGGGCCTTGAACCCACCACTTTCCTTCTCAGATGCAGGATAACAGCTAACCAGAGCAAACCAGCACAGAAATCTCAGTGACTGCACTCACACAAATTAATGGTTAATCAGTAGAGAATTTGGCCCAGGTTGTCCTGGCCCATGTCAGTAACTGAAACTTAAACACAACACTTCTTCATCTAAATTTGTAGTCTTAGCTTGATAGAGCTCCCTTTATCTTAGTCATAAGCTATAAGGATTTTATAAACCAGTCACAGTCAGAATTATGGCCCCAACAACAACTTGTATTTATATAGCACCTTTAACATAGTCCCAAGGCGTTTCATAGGAGTGTTACGACCTGGTGAGAAAAGTGTCTAGAATTCACTTTCGGCCTTCACCTGGTCTTTCTGTAACTGGGTTTTATTTTTAAACAGTGTTTTTAGCTCCTCCTCGGTGAATCCTTGTTCACCGCTTTCCAATTATAAGGTAAAGAAATGAGCATAAACAGGCTTGCTTAGGTTTAAAGAAGAAAGGTGAAATTTTATTAAACTTAAACACTAATTCAGTTGATGCCTATGGATACACGACGCGCCCACACAAGCATGTATGCCCGATACACACATGCAAATAGAGACAGAAAAGAGCAAAAGAAAAAATTTAAGTGGAAAGGTTTGAGGCAATATCTGAAGGGTTGTTGTTATGGCTGTTCGAGCTCACTGCAGAGTCCTTTTGTCGGTAGTTCCTGCTTTTCATTGGGGCCCAGTATTCTACTTAAACCTTATTCGCGTAGGAGACTTTTCTCTCTTGGGGTTCATGTGTCTTCAGTGGAATCAGTTCTGTGAAAAAGAGATGGGAGCAGACAGGAGGAGAGGAGGTCTGCTTCAGTCCAGCAGCATTCAGATTTCCTGCCTGTTCAAACACTGTCTCTACAATTTGAAATTCCCCAAGTTGGCCAGCAGGGTGGTCACGTGACCAACTGGTATAACCACTTCTGGCTTTGTGTACAGCGTGGGTCAGGGAATGGTCCTTTGTCTACAAATACTATCTGTTAATATGCAAAAATATCTTTCCAGCCAGGGGCCTGGCAACCCCTTGTAACAGGCCTTCTCCTCTTCCCAGCAACAATTTGAAATTTAATGTCCGTGTGGCGAAATTAATGTGCCTCATTCTTGGCAGGTGGGGGTCTGCATGACAGGAGCATTAGCAATCAAAATTTAACACGGAACCACATAAGGAGATATGAGAACAGGTGGCCAAAAGCAAAGAGGTAGGTTTTAAGGAGTGTCTTAAAGGAGGAAAGAGAGGTGAGAGGCAATGAGGTTTAGGGAGGGAATTCCAGAGCTTACGGCTTCAGCAGCTGAAGGCATGGCCACCAATGGTGAAGCAATTAAAATCAGGGATGTGCCAGAGGCCAGAATTGGAGGAGGCAGAGATCTCAGAAGGCTGTGATGCTGGAGGAGTTACACAGATAGGGGGGAAGCCAAGGAGGGTTTTGAAAACGAGGATGGGAACCCCAAGCCTAACTCAAAACAAATGTTGCTAAGATTTATTCAGTTGTTTCAAAAGGTTTGTGAGGTACTAAGCCAGATTCAGGTACACTAGAGCTGTGCTGCCGATATAACCAACAGTTAGTTATCATACAATTCTAAAGGGGGTGCAGGAACAGAGGGACCTGGGTGTATATGTGCATAAGTCATTGAAGGTGGCAGGACGTGTTGAGAGAGCAGTTAATAAAGCATACAGTTTATTAATAGGGACATAGGGCGGCACAGTGGCGCAGTGGTTAGCACCGCAGCCTCACAGCTCCAGGGACCCGGGTTCGATTCCGGGTACTGCCTGTGTGGAGTTTGCAAGTTCTCCCTGTGTCTGCGTGGGTTTTCTCCGGGTGCTCCGGTTTCCTCCCACAAGCCAAAAGACTTGCAGGTTGATAGGTAAATTGGCCATTATAAATTGTCACTAGTATAGGTAGGTGGTAGGGAAATATAGGGACAGGTGGGGATGTTTGGTAGGAATATGGGATTAGTGGAGGATTAGTATAAATGGGTGGTTGATGTTCGGCACAGACTCGGTGGGCCGAAGGGCCTGTTTCAGTGCTGTATCTCTAATCTAATCTAATCTAGTGTACAAGAGCAAGGAATAAAAACAAGAAATGCTGGAAGTACTCAGCAGGTCTGGCAGCATCTGTGGAGAGAGCAGAGTTAACATTTCAGGTCAGTCACCCTTCTTCGGAACTGGCAAATATTAGAAATGTGGAAGGTTATAAGCAAGTAAAGTGGGGGTGGGGCAAGAGATAACAAAAGGAGAAGGTGTAGATAGGACAAGGTCACAGAATAGCTGACCAGAAGGTCTTGGAGCAAAGGCAAACAATATGTTAATGGTGTGTTGAAAGACAAAGCATTAGTGCAGATAAGGTGTTAACGGACTGAAAATTGAACAGCCGCAAGTACAAACATGAAAAAAAAACAGTGGGTAAGCAAACTGAACAAACTAAGATGAAATAAGATAAAACAAACACAAAAAAAATCTAAAAAAGAAAAAATAACTAAAAATAAAAGTAAAATGGGTGGGGCGGGGGGGAGACCGTCATGCTCTGAAATTATTGAACTCAGTGTTCAGTCCGGCAGGCTGTAGTGTGCCTAATCGGTTAATGAGATGCTGTTCCTCGAGCTTGCGTTGATGTTCACTGGAACACTGCAGCAATCCCAGGACAGAGATGTGATCATGAGAGCAGGGGCGAGTGTTGAAATGGGAAGCAACCGGACATTCGGGGTCATGCTTTCGGACTGAGCGGAGGTGTTCCACAAAGCAGTCACCCAGTCTGCGTTTGGTCTCCCCAGTGTAGAGGAGACCACATTGTGAGCAGCGAATACAGTATACTACATTGAAAGAAGTACAGGTAAATCGCTGCTTCACCTGAAAGGAGTGTTTGGGGCCTGGGATAGTGAGGAGAGAGGAGGTAAATGGGCAGGTATTACACCTCCTGCGATTGCAGGGGAAGGTGCCGTGGAAAGGGGGCGAGGTGGTGGGGGTAATGGAGGAGTGGACCAGGGTGTCACGGAGGAAACGATCCCTTCGGAATGCTGATAGGGGCAGGGAGGGGAAGATGCATTTGGTAGTGGCATCACGCTGGAGGTGGTGGAAATGGCAGAGGATGATCCTTTGGATATGGAGGCTTATGAGGTGGAAAGTGAGGAAAAGGGGAACCCTGTCGCAGTTCTGGGAGGGAGGGGAAGGGGTGAGGGTAGAGATGCGGGAAATGGGCCGGATACGGTTGAGGGCCTTGTCAACCATAGTAGGGGGGAATCCTCGGTTGAGGAAAAAGGAGGACATATCAGAAACGCTGTCATGGAAGATAGCATCATCAGAGCAGATGCATCAGAGACGGAGAAACTGGGAGAATGGAATGGAGTCCTTACAGGAGGCAGGATGTGAAGAAGTGTAGTCGAGAGCGAGGAAGTTATGTTGAACTTATATAAGACACTAGTTCGGCCTCAGCTGGAGTATTGCGTCCAGTTCTGGGCGCCGTACTTGAGGAAAGACGTGAGGGCGTTCGAGAGAGTACAGAAAAAACTCACAAGAATGGTTCCAGGGATGAGGAATTTCAGTTATGAAGATAGATTGGAGAAGTTAGGACTGTTTTCCTTGGAGAAGAGAAGGCTGAGAGGTGATTTAATAGAGGTATTTAAAATTATGAGGGGTCTGGACAGAGTAGATAGAGAGAAACTGTTCCAATTCGTGAAACGATCGAGAATGAGAGGGCACAGATTTAAAGTAATGGATAAGTAAACCAAAAATGACTTGAGGAAAATCTTTTTCATGCAGCGAGTGGTTAAGGTCCAGAATGCGTTGCCTGAGAATGTGGTGGAGGCAGGTTCAAATGAACCATTCAAAAGGGAATTAGACTGTTGTATGAAAAGGAAGAATATGCAGGATTACCGGGAGAAGGCGGGGGAGTGGTACTACGTGAATTGCTCCTTTGGAGAGCTGGTGCAGTGACGATGGGCCGAATGGCCTCCTTTTGCACTGTAACAATTCTGTGATTCTCTGATTCTATGTAGCTGACACTCACTCGCATCCAGTAAGGTCCCATAACTCGATAAACACATGAGGGAGAAAGGGATAGAAGGGTATGCTGACAGAGAGAGATAAAAAGAAGTGGAAGGAGGCTTGTTGGAGCATAAACTGTGGCATAGACCAGTTGGGCTGAATGGCCTGTCTCTGTGCTGCAGACTCTATGTAACTCGAGGTATATATATTATTATTACGTATTCATATTTTCATTCAATAAATTTGCTTGTTAAAGTCCGAAATGATGCCTGATACTCTACACAAGCAGAATACTGCAGATGCTGGAAATCTGAATTAAAAACAATAAATGCTGGAAGTAGTCATCAGGTCTGGCAGCATCTGTGGAGAGAGAAACAGAGTTAACGTTTAAGGTCCATAACCTTTCCTCGGAACTGGAGAAAGTTAACTCTGTTTCTCTTTCCACAGATGCTGCCTGACCTGCTGACTATTTCCAGCATTTTCAGTTTTTATTTTCTACATCTCCCTATATCTGAAGATGTGAGTAAAGTCCTACGGAGGCAGAGAATGTTTTGTTTTCTTTCATAGGATGTGGGCATCGCTGGCTAGGCCAGCATTTGTTGTCCATTCCTAACTGCCCTTGAGAAGGTGGTGGTGAGCTGGCTTCTTGAACCGCTGCAGTCCATGTGAGGTAGGTACACCTACAGTGCTGTTAGAAAGGGAGTTCCAGGATTTTGATCCAGTGACAGTGAAGGAACAGTGATATAGTTCAAAGTCAGGATGGTGTGTGACTTGGAAGGGAACTTGCAGGTGGTGGTGTTCCCATGCGTCTGCTGCCCTTGTCCTTCTAGGTGATAGAGGTCACAGGTTTGGAAGGTGCTGTCGAAGGAGACCTGGTGAGTTGTAGCAGTGCATCTTGTAGATGGCACACACTGCTGCCACTGTGCGCCAATGATGGAGGGAGTGAATGTTGAAGGTGGTGGATGGGGTAAGAGTCAAGCGGGCTGCTTTGTTCTGGGTGGCGTCGAGCTACTTAAGGGTTGTTGGAGCTGCACCCATTCAGCAGAGTGGAGCATATTCCATCACACTCCTGACTTGTGCCTTGTAGATGGTGGCCAGGCATTGGGGAGTCAGGAGGTGAGTTACTCACTGCAGAATTCCCAGTTTCTGATCTGGATCCAGTAGCTAAAGTAGTTTATAGAAAGGTTATCTATTCAATTTCCTGAGCTCACTATCAGAAACCTATGTAGATATCACTGCCATTGAAGATATTCTGAAGTCCATTGGAAGCTGACTTGCCTCTGAGAGGAATCTAAAATACTGAGACCAAAGTATCTAGAGTAAGAGAGGCTGGAAAAATCTAAAGAGGAACAAACACAGCTCAGTAATTCGTATCTCAGATATATTCCAACCTGACTTACATTGTGTACCCATAATATTAGGGGTAATGTGTTGTGCATCAAACCTGTATACTGCTCGATGTCATTACAATAGTCAATAAACTGTTCCCCTTACAGCGTTAGCCATTACTGAGGAAAGATAAATTCAGTCTGTTGCTCATGCAAGTGCACACATGTCCCCACCCCACATATACAAGCCTGTATTTTGTTCCCAGCCTGATGTCGGGTTCTCTGGCATGGGGGCCGGAGAATCGGTGCGCAGCCATGGAATCCAAGGCCGGGATTGCCAGGCCCGATCTTCCCTGGGGCAGGATAGGCCGACTTTGGCCTTCCCACCCAGACGCCAATTGAGGCCCTTAAGCGGTCTATTGGCGGCCAGTTAAGGACCTCTTTCTGCCACCGCTGAGATCTTGCCAGCAGCGGAGAGGAGCCTCCGCCACACGGGGAGGGCGAAAATGAAGTGCCTTCCCTGTGGGCTTGGGGTAAGTGGGGGTTCCCTCCTTCATGGGTAATTCATGGCCCACTGAGGACCCCCTCACAGGAACCACTGTACCCCGCGAGAACCCCCTCCCCCTGGACCAAACGCCCAACACCACCCACCACCACCCCCCCCCCCCCCCCCCCCCGCGCCTCGCTGGGCCTTCTGGACTGGACCCGGTGACCCCACTTCACCTACCCCGGGTCCGGGGTTCCAATGCAGGGCCTGGTTCTGAGGCATCTGCAGTACCGGCAATGGTCACAGCTCATTGTGGCACTGCTGGCTCTGTGATTGGCTGGCAGCTCTTGGGGGTGGGATACCCGTCCCTACTAAGTGTTTAAAGGGACAGGGATCCCGCCTCCTTGAACTTTGACCCCAAAAGACCGGAGCATCACTCCGGGGGGTCAGAAAAAATGCCGAGGCGGGATTCTCCATGCCTTTTCAGCCCAGCGCCGGGAGCCCGGTCTCCTGCAGAAGATCCAGCCCATACACCCACACAATCACACCCTCACAAACACACACACTCAGACACATATGGGTATTAATAGAACAAGTTCACCCAAGACATCAGATCGTTAGTTGTTGTGCTTCCTACAATAGATGTGTGATGAATAAACACTCGCCTCAGAGTGCGTGCTTTGTTGGCGCTTGGTGATTGAATCGATGGTGGGATTCCTAGGCACTGACTCATCGCTAGCACTCACCCTGCCTACCACAGAACTAAAAACAAAACAACCCAAGTTTCAAATGAGATATAAGAAACCAATTGATATAGCACATTTGCGGCTTAGCACAAGGTTGTTTACGATTAGTGGGTATTTATGAGTCCCAAAGGTAATATGGTCCAGACAACTGGAGTATATCTTACAGCACTGCTTAAAATCTCGGAATGAACTGACTTAAAGCTGTGGTGCTGTTCAGCAAAAAATTTTCCAACCAAAGGTACGGGATGAAGTAAAACATGGATGTGATTTTTTTGCATCAGTAGTGGTAGCGGGACGAAACTCTCCCCCTGGAATTGTGCCCAAGGCGTGCCCTACAAGAATTTCCAGTGATCCTGCTGAGACAGATGAGAACATCATTAAAATATTCAAATTGGAGTGGCACAGCCTTGCTGCAATTTTCAGGTACGAACAGAGCAGGTTATTGCTACGTCAAGATAATGAAAAGTGTGTATGAGGTTGAAGGAAATAAAATGTTTAAATTAAGACAATGAGTGTGGACATAAGCATAGAACTGGCTCGCATGGAATAGGATTAGCCAATAGAATAGCGGACAAACTACCACTATTTTCCTCTGCAACTATCTTATATGAACTCTCACAGAGGGCTACTCAATTTTGTGCTGATGTCCTTTAATATCATGCTCATTCTGGTGGGTCTCCATATATGAGATTGATTAGATATACTGTTTGAGGCCTGCTTAAGAGTAAGTCGGAAATCCCAGCCAGCTGTCGGCAGGTACAACAACAGTACAACAACAGGTATGAGTTTCCCAAGGCTTATTGGAGATAGTAATGGGATGCATTGCCAGGGTTACCTGACGGTGATCCGAGACAAATCCTTAGGGTTTCCAAAGGACTCACCTATGCTCCACCCCCACCCACTCCACCTGAATTTCTTACACAGGGCAGAGTCACAATGTATCTGGGTTCAGCTCCTAATTCTGTCAGAGGTGGCAACCCACCCCATCTCCACCCTCTAGTTTGGGCTCTAGTTCTTTGATTCATGATAGGTCTAGCAGAGCCACCCATCCAGCACCGGCATGATGGGCTGTCTGGCCTCCTTCTCTGCTATACCTTTCTATGATGCATAATCAATGGCAGGGTGGGGACAGGTGGGAGAATGCAGCCTGAAAACCTCCTCTACTGTGTTAAGATATCACTCATTAGTTCTGTAACATAATTTGTACACTCTCCATCTTGGTTTCCCTGCTCTGTTCAGGCTACCTCTTTAATACTGAGATCACCCCTCCTGAGCTCCATGTTCTATTCATTTGCCTTTCCCATCTTGCTTTGCTTTGATAGTTCTGTATTGCCAAAATGATAGTTAGGAATTGGTACTAACATATCTCAGGAAAAACTCACACACCTTCTGGTACAGACTGCTTATATTAACTAAAAGAGATAATCTGGCCATTACCACATTGCTGTTTGTAGGAGCTTGCTTTGTGCAAATTAACTGCTGCATTTCCCTATATTACAACACTGCTTTGAAGTGTAACGCACTTTGAGACATGTGGAGGTTGTGAAAGGCACTATATAAATGCAAGATCTTTCTGTTTATTGAAATCAATGGGAAAGAAAATCTGATTTTATAATGGACAGACAATTTGCTCCACCAATTTATTTCCCAAAGTCAGTGAAGGTGAAAATGACCCCAGGAAGCGGGTGGCACAAATGGAGGTCAAGGGTCAGAGCTGCTACCAAGTGACAGTTCAACCATCTGTGAACAGTTTTTGTTTCATTTTAAAAGCTGGAAAGAAGTAAAAAAAAAATTGTTGCAAGATAAATAAAGAAGAAGAAGATCAAGTAGTGCAACGTCCTCAGAAAGACAAAAGAGAAATAAAAATATTTTCAAAATAAGTAGAATGAAATGGGATTTATGTGGAAGAGACAGACAGGAAAATGGGGACAGCAAGCTAAGGTCTGAAGTCTATATTTTGACCAGAGGGCTATGTGCTGCCTCGAGAGGAACATACTATAGGAGCTCAGGGCTCCCAATTTGGAAGATCCTCCCCACCCCATTACCCCACCCCCACCCCACGAAGTGAAGTCACCAGAGGTCAGGGCCAGGGTCTGGAGGTCAAAGGGGTCAGGGATCTTGGGGCAAGTTAGGATATGAACAGCAGATTCAGCAGTAACTTTCAAAGGGTAATTGGAAAAATACTTGAAGGGGAATATGTTTACAGGGCTACAAGGAAGGAGCATGGGAGTTATCTTTATCTCCTTTATCTCTACAGGTTGAAGCAATCATTCGCCTTACTCTCTTTGGGAGAGGTTTGAAATGATGTCATCTCAGTCAGTGACTCCCCAAACCATCTTTTCCCAATCACCTTCTAAAAATCCTTCATAATTTTGTTTATTAAAAAAAACTTGTTAAGTCTCCTCTCAGCCTTCTCTGCTCCAGTGAAAATAGTCCCAGTATCTCAAGCCATTTGCTGTGCCCTTGCCTGAGGATTGTTGGATAGCCCACCAGGCAGCTATAGCTGCATGTTTGAATGGTGGGGGTGTGAGAGACGCTCTCTATCAACTTGTGTGTTGGGTTCTAGTGCACGGCATCAACTCCTCAGCTGTCAACAATGGAGTGTCTCATCACCCTATCGTGCACTACGGCTGGGCCCGACTTCCAGCAGTGTGTGGTGCAAGGGAAAGCACCTCTCAGAGATGCTCAGACTAGATGTACTGTTGTTACAATCTGAGACATAGTACCTGAAAGGATCATAGAGTCATTTACGGCGTAGAAGGAGGCCGTTAGGCACATTGAGGCCATGCTGGCCCTCCGCGGAGCAATCCAGTCAGTCCCATTTCCCTCTCAATCCCCACAGCCCTGCAAGTTTATTTCCCTCAAGGGCTCATCCAATTTTTTTTTAAAAATCATTTATCGTCTCTGCTTCCAAAACCCTGGGCAGTGAGTACCAGGTCATCACCACCCGCTGCGTAAAACAGTTCTTCCTCACAACTCTTCTGAATCTCTTGCCCAAAACCTTCAATCTGTGTCCCCGAATCCTTGTACCATCTGTTAATGGGAACAGCTTTTCCTTGTCGAACTTATCTAAGTCTGTCATAATCTTGTACAGCTTTATCAAATCTCCCCTCAATCTCCTTTACTCCAAGGAGAACAACTCCAGATTTTCCAACCTAACCTTGCAACTAAAATCCCCCATCTGTGGAACCATTCTGGTAAATCTCCTCTGCATCTCTCAAGGATCCTCACATCCTTCCTGGAGTGTGGTGACCAGAACTGGATACAGTACTCTAGTTGGGGCCTAACCAGAGCTTTATAAAGGTTCAGCATAACTTCCCTGCTTTTGTACTCAATGCCTCTATTTATGAAGCCCAAGATCCCATCTGCTTTACTAGCCACTTTCTCAATATGTCCTGCCACCATCAAAGATTGATGCCCATGCACCCCCAGGTCCCTCTGTCCCTGCATGTGATTTCCTCAGTCCCTTTCCACCCCCTCTACACCTCAGAAAAGCACTGGCGGCATAAAGTAGCAGGGGTTCTGACAGAACAGAGCTTCCCCCTCACTGGTGAGAGTGCCGGCATGGAGTGGCGAGTATAGGGTACTTTTCCCAAGCTTTGTCAGGGCAGTGTAAGAGATGGAATACAGAAAGATCAGAGGCGTAATGGTGTAAAGTTTCATTTACCTGCAAAAGCCTCCCCAGTTACAGATAAAATTAATTCCCTCTTGTATGTCACATTTTAATAGCCATTCGCTGAAGACAATTATCTGTAAAATCTCCAAGAAGATAAAGCTTCGTGAAATGTATCCCTGACTCCCTAAAGTAATGTAGTGAAACTTTAGGATATCAATCTGCATTACTTAATACTGGCCAGTTGCATCCCGGAGAGTGAGAGAGATGCTCCCACGATCCCAGCAGCACATGTTCAATACACTGTTTGATCATCTCTCTCTACGTATCCTTATAATCTCCTAGCTCACTCTTGAGCAGATGTTCTTCCAGCTCCCTTTGGACTGCATTGTATGTGCTCTCTACACACACAACTCAAAGATCAGAAAGGTATGGACAGATGAGGAAAGCTATTCGACTCATCTATTTAATCCTTCCATAGGCATTTATGATCTCCCTGCCAGCTTTCAAATAATTCCAGAGTTCTTCCCTCCTATCCAGTTATTAATAACTCCTTGAATGAAAGTACATTTCCTGACATAAGTAGGGAACTTGCCTTCTATGTTCCTCTTCCCCTGACGGCATGGTTTAACTTCAATAAAGTTACAGATTAACCTTTTCCTATTCCATTTATATACTTTGACAAAGTCGCTTCTCATATACTTCCTTACAAGGATGAAGGGTCCAATGAATGTTATCCAGGAGTGAACTGAAAGGATCAAATACCTCACAGGGCATGAAAGCCGCAATGCTACTGGGGCAAGGGAGGGATGTTCTCTTCAGAACAGCAACCCAGGGATGAATAGTGCAGATACAGTAGACGAGTATTCTTTGCCATTAACACTCTCTCTGGACTCATGCTTTATCTTTTACTACAACTATTAGCACCACCTTTGCCTTTTATTCCATGACATCTCTGTCATTTAATCTCTTCTGCCCCCCAACTCTATCACACACCTTCCCTTTTGTCCTTCTCCCCCCCCCCCCCCACCTCCACCCCCTCCCCCCCCCACCCCCGCTTTCACTTGCTCAAAGCCTATTACATTCCTAACTTTTGCCAGTTCTGCTGAAAGGTCATTAACCTGAAACTTTAACTCTGTTTCTCTCTCCACATATGCTGCCAGACCTGCTGAATATTTCCAGCACTTTCTCTTTTTATTTCAGATTTCCAACACCCACAGTATTTTGCTTTTATTTTAGTCGAGTATTCTGCTCGATTACTTTTGCGATCAGATAGTATTTATACAAAATCTTTTTTGCAGGAGATTAACTGGGTGATAAAAAGGATATGTTCTCACTGGAAAAGAGAAGGTATAGAGATGACAGGATTGCTGTTTTTAGGATTCTAAAAGGACTAGGTAATGTAGACTATGATAAGCTGTTTACCTTGCCCAGAACAGTAGAAACAGAGGACACAGCCTGCCTTTGAAGCAGGGTAAATTCAAAACTAATCCACAGCCTGGATTTTGCAGTCAGTGGTGAAGGAACAGCACTCTCTGTTCACCTCACTGACAGGTACGCTGAACGCTTCTGCAGGATTTAGAGCGCAGACTTGCTCGAATCCGCAATCTGATCCAGCACATCACCTACGGGGGATTTGTAGCATCTGTAGACGGGTCAAGAAACAGTGAGATCCTTCAACCAGTTGGATTGAAGAATCCTCACTGAGTCACGTAGAGTATAAACCCGGAAGCCTAAAGCTGGAAGTATAAATTAGATTTAAATCATGCGCAGAAAACCAAATAAAGATTGGGAAATACAGATAGGATTAAGAAAGAGAGAGAGAGATAAAAGAGACAGGCAATAAGTAAAACAAAACATTTTTTATATCTCCAACACTAATTAACTTCTGAAGGAATGAGTTTCCACACTTGTAAATTTTAATTTTCAGGGCCGGAGAGGTTGCTTGGCAGTAATTATCACTAAACATGCCGTTAAAAACTCAGTCATCCCTGAATGCACCAGCCCTAACTTTTTCAGCTGTCTTTAGTGGGCAAGTAAAGCAAGTTCACTGTTGTCTTGATTTCAGTGCTGTGCTTATTGGCAAAAGCACACCCTGTGGAGGAGCAGGGTATCTCTGACAGCAACTTCCTGATTTCCAAGTTTAACTGCACATGTGCAGACGCCGGAGATTGCTGTCCGATTTACCCCATTATAATGGTGAGCGCTGTTCGCCTCACTGTTACTAGCTACACAAAGTCTGGGCCAAATATTTCAGTGACTGGGTAGTCAATCTATAAAACAGACTCCCTGGGAAGATGACAGAAGCAGTTAGTATGATTCATTCAAATGCAAATTAGATAGTTTTCTTTCAGAAAGTGACGTTTTGGGACACAGCGTTTGAGCAATTGAAGACTTGACATGTGGTTAGTGTAATATATTTGGCAGGAAATACGTGACTGTGGATTCCTAAGCTTTCCACCACTGGCAGTTAGTTGCATGTTGTTTCTGTGTCTGTTGTAGACTAATCGATAGAGAGTGATTGCTATGCTTAGGCAACAACTCCATTATTATGGTGTCATGTGACTATCAGGATGGTAGAAGGGGAACTAGATGAACCTTAGTCATTTTTTCATCTGGCAACTTCCATGTTCTAAAAGAACTTTCATTTCTATTGCGCTTTTCACATCATCTGTTCATCCCAATCGACTACAGAAAGATTAGACTGGTTTGGGTTAATTTTCTGATTACATAATAGATGAGGCTCCTCCCTCACCCATATCAGCAATCCTAGCAAAAAAATCACTGACACATTAACCATCATTTTCCCTCCATACTATATTGGGTTGTTGTAGAACTGGACTAGGAAACCAGAGGCCCCCACCAGGACAAGTTCTGAAACTAAATTCAATAAGCCTGGTCTTTTGTGGACTGGCTACAGATACAGATGACCATGATAAATTGCCAGGTTGTCTGAAAAAAACCAAGCTGGTCCTTTAATGTCTATCGGGAAGGGAGCATGTCACCCTTACCCAGTCTGGCCTACGCGTGACTCCAACTTCAGGACTGACTTTTGGTGCCATCTAAAGAAATCTAGCAAGCCACTCCATTCTGGAAAATTTATCACCACCACAAGGACTGCAGCAGTTCAAGAACAAGTCCCACAACCAACACCTTCCCAACGCACTAGGGATGGGCAATAAATATGGTTGCTGGTTTTGTTGTCCCCTCACCCTCTCCCAACCTCATCCTGAGAAGACTTTTTTTAGTTGCTTTGCTGGTACTAGGGCTAAAAGGGTTATTAAATTATGAGAATGAATTGCATAGACTAAGCTTGTATTCCTTTGAATATAGCTGATTAAGGGTGATATAACTGAGTTGTTTAAGCTGATTAAAGGCAAGGGTAGATAGAGAGAAACTGTTCCCTCTCATTCGGGAGTCCAGAGAAAGGCATTGTAACCTTAAAATTAGAGCTAG
Source organism: Heterodontus francisci (assembly GCF_036365525.1). NCBI lineage: Eukaryota > Metazoa > Chordata > Chondrichthyes > Heterodontiformes > Heterodontidae > Heterodontus > Heterodontus francisci. The sequence continues at coordinate 25,507,114 of NC_090371.1, read as the reverse complement.
ACTGTTCAGGGGTGATATCTGTAATCACTTTGTCACACAAAGGGTAGTGGGAAACCTGGAACTTGCCCCCAAAAAACATTTACAGAACCAAGGCAGGTGGATAGAGTTGAAGTACAGACAAGCCATAATTGAATTGAATGCTAGAATCAGCTCGAGGGGCTGAATGGCCTACTCCTGTTCCTATGTTGATTTTTCTTGTTCCATACCTTTTTCTATTGTGACAGCTCAAGAAAGTTCTGGAAAGCTATTTCAGATTGCTTCTGTCGTGACTTTATACAGTACTTTGGCTGGAGTTCCAGAGGGGATTGGCTCAGGATTCCCACAGTTGAGAGTTTGCCAAACTAAATAGGTGCTGGTGTCAAATAAAATCTGGATCCTGAGATTTACATCCTAGTTTTACTGGAGCAGAGCATTCTGAGAGTAGCTTGAATTATTTTTTTATAAACTTATGTAGGATTTTGATGGAATGAACAAATAGAGAAAGACTATTTCCTCTGGTTGGGAAGTCAGTAGTGAGATATCATCAATTTAAAATTGTCACTAAGAGAGTAGGGAGACAGGGCTAAAGCAACATCCTTCACACAGAGAGCCATTGGAGCTTGGAATGCTCTGCCACAGAGAATGGTTCAGGCGGAGACTATTTCATCTTGCCAGCAAAAAGTAATAAATATCTTAAGTGAATATTTATAATGCAATACAGTAATAACTCAGTAGATGGAAAGTTCTTTAAAACATGCTCAGCAGAATGTGTGACAGGACTTCCTTCCAGACAGTGTTCAATACAAAAATGTGCCAGGTGCAACCAGCCCCTCTACTCTTTGAAGACGGTGAGAGCAATGGGATTAGTTTCGGATAGCTCTAGCAAAGAACCGGAACAGGTACAATAGCCTCCTTCTGTTTTGTAAACTTCAATGCTGCTATCCTTGGTGGTGTGACCAGCAGTGCTAGTCCTAGTGTGACAGTCAATGATGTTGATGCCTTTGAGAATCACTACTAATCTTGGACTGATTAAACTACAGTGCCAGGATTCCACATGGCATATCACAGAAACTCGACATCTCTTGTTTAATTTTCTCATTATACAGTTTCACTGCACAGTAATATTCATTCAGGACATTATGTCTGCTGATTGCACAAGGGAATGGTACACAGGAATATGTAAACAGGAACAGCCTCTTGAGCCTGCTCCTATTTAGTTAGATCATTGCTCATCTGCACCTCAGCCTCCAGGAATAATTGGCAATCTAGTGGTGTGAGACCCCTTGGGGACGAGCGACCATAATATGGTAGAATTCTTCATCAAGATGGAGAGTGACGTAGTTGATTCTGAGACAAGGGTCCTGAATCTTAGTAAAGGAAACTACGAAGGTATGAGGCGCGAGTTGGCCATGACGGATTGGGAAACATTTCTTAAAGGGATGACGGTAGATAGGCAATGGCAAACATTTAACAAGCGCATGGATGAACTGCAATAATTGTTTATCCCTGTCTGGCGCAAAAGTAAAATGGGAAAGGTAGCCAAACCATGGCTTACAAGGGAAATTAGAGATAACATTAGATCCAAGCAAGAGGCATATAAATTTTCCAGGAAAAACAACAGACTTGAGGATTGGGAGCAGTTTCGAATTCAGCAAAGGAGGACCAAGGGATTGATTAAGAAGGGGAAAATAGAATACGAGAGCATGCTTGTAGGGAACATAGAAACTGACTGTAAAAGTTTCTATAGGTATGTGAAGAGAAAAAGATTGGTGAAGACTTACAGTCAGAAACAGGGGAATTTATTATGGGGAATAAAGAAATGGCTGACCAACTAAATGCATACTTTGGTTCTGTTTTCACAAAGGAGGACACAAATATCATACCAGAAATGTTGGGGAACACAGGGTTTAGTGAGAGAGAGGAACTGAAAGAAATCAGTATTAGTAGAGAAATGGTGTTGGGGTAATTGATGGGATTGAAGGCCGATAAATCCCCAGGACCTGATGGTATGCATCCCAGAATACTTAAGGAAGTGGCCCTAGAAATAGTGAATGCATTGGTGGTCATCTTTCAAGATTCTATAGACTCTGGAACAGTTCCTACAGATTGGAGGGTAGCTAATGTAACGCCACTGTTTAAAAAGGGAGGTAGAGAGAAAGCAGGGAATTATAGACCAGTCAGCCAGACGTCGGTAGTGGGGAAAATTCTAGAGTCCATTATCAAAGATTTCATAGCAGAGCACTTGGAGAATAGTGGTAGAATCGGACAGAGTCAGCATGGATTTACGAAAGGGAAATCATGATTGACAAATCTACTAGAATTCTTTGAGGATGTAACTAGTAGAGTTGATGAGGGGGGAGCCAGTGGATGTGGTTTATTTGGACTTTCAGAAGGCTTTCGACAAAGTCCCACATAAAAGATTAGCATGTAAAATTAAAGCACGTGGGATTGGGGGTATTGTATTGCAATGGATAGAAAATTGGTTGGCGGACAGGAAACAAAGCGTAGGGATAAATGGGTCTTTTTCCAAATGGCAGGCAGTGACTAGTGGGGTACCACAGGGATCGGTGCTAATACCCCAGTTATTCACAATATACATTAATGATTTAGATGAGGGAACTAAATGTAATATCTCCAAATTTGCAGATGACACAAAACTGGGTGGGGGGGTGAGTTGTGAGCAGGATGCAGAGAGGCTTCAGGGTGATTTGGACAAGTTGAATGAGTGGGTTAATGCATGGCAGATGCAGTATAATGTGGATAAATGTGAGGTTATCGACTTTGGTAGCAAAAACAGGAAGGCAGATTATTATTATCCGCCTGGCTATAAACTGAGAGAGGGGAGTATGCAGCGAGACCTGGGTGTTTTCGTACATCAGTCGCTGAAGATAAACATGCAGGTGCAACAGGAGGTTAAAAAAGGCAAATGGTATGTTGGCCTTCATAGCGAGAGGATTCGAGTGCAATTATACAGGGTGAGGCCACACCTGGAATATTGTGTGCAGTTTTGATCTCCTTATCTGAGGAAGGATCTTCTTGCTATAGAGGGAGTGCAGCGAAGGTTTACCAGACTGATTCCTCGGATGGCGGGACTGACATATGAGGAGAGATTGTGTCGGTTAAGATTATATTCGCTGGAGTTCAGAAGAGTGAGGGGGGATCTCATAGAAACCTATAAAATTCTAACAGGACTTGACAGGGTAGATGCAGGAAGGAGCTGGCCACCGACATAAAGGTCGGTGCTGAACCCGCTTTCGCCTAGCCTGGGGATCCATCCCGCATTTTACGGGTCCCCAGGCTTTAATTGTTCAGAGGCAGGAATCCACCTGTTTGAGGGAGGAAGTCCTGCCTCATTGAGCTGCCGGCCAATCATTGGGCCGGCAGCTCTTAGTCCCAGCAGCGCCACCGAGAGCAGTGGCCACTGCTGGGACTGCAGCCCAGCCGAGGACATGGAGCCAGGAGTGCAGGTAAGTTTGGGTTGCCTCGCCGGGGGTAATTGGTCGGGCCCCGGCGAGGCAAATGTGGTCGTTTGGGGGGAAGGGGGGGGTGTCTTGGGTCCTGGGGTGGTTGGGGAAGCGGGGGCGGCTCTCAATCTGGCAATCTGTGCTTGTTTATCAGGGCCCACCCCCGGGGCACTGAGGGCTGCCAGCTTTCACTGGGCAGCCTTTCCTGGCTCCAGAATGCCCATTTGCCACAGGTAAAATGCCCGTGGAGGTGGGCGAAGGCCCTTAAGTGACCATGAATTGCCAACTTAAGGGCCTTGATTGGCCTGGGGTGGGCAGCCCGTTTTTTCCCCCTCCCCACTCCCGTCCTACGTGGGGCAGAGGTGGGAGTGGGTTGAGAAGGCCTCCCACTCCATTTTACACCACACTGCCTGCCCCCCCCACCAGCATCCGGCTCGCTGGGTGGCGTAAAATTCCGTCCGTCAAATCAGATAAGTTTTCTTAGATTTAAACAAGAAAGGTGGAAGTTTATTCATCCTAAACTCTAATCCTGTTAACGACTATGAATACACAACGTGACCACGCTAGCATGCATACGTGATAAACACACACGCAGATAGAGACAGAAAAGGTAAAAGGAATAAAGGGGAAAAGTCTGAGGCAATATATGGTAGTTATTTACGGTCCTTTAAGTTTAATGTGGAGTCTTTGGTTACCGGTAAGTCCTGCTGTTCATTGGGGCCCAGTGCACACTCCAATTTGTTTCGATGCATGAGTCTTTTCTCTCTTGAGGTTTACGTGTCTTCAGTGGGTCCGAAGGCTTGTGAGAAAGTGAGGGAGAGCCAGCCAGGAGAGAGGCTATCTAGTTCCAGGTTCAGTTACAATCTCCAGTCTGACTTAAAAACTGTCTTGTGAGCACAATTCAAACCTCCAAATTGGCCATCAGGTTAGTCATGTGACTAGGTTTTTTCAATGAACTCTCCTGCGTCTTTTGTGGATTCCAGAGCTCACGGTGGGGGGGGGGGGGGTGTCTCTGTCTCTGTCTCTTACACAGACAAGATGTGGATCACCATTGCTCAGACCTACCTCCATTAATTGAACCAGTGAGCAATTCTTTTGTCTCTCCAAGCACTGTCTCCTAGTATGCAAATGTCTTCCAGCCAAATGTCTGGTGATCTCTTTTTAAACAAGTCATTTCTTCACTCCAGCAAAAGTTTAAAATTAATGCGATAAAATTAATATGCCTCATTCTTGGCAGGTGGGGGTCTTCATGACACCATCCAGGACAAAGCAGCCCGCTTGATTGGGTACCCTGTCCACAAACATTCACTCCCTCCACTGCCGACGCACAGTGGCAGCAGTGTGTACCATTTACAAGATGCACTGCAGCAATGCACCAAGGCTACTCAGGCAGCACCTTCCAAACCAGCGACCTCTACCACCCAGAAGGACAAGGGCAGAAAATGCATGGGAACACCATCATTTACAAGTTCCCTTGCAAGCCACACACCATCCTGACTTGTAACTATATCGCCGTTCCTTCACTGTCGCTGGGTCAAAATCCTGGAACTCCCTTCCTAACAGCACTGTGGGTGTACCTACCTCACATGGGCATGAAGGCAGCTCATCACCACCTTCTCAAGGGCAATTAGGGATAGGCAATAAATGCTGGCCTGGCCAGCGAGGCCCGCATCCCATAAAATGAATTTTTAAAAACGCTACATATGAGGAGATACTTACAAAATGTAGTGATTAAATCAAGAGGCCACTCGGCCCATTGTGCCTGTGTCAGTTCTTTTACTAACTATGTTAGCTCTGTGATCTCTTGTTATTGACTTTCCTGCCAGAGGAAAGAGTTTCTCCCTCTCTGCTCCATCAAAACCCTTCACTGTAGATGATTCCGTATCAGGCATGCCGTCTACAAGCAGTAATGAGATGAATGACCAGGAAATCTGTTTCTGGAAGCATTGTTGGAGGTGAAACGTTGGTCAGGAGAGTTGCGGGAGCTCCATGTTCTTTCTTATTAATAGTGTCATGGAGTCTTTGATGTCCTTTGAGCTGAACAGGCAACTAGAGACAGCTCAGCAAGACGGGTAAGAGAGATAATGGGCTGAATTTTACCTGCTTGCTGCCATTCTTGGTGGCGACCTTCATTTCCCGAATAAAATTAATGCAAATAAATGTAAATGAGCTTACCTGGACCTGCTGGTCTCTTCAAAATTTTACATCAGCTGTCAGGGCTTGAAGCCCTTTAAAAATGGCGGCAGTGCCTGCGCGGTGCTGCCGAACATCATTGCCGGGGACACAGCGGCCACCCCCTCTATGTCAACAGGGGCATCCATTCCGCCTCCTCCATTTAAATGAGCCCCTGTGATATTACGAATGGGGGCTCATTTAAATGGAGGAGGCGGAATGGATGCCCCCGTTGACATAGAGGGGGTGGCCGCTGTGTCCCCGGCAATGATGTTCGGCAGCACCGCGCAGGCACTGCCGCCATTTTTAAAGGGCTTCAAGCCCTGACAGCTGATGTAAAATTTTGAAGAGACCAGCACATTACATTTCAACAAAAAAATTAAATTGAACATTAAAGCCCTTCTCCCACCCCCTCCCCCAGTGATCAAACAATATATATGTTTTCTTCTCCCCCTCCCCCCCCCCCCGAGAATCCATTTTTGATAGTCCTGACCTTGCAATCCCAAACTTTACACTCTTTCCCCTTCAACCCCTTCCCACCATCCCCTCAGCCAATAGATTAAGTTTTCCCTGTTCCCTCCCACCACTTCCCGGCCTGAAAATTAAACTCCTCCCCCCTCCCCACCAGTGTCTCACCTTGAATCCCCAAACAGGCATTGAAAGGCGCGGGACTTCCGGCCACATGCTACAATATCGGCGTGGGAGGGCCACCTGGTCCAGGTAAGCTCATTTACATTTATTTGCATTAATTTTATTCGGGAAATGAAGGCAACGCCCCCGTGCAGCGGTGGAGGGGAGGTGGGCAGCATTGAGACCTCGCCACCGCTGGTAAAATGCGACGGGACCTTCTTGGCGTCGTGGGTCGTGGTGGGCCTCTCCCGCAAGCAGTTTATGGGCCCCCCCCTCCACAACCCACGACGTCGAGGTGCTGGTAAAATTCAACCCAATTTCAGCTATTTGGACACAGGGTCAGTGGGTTCCACAGAACTTTTTGTCCATTAGTTTTAATTCACTAAAACCAACCATCAGGAAACTGCTGGTTTAAAAAATGTTTGCTCATGACATGCACTGCGAATGGGCAATTTCTTGATGGGAGGTGAGACTTGTCAGAATTGTGTGACACCTGCACCACCGGGAACCAGAGGCATCTTAACGTCACCAAACCATACAACAGCAGCTGAAGTTGGCCGACTTAAATCATCTCTCCCACGTTATAAAACTGTCTGGATTCAGAGGACGTTTGAAAGCAGTTGAGCTTTACAGCTCGCAGTTTATATCCTCCGCACCCCTGGAGTGTGTCCCAGTCATGCAATGAGAGACTAAGCATCAAGCAACACATTTGGCAAAGGCCCAGATTGCCACTCTCTGAAGAAAGATACTGTCTGCCCGTACTTTATTCCAACTGCTAAAGGACAAATTTCTGGAGTTGATTTGGCTGTTTTAGGGAAGACTGCACCCACTGGGAGTGTATATTTAGAAATTACACCTCCTCCCCAACTACCCTCACAGCCCCAACCAGACCATAATACACACCCATACGCCATCCACTAATTTGAATGGATGGAAGATCATAGACTGTGGATTCTCAATTATCCGACCCTTTGCTCTCTGTGAACATCAGTCCTCGCTGGAATCACCCCTTTTAGTTTTCATCTTGCTGTAAATACTATTTTCTAATAGATTTACCCCCACAATAGTTACAGGTAAATTGTTGGTGTTAAAGATTAGGATTAAGCTGCGGTGGATAACATTGGAGGGGTAACAATCATCTGCCTCAGTCACCCTCAGAAATAGGAGACCCACCTGATTCAGTTGGTCTACCAGACAGCTGGTATTAACCAATCTGGCAGGATAATTTTGGATTGTTGCCAATGGTACAAGACCCATGTGTCAGAAGCAATTGGCACATGATGCAAAACCAATTAGATGCAGCTACATATAAATGTATGTATTTTATTTTGATTCTAATGATTTTTACCATAGTTAGTTTCCAAAGCTCTGTTAAAATGATGTAAAGTTTAGGACTTTTATAGGAGTTGGTGTGCATTCAGATAATACCTCTGGGCAAACTTTGTGTTTCTACCTCAGCTTAGAGGCTGTGTCAGTCTTGATAACAACAGTAAAATGTCCCAAGACCCTTTCACAGGAGCATTATCAATCAAAGATTGATACCAAACAACATGAGGATAGGTGACCTTAAGCATGGTCAGAGGTAGGTTTTTAAGGAGTGTCTTAAAGGAGGTTAGGGGGGTGGGGAGAGGTTTAGGGAGGGAATTCCAGAGCTTCGAGTCGACAAAGCTGAGGTTTTATTCCTCCAGTGCTAAAACCCCTGAGAGTGCAAGATTCAGGGAAAAAAAGTATTTTTTTTTTAATATCAGTGCCTTGGCTGTCTGCATTGAAATGAGTTGCTAATAAGTTGTTACCCAATATTTCAACTAAACCCCCAAAGGAGGCACATTCCATTACTTTGACAGTCTGAAGATTGCAGCTTCCTTCTAACACCCTCTAAATCATTGCTCACGATTCAATGTTGCCAGACATTCAAATTAGAAATTTCAGGGGTAAAGTATTCCATTTTTCACCGTACATTCATCTAATCAAACCTAAAATAATTTTACGATATATCACAAAAAAATCATTTTATAGCATCAATTTTTATTGCATTTTATTCATTTCTGATTATCACACTGCCAACAATGAGGGATAAAATACCTGGATTTAAGGCAGTTTTTAGAATCATTTTTTTTTTGCTGGAATGGAATGACACCATGGATCAGTGATCTCATTTATGTGGAGAGACTGGAGAAGCTGGTATTGTTATACTTAGACAAGAGAAGGGTAAGAGGAGCTTTAAACAATTATAAGGCGTTTTGATAGAGTAAACAAGGAGAATCTTTTTCCAATAACTGAAGGGTCAATAAGAAGAGGCCAGAGATTTAAGATAATTAGCAAAAGAGCCAGAGGGGTGGTGAGAAGGAATTCTTTTACACAGCGTGTTGTTATGATCTGGAACCTGAAAGGGTGATGGAAGCAGATTCAGTAGTGATTTTCAAAAGGGAATTCGATAAATTCTTGAAAAGGCAAATTATGCATGGCTATTGGGAAAGAGTGGTGGAGTAGATCTAGTTGGATAGACCTTTCAAAGAGCTTTCAGGTATGATGGCTTCTTTTGTTGTGTATAATTCTATGATTCAAATAGTTTGGTTTGTGAATTAGGGGAATCTTCAAACAGCTTAATGAGTAAATACATCATGTAGTATGCCACTAGACCATACAGGTTATATTTCAGTTAATATCAGCACTTTGTCGAGCATTGAGTAGAATTCTATTGAGTAGAATGTTTTGAGTTTTGAAGAATGGTGATCTCTCAGATGTTGAGAGGCTGTTTACCCTGGCTGGAGAGTCCAGAACAGGCGAGCATAGACTTTGGAAAAGAGGACGGCCATTTCAGATAGAAATGAGAAATTTCTTCACTGAGAGGCAACGTTCCTGCTAAACTGTATGTTTGTGTGTGACCGTGAAGCAGCCTGGAAGGTACCACACAGACATTGTTCCATTTAAATACTGCTCAAAAAATTTAAAGGGAAACGCATCAAAAAATCTGACCAAAAACAGGAAGGAAATTTTAAAGGGAATGTTGCTCAGAGGGTTGTGACGCTTTAGCATTCTGCACCTTAGAGAGCCATAGATGCTCAGTTATTGACTATAATCAAGACTGAGGTCGATAGATGTTTGGACTCCACAGGAATCAAGAATTGGGCAGGAAAGTGGACTTAAAGCAGACGATCAGCCATGATCTTACTAAATGGCAGAGCAAGCTCGAGGAGCTGTATGGCCTACTCCAGCTCCTATTTTGTATCTTCTTATGAATTGACCTCAGTGTTTCTGGGCCAAGAAGGAAAACAAAATTACTATAGTTTCTGCTCCTAATCACAGACTTTGTGGAAAGTGCACATGCTTGTAAATCATGTCAGGACATGATTAGGCTCGACTGCAATACCTGCCTACCTGCCTTAGATGAACAGTCCATCAGCACTTGCTGTCCCAGCTTACACAAGAAGAATGGTCACTTGGTTAAGAGTGGCTGTCGAACTGTATTCCAGCATGAGTGAGTATTTTCAGACAGGCAGAGAACTGAAGTGGACAAAATGCAAGTTGACACACAGGGATACAGTAGCCCAGTCATTGGTGTTTGTGACCTTGTGTTGGTGAAGGTCACACATAGAATCAGAGCATCATACAGCAAAGAAGGGGGCCATTTGGCTCATCGTGCCTGTGCTGAGTCTTTGAACGAGCCATCCAATTAAGCTCACTTTCCTGCTTTTCCCTGTAGTCTTTCAAATTTTCTGTAGTCTTTCCCCATAACTGAGGTCCTTCACCCCTGGTACCATTCTAAGAAATCTCCTCTATACCCTGTCCAAGGTCTTGGTATCCTTCCTAAAATATGGTGCACAGGATTGGACATAATACTCTTTGAAAGAGCTATACACTTAATTCCACTCCCTTGCTCTTTCCTCATGGCCCTGTACATTTTTCCCCAAGAGGTAGATATCCAATTCCCTTTTGAAAGTTACTATTGAATCTACTTCCACCACCCTTTCAGATGGCACATTCTTGATCATAACATCATACTGTTGCTGTAGATCCTTCTCTTAGTTTCATAGGCAGTGGAGGGAGCATTTCCTTGGTTCACTGCTTGTAGTAAAACTGTAAACGTGAGTATTAAGACGATGGCCCAGGATTTGCTGCGATAACAACAGTACAAATTGTGGGCAAGCCTTTATTAATGTGTAAACAACTCAGCAGTTTGAGACAAGAAACAGATACACTGTGAGTTACAAGTTGTCACATATTGCTGGATGAATTGTACCACTTTGTCATTAGCCTCGCAAAAATGTGATTGTGCCGTCAAACTCCCCATGAGTCATAGAGAGATAAAGCACCGAAACAGGCCCTTTGGCCCACCAAGTCTGTGCCAACCATCAACTACCCATTTATACTAATCCTACATTAATCCCATTTCCCTCTCACATCCCCACCTTCCCTCAATTCTCCTGCCACCTACCTACACCAGGGACAACTTACAATGGCCAATTTACCTATCAACCTGCAAGTCTTTTGACATGTGGGAGGAAACCGGAGCACCTGGAGGAAACCCATGCGGTCACAGGGAGAACTTGCAAACTCCACACAGGCAGTACCCAGAACCAAACCTGGGTCGCTGGAGCTATGAGGCTGAGGTGCTAACCACTGCGCCACTGTGCCGCACTCCCCCCCCCCCCCACCCCGAGCTTTAAGAAATTACTAGACTTGCAGCGTAAATGCAAATTCAACTCGCTGCAGAACATTGGGGTTGGTATTTTATCACGTTTGTTCACTCTGTTTCTATCTTAATCCTTAAATCTCATTAGTGAAAGTGATAGATAAATTGTTCCCATCCTTCACCAACATCGCCAATGCCCCATTGGCCTCGCCATTATCAGCTCGCACCTCCGACAATTTGCGGCACTTATTCTTTTCGGGCTGAAGGGTGAAGGGAAGAATCCAACTCGAGGGGCAGCATGTGAGGTGCCCCACTCTAGCAAATTCTGACCTATTTAATATTCCTGATTTCAATACCTACATAATTGGTGATGATCCGACAGGACATTAGCCTGTATCCATCCTGTGGACGAATTCAGCACGTAATTCTGGGATAAAATAGTTGTAAAATATTCCATTCACCAGTAATGACTGAATGAACACAAAAGTTCACTTACCCTCCTCTTGAAAGGACAAAGTTACAGCCCCAGGTACTCACTGTTATTGACAGTGAACAATCGCAAGGAAATCATTTGAAAACTGATTGTAAAAGCATTTCAGAATTCAGCCCTCGGATATATGACTAACATTGACAGTGATGTGAGCCTACACGGCAGTAATTAGATGCTTTCCAAATGAGGCATTCCACCATAAGCTTGCTAATTGAGAGCATGTTACTAAGGCCTCATTATACCTTTCTTTAACCCAGAGAAATAAAGGTTTTAGAGTGCTGGAGGGTCTTTGACTCAGAAGTATGTCTATTGGAGGCTCAAACAACAACAAAAAAAAAACTTGCCTTTATAGTAAAAAGGTATCACAGGATTGCTATCAAACAACAAATTTTGACACTGAGCTACAAAAAGAGACATTAGTTCAGATGACCAGAAGCTTGGCTGAACAGGTAGTTTTAAGGAGCCTGTTAAAGGAGGAAAGAGAGGAAGAGATGTTTAGGGAGAGAATTCCCACAGCTTAGGACTTGGTAGCTGATGGGCGATGAAAATCAGGGATGTGCAACGGGGGTCAAATTGGAGCAGCGCAGAGATGTTTAGTTTAGAGATACAGCACTGAAACAGGCCCTTCGGCCCACCGAGTCTGTGCCGACCATCAACCACCCATTTATACTAATCCTACACTAATCCCATATTCCTACCACATCCCCACCTGTCCCTATATTTTCCTACCACCTACCTACACTAGGGGCAATTTATAATGGCCAATTTACCTATCAACCTGCAAGTCTTTGGCATGTGGGAGGAAACCAGAGCACCCGGAGGAAACCCACGCAGACACAGGGAGAACTTGCAAACTCCACACAGGCAGTACCCAGAATTGAACCCGGGTCGCTGGAGCTGTGAGGCTGCAGTGCTAACCACTGCGCCACTGTGCCGCCCCTAGGTGGTTATAGGGCTGGGGGACGTTACAGAGATAGGGATGGGCGAGGCCATAGTGTGATCTGGAAACAAGGATGAGAATATTAAATTCAAGGTATTGTCAAACTGGGAATAATGCGGGTTAGCAAGCACATGGGTGATGAGTGAATAGACTTGGTGCGAGTTAGGATACGGGCAGCAATATTTTGCATTTTATTGCAAAGAATTCCAACCAAAATTTTGGATGCAGATTAGGAGTCATGGTACTAGCAGCCATGCAGCTACTAGTAAAATGGTATGTTCAAGGCCAAGTATGTTCAGTTCCATTTGAAACTCCTCAGATACTGAAGCAGTTCGTGCCTGCGTGCTACAAGATCTGGACAACATTCAGGCTTGGGCTGATAAGTGGCAAGTGACATTCACACAAGTGCCTAAAGGACATTAATGAACCATATGGGTTTTTGCAACAATTGACAATGATTTAATGGTCACCATTAGACTAGCTTTTTTTTAAATTCCAAATTTATTAATTGAATCCAGGTTTCACCATCTGCCAAGGTGGGATTTGTACCCATGTCCCCAGAGCACTAGCCTAGGCCTCTGGATTACTAGTCCAGTGACATTGCCACTACGCCACCACCTCCTCTAATTCTGCAGCAAGTAACTCACCACCTGACTTCCCAAAGCCTGTCCTCATTTACAAGGCACACATCAGGAGTGATTGAATACTCTCCACTTGCCTGGATGAGTGCTGCTCCAACAATACTCAAGACGCTCGACACCATCCAGGACAAAGCAGCCCGCTTGATCGGCACCCCGTCCACCACCTTAAACATTCACTCCCTCCACCACCAGCTCACAGTGGCAGCAGTGTGTACTATGTACAAGATGCACTGCAGCAACTCGCCAAGACTCCTTCGAGAGCACCTTCCAAACCCGTAACCTCTACCACCAAGAAGAACAAGGGCAGAAGACGCATGGGATCACCAACACCTGCAAGTTACCATCCAAGCTACACAGCATCCCAACTTCTTGGAAATATATTACCGTTCCTTCACTGTTGCTGCAGCAAAATCCTCCCTAACAGCCCTGTGGGTTCATCTGTATCACACAAACTGCAGCATTTTAAGAAGGACATCCCAGGACAAATTTTTTAAAACTCTGAGTGGCATAGTCTTTGTAAACCTAATTTCTCTTTTTATTAAGAACTGCACCAAAGTGACATTTCTGCATTTCCGACAGCCATCTTGTAGGTTACCAATTTTGTGCCAGATAGCTTCCTTCACCCAATCCTGCCGAAAGAAATTTTCACCTTTAGAGTTATCAAGGACTTCCATCCCATTCATCTCTACTGCAGATGATCCCAGATTTCAGAGATAAAAGGTGATTGTCTGACACAACACCAAAAGTCTGTAGATTGATGAAGGAAAGACTTGAGAAGAACCATGATGTCCGCAGTTTTTAGGTGCTGGCAAATTAAGAACAGAAAACGGTTTTCATTCCCATTGAAGTCTAATCTTAATATTTGAGTTAGGCCATTCAGCGGAGAAATCAAGAACTTTTTTTTAACACAAAGGGTCTTAGAAATCTGAAAAACTCTCTCCCTCAAAAGGCTGTGGATGCTGGAGGCTAACAGGAAACTTCAAGATTGAGATCGATAGGTTTTTGTGAGGAAAGGATATCAAGGGATATGGATCAAAGGATATGGAGTTTGGGCACCAATCAATTGTGGTTTAATTGAATGATGGAGAAGGCTCGAGGGGCTGAATAGCCTTCTCCTGTTCCTAATGTTCCTAAGTCACAGGAAATGAAAATCGGGAGACATGTATAATGGACGATTGATCTGATATCACCCATTTTGGACACTTGCCTGAAGTCAAAATTAGCCTCAGTCAGCCATCAATTGGAATTTTGCATGTAGTGATTTTTGAGAATTGGCTAACGCAAGTGACGGACAGTGGCATAGTATCACGGTGACAGTGGGTCGTGCCACTCCACTGAACCCTGCCTGCATTCCTTTGCATTTTCCTTTTGTTCGCTGAAAGAGGCCTGCTTCTTAGCACCAAGCAAGCAATACCAGCAACTGCCTTCCATTCAGCTGCTAGTCATTAACTCTGATTCAATCACTGAAGAGCAGTGCAATGAAAGTCAGTCACTGTTGGATCCTGCTTTGACAGACTGGATAGGTGGATATCTGATGGCTTGAAAAGTGACAAGAGTAAGCAGAGTAATTTTGGCAGCCTGACAGACTGGCTCAGCTTGACTTCTCATTTTCAATGCTCCGTGTATCGTGTTTTTGGACCCTTATTGTAGATCTAAGTTGAGTTTTCATTCAAGCTAGTCAATCAAGCAATCAAAGAATGATTGTGGTATGCAAATACGTCCTGGTGAAGTGACACCGGAAATCTAAAGGGTTATAAATCCCTGTTCTGCTTACTGTTTTGTTCCTTGCTGGAGCAGAGACGTCATGCATTACTGTTCCAAACTTTAGATTGGTTGTCAGGTGTCAGTCTCTGTTCGCCATCGTTCCACTATGGGCGAGACCATTTGAAGCATAACTGAGAGAGTGTTCTTTGTACGGTTGGCTGCACACCTCTAATGTAACTACAGCTATAGATAGTCATTCAAACGTAATATCAGGAATAGGACAGCAAAAAGCTGCTTCAGAGCTGAGCATCGGTAAATCTTTGCAAGCAAGCTATAAAAAAAACTTACATTTATATGTGACACTTTTCACGACTTCAGGGTGTCCCAAAGAACTTTACAGCCAATTAAATACTTTTGAAGTATAGTCACTGTTGTAATGTAGGAAATTATGCAGCCAATTTGCACACAGCAAGCTCCCTCAAACAGCAATGAGATAATGACCAGATAATCTGTTTTAGGTGTTGGTTGAGGGATAAATATTAGCCAGGACACTGGGGAGAACTCGTTCGCCATCCATCAAATAGTACCATGCAATCTTTTACGTTCACCTGAGAGGGCAGACAGGGCCTCGGTTTAACCTCTCATCCGAAATACAGCACCTCCGACAGTGCAGCACTCCCTCAATACTGCATTGGAATGCCAGCCTAGATTTTGTGCATAAGTCTGTTTTTTTTGGGGATGTGGGTTGAAGTCAAGGATGAGAATTTTAAAATTAAATTGTTGCCAGGCCAATGTAGGTCAGTGAGCACATAGCTGATGAGTGAACAGGATTTGGTGAGAGTTAGGACACCGGCTGCAGAGTTTTGGATGAGCTCAATTTCATGGAGGGTGAAAATGTAGAGCATTGGAACAGTCAAGTACCAAGGTAACAAAGATATGGGTGAGGGTTTTGTCAGTAGATGAGCTGAGATAGGTGACTTGCTCTGACTCAGAGGTGTAGGATCGTCAAGGGATAAATGTTGGACCCATACAGAAGTGAGATTATTATTAAGTGAGTCATCTTGTCCACGAGACCCAACTCCAGCCCACCATCAACATCCTAGGGGTTACCATTGACCATAAATTTAACTGGACTAGCCATATTAATACTGTGGCTACAAAATCAGGTCAGAGGCTGGGAATTCTGCAGCAAGTAACTCACCTCCTGTCTCCCCAAAGTCTGACCGCCATCAACAAGGCATAAGTCAGGAGTGTGATGAAATGCTCTCCAACAACACTCCAGAAGCTTGAAATCATCCAGCTCACTTGATTGGCACCCTATCCACCACCTTTAATTTTCACTCCCTCCACCACCACAGTGTCAACGGTATGTACCATCTACAAGATGTACTGCAGAAACTCAACAAGGCTCCTTCCAAACCCATGACCTTTACCACCTATAAGGACAAGGGCAACAGACGCAGGGGAACATCACCACTTGCAAGTACCGCCTCCAAGCCACACACCATTCTGAACTATACTGAAGTTCCTTAATTGTTGGTGGGTCAAAAACCTGGAGCTCCCTTCCAAACAGCACTGTAAGATAAGGTAAGAATTAGGAGCAGGAGTAGGCCATTTGGCCCCTTGGGCCTGCTCCGCCATTCAATAAGAACATGGTTGATCTGACCCTGATCTTAACTCCACTTTCCTGCCAGTCCTCCATAACCCTTGACTCCCTTGTAAATCAAAAATCTGTCTCACTCAGCCTTGAATATGTTCAATGACCCAGTCTCCACTACTCTCTGGGGTAGAGAATTTCAAAGATTAATGACCCTCTGAGAGAACAAATTCCTCCTCATCTCCATCTTAAAAGAGAGACCTCTTATTTTGAAAGTGTGCCCCCTAGTTCTAGATTCCCTCGAGGGGAAACATCCTCTCAGCATCTACCCTGTCAAGCCCCCGAGAATCTTATTTATTTCTGTAAGATTACCTTTCATTCTTCTAAGCTCCAATGAGTATAGGCCCAACCTGCTCAACCTTTCCTCATAAGGTAACCCCTTCATCCCAGGAATCAACCTAATGAACCTTCTCTGAACTGCCTCCAATGCAAGTAAATCCCTCCCTAAATAAGGAGACCAAAACTGTATTCAGTACTTTAGGTGTGGTCTTACACCACATGGACTGCAGCGATTCAAGAAGGCAGCTCACCACCACATTTTCAAGGGCAATTAGGGATGGGCAACAAATGCTGGCCTGGCCAGCGACGGTCATAAACCATGAAAGAATTTAAAAAATGATCTTTCAAAGCTCCCTTCCACTAACATCCATTCTTGATGAGCACAAAATCCATACATTGTCCTTTAAAAAAAATGTAATCAGTGCCTATTGCGTAAAAGGAACTGTTGCCATGACAATGATATGCAGATGTCTTTGAACAACACTGCGACATTTATGGATATCGAATATATGCAAATTTTTGTGATTTGGTGGTTGACACAGAACTTAGCATGACAGGAGAGCTCTCTTAGTGCCATCATACATTCTTCTGATGTTTCCGGTGTTGGAGGCCAGCTGAATACGACTGCATAGGTATTGCCAGTAGTCATTTGTGCAGCACCTGGCTGTTCTTTGTGCAGCGCTTCTGGCTACTTTAATTGCTATGGATGTTAACTCGCTGGGGGCTCCCTGGGAAGGACGGCATTACCCCTGAAATAATCAAGAGTGCTAAACCTGCTATACTCTCAGCACTCCACGAACTGCTTTGCCTGTGCTGGGTTGAGGGAGCAGTACCACAGGAGATGCGCGATGCCAATATCATCACCCTCTATAAGAACAAGGGTGACCCCGGTGACTGCAACAACTACCATGGAATCTCCCTGCTCAGCATAGTGGGGAAAGTCTTCGCTCGAGTCATTTTAAACAGACTCCAGAAGCTGGCTGAGCACGTCTACCCTGAGGCACAGTGTGGCTTTCGAGCGGAGAGATCCACCATTGACATGCTGTTCTCCGTTCGCCAGCTACAGGAGAAATGCCGCGAACAACAGATGCCCCTCTACGTTGCTTTCATTGATCTCACCAAAGCCTTTGACCTTGTCAGCAGACATGGTCTCTTCAGACTACTAGCAAAGATCGGATGTCCACCAAAGCTACTAAGTATCATCACCTCATTCCATGATAATATGAAAGGCACAATTCAGCGCTGCCTCATCAGACCCGTTTCCTATCCTGAGTGGTGTGAAACAGGGCTGTGTTCTCGTACCTACACTGTTTGGGATCTTCTTCTCCTTGCTGCTCTCACATGCATTCAAGTCTTCAGAAGAAGGAATTGTCCTCCACACAAGATCAGATGGTAGGTTGTTCAACCTTGCCCGTCTAAGAGCGAAGACCAAAGTACGGAAGGTCCTCATCAGGGAACTCCTCTTTGCTGATGATGCTGCATTAACGTCCCACACAGAAGAGTGTCTGCAGAGACTCATCGACAGGATTGTGGCTGCCTGCAGCGAATTTGGCCGAACCATCAGCCTCAAGAAAACAAACATCATAGGACAGGACGTCAGAAATGCTCCATCCATCAATATCGGCGAACACACTCTGGAAGTGGTTCAAGAGTTCACCTACCTAGGCTCAACTATCACCAGTAACCTGTCTCTCGATGCAGAAATCAACAAGCGCATGGGAAAGGCGTCCACTGCTATGTCCAGACTGGCCAAGAGAGTGTGGGAAAATGGCGCTCTGATACGGAACACAAAAGTCCAAGTGTATCAAGCCTGTGTCCTCAGTACCTTGCTTTACGGCAGCGAGGCCTGGACAACGTATGTCAGCCAAGAGCGATGTCTCAATTCATTCCATTGTCGCTGCCTCCGGAGAATCCTTGGTATCAGGTGGCAGGACCGTATCACCAACACAGAAGTCCTCGAGGCAGCCAACATCCCCAGCATATACACCCAACTGAGCCAGCAGTGCTTGAGATGGCTTGGCCATGTGACCGCATGGAAGATGGCAGGATCCCCAAGGACACACTGTACAGCGAGCTCGTCACTGGTATCAGACCCACCGGCCGTCCAAGTCTCCACTTTAAAGACGTCTGCAAACGCGACATGAAGTCCTGTGACATTGATCACAAGTCGTGGGAGTCAGTTGCCAGTGATTGCCAGAGCTGGCGGGCAGCCATAAAGGCGGGGCTAAAGAGTGGCGAGTCGAAGAGACTTAGCTGTTAGCAGGAAAATAGAAAGAAGCGCAAGGGGAGAGCCAACTGTGTAACAGCCCTGACAACCAATTTTATCTGCAGCACCTGTGGAAGAGTCTGTCACTCTAGAATTGGCCTTTATAGCCACTCCAGGCCCTGCTTCACAAACCACTGACCACCTCCAGGTGCTTACCCATTGTCTCTCGAGACAAGGAGGCCCAAGAAGAAGAAGAAGAAAAATAGTTATTTATTCTCGAACAGGTCAGAACTCTTTACAAACATACGCACGTACGAATTAGGAGCAGGAGTAGGCCACTCATGGCTAATCTGATCATGGCTAATCTGATTGTAACCTCAACTCCACATTCCCACCTACCCCTGATAACCTTTCACCCCCTTGCTTATCAAGAATCTATCTACCTCTGCCTTAAAAATATTCAAAGACTCTGCTTCCATCACCTTTTGAGGAAGAGAGTTCCAAAGACTCACGACCCTCTGAGAGAAAAAATTTCTCTTGATCTCTGTCTTAAATGGGCGACCCCTTATTTTTAATTAGTGACCCCTAGTTACAGATTCTCTCACAAGAGGAAACATCCTTTCCACATCCACCCTCTCAAGACCCCTCAGGATCTGAAATGGTTTTTCAAATCGCCTCTTACTCTTCAAAACTCCAGCGGATACAAGCCTAACCTGTCCAATCTTTCCACATAAGACAACCAGCCCATTCCAGGTATTAGTCTAATAAACCTTCTCTGAACTGCTTCCAACATATTTACATACTTCCTTAATTAAGGAGACCAATACTGTACACAGTACTTCAGATGTGGTCTCACCAATGCCTTGTATAGCTGAAGCATAACCTCCCTGCTTTTATATTTAATTCCCCTCGTGATAAATGATAACATTCTATTAGCTTTCCTAATTACTTACTGTACCTGCATACTTACCTTTTGCGATTCATGCACTAGGTCACCCGGATCCCTCTGCATCTCAGAGCTTTGCAATCTCTCACCATTTAGATAATATGCTTCTTGTTTATTCTTCCTGCCAAAATGGACATTTTCAAATTTTCCCACATTAATCTCCATTTGCCAGATCTGTGCCCACTCACTTAACTTGTCTCTACCCCTTTGTAGCCTCTTATGTCCTCTTCACAATTTACTTTCTTACCTATCTTTGTGTCATCAGCAAATTTAGAAACCATATCTTTGGTCCTTTCATCCAAGTCATTTATATAAATTGTAAAATGTTGGGGCCCCAGCACTGATCCCTGTGGTACACACTCGTTACATCTTGCCAACCAGAAGATGACCCATTTATGCTTAGTCTCTGTTTCCTGTTAGCTAGCCACTCTTCTACCCATGCCAATATGTTACCCCCTACACCATGAGCATTTATTTTCAACAGTAAGCTTTTATGTGGCACCTTATCAAATGCCTTCTGGAAATCTAAGTACAATACATCCACTGGTTCCCCTTTATCCACAGCACATGTAACTCCCTCAAAGAACTCCAATAAATTGGTTAGACATGATTTCCCTTTCATAAAACCAGGTTGACTCTGCCTGATTACCTTGAATTTTTCTAAGTGCCCTGCTAGAAGAATAGCTTCTAACATTTCCCCTAAGACGGATGTTAAGCTAACTGGCCTGCAGTTTCCTTCTTTCTATCTCCCTTTTTGAATAAAGGAGTTACATTCGCAATTTTCCAATCTAATGGAACCTTCCCCAAATCTAGGGAATTTTGAAAAATTAAAACCAACGCATCAACTATCTCACTATCCACTTCTTTTAAGACCCTAGGATTAAGTCCATCAGGACCCAGGGGCTTGTCAGCCTGCAGTCCCAACAATTTGTTCAGTACCACTTCCCTGGTGATGGTAATTTTCTTGAGTTCCTCCCTCCCTTCCATTTCCTGATTTATAGCTATTTCTGCGATATTACTTGTCTTCTATGGTGAAGACCGATGCAAAATACCTTTTCAATTCCTCTGCCATCTCCTTAATTTCCATTATTAATTCCCCAGACTTACTTTCTATAGGACTAATGCTCTCTTTGTTTTACAAAAACTACATTAATGCATCTGAAAATCTTTTGCAAAAAACTTTTTTAAAAAACCCTACCTGAGGCAAAGGGTCCTCTATGCCTCATTCTTTTCTTAGAGGGCTGCAACAAAAGTCTCCAGATGCAAAACTCGGGCCTCACTGCTGCCGGATGCCGGACAGGAGGAGGAAAGTGTTCATTATCATTTGGGCAACATGTTGCCAAAGCAACGCCAGAGCCATAGAATCCAAAGAAGGGAATTTGGGGAGGAGGTGGTGGGGATGCCTGGGCCTTCTGCTGTCGCCTGGCACTGAGCTGCCAGAGCTGCAAAGTAAACCTGTGTTCCAGGTGCCAAGTGCCTGTGTCAGACCCACTCCAACAAGCCCAAGCATCCGCTGGCCAGCTACCTGCAGCCTGGGCCCAGCCCCAACCCCAAGGAACAGGAGTTGACAGCAGGAGGCCGAGGAAGTCACCCTGAGGAACAAGTGGCTGGATAAGGCCGCCAGCGTCTTTTTGTTGACGGAAGAGAAGGAGAATATCCAGGTAAAGGAAGGGACTAGTACAGAGAGTCTCAAACTTTTTTGGTTGAAGGACCCCATATCAGATGGGTTAGTAATCTCAAACCTTCCTCCCATTTAAATTATAATGCTATATAATACATGACACTAAAGTGCTGCATGTAAGGAGTGCTTTAACAATTCTTTTAAGAGAACAGGTATTTTGTTACAACAAAGTGTGTTTGGTTCTCACTGCAGAGTCTGTCAATCCTTGGCAAGAGCACCAAGGGAGCAGAGGCACTGCAGAGGAGCAGAGATGGATTTGGATCTCTTTGGAGACCAGTCACCAGAAGAGTCCGGCAGGGATTGGTGTTTGGGCCATTAATCTTTGTTAATAATTAATGGATTTAGGTGTTGGGGGTACAGTCTTCCAATTTTTAGATGATGCTGAGATCTGTGTGAGTATCAGGACTGCAGACGATGCTCATCTGCTTCAGGCTGATCTTAATGTGTTGGGAGTTTGGGTTCATGATTTGTAATTGATGTTTAACTTGGAAAAGTGCAGTGTTATAAATGGAGGCGGGGGAATGCTCAACATCCATATATCCTTCAGGAAAAAGCATTAAAGTGGTTGGAGTAAGAGATCTGGGCGTTCTAATTCATAGATTTCTAAAGCTTCATGAGCAATGACATGAAGCTAAAGTGAATTGGGTGTTGGGGTGAATTTCTATAAAACGGTGATGTCTGCTCTGAGCAAAGAGCCACATTCAAAGGAATGCAGGTAGAGAATGGGCAGCAAATTGTTGTTCTAAATCAGACAGATTTTTTTTTAACCATAAGTATACTTTGTCAGAAAGAAATGTAATTCTGACAAGAAAACGTTGATTTGAGGCTGATAATTTTGCACCTTACAATATATAAAAGAGTTCCCATTGAAACCAGTATCGAGGAATTATACTGCAATGTCATATTATTGGCAATGTTGCCTTACCTCTGGGATTGTTTGCTAAACTACAGAATCAGTGAGAACAGGATATAGCCAGTCTGTACAGAGAATGCAGAGTAACAAGTATCCAAGATCTAACATTTTCATTACATCTTTGTTAAAATATGTCTACATTAAATTACTGATATTACAGATGTGAGTTCAACTCGTTCAGCATTTGTTGTAGTTGTTCAATAGAAATCAACAGACACCTCAAACACCTCCCAAAACTAAGGGATCCGATCACCCCGAATTATTGAGCTCTGCTCCCCAGACAAGGTTGTATAAAGGCTTTGTTGGGAAATTATTAATATATACAAACAAAGTCAGCTTCATAATACAACAACAACTTTATCTATATAGTGCCTTTAACATAATAAAACATCCCAAGATGCTTTGCAGAGGCATTAGAAAACAAAATATGACAAAAGGCTTGGTCAAAGAGATAGGTTTTATGGAGTGTCTTAGAGCAGGCAAGTGAGGTAGAGAGACAGAGGTGTAGGGAGGGAATTTCAGAGCTTAGGGCCGAGGCAGCTGAAGGCAAGGACACCAATAGTGGAGCAATTAAAATTGGGGATGCTCAACATGCTGGAATTCGAGGAGCGTAGGTATCTCAAATGGTTGTAGAGCTGGAGGAGATTACAGAGATATGGAGGGGCCAGGCCATGGAGCAATGTGAAAACAGAGATGAGAATTTTAAAATTAAGGCGTTGTTTAACTGGGAGCCAGTGGGGGCCCGCAAGTTAGGACACAGGCAGTAGGGTTTTGGATGATCTCAAGTTTATGAAGGGTAGAATGAGGGAGACCAGCCAGGAATCCATTAGAATAATCAAGTTTGGAGGTAACAAATTCATTATGAGGGTTTCAGCAGCTGAACAGTTGAGGCGGGGCAGAGACAGCTGATGTTATGGAGGTGGAATTAGGCAGTCTTAGTGACGGCTTTCTGAACTGTTGCTAACCTCTAAATTTGTTTCTCTGCTGCTCACCTGAACCTTGACTCCCTCAGAGCCCTGCATCTTCTCTCTGTCTCATCTAGGCTTTTAAACTCCCTTCTTGACTCTCTTTAGCTGAATTTTTACTTTCATGGCAATGAGATTATGACCAGTGTCCGCATTTGCACCTGGCTAGTCATATGTATTCTTTACTCTGTTTTGCTGCTTGACAAGGGTGTAATCAGTTTGGTACCTTTTCAGATCCCCAGGTGACTTCCAAGTACCATTTCCTCTAATTATGCTGTCAGGCAAACCCCCCACCTACCAAGACAGAGGCACCCATTATTTCACCACATGAACATTAAAACTTAAAAGTGCAAGCTCCTGACTGGAAAGACATTTTTGCATAGTAGCAGACGGTGTTGAAGCAATGGTGATCCAGTAGTTGCTTCCCTAATACACAGAAATGGTCAGACCAGTTTCAGTCACATGACTGTGAATTTGAACTTCCAACAAAGGATTTTGAACAGACAAAGCCATGTGCTCATGGAGTAAAGATCTCCCCTGGAACTGAAGCAAGAATTACAGCCTCTCCTGTCTGTCTGCTTCCCTCTCCTTCCCACGGAACTGAATCTTGTGAAAATACTTGAAACTCAACGAGAGAAAGGTTTCCTACTTGAACAAGATTTTAAGAAGACTACTGGGCCTCAACGAAAAACAAGACTACTTACAAAAGGACTACATTGAGCTCGAAGCACCGTAACAAGATATTGCCTCATACCCCTCTCTACTATATTTGCCTCTTCTCTTTTCTGTCCCTATCTGCATGTGATATCACATGTGCATGCTGGCGTTGTCACATCATATATCCTTAGGTGTGAACTGTATTAGAGTTTAAGTTTTAAGTTTTAATAAAATTTCATCTTCTTTAAACCTCAGCCTGTGTGAATTGATTTCTTTGTCTTAGAATTCGAAAGTTGTGAACAAGGATTCACAAAAAGGGAGCTCAAAACACAGTGTGTTTAAAATTAAACCCTGTTACAATAAGACCAGGTGAAGATAGTAACAGACCCCTAGACACCATTTTTCACTTGGTCGTAACAAAGCTTAAACCAGGTGTTGATGATGCGCGCTTCCATCTTCTACAGAACTCAATCAGCATCCTCTGTTGTTTCTGACACCCAGTACACGGCTTCCAACTTTGGCCTGAATTTTACGAGCACGCTGCAAATTGCGGTGGCGCGCTTTGAGGTTGGCGGTCCGCCCGTCACTGAGCCCTGCTATATTACGCACGGGGGTTCATTAGCATCACAGCGACATGCCACTGCCACCATATTATGTGGGGGAAGGCGGGACATCCAGAGCCGTGATCGACAGTGTGCAACTTGGAGGGGAACTTGCAGGTGTTGGGGTTCCTATGCGTCTGCAGTCCTAGGTGGAAGAGGTCGCAGGTTTGGAAGGAGCCTTGGTGATTTGCTGCAGTGTATCTTGTAGATGGGACACACTACTGCCACTGTGAGTCTGTGGTAAAGGGAGTGATTGCTTAAGGTGGTGGATGGGGCTCCAATCAAGCGGGCTGCTTTGTCCTGGATGATGTCGAGCTTCCTGAGTGTTGTTGGAGCTGCATCCATCCAGACAAGTGGAGAGTATTCCATCACACTCCTGGCTTGTGCCTTGTAGATGGTGGACAGTCTTTGGAGAGTCAGGATGGGGGTTGCTCGCCTCAGAATTCCCAGCCTCTGACCTGCTCTTGTAGTCATAATATTTATGTGGCTGGTCCAGTTCAGTTTCTGGTCAATGGTAACCCCCAGGATGTTGATAGTGGGGGATTCAGTGATGGTAATGCCATTGAATGTCGAGGGGAGATGGTTGGATTCTGTCTTGTTGCATATGTTCATTAACTGGCACTTTTGTGATATGAACGTTACTTGCCACTTATCAGCCTAAGCCTAGATATTGGCTAGGTCTTGCTGTATGTGGACACAGACACAGATCTTTAAAGATAGCAGAATATATTGAGAGGGTAATTAGCAAAGCATATGGGATCTTGGGCTTCGTAAATAGAGGCATTGAGTACAAAAGCAGGGAAGCTATACTGAGCCTTTATAAAGCTCTGGTTAAGCCCCAACTAGAGTAGTGCGTCCAGTTCTGGTCACCACACTTTAGGAAGGATGTGAGGGTCCTTGAGAGGATGCAGAGGAGATTTAACAGAGTGGCTCTAGGGATGAGGGATTTTTGGTTCAAGGTTACGTTGGAGAAGCTGGGGTTGTTCTCTTTGGAGCAAAGGAGGTTGAGGAGAGAGTTGATTGAAGTGTACAAGATTCTGACAGGTTTAGTTAGGGTAGACAAAAGCTGTTCCCATTAGCTAATAGTACAAGGACTAGGGGACACAGATTTAAGGTTTTGGGCAAGAGATGCAGGAGGGACGAGTGGTAATGACCTGGAACTCGTTGCCTACACAGGGTAGAGGCTGAGCCGATGAATGGTTTCAAAAGGAAATTGGATGAGCACTTGAAGGAAATAAACTTACAGGGCTAAGGGGATAAAGTGGGGGAATGGGACTGATTGAATTGCTCTGCAGACAGCCTGCATGGACTGGATGGGCCGAATGGCCTCCTTCTGTGCCGTTATGATGCTATAACTCTATGATTACATCAGTATCTGAGGAGTCGCGAATGGTGCTGAACATTGTGCAATCATCAGCGAACATCTCCACTTTTGATATTGTGATGGAGGGAAAGTCATTGATGAAGCAGCTAAAAGGAGCTTCATTGTATATCTGACTGTGCTGTAGCAGGTCCAATAAGGTGAAGTAAAGTTCTTTCAGTTCTGGTCCACAGATAGAATCATAAAATGGTTACATCATAGAAGGAGGCCATTCGGCCCATTAAGTCAGTGCTAGCTCCCTGCAAGAGCAATTTAGCTAGTCCCACTCTCCCACCTTTTCTCCATAGCCCTGCAAATGTTTTCCCTTCAGGTGCTTATCCGATTTCCTTTTGAAAGCCCCGATCGAATCTGCCTCTGCCACACTCTCAGGCAGTGCATTCCAGATCCTAACCACTTGCTTTGTGAAAGAGCTTTTCCTCATATCACCTTTGATCCTTTTGCAAATCACTTTACTTCTATGTCCTCTGGTTCTTGACCCTTCTGCCAATGGGGACAGTTTTTCTCTACCTGCTCTGTCTAGACTCCTCTAGAGTTTGAACACCTCTATCAAATCTCCTCTCAACCATCTCTTCTCTTAGGAGACTAACCCCAGTTTCTCTAATCTATCCTTGTAACTGAATGCCCTCATGGCTGGAACCATTCTCTTAGACCTTTTCTGCATTTTCTCTAAAGTCTTTACATTCTTCCTAAAGTGTGGTGCCCGGTATTGGACACAATGGGCTGAGTTTCTCCACAGGCTTCAGGACCCCGACTTCGGGACTAAAGGGGGTTCCCGTGTCCGCACTTGCCAGCAGTGAGACTGGCTCAGTGATCTTCGTGGTCTCCTAATTAATCCTCCAATTGAGGACAGCAGACGGGCCGGCAGCTCTGGAGCCTTGGCAGCCGCATCAGAGAGAGGTGGGCGCTGCTGAGACAGGTTGGAGAATGCGAGGGCACCTCAAAATGGAGGCATCCTCAGAGCCTCAGAGCGAAGGCGGTAGACCCTTCAGATTAAATTGCATAGTTGGATTTCCAGGGGCGTCCTTTGATACCCGTGGCCCCCTCTTTGGGACTGCCACAGGCAGGCAGCCTCCAATAAGCTAGTGGCCTCCTATACGGTGGGGCCAAACCAGTGATTTTTAAATGTTCATCATAACTTCCCCGCTTTTGTACTCTATAGTTGGAATTTTACACCCCCACACCCCCATGCTGAGCATATCATTGCATTGCCTGTCAGATCATTTTGTCTCTTTCCATTTGACTGTCTCCTTTTAATTGGTGTCATATTATTTAATTCCTCTTTTCTAAGAGTTTTCGCCCTTCCCTCCTTCATTCCATCTCTCCAAAAGGTGTTGACTCCTTGTCTGTGGTACAGCTGTACTGGTGTCAGCCATCCTCCAGCTACTTAACCATTCTTCATGTACGTGAGCTGCGATGGCATGTATTGACTAGCTATTCAACAGCGTAAAGTGTCATAGGTCCTGCTCCTTTAAAGAAGCATTGATTCATGGTGCAGTTTTCTGTTCGCCAGCAATCAACATCACACAATCTCACAGCCAGTTCATTGCTGCAGATGTTTTGTGACATCAAAGGAATGCAATCTTTTTAAAAGCTTTGAAGGTCTTTGAACACTCACAGGGTTAACAGCCTGTAGACAGCTGATAGATGAAGCAAGTGTACACTCATTTATTTGTGGATGAAGAAATTATTTCTAATTCTGGATCTGAATTTGACAGATGGTTCAGTGTGTAATTTCACAACGAGGGGAAGTGTTTCACTTTTTTTTGTAAGAAAAATTTAATTTCATCACGCTGTACTTTGCAGTCCGATTAATTTAAAGTTCTTTAATGCTATTGTCCCTTTTGATCACTGTTGTACAAAGTAGTATGTCTGTGCCAGTGGCATCATTACTTCAACACAGGAATCTTAGACATCATAAAATGATGATAAACCAGTGAATCAAGTTTAAAATTTAACATCATTTGATTTGAATCTTTTCACAACACCCTGAGTTTACATTGGCTCCAAGTCCACCAACACCTTGATTTTAAACTTCTCTTCCTTGTGTTCAATTCCCACTGTGGCCTCGTCCTCCCTATCTCTATAACCTGCTGCAGCCCTAGAACCCTCCGAGATCTCTGCTTTCCTCCAATTCTGGCCTCTAGTCTATCTCCCATTTCTTTCACCCCACCATTGGCTGTGGTGTCTTCAGCTTTCTAGGCCCTCAGCTTTGGAATTCCTTGACTTAATCCCTCTCTTTCTGTAAGAAATTCCTTACAAACTATCTCTTTGCCCAAGCTTCTGGTCACCTGTCTCAATGTCTCCTTCTTGGCTCAGTGTCAATTTTTGTCTGAAAATAATCTTGCATATTCTACTCCAGATAGCCAGGCAGTGAAGAGTAGAACTGAAGCCTAATATTTACCCACTCTCTTAGCTTTTATTTACAGAGATACACATTACAAACATGCACCTCCTGGCCCAACAACCACAGTTTCAGTCTGTTCCTTTTTATAGGAGCACAAGTGAATCCCCCCTTAATAAATATTCAATTACTATACAATTAACATTGTGAAGTGCCTTACGGCATTTTACTACATTAAAGGTGCTAGAAAAGTGCTGGTAGTTGTTGTTTAAAATAAAATATGGTTTCTTTGGTAAACTGACTTCCCAGGGTGGAAAGGAGCTGTTTAGACCATGAAAATTGTACGTTCTCTCCCCAGTTGGCGATGCACTAGCTGATTTCAAGCAGGATTCTGGAATTGCATCCAGTAGCTCTGGGCTAGAAGTGAGTTGGGGGTGCTGGGGTGGGTTTTGGAAATAAGCCACAGCTTCCACTTCTGATCACAGTACAATCACTCCGACTACAGAGTGTGAGTGGGTGGATGTTGGGCTCGGACTGGTTCATCCTGCGCTGTGATGCCCCTCTCCACCTTCCACCCCTTCTCATTGCCCCATGATTAAATAGGCTGCTGACACACAAAGTTTAGGCTCCTCATGAAGAATGGTTACTTAGAGGCACTGTAGGGTGTCTGCCTCCCTTGAGCTCTTCCCCAGCGTGAGTCAGGGGGATTAGGGAAAGCTGAAGGGACAAAAAAAATGGATGCGTAGCCAGCAGTACATTTCCCTTTTCTCATAAGTTTCCGATAAAATGCCAATTGAAGTCACAATGGTAGCTTTTAATATTATTTAAAGGCACACACCAGGGCAAGATCGTTAGTGTTTAAAAAATTCCCATATATTCCTTGCCACAGAGTGCCTGGCCTCTTGAACTAGTGGAAGGAAGTCTTCTATAGACATATAAATAGTAAAAGGGTGGTAAAAGGAGTGGGACTGTTTAGAGGCCAAAAAGGGGACCTGTGTGGAGGTGGCATAGCTGAGGTATTAAATGAATACTTTGCATCTGTCTTTAGCAAGGAAGAAGATGCAACCCAGGTCACAGTGAAAAAGGAAGTAATTAATACACTAGAAGGATTTAAATTGATAAGGAGGAGGTATTGGATAGGCTGTCTGTACTTAAAGTGGAAAAAGCAACAGGACCGGATGAGATGCATCTGAGGATACTGAGGGAAGTGAGAGTGGAAATTGCAGAGGCATTGCCCATCATTTTTCAGTCTTCCTTAGACTCTGGGGTGATGCAGAGGACTGGAGAATTGTAAATGTTACTGGAGTGAAGAAAGGACTTGTTAAACAGATCAGCCGTGGCTGGAAAAGACATTTGCATATTAACAGACCGTGATTGGAAGGACAAAGGACCATTCCCTGACACATTCAACCTACAATGGACCTTGATCACCAGGTATTGTGTGTAAGAGAAGCATTCCAGAGACTGCTAAGGCGATACAACCCAACAGACCAGTTAATCACATGACTAACTTGCTTGGCAACTTGGGTTTTTCTGAATTGTACAAACAGTTTGAACTCAGAAAGACTGTTTGCTCCTGGACTGAGAAGATCTCTCCTATCTGCTCCCATCTCTTTTGACAGATGTCTGCGAATCCACTGAAGGCACATGAACCCCAAGAGAGAAAAGTCTCTTACAGCGAACAAGGTTTAAGAAGAATACTGGGCCCTAACGAAAAGCAAGATCTACCGACAATCAAGGACTCTAAAGTGAGCTCGAAGAACTGTAACAAAAACCATCTTCAGATATTACCTCAAAATTTTCCACCTTATTTTTCTTATGCTCTTTTCTGTCTCTATTTGCATGTGTGTATCACGTACGCATGCTAGCATGGGCGCATTGTGTAACCGTGGGCGTTAATCGAATTAGAGTTTAAGTTTAATAAATGTCAACTTTTCTTCTTTAAACCTAAGAAAGTCTGTTTGTGTTGGTTTATTTGCCTTATCGTTGGAAAGCGGTGAACAAGGATTCACCAAGGGGGAGCTAAAAACACAGTGTGTTTAAAATTAAACCCTGTTATGGTAAGAGGAACCCCCAGATACCTTTCTCACCTGGTCGTAACAGTATGTTAATGGAAATCCCATTGCCGAGTGGTGGGGCCCCCACAAGCCCTTGCCGCCACTGGCAATATTGGGTTGGGCACTCACGGCATCGGGGTGCGTGGTGGCCCTCTCCTGTAGGCATTTTACAACCCCACCGCCCCAACCCGCAATGTCGGGTGGTCTGTCAAATTCAGCCCATTGTCTCTACTAGAACCGTTTATACCAGAACTTTCTTGATGGTTTCAGTTCCTGAACTTTCAAGCTCCACCCACAGGCTTAAGCAGTTGCACAGTGAACATTGATGAGTGAACAGACGAACACAGTCAAGCACAGATCAATTAAACCATTGAACATTACATCTTTCCCCCCCCTTTAACTAAATACATTATTTTAAATAAAAGCATTGAACACTATTTATATCTAATGTGTATAACCTGCAAAAAGAGCTGACTAGGTGTGTGCTGTGATGAATGGGAAAGATTCTTATATAGAATCTAACAAAAGGGAGATGCTGCATTTTTGACACAATCACCAATTTGTCACTTCCTTATTTGGCTGAAAAGCCAAGTTTCCTCCCAACTCGGACACTAGAGATCTGTGCACTGTCTCCAGTGCAGATTGCAAATCAGAAGTCTATGCACTGTCTCCAGTGCAGATTACAAACCAGAGATCAGTGCACTGTCTCCAGTGCAGATTACAAACCAGAGATCAGTGCACTACTTCCAGCGTTGATTAGAAACCAAAGATCTGTGCGCTGTCTCCAGTGCAATTTACAAACCCAAGATCGGTGCACTGTCTCCAGTGCAGATTAGAAACCAAAGATCTGTGCACTGTCTCCAGTGTAATTTACAAACCAGAGATCAGTGCACTGTCTCCAGTGCTGATTAGAAACTAGAGATCTGTGCACTGTCTCCAGTGCAAATAAGAATCCAGAGATCTGTGCACTGTCTCCAATGCAGATTACAAGCCAGAGATCTGTGCACTGCTTCCCGTGTTGATTAGAAACCAGAGATCTATGCACTGTCTCCAGTGGACATTACAAACCAGAGATCTGTGCACTGTCTCCAGTGCAAATTACAAACCAGAGATCTGTGCACTGTCTCCAGTGAAGTTTACAAATCAGAGATAGGTGCACTGTCTCCAGTGCAGATTACAAATCAGAGATTGGTGCACTATCTCCACTACTTGACTAGAAACCATGGCTTAAATCATCTGGACAGGGAAAATAATGGAGGGTTTGAACCATTTCTAGCTCCCAACACAGCTGATGTCTGATGTCCAAATGGTGTTGCAAACCTATAGGAGGCGACCAATAAGCAAGCTGTCTCCTCTTCAGCTGTCCAATTAAAAATGGCGGGTGGTACAGCAACGAGGGAGGCCAAATGAAAGGGTGGACTCTGCTAAGGCAGAAGATGAGTGCGAGGGCACCTGAAAATGGAGTCACTCTTGAAAGGGTGTATCAATGACCTTCACTTCAACATAAGGTCAGAAGTGTGGATATTCACTGATGATTACACAGTGTTCACACCATTCTAAGATACTGAAGCAGTCCATGTCCATTTGTAGCAAGACCTGGATAACGTCCAGACTTGGGCAGATATGTGGCAAGTAACATTTGTGCCACACAAGTACCAGGCAATGACCATCTCCAACAAGAGAGAATCTGTACATCTCCTCTTGACATTCTATGGCATTACCATCACTTAATCGTCCACCATCATAGAGTCATAGAGTCATTTATGGCACAGAAGGAGGCCATTCAGCTCATCAAGTTCATGCTGGCTCTCCACAGAGCTATGCAGTCAGTCCCACTCCCCAGCTCAATTTCTGTAGCCCTGCAAGTTTATTTCCTTCAAATAGCCATCCAATTTCCTTTTAAAATCCTTGAATGTCTCCTCTTCCACCACACGCATGGCAGCGAGTACCACCCGCTGCGTTAAAATGTTCTTCCTCCCATTCTTCCTGCATCTCCTACCCAAAACCTACAATCTGTGTCCTCTAGTCCTTGTACACTGGAACATAAGAACAAAGAACAAAGAACAGTACAGCACAGGAACAGGCCATTCGGCCCTCCTAGCCTGCGCCGATCTTGATGCCTGCCTAAACTAACACCTTCTGCACTTCCGGGGCCCATATCCCTCTATTCCCTTCCTATTAATATATTTGTCAAGATGTCTCTTAAACGTCGCTATCGTATCTGCTTCCACCACCTCCCCTGGCAGCAGGTTCCAGGCACTCACCACCCTCTGTGTAAAAAGTCTTGCCTCGCACATCCCCTCTAAACTTTGCCCCTCGCACCTTAAACCTATGTCCCCTAGTAACTGACTCTTCCACCCTGGGAAAAAGCTTCTGACTATCCACTCTGTCCATGCCGCTCATAACTTTGTAAACCTCTATCATGTCGCCCCTCCACCTCCGTCGTTCCAGTGAAAACAATCCGAGTTTTTCCAACCTCTCCTCATAGCTAATGCCCTCCAGACCACGCAACATCCTGGTAAACCTCCTCTGTACCCTCTCCAAAGCCTCCACGTCCTTCTGGTAGTGTGGCGACCAGAATTGCACGCAATAGTCTAAGTGTGGCCTAACTAAGGTTCTGTACAGCTGCAACATGACTTGCCAATTTTTATACTCTATGCCCTGACCGATGAAGGCAAGCATGCCGTATGCCTTCTTGACTACCTTATCCACCTGCGTTGCCACTTTCAGTGACCTGTGGACCTGCACGCCCAGATCTCTCTGCCTGTCAATACTCCTAAGGGTTCTGCCATTTACTGTATACCTCCCACCTGCATTAGACCTTCCAAAATGCATTACCTCACATTTGTCCGGATTAAACTCCATCTGCCATTTCTCCTCCCAAGTCTCCAACCGATCTATATCCTGCTGTATCCTCTGACAATCCTCATCATTATCCGCAACTCCACCAACCTTTGTGTTGTCCGCAAACTTACTAATCAGACCAGCTACATTTTCCTCCAAATCATTTATATATACTACAAACAGCAAAGGTCCCAGCACTGATCCCTGCGGAACACCACTAGTCACATCCCTCCATTCAGAAAAACACCCATCCACTGTTACCCTCTGTCTTCTGTGACTGAGCCAGTTCTGTATCCATCTTGCCAGCTCACCTCTGATCCCGTGTGACTTCACCTTTTGCACCAGTCTGCCATGCGGGACCTTGTCAAAGGCTTTACTGAAGTCCATGTATATAACATCCACTGCCCTTCCTTCATCAATCATCTTCGTCACTTCCTCAAAAAACTCAGTCAAATTAGTAAGACACGACCTCCCCTTCACAAAACCATGCTGTCTCTCGCTAATAAGTTTGGTTGTTTCCAAATGGGAGTAAATCCTGTCCTGAAGAATGCTCTCTAATAATTTCCGTACCACTGACGTAAGGCTCACCGGCCTATAATTTCCTGGATTATCCTTACCACCCTTCTTAAACAAAGGAACAACATTGGCTATTCTCCAGTCCTCTGGGACCTCACCTGTAGCCAATGAGGATGCAAAGATTTCTGTCAAGGCCCCAGCAATTTCTTCCCTTGCAAGAGTAGGCCATTCAGTCCATCGAGCCTGCCCTACCATCATGGATGATCATCCACTTCTGTGCCTTTTTCCCACACTATCCTCATATCCCCTAATCTCATTTGTATTTAGAGATCTATCAATCTCTGCTTTAATCATACTCAGTGACTGAGCTTCCACAGCCCCCTGGGGTAGAGAATTCCAAAGATTCACAACCCTCTGAGTAAAGACATTTCTGCTCAACTCTGTCCTCAGTGGCTTCCCCCTTATTTTGAAATTGTGTCCCCTGGTTCTAGACTCTCCAACCAGGGGAAACATCTTAGCTGCATCTACTCTGTCTGTCCCCTTAAGTATTTTGTAGGTTTCAATGAGACCACCTCTCATTCTTCAAAACTCCAGAGAATACAGGCCCAGTTTCCCCAAACTCTCTTCATAGGACAGTCCCGCCATCTCGGGAACAAGTCTGGTGAACCTTCGGTACACTCTCTCTATGGCAATAATATTCTTCCGAAGGTAAGGGGACCAAACTGCACGCAGTACTCCAGCTGTGGTCTAACCAAGGTTTTATACAATTGAAGCAAGACTTCTCTACTCCTGTACTCAAATCCTCTTGCGATAAAGGTCAACATACCATTAGCCTTTGTAATTGCTTGTTGCACCTGCATGTCAGCTTTCAGTGATTTATTGATAAGGACACCCAGGTCTCTTTGTACATCTACACTTTCTAATCTCTTACCATTTAAGAAATACTCTGCACTTCTGTTTCTCCTACCAAAGTGGATAACCTCACATTTTTTCACATTATATTCCATCTGCCACGTTCTTGCCCACTCACTAAGTCTGTCCAAATCCCCTTGAAGCTGCGTTGCATCTTCCTCACAACACATATTCCCACCTAGAATCCCATCCATGAACTTGGAAATACTACATTTGGTCCCCACATTCAAATCATTGATATATATTGTGAACAACTGGGGCCCAAGCACTGATCCCTGCTGTACCCCACTAGTCACAGCCTGCCTACATGAGAATGACCCATTTATTCCTACTCTCTGCTTTCTGCCTGTTCACCAATTCTTAATCCATGCTCGTATATTACCTCCTATCCCATGTGCTTTAATTTTGCTAACCACCCTCCTGTGGGGGCCTTTATCAAAAGCCTTCCGAAAATTCAAGTATACTATGTCCACCGACTCCCCTTTATCAATTCTATGAGTAACATCCTCAAAAAACTCCAACAAGTTCGTCAAACATGATTTCCCATTCATAAATCCATGTTGACTATTCCCAATCAGGTCATTATTATCCAAGTGTCCATTTATCACTTCCTTTAGAATAGATTGGGGCGGCACATTGGTTAGCACCGCAGCCTCACAGCTCCAGGGACCCGGGTTCAATTCAGGGTACTGCCTGTGTGGAGTTTGCAAGTTCTCCCTGTGACTGTGTGGGTTTTCGCCGGGTGCTCTGGTTTCCTCCCACAGCCAAAGACTTTCAGGTGATAGGTAAATTGGCCATTGTAAATTGCCCCTAGTGTAGGTAAGTGGTAGGGAGTATGGGATTACTGTAGGGTTAGTTTAAATGGGTGGTTGTTGGGCCTGTTTCAGTGCTGTATCTCTATAAAAAAAAAAGATTCTAGCATTTCCCTAACAACTGATGTAAGGCTAACAGGTCTGTAATTCCTTGTTTTCTCTCCCCCCACCCCCACCCCTTAAATAGCGAGGTGACATTTGTTTATTGTTTGTTTATTTGTTTGTTTAGAGATACAGCACTGAAACAGGCCCTTCGGCCCACCGAGTCTGTGTCGACCATCAACCACCCATTTATACTAATCCTACACTAATTCCATATTCCTACCACATCCCCACCTGTCCCTATATTTCCCTACCACCTACCTATACTAGCATTTGCGACCTTCCAATCTGCAGGGACTGTTCCAGAATCTATAGAATTTTGGAAGATGATCACCAATGCATCCACCATCTCCATAATCTTTCAACAGTCCTGGATGTGGAATATCAGGTCCTGGGGACTTATCAACCTTCAGTCCCTGGGGACTTATCAACCTTCAGCCCCATTAATTTCTCCAATTCAACCTTCTTACTAATACTAGTTTCCTTCAATTCCTCATTCTCACTAATCCCTTGAATCTCTAATTCTGGGAGATTTTGTGTATCTTCCTCAGTGAAGACAAACACAAAGTAATTAGCTTCTCTGACATTTCTCTATTCCCCATTATAAATTCTCCGGATTCTGCCTGTAATGGGCCCACATTTGTCTTAGCCAAACGATTCCTTTTTATGTACCTATAGAAGCTTTTGCAGTCCATTTAAAAAAAATTTCCTAGCTTACATTCATATTCTATTCTCCCTTTCTTTATCAGTTTCTTCATCCTCCTTTGCTGTATTCTAAAATCCTCCCAATCTTCAGGTTCACTACTATTTCTAGCAACTTTATAGGCCTTTTCTTTCAATCTTATACAATCCTTAACTTCCTTTGTTATCCACAGTCAACTGCCTTTACTTTTGGGGTTTTTGTGCCTTGAAGGAATGTATAGTTGCTGTAAACTATGTAATATTTCTTTAAAGACTATCCATTCCCTATGTACTGTCATATCTTTTAATGTATTTTCCAAATCCACCTCAGCCAATTTGCCCCTCATACCTTCATAATTTCCTTTGTTCAAATTTATCACCCTGGTTTCAGATTGAACTACCTCACTTTCAAACATTATGTAAAATTCTATCATATTATGGTCACTCATCCCTAAAGATTCTTTAACAACAAGATTATTAGAATGCCCTTTATCATTACATGATACTAGATCTAAAATAACCTATTCTCTGGTCGGTTCTTCAACATACTGCTCTAGAAAGCCATCGCTAACACACTCCAGAAACTCGTCCTCCATAGCATTAGTTCTCATTAGGTTTATCCAGTCTATATTAACTATATTAGTTAATGGGGACAGTTTTTCCTTGTCCAAATTATCTATGTCTGTCATAATCTCTATTAAAGCTCCCCTCAATCTCCTTTGTTCTAAGGAGAACAAACCCAGCTTTTCCAACCTAACCTTCCAACTAAAATCCCCCATCCCTGGAACCATTTTGGTAAATGTCCTCTGGACCTACTCAAGGACCCTCATCCTTACTAAAAATGGTGAGCAGAACTGGACACAGTGCTCTAGTTGGGGCCTAACTGGATCTTTATAAAAATTCAGCATAACTGAATGCCTCTATTTATGGAGACCACAATCCCATATGCTATACTGACCACTCTCTCAATGTTTCCTGCCACCTTCAAAGATCGATGCACATGCACCCTCAGGTCCCTCTGTTCCTGCACACTCTTTGGAACTGTGCCATTAAGTATACATTGTCTCTCCCTATTCCTTCTACTAAAATGCATAATATCACACTTATCTGTATTAAATTCCATTTGCCACCTGTCTGCCCATTTTGCTAGCCTATGTCCTGTTACAGGTGGTTCATATCATCCTCACTGTTTGCCACACCTCCAGGTTTGGTGTCGTCAGCATTTTGAAATTCTGTTCTGTATTCCAAGATCCAAGTCATTTATATATAGCATAATAAAGCAGTGATCCCAGCACTGACTCCTGGAGAACATCACTGTCTATCATCCTCCAGTCTGAGAAACAACCATTTACTGCAACTCACTGTTTTCTGTCCTTAAGCCAATTTTTTATCCAATTGGACACTGATTCTCCTATTCCATGAGCTTAAATTTTGTTAACCAGTCTTTTATGTGGTACTTTATCAAACGCTTTCTTAAAATCCATGTAGAGAACATCCACTGCATTCCCTTCATCAACCTTCTCTGTTATTTCATCAAACAATTCTATTAGATTTGTCAAGCGTGATCTCCATTTTACAAAACCATGCTGGCTCTCCTTAATTAACTCAAACCTCTCCAACTGTCTGTTAATTTTTTTTTCCCTGATTATTGTTTCTAAAACTTTACCCACCACTGACATCAAACTAACTGGTAGTTGCTAGGAGTGTCCTTTCTTGAATAAGGGTGTCACATTTGCCACACTCCAATCCTCTGGCACCTCTCCCTTATCCAGGGAATATTGGAAGATTATGGCAAGCTCTTCCACTATCTCAACCCCAACTTCCTTTAGCAACTTGGGATGCAAGCCATCTAGATCATGTGACTTATTTACCCTAAGCATAGTGCTGAATTTTGCTAAGCCTCTGACGTTGGGGGTCGTGGCGGGGGGACCTGGAAAATTCTTCCGGGAGCGGCCAGGAAGGACCCGCCGCATTTTACCGGCGGCGGCAAGGCCTCGGTGTCACCCCCCCCCCCCCCCCCCCCCGCAACTCTGTGGCAGGACCTTCATTTTAATATTAAAATTAATCCAAATAAATGCAAATTAACTTACCTTGTCCCGGCGGCCATCCCACGCCGATATTCCGGCCGTCGGCTGGTACTCCAATGCATTCAGAACTTAGTTCGGAGTTCCGAGGCCTGGTGAGGAGGGGGGAGGACTGAAATTATCAGAGTGGTGGGGAGGGGAGGGAGTGGGGAAAGCACTTTGTATTGGCTGTGGGGATGGTGGGAAGCAGTTGAAGGGCAATTGTTACGAGGCTGTGGGGTGGGGGGGGGGGAGTTTGGATTGGAAATAAAGTTAATTTTGATGATATAGGCCCCAGAACAAACATTGGGGTCAGGGTGTGTGGGGGGGGGGGGGGGGTGAGTGGATGGTGTGGTGGTGTTGAGAAAGGGCCTCCAGCTTTTATTTAATTTTTTAAATAAAAAGCACAATAATGCAACTTGTCGGAGGTGCGAGCTGATAATGGTGAAGCCAATGGGGCATTGGCGATGTTGGTGAAGGACGGGACCACTTTATCTATCACCTTAACCAATGAGATTTAAGGATGAAGATAGAAACAGAGTGAACAAATGTGATAAAATACCAGCCCCGATATTCTGCAGCGAATTGAATTCGCATTTACGCTGCAAGTCTAGTAATTTCTTAAAGCTCGGGGGGGCAGCACAGTGGCTAGCACCGCAGCCTCACAGCTCCAGCGACCCAGGTTCAGTTCTGGGTACTGCCTGTGCGGAGTTTGGAAGTTCTCCCTGTGACCGTGTGGGTTTCCTCCGGTGCTCTGGTTTCCTCCCATGTGGGTTGTGACTTGTGGGTTGATAGATAAATGGGCCATTGTAAAAAATTGTCCCTAGTGTAGGTAGCTGGTAGGAGAATTGAGGGAAGGTGGGGATGTGAGAGGGAAAAATGGGATTGATACAGGATTAGTATAAATGGGTGGTTGATGGTCGGCATGGACTCGGTGAGCCGAAGGGCCTGTTTCGGTGCTCTATCTCTCTATGACTCTATAACTTTAAAAATTCAAATTTCTTCTGAGGGATGAAGCCCTTTAATAATGATGCATGTGAGGTGGCACCGGAAGCATTGCCGGGGACGGAGCGCCCACTCCCTGTACATCATCAGGGATGGCCACTCCGCCCCCTCCATTTAAATGAGCCCCCGCACGAAATATAGCGGGGGCTTAGTGGCGGCCGTCACACACAGGCGGACCGCCGACTTCAAAGCACGCCGCCACATTTTGTGACGTGCTAATAAAATTCAGTCCATAGTGTTACGACTGAGGTGCGAGGAGTGCACTGTCTTTCTCTAGTTCCACTTCTCCACAGGTAACAACATATATTTAAATATTTACCAGTTACCGATACCGTCAATTATATACTCTGTTTTTATTTCAGAATCAAATTCACCAACCAGGTTTCTCTAATAAACAACAAAATTATTAATTTATTATAAAACAAGACTTATTCAATAAACATGCCAAGCATAACACACTGATTGAAATATGAATGTTCCCGTCTAAAATTAGCCCAACACATACACACACACACACACCGGTTAAAGAAAAAATAAAGAAGTTTTGTCTGCAGAGATCTCTTTACAAAAAAGATTAAAAAATACTTTGGCCAAATACTTGTTAATTCTTGAAGGAAAAGGAGACGATATGGAATGATATCTGTCCATTTATTCTGGCATCCCAAATATGGCTGTCACTGGGATCTTTTTGGAGCAGTTCTCTTCAGGTGATGTTGAAGATTAGTCTGGCAGGCTTGCCAGCAGAAATCGGCATCAGGAGTTTCAGCTCACACTGGATTCTCAGGATTTCTCAGAGAGGTGGAGAAAGGATGACCTGGTCTTCTTTCTTGGCAGGCCGACCCCCAACTAACTCAAAACAGTATCCAAAACAAAACTAACTCTTGTCCAACATAAATCTTGACATGTCTCTTCTCTGTAAACAACTCCCCTAGTCACCAAGGCTCTTGCTGTTTATTTAGCTTAAGGCAGGTGATATCCAATAAGGGTTTATTTTTAAATAAAGTTCTCCAAGTCCTTGCAGTGACCATTTTTAAAAAAAAAAGTCCAGCATCTATGGAATCTCTTTCGTCTGAAATCAATCTGCAAATGCGAGTCCTCACAACATTTTAAAAATGGAAGCACTTTCATAAAAATAGCCAGCCTTTTCAGTATATTTTCCCCTCTTAATTTTTATCCTATCCATCAGGCAGCGTCAACATGGTTTTGTGACAGGAAAATCATGTTTATCCAATTTATTAGGGTTCTTTGAAGAAGTAACATATACTGTGGATAAAGTGGAAATGGTGGATGTACTGTACCAGATTTCGAAAAGGCATTTGATAAGGTGCCACATCAAAGGTTACTGCGGAAAGTAAAAGCTCATGGTGTAGGGGGTAACATTTTGGCATGAATAGAAGATTGGTTAGCTAACAGAAAACAGAGAGTAGGCATAAATGGGTCATTTTCTGGTTGGCAAGATGTAACGAGTGGTGTGCCACAGGAATCAGTACTGGGACCTCAACTTGTTAAAATTTATATAAGTGGCTTGGATGAAGGGACCTAAAATATGGTTGCTAAATTTGCTGATGACACAAAGATAGGTAGGAAAGTAACTTGTGAAGAGGACAAAAGAGGGCTACAAAGGGATAAAAATAGGTTAAGTGAGTGGGCAAAGACCTGGCGAATGGAGTATAATGTGGGAAAATGTGAAATTGTCTACTTTGGCAGGAAGAATAAAAAAGAAGCATATTACCTAAATGGTGAGAGATTGCAGAGCTCTGAGATGCAGAGGGATCTGGGTGTCCACATGCATGAATCACAAAAGATTAGTATGCAGGTACAGTAAGTAATTAGGAAAGCTAATAGAAGGTTATCATTTATTGTGAGGGGAACTGAATACAAAAATAGGTAGGTTATGCTTCAGTTATACAGGGCATTGGTGAGACCACATCTGGACTACTGTGTACAGTGTTGAGCTCCTTATTTAAGGAAGGATGTAAATGCATTGGAAACAGTTCAGAGAAGGTTTACTAGACTAATACCTGGAATGGGTGTGTTGTCTTATGAGGAGAGGTTGGATGGGCTAGGCTTGTATCCACTGGAGTTTAGAAGATTAAGAGGTGATTTGATTGAAACATATGAGATTCTGAGGGGTCTTGACAGGGTGAATGTGGAAAGGATGTTGCCGCTTGTGAGAGAATCTAGAACTAGGGGTCACTGTTTAAAAATAGGGGGGTCACCCATTTAAGAAAGAGATGAGGAAAAATTTTCTCTCTGAGGGTCCTGAGTCTTTGGAACTCTTGTCCTCAAAAGGCGGTGGAAGCAGAGTCTTTGAATATTTTTAAGGCAGAGGTAGATGGATTCTTGATGAGCAAGAGGGTGGAAGGTTATTGGGGGTCGGTGGGAATGTGGAGTTATGGTTACAATCAGATCAGCCATGATTTTATTGAATGGCAGAGCAGGCCCGAAGGGCCAAGTAGACTATTCCTGCTCCTAATTTGTATGTTCATATGTTAAAAATAGAAAATCAATAGTTCATTGATCAATACGCCTTTGCCTGAAATTGTCGCATCCGCATCCACTCTCACATTTGCTCACACACACACACCCAAGAAGAGACAAGTAGAGAGAGTAAAAGGGGGAGGTGATTTCTTGTGAGAGGTGGGGAAGGTCACGATAAACCCATCGAATTCTCTTGAAAATCGAGTTCTTGTTGGGTGCAGGCCTGAGATGAATGTAGATTTCTCTCTTGATTGAAAGTTCAGTTGAAGACGGTGGATCACTTCAAGTTCACTGTTGTCTCGTGTAGATGTAGGATTCTACAGCAGGGCACGTGCCTTCTTGTTTTCTGGAAAACAAGCTGCTGGATTTTGCTTTTCTTCTCTCTCTCTGGGCTCCTTTTTTAAGGACAAGCTGTCTTACTTCCACCTCCTGGTAGGAGATACTCTGGTCTCTTCCCCATAGTGATTGCACAATGGCTCAGGACATGTCTACTTTACACCTTCTTTGTTTCAGAAGAGGACATTCAATTTTGGAATGTTTTAGGATGGAGTGCAATTGACACCTCTTAGCTTTGAAGATTTTTCCTTTGTTTCTGTCAGGCAGTTTAAATCCACAAAGGCCAAACTTGTTTCTTCGCTGCTTCATTTTTTAAAAGACAAAGTTAGTTTTTATAACTCTGCAGATTTTGTTCATGATTATTATATCATCACACTTCTTGTGTACATGACACAATGATTTGGATGTGGGGACCAAATGTAATATTTCTAAGTTTACTGGTGACACAAACTAGGTGGAATGTGAGTTGTGAGGAGAATGCAAGGAGGCTTCAAGGGGAATTAGACAGGCTAAGTGAGTGAGCAAGAGTATGGCAGATATAACGTGGGAAAATGTGAAGTTATCCGCCTTGGTAGGAAAAACAGAAATTCAGAGTATTTCTTAAATGGTGAGAGATTGGGAGGTGTTGATTTCCAAAGGGACCTGGATGTCCTTTTTCATAAGTCACTGAAAGCTAATATGCATGTGCAGCAAGAAATTAGGAATGCAAATGGGATGTTGGCCTTTATTGCAAGAGGATTTGAATATAGGAGTAAAGAAGTCTTGCTGCAATTGTATAAAGCCTTGGTGAGACCGCATCTGGAGTAGTGTGTACAGTTTTGGTCTCCTTACCTCAGGCAGGATATATTTGCCATAGAGGAAGTACAACGAAGGTTCATCAGACTGATCTCTAGGATGATGGGATTGAGAGGATTGGGCCTGTATTCTCTAGAGTTTAGAAGAATGACATGTGATCTCATTGCAGCATACAAAATTCTTACAGGGCTCGACAGGGTAGATGCAGGAAGGATGTTTCCCCTGGCTGGGTGTCTAGAACCAGGGGAGAGTCTCAGAATAAGAGGTCGGTCATTTAGGACTGAGGAATTTCTTCACTCAGAGGGTGGTGAATCTTTGGAATTCTCTGCCCCAGAGGGGTATGGAGGGCTGTAGAGGCTCAGTCATTGAGTATGTTCAAGACAGCAATTGATAGATTTCTAGATATTAATGATATCAAGGGATATGGGAATAATGCAGGAAAAATGGCTTTGCGGTAGAAGATCAGTGATGATCTAATTGAATGGCGGAGCAGGATCAAGGGGCTGAATGGCCTACTCTTGCTCCTATTTCCTATGTTACTATTAGCAAAATGGTTGAGAATTAGAGGACACAGATTTGAAGTGATTGCAAAAGAACCAAAGGTGACATGAGGAAAAACATTTTTACACAGTGAGAGATTAGAATCTGGAATGCACTGCCTGAGAGTTTGGTGGAGACAGATTCAACCGTGGCTTTCATAGAGTCATACAGCACAGAAACAGACCCTTCGGCCCATTGTGTCTGTGCCGGCCATCAAGCACCTAACTATTTTAATCCCATTTTCCAACTTGGCCCATAGCCTTGTATGCTATGGCGTTTCTAGTACTCTATTTCTTAAGTGTTGTGAGGGTTCTTGCCTCTACCATCTCTTCAGGCAGTGCATTCCAGATTGCAAGCACCCTTTAGGTGAAAAATGTTTCCTCAAATCCCCTCTAAACCTTCTGCCCCTTACCTTAAATCTATGCCCCCTGGTTATTGACTGCTCCGCTGAGGGAAAAGGTTTCTTCCTATCTAATCTATCAGTGCCCCTCATAATTTTGTATACCACAATCATGTCCCCCCTCAGCCTTCTCTGCTCTAAGGAAAACAACCCTAGCCTTTTTAGTCTCTCTTCATAGCTGAAATGCTCCAGCCCAGGCAACATCCTTGTGAATCTCCTCTGCACCCTCTCCAGTGCTATCACATCCTT
This sequence comes from Heterodontus francisci, assembly GCF_036365525.1. Taxonomy (NCBI): domain Eukaryota; kingdom Metazoa; phylum Chordata; class Chondrichthyes; order Heterodontiformes; family Heterodontidae; genus Heterodontus; species Heterodontus francisci. Next base: position 25,463,040 of record NC_090371.1, on the reverse strand, counting down.
CCTATAGTGTGGTGCCCAGAACTCTACACTGTACTCCAGCTGTGGCCTAACTAGCATTTTATAAAGCTCCATCATAACCTCCCTGCTCTTATATTCTATGCCTCAACTAATAAAGGCAAGTATCCCATATGCCTTCCTAACGACCTTATCAACCTGTGCTGCTGCCTTCAGTGATCTAAGGACAAGTACACCAAGGTCCCTCTGACCTTCTGTACTTCCTAGGGTCCTACCATCCATTGTATATTCCCTTGCCTTGTTAGTCCTCCCAAAACGCAAAAGGGAATTATGTAACACCTGCAAGGAAAATAGTTGCAAGGTTACAGGGAAAAGGCAAGAGATTGGAAGTAACTAAATTGCTCTTGCAGATAGCTGGTACAGACCTGGCCGGCTGAATGGCTTCCTTCTGTGCGGTAACCATTCTATATTCTAACTGTGCATTATTAAAAACCAGAGATCTGTGCACTGTTTCCCCAGTGCTTGAATGTCTCACCTGTGTCTCGGTGACCACAAGTAGACATAGGTCTCAATGTGGGCTCTGTCTAGAGCACTGTACAGTCTGAATATGACTCTCACTGACTTGTAGTCTATTGTTTTGACTATATGGTTCAACATTCTATTTGCTTTCTTGATTATTCCTTTGAGTTTTGAATGTATCAGTAATAACACAAAATGGGTGCCAGTGAATCAGGAGCTCGTTTTAAATCCCGACAGATTTTCTTGTTTCATTTTACGTTTTCTACATTACAACAGCGCCTAGACTTCAAAAGTACTTATTTGGCTGTAAAGTGCTTTGGGATGGCCTGAGGTTGTGAAAGGTGCTGTATAAATTTATTGACTTCAATAAAAAATAAAATTGGATGTAAAATGGACTGGAGATTCACGACCTTCCATTTTATGCTACAATCCAAGACTGATTTTACTTCCATCGATTCTTTGGACTCTCAATTTCATCGTTAACAAACTTGATATCATTCACGCAGTGCATGCATTACCTTTCTTCCAATAAGCAGTACCCTACAATTAGAATCATAGCATCAGACAGAACAGATAAAGACCACTCAGCCTATTGTGGCTGTGCCGACTCTTTGTAAAAGCTGCTAAATTAGTCCCACTCCCCAGCCTTTTCAAATTCCCTATTGAAAGTTGCTATTGAATCTGCTTCAACCACCCTTTCAGTGTCTTCCAAATTGTAACAATTCACTGCTGGAAAAAGCATTCTCCTCATCTACCCTTCTAGTTCTTTTGCCAATGATCTTCTATCTTTTCCCAATATTTCTCTGCATTAAATTTCAAGTGCCAATTTCCCAACCCACATAGATGTTTAAGAGAAACCAAATAAGCTGGGGGTCAGGCTGGAGTCAAGCAACGATGGTGTGTGGGTACCAATTGCTAAGCAACTATGGCTACAAACACATCGTAGCATCTGGCGAGAGATGCTCAAATCTGCGAGGTCACTTGAAGTGTTTTCATTAATAGGAGAGGACTGAAAAGAGAGAAGCAGCAACTACGTCGACCTCTATCAATATATGATTCAATGCCCGGAACACACATTGTGACTGCAGCATTAGCAGTATACTGATACAGCTCAGATCATGTGGCGCTATACTAATGAATAATAATTGTGCTAAAACACTCAGCTAATTCTTTTTTCAAATGGGAGCTTCACTGCTCCATAGTGTAACAGAATGGATGTTTTACATCTAACCTTGCATGCTACATCAGCCATCTTCTTTGTGTTTGAAACCCTGGATCACATTTCCTCCCAATCTGTTCTTTTTAAAACTACAATCAAAACAGTCTCTGTTCTGCAACTCGATGATTTAGCACCCTGAGTCCTAAAGTCCTCCTTGTAACTCTTCCCCGAAGCTCCCTGGCCTTTTGAAAATCTAGTGCCCCAAAGTGCACACAATAATACAATTCTCCTCTTGCTAATGAACTGGTAATACATGTAATATGGCAACTGTTCCAAAGTACAATTATGTTAACTTGAGATGCCTTTCAGTTGATTATCTTCACAACCTCAGGATATCCAAAAGCTTTTTACAGCCTATGAAGTATGTTGTTGCAGTGTAGTCATTGCTGTAATGCAGGAAATTTGGCAGCTAATTTGCACACAGCAAGGTCCCATAAACAGCAATGTGATAATGACAAGATGATTTGTTCTCTTTTGTGATGTTGATGGAGGGTTAAATATTGACCAGGACATCAGGGATAACTCCCCTGCCCTTCTATGATTCCATGGGATCTCTTCCATCCACCTGAGAGGGCAGGCAAGGCCTCAGTTTAGCCTCAGTTTAACACCTCATTGAGAAAATGGCACCTCTAATAGTGTAGCAGCCTCTCAGTACTGCACTGGAGAGTCAGCCTGGATTTTTTTGTGCTCAGAGTCTCTAGACTGGAAATTGAACCCATGGCCTCTGACTCAGACGCAAGTGCTACCAACTGAGCCACGGTTGACACTTAAAGAGCTTCATAAATATTGGAAACATTCACTAAGTAATTATATCCATGTCCTCTTCCTTTTCTATATAGAATCACAGAAGGAGGCCATTTGACCCATCATGCCTATGCCAGCCCTGCAAATGTTTCCTTTTCAAGTATTTATAGAATTCCCTTTTGAAAGTTACTATTGAATCTGCTTCCACCACCTTTTCGGGGGCGCGTTCCAGATCATTACAGCTTGCTGTGTAAAACAAATTACCCTCATCTCACCTCTTTGACATCTAGACTTATGTTCCACGTATGTTAAGTTCCAAATGTACAATGTTTCACATGTTTTTGTGAGTAGGGGCAGTCAGAAATGGTCTCAGCTGATCAGGGAAGGAAAATCCAGCTTGAGTTAGGAACACAGCATTAGGTTAAATTATAACTCCTGATTTCACCCCCTTTTCGACTGCTATCTTGCAATTTCAGGCAGGATAGCAGCACAAAGTCTAGCTCACACAGATTGCTGGAGCAGAGGGCAAAAGCACACCGATACACTTACACACAGACCATTTCTATTACACTATTTACCAATCTCCTATGGCTGCTGTTTGAATCCGGGACCATGGTGTTGTATAAGGTCAGGAATATTTAAAATGTAGGTGTGTGTGTATATTCTCATAGCCGACAAACTTGAAAGATTTTCAGTGAGCTAGAATACAGAAGGTTGAATGTGAACAAAGAACAAGAACAAGAACAAAGAACAGCACAGGAACAGGCCATTCGGCCCTCCAAGCCTGCGCCGATCTTGATGCCTGCCTGAACTGAAACCTTCTGCACTTCCCATCCAATTCATGTATTTGTCAAGATGCCTCTTAAACGTCGCTATTGTACCTGCTTCCACCACCTCCCCCGGCAGCAAGTTCCAGGCACTCATCACCCTCTGTGTAAAATGTTGCCCCGCACATCCTCTCTAAACTTTGCCCCTCTCACCCTAAACCTATGTCCCCTAGTAACTGACTCTTGCACCCTGGGAAAAAGCTTCCGACTATCCACTCTGTCCATGCCGCTCATAACTTTGTAAACCTCTATCATGTCACCCCTCCACCTCCATCGTTCCAGTGAAAACAATCCGAGTTTATCCAACCTCTCATCATAGCCAATGCCCTCCAGACCAGGCAACATCCTGGTAAACCTCTTCTGTACCCTCTCCAAAGCTTCCACGTCCTTCTGGTAGTGTGGCGACCAGAATTGCACGCAATATTCTAAGTGTGGCCTAACTAAAGTTCTGTACAGCTGCAGCATGACTTGCCAATTTTTTTATACTCTATGCCCCGACCGATGAAAGCAAGCATGCCGTATGCCTTCTTGACTACCTTATCCACCTGCGTTGCCACTTTCAGTGACCTGTGGACCTTTACGCCCAGATCTCTCTGCCTGTCAATACTCCTAAGGGTTCTGCCATTTACTGTATACTTCCCACCTGCATTAGATCTTCCAAAATGCATTACCTCACATTTGTCCGGATTAAACTCCATCTGCCATTTCTCCGCCCAAGTCTCCAACCGATCTATATCCTGCTGTATCCTCTGACAATCCTCATCACTATCCGCAACTCCACCAACCTTTGTGTCGTCCGCAAACTTACTAATCAGACCAGCTACATTTTCCTCCAAATCAATTATATATACTACAAAGAGCGAAGGTCCCAGCACTGATCCCTGCGGAACACCACTAGTCACATCCCTCCATTCAGAAAAGTACCCTTCCACTGCTACCCTCTGTCTTCTATGACTGAGCCAGTTCTGTATCCATCTTGCCAGCTCACCTCTGATCCCGTGTGACTTCACCTTTTGTACCAATCTGCCATGAGGGACCTTGTCAAAGGCTTTACTGAAGTCCATATAGATAACATCCACTGCCCTTCCTTCATCAATCATCTTCGTCACTTCCTCAAAAAACTCAATAAAATTAGTGAGACACGACCTCCCCTTCACAAAACCAAGTTGCCTCTTGCTAATAAGTTTGTTTGTTTCCAAATGGGAGTAAATCCTGTCCCGAAGAATCCTCTCTAATAATTTACCTACCACTGACGTAAGGCTCACCGGCCTATAATTTCCTGGATTATCCTTGCTACCCTTCTTAAACAAAGGAACAACATTGGCTATTCTCCAGTCCCCTGGGACCTCACCTGTGGCCAATGAGGATGCAAAGATTTCTGTCAAGGCCCCAGCAATTTCTTCCCTTGCCTCCCTTAGTATTCTGGGGTAAATCCCATCAGGCCCTGGGGACTCATCTACCTTAATGCTTTGCAAGACACCCAACACCTCCTTTTTGATAATGAGATGACTGAGACTATCTACACTCCCTTCCCTAGGCTCATCATCCACCAAGTCCTTCTCTTTGGTGAATACTGATGCAAAGTACTCATTTAGTACCTCGCCCATTTCCTCTGGCTCCACACATAGATTCCCTTCTCTGTCATTGAGCGGGCCAACCCTTTCCCTAGTTACCCTCTTGCTCTTTATATATGTATAAAAAGCCTTGGGATTATCCTTAATCCTGTTTGCCAATGACTTTTCATGACCCCTTTTAGACCTCCTGACTCCTTGCTTAAGTTCCTTTCTCCTGTCTTTATATTCCTCAAGGGATTCGTCTGTTCCCAGCCTTCCAGCCCTTACGAATGGTTCCTTTTTCTTTTTGACTAGGCTCACAATATCCCGCGTTATCCAAGGTTCCCGTAACTTGCCAAACTTATCCTTCTTCCTCACAGGAACATGCTGGTCCTGGATTCTAATCAGCTGACGTTTAAAAGACTCCCACATGTCAGATGTTGATTTGCCCTCACACAGCCGCCCCCAATCTAAATTCTTCAGTTCCTGCCTAATATTGTTATAATTAGCCTTCCCCCAATTTAGCACCTTCACCCGAGGACTACTCTTATCCTTATCCACAAGTACCTTAAAGCTTATAGAATTATGGTCACTGTTCCCGAAATGCTCCCCTACTGAAACTTCGACCACCTGGCCGTGCTCATTCCCCAATACCAGGTCCAGTACAGCCCCATCCCTAGTTGGAGTATCTACATATTGTTTCAAGAAGCCCTCCTGGATGCTCCTTACAAATTCTGCCCCATCTAAGCCCCTAGCACTAAGTGAGTCCCATTCAATATAGGGGAAGTTAAAATCACCCACCATTACAACCCTGTTACCTTTACATCTTTCCAAAATCTGTCTGCATATCTGCTCCTCTACCTCTCGCTGGCTGTTGGGAGGCCTGTAGAAAACCCCCAACATCGTGACTGCACCCTTCCTATTCCTGAGCTCCACCCATATTGCCTCGCTGCATGACCCCTCTGAGGTGTCCTCCGCAGTACAGCTGTGATATGCTCCTTAACAAGTAATGCAACTCCCCCACCCCTATTACATCCCCCTCTATCCCGCCTGAAGCTTCTAAATCCTGGAACATTTAGCTGCCAATCCTGTCCTTCCCTCAACCAAGTCTCTGTAATAGCAATAGCATCATAGTTCCAAGTACTTATCCAAGCTCTAAGTTCATCTGCCTTACCTGTTATACTTCTCGCATTGAAGCAAATGCACTTCAGACCACCAGTCCCGCTGTGCTCCGCAACATCTCCCTGCCTGCTCTTCCTCCTAGTCTTAGTGATGGACATGCATATCGAATGGTGGAGATTCATGCTTCTGTAAAGTTACTAACTTTGATGTTTCTCATGTTAAGTGAAAGTGTGCATTTTTTTTATAGGGATGAGAGCAGTATGCAATGTAAAATGTAATTTATTATTCTCCTGCTTAACTGTAGATGTATGTCCCAGAAGTTGTAATTGATTTGCATTGAAGGCAAATTGTTGACCTGGTTAGGAAAATGGCTCAGTAGAAGGAGACAGAGAGTGGGGATAATGGGCAGGTACTCTAACTGGCAGGATGCGACTAGTGGTGTCCCACATGACCTATGTTGAGGCCTCAACTATTCACTGTATCCACTGTATTGACTAACAAATTACATGATGGGATAGAAAGTCACATATCCAAATTTGCCTATGACACAAAGATAGGCAGCATTGAAAGCAGTGTCGGTGGAAGTGTAAAATTACAGAAATATTGATGGGTTCAGTGAATGGGCAAAAGTATGGGAAATGGATTTCAATGTAGGCAAATTTGAGGTCATCCACTTTGGACCTAAAAAAGGATACAACAGGGTACTTTCTCAATAGTGAAAAGCGAGAAACATTGGAGGTCCAAAGAGACTTGAGGGGTTCAGGCACACAGATCATTAAAATGTTCATAACAGGTACAGAAAATAGTCGTAAAGGCTAATGGAATGTTGGCTTTTATATCTAGAGGAATCGAATACAAGGGGGTCATGCTTCAGCCCTGGTTAGACCACACCTGGAGCACTGTGAGCAGTTCTGGGCACCACACCTTAGGATATATTGGTCATGGAGGGAGCAGAGTGTAAATTTACACTCCTAAGGGTTCTGCCATTTACTGTATACTTCCCACTCCCCCCCATCCACATTGTTTTAACCTCGCTCCCCCACCCCCGCAAAGAGAAGAAATTGTCCTCCCCCCCTCCCCACAGGTGTTGTGCCACGTTTCCCCAAATGGGGATTCAAAGGCGTGGCATTGTCGACCGCCCGAATGAAGATGGGTGCGGCAATTAAGGAGGCAATGGAACCCTCATTAAATCAGCAATGTAAATTAGTTTACATATTGAAATGGGGCTCTCGTCGCTGAGTGGCGGGGCGACCACCACGAGGCCTCGCCACTGCTGCTGTCAAGATCGGTATGGGGCCTGCCGCCGTCGAGGTCGGTGGCGGGTCTCCGCCGCACCGATCTTTATTGCCTCCCCGTCACTGTTCCCGACGGCGAAGGGGCTTTAAAATCCATCCCCATAAATCCGACTTCGTCCCAGATCCCTTAATAGCTATGGTTAACAAAAATCTACCAATCTTGGTTATAAAATTAACACCACCTTCATTTGTGGGAAGTGCATTTAGGAAGTTGCAGACATTCCAGGCTGAATCTTCCCAATCCAGTGATTGTGGGCTTGAAGGCAGATGGGTGGGGTGGGGCGGGGATGCCAGGAAAATATGGGGAAGCCACGTCAGGACGGCTCCCCAGCTCATTCCTGCCGCCGGGGATCTTTCTCCAGAGCTAACTGGGAGTGGGATTAATATGTTTCAGGCCAAATTAGGGGTGTTTTTGTGGGCTCACTGGCAGGGGCTGGTTGAGGGAGTTGCGGCTGGACGCTCCATGACCCAGAGAGGGAGCGACGTCAGGAAAGGCTGCACCGGCAGCCCAAACAATTCACCTGGAGGGGTTTCCCCCTCACTCCGAGGGACCTGACGGCTTCGCCCCTCATCATTTTTAATTTCGATCCATACCTCTGAGGGCGCCTCCATGTTGAGGTGCCCTCACGGTCCCTGACCTGACTCAGCAGTGCCCAGTGGGGCTGCTGAGTCTCCAGAGCTGCTGGCCGCTGATTGGGCTAGCAACATTGAGAGCCCGCTTGGCGTTCTGAATAGGACGGCAAGCGCAGAGGTGGCCAATTCGGACGCCTCCTCCAGGAGTATTGCTGAGCCAGTCTTGCTGGCAGCAATTGCATGCTCAGGACACCCATTTGGTCCCGATGTCGAGGTCCCAAAGTCTACAGTAAAATCCAGCCTTCTGAGTCTGTTATTAAGAATGATGCAGAAATTTGCATTAGATAGTGTGTTATGTCTGGAGGGTGGCATCTAGAGTGTGGCAAAGCTTTCTGATTATATAACTAGCTGTTATATAGTTTAAAAACTAGCAGTTTGGGGGAGATGGTGGTGTAGTGGTCATGTCACTGAACTAGTAATCCAAAGGCCTAGGCTAATGTCATGGGGACAAGGGTTCAAATTCCATGATGGCAGCTGATGGAATTTAGTTTTAATTAATAAATTCAATTAATTAATAAAAATCTGGAATGGAAAGCAAGTCTCAGTAATGGTGCCATGAAACTATCATCGATTGCTGTAAAAACCCATCTGGTTCATTAATGTCCTTTAGGGAAGGAAATCTGCTGTTCTTGCCCGGTCTGGCCTGCATGTGATTCCAGACCCACAGCGGTGTGGTTGACTCTTAACTGCTCTCTGAAATGGTCTAACAAGCCATTCAGTTGTCAAGGCCAATTAGGGATGGGCTGCAAATGCTGGCCTTAACAGTGACATTCACATCCCATGAAAGAATTAAAACAAACAAGCTGACAATGGAGTTGGGATAGAAATTTGATTCACAGCACCACCTAGAGGCCAGAGTCTGCAACTAAATTGTGACAATTGACATAGTAAAATTGAATGATAAATGTTGTCAGCAATTTACAGTGGTAATTGTTGACAGAAAAGCATGAACAAAAGTCATTAGAACAGGAATAAGATTTGTGGCCAGGAAATGCACACTCCACAGAGGATTTTTTGATTGATTTTAGGTTGATTGTTATGAATAGTCAGCAAATTCATTATTTCAATGCCAGTGTGATGTTAGGTACATAGGCCATATGTCCCAAAGACTAGTGGATCGTATCAAACAACGTGTCCCTTCCACTGTTCGCAATGGGCAAGGTACAGGCCGTACCCAACCAGCCTGTGCTTGCAAAACTCAAAACACGGTGTCCAACATTAGATGTGATGCTGTAATTGGACCACATTTACTAAATAATCCTCAGTGTGCAAAGAATTACAATTTAAGATTGTCAGTCGGTCTCACAGTGTGGCGCATTTGCGTGTACTGGAAGCTACATATATTAATACACAGAGCCCTGTTCTTTGCAGCCAGAAAGAACATGTACACACATTGCTCCTGTTTCAGCTAAGCAAACTATGTAACAGTCATTCGCTGGTTCATTCCTCATGCCTTGACCAATCGGAATCAAGCTGCCTTGTTTAAAGTTCAAACAAAGCTTGGCAGTTAACTGTCAGTTACCATAAACTGGTGAATTCTCCATGGCAACGCCTCTACCAATCAGAGTTCACTTGTCAACCAATCAGCACTCTCTTCTCATATAGTATAAATTTGTTGCTTCCCTTACATTGGTATTCTTGCGATTTGTCCTGATGAGTGCAAGACAAAAAGCTTGGACAAAATGTCTCTGTTTTCAGGAATACTCAAATCCATTATCATTTTACCATTCGACTATCAAGATGGTAGAAGTCAAATGACATGGATCTTTGTCTTTTCTCGTCTAGCAGTTCCAGTGTTCCAATGCAAATGAGCTTGGGCATGAAGAGATAAATACCAACTAAATGAGCAAACACTCCACAACACTGTGCTTCTGCCCTGGGGAAGGGTTGAATTCACCAGAGAGTGAGGTTTGAACAAAGGACTTGTGTGGATGACTGAGTGGCTTGGATTCATCTGTTTACTTTTAGAGGCAGCAAGGGGTTATTTATGCAAATTATTTCCTCAGGAGATTAGATAGTTACAGTAGAATCCATGTGGGTGTTCAGTTGAACCAAACGATCTACCTTGTTTCATCTTTTCTTGGCTTCTTCAGTTACTGATGGATTAGAACCATAGAAAAATTGCAGCACAGGAGGAGGCCATTCATCCTGTCATGTCCGTGCCATCGATAAACTAGCCACCCAATCTAATCCCACCTTCCAGCACCTGGTCCATAGCCTTGCTGGTTACAGCACCTCAGGTGCATGACCTTTTAAAAGAATTGAGGGTTTCTGCCTCCACCATCATTCATGACAGTGAATTCCAGACACCCACCACCCTCTGGGTGAAAAAAGTTTTTCCTTATCTCCCCTCAAATCCTTCTACCAATCGCCTTAAGTCTGTGCCCCCTGGTAATTGACCTCTCCGCTAGGGAAAACAGGTCTTCCTGTCTATTCTATCTAGGCCCTTCATAATTTTGTACACCTCTATTAAGTCACCCCTCAGCCTCCTCTGTTCTAAGGAAAACAACCCTACCCTATCCAATCTTTCCTCATAGCTGCAACTTTCAAGCCCTGGCAACATTCATGAAAATCTCCTGTGTGCTCTCTCCAGAGCAATTATGTCCTTCCTGTAATGTGGTGACCAGAACTGTACACAATACTCCAGCTGTGGCCTAATCAGCATTTTATACAGTTCCAGCATGACATCCCTACTTTTTAATTCTACACCTCGGCCAATAAAAGAAAGCAATCCATATGCCTTCTTTACCACTCTATCTACCTGTTCTGCCACCTTCCGGGACCTGTGGACATGCACTCCAAGGTCTCTCACTTCTTCTACCCCTCTCAATATCCTCCCATTTATTGTGTATTCCCTTGCTTTATTTGTCCTCCCCAAATGCATGCATTACCTCACACTCTTGTGGATTGAGTTCCATTTGCCACTTTTCTACCCACTCATCCAAACCATTGATATATTTCTGGAGTCGATGGCTCTCCTCTTCACTATCAACTACATGACCAATTTTTGTGTCATCAGCAAATTTCCTAATCATGCCTCCCACATTTAAGTCCAAATGATTAATATAAGCACAAACAACAAGGGACCCAACACTGAGCCCTGTGGAACACCACTGGAAACAGCTTTCCATTCACAAAAACATTGTTTCCTGTCACTGAACCAATTTTGGATCCAACCTGCGACATTACCCTGTATCTTATGGGCTTTCATTTTACTTACCAATCTGCCATTGGTGGAACCTTGTCAAATATCTTACTAAAATCCATGTAGACCACATCCACTGCACTACCCTCATCAATCCTTCTTGTTACTCCTCAAAAAACTCAATTAAGTTAGTAAGACATGACCTTCCCTTAACAAATCCATGCCGACTATCCCTGATTAATCCGTGCCTTTCTAAGTAGCAGTTTATTCTCTCCCTCAGAATAGATTCGAACAATTTACTCACCACCGAGGTCAGACTGATCAGCCTATAATTATTTGGCCTAACCCTCGCACCCTTTTTAAACAATGGTACAACATTCGCAGACATCCAATCGTCTGGTACTTCCCTGTATTTAGTGAGGATTTGAAGATGATCCTCAGTGCATCCGCTATATCCTCCCTGACTTCCTTTAACAACCTGGGATGCAATCCATCCAGCCCTGGCGATTTATCCACTTTCAAGGATGTCAGACCCTCTAGTACTTCCTCTCTCATTATGCTTATTGTATATAATATTGACCCCTCCTTATTCATAACCCTAGATGTTCAAAAATTATATATTTGCTTCCAAAATAACAAGAATAATAACAGAGTAAAACTACAAGTCTCCATGGTCCTGGCACCTGATAGGCAGTGGGAAGACATTGCTACAGGATTGATGGTAACACATGTCATCTATTCAGAGAGTGTTGTGCACCATTTATACAGGAGGAATATCCCTTTCATATTGGACACACCCTGAATTTAAACAGGCGAGGGTTTCGTTTTACATAAGAAATTTGGCTTGTTGAATTTAAAGAATTGAGGGGAGATCCAATCAAGGTATTTAAAATGATGAAGACTCTCAATATGCTAGATACCGAGAAACTATTTTCTCTGTTGGGGTAATTCAGCACAAGTGGGCATAATCTTAGAATTAGAGCTCAGCCATTTCAGTGTGAAATCCGAAAGCACTTTACCACACATCAAGTAGTGAAAACCTAAAACTAATGTGGCAGGGGGATGGGAACCAAATGAGGAGGTCAGTGGACAGTAAGGAGGTAGTAACTAAAGCCTGTAAGGAACTAGATAATGAATTCAGTGTGACTAAGGGAAAGAGTAGGCAGGGAGCAGATGATGAACGCAAAGGGACTGGTGGTCTGAGGTGCATTTTTTTTAATGCAAGAAGTGTAGTAGGTAAGGCAGATGAACTAGGGGCTTGGATTAGTACCTGGGAGTATGATGTTATTGCTATTACTGAGACTTGGTTGAGGGAAGGGCACGATTAGTAACTAAATATCCCAGGATATCGATGCTTCAGGCGGGATAGAGAGGGAGGTAAAAGGGGTGGAGGAGTTGCATTACTGGTCAAAGAGGATATCACAGCTGTGCTGAAGGAGGGCACTATGGAGGACTCGAGCTGTGAGGCAATATGGGCAGAACTCAGAAATAGGAAGGGTGCGGTAACAATGTTGGGGCTGTACTACAGGCCTCCCAACAGCGAGCGTGAGATAGAGGTACAAATATGTAAACAGATTATGGAAAGATGTAGGAGCAACAGGGTGGTGGTGATAGGAGATTTTAATTTTCCCAACATTGACTGGGATTCACTTAGTGTTAGAGGTCTAGATGGAGCAGAATTTGTAAGGAGCATCCAGGAGGGTTTTCTAGAGCAGTATGTAAATAGTCCAACTCAGGAAGGGGCCATACTGCACCAGGTGTTGGGGAATGAGCCCGGCCAGGTGGTTGAAGTTTCAGTAGGGGACTACTTTGGGAATAGTAATCACAATTCCATAAGTTTTAGAATACTCATGGACAAAGACGAGAGTGGTCCAAAAGGAAGAGTGCTAAATTGGGGGAAGGCCAACTATACCAAAATTCGGCAGGAGCTGGGGAATGTAGATTGGGAGCAGCTGTTTGAAGGTAAATCCACATTTGATATGTGGGAGGCTTTTAAAGAGAGGTTGATTAGCGTGCAGGAGAGACATGTTCCTGTGAAAATGAGGGATAGAAATGGCAAGATTAGGGAACCATGGATGACAGGTGAAATTGTGAGACTAGCTAAGAGGAAAAAGGAAGCATACATAAGGTCTAGGCGGCTGAAGAAAGACGAAGCTCTGAAAGAATATCGGGAATGTAGGACCAATCTGAAACGAGGAATTAAGAGGGCTAAAAGGGGTCATGAAATATCTTTAGCAAACAGGGTTAAGGAAAATCCCAAAGCCTTTTATTCATATATAAGGAGCAAGAGGGTAACGAGAGAAAGGATTGGTCCACTCAAGGACAAAGGAGGAAAGTTATGCGTGGAGTCAGAGAAAGTGGGTGAGATTCTAAACGAGTACTTTGCATCGGTATTCACCGAGGAGAGGGACACGACGGATGTTGAGGTTAGGGACAGATGTTTGATTACTCTAGGTGAAGTCGACATAAGGAGGGAGGAAGTGTTGGGTATTCTAAAAGGCATTAAGGTGGACAAGTCCCCAGGTCCGGATGGGATCTATCCCAGGTTACTGAGGGAAGCGAGAGAGGAAATAGCCTTAAGAGGCCTTAACAGATATCTTTGCAGCATCCTTAAACACGGGTGAGGTCCCGGAGGACTGGAGAATTGCTAATGTTGTCCCCTTGTTTAAGAAGGGTAGCAGGGAAAATCCAGGTAATTATAGACCGGTGAGCCTGACGTCAGTGGTAGGGAAGCTGCTGGAGAAGATACTGAGGGATAGGATCTATTCCCATTTGGAAGAAAATGGGCTTATCAGTGATAGGCAACATGGTTTTGTGCAGGGAAGGTCATGTCTTACCAACTTAATAGAATTCTTTGAGGAAGTGACAAAGTTGATTGATGAGGGAAGGGCTGTAGATGTCATATACATGGACTTCAGTAAGGCGTTTGATAAGGTTCCCCATGGTAGGCTGATGGAGAAAGTGAAGTCGCATGGGGTCCAGGGTGTACTAGCTAGATGGATAAAGAACTGGCTGGGCAACAGGAGACAGAGAGTAGCAGTGGAAGGGAGTTTCTCAAAATGGAGACGTGTGACCAGTGGTGTTCCACAGGGATCCGTGCTGGGACCACTGTTGTTTGTGATATACATAAATGATTTGGAGGAAAGTATAGGTGGTCTGATTAGCAAGTTTGCAGACGACTTTGATTGGTGGAGTAGCAGATAGTGAAGGGGACTGTCAGAGAATACAGCAGAATATAGATAGATTGGAGAGTTGGGCAGAGAAATGGCAGATGGAGTTCAATCAGGGCAAATGCGAGGTGATGCATTTTGGAAGATCCAATTCAAGAGTGAACTATACAGTAAATGGAAAAGTCCTGGGGAAAATTGATGTACAGAGAGATTTGGGTGTTCAGGTCCATTGTTCCCTGAAGGTGGCAACGCAGGTCAATAGAGTGGTCAAGAAGGCATACGGCATGCTTTCCTTCATCGGACGGGGTATTGAGTACAAGAGTTGGCAGGTCATGTTACAGTTGTATAAGACTTTGGTTCGGCCACATTTGGAATACTGCATGCAGTTCTGGTCGCCACATTACCAAAAGGATGTGGATGCTTTGGAGAGGGTGCAGAGGAGGTTCACCAGGATGTTGCCTGGTATGGAGGGCGCTAGCTATGAAGAGAGGTTGAGTAGATTAGGATTATTTTCATTAGAAAGACGGAGGTTGAGGGGCGACCTGATTGAGGTGTACAAAATCATGAGAGGTATAGACAGGGTGGATAGCAAGAAGCTTTTTCCCAGAGTGGGGGATTCAATTACTAGGGGTCACGAGTTCAAAGTGAGAGGGGAAAAGTTTAGGGGGGATATGCGTGGAAAGTTCTTTACGCAGAGGGTGGTGGGTGCCTGGAACGCGTTGCCAGCGGAGGTGGTAGACGCGGGATCGATAGCGTCTTTTAAGATGTATCTAGACAGATACATGAATGGGCAGGAAGCAAAGAGATACAGACCCTTAGAAAATAGGCGACATGTTTAGATAGAGGATCTGGATCGGCGCAGGCTTGGAGGGCCGAAGGGCCTGTTCCTGTGCTGTAATTTTCTTTGTTCTTTGTTGTTCTAACTCACTTAAAGGCTGTGGATGTTGGATTAATGGGGCCAAGGAGGGATTTAAACAGGAGGATCTTTTCACAACTGAAATCGACTGATTTTTGTTAGGTAAGAGTATTAAGGAGTATCAGGAGATATGGAACAAAGGTGGGTAAATGGAGTGGAGGTACAAATCAACCATGATCTATTAGAATGGGTTTTACCTTAGGCGTACGGGAATTCTCCAACAACATAAAGGTCAGTGGCGAACACGCTTCCGCCTAGCCCGAGGATACGTCACATATTTTACAGGTCAGTCAGTGGGCCGGCAGCTCTTAGTACCAGCAGTGCCACCAGTAGCACTGGCCACTGCTGGGACTGCAGCCTAGCCGACACCATGGAACCTGGAGACGAGGTAAGCTGGACTTGCCTCACCAGGGGGATTGATCCTTCCCTGGTGCGGCTGGAGTGGTCGTTTGGGGGGAGGGGAGTGTCTTGGGTCCCGCCGGTGGTTTGGGAGGCGGGGGCGGCCCTCAATCGGGCACTCTGTGCCCGAGTGCCATGGCCCCCCACAAGGGCGCGGAAAGGCCGGCAGCTATCACTGGGCAGCCTTTCATGTTCATAGCATGCCCGCTTGACAAGGCTAAAATACCCGTGGAGGCGGGCGAGTGCCTTAAGTGGCCTCTTAAGGGCCTTGATTGGCCTCGGGCGGGCAGGCCGTTCCCCCCCACCCAACTGCCGTAAAGTTGACCGGAGGCGGGAGCGGGGCAGGTAGGCTTCCCGGAGCCTCCCACTCAATTTTTTGCCACCCCCATGCCACCATCCAACCCGCTGGGGCGGCGTAAAATTCAGCCCATTGTCTTAACAAACTTTTTCTTTGCCTTTTCTATAACCGTGGCATCTTTTGCAAAGTTATGTGCCCTAAACCAATTGCAGTTGGTGTAACAGGAAAGACAAGTGCTTGAGGAACCCAGTAATATCAGCGGCTGGAGTTATAAGGGGTGCATGCAAGGGGGGTTGTGGGGGGAGCTTACAAGGCTTGTTCCAGGTGAAAGAGTTTTAGAGGCTCACTAGACCACGGTGCAGTGTGAATGAGGTCTTTTCTAACTGGTGAGAAACTAGGAACTACAGAGGAGCAAAGAGATTTAAGGATCCATGTACACAAATCACTAAAAGCTAGTGGACAAACACAAAAAGCAATCAAAGAGGCTAATAATTAAATGAACTGTGTTTCGTCTTTATGTTGTTTCCGGTTCCCAGATATTGGAAAGAATCACACTTCAAACTTGGAAAAGGCTAGAGTCAGTCTTGTTTATTTCAACACCATGCTTGTGCTGTCGAACCTGGTTGAACTTGTTCTTGTGTTACATATAACATGACTCCCCAGTGCAACCGTGAATGTGGCCCCCCCCACTGGAACACTGACACATAACAACTAGTTCTTAGATAATTCGTTCCTAACACTTTACAGATCGTATAACAATATATACATATATATAATATCCCTCTTTCTTTAAAACATAATGCCCTATATCAATTTAACTGTCAATATAAATAAAGAAGATTATCATCTGACTTGTGGAAATAATCTGATGCCTTTTTAAGAGTCTTTTATAGCGTGTATTTTTTAAAAAATATATTTTTCACAGTATCGCTTGGGTGGTAAGATGTTGTGCCTCCATCTTGTAGATTTGGCATTTGTTGCTCTCAGTGGTGAGTTGGCACGCTGTACAGGTGATGTTGTGTCACTTGTTGGTGTTGTTGTTAATGTTGTCTCACTGCATAGTGATGTTTCCAGTGTTGTTGATGTTCTTTTCTGTTGTTCTAGCTCAGGTGTAGGTCGAATATGGATTCTGTTCCTTCTCATTTGGTTACCGGTTTCGGTCTCAATGATATATGACCTTGGAGTCTCAGCTTCACTAACAACTTTTGCTGGGCTCCAGCTTTTCATGATTGGATCCTGTACATGTACAGTTTGTCCTTTCAACAGCTTGGGTAGGGATTTAGCATATTTGTTGAAGTGTTGCTCTCCTCTTACCTGTGCTTCAGTGAGTTGTTGTCTCACTTCCTCTTGGTCACTTGAAGGATGTATTTTGCTTGCCAGAGTTGTCTTACATTTTATTTCATTTAACAGCTCTGCAGATGATTTCATGTCAGCCTTGAGAGATGTGGATCGGAGTGACAATAAGGCCAAGTTTGGGTCTTCCTTCGTCTCTTGGCATTTCACAAGTGTTCTTTTGACCGTCTGGACGTGTCTTTCGATAAATCCATGTCCCCGTGGGTAGTATGGTGATGAGGTGATGGTGTTGAACCTATACTGCTCAGCGAATTCCTTAAATTCTCTGGATGTAAATTGGGTGCCATTGTCACATATTAACCCTTCAGGAATCCCTTGCTCAGCGAACAGAACTCATACTGCTGAGATTATTGTGGCTCTCAAGTCTTTCATCTTCTGGATAAAAGGGAATTTTGAGTAGTAGTCTGCGACAATGAGATACCATTCTTGATTATGTGTGAATAAATTGACTCCTACAATATGCCATGGTCTGGGGGGTACTTCAGTTGCTACCATCTCCTCTTTCTGTTGTGAGTTTCTGTACTTCTGGCATACATTGCATTCATACACCATATTTTCGATATCTTCGTCTATGCCTGTCCAGTACACAGCTGATTTGGCTCTGAGCTTACACTTCTCCATTCCCATATGGTCTTTGTGTATATCTTGGAGAAGTTCTTCCTGCATTGTTTTGGGTATGATTATTCTGGGTCCGGCCAGCAGAACACCGTCTTCCAGTGAGATGTCATCTCTGATGGACCAGTGCTGCCGTATAGCTGGCTATGTGTTCTGTGTCTTATCAGGCCATCCCTGGATCACTTTGAGACCAAAGGGTAGACGCAGCAATATGTACCGTCCAAAGGGTGGGTTGAATGTTGTCAACAATTCTGCATCTAGCTTCACATTCCAGGAGCCATTTCTGGCATCAAGCTTGCTGAAAACCTTTGCTCCTGCCAGTGTTGGTGTGATTTCTTCCAATGTTGGAATAGTGTAGTGATCCCTCTTTATTGCTTGGTTGAGATCTTTGGGATCTAGGCAAATTCTTAGCCATTCATTTGGCTTCTCTCTCACCACGATGGAATTTACCCAATCTGTAGGCTCTGTGACTCTGGAGATCACCTTTTCTTCCATCTCTTGGAATTCTCTTTAAAGCTTTCCTTTTAGTTCTACTGGTACTTTACATGGGGGATGAATCACTGGTTTCATCACTGGGTCAGTAGTGATGTGGTACTCAAAATCTTCGAAGCATCCAACCATCTCATCAAAACACTCTGGGTACATTTGTACCAGATCTTCTTTGCTTCTTATCGGGGGGTGCTTTTCAACGGGTGTACTATCCTCAACCCTCAGTGTCGCCTCCTTCACCTCATGGTGTACTGAGATAATTTGCAGCTCTTCGCAACTGCTCAACCCCAGGATAGTTGGACCATCTGTTTCTGTGACGTAGAACATACAGTTAACATCTTTTCCTTTCTGTGTCCCTCTGATTTGGGTTGTTCCCGGCTGTCGAATCTCAGTTTCCCCGTATGCTGTTAGCATGACGTTGTTTGGTTTCAGAGCACCTTCCCTTGGATAACCATTTTTCTCCAAATTTTCAGGAAAGATCTATTGGTATAATCTGAGTGGGATGACGTTACTCTGCGCTCCAGTATCGATCTTCATCTTCAGATTTATCATTCTGGTTTTATTTCTCAGCCTCTTCCTGATCTGAATGGTTGTATGAATTTCTTTTCTCTGGGAACTGTCACATCCAGACATTTTGTGTAATTCTATGGTTCCCATGTTGATCATGTTCTCAAACCCATCGCCATCTTCCAGGGTATGGATGTTTTAGTTTCTTTCATTGTTCCTTCACCCTGTTACTTTGGCTCTGATGACTCGTCTACCACCTTCTTGCCTTGCTCTGCACATCTTTTCCCAGTGATTGGTCTTTCCGCAAGCTCTACAGATTGATCCATATGTGGGACATTTCCTTCTATCTGTCAGTTCATGTGGTTATCCATAGCTCCTACACATCTTTCTCTCTGTTTGGTGTACATTCTTTAGTTGCTGTTTCACTGCATCGACCCTGCTACCCTTGGCTTAACTGAAGGGTGGCCATTTGGGAGGTCAGTCTTCATCTGTCTGCTCGTGGCTTCATCTGTCTGCTTGTGGCTTCATGTGCTCTGGCAGTGTCTACAGCCTGCGATATTGTGAGCTTGTCCTGTCCGATTAGAGCTTTCTGTACTTCAGAATGTGCAGAACCCCAAATGAGCTGATCTATCAGCCGTTCATCTGTGTCCTTAAATTTACATTTTCTGGCTGCATTTTTCGATCTTGCTACAAAATTGTCAATAGGCTCCCCTAGTCCCTGTCTGAGGCCTTGAAATTCATATCGGTATATCCGATGATTTGATTTTGGCTGGGGATGGGTGCTAAATCTTTCAAAAATTTTGTCTGGTCTTCTGCTGTCCTCTTCGCTTAGGTCCCAGCTGTTAAATAAATTTAATCCTTTATCTCCAGCCCACATAAGGATATAGCTGACCCTCTCCTCTTCATTAGTGCCTTTTAGGAAACTACTGAATGCCAAATTGCACTTTTGTTTAAATTTCTCAAATGCCTCTCTGACATCATAAGCTTCCCAATTCATTATGGGCTGTTGCAGTGCATTCATTCCTGTCCCGGCTGACATTTTGTTTTTTTTTGAGTTTTCGCACGAGTCACTCAGTTTTTCTGTCTCTCTCTCTGGCACTAATTTGGGTCACTTTTCTCAATCTGATGCTTTTAAAAATGTTGTAGGTTTACTCACAGACACTTGCTGCCACTGTATTTTGTCTTTATGTTGCTTCCGGTTCCCAGATGTTGGAAAGAATCACATTTTAAAACTTGGAAAAGGCTAGAGTCAGTCTTGTTTATTTCAACACCATGCTTGTGCTGTAGAACCTGGTTGAACTGGTTCTTGTGTTACATATAACATGACTCCCCAGTGCAGGCATGAATGTGGCTCCCCCACTAGAAAACTTACACATAACAACTAGTTCTTAGCTAATTAGTTCCTAACACTTTACAGATAGTATAACAATATATACATATATTACAAACTGACTCTGTATACCACAACGTCCATTGACCTACAGGCAGATGTCCCTCCCGATCAGCAGACACAGCTTTGTGAATCTGTGGGGCCTTTGACACAATGGCGTCAGTTACTGAGGCCGTTCACTGAACCTTCACTGGCGGCAAAGCAGCATGAGAACTCAAGCCACTATCCCAATCCCGTTCTATTGCTGCCTCAAGAAAAGAATGGGAGTCCAAGCTCTAGCAGCTCGAGGGGCAGAGCAGGAAGCTGCAGCGTTCTGTTATATTTATTTTGTTTCCCATCTTCCACCAATTTTCCACAGAAACAGAGAGCTTTCCAAGCTACATGTGTACCTAGATTGTAACTGTTGCTGAACAGTTTGATTGTGGAAGCATCACAATATAGAGAACAAGTGCTCAGCAGCAGCCTTCACTGAATGGCAATCAGGAGAAGAGGTCCTGGCTGGTGTTTTTACACTCCCGCACTCTAGCCCAGGAGTGCTGAAGAGAATTACAGTCCCTTCCTGCTCTGCTCCAGTTGAGGAAATCTGACTGAAAACAAACTGAGGATTCACCTGCAACCTTCTAGCACAGCAAATCATGCATTTATCCATTAGGCCATCTGGATAGCTCTACCAAATGGTTTTAAGCCGATTGAAATGTTCACCAGACAATTTTGCATTCAGGCAGTTGTGACATTTGAAGGAAGCGAGAAATTAAACCATCTTCGGTTTCTGTAAGATGTCACTTTATGTTCCGAGGGATCTGTCTAATCCCAGACAGAGACCAAGTGGGAGATGATGTGCATTATTCTATTCACGGTCAAAACACAATGATGGCACTCAAAGATTGAGGCAGTGTTGTTCCTAAACTCTGCTGGGTTTAGTCATCAAGCAACGGTTTGACTGGAACAAATAGCTTGTGGGATCGTGAGAGAGGCCAGGATTAATGGAAGTGGCTTTCTCTGTATATGAAATATCCCATAACAGCAAAGAGTTTTTTTTAATGGTTTCTTTTGGACAATCTATTACATTTCTGTTAATATACATTGTACAGTGTAGTGTGGAATAGAGCAAACAAAATCCTAACAGTTAGGTAACACTGAGAGCTGCTATTATGCCGTGGATTGATGTGTAAGTTTA
This sequence comes from Heterodontus francisci, assembly GCF_036365525.1. NCBI lineage: Eukaryota > Metazoa > Chordata > Chondrichthyes > Heterodontiformes > Heterodontidae > Heterodontus > Heterodontus francisci. The sequence goes on along the minus strand of NC_090371.1, from coordinate 25,441,714 downwards.
AGATGGCTCTCTATGTCTCTATTTTTTGGAATTCTCTCCCATACTTTGTACCTCTTGCTTTGGGCGTTTCCCCAGTTTCTGCTCAGCAACCTCCATTCCACTCCCTTTTGTGTACATTTGTTATTCTTCATCCTCCTCTTCCCACGTCCACCGCCCCACCCCTTTCCTCCTCACCCCTTCCTCCTCATCCCATCTCCACCTTCATCTCCTGACAGCAACACTGGCCAACAAAAAAAAAATAACCATGACATCACAGGAAAGTCATGAGTTGATTGGCTAATGAGGATTGCTGCTTGGGGACTGGGTCTAAACAAATAGGAGTTTAAAAACATTAAAAATATCAAGTATTAATAACAAGTAACAAGTAAGTAGCTGGTGAGTCTTATATTTTTAAATAAGGTATATTACTATTGCTAAGATTTATTACTATTGGTGAGTTTATTACTACTACTGATAACATTTTAGTATTGGTAGGGTGTATTAATATTGGTAAGGTAGATTTTAGTATTGTTAAAGTTTATTATTAACAGTAGTAAAGTTATTATTACTATTTAAAAGGTTAGTATTACTATTGGCAAAGTTTATTACTATTGGTAGGTTATTAGCATTAGTTGCAGCAGGGTTTGTAGTACCAAGGTTTATTATCTAATAGACAGAGGGATGGCAGGGCTGCATCAATCTCTGCTATGTGGGAACTTGAGAACATCCAGTGCTATGTGGGATCTCCAGGACGCTTCTCGTGTCCTGGATAACCATATGTGCAGGAAGTGTCGTCAGTTGCCGTAGCCTGAGCTCCGGGATTCAGAACTTGAGCAGCAGCTGGAGTCACTGAGGATCATTCATGAGGTTGAGAGCTTTTGGATAGCATGTTTATAGATGTGGTCACCCTGCAGCTTAAGACTATGCAGGCAGAGAGAGAATGGGTGACTGCCAGACAGTCAAGAAGAAACAGGCAGGCTGTGCAGGAGAACCTTGAGTGCATCCCACTCTCCAACAGGTATTCCGTACTGAATACTGAGGAATGTGATAGTTCATCTGGGGAGTGCAGCCAGAACCAAGGCGATGACACCATGGGTGGCTCAGCTGCACAGAGGAGCACAAGGAATACTAGAAGAATGATAGTGATAAGAGATTCAATAGTCAGGGGAACATACAGCTGTTTCTGTGGCTGCAGACGTGAATCCAGGATGGTATGTTGCCTCCCTGGTGCCAGGGTCAAGGATGCCACTGAACAGCTGCAGAGGACTCTGAGGGGGAAGGGTGAACAGCTAGCATTCATTGTCCACATTGGCACCAATGATATAGGCAGGAAGAGGGATGGGATCCTGCAGAAAGAGTTTAGTGAGCTAGGTAAGAGATTAGCAAGCAGGACCTCAAAAGTAGTACAAAGAACAAAGAACAAAGATAATTACAGCACAGGAACAGGCCCTTCGGCCCTCCAAGCCTGCGCCGATCCAGATCCTCTCTCTAAACATGTCGCCTATTTTCTAAGGTTCTGTATCTCTTTTCTTCCTGCCCATTCATGTATCTGTCTAGATACATCTTAAAAGACGCCATCGTGCCCGCATCTACCACCTCCGCTGGCAACGCGTTCCAGGCACCCACCACCCTCTGCGTAAAGAACTTTCCACGCATATCCCCCCTAAACTTTTCCCCTTTCACTTTGAACTCGTGTCCTCTAGTAATTGAATCCCCCACTCTGGGAAAAAGCCTCTTGCTATCCACCCTGTCTATACCTCTCATGATTTTGTACACCTCAATCAGGTCCCCCCTCAACCTCCGTCTTTCTAATGAAAATAATCCTAATCTACTCAACCTCTCTTCATAGCTAGCGCCCTCCATACCAGGCAACATCCAGGTGAACCTCCTCTGCACCCTCTCCAAAGCATCCACATCCTTTTGGTAATGTGGCGACCAGAACTGCACGCAGTATTCCAAATGTGGCCGAACCAAAGTCCTATACAACTGTAACATGACCTGCCAACTCTTGTACTCAATACCCCGTCCGATGAAGGAAAGCATGCCGTATGCCTTCTTGACCACTCTATTTACCTGCGTTGCCACCTTCAGGGAACAGTGGACCTGAACACCCAAATCTCTCTGGACATCAATTTTCCCCAGGACTTTTCCAGATCACTCCCAGTATCACGCGCAAGTGAGTATAGAAATAGGAGGATAGTGTAGATGAATCCGTGGCTGGAAAGATGGCACAGGAGGGAGGGCTTTAGATCCCTGAGGCACTGGGTCTTGTTCTGGAGAAGATGGGACCTGTAGAGGACAGACAGGTTTCGCCTGAACAGAGCTGAGACAACTTTCCTTGCGGGGCAATTTGCTAGTGCTATTCGGGAGGGTTTAAACTAACTTGGCAGGGCTGTGGGAACCAGGAGATAATACAAGAGAGGAACACCAAAGTACACAGAGAATTGGAAGAAACAGATAGTAGTAGAGTAGGAAATAGCAAAGTATTAGGTGGAGTCAGAGAGAAAGTGTTAGACAGTACTAGAGAAGGGAGTAGTTCTGTATTAGATGGTACTGGACTGAGAAGGTCTACGAGGGATGCAAAGACAGGATTACAATGCATGTGTGTAAATGCACAAAGTGTGGTGAATAAGGTTGGTGAGCTACAAACACAAATATCAGTATTGGAACGTGATGTAGTGGCAATAATGGAAACGTGGCTCAAAAACGGCGAGGACTGGGAGCTTAATATGTAAGGATGTAACATGTTCAGAAAAGAGAGAGAAGGAAAAAAGGGAGGTGGGGTGGCAGTCCTGATTAGGGAAGACATTGCAGTGTTGGAAAGGGAGGATATCCCTGAAGGGACAAGGACATTTGGTTAGAGTTGAGGAACTAAAAGGATATGATCATGCTACTAGGGGCATTCTATAGGCCTCCAAATAGTGAGAGAGGGATAAAGGAGCAAATCTAGAGGGAAATCACAGAGATGTGCAAGAACTATAGAGTGGTGATATTGGGGGACTTTAATTACCCAAATATCAATTGGGATAGTTTTTGAGTAAAGGTTAAGGAGGGGGAGGAATTTCTGAAATGTGGTCAGGAGAACTTCCTTGCTCAGTATGTTCTCAGCCCAACTAGAAAAGAGGCATTGCTGGATCTGGTACTGGGAAATGAGGTGGGGACAAGTGGACCAAGTGTCTGTCGGGGGAGCGCTTGGGAAGAGTGATCATCGTATCATAAGGTTTAGACTAGTAATGCAGAAAAGCAAGGAACAAAATAAGATAGAATATTGAGATTAAAATAGAGCACCGAGAAGGGATTCTAGCCAGGGTAGAATGAACTGTCAGGAAGAGCTGTATCGGAACAATGGGTTATCTTTAAGGAAGAGATGCTTTAGGTACAGGCAAGAAACATTCCAACAAAGGTGAAAGTTGGGGTACCAAGAACAGGGCTCTTTGGTTGACGCGGGAGATAGAGATGATGATGAAACAAAAAAAAAAGAGGGTGTATGATGCATGTCAGGTGAACTCATCAAGTGAGAATCAGGCCATATACAATAAGTTGAGGGGACGTGAAGAGGAAAATAAGACTGGCAAAGAGAGAATATGAAAATAGAATGGCAGTCAACATAAAAGGGAACCCAAAGGTCTTCTATTGGCATGTGTTAGCGGGAATGAATCTAGAAGAATCACTCGACACTCAAGTCTGCTCCAATGTCAAACAGTTTATTGAGTTACACCAGCGGGGAGCAGGTCACTGGGCTGTCCAGATGCCTCTCCACTGAACAAAGGAAAATCTTCCATACTTATACATTTTCAAACAGTTACTCAGCCCATCCCGGCCGGACATGGTCCAATCACAACGATTATCGATTATATACATTGATTATTAGAGCCAATAGAAGCAGTTACTAGGCGTAGAGGGGCTGCATGACCAGCCCATACACAGATAGGGGATTACTCATGATGTTTACCATACCCCCTTATCTTCACCTCGTTACCGGCCCATACACAGATAGGGGACTACTCATGATGTTTTCACCTCGTTACAGGCTAGCACCTTTGTCAGCATTCCACAAGGGTGTCTGCTTTTCATTTTAATTAGCCTTTTGTTTGAGATTGGATTACTCAGCTCCTGTGGAATGTGGTCAAGTTCACTGAGTCCCATGGTGCTTTGCAGCCTCCTCACTGTTCACTAATATTATATGTTACTGGTTACTCAAATAATATTTACACAGTATGATATTTACTGCAGGTGCCTCTGCGCTTGGGAATACCCTACAACAGCATGTAAATAGTAAACGAGTAGTAAGAGGTGGAGTGGGACTTATTAGGGACAAAGAGGGTAATCTATTGTTAGAGGCGCAGGGCAAGGCTAATATACTTAATGAGTACTTTGTATTAGTGTTCACGAAGAAATTGGAGGCTGATAAAATATCAGCAGAAGCAGAAAGAGTAGAGGCAATGGAGAGGATAAAAATTGAGAAGGGGGTGGTACTAAAAAGGCTGGCTATGCTTAGGGTAGTTAAGTCACCTGGCCCAGATGGCTTGTATCCCAGGTTGCAAAAGGAAGTGGGGATGGAGATAGCGGAAGGGCTTGCCATAATCTTCCAATCTTCCCTGGATACGGGAAGTTCCAGAGGATTGAACAGTGGCAAATGTGACATCCTTATTCAAGAAAGGGAAAAAGGACAATCCTAGCAACTAAAGGCCAGTTAGTTTAACATTAGTGGTGGGCAAGGTTTTAGAAACAATAATCAGGGAAAATATCAATGGACACTTAGAAAGGTTCATGTTAGTGAAGAATAGCCAGCACAGATTTGGAAAAGGCAAATTATGCTTGACTAATCTAATTGAATTTTTTGATGAAGTAGCAGAGAAGGTTGATGAAGGGAATGTGGTGGATGTTGCTTATATAGATTTTAAGAAAGCACTTGATAAGGTACCACATAAAAGCCTGGTTCACAAAACTGACACTCATAGGATAGAAGGGTCAGTGTCCAAATGGGTAGAAAAATTGGCTTAAGGACAGAAAATTGAGTCATAGCGAATGATTGGCTTTCAGACTGGAGGATGGTCAACATTGATATTCCCCAAGGGTCAGTGCTGGAACCATTGCTTTATTTGATGTCAATAAATGACTTGAAGCTTGGAATACAGAGTTGAATTTCAAATTTGTTGACAACACCAAACTTGGAGGTGTGGCAAACAGTGAGGATGATATGAACCACCTGCAACAGGACATAAATAGGCTAGCAGAATGAGCAGAGAGGTGGCAGATGGAATTTAATACTGACAAGTGCGAGGTGATGCAATTTGGCAAAAGGAATAGGGAGAGGTAATATATACTTAATGGCATAATTCTAAAGAGTGTGTAGGAACAGAGGGATCTGGGGTGCGTGTGCATCGATCTTTGAAGGTGGTAGGACATTTTGGGAGAGTGGTTAGTAAAACATATGGGATCTTGGGCTTCATAAATAGAGGCATTGAATATAAAAGCAGGGAAGCTATGTTAACCTTTATAAAGCTCTGGTTAGGCCCGAACTGGAGTGTTCCATCCAATTCTGGTCACCACACTTCAGGAAGGATGTGAGGGTCCTTGAGAGGGTGCAGGAGAGATTGGTTCCAAGGTTAGGTTGGAAAAGCTGGGATTGCTGTCCTTAGAACAAAGAAGACTGAGGGGAGATTTAATTGAAGTGTACAAGATTATGACAGGCCTAGATACATTAGGCAAGGAAAAACTGTTTCCATTACCAAATAGTACAAGAACTAGTGGACACAGATTGAAGGTTTTGGAAGAACCTTTTTTACGCAGCAGGTGGTAATGACCTGGAATTCACTGCCCACAAGGGTGGTGGAAGTGGAGACAATCAATGACTTCAAGAGGAAGTTGGATGGCCACCTGAGAGAAATGGACTTGTAGGGCTATGGGAATCGAGCTGGGGATTGGGACTAATAGCATAGTTCCGTGGATAACCGGCTTGGATCCGATGGGCTGAATGGCCTCCTTCTGTGAACCTAAATGACTCTCTGATAACATGCTGAATGATTTTCATAGCCACCAGGGAAACAAACACATTCCCTCTCCAAAATGGTACAGAGAAGCCATGTTTCTAATTGAATGGTGGAGCAAGTGTGAGGGGCTGAATGGCCTACTCCTATTATATTCAGTTAAATAAATAGCAATAAATCCCTCTCTTCCACTCAGGACAGTGAGAAGTTCAATGTTCCTCAGTTAGGAGGCAAAAAAATGAACAGCCAGTTTCCCACATCTGATCACCATAATAACAATTTAAAAAGTACATCTGTGTGGATGTCAGGTGAGGGAGAATCAACCTCAGCTGCATTATTGTTCACCATTCAATATCCAATTCCATTTTGTAAGTTATTATTGAATCTGTTTTGACACTTTCAGGCAGTGCATTCTAGATCACAACAATTCACTGCGTAAAACAATGCTCTCCTCACCTCCCCTCTTTGAGACATCTTCCTTATGTCAAGAGTGATAAAGGAACACAAACTGATCAATGGACACTGGATATAAAATCACTACGTAGAATCACAGAACTTTACAGCCCATTTTATCTGTGCTGGCTCTTTGAAATTTGGCCCATTCCCCCATGCATTTAGCATTTTAATAATGGAATGTATTCTTTTGTACCAGATTCTATGAAAATCTTTCTAAAATTTGTTTAGTAATTACGGTCGTGACAGTCGACTAAACGTGGACTTTTTGTTCCTTTCCTCCCTTGGTAGATGGACTGTCGAATGTGGAAGGGGCCCACAACGACTGCTTACAAGCCAGCGAGACCTGCATCAGTGACCCTAAATGTAGCCCCAAGTACAGGACATTCCGCCAATGCATGGCAGGCAGCAGTGCCGCTCCACTTGGGCCCGGAGCCAAGAACCAGTGCATGAGTGCGGTGATGTCACTCCTGTCCAGCCCACTGCACAACTGCAAATGCAAGCGAGGCATGAAGAAGGAGAAAAACTGCCTCGGGATCTACTGGAGCCTGCATCAAAGCATGACGCAAGGTTAGTTCTTCCAACCTTCCTTTCTTGGCTGCGTTTGGTGACACAAGTCCCAGCCAGAATGGAGATGGACAGGTAAATCCTCTGTCAATTATGTTTGGAGACTGTACGGCTGTAAGTGACTGCGATTGACTATACATGCATAATTTGTATTATGTAACTATACTCCACTCACCCTGCTTTTATCTGGGGTTACTGTTGTTTCAGTCATGAGTTCTGTTTGCTGTAGTTCTTGCAGATTCTTCTTAAATATTGTTAACTGAACACTAGACGGTGCCCTGAGGGAGTAAGCACATTCTATCAATCACAATTCCAGGTCTTCTATTACTGCGTTATTCATTGATGGAATGGTCTAGAGCATCTGGAAATAAAAGCGTCTGGTTATTACTACATCAACTGGAGTGTTTATTCAGACACTACAGAGAGTTTCAATCAGAGGGAAATGGCAAGTGTGAGTCCAAGGGCTTGTTGATAGGAAGCAATCAGGAGGGCAACATCCTGTCACAGCTCCTCACAGAAAATGAAGCCCCTTACTGTAAAGACCTGGGAACAAGCTCTTAGTTTATCCTCCGGTTAGGTTTATCAATACTTTATTGTTAAGACCAGGTGAGAAAGGGGTCTAGGAGTCCCTCTCAGCCTTCACCTGCTCTTCCTGTAACAGGGTTTAATTTTAAATACACTGTGTTTTAGCTCCCCCTTGGTGAATCCTTGTTCACTGCTTTCCAATTATAAGGCAAAGAAACCAGCACAACCTATGGATACACAATGGCCCACGTTAGCATGCATACGCGATACACACACGCAGAGACGGAACAGAGCAGAAGAAATAAAGTGGAAAAGTTTGAGGCAATCTCTGAAGAGGGTTTTTGTTATGGATCTTCGAGCTCACTGTAGAGTCCTTGATTGTAGTAGATCTTGCTTTTCGTTGGGGCCCAGTATTCTTATTAAACCTTGTTAGCTCTTGGGGTTCACGTGTCTTCAGTAGATTTGGAGTTCCGTGAGAAAGAGATGGGAGCAGACAGGAGAGGCTGTGGCAAGTCAGCTAGGAGAGGTCTTTTCAGTCCAGGAGCAAACAGACACTGTCAGTTCAAACTGTTTGTACAATTCAGAAAAAAAAGGTCGCCAAGCAGGCTAGTTACATGACCAGCTGGTCTGACCACATCTGTTTGTGGATTCTCTGGTCTTAGCCGACCCTGGAATGTCTCCTTCCACACAATACCTGGTGCTGAAAGTCCATTGTGGGTTAAATTGGATAAAGAAAGTAGCCCCTTTGTCTCCTCTGTCCTCTCTGTCTGTTAATATGCAATTGTCTTTCCAGCCAGGGGCCTGGTGATTTTTTGAACAAGTCCTTTCTTCACTTCAGCAACAGTTTTCAAATCAATGTCCATATGACAAAATTAATATGCCTCATTCTTGGCAGGTGGGGGTCTAGCATAACACTATTAATGGAGATTAATTTCCAGGACAGTGCATAAAGCAACACAAGAGAAAAATCATAGAGGCATTAAGAAAATAGTGGGATGTTTTCATTTTCTTTAAACATTTTTGTTTTGGAAAATATAGATGATGAAAAAAGATTGTTTGACTAACAGTCAAGAATCATCCAATCTGGTAATGAAGAGTCTAATCGCTTTCCAATTGGCCACCGATGTGGATGAGGAATGATGTTTTGGGCAACTAATGAGTGTGGGGGCCGGCTAAAAGTGGGAGGTCATGTGATGAAACCTTCAGGAATACATCCAAGCAGAGTTGGCAACCCTCTAGACAGCATAGAGACATACAGAACACGAAAAAAATTACAACTGCATGATTTCAGTTCAAATAAAAGAATCTTAAAAACTTTTTGCAACTCTGACAATCTAAAACAAAAACAGAAAATCCTTGAAATACAGAGCAGACCAGTCAGCATCTGGAAAGACAGGTTAATATTCTGGGTGTTAAAGCCCTGTGATGGATTTTACGCTTGAAACTTTAACCTTTGCCTGCTGTGTTTTTTAATTTAAGGTATTTTCTATTTTTACAGAAGTTAGTTCAGTTATTGGCTGAAAGAGAAGCATATAGTGGTGCTGATACTGGACTAGTAATCCAGAAGACTGGACTGATGCTTTTTAAAAATTCTTTCATGGGATGTGAGCATCACTGGCAAGGGCAGCATTTGTTGCCCAGCCCTAATTGCCCTTGACAACTGAGTGGCTTGATAGGCCATTTCAGATGACAGTTAAGAGTTAGCCACATTGCTGTGCATCTGGAATCACATATGGGCCAGACCAGGTAAGGACGACTGATTTCCTTCCTTAAAGGACATTAATGAACCAGATGGGTTTTTACGACAATCGAAGATAGTTTCATGGCGCCATTACTGAGACAAGCTTTCAATTTCCAATTCCAGATTATAATTAAGTAAATGTATTCATTGAATTTAAATTCCACCAGCTGCCACAGTGGGATTTGAACCCATGCCTCCACGGCATTAGCTGGGCTTCTAGATTACTAGTTCAGCAATATTACCACTACACTACCACCTCCAGAGTCGCGTGTTCAAATCTCGTCATGGCACCTGGTGGAATTTAAATTCAATTAATTAATTCTTTTTTCTTTTGGGCCTCCTTATCTCGAGAGACAATGGATACGCGCCTGGAGGTGGTCAGTGGTTTGTGAAGCAGCGCCTGGAGTGGCTATAAAGGCCAATTCTGGAGTGACAGGCTCTTCCACAGGTGCTGCAGAGAAATTTGTTTGTTGGGGCTGTTGCACAGTTGGCTCTCCCCTTGCGCCTCTGTCTTTTTTCCTGCCAACTACTAAGTCTCTTCGACTCGCCACAATTTAGCCCTGACTTTATGGCTGCCCGCCAGCTCTGGCGAATGCTGGCAACTGACTAATTAATTAATTAACTGATTAATTAATATATCTAGAATAAAAAGTTAGTATCAGTAGTGATGACCATGATTGACATAAAAACCCATCTGGTTCACTAATGTCCTTTCGGGAAGGAAATCTATTTACCAGTCATGGACCTCAAAATGTTTGATCACTGACACTGATGTCAGTGTTTTCTTTATTTGTTCAGGGGATGTGGGCATCGCTGGCTAGGATAGCATTTATTGCCCATCCCTAATTACTCTTGAGAAGGTCGTGGTGAGCTGCCTGCTTGAACTGCTGCAGTCTTTGGGATGTAGGTACACCCACAGTGCTGTTAGGAAGAAAGTTCCAGGATCTTGAGCCAGCAACAGTGAAGGAACGGCGATTATAGTTCCAAGTCAGGATGGTGTGTGTCTTGAAGGGGAACTTGCAGTGATTGCCAACTGCTTGGAAGACGCCCATTCAGCTCTTCACCCACCCTCAGCTGCACTTCTCTGGTGCCAGCCTTCAGAGTGGCACAGGAGCAGCTGATGCAGCTCCACCATCCCCCTCTGCTGAGGGGCATGGGCAGGGGGTTCACCACCGCCAACTGCTCCAGCAGCAACACCAGCTGCCTTCTCCTCAGCCACATGCCCCTCGACAGGGCGGAGGGGATGGACATTGAGATGCAGCTGGAAGGAGGCAAGACCCCTAGGGTCTGCAGGTAGGAGACCAACTCTCTCGAAATGTTTGAGCACCAGTACCTCAGGAGGCTCAGGCTGTCAAGACAGGCCATTGCTGACATCTGCATCTTTGAGGAACAAAATCTCTTTCCCGGTGGACCAGGTGGGCATGTAATATCAGTGACGGATAAGGTACTTGTCACTGGAGGGCCATCCACATGCCCCCTACCCAGGTCTCTGCCTCTCACCAGGTTGTGTGCTCTCTTCTCCTGATCCTGACCTGACCTCATTTTCTGCAATTTCCCCACCCCTCTTCCCCCGAAACCACCTCCACTGGCCTGGGAAAATTTGACCCAGTGAGGATGAAGTGGTGTTGCAGAAGGTATTTGAAGGGCATCATTTGTTGTGAGGGAGAAAAGTTTATGGTTATTCCTGGCATTCAGTATGATCTTAGATTTGGAAAGTAAGTGACAATTGACCTTGAGATAAGAAAGAAGAGAGGTGTGAGTGCTTGTAATGGCTTGTGTGCAGAGGAGGAAAGGACTACATTTGTCAACGGTCACTGTGAGGCATGGGTGCAAGAGGACAGTAGGCTGAGGGTGAGTGTTGGTTGCTCAGATGTGGATATGAGGTGCCTGCAGTGAGAGGAATGAATAGAGCTGCGAGTGTGTTGATCTGAGACATTCTGTGCTGGAGAATGCTGGGAATGTCAGAGTATGGGGCTTGACACCCATCACTCACCTGTCATGCCCTCCTGAGGTCCTGGATCTTCATGGTGCACTGTCTCCAGGTTGGAGGGAGCACACACCAACAGATGACTTCTTTGGCCACTTCCATCCATGCCTACCTGGTTGGGGAAGTTGTCCTTCTCCTCCTGTCCTTAGGAGAGCTCACCTCACTGCAGCCCCTCAAATCCTGCAGCAGGATCTCCAGGTAATAGTGAGAGACCCTGGGACATCAGCCTTTCCAGATCTCCTTTTCAATCCTGTGGGCACTGCAGCCTGAAAAATACAAATGCTGCTGAGCTTTTCTGAAACATGCCATGGTCCCTTTAAACGGAAATCTATCCTCGAACAAATTGCTCATGTCATCCCACCTGCCCTCCCTAATTGGTCCAGGAGCCCGGAGGCAGGCTGTAAATTGCTTTGCTCTGGTAAAGAGCAAGTGGAAGGCCCGCTAATTGGGAGCTCACGTTCACGACCCAAAAATGGTCCTGCAATGGCCAGAGACTAAGCTGGTAAAATTCCGCCCACAATCTCCTTACTGCACAATCTATCCTCCATCTCCCTTTACTGTCATCACTAAACCTAGCTCCTTTATGGAGCCTACAACCTGCTCCCTTGGCTTTTCCTTTCTCGCTCCAGATCATCCAAATCCCCCTTCTCAGTCTCAAGATCACTGCAGCTGTCAACCTACATCCAATTCAATTCCTTGATCACTGTCATACCCACCTCATGTGGGTGCCAATGGCAAGGTCAGCATTTATTGCCCCATCTCTAATTGCCCTTGAGAAGGTGTTGGTGAGATGCTTTCTTGAACCACTGCAGTCCCAGAGTGCTGTTAGCAAGGGAGTTCCAGGATTTTGACCCAGCGACAAAATTGGAACGGCGATACAGTGCCAAATCAGGATGGTGTGTGGCTTGGCGGGGAACTTGCAGGTGGTGGTGTTCCCATAAGTCTGCTGACCTTGTCCTTCTAGGTGGTAGAGGTCGTGGGTTTGGAAGGTGCTGTTGGAGGAGCCTTGGTGAGTTGCTGCAGTGCATCTTGTAGATGGTACACACTGCTGCCACTGTGTGTCAGCAGTGGAGGGAGTGAATGTTTAAGTTGGTACATGGGGTTCCAATCAAGTGAACTGCTTTGTCCTAAATGGTGTTAAGCTTCTAGAGTGCTGTTGGAGCTGCACTCATCCAGGTAAGTGAAAAGTATTCCGTCACACACTGACTGCTTCATTATCTGAGGAGTCATGAATGGTGCTGAACATTGTGCAATCATCAGCGCACATCCCACTTCTGACCTTATGATGGAGGGAAGATGGTTGGGCCTAGGAAACAACCCTGAGGAACCCCTGCAGTAATGTCCTGGGACTGAGATGATTGACCGCCAACAAATACAACTACCTTCCTTTGTGCTAGGTTTGACTCCTAGCAGTGGAGAGTTTTCCCCCTGATTCCCATTGACTCCAGTTTTGCTAGGGCTCCTTGATGCCACACTTGGTAAAATGCTGCCTTGATATCAAGGGCAGTCACTCTCACCTCCTCTCGAGTTCAGTTCTTTTGTCCATGTTTGGACCAAGGCCGTAATGAGGTCAGGAGCTGAGTGACCCTGGCGGAACCCAATCTGAGCATCAGTGAGCAGGTTATAGCTAAGCAAGTGCCGCTTGATAGACTGTCGCCAACACCTTCCATTACTTTGCCAATAATTGAGAGGAGGCTGATGGGGGGAGTAATTGGCCAGATTGGATTTGTCCTGCTTTTTGTGGATAGGGCAATTTTCCACATTGTCGGGTAGATGCCAGTGTTGTAGCTGTACTGGAACAGCTTGGCTAAGGGCACGGCTAGTTCTGGAGCACGTCTTCAGTACTATTGCTGGAATGTTGTCAGGGCCCATTGCCTTTGTAGTATCCAGTGCCTTCAGCCATTTCTTGACATCACGTGGAGTGAATTGAATTGGCTGAAGATTGTCATCTGTGATGCTGGAGACCTCAGGAGGAAGCCGAGATGGATCATCAACTCGGCACTTCTGGCTGAAGATGATTGCAAATGCTTCAGCCTTATCTTTTGCATTGATGTGCTGGGCTCCCCCATCATTGAGGATGGGGATATTTGTGGAGTTAATTGTTTAATTGTCCACCACCATTCATAACTGGATGTGGCAGGACTGCAGAGCTTTGATCTGATCCGTTAGTTGTGGGATCGCACAGCTCTGTCTCTCGCATGCTGCTTATACTGTTTGGCATGCAAGTAGTCCTGTGCTGTAGCTTCACCAGGTTGACACCTCATTTTGAGGTATGCTTGGTGCAGCTCCTGACATGCCCTCCTGCACTCTTCATTGACCCAGGGTTGATCCCTTGGCTTAATGGTAGAATGTGGTCTATGAAGGCCATGAGGTTAACGATTGTGATTGAATACAATTCTGCTGCTACCGATGGCCCACAGTGCCTCATGGATGCCCAGGGTTGAGCTGCCAGAACTGTTCTGAATCTATCCCATTTAGCACGGTGGTAGTGCCACATAACACTTGTGTATCTCTGGCTTCAACATGCAGTTAACGTGCAGGCACAGTAAGCAAATAGGAAAGCAAATGATATGTTAGCCTTTATTACAAGGGGATTGGAATACAAGAGTAAAGAAGGCTGACTGCAATTGTATAGGGCCTTGGTGAGACCACACCTGAAGTACTGTGTATAATTTTGGTCCCTTAACTAAGGAAGGACATACTTGTCTTAGAAGGAGTGCAACAAAGGTTCACTAGACTGATTCCTGGGATGAGGGAATTGTCCTATGAGGAGAGATTGAGTAGATTCGGCCTATATTCACTAGAGTTTAGAAGAATGAGAGGTGACCTCATTGAAACATGTAAAGTTCTTAACAGACTTGACAGGGTAGATGCTGGAAGGATGTTTCATCTCGCTGGACAGTATCAAACTTGGGGTCACTGTCTCAGAATAAGGGGTCAGCCATTTAGGACTGAGATAAGGAGAAATTTCTTCACTCAAAGGGTTGTGAGTCTTTGGGATTTTCTACCCCGAGCGCTGTGGATTCCCAGTTGTTGAGTATATTCAAGTCAGAGATCAATAGATTTTTGGATTCTAAGGGGATCAAGGGATATGGGGATAGTGTGGGAAGGTGTAGCTGGGGGTGGGGGGGGTAGAAGATCAGCCATGATCTTACTGAATGGTGGAATAGGCTCAAGGGGCTAAATGGCCCACTCCAGCTCCTATTGCATACGTTGTTACATCTTTCTCCCCAACTGCTGCCTCAGTGTTAGCCTGGAGGTGAGAACCTCACAGTATTATTCGACCCTAAGTGTCTGTAGATTAGAAGAAGTAGAAGTGTTCAATTGGAACGAAGACAATGCATTGATTGTATCACTTCCAACAATCGAGGAGTTTACCTACAAATTAACAATTAGCATTTAGAAAGACAAGCACAACATTAAACACAGCTTCCTTCCCAGTGTCCCATTTGTCACCAAGTCCACTCTATTTCATCTTCGCAGCATTGCCAACCTCTATCCCTACTTCTCGCATTCCACTGCCGAAGCCCAATTGTTGTTTTTATGACCTCACGGCTGGCCATCACCAACATTGTCCCTGCCAAGCTTAATGTTTTGATATTCATAAGTTATCCAGAATGTCATGGACCATGTCCTCACCTACATTAAGATCAGTATCCCTATCACCCCATGTCCTAACCAGGCATCATTGACTTCCCATGTCCTGCAGTAGCAACTATAATATTTTCTTGTAATTTTCTTGATTTACTTGTACTTCTTTCAATGTAGTATACTGTATTCGCTGCTCACAGTATGGTCTCCTCTACATTGGGGAGACCAAGCGCAGACTGGGTGACCGCTTTGCGGAACATCTCCGCTCAGTCCGCAAGCAGGACCCTGAGCTTCCGGTTGCTTGCCATTTCAATACTCCCCCCTGCTCTCATGCTCACATCTCTGTCCTGGGATTGCTGCAGTGTTCCAGTGAACATCAACGCAAGCTCGAGGAACAGCATCTCATCTACCGATTAGGCACACTACAGCCTGCCGGACTGAACATTGAGTTCAATAATTTCAGAGCATGACAGCCCCCCACTTTACTTTCATTTTTAGTTTTTTTTTATTCCTTTTTTTTTTACATTCCTTTTTACATTTTTTACAATCTTTTTTTGCATTTATTTCATTTCATCTTAGTTTGTTCAGTTTGCTTACCCACTGTTTTTTTCAGGTTGTTTTTCTTCAGGTTTGCACTTGCTGCTGTTCAATATTCAGTGTATTCACACCTAATCTGTACTAATGCTTTGTCTTTCAACACACCATTAACATATTTTTTGCCTTTTCTCCGTGACCTTTTGGTCAGCTATGTGGCCTGGTCCAATCTGCACCTTCTCCTTTGTTATCTCTTGCCCAACCCCCACCTCACTTGTTTATAATCTGTGACTTTTCTAATATTTGTCAGTTCCGAAGAAGGGTCACTGACCCGAAACGTTAACTCTGCTTCTCTTTCCACAGATGCCGCCAGACCTGCTGAGTGAATCCAGCATTTCTTGTTTTTGCATAATATTTTCTTCCTCAATTTCAAAGCCCTCCATTGTCTTGCTCCTGCCTATGTCCTCGTATGCACACTTCAATCCTCCAACATCAGCTAATATTTTGTTTCCCATTCCCTCCACCATTAATCACGGCCCCTTTCACCAAACTGGAATTCTAGTCTCAGCAGCTGCACCTAGCACCAGCTTCCCCTATTTTTATAAACCTCCTGGAGACACAACTCCACACTGGTTCAATGCTCACTTGTTGTCCACTGCCCTTTGTACATAATGAGCACTGTAGAGATGTATTTATTGTTTGAGTTACTTCTCGCTCCAACCTCTCTCTCCACCACTGCCTTTTTGTGTCTATTTTTATCATTACCACTGTGGTTCGTGTTCCTCTGAGCTCAGCTTTCTTCTTCCTTTTGAGATCCTACATTTTAATATAATTACCAAATAACCGGAGGGGAGATGAGGAGAGTTTTTCTTTTACACAGCGAGTTGTTGTGATCTGGAATGCACTGCCTGAACGGGTGGTGGAAGCAGATTCAGTGGATATATACTTGGAAAGGAAAAATTTGCAGGGCTATAGGAAAAGAGAATAGTGTGTGACTAATTGGATACAAAGAACAAAGAACAGTACAGCACAGGAACAGGCCATTCGGCCCTCCAAGCCTGCGCCGATCTTGATGCCTGCCTAAACTAACACCTTCTGCACTTTTGGGGCCCATATCCCTCTATTCCCTTCCTTTTCATGTATTTGTCAAGATGTCTCTTAAACGTCGCTATTGTATCTGCTTCCACCACCTCCCCCTGGCAGCATGTTCCAGGCACTCACCATCCTCTGTGTAAAAATTATAGCTCTTTCAAAGAGCTGGCACAGGAATGATGGGCTGAATGGCCTGCTCGGTCTTCCCTCATATCCTCAGTGTCAAAATTAAGATTCATCACACAGTCTCTACCCCACTTCAGACCTTCCTAGGGCATCAAACTTTGGATTCCTTAACGCCCTCAGTTCCCGCACCCCTGAACCCCCCTCCCCCCACCCCCACCCCCATCCCCATCCATCATTGAGGCGATTGAAATCCAAGCCGGATGGCTATGTATATGGTCATTATCAGACTGACAGCTCAGGAAACCAGGAATTTATTGCTATAATGTACACTGTGAATACTGTTGGGTGGCAGTTCAGGTTGGATTCATTTTTTGTGCTGACAGTAGCTATCTATGGAGATGCTGATAGTCCTTGCAAACTTTAGGGTAAATTCAGAAAGCACCATTCTTCTGCTGTACAGTCAGTGGTCTCGACTGTCTTCCCTGTCTCTGTAATACCACCCCTCCCCCACACCCCCACCCCGGTATTACCGATACAAGTATTCATCGCGCACACAGCCAATCAATCTGCAGCTGTTCATCTTTTAGGGGGTGTTGCTTCATACCTGAAGATATGAAGACATGAGCTGTTTTGGCCTGCTGCGTTTTATTAATAAAAGGCCAAAAAAAGCAAGTTTACAGCAATATGTTTTGTCAATATAAATTGGGGAAGTATTTCAGAAAACAAAAGTACTTCACCTGGTCTTTCTTTCCTTCCCCTTCAGTGACTCCAAAAATTGGGCCCACTTTGATTCACTTCCACAACTGGAGCTTATTAATTTTAATATCACATTGGGGATGATATTATTCTCTAAATTGACTGTCCACCTTGAGTAAAACGCATTAGCGAAGATATGAATCCCCTTGGCAGCCAGTGAGTGACCCCATGAAAGAAATGCTTTCATTAAGCAACATTTATTGGAATAGACGATTGGGATTGGTGGAGAGGCAGGCGGCAAGGGGGCAGGGGTTTGCCTGTTTTACTCTTTACTGATGAAAACTAGCAGGAAACATCTGGAAAGTCTATCAAAGGAAGAAAAAAAAAAGGCTCTTAAGCAAGCTTTTAAATTCTATCATTCCTCCTCCCAGAGGGAAAAAGAAACATAATATATAAAACAAAAAGGATCAATAGTACTTGAGGCAATATAACACATCCCTCATCATTTTTTTGGAACATGTTATGCTGTTGATGTTGACCATCCTACCTAGGTTTCTAAAGTTTTTAAAGAAAGTATGTTAAGGAGCAGAGGCTTCATCTGTAAATGTCTTTGAAATGTTGTTGGAATTTTTTGTCGGGAGGCCACTCTGGGGCCCCGAGGCCCAGATGGTCTGCTCCTGTTGCTTAGACACAGGGCCACAAATGTCTAACTCGGCTGGCTGACTAATTAGTTGCCATTTGGAGCTGTGACACTGGGTGGTTTTCAGATACTAAGGGCTGTTTCACTCCATGATTAACGACTGGTGCAGCTAGGACTGTCCTAGTTCCAACTCAGACACTACAAGAAATCCCCCCAGGACATCTTGTTCCATCCAGCAGTATAGAAAGGCGATTCGTTTTAATTAAAAAAAATAAATCATTGAAGGTGACCCAGCGCCAGGTAGCTCCATTGTTTTCAGCGTCAGACTCTGATCGGATTCTGACAGGATTCACTCAACCTTGTATCTTTCTGCCGTGAATAACTAGCTATTATGATGTGGGAGGAGAGTGAGGAAATTGTGGCTGCCATGAGCAGTGCTTGCCAACTTGGCACAAGCATTGTCTTCAGACAATCTTGGCGATAGACAATTGAAAACAAATCAACATCAGTTCAAGTTACCATCAGGAGCTGAAATGCCAAGTCTCATTTTCCCAATTATCTCCTGCCCTCTTGTGAAAAAGCAGACACTAAGCGAGATGATACAAAAGGCACCAATAGCCAGATAATTAGAGGTGGCAAACTGAGATTAACAGCTCAGTAGGTGCGCAGAAACCCAGGCCTTGCTATTTAATGTTACAGGTACTTGATGCTCTTTGATACTCTGTCACCACAAAGCGTGAGGCTTGCGAATTGCATGGTTCCATCGCCTAAGTGGCCATTTCTAGACAGTGAGTGACAACAGGTGTCATCATGATCAAATGGACACTTCGCAGGGTAACTGTGGGAATGGGGTCATGGACAAATTATCTGTTCCTCAAAAATGCTGAGGTTAATTGTACATACCCCAACCTACCTTTTGCCACCTGCAGAATCTCACAAATTACAGTACAGAAAGAGACTATTTGACCCATCATGCTAGCCCATCATACAGTGCAGAAGGAGGTCATTTGGCCTATCGTACCTTTGCTGGATTTTTGAAAGAGCTATTCGATTACTTTCACTTTCCTCTGCTCTTTCCCCACAGCTCTGCAACATTTTCACTTCAAGTATTTATCCAATTTCCTTTGAAAAGTTATTATAGAATCTGCTTCCATCATCCTTTCAGGCTGTGCAATCCAAATTAGAACTAGCTTCATTAAAAAAAAATCTCATCACCTGCGAGTTCATTTATCAATTATCTTAAATTTGTGTCATCCATCAGTGAAAACAGTTTCTCCTTATCAACTGTATCAAAACCCTTCATACTTTTGAATATCTTTGTTAAAGTGCCCCTTAACATTCTCTATTGTAACTGTTTTAGTCTGATTTCCTTGTCCTTCCCCATATCCTTTTACATTTCTCCTTTCCAAATACTTTTTTGTTATTATTTGACCTTGGAATGTGAGCGTCGCTGGCAAGGCAATTCCCTAAATGTCCTTGAGAAGGTGGTGGTGAGCTGCCTTCTTGAACCGCTGCAGTCCATGTGGTGTAAGTACTGCCACAGTCCTTTTGGGGAAGCAGTTCCAGGTTTTTGACCCAGTGACAGTGAAGGAATGGCGATATAATTCCAAGTCAGGTTGGTGTGTGGCTTGGTGGGGAACTTGCAGGTGGTGGTGTTCCCATGCATCTGCTGCCCTTGTCCTTCTAGGCGGTACAGGTCACAGATCTGGAAGGAGCCCTTGTATAGTACCCACTGCTGCCACTGTGAGCCTTTGGTGGAGGATGTCAATGCTTAAGGGGGTGGATGGGGTGCCAATCAAGCGGGCTGCTTTGTCCTGGATGGTGTTGAGCTTCTTGAGTGTTGTTGGAGCTGCACCCATCCAGGCAAGTGGAGAGTATTCCATCACACTCCTGACTTGTGCCTTGTAGATGGAGGACAGGCTTTGCGGAGTCAGGAGATGAGTTACTCGTCGTAGAATTCCTAGCCTCTGATATGTTCTTGTAGCCACTGTATTTATATGGCTGGTCCATTTCAGTTTCTGGGCAGTGGTAACCTTCAGGGTGTTAGCAATGGTAATGCCGTTGAATGTCAAGAGGAGATGGATAGATTCTCTCTAGTTGGAGACAGTCATTGCCTGGCATTTGTGGCAGATTTCCTTCCCTGAAGGGCATTAGTGAACCAGATGGGTTTTTATGACAATCCAGTACTTTCATAATTATTATTAATGAGACTAGCATTTTATTCCAGATTTATTAACTAATTGAATTTAAATTCCCCAGCTGCTATGGTGGGATTTGAACTCAAGTGTCCAGAGTATGACAAAAGCAAAATAAAGCTTCTGATGAAAGATCATGGACCTGAAACGTTAACTCTGATTTTTCTCTACACAGATGCTGCCTGACCGCTGAGTACTTCCAGCATTTTCTGTTTTTGTCTTGGCCTCTGGATTACGAGTCCAGTAACACATGCTACATCCTCCTAATTTTCCAATTCCCTTTTAAATGGTGTTACGAGGCAGAATTTTCTGAGCCCTCATATCACCAGTAGGACTTCACAAGCAGCTTAGTGGAGAATCGTGGATGCGTTGCCTGGCATTTCCCCTGCATTTGACAGGGGTGGTGGGGGGGA
Organism: Heterodontus francisci; assembly: GCF_036365525.1. Classification (NCBI taxonomy): domain Eukaryota; kingdom Metazoa; phylum Chordata; class Chondrichthyes; order Heterodontiformes; family Heterodontidae; genus Heterodontus; species Heterodontus francisci. The sequence goes on along the minus strand of NC_090371.1, from coordinate 25,421,185 downwards.
GGGGGGTGATCTTCCTCTGAGCTCTTCCCCTCTGCTGTCGTAACATAACAGAGTTTGGACAGAAAATCCTGGCGGGCAAAGTGCTCAGAAAATTTATTCCCTCCACCTTAATTGCCTCCTGTGACAAAACATTGAAGGAAAATGCTTTCTGATTTCCCCTTTTCTGCCATTGCATTTTATCCCATTTAAATGCTGAGCGGGATCGAAAAAGATAAATTGACTGAAACAGACAGATGTGAACATAATGTTGTTAATCCTTCGGTTTGCAGGTGAGGAAATGGATGATAGCTCACCCTATGAGCCCAGCAAGAGGGGGTATGACTATGCAAGACTGGCCTCAATAACAGCAGGTGAGTCTCCTAACTATTGAATAGATAGGTTCTGCAGTGCCTCTAGACACAGTCTCGAGAATTTGATTGGGTCTGTTTAGGACAATTCTAATGTGGGGAAAGCCAGCAGCACTGAATTGTACCACTAGCTCCCCACCACTCCATACTCTATACCAGCACACTTTTCAGCAGGGGAAATTGAGTATAGATCAGGGTCCGGATTTGTCCCTTTCAGAGTAGGGTAGGGTGCATCTGGCAGTAAACAGAAAAATGCATTCTTAAAGATACCATCTCAAATCCAGCAAAAGAAAACAAAAAGTTGAATTCATCCAACAAAATTCCAGTTCCCTTTAAGGCCTACACCAAGCCCATTCTATTACATTTGAATGTGGTCAAGTGGGTATGGCTAGCCTCTTTGACTCACTCCCAGTTCATTCCCATTCAAAGTCTGCAAGGTAACCCTGAGGCAGACGCTACATTGAGGAGGACATTATGTGTACTGCTACGGAAAGTACCCTTTTGCTTCTTTGTCTGCATAGTGATCTGTTGGTTCTTTTGGGGTTCGGTCAGGACTTTTGCTGTTAACTATACTCTGTGCAGATCAGAATATTGCTTTGACTTCTAAAGATGTATTTCCCAATGGGAATACCTTTATTTTGATATTATGAAAAGGAGGATGAACACATGGAAGAGGCTAGATTGAAAGTTCTCAGAGTCAGACATTCCCAAAGATATCTCTTCCCTATACATTGCTAATCACTCACCAGGATCCATTGATCAGGAAGAGCTCACTGAGGTATCACCACAGCATGAGGTCAGTGCACAAGATGAAGGAGTGGAACAGAGCAGCCAGCTGCTGGAGCAGGACAGCACAAATGAGAGCCAAGAACTTTCAATAATTCAAGACTGACCCCCAAATAAAATAACCATATTTACCTGTTCCCCCATGACACTCCCTCACAAAGTCCTTCACTTCCTAAAAATTCTGTCGATGCCCTTCGTAAGGCAGAAGTCTACATTTCTCATGCCAACACCTCACTCACAAAAGTTGAAAGCAGATACAGAAATGAACTCATAACTATGTGATCAAGATGCCTTTATTTGAAACAACATTCAACAAGAAGTACACATAAAATAGATTATTTCTTTCTACTATTAACAATATGACTAACCTCCAGCTAACTTGCTCTTGTTCCTAATCTTCTACTCCTATGAGGTGCTCCCTAAGTATCATAAGGTTGAGTGGTGGGTGGCTGGGATGGGTCTCCCATTGGAGCCTTACATTCCTGACGTGACTCAGGGACCAGCTTCTGACAGCCTGGTGCTTACAGCAGAAAGGGGTGCCAGACCCTGGAGAGACCGTGGCAACTGTGTCTACTCCTTGTGGCCCACTGTAACTGGGCACATACTCAGAAGTATAACAGACTAAATAGTCCTAGTGAGGTCTTGGAAGCCCAGTGAAGGTGCACTGTACAAAGTATCTATTGAAGTATTGGCAGTTGCCACTCCGGGAGACACCAACGTCCTTAGAAGTTCCTCCTGGTATCTTGATGTTGCAGTAAGTTCCTGGGCTTTCACAGTCTCCAGGGTATTCTGCAGGTCGTGAGAAACTTCCTGCAATATGTTTGAGATGTGGTGGTGGACTCCTCCATTAACTCAACCATGTTCGTGGAAACTGTCTTCACTGCCTTGACTTGAGATCAATGCTCTTGAACCATTCTTCTTTTGCAGACTGAGCCCCTGAGATATGGGACATTCAGGCAGTTCAACCAAGGGTGAATTTTTTTCTTTTTCCCTCTGTGGAGGAACTCTGTTCCGCCCCCAGGTTCTCATTCTCGCTAGTGCTCAGTGACTATCCCAATTACAACCCTGTCTAACGATTCCTTGTGAGGGTTATCCACTGGTGCTTCACATGTAAAGTGCCAGGATAGAGGTGGTAAGAATATAGCACAGCTTTTGATCTGCAAGTGCCTGGGGGGGTCCCTGGAGTGGCTGGCCTCTTCCTCCTCTTGTTTAGCTGTGCATGCAGCAAAGTCTTGTCCCTGAAGAAATAGTGGGTGAGTGCAACGACATTGCAAATCTTTAAGGAAAGTGCAAGACACTGACTGTGATGACTTACACAGCTTTTATCAACCTTCTCTTGCCACTTAGCCTCCAACCTCACCCTCTCCTACAGGCTCTCCTATCCATCTGTTTCATCCCTTGGTTGCTCTTCAATGGCCTTTTTTTCCTGTGCAGGGAGAGAAAACAATGTTACAGGCCTCTGAGTGTCATGAGGATTTGCCCTCTATGAGGCCCCGCATGCAATGATGATGAGATGTCATGAGCTTATAAAAGAAGTGTTCTTGAAGACGAGCAGAAGCCTTTGTGGCAGGCACAGAACTGAGAGAGTGGTTTTCAGTAGTAGAAGGTGCTTTACTATTTGAAGAGATTGCCCTTAGCAAAACTGAGTTTCCCTGAATTTCCCAGGCACTGAGTACTGTTGTCTGAGTGGTAGGGAATGTGTATTGGCCTTAATGTAGTGTGGCCACTTTTGTGGGATCAATGAAACTCTTTCTGCAGCACTTTTTGGAATGGTGGATGTTGCAATGATTTCTCTGTCACCTCCTTCCAGACAGCTTTCACCACCTTCCTTTGGGGCCTGCTGCACTGAGTGCCCCTCAGGCAGTCCCTCCTAACTCTCAGTGATGCCGACAGCACCTCCAAGTGGCACATCAGAAAAGCTGAGGGTCTTTCCAGTTCCTTCTGCCATCTTGCTGACAAGTGAGGTTGCCTTCTAATTGGCTGCAGCCACTTAAAGACAGCACCAGAACTGTGTGCCCCTCTCCCCAGTGGCAGTGAGTTAACGAAGAAGTGTACTGACCTCCAAACTGTACTTTATGGCTAATGAGGGTTCTGGGAGAAAATCACAGTGCATTAAACACAATTTCACTTTAGGACGGCCCCAGTGCAAACCCACCAATAGATGGAGAATTCAGGTCCAGGAGTAACAATCCTGGTTGTTTTTCCTCTCTCTAGACCAGGGATAAGGCAGCTAATTGTAATACCCCAGATGCTGCCCTCCTGCTAGCACTGCAATCCTCTTGTCCATCCCTACTTCCTTCACCCCACCATTGATGGCCATGCCTTCAGCTGCCCAGGCCTTAAACTCTGGAATTCTCTCCCTAAACCACTCTGCCTCTCTATCCTCCTTTAAGGCACTCCTTAAAACCTACCTTTGTGGCCAAGCTTCTGGTCGCCTGCCCTAATGATTCCTTCTTTGGCTCAGTGTTAACTATTGGCTGATTATGCTCCAGCAAAATGTCTCAGGATGTTTTTCATCAGGTTAAAGGCACTATATAAATGCAAATTAAAGAGAGATTACAGAGACAGCAGAGTGATACAACCAGAGATTGAAGCATTTAGACTTTTAATTCTTTTCCTCATGAATAAGGTTTTGTCAGCTTGCTGGCGGAGATTTCAGAGAAGCACAGGTGGCTGCCAAGGGAAGGGTCGTGACATCACACTTGCCTCAGTGTGCGCTTTTGCAGTGCATTCCTGAAGGTGAAATGTGGCAGCACTGGCGTAATTAAGACCCAGGTTGCCTGTGTACAAAGCCATTAAGACACATTGCAAGCAACAGGGTTCCCTTTCAGAAAACCATGGTATGAACATAAGAACATAATTCTCAGTATAATTCTGCTGTCTCTGTAGTCCCTCTTTAAAGATCCTGTGTTTTGATTGCCAAGAGCTGTTCCATTATTTAGTCTGGTATTGCCCTAAGAAGACTCTATACTCGCCCTCTGGCCTCTTGGCACTTAGCATTGGAGTAATGACCCTCAGAATGGAAGGACACCTCCTCTCCCTCTGTCTTGTTTTCCCTCCTACAATCTACAGCCATCTCAAGCTCAGGTTTCGGCTTCTTCATTCTTTATTCATCTCATCTCCTCCCCTACAGCAGCTAATAAAAAGAGTCGATTAACCAGTCATTCATTTCAATGCTGTTTGTGGTATCTTGCTGTGCACAACATGGCTGCCACATCATAACAAACGTGATGCCAGTTCTGAGCAATTCACAGCACCTTTGAGATGTTTCAAAGAGACTTGGTCAGTTGCTGCATTAGTTCAAGTCTTTGTTTGTCAACCTGGATGTTGTCATTCACTGGGGACCTTATAAGGTAATTTCCTGTCTCTGCATTGTGTCTTTGATTGTTGGACATTGTCACTTCAATTACCACAAGGTCTATAGGAAGGTTCAATGTTTGTCCAATTGGTTTCACAGGATCTGATATCGGCGTCACACGGGCCAACCGCTGCCTGGACGCAGCCAAAGCCTGCAACGTGGACGAGTCATGCCAGAAGTTACGGACGGAGTACGTCTCCTCCTGCATCAAGCGGTCCAGCAAGTCCGAGACCTGCAACCACCCCAAGTGCCACAAGGCCCTCCGCAAATTCTTCGACCGCGTCCCCGTCGAGTTCACGCACGAGCTGCTCTTCTGCCCATGCGAGGACACGGCGTGCGCGGAGCGCAGAAGGCAAACCATCGTCCCATCATGTTCCTATTACGTTAAGGAGAAGCAGAACTGCTTGACTTTGCTGGAGTCATGCAAAATGAATGTTGTTTGCAGGTAAAGAGATTGAAGCTTGCAGACTGGTTAACTCAGGGTGCGTTAGCACATACTGTGGTACATATTGACTTTGTGCAGTAGCCTAAAATGGGTCAGCCCATTTTGCACCACTTCCCTCATTTGGCTTTAATGTAAATAAAGTGGTGTATAAGGGGTTGCTGTTTTACATTATCATTCATAATTAAGTGACCCCCACTTGCCTTTCACCTAGCGGATCAGAGGTAGAATCCAGTCCAGTTAGAAGGATTTAAGGTGTCCTATCTCTGCCAGCTGTAAGGCTTCTGCATGAAACAAAGTTAGTACAATGTTAACACAGCTCAAGGAGAAGCATAAAATTGCCTCTAATTTGGCATTAAATTGAAAACCTCATTGAAACAGACACAGAGTCTGGTATGGGAAATACAAAATTTCACACTGATGCAGTAATAAGGATTGATGTAACAAAGCTGGAGCAACAACATGTTGTAGGGAAATTGTAAGCTAGCTCCAGAGGTGAGCTGGCAAGATGGATGCAGAACTGGCTCTGCCATAGAAGACAGAGAGTAGCAGTGGAAGGGTGCTTTTCTAAATGGAGGGCTGTGACTACTGGTGTTCCGCAGGGATCAGTGCTGGGACCTTTGCTGTTTGTAATATATATAAATGATTTGGAGGAAAATGTAGCTGGTCTGATTGGTAAGTTTGCGGACAACACAAAGGTTGGTGGAGTTGCGGATAATGATGAGGATTGTCAGAGGATATAGCAGGATAGAGATCGGTTGGAGACTTGGGCGGAGAAATGGCAGATGGAATTTAATCCGGACAAATGTGAGGTAATGCATTTTGGAAGATCTAATGCAGGTGGGAAGTATACAGTAAATGGCAGAACCCTTAGGAGTATTGACAGGCAGAGAGATCTGGGCGTACAGGTCCACAGATCACTGAAAGTGGCAACGCAGGTGGATAAGGTAGTCAAGAAGGCATACGGCATGCTTGCCTTCATCGGTTGGGGCATAGAGTATAAAAATTGGCAAGTCATGTTGCAGCTGTACAGAACTTTAGTTAGGCCACACTTAGAATATTGCGTGCAATTCTGGTCGCCACACTACCAGAAGGACGTGGAGGCTTTGGAGAGGGTACAGAAGAGGTTTACCAGGATGTTGCCTGGTCTGGAGGGCATTAGCTATGAGGAGAGGTTGGATGAACCCGGATTATTTTCACTGGAACGACAGAGGTGGAGGGGCGACATGATAGAGGTTTACAAAGTTATGAGTGGCATGGACAGAGTGGATAGTCAGAAGCTTTTTCCCAGGGTGGAAGAGTCAGTTACTAGGGGACATAGGTTTAAGGTGCGGGGGGCACAGTTTAGAGGGGATGTGCGAGGCAAGTTCTTTACACAGAGGGTGGTGAGTGCCTGGAACGTGCTGCCAGGGGTGGTGGTGGTGGAAGCAGGTACGATAGCGACATTTAAGAGGCTTCTTGACAAATACATGAATAGGATGGGAATAGAGGGATACGGTCCCCGGAAGTGCATAAGGTTTTAGTTTAGACAGGCATCAAGATCGGCGCAGTCTTGGAGGGTCGAATGGCCTGTTCCTGTGCTGTACTGTTCTTTGTTCTTGTTCAACCTCTGTACAATCTGTGCTAAACCCAACCCGAAATGCTTGATGCTGATTCTGGGTACCAATGCTGGCAACTCCCACTTTGGTAAACATGTAGATTTAACCCCAAAACAGAAGAGATTACAGGACTGGCAATGAAAAATTCTCTAACCCAGGTATTGAAGGTGAAAGGATCCTGTGTCATCCCGAATTCACCTAAAAGGCAGTTCTGAGTGATACACTTCGCACACTCAAACCTGTTAATCATCTTCCTATTTGAGCACAGCACTGGGAGGGGCCTTCCACTTGTTGCTCATTGGAAGTGGCAATTTAAGCTGACAGCACCCTTATTTTTTTGAGAGGGAGAGGGACAGACATTTGGTGAGAAAATTATTTGAATGGGCTCTGGGTAGTCAACTATGTATTTTATTTTTGAACTCTGGGATGGTTAGGTGAACTGAGGTGATCTTTTCCAACCTGGTACTGTCAGTAGTATCATTGTTGGAATATATAAGAAGGCTTCTTTTTCTCATGTTAATTTTTCTTATCTTTCTTCATCTCCAGAAGACATTGATTGCTGATCAGGTTTCCACAGGGAGAGGGGTACCTTCTGGTACCTTGCCCAAGTAGCCATTATCTATCTGTGAGCGTCATATTGTTACAACTGAGGCGGGAGGAGTGCACTGTTTATTCTAGTTCCACTTCTCCATGGTTCGCAACACATATTTAAATTTTTTCCCACTTACTGATACGGTCAATCATAGATTCTATTTGTATCCCAAAATAAAACATACCAACCAGGTTTCTTTAATAAACAACAAAATTATCAGTTTATTATAAAACAAGTCTTAACCAGTAATGAGGTAAAGCATAAACACACAGATTGAAATATTAAAGTTCCCTTTTTACCAACACACACACACACCAGTTAACTGGAAAAAAAAGGATTTTTGTTTTTAGAGCTCTATTACAGATGAAAAAATGCTTGGGCTGAATAGTTGCTCATTTTTGAAGAAACAGCAGATGAGATATGTTGAGTTCCAAAACTGGCATAAAGTCTGGCCTCCGCGTACACATAGATGGGTCACTGGAATCTTTTAGAACAGTTCTTTTCAGGCAGCGTTGAGAATTAATTTGGCAGGCTTTTCTTCAAATACAGGAGACAAGATGAGTTGACACTGGACTTCTCAGGGGCTTTTAGAGAGATGCTGGAAATCTGAGCTGGGTTTGGTCTTCTTCCTTAGGAATTCTTTTCTGTCCTTGTAAGTTCTCTTCACTCCTTGGAAGTTCTCTCCCTTTTTATACAGTTCATGTGACTAAAACTGGTTTGACCACTTCTTTGTATTGGGGCAGCAACTGCTGGGTCCCCATTGTTTCAACATTGTCTGGTACTATGCAAATGTCCTTCCAGTCAGGGCTTACAATGTTAAGTTTTTGTTCATGTGGCGAAATAATGTGTGCCTCAGTCTTGGCAGGTGGGGGAGGGTTGCCTGACAATGCTTAAGAGCTAATAGTAAGCCTAGGATTTCTTTTTCTACTGTTGAATATCTTTTTTGGTGTCAAAGAACAAAGAACAGTACAGCACAGGAACAGGCCATTCGGCCCTCCAAGCCTGTGCCAATCATGATGCCTGTCTAAACTGAAACCTTGCGCAATTCCGGGGTCCGTATCCCTCTATTCCCATCCTATTCATGTATTTGTCAAGATGCCTCTTAAACGTCACTATCGTACCTGCTTCCACCTCCCCCAGCAGCAAGTTCCAGGCACTCACCACCCTCTGTATAAAAAACTTGCCTCACACATCCCCTCTAAACTTTGCCCCTTGCACCTTAAATCTATGTCCCCTAGTAACTGACTCTTCCACCCTGGGAAAAAGCTTTTGACTATCCACTCTGTCCATGCCACTCAACTTGGTAAAACTCATGTCGCCCCTCCACCTCTGTCGTTCCAGTGAAAATAATCCAAGTTTATCCAACCTCTCCTCATAGCTAATGCCCTCCAGACCAGGCAACATCCTGGTAAACCTCTTCTGTACCCTCTCCAAAGCCTCCACATCCTTCTGGTAGTGTGGCGACCAGAATTGCATGCAATATTCTAAGTGCAGCCTAACTAAGGTTCTGTACAGCTGCAGCATGACTTGCCAATTTTTATACTCTATGCCCCGACCGATGAAGGCAAGCATGCCGTATGCCTTCTTGACTACCTTATCCAATCAAATAATTTACTTTACCAATTCTCTTGACCACTTTATATGGGCCAATGGTTCACCCTGTAAAGGCAGTATTACTAACATCTCATTCCCGAGCTGAAATGTTCGGGTCTTGGCATGTTTGTCTGCCCATTTCTTCATGGTTGTTTGGGAAGCTTTAAGATGTTCCTGAGCCACTTTGCAAGCTTTTGTGAGCCGTTCCCGGAACACGGATACATAATCTAGCACATGTATTCTAAAAATCTTTCTTTACTTATCTTATGTCCATAAACTAATTCAAAAGGGCTAAAACCAGTAACTTCAGTAGGTGAATCCCTCATGGCAAACAAAAGAAATTCTAACCCTTTATCCCAACCATGGGGATATTCATGATAGTATGCCCTGATCATCATTTTGAGGGTCTGGTGGTACCTTTCTAAAGCTCCTTGTGTCTGTGAGTGGTTTGCTGAAGACTTTAAAATAATCCCCTCAATCCGATTGATAAATCATCAAATTGTCTTTAGTTTTGTTTTTATACTAGTTACTGAATGATGTCTTACTTGATTAATTTAGATTAAATTAAGAGTATGGCAGTGTGCTTACTCCAATTAGCTCCTGGTCCTGTGATGTCACCTCCCAATCATTTTTCGATTTCCTTCTCTTATGTTCAGTTCAGACTCACCAATTACCGCCCTGAGCTGCTTCACACTGCTCCCGAGCTCTAAAATCTGTGTTCTATTGGGGGTAGGTGGAAATGTGGAGTAATCAGTTCAGCCATGAACTTATTGAATGGTGGAGCAGGTTCAAAGGATCAAGTGGCCTACTCCTGCTCCTAATTCTTATGTTTGTATGTTAACTGTGTTATACTCAACTTACTCATAACTTCCTAAAAAATTTTAGACATAAAATTGGAACCTTAATCCTACTGAATCTCAATCGGTAATCCATATCTAGCGAAGAACTGGGTTAACTTCTCTACCACTACCTTAGCAGAAATTGTTCTCAAGGGAATGGTCTCTGGGAACCAAGTAGCCATATCCAAAATAGAGAGTCTATATTGATATCCTGCTTTTGTTTTTGGTAAAGGTCTACACAATCTGCCAATACCCTACTAAATGGTTCCCCAAAGACTGGTATGAGAATTAGAGGTGCCAGTTTTCTGGCAGGTTGCAATTTTCCCACAATCTGGCATGTATGGCACATTTTACTAAACTGCACCATGTCCTTGGAAAGACCTGGTCAGTAAAAATGTTGACTTATATGTGATTGGGTCTTCCGGATCCCCACATGTTCTGCTATAGGAATTTCATGCGCTATCCTTAATAGTTCCTGGTGATCCTTTGGCGGTACCACTATATGATGAAATACAGTCTATTCTTTGTCCGCAGGTCTGTGAGGGGGTCTCCACTTCCTCATCAGAATCCCATTTTTAATATAATAGCCTTCTGGAACTCCTTTTGCCTCAGCTTCTTTTAGAGCTGATTGTGCCACTTTAACTCTGGATCAGCTTGCTGATCGTGATCAGAGGAGACTTATTAAACATTTCCTTTGGATTATCCAAATCCCCAAAGAAAGTTTCAGATATTCGGCTATCTGGCTGTGGTGCCAATTTTACCTCTGACAATGGAACTTGTTTAGCCTTTGCTCGGGTTAATACACATGAAGGAAAAATTCCTGGAACCTTTTCCTGTAACTGTTCTGTTTCTTTAACTTCACTTGGTTTTTCCACGACTACTGGAGAAGCTACTACTTTCGCTCCGGCCAAATCATTCCCCAGGAGTAGGTCAACTCCGTCTACTGGCAAAATATGAACAACTCCTACAGTTACTTTTTATTACAAGTTACTGTTCCCCACAACCTCAAAACTGTGGGATTTCTTATCTCTTTTAATCTTGCTTTCTACAATCAAGAGGCTTTTAAAACCCAGGTATGGCTACACCTGATTCTAACTTTTTTGATTCATCCCACTTTCCTTTCCACTACTTTTCACCCTGTTGGTATCTTGGTGAAGCCTTGGTCCTTCACCTTCTCAATGTGATGACATAATGATGAGCAGCAATATAAGGGGGAAATGGTTAAAACAGAATGTGCGCACCAATGAAGGCTTGGATCACCTAATCCTGCAAATTTGCTGGATATCCTTGTTACAACTACTGAATTCCTATACTGGATAGGTGATCAGGAGCAGGAATATTGGCTTCTTTTTCCTCTCCCTAATCCCAAGCTGCTAAGGTCTACATGTAGCTGCCCCTACTGCAACCCCATATCCACTTTACAGAGTGGATATGTTCCCCTTTCCTTCTGCTGCCTGTAGCTCATTAGAATTGGCAGGAGATGAATGTTCTCATCTGAAGCTAACACCATCAGTTCAAAACTGAAATGCCACAAATTTCAGAAGTCTGCCTGACAACAATTTATATCTATATAGCACCTTTAATGTAATATAAAGTCCAAAGACACTTCATTGGAGATATTAGGGTAGATGACCAAAGACGTAGGTTTTAAGGAGTGTGTTAAAGGAGGAAAGAAAAGTGGGAAGGTTTAGGGAAGGAATTCCACAGCTTAGGATCGAGGCAGCTGAAGGCACGGGCACCAATGGTAGAGCAATTAAAATCGGGGATGCACAAGAGGCCAGAATTAGAGGAGCGCAGGTATCATGGAGGGTTGTAGGGTTTGAGGGGGATTACAGAGATAGGGAGGGATGAGGCCATTGAGGAATTTGAAAATAAGGATGAGAATTTTAAAAGCAAGGCATTGCTTAACTGGGAGCCAATCTAGGTCAGCGAGCACAGGGGTGATGGGTGGACGGGATTTGATGCGAGTAAGGACGCGGGAAGCAGAATTTTGGATGACCTCAAGTTTACAGACGGTAGAATGTGGGAGGTAACAAAGGCATGGATGAGGGTTTCAGCAGCCGATGAGCTGAGACGGGCAGCGTCGGGTGATGTTCATCGAGGAGCGAATATGTAGTTGAAAGCTCATGTTGGGGTCAAATATGACACCAAGGTTGTGAACAGTCTTTTTCAGCCTTAGACAGGTGGCAGAGAAAGGGAATGGGGTCAGTGGCTAGGGAGTGGAGTTTGTAGCAGGGACTGAAAACAGTGGTTTTGGTTCTCCCAATATTAGAGGAAATGTCTGTTCATCTAGGACTGAATTTTGAACATGCAGTCTGATAATTTAGGACTAGTGGAGGAGTCAAGGGACGTGCTGATGAGGTAGAGCTGGGTATCGTCCCTCTGCTTTCAGAGTTTTCTTTCCTCGTCTCCTGATCGTGCTGATCCATGCTACACACTCTTTAATACTTCACGTGTGAGTTTCAATAGGAAATAACAATAGACGGAATCGTCTCTGAGCCAAATAATCAAAGCTAAGCCCAATCCTGCCCTAACCACTATCCAGGAAGGTTCAATAGATGATGATCAGGGGCTGCATCCTTGAATGAATTTTCCCCTCCTTAGTTCAAGGATTCAAGGCCAGTCATGGTGCCCCAACTAAAGCCCTGACTCAGATCAGCTATTTCAGCACGCATGGCATATTGAATATGGAAGCATCTGATCATAGGGCTTGGTCCCAGACAACAAAAGGAAAAAGAAAGACTTGTATCTATATGGTGCCTTTCATGACCACAGGGCATTACAAAGCACTTTACAGTCTATTAAGTACTTTTGAAGTGCAGTCACTGTTGCAATGAGGAAACACAGCAAATTGTACTGCAAGGTCCCATCAACTAATGACCAGATAATCTGTTTTGTCGGTGTTATTGAGGGAAAAATATTGGCCAGGACATGGTGGGTGGGTTTCCCCTTGCTCTTCTTCAAAATACCACCACACAATATTTTACATCCACCTGAAAGGGCAGACAGAGCCTTCAACAGTACAGCAGTCGCTCAGCCTAGATTTTGTGCTTAAGTTCCTGGACGGGGACTTGAACTCACAACTTTCTGATTCAGAGGTAAGAGTGCTACCAACTGAGCCATGGCTGACACCTACAGCAGGCAAGTGAGTGAGCCAGTGGTGAGTCATATTCTTCATTCCTATATGTAATGTTAATTATTCATTATAATATTAATATACAAGTTTCACAAAGCTTTCAGGCTGTGTGGAAGGATATATGTTTGTAATGTCTGGGTGTAATGGAGCAGTCAGGGATCAAGCAATTATACTGCACTATTGTGCAAGATACTATTCAAACTCATACAGTTCATGCAAATTAATCAAGACAGGCAGTGTTAAAACACATTGATTCGAAATGTCAATACGAATGGATCTGACCGAATGATGTGGTTTTCACTCAGGTGCCCCAATTATTAACTTCTCTGCCGCAGGGAAACTCAGGGGGGAAAAAAAGGAATGTCTTTTAATACTTTGGGACCCATTTCCCTTTCCTGTGCTGTTAAACCCAATGACTTGTAGACAAATAGTACCAGTGCACTTATGTTAATCCAACATTGCTTTCACATTGCCATCTCCCTGTCTGGAACAGGACGTGTTGATATTACTTGGTATCAGCACTCTCTTGACCTACCTTGATTTGGTGGAGATGAAAACACACTTCTTCCTTCTACCATTAGGGTCACCTCCACTGTGGATCGACCCGACTTTCTAAAGGGTGGCAGCCAAGTTGAAATGTAGAAAGTATTGGTCATTTTGTCATTGCTCTCTCAGACCTTGGACTGTACCAAGCCTCAGTATAAAGGTACCATAAATTCTATTGATTCACATGGTAGGATTCATCTTGCAATGCATATCTATCTATCTCCGTTTGAATTTTTCAATCATCATCAGCTATTTGGGGGACAGAGTTCCAGATTTCCACTACCTTCTGTGTGAAGAAATGCTTCCTAGCATCATGCCTGAATGGCCTAGCTCAGTTTGGACTCCCCCACCAAGGAAATAGTTTCTACCAACCAAATCAAACTCTTTAATAATCTTAAAACACCTTAATTAACTCTCTTAAACACCTCAACCAGATCCCTATGCTGGACTGAGGCAGTGACACACATTTAGAGGTGTCATCCTTCAGATGAGATATTAAACTGAAGCCCTGTCTGACTAATTTGGTGATTGTTATAAGTGTGATGGAGAGGTAGTAGGGTTGGTTTTGGAAGAATGAGGTCAAGTGGGCTAAATGCCTTCTTCATCTGACCCCATCTTATGACATTTTCTAGTAAGACTAAAACACATTTTCACTAAGAAAGATAGGTAAGGGACAACACCCAAGACTAAAAATAATAGAAAAGAAGACAACTTAAATCGAAACTTAATATTTGATTTGATTGGAGTTTTCAGAATATTGAGGGGAACTAGATAGAGGTAGATAGAGAAAAACTATTTTTGCTGGTTGAGAAGTCTAGGACTAGGGGACATAGCCTAAAAATTAGAGCCGGGTCTTTGTGGAGTGAAATTAGGAAACACGTCTACATGCTAAGGGTGGTAGAAGTTTGGAACTCTCTTCTTCAAATGGCAGTTGACGCTGGGTCAATTGTTAATTTTAAATCTGAGATCGATAGACTTTTGTTAACCAAATATATTAAGGTTTATGACACAAGGGCAGGTATATGGAGTTAGGTTGCATTTCAGCCGTGATCGCGTTGAATGGCGGAACAGGCTCGAGTGGTTAAATGGCTTATTCCTGTTCCTATTTCCCTGACCCGCCTGGTGGGATCGGATCATTTGCAAACCGCCCCATTCCTCCTGCTAAACTCAATAAGAAATAATATCAGGTAGCAGAGCCTGTCTGTGAATGGGTTAGGTTAAAATTACCCTGCTCCAACCTTGAAGGAGAGCATTGAGAGAAGTGAGGAATGAGTGTGCAGTTAGCATATCTATATCTTATTTATTTCGTGCATATGTTAATTTACTGCTTCACCATTGAAACTATTTAAGCTTGCTCTTCTCATCTTACTCCTGATAGTCCAAAGGGACTGACAAAAAAATATATCTCCAGATGTTTCCCATAGAACTGAGTATTTGAGATTTCCAATGTAATAGATCTTTTCATCGAAATTGGAGGCCTTTTTTCTTTGAACAGTTATTGTGGTCCATAGGTGGTTAGGTTTTCCAAGGACTGCTTTTCAATTGAATTTGTAAACCCCAGAGATCTGACCTAAATATGATTCATGATTCGTTTCCAACAACAGTAGAGCAGGAATATTATTTTGTGTTTGTGGCCACGTGCTTTCCAGATAGTAAATCCCAAGTGAGGAGAGCTTGGAGGGGTCAGAGGATCCCTCTGTGGAATAAAAGGAGACATGCATCACTGTGAAGAGGCACTGCACTTGAAGGCTGCATTCGAACAGCTCCTTTATCACCATTTCATCAAACTGCTGAAAAGCAGTTAGAAAGAAAAGCACTCAGATTCCAGCGGGAGGGAAGAAACTATTAACCTCTTCTCTGGCGTGAAATATAAGTTTACTTGTATCGATGGGCCAGAATTTCCTGTCAAAATAAGAGTGAGGCTAATGGTGCTCACATTTATTTATGCACCAATTTCACAGCAACGTCAGGAGAGGGCAGATGAGTGGTTAAACATGAAAATCTGGAAGTTAATGTCCGACATGCACAGTTCCACCATTAGCTTTCTGAAAATGGCATCTTGCTATCTGCCTCACCATTCAAATGTGTCGAATAGCATGAAGTTCCTTACTCGTGTGGTAAATATGAGCTAAATTCACAACAGGAAGTTAGGGCTTATTCATTCCAGTCTAAGTACCCTTTGTCATAGAATCATAGAATGATGCAGCACAGAACAAGGCCATTCAGCCCCTTGTTCCTGTGTGATCACTTTGGTAGAGCTTTCCAGTTAGTCCCCCTCCCCTGCTCTTGCCCCAAAGCCCAGTAATTTTTTCCCCTTCAATTATTTATCCAATTCTCTTTTGAATGTTTTTTTGTGAATCTGCTTCCACCACCTTTTCAGTACAATCCAGATCAGACTGACTGTGTAAATAAAATGTGTCCTCTGGTTCTTTTCCCAATCACCTTAAATCTGTGTGCTCTGGTTATTGACCCTTCTGTCACTGGAAACCGTTTTCCTTATGTACGCTAGCCAAACCGTTCATGATTTTGAACTCCCTCTCTCAAATCTATTTTAACAGCATGAAAAGTCTTGATTACTGCCAAGCCTCTCTGGGGCTGAAAAGTGTTAGATGTGTTTCTGACCACATACTTGCGCCATCACTAAGACTGCCTATTTCCACCTCTGTAACATCACCTGACTTTGCCCCTGCCTCAGCTCATCTGCAGCTGAAACCCTCATTCTAGACTTGACTATTACAACGCACTCCTGCTGGTCTCCCAAATTCTACTCTCTGTAAACTTGAGGTCATCCAAAACTCTGTTGCCTGTGTCCCAACTTGCACCAAGTCACATTCAATTGTCACTGCTGTGCTCGCTGAGCTACATTGGCTCCTGGTCAAATGTTGGCATCCTTCCAGCTACAAAAGATGGTGCACCTTTGCTAATGGCTGTGAAGACCAATCCTTGAGAGGCAGGTTCTGCCACTTGTGGCACATGTGAAGTTGCCAAGTGACGCTCTGAGTTTTTGTTTTTGATGTTGGTACCTGTTGCCAAGCTGCTGCAGCAATGGGTCATTGTGATAGTGCATACCAGTCCACAAGATGTGTCGCCATTTCCCTCTCTCACCAGCTCGTGACTCCCAGGTGCGGTAGTCAATGTTTAGGGCCTTCATGTCACATTTTCAAGCTTCCTTGAAGCAGAGCTTTAGGTGCCCCAATGGTCATCTGGCCTTGGCTACCTCACCATACAGAAGGCCCTTGGGTATACGACCATCTTCCATCCTGTGAAGTGTCCGATCCACTGAAGCTGCCACTGTTTGATTAGTGCAAACACAATCGGGAGCTCTGCCTTTGAGAGGACTGCCACATTTGTTATTCTGTCCTGCCAGGATATACCCATAATGTGCCTCAGACAGGGAAGATGGAAATTATTGAGCTTCTTTTCCTGGTAACTGTAAGTCACCCAAGTTTCACAGCCATACAGCAAGGTGCTGAGAATACAGGCCTTATAAACCATCAACTTAGTCCAAAGGGTCAGCTTGGTTTATCTCATGCATGTTTTGCGAGTCAGCCAAAGGTGGTAGCTGCTTTCCTTATGCTTGTATCAAGCTCTGCATCAAGGGACAGATTGTCTGTCACCGTGGACCCAAGGTAGCAGAATTTGCTAACCACTTCCAGTGGGGTGTTATTTAATGTGATCAGGGGCAGAGATGTAACACCTGGTCCCATGACCACTGTTTTCATTATGTTTATAATCAAGGAGAACAAGTTACAGGCATGGGAGAGACAGTCCATGAATCTTTGTAGCTAAGTTTACGTCCGAGCAACTAGCACAGCATCATCAGCGTAGAGGAGTTCTCTGATCAGGATGTGATGTGTTTTTGTCTTCACTTTCAGCTTTGATAGATTGTAGAGCTTGCTGTCTGACCTAGTGTTCAGGTAGTATCCTTCCAAATCTGCAGGAAAGGCAAAGGTCAGGAGAATGGAGAAGAAGATGCCAAACAGAGTGGGGGGCTCAGACACAACCTTGTTTCACTCCATTCTTCACTCCGAAACTGTCAGAAGTGGAGCCATCAAACTGTACAGTGTAGTGCATGTTGTCATGGAAGGAGCAGATGAGATTTAGGAGCTTTGGTGGACAGACAATTTTACCTAAAAGCTTGGAGAGCTTTGCTCTGCTGATGATGTTGAATACCATAGTGAGATCTCCACTTGTCTTGGAGCTGGCGTGTGGAGAAGATCATGTCCACTGTAGATCTCCCAAGCACGGAAACTGCACTGTGCTTCCGGGCGCACTCGGTCTGCAAGTAAACGGAGTCTTTTAAATATGACCCTGGCAAATGCCTTCCCTGTGATGCTAAGCAGTGAGATGCCTCTGTAGTTGTTGCTGTCTCCTCTGTCACTGTTGTTTTTGTATAGTGTGATGATTTTGGCATCACACACCTCCTGTGGAAGACAGGCTACTTTCCAGCAGAGAAGGAGAAGGTCATAAAACTGTGGCAATAGATGGGACTTCCCGTGCTTGAGCAGATCAGCTGGGATTCCATCCTTCCCGGGTCCCCTTCTGTTCACTAGGCGGTCTGTGGCCTTCTCGAGCTCCAGTGATGAGGGTTCTTCGTCTAACTCATCCATGAAAGGAAGCTATAGGAGAGTGTCAAGCGCAGACTGGGAGATGTCTGACTCACAGGAGTACAGATCACAGTAGTGCTCAGCCCAGCAGGACATCTGTTTGTGAGTACTTCTATTGGTGAGTACTTCATCATCTGCTGACTTTGGTGATGGCAGGGCCAAGTGCCCTCTTGATCCCATAGCCCATAGATTTCCTTTGTCACATGCAGTTTGGATTTCTTAACATAAGTTGATCCAGTGTTTTTTTGCATAGTATCTCTCTGTCCTTTTCACAGCTGTCTTGGCTACTTTAAGGTTGTGCACTGTCTTAGCTGTTGGGTTTATGTTACACATCATATTGGCTTTGTTTTTCGCATCAATGACAAATATGATCTCAGCTGAGTAGGTCTCAAACCAGTCCCTGTTGTGGGTTCCCCCTTTACCAAATTATGCTTCTGCTGCTTCATAGATGATTCAGCTTAGTGACTTAAAAACAAGAAATGCTGGAAATACTCAGCAGGTCTGGCAGCATCTGTGGAGAGAGAAGCAGAGTTAACGTTTCAGGTCAGTGAGCTTCTCTCTCCGCAGATGCTGCCAGACCTGATGAGTATTTCTAGCAATTCTTGTTTTCATTTCAGATTTGGAGCATTTGCAGTATTTTGCTTTTATTTGAGCTTCGTGACTTCCAAGCTTCATCGCTGCCGGCATCAATGCTTCCCATTAAGGCTTTGGTGGGTAGCAAACATTCTAGCCACAGTGCAAAGTGCTGGTATTTGGCATCATTGCTTGTGCAAGAGATGTTGATACTTGGTGGGCCGTCGCGTTTGGGAGGTTGCACCTTCATCTGCTGCTGATAAGAGAGTGGTCAATGTTGCAAACTGTGCTACGGTAGGTATGGTAGGCAAATCGCGCCTCCTCGTGATGACTAGGTCTAGTTGGTGCCAATGTCCAGACCTTGGGTAATGCCATGATACCTTGTGGCAATGTCTGCCCTGGAAGAAGGTGTTGGTGATGTAGAGTTCATTCAGGGCACAAAGCTCAAGAAGGTGTTGTCCGTTATCGTTGATCTTGCCCACCCCATGACAACCGTGGCACGTTGGCCATGAATCACTGTCTGCCCCAACACATGCGTTGAAGTCACCCAGGATGAATAGCCTCTCGCCATTTGGGATGTTCCTCAGATCGTTACCGAGGGAATCATAGAAATGCTCTTTATCTGAGATGTTGGCATTCAGAGTTGGTGTATAGACCCATATGATGTTGACTGTGCCTCCATCAGATGATAACCGCAGGGAGATGAGGCACTCCAAGTTTGCTACTGGTGACTCAATTGACTGTCAGCTGATTGCTCACTGCGAAGCCTACGCCACGCTTGCAGTGATCTTCAGCATCCTTTCCATGCCAGTAGAAGGTATAATGAACCTCTCGAATAGAGCCTGTATCGGTTAATCTGGTTTCATGTGGAGCAGCAATGTCGATACCAAGCTTGCGTAGCTCACGGTCAATCAGGGCTGTCTTGCGTCCACTTGCTGTAGAGTGTGGGTCGTTATTCATGTCCGGAATCTGCTGCCTGAGAGTGTGGTAGAGGCGGTTTAATTGCAGCATTCAAAAGAGAATTAGACTGTTATATGAAAATGAAGAATGTGCAGGGTTACGGGGAAAAGGCGGGGGAATGTGTTATGACTGAGGCATGGGGAGTGCACTGTCTTTCTCTAGTTCCACTTCTCCACAGGTCACAACATATATTTAAATGTTTACCCAGTTACTGATATGGTCAATCATAGACTCTACTCTTTATCCCAGAATAAAATACACCAACCAGCTTTCTTTAATAAACAACAAAAATTATCAGTTTATTATAAACCAAGACTTATCCAGTAAAGATGCGGAGCATTAACACACAGTTTGAAATATGAATGTAAATAGATATTCCCTTCTAGATACCTAACACACATGCACACACACACACATATCTGTTAGGTAAAAAAAAAATTATCTGCAGAGGTCTTTTACAAAAAAAGGACAAAAAAAGAATACTTTAGCCAAATACGCATGAATTCTTAAAGAAAAAGGATAAGATATGCTGTGTCCGAATTGACATACAGACTGCCATCCAAGTACATGTAGATGGGTCACTGGGATCTTTTCTGGAACAGATTCTTTCAGGCGGCATCAAGAATTAAAAGGCAGGCTTTCCAGGAACTTCTCAGGAGAAATGCGGCATCAGGGGTTTTAGCTATCACTGGAATTTTTGCAGGGTCTCTCAAAGAGATCAAGGAAGATGAGATGGGTGTTTATTTCAACAGGCTACAAACCCAACTGACATTCAAAACAGTCCACACCCCAACCAGAAAGTCAAAACCTCCTGACCACCACAAAGCTTGGCATGTCACTTCTCTATAAACAACTACCCCAAGTCACCAAGGCTTCTGTTGTTTATTTAGCTTAAAGCATGTGCCATCCAGCAAAAGTTTGTTTTCAAACAAAACCTTAAGTGTCCTAAAGTCCTTCGGTTGACCTTTAAAAAAAAATCACATCCATGGAATCTCTTCAGTCTTAAATGCATCCATCTCCTCAATTCTAAAACAGCAACAGTCCTCAAAAAAATGTAAAAAATGGAAGCACTTTCATAACACCTCCAGCCATGGAGGAATGAAATGCCATTTTTAAATATGTTTCATTACAAAGTGCGGGAAAAAAACATGAAAAAAATATTAAAACACATTTGCAGACTCATTCACTCTTTACATGTAACTAATACAGTTCTGCTTTGTATCATCTTTGGCATTCTGGTTTTTGAATTTTTCCACAAATCCTAGGGGATTATGATCAGTATATACCAGTGTCTCTCTGTAGTCATGGCTGACTTAGACTTCAAAATGCTTCAGAGCTAGTAGTAAGCCTAGGGTTTCTTTTTCCATTTTTGAATATCTCTTTTGGTGTTGATTTAGCTTTTTGGAAAAGTAGCCCATTGGTCTTTCTATGCACAATTCATCTTCTTGTAACAGGACTGCACCAACCCCCCAGGTCACAAGCATCAATTGCTGCTTTGAAGGGCTTAATGAAATTTGGAGAAGCCAACACTGGTTCATTAATCAAAATGGCTTTGAGCCTCTCAAAAGATGCTTGGTACTCCTCTGACTACGCTACCTTGATTTTCTTTTTTGTAGCAAATCCGTCAGTGGAGCAATTATAGTGCTGAAATTTGGTACTTAGTCTTAGGGGCAGGGAACTCCATCAATGCTTGTACTTTTGTTGTTCTTGGCAACACTTGTCCTTGCCCTACTATATGCCCTAGGTAGGTTACCTGCGCTTTTGCAAATTCACTTTTGCCAAGCTTTATCACCAAATCAGCCAACTGTAATTTTCTAAACAGAGCTTCTAGTTGTTCCAAGTAGTCCTTCCAAGTGTCACTGTATACCAGCACATCACCAAGGTAAATCATAGTTAGGAACACCGGTTACCACTTGGTTCATTAGTCTCTGGAAAGTTGCTGGGGCATTTTTTAGCCCGAATGGCATCACTTGGCTTTGGAAAAGACCATCTGGTGTGACAAAGACCAATATTTCTTTAGCTCATGGTATTAAAGGAACCTGCTAGTATCCCTGTAACAAATCTATTTTTGTAAGAAACATGGCACTGTCAACTATGTCAATACAGTCTTCCAAGCGTGGAATTGGGTAGGAGTCTGCCATTGTTACTGCATTAAATTTTCTGTAGTCTGTGCAGAATGTACTGAACTGTCAGGTTTAGGTGCTAATACTACTGGGTACCAGCTACTTTCGCTGAGTTCAATTATGTGATTTTCCAACATCTATTTGATTTCTGCTTTCACCTGGGCCTGTTTCTCTGGACTTAAGCGATAAGGATGCTGTATTATAGGAAAGGCTTCCCCTACATCCACATCATGTATGGGTAAGGTTGTACATACTGATTTATTCCTACAGACTCCTTTAAATGCTGTGAGTAGTCTTGTTAGGGCTTCATGTTGTTCTGCACCTAAATATGAAAGCATAGTGTCCAATCTCCCTAACAATTCTGTGTTAGCTAACCAGATAGTAGGAGGTTCAGTTTGGGAATTGTCGAGGCCTCCTTCTGCCTCATCCTCACTATTTCTTTCATCCTTCACTGTTCTTACTACCTGACGTACCTGTGCTTGCTTATCCACCTCCCGGCAGTGATATTGTTTCATCATATTGATATGACATAGCCGATTCTTTTTCCGGCGATCTGGGTGCCAATCAAACAATTTACCAATTCCTCTGACCACTTTATATGGACCACTGAACTGTGCTTTCAGCAGTTCATCCTGTGAAGGCAGTAATAGTAACACCTCATTCCCTAGTTGAAATATTTGGGTCTTGGCACGCTGGTCTGCCCATTTCTTCATGGTTGTTTGGGAAGCTTCAAGGTGTTCCTGAGCTACTTTGCAGACTCTCGCGGCCGCTGCCGGAACACGGATACGTAATCTAACACGGAAGATTCGTCCCTCTGTTCTATAAACTTTTCTTTGATTAGTTTTAGAGCACCTCTTGTCTCATGTCCATAAACAAATTCAAAAGGACGAAAACAGGTAGACTCATTAGGTGAATCCCTCGTGGCAAACAAAAGAAATTCCAACCCTTTATGCCAATCATGGGGATATTCATGACAGTATGCCCTGATCATGGTTTTGAGGGTCTGATGGTACCGTTCTAAAGCCCCTTGTGTCTGTGGGTGGTACGCTGAGGACTTTAACTCGTAACAAATGGCACTAAGTGAATTGATCTTTCGGAGAGCCGGTGCAGACACAATGAGCCGAATGGCCTCCTTCTGCACCGAACCATTCTGTGATTCTGATTCATTCCAGGGCACATAGTCTTCCAGCTTCCAAGCCAAAAGGTTACCTTTCTTTGTTTGCTACATAGCCTAGGCATGTTTTTAGGAGGTGAAGACTTGCCTAGCATCTGCACTCCCCTCTCGACCTCGTAGGCTGGTGTCCAGAGGAAAGACAAAAGCCTAATGAAAGTCAGAGGCCTATTCGGTTGCAGGAGTTGCCGGAAGGTGCTAACTTGAGGGAAACACCAACTGCCTAATAGGATTCCACTCTGATTTTGTCGGATTTACTCCCTTAGCCATTAGCTCTTGATGTTGTTGTTGATGTTGAAAGTACCAACCAGCAGGGCCTGGATCACCACAAACGTAGGTGTGATCTTGTCCTCCAGGTGTGCGAAGGGAGCAGCTCCAGGTCGCCACTTCCCACCTCCAGGTTGCCACCTCCATCCCCTGAACCCTCTCGCCAGGTCTGTGCACTTCCCCTGCTCTCTCTCTCTCTCTTATCCTTTGCTGCTCCCTGGTCAAGTAACACGGTTTTAAAATTCTCATCCTTGTTTTCAAATCCTTCCATGACCTCACCCCTCCCTACTTGTAACCTCCTCCAGCCCCACAACCCTCCAAGATATTTGCACTCATCTAATTCTGGCCTCTTGAGCATCCCGAATGTTAAATGCTTCACCATTGGTGGTCATTCCTTCAGTTGCCTAGCTCTGGAACTCCCTCCTTAT
Organism: Heterodontus francisci; assembly: GCF_036365525.1. NCBI lineage: Eukaryota > Metazoa > Chordata > Chondrichthyes > Heterodontiformes > Heterodontidae > Heterodontus > Heterodontus francisci. The sequence continues at coordinate 25,397,819 of NC_090371.1, read as the reverse complement.
ACCTTTCCACCTCCCTACCTCACTTTCTTCCTTTAAGATGCTCCTTCAAATCTACTTCTTTGACCAAGGTTTAGGTCATTAGCCCTAATATCCTTATGTGGCTCAGTCTCAAATTTTGTTTTATAACACTGCTGTGAAACACCTTGAGATGTTTTATTGCATTAAAGGTGCTAAATAAATATAATTTGTTGTTATAGCGTCTCATTCCTTCAGCCTCAATTGTTGGGAGTTATTTTCATTTTTTTTTTTTACTTTTTCTTTCTGTCTCTTCTCTCTTTCTTAATTCATTTTTTCTTTCCATCTCTTTATTTTGCTTTCTGTACCTCATTTGACATTGAATTTACTTTTCTGAGTTGCACTTCCTCGTTCAGATTGCGTGTCGCAATCTTCAATCTGATTGGTTCAGGAGACACAAAGTTGCTTGCCCTGTAGAGGGTGCCACACTGTTTCCATCTCCCACTCACAGCAACTTGCTGTGCAAAAGCTCATGGAAATTAAATGTTTAACAATTGGCGGGTGCTGTTCACTGGCCTGCTACAGTAAATTCTGGCCCATTTTTGTTTTCTTCTTCCTTGTTTCAGCTGTGGCTCAGTTGGTCCCACCATGAGGAAAAACAGCTGGCATCTACCTCTCATTTGACAGTAACAGTACCCTAAGCTCAAAGACACACATGCCAGGATAAGTGTGGCTCCAACAACACTTAGGAAACATGACAGCATCCAGGACAAAGCAGCCTGCTTGATTGGCACCCCATTTACCACCTTCAACATTCACTCCCTTCACCACTGATGAACAGTGGCAGCAGTGTGTCCCATATACAAGATGCACTGCAGCAACTCACCAAGACTCCTTCGACAGCACCTTTCAAAGCTGTCACCTGTACCATCCAGGTCAAGGGCAGCAGATGCATGGGAACATCACCCCCTTCAAGTTCCCCTCCAAGCCACACACCATCCTGACTTGGAATTATATCGCTGTTCCTTCACTGCCGCTTGGTCAAAATCCTGGAACTCCCTTCCTAACAGCACTGTGGGTGTACCTACCTCCCATGGACTGCAGCGGTTCAAGAAGGCAGCTCACCACCACCTTCTCAAGGGCAATTAGGGATGGGGCAATAAATGCTGTTCTAACCAGCGATACCCACATCCCATGAACGAATGAAATAAATAAATACGAATAATATCTGGTTGGTGGTGCAACTAGACTTTTACATTGATTGCTTTTGCCACTTCCCAGGCAAGGTGTTGAAAGCCAAAAAGGAGAAACTGGTTAAAAAGGCATATGGAATCTTGGGTTTTATAAATAGAAGCATGGAGTACAAAGGCAAAGTTGTGATGAACCTTTATAAAACACTGGCATGGTATCAGCTGGAGTATTGCATTCAATTCTGGACACCACGCTTGAGGAAGGATGTGAGCTTTGGACAGGGTGCAGAAAAGATTTATGAGAATAGTTCCAGGGATGAGGGACTTCAGTTACGTGGATTGATTGGAGATCTCCACAGAGAAGAGAAGGCTGAGAGGAAATTTGATAGAGGTGTTCAAAATCATGAGCGATCGAGACAGAGTAGATAGATAGAAACTGTTCCCATTGGCGGAGCAATCGAAAACCAGAGGACACAGATTTAAGGTGATTGACAAAAGAACCAAAGCTGACATGAGGAAAAACATTTTTATACAGTGAGTAGTTTGGATCTGGAATCCACTGCCTGAGGAGTGTGGTGAAGAGTCACAGAGTTATATAGCACAGAAACAGACCATTCGGCCCATCGTGTCTGTGCTGGCCATCAAGCACCTATCTATTCTAATCCCATTTTCCAGCACTTGGCCCTTAGCTTTGTATGCTATGGCATTTCAAGTGCTCATCTAAATACTTCTTAAATGTTGTGAGGGTTCCTGCCTCTAAAACCTCTTTCAGGCAGTGTGTTCCAGATTCCAACCCGCCTCTGGGTGTAAACATTTTTCCTCAAATTCCCTCTAAACCTCCTGCCCCTTACCTTAAATCTATGCCCCTGGTTCTCTGCTAAGGGAAAAAGTTTCTTTCTATCTAACTTATCTATGTCCCTCATAATTTTGTACACCTCAATCAGGTCCCCCCTCAACCTTCTCTGCTCTAAGGAAAACAACCCTAGCGTTTTCAGTCTCTCTTCATAGCTGAAATGCTCCAGCCCAGGCAACATCCTGGTGAATCTCCTCTGTACCCTCTCCAGCGTAATCACATCCTTCCTATAGTGTGATGCCCTGAACTGTACACAGTACTCAGCTGTGGCCGAACTAGCGTTTTATACAGCTCCATCATAACCTTCCTGCTCTTATATTCTATGCCTCGGCTAATAAAGGCAAGTATCCCATATGCCTTCCTAACCACCTTATCTACCTGTGCTGCTGCCTTCAGTGATCTATGGACAAGTACACCAAGGTCCTTCTGACCTTCTGTACTTCCTAGGATCCTACCATCCATTGTATATTCCCTTGCCTTGTTAGTCCTCCCAAAATGCATCACCTCACACTTCTCAGGATTAAATTCCATTTGCTGCTGCTCTGCCAATCTTCCCAGCCCATCTATATCATCCTGTAATCTAAGGCGTTCCTCCTCACTATATAAGACACGACCAATTTTCATGTCATCTGAGAATTTACTGATCATACCTCCTATAATCACATCGAAATCATTAATGTACATTACAAACAACAAGGGTTCCAGCACCGATCCTTGCATTGCACCACTGGTCACAAGCTTCCAATTGCAAAAACAACCCTCGACCATCATCCTCTGCCTCCTGCCACTAAGCCAATTTTGGATGCAATTTGCCAAATTGCCTTGGACCCATTCAGCTCTTACCTTCTTGACCAATCTCCCATGTGGGACCTTATCAAAAGCAAACCTGAAGTCCATGTAGAATACATCAACTGCTTTACCCTCATCTAAACACGTAGTCAGCTCCTCGAAAAATTCAGTCAAGTTTGCTAGACATGATCTCCCCCTGACAAAGGCATGTTGACTATCCTTGATTGATCCCTGCCTCTCCAAGTGGAGATTAATCCTGTCCCTCAGAATTTTTTCCAATAGTTTCCCTACCACTGATGTTGGACTCACTGGCCTGTAATTACCTGGTTTATCCCTGCTAACCTTCTTGAATAATGGGACACATTCACTGTCCTCCAATCCTCTGGCACCTCTCCTGTGGCCAGAAAGGATTTGAAAATTTGTGTCAGAGCCCCTGCAATCTCCTCCCTTGCCTTACATAGGAGCCTGGGATACATCTCATCTGGGCCTGGGGACTTATCCACTTTTAAGCCCGCTAAAACTACTAATACCTCCTCCCTTTCAATGCTAATTTGTTCGAGTATATCACAATCCCCCTCCCTGATCTCTACACCTACATCGTCCTTCTCCATAGTGAACACAGATGAAAAGTAATCATTTAAAATCTCACCTACATCCTCTGGCTCCACACACAGATTGGCACTTTGGTCCCTAATGGGCCCTACTCTTTCCCTGGTTATCCTCTTGCCCTTAATATACTTATAAAATGCCTTAGGATTTTCCTTTATCTTGCCCACCAGTGTTTATTCATGACCCCTCTTTGCTCTCCTAATTACTTTTTTAAGTATCCCCCTACACTTTCTATAGTCCTTTAGGGCCTCCGCTGTTTTCAGCACTCTGAATCTACCATAAGCCTCCTTTTTTTCCCTTATCCAATTCTCTATATCCCTTAACATCCAGGGTTCCCTGGACTTGTTGGCCCTATCCTTCACCTTTACGGGAACATGTTGGCCCTGACCTCTCCTACATGCGCTTTAAGAATTCCGCCCCCTTTAAGCCTTTTGCACTAAGACTATCCCAGTTAATATTGGGGAATTTGAAATCCTCTACTATTATTACCCTATTATTTTTACACATCTCTGAGATTTGCCTACATATCTGCTCCTCTATCTCTCCCTAACTGTTTGGAGGCCTGTAGTACACTCCCAGCCGAGTGATTGCCCCCTTTTTGTTTTTAGGTTCTACCCATATGGCTTCATTTGAGGAACCTTCTAAGATATCATCCCTCCTTACTGAAGGTGGATTCAATCGTGGCTTTCAAAAGGGAATTGGATAAGTACCTGCAGATAAAAAATCTGTAGGGCCACAGGGAAAGGGCGGGGGTGTGGGACTAGCTAAATTATTCTTGCAAAAAGTTGGCACGGACTTGAAGGGCCAAATGGCCTCCTTCTGTGCTGTAACCATTCTGTGATTCTATTCTATGGCACATTCCTGTCCTGCACTCTGGCAGAGGAATGAGTCGAAACCAATGGGAGGAAGGAGGGGAGTGGGAAGGAAACTAACTGTATTGTTACATATTACTTATTATTGGTTACAGTTTGGAAATAATTAAACAATTAAAAAAAAAGGAAATAATATAGCTCATTAATGTCTTGAGGGTCAGGCCCCAAAGTAGAAGTTGTTAGTACATTAGTTGAAGAAACAGTGAGGATTGGCAAGAGGTTGAAATCATAGAGAGTGGTCCTGCTGACTAGATGGTTTGCTGGAAGGAGTTTTTTTTATTTGTTCAGGGGGCGAGAGCATTGCTAGTAAGGCCAGCATTTATTGTCCATTCCTAATTGCCTTTGAGAAGGTGGTGGTGAGCCTTCGTGAATCACTGCAGTCCATGTGGTGCAGGTACACCAACAGTGTTGTTAGAGAGGGAGTTCCACAATTTTGACCCAGCAACAGTGAAGGAACTGTGATATATTTCCAAGTCAGGATGGTAACTTGCAGGTGCTGGTGTTCCCATGCATCTAGTGCCCTTGTCCTTCAAGGTGGTCGAGGTCGTGGGTTTGGAAAGTGCTGTCGAATGAGGCTTGGTGAATTTCTGCAGAACAGGAAGATACTTCGCTCTTTGCATCTCTTTAGCAGAAGAACTTGAGCAGTTGGTGAATGGGATGCTGAGGGAATGCACTCGGTGGTGGAGGTGGAGTTGATGATGCAGGATGGGCTGAGTGCTGGCTTTCAGTTCCCCATGGCAGTTACTTGTTGCCTCATTAATGTGGGGAGGGAGTAGGGTTAAAGTTACTTCACTTTTACAATCACCATATTATCTTGAAGACCTTTACTGCCCATAGGATGATCACTGATTCTGTGTGTTTTACTCATTAGTAAGTGGAGGAAGCCAGTTTATTTCTGGGAGTTTGCAGAATACTGCCGAGTTCTGATTTATGTCCATCCTTCAACAATTTACAGGCTTTTTAAAAACAATCAGTCTCATTTGTCTTTTCTTGTACACTTGGTGATGTCTCACTAGGGGGCTCGACCCTTTTAAAACCCAATTCCAAAGGAATACACTTGCTAGGTCGAAAGTTGACAACCTTGTGCTATTCTGTAGCTCTGCGCTGTGTTCTGAGAATACAAATCGGGCTTCAACAAGCATTTGATTCACTTTTAATGAAGTAAAAGAGAAGTATTTCTGATGGAAACATTCTAACTATCACCCTGAAGTTGTGACAGATTATATCCACTAGTATGGTGAAGAGGAAGTGTTGGTGTTTTACTTTTCCTTGGTTCAAATGTCATGCAACCCCAATTTTTATTTCTCCCTTTCTTTCTTCTCCCTGACAGATCGAGGCTAGCAGAGTTCCAAACGAGCTGTCAGCCTTCCACACAATCTGTGAGTGGTTGTCTCAGGGAGAACTATGCTGCATGTCTGCTCTCATACACTGGGATTATAGGTAAGATTCAAGATCCTTGCCTTTTAGCTGCATTGTGACTTCAATTTTTGCCCTGAATTCTATGCTTGTTAAGGTGAAAGATGATAGTGCTGGGGAATGGAACACCTTCTGAATTCAGGAATGCACTGCCAGCAGTAAACATTCCCCAGTGTTTGGACACATCATGTTAGATGCAGAGTAAAGCACAATGTGAAGAGGATTGGGGTGGGGGGGGGGGGGGGGCGGGGAAGGACTTGCAATTATATAACACTTTTGATGACTTCCAGATGTTCCAAAGCACTTTACAGCCATTCAAGTTATTTTGAAGTCTAGTCACTGTTGCAAGGTAGGAAATGGGGTAGCCAATTTTGTGCACAGCAAGGTCCCACAGACAGCAATGTGATATGACCAGATAATCTTTTTTGTAGTGAGGGGTAAATATTGGCCAGAATGCTGGGGAGAATGTCAGCTCTTCGAAATGGTCAGGAGATCTTGCAGGCGAAAGTACTACTGCTGAACCATGACTGACACTGCATTAGCAGTATGATCCTGTCTTCCCCTGTTCACTTTCCAGCAGCAATCACTGGATGTCACTGATTATCTATTCCCTCCTCTTTAGCCCATGCATACTAAGACCAAGGTGATGAAATTATTCCTAATGCATGGAGAGGCTGTTCTTTCATCTTTTTTCTCCCCTTTCCTAAATGCCCTTGCAGGAATGCACAACCTTGTGTGTTTTCAGCAGGTGTGTTGTAGCTAACCCTGCACTGAAGCATCGTTCTGAATGTATCTGCAGTAATGGAGCCTAACCAATCAAAGGTTTAATGAGCTCAATTCTCACAAGACCTGTAATCCTCATTCATGGTCTCCCACAGTTGTCTATCAAATTATCTATTGTGATGCTGTTAAGTTTGTTTCCTTATCTCTTTTGTTAGGTACTGTGGTCACCCCAAACTACATCGACAATTCGAGCTCTAATGTAGCGCCCTGGTGTACCTGCAGTGGCAGCGGAAACCAGAGAGAGGACTGCGAGAGCTTCCTCAATCTCTTCACGGATAATATCTGCCTCAGTGAGTAAGGCCGCTTACATCAGAAAGTAACCGATATTTAATTTATCGTCTAAAGCAAAAACAAAAGACTGTGATGCTGGAAATGTGAAATTAGAACAGTCCTCACATTGGCAGGTCGTTGCACCGGGAGTGGAGGAGGTCTGGGCTGTGCTCCCCTCTTGATACATGACACATGGGTTGGTCCACACCCCTGGGGTCTACCTTCCTTTCTTCCGCAACATTCCCGGGTCACAGCCTCTTCACTTTGCCAGATTACCAATGCTTCCCTCCCCCTCTGCTGAAAATATTTACACCTCCTCTCATATAAAAGCAAAATACTGCAGATGCTGAAAATATGAAATAAAAACAAAAAGTGCTGGAAATACTCAGCAGGTCTGGCAGCATCAGACGATGAAAGGTCACAGACCTGAAACGTTAACTCTGTTTTTCTCTCCACAGATGCTGCCTGACCTGTTAAGTATTTCCAGCACTTTCTGTTTTTATTTCACATCTTCTCTGAACCTGGCTTTCATTTCTTTGCATGTCCCTTTATCACCTTCTTTTGCCTCACAGGTAGATAAGGTAGTTAGGAAGGCATATGGGATACTTGCCTTTATTAGCCGAGGCATAGAATATAAGAGCAGGGAGGTTATGATGGAGCTGTATAAAATGCTAGTTAGGTCACAGCTGGAGTACTGTGTACAGTTCTGGTCACCACACTATAGGAAGGATGTGATTGCACTGGAGAGGGTGCAGAGGATATTCACCAGGATGTTGTCTGGGCTGGAGCATTTCAGCTATGAAGAGAGACTGAAAAGGCTAGGGTTGTTTTCCTTAAAACAGAGAAGGATGAGGGGGACATGATTGAGGTGTACAAAATTATGAGGGACATTGATAGGTTAGATAGGAAGAGACATTTTCACTTAGCGGAGGGGTCAATAACCAGGGGGCATAGATTTAAGGTAAGGGGCAGGAGGTTTAGAGGGGATTTGAGGAAAAAATCTTTCACTCAGAGGGTGGTTGGAATCTGGAACACACTGCCTGAATTGGTGGTAGAGGCAGGAACCCTCATAACATTTAAGAAGTATTTAGATGAGCACTTCAAACGCCATAGCATACAAGGCTATGGGCCAAGTGCTGGAAAATGGGATTAGAATAGTTAGGTGCTTGATGGCCGTCACGGACATGATGGGCCGAAGGGCCTGTTTCTGTGCTGTATGACTCTAGGGCTTCCTCAGTGCTGCTTTGAATGCACAGAGTGTAAAGTAGGAGTTTGGTCAGTGAGGCAGGTGCTCCTTTCTTTTTCTACCTTTTTTCAGCCTCCAGTAGCTGGCTCTTACTTCGGTACAGGGGAAGACGCTGATTGGTGAGTAACTGGTAAGTTATTCTACTTATTCTAATTGTAATCAATAGTTTTTAAAGCTATAGTATGGTAGGTCTGCTCGACTAAGTGGAATGAACACCCTGTGGTATGTGGGAAGTCATGGACACACCATGTGTCCCAGACGAAAACGTCTGCAAGAAGTGTCACTGGTTACAGAAGCTTGAGCTCTGGGTTTTGGAACTCGAGCGGCGGCTGGAGTCACAGTTGTGTATCTGCGAGGCCGAGGACTATATGGATAGTGTATTTAGGAAGGTGGTCACACCACAGGTTAGGAGCATGCAGACAGAAAGGGAATGGGTGATCATCAGGCAGTCCAAGAGAACCAGGCAGGTAGTGCAGGAGTCCCCTGAGTCTATCTTGCTTGCTAATAAGTTTTCCATTTTGGATACTGGTGCGGGTGATGGTTCCTCAGGGAAGTGCAGCCAGAGAAAAGTCTGTGGCACCACAGGTGGCTCAGCTGCATAGGAGGAGAAGAACAAGAGTAGAAGAGCAATAGATTAGGGGATTCAATAGTCAGGGGATCAGAAAGTTGATCCTGCGGCAGTAAATGTGACTCCAGGATAGTGTGTTGCCTCACTGGTGTCAGGGTAAAGGATGTCATGGAGGGGTTGCAGGACATCCTTCTGGAGGAGGGTGAATATCTAGAGGTCATGGTCCACGTTGGTACCATTGGCAGGAAGAGGGATGAGGTCCTGAAAGCAGATTTTAGGGATTTAGGAAGGAAATTAAAAAGCAGGACCTCAAGAGCAATAATCTCAGGATTAATCCCATTACCATGTGTCATAGAGAGATACAGCACTGAAACAGGCCCACCGAGTCTGTGCCGACCATCAAACACCCATTTTTACTCATCCTACATTAATCCCATATTCCCTACCACATCCCCACATTCCCTCAATTCTCCTACCACCTACCTATGCTAGGAGCAATTTACAATGGCCAATTTACCTATCAAAATGCAAGCTTTTGGCTGTGGGAGGAAACCGGAGCACCCGGTGGAAACCCACGCAGTCACAGGGAGAACTTGCAAACTTCACACAGGCAGCACCCAGAATCGAACCTGGGTTGCTGGAGCTGTGAGGGTCCGGTGCTAGCCACTGCACCACTGTGCTGCCCCTAGTGCTAGTGAGCATAGGAATAAGAGGAATGATCGATTCAACACGTGACTGGAGAATTGGTGTAGGAGGGAGGGCATCAGATTTCTGAGGCATTAGGACCGGTTCTGGGGCAGGTGAGACTTGTACAAGATGGACGGGCTACACCATAACAGGACTGGAATAAATATCCTCGCAGGGAGATTTGCTAATGCTGTCAGGGAGGGTTTAAATTAGCTGATCGGGGATGGGAACCTGAGGGGTAACTCAAATTGGAAGGAAATAAAGCTGGTAACAGGAGGTAGAAAAGTAGCAAGCGAAATTAGAAGGCAGGCAAAACAAAGGCGAGCATCAACTAGACTTAGAATGCAAAATTATGTCAAAAAGACAAGATTAAGGGCACTCTACCTGAATGCACACAGCATTCACTACAAGGTAGATGATTTAAAGGCCCAAATAGAGGTAAATGGGTACATCTAATTGCCATTACGGAAATGTGGCTTTCGGGTGACCAAGACTGTGAACTGAATATTCAAAGATATTCGACATTTAGGAAGGACAGGCAAAAAGGAAAAGGAGGTGGTGTTGCGCTGATAATAAGAGATGGGTTCAGTACATTAGTAAGGGAGGATCTCAGATCAGAAGAACAAAATGTGTAATCTGTTTGGGTGGAGCTAAGAAACAGCAAGTTCCAGCAAACATTGGTAGAGTTGTTTATAGGCGTAGTGGTAGTGGGGCATGGTATTAATCAGGAGATTAAAGGAGCATGTAGCATGAGTAATACCGTAATCATGGGCGAGTTCAATCTGCTTATAGACTGGGTAAACCTAATGAGCACCAATGCTGTGGAGGACGAGTTTCTGGAGTGTTGGGATGGTTTTCAACAGTATGTTGAGGAACTGACTAGAGAACAGGCTATTTTAGATCTCGTATTATGTAATGAGAAAGGGCTAATTAATAATCTTGTTGTAAAAACATTTAGGGATGAGTGACCATAATATGGTAGAATGTTACATTATGTTTGAAAGTGAGGTAGTTCAATCTGAAGCCAGGGTGTGTAAATTTGAACAAAGGTATGAGGGGCTAATTGGCTGAGGTGGATTGGGAAAATACATTAAAAGGAATGACAGTACATAGGCAATGGATAGTCTTTAAAGAATTATTACATAGTTTACAGCAACTATACATTCCTTCAAGGCACAAAAACCCAAAAAGAAAAGTCAGTCAGCTAACAAAGGAAGTTACGAATTATATAAGATTAAAAGAAAAGGCCTATAAAGTTGCCAGAAATAGAAGTAAACATGAGGATTGGGAGGATTTTAGAATACAACAAAGGAGGACAAAGAAACTGATAAAGAAGGGGAGAATAGAATATGAATGTAAATTAGCAAAATAAAACATAAAAAGGACTGTAAAAGCTTCTACAGGTACGTAAAAGGAAACATTTGGCTAAGACAAATGTGGGTCCAATACAGGCAGAGTCAGAAGAATTTTTAATGGGGAATGGAGAAATGGCAGAAAAGCTAAATGATTACTTTGTCTCTGTCTTCACTGAGGAAGATACAAGAAATCTACCAGAATTAGAGATCCAAGGGACTAGGGAGAACAAGGAATTGAAGAAAATTAGTATTCGTGAGAAGGTTGTGTTGGAGAAATTAATGGGGCTTAAGGTTGATAAGTCCCTGATATTTTACATCCCATAGTGTTGAAAGAGGTGGCTATCAATGTAGTGGATGCATTGGTGATCATCTTCCAAAATTCTGTAGATTTTGGAATGGTTCCTGCAGATTTGTAGGTAGCAAATGTCACCCCACTATTTAAGAAGGGAGGGAGAGGGAAAACATGTAACTATAGACCTGTTAGCCTGACATCAATAGTAGGGAAAATGCTAGAATCTATTCTAAAGTATGTGATAAATGGACACTTGGATAATAATGATCTGATTGGGCATAGTTGTCATGGATTTATGAATGGGAAATCATGTTTGACGAACCGATTGGAGTTTTTTGAGGATGTTACTAACAGGATTGATAAAGGAGAGTCGGTGGACGTAGTATACTTGTATTTTCAGAAGGCTTTTGATAAAGACCCCCACAGGAGGCTGGTTAGCCAAACTAAAGCACATGGAATAGGAGGTAATATACTAGCATGGATTAAGGATTGGTTAACAGGCAGAAAACGGAGCAGGAATAAACAGGTCATTCTCACGTTGGCAGGCTGTGACTAGGGGGTACTGCAAGTATCAGTACTTAGGCACCAGCTGTTCACAATATATATCAATGATTTGGATGTGGAGATCTAATGTAATATTTCAAAGTTCGCAGATGACACAAAACCAGGTGGGAATATGTGTTGTGAGGAAGATGCAAAGCTGCTTCAAGGGGATTTGGGCAAGAACATGGCAGATGGAATATAATGTGGAAAAATATGAGGTTATCCACTTTGGTAGGAAGAACAGATATGCAGAGTATTTCTTAAATGGTAAAAGAGATTAGAAAGTGTAGATTGTTATGAAAGTGCTTCCATTTTTTGTTAAATATTTTTTGAGGACTTATATTTTAAATTGTGGCAATTGATTAATTTTGGAAGGCTGAAGATTTCATAGATGCTGGACTTTGTTTTATTGTTGAAAGTTCACTGAGAGGACACTAAGAGGTCATGTTTGAAAACAAACCTTTACTGGATTTCACATGCCTTAAGCTCAATGAACAACAGAAACCTTTGTGACTTGGCAAAGATGTTTACCGAGAAGTGACATGCCACGATTTGAGGGTCAGGAGTTGGTTTCGTTTCAGAGATATTGTTTTGGTTCAGTTGGGGTATGGACAGTGTTGAAAAGCAATTGGTTCTGTAGCTTTCTGAAAAGACCACCCCATTTCATCTTTCCTGCACCTCTCTAAGAGATCCTGAGAAATCCAATGTGTCAGTTCCTCTTTCTCTACCTGTTTGAAAAAACCCTGTGAATCCAGAGTGTGATAACAAACTCCTGATGCCACATTTCTCCTGGAAAGCCTACCAGACTAATTCTTGGCATCTCCAGAACAAACTGCTCCAGAAAAGATCCCAGTGACCAGTCTGCGTGTACCCGGATGCCAGACCAACAGGGACAACTGACATCCTTCCATATCTTTTTTTTTTCTGCAAGAATTATCAAATATTTGGCCAAAATATATATTTTTTTGTCTTTTTTTGTAAAAGGCCTCTGCAGAGAGAATGTTTTTATTTTTTTCAGTGTGTGTGTGCGGGGTATTTAAAAAGGGAACTTTCATATTTCAATCTGTGTTATTGTTTTGCTTCATTACTGGATAAGTCTTGTTTTGATAATAGACTGCTAATTTTGTTATGAAAGAAACCTGGTTGATGTATTTTGTTCTGGAATAAAGAATAGAGTATATGATTAATTGTATTGGTAACTGGATAAACATGCTGTGACCTGTAGAGAAGTTGAACGAGAAAAGACAGTGCATTCCTCCCACCTCGGTCATAAGATGTACAAAGGGACCTGGATGGCCTCGTCAATAAGTCACTAAGAGCTAGTTTGCAGGTGCAGCTAATCATTCGGAAGGCTAATAGTACGTTAGCCTTTATCGCCAGAGGATTTGAGTACAGAGGTAGTGACGTCTTGTTTCAATTGTATGGAACATTAATTAGATGCCACCTGGAGTAGTGTGTGCAGTTTTGGTCCCCTTAACTTAGGAAGGATATTATTGCCATAGAGGGAGTGCAACAAAGGTTCACCAGACTTGTTCCCAGGATGGCGGGACTGTCCTATGAAGACAGATTGGGGAAACTGGGCCTGTATTCTCTAGAGTTTTGAAGAATGAGAGGTGATCTTATTGAAACCTACAAAATACTTAAAGGGATAGACAGGGTAGATGCAGGTAAGATGTTTCCCATGGTTGGGGAATCTAGAACTAGGGAACACAATTTCAAAATAAGGGGGAAGCCACTTAGGACAGAGATGAGGAGAAATTTCTTTACTCAGAAGGTTGTGAATCTTTGGAATTCTCTACCCCAGAGAGCTGTGGAAGTTCAGTCATTGAGTATGTTTAAAGCAGAGATTGACAGATTTCTAAATACCAATGACATAAGGTGATATGGGGATAGTGTGGGGAAAAAGACATTGAAGTGGATGATCAGCCATGATCATATTGAATGGTGGAACAGGCTCGATGGGCTGAATAGCCCACTGCTGCTCTTATGTTCCTATATTCATGACCTCCGGATGTCCAAAAGCACTTTGTAGCCAATGAAGTGTAGTCATTGCTGTAATGTCAGAAAAGCTGTTCAGCATCTTCTAGTTCAACAACAACTTGTATTTGCATAGCATCTTTAACATAATAAATCATGAGCCTTATCAAACACTATTTGATACCGAGCCACATAAGGTGATATTCGGGCAGATGACCAAAAGCATAGTCAAAGAGATAGGTTTTAAGGAGCAGTTTAAAGGTGGAAAGAGAGAGAGAGAGAGGCAGAGAACTTTAGAGAGGAAATTCCGGAGCTTAGGGCCATAGCAGCTGAAGACATGGCCGCCAGTAGTGGAGTGATTAAAATCAGGGATGCTCAAGAGGTCAGAATTAGAGGAGCACAGATATCTCAGAGGAGATTAGACATAAGGAGGGTCCAAGCCATGGAGAGATTTGAAAAATGAGAATTTTAAAATTGAGGTGTTGCTTAACCAGGAGCCAGTGGAGGTCAGTGGGTGAACAGGACGAGGTGCAAGTTAGGACCAATGTTCCCACTATTCTGCGTGGATGAGCAGCCACTCAGCAGGCTGAAAGGTACTGTTCAAGCCTTATTCTGAGATAGCTAACGCATGTGTGCAGCTACACAACAAAAATTAAAGGGAACGCGAAGAGTATGTGGAATAGTCCAACTCGAGACATAACAAAGGCAGGCATGTCAACTCTCACAAATTTGAGATGCGATTTTGAAGTAAAGTTGAGCCTCACTTGCATTCTCAGGATTTTTGATTTACAGGTTGCATCAGTCCTTCCAGGGACTTGAGGAAGGAAGGGAATGGGTGACCACCAGGCAGTCCAAGAGAATCAGGTAGGTAGTTCAGGAGTCCCCTGGGGTCCTGCTTGCAAATCGGTATTCCATTTTGGAGGCTGATGAGGCTGGTTCCTCCAGGGATTGCGGACAGAGCCAAGCTTCTGGCACCGCAAGAAGCCTGTCTGCACAGGAAGGGGGAAAGAGAGGAAGAGCAATAGCAATAGGGGATTCTATAGTCAGGGGACAGATAGGCGCTACTGTGGCCGTCAACGTGACTCCAGGATGGTGTGTTGCCTCCCTGGTGCCAGGGTCCAGGATGTCACTGAACGGCTGCAGGGCATCCTGAAGTAGGAGAGTGATAAGGCAGAGGTCATGGTACATGTTGGTACCAATGACATAGGTAGAAAGAGGGATGAGGTCTTGCATCAAGAATTCAGGCAGTTAGGCAGTAGACTAAAAAGCAGGACCTCTCGGGTTGTAATCTCTGGATGACTCCCAGTGCCACATGCTAGCGAGTATAGAAATAGGAGAATAGCACAGAGGAATGCGTGGCTTGAGTTGGTGCAGGAGGGAGGGTTTCCGATTCCTGCACCACTGGGAGCATTTCTGGGGAAGGTGGGACCTGTACAAGCGGGACGGTCTACATCTGAACCAGAGGGGGGACTAACAGCCTTGCTGGCAGGTTTGCTAGTGCTGCTGGGAGGAGTTTAAACTAATTTGGCAAGGGGAGGGGACGCAGACTCCAAGCAGAATAGGGACACAGCTAAACACAGGAAAGCGAACAAGTCAGAGGGAACACAGCGGAAGTAGGTTTCAAGGGAGTAAGACCAGGATGATGGCCTCTACTTTAATGCCAGGAGTATTACAGGTAAAACGGATGAGTTAAGGGCAAGGATTGACACGTGGAATTGTGATATAGTAGCCATCATGGAGACATGGTTGAGGGAGGGGCAGGATTGGCAGCTCAATATCCCGGGATAAAGAATCTTCAGGCGAGACAGAGGAGGGGGTAAAAGAGGAGGGGATGTTGCAATATTAGTTAAGGAGTCAGTTACTGCAGAGAGGAGAGATGATTTCTTGGAGGGGGCATCAAATGAAGCTTTATGGGTAGAGTTTAGGAATAAAACAGGGACAGCCACATTGCTAGGTGTTTATTATAGATCCCCAGATAGTCAGCTGGAAAGTGAGGAGCAAATATGTGCTCAATTCGCAGAGGTGTGTAAAAATAATAATAGGGTAATTATATTAGGTCATTTCAACTTTCCCAACATTAATTGGGATAGTCATCATGTTATGGGCTTAGATGGAGTGACGTTCTTAAAATGGATACAGGAGAACTTTTTAGCTCAATATGTAGAGGATTCAACAAGGGAGGGTGCAGTGCTGGACCTAATTCTGAGGAATGAAGCCGGACAGATGGTTGATGTGTTGGTGGGGGTGCATTTTGGTGATAGCGACCACAACATGATACACTTTAAGCTTGTTATGGAGAAAGAAATAGACAAGTCGCAAAAAAAGGTTTTGGATTGGGGGAGAGCGAATTTTAGTAAAATAAGGCAGGATCTGGCCAAGGTAGACTGGAAAGAGTTACTTGTCGGGAAATCTACAGAAGAGCAGTGGGGGGGGGATTCAAAAAGGAAATGGGGAGGGTACAGACCCAACATGTTCCCTCTAGGGTAATAGGTAGGAGCAACAAGCCCAGAGAACCATTGATGACCAGAAACATTCAGGGTACGATGAGAAGGAAAAGAGGCTTTTAGCAAATACAAGGAGAACAAATCAACGGAAGCATTAGTAAAGTACAGAAAGTGTAGGATGGAGCTTAAGAAAGCAATTAGGAGAGCAAAGAGGGGATATGAGAAAGCTCTGGCTGGTAAAAATACGGAAAATTCCAAGATATTCTATAAGTATATCAATGGGAAGAGGATAACCAGGGAAAGAGTAGGACCCATTAGGGACCAAGGGGGAAATCTGTGGGTGGAGCCAGAGGACATTGGTAGGGTGTTGAACGAATACTTCACATCTGTCTTCACCCAAGAGAATTAGGATGTAGATATGGAACTGAGAGAGAGAGACTGTGAGGTTCTTGAGCAAATTGTCATAGAGAGTGACAAGGTATTGGAGGTTTTGGCAGGCTTAAAAGTGGAGAAATCTCCAGGTCCGGATGATTTGTGTCCCAGGATGCTGTGGAAGGCGAGGGTGGAGATTGCAGGGGCTCTGACCCTAATTTTTAATTCCTCTCTAGCCGCGGGGGAGGTGCCAGAGGACTGGAGAACAGCTAATGTGGTCCCACTATTTAAGAAAGGTTGTAGAGATAAGCCAGGGAACTACAGACCAGTGAGTCTCACGTCAGTGGTAGGGAAACTATTGGAGAAAATTTTGAAGGAGAGAATCTATCTCCACTTGGAGAGGCAAACGTTGATTAGTAATAGTCAGCATGGCTTTGTCAGAGGGAGGTCATGCCTAACAAATTTGCTTGAATTTTTTGAGTATGTGACCAGGTGTGTAGATGAGGGTAGTGCAGTTGATGTAGTTTACAGCAAAGCCTTTGACAAGGTCCCACACATGGGAGATTTATCAAGAAAGCAAATGCACATGGGATACAGGGTAACTTGATAAGGTGGATTCAAAATTGGCTTAGCTGTAGGAGACAGAGAGTGATGACAGATGGCTGTTTTAGTGATTGGAAGCCAGTGTCCAGTGGCGTACCACAGGGATCTGTGCTGGGTCCCCTACCGTTTGTCATTTATATAAACAACATAGATGACTATGTGGGGGGTAGGATCAGTAAGTTCGCAGATGACACAAAGTTTGGCCGAGTGGTTAACAGTGAGGTTGAGTGTCTTGGGTTACAGGAAGATATAGACGGGATGGTCAAGTGGGCAGAAAAGTGGCAGATGGAATTTTAACGCTGAAAAGTGTGAGGTGATACACTTTGGAAGGAGTAATGTGAAATGGAATTATTCAATGATTGGCCTGACACTGGGAAGTTCCAAGGAACAAAGGGACCTTGGCGTGTTTGTCCATAGATCTCTGAAGGCAGAAGGGCAGGTTAGTAGGGTGGTGAAAAAGGCAAATGGGACCCTTGCCTTTATCAATCGAGGCATAGATTACAAAAGCAGGGAGGTCATGTTGGAGTTGTATAGAACTTTGGTAAGGCCACAGCTGGAGTTCCGTGTGCAATTCTGGTCACCACATTATAGGAAGGATGTGATTGCACTGGAGGGGGTGCAGAGGCGATTCACCAGGATGTTGCCTGGGATGGAATATTTAAGCTATGAAGAGAGGTTGGATAGGCTTGGGTTGTTTTCACTGGAGCAGAGAAGACTGAGGGGTGACCTGATCGAGGTGTACAAGATTAGGAGGGGCATGGACAGGGTGGATAGGGAGCAGCTGTTCCCCTTAGTTGAAGGGTCAGTTACGAGGGGACACAAGTTTAAGGTGAGGGGCAGGAGGTTTAAGGGAGGTTTGAGGAAGAAGTTTTTTACCCAGAGGGTGTTGACGGTCTGGAATGTCCTGCCTGGGAGGGTGGTAGAGGCAGGTTGCCTCACAACCTTTAAAAAGTACCTGGATGAGCACTTGGCACGTCATAACGTTCAAGGCTTTGGGCCAAGTGCTGGCAAATGGGATTAGGTAGACAGGTCAGGTGTCTTTAATGCATCGGTGCAGACTCGATGAGCTGATTCTGTGATTCCATGCATGCTTGAAGCCCGCAGCAGTCTGGGTCCCAGCCCGAGTTGTACCTGTCCCCCATCCCCTCTCCAGGCTTGCGGGGTGAGGTTTATGTGGCTGTATGTTGGCTTCAGTGTCGGATACCCACACCGCCCGCTAAAGTTCTGCACAGGAAACCCGACCCGAGGCCGAATGCCAGACCCGGAAGTCCGACCTGAACCAGACACTTGTCGTCGGGTCCCGTCGCCGGCCTTTACCCATGTACTGTTGTCAAGGCATGCTACCCGACCCGTCCCAGCGACATGCATCGGGTCGGGTCGGACTTCCGGGTCCGGCATTCAGGCCCGGGTCGGGTTTCCTTTACAGACCTCTACCTCCATGTAAGTACCCTGTGCAGAGCTCTACCGCCCGCTCCCCACCTCCCAGCGTGTGTCTGGGTTGCAATTCAGGTTCCATGCTCGTATTTCTCATTGCGCACCAATTCGCCACCTCCCAGGTGTTGTAGTCTGCTGGCAGCCAGTGAGTGAAGTACTGGCGGTGAATACTGCATCTGATGGCTCTCTTGTTATAAGTGCAGGTTGTTGTTGTCTCAGCTGGTGGGAGCAAGCAGGGATTTGAAATCACACAAACCAGTAAATACATTCAAAACAAGGCAGATACAAATACATTGATAATGGCCTATTTCTGCTCCTAATTTGTATTTTCGTATTAGAAGGGTGAGGGGAGACTTGATTATAAGATCTTGATAACTAATGAAGCTGCACACAATTACATTTACAACTGACAGAGATACATAAATGCATTGATAAAGTACAGAAAATACATTTATAAACAACACACAGATAAAATTAAATACTTATAAGCCAATATACACATATACACAAATGCATTTATAAATATGCCCCGACCGATGAAGGCAAGCATGCCGTATGCCTTCTTGACTACCTTATCCACCTGCGTTGCCACTTTCAGTGACCTGTGGACCTGTACGCCCAGATCTCTCTGCCTGTCAATACCCCTAAGGGTTCTGCCATTTACTGTATACTTCCCACCTGCATTAGACCTTCCAAAATGCATTACCTCACATTTGTCCGGATTAAACTCCATCTGCCATTTCTCCGCCCAAGTCTCCAACCGATCTATATCCTGCTGTATCCTCTGACAATCCTCATCATTATCTGCAACTCCACCAACCTTTGTGTCATCCGCAAACTTACTAATCAGATCAGCTACATTTTCCTGCAAATCGTTTATATATACTACAAACAGCAAAGGTCCCAGCACTGATTCCTGCGGAACACCACTAGTCACAGCCCTCCATTCAGAAAAGCACCCTTCCACTGCTACCCGCTCTCTTCTATGACCGAGCCAGTTCTGTATCCATCTTGCCAGCTCACCTCTGATCCCGTGTGACTTCACCTTTTGTACCAGTCTGCCATGAGGGACATTGTCAAAGGCTTTACTGAAATCCATATAGATAACATCCACTGCCCTTCCTTCATCAATCATCTTTGTCACTTCCTCAAAAAACTCAATCAAATTAGTGAGACACGACCTCCCCTTCACAAAACCATGCTGCCTCTCGCTAATAATGTACTCCAGTCTAACCAATTTAAGTCCAAGTCAAATCGCTTACCTGTTAGCACAGGTGCACTTATAACATACCGTAATTATATGATACAGACAACTTTCTTCCCCTCCCCACCACTCTCTCTCTTCCCCATCGCTCTCTCTCTTCCCCCGCGCTCTCTCTCTACCCCCGCGCTCTCTCTCTACCCCCGCGCTCTCTCTCTACCCCCGCGCTCTCTCTCTACCCCCGCGCTCTCTCTCTTACCCCCCAACTCTCTCTCTCTCTTCACCCCCCCACTCTTTCACTTCCCTCTCCCGCTCTCTCTCTCCCCCCCACTCTCCGCCTTCTCCCCCCACTCTCATTCCCCCTTCCCCCCTACACTTTCTCCCTCCCCCCATCTCTCTCCCTCCCCCCAGTCTCTCTCTTACCCACCCACTCTATCTCTCTTCCCCCCCCACACTTTCTCTTCCTGCCCACTCTCCCTCCCCCACTCTCTCTGTTTCCCCCTACTCTCTCTGCCTCCCCACTGTCTCTCTTGCCCCCTACTCTCTCTCTCCCCCCCCTCACTTTCTCTTCCTTCCCAGACTTTCTCTCTTCCCTCCCACTCTTCCTTCCCCCCCACACTCTCTCTCCCTCCCCCCCCCCACACTCTCTCTCCCTCCCCCCCCCACACTCTCTCTTGCCCCCACTCTCTCTCTTTCTTCTCTTGCCCCCCCCACTCTCTCTTTCGCTCTTGCCCCCCCCACTCTCTCTTCCTCCCTCTCCCCCTCCACTCTCTCGCTTCCCCCCACTCTCTCTTGGCCCCCCCCCCACTCTCTCTCTTCCCCCTCCCACCCTATCTCCCTCCCCCCCACTCTTTCCCTCCCCTCCCACCCCTGCGACCCTCCCTCTTCCCCCCCCACTCGCTCTCTTCTCCCCACTCCCCACTCTCTCTTCCTCCACTCTCTCACTTCACCCAATCTCTCTTCTCTCCATGCTCTCTCTTCCCCCCCCCCACTCTCCCTTCCTCCACTCTCTCAGTTCACCCAATCTCTCTTCTCCCCGACGCTCTCTCTTCCCCCCCCACTCTCTCTCTGCCCGCCACTCTCTGTCTTGCCCCCCGTTCTCACTTCCCCCAATCTCTCTCTTCCCACCCACACTCTATTCCTGCCTCTTCCCCCCCACTCTCTTTCTCCCTCTTCCCCCCCCCCACTCTCTCTTGCACCCCACTCTCTCTTTTACCCTCCCACACTCTCTCTTCCTCCCTCCACCCCCCCCCCACTCTCTCGCTTCCCCCCCACCCTCTTTCTTCGCCAACCCACTATCTCTCTTCCACCCTCTCCCACTCTCTCTCTCATCCTCCCTCTTTCACTCCCACTCCCTCTCTTCCCGCACCCACTCTCTCTCTCTTCCCGCACCCACTCTCTCTCTCTTCCCGCACCCACTCTCTCTCTCTTCCCGCACCCACTCTCTCTCTCTTCCCGCACCCACTCTCTCTCTTTTCCCCTCCCACTCTCTCTCTTTTCCCCTCCCACTCTCTCTCTTTTCCCTCCCACTCTCTCTCTTTTCCCCTCCCACTCTCTCTCTTTTCCCCTCCCACTCTCTCTCTTTTCCCCTCCCACTTTCTCCCTCTTCCCCCCTCCCACTCTCTCGCTTTTCTCCTCTCTCTCTCGCGCTTCCCCCCCTCCCACTTTCTCCCTCGTCCCCCCCACTCTCTCTTCAACCCCACTCTCTCTCTTCCCCCTCCCACTCTCACCCTTCCCCCTCACACTCTCTTCCTCTTCCCCCCCACTCTCTCTCTTCCCCCCCCTCCCCAACACACTCCCTTCCTGCTCCCAGTCTCTGTCTTCCCCCCCCACACTGTCTTGCCCCCCACTCTCTTCCCCCCCCCCACACACTCTCTCCCCCCCACTCTCTCACTTCCCCCCAACTCTCTCCCTCACCCCCATTCTCTTTCTTCCTCCCCATTCCTCCCACCCCACTCTCTCTCTTCCCCCCCACACTCACTTCCCCCCCCCACACTCTCTTCCCCCCCCCACACTCTCTTTCCCCCCCCCCACTCTCTCTCTTCCCCCCCCACTCTCTCTCTCCCCCCCCACTCTCTCTTCCCCCCCCACTCTCTCTCTTCCCCCCCCCACTCTCTCTTCCTACTCCCACTCTCTCTCTTCCACCCCACTCTCTCTCTTCCCCCTCCCACTCTCTCTCTCTCTCCCCCCCCCCCACTCTCTCTCTCTCTCTTCCCCCCCCACTCTCTCTCTCTCTTCCCCCCCCCCACTCTCCTCTCTCTTCCCCCCCCCACTCTCTCTCTCTCTTCCCCCCCCCACCTCTCTCTCTCTTCCCCCCCCCCACTCTCTCTCTCTATTCCCCCCCCCCACTCTCTCTCTCTTCCCCCCCCCCCACTCTCTCTCTCTCTCTTCCCCCCCCACTCTCTCTCTCTTCCCCCCCCCACTCTCTCTCTCTCTCTCTTCCCCCCCCACTCTCTCTCTCTCTCTCTTCCCCCCCCCACTCTCTCTCTTCCCCCCCCCCACTCTCTCTCTCTTCCCCCCCCCCCACTCTCTCTCTCTCTTCCCCCCCCACTCTCTCTCTCTCTTCCCCCCCCCACTCTCTCTCTCTTCCCCCCCCCACTCTATCTCTCTCTTCCCCCCCCCCCACTCTCTCTCTCTCTTCCCCCCCCCACTCTCTCTCTCTCTTCCCCCCCCACTCTCTCTCTCTCTTCCCCCCCCACTCTCTCTCTTTCTTCCCCCCCCCACTCTCTCTCTTTCTTCCCCCCCCCACTCTCTCTCTCTTCCCCCCCCACTCTCTCTCTCTTCCCCCCCCCCCACTCTCTCTCTCTTCCCCCCCCCCCACTCTCTCTCTCTCCCCCCCCCCCCACTCTCTCTCTCTCCCCCCCCCCCCACTCTCTCTCTCTCCCCCCCCCCCACTCTCTCTCTCTTCCCCCCCCCCACTCTCTCTCTCTTCCCCCCCCACTCTCTCTCTCTTCCCCCCCCCCCCACTCTCTCTCTCTCTTCCCCCCCCACTCTCTCTCTCTCTTCCCCCCCCCACTCTATCTCTCTCTTCCCCCCCCACTCTATCTCTCTCTTCCCCCCCCCCCACTCTCTCTCTCTCTTCCCCCCCCCACTCTCTCTCTCTCTTCCCCCCCCCACTCTCTCTCTTTCTTCCCCCCCCCACTCTCTCTCTTTCTTCCCCCCCCCACTCTCTCTCTCTTCCCCCCCCCACTCTCTCTCTCTTCCCCCCCCCCCACTCTCTCTCTCTTCCCCCCCCCCCACTCTCTCTCTCTTCCCCCCCCCCCACTCTCTCTCTCTCTCTCCCCCCCCCCCCCCACTCTCTCTCTCTCCCCCCCCCCCACTCTCTCTCTCTTCCCCCCCCCCCACTCTCTCTCTCTTCCCCCCCCCCCACTCTCTCTCTCTCTTCCCCCCCCACTCTCTCTCTCTCTTCCCCCCCCCCACTCTCTCTCTCTCTTCCCCCCCCCCACTCTCTCTCTCTCTCTCTTCCCCCCCCACTCTCTCTCTCTCTCTTCCCCCCCCCCACTCTCTCTCTCTCTCTTCCCCCCCCACTCTCTCTCTCTCTCTTCCCCCCCCCCACTCTTCTCTCTTCCTCCCCCACTCTCTCTCTCTCTCTCTTCCCACCCCACTCTCTCTCTCTTCCCACCCCACTCTCTCACTCTCTTCCTCCCCCCACTCTCTCTCTCTCTCTCTTCCTCCCCCCACTCTCTCTCTCTCTCTTCCTCCCCCCACTCTCTCTCTCTTCCCCCCCCCCCACTCTCTCTCTCTTCCCCCCCCCACTCTCTCTCTCTTCCCCCCCCCACTCTCTCTCTCTTCCCCCCCCCCCACTCTCTCTCTCTCTTCCCCCCCCACTCTCTCTCTCTCTTCCCCCCCCCCACTCTCTCTCTCTTCCCCCCCCCCACTCTCTCTCTCTTCCCCCCCACTCTCTCTCTCTTCCCCCCTACTCTCTCTCTCTTCCCCCCCACTCACTCTCTCTTCCCCCCCCACTCACTCTCTCTTCCCCCCCCACTCACTCTCTCTTCACCCCCCCCACTCACTCTCTCTCTCTCTCTTCCCCCCTACTCTCTCTCTCTTCCCCCCCCACTCACTCTCTCTCTCTTCCCCCCCCCCCACCTTCAACTCTGTCTCTACCCCCCCCCCCCACTCTCTCTCTCTCCCCCCCCCTCTCTCTCCCCCCCCCCCACCTTCCACTCTGTCTCTACCCCCCCCCCACTCTCTCTCTCTCCCCCCCCCCCCGACTCTCTGTTTCTCTCTAACCGTTGCAGAGAGTGGGAACGTCACTTCCAAATTTGGGACAGATATCTGGTTTTCTGGCAGACCTCTTAAAAAAAAAAAAAATCATAACCTGCTGTCAAACCACGAACTTGTCCCAAGTTGGGAATTGCTGCTCTGCTTCAGCACCGGTCAGCTGTGAAACAGACTCTTGCGATTTTTTTTTTTAGAGAAGCAGCCAATGGCAAATTTCTGTTCCCTGAAATTACCAGTCCATGCACCCCAAAATCTTTTACCACGGACACTGGTGTCTGTGTACAGACACGTTGCCAACCTCTGCTCGGCATCCAGCAGCTGTGAGGTCTGAGTTCTGCATCCAGGGCTTTTGATGCAGGCTCACCTCAGGTGGACCCTTCTGCCTAAGGTGGGGAGAACCAGGAGGATTTTTTAAAAAGTTTTTTGCAGTACATTAATCTTGTTTTTGTACAGAGCATTGACCTGTTAGAGATTAAATAAGCCACTATTGAGATTTCTAAACCAACGCTCAATCTATATTGGTTTATGGATGAAAATTATAACAACTTATGATTTTTATACCAAATCTCTTCATTTTTTAAAAGTTTGTCTCATGATTTATAAGACAATGGGGTGGACATTATTGCAAAGGCACAGATGAGCTGTGAAGCACAGATGGGATACATAGATTTTTGGTCTCAGAGGAAATCAAGGGGTATGGGGAGCGGGCAGGAAAGTGGAATTGAAGCCCACGATCAGCCATGATCGTATTGAACGGCAGAGCAGGCTCGATGGGCAATATGGTTTACTCCTGCTCCTATTCCTTGTATTCTTATGAAGATTTCAGCAGCAGATGAGCTGAGGCAGGGGTAGAGTCGGGCAATGTTACAGAGGTAGAAATAGGCGGTCTTAGTGATAATGTGGATATATGGTCAGAAAGTCATTTCAGGGTCAAATATGACACCAAGTTTGCAATCGGTCTGGTTTAACCGCAGACAGTTGCCGGGAAGAGAGAGAAGGAGCTGGTGACAAGGGAATGGCATTTGTTGTGAGGACTGAACACAGTGGCTTTAGTCTTCCTAATGCTTAGCTGGAGGAAATTTTGGTAAACCAGTACTGGATACTGGGCAATCAGCTGGACAATGGAGGGATCGAGAGAGGTGATGGTAAGGTAGAGCTGGGTGTCGTCAGGGTGCATGTGGAAATTGACACTGTGTATTTGGATGATGTTGCCAAGAGACAGCATGAAGATGAGAAATAGAAAGAGGTTATCAACCTGAAACATTAATTCTGTTCTCCTTGCCAGTAATTCTGCTGAATTTTTCAGCATTTTATTAATATACCGAGAACATAGAACAGTACAGCACAGTACAGGCCAGGCCCTTCGGCCCACGATGTTGTGCCGAACCTTTAACCTACTCTAAGATCAAACTAACTACCTACCCTTCATTCTACTATCATCCATGTACCTATCCAAGAGTCGCTTAAATATCCCTAATGTATCTGCTTCTACTACCACCGCTGGCAGCGCATTCCACGCACCCACCACTCTCTGTGTAAAGAACCTACCTCTGACATCTCCCCGAAACCTTCCTCCAATCACCTTAAAATTATGTCCCCTGGTGATGGCCCTTTCCACCCTGGGAAAAAGTCTCTGGCTATCCACTCTATCTATCCCTCTCATCATCTTGTACCCCTCTATCAAGTCACCTCTCATCCTTCCTCGCTCCAATGAGAAAAGCCCGAGCTCCCTCAATCTTTCTTCGTAAGACATGCCCTCCAGTCCAGGCAGCATCCTGGTAAATCTCCTCTGCACCCTCTCGAAAGCTTCCACATCCTTCCTACAATGAGGCGACCAGAACTGAACACAATATTCCAAGTGTGGTCGAACCAGGGCCTTATAGAGCTGCAGCATAACCTCGCAGCTCTTAAACTCAATCCCCCTGTTAATGAAAGCCAACACACCATACGCCTTCTTAACAATCCTATCAACTTGGGTGGCAACTTTGAGCGATCTATGGACATGGACCCCAAGATCCCTCTGTTCCTCCACACTACCAAGAATCCTGTCTTTAAGCCTGTATTCAGCATTCAAATTCGACCTTCCAAAATGAATCACTTCACACTTTTCCAGGTTGAACTCCATCTGCCACTTCTCAGCCCAGCTCTGCATCCTGTCAATGTCCCGTTGCAACCTACAACAGCCTTCCACACTATCCACAACTCCAGCAACCTTCGTGTCATCGGCAAACTTGCTAACCCAGCCTTCCACTTCCTCATCCAAGTCATTTATAAAAATCACAAAGAGCAGAGGTCCCAGAACAGATCCTTGCGGAACACCACTGGTCACCGAGCTCCATGCTGAATACTTTCCATCTACTACCATCCTCTGTCTTCTATGGGCCAGCCAATTTTGTATCCAGACAGCCAATTTCCCCTGTATCCCATGCCTCCTCACTTTCTGAATGAGCCTACCATGGGGAACCTTATCAAACGCCTTGCTAAAATCCATATACACCACATCCACTGCTCTTCCTTCATCAATGTGTTTTGTCACATCTTCAAAGAATTCAATAAGGCTTGTGAGGCATGACCTGCCCCTCACAAAGCCATGCTGACTGTCTCTAATCAAACCATGCTTTTCCAAATAATCATAAATCCTGTCTCTCAGAATCCTCTCCAATAATTTGCCCACTACCGACATAAGACTGACTGGTCTATAATTCCTAGGGTTATCCCTATTCCCTTTCTTGAACAAGGGAACAACATTTGCCACCCTCCAATCATCCGGTACTACTCCAGTGGACAGTGAAGACGCAAAGATCATCGCCAAAGGCGCAGCAATCTCTTCCCTCGCTTCCCGTAATATCTTTGGGTATATCCCGTCTGGCCCCGGGGACTTATCTGTCCTCATATCATTCAAAATTTCCAGCACATCCTCCCTCTTAACCTCAACCTGTTCGAGCATATCAGCCTGTTCCACGCTGTCCTTACAAACGACCAGGTCCCTCTCACTAGTGAATACTGAAGCAAAGTATTAATTTAGGACCTCCCCTACCTCCTCCGACTCCAGGCACAAGTTCCCTCCACTATCCCTGATCGGCCCTACCCTCACTCTGGCCATCCTCTTGTTCCTCACATAAGTGTAGAACGCCTTGGGATTTTCCTTAATCCTACCCGCCAAGACTTTTTCATGTCCCCTTCTAGCTCTCCTAAATCCATTCTTCAGTTAAATCCATTCTTCAGTTCCTTCCTGGCTACCTTGTAACCCTCTAGAGCCCTGTCTGATCCTTGCTTCCTCAACCTTAAGTAAGCTTCCTTCTTCCTCTTGACTAGCTGTTCCACATCTCTTGTCATCCAAGGTTCCTTCACCGTACCATCCCTTCCTTGCCTCATCGGGACAATCCTATCCAGCAGTCGCAGCAAGTTCTCCCTAAACAACCTCCACATTTCTGTCGTGCATTTCCCTGAGAACATCTGTTCCCAGTTTATGCTCCCCAGTTCCTGCCTAATAGCATTGTAATTCCCGCTCCCCCAGTTAAATATTTTCCCATCCCGTCTGCTCCTGTCCCTCTCCATGACTATAGTAAAGGTCAGGGAGTTGTGATCACTATCACCGAAATGCTCTCCCACCGAGAGATCTGCCACCTGGTCTGGTTCGTTGCCAAGCACCAAGTCCAACATAGTCTCCCCTCTAGTCGGCCTATCTACATATTGAGTCAGGAAACCTTCCTGGATACACCTGACAAAAACTGCTCCATCCAAACTATTTGCACTAAGGAGGTTCCAATCAATATTAGGGAAATTGAAGTCACCCATGACAACAACCCTGTTACTTCTGCACCTTTCCAAAATCTGCCTCCCAATCTGTTCCTCCGTGTCTCTGTTGCTATTGGGGGGTCTATAGAAAACTCCCAATAAAGTGACTGTTCCTTTCCTGTTTCTGACTTCCACCCAGAATGACTCAGTAGACAAACCCTCCTCGACGACCTCCCTTTCTGCAGCTGTGATACTATCCCTGATTAACAATGCCACTCCCCCACCTCTTTTACCTCCCTCCCTATTCCTTTTGAAACATCTAAACCCCGGAACATCCAACATCCATTCCTGCCCCTGTGATATCCACGTCTCCGTAATGGCCACAACATCGTAGCTCCAAGTACTGATCCATGCTCTAAGTTCATCACCCTTATTCCTGACACTTCTTGCGTTAAAATAGACACACTTCAACCCATCATACTGGCTGCAACTTTGTCGTGTCAATTGTCTAACCTCCCTCACAGACTCTCTGCACTCGGTATCTGCCTGTTCAACAGCTACCCCATCCACTGATCCGTAGCTCCGGTTCCCATCCCCCTGCCAAACTAGTTTAAACCCTCCCGAAGAGCTCGAGCAAACCTCCCGCCCAGGATATTGGTGCCCCTCCAGTTCAAATGCAACCTGTCCTTCTTGTACAGGTCTCACCTTCCCCAGAAGGTATCCCAATGATCCACATATCTGAATCCCTCCCTCCTGCACCAGTTCTGTAACCACGTGTCCAGCTGCACTCACTCCCTGTTTCTAGTCTCACTAGCACGTGGCACCGATAACAATCCTGAGATTACTACTCTGCTCTTCCTGCCTTTCAGCTTCCAACCTAACTCCCTATATTCGCTTTTCAGGTCCTCATCCCTTTTCCTAGCTATGTCATTGGTACCAATATGTACCACGACCTCTGGCTGCTCCCCCTCCCCCTTAAGAATCCTGTAGACTCGATCCGAGACATCCCTGACCCTGGCACCCAGGAGGCAACATACCATCCGGGAGTCTCGTTCTCGACCACAGAATCTCCTGTCTGTTCCTCTAACCATTGAATCTCCTATCACTATCGCTCTCCTATTCTCCCCCCCTTCCCTTCTGAACCACTGAGCCAGGCTCAGTGCCAGAGACCTGGTCGCTGTGGCTTTCCTCTGGTAGGTCGTCCCCCACAACCGTATCCAAAACGGTATACGTATTATTGAGGGGAACGGCCACAGGGGATCCCTGCACTGTGCCCCTATTCCCTTTCCCTCCCCTGACGGTCACCCAGCTACCTTTATCCTGTAACTTAGGTGTCACTGCTTCCCTATAACTGCTCGCTATCACCCCCTCAGCATCCTGAATGATCCGAAGTTCATCCAGCTCCAGCTCCAGTTCCCTAACGTGGTCTGCGAGGAGCTGGAGTTGGGTGCACTTCTCACAGGTGAAGTCAGCAGGGACACAAGTGGTGACCCTCACCTCCCACATCCTGCAAGAGGAGCATGCAACTGCCCTCGCTTCCATCCCCTCTGCTCTAAATTGACAACAGAGATTTAAAAAAAAGGAAAACCTTACCTTACCAAACCCTCCACACAAGAGTCCTTTTTTTTGGTTAGAGGATATGGAAGTATTTTTTACAGTATATGTGCTGCTGTCACTTGATAATATTTAACATTAGACACAAATCACAATGACAGCATCACAGGGCAAAAAATCCTTGAATCACTTGCACCCAACATCAGCCCAACTGTGGGTTCTTCTGAAATAAGAACAGAAAATGTAGGAAACACTCAGCTGTTCATGCAACATCTGTAGAGAGAGAAACATATCGCATGATTTCAAATTTGCACTAATGTGAACAGGCCCCATGTGGATAAGAAGTTAAAATATAAGAAAAAGGAGCAGGAGGAGTACACTATACTCCTTGTGAGCAGACCGAGCCTGCTTCACTATTTAACAAGATCACAGCTGATCCTCAGCCTCAACTCCATTTTCCCACCCAGTCCCCATATCCCTTGATTCCCTTAGAGTCCAAACTCTCAGCATCTACCCTGTCAAGCCCAGCAAATATTTTATATGCTTTGATGAGATCACCTCTCATTATTCTAAACTCCAAGGAATATAGGCCTATTCTACTGAATTGTACAGTAATTGAGAAGTAGCGAGTGGGTTAAAACTGAAAATGCTGGATCACAACATCTTCAGCAGAAACATAGATCAACACTTCAAATAGGACAATGAATCAAGACTGAGGCTCTGTTCTTCCTGAGTTTAAACCTGTCCTCTCTTTCTTTATCGGCAGATAATGCATTTCAAGCATTTGGAAATGGGACAGATCTTAACACAGGCTCCAGTGTTCAACAGTCAACTCTCCCTACATCGCAGACCCGAGTGGACAAACACACAAATGACACGGATCATTCACACCAAGAAGAAAGCGTCTTCAGTCCATCACTAACCACACAGGTAGGAATGGAAAGTAATATAGAAGAAAAAGGCCCTCCGACTGTACTGAAGCAAGCAGATCAACAAGGTCCCTGTTTGAGCCTTGTTGAAGTAGGAATCGCAAACAGAGGCACTTCTTGTGCTAGGAAGGGGAAAGAAATCAGCCAGCTGTAGACAGATGTGCTCTGCTCATTGCTGGTCGGGGGACCTGTACATGATGAGCGAGGATATATGATTGGGCTTGGTTGTGATGCTGTCTAAGATTGAATAGCCACACTGGGTTGAAATTTACCTGCCCCCCCGACATTGGGGGTCGTGGCGGGGAGGGGGTGGGGGAGTGCCTGGGAGATGCGTCCGGTAGAGGCACGCCCCATATCACTGGCGGCCGCAAGGGCTTGTGACCCGCCCCCCGCTGCTCAGTGACAGGGCCAAAATTTAAATATTCTAATGATGCTAATGAAGGAATAATTACTTAACTCATCGCGCCGGCCGTTCTCCTCCCATAAAGGAGCACTGAGTAATCCTGTTACAAGACATGCTTGACTGATCAATGCAGCCATGGCCAGCAGGGCATAAAGAGCCTTCGATTACCTTGCATAAGTAGCTCCCCCCCACACCCCCCCAACCACCCCCACCTTTACATCTGAGCCAAGACAGTGGGCTGAATTTCACTGAACTGATGAAAGGTCACAGACCTGAACCATTAACTCTACTTCTCTCTCCGCAGATGCTACCAGACCTACTGAGTATTTCCAGCACTTTCTATTTATATTTCAGATTTCCAACATCCGCAGTATTTTGCTTTTAATTTAATCACTTACAGCTGATTGACAGTTAACTGCCACTGACGGGCAGCTTCTGTTAAGCGTTGACTATAACTTGCAGTTTCTTTTACAGTTCGAAATTTCTCAGTTAAATTCAAAAAGCTAAACGAGATTTCAGTTTGACACTACTTGCCAAAGTTCACCCTGAGCTGCATGGGTGCACGGCCACACAGCATTCCAGGTCGTACTGTGCAGGGAACAGGGAATGCTATGGAAGTGGGATTTACCTTTATTCATTGCGTTAGCAATAGTGAAGGCCCTTGATTAAAATTATGAGCCCAAAGCTTTGATAGAGTGTTTTCACTTTTCCTATGAATGCTGGAATATTCCTTCAATCCTAGCATTCTATTCTCTTTCCAGCAAGAGAAATGCTGGGATTTAGAAGAAAACTACATACACATGGAAGGTTAAATAACTACCTCACTAAATGGAGTGGGACCAGGTTACTTTTTTAAATATTTTATTTGTTCATGGATGTGGGCGTCACTGGCAAAGCCAGCATTTATTGCTATCCCTGCTGTAGGTACACCTACAGTACTGTTCGGGACGGAGCTCCAGGACGTTGACCCAGTGACAGTGAAGGAACGGAGATATATGCCGTTGAATGTCAAGGGGTGATGGTGATTGCCCGGCACTTGTGTGTTGTGAATGTTACTTGTCACTTATCAGCCCAAGCCTGGATGTTGTTATTGACAAAAAAAGGTTGGAATGAGTAGGACACCCTCTTAAAAATCATTTTGACAGAGATGGACAATGAATGTTGATGCAGTGAGAGGAAGAGCTCTATGGAAGTGTGCTGCATCATTCATTCTCGTAGCAATGCTCTGTCAAATTAGCAGAAAGGGCAGGGATAACAGCAGGCCACTAAGCCCATCATAGTTCTTTATTTTTACTATTCATTCTCAGGTTGTGGCAGCAATGGCAAACCCAGTATTTATTACCCATCCCTAATTGCCCTTGTAACAACAGTGATAGGCAATCATCTTAAACTGTTAGTGACTTTTTTCCCAAGAATGTACTTTATTCATAAAAATTTGTAAAACATACATTACAAAACAGTTCAAATTTGACATTTCAGAAAGTGCAATAGAGATCAGATTTCTTCGATACAGAACATGAGGTGCCTCACAACTCTTGCCATTCCATTTTATATGCAATGTATATTTGCATTACATAGCAAAAATATTTTTGGTGCATACTGCCCAAGGGGTTTTACACAGGTTCCAGCCCCTCGGCCACGAACAGCACGGCCTCCCAGTCCTTCCTGTCATCTATCATAGAGGTCTTAGATGACAGTACACAGGTGAGTCTGGACAAACAGCTAACTCTGGGCAAGCTGACAAAGGCCCTCAGGTCCTTCAAGATGAGTAAAACTCCCAGAAGCAACGACTTACCAGTCGAGTTGTATTCAACTCTGTGGGACTGGATCGGCCCAGAACCTGCTAGGAGTGTACGAAAGTATGCTTCTGGCCGGTAGCATGTCTGAATCCATGAGGAAAGGCATCATCACCCTCATCTACAAGTGGAAGGGGGAGAGGGAGGAAATCAGAAATTGGTGGCCCATCTCATTGCTTAATGTAGACTA
Organism: Heterodontus francisci; assembly: GCF_036365525.1. Taxonomy (NCBI): domain Eukaryota; kingdom Metazoa; phylum Chordata; class Chondrichthyes; order Heterodontiformes; family Heterodontidae; genus Heterodontus; species Heterodontus francisci. The sequence continues at coordinate 25,365,526 of NC_090371.1, read as the reverse complement.
CAAAATTCTGTCCAAGGTCGTCGCCAGTCAGGCCAAGTCTGCTCTGGAGTTAGTGATTCACCCTGATCAGACCTATACTGTACCTGGCAGGAAGATCTCCGATAGCCTCGCGCTACTCAGAGATACGATCGGCTATGTACGGGATAGAGTGGTGAACACCTGCCTCATCAGCTTGGACCAGGAGAAGGCTTTTGACAGGATATCGTACACATACATGATGGGCGTGCTCTCCAAAATGGGGTTTGGGGAGGGAATTCGCAATTGGATCCAACTGCTCTACACAAACATCAGTAGTTTGGTCTTAATAAATGGGTGGGAATCAGAAAGCTTCTTGACCAAATCTGGAGTCAAACAGGGCTGTCCTCTCTCCCCTGTCTTGTATGCTTGCTGTATTGAACCCTTTTGCTGAGTCCATTAGGAAGGATGCAGGCATAAGACAGGTGACAATCCCAGGCAGCGGAGGCACTCAGGACAAAGCCTCCCTGTACATGGAAGACATCAGTTCGAACTGGTCTCGGGAGCCAAAGTAAATCGTGGCAAGAGCGAGGCCATGTTCTTTGGGAACTGGGCTGACCGATCTTTTGTCCCCTTCACCATCAGGTCAGACTACTTGAAGGTGCTGGGGATATGGTTTGGAGGGGCCGGGGTGTACGCCAAAAACTGGAAGGAGCAAATAGCCATGGTAAAACAGAAACTGGGCATGTGGTAGCAGCGTTCTCTCTCCATTAAAAACCTGGGTAAGAACCTGGTCATCAGGTGCAAGGCGCTCACATTGTTACTGTACGTGGTGCAGATCTGGCCCATACCCCACTCCTGCGCCGTGGCGGTCACCTGAGCCATCTTCTGCTTTATCTGGAGATCCAAAATGGACTGTGTCCGCAGAGACATGATGTTCAAACCTCTGGATAAAGGGGGAAAAGACGTACCCAACGTCGCCCTCATCCTGATGACCACCTTCGTGTGCGGCTGCATAAAGCTGTGTGTAGAACCCCCGTATGCAAACACCAAGTGTCACTATGTGCTGAGGTTCTATCTGTCTCCGGTGCTGCGAAAGATGGGTCTGGTCACATTGCCGCGGAACGCTCCATTCAGTTGGACCATGCCGTACCACCTATCCTTCATGGAAGAGTTTGTGCAGAAAAACAGCTTTGACCACCAATCCATCAGGCAGTGGTCTGCACGGAATGTCCTCAGGGCCTTACAGGAAAAGGAGATGGTGGATCCTGTCGGATGGTTCCCCGAGCAGACTGCCAAAGTCATTTGACAGAATGCCTCATCCCCAGAACTTTCAAACAAGCACCAAGACGTAGCTTGGCTGATGGTGAGAAGGGCCCTCCCCTTCAGATCCTTCCTGCATGCCCGGAGTCTCACCGCCTCCACACGCTGCCCTCGAGGTGGCTGTGGTGGGGAAGAGACTGTTGCCCACCTCCTGCTGGAATGTGTCTTTTCAAAGCAGGTGTGGAAAGAGATGCAGTGGTTTTTGTCAAGGTTCATCCCAAGCAGCTCTGTAACACAGGAGTCTGTGCTCTATGGGCTGTTCCCAGGGACGTACACCGAGATAAACATCAACTGCTGCTGCAGGACCATCAACTCAGTGAAAGACGCTCTTTGGTCTGCCCAAAACTTGCTGGTCTTCCAGTGCACGACCAGTGTTGCAGACTGGCACATTCCAAGGTCCAGGACTATGTGCTGAGGGACGCACTAAAGCTAGGGGCAGTCGCTACAAAGGCTCAATGGGGAAAGGCAACTGTGTAAGGTCCTCCCGCCATAGTTAACCGAGGGGCTGGAACCCGTGTGGAACCCCACAGGCTGTATGCACCAAAATATGTTTTTGCTGTGTAATGCAAATGTTTATTATTAAAATGGAATGGCAAGAGTCGTGAGGAAACTCACGTTCTGTATCGAAGAAATCTGATCTCTATTGCATGTTATAAAATATTAAATTTGAACTGTTTTGTAATTTTTTTTTGACAGATTTTTATGAATAAAGTATATTTTTGGAAAAAAAAGGTAAACTGTTAGTGATTTGACACAACGGAGTGGCTTGCATGGCTACTTCAGAGAACAGTCAAGAGTCAACCACATTGGTGTGGAACCAGTCACATTAAGGTCAGAACAAGTAAAGATTGGTTTCCTGTCCTAAAGGAAATTTGAACTCTTGTTTTTTAAAAAGTCTTGAAATAAAAAGCTGGTATCAGTAAAAGTGGCCATGAAGCTTGCTGGGTTATCATAAAAACAGTGAACGTTTTTGATAACCCAGCAAGCTTCATGGGCACTTTTACTGATTCCAGCTTTTTATTTCCAGACTTTTTAAAAAACGGAGTTCAAATTCTCAAACTGCCATGATGAGAAAAAAAACTCACATTCCCTGGATTATTAGTCCAGGCTTCTGCATTACTAGTCCAGTAATATAACCACTACACTATTGTACCCAGTTGGTAATGATATTCTGTATTCTAATAGTACATTAAATCCAAAGGAGAATTGGAAACAAATAGATCACAGGAACGGTTTAACTTGACCATTCAAAAGGAGATCTGGCAGCACATAGTAAAGGAAGGAATCTGGCCCCTCAGGGCATCAATATTAGAGCTGAAACCCAAAGTGAAAGTTTTGGGTATCCAACAGAAAGTGTGTTTAAAATGGGATTTGTCCACATTCTATTAAAGTGAATAGGAAATGGAAGAACAGAGGCAGACTCTGATTAGATCACTAATTTGCTGCAGTCACAGCCTGTCTATGCTTATCACTGAGAAATAAATTGAGGCCATAGATGGCATGAAGAGAGCTCTTGGGCCAACCATCAAGAAGATCACCCCCCTCAAATCTAAATCGGGGGACATAATCACTGACCAACGCAAACAGATGGACCGCTGGGTTGAGCACTACCTAGAACTGTACTCCAGGGAGAATGCTGTCACTGAGACTGCCCTCAATGCAGCCCAGCCTCTACCAGTCATGGATGAGCTGGACATACAGCCAACCAAATCGGAACTCAGTGATGCCATTGATTCCCTAGCCAGCGGAAAAGCCCCTGGGAAGGACAGCATTACCCCTGAAATAATCAAGAGTGCCAAGCCTGCTATACTCTCAGCACTACATGAACTGCTATGCCTGTGCTGGGACGAGGGAGCAGTACCCCAGGACATGCGCGATGCCAACATCATCACCCTCTATAAAAACAAAGGTGACCGCGGTGACTGCAACAACTACCGTGGAATCTCCCTGCTCAGCATAGTGGGGAAAGTCTTTGCTCGAGTCGCTCTGAACAGGCTCCAGAAGCTGGCCGAGCGCGTCTACCCTGAGGCACAGTGTGGCTTTCGTGCAGAGAGATCGACTATTGACATGCTGTTCTCCCTTCGTCAGATACAGGAGAAATGCCGTGAACAACAGATGCCCCTCTACATTGCTTTCATTGATCTCACCAAAGCCTTTGACCTCGTCAGCAGACGTGGTCTCTTCAGACTACTAGAAAAGATCGGATGTCCACCAAAGCTACTAAGTATCATCACCTCATTCCATGACAATATGAAAGGCACAATTCAACATGGTGGCTCCTCATCAGAGCCCTTTCCTATCCTGAGTGGTGTGAAACAGGGCTGTGTTCTCGCACCCACACTTTTTGGGATTTTCTTCTCCCTGCTGCTTTCACATGCGTTCAAATCCTCTGAAGAAGGAATTTTCCTCCACACAAGATCAGGGGGCAGGTTGTTCAACCTTGCCCGTCTAAGAGCGAAGTCCAAAGTACGGAAAGTCCTCATCAGAGAACTCCTCTTTGCTGACGATGCTGCTTTAACATCTCACACTGAAGAATGCCTGCAGAGTCTCATCGACAGGTTTGCGTCTGCCTGCAATGAATTTGGCCTAACCATCAGCCTCAAGAAAACGAACATCATGGGGCAGGATGTCAGAAATGCTCCATCCATCAATATTGGCGACCACGCTCTGGAAGTGGTTCAAGAGTTCACCTACCTAGGCTCAACTATCACCAGTAACCTGTCTCTAGATGCAGAAATCAACAAGCGCATGGGTAAGGCTTCCACTGCTATGTCCAGACTGGCCAAGAGAGTGTGGGAAAATGGCGCACTGACACGGAACACAAAAGTCCGAGTGTATCAGGCCTGTGTCCTCAGTACCTTGCTCTACGGCAGCGAGGCCTGGACAACGTATGCCAGCCAAGAGCGACGTCTCAATTCATTCCATCTTCGCTGCCTTCGGAGAATACTTGGCATCAGGTGGCAGGACTATATCTCCAACACAGAAGTCCTTGAAGCGGCCAACACCCCCAGCTTATACACACTACTGAGTCAGCGGCGCTTGAGATGGCTTGGCCATGTGAGCCGCATGGAAGATGGCAGGATCCCCAAAGACACATTGTACAGCGAGCTCGCCACTGGTATCAGACCCACCGGCCGTCCATGTCTCCGTTATAAAGACGTCTGCAAACGCGACATGAAATCGTGTGACATTGATCACAAGTCGTGGGAGTCAGTTGCCAGCATTCGCCAGAGCTGGCGGGCAGCCATAAAGACAGGGCTAAATTGTGGCGAGTCGAAGAGACTTAGTAGTTGGCAGGAAAAAAGACAGAGGCGCAAGGGGAGAGCCAACTGTGCAACAGCCCCGACAAACAAATTTCTCTGCAGCACCTGTGGAAGAGCCTGTCACTCCAGAATTGGCCTTTATAGCCACTCCAGGCGCTGCTTCACAAACCACTGACCACCTCCAGGCGCGTATCCATTGTCTCTCGAGATAAGGAGGCCCAAAAGAAAAGAAAAAGAAAGAAATTGAGGCCACAGACTGTAGTAAGAAGCTATGGAAAACAGTAAGGTATACTGTTTATCAATCAAGTCGAAGGAGACCTTATGAAAGACAGTGACAATGGGTTTGAAAGTTCCAAGCAGGATAAACTGTATGAAACTCACTGCTTTGGACGCTGCCTAGAAAATACTACAAATTAGTTAGCTTGCAAAGTTATTTTTATATTAGGACAGATTGTACAATTTGGTGGTATGTTTTCATTTCAAAATTTCTAAGAGCGTGCATACAGTTCCCACCACTTAAATCGTAAACTTTTAAATTGGGCAATCATTTAAATAGATCAGCTAGCGCTATTTACCAATTACAACAGATAAGTCTGCGCCTGAAATAGAAAAGACCATTTGCACGTTACAAGCCAGTTCTGTTTCTCTTTCAAATTTCCAGAATTTTGATTTTCTGTAAGCTCTGGATACATATTTAATTCTGTCCTACTAAAATCTTCCTCTGATGGCTCAGTGATTAACTTCACTATTCCAGTGTTTTACTGAGATGTGAATATCAGGAAGGATACCCAGCTTCAGTTATCTGATCCGTGCTGCTAACAGCAGGAGTGTAACTGGTCACAGATCAACCTTTGCTGGGAAGTGGGAATGTCAGACAGGAAAAATGGTGGACCTAGCTGTGATGCTGCCCCTCGGGGCCAAATAGCCTGTCAACGCTCACTTTCTGGTCTCTCCTATGGAGAATGGCCATTAGTACCAGTACTGGAGTTTCTGGTCACCAGTAGTTGCACTTCCAGGAGAGGAAGGATGGAAGAAAGCACTTGTTTCCCTTTATTTGTGCCACCCCAGAGTTCTCAGATTGATATTACTTATTCTGAGAAAAGTAAAAAGGTTAACTGGGAACCTTTGTGCTAAAAATGTGCTCACATGTTGCAGAAGACACAATAACCATTTTGTGATAAGTCACGAGACTTCCCTGAAGGAGTAACTAAGGCATTCAGGAGAATCTATCTTAGATAAGTGTATGGTGTAACATTTTTCCTGTTGTACACTGGTGTTTCTACAGATACATTCTTATGTCCAGTGCCTGAGTCCTGCTCTAGCCTTGATTGCAGATTGTCCTCTTCCATAGTCATGTGTAACAATTTTCCTACAGTCAGTTTAAATTTACTTCTCAATCATTTTCCATTTATATCCTCTGGATTCCACCTTTTGTGGTGTATTCCAGAGTACCCTTGCAGTAAACATAAATGTCCAGTTCACACATTGCCTTCATACATTTCTTCAGTTACGTAGAGAGATTGGAGAAGCTGGAATTGTTCTCAGAGCAGAAGTAGTTCAGGGAAGATTTAGTTGAAGGGAAAAATCTTACGTGGCTATGGGCAAGATCAGGGGCGTGGGATTAATTAGATAGCTCTTTCAAAGGGTTGGCACAGGCATGATGGGCTGAAAGGCCTCTTTCTGTACTGTCATTCTATGACAGATAGATATGGCCATAGACAGGTAGTACAAGAAAGTACAACACATGGACAGATGGGAAATGCTTGTTTTATTTTTAGACATTGAAAGACACGATGAGAGATTGATAGATAAACAGAAAGGTAAAGGCAGATGATGGCTGGTTAGATAGATAAGTAAATAGATAAATATTTGATATTACAAGTGGTTAGATAGACAAAGAGATACATGGTCTAGCGAGACTGACAGGCATCTGCATGGCCAACTTTCAAAAGGGAGCTGGATACATATTTGGAAAGGAAAACACGTGCAGAGTTGTGGGGAAAGTGGAACTAATTGGATAAGAATTATGTTGGATAAATAGCCTCTTTCTGTGCTGCATGAATGACCTGTCCTTCTGGTCTCCTCTTGCAGGTTGCTGACGAGAGGCCGCTGTGGAGAGAATCGACACGCTCGGCCTCAGAGGCCTTGGGCCTGGCGGCAGCTGTGCACAGCCAAGCAGAGCTGGTCTGGGGCCTACTACTCACCGTGCTCCACCTTCACTTTATAATGTGAACAATTCAGACACTTGAGACTGGGCGAGACGGCCAGCAGGCAGGAAGGATCCCCATCACCTCTCTATATACACACACACAATATATACTACTTCATTCACCTCCCTCCAAGCCGAGAAGGATTTTACATAAGAGACACAAGAGGTTTTGTACAGTGCTGTCAAAATGCCATTTAAAAACAAATGGATGAAGATTGTAAACAGCCAACTGACAATGAAAATTCAATACCATACCGGAAACGCTTCTGCCGGGGAAGCCATTTTGCGACGCATTCTTCAACCGGGGAAATCATTTCGCGATGTACGCTTCTGCTGGGGAAGCCATTTTGCGATGGACACTTCCTCCTAAAGGAGAGCTTGGCATCTCGTATCAGTTGGTAACTTTCTCCTGCTCAGTTATTGTCAACAAAAAGAAAACCCCGACAATAGCAACGATGAGTCTTGGAGAAATTTCAACAACTCATCACACCGCATTCTGAACGTAAGGATATTTTAAAAAAGCATCAGCTAAGAAATTTAAAGTTTAGTCTAACTTCACCTGCCTGTGTGGGGAAACCTGTGGCCCCAGCTGGACATCCCAAAGCTTTTTGTTTCCTTTCAAATAGTTTTCAAAGGTACTTAATTCACTATAATTAATTAAATACAATTTAAAATTTATAATCTTCAGTACCCATTTTATGATATTCAAGGTTTGAGCTCCAATGATGCATCATCTATAAATGTAAAGTATAGGCTATGAATTTAAAGCCTGATTATCCTGGCCAGAGATGAAGGAACTGTTGAATTAAAGAAGATTGGAAGAATTATTTTCACGAATTGCCATTCCACTATTAAGGGTTAACAGCTAATTCTCATTACCACAGAGAAACAATGGGAAATTGAACTAATTTCCAATATCGTGTCTTTCAGACTATTTAAAAGTGGGGGACTCTAGTCAGTATTGGTACACACTTGGGGACTCTGCAAACATTCACACACATCCTCAGGAAGCCCCAACCCACCCCTCCCATGTACTCACATCTGAAAGACAGTGTCACCTACCCAAAGAAAAATGGTGCTATAAGTTTTAGACATTTTTATTAGATTCAGCAGGAAAGAATAGCTTGCATTTTATATAGTGCCTTTCACAACCTTGGGATGTCCCAAAGCACTTTACAACCAATTAAGTAATTTTGAAGTGTAGTCGCTGTTACAATACAGGAAATACAGAGCCCAATTTTTGCACAGCAAGCTCCCATGAACAGCAATGCAGTAATATTTCCTTAAGTAATGTATTACTGAGGGATAAATATTGGCCAGGACACCAAGGATAACTCCCCTGCTCTTTGAAATAGTGTGGTGTGATCTTTTATGTCTATCTGAGAGGGCACTTGGCGCCTCCGGATAACGTCTCATCCAAAAAACTGCAGCTCTCGCTCAGTACTGCACTGGAGTGTTAGCCTGGATTTTTTGTGCTCCAGTTTCTGAAGTGAGATTTGAACTCAGTGCTTTCTGAGGCAAGAGTGCTACACACTGAGCCATGACTGATACTTGTCAGACATTATGTCCTAATAATATTTTTTTAATGCAGAATTCTTTAGAACATTCGTTCACAGCCCAGCTCAAGTTGAACAGAAATTGTACGAATCTCATAGATCTCCTTGAAGCCCCTCGTGTTTATGCACCCCAAATATGAAAGCTTAGCTGTAAAGACCCTGTATTTTCTCTGAAGTGACATAAAAGGAGGATTCATGCCATTTGATGCAAGATCATATTTAATGTCACCCCAATACTTTCATTTTTTTAGGTATCTTTTCTCTGGATTGTTTGATACTCTAGACTGTGCTTGCTGACCTACATCGACTCTCCAGCCCAGCAATGCCTCAAATTTAAAATTATCATCTAACATAAAAGCAAAATACTGCAGATGCTGGAAATTTGAAATAAAAACAGAAAGCGCTGGATATACTCAGCAGGTCAGGCAGCATTTGAACTATGAAAGGTCGCAGACCTGAAACATTAACTCTGTTTCTCTCGCCACAGTTCCTGCCTGACCTGCTGAGTATTTCCAGCACTTTCTGTTTTTATTTGTTTAAAATTGTCATCCATTTGTTATAATCTGTCCATGACCGTTCCCCTCCTTGGCTCTGAAACTACCTGCAATCTTGAGAACTCTGTGCTCCTCTAATTCCAGCCTCTTCTGTGCTCAGCATTGATGGTGTGCCTTCAGCTGTCTAGTCTCTGAGCTCTGTAATTCTCTCCATATCCTTCCCTACCTTTCTGTCCTTTAACATGCTCCTCAAAGCCCACCTCTTTGACCAAGCTAATATCTCCTTTTATGGCTTAGTGTTAAATTTTGGCTGATAACACTCCTGTGAAGCACCTTTGGATGTTTTACTATTTTAAAGGCACTATATAAATGCAAGTTGTTGTTTTGTGATTTTTATTGTCTTGGACAATGCCAATGGATGAGCCCCAACTTCATATTTCCCAAAGAGAGTGTTTTCACTTCCCTAGATATCTGGGGAAATTTGTAGTGTCCAGGAATCGGACAGAGAACCCCGCTCCAGTTTATTTAATCATACAACCCTTTTTTTTTTCTTCAAATGATAAAATAAGTGTGCAGTAGACTTTGATTTCAGTTTTAAGTACAAAACAAATTGAGGAACAAGTGAATAGTAGCAGGCACACAGGATCTACTTTCACAATAGTTATTAAGCATACACTTCAAACGTTAAAATGAAATGAATAGTTTGCAACTACTGTACTAAACTATGGTTTAACAAATCTTGTGGCTCCTTTCTTTTTCTCAGCATCTCTAGGCCGACTCTTTGTAGACTGCAGAATGACTCCCTGACTTATCTGGTCATTGTCTCATTGCTGTTTGTGGGACCTTATGTGGTTGTTACATTTCCTATATTCCAACAGTGACTACACTTCAAAACAACTTAATTAGATGTGAAGTGCTTTGGGATGCCCTGAGGTTGTGAAAGGCTACATAAATGTAAATTCTTTACCGCTGCTCTGGCTTAAATCACAACAGGGCTTGGCATCAATCCTGTGGCCTTTCTGGTCCACATCTACGCCAATGTGACCCACCTAGCCATCAGAGGAGCCTCCTCTTGATTTTTTTTTACCTTGTATTGGGTTGCTTTCACCCTTGTCCCCAAAATAAATGATCCCAAAGAAATAAAAACAAGAAATGCTGGAAATACTCAGCAGGTCTGGCAGCATCTGTGGAGAGAGAAGCAGAGTTAACGTTTCAAGTCAGTGACCCTTCCTCGGAAATGATCCCAAAGGTTTGGCCTGAATCTATTTTCTTAAAATAAAGATTGTTAACAGTGTAGTACACTTCTGCTAATGGTTAACCTGTGTGTTTTGGGCCAATTTAATAAACTCTGAATCCTGGGTCAAAATCTTGGAACTCCTTACCTACCAGTATTATGGGAGTACCTTCACCAAATGGACTGCAGCAGTTAAGACCCACCACCACCTTCTCAAGGACAACAACAGCAGTGATCCTTGTACTGAATCTCGGGGACTGTACTGTATAACCCTATAATGTCAGTCATTGAAGGAGAGATAAACATTGAACCTTGCACAGTGCAGAAGCATAACAATCTGCTACCCGCACTGGAAATCAGCATAAAGGAATAAAATGGAATGGCAGTGCCTTGTATTATGGAACCACTTTCTACTCCTTGATAGCCAGTCCCCAAATCATCATCTCAAAGTGATGATGAATAGGAGCAGCCATCTTGAGCCCTAATTCTTCCTGGGATGTTTGTACAGATTTCAGAGTTTAAGATTGGGACCTTATGGGGGAACAAACTTTAGCAACTGTCAGCAAAAAATTACATTCACATAGCGCCTTGTAAAGTGGTGAAACATCCCAGTGTTCTTCAGGAAGGGGTACATCCAGTCATGAATAGTAGTGGACAATTAAACAACCGACAAGAGAAGGAGGCTCTGCAAATATCCCCATCTTCAACAATGGGGGAGCCCAGCACATCAGTGCAAAAGACAAAGCTGAAGCATTTGCATCCAGCTTCAGCCAGAAGTGCCGAGTGGATGATCCATCTCAGCCTCCTCCTGAGGTCCCAGCATTACAGATGCCAGTCTTCAGCTAATCTGATTCACTCCACGTGACATCAAGAAGGAGCTAAAGGCACTGAATAATGCAAATGCTATGGGCCCTGACAATATTCTGGCAATAGTACTGAAGACTTGTGCTCCAGAACTTGCCGTGCCCCTAGCCAAGCTGTTCCAGTACATCTACAACACTGGCATCTACCCTGCAATGTGGAAAATTGCCCAGGTATGTCCTGTAAACAAAAAGCAGGACAAATCTGACCCGACCAATTACCATCCTATCAGTCTACTCCCGATCGTCAGCAAAGTGATGGAACGAGTTGTTGACAGTGCTATCATACAGCACTTGCTCAGCAATAACCTGCTCAGTGATGCTCAGTTTGGGTTCCACCGGGGCCACTCAGCTGCTGACCTCATTACGACCTTGGTTCAAGCATGGACAAAAGAGCTGAACTCAAGAGGTGAGGTGAGAGTGACTGCCCTTGACATCAAGGCAGCATTTGACCGAGTATGGCATCAAGGAGCCCTTGCAAAACTGGAGTAAATGGGAATCGGGGAAAACTCTCCAGTGGTTGGAGTCATACCTAGCACTAAGGAAGATGGTTGTGATTGTTGGAGGTCAATCATCTCAGCTCCAGGACATCACTGCAGGAGTTCCTCAGGGTAGTGTCCTAGGCCCAACCATCTTCAGCTGCTTCATCAATGACCTTCCCTCCAACATAAGGTTAGAAGTGGGGATGTTCGCTGATGATTGCACAATGTTCCGCACCATTGGCGATTGCTCAGACACCGAGGCAGCCCATGGCCATATGCAGCAAGACCTGGATAACATCCAGGCTTGGGCTGAAAAGTGGCAAGTAACATCCGTGCCACACAAGTGCCAGGCAATGACCATCTCAAACAAGAGAGAATCTAACCATCTGCCTTTGATTTTCAATGGCATTACCATCACTGAATCCCCCACTATCAACATCCTGGGGGTTACCATTGACCAGAAACTGAACTGAACTAGCCACATAAATGCTGTGGCTACAAGAACAGGTCAGCAGCAGGTAATTCTGCAGTGCATAATGGACCTCCTGTCTCCTCAGTGCCGGTCCACCATCTACAAGGCACAAATCAGAAATGTGATGGAATACTCTCCACTTGCCTGGATGGGTGCAGCTCCAACAACATTCAGGAAGCTCGACACCATCCAGGACAAAGCAGCCCACTTGATTGGCACCCCATCCACCACCTTCAACATTCACTCCCTCCACCACTGACGCGGCAGTGTGTACCATATACAAGATGCACTGCAGCCACACAGCAAGGCTCCTTCGACAGCACCTTCCAAACCCTTGACCTGTACCACCTGGAAGGACAAGGGCAGCATATGCATGGGAACACAACCACCTGCAAGTTCCCCTCCAAGACACACACCATCCTGACTTGGAATTATATCAGCATTCCTTCACTGTCGCTGGGTCAAAATCCTGTAACTCCCTTCCTAACAGCACTGTTGGTATACCTACCCCACATGGACTGCAGTGGTTCAAGAAGGCAGCTTACAACCACCTTCTCAAGGGCAATTAGGGATGGGCAATAAATGACCCAAATGAATTTTAAAAAACTGAGGAATAAGGAGATGACTTGTGGAGATGACGGATGGCATGCTCCAATAGGTAGGCTTTGAGATTGCATTTGAAAGTGGGGAGAGATGTCGTAAGGCAGTGTAGTTTAGGAAAAGAATTCCAGAGTACAGGATTATGATATTGGAGGAGACAGAGTGGAAGACACAAAAGAATGGAAAGTCCCATCTGAGATGTAGGGCTGAGGACTTGCTGATGTGCGATGTAGGAAGATTATGGAGTGAGCTCTAAATGAGGAAATTGACAAAATTGTTTTCTCAATAGCATAAAGTAACTAAGTACTTCCCTGAGCTGTTGGGAAAGTGCCCCTACAATGGAAAGCTGATGTAATGGGCAACAACTTGCTCACAACCATGTACCTTCAACAATCCAGTGAACCCATTCAGTCTGACGCTAACTGGACCCAAAGCAGAATGCTTCGGTATTTGTAGCCTGCATCACTGAACGGACTGGCTGTGGGTGGTTGCTGGCAATTGGCCTCTTCTTTGAAAAGCAGTGAGAGGCAGAGTTGAAACATGAGCACCTGAAAAAAAGGAGCCTTTGCTCTAAAAAGTACCCTTTGGTCAAATAGCTAGCCAGCCTTGGTTCTAAGCCTTGGGGACAGGATCACTGGTGATGCAGCTTTATCATCTCCGAGTTGGTCTTTGGTGGTGGTACCTAACATGATATATTTAAACTGGATATGTGACACATTGAGCTCATTGGCAACTCAGAAGGGATGAAATTGTTCAATGACAGTAGTGTAAAATGGGCTGATAGCAAATCAGCAGCCTGTTTTACCCATGCACACTAAAACAGGAGGGATAGCATAATGGTTTTGTTACTGGACTAGTAATCCAGAGGCAGGAGCTCAAATCTCACCTTGCCCGCTCGGGAATTTAAATTCAGCTAATTAAATAAAAGCTGGAATAAAAGGTTAGTCTCAGTATTTTGCCATAATAACCCATCTGGTTCACTAATGTCCTTTCGGGAAGGAAATCTGCCATCCTTACCTGGTCTGATCTATATGCAACTCCAGACCTGCAGCAATGTGGTTGACTCTTAACTGTACTCTGAAATGACCTAAGAAGCCACTCAGTTGTCGAGAAAGCAGCTCACAACCACCTTCTCAAGGCTAACTAGGGATGGGCAATAAATGCCAGTAAATTTTTAAAAAAGACACTCGATTGACTTCAATGTGAAAGAAAATGGGCATGGTGTAAAACAGACTACCGATCTGCATTCACCCTGTTTTGTGCTACTCCTCCCCCCCACCCCAGGAGAACTAAAAAAACTACTGATAACGTGTTAAAAAAGAAAAGTAACTGAAGGCAATTGATGATGGAAATCCTTTTTCAGAATGTGGCCCTGCCAAAGCTCATATCATCTTGCAACGGTCACGATCCCAAAACTATCTCATAAAGGACCAGGTGACCATCAAGTGAGGCCCACTTCAGTCAAACTGCAAAGAGCAGATAAAATTATATGGAAATTCAAATAGCTGATTCAGGTTAAATTATTAAACAAATGTTAAAATATTACTGCACTGTAAATGGGAAATACAGTGACTAGGAGAACATAAATCAACATTACATAGACATTGCACACAGAACTTCAAACTAAACATAGTGAGCATGGGAGTAATCTGTTGTAATACATAATGTAATTATTTTTCTATGATCTACATCATTTGCATTGATAGCCCCAAGACTCATATATGATGTTACATGTGGTAATGTCTACATATGGAAACTATTATGTTATATATGAGTTCATGGTATATGCAGCAAGAAAACCTACATTCCAGGAGTCAATTAACCAACAAAAAAGATTTTGACCCTGAAATTCTACAGGGGTTCTTCCTGTCTCCTCTTGTAACTCTGGAGGGGAACCAAAAAAACAGCATAAAACTAGGGGTAAAGCTATGTTTCCTCTGATCTCTCGTTGGATTTATGGGATTGGGAGGAGGATTGGTATCCAGGGGATACATATTTAAGGTAATTAGCAAAAGAACCAAAAGCAACATGAGGAAAAGAATTTACACAGTGACTTGTTATGATCTGGAACGCACTGCCTGAAAAACAGATTCATTAATAACTTTCAAAGGGGAATTGGATAAACACTTGAAAAGGGGAAAAAAATGCAGGGCTGTGGGAACGGAACAGGGGAGTGGGACGAATTGGATAGCTCTGTCTAAAAAACAGCACAGGCATGATTGGCTGAATGGCCTCCTTCTATGCTATTCATATTCTAAGAATTCCCTCAGAATTTCACAACCAGCTTTTCTTTAGTCAAAGCACTCTCCCACCTTGAACAAGTAAAACATGGCTCTGCTGCTACAATTATGAACTCCCTGCCCTACTGTCATGCAAAGTGAAAGAGCATAATTTCAGCACCCATAAACGCAGGAAATGAAGATCTCCATTGCAGTAACAAAGCTCCAACCCAAAGCCCAGTGTTGCTGAAGCAACTGAAGAATAGTATTTCTTGGAATAATTGATCTTTTGCACTGAAGGCTATTTTAGTGTAGGATGTAACCTGAATGAGTCATCAATTTCTCTGTGACGAATGGGATGTATCAGTTGAATAATCCCCACCACAAACAAACACATACATCCTCACGGACCCTAGGTTCCAGTTTTCAAGGTTGTATTTTTACAGAAATTATGTGGCTAATTCTTTGTGGTTGGAGTGTTGTTCGTTTTATATCTAGATTTGCATTTATACTAATTTGACCTGTGGTCCGTTGAAGGTTTTGAAAAGAAAAGGAAAACGAGTGGCTCACCGTGTCACAAATTCTCTTTTCTTAGAGCCAGTTCTTTTAGCTGGATGACATGGGCTTGAATCCACTGAGGCTGATGGGGTGAAAGTCTGTTCTTTCCAGGATATGTAAGAGTCTTGAGTGGAATGAGTTTTGGACAGTCACAACCTAATGACTTGTGGGTATGAGTTTACAGCACCAAACTGCCCGCAACGATCAAGAGGCAGGAATGACTGCTGTGCACATGTAAACATCACACAGGTGCTCTTCAGAGGTTGGGATTGAGAGATATTGGGGTAAAAATACCTCCTGGGCGGTATCTCAAAATTGTCAGTAACAAATCGGCAGTTGGTTTAGTGTCAATGATAAAGTAAATCGGATGATGTGTAAAACAGTCTGCTGATTCGATATTGGCCATTTTGTGATATGGCCCAGGACTAACTTATCACCCTTTGCTGAAGCAAAGTAGAGGGGGTTCTATGTTTTATTCAGGTCATACTGGACCTAATCTGGAAGCACTTCATCCTGACATTGGATGCAAAACAGGTAAACTTCGAAATGCTTAATGGGGGTTACCCCTCACCTCAACTAGTACACAGCTTACTCCCTCCACCCCTACCCTGCCCCCGCCCCCATGATAGGATACCTTTCTTTCAAATTTTGAATCTAGGTTCAAAGCTAGCCCAAGTAAATGACCTGAGTTTATTTTAGTTCATTCATGGGATGTGGGTATCACTGGCAAGGCTAGGATTTATTGCCCATCCCTAATTGCCCTTTAGAAGATGGTGGTGAGACACTTTCTTTAACCCATACAGTCCATCTGATGTAGGTACACCCATAGTGCTGTTAGGAAGGGAGTTCCAGGATTTTCATCCAGCGACAGTGAAGGAACGGCGATATAGTTCCAAGTCAGGATGGTGTGTGGCTTGGAGGGGAACTTGCAGGTGATGGTGTTCCCATGTGTTTGCTGCCCTTGACCTTCTGCTATGAAGCCTCCTTCTGTTTTCAAAGATACCAAGTGAAAAAAGCCTTAAGCCAGTTTCCAGTGATAATGGTTGACAATACAAACATAATTTTACAACAATCGAATTGAGCTGTTTCACTTAGTTGAGCATGACGATGATGAATTGTGTGTAGTGAAAGGATTTACAGTCTGATCGGCTGCAACATTACTGTTCCTTTCATGACTGCAACCATCTTTACATCAACCGATAGCGTGCTTGGACCTACACAGTGGGAGGGTTTTATCACCTTCCACAGTCCATGAAATGAGAGAAAGCCACTCACACCCACCGGGAAAGAGATTCCCCCCTGATGTCAACTCAGAATTCAAAGCCGGAACAGTCTGGATCAAGGTTTGAACCCCCTGCACCTCCTGACTCAGAGGTGGCAATGCTAGTACTAAACCAAGGGGGAGACATGATTGGTGCAGTAGAGAAGGAGTTCAAAACTGTCTCCGGACCAGACCTTGGATTGCCTTCAATTGTTAATTGGTACAAAGCTGACAATGAGCTATTTCTTGAAGGACTCCCACAAAAATATTACAGAAATGGAGGGGATGGAGTGAGAAAGGGACATTGAGCAATGTAGCAGCCTTGTAGCAGTGCCTGCTGGGAACTCACCCACCACAGCTTATTCAGCAAAGACCACAAGCTAGCAACATTACTCCAGTTTATGAAACATTATCAAACATATTTTCTAAAATTATAGATGTTTCTGTACGGAAAGTATTTCTAAAAACAAGCTGATTTTCTGAGGTATATGTGGCCACGTTTTATGACGCAAGCAGATGTATGTGTTAATAATCATGTTCCTGGCTGATTTTGTCAATGATCATACAGGGGTGGGGAACTGAAAGGGTTAACATTGCAATTTAACATATTACATTTCTTCCGCACAGTACCTTTTCTTTTTACTTTAAATGTCAGTGTACTAATTTGGAACCTGGGTTTCCAGTTATGTGATGTATAATGTCTATTCTGGCAAATCTCTTCCCCTTCACTGCCCCCCCGCCCCCCCAACTCCCGACTCACCATGTAAAACCATTTTGTTCATGCTAATGTTCTCGTTATGGCAACAAGTCCTCGTTGTTAGGAAGCTATGTATGAATTTTGTTTTGATTGTAATGAGTGATTTTTATTATCCATATTAAAATGTAAACAAATGACGTTTGTGTGTCCTTTGTTCACATATCATTCGTAAAGAGACAAGAACCTAGAGTCTGGAGTGAGAAAGGTCATGCTGTCCATCAATCCTATTCTTCCCATAGTCAATGCACGATTACCTCATTTATGATTCCCTACCTCAAAGATCTCTCTCCTCACTTCCTAATCCCCATGTCACTCCACCATTTACTAATATCTCCATCGACCTCACTTGCCTCTCCCCACTTGTATTGATCCATACTGAGTGAACTATATTTTCAGACTGTTTTCCATACATCATTATCTTGTGGGGAATAACATAATCTGATTTTAGTCAAGGTTTGTGAATTTTGTAATTGTGTCCTCAAGTTCTGTGCTCATTGTCCCATGCTAAATAGCTAAAGTTATTTAGCTCTACCTTTCTTTATCCTAAGGACATGTACCCTTTATTTGTGACTCTCATTATTGAATGTCAGCAGGCTAATGAACAGCTCCTCCCTATCTCTGTAAACTCCTCCAGACCTCCCACTCTCCCAGAACCCTGCATTTCAAGAACTCTGGCCTTTGCCACACCCACCATTTCCTTCACTCCACCATTGGCAGCCGTGCATTCGGCTAAACTTTGGTAAGTGCTCCCAAAACGTCACCACCTCTCTTTTGTTAAGACCCTTCTTAAAACTTATTTGTGACCAAGCTTTTAGTCACTGCCTAATATCATCTTTGGCTAGCTGGTAATTTTTGTCTCATTAAATTGCTGTGAAGCCTTTTGGGATATTTTTCTATGTTAAAGGTACTAAATAAATAGAGGTTTTTGTTCAAGGCACCATCACAGTTGAATTAATTATGCCCTTATTTGATGTCAAGATGCGTGCACTTTTTACCAAGCATCATTGGATAGTGATAAGAGGCAGGAACCTTGACCTTTACTTCTCCCATTCTGTTATGCTAAGGACCATTGTAATGTTTCCCAAAATCGTTTTGGCCCAGATCAGCTAACTCAGCACTCATCTGGGATCCAGTCTGCCTAACCCATTAGAATTTATCTATTAAATCATCAACGGGTGCTGGAAATAGCTGAAGGCTGTCTGCTTCATCTGTCAGTAATACTGGCTCTAACCTTGAAGCTTTTTACTATATTCCTCGACTGTAGCGAGTGTCCCTGTATCAAAACTTGACAGTGAGTGGCAGCAACCAATGGACAACATCACAACTGAGTCACTTTTCCCTCATCTGATAACCACTGGCATGCAGCGGGAAAAACTGGAAGGTGATGATGAGTTGGAACATTTCTGCCACTGGACACTGGGTCTAAAGTATAGCAGCCACCTGTTGCCCTGGCAGAGATCAGTTTTCAGCTTCTGCACAAGCCAAGGATTGAAACTGATTCACGTGGCATGGAAATAGACTGGGAGGTGCCTCAGGGTTGCTGTGTTGGAATTTGGTGGGGGGTGGGCATCAAGGTGGGAAGAGATTGTAAAGATTGGAGACCGATCTTTGGTGCAAACTACTACCATTAATCATATCCTTTGTTCCTAATTATTTAGCCAATTAATTATCCAATTCACCACATCCTAGCAATTTTCATTTTTACCCATGGGTCTCTTGTGAGGGACTCTCATTGAATTAAACAACAACAATGTGTAATAAGCACCCCAAATCTGCAAGGCCCAAACTAGATTTTATTAATCATGTTGGCTTTGAATTGTTGTCTTTAATTTTTTTTAATGCACTTGAATCACTGACTTTATAATTAACTCCGATATACATGGCAAGCTAACAGATCTGGAATTCCCAGGATTACATTTGACCTTTTTTTAATTTGAAAATTGGAACATTAGCTATTTTCCAAGCTGCTGACACTTTCCTGCATTTAATGAGGCATTTCTCTGATACCATGTGTAAACAGCACAACTGATAATTACTATTCTCCAACAACCTACATTTGAATTAATGTGTCTTGAATGCAAATCTGGGCATTTGTTGATGTAGGATGTGTAATGATGCATTTCTTTGCCTCATAAATGCTTGGTGCTTTTTTTTCTAATTAACTTCTCAGTGTTCAAAGTAAGGCTAAAGACATGTATCAACCGTACTTGAGCACAGAGCCCCCACCGTAATATGGGGCAGAGACCCCTCATTCAGTTAGATCATTGCTGATCTAAATCTTAACTCCATTTACCTGCCTTTGTTCCATATCCTTTAATACCCTTACTGTAGAAAACATTTTCAATCTCAGTTTTGAAATTTTCAGTTGACCTGCACCAGCAGTTTGTGGCAGGGGTCGGCAGGGAGTGTGTGTGGGTGGGTGGGGGGGTGATAGAGTTCCAGGTTTTCACCAGTCTGTGTGTGAAGAAGCGTTTCTTGACATCACGAATGAACACCCTAGCTCTAAGTTTAAGGTTCCAGACTCCCCAACACAGGGGATAATTTCTCACTGTCTAGCCTATCAAATCCTTTAATCATCTTAAACACCTCAAACTGCTTAATAAGAACTCGGAGCAGGAGCAGGCAACTCAGCCCCTCGAGCCTGCCCTACCATTCAATACCTTCATGGCTGATCTCATCTCGGTCTCAACTCCACTTTCTTGCCCATTCTCCATAACCCTTCAACCCATTACTAATTAAAAATCTGTCTATCTCCTCCTTAAATTTACTCAATGTTGCGGCATCCACTGCACTCTGGGGTAGTGAATTCCACAGACTCACGACCCTTTGAGAGAAGTAATTTCTTCTCATCTCTGTTGTAAATCTGCTACCCTTTATCCTAAAACAATGACCTCTCGTTCTAGGTTGCCCCACAAGAGGAAACATCCTCGCTACGTCTACTTTGTCAATCCCCTTAATCATCTTATCTCCCTCAATACCTCCTCTCATTCTTCTAAACTCCAGAGAGTAAAGGCCTAAACTGCTCAAGCTCTCTTCATAAGACAAACCCCTCTGGAATCAATCTAGTGAACCTCCTCTGAACTGCCTCTAATGCAACTACATCCCTCCTCAAGTAAGGGGCCCAAAACTGTATGCAATACTCCAGGTGCGGTCTAACCAATGCCTTGTACAGTTGCAGAAACACTTCCCTACTTTTCTACTCTATTCCTTTAGCAATAAATGCCAAAATTCCATTTGCCTTTCTTATTACCTGCTGCACCTGCATACTAGTTTTCTGCGACGAGGACACCCAGATCCCTCTGCACCGAAGCATTCTGAAGTTTCTCTCCATTCAGATAATAATTTGCCTTTCTATTCTTCCGACTAAAATGGATAACTTTACACGTTAAACTCCATCTGCCAAATTTTGGCCCATTCACCTAACCTATCCATATCCATCTAATCTTTATTTCTCGGAAATACAAACCTAGTCTTCATACTTAAACCCTTTTAGCCTTGGTATCTTTCTGGAAAATCTGCACTGAACCTGCTCCGAAGACAGTATAATCTTCCCGAGGTATGGTGCCTAGAACTGAACTTAGTATTCCAGATGGTGGCAAACCATAGCCTTATATTACGATGGTATAACATCCACCCCTTTGTATTCCAGAGTTGTGCTCAGTTTCTCCTGTTTGAGGGTGGCCATGTAGGGCTAGACTTTGAGTGGTGAGGCCTTCAGTATTCTAATAGCCCACGGCCACTGACTGGCTTGCTCCTCATGGTCCAGAAGCCTGCTGACACTGTCTCTGCCAACACTTGAAGAATCACCATTTGGGTGAGATGCTGGTGGTCTGCTGGATCAGGAAACCCTCTCCCCTCCCAGGAGAGGAGATACTGATTGTGGGGAGGGGGGGTGCAGGAGAGGGGTGGGGGAGGGGAAACAGATTACCCTTGATAGCAATCAGCTATTTTCATGGTGCTTTACTGTCAGCTGTATTCAGTCAATGACACAAAGCAATTGGTGCTGCCTACTTACTGTATGACACAACACGAATTACTGCCAGACTCTCAAAGGACTCAAATGGATTTCTGCAATCTCATTCCTTCACCACTAAGTATTTTCTCCCCCAGAAAACACACGGAAGCTGCTAATCTGACACTTGGCTGTAAAGTTGCCAGCCCTCTTGCTGTTCACTTCAGCTGATCCTAAATGTCCCCACTATTATGTTACTTCATCTTATTAGCAAAGAAAAACACACTGAATAGTGTGGAGGGCCCTCCGCTAGAGACACAACTATATAGAAGCTTGAGGGAGCACTTCTTAACCTTCACTGAGCAATGTGTCAGGCGCCTTCAATTCACCAAGGAGGATATCACTGCGCTGTTACACCTTCCAAAAACATGGCCAGAATTTTACGCCACCCCAATGAGCCGGAAAATGTTAGAATCTATTATAAAGGATGAGATAACTGGACACTTGGAAAATAATGATATGATTTGGTAGAGTCAACTTGGATTTGTGAAAGAGAAATCATGTTTCACCTGCTGGAAGTGCATCCGTCTCCAGCTCCTATCAGACCGTGTTAGGGAATTGGAGCTGGAGCTGGATGAACTGAGGATCATTCGGGAAGCTGAGGGGTTGATAGATAGAAGCTACACGGAGGTCGTTACTCCACAAATCAAAGGCAGCTGGGTAACAGTTAGAGGTGGGAAGAGGTCAGTGCAGGGATCTCCTGTGGTCGTTCCCCTCAACAACAAGTATACAGTTTTAGATACTGTTGGGGGGGACGGCCTATCGGGGGCAGGCTGCAGTGACCGGGCCTCTGGCACGGGGTCCTGCACTGTGGCTCAGAAGGGAAGGAGGGAGAATGGGAGAGCATTAGTCATCGGGGACTCGATGGTGAGGAGTACGGACAGGCGGTTCTGTGGGCGCAGGCGAGACGCATGGATGGTTTGTTGCCTCCCTGGTGCCAGGGTCCGTGATGTTTGTGATCGCGTCTTCAGGATCCTTAAAGGGGAGGGGGAGCAGCCAGAGGTCGTGGTGCACATTGGCACCAACGACGTAGGAAGGAAGGGTGGCACAGATGTTAGAAGTGAGTTTAGGGAGTTAGGCTGGAAGCTGAAAGCTCGGACGGACAGAGTTGTTATCTCTGGTTTGTTGCCGGCGCCACGTGATAGTGAGGCTAGGAATAGGGAGAGAGCACAGCTGAACACGTGGCTGCAGGAATGGTGTAGGAGGGAGGGCTTCCAGTTCTTGGATAATTGGACTGCATTCTGGGGAAGATGGGACCTGTTCAAACAGGACGGGCTGCATCTGAACCAGAGGGGCACCAATATCCTGGGAGGGAGGTTTGCTAGTACTGTTCGGGAGGGTTTAAACTAGTTTGGGAGGGGGATGGGAACCGGACTTGTAATCCAGGGACCAGTGGGTCCACTCAGAAAGACAAAGAGTGTAGTGAGGTATTGGGGAAGGTAGCACTGTCACAGAGGACAGATGGGCACGGAGAAGGGTTAAAGTGCGTATACTTCAACGCAAGAAGCATCAGGAATAAGGTGAGTGAATTGAAGGCGTGGATGGGCACTTGGGACTACGATGTTGTGGCCATCACTGAAACGTGGATAGGTGAGGGGGAGGAATGGTTTTTGGAGGTACCTGGTTATAGATGTTTTCATAAGATTAGGAATGGTGGTAAAAGAGGTGGGGGGGTGGCATTGTTAGTTAGAAATAGTGTAACAACTGCTGAAAGAATTTTCGAGGAGGATCTGCCGACTGAGGCACTGTGGGTTGAGGTCAGGAACAGGAAAGGAGCAGTCACCTTGATGGGAGTTTTCTATAGGCCCCCCAATAGCAGCAGGGAGGTGGAAGAGCAGATTGGGAAACAGATTTTGGAAAGGAGCAGAAGTCACAGGGTAGTAATTATGGGGGATTTCAACTTCCCAAATATTGATTGGCAACTCTTTAGATCGAATAGTTTGGATGGGGTAGTGTTTGTGCAGTATGTCCAGGAAGCTTTTCTGACTCAGTATGTAGACTGCCCGACCAGAGGGGAGGCAATATTGGATTTGGTACTAGGTAATGAACCAGGGCAAGTGATAGAGCTGTTGGTGGGCGAGCACTTTGGAGATAGTGATCACAATTCTGTAGCATTCACTGTGGTAATGGAGAGGGATAGGTATGTGCAACAGGGCAAGGTTTACAATTGGGGGAAGGGTAGATATGATGCTGTCAGGCAGGAACTGAGGAGCATAAGTTGGGAGCATATGCTGGCAGGGAAGGGCACGGTCGAAATGTGGAACTTTTTCAAGGAGCAGATAGTAGGGGCCATTGATAAGCATGTCCCTGTCAGACAGGGAAGGGATGGTCATGTGAGGGAACCGTGGTTGACAAGAGAGGTTGAGAGTCTTGTTAGGAAGAAGAAGGATGCGTATATAAAGTTGAGGAAAAAGGGCACAGGCATAGCTCTGGAGGGATACAAGATGGCCAGGAAGGATCTGAAGAAAGGGATTAGGAGAGCTAAGAGAGGGCATGAAAAATGCTTGGCGGGTAGGATAAAAGAAAACCCCAAGGCCTTTTACGCGTATGTCAGAAATATGAGGATGACTAGGGGGACCGTAGGTCCGGTCAAGGACAATAGCGGGAGACTGTGTGTTGAGCCGGAAGAGATAAGTGAGGTTTTGAATGAGTACTTCTCTTCGGTATTTACGAATGAGAAGGGGTGTATTACTGAAGAGGACGGTGGGAAGCAGACTGGTAAGCTCGAGGAAGTGCTCGTTAGGAGGGAAGATGTGTTGGGGTTTTTGAATAACTTGAAGATAGACAAGTCTCCCGGGCCTGACGGGGTATATCCAAGGATGTTATGGGAAGCAAGGGATGAAATTGCAGAGCCGCTGGCAATGATCTTTTCATCTTCTCTGCTGACGGGGGTGGTACCAGGTGATTGGAGGGTGGCAAATGTTGTGCCCCTGTTCAAGAAAGGGAATAGGAACAACCCTGGGAATTACAGGCCAGTTAGTCTTACTTCAGTGGTAGGCAAGTTGATGGAAAAGGTGCTGAGGGATAGGATTTCTGAGCATCTGGAAAGACACTGCTTGATTCGGGACAGTCAGCACGGTTTTGTGAGGGGTAGGTCTTGCCTCACAAGCCTGATTGAATTCTTTGAGCAGGTGACCAAGCAAGTGGATGAGGGTAAACCAGTGGATGTGGTGTACATGGATTTTAGTAAGGCATTTGATAAGGTCCCCCATGGTAGACTTATGGAGAAAGTCAGGAGGCATGGGATAGTGGGGAATGTGGCCAGTTGGATTAAGAATTGGCTAACTGATAGAAGGCAGAGAGTGGTCTTAGATGGTAAATACTCAGCCTGGAGCCCAGTTACCAGTGGCGTGCCGCAGGGATCAGTTCTGGGTCCTCTCCTGTTTGTGATTTTTATTAACGACTTGGATGAGGAAGTCGAAGGGTGGGTCAGTAAATTTGCAGATGATACAAAGGTTGGTGGAGTTGTGGATACCGAGGAGGGCTATTGTCGTCTGCAAAGGGACTTGGATAGGTTGCAGTGCTGGGCTGAAAAGTGGCAGATGGAGTTTAACCCTGAAAAGTGTGAGGTCGTCCATTTTGGAAGGACAAACATGAATGCAAAATACTGGGTTAACGGTAGGGTTCTTGGGCATGTGGAGGAGCAGAGAGACCTTGGGGTCTATGTGCATAGATCATTGAAAGTTGCAACTCAAGTGGATAGGGCTGTGAAGAAGGCATATGGGGTGTTAGCGTTCATTAGCAGAGGGATTGAATTTAAGAGCCGTGAGGTGATGATGCAGCTGTACAGGACCTTGGTAAGGCCTCATTTGGAGTACTGTGTGCAGTTCTGGTCGCCTCATTTTAGGAAGGATGTGGAAGCCTTGGAGAGGGTGCAGAGGAGATTTACCAGGATGTTGCCTGGAATGGAGAATAAGTCTTACGAGGAAAGGCTGAACATTCTAGGCCTCTTCTCATTAGAAAGGAGAAGGATGAGGGGTGACATGATAGAGGTTTATAAGATGATCAGGGGAATAGATAGGGTAGACAGTCAGAAACTTTTTCCCCGGGTGGAGCAAAGCGTTACAAGGGGTCATAAATTTAAGGTGAAGGGTGGGAGATATAAGGGGGATGTCAGGGGAAGGTTCTTTACCCAGAGAGTGGTCGAGGCATGGAATGCCTTGCCCGGGGAAGTTGTTGAG
This sequence comes from Heterodontus francisci, assembly GCF_036365525.1. NCBI lineage: Eukaryota > Metazoa > Chordata > Chondrichthyes > Heterodontiformes > Heterodontidae > Heterodontus > Heterodontus francisci. Next base: position 25,340,090 of record NC_090371.1, on the reverse strand, counting down.
TCAGAAACTTTAGGGACTTTCAAAAGGCTTTTGGATAGGTATATGGATAAAGGAGAATGATGGGGTATAGATTAAATTGTCCTTGACAGAGGACAAAGGATCGGCACAACATTGTGGGCCGAAGGGCCTGTTCTGTGCTGTATGTTCTATGTTCTATGTTCTATGTATGTTTGACAAACCTATTAGAGTTTTTTGAGGATATTACTTGTAGCATAAAGGAGAACCAGTGGATGTGGTGTATTTGGATTTTCAGAAGGCTTTTGATAAGGTCCCACACAGGAGGTTAGGAAACAGAATTAGAGCACATGGGACTGGGGGATAATATACTGCAATGGATTGAGAATTGGTTGACAGACAGAAATCAGAGAGTAGGAATAAATGTGTCATTCATGGAATGGCAGGCTGTTACTAGTGGGGTACCACAAGGATCAGTGCTTGGGCCAGAGCTGTTTACAATCTATATAAATGATTTGGATATGGGGACCAATTGTAATATTTCCAAATTTGCTGATGACACAAACTAAGAGGGAATGTAAGTTGTGAGGAGAATGGAAGGAGGCTTCAAGGGGATTTGGACAGGCTAAGTGACTGAGGCAAGAACATGGCTTTGATAGAAAAAACAGAAAGGCAGAGTATTTCTTAAATGGTGAGAGGTTGGAAAGTATTGATGTCCAAAGAGACCTGGGTGTCTTGTTCATGAGTCACTAAAAGCTAGTATGCAGGTGCAGCAAGCAATTAAGACGGCAAATGGTATGTTGGCCTTCATTGCAAGGGGATTCGAGTACATACAAATTAGGAGCAGGAGTAGGCCACTCCGCCCTTGAGCCTGTTCCGCCATTCAATAAGTTCATGGCTGATCTGATTACCCCACATTTCCACTTACCCCCGATAAACTTTCACCCCTTGCTTATCAAGAATCTATCTACCTCTGCCTTAAAAATATTCAAAGACTCTGCTTCCCCCGCCTTTTGAGGAAGAGAATTCCAAATACTCATGATCCTCTAAAAAAAAATTCTCCTCATCTCTGCCTTAAATGGGCAATCCCTTATTTTTAAACAGTGACCCCTAGTTCTAGATACTCCCACAAGGGGAAACATCCTTTCCACATCCACCCTGTCAAGATCCCTCAGGATCTTATATGTTTCAATCAAGTTGCTGCTTACGCTTCTAAATTCCAGCGGATGCAAGCCTAGCCTGTTCAATCTTTCCTTATAAGACAGCCCGCCCATTCCAGGTATTAGTCTAGTAAACCTTCTCTGTACTGCCTCCATCGCATTTACATCCTTCCTTAAATAAGGAGACCAGTACTGTACACAGTACTCCAGATGTGGTCTCACCAATGTATCTTCTTTGGCCTCCTTATCTCGAGAGACAATGGGTAAGCGCCTGGAGGTGGTCAGTGGTGTGTGGAGCAGCGCCTGGAGTGGCTATAAAGGTCAATTCTAGAATGACAGGCTCTTCCACAGGTGCTGCAGAAAAATATGTTTGTCGGGGCTGTTACACAGTTGACTCTCCCCTTGCGCCTCTGTCTTTTTTCCTGCCAACTGCTAAGTCTCTTCGACTCGCCACACTTTAGCCCCGCCTTTATGGCTGCCCGCCAGCTCTGGCGAACGCTGGCAACTGACTCCCACGACTTGTGATCAATGTCATAGGACTTCATGTCACATTTGCAGACGTCTTTAAAGCGGAGACATGGACGGCCGGTGGGTCTGATACCAGTGGCGAGCTCGCTGTACAATGTGTCCTTGGGGATCCTGCCATCTTCCATGCGGCTCACATGGCCAAGCCATCTCAAGCACCGCTGACTCAGTAGTGTGTATAAGCTGGGGATGTTGGCCGCCTCGAGGACTTCTGTGTTGGAGATATGGTCCTGCCACCTGATGCCAAGTATCAATGTATAGCTGAAGCATAAACTCCCTACTTTTGTATTCAATTCCCTCGCAATAAAAGATAACATTCTATTAGCTTTCCTAATTACGTGCTGTACCTGCATAATAACCTTTTGCAATTCATGCACTAGGACACCCAGATCCCTATGCATCTCAGAGCTCTGCAATCTCTCACCGTTTAGATAATATGCTTTTTTATTCTTCCTGCCAAGGTGGACAATTTCACACTTTCCAACATTATACTCCATTTGCCAGGTCTTTGTCCACTCACTTAACCTATAACCCTTTGTAGCCCCCTTATGTCCTCTTCACAAGTTACTTTTCTATCTATCTTTGTGTCATTAGCAAATTTAGCAACCATACCTTCGGTCCCTTCATCTAACTCATTTATATAAATTGTAAAATGTTGAAGCCCTTGCACAGATCCCTGTGGCACACCACTCATTATGTCTTGCCAACCAGAAAATGACCCCTTTATGCCTACTCTCTGTTTCTTGTTAGCTAGCCAATCTTCTATGCCAATATGTTATCCCCTACACCATGAGCTTTTATTTTCTGCAATAACCTTTGATGTGGCACCTTATCAAATGGCTTCTGGAAATCTAAGTACAATACATTCACCGGTTCCCCTCTATCCACAGCACATGTAACTCCCTCAAAGAACTCCAATAAATTGGTTAAGCATGATTTCCCTTTCACAAAACAATGTTGACTTTGCCTGATTACCTTGAATTTTTCTAATTGCCCTGCTATACCATCTTTAATAATAGCTTCTAACATTTTCCCTAAGACAGATGTTAAGCTAACTGGCCTGTAGTTTCCTGCTTTCTGTCTTCCTGCCTTTTTGAATACAGGAGTTAGATTGGCTATTTTCCAATTTAACAAAACCTTCCCCAAATTTAGGGAATTTTGGAAAATTAAAACTAACGCGTCAACTATCTCACTGGTCACTTCGTTTTGTGCCCTAGGACGAAGTCCATCAGGACCTGGGGACCTGTCAGCCCACAGCTCCAACAATTTATTCAGTACCACTTTACTGGTGATTGTAATTTTTTTGAGTTCCTCCCTCCCTTCCATTTCCTGACTTACAGCTAATACTGGGTTGTTACTTGTATCCTCAATACTGAAGACTGATGCAAAATATCTGTTCAATTCATCTGCCATCTCCTTATTATCAATTATTAATTCCCCAGACTCACTTTCTATAGGACTAACGCTCACTTTGTTAACTTTTCTTTTTTAAATATCTATAGAAACTCTTACTATTTGTCTTTATATTTCTAGCTCGCTTTCTCTCATACTCTAATTTTACCTTCCTTATCTATCTTTGAGTCATTCTTTGCTGTTTTTTATATTCTGTCCAATCTTCTGACCTGCCTCCCATCTTGGCACAATTATAGGCTTTTTCTTTAAGTTTGATACTATCTTTAACTGTTTTACTTAATCACAGATGGTGCTGAAATGTATCTATTCCGTGTATTCTGAAATATCCCCTTAAACGTCTACCACTGCGTCTCTATTGACATATCCCTTAACCTGATTTTCCAGTTCACTTTAGCTAGCTCTGCTTTCATGCCCTCATTTAAGTTTAAAATACTAGTCTTGGACCCATTTTTCTCTCCCTCAAACTGAATGTAAAATTCAATCATATTATGATCGCTGCTACCTAGGGGCGCCTTAACTCTGAGGCCATTAATCAATCCTATCTCATTGCACAATACAAGGTCTAGTATAACCTGCTCTCTGGTTGGCTCCAGAATGTACTGTTCCAAGAAATTATCCTGAAAACATTCTATGTACTTCTCATCTAGGCTACCTCTGCCCATCTGATTTTTCCAGTCTATATGTAGGTTAAAATCCCCCATAATTATTTCTGACAAGCTGTCATTATTTCTTCCTTTATACTTCGTCCTACAGTGTGATTAATGTTAGGTGGCCTTATACCACTCCCACAAGTGACTTCTTGCCTTTATGATTCCTCATCTCTACCCAAACTGCTTCTACATTCTAGTATCCTGAGCTTAGACCATCCCTCTCTATTGCGCTAATACCATCATTAATTAACAGAGCTACCCCTCCCTACCTTTTCCTAGCTTCCTGTCCTTCCTAAATGCCATATACCCTTCAATATTCAGGAGTACAGGAGTAAAGATGTATTGCTTCAATTGTTAAAGACTTAGTGAGATTGCATCTGGAGTATTGTGTACAGTTTTGGTCTCTTTATCTAAGGCAGGATATACTTGCCATAGAAGGAATGCAGTAGAGGTTCACTAGATCACTGGGATTGTCTTATGAGGAGAAATTGCAGAAAATGGGCCTGTATTCTTTGAGTTTAAAAGAATAAGAGGTGATTTCATCGAAACTTACAAAATTCTTACAGGGCGTGACAGGGTAGATATGGATGGGAAGTTTCCTCTGGCTGGTGAGTTTAGAACAAGGGGACACAGTCTCAGAATAAGGGGAAGGCCATTTAAGACTGAGATGAGGAGGAATTTCTTTACTCAGAGGGTGGTGAATCTCTGGAATTCTCTACCCCAGAGGACTGTGGAAGCTCAATCATTGAGCACGTTCAAGACAGAAATTGATAGCTCTCTGAATACTAACAATATGAAGGGATATGGGGATAGTGGGGAAAAAATGGCGTAGAGGTAGATGATCAGTCATGATCTGTTTGAATGGCAGAGCAGGCTCGATGGGCTGAATGGCCTGCTCCTGCTCCTATGTTTATGATGCTATGATCCTACAAGAGAAATATGACTTACTTTTAACAGGGTGAAAAAGTAAGAGAAGAATTTACTTGTGTCTGAAGTTTTGTTAAGCTGCTAACAACTACTTACATTTATATAGCACATTTAACATAATAAATCATCTCAAGGCACTTCACAGGAGCATTTTAAAACAAAATATGATACTGAGCCACATAAGAACAAAAGAAATAGGAGCAGGAGTAGACGGCACAGCCCCTCGAGCCTGCTCTGCCATTCAAGATGATCATGGCTGATCTTCTGCCTCAACACCAGTTTCCCACCCTCTCCCTATAAACCCTTAATTCCCTGAGAGGCCAAAAATCTATCGCAGCCTTGAATATATTCAATGATGGAGCATCCACAACCCTCTGGGGTAGAGAATTCCAAATATTCACAGCAAAAGTAATTTCTCCTCATTTCAGTCCTGAATGATCGGCCCCTTATCCTGAGACTGTGCCCCCGTGTTCTAGATTCTCCAGCCAAGAGAAACAACCTCTCAGTGTCTAACTCCTTCTTGTATTTTCAATGAGATCACCTCTCATTCTTTTAAACTCGAGAGAATATAGACCCAATTAACTCAGCCTCTCATCATAGGACAACCTTCTCATCCCAGGAAGCAATCTCATGAACCTTCGCTGTACCACTTCCAATGCAAGTATATCCTTTCTTAGTTATGGAGACCAAAAGTGCGCTGAGTACTCCAGGTGTGCGTTCACCAAAGCCTTTTCCAATTGTAGTAAGACTTCCTTATTCTTGTACTCAATGCCCTTGCAATAAAGGCCAGCATTTAGAAGTTTCATGCCTTTTAAAAAAATAGTCTGCATTTTTAAGGAGATCTTCAATCAGATGACCAAAACCTTGGTTAAAAAGGTATGTTTTAAAGAATGTCTTAAAGGAGGAAAGCGAAAGGTGATAAATAAATGATGGGGCTTTCTAACAAAGCATATCAGTGTAATGGAATTTACCTTACTGGGCACCAATCCAAGTTCAATCTCAAAGGAATCCTACTTGTTGCACAATGTTTAGTCAGGTTTAATGAAAAACATGGCAACATGCATCATCACATCTTGCACATGGACTTTTAATCAGCTCCAGTGAAACACCAAATAACCAGTTTACAGATTGATTGTCCTGGATATCGAATTCTTTGCCACTCCGCTGGACTGCACCAGCTGACTGGAAGGGGTGGTGGGGGGCAGTGCAGAAGGCTGTCAAGGCCATTTGAGACCCTCCTTTCTATATTGACTCTCAGCCTCGCAGTGATACCCGACCCCTGGAAACACTTGACCTCAGTGTTACTAGACTCCGCAATGATACCCGAACCCCTCAGTGACAGATGAAAGGTCATCAACCTGAAACCTTAACTTTGTTTCTCTTTACACAGACACTGCCTGATCTGCTGAGTATTTCCAGCATGTTTGTTTTTGTTTCTATATTATAAGTTTTTGCTCTGGGTGTTTGCAACATGATTTGTATACTGAGCAATTTAAATGAGTTTCTGAACAGCTGAGAACAACCAGTCTAGATTTTATTTGGACTAGGCCCCGAACCTATTATTTTTTAGGAAACTATGTGCAATAGCAGAGTAGTTATGGGAGGGAGAAGGTTTCTTACCTTAGTTCACAAGTAGTTGTCACGGTGTCAGCCTTGGCTCAATTGGTAACACATGCACATCAGTCAGAAGGGTTGTGGGTTCAGGCTTCACTCCAGAGACTAGAGCACATAATCTCAGTTGACGCTCCCAGTGCAGTTCTGCGTGTACTGCACTGTCAGAGATGCTGTTTTTCCCGTCTGCCTTCTCAGGTGAATGGAAAAGATGCCATGCCACTGTTTAAAGAAAAGCATCCTGGCCAACATTTATGCCTAAATCAACACCACCAAAAACAAATTATCTGATCACTTATCTCATGGCTAAGGGACCTTGCTGTGTGCAAATTGGGTAACAAAAGTATTTTTGTTTCGGCTGTGAAGTGATTTGGGAGAGAGAACAACACGCACTGAGGAGGGAGAGAGAGAATCACAAACTGGAAAGGAACAGAGAACAGCATTAACCAGGAAGGGAGAAAGAGAGGAAACAAATAATATAAGATCTCATGTTGGAATGTGATATGTGCTGTTGTATGAAGTGTTTTGTTCCGGGAGTCTCACAGCTTTGGTGCTACTGCCTGAAGACTGAGCTTTGCTTCCCTGAAGCTGGGATTCAGGGGTGGGATGTGGGAGTCAGTGAATCAAATTAGATTTGGTTTTTGGTTTTATTTATGCCGTGTCTTGTAAAAAGTAATAAAATGTTTATGAAAACTTTAGTTTGATGTTACTTACATTTTCATTGAATGTTACTTTTTATTTAAAATTTACCTATTCTTAAATCATGTGATCGAATGCCATATCATGAAATGTCACATGATCAAATCTCCAGGAATATGTCAAACCGGAGTTTGCAACCTGAGCACTTGTCCCTCTCTCCCTGTGTTTGAATAAATTTGTCTCTCCCTCCCCATATCTGAACTTGTCTCTCCCCATGTTTCAACTTGTCCCTTCCTAGGTGTCTGTCTCTCCCTCCTGTTTAATTTGACTTTTTCTCTTCCATATCTGAACTTGTCTCTCTCTCCTCCCATGCCAACCTTCCCTTGCTTTCAACTTTCCCCATTCTGGCCTTTTGTCTTCCTACCTTTGAGCTCATGAGCTGCTCTCAACAGCTGGGAAATGGCCTGTTTTCTTTATGGAATGCATATTGTACCCATAATATATACGTTGAGTAACTTAGCCATAGAGTCAGAGTCATTACAGCACAGAAAGAGTCCATTTGACCCATCAATCCATGCCTGTTCTCTGTAGAGCAATCCAATCAGTCCCATTCCCATGGTCTATCCCTGGAGCCCTGCAAACTTATTTCTCACAAGAGTCCATCTAATTTCCTTTTGAAATCATCGATTGTCTCCGCTTCCATCACCCTCATAGGCATCGAGTTCCAGGTCATTACCACTAGCTACGTAAAAAAGTTCTTCCTCACATTCCCTCCAGCATCTCCTGCCGAAAACCCTAAATCTGTGTCCCTAATCCTTCAACGATGGGACAGTTTTTCTTTGTCTATCAAATCTCCGCTCAATCTCCTTTGCTCAATGGAGAACAACCCCAGCTTCTCCAAACTAATCGTGTAGCTATATTTCCTCATCCCTGGAATCATTCTGGTAAATCTCCTCTGCACCCTCTCAAGGACCCTCACATCCTGCCTAAAGTGTGGTGACCAGAACTGGACACAATAGTCTAGTTGTGGCCTAACCAGAGTTTTATAAAGGTTCAGCATAACATCCCTGCTTTTGTACTCAATACCTCTATTTATGAAGCCCAGGATCCGATATGCTTTGCTAATTATGCTGTCAGTAAGTCCTGCCAGCTTCAAAGATCCATGCACATGGACCCAAGGTCCCTTTGTGCCTGTACACTCTTTAGAACTGTGCCATTAAGTCTGTATTGCCTCTACCTATCCCTTCTGCCAAAATGCATCACCTCACACTTCTCTGTATTAAATTCTATCTGCCACTTGTCTGTCCATTCTGCTCGCCTATCTATGTCCTGCTGTAGTCGATTGGTATCCTCCTCATTGTTTGCCGCACCTCCGTTTGGTATCATAGGCAAATTCTGAAAGTTTACTCTGTATTTCAATATCCAAGTCATTTATATAAAATCAAAAAAACAGTTGTCCCAGCACTAACCCCTGGGGAGCACCACTGCCCACCATCCTCTAGACTCAAAAACATATTGGCATGGATAGAAGATTGGTTAGCTAACAGGAAACAGAGAGTAGGCATAAGTGGGTCATTTTCTGGTTGGCAAGATATAACAAGTGATGTGCCACAGGGATCTGTGCTGGCCTCAACTTTTTACAATTTATATAAATGACTTAGATGAAGGGACCGAAGGTATGGTTGCTAAATTTGCTAATGGCACAAAGATAGATAGAAAAGCAACTCGTGAAGAGGACATAAGGGGGCTACAAAGGGTTATGGGTTATTTGAGTGGACAAAGACCTGGCAAATGGAGTATAATGTTGGAAAGTGTGAAATTGCCCACTTTGGCAGGAAGAATAAAAAAGCATATTATCTAAACGGTGAGAGATTGCAGAGCTCTGAGATGCAGAGGGATCTGGGTGTCCTAGTGCATGAACTGCAAAAGGTTAGTATGCAGGTACAGCATGTAATTAGGAAAGTTAATAGATGTTATCGTTTATCGCGAGGGGAATTGAATACAAAAGTAGGGAGGTTATGCTTCAGCTATAGATTGGTGAGATCACATCTGGAGTACTGTGTACAGTACTGGTCTCCTTATTTAAGGAAGGATGTAAATGCATTGGAGGCAGTACAGAGAAGGTTTACTAGATTAATACCTGGAACGGGTGGGCTGTCTTACAAGGAAAGATTGGACAGGCTGGGCTTGCATCCGCTGGAATTTAGAAGAGTAAGCGGCAACTTGATTGAAACATATAAGATCCTGAGGCATCTTGACAGGGTGGATGTGGAAAGGATGTTTCCCCTTATGGGAGCATCTAGAACTAGGGGTCACTGTTTAAAAATAAGGGGTCGCCCATTTAAGACAGAGATGAGGAGAAATTTTTTCTTTCAGAGGGTTGTGAGTCTTTGGAATTCCCTTCCTTAAAAGGTGGTGGAAGCAGAGTCTTTGAATATTTTTAAGGTAGAGGTAGATAGATTCTTGATAAGCAAGGGCGGCACAGTGGTGCAGTGGTTAGCACCGCAGCCTCACAGCTCCAGCGACCTGGGTTCAGTTCTGGGTACTACTTGTGTGGAGTTTGCAAGTTCTCCCTGTGACCACATGGGTTTCTGCCAGGTGCTCTGGTTTCCTCCCACAGCCAAAGACTTGCAGGTTGATAGGTAAATTGGCCATTGTAAATTGCCCCAAGTGTAGGTAGGTGGTAGGAGAATGGTGGGGATGTAGTAGGGAATATGGGATTAATGTAGGATTGGTATAAATGGGTGGTTGTTGGTCAGCACAGACTCAGTGGGCCAAAGGGCCTGTTTCAGTGCTGTATCTCAAAATAAAATAAATAAATAAAAGGGGGTGGAAGGTTATCAGGTATAGGTAGAAATGTGGAGTAATCAGTTCAGCCAGGAACTTATTGACTGGCAGAGCAGACTCACTAGGCTGAGTGGCCTACTCCTGCTCCTAATTCATTTGTAACCATTTACCACGACTCACTGTTTTCTGTCCTTAAGCCAATTTTTTTTAATCCAAGCTGACACTGACCCTCCTGTTCCATGAACCTCAATTTTGTTAATCAGCCTTTTATGTGTCAAAATTTTCTCTCTTAAAATCCACATACACAACATCCACTGCATTACCTGCATCAAACTTCTGTTACTTCATCAAAAAATTCAATTAGATTAGTCAAGCATGATCTGCTTTTTACAAATCCATGCTGGCTATCCTTAATTAACTCAAACCTCTCCAAGTGCCTGTTGACTTTTTCCCTGATTATTGGTTCTAAAATCTTACCCACCATTGATGTTAAACTGACCGGCCTGTAGTTACTAGGGATGTCCTTATTGAATAATGGTGTCACGTTTGTCACTCTCTAATTCTCTGGCACCTCCCCTATATCCAGGGAAGATGGGAAGATTATGACTATCGCCAACCCTTTAGCAGCCTGGGATGCAAACCATCTGGACCAGGTGATTTTTCCAGTCTAAGCATAGCCAGGCTTTCCAGTGCATCCTGCCCATCAATTTTCACCCCATCCATTACCTTTACCATCTCCACTTCTACTGATATTTTGTCAGAATGCTCTTCCTTAGTAAACACTGATACAAAGTACTCATTAAGTATTCTAGCCTTGCCCTGTGCCTCTAAGCATGTACCACCCTTTTTGTCCCTTATAGACCCCACAGCACCTCTTATTTACATGTCGGTAGAAGATATTTGGGTTCCCTTTTATATTAACTGCCATTCTATTCTCATTTTCTCTCTTTGCCAGTCTTATTTTCCTCTTCACTTCCCCTCTCATTGTATTTGGCCTGGTTCTCGCTTGACAAATTCACCTGACATGTATCATACTCTCTTTTTTGTTTCATCATATTCTCTATCTCCCTTGTTATCCAAGGAACACTGATTTTGGTTCCCCTACCCTTTGCCCTTGTTGGATGCACCTGGCCTGTGCCTTAAACATCTCCTTATAGATCACCCATAGTTCCGTTACACAGTTCTTCCTGTCAATCTTTGATTCCATTTTACCCCTCTCATCTCATTGAAGTTAGCCTTCTTCCAATTTAGAAGTTCTGCTTTAGATTGTTCCTTGCTCTTCTCCATTACTAATGTAAACCTTATGATATAATGATCACTCTTAGCCAAGTGTACCCCTTCAGACACTTGGTCCACTTGTCCCACCTCATTTCCCAGCACCAGATCCAACAATGACTCCTTCCTAGTGGACTGAGAACATACTGATCAAGGAAGTTCTCCTGAACATAATTCAGAAATTATTCCTTCTCCTTTCCCTTTACTATAACATTATTCCAATCAATATTCGGGTAATTAAGGTCCTCCAATATCACCAGTCTCTAGTTCTTGCACATCTCTGTCACTTCCCTTCAGATTTGCTCCTCTATCTCTCTCTCACTATTTGGAGCCTAGAGAATAGCCCTAGAAGTGTGATCATACCTTTCTTGCTTCTGAACTCTAACCAAATGGATTCTGTCCTTGCACCCTCAAAGACATCCTCCCTTTCCAACAGTACAATGTCTTCCCTGATCAGTACTACCACCCCACCTCCCTGTTTTCCTCTCCTATCTTTCTGAACACTTTGTATCCTTGCATACTAAGTGCCCAGTCCTCACTATTTTTAAGCCTATAATCTATGTATAATAAAAAGGTGAGCACAGATTATCTGGCTGCAACCAAAGTGTGTGAGGTCGGGGCAGCGATGGGAGATAGGCAGTGGGGATGTCACTGGCACCTCAGTGTCATAAGCCAGTCAAGTGGCAGAGAACAGTCAGAGGCGGGGCACACGGCCTGGGAGAGGAGTGTTCCTCAGCGCCACTCCCACCTCATGCTGTTGATCTTCTCACTAATCTTGCTTGACCCATTTGAATTCTCAGGACTGCATGCTGCGATTGACACCTGTGACCCTGAAACTTGTTTTACTCTAAATCCATTCAAGACCAAAATGTGCAAATTCGCAATTGTGTTTGCAAATGTGAACTTGTGATGCATTATTAGTCTCTGTGCTTTCTTTTTACTTTAATGCATGTAAGCAGCTTTAATATTAGAAGAGGATCACTGGAGTTGATTTGTGGCTTTTGGATTACACCAAAGCAATAACTAGAATGTACTGCAGACTCAAATTAGAAAGAAAGCGCCTTTCTCAACCGAGGAACATCCCACAGCATTTTACAGTCAATAGAGTGTGTGGTCACTGTTGCAATGTAGGAAATGTAATAGTCAATTTGCACACTGTAAGGTCCACAAACAGCAACAACAATTTAAATTTATACAGCACTTTTAACAAGATAAAATGTCCCAAGGTGCTTCACAGGAGCATTATAAGACAAAATATGACACCGACTCACATAAGATGATATTAGGTCAGATGACCAAAAGTTAGGTTTTAGGGAGTGTCTTAAAGGAGAAAAGCAAGGCAGAGAGATGTAGGGAGGGAATTCCAGAGTTTAGGGCCTAGGTAGCTGAAGACACGGTAACCAATGGTGACGTGATTAAAATTAGGGATGCTCAAGAGGCCAGAATTAGAGGAGTGCAGATATCTCAGAGGGTTGAAAATAAGGATGTGAATTTTAAAATCAAGACGTTGCTTGACCAGGAGCTAATTTAAGTCAGCGAACACAGGGGTGATTGGTGAACAGGACTTCTGCCAGTTAAGTCACGAGCAGCAGAGGTTTGGATGACCTCAAGTTTAGGGAGGGTAGAATGTGGGAGACCAGCCAGCACTGTGTTGGAATAGTCAAGTCTAGAAGAAGCAATGGCATGAATGAGGGTTTCAGCAGTAGATAAGTTGAGAGACAGGGGTGAAGTTGGATATTATTACCGACATGGAAATAGGCGGTCTGACTGATGGGGTAAATATGTGGTTGGAAGTTTATTAAATATGACACCAAGGTTGCAAACACACAGGTTCAATCTCAGACTGTTGCCAGGAAAATGGATGAAATCAGCAGTTCGGGAATGGAGCTTGGAGCAGGGCCTTGAAAACAAAGGCTTCAATATTCCCAAAATTTATTTCTGTTCATCCAGTACTGGATATATTGGATAAGTAGTCTGATAATTTAGCAATATTGGAGTCGACGAGAGGTGGTGATGAGGTAGAGCTGGGTGTCCTCAGCATCGGATGTGAAAACTTACATTGCATTTTTGGATGATGTTGCTGAGGGGCAGCTTGTTGATGAGAAATAGGAGGGACCAAAGATAGATCCTTGGGGAGGCATTGGAAGTAACGGTGCGGGAACGGGAAGATAATCTATTGCAAATGATACTCTGACTAAAGGTCTGCTACCCGACCTGAACCCGACGGGACCCGATGACATGTGTCGGGTTCGGGTCAGGCCGGGGCAGACACACACGGGAAAGTCTTACATGTTGCTCTGCTGGAGTGGAGAGTGCAAAAGTTGAAAAACTTACCTGAGCTGGAGTCCGGGACGTCAAGGAGGGAAACTCTGAGACTGTGCAGTGAGCGAGTGAACGTCTCAATGACGTCATCACGCTCACGCTGCAGCTTTCTTAATCCAAAAGTGGTACAGTGAGTGAGTGCACTATGGAATCAAGGTAGGTAACCATTCCGGTGGTTGGGTCGGGCTCGGGTCGGATGTGGTTCTGTCGGGTTCAGGTCGGGTTTTTATTTCCTGACCTGAGCAGGCCTTTAACTCTGACAATGATTAGACAGACAAGAATTTGGTGAGAGCAGTCCCACCAGCTGGACGACAGTGACGTTGGAGGAGGGTGGAGTCAACCACGGCATAGGCCGCAAAGACGTCAGGACGTGAATGGATAGTTTACCTTTGTCACAGTCACACAGGATGTCATTTGTGACTTTGATAAGAGCTGTTCCTATTGTGTGGTAGGTACAGAAATCTAATTGGAGGTATTCAAATATAGAGTTCGGGGAAAGATGGGTACGCATTTCAGAGGTGACAATGTGCTCAAGGACTTTGTCAATGTGATAATGACCCCAAATAATCTGTTTTAGTGATGTTGGTTAAAGGATAAATATTAGCCAAGACACCAGGGAAAACTCTTCTACTCTTCTTCGAAAAAGTCACATGGGATCTTTTACGTCCACTTGAGAGGAAAGACAGGGCCTCAGTTTATCGTCTTGTCTCACCTTCAATAGTGCAGCACACCATCATTACTGCACTGAATTATGTGTTGGCCTGAATTATGTACTTAAGTCTCTGGGGTGGGACTTAAACCTGACTCAGAGGTAACAGTGCAGTGAACAGACCCAGCATTCATAGAAAGTGCAGAAAGTCAATCACATTACTGTATTTCTTAAAGTGTGAGTGTGAATACCTTTCTGGCAACCGAAACAGTAACCACATTCAGGATAAAAATTTAAAAATTCTTCAGTGAAAAAAAACACTTTGAACAGAAAGAGTATGCTTCAAAATATGACTGTGGCACACTGCCAATATATTGAGCTTTTCGATCCTATGTTTGCAAGCATTGCTTATATTTCCAGTTGTAATTCAGTTGCGTACTGCATACAGATTTCTCTTTAGTGTGGTGGTTGTCACAGGCAAAGATTGTCTCCAACTAGCTCAGCACCAACATTGATGAAGAACCTGATGACAGGAAATCACATAGTACTTAGTGAGATCTGAGATGCTGACTTGAGTGTTTCTGAGTATGCAGATTCTTCTTTGGCCTCCTTATCTCGAGAGACAATGGATAAGCGCCTGGAGGTGGTCAGTGGTTTGTGAAGCAGCGCCTGGAATGGCTATAAAGGCCAATTCTAGAGTGACAGGCTCTTCCACAGGTGCTGCAGAGAAATTTGTTTGTCGGGGCTGTTACACAGTTGGCTCTCCCCTTGCGCCTCTGTCTTTTTTCCTGCCAACTACTAAGTCTCTTCGACTCACCACACTTTAGCCCCGTCTTTATGGCTGACCGCCAGCTCTGGCGAACGCTGGCAACTGACTCCCACAACTTGTGATCAATATCACAGGATTTCATGTTGTGTTTGCAGACGTCTTTAAAGTGGAGACATGGACAGCCAGTGGGTCTGATACCAGTGGCGAGCTCGCTGTACAATGTGTCTTTGGGGATCCTGCCATCTTCCATGCGGCTCACATGGCCAAGCCATCTCAAGCGCCGCTGACTTAGTAGTGTGTATAAGCTGGGGATGTTGGCCGCCTCGAGGACTTCTGTGTTGGAGATATAGTCCTGCCACCTGATGCCAAGTATTCTCCGGAGGCAGCGAGGATGGAATGAATTGAGACGTCGCTCATGGCTGACATACGTTGTCCAGGCCTCACTGCCATAGAGCAAGGTACTGAGGACACAGGCCTGATACACTCGGACTTTTGTGTTCCGTGTCAGTGCGCCATTTTCCCACACTCTCTTGGCCAGTCTGGACATAGCAGTGGAAGCCTTTCCCATGCGCTTGTTGATTTCTGCATCTACAGACAGGTTACTGGTGATAGTTGAGCCTAGGTAGGTGAACTCTTGAACCACTTCCAGAGCGTGGTCGCCAATATTGATGGATGGAGCATTTCTGACGTCCTGCCCCATGATGTTCGTTTTCTTGAGGCTGATGCTTAGGCCAAATTCATTGCAGGCAGCTGCAAACCTGTCGATGAGACTCTGCAGGCACTCTTCAGTGTGAGATGTTAAAGCAGCATCGTCAGCAAAGAGGAGTTCCCTGATGAGGACTTTCCGTACTTTGCACTTCGCTCTTAGACGGGCAAGGTTGAACAACCTGCCCCCGATCTTGTGTGGAGGAAAATTCCTTCTTCAGAGGACTTGAACGCATGTGAAAGCAGCAGGGAGAAGAAAATCCCAAAAAGTGTGGGTGCGAGAACACAGCCCTGTTTCACACCACTCAGGATAGGAAAGGGATCTGAATTGTGCCTTTCACATTGTCATGGAATGAGGTGATGATACTTAGTAGCTTTGGTGGGCATCCAATCTTTTCTAGTAGTCTGAAGAGACCACGTCTGCTGACGAGGTCAGATTGATGCTTAGGTCATGCACAATGTTATCTTTTTTCACAAGCAATCCACAATGCATAAGGGGAAGTGCTGCCTCGAAATTTGGCACAAATTGACTCCAATGTGTGAGATGATTGTGTATCAGTAAGTGAAGTGTCAGACAGCTCAGCATAATGAGAAGAAATCACTTACCATAAAGTAAGGGAGAAATACACACCCCACCCCAACTACCACAAAAGGTGAAAGGCACAGATTTACAACAGCATTCGCTAAAAGTCAGTGTTTGCAGGTGTCGCATGATATACATTGTAAATACAATTTCTCCATTAAATGCTACAATTGGCACCGATTATGTCAAAACCAGTTTGATTTAGTAGCTAATAGAGTTATATGCTGCAATAGACAATCACTTACTCAATCAACTTAGAAAACTGAATTCAGCTGATTTCACCAGTGGTCCAAGTAAATTGGTGAACATGATGTTTTCTAAGGATGGGGACGCTATGCCATGTAATACATCTATTTTACTGTGGAGGTGATGTGTTTAGATGGGCGACCTCTTTAAGGACATAAAGTCCAATTATTGCAAATCCTGAGGCCATTTAGAGGTTAATTGTTGGTGACGTAAATTTGGAGATCAGGAGATGGTTGGTAACTTAATGTGGCATATCTTTATGGATGATTATCTGTTGTAGTGTATATGCAGTATCTGTGCTGTGTAACGTTTGTGTTTTCACAAGTACCCAACTGAGACGAAGAAGAAGAAATGATCCCCTACCATTATCAGAAACTGCATATCTCACCTTGCAAATTATAACTGGAATATGATGAAATGAAGAATGAATTTATGGGCTTGACAAAAGCAGACTTTATTAGGATTTAACCTGCAACATCCAGATTTGCAACAATTTGCATTAAGTTTAATCCATTATATAGTTTTGTATTTCCATAATAGTCTTCCTAACACAGAATTTGTTTTGGTCAGGTAGGTGCCCGATGAACACAGAATCCCATCACATTTAACCGTTTTCAAAATCCCTGTTCATAGACGGGTCTATCTCTTCAGAGATAGTTATTGAGCCAGATAACTATCACATGGATCGTGGAACACTGTAGATCTGCCTGACTGTGTTACTGAATTACTAAGTCAGTCACAAGGGTACATGTCGTTCATAACTACCATCTTGATGCCACCTTGACCCTGTTTTATTTACTTATTCCCAAAGACTGTCACTAGTAGGTCATTAGACACCAACAAAGAACCGCTAATTAGTTTTTTTTTAGAGATACAGCACTGAAACAGGCCCTTCGGCCCACCGAGTCTGTGCCGACCATCAACCACCCATTTATACTAATTCTACACTAATTCCATATTCCTACCACATCCCCACCTGTCCCTATATTTCCCTACCACCTACCTATACGAGGGGCAATTTATAATGGCCAATTAACCTATCAACCTGCAAGTCTTTGGCATGTGGGAGGAAACCGGAGCACCCGGAGGAAACCCACGCAGACACAGGGAGAACTTGCAAACTCCACACAGGCAGTACCCAGAATTGAACCCGGGTCGCTGGAGCTGTGAGGCTGCGGTGCTAACCACTGCGCCGCCCCTCGTATAGGTAGGTGGTAGCACTTTGCCACAGCCACAAGATATCTGGAAGTACTTCTTAAGTAATTAATTGCTTCACAACCAAACAATTGCAAAAATAGCTTTGAGCTCTGACTTAAGTGGAGATCCTCCCTTGAATGGCATGAAGAACATTGTAAATCATCATAAAACAGGATTAGGACAGAAGGTCCTTCACTGCATGTGAACATGTAATATATATTTTATCGGAGCCTTGTTGTCACTGAAGAAAGTTCAGAGTCTTAATTTGAAGGAAAGATTATTTACGGGTCATCGTCAACATTCCGTCTTGCACCATGCAAAAATATCTCACACCTCCACAGCACAGTAGCGCTTCCATAAAAAGGAGTGCTACTATACATGTTGAAAATACTGGAACAGACAAATGATGGGCAGAGGTTTCATTGAAGAGATCGTGGAAAGCTGGGAGAGGCTTCATTGAAAAGATCGCGGAGAGTTGGGAGAGGCTTCATTGAAAAGATCGCGGAGAGCTGGGAGAGGCTTCATTGAAAAGATCGCGGAGAGCTGGGAGAGGCTTCATTGAAAAGATTGCGGAGAGCTGGGAGAGGCATCATTGAAAAGATCGCGGAGAGCTGAGAAGGCTTCATTGAAAAGATCGCAGATAGCAGGGATGTGTTGCAGCTGTAGTATGTGGGAGCTGGTGCAATCCACGGTGGCCACATCTGCAGCAAGTGTTGGCTGCTCGAGGACCTTCGGCTCAGAGTTGATGAGCTGGAGTCTGAGCTGTAGACACATCAGGGAGGGGGAGAGTTACCTGGACAGTGTGTTTCAGGAGACAGTCACACCCCTTAAATTAATTACATCAAATTTGGATCGAGGTCAGGGACAGGAAGGTGTAACTGGGAGTGAGGCAGGTATGGGGATCTAGAATTTAGCTTTGGAGGAGCCTCAGCCCTTATCCAATAGGTATGAGGTTCTTTCTCCTGGTGTGGACGAGGGTACAGACTGCAGGGAGGATGAGCGAACTGACCACAGCACCGTGGTTCAGAGCGCCATTCAAGTGGGGGGAGAAAAGAGAAATATAGTAGTAATAGGGGATAACATAGTTAGGGGAATAGATACTGTTACCTGCAGCAAAGACAGGGAGTCCCAAAGGCTGTGTTGCCTACCTGGTGCCAAGGTTAAGGACATCTCTTCTGGGCTGGAGAGGAGCTTGGAGTGGGAGGGGAAGGATCCAATTGTCGTGGTCCACATAGGTGCCAATGACATAGGTGGGACTAGGAAAGAAGTTCTGCTGAGGGACTATGAGCAGCTCGGGGCTAAATTAAAAAGTAGAACCTCAAAGGTAATAATCTCCAGATTATTACCTGAGCCACGTGCAAACTGGAGTAGGGTAAATAAGATTAGAGAGGTAAATGCGTGGCTCAAAGATTGGTGTGGGAGAAATGGGTTCCGATTCATGGGGCACTGGCACTGGGGAAGGAGAGAGCTGTTCCGTTGGGACGGGTTTCATTTGAACCATGCTGGGACCAGTGTCCTGGCGAATCGTATAACCAGGGTTATAGATAGGACTTTAAATTAATTAGTGGAGGGGAGGGTTCAATTGAAGGAAGTTTAAAAATCAAAAATAAACGTGAGAGCAGAGGTGCAGAGTGGTGAAGAGGCGAAAGGTAATCCAAGTGGGACAGGAAAGGCAGAAAATTTAAGAGTGCAGCAGAAATAAGAACCGGAATGAGTAATAATGGTAAAAAGTCAAAGCTTAAGGCACTTTATCTGAATGCATGCAGCATTTGTAACAAGATAGATGAGTTGATGGCACAAATAGAAATAAATGAATATGACTTGATAGCTATTACAGAGACATGGCTGCAGGGTGACCAAGACTGGGAACTCAATATTCAAGGGTATTCGATGTTCCGGAAAAATAGGCAAAAAGGAAAAGGAAGTGGGGTAGTTTTGTAAATAAAGGAAGATATCAGTGCGGTGGTGAGTAGTGATATAGGTGCAATAGATCGTGATGTGGGATCAGTTTAGGTGGAAATAAGGAATAGCAAGGGGAAGAAGTCACGGGTGGGAGCTGTCTATAGGCCCCTGAAGAGTTGCCCCTCTGCAGGACAAAGTATAAATCGGGAAATAATGGAGGCATGTAAGAAGGGTGCTACAATCGTCATGGGTGATTTTAATCTGCATATTGACTGGACAAATCAGATTGGCAGAGGTAACATGGAAGACGAATTTGTAGAGTGCATCAGGGATTGTTACTTAGAGCAATACGTTGCAGAATCTACCCAGGAACAGGCTATTTTAGATCTAGTAATGTGTAATGAGGTGGGATTAATAAGAAATCTCGTAGTTAAGGATCCTCTAGGAGGTAGCGATCACAAAATGGTAGAATTTCAAATTCAGTTTGAGGGTGAGCAGCTTGGATCTCAAACCAGCGTCTTCAACTTAAACAAGGGAAATTATGGAGGTATGAAGAAAGAGTTGTGTAAAGAGGGTTGGGAAGATAGACTAAGGAGAAGGTCAGCGGATGAGCAGTGGCAGACATTTAAACCGATATTTCAGAACTCTTAGCAAAAATTTATCCCGGTCAAAAAGGGCTCGATGAGAAGGATGAACTGTCTGTGGTTGACAAAGACAGTCAAGGAGATTATCCAATCAAAAACTAAGGCATACAAAGCATCGAAAACGAGTAATAGGCCACAGGATTGGGAATTTTTTTAGGAACCAGCAGCAGATGACTAGAAAGCTAATAAAGAGGGAGAAAATTGATTATGAAAGTAAATTTGCAAGAAATATAAAAACAAACAGCAAGAGCTTCCACGGGTATATAAAAAGAGAGTAGCGAAAGTGAGCGTGGGACCCTTGGAGGACACGACTGAAGAATTGATAACGGGGAACAGGGAAATGACAGATAATTTAAACCAATATTTTGCATCGGTCTTCACGGTGGAGGACACTATAAACATCCCACAGATATCAGATAAGCAAGGAGCTAATGGGAGGAAAGATCTTCTAACAGTCTCTATCACGAGGGACAAAGTATTTGACAAACTAATGGGACTAAAGGCAGACAAGTCGCCAGGACCTGATGCCCTGCATCCAAGGAGTTCAAAGGAAGTGGCTGCAGAGATAGTGGAGGCATGGCCGAAATATTCCAGAACTCTTTCCGGGAGGGTCCATGCAAATTGGAAAACCACTAATGTGACGCCCCTGTTCAAGGAGGGAGACAAAAAGCAGGAAACTATAGGCCAGTCAGCCTAACATTGGGAAAATGCCAGAGTCCATTATTAAGGAAGAAATAGCAGGACATTTAGAAAAGTTTAACGCAATCAAATTAAAAGCAAAATACTGCAGAAGCTGGAAATCTGAAATAAAAACAAGCAATGCTGGAAATACTCAGCAGGTCTGGCAGCATCTGTGGAGAGACAAGCAGAGTTAACGTTTCAGGTCAGTGACCCTTCATCAGAACTGATAAAGAACATTAGAACAGAAGAACTAGGAGCAGGAGTAGGCAATTCAGCCCCTCGAGCCTGCTCCGCCATTCAATATGATCATGGCTGATCTCACCTCGGCTTCAACTCCACTTTCCTGCCCGTTTTCCATAACCCTTCAACCCATCACTAATCAAAAATCTGTCTATCTCCTCCTTAAATTTATTCAATGTTGCGGCATCCACCGCACTCTGGGGTAGTGAATTCCACAGACTCACGACTCTTTGAGAGAAGTAATTTCTTCTCATCTCTGTTGTAAATCTGCTACCCCTTATCCTAAAACTATGACCTCACATTCTAGATTGCCCCACAAGAGGAAACATCCTCTCGACGTCTACTTTGTCAATCCCCTTAATCATCTTATATACCTCAATTAGATTTCCTCTCATTCTTCTAAACTCTTGAGAGTAAAGGCCTAAACTTCTCAATCTCTCTTCATAAGACAAACCCCTCGTCCCTGAAATCAATCTAGTAAACCTCCTGTGAACTACCTCCAATGCAACTACTCCCTCCTCAAGTAAGGGGACCAAAACTGTACGCAACACTCCAGGTGCGGTTTCACTAATGCCTTGTACAGTTGCAGCAACATTTCACTACTTTTATATTCTATTACTTTAGCAATAAATGCCAAAATTCCATTTGCCTTCCTTATTACCTCCTGTACCTTTCTGCGATTCATGCACGAGGACACCCAGATCCCTCTGCACCGAAGCACTCTGAAGTTTCTCTCAATTTAGATAATAATTTGCTTTTCTATTCTTCCTACCAAAATGGATAACCTCACACATTAAACTCCATCTGCCAAATTTTGGCCCATTCACCTATCCATATCCATTTGTAAATTTCTTATTTCTTTATTGCAACTTACTATCCAACCTATTTTATTGTCATCTGCAAATTTGGCTATAGTACCTTCTATCCCTGCATCCAAGTCATTAATATAGATTGTAAATAGTTGGGCACCAAGGACCGAACCCTGTGGCACCCCACTAGTTACATCCCGCCAACCAGAAAAAGACCCATTTATCCCGACTCTGTTTTCTGTTGGTTAGCCAATCCTCTATCCAAGCTAATAAACTGCCCCTAACCCCATGTGATCTTACCTTGTGTATTAACCTTTTGTGCGGCACCTTATCAAATGCCTTCTGGAAGTCCAGATATACTACATCTACAGGATCCCCATTACCCACTTTGCTTGTCACAGCTTCGAAGAACTCTAGCAAATTAGTCAAACATGATTTACCCTTCATAAAACCATGCTGACTCTGATGGATTGCGTTTTGACTTTCTAAATGTCCTGTTATTACTTCCTTAATAATGGATTCTAACAATTTCCCAACGAAGGTGTTAGTTTTGGCAGGCATCAAGATTGGCGCAGGCTTGGAGGGCCGAATGGCCTGTTCCTGTGCTGTACTGTTCTTTGACAGATGTTAAAGTAACTGGTCTATAGTTTCCTCCTTTCTGCCTCCCTCCCTTTTTGAATAAGGTCGTTATATTAGCTTTTTTCCAATCCATTGGAACCTTTCCCACATCCAGGGAATTTTGGAATATTATAGCCAATGGATCCACTATCTCTGCTGCCACTTCCTTTAAGACCCTAGGATGTAGGCCATCGGTCCCTGGGGACTTGTCTGCCTTCAATGCCAGTAGTTTGCTCAGTACTTTTTCCCGAGTGATGATGATTTTTCCAAGTTCCTCCCTTTCTATAACCTCTGCATTACCTGTTACTATTGGGATGGTACTAGTGTCCTCCACCGTGAAAACTGAGGCAAAATACTGATTCAGTGTCTCCGCCATTTCTGTGTTCCCCTCAATTAACTCCCCAATCTCATCCTCCAAGCGACCAACATTCACTTTAGCTCTCTTACCTTTTATATACTTATAGAAGCTTTTGCTATCCGTTTTTATATTTTGCGCTAGTTTTCTTTCATAATTTACCTTTGCTCTTTTTATTACATTTTTTAGTAACCCTTTGTTGATCTTTAAAAGTTTCCCAATCTTTCAGCCTGCCACTGGCCTTTGCAATATGGTATGTCTTAGTTTTTGTCTTTCTGTTATCCTTAACTTCCTTGTTTAGATATGGATGTTTTTCTCCCTCTTAGAATCTTTCTTCCTCTCTGGAATATATTTTAGTTGGGAGGAATTGAAAATCTCCTTAAACATCTGCCACTGCTCATCAACTGTCCGACCTTTTAGTCTTCCTGCCCAGTCCACTAGGGCCAAATCTGTCCTCATGCCTATGTAATTACCTTTGTTTAACTCCAGAACGTTAGTGTGGGACTCCAGTTTCTCACCCTCAAACTGAATTTGAAATTCTACAATGCTATGATCACTCTTCCCTAGAGAATCCTTAACTATGAGATCATTAATAATCCCACCTCATTACACAATACCAAATCTAGAATAGCCTGCTCCCTGGTTGGTTCCACAACATATTGCTCCAAAAAACAATCTCTAATACATTCAATGAACTCTCCCTGGAGGCTATCTTTGCCAATTTGATTAATCCAGTCTATATGCATATTAAAATCACCCATGATTATTGCCGTACCTTTCTTATAAGCCCCCGGTTTATACTGTGCCCCACAGCGGAACTAATGTTTGGGGACCTATAGATTACTCCCACCAGGGACTTCTTTCCCTTGCTATTTCTTATTTCTACCCAGATTGATTCTATGTCTTGATCTCCAGTGCCTATATCGTTTCTCACGACAGCACTGATCTCTTCCTTTACTAATAAAGCTACACCACCTCCTTTCCTTCCTGCCTATCCTTCCGAAATACTGAGTACCCTTGGATATTCAATTCCCAAACCTGGTTTCCTTGCAACCACGTCTCAGCTAAATCATACCCATTCGTCTCTATTTGCGCTGTTAACTCATTTATTTTATTCCGAATGCTTTGTGCATTCAGATACAAAGCCTTTAAGTTTGTTCTATTATCAAATTTCCCTACTCTTGTATGATTCCTTGGTGCAATATGACGTTCACACATTCTGTCCCTTCCTTTTATTTTCTGGTAACAATCAGCCTCATCACTAACCTGCACTCCTACCTTCTCCTTTAACTTCCTAATTTTCCATGCAACTGAACCCTCTGCCCCACTATTTAGTTTAAAGCCCTATCTACAGCCCTAGTTATGCGATTCGCCAGGACTCTGGTCTCAGCATGATTCAGGTGGAGCCTGTCCCATTGGAACACACCCTCCTTCCCCAATACTGGTGCCAATGTCCCATGAATTTGAACCCATTTCTCCCACACCAATCTTTGAGCCACGCATTTACCTCTTTAATCTTATTGACCCTGTGCCAATTAGCTCGTGGCTTAGGTAGTAATCCGGAGATTATTACCTTTTGGTTCTGCTTTTTAATTTAGCCCCTAGCTGTTCATATTCCCTCAGCAGAACCTCTATCCTCGTTTTACCTATTTCGTTGGTACCTACGTGGAGCACAACAACTGGATCTTTCCCCTCCCTCTCCAAGTTCCTCTGCAGCCCAGAAGAGATATCCTGAACCCTGGCACCAGGTAGGCAACAGAGTCTTCAGTACACTCGATCCTCGCCACAGAGAACAGTGTCTATGTTCCTAACTATACTATCCCTGATTAGGACTACATTTCTCTTTACTCCCCCAACTTGAATGGCTCCCTGTACCATGGGCTATGGTCAGTTTTCTCATCCTCCCTACAGTCACTGCTCTTGTCCACACAGGGAACAAGAACCTCAAACCTTTTGGACAAGAACAAGGGCTGAGGCTCCTGCAGCACTACCTCCTGGATCCCTCTACCTGCCTCACTCCTAGTCACACCCTCCTGTCCCTGACCACTGGCCGAATTCACGGTAGTTAATCTAAGGGGTGCGACTGTCTCCTGAAACACAGCGTCCAGGTAACTCTCCCCCTCCCTGATGTGTCGCAGTGTCCGAAGCTCAGACTTCAGCTCATCAACTCTTAGCCGGAGTTCCTCGAGCAGCCAACACTCGCTACAGATGTGGTCACTAGGAACCACAATGGGTTCCACCAGCTCCCACATCATGCAGGTACAACACATCGCCTGGACCTGCATCTCTATTCTATTTAATTAGATTTTAATTTGTTTTTTAAATTTCTGACTGGTCTTTAGTTTTATAATCCGCTTTAGTTTTTAGTTTATATACAAATAAATCGATTGAGTCTTACTCTATATTTGATTTCAATTAAATATAATTTAAAAGCTTACCTGACCCCAGCTGCTCTCTGCTTCCCTGCTCTCACTGCTAAATGTGACGTCACTCTGATGTCACTTTTCGAATTTTCCCCGGCTCCGCTCCTGCTGTGCTCCTCCTTCTCTCCGCTCCTCCCTCTCCAACTCTCCGCTGCTCCCTCTCTCTCTCTCCGACTCTCCACTCTTCCCTCTCTCTCTCCGACTCTCCGCTCCTTCCTCTCCCACTCTCCATTCCTCCCTCTCTCGCTCCGACTGGTTTGGCATGCTTTCTGAACCTCCGCTCGTCTCTCTCAGGTCACTGACCTGAAACATCAACTCTGTTTCTCTCTCCACAGATACTGCCAGACCTGCTGAGTATTTCCAGCATTTCTTGTTTTTATTACAGAGTCAACGTGGTTTTGTAAAAGGGAAATCATGTTTGACAAATTTGCTAGAGTTCTTTGAGGATATAAAAAGCATAGTTGATAAAGGGGAACCGGTAGATGTGGTGTCATTGGATTTCCAGAAGGCATTCAATAAGGTGCCACGTAAAAGATTATTGCACAAGATAGGAGCTCACAGTATTGGGATGATGTATTAACATGGATTGCGGATTGGTTAACTCACAGAAGACACACAGTCAGGATTAATGGATCTTTTTCAGGTTGGAAACTAGTGGAGTGCCACAAGGATCAGTCCTAGTACCTCAATTATTTACGATCTATATTAATGACTTGGAGGACAGGGCAGAGTGTAATATATCCAAATTTGCTGATGATACAAAAATAGGTGGAAGGACACATTAGAACAAAGAACAGTACAGCACAATACAGGCTCTTCGGCCCACGATGTTGTGCCGAACCTTTAACCTACCCTCAGATCAAACTAACTACCTACCCTTCATTCTACTATCATCCATGTACCTATCCAAGAGTCGCTTAAATGCCCCTAATGTATCTGCTTCTACTACCACCGCTGGCAGTGCATTCCACGCACCCACCACTCTCTGTGTAAAGAACCTACCTCTGACATATCCCCGAAACCTTCCTCCAATCACCTTAAAATTATGCCCCCTGGTGATAGCCCTTTCCACCCTGGGAAAAAGTCTCTGGCTATCCACTCTATCTATGCCTCTCATCATCTTGTACCCCTCTATCAAGTCACCTCTCATCCCTCTTCGCTCTAATGAGAAAAGCCCTAGCTCCCTCAATCTTTCTTCGTAGGACATGCCCTCCAGTCCAGGCAGCATCCTGGTAATGCAAACAGAGGAACGAACAGGGTACTTCCTCCGACACCACTTGCTTATAGCCTCAAATTAAAGGATTGGGAAATAAACAGTGAAGGACTGAAAAGGAAGCATAAATTAAAATGGGTGAATTCAATATGAAATCAGGTACAGAAACAACAACTTATACAGCACCTTTAACACAATAAAATATTCAAAGAGAAATAAACAGGGTAAGATTGGATAAAGAGAAGACAGACAAAAAACTTATCAAGTGAGAACTAGGCGATATACTGTAAGCTGAGAGGGGAGATGAAGAGAATAAGAAGTCTGGCAAAGAGAGAATATAAGAATAGAATGGCAGTCAACATAAAAGGGAACCTAAAAATCATTTACCAGCATGTAAACAGCAAGCGGGTAATAAGAAGTGGAATGGGACCGAGAGCATAATATCTGCTTAGAGTGCAGGGCAAAGCTTAATGAGTACTTTGTATAAGTGTTCATGAAGGAAATGGAGGCTGACAAAATATCAGTAGAGGCAGACAGAGTAGAGGCTATGGATAGGATAAAAATTGAAATGGGGAAGGTACTAAGCTATGCTTAGGCTAGATAAGTCATCTGGTCCTGAAGGCTTGCATCCCAGGTTGCTAAAGGAAGTGGGGATGGAGATAGCGGAAAGGCTTTCCATAATCTTCCAACCTTCCCTGGCTATGGGGGAGGTGCCAAAGGATTGGAGAGTGGCAAATGTGACATCCTTATTCAAGAAAGGGTGTAAGGACAGACCTAGAAACTACAGGCCAGTTAGTTTAACATCAGTGGTGGGTAAAGTTTTAGAAACTATAATCAGGGAAAATATCAATGAACACTTAAAGAGGTTAAGGTAATTAAGGATAGTCAGCATAGCTTTGTAAAAGGCAGATCATGCTTGACTAATTGAATTTTTTGATGAAGTAACAGAGAAGGTTGATGAAGAGAATGTGGTGGATGTTGTTTATATGGATTTTAAGAAAGCATTTGATAAGGTACCACATAAAAGGCTGGTTAACAAACCTGAAGCTCATTGAATAGGAGGGTCAGTGTCCAATTGGATAAAAAAAAATGACTTCAGGACAGAAAACAGCGAGTTGTAGTAAATGGTTGCTTTTCTGACTGGAGAATGGTAGACAGTGGTGTTCCCCAAGGGTCAGTCCTGGGACCACTGCTTTTTTGATCTATATAAATGACTTGGATTTTGGACTACAGAGTAGAATCCTAAAATTTGCTGACGATACCAAACTTAGAGGTGCGGCAAACAGTGAGGATGATAAGAGCCGCCTGCACAGATAGGCTAGCAGAATGGGCAGAGAAATAGCTGATGGAATTTTCTACTAACAAGTGTAAGGTGATGAATTTTGGCAGAAGGAATAGGGGAAAGGAAATATATATTTAATGGCACAATTCTAAAGAGTGTGAAGGAACAGATGGACCTGGGGGTGCATGTGCATCGATCTTTGGAGGTAGTAGGACATATTGAGAGAGTGGTTAGTGAAGCATATAGGATTTTGGGCTTCATAAATAGAGGCATCAAGTACAAAAGTACTGAACCTCTATAAAGCTCTAGTTAAGACTCAACTTGAGTATTGTATGTTAGGACTCAACTTGAGTATTGTATTCTCGTCATCACACTTTTTAAAAATTCGCTTTGTGGGATGTGGGCATCCCTGGCTGGACCAGCATTTATTGCCCATCCCTAATTGCCCTTGAACTGAGTGGCCTGCTAGGCCATTTCAGAGGGCATTTTAAGAGTCAACCATATTGCTCTAGGTCTGGAATCACGTGTAGGTCAGACCAAGTAAGGACAGCAGATTTCTTTCCCTAAAGGACATTAGTGAACCAGATGGGCTTCGACAACAATCAATAATGGTTTCATGGTCACCACTAGACCAGCTTATAAGTCCAGATTTATGAATTGAATTCAAATTTCATCATCTACCATGGTGGGATTCGAACCCATGTCCCCACAGCATTAGCCTAGCCTCTGGATTACTAGTCCAGTAACATTACCAACATGCCACCGCCTCCCCAGGATGGTGTGCGGGTCCTTGAGCGGGTGCAGAGGAGATTTACCAGAATGGTTCCAGGAATGGATGATTTTAATTACAAGGTTAGGTTGGAAAAGCTGGGGTCAATCTCCTTAGGATGAAGGAGATTGAGGGGAGGTTTAATAGAAGTGTACAAGATTATGACAGGCTTAGATAGGCTAGACAAGGAAAAGCTGTTCCCCCATTAACAAATGGTGCAAGGACTCAGGGACACAGATTGAAAGTTTTGGGAAAAAGATGCAGGGGAATATGAGGAAGCACTTTTTTACGCAGTGTGTGATAATGACCTGGAACTCGCTGCTCACAAGGATGTTGGAGGCAGAGACGATCAATGACTTCGAGGAAGTTGGATGGCCTGAGAGAAACAGACTTGCAGGGCTGCGGGAATTGAGCCGGGGAGTGGAACTGACAGCATAGCTCCGTGGAGAGCCAGCATGGACTCAACGGGCCAAATGACCGCCTTTGGTTCTGTAAATGACTGATTTAAAAAAATAAATCTGCAACAATTAATACCTGAAGGAATAAGATTCCACTCTTAATACTTAATTTTCAATGCCAGAAAGGTTGATTGGCAGTAATTAAGAGTTATCACATCTAGTCACCTGGTAGTACAGAACTTGAGTATTGCTGAAAAAAGAGACATGCTGTTGAAGCTTTTGATCTTGCACTCATCAGGACAGACGCAAGAATGCCAAATTTCAAAGGGAGCAACAATTTATACTGCAGGAGAAAAAGGGTGCTGATTGGTTGGCAAGTCAACTCTGGTCGAGGCATTGCTAAGGAGAATGCAACAGGGAACTGCTGTCCCGACACTTTTGTTTAATTCAAAAAAGGCGCAATGCCTGAACATGTTTCTTTTGCCTGCAGAGGACAGGTCTCTGTGTATGAATATATGTAGTGTCTAGCAAACACAAGTTGCGAGTGCGACTGATAATGGTTGTTATTGTAATTCTCAGTACACTCCAGTTTGTTTAGTAAGCACTGTCCAACTGCAGAAACACATTGAATGTTCGTCATTGGCCAGGATTTTACCTTAGGCGGACAGGAGCTGTCCACCGACTGAAAAGTCAGTGGCGAACCTGCTTCCGCTTAGCCTGGGGATCCGACCTGTATTTTGCGGGTCCCCGGGCTTTAATTAGTCTGAGGCGAGACTTCCACCCACTTGAGGTAGGAGGTCACGCCTAATAGAACTGCCGGCCAATCAGCGGGCTGGCAGCTCTCTGTGATAGCACTGCCACTGGGAGCGGTGGCCATTGCTGGGACTGCATCCAGCATCGCGAAGATGATGTCAGGAAATCCGGGAACACAGCTAAGTATTTGTTGCTTTGCTGGGGTGCTCTGTCGGGCCCCGGCGAGGCAAGGGTGGTTGAATCGGAGGAACGGGGTTGGGGGGGGGGGCGGGGGTGGTGTGTTGGGGTGGTTGGGGCATCGGGGGCGGCCATTGGACATAGGATCATGAGGCTCCCCCCGGCCAGGTCATCAGAGAGCCGCCTGCTTCTGTCAGGAGACTTCTCTCATGTCTAGGATGCCCGCTTGCCAAGCGTAAATTCCGCGTGGAGGCGGGCAAAGGCCTTTCAGTGGCCGTTAACTGGCCACTTAAGGGCCTAGATAGGCCTGGGGCAGGCGGAGCATTTTTCGCTGCTGCCGCCCTGCGTAAAGTGGCATCAGAGGCGTAAGGAAGAGCTCCTGGAGCCTCCCGCTCCATTTTACAACACCACCGCCACCCCCCGCGCCACCCTGCTCTTTGAGGGAGTGTAAAATTCAACCCATTGTGTTGAGTTTTGCAAGTACGGGCTGTACAGTCAGTACTCTGCCTATTGCAAACAACCGTAGGGACGTGTTGTTTGACACGATCTGCCAGTTGTTGGGACGTATGGCCTACGTACCTGGCATCGCACCGGCACTGGAATTCATATGCCACATTATTCATTTGTGTGGTAGGTAGAATTTTTTTTGACTTGTCAGCAGCATCCTGTTAGTGGAAAATACGTGTACACCACATCGACTACATTACCCTCATCAACCCTCTCCGTTAACTTACCAAAAAACTCAAGCAAGTTAGTTAAACATGAAATAAAAACAAGAAATGCTGGAACCACTCAGCAGGTCTGGCAGCATCTGTGGAAAGAGAAGCAGAGTTAACGTTTCAGGTCAGTGACCCTTCATCGGAACTCACATGATCTGCTCTTAACAAAACTATGCTGGCTTTCCTTCGTTAATCCACATTTGACCAAGAGACTGTTAATTTTGTCCCAAATTATCGTGTTTCTAGGCCATCCTATTTTCTTAGACCTTTGCCATTCATCTAGCTTTCACCTAGATCAGCTTTTATGAATTCAACGTAAGCACTGTCCAAGTGTGCCACACTGCTTTTAGTTGGGTGACAGTGTGGAATCCATCGCCTCCCACTGAACTGGTTCATTAATCTCCATTAAATGCACCAGATTTTCTCAATTTCATGAGATGGTTCCCAGGCATAACATGTTGGCTGAGATGCCAAATTAATATAATGCTCTCTCCAGACGCTGAGATTCCTTCACGCCAAACTGGTCCATCATTGGCAGCCTGTAAGGTGTATGACTGTTCTGGGTCTCTCTGAACTCATGCTTTGTCTTTCGCTACAACTATTGAACATTCCATTTGCATTTGGTTCCATGACATCTGTCATTTAATCTCTCCCCCCTCCGTCCTATCACAGTCCTTCCTTCTTGTTCTGCTTCCCCCCACCCCCTCTCACTTGCTCAAAGACATTTCTAGCTTTTGCCCCTTCTGATGAAGGGTCGCAGACTCTGTTTCTCTCTCCACAGATGCAGCCAGACCTGCTGAGTATTTCTGGCACTTTATGTTCTCATTTCAGAATTCCAGCATCTGCAATATTTTGCTCTTGTACTAGTTGCTGTAGTTGTCTCCACTCAATGTTAGAACTTGGAATAGGAATATTTCCCCTAATGTAGTGACAAATTAATAATTCTACTCCCATTAGATAAGGTATGTTCTTATTTATGGCCAAGCAGTTTTTATACAAATTTAACCCACTGCTGTTGCTTCACCTTTCTGACCTCATGACACACTGTTATTATGTCCCTCGATTACTCGAAAGGGGTTTCAGGTAATGCTTTAAAGGCCCTCTGGTTTCACCTAATCACTTTCCTTCTCTTTGAGGTTACTTAACAGGGTGATATTTAATGAATGGACAGTTGGCAGGCTCCTAGCTTCAGTTTAACTGTAACTTCAGTTGCACAGACAAGGAATTAATTGAAAACATCAGCTGCCATTGTGTTCAACAGACCAAGGCCAGTCTTCACAGTTAACAATAGCTTCCTCCAAAGTGAGCATGCTGGGCCAGTCAACACATGAAAAATAAAAATGAATGCAGTCATGTGAAGTGAGCTATGATTCTAAGAAAGCACAGTATTAATCAGTCACTCTGACCTGGCAGTTCAGCTTTGTTTCCAGATAGTTAAAAGGGCAGCACTTGACTATGAAGGTAAATCTCTGGATTACTCCCTGTGCCACGTGCCAGTGAGGCTAGAAATAGGAAGATAGTGCAGCTAAACACGTGGCTGAGCAGCTGGTGTAGAAGGGAGGGTTTCAGATACCTGGACCATTGGGCTCTCTTCAGGGACAGATGGGACCTGTACAAGAAGGACGGGTTGCATCTAAACTGGAAGGGCACTAATATCCTGGCTGCAAGGTTTGCTAGCGTCACTCGGGAGGGTTTAAACTGGTGTGGCAGGGGGGTGGGAACCAGAGCAGTAGGACAGCGAGTGAAGTAAATGAGGAGGACATAGTAAATAAGGCCAGTAGGACTAAGAGGAAGAGCAGGCAGGAAGATGTTGCTGAGCACAGCGGGACTGGTGGTCTGAAGTGCATTTGTTTCAATGCGAGAAGTATGACAGGTAAGGCAGATGAACTTAGAGCTTGGATTAGTACTTGGAAATATGATGTTGTTGCTATTACAGAGACTTGGTTGAGGGAAGGGCAGGATTGGCAGCTAAATGTTCCACGCTTTAGAAGCTTCAGGCGGGATAGAGGGGGATGTAAAAGGGTGGGGGGGGGGGGGAGTTGCATTACTGGTTAAGGAGAATATCACAGCTGTACTGCGGGAGGACACCTCAGTGGGGTCATGCAGCGAGGCAATATGGGTGGAGCTCAGGAATAGGAAGGGTGCAGTCACGATGTTGGGGGTTTACTACAGGCCTCCCAACAGCCAGCGGGAGGTAGAGGAGCAGATATGTAGACAGATTTTGGAAAGATGTAAAGGTAACAGGGTTGTAGTGGTTGATGATTTTAACTTCCCCAATATTGACTGGGACTCACTTAGTGCTAGGGGCTTGGATGGGGCAGAATTTGTGAGGAGCATCCAGGAGGGCTTCTTGAAACAATATGTAGATAGTGCAACTAGGGATGGGGCCATTCTGGACCTGGTATTGGGGAATGAGCCCGGCCAGGTGGTCGAAGTTTCAGTGGGGGTGCATTTCGGGAGCAGTGACCATAATTCCATAAGTTTTAAGGTACTTGTGGATAAGGATAAGAGTAGTCCTCGGGTGAAGGTGCTAAATTGGGGGAAGGCTAATTCTAACAATATTAGGCAGGAACTGAAGAATTTAGATTGGGGGCGGCTGTTTGAGGGTAAATCAACATATGACATGTGGGAGTCTTTCAAACATCAGCTGATTAGAATCCAGGACCAGCATGTTCCTGTGAGGAAAAAAGACAAGTTTGGCAAGTTTCGGGAAGCTTGGATAACACGGGATATTGTGAGCCTACTCAAAAAGAAAAAGGAAGCATTTTGGAAGGGCTGGAAGGCTAGGAACACATGAAGCACTTGAGGAATATAAAGACAGTAGGAAGGAACTTAAGCAAAGAGTTAGGAGGGCTAAAAGGGGTCATGAAAAGTCATTGGCAAACAGGATTAAGGAAAATCCCAAGGCTTTTTATACATATATAAAGAGCAAGAGGGTAACCAGGGAAATGGTTGGCCCACTCAAGGACAGAGATGGGAATCTATGCGTGGAGCCAGAGGAAATGGACGAGGTGCTAAATGAGTACTTTGCATCAGAATTCACCAAAGAGAGGGACTTGGTGGATGATGAGCTTAGGGAAGGGAGTGCAGATAGTCTCAGTCATCTCATTATCAAAAAGGACGTGGTGTTGGGTGTGTTGCAAAGCATTGAGGTAGATAAGTCCCCAGGGCCTGATGGGATCTACCCTAGAATACTGAGGGAGGCAAGGGAAGAAATTGCTGGGGCCTTGACAGAAATCTTTGCATCCTCATTGGCTACAGGTGAGGTCCCAGAGGAATGGAGAATAGCCAATGTTGTTCCTTTGTTTAAGAAGGGAGGCAAGGATAATCCAGGAAATTATAGGCTGGTGAACCTTACGTCAGTGGTAGGGAAACTATTAGAGACGATTCTTCGGGACAGGATTTACTCCTATTTGGAAACAAACGAACTTATTAGCGAGAGACAGCATGGTTTTGTGAAGGGGAGGTCGTGTCTTACTAATTTGATTGAGTTTTGTGAGGAAGTGACGAAGATGATTGATGAGGGAAGGGCGGTGGATGTTGTCTATATGGACTTTAGTAAAGCCTTTGACAAGGTCCCGCATGGCAGACTGGTGCAAAAGGTGAAATCACACAGGATCAGAGGTGAGCTGGCAAGATGGATACAGAACTGGCTCAGTCACAGAAGACAGAGGGTAACAGTGGATGGGTGTTTTTCTGAATGGAGGGATGTGACTAGTGGTGTTCCGCAGGGATCAGTGCTGGGACCTTTGCTGTTTGTAATATATATAAATGATTTGGAGGAAAATGTAGCTGGTCTGATTAGTAAGTTTGTGGACGACACAAAGGTTGGTGGAGTTGCAGATAATGATGAGGATTGTCAGAGGATACAACAGGATATAGATCGGTTGGAGACTTGGGCGGAGAAATGGCAGATGGAGTTTAATCCGGACAAATGTGAGGTAATGCATTTTGGAAGGTATAATGCAGGTGGGAGGTATACAGTAAATGGCAGAACCCTTCCGAGTATTGACAGGCAGAGAGATCTGGGCGTACAAGTCCACAGGTCACTGAAAGTGGCAACGCAGGTGGATAAGGTAGTCAAGAAGGCATTTGGCATGCTTGCCTTCATCGGTCGGGGCAGAGTATAAAAATTGGCAAGTCATGTTGCAGCTGTACAAAACCTTAGTTCGGCCATACTTAGAATATTGCGTGCAATTCTGATCGCCACACTACCAGAAGGACGTGGAGGCTTTGGAGAGGGTACAGAGGAGGTTTACCAGGATGTTGCCTGGTCTGGAGGGCATTAGCTATGAGGAGAGGTTGGAAAAACTCGGATTGTTTTCACTGGAACGACGGAGGTGGAGGGGCGACATGATAGAGGTTTACAAAGTTATGAGCGGCATGGACAGAGTGGATAGTCAGAAGCTTTTTCCCAGGGTGCAAAAGTCAGTTACTGGGGGACATAGGTTTAAGGTGAGAGGAGCAAAGTTTAGAGGGGATGTGCGAGGCAAGTTTTTTTTACACACAGGGTGGTGAGCGCCTGGAACTTGCTGCTGGGGAAGGTGGCGGAAGCAGATACGATAGCGACGTTTAAGAAACATCTTGACAAATATATGAATAGGAAGGGAATAGAGGGATATGGGCCCCGGAAGTGCAGAAGGTGTTAGTTTCGGCAGGCATCAAGATCGGCGCAGGCTTGGAGGGCCGAATGGCCTGTTCCTGTGCTGTACTGTTCTTTGTAAACTGCAATGTTACAGGCAAAGATTTTCTTTACTTGGTATCCTTCTAACAAGTGCTGAATACATTGAAATCCTGCAGTAGAATCATTATAAATCTCACTGCTTAATGTTGACTACAAGATACTGTCCAAAGTCCTCGCCAGTCGGGTCAAGTCTGCTCTGGAGTTGGTGATTCACCCTGACCAGACCTGCACTGTACCCAGCAGGAAGATCTCTGATAGTCTTGCGCTACTCAGGGATACAATTGCCTATGTACGGGACAGGAAGGTGGACACCTGCCTCATCCCCTTAGACCAGAAGGCTTTTGCCAGGATATCACACACCTACATGATGGATGTGCTCTCCAAAATGGGATTTGGGGAGGGAATCTGCAATTGGATCAAACTGCTCTACACAAACATCGGTAGCACAGTCTCAATCAATGGGTGGGAATCAGAAAGTTTCCTGATGCAGTCTGGAGTCAGACAGGGCTGCCCTCTCTCGTTTGTTTGCGGTATCGAACAGTTTGCTGAGTCCATTCAGAAGGATACGGGCATAAGAGTGGTGACAATGCCAGGCAGCAGAGGTACTCGGGAAAAAAACCTCCCCGTACACGGACGACGTCGCCGTCTTCTGCTTGGATCCGCTGTCCATTTGCAGACTGATGAGCATCTGTGACCAGCTCGAATTGGCCTCAGGAGCCAAAGTCACCCACTGCAAGAGCGAGGCCATGTTCTTTGGGAACTGGGCCAACTGATCCTCTGTCCCCTTCACTGTCAGGTCAGACTACCTGAAGGTGCTGGGGATATGGTTCGGAAGGGCTGGGGTGTGCGCCAAAACCTGGAAGGAACAAGTAGCCAGGGTACACCATAAACTGAGCATGTGTGAGCAGCGTTCTCTCTCCATTTTGGATAAGAACCTGGTCATCAGGTGCGAGGCGCTCATGTTACTGTATGTGGCGCAGGTCTGGCCCATACCCCACTCCTGCGCTGTGGCGGTCACCTGAGCCATTTTCCACTTTATCTGGAGATCCAAAATGGACCAGGTCAGAGGGACATGATGTTCAAACCTCTGAATAAGGGTGGGAAAAATGTACCCAACATCGCCCTCATCCTGATTACCACCTTCGTGTGCAGCTGCATCAAGCTGTGCGTAGAGCCCCAGTACGCAAACACCAAGTGTTACTACATGCTGAGGTTCTATCTGTTCCCGGTGTTGCTAAGGATGGGTCTGGTCACATTGCTGCGGAATGCACCATTCAGTTGGACCATGCCGTACCACCTATCCTTCGTGGGAAAGTTTCTGTGGGAAAACACGTTTGACCACCAATCCATCAGGCAGTAGTCTGCAGGGAATGTCCTCAAGGCACTACGGGAAAAAACAGATGGTGGATCCTGTCGGATGGTTCCCCGAGCAGACTGCCAAAGTCATTTGGCAGAATGCCTCATCACCAGAACTTAAAACAAGCACCAAAACGTAGCTTTGCTGGTGGTGAGAAGGGCCCTCCCCGTTAGACCCTTCCTGCACGCCCGGAGTCTCGCCCCCTCCACAAGCTGCCCTCGAGGTGGCTGCGGTGGGGAAGAGACAGTTGCCCACCTCCTTCTGGAATGTGTCTTTGCAAAGCAGGTGTGGAAAGAGATGCAGTGGTTTTTGTCGAGGTTGATCCCAAGCAGCTCTGTACCACAGCAGCCTGTGCTCTACGGGCTGTTCCCAGGGACGCACACCGAGATAATCATCAACTGCTGCTGGAGAACCATCAATTCGGTGAAAGACGCTCTTTGGTCTGCCCGAAACTTGGTCTTCCAGCGCAAAGAAGTGTCCATGACCGAGTGTTGCAGACTGGCACATTCCAAGGTCTAGGACTACATGCTGAGGGATGCACTAAAGCTTGGGGCAGCCACTACAAAGACCACTGTGTAAGGTCCTCCCACCAAAGTGAACTGAGGGGCTGGATCCATGGGAAACCCCTCAGGCTGCATACACCAATTATGGTTTTGCTGTAAAATGTACATGGCAAGTAAAATGGAATGGAAGGGTTGTAAGGCAACTCACTCCTGTATTGAAGAAAACTGATTTCCTTTGCACTTTTTGGAATGTCAACTTGGTGCTGTTTTGAATTGCTCTGTAATGTAATTTTTTTTTAAAACAGATTTTTATGAATAAAGTATATTTTGAAAAAAATTATAAATTCGAAAGGAACTCAATCTGAACTTGTGCTTGACAGTAAAGTCAGTAGTACCATAATTTCACATAGATCATAGAATGATGCAGAAAACTAGGCCATTATGTCTGTCATGCCTTGCACTGACACTATCTTTCTTAGAACTATCCAATTTCTTCCATTCCTCTACTCTTTGCCCATAGCCTTGCACTTTTTTTCCTTTTCAACAATAGATCCAATTTCCATTTTGAAGTTTCCAATGAATCTGCTTTCACCACTCTTTCAGGCAGAGAACTCCTTCTCCTCAGAGGACCAGGATGATCCCCTAACTTTAAACTAGAGACTTTATCAGCATGCACTCTGAGGGGAATTTCACTATTGTAATTTGACAGTGCAAGCTACTTGCAATTATCATCTGGCATTCTGCATGGCACTCTTGCTTCTGCTCCCATTTTGTGCCCTTCTCATCTCTCCTGATCCATGCACAATACAACACTAAAGCCTTCCAGCACCTGGCTCAAGTATTTATTCTTCACCTATCAGTCTGTATTGAGTATTGGAGTGCTGCTCAACCATGGTAATAATCACAACGGAGTCAAAGGGTATCGGGGTAGGCAGAAAAGTGGAGTTGATTCCACAAACAGATCAGCCATGATCTTATAGAATGGCGGAGAAGATTCGAGGGGCCGAATAGCCTATTCCTGCTCCTAGTTCGTATATAAGTATGTTCGTATGATCCTGATCTCCTCTGAAGCTGTGTCTTAAGACATACACGAGTAGTATAAAATTCAAGTTGAAGTGAATTTGCTTAGGGATACAATAAGGAGTATATTGCTGCAATGTACCTTTTTCTGTGAGTCTGCAAACGAAAAAGTGCACATTTTTAAGCACTAGCATTTTGTGGCAATGCACACAAAGAACTTTCATTTATATGGAGCTTTTCATGACCTCAGGCTAGCCTAAAGTGCTGTACAGACAAAAGTAGTCACTGTTTTAATGCAGGAAATCACCTTCGTATTCAGAGTATCACAAGCGGAACTAGTTTTATTTCAGTGAAATTTCATCCTTTATTTACATGTGTATTACAGGCTTTTTCCCCCAATTTATGTCTTCCATTATTTTCATTTCTATTTAAATTTGAACCATTAAATTAGCTGTTATTTTACAATACAAAAAGTGCAATCCTAAATGTTACCCCCCACAACAATCCCCCTCGCAGTGAAACAGTTTACAACACTTACTCAATATTTACATACCAGTGCAATCGATGCTAAATTATACATATTAACAAACTACTAATTTTATGCACATGGAAATAAGAGTACAGGAAGAACATTCTGGAAGCAGTAAGTTAAGACTTTACAGAAAAATCAGCTGTTGGTTTATATGATGCCTTGTTGTGCATTTTCACAGCTCATGGTTCAAGATTAACACACATTTAGCGATCAGGGAAATTGTACATCAGGAAAAGATTTGTGAGCAGCTGGTCCCAAGGTTTCAGTACAAGTTTTCTGGCTGTATGCATCTGTGAAGATAGGGTATATTTATAGGATTTAGAGGGAAGGGGGAGGTGAGGGAAGGAAGGGGGGAGGTGAGGGAAGGAAGGGGGGAGGAGAGGGAAGGAAGGGGGGAGGAGAGGGAAGGAAGGGGGGAGGAGAGGGAAGGAAGGGGGGGAGGAGAGGGAAGGAAGGGGGGGAGGAGAGGGAAGGAAGGGGGGGAGGAGAGGGAAGGAAGGGGGGGAGGAGAAGGAAGGGGGGAGGAGAAGGAAGGGGGGAGGAGAAGGAAGGGGGGAGGAGAAGGAAGGGGGGAGGAGAAGGAAGGGGGGAGGAGAAGGAAGGGGGAGGACTTAGCATTCTTCTGACGAGCAGCAATTGATAAGGGCTCAGCATCTTTGCTATCATCAATGGATAGCAGGCCCCACATATAAGACAGAAAAACAAGAAATGCTGGAAATGCTGAGCAGGTCTGGTAGCATCTATGGAGGCAGAAGCAGAGTTAACTGATGAAGGGTCACTGACCTGAAATGTCAACTCTGCTTCTCTCTCCACAGATGCTGCCAGAGCTGCTGAGTATTTCCAGCATTGCTGGTTTTTATTTCAGATTTCCAGCACCTGCAGTATTTTGCTTTTAATTTACCCACATGCAAGATCACTGTTTCACAGAAAAACAAGACAGAATTTCAGAATGTAATCCTCAAAACACTGGCAAACCTTCCAGAATCCCAAAATGGAATTGGACTTAAGTCACCATAGTGCTTGATCCTTCGGATGCCAGTGACTTACTGATTTCTTTTTTTTTTTGCAGTGCAGTGTGTGTTGGAAAGGCTTGGAAAGCTCTGCCAATAATGTTCCAAAATATCATCATTCCTTTTCCAATTGCTGAATTCTCTCTCCTCTTCCTGGATTTTCCAAGAAAGTAGTTCCAAGTACAGGCCCAATATTTGTACTGACTGGTCACTTGATTTTTTTTTAAGAGGTTTTATATTTTAAAAAATCCATAAGTGGCCAGTTTTGCCGTACCTTTCCATAAGATTAGATTGGGTTTGGGTTAAGGAAGGCCTGACCAATTAAACACAAGTCCAGTTGGGCTCCAGAATGTTGTTCCAGTTGTGTTTTTTTCCCCCAACAGACAGCCATTTAACTAAACTCAGTGGTTGTAGAAAACGGAGATAACTATCATCCAAAAGGCAATGCGTGCACATTTTCAGTTGTGTGCATAAGGTGGAACTAAGTTAGCATCTTAATAAAAATCTGCACAAAGCATTACCTTTTAATCCTTTTGCAGTGATGTCACTAGAGTTAACCACGACCCTAAGGTTTCCTTAACCCACATCTCAGGGTAATTTAAGTTTGCTTTTAAGTGACTAACTGGGCTATCCTGTTCAACAATCAGATGAAGATGAGGGTGATTTTTGTCTGGAAGAATTACATACAGCAAATAATGGAAACCCGAAACAAAAACAAGATGATGATGGAAATACTCAGCAAGTCCATCAGTATTTGGAAATAAAGGCATATTAACATTTTTACAGAACTCCCAATTAATTACCTCATCTTTACTCACATGCTGATGGACCTGATGTATATTTGTAATCTGTTATAGCAAAGTGCTACACTTGCATATTAGTTATTAAAATAAAGCCCAAATTTATTGATTTTTCAGCAGTGCAATCACCAATGGCACATTATATAACTGCAGAAACTACAATCCCTAGAGAATTTTCTATGGCAACCCTCTCAGCTAGTAAAAAAACAAGAAATAAATTTCTGCTTCTACATATTATACAAACAATGCGTCTGGCAACATAACATATTTTCAGCGATGCCACCTCAATCACTTGCTGTTTAAAACACTTTGCAAAACATAACAGGCTGCACATTCTTCTATGCATGTTAAGAAAGCAGTTTTCCTAAAGCAGAACTTAATGGCTCCCAAAAAAATGAGGCAAACTGAAACACACTAAAAGATTATAGTTCCAAGCTCTGGTACCTGCAGTCTTCGATTTCAAGGTTCAATCCAAATTAGTAATTTTAAAAAAATCTCTTAATTTTAGTTGATTGTTATAGCTAATTAGAATATTTTAAACTGTTAGCATAGACCAGACTCTGCACTTCCCTCCCAAGGAGTTTCAAGTATTTATATTTTGAGTTTTAACAATCTCTCTCCAATATATTTTTAAAAATATAAACTCCCAGCTCAACAGTGTAATATTCCACTCAATTACCTTAATTATAATTCTCAACTATTGCTTTGAAGGTGACCTGTGGATTTTCTTTAAAAAAGGGTGCAGCACAATAGAAGCCTCTCTCCTTCTAGAACTGCTACCAAATAGCAGGAATGACTAACTGGACAAGTAAAACGTGACACTTGATCTAAAGGTAAACAAGCTGCACAGTGTATTCTTCATACATGATTTGGTAAAATGTTTAATGGTTCTTTTGAAGATACAAACCATTTGGTAATGACATAATCTTCACTCATTTCACATTTATATATAAGATGAAAGTTGAATAGGTTGATTATCTTCATATCAGAAAATACAGTATTTAAAACTTGGGATATCCACTAAACCCAAATGGAAAGCACCAATTAATTCAAGATAGCATGCCCCTTTTATTGGCCTTTATCAGAATATAAAATTCAAAGTGTTCAGATCAGATACCGAAAGAGTAAAGCATGCCAATATGTCAAAAGTCTAGATGTTAACTAAAAATGAGTCTCATTGGTTGTGTATGCGAAGGTTGGAAAAGAGGGGCAGGAAGCAAAAAAAAAGTTAGCAGCCGAGTTGCCCATCAATATGTTTTTCAATTACAGCCAAAAAGTGAGTTCATGTTCATGAAATCATTCTGCTTTGCAAACAAGCTTCCGCTATGGCTAATTTCAGCCACTTCTGACAGCCAGTTAGGTCAAATATTGGCCCTGCCCAATGTCTACCAGAGGAGCAACAATATTGGAGAAAGTAGCTTTATGATTAGCTAATTATTTAAACAGAGCTTGAATTTTAAGAAATAAATCAGAAAATATAAAATGTTAGCATGGGTAAGGGACAATCTCTAGGGCAGGAGCAGGGGCCACTGGTGGCCTTAAAGGATCAAATGCAGAAAGAAAAGAAACTACAAATGGCAATGGATAGATAAATGCACCAATGCTACAGGAAAGCTGGCCAACAGCAATAAGTTAAAGTGTGTATGCGTGTCTCTCTCTCACTCTCCCCCTTTGTCCAGCCAGAAGCCTTGAGAGGTTCTAGTGTGTTGAACTCCTCCATGCCTAATGCAATTCCTAGAAAAAAAAGTGAATCTGCATTTATATAGCACTTCATTACATCCTCAGGACATTCCAAATGATACTTAAGTGCAGTCAATGTAGGGATATACAGCAGCCAGTTTGCACATACCGAGATTCCACAAATGACTAAAGACTGAAAGGGTGACCTGTTAATCTATTTCTGGTGGAATTGGTGGGGCAGAAATGTTGGCCAGCAAACTAGGAGAGTTCTCTGCTAAGTGGGCAGTTAGGGCCTTGATTTGCTTCATTTAAAAAGGTGGAATATTTATCATTTTCTCCCTCCAAATGCTAATAGCTGCTCACCTTTCTGCATTGCTGTTTTACACATTTGGACATTAAAGAATGGCTTTTATTTAAGCTTTGACTGAGGAAATGGAACTGTAGCATCTGAAGAAGAAAAGTTGAGCCTTGGTGGGAATACCAATTCATTTGAAAAAGCCTTCACTAATTTCATCTGGGAACTGTAAAAGCATACCAAGTTTCAGATCTGAACAGGAAGGTGCTGTTTCCTCTTGTATAAATTGGTATTTTGGTTAGATTTACAGTGCCACCAAGCTTAACAATCAGCTGAATCAAATGTGCCTGCAGAGACACTTTAAAGAATGTCATTGCATGCAGGCTCACATCACTGAGGTAAAGAAAAGTTTGGATGAAGAAATGAAAATGTTCATGTGGGATAATAGGAGGTCCTGCACTGAACCTGCACCTGGTGGCATAGCATTAAGGAATGCAGGTTGATTCTCCATAGAGTTGATAAGAGACAATCACAGGACCAATCTTGGGCCTATCTTCCATCTTCCTGCTGTCAATGTTTGTAGATTGACTGGTAGCTCTCTCATTCATAGGTTCCAGATGATTCAGAGCATGCATGATTGAGGAGAAAATAATTTACCCCCATTGTAACTACAAGAAAGTGCTGTAACTGAGATGACTATGAGAGACCTGTTTCAGTTTTGCACTCATGACCCAAGTGGCTAGATATGGTGCCCAGTCCTATCTTTGTAATAGCAAAGAGCAGAGTTGTTCATCGGGAGGAAGAAAAGGGGAGAATTGTTAAAGTTCCTGCTTTACTTTCAGACAAAAGCAAATTTGAGTTT
Organism: Heterodontus francisci; assembly: GCF_036365525.1. Classification (NCBI taxonomy): domain Eukaryota; kingdom Metazoa; phylum Chordata; class Chondrichthyes; order Heterodontiformes; family Heterodontidae; genus Heterodontus; species Heterodontus francisci. The sequence continues at coordinate 25,296,951 of NC_090371.1, read as the reverse complement.
GTGAACTAACTTGACCAGTCAGGAATTACTTGCCCCCTCTTCACTGATGGCAAGACAATATAAAGTTCAATAAAGACAATATGAATGAATACAAAATATAAAGGTGAAAAGCAAAGGGAAGCAAGTGCTACACCAATTGGAAATTATTTTTAAAATTACAATCTTATGAAGAAAGAAAAATAGGCTGACTGCTTCTACTTCTTGATAAAAGATAAGGGCTGGCATTTTACCCTTGGCGGTCGGGAGCCATCCACTGACTGAAAAGTCAGTGGCGAACCCACCTCCTCCTGGCCTGGGGATCCGCTCTGCATTTTGTGGTCCCAAAGCCTTCAATTTATCAGAGGTGGGACTTCCATCTCATTGAGGTAGGAAGTCCCGCCTCATGGAGCTGCTGGCCAGAGGATCAGCAGCTCTCTGTCCCAGCAGCGCCACTGGGAGCGGTGGCCACGAATGGGACTACAACCCAGACACCGCAATGATGTCGGAGAGCCCGGAACAAAGGTAAGTTTTTGGTGCCTCGCTGGGGGTGATCGGTCGGGCCCCAACAAGGCAAGGGTAGTTGATTAGGGGACGGTGTATGTTGGGTGCTGGGGGTGGTTGGGGCAGCGGGGGTGGGGTGCCCTGATCATGAGGGACCCCGCCCACATCCCCCCCCCACCCCAAGGGCATCAGAGAGCCGCCTGCTTTTGTCAGGGGTAAAATCCCCGTGGTGGTGGGTGGAGGCCCTTAAGTGGTAAGGGCCTTAATTGCCTGGGGTGATCGGGTTGCTTTTCGCTGCCGCTGCCCTGCGTAAAGTGGCGGCGGAGGCGGGAATGGGTCTGGAAGGGCCCCCCCCCCCCAGTAAAATTCCGGCCTAGGTCTTCAACAGATTTTGATTGCCTAAAAAATTCTTATTTAACAACAAATTTTGCAAACTAAAGCCTCTCCATTTTTGCATGTTTCTTTTTCAGTTTATAAGATGCCTTTTCTACTTGGTTTCCAGTCCAAAGCTTGGCTATCTATGAATGCCAATGGTCTCAATAGATCATTGCAGATTAACTTGCAAAGCTTTAATGTTAGAATGGCCTGAAAGTGTAAAATCTAATAATGAGTGTCAAGTAATACCACCTTCAAACAGTAAAACGTCAACAAAATGGGTGTACCATCTTACCAGTTAATCAGAGCACTGTGAATATAAAAGGTCTTTTAACAAACAGACCAGGAGCTCAAAACCTGTCAGTATCCATTTTTCTCAATTTATTACACTGAATTTTAGGGAAGCATTTAGATTCCAAATTATATTTTTACTCATATTTTGAAGGCACCAATTTCGGTAACCATTAGTTACCTACAACATACTATAGCTGCATTGTGGCTTTTTGAAAGATAAACATTTTACGTCACTCTAAATCTACAAGGATTTACGACAAGCCTTACCAAGAGCACAATTTGACGTGATCAATTAAAGAGTTGTAGTACCCTCACCCCAATGAGTACAAATAGGAGCAAAAGTCATCAATGTGACAAACTGTTTCCTCAGTGCCAAATATTTAAGTTTTTCACAACGTACATGAATTTCTGGAGTGCAAGGTTTGGGCACTGATTTCTGACCTTGGCAGGAACTCTGGCTTGAATGACTGAGTTGAATGGTGCCAGTACACAAAGTACTGTTGACACTGTTGAAAAAACTTAGAATACTTTAAACATCTTGCAACCGGTCAACTTTCTTGAACTGTTTGTGACAATTATGAATCATTACAATTTATATAGCTTTAGAAGGGACTGAGCCTTGTCTGTACTTTTTATTCTATTTTTACTAAATTCTGAAAGTCCTTACTTTTAAATGAGTCTCTATCCCTCTTGGTGTCACTGTGTTGGATAGTGATCAGTAGCAGTCGTAATTATATTCCTGGGTCGCTCAAATCCCATGAATTAAATCAGCACCTGTTTAAATTTCTGATAATTCTGAGTTTTGGAATGGTTGAATTAATTGTTAACATGCACTTATGTTGGTTTTTAAGTTAGTCAATTGTGATAAGAGTTCAGCAGGAAAACCAAAGGAGTGATTCAGAGATAGCTGCAAATGCTTAAATTCTGAAATAATTTTTCTTTTAAAATATCAACAATTGTTCGAAGTACATTGCAGGCATTTCAGCATTTGAAAGAGAAATGAAAGATTAACATTTTGGGTGTAACTCATGATCAGAACTACTTTTGATGACTCTTACACCTAAAACAATTTTTAATCATTCTTTTTAAGATACTAATCAAGCTGAAGTGATATTCAGTTTTGCAGGAGAACCACGCTTCAACCATTGACCTATCTATGCTCTCCATTGAGGCTGACTGATCTTCTGTGTTTCCAGTATTCTCAGTTTTTCATTCAAATCTCCACTATTTTCAGTTTTTAATCTGTAATTACACTATCATTGGCTCAACAAAATTGACCAAGTGGTTCAATTACAAAGAATGACTTAGCACACATTTAGGTCTCTCTATCCACAAAGACTAGACGATCACAGTTTATCACAGTTTCCTGTAAAACAGATAAGTGTAGAAGCTCTTTTTCACATCCATAAAAGCAACAGTTTTCACAACAGTACAGTAAAGCAGAAAATGACATTCTGTCAAACCACTTTTGCCTGTGGTTGGCAGGAAGTGTAAAGATATGATGTACAGTAGACAGCACCCAAATCACAGAGTGACAGGTCCACCAAGTTATTATGAAGAGTGGATAATTACTACTGACAATAGTGTCTTATTTATTTTCCTCATAAAAGCTTATAAGCAGAATTTGATCAAGATTTATTTCTGACTGAGCTCCACTAGACATGCAAACCACTTTCATAGGTAAACTATTCCTTGGTCTGAGCAAAGCAGCCTCACAAGAATCAAGCATCAAATCTAAACAGACCACTTCTATTACTTTGAGGTTCTTACTAATTTTCATTGTTTAGGGTGAAGATACAAAATTCACTGCCAAGTTTCCTTTATTAAAAACGATACAGATCACCTTTCCTCCAATTTAGTGTTTCTTACCAAATTTCTTGCAGAATGAATAAGCACCTTGCTACCTGCTCACCTGGACAGAACTACAGAGAAAAAAAAAAAATCAGAAAATAGTGTTATTCAAGAATAATTTTAGTTTTGTAGCATTCTTAGAAGGTTCCTGGATGTTACTAAAATTGTGATGCAGTCATTCTGAATGACTATTTCTTTATATACAAGCTGAGGTATGTTATAAGGGTCCCTGTGTAGATATGATCTGTGATCATTCTGAAAAAAGCCAACAGAGCTGGAAACTTGAGACAACTTGAGAGCTGGCGACTTGAGCTGGTATCCCTGGCAACTTGAGACAGACAGTACTTACTTTCCCCCACCTAACCTCACAGCTGTAACCTGTTACAATGGGCAAAAGCATGTAATATCAAATCCTTTTAAACTTGCCACTTTTTAAAAAATATAACATGAAATTTATAAAGTGCTCACTGGCCCTCGCTTGCCTGAACTTCCTACGGAGGAATAAAAATGTTTAAAAACCAGATATTGCTTCTGATCATTGTTTCCTGTTTCTCTGGACAACGTGATCTTAACAGGTTTTTACTAAGTGAATGCAAAAAAAGAGATGCGGCACGATGAGAAACTCTGCCTTGGAAATCTAGACACTAGCACATAATCTTGAGTGAGCAAATCTCACACATGCACAGAAGAGGGGTAGATGGAGAGATCTGTGTTTCCCAAAATGTTTTTAGTCTCTTCTGGCCACAATCTCAGAACGGAAGTGGACCGGCACCTCAAGCTAAATTAAAAAAAAAAATCCTTCAGAGATTGACAAAATGAGGCTTTGCAGTGTCAAATGCAGGTGCCCGGCTGCGCAGGGGGGAGGTGTTTCCTATTCCGCACGGCTCCAGACTTTTCTTTGTGATCCATTGACTTTTGTTGGGAAATGTCAACTAAAGCGCTGGCTACAGCAAGACCTAATGAAAGGATAAAACAAAACAAATTTAGTATATCAAAAGCTATTACATGGCTAGTGACAAGTTAACATGATGAGGGCGGCTGGTGTAAAGTCACAATAAAGACAGGTGTGATTTCCCACATGCTGAGTTCCAACTCTGATATATCGCGGAGGGCAGGGTGTGTGAAGGGGTTCAAGTACCTCCCCCAGGCAGAGGGAAAATCTAGGAGGGGAAGAAAGTGGGTGCCACCTTCACACACCTGCAGCAGGTAAATTGAGGGGCATCAGCAATCTACCCTCAATATTCTGCAGCAGACGTAGCTCCCCACCCAGGAAAGATCCCTGGGAAGAAGGAATTTTTCGAACAAAGAGTTATTTGGGCACAGAATGCTTTACCATGTGCAGCTTTTCAGCCAAACATAACACTTAAACATTAGATAAAAAGGTGTTAAAGGGGATGATGAGTGCACAGGATAAAGGAATTAGTCTACAGCATTCAAGAGAGGGACAAAGACAAATGCACAGTCGGCCAAATGGCCTATTTCTACATTGAAATTTCAATGATCTAAAAAAGGAGAAAATAGGATTAAAATTGTAAAAAGCATAAGATTTGCATTTGAAAGAAATGAATGTAGTGATTCAGTTTTTAAAATGACCTCTGCTGGACTTGTAAGAGCCTCATGATAGACTTATTCTGGCTCATTTTAGGCAAAAGTGAATAGCGGATTTATTGTGGGAAAAATGATGTCTGCATGCCAGAGAAGGGTCCTGCATACCTGTAGCCCCTCTTCCCGAAGTGCAGACTTAATTTGGGGAGGAAAATTTAGTGACCTATAGATACTCTTGTCGCAAGGGAAATCAAGAATTAATAAAACTAGGAAAAGGGGATGCATGAATCATAGAATGATATAACACATAATGGGACTATTCAGCCCTTTGCCGGATCTTTGGCAGAGCTATCTCATTAGTCACACTCCCCCGCTCTGGTCCCATAGACCTGCACATATTTTTCTCTTCATTTATCTAATTCTCTTTTGAAAGTTACCATGAATCTGCTTCCACCACCTTTTCAGACAGTGCATTCCAGATTACAACAACTCGCTGCGTTTCCTCACGTCACCTCTGGCTCTCTGCTAATGGCTTTAAGTTGGTTTCCTCTGGGTACTGACCCTTCTGCCACTGGAAACGGTTTCTCCTTATTTAGTTTATCATAATCATTCAAGATTTTGAACTTCTCTACCAAATCTCCTCTTCACCTTCTCTAAGGAGAACCCCAGCTTCTCCACTGAAGCTCTTCATCCATGGTACCATTCTAGTCAATCTCTTCTGCATCCTCTCTAAGGTCTTGACAAGCTTCTTAAAGTGTGGTGCCCAGAATTAAACACGACACTCCAGCTGAGGATTAACCAGTGTTTTAGAAAGGTCTAGCATAACTTCCTTGCTTCTGTACACAATGCCTCCATTAATAAAACCAATGATCCTGTGCATCTTTTTAAAAAAATCCTTCTCAGCTTGTCCTGCCACCTTCCAAGATTGTGCCAAAAAATTGGACTGATTTGTTCATGAAGGCAGAAAGCAGCTAAAACAAAGCTAGAGAGTTTGAAGCATGAATAACGATTGAGAGATAAGATCTCATAGCTATAATGGAGTTGTAGCTTATGTTTGGACAGGCTATGTAACTTAATTCCCGTCAGAACATTTTCATGAGAGATAGGGAGGGGAATGAGGGGTGAGATGGACTCGTAGCATTAGTGAAGGATATGGTCTCAGCATCAGAACAGAAGCATATATCAGGTGATGTTAAGACACAATCCATATGGACAAGTCAATAAAAAGAAAGGGAAACGGTACAATTCTTATTATGTATCACACTAAACAGAAATAGGAGAGAAGTGCAAACAATTCAGAGTTGTGCAAAAGGATGGTATTACCTTTGGGAGATTTTATGTATCCCAAGATAGATCGGAATGAAGGCAATGCACGTAAAGTGGAAATGCCTTTGAAATGCATGAAGCTCTGCTTCCTAGATCAGTATGCTTTATATAAGCTTTATAAGATACCAGTTTTGCATTTATTTCTAGAAAATTAAGTAATGCAAATAAATGGAGTGGAACAACAGTGGCATAACATAGGTAGGTTCAATGCAAGAATAGAAAAGGGTATGAGTCAAAGATAAGCATGCTGAAATGAAAAAAGGCAAAGTTCAGAGAGTTTAAAAGTCATCAGGCTCAAAAAAAATGGCAGAGAAATTAACAGATTAGATTAGATTAGATTAGAGATTAGAGATACAGCACTGAAACAGGCCCTTCGGCCCACCGAGTCTGTGCCGACCAACAACCACCCATTTATACTAATCCTACACTAATCCCATATTCCTACCAAACATCCCCACCTGTCCCTATATTTCCCTACCACCTACCTATACTAGTGACAATTTATAATGGCCAATTTACCTATCAACCTGCAAGTCTTTTGGCTTGTGGGAGGAAACCGGAGCACCCGGAGAAAACCCACGCAGACACAGGGAGAACTTGCAAACTCCACACAGGCAGTACCCGGAATTGAACCCGGGTCCCTGGAGCTGTGAGGTTGCAGTGCTAACCACTGCGCCACTGTGCCGCCCCGCAGTGGGAAATCTTTAAACTGGATGCAGCATCAAAAATAAAGCAGCATAAAGCAAAATGAACGAGTATAAAGGGCCAGGTACAGAGTTCCATGGACAGAGATCAAAACTAAATAACCGGCATTTATATAGCACCTTTAATTTCGTAAAACATCCCAAGGTACTGCACAGTGCATTAATCGGACAAATTAGGATACCATGCCATGTAGAGATATTATGACAGGCGACCAAAAGCTCAGTTAAAAAGAGAGAATTCAAGTGCTTGTGGCCTAGGCAGCTGAAGGTACAAACACCAATGATGGAGCAATGGAAGCACAAGAGGCCAAAACTTAAATGATAAAGTTAGGACTAATAATATTGGAGCATGGAATGCTTTGGGGCAGAAACTACTAAATTTGTAAAGGGAAAATTTGCAAATATTTGAAGTGGAGGAATATACAGGGATACTGAAGGACAGCAGGGCAGTGAGATTAATTTTTAATTGCTTTTGGTCATAAGGCAGTGAAACCAGGAAGCACTTTTCACTAAGATGAAATTTGGAACTCTCCCCTGTGAAAGGTTGTGAATGCTGGGACGATTGAAGCCTTCAAAATGGATACTGACTAATGTTTTTTAGGCAAAGGTATCAAAGGATATGGACCAGAGGTGAATAAAATAGAGTTGAGGTACAGTCCAGCCATGATCTAGTTGAATTAAAGAACTGGCTTGAAGGACTGAATAGCCAGCAATGAGCTAGTAGAGGTATAGGGCCAAATGCTTTCTGTGCTGTAAACGTCTGAGGTTCTAATTGTCATTTACATTTCTGCGCAGAATTTTGATTTAGTTGTCCACACAGTTTCCTATATTGCATGCAGATCTTAAAATGTATGGTAAGGATATTCTTTAATTAAAAGCAAGATTCTATTTGGAAGCAAAGAACATATCAGTATTAAATGTCAGAACGCCCCTCAGTGGGGAAATTTTTTTTTTACATGCAGGCCACAGAACAAACTTCTTATTCTGCTTTACAAAAATGCTGTCTCTATGCAAGTTAAGACAGTAACCACAAATCCTCACTCCTTGCCTACTTGAAGTTTTTTATTCATTTGTGGGATGTGGGCGTTGCTGACTAGGCCAACATTTATTGTCCATCCCTAATTGCACTTGAACTGAATGGCTTGCCAGGCCATTTCAGACAGAAGTTAAGAGTCAATCACATTGCTGTGGGTCTGGAGTCACATGTAGGCCAGACCAGGTAAGGACAGCAGATTTCCTTCCCTAAAGGACATGCGTGGGCTTTTACAACAATCGACAATGGTTTCATGGTCACCAGTAGACTAGCTTATAATTCCAGATTTTATTAATTGAATTCAAATTTCACCATCTGCCGTGGTGGGATTCAAACACATGTCCCCAAAGAATTAGCCTGGGGCTCTGGATTACTACTCTAGTGACATTACCACTACACCAGCACCTCCCTTACTATGTTACCAAGCAGCAAGAGAACACGACCCTTTGCTGTCCCCTCATGCTAAAAATGTCATCTTAGGCCCCCATTCCACTGAGCGCAGCTGGTATGGGGTAGAATTAAACACTTAAAATATATCCAGCAGCTAAAGTCCATTGTTAGTTAGACAGGAGATCGTCACTGACCTGACTGTCCTGGTGGTGGTATTCCTCCTACTCCTCTTGGTAATCGTACAAATATTGAGAGGATAGCTGCTTTATTGCCAAAGCATGGCTCTAATGCGATGGGTTTTGGGATACTCTGCAAGGGAAGAAATAAAACATTTACTTCATTTATGTGAGAGAGTTTAAAACTGGTGCTGGGTGTTATGGGAGCACATATATAACTTATATTTATATAGCGCCTTTACCGTAATTAAACATTCTAAGGTGCTTTGTAGGAGCATTATAAAACAAAGTATGACACTGAGCCCCAAAAGGAGATATTAGGTCAGATGACCAAAAGCTTGGTCAAAGATGTAGGTTTTAAGGAGTGTGTTAAAGGAGGAAAGGGAGGCGGAAAGGTGTAGGGAGGGTATTCTAGAGCTTGGGGCCAAGGCAACTGAAGGCACGATTTGTGGAGCGATTAAAATCAGGGTTGCACATGAGGCCAGAATTAGAGCAGCACAGATATCTAGGAGGGTCATTGGCTGCAAGATATTACAGAGATAAGGAGGGACGAGGCCATGGAGGGTTTTGAAAACAAGGATGAGAATTTTAAAATCAAGATGTTGCTTGACAGGGAGTCAATGTCGATCAGCGAGCACAGGCGTGATAGGGGAACAGGACTTGGTACAAGTTAAGCCATGGGCCGTAGAGTTTTGGATGACCTCAAGTTTACCGAGAAAAGAATGTACAAGACCAACCAGGCATTGGAATAGTCAAGTATAGAGGTAACAAAGGCATGAATGAGGGTTGCAGCAGATGAGCTGAGACGGGAAAAGTTGGCGATGTGACGGGGGTGGAAACAGGTGGTCTTGGTATTGGCACAAATATGAGGTTGGAAGCTCATCTTGGGTCTAAAGTGACACCAAGGTTGCGAACAGACTGGCTTAATCTCAGACTGTTGGCAGGGAGAGGGATAGAGTCGGTAGCTAGGGAACTGAGTTTGGAGCAGGGACTGAAAGCAATGGCTTCAGTCTTCCCAATATTCAACTGCAGTTAATTTCTGCTCCTCCAGTACTTGATGTTGAAGAAGTCTGATAATTTAGTTACAGCTGAGAAGTGGTGGTGAAGCAGAGCCGAGGTCGTTAGGAATATAGGAAATAGGAGCATGAGTCGGCTGTTTGGCACCTCGAGCGTGCTCTGCCATTTAACTAGATAATTTTAAATCTTTTACCTCAAAGCCATTTTACCGCAAAACCATTTCCCTCCACACGATCTCCATATCCCTTGATATCTTTAATAGCTAGAAATCTATCGATCTCTGTCTTGAACATACTCAATGACTGAGCCTCCACAGCATTTGGGGTAGAGAATTCCACAGATTCACCACCTTCTGAGCGGTTTTTCCTACCAAAGTGCATAACGTCACATTTTTCCACATTATAGATACTTGCCTTCTCACTTAGCCTTTCTAAATCCCCTTGAAGCGTTTTTGCACCCTCCTCACATTCCCACCAATTGTGTGACATCTGCAAACTTGGAAATATTACATTTGGTCCCCACATCCAAATCATTGATACAGATTGTGAACAACTGGGGTCCAAGCACTGATCCTTGCGGTACCCAACTAATCACTGTCTGCCAACATGAGAACAACCCGTTTATTCCTACTTTCTGTCTGTTAACCAATTCCCAATCTATGCCAGTATATTACCCCTAATCCCATCTGTTCTAATTTTGCTTACTAACCTCCTGTGTGGGACCTTATTGAAAGCCTTCTGAAAATCCAAATACACCACGTCCACTGGTTCCCCCTTATCGATTCTACTAGTTACATCCTCAAAAAACTTCAACAGGTTTGTCAAACATGATTTCCCTTTCTTAAATCCATGTTGACTTTGTCCAATCCTACCATTATTTTCTAAGTGTCCAGTTATCACTTCCTTTATAATAGATTCTATCATTCTTCCTACTACTGATGTCAGGCTAACAGGTCTGTAGTTCCCCATTTTCTCTATCCCTCCTTTCTTAAATAATGGGGTTACATTTGCTACTTTGTAATCTTCAGGAACTATTCCAAAAACTAGAGAATTTTGGAAGATTCATTCTCTATAAGTGAAAAATAATGCTGTGCTTTTGGATGATGTCACCAAGGGGTAGCATGTAGATGGGAAATAGGAGGGGGGTGAAAGATAGATCTTTGGGGGACATCAGAGGTAATGGTGCGGGAACAGGAAGAGAAGCCATTGCTGGTGATTCTCTGGCTATGAGGAGATAGATAAGAATGTTACCAGGCAAGAGCAGCCGCACCCAGCTGGACGACAGTAGAGAAGCATTGGAGGAGGATGTTGTGGTCAACCGTGTCAAAGGCTGCAGACAGGTCCAGAAGGACAAGGAGGGGAAGTTTACCTTTGCCACAGTCATAAATTGGATTAGAAATAATTAATCGTTACATGACTCACCTACCCAGACTACAGTTTAACAAAACAATTTTGGCACTGTATTAATAAAAAAGTTACATTCAGAACCATTTATCATTAGATTTTTCTTGAACTCTAGACTCCTGCATTTTGAAGAAAGCAGCAGCCCAGTGAATAATATTGAAATAGACCGTCCATATATAAAATGTGTAAACAAAACTCACAAAGCAATCTTCATTGACAAATCGTGGCTGGTCACCGAATAAGCCATCATCTTTTTGCAAAAGTAAGATATAATGCCTTGTCAGTGCTGTAAATTTGGCTCAGTAGCTTGGTTTGCACAGATGGGTTGGTGGGACTGGTTGTTTAGATTGGCAATCGCTCTGTTAAGTGATTTGAACTGCTTCTAAATTAAGTTGCATATGCACATATATACAGCACATGTGAATATTCTCCCATAGTGGCAAAGAGCCAGCAGTCAATACAGGAGGCAATAGGTAATGTATGGGAAGAGGTGGAATTAGATTAGAGATACAGCACTGAAACAGGCCCTTCGGCCCACCGAGTCTGTGCCGAACATCAACCACCCATTTATACTAATCCTACACTAATCCCATATTCCGACCAAACATCCCCACCTGTCCCTATATTTCCCTACCACCTACCTATACTAGTGACAATTTATAATGGCCAATTTACCTATCAACCTGCAAGTCTTTTGGCTTGTGGGAGGAAACCGGAGCACCCGGAGAAAACCCACGCAGACACAGGGAGAACTTGCAAACTCCACACAGGCATTACCCGGAATCGAACCCGGGTCGCTGGAGCTGTGAGGCTGCGGTGCTAACCACTGCGCCACTGTGCCGCCCATTGAATGATCCCTGCCTGCTGTTGCCTATCCAACTCCTCACTGGGTTTCCATTTTATAGGCACTGGTAGTCCTCGAGTACCTTGTCCAAGTACGATTTTGCCTGTGTAATCAGATGATTGTCAGCAGGGTAACTGACTGCAGGAAAAATCATGCTTAAGCCAGATTCTGCCCTCAAGCGACATACGCACACATCCAATTCATAATTTTCAAGATTATGTGCTAGGTATTTGCTCAGGTTCAGTTTCACCAGTCACTCCCATAAGCAGCCCTCACATCCCTTATGATCCAGAGTGCACCTTTTCTGTTCAATATTTAGACAAATAGATAGCATAATCAGGGTTGTAATAGAGAACCTTATTTCATACAGTGATAATCCATGTTACTGCCACATAAATATAGACCATTCTGCCTTGGCAAAAGAAACAATTTCTGTGGACTCTACTGTCCCTCAAGGAGGTGGACATTAAGGACATTAATTGTGATTGACAGTTTGACATTTAATGTAGTATGAAACTCGCATTCAGCCCTCCACTGTGCCAATGGAACATAACACCTTGACTCTCAGATGTCGCAAGGTACCATCTTCTCATAATAGCCTGAAATGCTTGACATTTTATATAATGATTCTACATAAGAAATAGGATCAGGAGTAGATATTACAGTCTCTCAAGCCTGCTCCATCATTCAATACAATCACGGCTGATCATCCATCTCAACTCCACTTTCTTGCCCGCTCTTCATATCCCTAGATTCCCTGAGAGCACAAAAAACTGTCTCTCAATGTTAAATATATCAAATGATGGGGCATCCACAACACTCTGGAGTAGAGAACTCCAAAGATTCACAAACCTTTGAGTGAAGACATTTCTCCTTATCTCAGTTCTAAATGATTGGCCCCTTATCCTGAGACTCTACCCCTATGTTCAAGATTCCCAACAAGGGGAAGCAACCTGTCAGTGTCTACAATGTCAAGCTCCTTTAGAATCTTGTATGTTTCAATGAGATCACCTTTCATTCTTCTAAGCTCCAGAGGAGAGGTCCAATTTATTCAGCCTCTGATCATAGGTCAACAGTCTCATTCCAGGAACCACTCCAGTGAACCTTCGCTGTACCAACTCCAATGCAAGTATAATCCTCTTTAGATATGGTGACCAAAACTGCGCACAGTACTCCAGGTGTGGTCACACCAAAGTCCTGTGCAACTCTAACAAGACTTGCTTTTTCTTGTCCTCTAATCCTCTTGCAATAAAGCCAACATGCCATCTGCCTTCCTAATTGCTTACTGTACCTGAATGCTAACTTTGTGTTCTTGTATGAGTACACCCTCTGAACTTTCTAAGTTTCACAACTTTTAAAATTCTGCTTTTCTATTCTAATGACCAAAGTGAATAACCTCATACATCCCCACATTATACTCTATCTGCCACCTTGTTGCCCACTCACTTAGCCTGTCTATATGTCTTTACAGCCTCTTTGTGTCCTCCTTATAGCTTACATTTCCACCTAGCATCTTACCAGCAAACTTAGATACATTACTTTTGGTCTCGTCGTCTAAGTCATGAATAAAGATTGTAAATAGCTGAAGCGCCAGCACTGATCCTCGCAGCACTCCACTAGTTACAGGCTGCCAACTTGAAAACGCCCCTTTTACCCCCACTCTTTGCTTCCGGTCAGTTAACCAATTGTTTATCCATTAAACAATTAAACATTACCCCAAACTCCATTAGCTCTTATCTTGTGTATTAGCCTTTTGTGTGTCACCTTATTGAATGTAATTTGCAAATTCAAGTATACAATATACGCTGCTTCCCCTTTATCTACCCTACTGGTTACATCCTCAAAAACCTCTAATAAATTTGTCAAACACGATTCCCCTTTTGTTGAATTTGTCGTATCATACTCGGCTTTTCTAAGTGCATTGTTAAGACTTCTGTAATAATAGATTCCAGCATTTTACTGACTGATGTTAAGCTAACTGGCCTGTAGTTTTCTGTTTTCTCTCTCCCTCCTTTCTTGAATAGCAGAGTTACATTTGCTAACTTCCAATCTGCTGGGACCATTCTAGAATCTAGGGAATTTGGAAAATTTCTGCAGCTACTGCTTTTAGAACTCTAGGATGTAGGCTATCAGGTCCTGGCGATTTGTCATTTAGTCCCTTCAGTTTCTCTAATACATTTTTCTGATGCTAATTAGAAAACTTTCCATTAATTGGAGTCATACCTAGCACAAAGGAAGATGGTTGTAGTCGCTGGAGGTCAATCATCTCAGTCCCAGAACATCACTGCAGGACTTCCTAAGGGTAGTGTCCTAGGCCCAACCATCTTCAGCTCCTTCATCAATGACCTTCCCTCCTTCATTAGATCAGAAGTGGGGATGTTCACTGATGATTGCACAATGTTCAGCACCATTCATGACTCCTCAGATACTGAAGCAGTCTGTGTTCATAAGCCACAAGACCTGGACAACATCCAAGCTTGGGGTGATAAGTGGCAAGATACATTCGCACCACACAAGAGCCAGGCAATGATCATCTCAAACAAGAGAGAATCCAATTATCTCCTCTTGACATTCAATGGCATTACCATCGCTGAATCCCCCAGTATTAACATCCTAGTGTTACCATTGACCAGAAATTGAACTTGACCAGCCTCATAAGTACTATGGTTATAAGAGCAGATTACAGGCTGGGAATTCTGCAGCGAGTAACTCACCTCCTGCCCCCAATGCCTGTCCACCATCTTCAAGGCACAAGTCAGGAGTGTGATGGAATACTCTCCACTTGCCTGGATAGGTGCAGCTCCAACAACACTCAAGAAGCTCAACACCATTAAGGACAAAGCAGCCCAATTGACTGGCACCCCATCCACCACCTTAAACATTCACTCCCTCCACCACCGACGCACAGTGGCAGCAGTGTGTACCATCTACAAGATGTACTGCAGTAACTCACTAAGGCGCCTTCAACAGCACCTTCCAAACGTGCGACCTCTACCACCTAGAAAAACAAGGGCAACAGATGCATTGTAACACCATCAGCTGCAAGTTGCCCTCCAAGCCACACACCATCCTGGCTTGGACCTATATTGCTGTGCCTTCACTGTCGCTGGGTCAAAATCCTGGAACTCCCTTCCTAACAGCACTGTAGGTGTACCTACACCACATGGACTGCAGCAGTTCAAGAAGGTAGCTCACTAGCACCTTCTCAAGGGCAATTGGGGATGGACAATAAATGCTGGCCTTGCCAGCAATGCCCACCTCTCACGAAAAAATTTAAAAAATTCAATTTTTCCCTTATCAAATTTTAGGTCACCCTTTGCTGGGTTCTATAACACTCCCAATACTCAAGCTTACTACTATTCATTACAACATTATAAGCCTCTTCTTTTAATCTAACACTATCTTTAACTTCCCTCGTAAGCCAGGGATAGATCTTTCTTGCTGAGTTTTTTCTTTAATGGAATGTATTTTTGTTGGACATTTTGAATAATTTCTTTCAATGTTTCCCACTCATTCTCTGTGCAGCTAAAACTCAAATCCCTATTGTAACCAGTTTTTTTCTAGACTGTTAGAATGTCGGATGAAAAATACACAGTTCTAAAGAGTGTGCAGGAACACAGGGACCTGGGGGTACATGTTTATGTTTAGAGATACAGCACTGAAACAGGCCCTTCGGCCCACCGAGTCTGTGCCGACCATCAACCACCCATTTATACTAATCCTACACTAATCCCTCAATGGACTCACCGCACGCCGTGGCTGCAGACACTCTGGGCGGTGAAGACAGCAGGATCGGAGATTAGAGTATAGACAGCCGTGCTCTTCAGTTTCGTCCGGATCAATTTCGTTGAGAAAACAAAGAGCAGGTGTGGCTGGGGAAAGTCTTTGCTCGAGTCGCTCCGAACAGGCTCCAGAACCTGGCCGAGCGCGTCTACCCTGAGAAACAGTGTGGCTTTCGTGCAGAGAGATCGACCGTTGACATGCTGTTCTCCCTTCGTCAGATACAGGAGAAATGCCGTGAACAACAGATGCTCCTCTACATTGCTTTCATTGATCTCACCAAAGCTTTTGACCTCGTCAGCAGACGTGGTCTCTTCAGACTACTAGAAAAGATTGGATGCCCACCAAAGCTACTAAGTATCATCACCTCATTCCATGACAATATGAAAGGCACAATTCAACATGGTGGCTCCTCATCAGAGCCCTTTCCTATCCTGAGTGGCGTGAAACAGGGCTGTGTTCTTGCACCCACTCTTTTTGGGATTTTCTTCTCCCTGCTGCTTTCACATGCGTTCAAGTCCTCTGAAGAAGGAATTTTCCTCCACACAAGATCAGGGGGCAGGTTGTTCAACCTTGCCCGTCTAAGAGCGAAGTCCAAAGTACGGAAAGTCCGCATCAGGGAACTCCTCTTTGCTGATGATGCTGCTTTAACATCTCACACTGAAGAGTGCCTGCAGAGTCTCATCGACAGGTTTGCAGCTGCCTGCAATGAAATTGGCCTAACCATCAGCCTCAAGAAAACGAACATCATGGGGCAGGACGTCAGAAATGCTCCATCCATCAATATTGGCGACCATGCTCTGGAAGTGGTTCAAGAGTTCACCTACCTCGGCTCAACTATCATCAGTAACCTGTCTCTAGATGCAGAAATCAACAAGCGCATGGGAAAGGCTTCCACTGCTATGTCCAGACTGGCCAAGAGAGTGTGGGAAAATGGCGCACTGACACGGAACACAAAAGTCCGAGTGTATCAGGCCTGTGTCCTCAGTACCTTGCTCCACAGCAGCGAGGCCTGGACAATGTATGTCAGCCAAGAGCGACGTCTCAATTCATTCCATCTTTGCTGCCTCCGGAGAATACTTGGCATCAGGTGGCAGGACCGTATCTCCAACACAGAAGTCCTCGAGGCGGCCAACATCCCCAGCTTGTACACACTACAGAGTCAGCGGCGCTTGAGATGGCTTGGCCATGTGAGCCGCATGGAAGATGGCAGGATCCCCAAAGACACATTGTACAGCGAGCTCGCCACTGGTATCAGACCCACCGGCCGTCCATGTCTCCGCTTTAAAGACGTCTGCAAACGCGACATGAAATCCTGTGACATTGATCACAAGTCGTGGGAGTCAGTTGCCACCGTTTGCCAGAGCTGGCTGGCAGCCATAAAGACGGGGCTGAAATGTGGCGAGTTCAAGAGACTTAGTAGTTGGCAGGAAAAAAGACAGAGGCGCAAGGGGAGAGCCAACTGTGCAAAAGCCCCGACAAACAAATTTCTCTGCAGCACCTGTGGAAGAGCCTGTCACTCTAGAATTGGCCTTTATAGCCACTCCAGGCGCTGCTTCACAAACCACTGACCACCTCCAGGCGCATATCCATTGTCTCTCGAGATAAGGAGGCCAAAGAAGAAACTAATCCCATATTCCTACCACATCCCCACCTGTCCCTATATTTCCCTACCACCTACCTATACTAGTGGCAATTTATAATGGCCAATTTACCTACCAACCTGCAAGTCTTTTGGCTTGTGGGAGGAAATCGGAGCACCCGGAGAAAACCCACGCAGACACAGGGGGAACTTGCAAACTCGACACAGGGAGAACTTGCAAACTCCACACAGGCAGTACCCAGAATTGAACCCGGGTCGCTGGAGCTGTGAGGCTGCGGTGCTAACCACTGCGCCGCCCATTGATCTTTGAAGGTGGCAGGACATATTGAGACACAAGAACAAACGAACTAGGAGCAGGAGTAGGCCACTCGGTCCTTTGAGCTTGCTCTGCCATTCAATAAGTTGATGGCTGAACTGATTACTCCACATTTCCACCTACCTCCGATAACCTTCCATCCCCTTGCTTATCAAGAATCTATCAGTGGTTAGCAAAGCATATGGGATCTTGGGCGTCATAGAGGCATCAAGTACAAAAGCAGGCGAGTTATGCTGAACCTTTATAAAGCCCTGGTTAGGCTCCAACTGGATTACTGCATCCAGCCCACATCCCAAGAATGAATATTTAAAAAAAAGTTCTCGTCACCACACTTCAGAAAGGATGTGAGGGTCTTTGAGAGGGTGCAGAGGAGATTTACCAGAATGACTCCAGGGATGGAGGATTTTAGTTACAAGGTTAGGTTGGAAAAGCTGTGTTTGTTCTCCTTCGAACAAAGGAGATTGAGGGGAGATTTAATACAAGTGTACAAGGTTATGACAGGCTCAGATAAGTTACACAAGGATTAACTATTCCCATTAACAAATAGTACTCGGACTAAGGGACACTGAAAGTTTTGGGCAAAAGACGTAGGGGGAACACGAGGAAGCACATTTTTATGCAGTGGGTGGTAACAACCTGGAGGTCAATGCCCACAAGGGTGGTGGAAGTGGAGACAATCAATGACTTCAAGAGGAAGTTGAATGGCCACCAGAGAGAAATAAACTTTCAGGGCTACGGGGATCGAGTCGGGGAGTGGGACTGACTACATAGCTTGGTAGAGGGGCGGCACGGAGTCGATGGCTTGAATGGCTGCCTTCTGTGCCACAAATGACTCTAGGATTAGAAACACACTTGGTAAAATAATGCTAACACCATCTTTTCCAAAACTAGAAGTCGAAGTTTCTAGATTATTTTTATTTTTAAAACTCATACAGTATATTTGCTGCAAAATTGCCCTGCTGTTAGAAAGTACATCATCAAACATGCCAGCAAGTTGTTCAGTTGAAAAAGACCCAGAGGCTATTTAGCTGTATATAACTCTTCACATGTGTGCTGATTACATCATAAACTCCTTAAAGGAATTGATGAGGTTGGTAATGTGAAGCAGCTGAATGATTAGGCAAATGAAGCCAAAGCAGATCCCCTCCCTGGGTTTATGATCACGTGATAAGAGCTACATGGAAATACATAGAGGTCACAACTTGGAAACAGGTCAATCGGCCCAACCAGTCTGTGTCCTTCCATGAGAACAAATAAACACAGACACAGTGAGGTTCAAATACATAGGAGGCAATTATAACCTAGCTCGCCTAATATTACTTGTTGACTTCAATGGAGAATAAAGTCAGCAGGGTGTAAAATGAGCATTTCATCTGGTCCTGTGGGTTTCCCACCCAGCGAGTTTGGTTACACTTGTCCCCACAATTCCTACTTCCAACAATAATTGCACAATTTAAAACAATTTGCATAATTTATTCAACTTTTACAATAATGGCACACAGGTGTTAAGGAACAGGAAAAGGGCAGCAAGTCCAACAGAATTACGCTGACAACCAAATTTAAGATTGTCAGTTGGGCTCGCAAGGGGACACATTTGCACGCTCTGGAAGCCACATATATTAATACACAGGACCTTGTTCATTGTAGAACATGGACACACATTGTGCCTGTTTCAGCTAAACAAAATTAGTGACAGCCATTTGCTGGTTCATTCCTCAGGGCAATGCCTTGACCAATCAGAGTCATGCTGTCTGGTTTAAATTTCAAACAAAGCTTGGCAGTTAACTGTCAGTCACTGTAAACTGATGCATTCTCCAAGGCAACACCTCTATCAATCAGAGTCTACTTGCCAACCAATCAGCACTTTCTTCTCATATAGTATAAATTAGTTGCTTCCCTTGTATTGGTATTCTTGCGAATTGTCCTGATGGTGTAAGACTAAAAGCTTCGACAAAATGTCTGTTTTCAGCAATACTCAAGTTCTGTACTACCAAACGAGTGCATCATATTTTCTCTTTCAAAATGCATCCAAGTGTCTCCTAAACTCATTGCAATATTTAATATTAATGTTCAACTGTAGTAATTAATATTGACCATATTACTCATTGTGTGAAACCAAAGTTATCTACTTTTCAGGCAGAAGTGTCAGTAATCAGAAGACACAGAGTGAAGGTAACTGGCAAAAGAACCAGAGGCAATATGAAACTTCCTTTTAAAGACGCAGAATTGTTGGGCTGAATTTTTTGGCATCACACACAGTCCCACTGCCAGAACGAGAAACAGGCAGCAGTGCCATTTGCACAGAGAGTGGGGGAGTGCTGTGAAGCGCGATTATGTGGTGGTCAGCCAATTAACTGCCAGTAGGCAGAGGAGGGGGGATTGAGAGCATGAGGTCATGCTGCTGGGAGTGCAAGCACCATCTTTAAAGGGCTGCCAGCAATATTTTCAATTGTTGCAGCAGCACAGACTCAGAGACAGCAGCAAAAAGCAGGCTGGTGCAACAAGGGCAGAGGCAAGATCCCAGGTGGCCCCACGGTTTAGCAATGCCTCCCTGCAGGTTCTCCTACAGACTGCTTGAGCAAGGAGAGAGGTCCTCTTCCCCCATGATGGGAGGAGCCGACATGCCCGTCATACCAAGGAAGTCTGGATGGAGATTGCAGAGGAGGTCAGTAGCCATGGGGTCATTCCAAGATCCTGTTTGCAGTAAAGGCCTGCTCGGGTCTGGAAAAAAAAACCCGACCGAACCCGACAGAACCACATCGGACCCGGACCCGAGCCCGACCCAGCCAGAGTCCTTCCACTTTTTCCCGCGTCCGGCCCTATCAGAATGTTCACTTTACCTACCTTCTGATTCCGAATCCGTTTTTCATTTTTTCAGTTTGTGCAGATAAGCAACAAAAACTGCAATTGGACTTGAAAGGTTGTTTAAAAAGATGAAGATTGGAGCCACGAAGTCAGTGAATGTTTGGTCACAAGTTAAACAAAACCCCATGAAGTTGTGCCCAGACAGATTGTGCCACACTGTACCAGTATCTGTATTGCTTAAGATAAACACAGCAATTGCCCAAAGGCTCAGAAAATATTATACATTATCTAGATTCCTGCTTTACAGGTTGAAATACCAGTACTGTATGTGTGTAGACTTGAGTCCTGACGGTGATCATTTTATAGTTTTTATATGCTGTATATTTTATAATTATTAATCACTCAGGACCTTCCAGATCTCTGCATCTCAGCTGCTCACTGGATAAACTCGCAGCAGGTATTTCAACCTGTAAAGCAGGAGTCTCGGTAATGTATAATAATATTTTCTGAGCCTTCGGGCAATTGCTGTGTTTATTTTAAGCAATACAGATACTGGTACAGTGTGGCACAACTTGTCTGGGCACAACTCCATGGGTTTCTGTTTAACTCGTCACCAAACATTCACTGGCTTAGTGGCTCCAATCTTCATCTTTTTGAACAACCTTTCAAGACCAATTCACACTGTGTGTGTCCGACCCGGATCCGGCCCAATCCATGCCCGAAATCCGGACCCAGAAGAGCAACCCGACCAGACCCAAACCCGACACATGTCGTCGGATCCCGTTGGGTTCGGGTCGGGTAGCAGGCCTTTAGTTTGCAGTGCCACGAAAGAGTGAATGACCTCATGAGATTCACCAAGGTAAGTGCACCACAACGTGCTCGTCTTAGGTAGTTATATGTGGCAAGGCACAAAGGTAAACTAGTTAAAGATGGGATGCTAACCCAGTTCCTAGAAATGGGGCCAAGCAGAAGCAATGGTTGTGGCAGGCATGGCAACATTTCAGTTAATCGTCCCGACCCGTCTCAGGTGAGTCCTGCACTACTGCCTGAGCAGCATATCAGCGGGACCACCATGGACAATCAGGCAGCCAGCATTACAGACGATGCACGTTTCTTCGTTGAGCGACTCAAAATGGTCATCTGTGTGCTTGCAGAAAAAGACAGCCCACAATGCCTGGGAAAGAGTGTGCCCGTACCTCTTAATCCTGACCTCCAGTGAGGAGGCAGTGCTGGAGCTTGGCGGACAGCTTAGGGGCTATTCTATCCTGATCATGAGATGGGGGTGGAGAAACGAGAGAGTGAGTGACCTAATGGATGGGCACAAGAAAGCCTCTGGTGAACATGAGGCGTGGTGCTCATATGTTCACCATGGGTCAGATGGAGCTCCACATTAGGGGCTGGACTTTGTTGAGGTCCTGATGTTGGGATCCATGGTGGGGAGGGTGGCGGGGGGAAGGGTGCCAGATGTTTGTACCGGCAGCGGGTTGCCATGGAGCCGGATGCCAGGAGCCTGATTGTGCTGGCAGTGACAAGACTCTGTAACAGCCCCCCGCCGCTGGATGACAGGATCCAACTTTGGATATGTAAATTAAGAAAATTAGTGCATTTGAATAAAATTGTCAGCGATCTTACCTGCTGCCCAGGATCTTCTGAGCACTATGCGCCTTAACTTTCCTGTCCAGGGAAAGCTGGCGCCACTGAAGTGGGGACAGGGGGATACATAGGATTTTTTGTGTAGTGGTGGGGCGGGGGTGTGGGTCAAATGTGCATTAATAGTGTAGCGGAGGAGGCGAAGGGCTGACTTCTGCTCTTTGAACAGTTTGCGGGCGAGGACGGTCAAGTCTTGCATGCAAGTCTTTTGGGTGGGGAAGGAGAGGCCAACACTAAGTGTTACTCAGCTGGGGGTCGGGGGGTGGGGTAGGGGTGAAGGGGCGATATTTTATATTGCAGTATACTGGGAGTGGGGGGTATGGTTTTAAATTTTTAAATTTACTGGCAGGTCTGGCTGCCTTTTAAAAATGGCGCCAGCGCCTGTGCACAGGCAGCCACTACCATTTGCTGCGTCGCAGAGCCCACCCCCACCATGTGATCGTGGTGGCATGGTAGTGTGAGGTGGCAGGAGATTAAAATTCAGCCCTAGGAGTGGGCTGAAGGACATGATGGAATGCTCGTCATCCTCTAATTACTCTTCTCTCTCATGCAGGCCAAAGACAAGAAAACCTACTGCAGAAGACAGCCATCCATCTCTGAGATGTGGAGGAAGCCTGAGAGAACACAGTGTCACATTATTACCCCACACCTTCCACCAGCACAGATACTCTCGTGTAGGTTCGCAAGTGGATCTGGGGGTCACCATCTGGTGACAGCACACTACAGACATGACCAAGCAGCTGATGGAGGCTGTGACAGCTGAGGTCACTGACCCTTGGACGACTGTGGGAGGCCAGGATGATGCTGAGCATCGGGCTG
Organism: Heterodontus francisci; assembly: GCF_036365525.1. Taxonomy (NCBI): domain Eukaryota; kingdom Metazoa; phylum Chordata; class Chondrichthyes; order Heterodontiformes; family Heterodontidae; genus Heterodontus; species Heterodontus francisci. The sequence goes on along the minus strand of NC_090371.1, from coordinate 25,274,540 downwards.
ATGACATGCCTCTGGAGTCGACAGCAAGGAAAATGCTGGAGCTGCAGCAGGAGGTAAGGGAACATCTGATGGAGATCCCAGAGGCTATGCGTACTCATGTGCAGATAGTGGGGGAGTCCATCCAAGCCATGAGTGCTGCCGTGCCTCTGGCATATCAGGACATGGCTTCCTCAATGGAGAGACTGGCAACTATCATGTAGAGCCATATCCAGCAGATGTCGGAGATGCTCACAGACTTGCATCCCAACACCAACTCCATGAGCCTCGTGCAGTAATGGCTTGGCTAGAGGCGCTCATTTCTCTTGAGCAGGGAGATGCAGGTGGGCCTTGAAAGGGAGCAATGTCTGCATGAAGCATCTGGGGGCTGCTCTCAGAGCGTTCCTGGTGTGGACAGCGCCTCATCAACCTCTCTATCAGTTACACAAGCGCCTCACTCAGCTGCAATGACAGAGGAGACTCCTGTACCTCTGCGAGAGGCCCTTAATGTTTTAGTGCCCTCCAGGCCTCAAGCAGCCAGAGGACGATGACCAAGGTCATCCCAATCCATGGGGCAATGTCAGCAGCCTGCCACCACCTCAGCTGACAGCATAGGAGAAACACCACGTGGGAGCACATGGAAGCATCTAGTTGCACTCGGGACTCATGGGTTACTTTTTTTTGGATTCTTGAAGCCTTGAAAATATTTGTAACTATTAAATTTCTGATGTGGCAAGGCCCGAGTTATCCTTGCATCTCTTAAGTGACCATTTGCACTTCTGGAGCACCCTGCCTCTGTCAAAAACGTAATGGGTGGGAGCACACCGTATGAGGTCGAGGAATTCCCCACACCACAGTGACCAGTCTAACTGGGACCAGGTAAATGGTAATGTCAATCAACGAGATGGCACCAGGGCTGCAAACTGATAAAATTTTATTGAATTGCATGATTCTGTCAGTAATGATCATGTGAACCGTTCCTCTATGAACACGTCCCGAGTATCCCTTGCACGTATAGCATGGCGCCTTGCCTGTGGGACTAATTAGAAAGCACTTTCAAAAAGCCAGCACACACATGATGGGCCTTATGGCCTCCTCTGTGCTCTGTCATTCTATGGTTCCATGAATTTTTATCTTGTTACTTCTAGTATTTCAACCCTTTGTCACAGGGAACAATTTGCATGGATCAACTTTGCCATCCTCCTAAACAAATTGCAAAAATTTCAATGATGACATCTGGAAGTCTGCACTTTTTCCCCAAAGAGAACAAGCTGACCTACCTTAATCGTCAGCCATAATTGAAATTTATATAGCCGTTCAGGTTTACAGCACAGGAGGCTATTCAGTCCATCATATCTGTGCCATCTTTATACTAGAGTAATCAGTAGTGTGGCGAGTCGAAGAGACTTAGCAGTTGGCAGGAAAAAAGACAGAGGCTCAAGGGGAGAGCCAACTGTGTAACAGCCCCGACAAACAAATTTTTCTGCAGCACCTGTGGAAGAGCCTGTCACTCTAGAATTGGCCTTTATAGCCACTCCAGGCGCTGCTCCACACACCACTGACCACCTCCAGGTGCTTACCCATTGTCTCTCGAGATAAGGAGGCCAAAGAAGAATCAGAAACAAAACCTACTGCTCCTTACTCTTCCCAGTCTGCTTCAAATTTCCCTCAGATGATGCAATGTCGCCTATTGCAAAGAATTCCATGCTCCGACAACACTCTTCAAATAAATTTCTACCAACTGCTGTCCTCACAAAAAAATTTAAATCCATGATCCCTCATCAGGATCTCCCCAAACCAGAGTAAACTATTAATAATTTTAAAAACCGCTACTCAATCTCTTATAGCCTCAGTAAAATGTAGTAGTCGAGTATAAACAAAAAATAAAGATGATTAATGAATGTTAGTCTTTATAACTAGAGGGCTAGACTATAAAGTGGAGGAAGTTTGAACATAAGAACAGCCCCTCGAGGAAGGCTCTGCCATTCAATACGATCATGGCTGATTCTCAGCCTTAACTCCACGTTCCAGCTTGCTCCCCATATCCCTCGATTCCCTGAAACCCCAAAAGTCTGTCCATTTCAGCCTAAAATATATTCAATGATGAAGTATCCACAACCCTCGGGGGTATAGAATTCCAAAGATTTGCAACTCAGTGAAGAAATTTCTCATCACAGTCCTAAACGATCAGCCCCTTATCCAAAGATTGTGCCCCAATATTCTGGGTTCCCCAGCCAGCTGTACAAAAAAAAACTAGTTAGACCACATCTGGAGTACTGTACACATTTCTGTGCACCTCATTATAGAAAGGTGATATTGGCCTTGGAAGATGTGCACACAGATTCACCAGAATGTTACCAAGTGTTAGATTAAAGAGAAATTCCATAAACTAAGTTTGCATTCCTTGGAATATAAAGGTTAAAGGGTAATTTAGTTGTGGTTTTTAGGATTTTAGAAGGAATTGATAGAGGGATAGAGAGAAACTTTTTCTGCTGGTGGGGAGTACTGGGTTAGGGGTCACAAATACAAGCTGTTAATATCAGAGCCAAGCCATTCAGAAGAGAAGTTAGGAAATACTTCACAAAGAGTAGTACAAGAGTCAAACACTCTCCCACAAAAAAGATGCTAGCTCATTCATAATTTTAAAGCTGAAATCAATGGATTTTTGCTAGCCAACGGTATTAAGGGATATAGAGCTAAGGTGGGTGAAAGGAATTAGGATACAGTAAGCCATAATCTCACTGAATGGTGGAACAGGCTCAAGGGACCGAATGTCCTACTCCTGCTCGTATGTTCTCTAGTGAAAACAGTCTAAGTATCTCAAGTCTCTCATTACTATAACTGCCCATCTCTGGCATCATCTTTTGTGAATCTAAATTTCACTATTGTCTCGGGCATTAATGCCCTTTCCATAATCACAGAATCGTTACAGCACAGAAGGAGGCCATTCGACCCATTGTATCTGTACCAGTTCTTCAAAGAAACAATTCACTTAGTGCCATTCCCCTTACTTTTCCCTGTAATCCTGCACAGTCTTCCTTTTCAGATAACAGTCTAATTCTCTTTTGAATGCCTCAATTGAATTTGCATCTCTGGCAGTGCATTCCAGCCCTAAGTACCCAGAGGTTGCACACAGTACTTTTTGATATAAACAATGCTTTGCATAAATTTATTACTTCTTGACACTTGCGCTCTACACTATTTATTTAAAAAAATTCTATTGGCCTGTTATGGCTTTATCTACTTGCACCCATACTCGCATGGAATTTTTTGAATCTCAGTTCTGTTTCTCCACATCCTTCTGTGTCTTTCCAAGATCTTTCATGTATAAAGTGCCTATAATACTAAAAAAAATCTCAAAGTGCTTCACAAAGAGAATTTGACTTATTCCAATTGGTATAAAATACAGAATCACTGAATACAAGGCTGGGTAAAAAGCCCAAAATCATATTGAATTTGGTTTAGTCACCATACATCAATGCCCTCGACCAGACTGAGTGCCAACTTGGTATAAATTAGAATAGGTTGAAATGCTGTCTATTTCACCTCTGGAAAAAACCTTGGTTAAAGGACCGTTTCCATAATAAATACAATCCATCCGCCTGCTGGTTTCAGGGATGAGAGGTTTGCATGACAATTCAAAGAATGACAGCACCAAAGGGTTGCTTTCCCAAGCAACTGTAGCATTTGTGCTACATGTTACATATTTAAAGATAAACACAACCAAATTATTCCCCCACACTGTATACTTTAAAAAACGTTTTTTAATAAAAGCATTGATTGGAAGGGGAGATAAATTAAAATGAAGTGTTAAAAAGCTTGAGACAAATAATACAAAAGAAAATCAAACTGAGTATAGAGAGTAAAAGATGATTAGAAAGGGAAGCCTGTTTTGGGACCTTAATAAATTATCTGGAGCTAGGAGTCACAAGCACAATGGCTATATTTTCATTTAATACTTGCATTCAACGAAGGTGGTAGACTCCAAAGCTGAACAGAATAAGCAACTGAAAGAACTGAATATACTTGGGAATTAAGCAGATAAGTGGCGGATGAAATCTATTGCAGAAAAATGCAAAGTGCTTCACATGGGGATAAACAATCCAGGAATGGAATATTACTAAAATGAAAAATGATGTGTATAGTAAATGAAAGATCTAGGGGTCCAGATTGCGAGTTGAAGCTAACACACCAATGCTTGGTAGCAGTGTAAAGCAAATCAGATTTTGGGATGTATTAAAAAGGTCACTATTGAGCCAAAATAGTGAGGTAATCCTGGCACATTACATATCATGGGTGTGACTACACGAAGAATACTGGGTATAGTTCTAATTACCACAGTACAAAAAGGATGTTGCAGCTATTGAAATAATACAGAAGACAACAAGCTGAGTAATTGAGAGGATGGAGAAGCTGAAATACAGGAGCAATTGCATAAAATGGGTATGTTCTCATGGGGAAAGGTGGTTAAAAGTTGATTCGATTGCTGTTTTTAGTAGAATCAGAGGGCATGGCCTGCACTTGAAAGGATGGCAAGTTCAAAACTGAGCTGCAGGAACAATATTTCTGTTAGCAAGTGGTCAATCTAAGGAATAGACTCACTAGGAGCAGAGTCTTTATACATCCAAATTGGATAGGTTTCTTTTCGAAAATATTTTGGGAAAGAGTATATGAGACATGTCGTGTAGTAAGTGTAGTATGCTTGGCAAGAACAGGTGACTTTGGACCTACGGTTCCCAAAGTTCTCCATGACTGGGGTTTTCCTCGCGTCATGCCTGGTCTGTTGCAGATTAATTGATAGAGATTGTTTGCCATGATGAATCAACATCTCCATTATCATATTTTGAAGCTGCCAGGATGACAGAAAGCGAACTAAATGGACCTTTCATCCAGTAATTCCGATGTTCAATTCAGTGTTTTAGAACAGGGAAGTTGTTGTTTCAGGTGCGGATCCTTCATTTGAACAGAGCTGTAACATTGACATAGTGCAAAGAATGTTTCCAACATTTCTCGTAACTGTGCCAATGAAACACATCTGTTCAAAAGAGAGAAAGGGTAACTGGGTAACCATCTAACAGTTAGCTTGACATTGGTAGAAAGTATAATTAAAACTCATTTAGAAAGGAATGAATTAATTAAAGACAGCCAGCATGGATTTGCCTGACAAATTTAACTGAGTTCTTTGAGGAAATAATGGAGAGTATTAATATAGGAAATTAAATGAATGCTGAGCGTATGGATTTTCAATCTGTGTTTCATAAGATACCTCATAGAGCTGTTAATGTAATTAGGGAAGACATTATTGAAAGAAATGCTTCAGCATGGATAGAAAGTTGGCTAAAGGACAGAAAAACAAGAGAGCTGTGGCTAATGGATGGTTTTTGGACTGGAGAAATGGAAAGTGATGTCTCCACAGGATTCAATGTTGGGAGCATTGTTCTGTTATTAGTTTGGACTAAATGCAATAACTTTAAAAGAGCAGAGATAGAAACAATTTTAAGAGTAAAATTTTAAGTTTTATTTTTTTAAAGTAGAACAAGTTGATTAAAAATAACATCTAAAAAAGACTTGCAAGTACGTTGCACCTTTCACGCCCTCAGGACGTCTCACAGCACTTTACAGCCAATGAAGTACTTTTGAAGCGCAGTCACTATTTTGATGTTGGCAATGTGGCAGCCATACTTGCACACAGCAAGCTCCCTCAAACAGCAATATGATAACCTGTTATGATATTGGTTGAGAGATAAATATTGACCAGGATACTGGAAAGAACTCCCCTGCTCTTCTTTGCAATAGTGTAATGGGATCTTTTATGTCCACTTGAAAGGGCAGATAGGGCCTCGGTCTCATCTGAAAGATGGCAACTCCGACTGTGCAGCCCTCCCTCAATACCGCACTGGAGCGTCAGCTTTGATTTTTGTGCTTAAGTTCTAAGTCCACATCCTTCTGACTTCGAGTCGAGAGTCCAACCCATTGAGCCACGACTGACATGTCTGGCATTTTAGGTTTTATGAACTGTCTATAAAAGCAATGGAGTAATGCTAAACCTAAACAAAATATTTAAGGCAATAATTAAAATATTTTGCCCAACTTTCTTCGAGATGATGTCAAGGCCATTGAGAGGATGCAAAATAGATGCATAATATGAGCGAGCAGATTTATGAGGAGAGCAAATAAGCATTTTTTCCACAAGAACAGAGTTAAAAGGAGACCTGGGAGAAACATAGTTAAAAGGAGAACAGAGAAGTGCTCAAACTTGAGTTCTTTCTAAGGTCATAATTTTTAAGGTCATCACTGGTTAGTGAGTTGCAATGGTTATTGAGATGGTAACTAGAGGGCATAAATTCAAGATCACAAGCTGTCTATTGCTTGCCCACAAACTTTGTATGGGATTTTGCACCAGAACATAATGCAAATTAGAGCAGCAACCTCAACAGGGCAAACAAATGTGCATCTCCTTGATCAATCAGGTTGAAAAATAGTTCATGAGCAGTGTATAGTCTGAAGTAGTGGGTGGCACAGTGGCGCAGTGGTTAGCACTGCAGCCTCACAGTTCCAGTGACCCGGGTTCGGTTCTGGGTACTGTCAGTGCGGAGTTTGCAAGTTCTCCCTGTGACCGCGTGGGTTTCCTCCGGGTGCTCCGGTTTCCTCCCACATGCCAAAGACTTGCGGGTTGATAGGTAAATTGGCCATTGTAAAAAAAATTGCCCCTAGTGTAGGTAGGTGGTAGGAGAATTGAGGGAAGGTGGGGATGTGAGAGGGAAAAAATGGGATTAATGTAGGATTAGTATAAATGGATGTTTGATGGTCAGCACAGACTCGGTGGGCCAAAGGGCCTGTTTCGGTGCTGTATCTCTCTATGACTAGTGCCAGTTAGAATATTTAATTCCAAGTCAAATCATCGACAGAAAGCAGAATAGAGGGGTAAAGAAAGACAGGATTGAGATTGTTAAAATGGAAGTCAAAATAGAGGTGGGGGAGTGGCATTGTTAATCAGGGATAGTATCACAGCTGCAGAAAGGGAGGTCGTCGAGGAGGGTTTGTCTACTGAGTCATTATGGGTGGAAGTCAGAAACAGGAAAGGAGCAGTCACTTTGTTGGGAGTTTTCTATAGACCCCCCAATAGCAACAGAGACATGGAGGAACAGATTGGGAGGCAGATTTTGGAAAGGTGCAGAAGTAACAGGGTTGTTGTCATGGGTGACTTCAACTTCCCTAATATTGATTGGAACCTCCTTAGTGCAAATAGTTTGGATGGAGCAGTTTTTGTCAGGTGTATCCAGGAAGGTTTCCTGACTCAATATGTAGATAGGCCAACTAGAGGGGAGACTATGTTGGACTTGGTGCTTGGCAACGAACCAGGCCAGGTGCTAGATCTCTCGGTGGGAGAGCATTTCGGTGATAGCGATCACAGCTCCCTGACTTTTACTATAGTCATGGAGAGGGACAGGAGCAGACGGGATGGGAAAATATTTAATTGGGGGAGGGGGAATTACAATGCTATTAGGCAGGAACTGGAGAGCTTAAATTGGGAACAGATGTTCTCAGGGAAATGCACGACAGAAATGTGGAGGTTGTTTAGGGAGCACTTGCTGCGACTGCTGGATAGGTTTGTCCTGATGAGGCAGGGAAGGGATGGTAGGGTGAAGGAACCTTGGATGACAAGAGATGTGGAACAGCTATTCAAGAGGAAGAAGGAAGCTTACTTAAGGTTGAGGAAGCAAGGATCAGACAGGGCTCTAGAGAGTTACAAGGTAGCCAGGAAGGAACTGGAGAATGGACTTAGGAGAGCTAGAAGGGGACATGAAAAAGTCTTGGCGGGTAGGATTAAGGAAAATCCCAAGGCATTCTACACTTATGTGAGGAACAAGAGGATGGCCAGAGTAAGGGTAGGGCCGATCAGGGATAATGGAGGGAACTTGTGCCTGGAGTCGGAGGAGGTAGGGGAGGTCCTAAATTATTATTTTGCTTCAGTATTCACTAATGAGAGGGACCTGGTCGTTTGTGAGGACAGCGTGGAACAGGCTGATATGCTCGAACAGGTTGAGGTTAAGAGGGAGGATGTGCTGGAAATTTTGAATGATAGGAGGACAGATAAGTCCCCGGGGCCAGACGGGATATACCCAAGGATATTACGGGAAGCAAGGGAAGAGATTGCTGCGCCTTTGGCGATAATCTTTGCGTCTTCACTGTCCACTGGAGTAGTACCGGATGATTGGAGGGTGGCAAATGTTGTTCCCTTGTTCAAGAAGGGAATAGGGATAACCCTGGGAATTATAGACCAGTCAGTCTTATGTCGGTAGTGGGCAAATTATTGGAGAGGATTCTGAGAGACAGGATTTATGATTATTTGGAAAAGCATGGTTTGATTAGAGACAGTCAGCATGGCTTTGTGAGGGGCAGGTCATGCCTCACAAGCCTTATTGAATTCTTTGAAGATGTGACAAAACACATTGATGAAGGAAGAGCAGTGGGTGTGGTGTATATGGATTTTAGCAAGGCATTTGATAAGGTTCCCCATGGTAGGCTCATTCAGAAAGTAAGGAGGCATGGGATTCAGGGAAAGTTGGCTGTCTGGATACAAAATTGGCTGGCCCATAAAAGTCAGAGGGTGGTAGTAGATGGAAGGTATTCAGCATGGAGCTCGGTGACCAGTGGTGTTCCACAAGGATCTGTTCTGGGACCTCTGCTCTTTGTGATTTTTATAAATGACTTGGATGAGGAAGTGGAAGGCTGGGTTAGCAAGTTTGCCGATGACACGAAGGTTGCTGGAGTTGTGGATAGTGTGGAAGGCTGTTGTAGGTTGCAACGGGACATTGACAGGATGCAGAGCTGGGCTGAGAAGTGGCAGATGGAGTTCAACCTGGAAAAGTGTGAAGTGATTCATTTTGGAAGGTCGAATTTGGATGCAGAATACAGGCTTAAAGACAGGATTCTTGATAGTGTGGAGGAACAGAGGGATCTTGGGGTCCATGTCCATAGATCGCTCAAAGTTGCCACCCAAGTTGATAGGGTTGTTAAGAAGGCGTATGGTGTGTTGCTTTTCATTAACAGGGGGATTGAGTTTAAGAGCCGTGAAGTTATGCTGCAGCTCTATAAGGCCCTGGTTTGACCACACTTGGAATATTGTGTTCAGTTCTGGTCGCCTCATTATAGGAAGGATGTGGAAGCTTTAGAGAGGGTGCAGAGGAGATTTACCAGGATGCTGCCTGGACTGGAGGGCATGTCTTACGAAGAAAGATTGAGGGAGCTAGGGCTTTTCTCATTGGAGCGAAGAAGGATGAGAGGTGACTTGATAGAGGGGTACAAGATGATGAGAGGCATAGATGGAGTGGATAGTCCCAGGGTGGAAAGGGCTATCACCAGGGGGTATAATTTTAAGGTGATTGGAGGAAGGTTTCGGGGAGATGTTAGAGGTAGGTTCTTTACACAGAGAGTGGTGGGTGCGTGGAATGCGCTGCCAGCGGTGGTAGTAGAAGCAGACACATTAGGAGCATTTAAGCGACTCTTGGATAGGTACATGGATGATAGTAGAATGAAGGGTAGGTAGTTAGTTTGATCTTAGAGTAGGTTAAAGGTTCGGCACAACATCGTGGGCCGAAGGGCCTGTACTGTGCTGTACTATGTTCTATGTATTTAAATTTTACTTTTAAAACTCAAATAATTCAAATCGGAAGGAATGAGACTCCACACTTATAAAAGTTAATTTTTAGTGCCAGAGATGTTCAGCAGTAATTAAGATTAATTAATAATTTACTTCCACTGGAATGGACAAGCCCCACCAGATCCTTCTTCCCCTTCACTTCACTCTGACCCCACCCCTTGCAGTGTATTCACTATATCCTCTGACCTCCCCTTCTCTGATGCTGAACGTTCTGTATTCAGCAAAGGACTCAGTTTTATCCCTTTACGCCCCCACCTCATTGAATTTCGTGCTCGGCATGACGTTGAGCACTTCTTCCATCGTCTCATCCTCCAGGCTCACTTCTTTGACCAGGAGTCCTCCCCCCGATCAGCAGACCCATTCACCCACCTCCAGCATTCTCCCTCTATATGGACCCCTCCCTCTCTCCTCTTATCCACTCTTGATCTTTTCATTGAAAACTGTTGGCAAGACATGGGTCATCTCAATTTCTCGGCCCCCCTCACACACTCGAACCTGTCCTCCTCTGAACTTGCCGCACTCTGTACTCTCAGGTCTAACCCCGACATTGTCATCAAACTTGCAGACAAGGGTGGTGCTGTTGTTCTATGGCGAACCGACCTCTACCTTGTAGAAGCTCAGTGCCAACTCTCAGACTTCTTCCTACTTGCCCCTGGACCATGACCCCACCACCGAACATCAAGCAACTGTCCACAGGACTGTCACTAAACTCATCTCCTCTGGAGATCTTCCGTCTACAGCTTCCAACCACACAGTCCCACAACCCCGGACAGCCCGCTTCTACCTCCTTCCCAAAATCCACAAACAGGACTGTCCCAGCAGACCCACTGTTTCAGCCTGTTGCTGCCCCACTGAACTTATTTCTTCCTATCTCAACACTATCTTTTCTCTGCTGGTGCAGTCTCTTCTCACCTACATCTTTGACTCTTCTGACGCCCTATGTCATTTTGACAATTTCCAGTTTCCTGGCCCCAACCACCTCCTCTTCACTATGGACCTCCAGCCTCTCTACACCTCCAACCCCCACCAGGATGGTTTGAGGGCTCTCTGCTTCTTCCTTGAACAGAGGCCCAACCAGTCCCCATCCACCAACACCCTTGTCCGCCTGGCTGAACTTGTTCTCACATTGAAAAACTTCTCCTTCAACTCCATTCACTTCCTTCAAGTAAAAGGTGTTGCTATGGGTACCCGCATGGGCCCTAGTTATGCCTGTCTTTTTGTGGGATATGGCGAACATTCCTTGTTCCAGTCCTACTCAGGCCCCCTCCCCCAACTCTTTTTCTGGTACATTGATGACAGTATTGGTGCAGTTTACTGCTCCGGCCCCGAACTGGAAAACGGGATCAATTTTGCTTCTAATTTCCACCCTTCTCTCACTTTTACATGGTCCATCTTCGACACTTCCCTTCCCTTACTTGACTTCTCTGTCTCCATCTCTGGGGATAGACTGTAATAATATGTATAATATTCATTATAAGCCCACCGACTCCCACAGCTACCTCGACTACACTTCTTCACACCCTGCCTCCTGTAAGGACTTCATTGCATTCTCCCAGTTTCTCTGTCTCCGACGCATCTGCTCTGATGATGCTACCTTCCATGACTGTACTTCTGATATGACCTCCGTTTTCCTCAACCGAGGATTCCCACCGACTGTGGTTGACAAGGCCCTCAACCATGTCCGACCCATTTCCCGCACCTCTAACCTCATCCCTTCCCCTCCCTCCCAGAACTGCGACAGGGCTCCCCTTGTCCTCACTTTCCACCCCCCCCATCAGCCTCCATATCCAAAGGATCATCCTCTGCCATTTCCACCACCTCCAGCGTGATGCCACTACCAAATGTATCTTCCCCTGTCAGCATTCCGAAGGGATCGTTCCCTCTGCGACACCTTGGTCCATTCTTCCATTACCCCCACCACCTCATCCCCTTTCCACAGCACCTTCCCCTGCAAACGCAGGAGGTGCAATACCTGCCCATTTACCTCCTCTCCCCTCACTATCCAAGGCCCAAAACACTCCTTTCAGGTGAAGCAGCGATTTACTTGTACTTCTTTCAATGTCGTATACTGTATTCGCTGCTCACAATGTGGTCTCGACACTGGGGAGACCAAATGGAGACTGGGTGAACGCTTTGCAGAACACCTCCGCTCAGTCCAAAAGCATGAGCCCGAGCTTTCGGTTGCTGACCATTTCAACACGTCCCCTTGCTCTCATGCTCAAATCTATGTCCTGGGATTACTGCAGTGTTCCAGTGAACATCAACGCAAGCTCGAGGAACAGCATCTCATTTACCGATTAGGCACGCTACAGCCTGCCAGACTGAACATTGAGCTCAATAATTTCAGAGCATGACGGGCCCCCATTTTACTTTTATCTACAGTTATTTTTTCTTTTATTTTTTGTGTTCATTTTATTTTAGTTTGTTCAGTTTGTTTCTACTGTGCCTACCCACAGTTTTATTTCATGATTGTGCTTGTGGCTGTTCAGTTTTCAGTCCATTAACACCGTATCTGTACTAATCCTTTGTCTTTCAGCACACCATTAACATATTGTTTGCCTTTGCTCCATGACCTTCTGGTCAGCTATTCTGTGGCCTTGTCCAATCTACACCTTCTCCTTTGTTATATCTTGCCCCACCCCCGCTTTACTTGCTTAAAATCTTTTGCATTTCTTATATCTGCCAGTTCTGAAGAAGGGTCACTGACCTGAAATGTTAATTTTGCTTCTCTCTCCACAGATGCTGGCAAACCTGCTGAGTTTTTCCAGCATTTCTGTTTTTATTTCCCATTTTTTTCTGGTTAGTTTAGTGGTTACATATTACTTAAGTGCAGAAACTTGAAGCTATTATATCTATTTCAATGTGGAGTCACTTGGCAAAATTCTGGTATGGCAAAGCTTCTGAAAGAGCAGGGAAACCCGGACAGCAACTTCTGAATTTGTACATGTGCAGTTGTGCATGTCCTTTAGGGACGGAAATCTGCTGTCCTTACCTGGTCTGACCGACATCTGACTCCAGACCCACAGCAATGTGGCTGACTCTTACATGCCCTCTGAAATGGCCTAGTAAGCCACTCAGTTGTATCTAACCGCTATGAAGTCAATAAAAAAAAAGGAAACCAGACGGACCACCTGGCATCGACCTAAGCACCGGAAACGACAACGGCAAACCCCGCCCTGTCAAGCCTGCAAAGTCCTCCTTACTAACATCTGGGGGCTTGTGCCAAAGTTGGGAGAGCTGTCCTACAGACTAGTCAAGCAACAGCCTGACATAGTCATACTCACGGAATTATACCTGACAGAAAATGTCCCAGACACAGTTATCACCATCCCCGGGTATGTCCTGTCCCACCGGCAGGACAGACCCAGCAGAGGTGGTGGCACAGTGGTATACAGCAGGGAGGGAGTTGCCCTGGGAGTCCTCAAATTGACTCTGGACCCCATGAAGTCTCATGGCATCAGGTCAAACATGGACAAGGAAACCTCCTGCTGATTACCACCTACCACCCTCCCTCAGCTGATGAGTCAGTACTCCTCCATGTTGAACACCACTTGGAGGAAGCACTGAGGGTGGTAAGGGCACAGAATTTACTCTGGGTGGGGGACTTCAATGTCCATCACCAACAGTGGCTCGGTAGCACCACTACCGACCGAGCTGGCCGAGTCCTAAAGGACATATCTGCTAGACTGGGTATGCAGCAGGTGGTGAGGGAACCAACAAGAGGGGAAAACATACTTGACCTCGTCCTCATTACTATCAAGCCAGGAGACCAACCCTGATTCAATGAAGAGTGAAGGAGGGCATGCCAGGAGCAGCACCAGGCATACCTCAAAATGAGGTGTCAACCTGTAGCTACAACACAGGACTATTTGCGTGCCAAACTGTGTAAGCAGCATGCGATAGACAGAGCCAAGTGATCCCATAACCAACGGATCAGATCTAAGCTCTGCAGTCCTGCCACATCCAGTCGTGAATCGTGGTGGACAATTAAACAACTAGAGGAGGTGGTTCCACAAATATCCCCATCCTCAATGACAGGGGAGCCCATTCAGTGTGAAAGGTAAGGCTGAAGCATTTGCAACAATCTTCAGCCAGAAGTGCCGAGTTGATGATCCATCTCGGCCTCCTCCTGAAGTCCCCAGCATCACAGATGCCAGACTTCAGCCAATTTGATTCACTCCGCGTGATATCAAGAAACGACTGAAGGTATTGGATACTGCAAAGGCTATGGACCCTGACAATATTCCAGAAATAGTACTGAAGACCTGTGCTGCAGAACTTGTCGCGCCCCTAGCCAAGCTGTTCCAGTACAACTACAACACTGGCATCTACCCGGAAATGTGGAAAATTGTCCAGGTATGTCCTGTACACAAAAAGCAGGACAAGTCCGACCCAGCCAATTACCGCCTCATCAGCCTACTCTCAATCATCAGTAAAGCGATGGAAAGTGTCAACAACAGTGCCATCAAGCGGCACTTGCTTAGCAATAACCTGTTCAATTTGGGTTCCGCCAGGGCCACTGAGCTCCTGACCTCATTACAGCCTTGGTTCAAACATGGACATAGGAGCTGAACTCAAGAGGTGAGGTGAGAGTGACTGCCCTTGACATCAAGGCAGCATTTGACCGAGTATGGCATCAAGGAGCCCTAGCAAAACTGAGGTCAATGGGAAACATGGGGAAAATCCTCCGCTGGTTGGAGTTATACCTAGCACAAAGGAAGATATTTGTGGTTGTTGGAGGTTAATCATCTCAGTTCCAGGACATCACTGCAGGAGTTCCTCAGGGTAGTGTCCTAGGCCCAACCATCTTTAGCTGCTTCATCAATGACCTTCCTTCAATCATAAGGTCAGAAGTGGGATGTTTGCTGATGATTGCACAATGTTCAGCACTATTCGTGACTCCTCAGATACTGAAGCAGTCCATGTAGAAATGCAGCAAGACTTGGACAGTATCCAGGCTTGGGCTGATAAGTGGCAAGTAACATTCGCGCCACACAAGTGCCAGGTGATGACCATCTCCAACAAGAGAGAATCTAGCCATCTCCCCTTGACATTCAATGGCATTACCATCGCTGAATCCCCCACTATCAACATTCTCGGGGCTACCATTGACCAGAAACTGAACTGGAGTAGCCATATAAATACCGTGGCTACAACAGCAGGTCAGAGGCTAGGAATCCTGCTGCGAGTAACTCACCTCCTGACTCCCCAATGCCTGTCCACCATCTAATGGACAAAGCAGCCCGCTTGATTGGCACCCCATCCACAAACATTCACTCTCTTCACCACCGACGCACAGTGGCAGCTGTGTGTACCATCTACAAGATGCACTGCAGCCATGCACCAAGGCTCCTTAGACAGCACCTTCCAAACCCACGACCTCTACCAACTAGAAGGATAAGGGCAGCAAATGCATGGGAACACCACCACCTGCAAGTTCCCGTCCAAGTCACACACCATCCTGACTTGGAACTATATCACCGTTCTTTCACTGTCGCTGGGTCAAAATCCTGGAACTCCCTTCCTAACAGCACTGTAGGTGTAACTACCCCACATGGACTTCAGTGGTTCAAGAAGGCAGCTCACCAACACCTTTTCAAGGGCAATTAGCCATGGGCAATAAATGCTGGCCTAGACAGCGATGCCCACATCCCATGAATGAATAAAAAAAACGTTGGTCGGAACTTGCTGTCTGATTAACACTGGCGAGCACTGTTAGCCTCACTGTTATTTTGACAGCAAAGTCCATCCCATGAATTTTGAATGAAATTCTCAGAAAACTGGGTACGCAAAATATATGTGAACACTTTTAAACGAAAAGCATTTCAAGGACTAGAACTAAAACCCAATTAATGTCATAAAAGATTAATTTTAACTGCATTACAAGGTTATTTGAATTTCGTAAACAGTCAAGAGGTGTGAGAGTTCAGAATAAATGGTTAACCCTTGATCTTCTGAATAGGAATGCCTGCAGGACAACATACGCTAGATGAGCAACTCAAAGATGAACGAATGGTTTGCAACAATCCTGGAAGTTACACAGGGACTCAAAAAAAATATGCTTGTTCTAAAGAACACAAATTTCTCGCTCACCAATTTTCTCCCTTATCTTGAAGGTGTTGACTGTCACTGGAGAATGGCACTCTGAGTGGCAGAAAATTGCCGTAACTCCACCCAAGTAATTATTCATCATATATGAGTCTTGAACCACGGAGAGGATCACAAGAAACACACATTTATATAGTGCCTTCAATGTAATAAAACGTCCCAAGGTGCTTCACAGGAGCAATATAAAACAAAATATGACACTGACGCAGGAAAGGAGGTCAGATGTCGTCCGGTTCGGGTCGGGTAACCATCCTTTATTCAGCGATGGTAATGCCATTGAACATCAAGGGGGGATGATTAGATTCTCTCTTGTTTGAGATGGTCATTGCCTGGCACTTGTGTGGCACGAATGTTACTTGCCACCTGTCAGCCCAAGTCTGGATGTTGTCCAAGTCTTGCTGCATGTGGACATAGGCTGCTTCAGTATCTGAGGAGTTGTGAAGGGTGTTTGTGCAATTGTGCAATCATCTGCAAACATCCCCACATCTGATGTTATGATTGGAGGAAGATCATAGATGAAGCAGCTGAAGGTGGTTGGGCCTAGGACACTACCCTGAGGAACTTCTGCAGTGATGTTCTGGGACTGAGATGATTGACCTCCAACAACCACAAACACATACTTTTGTGCTAGGTTTGACCCTGTCCCCACTCGCTATTTCTCTGACCCCCTCCAGCACACTATCTGTCCTTCCTCCCTCCCTCCCCCCATCTCTGTCCCTCCACGCTCTCTCTTCAGTGTATAACCTAGTAATAAGAAAGTTAATAAATTCGTCTTCTCATTTAAATCTTCTGCACAAAAATACACATTTGTTGTTTTGATTAGTAGTACGATAAATTTTTATTGCCTTTATCTTTCTGAAATTTTCTCACCAGTTCCCTATGTAAGACCAAAAATTGTATGTGCCCCCGCCCCCCAACCACCATACAAACAGATTGGACATCCCTGCTCCAAGTCTTTAGCCTTATGTTTTAAAATAACTTAACAGCTTAAAATGTTATTTTAAAACACAAGTTTAAAGGTTTGTGTTAGGTAAACTATTTTAAAATGCAAAAGTCACTTAGGGAATGCCTTGATTTTTATGCTCTGGCACGCATTACTTTCACTTGATACACAAGGTCAGTGAGATGTTCGAAGTCCTTTTATTCCTATATAAATGTCACAAAACTGCTGCTTTCCATTTGGAATCAGATGTTCCAGACCTTGTATTGAGGGGAAAACAGGCAAGAAAGTCCAAGGAGCCTGCAGAAGTCAGCACGCTAAGCTCATGAATACAAGAGTACGGTGGATCAGGATATTGGCGAAAGCAGGATGCTGCTGACCCATATACGATAGTTAGTAAATACAATGTAACAGATAGTTTTAATAAACCTTATTCTATGATGAACTGTCCATGATTCCTTAACAAAATCCATGTTGTATTTGCAGTTTTAAAAACTGTCACAGAATACATAGTAAAAATGTATTACGTTTCAATGACCATGTTAGAAACAACCATTAACTGAGTTTTTTTTGCTGCAAATTGGATTAAAGGACAAGTTTTAAAAGTATGTCAAAAACCAGTATCTGCAATGTGCATAATTTACTATCAAATTTGACAGATGATAGCACGAGTGGCCGATGCCATTTAAAAGTTCTCTGCATCATATAATTAGATTATTCTATAAGTGCACCTTTGCTAACAGTTAAGAGATTTGGCTTGGACATGAATTGGTTAGTCTGGAGTACAATCTTACAGACAGTGACTAAGCATTTTTTACTTGAATAATATATGCAGTAACAATCGCTCAACCTTTTGCAGAAAGGCTTTTTGTTAATTATCTTGTCAGAACTGAATTGGAATCGACATTGTTAGACTGAGATATAGACATATGTGAACTTTATTGGAGGAACTGAAGGGTGCTCTTTAGTTGTAATTGTTTTTATATAATTTTGTGACTAGCTTTGGTGAGCAAACGACATTTCGTCCATGAGAGATTCTGTTATTTCTGTATTTTAGAATCCAGGACCTAGTTTAAAAGCCTGTCAAGATGAATAAATTAGTCTTGGCTACCTACCTACCGTTAATCTCTTTGCCCTTCCTGACCCACTCTGTCTTTCTGTTTGATATGACTCTTCTGAAGTATTATCTGCTCCATCCTATAACATTCTCCTGATTTGGAGATCACTGCCCTTTTGTTGGCTGCCCTGTCTTCAGATACATATGACGAGCAGGTGGAGAAGTTGCAGAAACATTGACCATGGGTTAAATTGTCTTGGCACAACAGCAGTGAGAGAAATAGTCCATTGTCCGACTGCTGATTTTTCTACTGACTCACCTCAATAACCACAACAACAACCCTCTCCATGCGTTTCATGGTTTTTTCGATGAATTTGCACTCCTGACAGTGTGAATTCACAGAACTCATCCGACAAGGTCCATCTATCACCCGACACATAGTGTAGCTAACTCTATTCTGTCAACAAAAGTAATTCGTATTGGCAGTGCATACTATTTTGCTTGCTTGCTTGCTAATACAATTGAGCTGCTCTCCATTGATGTTTGTATGCTTAGCTACTTTATTCATAGGAGAAATGTGGTTTAGGTCAGACTGTGTTTTGATGGCATTAGATTGGCTATACACTTTATATGCAGGTAATTGCTCGATGCCTGTCGCTGAGTCAATAATTTTGTCAGATGTCCATGGTGCAACATGTTGATGCCAATCCCCGCTGACAGCACAAAAACCTTGATGGACTGAATTGCTTTCAGGTAACTTAGAAGAGCACAAAAAGAGGTCACTCCTTGGGCAGCAAATCACATACCCATGAATAAGTGCACGTCCATCCCCTCTGTCAGAACAAGGTACGTTATGTGATTCTTATCTGAGCAGAGCAGACTGTGTTAGAATTATGCATTTGCCACTGAGTATACAATTCCCCTTCATACTAATGTTTGTTTAGTTTGGATCCTGGAGACAAATTGTCAGTCCACGAATAGGGTGTGGAGCCAGATTTAGCAATCTGAGCTGAGGTGAGTGCTAGTAAAAAAAAAAAGCAGCTCAAGAGACAGAGCATCACTTTGCACCTATGTTGCAATGGTCACTTGACACGTCAAGTTTTCTTATTCTTCACCTAACTTAATCATATAAATTCACACAGAAAAATAACGATGCATTTGCATTGTAAATGCAACAAATTTTACACTTAAAGTTTGTTATTACAGTAATGAAAGAACATAGGCAAACTGTAGTGCAGCTTTTGGATAACAGAGATAAAAGAATGACAATGCCGAAAAGCTGCAATAGGAAAAGCTGAACACTACCACAGAACCATAGAAAAATAACGACACAGAAGGAGGCCATTCAGCCCATCGTGTCTGTGCCGGCTGAAAAAAAAAGCCAAACAATCTAATCTCACCTTCCAGCATCTGGTCCATAGCCTTGCAGGTTACAGCACTTCAGGTGCATGTCCAGGTATGTTTTAAATGAGCTGAGGGTTGCTGCTTCCACCACCCTTCCTGGCAGTGAATTCCAGACACCCACCACCCTCTGGGTGAAAATGTTTTTCCTCATGTCCTCTCTAATCCTTCTACCAATCACCTTAAATCTGTGCCTCCTGGTAATTGACCTCTCCACTAGCGGAAACAGATCATAGAGTTATACAGCACAGAAACTAACCCTTCGGCCCATCGTGTCCGTGCCAGCCATCAAGCACCTATCTATTCTAATCCCATTTTCCAGCACTTGGCCCGTAGCCTTGTATGCTATGGCGTTTCAAGTGCTCATCCAAATACTTCTTAAATGTTGTGAGGGTACCTGCCTCTACTACTCCTTCAGGCAGTGCATTCCAGATTCCAACCACCCAATGGGTGATAACATTTTTCCTCAAATCCACTCTAAATCTCCTGCCCCTTGCCTTAAATCTATGCCCCCTGGTTATTGACACCTCCGCTAAGGGAAAAGGTTTCTTCCTATCTACCTTATCTATGCCCTCATAATTTTGTATACTTCAATCAGGTCCCCCCTCAGCCTTCTCTGCTCTAAGGAAAACATCCCTAGCCTATCCAGTCTCTCTTCATGGCTGAAATGCTCCAGCCAGGCAACATCCTGGTAAATCTCCTCTGCACCCTCTCCAGTGCAATCACATCCTTCCTATAGTGCGGTGACTAGCTGTGGCCTAACTAGCATTTTATACAGCTCCGTCATAACCTCCCTGCTCTTCTATTCTATGCCTTGGCTAATAAAGGCAAGTATCCCACATGCCATCCTAACTGCCTTATCTACCAGTGCTGCTGCCTTCAGTGATCTATGGACAAGGACACCCAAGGTCCCTCTGACCCTCTGTACTTCCTAAGGTCCTACCATCCATCTATTCCCTTGCCTTGTTAGTCCTCCCAAAATGCATCACCTCACACTTCTCAGGATTAAATTCCATTTGCCACTGTTCTGCCCATCCTGTAATCTAAGGCTTTCCTCCTCACTATTTACAACACCATCAATTTTTGTGTCATCTGTGAATTTACTGATCATACCTCCTATATTCACGTCTAAATCATTAATGTACACTACAAACAGCAAGGGTCCCAGCACTGATCCCTGCGGTACACCACTGGTCACAGGCTTCCTCTCGCAAAAACAACCCTTGACCATCAACCTCTGCCTCCTGCCACTAAGTGAATTTTGGATCCAATTTGCCAAATTGCCCTGGATCCCATGGGCTCTTACCTTCTTAACCAATCTCCCATGCGGGACCTTATCAAAATCCTTATTGAAGTCTATGTAGACTACATCAACTGCTTTACTCTCACCTACACACCTCGTCACCTCCTTGAAAAATTCAATCAAATTTGTTAGACACGATCTCCCCCTGACAACGCCATGCTGACTAACCCTGATTAATTCCTGCCTCTCCAAGTGGTGATTAATCCTGTCCCTCAGAATTTTTTTCCAATAGTTTCCCTACCACTGATGTTAGACTCACTGGCCTATAATTACCTGGTTTATCCCTACTATCCTTCTTGAATAATGGTACCACATTCGCTGTCCTCTAGTCCTCTGGCACCTCTCCTGTGGCCAGAGAGGATTTGAAAATGTGTGTCGGGCCCCGGCAATCTCTTCCCTTGCCTCACAGATACATCTCATCTGGGCCTGGGGATTTATCCACTTTTAAGCCCACTAAAGCTGCTAATAGCTCCTCCCTTTCAATGCTAATTTGTTCGAGTACATCACAATCCACCTCCCTGATCTCTACACCTACATCGTCCTTCTCCATAATGAACACAGATGAAAAGTAATCACTTTGGACCCTAATAGGCCCTACTCTTTTACTGGTTATCCTCTTACCCTTAATATACTTATAATATGCCTTGGGATTTTCCTTTATCTTGTCCGCCAGTGTTTTTTCATGTCCCCTCTTCGCTCTCCTAATGACTTTTTTTAAGCACCCTCCCTACACTTTCTATACTCCTCTGAGGCCACTGCTGTTTTCAACCCTCTGAATCTGCCATAACCTTTTTTTTCCTCATCCAATCCTCTATATCCCAGGGTTCTCTGGACTTGCTGGTCCTACCCTGAACTCTCAACTTCCTGTCAACTATATAATTTTGTACACCTCAATTAAGTCATCTCTCAGCCTCTTCTGTTCTAAGGAAAACATCCAATCCTTCCTCATAGCTGCAACTTTCAAGCCCTGGCAACATTCTTGTTAACTTCCTCTGTATTCTCTCCAAAGCAATTATGCCCTTCCTGTAATGTAGTTACCAGAACTGTATGCAATACTCCAGCTGTGGCCTAACCAGCATTTTATACAGTTCCAGCATGACATCCCTGCTTTTGTATTCTATACCTTGGCCAATAAAGGAAAACATTCCATATGCCATTTTCACCACTTTGGGGCGGCACAGTGGCGCAGCGGTTAGCACCGCAGCCTCACAGCTCCAGCGACCCGGGTTCAATTCTGGGTACTGCCTGTGTGGAGTTTGCAAGTTCTCCCTGTGTCTGCGTGAGTTTCCTCCGGGTGCTCCGGTTTCCTCCCACATGCCAAAGACTTGCAGGTTGATAGGTAAATTGGCCATTATAAATTGCCCCTAGTATAGGTAGGTGGTAGGGAAATATAGGGACAGGTGGGGATGTGGTAGGAATATGGGATTAGTGTAGGATTAGTATGAATGGGTGGTTGATGGTCGGCACAGACTCGGTGGGCCGAAGGGCCTGTTTTAGTGCTGTATCTCAAACTATAAAAACTCTATCTACCTGTCCTGCCACCTCAGGGACCTGTGGACATGCACTCCAAGGTCTTTCACTTCTTCTACCCCTCTCAATATCCTACCATTTATTGTGTATTCCCTTGCTTTGTTTGCCCTCCCCAAATGCATTACCTCACACTTCTCCAAACTGAATTCCATTTTGCCACTTTTCCACCCACTTAACCAAACCACTGATATCACTCTGGAGTCTACAGCTCTCCTCTTCACTATCAACCACACAGCCAATTTTTGTGTCATCAACAAATTTCCCAATCATGCCTCTCACATTTAAGTCCAAATCATTAATATATACCACAAACAGCAAGGGACCCAACACTGAGCCCTGTCGAATGCCACTGGAAACCGCTTTCCTTTCGCAAAAACATCCGTTGACTACGACCCTTTGTTTCCTGTCACTGAGCCAATTTTGGATTCAACCTGCCACATTCCCCTGTATCCCATGGGCTTTCATTTTACTGACCAGACTGCCTTGCGGGACCTTGTCAAATGCCTTACTAAAATCCATGTAGACTACATCCACTGCACTACCCTCATCAATCCTCCTTGTTACTTCCTCAAAAAACTCAATCAAGTTAGTAAGATACGACCTTCCCCTAACAGATCAATGCTGACTATCCCTGATTAATCCGTGCCTTTCTATGTGGCAGTTTATCTTCTCGCTCAGAATTGATTGTAACAGTTTACCCACCGAGGTCAGACTGACCAGCCTATAATTATTTTGGTCTATCCCCCGCACCCTTTTTAAACAATGGTATAACGTTTGCAGACCTCCAGTCCGCTGGCACCTCGCCCGTATCCAGTGAGGATTTGAAGATGATCCTCAGAGCATCTGCTATTTCCTCTCTGGCTTCCTTTAACAACCTGGGTTGCAATCCATCTGGCTCTGGTGATTTATCCACTTTCAAGGATGTCAGACCCTCAAGTACTTCCTTTCTCATTATGCTCATGGTATCCAATATTCCTCTTTAACTACAATGTCGGCATCATCCCTCTCCTTTGTGAAGACAGAGACAAAAAACTAATTCAGAACCCTGCCCACATCTTCTGCATCCACACAAGTTCCCCTGTACATCTCTGATCAGTCCTACCCTTTCCTTAGTTATCCTCTTGCTCTTAATATAATGATTAGACATATTCGGATTTTCCTTGATTTTACCTGACAATATTTTTTCATGTCCTCTCTTTGCTTTTCTAATTTCCTTTTTTACTTCATCCCTGCACTTTCTATACTCCTCTAGGCTTTCTCAAGTACTGAAGTAGATGGATCAGTGCTTGATACAGAAAGGCAGATCAATGAAGAGTGTAGGAGGCCATGCCAGGAGCAGCACCAGGCATACCTAAAAATAGGTGTCAGTCTGGTGAAGCTACAACACCGGACTACTTGCATGCCAAACAGTGGAAGCAGCATGCAATAGACAGGGCTAAGTGATCCCACAACCAACAGATCAGGTTTAAGCTCTGCAGTCCTGCCATATCCAGTCGTGACTAGTGTTGGACAATTAAACAACTGACATGAGGAGGAGGCTCCACAAACATCCCCATCCACAATGATGGGGGAGCCCAGTTTATCAGTGCAAAAAACAAGGCTGAAGCATTTGCATTCATCTTCAGCTAGATGTGCCGAGTGGATAATCCATCTTGGCCTTCTCCTGAGGTGCCCAGCATCACAGATGCCTGTCTTCAGCCAATTCGATTCAACACTCAAGAAGCTCGACACCATCCAGGACAAAACGCCCTGCTTGATTGGCACCCCATTCACCACCTGCAACATTTACTTCCTTCACCATCGACACACAGTGGCATCAGTGTGTACCATCTACAAGATGCACTTCAGCAACTCACCAAGGCTACTTGGACAGTACCTTCCAAACCTGTGACCTCTACCACCTAGAAGGACAAAGACAGGAGATGCATGGGAACACCAACACCTGCAATTTCCCCTCCAAGTCATACACCATCCTGATTTGGAATTATATTGTCGTTCCTTCATTGTCACTGGGTCAAACTCCTGGAACTCCCTTCCTAACAGCGCTGTTAATGTACCCACACGCCAAGGACTGCAGCAGTTCAAGAAGGCAGCTCACCACTACCTTCTCAAGGGCAATGAGGAATGGGTAATAAATGCTGGCCTAGCCAGTGATGCCCACAACCCCCAAATGAATAAAAAAGAAACCATTGTGGTGAGACTGGCAAGAAGGTCAGACAAATGGTTTTACCCGAAATTGTAAGCTGTCATCGCTTTCAGACTGACTAGCATTTTTCTGTGAATTGTGTTATTGTGTATTTCCTATTTTTGAATAGCTCAATACATGTCCTCCACATCACTAGCTTTAATCTTGGGAGTTCACCTAGATACATAGCTTGTGAAATAGATCATTTACATGGCTAGAACACTATAGGCTGATTCTGTGACCCATGCTCCATTTCTTGGGTGGCTCCATGCAGAGCCTTGTGAAGTGTGAAGATTAACTCCATGTTCCAATGAACTTGGATAAATCTTAAATTGCTGATAGTAATATACTTTCATTACAGATTTATTTAACAGTGACAATTCTTTTCAAACCCCAGGAAAATAAAATTTAACCAGGACAAAACAGCAAATAGACACAAGAAAGAACAAACAAGTCCCAAAGCATTTCACAGTCAATTAGGTACTTTTGAAGTGTAAACACTCCTATAATATAGGGAAACACATCAACCAAATTGCGAACAGCAAGTTCAACAGTCAGCAATGGGATAAATAACCAGATAATTTTAAAACCACAGAATCTTTCACATCCACCCGAGAGGGCAGCAGCTCCTACAGTGCAACACTAAATACTAAAATGAACTGTCAATCTAGATTATGTGCTCAAGTCGTGAAATGAGGCTTGAACCTACAGCGTTCTGACCCAGAGATGAGAATGTTACCACTGAGCTCACAAGGGTTTCACTTTCACCAAAGAGTCAGGTTACTGGTCCAATGCAAACGGAACTGCATCTGCTCTTTTTTTGAGGGCCAGATTATACGAACATACCAATTAGGAGAAGTAGGCCATTCGGCCCCTCGAGCCTGCTCTGCCATTCACTAAGACTATGGCTGATACATTTGCGTAACGCATTCCACATTCCCATCTACCCCCAATAACCTTTGATTCCCTTGCCTAACAAGAATCTATCTACCTCCACCTTAAAAATATTCAATGACCCCGCCTCCACCACCTTCTGAGGCACAGAGTTCCAAAGTCACACAACCCTCAGAGAAAACATTTCTCCTCATCTCTGTCCTAAAAGGGTGATCCCTAATTTAAAACAGTGCCCCCTAGTTGTGGACTGACCCACAAGAGGAAACATCCTTTCCACATCCACCTTGTCAAGACTGTTCAGGTTAGAGTCATAGTCATACAGCACAGAAACAGGCCCTTCGGCCCATCATGTCTGTGCTGGCCATCAAGCACCTAAGGATCTTATAAACTTCAATCAAGTCTCCCCTCACTCTTCTAAACTCCAGTGAAAACAAGCCCAGTCTGTCCAACCTTTCCTCATAAGACAACCCACTCATTCCAGGTATCTGTCTAGTAAACCTCCTCTGAATCCCCTCCAACACATTCACATCCTTCCTTAAATAAGACCACCAAAACTACACACGGTATTCGAGATGCAGTCTCACCAATGCTCTGTATAACTGAAGCAGAACATCCTTACTTTTATTTTCAATTCCTCTTGCAATAAAGGATAGCATTCCATTCGCCTTCATTACCTGCTGTACCTACATACTAACTTATTGTGACTCCTGCATGATAACACCTAGATCCCTCTGCACCTAGGAATTCTGCAGACATTCCCTGTTTAAGTAATACTCTGCTTTTTTATTCTTTCTGCCAAAGTGGACAACCTCACATTTTCCCACGTTATACTCCATCTGCCAGATTTTTGCCCACTCATTCTATCTGTATCGGTCTGTAACCTCATGTCCCCTTCACAACATACTTTCCTACCTAACTTTGTGTCAACTGCAAATTTAGCTACCATGCCATCGCTCCCCTCTTCTAAGTCATTGATTTTAAATTGTAAAATGTTGAGGCCCCAGCACAGACCCCTGCGGGCCTCTACTCGTCACATCCTGCCAATCAGAAATTACATTTGCTACTTTGCAGTCTGAGGGAACCTTTCCAGAATCTAGCAAATTTTGAAAAATTACCACCAATACATCTACTACCTCAGTAGCCACCTCTTTTGAGATCCTAGGATGAAGTCCATCAGGACCCGGGGACTTGTCAGCCCACAGCTCCATCAGTACCGCTTCCCTGTTGATTGTAATTTCAAGTTCCTCTCTTCCTTCCACTTCCTGCTTTACAGCTACTGCCGGAATGTGTTTTGTATCCTCCTTATTGAAGAGAGGAAATATTTTTTCATTGCATCCGCTGTTTCCTTACTATCTATTAGCTCCCCATTCTCACTCTCTAACTTTACTAACTCTTTTCCTTTTTAAATACCTGTAGAAACTCTTGCTATCCGTTTTTACATTTCTAGCTAGCTTCCTCTCACTATAATTTCTTTCTCCTGTTTAAAGCAGTTAAGGAAAGCATCAAACTTAAGGAAAAGGCATATAATTGTGCAAAGATGAGTAGCAGTTCAGATGATTGGTCAGAATATAAAGAACGGTAGAGAATGACTAAAAAGATAACCAGGAGAAAAAAAATAGAGTATGAGAGGAAGTAGCATGCGCTGTGGATAAGGGGAAGACTGTTGATGTACTGTACTTGGATTTCCAGAAGGCAATTGACAAGGTGCCACATAAAAGGTTATTGCACTAAGTAGGAGCTCTTGGGGTCGGGGGTAACATATTAACATGGATAGAAGATTGGCTGGCTGGCAGAAAACAGAGATTGCCAGGACTCTCATGTTGCATGCAGCCGATGAGCTTAGTCTGGACACTGCTGCTCAGTATGCCTTTCTGAAGAACAGCTGACTACACCCCTCAAAGAGATATTCCACATATTCACATGCAAATGCATCAACGTTGTTACAATGAAATAATCCACTTGCCTGTAATGAAATTCCATGTCTTAATCATCTATTATTTAGCCTATCTAAAAAGGTGCAGAATCAACTCCTCAATAAATTAAAAGTGATTCCTTCAATCACCATGTGCTTCATCTCTGCCAACACACTTACTGAATCTAAGAAGACCCTTCTGAAAGCAGTCATTTTGATTCAACTGTAGTGAACTGTCCATCTCAAGGGTGCAATGAAACCCTTTTGATGAAGTACAGTCAGTTTCAGGTTAGAATCTTGATGAGAAATAGACTAGATGTTTCATCAAAAGGTTGCAATCCCAAGACTGTCCGTTTACTGTAATTGAACTTGAAGCTTTTACTATTTCATCAACCTGTCAGTAAGCAAGGCTCAATCAGCCAAGCTTGTGAGATGCTGAAATCTTATTGTGGAGAAAATGGTTAATGACAAAAAGGAGGTCCTCTAGCTGCAAAGTAAATAAGATTCACAAACACTTACTGTGCTAGATTGGTTGATTATGACAAAACAGAATGGTATAATTTCAATACATAGCAAATCAAGTGAGATACTGTGCAGGCCATAGATCTTTGGGTAATGAGCTACAAATAGGGTCAATAGTATAATCAGCTCTCAGTGTACAGAATTTACAGGATTAGTTGCAGTCAACTGAATCTTCTAATGTTGTTTTTGAAATTTTCATTGAAGTTTTATGTACAGTATGGTTTTCTGAAATTACAGTTGGATAACCAAAATTTTTGGTAAGCTGCAATATTGCATACACCCCTAACAACTAAATCCACCCAACAGCAATGTCACCTATTCTGGTCACATCAACATCTGCACATTTATCAGTCATCTGTCTGCAGCAGAGAATATGATAACACTTACCCCAGGACATGTATAAATCTGTCTGTTGAAGATGACGTCTAAGACAGCAGAAAGTTCCTAAGGCATTCAATATGTACGCTTGACTGCACTAGCTCGCTTTCCTGATGTGATAGGAACAGAGAGATAAGACACAGAAGAGTACTTCAGAGTCTCTCTCTCTTATGGCTGATGTAGATGTAGAGCAACAATTATAATTTTAAATTCAGGTGGTTAAGCTAGATAATTGTGTCAGCAGTTGCAGAGTATATCGCTGTGATGGCCTCCTTTTAATGTTTGAATTGGACATTGAGTCATTATATGCTCCATGCCCTGTTGTGAATGACTACAGATGCACACTGGACAGTTTATAATTTTTCATTTATGAATCTGTATCCGCTATGGTGTGTGTGGATGTGGTTTCGGGCTGTCCACGAGCTTTGCAGAAGATCAAAGCCAGGGATCTTCTGCGGCTGGCCTTTCACAAGTTGTTTGTGACTTCTTGTGAACGCCATTCGCCTTTCAAGCTTCATCAGGTTTACTTCAGTGTAAACTTGTAACAAAGCAAACCAAGCCAAGTTTACATGATTCAGTTGAAAAATAGGAGTCAGCACATACAAAATTCATTTGTGCTGGATGCTTTCATTCTTTTGCAAATTAAAACGGCCTTAAAAGTCACAGGGTATTGTGTAAGTAACTCGAGTGTGAGCCAAGTGGCGCTGTTTTACTTCAGTAACCTGCAATTGTGTAACAAGTAGTAAGCTGACTTTGGAACTGGGCATTATAATTTTTCTAAAACTACTTGCAAAGTAAAGCAACTTGCAGATTTAGCAATCATCAAATACTTCACTGCACATGCTGTTAATGTTTGTAAACTGCACACGTGGATAAGATTTTGTATAGTAATTATGTGATTTCATCTGACCAATTTATCATTTCCAAAGTAAACATTACTTGTCACATAGTGTTTTATCAATTTTACACTGAGTTGCACGTAAATTGCATGAAACTGCTCATGCTGCAAATAATCACAACCACGAAAACTTGGATTGCTCCAGAAAACAAATATTGGTTTCAGATGATTTTTTAGTATCAACATGTGATATAAATGGCAGACTGTTCAAATTCTAAAGTGTCAGTGCTTTGTCATGAAAACCTATGAGAATACAGACATTCAAATCCAGGTAGCAATTCTTTCTGGAAATAGGCCAGCTTAACTCCATTACCTGGTTTGTCTGACTGACAAACTTGCAGTCAAAGAATGCCACATTGAAGTAGTGAGATACAATGCTCGGCTGCTATTCTATTAGCTGTTTTTCAGTACTATAGTTTTTCCTTTTATCTTTCTGCAAGATGTTAAGGTCTAGTTCACAGTTCTGCAGGGGTTAGTGCAATTACTCACTCAGGATGCTGTTCTGCATATGCAGATGCATTTGCCTGTTGGGGGGCAAGGTACATTGAAACTGTCCACATGCGTGTGTGCAAGCACAATTGCAACATCTGCCACAAGGATCTCTGACTGAAGTTCTCTCTTCTGGCCCAATAAGCTGCAGAATCCAGTGCCACCCAATTGAGAATGGCAGACCGGAAACAGAGAAATGTTTAGTCTGTAGGCTCACAGCCACATCATGTTGTCCAAGCAGTCATTTTGACTGGGATAGGGAGAGAGGGGAGGGCATGTGAAGCAGCATTCGCTTCAATTAAGTGTGAATGTTGTGCAGGATGTCCTAAACATTCAGTTGATGGAGAAAGAAAATTGTATAACTTCCACTGAAACATGGACACAGCTTTAAGGCCTTTTAAGAGCTGTTCCTGTTGAAATTATTTCCAGATGAAGACAAACTATTACAGATACCTTAACTTGTTTGTAACAAGTACAAGACTCCTACAAAAATTCTGGAAAACAAACTATCAGTTTAATCGAACATAAAAGCAAAATATTGCAGATGCTGGAAATCTGAAATTGAAACAAAGTGCTGGAAATACTCAGCAGATCAGGCAGCATCTGTGGCGAGAGAAGCAGAGTTAATGTTTCAGGTCTGTGACTTTTCATCAAAACTGGCAAAGGTGAGAAAAGAATTAGGTTTTAAGCAAGTCAAGTCCGGTGGGGGGGTGTTGTTGGTGGGGAAGAGAAAGGCAGAGGGCAGGAGAGATTAAATAAATAAGCTGTCATGGGACAAAGGCAAAGAGTGTGTTAATGCTTGTGGTGAAAGACAAAGCATTAGTCCAGAGACAGTGTTAATGGCAGAATGAGCAGCTCTGTCTACAGGAAAAAAGGCACATGGTTAAAAATAAAACAAAATAATAAAAAGAAAAATATAAAAAAGGCCAGTCGTGCTCTGAAATTACTGAACACAATGTTCAGTCCGCAAGGCTGTTCAGTGCCTAATTGAAAGATCAGGTGCTGCTCCTCCAGCTTGCATTGATGTTCACTGGAACACAGCAGGCCAAGGACAGAAACGTGGGCATGAAAGCATGGGGTGTAAAATGGCAAGCAACCAGAAGCTCGGGTTCATGCTTTCGGACTGAGCGGAGGTGCTCCACAAAGTGGTCATCCAATCTGCGTTTGGCCTCCCCAATGTAGAGGTGACCTCATTATGAGCAGCGAATACAGTATACGAAATTGAAGGAAGTACAAGTAAATTGCTGCTTCACCTGGAAGGAGTGTTTGGGGCCTTGGATGGTGAGGAGAGGAGGTAAAAGGACAGGTATTACATCTCTTGCGATTGCATGGGAAGGTGCCTTGGGAAGGGAACCAGGTGTCGGGGCTGATGGAGGAGTGGACCAGGGTGTCGCGGAGGGAATGATCTTTTCAGAATGCTGACAGGGGAGGGGATGATCGTTTGGATGTGGAGGCTGGTGGGGTGGAAAGTGAGCATAAGGGGAACCCTGTCGCGGTTCTGTGAGGGAGGGGAAGGGGTGAGAGCACAGTGGAGGGGAATCCTCAGTTGAGGAAAAAGGAAGATATGTCAGAGGCGCTGTTGTGGAAGGTTGCATCATCAGAACAGATGCGTCGGTGACAGAGAAACTGGGAGAATGTGATGCAGTCCTTACAGGAAACAGGGTGTGATGAAGTGTAGACAAGGTAGCAGTGGGACACGGTGGGGTACAATGAATATTAATAGACAGCCTATCCTCAGATATAGAGACAGAGGGGTCGAGGAAGGGAAGAGTCAGAGATGGACCATGTAAAGGTGAGAGAAGGGTGGAAATTGGAAGCAAAGTTGAAGAAGTTTTCCAGTTTGGGGTGACAGCAGGAAGTGGCACCGATACAGTTATCAATGTACCGGAAAAGTAGCGAGGGAGAGGACCTGAATAGGACTGGATAAAGGAATGTCCGACTCACGCAGGTATCCATAGCAAAACCTTTTATTTTAAAGAAGTGAGTGGAGTTGAAGGAGAAGTTGTTCAATATAATAACAAGTTCAGCCAGGTGGAGGAGGGTGGTGGTTGGGCCTCTATTCAAGGCAGAAGCGGAGAGCCCTCAGACTGTCTTTTTGGGAGATGGAGGTGTAGAGAGATTGGATGTCCATAGTGAAGTGGTGGCGGTTCGGGCCAGGAAAATGGAAATTGTCAAAATGACAGAGGGCGTCCGAAGAGTCACAGATGTAGGTGGAAGAGACTGAACCGGGAAGAAAAGAGCGTCAAGATAGGACGAAATAAGTTCAGTGGGGCAGAACAGGATGAAATGATGGGTCTACCAGGACAGTCCTGTTTGGGATTTTGGGAAGGAGATAGAAGTGGGCTGTCCGGGGTTGTGGGACTATGAGGTTGGAAGCTGTAGAGGGAAGATCTGCAGAGATGAGGACAGTGATAGTCCTAAAGACAATGGTTTGATGTTCGGTAGTGGGGTCACGATGCAGGGGAAGGTAGGAAGAAGTGTCTGACAGTTAGCGCTCAGCAATTGCAAGCTAGAGTTAAGTACAGCAGACAACAGCACCACCCTCCTTGTCAGAAGATTTGATCACAATGTTGGGGCTAGACCTGAAAGAATGGAGTGCGGCAAGTTCAGAGGGAGACAGGTTAAAGTGAGCGAGGGGAGAGGAGAAATTGAGACACCGATGTCATGCTGAGAATTCTCAACGGAAAGATCAAGTGTGTGTAACAGGCCAGAAGGATCCTGGTGGAGGGAGAATACTGGAGGCAGGTGAAAGGGTCTGTTGTTCGGGGGGAGAGGACTCCTGGTCAAAGCAGCGAGCCTGGAGGCGAAGGCGAAGGAAGAAGAGCTCAACGTCAGTTTATTCTGTTAACTTCCCCTGTGATAATCCTGGCCCATCAGTATAATGCCCTTTTTATAAAGAAAAGATTACTGGCTGATTTTCCATGGTGTTGCTTACTAATTAAAACAGGACTTCTGTCAACAGAGCAGCTGCTGTTTCTTCATCTGTACTACTTGACTTCAGTTTTCCCTTCTGTGCTGGCTCAAGGTGCGACCTGTCTTCCCAATTCCATACCCATTCACAAGAGCGGTAAACCAAATCCTGCAGCCACAATGAAAAGAATACCAACTCTGAGGTTGTTGCATCCTCCGAGGTCTCCCTGGTTTCAGCTCCACCCAAATATACTTCATCACACCAGTTCAATTTTCGCTTGCTGGCAGACCCAAGTTCGCCCAACGAGAGTCTCATTCTTGATCATACCACTGATGATCCCATCATATACAATTCTCTCCCCAAACCCTGAATGCTGAAGAGTTCAGATTTTGCAGTCATATTCAAGTGCAATGAACATAACCTCTCCAACTCCACACCAACTTGGTTCCAAACACAAAGGAAATTACAGCATATGTCATATGGTCTTTTGGATTAGCTACAGTTAACTGAACAAATTAGAAAAAAATAGTTATAACAGAATACCACTTACTAGTAAGCTAAAAGTACACATTATACCCAATTTACGAGATTGTGAGGGACTTTCACAGAATGAGATGCATAGAGAAATGAAAAAGGTCACAAAATATCAATTCATGAATACGATGAAAGTTAAACTGACAGTCTTAGTGCTTCAGCAGGGTAGACTGTACTCATGTCCAGGCAGAGCATGAAGACTGGCCACTTCAGCAAAGAACAAAGTGATTTCTGGTGCATGCAGCACCATACCCCAGCACCTTCAGGAGACAAGGGAAGACTTATTTTGAGTAGTGAAGTATGGAATTAGGCAATGTGTAAACACAGCCTCAAAAAAGCTCCACTCTGTACATTTGCATGGGCATTCAAATGATGAGGTATGCTTCTTGGCTTAAGCAAATCAGAATGAGATGACTGTCGAGTGACTGGACTCTGGCTGGGGCTTAAGTGCATAGCAGATAACTGCATCTGAATGTGATCTTGCAGGTTCCGACAGGTCAAACTTGTATTGCATAGAACAGTGTAACTGCCACCTAGAGCTGTGGATATTATAAATGCTTCATTCATGTTATTTGGAGAAAACACATGGCATTGACAATGACCTACAAAGCTGGAAATTATGAGAATTGTCCAATAACATTACCATAGTGAAATGAATACAGCATAACATGCCAAAGACTTGCAGGTTGGTAGGTTAATTGGCCATTATAAATTGCCCCTAGTACAGGTAGGTGGTAGGAAAATATATAGGGACCGGTGGGGATGTTATTGGAATATGGGATTTGTGTAGGATTAGTATAAATGGGTGGTTGATGGTCGGCACAGACTCGGTGGGCCGAAGGGCCTGTTTCAGTGCTGTATCTCTAAACTAAACTAAACATAATATGTTCTCTAATTCTTTTTCAACTCACGGAAGCATCAAAAGTGAAATGTAAGTACCCTGGGTGACTTGGTTTGAACATTTGCATCTCTAATGTTACATGAGTTCCAGCTGGCAAAGCAATGTAGATTAGGCTGCAGTTTGTACAATCTAAATATTTTCTATGGATAGGGATTTACTGACTTAAAAACTGATATTTTTCAATATGTTGAGGCTCACTCAGTCACAAAAACACAAAACTGGTAGGGTAACTTTTGAAGAATATATGTAAGATCTTCTAAGCTTCAGGGATCAGCTGAAGAAGTTGCAAATGATCCCAACATTAATCTCAAAGAGACAACTTGAAATTCCGAACAACCTTCCTGTACATGGACAATTTCAACAGTGAAATTATAATTTATTCAGCAAGTCACTTTTCTTGAATTTAAGGTTAACACTTCAGAATTGCTGAAAATAGAGACATGCTGTCGAAGCTTTTCGCCTTGCACTCATCAGGACAATTCGCAAGAATAACCAATGTAAGGGAAAACAACAACTTATACTGCATGAGAAAAGAGTGCTGATTGGTTGGCAAGTGAACTCTGATTGGTAGAGGCGTTGCCATGGAGAATGCACCAGTTTACAGTGACTGAGTTAACTGCCAAGCTTTGTTCGAAATTTAAACCAGACAGCTTGACTCTGACTGGTCAAGACATTGCCCTGAGATATGAACCAGTGAATGGACTGATTCACGCAATGGTGGTGGGACTAGATTGTCATGATGTACTGCTGTCTTTCCTTATAATCCGGTGACCAGAACTGCATGCAGTATTCAGGTGTTGCCTAAATGGTGTTTTTATACAGTTCCAGCATAACCTCCCAGCTCTCAAATTCTGTGCCTCAGCTAATAAAGGTAAGTCTCCGAAATACATTCTTGGCCACCTTTATCTCCCTATCCAGCTACATTCAGGGATTTGTGGACATGCACTCCAAGGTCCCTCTATTCCTCGACGCTTCTCAGTATCTTCCCATTTATTGTGTATTCCCTTGTCTTATTAGCTTTCCCCAAATGCATTACTTCACACTTATGCAGATTGAACTCCATTTGTCACAGTTCTGCCCACCTGACTAGTCCATCGATATCTTCCTGCAATCTAAAGCTTTCTTCTTCATGATCAACCACACAGCCAATTTTTTTTTTCATCATCCACAAACTTCTGAATCAGGCTCCCTAAGTTCAAGGGATCAGTGCAGTTCTGAATAATGATATAGGTGTAATAGGTTGTGATGTAGAATCAGCTTGGGTAGAAATAAGGAATAGCAAGGCAAAGAAATCACGGGTGGGAGTGGTCTATAGGTCCCCGAGGAGTTTCCTCTCTGTAGGACAAAGTATTAATCAGGAAATAATGGAGGTGTGCAAGAAGGGCACTGCAATTATCATGGGTGATTTTAATCTGCATATAGACTAGACAACTCAAATTGGCAAGGATAGCATGGAAGACGAATTTGTAGAGTGCATCAGGGATTGTTACTTAGAACAATGCGTTGCAGAACCTACCCTGGAACAGGCTATTTTAGATTTGGTAATGTTTAATGAGTTAGGATTAATAAGAGATTTCGTAGTTAAGGATCCTCTCAGGGAAGCGATCATAACATGGCAGAATTTCAAATTCAGTTTGAGGGTGAGCAACTCGGGTCTCAAACCAGTGTCTTCAACTTAAACAAGTGCAATTACAGAGGTATGAAGAAAGAGTTGTCTAAAGCTGGCTGGGAAAATAGACTACAGAGAAAGTCAGTAGATGAGCAGTGGCAGACTTTTAAGCAGATATTTCATAACACTCAGCAAACATTTATTCCAGTCAGAAGGAAGGACTTGATTAGAACGATGAACCAACCGTGGATAACAAAGGAAGTTAAGGAGAGTATCAAATCAAAAATACATACAAAGTGGTGAAAGCTAGTGGTAGGCCAGAGGATTGGGAATTTTTTTAGAAGCCAGCAGCGGATGACTAAAAAACTAATAAAAAGGGAGAAAATTGATGAAAGTTGGCAAGAAATATAAAAACAAATACTAAGAGCTTCTATGGGTATATAAAAAGGAAGAGGGTAGCTAAATAAGTGTGGGACCCTTAGAGGATAGGACTGGAGAATTAATAACAGGCTACAGGGAAATGGCAGATAATTTAAACCAATATTTTGCATCGGTCTTCACGGCGGAGGACACTATACTTATCCCAACAATAATAGATGAACAAGGTGTAAATGGGAGGGAGGAACTTGTAACAATCTCGATCACGAGGGAAAATGTGCTTGACAAACTGATGGGACTAAAGGCAGACAAGTCACCAGGACCTGACGGCCTGCGTCCAAGGGTTTTCAAAGAAGTGGCTGCAGAGATAGTGGTCATAATATACCAAAACTCAATGAATTCCGATAGGTTTTATCCCTCAGAAATTCTAAAGCCAAATTGATTAATGAGAAAGTGTTGGCAAGTTGCTAATTGCTGAAATTCATCGCTGGAGAAGGAAAGCAACAATTTCGACTTCTGGATTAGACTACGGACTGTTCTACTGTTGAAGAACCTTCTTATCCCCATTGGACGACTGTGAGGACTTCATGCAACCTTGGGCTGTTCCACATCCGGCAGGAGGGTAAATCTGCAAGAGCTCTAATTTTTTCTATTTTAATTGTTGTTTATATCTTAGTCGTGTTTAAGAATTTTTTTTTAATTAAACAATTAATTTGTTGATTTAAATACACCTGGTTTGGTTATCCTCACTCAGGGGTTAATAGATGGTACAATTTGGCTTGGTCTTTCTTTAATTTGGAAAATTTAACATGATATGTTAGGTGATCTGTGGAGGAACAGGGTGAATTTACAGTGCGTTTCTCCCACCACAATCAGAATCATATATTTGATTGGGGGCTTTGACTTGAACAGTCGGTCGTAACACTATGCTAATTTCATTGAATATTTCACACTCCTCCTCCCTGACTGCAATGTCTGTATCATTCCTCTCTTTTGTGAAAACAAATGCAAAGTATTAATTGAGAACCACAAGAAACGTCCTCCGCCTCCACACAGGTTACCCTTATGGCCCCCAATCAGCCCTATTATTTCTTTAGTGAACCTCTTGCTCTTTATGCATTTAGAAAAAAAAATCTGTGTTTCCTCTATTTTTCTTGCCAATATTTTTTCATGCACTCTCTGCTTTCTTGAGGGGGAGATGGTGTTGTGGTGATAATGTCACTGGACTAGTAAATCAGAGGCACAGGCTAATGGCCTGGGACATGGGTTCAAATTCCACCCTGACAGCTGGCAGAATTTAATTTATTCAATGAATTAATCAAAAGTCTTAGTAATGGTACCATGTCGATTGTTGTAAAAATCCATCTGGTTCACTAATGTCCTTCAGGGAAGGAAATCTGCTGTCCTTACCTGGTCTGGCCTACATGTGACTCCAGACCCACAGCAATGTGGTTGACTCTTAACTGCCCACTGAAATGGCCGAGCAAGCCTCTCAGTTGTCAAGGACAATTAAGGACTTGCAATGAATGCTGGCCTGCCAGAGACTCCCCCATCCCATGGAAAAATAAAAAACAATTCCTTTTTAATTTCACCCTACACTTTTAATACTCCTCTCGGCTTTCTGCAGTATTGAACCTTCAGTGTCTGTCATAAGTTTCCCTTTTTTTCTTTATCCTCTTCTTTAAGCCCCTTGACACTCAGGAGTCTCTTTATCTTTTTCTTTATGGGAACGTACTTGCGCTGAACCCTCACTATCTCTTTCTTGAATGCCCCCCACTGAACTAGCACTGACTTACCTTTGAGTAGCTGCTTTCTATCCACTTTAGCTGAATCTGCCTGCTGCAGATGTCCATGACAGCATTGGTAGGAGTGACCACCGCACTGTCCTTGTGGAGACGAAGTCCCGCCTTCACATTGAGGATACCGTCCATCGTGTTGTGTGGCACGATCACCGTGCTAAATGGGATAGATTTCGAACAGATCTAGCAATGCAAAACTGGGCATCCATGAGGCGCTGTGGGCCATCAGCAGCAGCAGAATTGTACTCAACCACAATCTGTAACCTCATGGCCTGGCATATTTCCCACTCTACCATTACCATCAAGCCAGGAGACCAACCCCAGTTCAATGAAGAGTGCAGTAGGGCATGCCAGGAGCAGCACCAGGCATATCTCAAAATGAGGTGTCAACCTGGTGAAGCTGCAACACAGGACTACTTGCGTGCCAAACTGCGTAAGCAGCATACGATAGACAGAACTAAGCGATCCCATAACCAACGGATCAGATCTAAGCTCTGCAATCCTGCCACATCCAGCCATGAATGGTGGTGGACAATTAAACAACTAACTGGAGGAGGTGGCTCCACAAATATCCCTATCCTCAATGATGGGGGAGCCCAGCACATCAGTGCAAAAGATAAGGCTGAAGCATTTGCAACAATCTTCAGCCAGAAGTGCCGAGTTGATGATCCATCTCGGCCTCCTCCTGAAGTCCCCAGCATCACAGATGCCAGACTTCAGACAATTCGATTCACTCCGCGTGATATCAAGAAACGATTGAAGGCACTGGATACTGCAAAAGCTATGGGCCCTGACAATATTCCGG
The DNA here is from genome assembly GCF_036365525.1 of Heterodontus francisci. NCBI lineage: Eukaryota > Metazoa > Chordata > Chondrichthyes > Heterodontiformes > Heterodontidae > Heterodontus > Heterodontus francisci. The sequence continues at coordinate 25,236,346 of NC_090371.1, read as the reverse complement.
CAATAGTACTGAAGACCTGTGCTCCAGAACTTGCCGCGCCCCTAGCCAAGCTGTTCCAGTACAGCTACAACACTGCAATGTGGAAAATTGCCCAGGTATGTCCTGAACACAAAAAGCAGGACAAGTTCAACCCGGCCAATTACCGCCCCATCAGCCGACTCTGAATCATCAGTAAAGCGATGGAAGGTGTCATCAACAGTGCCATCAAGCAGCACTTGCTTAGCAATAACCTGCTCAGTGACGCTCAGTTTGGGTTCCGCCAGGGCCACTCAGCTCCTGACCTCATTACAGCCTTGGTTCAAACATGGACAAAAGAGCTGAACTCAAGAGGTGAGGTGAGAGTGACTGCCCTTGACATCAAAGCAGCATTTGACCGAGTATGGCATCAAGGAGCTGTAGCAAAACTGAGGTCAATGGGAATCAGGGAGAAACCCTCTGCTGGCTGGAATCATATCTGGCTCAAAGGAAGATGGTTGTGGTTTTTGGAGGTCAGTCATCTGAGCTCCAGGACATCACTGCAGGAATTCCTCAGGGTAGTGGCCTGGGCCCAACCATCTTCAGCTGCTTCATCAATGACCTTCCTTCAATCATAAGGTCAGAAGTGGGGATGTTCGCTGATGATTGCACAATGTTCAGCACCATTCGTGGCTCCTCAGATACTGAAGCAGTCCGTGTAGAAATGCAGCAAGACCTGGACAATATCCAGGCTTGGGCTGATAAGTGGCAAGTAACATTCATGCCACACAAGTGCCAGGCAATGACCATCTCCAACAAGAATCTAACCATCTCCCCTTGACATTCAACGGCATTACCATTGCTGAATCCTCCACTATCAACATCCTAGGGGCTACCATTGACCAGAAACTGAACTGGAGTAGCCATATAAATATCGTGGCTACAAGAGCAGGCCAGAGGATAGGAATCCTGAGGCGAGTAACTCACCTCCTGACTCCCCAAAGCCTGTCCACCATCTACAAGGCACAATTCAGGAGTGTGATGGAATACTCTCCACTTGCCTGGATGGGTGTAGCTCCAACAACAATCGAAGCTCAAAACCATCCAGGACAAAGCAGCCCGCTTGATTGGCACTCCATCGACAAACATTCACTCCCTCCACCACCAACGCACAGTGGCAGCAGTGTGTACCATCTACAAGATGCACTGCAGCAATGCACCAAGGCTCCTTCGACAGCACCTTCCAAACCCACGACCTCTACCAACTAGAAGGACAAGGGCAGCAAATACATGGGAACACCACCACCTGCAAGTTCCCCTCCAAGTCACACACCATCCTGACTTGGAACTATATTGCCGTTCCTTCACTGTCGCTGGGTCAAAATCCTGGAACTCCCTTCCTAACAGCACTGTGGGTATACCTACCCCAAATGGACTGCAGCGGTTCAAGAAGGCAGCTCACCACCTCCTTCTCAAGGGCAATTAGTGATGGGCAATAAATGCTGGCCTGGCCAGTGACGCCCACATCCAATGAATGAATAAAATAAAAACACCTCAGCTCAGTAAAATTAACTTTTCCCCAAATTGAGAACTTTTATTCTATCTTTGTCTTTTTCCATAACTACCCTAGATCTAACTGAATTATGATCACTTCCACCAAAGTGCTCCCCTTCCACCTGCCCAGCTTCATTTCCTAAAACTAAATCCAGAACCGCCCTCTCTCTTGTTGGTCGAAACAAGTTCTCCTGAAAGTATTTGAAGAAGCCGGCTCCCTTTGACACTAATTCTATCCCATTTATTAGGGTCGTTGAAATCCTTGGAGCTTTTAAAATAGGGGATATTCAACAGACCAGAATTAGATGAGCGCAGATATCTGGGAGGGGTAAGGCCAGAGAGGGATTTGAAAACCTGGATGAGAATTCTAAAATCAAGACGTTGCTTGATTGGCGCCAATGTAGGTCAGCAAGCACAGGGGTGATAGGTGATCGTGACTTGGTGGGGGTTAAGACACGGGCAGCAGAATTTTGTATGACCACAGGTTTACTGAGGGTAGAGTGAGGCTGACCAGCCAGGCTTCTAGAGGCCACAAAGGCATGAATGAGGGTTTTAGCAGCAAAGGGGCGAAGGCTGGACAAAGTTGGGTAATGTTAAGGAGATGGAAATAGGCAGTCTTAGTGATGGCACAAATGCATGGTTGGACACAGTTTTTGGAGGCGACGTCTTCAAGTACTTGGGAGAGGAAATGGAGGTTGGAGATGGGCAATAGTTTGCAAAGATGGTGGGGTCAAGGGTTGGTTTTTTTAAGGAATGGGTGATGACGACAGACTTAAAAGGAGAGCGGGACAACAGCTGAAAGGAGAGAACCGAAAACAATATCGGCTAACATGGGTGAACCAGGAGGGGAAGTTGGGTGATCAGCAGTTTAGTGGGAATAGGGTCAAGGGAGCAGGAGGTGGTCTCATGAACAAGATGAACTTTGAGAAGGCATGAATGGAGATGAGAGAGAAACTAGAGAAAGATGAAAGTTCAGGGCTCGGGGTAGGGCAGGGAAAACATTAGAAGAACTAAAACTAAAAACTAAAACTTTGGCTTGTTGGGGCAGTGCAAGGGGTGGGGGGCGCACAGCACAGGCAGCTGATCAGATGGTCTCGATCCGAGTGACAAAGTCGTCCACAAGCTCCTCACACTTATAGTTGTTGGAGGTAAGGGTGGAGGAGACAGGGGCGAGAAATTTAAGATGACGGTCTGCAGTAGAGAAAAGAAACCAGGCGTTATCTTTGCATTTCAGGATGATCTGGGAATAGCAAGCAGTTTTAACAGACGAGAGGAGAACCCAAAAGTGCTTTATGTGATTCAGCCAGATCTGATGGTGGATGGCTGAACCAGTTGTCTGCCCTATCCATTCAAGTCTGCATCCCTTGGACTTAAGGGTGTTACGGCCAAGGTGGGAGGACGGCACTGTCTTTTCGACTTCCACTTCTCCACAGGTCACAATATACGTTTTTAAAAAATGTTTACCCAGTTACCGATGCAGTCAATCGTATACTCTACTCTTTATCCCAGAATAAAATAAACCAACCAGGTTTCTTTAATAAACAACAAAATTATCAGATTATAAACCAAGGCTTAACGAAGCAAAGCAATAATACAGACTGAAATATGAAAGTTCCCTTTTTAAAATTCCCCAATTACGCATACACACAGAGAAAAAAAAATACAGAAATTCTCTCTGCAGAGGTCTGTTACAAAAATAGAACAAAAAAAGAATACTTTGGCCAACTACTTGCTAATTTTTGAAGGAAAAAAAGATGTGGAAAGATGTCAGTTGTCCCTTTTTGGTCTGGCGTCCCAAATACGCGTAGACGGGTATCACTAGGATCTTTCTAGAGCAGTTCTTTTCATGCGATGTTCAGGATCAATTTGGCAGGCTTTTCAGGAGAAATGCAGCATCAGGAGTTTTTGGCAAGCTTTTCAGGAGAAATGCAGCAGCAACTTCTCTCTTTCTTACACTCGATTCTCAGGAAGTTCTCAAAGAGATGGAAAAGGGTGATCTGATGATAGCTGCTCTCGTGGCTGGTTTTCTCCAACTCTCTTCAAAACAATTCACACCCTAACACACTGTCCAAAGCAAAACCAAAAACAATATCTCAAGTCAAGCTTCCTGACCCCTATAAGTCTTGACCTGTCACTTCTCTGTAAACATCTTTCCCAGGTCACTAAGGTTTCTGGTGTTTATTACTTAAAGCACATGACTTCCAGCAAGGCTGGTGTTAAACATCTCAGTGTCCTTTCAATTAACTGTCAACAACAAAGCAAAGTCCTGTTACTATGAAATCTTCAGCCTTCCAATGAACCCATCTTCACAATTTAAATCGAAGTCCTCAAAAACATACTTTACAAAAAAAGAAGCACTTTTGTAACAAGGGAGTGGAAATGACAGTCATACCATGGAAATAGCAAGGGTGAGAGAGTGAGTAATAGTTTCACTGAGGTGAAAATGAGGTTGAGGAAATTAGTCGCTGCAGAAATGTGGTGACAAATAGAGGGCCATACAGTGGACAGTTGGGATATTCAAAGTGCAAGTGTCAGAGAATTAGGGGATACTGATGCATCAGGGCTGCAGCATGTGCGATCTCCTAGATGCCAGTGTGATCCAGGACAAACACTGCAGTAGGTGTTTGCAGCCTGAGGTGCTTTGTCTCAGAGTCAATGAGCTGGAGGACAAGCTGCAGACACTGCGACACGTCAGGGAGGGGGAAAGGTACCTGGACACTCTGTACCAGGAGGCGGTCACACCCCTTAGGATAGGGTATTCTGATTTGATCAGGGACAGGAGAGTGTGGCTGCAGCTGAGGCAGGTAAGGGGACCCAGAGGGCAGGAGTGCAGCCTTTGTAACTGTCCAAAAAGTTTGAGGTTCTTTCAGCTTGTTTGGATGAGAGTGGGGGCTGCTGGGTGGATGAGCGAACTGACCATGGCACTATGGTAGAGGAAGCCATTCAAGTGGGGGGAGCAAAAAGGAATGTAGTGGTAATAGAGGACAGTATAGTGAGGGGGATTGACACTGTTCTCTGCAGCAAACAGCGAAAGTCCAGAAGGCTGTGTTGCCTGCCCAGAGCTAGGGTTTGCGACAACTGCTCAGGGCTGCAGAGGAACTTACAGTGGGAAGGATCCAGTCATAGTCATAGAGTTATACAGCACAGAAACAGGCCCGTCGGCCCATTGTGTCCGCGCCGGCCATCAAGCACCTAACTATTCTAATCCCATTTTCCAGCACTTGGCCCGTAGCCTTGTATGCTGTGCCGTTTCAAGTGTTCATCTAAATACTTGTTAAATGTTGTGAGGGTTCCTGCCTTTAACATCTCTTCAGGCAGTGTGTTCCAGATTCCAATCACCCTCTGGGTGAAAACATTTTCCCTCAAATCCCCTCTAAACCTCCTGCCCATTACCTTAAATCTATGTCCCCTGGTTATTGACACCTCTGCTAAGGGAAAAAGTTTCTTCCTATCTATCCTATCGATGCCCCTCATAATTTTGTATACCTCAATCATGTCCCCCTCAACCTTCTCTGCTCTAAGGAAAACAACCTTAGCCTATCCAGTCTCTCTTCATAGCTGAAATGCTCCAGCCCAGGCAGCATCCTGGTGAATCTCCTCAGCACCCGCTCCAGTGCAATCACATCCTTCCTATACTGTGGTGTCCAGAACTGTACACAGTATTCCAGCTGTGGCCTAACTAGCGTTTTATGCAGCTCCATCATAACCTTCCTGCTCTTATATTCTATGCCTCGGCTAATAAAGGCAAATATCCATTTGCCTTCCTAACCACCTTCTCTGCCTGTTCTACTGCCTTCAGTGATCTATGGACAAGTACACCAAGGTCCCTCTGACCTTCTGTACTTCCCAGGATCCTACCATCCATTGTATATTCCCTTGCCTTGTTAGTCCTCTAAAAATGCATCACCTCACACTTCTCAGGATTAAATTCCATTTGCCATTGCTCCGCCCACCTTGCCAGCCCACCTATCAGTCGTTGTGGTCCATCGCTGGATTATTATCTTTGGATTATTACATGAGCCACGTGAAAATTCACATAGGGAAAATAAGATTAGAGAAATAAATGCGTGGCTCAAAGACTGGTGTGGTAGAAATGGGTTCCGGTTCGTGGGGCACTGGCACCATTATTGGCGAAAGTGAGGGGTAATGTTGGGATGGTCTATACTTCAACCATTCTGGGGCTCGTGTTCTAGCTAGCTGCATAGCTAGGGAAGTAGAGAGGGTTTTAAATTAAATAGTAGGGGGAAAGGGTTCAAATTTGGGAAGATGTGGGTAAATCAAAGAGCAGAGACAAGGCAAGAGAGAAAGGTATTAATGAGGGAAATGAAGAACAGACCAGACAGGAAAGGATAGAGAGAGTACAAATCTAAGAGTAAATCAGCAGCCAAGGCTAGACATTACAAAAATAATAAAAGGACAGAACCAAAGGCTCTGTATCTGAATGCACGTAGCATTTGAAACAAAACAGATGAAGTGATCGTGCAAATCGAAATAAATAATTACTATCTGATAGCCATTGCAGAGACATGGCCGTAGGATGACATAGATTGGGCTCTGAATATGGAAGGATTTAAGACATTTAGAAAGGACAGGAAGCTAGGAAAAAGTGGAGGGGTGGCTCTGTAAATTAATGATGGTATTAGCACATTAGAGAGGGATGACCCAAGTTCAGGAAATCATAATGTATAAGTGGTTTGGGTAGAGATGAGCAATGATAAAGGTCAGAAAACAGGCCCCCTAACCGTAACCACATGGTAGGACAGAGTATAAAAAGTAGAAATAATGGGAGCTTGTCAGAAAGGTATGGCGATAATCATGGGGGATTTTAATCAGCAGGGAGACTGGATAAATCAGATGGGCAAAGGTAGCCGAGATGAGGAGTTCATAGAATGTTTTCGGAATAGTTTCTTGGAACAGCAGGTTCTGGAGCCAACCAAAGAGCAGGATATACTAGACCTGGTATTGTGTAACAAGATAGGATTAATTGATGACCTCATAGTGAAGGCGCCTCTAGGTAGCAGCAATCATAATATGATTGAATTTACATTCAGTTTGAGGGAGAGAAGAATGGGTCTAAGACTAGTATTTCAAACTGAAATAAGGGCAATTATGAGGGCATGAAAGCAGAACTACCTAAAGTGAACTGGCAAATTAGGTTAAGGGATAGGACAATAGAGATGCAGTGGCAGACATTTAAGGGAATATTTCAAAATACACAGAATCGATACATTCCAGCGAGAAAGAAAAATTCCAAGGGGAGGACCCACCTTTCGCTATTACCTAGAAAAGTTAAAGACAGTATCAAACTTAAAGAAAAAGCATATAATTGTGCAAAGATGGGTGGCAGGTCAGGCGATTGGACAGAATATAAAAAACAGCAAAGAATGACTAAAAGAGTGAAAAGGAGGGAAAAATTAGAGCATGAGAGAAAGCTAGTTAGAAATATAAACACAGATACAAAGCGTTTCTATAAATATTTTTTTAAAAAGAGTTCACAAAGTAAGCATTGGTCCAACAGAAAGTGAGTCTGGGGAATTAATAAAGGAAATTAAGGAGATGGTAGATGAATTGAACAAGTATTTTGCATCGGTCTTCACCATAGAGGATACAAGTAATATCCCAGAAACAGCTGTAAATCAGGAAATGGAAGGGAGGGAGGAACTCAAGAAAATTACAAACACCAGGGAAGTGATACTGAACAAGTTGTTGGAGCTGCAGGCTGACAAGTCCCCAGGTCCTAATGGACTTCATCCTAGGCTGTTACAACAAATTTGACTGAATTCGAGGAGGTGACCAGGTGTGTAGATGAGGGTAAAGCAGTTTATGTAGTCTACATGGACTTCAGTAAGGCTTTTGATAAGGTCCCGCATGGGAGATTGGTCAAGATGGCAATCAAGGATTGCCCATGGGATCCAGGGAAATTCGGCAAGTTGGATCCAAAATTGGCTTAGTGGCAGGAAACAGAGGGTGACGGTCGAGGGTTGCTTTTGCGATTGGAAGCCTGTGACCAGTGGTGTATCGCAGGGATCGGTGCTGGGACCCTTGCTGTTTGTAGTGTACATTAATGACTTAGACGTGAATATAGGAGGTATGATCAGTACGTTTCCAAATGACATGAAAATTGGTGGTGTCGTGCAGTGCAGAGGCTGAGTGAGGAAAAGCAGTGAAGATCTCTCTGTGAGAAAATGTTTCTAGTACTGGGAGGGCGATAGAGAAGGACAATTTTGAAAGAGGTGCAAGAGGGGTGGAGGGCTGAACCAGCAAATGGGAGCTTAGTTTAACATCCCATTTGAAAAATAGCACTGCTGACAATGCAATGCAATCTTTCAGAATGCCACTGTAGTGGTAATGTAGAGAAAAATCAACTGTGGCAACAAATCCTCACATCCAATTTTGAGAACCCTTATGAGCCAAGCAAAGACAATGTTATAATTAGGACTCCCTTTAATTACCATTGATTACAGAATGTTACAGCACAGAAACAGGCCATTGAGTGTCAATGTTTTTCTCCTTCCAGCAGCTAGTCCATTTGCTTACTCTTAAAACTTGAACTCTGTTTCAACAAATCATGGAGAATACCAAATTCTAATCACCATCAAAATAAAAATTTTAATTCCCATTTAATAAAAAGTTTTAATAAAAAGTTTGTATTTTTTGCGACTGCCTTGCTGACCAATGGAAACGACTATTATTTCTCATAACCCTTAATAATACTGTTGGCCCCCATCAGGTAACCTAATATTTCTCTTCAATCTAGTGAAAAGTCCTCATGTTTGTTAGTGTTTACTGAATCCATACTACAACTACATACTTCTAAAAATGGAATGCACACAATACACCAACTACAGCCTAAATAAGATCTTGTACAGCTCAAAATCAAGGATTCCATTTGCCTTTATCATGGCCATGTCCACTTGCATTGCCATCTTTAACAACATATGGATTTGAACATGAAGGTTCTTCTCCATTTAAAATCTCACCATGTACAGCAATTTTGCTTTCCTCATTTGTAAATCCTAAAGAAACTCCACATTAGTCACATATTCCTTGGAAAATGTTACAGCGGGGAAGGTTATGCTTTAGCTGAACTCTTAAAACCTTATCATGAAAGCAAACAAGAATATACTAAAACAAAGATGTGATGCTTACAGCAAAGCCTGTCAAAGCAAAGACTCATGAAACTGCTGTTAACATGTTGGCAAAAATAATAAATCGAGCAGGCTAACACATGGGACTCAATTAAATGTTCATAACAACAATTTTTCTGCTGAGTGGTTTAAAGCACCCCCTGGGAATTATAAAAATGTAAAACTTGAACAAAAATACAAATACAGCCATGATCAGGGCTGGGACATGTTTCAGAAACCACCTGTATTTTTCTAGCAGAAGGCTAAATTCGCATTGATCTTTTATTGTTTCATGGGATGGGGCCGTCACTGGCAAGGCCAGCATTTGTCACCCATCCCTCATTGCCCTCGAGTAGGTGATGGAGATCAGCCTTCTTGAACTGCTGCAGTCCATCTGGTACGGATACACCCTCAGTGTTGTTAGGGAGTGAGTTCCAGGTTCTGATCCAATGACAGTGAAGGAACGGCAATATATTTGTAAGTCAGGATAGGGTGTGACTTGGAGGGGAACTTGCAGGTGGTGGTGTTCCCATGCGTCTGCTGTCCTTGTTCCTCTAGGTGGAAGAGGTCATTGGTTTAGAAGATGCTGTCGAAGGAGTCTTGGTGAGTTGCTGTAATGCATCGTGAAGATGATACACACAGCTGCCACGGTGCACCAGTGGTGGATGCAGTGAATGTTTAAGGTGGTGGATGGGCTGCCGATCAAGCGGGCTGCTTTGACCAAGATGGTGCCGAATGTCCTGAGTGTTGTTTGACCTGCACTCATCCAGGCAAGTAGGTAGTATTCCATCACACTCCTAACTTATGCCTTGTAGATGATTGACAGGCACTGGGGTCAGTAGTTGAGTTACTCGCCACAGAATTCCAAGCCTCTGACCTGCTCTTGTAGTCACAGTATTTATGTGGCAGGTCCAATTCACCTTCTGGTCAATAATCACCCCCAAGATGTTGACAGTGGGGGATTCAGCGATGGTAATGTCATTGAATGTCAAGGGGAAATGGCGAGACTCTCTCTTATTGGAAGATAGTCATTGCCTGGCATTTGTGTGGCATGAATGTTACTTTCCAGTTATCAGCCCAAGTCTGAAGGTTTTCCAGGTCTTGCTGCATATGGACATCGGCTGCTTCAGTATCTGAGGAGTTGTGAATGGGACTGAACGTTGTGCAATCATCAGCAAACACCTCCACTTCCGCCCTTACAATGGAGGGAATGTCATTGATGAAGCAGCTGAAGAAGGTTGGGCCTCGGACACTCATGACTGACATCCATGTATAAAGAAAGCAAACTGTAGAATTTTGGATACTGTTCTTTTCATACAGTAAAATCTGGTGTATAGCAGCTGTAGAAACTCATTCCATTGAGCAATCAAAGTTCTCCATGAAGAAGCTGGATGATAGTGACTACCTACCCAGTGACAGCACAAACTTTTACTACTTCTGTCCCCACAGTATTTCTCCACCTTTGCCGCGATTATACAACTTACTGGGACTGAACTATTTTATATAGGAACAGTAGTAAGCCATTCAATCAGATCTTGGTTGATCTGTATCTCAACTCCATTTTACTCTCCTTAATCCAAATTTCTTGATAACTGTCATTCTCAGTTCTGAAAATTTCAATTTACTCAGCATTTACAGCCTTTTGGAGGAAAAGCATTCCAAATTTTTACCATTGTTATGAACACTGGACTTAACATGATAATGTTTTAAAAACAGTGATTTTTACAAGATTAAGATGAAGTGTGAAGTCAGGTGACCTCACATCCACTCTGCTTAAGGACAAGACGGAAACCCTAGTTACCAGGACAAGAACATAGATCAAAGATTTGTTTTTTGAAAAACAGAAAATGCAGGGGTATATCACCTGAAGAACAATGGGTTCCACCTTCCCAGACTTTCAAATTGTAAATAAAGAGTCAGTGATTTTGATAATGCAAATGCGCATGGCAGCTGCTAACAGCTGGAAACAATAAAAAGCCCGGGTGGCGCTGCTGAAGCCATACGTCTGAACTTTGCATATTGGAAAAGGACAATGAGCCAGATAAATTTAACAGATTTTCTGAAAGCAGGCAGGTTATAAGAAAGGAAACTAGTGGTTGCAGCCTCAGAGTGGACTGTAAGAAAGGAAGACAACCAGCAGTGGCAGCCTCGGTTGTCGGGGGGGGGGGGGGGGGCGGAGAGAAGGGCGGAAGAAGTCCACAGGATTCTTAAGGGGGAGGGGGAGCAGCCAGAGGTCGTGGTACATATCGGTACCAATGACATAGCTAGGAAAAGGGATGAGGACCTGAAAAGCGAATATAGGGAGTTAGGTTGGAAGCTGAAAGGCAGGATGAGTAGAGTAGTAATCTCAGGATTATTAACGGTGCCACGTGCTAGTGAGGCTAGAAACAGGGAGCGAGTGCAGCTGAACACGTGGCTACAGAACTGGTGTAGGAGGGAGGGATTCAGATATGTGGATCATTGGGATACCTTCTGGGGAAGGTGGGACCTGTACAAGAAGGACGGGTTGCATCTGAACTGGAGGGGCACCAATATCCTGGGCGGGAGGTTTGCTAGAGCTCTTCGGGAGGGTTTAAACTAGTTTGGCAGGGGGATGGGAACCGGAGCCACGGATCAGTGGATGGGGTAGCTGTTGAACAGACAGATACCGAGTGCAGAGAGTCTGTGAGGAAGGTTAGACAGTTGACAGGGCAAAGTTGCAGCCAGTATGATGGGTTGAAGTGTGTCTATTTTAACGCAAGAAGTGTCAGGAATAAGGGTGATGAACTTAGAGCATGGATCAGTACTTGGAGCTACGATGTTGTGGCCATTACGGAGACATGGATATCACAGGGGCAGGAATGGATGTTGGATGCTCCGGGGTTTAGATGTTTCAAAAGGAATAGGGAGGGAGGTAAAAGAGGTGGGGGAGTGGCATTGTTAATCAGGGATAGTATCACAGCTGCAGAAAGGGAGGTCGTCGAGGAGGGTTTGTCTACTGAGTCATTATGGGTGGAAGTCAGAAACAGGAAAGGAGCAGTCACTTTGTTGGGAGTTTTCTATAGACCCCCGCCCAATAGCAACAGAGACATGGAGGAACAGATTGGGAGTCAGATTTTGGAAAGGTGCAGAAGTAACACGGTTGATGTCATGGGTGACTTCAACATCCATAATATTGATTGGAGCCTCCTCAGTGCAAATAGTTTGGATGGAGCAGTTTTTGTCAACTGTGTCCAGGAAGGTTTCCTGACTCAATATGTAGATAGGCCGACGAGAGCGGAGACTATGTTGGACTTGGTGCTTGGCAACGAACCAGGCCAGGTGGCAGATCTCTCGGTGGGAGAGCATTTCGGTGATAGTGATCACAACTCCCTGACCTTTACTATAGTCATGGAGAGGGACAAGAGCAGATGGGATGGGAAAATATTTAATTGGGGGAGGGGGAATTACAATGCTATTAGGCAGGAAGTGGGGAGCATAAATTGGGAACAGATGTTCTCAGGGAAATGCACGACAGAAATGTGGAGGTTGTTTAGGGAGCACTTGCTGCGACTGCTGGATAGGTTTGTCCCGATGAGGCAGGGAAGGGATGGTAGGGTGAAGGAACCTTGGATGACAAGAGATGTGGAACAGCTAGTCAAGAGGAAGAAGGAAGCTTACTTAAGGTTGAGGAAGCAAGGATCAGACAGGGCTCTAGAGGGTTACAAGGTAGCCAGGAAGGAACTGAAGAATGGATGTAGGAGAGCTAGAAGGGGACATGAAAAAGTCTTGGCGGGTAGGATTAAGGAAAATCCCAAGGCATTCCACACTTATGTGAGGAACAAGAGGATGGCCAGAGTGAGGGTCGGGCCGATCAGGGATAGTGGAGGGAACTTGTGCCTGGAGTCGGAGGAGGTAGGGGAGGTCCTAAATGATTACTTTGCTTCAGTATTCACTAGTGAGAGGGACCTTGTCGTTTGTGAGGACAGCGTGGAATAGGCTGATATGCTCAAACAGGTTGAGGTTAAGAGGGAGGATGTGCTGGAAATTTTGAATGATATGAGGACAGATAAGTCCCCGGGGCCATACGGGATATACCCAGGGATATTACGGGAAGCGAGGGAAGAGATTGCTGCATCTTTGGCGATGATCTTTGTGTCTTCACTGTCCACTGGAGTAGTACCGGATGATTGGAGGGTGGCAAATGTTGTTCCCTTGTTCAAGAAAGGGAATAGGGATAACCCTGGGAATTATAGACCAGTCAGTCTTCCGTCGGTAGTGGGCAAATTATTGGAGAGGATTCTGAGAGACAGGATTTATGATTATTTGGAAAAGCATGGTTTGATTAGAGACAGTCAGCATGGCTTTGTGAAGGGCAGGTCATGCCTCACAAGCCTTATTGAATTCTTTGAAGATGTGACAAAACACATTGATGAAGGAAGAGCAGTGGATGTGGTGTATATGGATTTTAGCAAGGCGTTTGATAAGGTTCCCCATGGTAGGCTCATTCAGAAAGTAAGGAGGCATGGGATTCAGGGAAAGTTGGCTGTCTGGATACAAAATTGGCTGGCCCATAGAAGTCAGAGGTTGGTAGTAGATGGAAAATATTCAGCATGGAGCTCGGTGACCAGTGGTGTTCCGCAAGGATCTGTTCTGGGACCTCTGCTCTTTGTGATTTTTATAAATGACTTGGATGAGGAAGTGGAAGGCTGGGTTAGCAAGTTTGCCGATGACACGAAGGTTGCTGGAGTTGTGGATAGTGTGGAAGGCTGTTGTAGGTTGCAACGGGACATTGACAGGATGCAGAGCTGGGCTGAGAAGTGGCAGATGGAGTTCAACCTGGAAAAGTGTGAAGTGATTCATTTTGGAAGGTCGAATTTGAATGTGGAATACAGGCTTAAAGACAGGATTCTTGGTAGTGTGGAGGAACAGAGGGATCTTGGGGTCCATGTCCATAGATCGCTCAAAGTTGCCACCCAAGTTGATAGGGTTGTTAAGAAGGCGTACGGTGTGTTGGCTTTCATTAACAGGGAGATTGAGTTTAAGAGCTGCGAGGTTATGCTGCAGCTCTATAAGGCCCTGGTTCGACCACACTTGGAATATTGTGTTCAGTTCTGGTCGCCTCATTATGGGAAGGATGTGGAAGCTTTAGAGGGTGCAGAGGAGATTTACCAGGATGCTGCCTGGACTGGAGGTCATGTCCTACGAAGAAAGATTGAGGGAGCTAGGGCTTTTCTCATTGGAGCGAAGAAGGATGAGAGGTTATTTGATAGAGGGGTACAAGATGATGAGAGGCATAGATAGAGTGGATAGTCAGAGACTTTTTCCCCAGGGTGGAAAGGGCTATCACCAGGGGGCATAATTTTAAGGTGATTGGAGGAAGGTTTTGGGGAGATGTCAGAGGTAGGTTCTTTACACAGAGTGGTGGGTGCGTGGAATGCGCTGCCAGCGGTGGTAGTAGAAGCAGATACATTAGGGGCCTTTAAGCAACTCTTGGATAGGTACATGGATGATAGTAGAATGAAGGGTAGGTAGTTAGTTTGATCTTAGAGTAGGTTAAAGGTTCGGCACAACATCGTGGGCCGAAGGGCCTGTACTGTGCTGTACTGTTCTATGTTCTATAGAGAGGACGGGGGCCGGGGGAGAAGGACGGAAGATAGAGAGGGCAGGGGGGGGCAAGAGAGGGAAGCACCTGCTCTCAGAGAAGATATACAGTGAAAAGCTGCGAAGACTTGAATCTGTTTTGAAAGTTGAGGTTTGCGGTGATGTTAAAAACCTACAGGATCAACCAGGTATTGCCTTATTCACAGATGTGCAGGTCGAAAATGCTCAGACAACTGAGCAGAGAGATCATTGACTTGGAGAAAGGTCTGGGAGGTCCAACCCACTGCAACTGGGAGGTGTTTGGGACTTTTAGCTGAAAAGACGACTGTGTAACGTATAAGTGGTGTGAGGTTTTTAAGTGTTTGAATAAGTAAAAAAAATGCCTTTATTTGCAATTTGGGATTCAGCTACTTACAAAGTATTATTCAGTAAATGGGGATTTCCTTTAGTTGTAATTAAAGTCTTAAAATGTGAAATTTTGTTAAATCTTAAAATTGGTCTGGGGATTCATATCTCTTATTTTAACATTAACGGTTCATAGGAGCAGGCCATTCAGCCTGCCCGCCATTCAATATGATCATGGCTGATCATCCACTTCAATGCCTTTTTCCCACACCATCCTCATATCTCATGTCATTTGTATTTAGAAATCTGGCAATCTCTGCTTTAACCATACTCAATAACTGAGCTTTCACAGCCCTCTGGGATAGAAAATTCCAAAGATTCACAACCCTCTGAGGAACAAGAAATTTCTCCTCATCTCTGTCCTAAGTGGCTTCCCCCTTATTTTGAAATTGTGCCCTGCTCCTACTTCTAGACTTCCCAACCAGCATAAATATCTTACCTGCATCTACCCCTGTCTATCCAATTAAGTATTTTGCAGGTTTCAATGAGATCACCTTTCATTCTTTGGAATTGGAGAGATTACAGGCCGAGTTTCCCCAATCTCTCTTCATAGGACAGTCCTGCCTTCCCGGGAACAAGTCTGATGAACCTTTGTTGCACCCACTGTAAGACAATAATATTCTTTCTAAAGGTAAGGGGACCAAAACTACACACTCCAGGTGCGGTCTAACTAAGGTTCTATACAATTGAAGCAAGACTTCACTACTCCTATCGTCAAATTCTCTTGTGATAAAGGCTAAACATACATTAGCCTTCTGAATTACATGCTGCACCTGCATGTTAGCTTTCAGTGACTTTTTGACAAGGACACTCAGGTCCCTTTGTCATCTACACTTTCTCTTCTCTTACCATTTCAGAAATACTCTGCACATCTATTCCTCCTACTAAAGTGGATAACCCCACATTTTTCCAGATTATATTCCATCTGCCACATTTTTGCCCACTCACTAAGTCTTTCCAAATTCCCTTGTAGCTGCTTTGCATCTTCCTCACAACACACATTCCCACCTACTTTTGTGTCATCCGCAAACTGCGGATTGACTGCACAGTCAATATGTCCTTGCATGTTTCTCAAAACTGAACAGTATTCAGATGGGGTCTGACCAAGGCTTTGTACACGGAAGCACAAGTCCCTCCCATTTTATTCCAGCTCCCTTGAGATAAACGCCAACTTTCCATTAACCCTTCTGAATACTCTTTGCACATCTTGACCAAACTTCTCTCATCCTCCAGAGTCTCTCATCTCTTAAGATTAAGAAAATATTCTAATTTGGCGTTTTTCTTGGATCCAAAGTGAATAACCCACATTCACCTCTACCTGCCACAGTTTTGCCCACTCACTTCATCTGTCCATGTCCCGTTGTAACTTCCTGCTCCCATCTACACTACTTACTGTACCTCTCAACTTGGGTACTTTAACACTTGTGCACCAAGTAATCACAAACAGAACGTGTATGGGCAAAAGAAGCTTCTCCAGAGTGGATGTTTGCATATGAGAAGTAACAGATACTGAGGCACTTTCACAGAAAACAAAATGCCACAATTAGAGCAACATGAGTTAATTACAGAGAAAACATAAATAATGCGCAAAACTGAAGCAGCCAAGTTAAATAAAATATCACATAAATGTTGGTAACCTTGCAAATGTTTCCCTGCCATCTCCCATCCCGACCTGATCTTGCACGAGACCCACTTCCTTACCACTCAGTCCCATTCTTATTAATTTGCTGACCATCCAACTTCCCTTCCTCGCTCCCATGTGAATTAACATAACTTATCATGGCCGTCATCACCCACTCTTCTCAAACAAAAAAATCAACATCCTTGAAAACTACCATGCCACCTCCAACCTCCTTTTTCTTTCTGAGGTCCAATGTGTTGTGTCTCAGATTCATGCCCAGCTATCACTCAAATCTCAGTTTGAACCCAAAAATCTCAGTTTGAATCCAGCTAATCAGATTTCTATTCCTAACACAGAAATGTCAGTCATAAGCAACATTGTGACTGTGGTGCATTTTCTGTCCTCGTCCTCTCTGCAGCCTTTAACAGTTGCCAAACTATACTTATCTACTACCCCTGCTCCACTGTCCAGCTCAGTGGGACTGCCCTTGCTTGTTCCAGCTCTAACCTATCCAATCATAATCAAAGCATCTTCACCAATAGTACCAACACTTGAAAGGGTCCCCATCGTCAATACCCCCCCACTGCATCTACATGCTGCTCCTAAGCAACACCACTCACAGATATGGAGTCAGCTTCCACTTGTATATAGATGACAACCTTTCCACCAGCTCTGTTGACCCTCTCCACTGGCTTTTGCTCCCAGACTGCTTGTCGGACATGCAGTCTTGAATGAGCTGCAATTTTGTTCAGCCAGACATCAGGGAGACCAAAAACATTATATCTGACACCTATTACTATCCTCCATTGTCTCAGACTGAACCAGGCTGGTTGCAACCACTACATCTGGAACTCAATGCCTGAAAGGGTAGTTGACGCAGAGACCCTCAACTCATTCAAAAGGAGTCTGGATGTGCAGCTCAAGTGCTACAAGCTGCAGGGCTACGGACCAAATACTGGAAAGTGGGATTAGACTAAGTGGATCGTTTTTTGGATTGCACAGACACGATTGGCCAAGTGGCCTCTTTCTGTGCCTTAAACTTGCTATGATTCTATCTCATCTTAACCTGAGCTGAGTCAATGGCCCTAATAAGGCCTACAGATCAGCTTTTTTTTTACCTCAGTCCATCATTTTTCTATGTTTATTGAGAACTTATTACTGAATTCCATGGGAACCAAAGGTAATTAATTTGTCCCTTTTGCTCTCCTTTGCAAAAGCAAGCTAGCAGGGAGAAATCTGTGACAGATGGCAGATCTCCAAACCTCTGCACTCTTTCACTGAGAAGGAATTGCTCTGAATCCTAGGGAGGGAGGTCGTGGTTTTGAGATAGGAAATGGTAGTTTTGAGCCAATATGATATTATGCATCTTTTAAGTCTCTTACACTATTGTACCTTACATAAAATGTCATCGAAATAGATCATGAAAACACTTAGATCATTCCTTTCACAAAGTAACATGAATTCTCACTCTTCGGGAAACCTCATTTTGCTCACTTCCTTTTCTTCTCCCACGGAGCAGCAGCCTAGCCCTAATGAATCAATAGTGCTAACACTTCATAGCAGCAATCTACATTCTACCCCAGGCAGCTGAAGGGAATGGAGGTAAGCAATGTTATGATGTTGACAGCTCTTATTAAACACTGGGTACAACTGGACATTTTGCAAATAGAACAAAAGCAGCCAAATAATCCAGCTAGACAAGTAGAAACAGTGACTTATTAATGGTCCTCCTTCCTTTAAAACAACAGGTAAACAAAGCAACTTCTGCTTACCTTGATGCTTCCTCCAATGAGATCAGGTGGCTCCTCTTCTGTCTCCAAAGCAACATTGATGGTGGCAAAAGGGCGACTGGCCATCTGCTGCATCTCTCGTAGAAGTTGCTAGGAAACAGAAGTACACACAAAAGGTAAACAGCAAAGTTCATAGTACCATTCTTAACTATGCACCATGCTTCTCTAACAACCATCACTCTGGCTTCCCAATGGCATTACAGCTCATTTAGCACACCAGGTAAATCATCAGCTAACGTTCTACACCAGACACCAAAATCTATATTTCTTTGTAGCTGCTGCAATTTCTTTACAGAAGTCAGGGAGGGGGTAGGGAGAGGTAGAGAGGTGTTGCAATGACTGCCAACTCTATGTTTCTGCAAATTATGTTAATTTGTTCTATGTGTATTATTTTTGAAGAAAAAAGGGCTATTCATAACACAACTTTCAAATATTTAAGGCTACTCCACATAGAGAAAAATGACTGATTATAATTGCAATAATAAACAGCAGATTTTGCTGTAGCAGGGCCTCTGCTGTTAGACTTGCACCTGCACCATTCAGCTTAAAATGTTGCCCGCTCAGTTGTTGAAAGTGCAAGCTGATAATGTGCAGCAAAGGAATGGGCATCTGGGACCTGAGTGAAGAGGTCATCTCCTGAACCAATCACATTGAAGGACCGAGAAATAAACAACAGAAGGATTGAAAAGTCAGCCTAAATTAGAGTGGGTGAATTCAATGTCAAAATTGGGAACAGAAACAGAAATGCAGACAGACAAAAAAATTGGATTTAAAATCCCCAATTATTAATACCTGAAGGAATGAGACTCCACACTTGCAATGGTTAACTTTCAGTGGCAGAAAGGTTGATTGGCAGTAATTAAAAGGGTACATCTGCTTGCAATGACAAGACTTAACTTGTGGTGGGTTTAGTTCATATCTACCACGCAAATATAGCAACTTCACAGCATTCAATGCATGTGAATTGTGAGACAGACAGTGAACTGTCATTTTCATGAGGTTAACAGCAAAACAGACAGAAATTTATGGATATTTGCATTTAACCCTGCATCTGCTGCTTGCCTGAAGTTTCTGTACCACTTATGCACAATTATCAGAAAGAGCCATTAGCCTCACCATTATTTCTTTTTAAAGCAAAGTCTGGCCCAATGTTACTCAGTTTTAAAATTTAAAAAACAATAAATCAAAAGAGTGGTAGAAAATTATAAGAATCTATTGTACATTTTACACAAGCGCACGGCATTTAAGTGCATAGCGCTCTCAGAGAAATGGTACAGTTATGGTGGACCAAATGGCCTCCTTACGTGTTGTAAATTTCACGCAGTATATGGACCTATAAGGTCAATCAGGCTCCATCCAAAAATATAAAAGTTGCACAAGACTTCAAAGCGATCCAAAGTTGGATAAGCCCTGGAAAACTAAGCGGGCAATTTTTCAAACTGCCTATTAACTCATGCACAGTCATCCTTATATCTAGGCTGCACACAAACACCTCACACCAGGAACATTTATTCTGACATGAGTTAAATTGTTTTTTGAAACTGGTCTATGTATTTGTCAAATACTAACTGGAGTGGAAGGAGAGAGAGAAAAGAAAAAGAAATGCTACTCCTTCAAGATTAGGGTTACGATCAGGTGAGAAAGGTGTATTGGGATCTTTTACTGTCTTCACCTGGTCTTATTGTAACAGGGCTTAATTTTTAAACACACAGTGTTTTGAGCTCCCCATGGTGAATCCTTGTTCACAACTTTTCACTTATAATGCAAAGAAATGAGCACAAACAGGCTTTCTTAGGTTTAAAGAAGAAAAGTGACATTTATTAAATCTTAAACTTAAGCTCTAATACGGTTGACGACTACGGATATACAACACGCCCACTCTAGCATGCGCATGCGATGCACACATGCAAATAGGGACAGAAAAGAGAAGAAAAATAAAGTCGAGAAGTTTGAGGCATATCAGAAGAGTTTCTTGTTTACTGCGCTTCGAGCTCACTGTAGTCCTTGATTGAAGGTAGTCTTGCTTTTCATTGGGGCCCAGTATTCTTCTTAAACCTTGTTCACTGTAGGAGACTTTTCTCTCTTGGGGTTCATGTGTCTTCAATGGGTCTTCAGTTCCGTGAGAAAGAGATGGGAGCAGACAGGAGAGATATGTTTTCAGTCCAGGAGCAAACAGCTTTGTAAGTTCAAATTCTATGTGCTAAGTTCAAATTCAAAAACTCCAAGTCAGTTAGTCCTATGACTAAATTGGTCTGACCATATCTGTCTGTGTATTCGGCCATCTTCACAGTTAACCTGGAATGCTAGCCTCTCCACCTTCAATGTCTGGTAATCAAAAGTCCATTGTGGATTAAATTGGAGCAGGGAGTGGCCCCTTAGTCTGTTCCAAGTACTGTTACTATGCAAATGTCTTTCCAGTCAGGGGCTTGGCAATTCCTTGTGATAGGCCCTCGTTTCTTCCCAGCAACAATTTTAAGTTTTAAAGTTCATGTGGCAAAATAATGTGTACCTCAGTCTTGTCAGGTGGGGGCCTGCATGACAATTATCAAAAAAAAATTCCTATGATAAAAAATTGTGAACCTCCTGGAATTAAAAGGCAGAAATCAAAAGCAGAAGCACCGAGACAATTTTTTTGACTGCCTCCACAAGGGCATCGCTGTGCAAAGACTAAATAAATCAGGAGAGAGCAGTGATCATATCTGAAAACTGTATTGACTATGTCTCTACAATCCACAAGCAGCCCTGCCAACTGAGCAACCACAAGATAGGGGAACTATTTTAAATTCAAGTTAAAGACATCAAATAATCAGGCATAGACAACCAGTTACTTGGATTTTTAAGGTAAATATGCTTCAGATTTCACTTGATAATTTACAAAAGATTCCAGCACTCTATTGACATGGAGCCAGGCAATGCTTGACATAATGCTTTTCACAGTTTTACTTGGCACAGGTGTATTTTCTAATTCCAGTGTTAATAATTGCTTTTTTGACAAATTGGTTGAAATCCAGTATATCTCCAATTAAGCAAAAGTACAAAGTCCATGATTTCGTAAAACTGGGTTTTAAAAAGCAACATTCATACTCCACTAAAAATTTGATTATTGCCAGGAATTTGGGGCAGTCAGGACATCAGCAGGAGCCAAGACTCCAGCAAGTCAGGAGTCTTAGCTATGGGCCTGGGAAAAACAATGATCAATTCTAAATGGCCCTGCTGTTCCCTGCGTTTCATAAAACTAATGGCTATTAATGCTCAAGCAACTGGCTCCTCCAAGTGCGTATGGCATTGCTGTTGTCGTGAGAAGGAATTGATTAATGTAAAAACAATCCCCAAAAATCAAGCCCTCCAACATTAAAAACAGCTCCATAATAATTACAGGGATCTGTCAAATTGAACCGACTGCAGCTGGAAAAAGCTACAATGAAATGATCGACATCATTTCCAACAGCATGCAATTTCTCAGGCAAATCAGAAATTGTTACGACCAGGTGAGAAAGAGGTCTAGGGTTCCCTTTCAGCCTTCACCTGGTCTTACTGTAACAGGGTTTAATTTTAAACGGTGTTTTTAGCTCCCCCTTGGTGAATCCTTGTTCACCGCTTTCCAATTGTAAGGCAAAGAAACCAGCACAAACAGGCATTCTAAGGTTTAAAGAAAAGTTGAAATTTATTAAACTTATACTCTAATTCAGTTGACGGCTATGGGAACACGACGCACCCGCGCTAGCATGCATACACGATACACACATATGGGAGGCAGTGGTGTAGTGGTAATGTCACTGGGCGAGTAATCCAAAGCCCCGGCTAGTGCTCTGGGGACACAGGTTCAAATCCCACCATGGCAGATGGTGAAATTTGAATTCAATTAATAAAAATCTGGAATTACAAGCTAGTCTAATGGTGACCATGAAACCATTGTCGATTGTCATAAAAACCCATCTGGTTCACCAACGTCCTTTAGGGAAGGAAATCTGCTGTTGTTACCCAGTCTGGCCTACATGTGACTCCAGGCCCACAGCAATGCGGTTGACTCTTAACTGCCCTCGGAAATGGCCGACCAAGCCATTCAGTTCAAGGGTAATTAGGGATGGGCAATAAATTTTGGCCTAGCCAGTGACGCCCACATACCAGAAGAGAATATACAAAAAGATGCAAATAGAGACAGAAAAGAGAACAAAAATAAAGTGGAAAGGTTTGAGGCAATATCTGAAGAGTTATGTGTTACAATTCTTCGAGATAACTGTCGAGTCCTTGATTGCAGGTAGATCTTGCTTTTCGTTGGGTCCCAGTATTATTCTAAAACCTTGTTCACTGTAGGAGACTTTTCTTTCTTGGGATTCATGTGTCTTCAGTGGATTCAGAGGCTTGTGAGAAAGAGATGGGAGCAGACAGACAGGAGGTCTTCAGTCCAGGAGTATTCTGCTTTCTGCAGGCTCTCAGTTCAAACTGTACAATTCAGAAAGCCCCAGGTTGCCAAGCAGATTAGTATTGTCACTAACTTATTGACCACGTCTTGACTCTGTGTATTGTACCATCTTAGCAGGGAATGGAATGCGCTTCCCTGCCTTAAATGTCTGTTAGTATGTAAGTTTTTTTTTTCCAGCAGTCCTTGAAACAGTCCTTCACTTTTCAGCAATAATTTGACATTTAATGTCCATGTGACAAAATTAATATACATCATTCTTGGCAGGCGGGGGCCTGCATGACACCTCCACACGCAGGGGAATGAAATGCAATCTGAGAAAAGCGCATTTCATTAAAAGGGTTGAGAGAAAATATAAGACAGAAAAAAACATGCATTTCTCTCATTCATTCATAAATTCTAAAGCTTATTAAAATTGCCTGTCTTTTTTTATTGGTGCCAGTGCTGCTTTAATTGCCCGCTTTTTGGCATCCCAGTAAACATGTGGTTCTTCGGGAAAGTTTTTCTTCAGTTCGCCCATTTCCATGATTGTCTAGGGCCTTAGTTCCTGCTGAGGTCTGCCAAGGGGTAGGGGCTAAGGTTGAATTAGACCCAAGCTGGAGTTTTTTTTCTCCAAGAGAGTCAGTAGTGGGCGGGTCTATCCTGAACACACTTTCAGTGCTTTGCTAAGTTATGCAGAGGCTTTTGACTTTCGGGGGAATGGGTGGTTTTCTTTTTTCTGATTGCGGGGGAGGATTCTTTGTTCATCTCCCCTTTGTCCTCTGAGACATTCCTGCAGGTATTTGTGCAGACTCTACTGCATTCCCTGCAGCACTTTGACTAGGTGAGGCATCACCCTCACACTTTCTCTGCCCCCAAGAGGTGTCTCTTTGCCTCTGCAGGTTCCTGTAAATACTTTTAGCCACTCTGGTGGAGTGCTTCGAGTGTCTGCATTTACGAAGGAGGATGTGGGGTCTAACTTTTCACATTTCTCAGGGTTGCCTGCCTGGACAGTAGGGGTTTGCATCCGGGATTACTCCCGGACTTCCCTTAATCGGCCCTCTTGGTCACTTTTTTCCCTTCCCTTTCTAAACCTGTGCCAGCCTTGTGCCCACCTGACCCCTTTTGTGCTCGACAGGGATCCCTTACAGTTCACCAGCCCTCTGCTGGAGGGTCCTCCTAACACTGGTACAGGACTTAGGATGCAGGTTTCACTGCAGGTTGGGGTTTCCCCTCAATCTGGCATATGTGACAAATCCTGCAGTACTCCAGCACATCTTTATGGAGTTTTGACCAGTCAAACTGCTGTCTTATGCAGGCTTTGGTCTTTCGTATACTGACATGTACAGCCACTGTAGTCTCGTGGGACTTCTTAATATTTCTCTGCAGTACCTCTGCGTCACCACTAACTGGTGAACCACTGTCCACTCCTTGCTCTCAGGTCTGTTACAAGAACTCAATTTCCTCATCAGTACCTCATTCTTTAAATAGTAGCAATCAGGGACTCCCTCTGCTTCACTTTCAGACTGGGTAGCCTGTGCTAACTCTCGCAATACTGGGTCAGCTCGCTGAGCCTCACCTAGGGAAAATACATTTAATTTATTCCCTGGGTCTCCTAACTTTCCAAAGTAAGTCTCAGACAGACAGACTTGGTCATTTGCCTGCAGTGGTAATTCAGTCTCCTCTGGGGGAGCTGGTTTGATCATGGCCTGATCCACTGCACATTCAGGGAAACTTCAGGGGTCCATCTCTTGCCATGGCCCTGTCTCTCTGACCTCCTGGCATCTTTCTTTTACTCCTGGGGGGTCCACCAACTTTACCTCCATTAGATCATTACCTAGGTGGTGAACCCTGTCCACAGGCAAACTAAGGACAATAAATACGGTCCCGAAACGAGGTTGCACTCCAGGTGCAGCCAGTGTACAGGTACAGACTGCCCTCCAATACCATTCACCACCATTTTGGTGTTCACTGCACTCTTTGGGGGAAAAGTCAGGCCTTTTCCTAGTAAAAGGGATCTAGTGGCCCCTGTGTCCCTGATAATTACTATGGACTTGCTGGCCCCACTCGTGGGGTATGTGGTTACTTTCCCTTCTGGTACTGGAGGGCAGTGTATGCCTGTACTTCTACACCGGGTACACCTGGAGTGCGACCTAGTTTCGGGACCATATGGATAACCTTCAGGAATGCAATTAAATCTTCTGTACTTGCAGCCGTAAGCTTCCTGGGTCTCATTCTTACTGCAGTTAAAGTCACAGCTTGTTCTGCTGTGCTTTCCATCAGGGTCGCTTCTTCACAGAGCGGGTGTGCCTTGATTAACCCTACCGGTATCCCCTTTAGTTTCCAGCAGTCAGCTTTTAAATGTCCCGCTTTATTACAATGGAAGCAAATAGGGCTCCAGATCTCACTCTTTGATTTGATTTGGAGATACAGCACTGAAACAGGCCCTTCGGCCCACCGAGTCTGTGCCGACCATTAACCACCCATTTATACTAATCCTACACTAATCCTGTCCCTATATTCCCCTACCACCTACCTATACTAGGGGCAATTTATAATGGCCAATTTACCCATCAACCTGCAAGTCGTTTGGCTGTGGGAGGAAACCGGAGCACCCGGAGGAAACCCACGCAGACACAGGGAGAACTTGCAAACTCCACACAGGCAGTACCCAGAATTGAACTCGGGTCGCTGGAGCTGTGAGGCTGCGGTGCTAACCACTGCGCCGCCCCAAAGAACCTTCATTTTTGGCTGGAGGAGGGCGCCCTGTGTCCCCTGCTTTCCTTTCTCTCCCAGGACTGCCTGGGCAAAAATCACCTTCCCCTCCTTTGTCCTTTTTGGATTTAGGGGGTGACTAGGACAGGCTCTCCCCTGGGAAACCGACTTATAAATTAAAGCAAACTCATGGGCCAGAACGGCCGCTTGCCGGGCTCTCTGGACCCGCTGCTCCTCTACATGGGTCTTTATGGAGAGTGGGAGAGAGTGTTTAAATTCCTTTAACAGAATTACTTCTGAAGTTTTCATAGCTGAGCTGTACTTTAAGAGCCCTCAGCCACTGGTCAAAATCCAGCTGCTTACTTCTTTCAAACTCCAGATCAGTTGGATTAGCTTGCTTCTTGAGAGTTCTACATTTTTGGCAATAGGCTTCGGGTACTAATTCATATTCCCCAACGATAGCATTTTTGGTCAGTTCATAATTTGATGAACTCTCATCTGGCAACAGGGAATAAACCTCATGGCTTTTCCAGTTAGTTTGCTTTGCAGTAAGAGAGGCCAGGTCTCAGCTGGCCATTTTAGCTGCCTTGCCAGTTTCTCAAAGGACACAAAATATTCTTCTACATACTCTCCATTGAATTTTGTAATTAACTAAGCTAGTTTTAACAATTCTGTACCCAGCCCTGAATTACACACCTCCATATTGGCTATGCTTTCACTGGGGTTACTCTGTCGCCCCCTAGTTAACTCAAGCCAGTTCAGCTCTCTTTCTTCGCATTCTTTCTGGAATATTCTCTCTCGTTCCTTCTCCGGTCTTTCTTTCTTTCTCGCTTTTTCTTCACATTACTTCCGGAAGGCTCTTTCTTTCTCTTCACGTTCCTTCTGGAAGGCTCTCTCTCCCTCTCCTGTCTCACTCTCTTTGTCTTCTAATTCAGGTTTCCTCTGTTGCAACTGTATGTTTGCTAGCAGTACCCTGCCTGGGTCTGCTTCTAAGCCTGTTTCTGCTTCTTCAGTTTCAAGGGAAAATTGGTTGGCCACTAGCCTTACGAGTTCAGACTTCCTAACGTTGCCACATACAGTGATCCCACACAGCTCAGCCATTTTTCTCAACTCCTCCATAGACTGTGCTTTTAACTTATCCCAAGTTACTTCGCCCTGGCTTGGAGAGCTACTAACTTCAGTTGCAGACATGTTAGTATTCAATCACACACAAAACCACAAGAAAACCTGTATTGAAACCTTGCTCTTTTTTATTGGGAACAATTTGGCTCCCCACTTCCAATTTCATTCGTTTGTCTGTGGGTTAAATCCTGGACACTAGCACCCAAATTTCTGTTACAACCAGGTGAGAAAGAGGTCTCGGGTTCCCTTTCAGCCTTCACCTGGACTTACTGTAACAGGCTTTAATTTTAAATACGCCGTGTTTTTAGTTTCCCCTTGGTGAATCCTTGTTCACTGCTTTCCAACTGTAAGGCAAAGAAACCAGCACAAACAAGCTTTCTTAGGTTTTAAAAAGAAAAGTTGAAATTTATTAAGCTCTAATTCAGTTGACGCCTATGGATACATGACGACACATATTAGATTGGAGCTTAGAATAATACATCTACTTGTTCTTGACTTTCAAATGGCTCACTTTGCTCACTGTTTTAAGCAGTTCTTATAATATATAAACCAGACAGAAGAAAAGTGCCAGTAGTTCATTCTTGAAGAGTGAATATGATTTTGCCACTGCACTATCATATTTTATCTCAACAGCTGGCTTTCTGGTTGTGATGCTGTCAGAAAGAAGCACTTAAGAATCGCTTTAGGGAATAATTACACTAAAGACTGAAGCAATCTGCTTCTCACAATCACTTTGTCATCCTTTTCTTAAAAAAACACAGCGGGTACAGCCCACATATTCGAAGCACTTTCCACAGAGAGAGAGAGAGAGAGACAGAGACATGTGACAAACCACCAAGGGACTTTTGTCTGAAAGGTCAAAACATCACATTCAATAATTCAGCTGGAGCTCACATTACATTGAGAAAGGCACAGTGGCCCATCAATATCTGTTACTTATCAACATCTGAAATACCCATGTGAATCCATCAGTTCAAGCATGTGCAGCACAGGGCTAGTATATGCCAGGACTTATGAATTCACAAATGGTTGAAGAGAACTGGAGAATACTAAATATTAACCCTTTGGATGGCATTACACTGATAAAATCTTGCCGAGTCAAGTCATACTGATGAGGTACTTGCTGTAGAGTCATGGTGGCGACAGACTGAAATACTTCTTTTTAAGACGACATTAGTTCAATGAAGACAGTTTGACACTTAAATGCAAAATTATTCCTGTCGAAGGATTCTTACCTCCATGCTTTACCTTTCTAAAACATATGAACTGTTCAGAGTTTAGGGTCTCTGTAATGGCTCAAGACTGGAGTGGAGCAGGAAACAAATGGCTCGTAGATTAGAACAGTTTAAGTAATAAATGTTTGTAGTGTGAAAATGAATAGCAGAATGTATCTACACCTGATTATATAAAATCCGATTTAGCTTCCTTTGTTTTGGGAGGAGGCACAGATATGGGAGAGAAAAAAAATCAGGCAGAAAAATTAAAAGTTATCACATCTTGAGGATGTCAACACTGTGGTAACGGACTGGAGTCTGCACAAATAGTTGTTTTAAAAAAGTCCGTCCTGCACAAAAGACATGATACTTCCTTTAAATCTAGCTTTTTTTATTTTTTATGTTATTCATGGGGTGTGGGCACACAATTGGCATTTATTAACCATCCCTAAGTGCCCTTTCTACCTACCATCAACCTTGAAAGTTGTAAAAAATATTTCTCACAGTAAGCTCATAGCCCAGAGACTTCAACTCTGAATTATTTGAACAAAAACCTGAGGCAGTCTGGATACAAAAGGTAAAATGCTCCTTTTAAGAGAAACATAAGGCTAGAATACTGCATAATGCCAGACTTGTCCACTGGATTACATATTAAATTCAGTTGTTCTACCTTCCCCCAACATTACCCCTGTATTTAATAACTTTCACACTGGAATATAACTAAGTGGGGCTAGCATGCAGTTCAAGCAATGTGGTTGTGCACTTAGTTTCCCATTGAATGACCTGTGGCTTTAATCTGTATTGAAAAGAAAATAAAGAGTTCACTAAATATTTACTTTCCCATATATGCTGGGGGTGGAGGGGAGAGTAGGGGTTTTACCAACAAAAGCAAATGTACTGAGACAAGTTGAAAATACCACAACCAGGTAAAGGATCAGAAGCTGATGCAGGCAGATTAAAGACTTTGGAGGAACAAGTGTTCCAACATCTCCTTCTGCATCTTCTCCCAGCCCTGATCTATACCAAAAATTCAAATCGGAAAGAAAGGACAGTTTTGTTTGTTTCGTGTCATGTAATTTCCAGATCATGCTTGCAAACTTTACAGAATCTGTTACCCTGCACTCTAAGCCTTCCTTCTATTTAGCGAGGGCTGACACAAACATCAGCCAATCAATAAAACACCAGCATATCCAGGCGTAAAATGACCACACCTCAAACAGCAAGTTTTTTGCAACAAGTTACTAAACTATTGTCAGTTTATGGGCATTAGGCGAGTTAACTTTTCTGGAGGAAAAAAATCCTGAACAAGACCCTTGTTGCCCAGAGATTTCAGCTCTGGTTTGAGCAACATACCCGAGGAAGACGGTGGACAAGTTAAAATGTCCATTACTGACAAAAAAAAAACCTTTGTATCGAGCAATTGATCAATTCAGCTGTTGAACCCCCCCTCACTTTACCCGGTATTGTGCTAACTGTTGTGGAGCATTATAAATAGGGTTAATATGCAGTTTGTGCACTGTGGCTGACTTATTATTTTTATTATTATTGCTTCCAATGACTTTTAGTTGGCAACCTTCTGTTCCAATACATTCATGTATTGCTCTCAACATTTCTTAAAGAAAACTTACATATAATTTTCTCTCCCCAGTTCATGAAACTGTACAGGTTTACAGCACAAAAGGAGGCGACGCAGATCATTGTATCTGCGCTGGCTCTTTGCAAGAGCAATCCATAATTAATCTCATTACCTCACACTTTCACCATCACCTTGTACCTTTCTCTGCTTCAAATATTTAGCCAATTTTTCCATTAAAAGATGACAGATAGCAAAACATTCTATGCTTCAAAAATCCTCTTTCTGGAGCAATTTCTTTAACGACTCTAACTGATGGTTTTAAATTGATGATTCCACATCAACTTAGTCCAACCAAAGGAAATAGTCTTTCCCTACACCATTTTTTTTTTTTAAAACCTTGATTACCTTTCCTCTTGACTTTCCCTGCTCCAATGGAAATAGCCCCAAAATCGCAAGTCACTCTTCAATTATAACTTTGCATTCCTGCCATCATAAGGATGAATCTATGCTGCCCAATCTTTATTTATTTTATGGCCTGTCTATTGCTATGTCCTTATTCCTATTTTTGTTCCCTCACAGTTACTTCTGCTTGCTTCATTTGTTCTTCTTCAGCTCATTTCACTCTCAAGGTTCTTGTGAGGTGCCTTCAGGTCCAACCAAGGCAACTGGTGCCAGCAAATCCCCATGCAATTCCTAACACTTGCAAATAGTTACATTTCTGCCATCATAAGACCTGCCAGTCATTCAGCATGCATTTCCACTGCAACTAATGGGGAGATCAGTTCATTGCCGGCTGCATTGAAATGCCTTCAAAAACCAACACTAAGCAACCCCCGATCCCCCACTCTGATAGTGCTGCAGCTGCTAATTCATGCCCACACATCTACTTTTATTGCTTGAAGTCTGATTTTGCTTACAAAGGGATTTTTTTTTGAATGAATTGCTCTGTAATTGGAGTAGTAATAAATCACTGCAGTGAAGAGATTTAACTGCACTTATGTGGATAATGCAGGGCAGTGACATATGCAAACCCTGTGAAAACATCACAGACAAGTGAAAAGGATGCTCTCTCAATGGAGGAGATTACATCTGGTCTCCCTAACAACTACTTAATTACCGATTGGTAATGCCCACTCCACAACCTCAACCTGCAGAAGATTCACTCTCATCCCGGTATTACCAATTACTCTTGGTACCAATATAGTGTGAACAGAGATAAAAAAAAACAGAAAATGCTGGAAATACTCAGCAGGTCAGGCAGCATCTGATGAACTGGCATCTGATGAAAGGTCAATGACCTGAAATGTTAACTCTTGTTTCTCACTCCATTGATACCACCTGATTTCCTGCACATTTCCAGCATTTTATGCTTTTATTTCAGATTTACAGCATCTGCAGTATTTTGCTTTTGTATTAGTCTGAGCAGAACCTGGTTTTAGAGTCAGTGAAAACTTTGGATCTAAAACATTAATGGAAACTTTTTTTTTTAAGTTTAGAAAGAGGTGAAAAGCCGAGGTCCATTGTGCATGACAGCAACAAAGTTGGAGAATAAGAAAGGCAACAAGATAAATTAAGCAGAGATTATGTTACATGATAGCCCTGATTTTAATTGGGAGTACTGTATACTGTATTGGTCTCCTTATTTAAGGAAGGATGTAAATGCGTTGGAAGCAGTTCAGAGAAGGTTTACTACACTAATACCTGGAATAGGCAGGTTGTCTTATGAGGAAAGGTTGGACAGGCTCGGCTTGTATCTGCTGGAGTTTAGAAGAGTAAGAAGCAACTTGATTGAAACATACAAGATCCTGAGGGATCTTGACAGGGTGGATGCGGAAAGGATGTTTTCCCTTGTGGGAGAATCTAGAACTAGGGATCACTGTTTAAAAATAAGGGGTCGCACATTTAAGAGAGAGATGAGGAAATATTTTTTCCCTGAGGGTCGCGAGTCTTTGGCACTCTCTTCCTCAAAAGGCAGCGAAAACAGAGTCTTTGTGGAGTTGCAGTTACAATCAGATCAGCCATGATCTTGTTGAATGACGAACCAGGCTCAAGGGACTGAGTGGCCTACTCCTGCTCCTAATTTGATTGTTCGCATGAGGGGGAATTGGACAGTGGCCGGGAGGGTGGCAGGGTAGCTGCCAAACCACTCTAGCCTCAGCAGCAAGAAACTAGGAAAATTTTTAACTGTCATGCCGATACAAGCCAAACTTATAAACTATAAAATGAACTAATGAAGTAAACCCAAAATGAATACTTTTCAGGCAAACAAAATGGACTAAGAGGTTAGGTGACCCTTCCTTTCCTGTTGATACACACAGAACTAGATGAATGAACCCTGAGCTAATTTTGATGTATGGACAAGTCTGGAAGAAGTCATTAAAATACAAATGACCATTCTGAACACATCCCTGAGAAGTCATTAAAATGCAAACGACCTTTTCTGTGGAAATGGCTGCTTCTCTCCAACTGATTGTGTTATGATGATGCAGACTTTTCGATTCCAAGCTCAAATTCCAAAGAATGGGTGTGAAAATAAACTACTTTATCAAGGTCAGATGAGGATGAATGACACTTGGACTCCAATGTCTAAAAATGGCCTAACCACCAGAAACCATTTGTAAGGACACTGAACGAGAAACTATGGTCACATGACAGAAACTAGGTTTCTGAAAAGACCTTTAATGAAGACATATTCTGGGCAGACAAAGCAGATACATCTATCCATTGAAGAAACAGGACTCTGCCTAACATTACCAGCTACATGTAGGCAATGACTTGAGGTTAGCCTTGAACTCTCTACTTGAGAAATCGTACCAGGACTATACCTTTGGCTGGAACATAACAGGAGCAGTCTACAACTAAGCATCCATCTTCCTGAATCTCCCAAGTCTTTATTTAAATTCGTTCAGGAGATGTGGGCATTGCTGGCTAGGCCAGTATTTGTTGCCCATCCCTAAAGGCCCTTGGTGGTGGTGAGCTGCCTTCTTGAACTGCTGCAGTCCTTGGGGTATAGGGACACCAACAGTGCTGCTAGGAAGGGGTTCCAGGATTTTGACCCAACAATAGTGAAGGAACAGCGATATAATTCCAAGTCAGGATGGTGTGTGGCTTGGAGAAGAACTTACAGGTGGTGGTGTTCCCATGCATCTGCTGCCCTTGTCCTTCGAGGTGGTCGAGGTCGCAGATTTGGAAAATGCTAACGAAGGGGCCTTGGTGAGTTGCTGCAGTGCATCTTGCAGATGGTACATATTGCTGCCACTGTGCGTCGGTGGTGGAGGGAGTGACTGTTGAAGGTGGTGGATGGGGTGCCAATCAAGCAGGCTGCTTTGTCTTGGATGGTGTCGAGCTTCTTGAGTGTTGCTGAAACTGCACCCATCCAGGTAAGTGGAGAATATTCAATCACACTCTTGACTTGTGCCTTGTAGATGGTGGACAGGCTTTGGGGAGTCAGGTGGTGAGTTACTCGCCACGGAATTCCCGGCCTCTGACTTGCTGTTGTAGCCTCAGCATTTATATGGCTGGTCCAGTTCAGTTTCTGGTCGATGGTGACCCCCAGGATACTGATAGTGGGGGATTCAGCAATGGTAATTCCACTGAATGTCAAGGGGAGATGTTAGATTCTCTCTTGTTGGAGATGGTCATTGCTTGGCACTTGCGTGGCACAAACGTTACTTGCCACTTATCAGCCCAAGCCTGGATATTGTCCATGTCTTGCTACATATGGATACAGACTGTTTCAGTATCTGAGTCGTCACGAATGGTGAACATTGTAACATTGTGCAATCATCAGCAAACATCCCCACTTCTGATCTTATGACTGAAGGAAGGTCATTGATGAAGTAGCTGAAGATGGTTGGGCCTAGGACACTACCCTGAGGAACTCCTGCAGTGATGTCCTGGGACTGAGATGATTAACCTCCAACAACCACAACCATCTTCCTTTGTGCTAGGTAGGACTCCAGCCAGCGGAACGTTTTCCCCCGATACCCATTGACTCCAGTTTTGCCAGGACTCCTTGATGTCAAGAGCAGTCTCTCTCACCTCACCTCTGGAGTTCAGCTTTTTGTCCATGTTTGGACCAAGGCTGTAATGAGGTCAGGAGCAGGGTGGCCCTGGTAAGGTTTGTCCCAAACTAAGCATCAGTAAGCAGGTTATTGCTGAGCAAGTGCCGCTTGATAGCAGAGTTGATGACCCCTTCCATCACTTGGCTGGTGATTGGGTGTAGACTGATAGGATGGTAATTGGCCAGGTGGGATTTGTCCTGCTTTTTGTGCACTGGATACGCCTGGGCAATCTTCCACATTGCCGGGTAGATGCCAGTGTTGTAGCTGTACTGGAACAGCTTGGCTAGAGGCGCAGTCGAGAGGTGAAAAAGGGACAACCATCCCTATCATCTCATCTGTTCATAACATAACTCACAGGCATTATCTGAATTCCAACTCCATCCCAACCCTCCCCCGAACAAGTCAGTTGTCTGAAAGCTGTACCTGGATGGCTGATGGGAGTGTAAGTTTGAGTGACAGGAGATTGCTGGTTGGGTCCTAAGCAGTAGTCGCTGACTTTCAGTTAAGTCCTGGTGACAGGGCGTGATCAAGAAGTGGGGGTGGTGGGGGAGAAGCACAGGGCAAGGGAGACCTAAACTTTCCTTCTAAAGTCTGGAGGGACACTTCTATTCCT
Source organism: Heterodontus francisci (assembly GCF_036365525.1). Classification (NCBI taxonomy): domain Eukaryota; kingdom Metazoa; phylum Chordata; class Chondrichthyes; order Heterodontiformes; family Heterodontidae; genus Heterodontus; species Heterodontus francisci. The sequence goes on along the minus strand of NC_090371.1, from coordinate 25,202,629 downwards.
CCTAGTCCCAAAAGAAAAGTAAAAAAAGTTTTTATTTCTGGGCCTTGTCCCGCTAGCTTAACCACAATGTCTTTCCCGCTCAGGCCACCAATTAAAATTACAATCAGGCCTGAATAAGGCATCAACCTGCATATTTAAAGGAGGAACAAGAGCTGTCAATAAATGCCCGTCTTACCAGTTATGTTCGTACCTGAAGAATGAATAGAAAGAAACATAAAGAGGGAACCCAGATACTTTCCTGCAGGTGGTTAGCTTCAACTATGTAGAGGTTTGCTTCTTCACACAGACAGACTCAACTTTGGCTCTGAAGCAGTTGCACAATGGCATGAATACTTGCTGTTCGAAACAGAAATATGCAATAGATTGACCAAGTAAAAAAGTATTTGCTTTTTGTTTGACCAAGTCACAAATGAAACTTTTATGCTCGAAATAGATTTTAACTTCAGCCCGAGGCAGTTTAAGGCTTAGTGCTATGATACTGTGCGCGACTGCAGAAGGAAGATACTAAAGCAGTAAAGAAAAATCTTGCATTTATATGCCACCTTATCACATCTCTCAGGAATGTCCCTTAGCAGACAATGCATTACTTTAAAGCATAGTTACTGTTATGTGTTGTTTTCATTAGAACAGAGGAGATTAAAGGATGATTTGACAGAGTTGTTTCAATTTGTGAAGGGATGTGACAGTTGATAGAAATAGTGATTGAGGGCTCTATAACAAAGGGACATAAATTTAGATTAAGTATGAGACATTTAAGACATAGAGAAGGAGAACTTTCTTTTGATATACATACACACAAAACTGTGAGGCTTTCAGATGTACTGCCAGAGAGTGACTGAAATAGAGTGACTGAAGTAGAGCCCATGTCAACAGTTTAGACAGATGGTTGAAGGAAATGGGGATGGAGTTATATAGGAACCGGATGAGCACATAGTAATAGGACTACTATCCGTGTGTAAGATAAACACGAATACAGATAGGTTGGCCTAACGGCCTGTTCCTGTGTAGTGATTTCTCTAAAAGTAGCAGCCATTCTGTGCACAGCAAAGTCCCACAATCAGCAATGAGATGAATGATAGTTATTCATATTTTGGTGGTGTTGGTTATTGGAAGAATGCTAGCTAAGGTAGGAGACTCGCTGCTCCTTTTCAAATAGTGCGATGGGACAAATGTTCAATTTTCAGTTGAAGCACCATTCAAGGACAGCAGCTCTGGCAGCACAGCCCTCAATCAACAATGTATTGTCAACTGAGATGGACTTCAAATCCACTAACTTCTTATTCAGAAGCAACACACCACCAACTTAGCAAAGCTGACACCTTGCTTAATGGGCAGGGAGTTGGCAGATACATCAACTGCACAAGAGCAACAGCTTAGCATTTCCACCGCTATTGTGGCTATTCATGAAACACGACATTCAGCTAACATTCAATCTGCCAAATATACCACGTGTGTGTGTGTGTGTGTGTGTGTGTGTGTGTGTGTGTGTGTGTGTGTGGGGTACACACAGACATAGATATGAGAAGCATACTTGTGTTGACTTTCATCGAAATGGTTTTTCTCCCCAATCTCATCCAATTCGAAGGATTTGTTGAACTGAGGAATTGAGAAGGGAACAAATACAGACACAAATAAATCTTCTATGGACACAAGTTAGAGTCATAGAGGCCAGAAGTAGGCCATTCAGCTCAACCTTTGTTATTAGAGATTTTGATCTCTACTGCTATTGCAGCAATAAAAGAAAAAAACGACCTGCATTTCTACATTGCTTTCATGACCTCCGGATATCACAAAGTGCTATACAGCCAATTAAATACTTTTTAACTGTAGTCACTATTATAATGTAGGGAAGACAGCAGACAATTTGGGCAGAGCAAGGGTCCACAAACTGCAAAGTGATAATGACCAGATAATCAGTTTATGTATTGTTGGTTGAGGAATAACTATTGGCCAGCACAACATGGAGAGCACTGCAACTTTTCTTCAAAATAGCACCACAAGATCTTTTACATCCACCCAAAAGGACAGACAAGACCTCAGTTTCACTTCTCATCCAAAAGACAGCACCAACGACAGTGCAGCACTCTCACGGTACTGCACTGATGAGTCAGCCTGGATTACATATTCAAATTTCTGGAGTGGGACTTGAACCTATAATCTTCTGACTCAGAGTGAGAGTCATCAAAAATTATGTTATGATTCAAGGTTTTTCTGTACGTCAGAAACATCAGGATGATGAAATAAACAGTAAATTCTGGAAACACACAACATGCACAACAGCATGAAAGAGGATGTAAGGTCCTGATTTTGACTACTTATTTGTAACATTGTGTTTCTATTATGGATGAATAGTTTTTTTTAACATTTTTGCATTGTTGACTCTGTGACCCAAGGGTTCAGTATTCAACATGAGAGATTTGGATTTTCTATTTATTTGTTGAAATTAAACAGCGCAAAAAGGCAAGTGGTTACTAAATTTTTATCATAAATTAGTGATATTTTAAATTCCTGCTCGCTGTGAAATTCCATCAACTCGAGGGGAATTTAAGTCTCCAACTAACTTACTGAGCAGATTGTTCAATGCTCTAACTTTATCTGTGGAATTAAAGCCATGTTTCAAAGTCAATGCTTACTATGCTCTGAGCGCACCCATTATCTGCGTTAACATTCTGCACCATATGTCACAATGGCTGATAGACACAGAAATCTAAAACTGCACAGTCTTGTGCATCTCCTGCTCTAGGGCGCACTTTAAGTCATTAACACAAAATTTGTTTCACTAGAAAAAATTCTCTGGCAAACACTGTACTCACTGCATTTCCCTGCCCCATAATCTCTCCAAATCTCTTAATAGCCGGAAACATGCACTTCACAACCAGCTTTTACTATGTTGAGTAATACCTCGTTTATAAGGAAGCCTGGAGCCATAATCCAGGCACTGCATTCATATTAACTGTCCACTGGTTCACAAAGACACACAAGCTTCTTTAAACTATAGAGCAAGCTCATGAATTGAGAGGGTGAATGGGTGTTTGGCAGGATGGGCTGCGAAAACTAAATTTCTGCCTCTGCTACTTCAGCCCTTCCGCCACATTCACCATCCCTTGAGCTTACCAAGTGTGTTATTCTGCAAAAGAATTTTGCCCAAAAGCAGGCTGCCAGTCATCCCAATGTACCTTCACCAGTTTCCACTGACAACTTGTATTTATATAGCACCTTAAACATAATAAAACATCCCAAGGTGGCCAGCATTTATTGCCCATCCCTAATTGCCCTTGGGAACAGGTGGTGGTGAGCTGCCATCTTGAACCGCTGCAATCCATGTGGTGTAGGTACACCCACAGTGCTGCTAGAAAGGGAGTTACAGGATTTTGACTCAGCAACAGTGAAGGAATGGCGATATATTTTCAAGTCAGAATGATGTGTGACTTGAAGGGGAACTTGCAGGTGGTGGTGTTCCCGTGCATCTGTTGACCTACGTGGTACAGGCTACAGGTTTGGAAGGTGCTGTTGAAGGAAGTTTGGCGAGTGCTGCTGCAGTGTATCTTGTAATGGTACACACTGCTGTCACTGTGCGTCAGGGATGGATGGGGTGCTGATCAAGCAGGCTGCTTTGTTCTGGAATGTGTCGAGCTTTGAGTGTTGCTGAAGCTGTACTCATCCAGGCAAGTGGATAGCATTCCATCACACTCCTGACTTGTGCCTTGTAGATAGTGGACAGGGTGTCAGGTGGTGAGTTACTCACCACAGAATTCCCAGCTTCTGATCTGCTGTTGTGGCCACAGTATTTATATGGCTGGTTCAGTTAAGTTTCTGGTCAATGGTAACTCCCACCCAGGCTGTTGATGGTAAGGGATTCAGCAATAGTAATGCCGTTGAATGTTATGGGGAGGTGGTTAGATTCTCTCCTGTTGGAGGGTGGCAGGGCAGGTTGAGAAAGCAGCGAATAAAGCATCCGGGATCCTAAACTTTCGGAATAGGGGTACAGAGTACCAAAGCAAGGAAGTTATGATGAACCTTTATAAAACACTGGTTTGTCCTCAACTAGAGTATGGTGTCCAATTCTGAGCACCACATCTTAGCAAGGATGAAGACATTCAAGAGGATGCAGAAAAGATTTCCGAGAACTTCAGTTATGTGGTTAGATTGGAGAAGCAGGACAAGATGAAGAGGAAATTTGATCAAGGTGTTCAAAATAATGAGGGGTGTGGACAAAGTAGATAACTGTTCCCTTCAGCAGAAGGGTCGAGAACCAGAGGACACCGAGTGACTGGCAAAAGAAGCAACCGTGACATGAGGAAAATTTTTTTTTTTAAACGCAGCGAGTGGTTAGGATCTGGAATGCATGTCTGAAAGTGTGGTGGAGGCAAATTCCATCAAGGCTTTCAGAAGAAAATTGGAGAATTATCTGAGGAGATAAAATTTGCAGAGCTACAAAGAAAAGGCAGGGGAGTGGGGGACTAGATGAGTTGCTCTTGCAGAGAGCCAGCACAGAAATGACAGGCTGAATGGCCTGCTTCTGGGCAGTAACCAATGATTCTATGCTGTCATTTGGAAGATGACCTGAAAAACAAGATTCTAATTTGCAGGTTTAAAACCAAACCTATGATTAATGTGACCCCAAATCTCATTTTGTGTTGGGCAGAAAAAGCTGCCAAATTTTCTTAATGCATTTTTTCTTTTTAAAAAATAAGAGCCTTGTACCAAGGGTGAGTGGACCAGACTGTGAAGACTGTCAGTAACAAGCAGTGAGCTTTTGACGGATGGCCATCTTAATGGTGCTGGAAAATGCCAGACAGCAAACTGCTTGTTCTGTAAACCAAACATTTCTACATCAAAAGATATCAGGCTACAATAGACCTATGTTCAAGAACTTTTTTTTTTTCCAAATGATTGCTTGATGAAGATTGAACCTGAAGGAAGTAGAATTCTCAAATCTCCTTACTGCTGACTATTTAGTTTGTTCAAACCTCACAGATGTCGGAGTGATTTGCACCCTGCTGCTCTCTTCATAAAAACGCTTTCCTTCTAACAACATAAGGGTTCCCTCCGATCCTTTAGATGTAAAGTATTCTCTGACTGAAACTAGCAGGTATTTTTGAGCTACGTGCCTCAGTTTTCTCTTCTCTCCTCAACTTCCCATGTGACAGATTGTCAGATAGAGGGCAAGAACAGAGGATGTGCCTCTGGTAAATTTATCAGTTTTTTTCGGATTGCGGATACAGGATGAATAAAAGATAAAGTGCTATAACTTTGCTGGATTGCCAATGCCAGTCTTCAAACTCAATTCACTGACAGATGTCTCGAATCTAGATTCACATAACTGCAAGATGTTTATGGAGCTTAAAAAAAATGCAATCAGAACTGAAGGCAACATTACATTAGAAAAACAACTAGTTAGCAATTTGGTTGCAGAAATCTGTGTTGCAGCAGTTTAGCAATCATACAGTATTCATCAATAATGTGAGCCTCCAATCATAAAAATAACTTTTGCTGTCAGAATAAAAAGTCGCTGCCAAGTAATTTCATATCAAAATATCACCACTAAGCAGTGTCTAGTCAGTCATTTATTTGCTCTGATCTGTGGCATGCATTTCTTCTGTAAGCAGAACAATTTCTTCTGTAAACAGAAGAACTTGGAAGAGTAACAAAAATATAAAAACTCAACGGTGTATTTATCATTACAAAGTTGTGTTGTCAGAAGAGACTATTTTGAGTGGAAAACATAAGCATGAATTACTTCTCCAGCAGAATTAAAATCTTAAAAATCAAGGAAAAAATGCACAGAAGTCCCAGACAGAAGAAATTTCTGATGAAGGGTACTGACCTAAAACTTTAACCTACCTTTTCTCCTTTTTAGATGCTAACTAATCTGCTGTGCATTTCCAGCATTTTACAGCATTATCAGATCGACAGTACATTGGCTTCCAAGTAAGGTGGTCATAACTTCAAGTCCTATTCCAGGTGGGACAATCCTACATAAAAGATCTCTACACATGTGTGACGTTCAAATGCAATAGCTCCTCAATTTGTTTGTGGCTTATATCAAGCAGATTAACTTCATTGCTTTCACTGCATTGCCTCTAAAGCCTCAAAGCCCACTGATGCATAAAATCTAACAACACAGAAGGCGGCCATTTGGTCCATCATGCCTGTGCTGGTTATTTGACAGAACAATACAAGTGGTCCCATTTCCTTTCTCTTGTCCTATAACCATACAAATGTTCCTTTTCCTGTATATTTCAATTTCTCTTTTCATACAATATCCGTTTTGCTTCTACAATCCTTTCAGGTAGTGTGCTCCAGATCATAACAATTCACTGCATAAAAAAAAAAAAATCTTATTTGGCCATGATGACCAGAATTTTATGCAGTCCTCCACGATCAGCTTGATGAGAGCACTGCACAGCATAACCTCCTGGGGATTTGAACTTAAATTTTGCAATAGTTACCTTGCAATGCATTCATAAACTAGCCCAGCCTTCAAATGGATGCAAGTTATTGGTGCAATGTCCAATTTTAAAACAAAATACCATAATTCATTCATGTGATTTATCTCAAGTTTATGCTTCCCAATTAATGCAAACGGAAGTACCCATGTTCCCTTTGCCTAGCACCACCATGACAGCAGAAATGGTTTCAAGTCAACAAGACCCACCCAAGATGCTATTTATTGCAGTCTCCTAATGAAACTATGCCCTCAGCAACAATACAATTTGGGAAACGTCGATTTTATTTTTAGATTTAAAAGAAAACCTCAAGTGATTTCTTGAGAATTATACTATTCTCAAAATGGTCTCTTGCACTGCAAGGGAAGAAATTGTTTTGATGAATATTTGAAGCATTTTCTGTTTTATTTCAAATTTCCAGCATCTGGAGTGTTTTCCTTTCATATTAGTATTTTTTGTTATTCTGGCTGAAATACATCAGAAAGTTGCAGGCTAAGCAATATCTACAATTCCTCTATGCCAATACTGTGTCACGGAGAAGAAAAAAATGTCAAATACAATCACTATCGTAGATTCTATGTGTCAAACCATCGTATAAGCTTTTTTATGGGAACTGACTTTTGTCTCGGGCATGAGAGAAAATACAGATGGCTGAGGAAAGGGGTAAACGGGTACATGGGATTGGGATTACTGCTCCTGTGGAGGATAAACACCATGTGCTCGTTGGGCCTAATGGTCGACTAAAGTGTTCTGATTTCTATATAATTGTAGTGTCGGAAGTTACTTGAGGGGATGAGGTGGCGACATTGGAATCATGGCAACCACCATGAATGCTGAAGAACATTTTATGCTTGTGTCCACCACTCAAAATGATCTCTCCAAACAATTACAACTTAGTTTACTGAATCGACTTAGGATACCATGTCGCAGGTCAAGAACGCCCTGATGACTTTTTTGTTCTATTGGTAGACTGTCTAATTTACACAGTTTAAATATCTTCAGTTATGTTTAATTGGAAGCTCACTGAATTGCTGGGCACACAACCAAGATTTAATACTTCTTTTAAGGCGCGTATCCATTGTCTCTCGAGATAAGGAGGCCCAAAAGAAAGAAGAAAGTGAGAAAGAAAAAGCACATTCAAACCAAAGCACTTTAATATTGTATTCAATGTTTCTTATGTGATACTTTAAATACATCACCTCAAATAATAACTTCTAACACGAGAATCATATGGAAATCAGAACAGGCCATTTGGCTCAACCATTAAGCATTTGTGTTTATCCTGCTACATAAGCAGTAGTACTAATCTCATGTGCCCACCGTATTTCTTCACCCCTTGATTCCCCAACCGTATAAATCTATTCTTAAACGTCGACATGGTCTCCATGAGCAACTCCGGTACTGTTTCCAAAGCCGCACAACCAATGTTCCTTTTTAAAAGTCATTGCTGCGCACAGCCACTTTTGTCAATGCGCGGTTCCTTTAAATTTTTTTATGCATTATTTAAAGGGAACAAGGCCTGCAGGGTACCTTCCAGGTTGTTAAGCAGCTGCAGGAACATCGCTCACAACCCTGAGTAAAAAAAAAAAAATTCTCTCGGTCCTAAGTCTTATATTTAAGTCTACTCATTCGAGATTCCTCAGCTACTATACTATGTTTTTACCCAGTTTATTCCATATTGTCATAATTTTAAACACATTTATCAAATTAATGTTCCTGTTTTAATGAAAATGGCCCCAGTTTTCCACGTCTTTATTTGCATTTGTGCTTTGTCATAGCAGGCAGCATCCTGACGAATCTGCACTATTGTTTTCCTAATGTATTGAGAATGAAATCAATGGAACATGTACATAAAGTAAACAAGTCCAAGACTAAAAATGACTCCACAGTCTATTTGGCTGGTCTGAAAAACTTCCACCTCTCAAGCAACTATTGCCTCAATATCTGTTCAATTTTCCATTAAATCTTTCCACATTTGCCTTACTTTTCCAAACCAACGCCTTCTTTAGCTGTCCATTCACATATTCATAACCCCAAATTATCCACATAAACTGGAAACAGCAATGGTCAACATGACAAGGGATCACCTGCAAACGAAACCTGGTCAAGTGAATAGACCTACTTTCAAAGCCACCCTCCACTTTCTCTTCAGCTGATTTCCAAACCACATATGGCCTTCTATTCCATGCTTTTGTAGTCTGTGGAAAATTAATAGTAAGGTATATCATCAAAAGGCTTGCTGAAACCAAAATTATTATTGCATTCATGGAACTTCTGTTGACAAGTTCTCTAATTTCTTTGAATGAAGCACTTTCAAAATGTAATCACTTGTAAACATGGCCACCAATTTGCACACAGGAAGATCCCACAAACAGCAATGAACAAACATGCAGTGTTCAGCATGACAGCTTGGAGGGAATGGTGGAGGGGTGTGTGGAATCAGTCCCACTTGTGAGAAGACACACCCTGCCAGGGCACGGTGCGGTGGGGGGGGGGGGGGTTGAGAGAGAGTTGAGTGCTAAAGCACAGTCTCCCTCATTTAAGGGAGGGGGTGGGAGAGAGGAGGGAAGGGACTGTCAGAAAGAGCAGGAGGGAGGAAAGCAGATAGGGTTAGAGGGAGAGGGAGATGGGCTGCAGCCAGAGCAGGTGACTAAGGGTGAGGCAGGCTCCAGGGAGGCATCTGGGAGAGGGAGAGATATTTGGGAGAGGGCACGATTTAGGGTGAAGTAGGTTTGAGGGTGGGGGTATGTTGGAGAAGGAGCTTATGGGAGAGTGTGAGTGAGGAAGATTTAGGGATGGATGAGAGTGAAGGAGGGGGCAGTTATTTTGTTTATGTTCCTGTGCCTGTCTTGTGTATGTGTCAGTTGTGTTCGTGTTATGCAGCAGAGTCTGGTCTCCAATCGCCTCGGATTTATTTGCCATTGGATCAAGACCTTACTCTGTCTGGATCATGAGGTAACTTGTGTGCCATGGCCAGCCCATGTTAAAAGAATCTCACGCACAGGCATCTTCTACTCCTCAAAATGAAGTTTGGGACCTGGAACATCAAAACCCGCCTGGACAATCCCCACAGTGACAGACCAGAATATTGCCAACAATCATAGCTCAGGAACTCGGATGCTATGACATTGATATCACTGCCCTCACAGAATCACAGAATAATACAGTGCAGAAGAGGCCCTTCAGCCCATCGAGTCTGCACCAATGCATTAAAACACCTGACCTGTCTACCTAATCCCATTTGCCAGCACTTGGCCCATAGCATTGAACGTAATGACATGCCAAGTGCTCATCCGGGTACTTTTTAAAGGATGTGAGGCAACCTGCTTCGACCACCCTCCCAGGCAGTGCATTCCAGACCGTCACCACCCTCTGGGTAAAAAAGTTCTAACTCAAATCCCCCTTAAACCTCCAGCCCCTCACCTTAAACTTGTGACCCCTCGTAACTGGCCCTGAGTGAGACACGACAAGCAGGAGAAGGCCAACTCAAGGAACAAGCTGGCAGGTACACCTTTTTCTGGCAAGGCTATCCAGAAGTGAAATGATAGCTTCACAGGGTGTGCTTCACCATCAAGCACGAGCTTATCTGGCATCTCAATAACTCCCCCTGTAGAATGAGGGAGCACCTCATGACCCTCCAGCTCTCCCTAATGAGGAATCAGTACGCCACCATCATCAGCGCTTATGCTCACACCCAAGTCGAAGCCAAAGAGGAATTCTACACGTGTCTCGAGCAATATCTAGCCCGAGTCCCAGCGGGGGAAAAGCTGATTCTCTTTCGTGACTTAAATGCCAGAGTCGTGAAAGAGTTTAATCTCTGGAGGTTTGTGATTGGCAAGGAAGGGGTAGGGAAAGCAAACTCCAATGGTATCCTTCTCTTGACAGAATGCTTAAAACACAACCTTGTCATAACCGACACCCTGCCCTGTTTCATCAGAGAGACAAGTTCAACATCTTGTGGCAACACCCATGATCCAAGCACTGGCACCTACTTGACTATATTGTTATAATCAAGGCTGGAGAAGTGTACTGTCTTTCTCGAGTTCCACTTCTCCGTGGGTCACAACACATATTTAAATGTTTATCCAGTTACCGATACAGCCAATAATATATTCTATTCACTTTCAGAATAAAATCCACCAACCAGGTTTCTTGAATAAACAAAATTATGAATTTATTATACAACAAGACTTATTCAGTAAAGATGCAAAGCATAAACACACAGATTGAAATATGAAAGTTCCCTTCTAAATTAGCTCAACACACACCGGTTAAAGGGAAAAAAAAGTCAAGCTTCCTCTGCAGAGAGGTCTACAAAAAAGACAAAAAAATACTTTGGCCAAATACTTGTTAATTCTTGAAGGAAAAGGAGAAGATATGGAATGATATCAGTTGTCCCTTTATTCTAGGATCCCAAATACTACATGGATAGGTCTGTCACAGGGACCTTTTTGGAGCAGTTCTTTTCTGGCGAGGATTTGTCTGGCAGCCTTTCCAAGAGAAATGCAGCATCAGGGGGTTCAGCTATCACACTGCATTCTCAGGGTTTCTCAAATAAGTAGAAAAAGGATGAACTGGTTGTTTCTCTCTTCACAGGCTTACCCACAACTGACACAAAACAATATCCAAAACAAAACCAACTCTTGACCACCATAAATCTTGACATGTCACTTCTCTGTAAACAACTTCCCCTAGTCACCAAGGCTCCTGCTGTTTGTTTAGGTTAAGATATGCAACATCCAGTAAAGGTTGTTTTTAAACAAAATCTCAAGTCCTTTTTGTGAAAAAGTCCAGCATGTATGGAATCTCTTCAGTCTTTCAAATGAATCCAATTCCACAATTTTAGATACAGGAGTCCTCGAAAAATATTAAAAATGGAAGCACTTTCATAACATCATTTCAGTGAGTGACTGTATGACGTGCACACAATGCAGGTGCCAACGTTTGCCGGACTGATCAACCTGGTCCCGACATCATGCAACAGAGATGTTGCAGAAAGATTAACATTAAAGGACTCAAGGATCCCACAAAAGCAGCTCTCCTTAGCCAGCGCCTCACATGCAACATCTCAACTTACAGCCAATATGAGCCGCAATGCGTTCACAATACTTAGCCCACTCTAAAATCGACCATAATCAGCACCAGTGTAGAGGCAACATAGGGACTGGTTCAACAAGAATGACCAAGAGATGCAAGAGCTAAGTGAACATAAGTGCAAAGAATTCATAGACTGGAAAACACAACCACATTTCAAGAGAAAAGCAGCTGGTATAGGTGCTTGAAGGCAGCGGTACAGCAAAAGACAAAAGAACAAATGGTGGGTGGAAAGAGTGCGGAAGATACAAGAGCTTGTGGACAACCACATTAAAAGCCTGTTTGGATCTGGAAAAAAAACACCGACCCAAACCTGACAGAACCATATCGGACCCAAGCCTGACCCAGGCCCTTCCAATTTTTCCCACGTCTGACCCGACCCGACCATAGTGCACTTACTGGACTTACCACTTTTGGATGGATGGAATGGAAGGAAGCTACACTGCTGCAGCATGAGTGCGATGACGTCATAGAGACGCTCACTGCGCAGAATCAGAGTGTGTGGAGTACTGAATGTGTCTGGCCTAACCTGGACCGACCCGAACCCAAAAGCCGAACCTGGAACAGCAACCCGACACAAACCCGACACATATATGTATGGATTTTTCAGTGCTGTCATCTACGATCCAAACACTCATGGGCCCACCCTGCCAAAAGTCAAGAACGGAGGAGAGCTCATCAAGGACAGAGAGGCAGTCAGCGTCCGCCGGAGGGAGAATTTCCAAGAACACCTCAATCGAGACTCTGTCTTTGACTCAAGCATCCTTGATTCCATCCCTCAGTACACTAGCTGGCTCAGCCTTGGCACTACCCCGACCCAGAATAAAGTTGGAAAAGTCATCCATCAGCTGAAAACCTACAAGACCTCTGGAGTAGATGGAATTCCTGCCAAAATCCTGAAACATGCAGTGATACACTCGGAGCATGACTGCACCACCTCATGTCCTTTATCTGGGATGAGAAGCACATGCCAGAGGATCTCAGGGACGTCGTGACTGCACCATTTTCAAGAAAAGACACAAATCAGTTTGCGGTAATTACTGGGGAGTCTCCCTGCTGTCTACCAAAGGGAAGATAATCGCAAGGATTCTCCTCAACCGTCTCCTTCCAGTGACCAAAGATATCCTCCCTGAGTCGCTATGTGGATTTTGCCCACTGAGAGGCATTAAAGAGAAACGTAGGGAGCAGCATCAACTCCTGTGCATGGCCTTTTTTGACTTCACAAAATTCCTTGACTGTTAATTGTGAGGGTTTGTGCAGAGTCCTCAAGTTTGCAGACATTTGTCACCATCCTTCACCTACTACATGATGACATTCAAGCCTTACCAACGGGACCACCACAGACCCTATTTCAGTCAAGACTGACATCAACCAAGGCTGCGTCATTGCACCAACACACTTCTCGGTCTTCCTCACTACAATTTTGTACCTCACATCCAGCAGGCTCCACATGCAAGTGGAGATAACCTACACAACAGACAGGAAAGCAAGAGGGTGGAAGGTTATCGGGGATAAGTGGAAATGTGGAGTAATCAGTTCCGCCATGAAGTTATTGAATGGCGGAGCAGGCTCGAGGGGTCGAGTGGCCGATTCCTGCTCCAAATTCGTATGTTCATATGTATGAAATTATTCAACCTACATAGAGGCCACCCCAAAACAGAGGCCACCCCAAAACAGAGGCCACCCCAAAACAGAGGCCACCCCAAAACAGAGGCCACCCCAAAACAGAGGCCACCCCAAAACAGAGGCCACCCCAAAACAGAGGCCACCCCAAAACAGAGGCCACTCCAAAACAGAGGCCACTCCAAAACAGAGGCCACTCCAAAACAGAGGCCACTCCAAAACAGAGGCCACTCCAAAACAGAGGCCACTCCAAAACAGAGGCCACTCCAAAACAGAGGCCACTCCAAAACAGAGGCCACTCCAAAACAGAGGCCACTCCAAAACAGAGGCCACTCCAAAACAGAGGCCACTCCAAAACAGAGGCCACTCCAAAACAGAGGCCACTCCAAAACAGAGGCCACTCCAAAACAGAGGCCACTCCAAAACAGAGGCCACTCCAACTTCAGTACATGGACGACACTTATGTATCTTCTCACTCAGAGACGCAACTCCAAGTCATCGTTGACTCCTTCACTGAGGCATACAAGAGGATAGGCCTTACTTTAAACATTCGGAAAAGATCCTCTTCCAACTCACTCCCACAGCACATCATACTCCTATGTTGATCAGGATCCACGGAGACACCCTGGAAAACGTGGACCATTTTCCAGATCTCAGGAGTCTCCTCACAATGAAGGCAGACATAGATGACAAAATCCACCACTCGTTTCAATGCAGCAGCTCTGCCTTTGGCTGACTGAGGAAGAGAATATTTCAGGACCAGCCTCAAACCCGGGACTTGGTGTACCAAAGCAGTGATCCCTCTGCTCCTATATGCTTCAAAGACTTGAACAATCTGCAGCAGTCATCTCAAGGCACTAGAAAACACCATCAATGCTGTCTACGCAAAATCTTTCACATTCATTGGCAGGATAGGCAGTCTAATGTCAGCATCCTCTCCCAAGCCAACATTTCTGGCATCAAAGTGCTAATCACCCAAAACCACCTTCACTGGGCAGATCGCATTACTTGTATGCTTGACACCAGGCTCCCGAAGCAACTGCTCTGCTCTGAGCTTCACCACGGCAAAAGACGCCCAGGGGGACATAGGAAATACTTCAGGGATGTTCTCAAGACGTCCCTGAAGAAATCAAACATGCCCACCAACTCGTAGGAGCCCCTGTTTCCCAAATGATCCAAGTGGAGAAGCTGCAATCGGGAAGGTATTGAGCACCTTGTGAAATTTTGAGCTCGTGGAAGCCAAGTCCAGGCAGTGGAAGGAGAGCACAGTCCTCCAAGTGCCTATCCAACTCTTCAAATACCACCTACCCAACATGATAGAGTCGGTGTTTTACGCCTCAGACTCATGAGCCATTTCAGAACTCACTGAACAGGAGTGGAAACAAATCATCTTCGGTCCCAAGGGACTGATTAAGAAGATCTGAAGCTTCTAATTTCTACCCCTCCAAAGTTCCCTGCTGGGGAGACTGCCCTATGGGGTCTTGTGCCTGAATACACAATAATTCATTTAGTATGTATGCTGTAGTTTGTTCACTTGTATGGTGCACTATATTCCAATGACCCCACAGTTATTTTAATTTTTTCTTTTACCTGGCTACTGCAAATATATTCAAAGATGTGCCTGGATTTCTTTTCCAAATGTTCCCCATCATCCTAAAACCATTTTCAACTTGCTACCTGAAGCTTTATACTTCAGAAATATGGTTTTGCTTTTATTCTATTACTTCCATTGTTGCCCACAGCAATCATTTACCTCAGCTCCCCTTCTTCCCTAGTGTTATATATCTATGCAGTTTGTGTGGTATTTTTATTTGTATTTCCTTGCATGCTTTTCTGAAACTGTTCAGACCAGTTTCCTTAACTCTAAACTGATCTCTTCAAAATGTACCTTCAGAAAGTTGGTGGTTTCCATCAGTCATACTTATTTCTCCTCATAATAATTCACCAATAAAGCTGTTTGATAGGCAATTCTTACTTTATTTTTAATTTAAAATGTTGTCTCTCAATACACTTAGTAACTGATCCACTGACAACTCACTATCTAATTGTGCAAATTTAGCGAAATCAGGCAGAGATTAAAAAGTCATTTGTCACAATCCTACTTCATGACTTGAAACAATACCCTCCATTTAAGGAAATAAAGATCAACTATTAATGATATGCAGATCAAGCAATGCGTTTAGTTTATTAGCATCCAAATACAGCCCACACAATTATGCAGGAGATCTGTTATTCAAGTGCAAAGATGTGGAAAATTCTCAGTCATTTCAGATACAATCATTGTGAACTGCTGCCGCATGCTCAATTACCTCAAGTTTGTTAAAATATTGAACAAAGCAAAACACAGACGAGTCACAGACTAATGTTTCCCTCTCTTTACCATTACACTTAAGTTTGCTTATGGATTTTTTTTAAAGCCAACACTTCAGAAAATATCAGAAATCTCTCTCTCTCTCTCTTTGGCCTCCTTGTCTCGAGAGACAATGGGTAAGTGCCTAAAAGTGGTCAGTGCTTTGTGAAGCAGCACCTGGAGTGGCTATAAAGGCCAATTCTAGAGTGACAGACTCTTCCACAGATAAAATTGGTTGTCGGGGCTGTTACACAGTTGGCTCTCTCCTTGCGCATCCGTCATTTTTCCTGCCAACAGCTAAGTCTCTTTGACTCACCACACTTTAGCCCTGCCTTTATGGCTGTCCGCCAGCTCTATAAATCACTGGCAACTGACTCCCACGACTTGTGGTCAATGTCACAGGACTTCATGTCGCGTTTGCAGACGTCTTTAAAGCGGAGACATGGACGGCCGGTGGGTCTGATACCAGCGACGAGCTCGCTGCACAATGTGTCCTTGGGGATCCTGCCATCTTCCATGCGGCTCACATGGCCAAGCCTTCTCAAGCGCCACTGGCTCAGTAGGGTGTATATGTTGGGGATGTTGGCTGCCTCGAGGACTTCTGCGTTGGAGATACGGTCCTGCCACCGGATGCCAAGGATTCTCTGGAGGCAGCAAAGATAGAATGAATTGAGACGTCACTCTTGGCTGACATACGTTGTTCAGGCCTCGCTGCAGTCGAGCAAAGTACTGAGGACACAGGCTTGATACACTCGGACTTTTGTGTTCCATGTCAGTGCGCCATTTCCCCACACTCTCTTGGCCAGTCTGGAGATAGCAGCAGACACCTTTCCCATGCGCTTTGTTGATGTCTGCATCGAGAGACAGGTTACTGGTGATAATTGAGCATAGGTAGGTGAACTCTTGAACCACTTCCAGAGCGTGATCGCTGATATTGAAGGATGGAGTATTTCTGACATCCTGTCCCATGACGTTTGTTTTCTTGAGGCTGATGGTTAGGCCAAATTTGTTGCAGGCAGCCATAATCCTGTCGATGAGTCTCTGCAGACACTCTTCTGTGTGGGATGTTAATGCAGCATCGTCAGTAAAGAGGAGTTCCCTGATGAGGACCTTCCGTACTTTGGTCTGCGCTCTAACAGGCAAGGTTGAACAACCTGCCATCTGATCTTGTGTGGAGGAAAATTCCTTCTTCTGAAGACTTGAACGCATGTGAGAACAGCAGGGAGAAGATGATCCCAAACAGTGTATCACAGAATAATACAGTGCAGAAGAGGCCCTTCGGCCCATCAAGTCTGCACTGATGCATTAAAGACTCCTGACTTGTCTACCTAATCCCATTTGCCAGCACTTGGCCCATAGCCTTGAATGTTATGACGTGCCAAGTGCTCATCCAGGTACTTTTTAAAGGATGTGAGGCAACCCGCCTCTACCACCCTCCCAGGCAGGGCATTCCAGACCGTCAACACCCTCTGGGTAAAAAAGTTCTTCCTCAAATCCCCCTTAAACCTTCCGCCCCTCACCTTAAACTTGTGACCCCTCGTAACTGACCCTTCAACTAAGGGGAACAGCTGCTCCCTATCCACCCTGTCCATGCCCTGCATAATCTTGTACACTTCGATCAGTGTAGGTACGAGAACACAGCCCTGTTTCGCGCCACTCAGGATAAGAAAAAGGCCTGATGAGGCACCGCTACGCTGAATTGTGCCTTTCATATTGTCATGGAATGAGGTGATAATACTTAGTAGCTTTGGTGGACATCCGATCTTTGCTAGTAGTCTGAAGAGACCACGTCTGCTGACGAGGTCAAAGGCTTTGGTGAGATCAATAAAAGCAACGTAGAGGGGCATCTGTTGTTCGCGGCATTTCTTCTGTAGCTGGCGAAGGGAGAACACTATGTCAATGGTGGATCTCTCTGCTCGGAAGCCACACTGTGCCTCAGTGAAGACACGCTCAGCCAGCTTCTGGAGTCTGTCCAAAACGACTCGAGCAAAGACTTTCCCCACTATGCTGAGCAGGGAGATTCCACGGTAGCTGTTGCAGTCACCGCGGTCACCCTTGTTCTAAAAGAGGGTGATGATATTAGCATCGTGCATGTCCTGAGGTACTGCTCCCTCATCCCAGCACAGGCAAAGCAGTTCATGCAGTGCTAAGAATATAGCAGGCTTGGCACTCTTGATGGTTTCAGGGGTAATGCCGTCCTTCCCAGGGGCTTTTCCACTGGCTAGATAATCAATGGCATCGCCGAGTTCAGATTTTGTTGGCTGTTCGTCCAGCTCATCCATGACTGGCAGAGACTGGGCTGCATTGAGGGCGGTCTTAGTGACATTTTCCCTGGAGTACAGTTCTAGGTAGTGCTCTCCCCAGAGGTCCATTTGCTTGCGTTGGTCAGTGATCGTGTTCCCTGATTTAGACTTGAGGGGGGTGATCTTCTTGATGGCTGGCCCAAAAGCTCTCTTAATGCCATCATAAATTCCTCTGATGTTTCCGGTGTTGGAGGCCAGCTGAATACGACTGCGTAGCTGTTGCCAGTAGTCATTTGTACAGCACCTGGCTGTTCTTCGTGCAGCGCTTCTGGCTACTTTAAGTGCTACGGATGTTAACCCGCTGGGGGCTTTCTTGTAGTTCAACAGTGCAATGCACTTAGCGGCTATGATAGGTTCCAGCTCTTCAAAGTGAGATTGAAACCAGTCTGCATTCTGCTTCTCACATTTGCCATAGGTGGTCTTGCTGAGTCATAGATGGCGTCTCTGATGTGGGCCCACTTGGTCTCTGCATCCCCTATAGGAGTGTTTTGAAGGGCTTTTTCAAGTGAATTTAGAAACTTATGCAACAGCTGTGGATAAGAAATTCTGCTAGTGTTGATGCGTGGGCAGCCCTTCTGCTTGGAGTGATGCAGCTTCTTTGGTTTGAGTCTAACCTTGCTGCACACCAGGGAGTGGTCGTGTCGCAGTCCGCACTGTGGAAGCTGCGTGTGATTTGGACACTGTTTATAGAGGCTCGTCTTGTGACGATGAGGTCCAGCTGGTGCCAATGACGTGATCTTGGTTGCCTCCATGAAACCTGGTGACAGGGTTTAGTGTGAAAGAACGAGTTGGTGATGCAGAGGTTGTGATCGGTACACAACTCCAGCAGTCTCTGTCCATTCTCGTTCATCCTTCCAATGCTATTGCGCCCAAGGCAGGAGGGCCATGAGTCATGGTCGGCCCCAACCCTGGCATTAAAGTCCCCCAGCAGGAACAAATGTTCGGTATTGGGAATGCTACTAATGATATTATGGAGTTCCTCGTAGAACTGGTCTTAAACTTCAGGTGTGGAGCAGAATGTTGGAGCACAGATGCTGAGTCAGTGTACAGGACCAGAGGTGGTGAGCAGTCGGATGGACAGTATGCGTTCCAAGCCATTTGAAGGTGGCTCTATCATGCTGAGCAAAGACTTTCATGCTGTCTTGGTTCTTCAGGATCCCTACCCTGCCAGAAGGTGGTGTAGTCTTGCTCTCTTAGAGATCCGCTCACAGGGAGGCATGTCTCCCGAAGTGCTGCAATGTCCACATAGAGTCTACTGAGCTCGTTGTTAATGGTGACGGTCTTCCGAGAATCGTTGATTTGTGTAAGGTCTTCCGACAGGCCAGGACACACAGTTCTGACATTCCAGCTTGCAAAACGAAGGGCTGTTACCTTATTTGTTTTTTTTGTCGTGCTGTTTGGTGCGGTGTTACAGTCCACTTGTCGGGCAATGACCCTGAGCTCCAAGCACCCATTGAAGCAGGTGGACTGTGGCGGGACAGAACCTTACTGACCGGGGGCTGCCCAGTTTGAGGCAGGCGGTAGCTGTCTAGTGAGATGTGATGATCTCTCCCACATCAAAGGCAAAGGCAACCTGTGGCGCTCAATCTCTACGCCAACTGAGCTAGACTTATAACCCGTAACTGCTGCCTTCCGTGTTGTTTTGGTCGCTGTGAGGTGACTATGGAGTGACCTCTCCATGGCGCATACCTGGGCGGACGTATGGAGGTTGAGTTGCCCAAGCGTTAAAACCCCCCTCTCGGCCTTCCTAGCGGGGTTCAAAGGAGTGCAGAGCACGACGTTTGGCACTGGTATGGCTGCAGGAACTGCCGGAAACATGCCAATGGTGACACATGACCACCTTCGGGATTCCGCTCCGGATTTTCTGTTAGGGTTTACTCCCTTAGCCTTGGTCTCTCCCGAAACGCCCACAAGGCAGTGGGGTTGTTAGGGCCCCTGCTCAGGGATAGGAGCTAACAAGTAAGCTGTGCGATTTCATGGAGGGAGAGAGAAGAGGGGAAAGGGGTGCGAGGGGTGCCACAGGGGACGGGGGGGGGGTGCGGGGGAGAAGGGGGGAGGCATCTGGCGGGGGTTGCAACCCTGTCAAGCGGGCCAGCCAACAGCCTGCGCGGCTTCCTCGATATCGGCATCCTCCAGGCTGACACTGTGCTCGTGGTTGCCATCCAGCTCACGGTGGAACTTCTTTCCCGGCTCCCAGCAGTGACAGCAGAAGGACAACCGAGACCGGATGAGGCCCTGAGCCTCGACGACAGCCTCATGGGCACTCAGATCGCCTTTCACGTCCCTGGCAGCGCCTTCCAGGTGGGCGCGTAGCCCACACAGTGGCCGCACCAGGACGAGCAGAACTCCACAACCCAGGCAAACAATGAGTTCCTCAGCAGATGATATCTATCGAGCTGCTACTTCAAAATACTACTATGGATGAGACATTAGAGGGGTGATAAAGGCACCCATGGAACATTAACATGCTGGGCTATGTTTTTACAAACTCCATGAGCTCTCCAAATCAAATACAGCATCAAATATCAGAAACCAGGACATACAAAAGCATGAAAAACAAACTTCAGGAAGAATGACGTGCCCTCAAATTAATGGAGTCTAGGAGCAAAAAATGGATTTTCACTTCTTGGTGGAGGAGTGGGAGGGCAGCAACAGGGATCAAGAATCTCTCATGTTCTGATAGGATTTCACCGTTAACAGTGGAATTACCTTGAAGTTCTGATAAGGGGATGCTAGGTTTAAATCTTCCGTCTGCCCTCCACCCAAGTGTGCTGGCCCAGTCAGTTCTGCTCTCATTTCTGTAGGGAAATTCAGGCTAGCCGAAAGCTGGCAAAAGAACCTGTAAAAGATCCCAACCCCTTAATGGAAAAGGTAAATCAATCCTGGAAGTGACCTGCTCATTGATGATAAAAAAAACTAAACAGCAGAGCCTGACTGCTTTATCCAGCTGTTACTTTTATGAGATCATAAGGTAAATAAGGAAGACCATTCAGTCCATCCTGCATCATCTAACGAGAAACAGCTTGCAGATCTGCATCACAGCATTCTGCTGTTAAAAGTATGCCTTGAAACCCTGGCTTCTCTCACCACCAGTGACATGGTATTCTAGCCACTGGTTTGAGGCAAGCACAATTCAGATGTGGAACAAAGCTTCTTCTAACTCTTGCTCTACTGAAGCGGGAGGACTGCATTGTTTATTCTAGTCCAAGTCCTCCGCAGATCACAACATACGTTTAAATTTTCCCACTTACCGACACGGTCAATCATATACTCTATTTTTCCCCAGAATAAAACACCCGAACCAGGTTTCGTTAATAAATAACAAAATTATCAGATCAAACAAGTCTTAACCAGTAATGAAGCAAAGCATAAAAACACAGATTGAAGTATAAAAGTTCCCTTTGTACCTTAACCCCTCACACACACATATAGTTAACCGGAAAAAAAGGGATTTTTTTGTTTTAGAGCTGTTACAAAACAAAAAGATATTAAAAAAAACCCTTGGGTGAAATGCTTGCTAACTCTTGAAGAAAAATGAGAAGATGTGGACAGATGTCCTTCGTTTTTGGTTTGATGTCCCAAATGCGTATAGATGGCTGCCGCTGGAATCTTCCGAGAGCAGTTCTTTTCAGGCGACGTTGAAGATCCGTTTGGGCAGCTTGCCAAGAAATGCAACAACAGAGGTTTCAGACAGGCCTTACAGCAGAAATGTGGCAACAGGGGCTTCAGTTGCCACACATTCGATATACTGGGTTTCTTCAAATACTGGAGGAAAGACGAGACTGATACACTGGACACGCCGGGTTTCTTTCAAAGGGAGAAAAGAGTTGAGCTGGGTTCCCTTGGCAGGCAAAAACCAGCTGTCATCCAAATAGTTTACACTCCAATTCACTGTCCAAAACGAAATCAAAATGATGTCACCAGAATCAAGCATCCTGACCCCTAAAAATCTTGACCTGTCACCTCTCTGTAAATATCTTCTCCAAATCAAAACAGGCTCCCTGTTGGTATTTTATCTGAAAACAGGTACCTTCCAGTCAAGTCTTGTTTACAAGCTAAGTCCAAGAACCTTCTGGTGTCATCTTTCAAAAAACACAAGTTTCAGCATCTCTTCAAGCTTCCCGATGAATCAATGTCCATAATTCAACTATAAGTCCTTAAAAACATATTTTACAAAATATAGAAGCACTCTCGTAACACTGTCTTCACCTGCTTTAACCCAAATTTGACAGAAGCACCCCTGACTGTACCAGTACGTCATTTCCATTTCTCACATCAGCCATTTTTGTAGGTCCTGAATCAGGCAAACCCATTCCTTGCTGAATATGTCCAGTTTTGTACTGTGATCTGTGTTGAGACAGCCCTACACTATTTCCTATAGTTATCTTTAGCCATCAGAGAAAGCCAACTTCAATCCATCAGCCTGAATTAGATTTAAACAGATCCTTGAGCATAAACCATTTCATTGCAGCTTAAACTGTGTAAAAAAGGCTCATGTTAGCCAATTAACAGGTACAGGAAAACAGCTTTTTAATTAAAAAAAAGTAAATTTGACCCTTGTCCCAAGAGCACTGGTCGTCTTAACAAATTTTGCTACCAATGCTTCACCAGAGATTAGTTACTTAAAGATCTTATTAGCTTGAAGAGCATTGTTATTTAGTTACTGCCAATCACTGTCAGTAACCATCCCAGGGAAAACTTCTCTCAATAATAAAGCACTTGTGTAAAATGAATTATGCAGTACAGAGGAAGCCTACTGTGCCTGCACCAATGCTAACTCTTCAAATAGAGTTGCAGTATAATCCAATTTCAATGCTTGTTCCTGTAAGGAAGGCTGCTATCTTACTGTTGTACAAGGGAACACAACTTTATAAAGACACTGCCAGGTTCCAAATCGAGAATCCTCCTTGCATGAGACAGATGCTTTAGGCCACGATGTCACGTACCAAACCATTTAAATTAAAACAGCAGCAGTGCAGAATTATAGCAAGATTATTTTACAAGTGACAAATTTTAATGCGTGTTTTAATAGATTTCAAGTCACAACTAAAATATATCACTCAATCAGGTGCCAAATAAAAGCAGCAGGTTTCTTTTGACATTATATTGCAAGCGCTAATGACTTGGGAGATATAGTGTACCCCTGCCATTACCTCTGCTCCACTAGCATCGCAAAACAGCACTGCTTATACAGGATTGTGAGGCATTTGTATGCATGTGCATGCCAATGCTTTCTGACAGTGCTATTATCTGTTTACCCAAATGGTTTATATTAGTCTTTTGGGTGCTGAATTTCTGAAAATACTCGGCATATAAAACACTGTTTACCACACATCAAGTTTTGTTTAACCACTGGAGTGCTGACGATGCCAAGTACAACATATACATCAGCTGTGATTTGATGAACGTTTATTTTTTTCAAAATAGATTTTTATATTAGCCTGACGGCATTGAGCTCTTGCTACAATGCTGTTCCATCAGCACAGCCAGACCCTGTTGTCCCTTGCCGAATCTTATGCCACGTGCAAGTCTAACCTGGGAGGGGAAACAGGCTATTTTGCAATGGTGGGCTGCGTGGAAACATTTTCCAACTTTGGTCACCAGATAGGAATTGAGAGTGGGAAATCTGGCTGAGTGGCACCCTTTCCCCTGCACCTCCTCACGCCCACCAGGGCGTACCGAGTTCTCAACCAGTACCTTAATTGCTGTGTCAGCTGATATCAGCTAACTCAGGCAGCAAAGGAATACATCTCAGGGACCTTTGAAGTATTTCCTGAAAAACCAATATTCCTTTATGTCAGCTATGCCCAGAGTAATTCCTTTATTCAATCTTGCCCTTTTCTGCAGCCTCTTGAAATCCAAGCATGACATCATCAATTCATTATTACTACACTGAGTTCATCGATTCTCCTACCCTTTTAAATTTTGGTGGTAGCGGGGGGGGGGAAAGAGGAGCAATAGCTTGCATAATTGGCCCTGGGTTCATTGTGCCTTTTTTTTAAAAAAAGGTTATGAAAATTAAGCAACAAACCAAAATAAAATCATTCGAGACGGACTTCAGAAATGAGCTTGGTGGTGCGGATCTCTACTACCTACGACTAGGGCAGCAAGTGCATGGGAAGACCACCTCCAAGTCACATACCATCCTGACTTGGAAATATATCACTGTTCCTTCATCATTGCTGGATCACAATCTGGAACTCGTCATCTAACCGCACTGTGGGAACACCTTCACCACACAGATTGCTGCAGTTTATGGTAGCAGCCCACCACCCCCTTCGCAAAGGTCACCATGGACAGGCAACAAATGCAGGCCTTGTTAGCAACGCCCACATCCTGCGAATGAATAAGTAAACAGGTCTGCACACTCTACAGTAAAAGTAAACAATGCTATTCGTTCAAGCAGCTTCAGAAAATAATGACTCAGCCGTTCCAACTTTATGCAAAAAACATGACCTGCTCTAACAGATTTGCAATACCCATTAAAAATCCTTTTGCAGGATTAGAACAATTTATGGGTAGACTCATTCAGTAATACTAAAGTATGTCAACAGAACAGCAACATAAAGATACAAATGAACAATTCAAATGGCAAGATAAAAAAAAACAGAAGCATCACTGCTTGCAATGAAGTCATGGTCCATTTATTGTCAGCAGAGTAGTCAGGATCAAGAATAAGTGTGTGCCTCATTAGGGTGATCAGTGAAAACTTTTCCAACAAGTAGGAAAATTCCTATCCCACAAAATCATGAGTCACTGGTAGAACATATACTTCAGCACAGGTTTTTCAGAAACAAGACGACTGATAATAAGGTTATAGTGTCATAGAGTCGTACAGCATAGAAACAGGCCC
Organism: Heterodontus francisci; assembly: GCF_036365525.1. Classification (NCBI taxonomy): domain Eukaryota; kingdom Metazoa; phylum Chordata; class Chondrichthyes; order Heterodontiformes; family Heterodontidae; genus Heterodontus; species Heterodontus francisci. Next base: position 25,177,957 of record NC_090371.1, on the reverse strand, counting down.
TTCAGCCCACCGCGTCCATGCCGGCCATAATGCCTATCTATACTAATCCCACCTGCCTGCATTAATTCCATATCCCTCTATGCCTTGCTCATTCAAGTACTTGTCCAGATGCCTCTTAAATGTTGCTACTGTTCCTGCCCCCGCCACCTCCTCAGGCAGCTCATTCCAGATACCCACTATTCTTTGTGAGAAAAATTAACCCTTTGATCCCCTTTAAACCTCCTTCCTCTCACCTTAAATCTATGCCCTCTAGTTTTACTCACCCCTACCATGGGAAACAGACTCTGGCTATCTACCCTATCTATGCCTCGCATAATTTTATATACCTCTATCATGTCCCTTCTCAGCCTCCTTCACTCCAGGAAACACAGACCCAGCCTATCCAATCTCTCTTTATAACTCAAGCCCTCCAAACCAGGTAACATCCTTGTGAATCTTTTCTGCACCCTCTCTAGCTTGATCACATCTTTCCTGTAGTGCGGCGACCAGAACTGTACACAGTACTCCAAATGTGGCCTAACCAACGTCATGTACAACTGTAACAGGACGTTCCAACTCTTGTACTCAATGCCTCGGCCGATGAAGGCAAGCACACCATACGCCTTCTTCACCACCCTGTCTGCCTATGTTGCCACTTTCAGGGAACTATGTACTTACACCCCAAGGTCTCTCTGCTCAACAACACTCCCCAGGGCCCTGCCATTCATTGTATATGTCCTGCCCTGGTTTAACTTCCCAAAATGCATCACTTCGCACTTGCCTGTGTTAAATTCTATTTGCCAATCCCTTGCCCACTTTCCCAGTTGATCTATATCTTGTTATAACCTTAGACAAGGTTTAGCAACTGAAGCTGCAAGAAAACTCCCTAAAGGGTGATGATATCCCTTTATAAGTATGAAGTAGTAGAACACTAATCCAGACTGCAGAACATCAGAGCAGATTTACTGGAATGGCAGCAGGGATGAGGGACTTCACTTAGATTTTAGATTTTTTAGATTTAGAGATACAGCACTGAAACAGGCCCTTCGGCCCACCGAGTCTGTGCCGACCATTAACCACCCATTTATACTAATCCTACACTAACCCCATATTTCTACTACATCCTCACCTGTCCCTATATTCCCCTACCACCTACCTATACTAGGGGCAATTTATAATGGCCATTTTACCTATCAACCTGCAGGTCTTCTTGGCTGTGGGAGGAAACCGGAGCACCCGGAGGAAACCCATGCAGACACAGGGAGAACTTACAAACTCCACACAGGCAGTACCCAGAATTGAACCCGGGTCGCTGGAGCTGTGAGACTGCGGTGCTAACCACTGTGCCGCCCACTTATGTGGAGATACCAGATAAGCCAGGAATTGTTCTCCTTACAGCAGAGAAGGTTAAGTGGGAATGTAATGGAGGGTGTTACGCCAATGTGCTTTGTTGAATTATAATTTTCTTTGGTCCACTGACTGGAGATCTGACTTTACATATTTTTTTTTAGAAGAAATTTAACAACAACATTTAGAGAACAGGATGACTGCTGGCAGCTTAAAATAATCACCTAGTTTCCTACACTGTATCCTGAACTGCAAAATTCTGAGGTGCAGAGGGATCTAGGTGTTCTAGTGCACGAGTCACAAAAAGTTAGTATGCAGGTACAGCAAGTAATAAAGAAGGCTAATGGAATGCTCTCCTTTATTACGAGAGGGATTGAAAATAAAAGTGAGGATGTTATGCTTCAGTTAGACAGGGCTTTGGTGAGACCACATCTCGAATAGTATGTACAGTTTTGGTCTTCTTATTTAAGGAAGGATGTAAATGCGTTGGAGGTGGTTCAGAGGAGGTTTACTAGATTGATACCTGGAATAAGCGGGTTGTCTTATGAGGAAAGGTTGGACAGACTGGGCTTAATTTCACTGGAGTTTACAAGGGTGACGGTAGACCTGAGTGAAGTTTATAAGATCCTTAACGGTCTTGACAAGGTGGATGTGGAAAGGATGTTTCCTCTTAGAACCATAGAAAAAGTACAGCACAGAAGGAGGCCATTCAGCCCATCCTGTCTGCGCCAGCCGAATAAAATATCCGCCCAAACTAATCCCACCTTCCAGCACCTGGTCCACAGCCTTCCAGATTACAGCACCTCAGGTACAGAATTGAGGGTCTCTGCCTCCACCACCATTCCTGGCAGCAAATTCCAGACACCCACCACCCTCTCAGTGAAAAAGTTTCCCTTCATGTCCCCTCTAATCCTTCTACCAATCACCTTAAATTTGTGCTCCCGGTAACTGGCCTCGCTGCCAGGGGAAACAGGTCCTTCCTGTCCACTCTATCTAGGCCCCTCATAATTTCGTACACCTCAAACAACTAACCCCTCAGCCTCCTCAGTTTCTAGGAAAACAACCCTAGCCGATATAATCTTTCCTCATCACTGCAACCTTCAAGCCCTGGCAACATTCTTGTAAATCTCCTCTGAACCCTCTTCAGAGCAATTATTTCCTTTCTGTAATGTGGTAACCAGAACTGCAGGCAATACTCCAGCTGTGGCCTAACTAACGCTCTATACAGTTACAGCATCACATCCCTGCTTTTGTGCTCTATACCTCAGCCAATAAAGGAAAGCAATACATATGCCTTCTTCACCACTCTACCCACCTGTCCTGCCACCTTCAGGGACATGCACTCCAAGATGTCTCACTTCTTCTACCCCTCTCAATATCATCCCGTTTATTGTATATTCCCCCACTTTATTTGCCCTCCCCAAATGCATTACCTCATATTTGCCCTTTTTCTGCCCACTCAACCAAAATATTGACATCATTCTGGCGTCCACGGCTTTCCTCCTCACTATTAACTAATTTTGTGTCATCAGAAAATTTACCAATCATGCCACCTACATTTAAATCCAAATCATTATTTACCACAAACAGCAAGGGACCCAACACTGAGCCCTGTGGAACACCACTGGAAACAGCTTTCCATTCACAAAAACATCCGTCGACTACTACCCTGTTTTCCTGGTCCTGAACCAATTCTGGATCCAACCTGCCACCTTCCCCTGTATCCCATGGGCTTTCATTTTACTGACCAGTCTGTCAAATGCCGTACTAAAGTCCATGTAAACCACATACACTGCATTACCCTCATCATTCCTCCTTGTCACTTGCTCAAAAAACTCAATCAAGTTAATAAGACATGACCTTCCCCTAACAAATCCATGCTGACTATCGCTGATTAATCCATACCTTTCTAAGTGACAGTTTATCCTGTCCCTCAGAATAGATTCTAACAATTTATCCATCACTGAGGTCAGACTGACTGGCCTATCCCTTGCACCTTTTTTTAAACAAAGGTACAAAGTTCACAGACCTCCGATCGCCTGGTATCTCGCCTCTATCTAGTGAGAATTTGAAAATGATCCACAGCGCATCCACTATTTCTTTAACAACTTGGGACTTGGTCCTGGTGATTTATCCATTTTCAGGGATGTCAGACCCTCAAGCACTTCCTCTCTCATTATGCTCACCGTATCTAATATTTCACACTCCTCCTCTTTAACTACAATGTTTGCATCAACCATCGCCTTTGTGAAGGCAGAGACAAAAAACTCATTCAGAACCCTGCCCACATCTTCTGCATCCATGCATAAGTTCCCCTGTACATCTCTGAAAGGCCCTACCCTTTCCTTGGTTATCCTCTTGCTCTTAATATACTGATAGCACATCTTTGGGTTTATCACCTCTTGTGGGCGAGTCCTAAATTAGGGGGCACTGTTTTAAAATTAGGGGTCACCCTTTTAGGACAGAGATGAGGAGAATTTTTTTCTCTGAGGGTTGTGCCTCAGAAGGTGGTGGAAGCGGGGTTGTTGAATATTTTTAAACAGAGGTAGATTGATTCCCTTGCCTAACAAGAATCTAAGGTTATCGGGAGTAAATGGGAGTGTGAAATTCGAGACACAAACAGATCAGCCACGGTCTTATTGAATGGCAGAGCAGGCTAGAGGGTCCGAATGGCCTACTTCTGTTCCTAATTCGTATCTTTGTATTGCAAAGGACTGAGGGGCAAAAGACGAAATGTCTGTGCATTTCCCAGCAAGAACCAAGACCCAGTAAGTTTAAAGGAACTACCTGTTCCTTCAGCAAGCACAGAAATACTGCTAACTGCTATGTTTGAATCACTGAGTGACTGTCATGTGACAAGCCCCTCACCATCTGCTGTTTTAAGCTGGTCCCTCTCTCTCTCTCTCTCTATTTCAGCTTGAAAGCTTTCAAATACTGCTTGTTCACTGACCACCATTGCATACTTCTGCTTCAATCTGAAAACCCATTGGAGGAAATCATCCACATGGCTGTCTCCAAAGAGACTCACCGAACTAGTCAGCTACCTCTTCAAACTAAAAGCCTCAGGACCATTGCATTCAGCTAGAAGTCAGCTGAATCAAACTCCACAGACTGTATACCTTTTTTTATGGACTCTTAACTCAACCAATCCACCTTTCCTCACTCTGTAACCTATTTGTGTGTGTGTGCAAACCTCTAGTGTGAGAGTGAAGGTTGGCACGTTGTTTATTATTTTATTAGTCCGGTTTAGGTACAATAAAGTTAACCTCTTGCTTTGCTAACTAAAGAAAACCTGTCCAATTGGTTCTTGTTATGATCATAGCAAGTAAGTAATCAAACACCTACTGAATTAGCTAGTACATCCACTTTAAGAAAGAATTATACTTGTTGTGGTCTAACAAGGAGAGGGAAAAGAGAATGAGCACACAGGCAGCAGATGGAATTTAATACTGACAAGGGTGAGGTGATGCATTTTGTCAGAAGGAATAGGGAAAGGCAATGTAGACTTATTTGGACAGTTCAAAAGCATGTGTAGCAACAGAGAGACCTGGGGGTGCATGTGCATCCATCTTTGAAGGTGGCAGGACATAGAGAGAGTGGTTAGGAAAGAATATGGCATCTTGGGCTTCATAAATAGAGGTATTGCATACCAAAGCAGGGAAGCTATGCTGAACCTTTATAAAACTCTTGTTAGGCCCCAACTAGAGTAATGCATCCAGTGCTGGTCACCACACTTTTGGAAGGATGTGAGGGTTCTTGAGAGGGTGCAGAGGATATTTACCAGAATGGTTTCAGGGATGGGGCATTTTAGTTACAAGGTTAATTTGGGAAAGCTAGGGTTGTTCTCCTTCGAGCAAAGGAGATTAAGGGGAGATTTAATAGAAATGTACAAGATTATGACAGGCTAAGATAAGTGAGACAGTGAAAAGATTTTCCCATCAACTGATGGTACAATAACTAGGGGATACAGTTTGAAGGTCTTGGGCAAGAGAGCAGGGGGTATATGAGGAAGAACTTTTTTACGCAACAGGTGCTAATGACTGGAGCTCACTGCCCATAAGGCTGGTGGCGGTGGACACTATCAATGACTTCAAAAGGAAACCGAATGGTCACTTGAAGGAAATAAACTTGCAAGGCGACAGGGATCGAGTGGGGAGTGGGACTGACTGGATAGTTCCTTGGAGAGCAGGCATGGACTTGATGGGCCAAATGGCCTCCTCCTGTGCCATAAATGACTCTGTGACTCTCTGCCCTGAAAATGGTAGTTCAATGGCTCATTCCAAGGACAGTTTTTCTGACAATGCAGCAGCACCTCAACAGTCCAGTGAAGTGTTAACCTGGATGATGTGCTTAAATCCTCAGACTTAAATTCAGTCTGACTCAGAAATGAGTGTGTTACCAACTGAGCCAAGTTGACGTTAGCATTTTAAAAAGAGCTCCTTTGAAGTCCTATTTGAAGTGAGTTTGAGTAGCCTTGATCCAATTCTTCATGTGCATGTGCTCAAGCACTAAAATGTTGTTACTTCAACACTAAATGGTTCTAAATTGGCAATCACACAGAGCTGCCACAGCATGGCTAACATGGAGAACAGGAAAAACGTCATATTAATGCAGCTACAAATTAGGAGGCTGATGCACACCACAGGAAGCTTGACTGCACCTAAACCTGACCTGGGAGTTTTCAAACCTAACAATAAATGCTCAAAATAGAAAATGTATCTTCGATCACACCCACAAGTGACTAGCTCCAACCAGCCAGACCTTTGAGACCCTATCCTTGCCTTGAGATTTAGCTAAGCCTTTGGTAACAAATCCAGATAAATAGAAATGCAAACAACATTTGGTAACTGCTTGTAGATACATATTTTATGCCTTAGTGGTATTTCAAATGGTAAAACAGCATCTTTGGCTTTGCTTTGAGTTTAAAATATTAAGTAAACATATTACATGAATACTGAACAGGCAATTATTCAGACTGCGATGGCTTACTGAACTTTTGTGTAGACTAAATAATAAAAATCAAAACTCAAAAACTAATCTTTTGAAAATTACTTTTAAAAGCAGTTTTTATCCTGCCTTTCACAAATATTAATGTGCTTATCAGAGTTTCCAAAAGCTTACTTAAATTTCTGTTCTCGGTTGGATTTTTAAAAACTAATTTGAACAGATTGCTTCCTGGAAAAATGCGACTGGAACTTCCTGGATTTTAGATTTCAGAGACCAGGAACTCAAAAACGAAATGTCAAAATTCCAAGTCAACCAAAAGAGGTTAGAATATCTTGTTTGGAAAAAAAAGGGTTCCTGACATGACTTGCAAAGTAGAGAGGAGAAATTGGACTTTTGGGAAACTTGGACTGCTTTATCAAAGTCAAGGGGCTGGAAAAACTGTTGCAGCTTTGTTACAATGGCATCATTCTCACGGGACTAGCTGAGTTGCTATTGCAGAGAGCCGGCACGGATGTGATGGGCCGCATGGACTCCTTCGGTGCTGTAACCATTCTATAATTCTATGATAAAGCACTTAAAGTCATGCAAAAATCATTCAAAAAAAGGGATCATCTGTTACCTTGCCTAGAGATGTGACTTGGTCTTGGTCAACTGACTGTTGCTTCTTGATCACACACACGCCCCACATTAAGTTGGAGGTCAACAATGAAAATTGCAAGAGAAAATAAAATCCATCGCCGGTTACTACTCACTACAATAAACACTTAAGTGATATATTAAGAGCAAGACCTCCATTAACGGCTGTTAACTACCACAGAGGGATTAATAAAATCAGCTGCTCTGAAGGCATATTTGTATGTAAAGTGGACAGCGCATCGGCTTATGTCTTAAAACTGTTTTGTAGCATTATTGATTTTAATTAACAAGCTGGTTTTGCAAAGGCGTATTTGAGAATTTTTTTAAAACTTGCATCACTATTTACTTGTCTTTAACTTTTGAATTGAGTGAAATATGTAAAGCAACAAGTTTACAAAGCTTCAATCAACAGGATTAAAGTTCCTTTAATTTTAGCAGTAAAATTCAAACTTAAGAATTCATAAATTCTGTGCTGTAAAAATAACTTAAAAACAAACATTAATATGATTAAATGAATTGACATGCACAATACTGCTTTCAATGACGTTTGCAAAGCAGTTAAATGCCACTTAGATGATCAAAACCAACAAAACAGATAAGGAGTTTTACTATCTCTGGACAGCCAAATGCCAAATTATTAGCAGCGTTCAAGCTATATTAAAACAGATTCAGTTGACATCTGTTGAAAACACATGCACCACTGGCTTTTAAATAGAACTATATTCCAAAGTGCTTCACAGAAGCCTAATGAGAAAAAAAAAAATCAGGACAGGCATTATGGAGGGGTAACTGAAAGATTGGTCAAAGAAACTGAAGGCTCTTTGAAGGAGAAATGCAAAATGGAGAGGTTTAAGGAGTGAATTCCATAATTTAGGAGCCGAGAGGCCTGAAAGCACAGCTGTCAATGGCAGGTTAAGGAGATGCACAAGGCCAGGGTTGGAGAAATGAGAGTTCTTGGGGGGTGGGGGGTTAAGCGGCAGAGAACTTGAGAGATTGGGAAGGATGAAGCCATGAAGGGATTGGAATACAAGAAGATAAGGTTTAATTTTTTTTAAATATATTCATTCATGGATGTGGGCATCGCTGGCTAGGCCAGCATTTATTGCCCACCCCGAATTGCCCTTGAGAAGGTGGCGGTGGGCTACTTTCTTCAACCTCTGCAGTCCTTGGGATGTAGGTACACCAACAATGCTGCTAGGAAGGGAGTTCCAGAATTTTGACCCAGTAACAATGAATGAATGGTGATATAGTTCCAAGTCAGGATGGTGTGTGGCTTGGAGGGGAATTTGCAGGTGGTGGTGTTCCCAAGCATCTGCTGCCCTTGACCTTCCAGGTGGTGGAGGTCACAGTTTGGAAAGTGATGTCGAAGGAGCCCTGGTGAGCCGCTGCAATGCATCCTGTATACGGTGCCACTGTGTGACAGCAGTGAATTAAGGTGGTGGATGGGGTGCCAATCAAGCAGGTTACTTTGTCCTGGATGGTGTCGAGCTTCTTGCACCCATCCAGGCAAGTGGAGAGTATTCCATCACACTCCTGATTTGTGCCTTGTAGGTGGTGGACAGGTATTGGGGAGACAGGAGGTGAATTACCCGCTGCAGAATTCCCAGCCTCTGACCTGCTCTTGCAGCCACAGCATTTATGTGGCTGGTCCGTTCAGTTTCTGGTCAATGGTAACCCCCCCAGGATGTTGAGTGGGGGATTCAGTGATGGTAATGCCATTGAACCTCAAGGGGACATGGTTGGAAGCTCTCTTTTTTGAGATGGTCATTGCCTGGCACTTGTGTGGCACCAAGGTTACTTGCAACTTAATCAGCCCAAGCCCGGACATTGTCCGGGTCTTGCTGCATCTGGACACGGGCTGCTACAGTATCTGAGAAGTCGCGAATAATGCTGAACATTGTACAATCATCAGCGAACACCCCCACTTCCGACCTTACGATGGAGGGAAGGTCATTGATGAAGCATCTGAAGATGGTTGGGCCTAGCACACTACCCTGAGGAACTCCAGCAGTGATATGCTGGGACTGAGATGATTGACCTCCAACAACCACAACCATCTTCCTTTGCACTAGGTATGATTCCAATCAGCAGAGCGATTTCCCCGATTCCCACTGACTCCAGTTTTGCTGGGGCTCCTTGATGCCATACTTGGTCAAATGCTACCATGATGTCAAGGACAGTCACTCTCCTGTCACCTCTGGAGTTCAGCTCTTTTGCCCATGTTTGGACCAAGGCTGTAATGAGGTCAGGCGCTGAGTGGCCCTGGCGGAACCCAAACTGAGCGTCAGTGAGCAGGTTATTGTTGAGAAAGTTCCGCGTGATAGCACTGTCTACAACCCCTTTCATCACTTTGCCGATGATTGGGAGTGGAACGATAGGGCGGTAACTGGCCATGTTGGATTTGTCCTGCTTTTTGTGTACAAGACATTTGTGTACAAGACAATTGCCTGGGCAATTTTCCACATCGCTGGGTAGATGCCAGTTTTGTTGATGTACTGAAGCAGCTTGGCTAGGGACACAGCTAGTTCAGGAACATGTTGTCAAGTCTTTGCAGTATACAGTGCCTTCAACCATTTCTTGATATTTTATTTTATTTATTTATTTAGAGATACAGCACTGAAACAGGCCCTTCGGCCACCGAGTCTGTGCCGACCAACAACCACCCATTTATACTAATCCTATATTAATCCCATATTCCCTACTACATCCCCACCATTCTCCTACCACTTGCCTACACTCGGGGCAATTTACAATGGCCAATTTACCTATCAACCTGCAAGTCTTTGGCTGTGGAGGAAACCGGAGCACCCGGCGGAAACCCACGCGGTCACAGGGAGAACTTACAAACTCCACACAGGCAGTACCCAGAACTGAACCCGGGTCGCTGGAGCTGTGAGACTGCGGTGCTAACCACTGCGCCTCCCATGGAGTGAATCAGATTGGTTGAAGACTGGCATCTGTGATGCTGGGGACCTCAGGAGGAGGCAGAGATCGACCAGATATTCGGCACTTCTGGCTGAAGATGGATGCAAATGCTTCAGCATTGTCTTTTGCACTGATGTGCTGAGCTCCCCATCATTGAGGTTAGGGATATTTGTGGAGCCTCCTTCTCCTGTCAGTTGTTTAATTGTCCACCACCATTCACGACTGTTTCAGGCATGACTGCAGAGTTTAGATCTGATCCGTTGGCTGTGGGATTGCTTAGCCCTAACCATCACATGCTGCTTCTGTTGTTTATCATGCTAGTAGTCTTGTGTTGTAGCTTCACCAGACTGACACTCATTTTTAGCCTGGCGGACAGCCATAAAGGCGGGGCTAAAGAGTGGCGAGTTGAACAGACCTAGCTGTTGGCAGGAAAAAAAAGACAGAAGCGCAAGGAGACAGCCAACTGTGTAACAGCCCCAACAACCTATTTTATCTGCAGTGCCTGTGGAAGAGTCTGTCACTCTAGAATTGACCTTTATAGCCACTCCAGGCACTGCTTCACAAACCACGGACCACCTCCAAGCGCTTACCCATTGTCTCTCGAGACAAGGAGGCCAAAGAAGAGAAGATGCTACTCCAGGCATGCCCTTCTGCACTCTTCATTGAAGCAGGTTGGCCCCTCCGGCATGATGGTAATAGTAGAGTGGGGGATATGCCAGGCCTTAAGGTCACAGATTGTGGTTGAAAACAATTATGCTACTGCTGATGGCCCACAGCGCCTCATGAATGCCCAGTTTTGAGTTGCTAGATCTGTTTGAAATTTATCCCATTTAACATAGTTGCAATGCCACACAACACGATGGAGGGTATCCTCAATGTGAAGGCAGGACTTCGTCTCCACAACGACTGTGCAGTGGTCACTCCTACCAATACTGTCAAGGACAGATGCATTTGCGACAAGTAGATTGGTGAGGACGAGGTCAAGTAGGCTTTGCCCTCTTGTCGGTTCCCTCATCACCTTCCACAGACCCAGTCTAGCAGCAATGTCCTTTAGGACTCGGCCAGTTCGGTCAGTTGTGGTGCTACCGAGCCACTCTTGGTGATGGACATTGAAGACTCCACCCAGAGTATATTCTGTGCCCTTGCTATCCTCAGTGCTTATTCCAATTGGAGTTCAACATGGAGACGCAGAGTCAGCAGCCAAGGAGGGGCAGTAGGTGGTAATCAGCAGCTTTCCTTGCCCATGTCTGGCCCGATGCCATGAGACTTCTTGGGGTCTGGAGTCAATGTTGAGGACTCCCAGGGAAACTCCCTCCCGACTGTATAACACTGTGCCGCCACCTCTGGCGAATCTGTCTGCCGATGGGACAGGACATACTCAGAAATGGTGATGGTGGTGTCTGGGACATTGTCTGTAAAGTATGATTCCGTGAGTATAACTATGTCAGGCTGTTGCTGTTTACGCTGTGGGACATCTCTCCCAATTTTGGTGCAAGCCCCCAGATGTTAGTTAGGAGGACTTTGGAGATTCTACAGGGCTGGGTTTGCCACTGTCATTTCCAGTGCCTAGGACGATGCAGGGTGATCCGTCTGGTTTCATTTCTTTTCTTAAACGTCGTAGCAGTTTGATACAACTGAGTGGCTTGCTCGGCCATTTCAGAGGGCAGCTAAGAGTCAATCACATTGCTGTGGGTCTGGAGTCATATGTAGGCCAGGTCAGGTAAGGGCAGCAGATTTCCTTTCCTAAAGGACATATGTGAACCGGATGGGTTTTTACAACAATTGACAATGGTTTCATGGTCACCATTAGACTCTGTTACGACGAAGGCGGAAGTAATGCACTGTTAATTCAGTCCCACTACTCCACAGGACACAGCATATCAAGCAGGTTTTTCACCTACCAAAGAATAGCCAGATTAGACACCCTTTGTCTGCCAGAATAAAGCACACCAAACCAGGTTTCTTTAAACAACAACAACAATTTATTAGAAAGGAAATAAGGCTTAACTACTAATGAGATAAATCTATATATGAAAGGTTTTTTTTTTAAACTCCTTATTCTTCCTAGCCCTCATGCATGCACACACACACATTCAAAAACCAGTTAATTGGGGAAAAGGATTCTTTGGTTTATAGCGGTTTCTTAAGAATAAAAAGGAAAAAATAAAATGATTGAGTTTATCACATTCTAGTAGGATGTTTTTGTATGGTGAGGTGCCCCAGAGTCAAACAGTCAGCTGCCACTCAAAGTCTCTCCTGGTGAGGTTGATGAACAGTTCGTGACTGGTAGGCGTTCACAGCGATTTAACTGCAGCAGTCGTCACACGTCTTTCAGCAGGGGTGCAGCAACCGGTCTGCTCAGTACTCACAGAAGCAAGAGCAGTAGAAGCTTTCTGCAGGCTCCAGGGTTTCCCAAAACACAGGAGGCAACAAAAACCACGCTGGATGCAGGTGTTCTTCAGAGACAGGAGGCAACAGGAATCTGCCACCTTTCAAATGCAGGATTTCCTTTCAAGAGATGCAGGTTTCCTTTACAGAAAGAGGTCTTTTTCTCTAGTCTCCAGGCAGGTCACAGCCAAATTTCAAAATGCCTGCTCCTTGTCCAACTCACTGGTCCTTTATAATCCAAAAGTGAAACTAATTCAACAATCAAGTCAATGACAATCATAAATCTTGACCGGTCATTCCCCTGCTGAGTTGTTTGGGAACAGTGCCTTGCAGTCTGCGTATCTGAATCAGTCCAAACCCACCAAGTTCAGCAATGTCCACTGAACAATCTTTTCTCAGTTTTTAAAAACATATAGAATTTGAAGTTTTTATACAAAAACAAAGCCTTCTGACAACTAGCTTTTAATTCCAGATTTATTTGAGGTGTCGGGGGCTTGACACTGTATTAGTAATGGCAGCTGAGTTTTGGATGAGAGGATGTTTATGGAGGACAAAGAATAGAAAACCTGCCCTGAGGAGCTCGGAATAGTCGATTCTTGAGGTGGCAAAGGCACGGTCAAGGACTTGAGTCGCAGCTGGGCTAAGATGGGTGGAAACTCATTTCCGGGTCATAAAAACAGGGGCAGGTGTAGCCCATTCAGCCCTTCGAGCCTGCTCCGCCGTTCATTATGATCATGGCTGATCATCCAACCTGTTCCCGCTTTCACCCCATATCCATTCATCCCTTTAAACCCAAGAGCTATATCTAACAAAGAAGACGCTGAATTTGTAAACTTGTGAATGTTTAACCTGAGATAGACAGATGAAATCTGTGGCAAAGGTTTAGAGTTTGTAGCAGGGAATGAAAATAGTAGCTTTGGTCTGCCCAATCTTTATCTGGAAAAAGCTGTGGCTCATCTATGACTGGGTGCCCCACAAGCAACATGATAACCCAAAGACATGGCTGTCATCAGTATAGATCTGGAAGCTGACTCCATGTCCTCCAATATCACCAAGAGACAGCATGTGGATGAGCAACAGGAGGGTGCCAAGGATCCTGGCCAGCCTGGAGGAGGAACAGTCTGACTCTGGAGGTTGCAGTAAGAGTGCATGAACAGAGCCCATTGTAGGAGATGTTTTGGCTATGGCTGGATTGTGAAGAGTGGGTAGTCCAACTCAGCTGGACAATGGAGAGATGTTGGAATAGGATGGCAGTTGAACACATCAAAAGCAACAGAATGGTTGAGAAGGACGAGGCCAGATAGTGCACCCTGGTCATAAAGGATGTCATTTATGGTTCTAACTAAAAATGTTTCAGTGCTGTGACATGGGATGAAACCTGATTGCAGCGATTCAAACATGGGAGTTGCAACAATATGTGCATATTGGTAGGTGATATGTTCCAAGAACTTTCAAGAACAGGAGGCTGGAGACAGGTTGGTAGTTTGTGGAGACAGGTTGGTAGTTTATAAGGACAGAGGTAGAGGGTGAATTTTCTGAGGGGACTAATGATAATGGTCTTGAAAGGGAGGCGGATGATACCAGAGGAGAGGGAACCATTATTTACAATGTCAACTAGCACGGGTGTTTGAGGGATAAGTTGGCCAGCCAGCAGTTTAGTGCGAATGGTATCCAAAGAGCAGGAAGCGCACAACAGGGACAAGATGAGCTCAGAGGGTTTATGAAGAGCTAGGGGGAACTAAAAAGCAAAAAGAAAAAATGTTGCATTTATATAAAGCCTTGCACAGCCACTGGGCATCTCAAAGTACTTTACAGCCAAAGAAGTATAGTCACTGTCGTAATGTAGGAAATGCGGCAGCCAATTGCGCACAGCAAGCTCACACAAACTGCAATGTGATAATGACCAGATGTTTTTTTGTGATGTTGATTGAACGATAAATATTGGCCAGCACACCAGGGCTAACTCCCTTGCTCTTTTCAAAATAGTGCCATGGGATCTTCGACTTTAACTTGAGAGTTTTTGGGGCCTCGACTTAATGTCTCATTCAAAAGATGGCACCTCCAGCTGTGCGGCACTCCCTCAGTACTGCACTGGAGTGTTCATGTTGATTTTTGTGCTCAAGTTCTGGAGTAGGACTTCAACGTAGAACCATCTGACTCAGAAGCAAGAGTGATGCGAACTGAACTACAGCTGACACGAATTAGAATTCGAAAATGAAGCAGGTTCAGGGTTAGAGGCAGCTAAAGAGACATTCCCAATCTACATGACAAGCTTGGCCATAAGCTCCTCAAAAGTGTTGGAGTTGAAGGTGACAGAATCAGGGGAAGAGACTTTCACAGAGAAGGCTGGAAGTGGAGAAAAGAAACCAGGTTATCTTGACTTTCGAGGATGATTCCAGCGTAATAAGCTTTGGCAGAGGAAAACAAGGTTTGGTAGTGCTGGATGTGTTTGTCAGAAGGGCAGGACAGTCTGATATAAAACTGCTATATTGTTCTGAGACAGCTCTGAGAGCATTCATAATACAACTGCAAGGTTGTGTCACAATGACGTCATAATTTCAGTGTAAATACAGCTTGAAACTGAAGTCAGGTCTGGTCTGACATACCCAATAGCAGGAAAATTTCCTGGAAGAGGGTTGTCTTGCTCTGTTTCCCTTTAAACTCATTCCAGGCCTCAATACAAGTTTGGCATCAGTGCAAAGGCACAACTGCTTCACACCTCTAATGTTAACAATGAAAACTAATGCAACAGCTTTTCCTATGACAATGATTAACATTTCAAATTCTTCTTCTTCTTTGGCCTCCTTATCTCGAGAGACAATGGGTAAGCGCCTGGAGGTGGTCAGTGGTGTGTGGAGCAGCGCCTGGAGTGACTATAAAGGTCAATTCTAGAGTGACAGGCTCTTCCACAGGTGTTGCAGAAAAATTTGTTTGTCGGGGCTGTTACACAGTTGGCTCTCCTCTTGCGCTTTTGTCTTTTTTTCCTGCCAACTGCTAAGTCTCTTCGACTCGCCACACTTTAGACCCGCCTTTATCAATATTTCAAATAAGTCAACTTAAATACCATAAAACTGCCTCTGCTTTTGACAATGGGTCACTTTTAAGGAAAATCTATATTTTTGACTGTGTAATTATGTGCTGCTGTTTGCACAGCTTTATATTTTGCTATAGCTAATGTCAAGTGTTTTTATTTCACCTTTGAAAGGTGCTGTCATAGAGCTTGGTGCATTGCTGCAGTGCATCTTGTAGATGGTACACACTGCTGCCACTGTGCACCAGTGGCAGAGGGAGTGAATATTTGTGAGTGGGGTGCCAATCAAGTGGGCTGCTTTGTCCTGGATGGTGTCAAGCTTCTTGAGTATTGTTGGAGATGCACCCATCCAGGCAAGTGAAGAGTGTTCCATCAGACTCCTGGCTTGTGCCTTGTAGATGGTGGACAGGCTTTGGGGAGTCAGGAGGTGAGTCACTTGCCGCACGATTCCTAGCTTCTGACCTGCTCTTGCAAACACAGTATTTATATGGCTACTCCTGTTCAGTTTCTGGTCAATCGTAACCCCCAGGATGTTGATAGTGGGGGATTCAGTGATGGTAATGCCATTGAATGTCAAGGGGAGATGGTTAGATTCTCTCTTGTTGGAGATGGTCATTGCCTGGCACTTGAGTGGCACCAATGATACTTGCCACTTATCAGCCCAAGCCTGGACGGTGTCCAGGTCTTGCTGCATTTCTACTCAATATCTGAATGGTGCTGAACATTGTGCAATCAGCTAACATCCCCACTTCTGCCCTTTTGATTGAAGGTCATTGATGAAGCAGCTGAAGATGGTTTGTCCTAGGGCCCTACCCTGAGGAACTTCTGCAGTGATGTCCTGGAGATGAGATGATTGACCTCCAACAACCACAACCATCTTCCTTTGCGCTAGGTACGACTCCAACCAGCAGAGAGTTTTCCCCGATTCCCATGGACTCCAGTTTTGCCAGGGCTCCTTGATGCCATATTGGGTCAAATGCTGCCTTGATGTCAAGGGCAGTCACGCTCACCTCACCCCTGGAGTTCAACTCTTTTGTCCATGTTTGAACCAAGGCTGTAATGAGGTCAGGAGCTGAGTGGCCCTGGTGAAACCTAAACTAAGCATCAGTGAGCAGGTTACTGCTAAGTAAGTGCTGCTTGATAGCACTGTTGATGACACCTTCCATCACTTTACTGATGATTGAGAGTAGACTGATGGAGCGGTAATTGGCCGGGTTGGACTTGTCTTGCTTTTAGTTGTTTAATAGTCCACCACCATTCATGAATGGATGCGGCAGGACTACAGTGTTTAAATGTGATCCGTTGATTATGGGATTGCTTCGCAACTTTGCCTGGGTTCTTTATATTCCTAAACAACATTTAAGGAAATGCTGGAAGCTTCCCCCTTAATCTTTCCCACAGCTGCAACTTAGGGGGCCCACAAATTGAAGCTGCTAAAGAACATAGCACCTTTGAGAAACCTCTAAGAACGTTCCGCAGAGCCAACCTGTCAAACTTAACAAAATTCACCAACTGCAAACTCAGTCAAAAGTACAGCCACTCAACTGTACCACAGCTAAATTCTATGAACTATCTATTCTATAACAATCAGGCTGGTGTTGTACTCTGCTCTCTTCCTCATCTAAGCAAATAGGAAGCAGAGTATTTTTGTACTGAAATGCAGCTAACACTTCAAGACTCAATTAGCTTCACTGCTGTTTAGAGGTGTAAAGCACTGACAGGAAAATCCATTTTTTCCTTTTTAAAATCGTGACTCAAATGAGTTGAAGTGGAATACAAATGTGTTAGCAATTTAGGCTATATTTGTACATATAAAATTTAAGTACCACTTTAGCAGAAATTGCAGAAATATACACAGTAAAGATAAACACATAGCAATGCACAAACTCTGCTCAATTCTTCAAAAGATTACAATAATGACTCGACAGCAGCAGTAACCACTCGACTTCAAAAAAAATCTGAACACCTTATCAGCCTAATGAAGCAACTGACCCATATAATTCCACCTAAGATGCAACACATGCATAGGCATTAATTTCAAACTATACCACTTGGCTTAGCAAGTTCAGACATTTCTTTTATTTGGCTAGTTCAAAATCAGCTTTTAAGTATATGAATCCCATGTGGTAAAACCAAAGACATATAGCACACGTGGGAACACTCATGACAAATGTAAACTGAGTGCAACATCTTTCTCAGCAGAACACCAACTGAATCATTTCAAGGTAATGTTACATTCCAAGAGACTTTAAGAAGCAAGTTTCTAAAGGATATATTAACCCGTCAACTGATTCCAATTCCCGTTAGTTGTCTATGTCTTTATTATTTCAATTTGTTGACCTGAAAATTTATCTGACTGAGAAGTTTAGCTTGTGGACAACAGCAATAGTTAGGAGAGGGATGAAAGGTGATCAAGGTTTGAAAAGCCTTCTGAAAGATGGAAAGAGAAGTCGGAAGGCAGAGGGGAAGAATATCACACGGTGGCCCTGCCACTGATAATGGAGAGTTGCCAAGATGGTAGTGGGAGACACAAGTTCAGAATCAGGGCAGCAAAGCATGTAGGTTGGGCTTTAGGGCTCAGTAAGGCAACTGGAGAAATTTGGACATTGCCATTTGGGGCTTTGTAAAATACTACAGAACATAACGGACAGGATACATTCTTATTTAATAGTACAAACCAGTTGGGAAATGCACACTATATTAAATTTACGTTTGTTTATATCTGTTTTTAACGGAGCAAAGGAGCCAACATTGGTAACACAAACAGCCAGCAGGGCAACATTTTTGATGCTGCTTGCAATGATCATACAATAAGAATGGATACCAACCACTGCAATTTTTTTTGCAGTTTGGTGGAGAAGCTTTGATCTGGAGTTAGGGGAATGCAGAGAAATTTGATCCTTTTGATAGGAAGTCTTAATAGTGAACCCTTCAGCAGCAACAGAAGAGAAAACGTAAACTTAACCAACAAGCAGGGAAAGAGAGTGAGGGGATCAAAACTGACATTTTGAGACAAAGGAGATCAGATTATGAAGGCTTTTCTTTCTGCCTTGACTTCAGATTTGTGATAAACAGTCTTTTTTTAAATCTCTAAGCACACTCAGGTTAAGTCATACTCCCACATTCAAGGCACTGTTAACTTAAGATATTTACATCCTTCTGTTGCTTCCAATTCTACACTCCTGTTCCATCTGCTTATCTGCTCCAAATTTTCAAAGTTGCCAGTTTACACTCCTGCTAGAATGAACCAAAGGCAACCATTTTTATAATTCAACCATATATGCATTATTCTAAATGTTCCACTGCTAATATTTTGTTTAGTTAAGACACAGATCAAATTAGCAACACAAAAATAACTCTCTCAAAACATTTTTTTGAGGAAAACTTAAGCTTCAGTACCAGGAAAACTGGCTTTGGATGAGTTGGGGAACATAATAGTGTAAGAGACTGGAAGTTATACAGTATTTTTCAAGTCTCAAAACTGGATGAGTTTTCAGACACAAGGCTGGGTAGTGAACACGCTATGAGAACTACTTGGACGAAGTCAGAGTGTGCCTAATTTAGTTAACATGCACAAATGTCTGTACGCAGTAGCTTTCTGAACTTGATAAAAAACAAACTCAAATTTATGACAATTACACGCTGAATTTAAAATCTGAAGTAATCTTAAGTACTGAAATATTACACAATCTAAAGGAGAAAGGAAACATATATCATTGCTTACCACGTGCTATCGTAGTGTCCATTAGAAAGAGAGAGAGGCTGGCAGAATGGGTAGACAAATGGCAAATGAAATTTAATAGGGAAGTGTGAGCTGATAGATTTAGGCAGAATGGAGAGGCTATCACCACTTGTAGCATAAAAAAGTTTGTCCTCACGTCCCCCCCGCCCCGTATCTCTTGCACCAAAACCTAAATCTATGTCCCCTAGTTTTTGTACCATCAGCTAATCAGCTTTTTATGTCTCCCTTATCTAAGAATGTCATAATCTTGAACACCACTATCAAATCTCCCCTCAACCTCCTTTGCTCCAAGGAAAACAACCCCAGCTTCTCCAACCTAACCTTGTAGCTAAAATCCTTAATTTCTGGAATCATTCTGGTAAATCTCCTGTGCACCTTCTCAAGGACCCTCACATCCTTCCTAAAGTGTGGTGACCAAGATGGGACGCAATACTTCAGCTATGACCTAACCACACTTTTATCAAGATTCAGCATAGCTTCCCTGCTTTGTACTCAATAGCTCTATTTATGAGGGGGATAAGAAAGGAGGTCTGGTGGCAATTTTGATCAAAGAAACAATTACAGCTATGAGGAGGGATGATGTGTTGGAAAGTTCATTAAATGAGGGCAGATGGATCGAAATAAGGAACAAAAAAGGGCAATCGCACTGCTGGGAGTTTAATATAGATCCCAGTCAAAGGGAGATAGAAGAGCAGATATGTAAGCAAATCTCTGAGAACTGCAAAAACAATAGGGCGATAAGAGTAGGGGATTTTAACTACCCCAATACTAACTGGTATAGTTTTAGTGTGAAAGGATTTGAGGGAGCAGAATTCTTGAAGTGCATTCAGGAGAACCTTTTTGGCCAGTATGCAGGAGGTCCAACAAGAGAGGGCGCAGTTTTCGACATTTTAGGAAATGAAGCTGGGCAGCTGGAAGTTGTGGCAGTGGGACAGCATTTTGGTGGTAGTGCTCATAATTCAGTCAGTTTTAACATAATTATGGAAACAAAGTGATTCCTGACAACGCAGCCGGCCACTGACGTCATCAGGCTGCGCCAAGGTGTGCACATGCGCAGACAGGCTGCTGCTCTCTGCGCATGCGCTGTGTTCCGACTTACCAGGACTGGTTAGCGCATGCGCCGATGATATCATCGCGTGACGTGTGCATCTTCAGGCAACGCGCCTGGTCGGCCTCTGCGCATGTGCTTTACGCGTACAGCAATGCAACGCCAATGGGTATTCACCCATGCGTCAAGCTCCGCTCCACGCCCCCCCCTCGCTGCTCTCTCCGGCCGCTCCGCTCCCCCCCCTCGCCGTTCCACTCCCCTCCTCGCTGCTCTCTCCAGCCGCTCCACTCCCCCCCCGCCCCCACCCCCCCGCTGCTCTCTCTGGCTACTCTGCTCTTTCGGCTGCTCCGCTCCCACCCCCTCCGCTGCTCTCTCCGGCCACTCCGCTCTTTTGGCCGCTCCGCTCCACCTACCCGTCCCCGGCCGCTCGATCCCCCGCCTCCCCGGCCTGCTCCACTCCTCCCCAGCCCGTTCCGCTCCTCCCCCGCCTCCCTGGCCCGCTCCACTCCTCCCCAGCCCGTTCCGCTCCCCCCCCTGCCTACCCGGCCTGCTCCGTTCCCCCGTGTCCCCGGCCCACTCCCCCCCCCCCGCTGCCTACCCGGCCCGCTCCCCGCCCCCCCCCCCCCCCCCCCCCCCCCGCCTACCCGGCCTGCTCCCTCGCTCTCTCCATCCCGCCATTGTGTGCTGCCATGTGTTTAGGTTAGGTTGCCTTCGTGTGATTATTTGAGCAGTGCCATCTTTAGTCCTGTCAGCTGCCTGAAGTCGCAGACTGTGACATTATAGTGGCACATGCTGCATTTGCGCATGTGCCACTGCAGCACCATCTAGTGGTAGCAGTGGCAGCAAACGCAGCCTTATGGAAAAGGACAAGAATAGAACAGGAGTTAGAGTTTTCAAATGGGGCAAGGCCAATTTTACTTAGCTGAGTAGTGATATAGCGAAAGTACACTGGAAACAGCTACTAGAAGGTCAATCAGTGTCAGAGCAGTAGAAGACATTCAAAGAAGAGATTCAAGATGTCCATAGTAAACTTGTTCCCACAATAAAAAAGGGTGGGACGGCCAAATCTGAGCCCCATGGATGTCAAGGAGCTTACAGGGTAAGATGAGGCAGAAAAGAAAAGCTTAGATCTGACACCGAGAGCTCAATACTACAGAAAGCCGAGCGGAGTATAAAAAGTGGAGGGACGAAATCAAAAAGGAAATTAGCAAAGCAAAGAGAGGGCATGAAAGAATGTTGGCAAGCAAAATCAAGGTGAACCCAAAGATGTTTTACCAATACACTAAGACTAAGAGGATAACTAAGGAAAAAGTAGGGCCCATAAAAGACCGAAAAGGTAACCTACGTGTAGGGACGGAAGGTGTTGGTTTGGTTCTTAATGAATACTTTGCGTCTATCTTCACAAACAGGAGGATGATGCAGGTATTGTAGTTAAGGAAGAGGGGTGTGAAGTATTGGATGTGATGAACATGGGGAGAGTGGAAGTATTAATGGCATTAGCATCGTTGCAAGTGGATAAACCACCAGAGCCAGATGAAATGTACTGAAGGCTGTTAAAAGCAGCAAGAGAAAAAATAGCAGAATGTCTGATTATCATTTTCCAGTCCTCACTGGATACAGGTGTGGTGCTCGAGGATTGGAGGACTGCTAACATGTACCTTTGATTAAAAAGGGAGCAAGGGATAGACTGAAAATTACAGGCCAGTCAGTCTAATCGCAGTAGTGGGCCAATTATTGGAATCAATTCTGAGAGACAGGATAAGCTGTCACTTAGAAGGGCACAGATTAATCAAGGATAGTCAGCATGGATTTGTTAAGGGAAGATTTTGTCTGACTAGGTTGATTGAATTTTTTGAACAGTAACAAGGAAGATTGATGAGGTTAGTGCAGTTGATGTGGTCTACATGGATTTTAGCAAGGCTTTTGACAAGGTCCACATGGCAGACTGGTTAAAAAAATAAAGGGCCATGGGATCGCGGGAATTGCTGCAAGATGGATACAAAATTGGCTTAGTGGCAGGAAACAAAAGGTAATTGCTGATGGATGTTTTTGCGTCTAGAAAGCTGTTTCCTGTGGCGTTCCACAAGGCTTAGTGCTAGGTCCCATGCTTTTTGTGGCATCTTTCAACGATTTGAATGTAAATGTTAGGGACATAATCAAGAAGTTTGCAAGTGGCACAAAAATTGACCGTGTGGTTGATAGCGAGGAATTTGGCAGAAAAGTGACAAACTGAATTCAACCCGGAGAAGTGTGAGGCAATGCATTTGGGTAGGTAAAACAAGGCAAAGGAATAAACGATTAATGGGAAAATACTGAGAGGTGTAGAGGAAGTGAGGGACCTTGGGGTGAATGTCCACAGATCCCTGAAAGTAGAACAGGTCGATAAGGTGCGTAAGAAGACATACGGAATCCTGTCCTTTATTAACTGAGGTACAGAAGGTATAGGAGGTTATGCTGGAACTGTGTAAATCATTGGTTAGGCCACAACTTGAGTACTGTGTGCAGCTCTAGTCACCTCATTTTTCGGCTGGTGCAGATACGATGGGCCAAGTGACCTCTTTCTGTGCTGTAAACTTTCTATGATTCTTCTATGAAGCCCAAGATCCTATATACTTTGCTAACTACTCTTGCAATATGTCCAATCACCTTCAAAGATCTAAGCACATGAACCCCCAGGTCCCACTTTCACTGTAAACAATTTAGAATTGTGCCATTTAGTCTATAATGCCTCTCCCTATCCCTTCTGCAAAACTGCATCACCTCACTCTTGTATGCATTAATTTTCATCGAGCTGTGAGGCAGGATGGAGCAAACGGTGAGTAGTCGAGAGCAGGAAATTGAAAGCACAGATTGAAGTAGAGATAGCGGGAGAGAGCAGGATACTGTTAGGGGGAAATGGAAGCTTCGATCGCGGATATTTAGTGGTGAGGAAGCCATTGCATGGTGACATCAGTGTGCGCATTCGTATGGCAAGCTGGCAAATGCTCGCACGCACTGACGTCCACGATCACTCGACACATACTCTGCATTGTCAGAAGTCAAACTGTGAAATAAATGACCAGATAATGTGATATTGGTTGAGGGATAAATATCAATATTGACCAGGACACTGGTGAGAACTTTCCGCTCTTCTTCAAAATAGTGCCACAAAATCTTTTTATGCCCACCTGAGAGCACAGATTGGGCTTCAGTTTAATGCCTTATTCGACAGACAACATACCTGGAACAGGATTCCCAATCAGTACTCTATTGAAGCACCAGCCTCATCGTTGTGCTTCAAGTTTCTGGAGTGAGGCTTGAACCACCAATCATCTGACTCAGAGACAAGACTGCTATCACTGAGGCAATGCTGATATATGATGGTCATAACATTTTGCAGGTATCATTTTTGGAAAAAAGATTTAGCTGCACCTTAACTAATTTCCATAAATGGGAGAAAGAATAACACAAATTCTAAATATGCACAGTATATGTAAATATTTCTCTCCCCCAACCTCAAATTTCAACCACGCGCCTGTGGTGGACTCGTGTTAATAGTCCCTTGCTCAACAGTCGTGTTGTTATTGCAGCACATTCTTGTATTGACAGTACAACAGACCAAAGAAGCACAAAAGGAGGAAAATTAGATGCAAGCATGAATGGTATCGAAATAGTGAAGGCTGAAGATAAAATAGATCGAAAAATATTTTACAAAAGTAAACATGATGCCAAACATAATTAACTGGTGCACAACAGCAACGAACAAAGCTAATATAATGACAAATCATATAGCCAAAATGGTAGGATACAAGTCAGGACAGGTAATGATCAAACTTCATGGTACTCTAGTCAGACTTTGAATACTGTATCAAGTTCTTGTTGCCAAGAAATGAGATATGTTCGAGCTCTGGAAAGAGTGCAGAAAAGAGGTGATTCCCCAGGTGCAACGTGCAGCAGTAGCAATAAATAAAAGCTAAGTACGAAATCCACATCAAGTTCCAAGTTATCAGATCAGGACACCCACACATACAATGAGTTTGACACCCTTGGTTTAAGTTCAGCAGAAAACTGCATTAAAAGAAAGCATTTCAGAATTGTAGGGGATCAAGTTTTTTTTTGGTCCTGCTGTTAGTCATTCAGAGATAAGATGGTTTAAGTCATCTTTAAAAGATCCAGGGTGCAACACTCATATCAAAAGGAGGGACTAGGTAAAACTGGAAGCTGTGACTGGGTGAAAACAACCTTCGGTTTTAAAAGTCAAGTCGTAGGAGGAAGAGAGTGAGATGAAGAGTTTCACAGTTTTAAAAATAGAATGAACTACATGTAAGGTGCATCTCACTGGTACAGAGAGAAAGAGAGAGAGAATAAGAGAGAGAAAAAGAGAGTTCACTCAGACAGCGGGAAACAGCAAGAACGGAGCCGGAGTATAAAGAGACCGGGAGAGAGAGCGAGAGTTCAGTCAGCGAGCCGGACTACCTTCCGGAAGCAGTCCAGGCGCGCCTGAGTTTTAAAAAAAAAAAAGTCAACAGTGACATCACAGGAAAGCTGCAAGGTGATTGGTTGGTGAATAACAGCAGTTACGGAATATCTCTAAATAGCTCGGCATGTAACGAAAGAGAAAGGTCTACAGTTCTTTTTAATATAGTAGGTAGTACTTTTTGGGGGGGAAATCAAGGTTCCAAGTGTAAATAATCTAATTTTTGGATAATTTAAGGGAGTAAAAACAGTGAAAAAAAACAAAGTGATATCACAGGAAAATCGTAAGTTCATTGGTTGGTAAGTAACTGCTAATTTGAATTACCTACTCTAAGTTGATTTCAGATTAAAGGTGAATAGGAGAAATATTTTGCAGATTAAAAACTAAAGACCAGTTGGAAATTTAAAAAACAAATTAAAATCTAATTAAATAAAATAGAGATGCAGGGCCAGGCGATGTGTTGTACCTGCATGACGTGGGAGCTGGTGGACCCCATTGTGATTCCTAGTGACCACATCTGTAGCAAGTGTTGGCTGCTCGAGGAACTCCGGCTCAGAGTTGATGAGCTGCAGCCTGAGCTTCGGACACTGCAATATATCAGGGTGGGGGGGGGGGGGGGGGGGGGAGTTACCTGGACGCTGTGTTTCAGGAGGCAGTCACACCCCTTAGATTAACTACCGTGAATTCGGCCAGTGGTCAGGGACAGGAGGGTGTGACTATGAGTGATACAGGTGGAGGGATCCAGGAGATAGTGTTGCAGGAGCCTCAGCCATTGTCCTTGTCCAACAGGTTCGAGATTCTTGCTCCCTGTGTGGACAAGAGTAGAGACTGTAGGGAGGATGAGCAAACTGACGACAGCACAGTGGTACAGGGAGCCATTCAAGTGGGGGGAGAAAAGAGAAATGTAGTCCTAATCGGGGATAGTATAGTTATGGGCATAGACACTGTTCTCTGTGGCCAGGATCGAGAGTCCTGAAGACTGTGTTGCCTACATGGTGCCAGGGTTCAGGATATCTCATCTGGGCTGCAGAGGAACTTGGAATGGGAGCGGCAAGATCCAGTTGTCGTGGTCCACAAAGGTACCAATGATATAGGTTGAACAAGGTTAGAGGTTCTGCTGAGGGAATATGAGCAGCTAGGGGCTAAATTAAAAAGAACCAAAAAGGTAATAATCTCCAGATTACTACCTGAGCCAGGAGCAAATTGGCAAAGGGTCCATAAGATTAAAGAGGTAAATGTGTGGCTCAAAGATTGGTATGGGAGAAATGGGTTCGAATTCGTGGGACATTGGCACCAGTACTGGGGAAGGAGGGAGCTGTTCCGATGGGACAGGCTTCACCTGAATCATGCTGGGACTAGAGTCCTGGCGAATCGTATAACTAGGGCTGTAGATAGGGCTTTAAACTAAATAGTGGGGGGAGGGCTCAGTTGCATGGAAAAACAGGAAGTTAAAGAAGGTAGGAGTGCAGATTAGTGGTGAGGCTCATTGTTACCAAACTGCAAGAAGTATACTGGTTAAACCAGAAGAGAGAAATAATAAACAGGCGAATAAAGCATCAGTGCTGAGGGACAGGTTAGGGGGTATAGCCCAAATAAGAGTTCTATATACAAATGCACAGAGTGTAAGGAATAAACTAGATGAGCTGCAGGCGCAAATTCAAATGGAAGATTATGATGTGGTGGCCTTTGCGGAGAGGTGGCTCCAGGATGTTCGGGACTGGGAACTAAATATACCTGGTTATAAAGTTTACAGGAGGGACAGGGAAAATGGCAGAGGGGGTGATGTAGCCTTACTGATTAGAAATAATATCACCTCATTGGGGAGGGAGGATATAATGAGGGGAAAGCATCCAGTGGAGACCTTATGGGTGGAATTGAGGAACAGAAAAGGATCTAAAACTGTAATGGGTGTTGTGGAGAGACCCCCTGGTAGCAGTTCTGAGGTGTTAGATTGTATAAATGCACAAATTAGGCAAGTGTGTAACAAAGGCAGAGTAGTATTAATGGGGGATTTTAACTTACACATAGATTGGGAAAGGCAGACTAGCACCTGCCAGAAAGGCAGTGAATTTCTGGAATGTGTCTGGGATAGTTTCCTACAGCAATATGCCCGAGATGTAACAAGAGGACAAGCAACATTAGATTTAGCTATGAGTAATGAGCCAAATTTAATTAGTAGCCTGTGTGTGAACATTTATCAAATAGTGATCACAACAGGATCGAATTCAAGGTAGCGTTTGAAAGTGAAAAGCACGAATCAGCTACTAGAATTTTAGACTTGGGTAAGGCTGACTTTACCAGGCTGAGACAGAGACTGTCCACGGTAAACTGGGTAGATCTGTTAATGGGTCAAACGACTGAAGAAGAACAGTGGAGAATATTTAAAGAAACATTTAACGAAATACAGAGCGAGTATATACCCGAGAGGAAAAAGCTCCACGTCACAGAAAAAACAGCCATGGACAACTGAAGAGATTAGGGATAGCATAAAACAAAAAGAAATGGCTTACAGAAATGCAAAATGTTACACAGATCCGGCCGAATGGGATCGATACAAAGACCAGCAAAGGGTCACAAAGCAGCTTATAAGAGCTACCAGAAGAGATTATGAAAGGAAACTTGCAAGGGACATCAAAATCAATAAGAAGAAATTTTATAGTTACATAAAGGGAAAACAGGTGGTCAAGAGCAATGTAGGCCCATTAAAAGCTGAAAATGGAGATATTGTCATTGATAATGGGGAAATGGCAGACATGTTGAACAATTACTTTGCCTCAGTATTTACAGTTGAAAAGGAGGATAACTTGCCGGAAGTCCTGAAAAAATTAATAGCCGATAGGGGACAGGGACTTAATACAATTAACCAAAGTAAATCATCTGTAACAAGGAAATTAATGGAACTAAAGAGTGAGAAATCCCCAGGACCAGACGGTTTCCATCTGAGGGTGTTAAAGGAAGAAGGGGAGCACATTGTAGATGCCCTAACTATAGTCTTTCAGAGTTCCCTATATTCAGGAATGGTCCCTCTGGATTGGAAAGTTGCACATATCACTCCACTTTTTCAGAAGGGTGAAAGGGGGAACCAAAGAAATTACAGACCAGTTAGCCTGACATTTGTGGTGGGCAAGTTGCTGGAGTCTATAATCAAGGATAGGGTTACTGAACACCTAGACAAATTTCAGTTAATCAGGGACAGCCAGCATGGATTCATGACGGGAAGGTCATGCCTGACAAATCTCGCTGAATTTTTGAAGAGGTGACGAAGGTAGTGGACAGGGGAATGTCTATGGATGTTATTTATATGGACTTCCAGAAGGCATTTGATAAAGTCCCACATAAGAGACTGTTAACGAAGGTAGAAGCCCATGGAGTTGAGGGTAAATTATTGGCATGGTTAGAAAGATGGTTGAGTGGTAGGTGACAGAGAGTGGGGATAATGGCTAAGTACTCCGATTGGCAGGATGAAACTAGTGGTGTCCCGTACGGATCTGTGTTGGGGCCTCAATTATTCACATTATTCATTAACGACTTGGATGATGGCATAGTAAGTAATATATCCAAATCTGCTGATGATACAAAGTTAGGCGGCATTGTAGACAGTCTAGATGACAGCATAAAATTGCAAAGAGATATTGACAGACTAGGTGAGTGGGCAAAACTCTGGATTTCAATGCGGGCAAGTGTGAGATTATCCATTTTGGACCAAAAAAGGAGACAGCAGGGTACTTTCTAAATGGGAAGAGGTTAAGGACAGTGGATGTCCAAAGAGACTTGGGGGGTTCAGGTGCAAAGATTTTTAAAATGCCATGAGCAAATGCAGAAAATAATCAAAAAGGCTAATGGAATGCTAACCTTTATATTTAGAGGATTGGAGTATAAAGACACAGAGGTTATGCTGCAGCTGTACAAAAGCCTGGTTAGACCCCACTTGGAGTACTGTGAGCAGTTCTGGGCACCACACCTTAGGAAAGATATATTGGCCTTGGAGGGATTGCAACGTAGGTTTACAAGAATGTTACAAGAATGGGTGGGTGGTGGGGAAGTGTGGGGGCGGGTGGGGATGTGTGGTGAGAGTGTGGGATTGGTGTGGATGGGTGGTTGATGTTCGGCACAGACTCGGTGGGCCGAAGGGCCTGTTTCAGTGCTGTATCTCTAATCTAATCTAATCATACCTGGACTACAGGGGTTAAGATACGAGGAGAGATTACACAAATTAGGCCTGTTTTCGCTAGACTTTAGAAGGTTAAGGGGTGATCTGATCGAAGTTTTCAAGATATTAACAGGAAAAGACAGGCTAGATAAAGATAAACTATTTCCACTGGTTGGAAATTCAAAAACTAGGGTGCATAGTCTAAAAATTAGGAGCAGACCGTTCAGGAGAGATGTAGGAAGCACTTCTTCATGCAAAGGGTGGTAGAGGTTTGGAACTCTCTCCCACAAACAGCAGTTGAAGCTAGAACAGTTGTTAATTTTAAATCTGAGATAGATAGATTTTTGTTAAGCAAAGATATTAAGGGATATGGGCCAAAGGCATGTATATGGAGTTAGGCCGCGGATCAGCCATGATCTCATTGAATGGCGGGACAGGCTCGAGGGGCAGAATGGCCTACTCCTGTTCTTATCTTCCTATGTTCTTCCTATGTTCCTATCTCTTGTAAGACAGTAAGTGGGGAGGGAGGAGAAACAGTACACAGGACAGCATATGTGCAGCTTATAAAAGTACAAGGGAGGCAAGTTCAGATAAACATACTCAAATTTTCCAACACTGAAGGAAAACGGCTACCCTTAGTAAGTTTCGCTTTCCCAACTGAACCAAAACTCAATTCAGTCAGTCATTTGCACCATCTAATTCTGATGATCCGAGAACCAAAAACATTTACCAGCAGTATATCGCATTATGGCATTTTTGTAGGTCACTCAAGTAATTTAGCCAATCAAGAAATATTTCAGCAATAACTACCCTAATCAAAATCCTGTACAGTCAGCAAATGATCATTTATACCCTCTAGTATCAGTAGCTGGCTGCCTTACAGGTAGGCTATTTTTTCATATACATTAAAATGGTCGTTGAGACAATTAAGTTTGCCACAATTCATCCAAATGAAAAAAACTTTTTTTTCATTGTTTTGGGTGATGAGCAATATTCCCGAAGTCAATCCTGGATGTTTTTCTAATATCACACCTTTGCAGCATTATAAATTAATAAAAGGATAGCTGACAACGAACACTGGAATCTACAGCAATAAACGTAGACGTGGAAATCTTCCATTCACCAGCTTTTGAAACATTATTTTCCCACTTTCAGCAAGTCACAAGAATCTGCAACTCGCCTAATACTTGAAGTTCAGTTGTCCGTTTTAACCAGCTTTGTAGGGAATAATGGAAAAAAAATCCATGGTAACTTATTCTTTTTATATGATATAATCTTTTCCCCAAACCAAAAATATTTCTGTGCTGCATAAACCCAAGCATTAAATGCCGAGTTAGCCTTGAGCTTATTGTATTTTCCTGTTTACTGCAGGAACCTGCCGTGCAATCTTTCTCCCACATCAGTTTTTATCTAAGGCTCAGGGGATCTTTAAACTAAGTTTTACCCAACTGCAGCAGCAAGCAATAGGATGAAACCATAGGACTGACTATAAGTTCATAATTTAACTACAAGGTTACTAAATATCACTCTAGAATAAGGCAAGAATACCTTTAATATCAAAACTGTCACAAAGCCCTCATCCCTGCAGACTGTAGTGCAACCTTTGCTCAATATAAAATAAATAAGTGCGATGGAATACTCTCCACTTGCCTGAATGAGTGCAGCTCCAATAAAACTTAGGAAGTTCGACACCAAGGACAAAGCAGCCCGCTTGATCAGTACCCCATCCGCTGCCTTAAACATTCACTCCCTCCATCACTAATGCACAATGGCAGCAGTGTGTACCACACACAAGATTCACTTATGGAACTCACCAAGCCTCCTTTGAAAGCACCTTCCAAACACGTGATCTCTTCCACGTAGGACAAGGGCAGGAGATACGTGGGAACACAACAATCTGCAAGTTTCCCTCCAAGCCACACACCATCCTGACTTGGAACTATATCGCCGTTCCTTCACTGTCACTGGATCAAAATCCTGGAACTCCCTTCCTAACACACTGTGGGTGCACCTACACCACATGGAGTGCAGCGGTTCAAGAAGGCAGCTCACCATCACCTTCTCAAGGGAAATTAGATATGGGCAACAAATGCTGCTCGTCAACGACGCCCACATCCCATGAAACAAATGGAAAAAAAAACTGCAGGTAATTCCACCGATGTATATTTTTCTCAACAAACCATTAATATATTGTTTGCCTTTGCTCCGTGACCTTTTGGTCAGCTATGTGGCCTGGTCCAATCTGGACCTCCTTTGTTATCTCTTGCCCCACCCCCACCTCACTTGCTTATAACCTGTGACTTTTCTAATATTTGTCAGTTCCGATGAAGGGTCACTGATCCGAAACGTTAACTCTGCTTCTCTTTCCACAGATGCTGCCAGACCTGCTGAGTGGTTCCAGCAATTTTTGTTTTTATTTCAGATTTCCAGCATCCGCAGTATTTTGCTTTTATATTTTTCTCATCATGGCATTAAATATGCAACTTTTTATATCTTCAATCATTTGAGTTTACGTGCTGTCTGAATAATTCCACCCCTCACCCCTGCCACACCCCACCTTTATGTCGAGTACATAGGTAGTTTGGTATTCACCCTCCCGATGATTTATCTGATAATGCATGTGCTATGAAAATGCAGGAAGAGTGCTTTACTGTTATAGTTGGATAATACAGATGTGCTCATATTTACTTCCCTCTTTGCTGTTTGGACTGACTTTTATCAGAACAGGAATTGGCCATTCAACCCCTCAAGCCTTCTCCATCATTAAATTGGATCATGGCTGAACTGTACCTTAACTCCATCTACTCTCCTTGGTTCCATAAAACTTAACACTGTTAGCTAATAAAAATATGTCAATCTCAGTTTTGAAATTTTCTGATGATCCCCAGCCTTAACAGCTTTTTGGGGAAGCAAGTCCAGATTTTCACAATCCCCTCTGTGAAGAAGTGGTTCTTACATCATACCTCAACTGCCGATGTCTAATTTTAACAACATGCCTCCTTGTTCTGGACTCTCCCAACAGACAAAATTGTTTATCTCTATCTATCCTATCAACTCCTTCGATCATCTCAAGTATTTCAATGTGATCACTTCTTAATCATCGATGTTCAAGGCAATACTAGCCTAGTCTATGCATGCTGCCAACATAAGTTAACCCTTTCAGCCCCAGTATCATTCAGGTCCATTCATGTTGCAGCCCCTCCAATGTCAATATTTCCTGCCTGAGGCGCAGTGTCCAGAACTGAAAGTAATACTCCAGATGGGGTCTCACCAGGGCTCTGTAAAGCTGTAGCATAACATCCACCCTTTTGTATTTCAGCCCTTGAGTTTAGGTCAACATTCCACTTGCTGTTTACGTTATTTTTTTGGACCAGCCCACAGGCTTTCAGTGATTTTTGCACTTTGACTCCTAAATCAATCGTCCTGCTCATGCACAAGCTTCTTGACATTAAAAAATACTCTGATCAATCTTACTTGGGTCCAAAGTGGATGACCTCACATCCCATCCCCACATTGCAATTCATTTGTCACAGTTTTAGTCCATTCATTTAATCTATCAAGCAACTTTCTGCTCCCATTCACGCAACTTAACTTAGTGTCACCAGTAAACTTACCATGCAAGACTCTCCACTCTTTTCCTTGTTTTTAATTCATTCACATGATGTGGGCATTGCGAGCTAGGCCAGAATTTATTGACCATCCCAAATTTCCCTTGAGAAGGTGGTGGTGAGATTTCTTCTTGGACCACTGCAGTCCTTGGGGTGTAGGGACACTAACAGTGCTGTTAAGAAGGGAGTTCCAGGATTTTGACCCAGTGACAGTGAAGGAACAGGCGATATAGTCCCAAGTGAGGATGGTGTGTGACTTGGAGGGGAACTTGCAGATGGTGGTGTTCTGGAACTGAGATGATTGACTTCCAATAACCACAACCATCTTCCTTTGTGCTAGCTATGACTCCAACCAGCGAAGAGTTTTCCCCTGATTCCAATTGACTCCAGTTTTGCTGGGGCTCCTTGATGCCATACTTGGCCAAATGCTGCATTAATGGCAAGGGCAGTCACTCTCACCTCACCAGTTCAGCTCTTTGCCCATGTTTGGACCAAGGCTGTAATGAGGACAGGAGTTGAGTGGCTCTGGCGGAACTCAAACTAAGTATCAGCGAGCAGGTTAGTGCTGAACAAGTACTGCTTGATGGCACTGTTGACGGCCCCTTCCATTACTTTGATGATCGAGAGTAGCCTGATATGGCGAGAACTGGCCAGATTGGATTTATCCTGGTTTTTGTGTACAGGACATACCTGGGCAATTTTCCACATAGCTGGGTTGATGCCAGTATTGTAGATGCAATGTATCAGCTTGGCTAGGGGCCCGGCTAGTTCTGGAGCACAAGTCTTCAGTACTATTGCCGGAACGTTGTCAGGGCCCAAAGCCTTTGCAGTATTCAGAGCCTTCAGCCGCTCCGTGATATCTCGTGGAGTGAATCGGAATAGCTGAAGACTGGCATCTGTGTTGCCGAGGACCTCAGGACCGAGATGGATCATCCACTTGGCACTTCTGGCTGAAAATGGATGCAAATACTTCAGCCTTGCCTTTTGCAGTGAAATGCTGGACTCCCCCATCATTGAGGATGGGGATATTTGTGGAGCCTCCTCCTCCAGTTAGTTGTTTAATTGTCCACTACCATTCACGACTAGGTGTGGCAGGACTGCACAGCTTAGATCTGATCCGTAGGTTGTGAGATCGTTTAGACCTGTCTATTGGATGCTGCTCCCGCTGTCTGGCATGCAAGTAGTCCTGTGCTGTAACTTCACCAGGCTGACACCTCCTGCACTGTTCATTGAACCAGGGTTGGTCCCCCAGCTTGATGGCAATTACAGAGTGGGGGATAGGCCAGGCCATGAGGTTACAGATTGTGGTTCAATACAATTCTGCTGCTGCTGATGGCCCACAGCACCTCACAGATGCCCAGTTTTGAGTTGCCAGATCTGTTAGAAATCCAACCCATTTAGCACGGTGGTCATGCCAACACGATGGTGGGTACCATCAATGGGAAGACAGGACTTTGTCTCCACAAGGACTGCGCGGTGGTCATTCCTACCAATACTGTCATGAAGAGATACATCTGTGACAGGGAGATTGGCGAGGACGAGGTCAAGCAGATATTTCCCTCTTGTTGGTTTCTTCACCACCTGCC
Organism: Heterodontus francisci; assembly: GCF_036365525.1. NCBI lineage: Eukaryota > Metazoa > Chordata > Chondrichthyes > Heterodontiformes > Heterodontidae > Heterodontus > Heterodontus francisci. Next base: position 25,144,114 of record NC_090371.1, on the reverse strand, counting down.
GCAGACCCAGACTAGCAGCTAAGTACTTCAGGACTCGGCCACCTCGGTCAGTGGTGCTACTGAGCCACTCTTGGTGATGGACATTGAAGTCCTCCACCAGAGTACATTCTGTGCCCTTGTTACCCTTAGTGCTTCTTCCAATTAGTGTTCAACATGGAGAAGCACTGATCCAGCAGCCGAGGGGGGAGGTAGGTGGTAATTAGCAGTAGGTTTCCTTGCCCATGTTTGACCTAATGCCATGAGACTTCATGGGAGCCTATGTTGAGGACTCCCAGAGCAACTGACCCTGACTGTATACCACTGTGCCGCCACCTATGGCGGGTCTGTCCTGCCAGTGGGACAGGACATACCCAAGGATGGTGATGGTTTTGTCAGGGACATTGTCTGCAAGGTATGATTCCGTGAATATGACTATGTCAGACTATTGCTTAACTAGTCTGTGGGACAACTCTCCCAAATTCTGGCACAAGCCCCCAGATGTTAGAAAGGAGGATTTGCAGGGTCGACAGAGCTTGGTTTGCCATTGTCGTTTCCAGTGCCTAGATCTATGCCGGTGGTCCGTCCTGTTTCATTGCTTTCAGAGTCATATTCATAGTGTTATACAGCACAGAAACAGGCCCTTCGGCCCACCGTGTCTGCGCTGGCCATCAGGCCTATCTATTCTAATCCCATTTTCCAACTCTTGGCCCATAGCCTTGTATACTATGATGTTTCAATGCTCATCTAAATACTTCTTAAATGTTGTTAAGGTTCTTGCCTCCACCACCACTTCAGGCAATGTGTTCCAGATTCCAAACACCCTTTTTGCCTCAAATCCCCACTAAACCTCCTGCCCCTTACCGTAAATCTATGTCCCCTGGTCAGTGACACCTCCGCTAAGGGAAAAAGCTCCTTTCTCTCTACCCTATCTATGCCCTTCATAATTCTGTATACCTCAATCAGGTCCCCCCTCACCCTTCTCTGCTCTAAGGAAAACAACCCCAGCTTATCCAGTCTGTCTTCATAGCTGAAATGCTCCAGCCCAGGCAACATCCTGGTGAATCTCCTCCGCACCCTCTCCAGTGCAATCACATCCTTCCTATAGTGTGGTGACCAGAACTGTACACAGTACTCCAACTGTGGCCAAACTAGCATTTTATACAGCTCCATCATAACCTTCCTGCTCTTATAGTCTATGCCTCAGTTAATAAAGGCAAGTATCCTGTATGCCGTCCTAACCACCTTATCTACCTGTGCTGCTGCCTTCAGTGACCTATGGACAAGGACCCCAAGGTCCCTCTGACCCTCTGTACTCTCTAGGGTCCTACCATCCATTGTATATTCCCTTGCTTGGTTACTCCTCTGAAAATGCACCACCTCACACTTCTCAGGATTAAATTCCATTTGCCATTGCTCTGCCCATCTATTTTGTCCTGTAATCTAAGGTTTTCCTCCTCACTATTTACGACACTGCCAATTTTCGTATCATTTGCGAACTTACTGATCATACCTCCTATATTCACATCAAAAGCAGAATACCCAGAGGTACCACAAAGATGGTACTGATACAGAAGAGATTTGCAAGAACAATATGCCATCAAATGGCGAGAGAATTCTCAAGACTGATTAAAATAGCCGAGAAAACTCCAACAGTAAATGCAATCTGAGCATTGAGCCCTAGGGGTGGTGTGGCAGACACATGAAACAACTTTTGCTAAGACTTCTTTGATCACCTTGAGATGCTCAAAATTCAATCCTGCTTCACACGATATTGCCAGAAATGTTTCTCGCCTTATTTTGCGTTCACTCGAGGGGGAAAAAAATGTCACCTGACAAACTACAGACTGAAGTGGGTATGGGCAGCTTTAAAAGTGACCTGAGGAGACAGCCTCAAGATGTCAATTCAACTGCCTACATAGCTGGAATGGAGCCCTGTTAGTTATCATGGGAGGTCAGAAAATAAGAGCATCACTCTTTTCACAACAGCCCTTGCCCAATACCAGTGTGAGCCACACTTGTAGTCTCTCGGGGTGAGACTGATGAGGCTAATAGTCTCGCGGTTGGGCAGTACTGTGCTTACAGGTTCACACTGCTGAGGAACTGAGGCAAGATACTCCATCTGCATTTTAGTGAGGGCTTTGCCAACTTGCGGTGGGGGTGGGTTGCGGGAGGGGAGGTGGTGAAGAAAGAGAGAGAGCGCGTGAGGTTCAATTCATAGGCTACAGTCAAAGGTCTTAAGTCTGAACTGAGAAGTCACACGAATTTACCCCATACACCAAAAAAATCCACAAAATGTACAGAGATTTTGTAATCTCATCACCTTCAAACATGCTCTTAAATACAGTTCCCGGTTTGTATTTTTAATATACTAGGGACCTTGATTCCCTAAAAAACACTACTTACTATAAAAAAAAATTGAAGACCTTACCTTTCTCTTTACTGTAGTTACTAACCCAGCTATTTACTGATACTCCCTAACCAGTTACTCACCAACCAACCACCTTGCAGCTTTCCTGTAATGTCACTGTTCGAATTTTTTTTTCAAACCCAGACAGCACGCGCCAACCCTTGGAAAGGTCCGATTGCTCTCCGCTCCTGAAGGTAAGTGAAGGCCCCGAGCCTGGTGCTAAATTTATCCGCTCCCGGTTCTAGGTGCTCCCACACAGGTCCGACTGCTCGCAGCTTCGCTTTTCTTACACTTTGTAGCAGTTTGATACAACTGAGTGGTTTGCCAGGCCACTTCAGAAGGCATTTAAGAGTCAATCACATTGCTGTGGGTCTGGAATCATGTAGGCCAGACCAGGTAAGGATGGCAGATTTCCTTTCCTAAAGGATGTTGGTGAACCAGATGGGTTTTTACGACAATCGACAATTGTTTCCAGGTCACCATTAGGCTAGTTTGTAATTCCAGATTTTTTTTTATTGACGCGAGAATTATCAGATCCAATTTTAAGACAATGCCCCTTGTTCCCACCACAGGAACTATTTTCACGCTCTCTCTACCACAGCAACTTCTTTAATCTTCTTCAAGACCTCAATTAGATCATGCTTCAGGTGAATTAAGATGAAAGGTCATCGACCTGAAACGTTAACAGTTTGTCTCTCCACTGATGATGCTTGTCCTGCTGAGTATCTCCAGCTTTTTGTCTTTTTATTTCAGATTTCCAGCATCTGCAATATTTTGCTTTATTTCATTTAGGCCATCTCTTAATCTTCTACACCCAAAGGAATACAAGCCTAGTATGTAATCGATATCCATAATTGAACACTTTTAGCCTTGTATTATTCTTGTAAATCTACACTGCACTCCTCCAAGGCCAAGAGATCTTTGTTGAGGTGTGGGACCTAGAACTGAAAGCAGTACTCCAGGTGGGGTCCAACAATAATTTTTACCCCCTTAGTATTCCAGCACTCCTAAGATAAAGCCTACATTCCATTAACCTTTTAAATTATTTTTGTACCTATCAACTAAATTTTAAGTAAAACTCTGTTCTCAGATTCAATTCTCTGCAAAAACTTGGCAATCCTAAAGCACACACACCAAAAATTTTACAACTTAGTTGCTGTCCTTTTTGGCCAAGTGGTTCAACCTTGATCTAAAAGTGCTTTTTTAAAAATTTGAATTGAATCCTCCAAGTGGTCGAGTCTCTTAATACAACAAAAGAACAGCAAAGTGAAAAAGTTAGTTAGAGGAATAGCTACAGGCCACCAAATAATCAAAAGGAGTTAATGAAATTGACTTCAGTAACAATCCTGTGGAATTTTTATCATTCTCATATTGTCTATAATGCACGAAAGAGAGTGTGCACGAGAGCAGGTATTTACTGAAATTGTGAGGAATTAATTTCCAAACCTGTGCATTAAGGAACCCACAAAGGGTGGAGGAGATCTAATGAAAATAAATATTCTAGCATTCAGGGTAGAATACAAAGGATACATTTAAAAGATAAATTTTAAACAAGCTGATTTTAATGGTATGAACCTCATGTATGAAAAATCTACAGACAGCCAATAAACGAGTTAAGGGAAGCAAGAGGATTGAGAATTGGTTAATGGGCAGAAAACAGAGTATAGGAATTAACGGGTCATTCTCAGGCAGGCTATGAGAAGTAGGGTATCGCAAAGATCAGTGCTTTGGCCCCAGCTATTTACAATCTATATCAATGATTGCGTGTGAGGACCAAATGTAATATTTCCAAGTTTACTGATGATATAAAACTAGGTGGAATGTGAGTTGTCAGGAGGATGCAAAGAGGCTTCAAGTGGATTTAGACAGGTTAGGTGAGTGGGCAGGAACATTCCAAAAGGAAACTGATGGGCACTAGAAGGAAATAAACTAGTAGGTCTCAGAATATGAGGTCGACCATTTAGGAGTGAGGGAGGAGGAATTTCTTCATTCAGTGGTGAATCTTAGGAATTCTCTATCCCAGAGGGCTGTGGAAGCTCAATCATTAAGTATGTTCAAGCAAGAGATAGACAAATTTCTAGATATTAAAGATATCAAGGGATATGGGGACAGTGTGGGAAAATGGCATTCAGGTAGATCAGCCATGCTCTAGTTGACCAGCAAAGCAGGCTCGAGGGGGTGAATGGCCTACCCCTGCTCACATTCCCTATATCCCTATGATCATGAGGAAAATATAGCTGGAAATAGTAAAGCATTCTTCAGATATGTCCAGAGTAAACCAAGAGGGGCTGGTACACAAAATAATGACAACAGGGATCTGCTGTCTGAAAACAAAGAAAAAAATTGCTCAGGTATCGAACAATTATTTTTCAAGAGTTTGCAAAAAAGAAATGGATGTAGTTTAAAAATGAATGTAGACCCAAAAAAAATGAAAATTACAGGAGAACACATATCGGGGAGGATGGTGAAGTGCACAAGTAGATAATGTTCCTGGGTCTGACAATCTTTATCCCAGGGTTCTGGAAGACTTGGCTCAAATGTTGCAAGTCCTTGTGCGAATATGTTTCGGTCCAAATTCCAGAGGACTAGCGAAGAGAAAATATGTATATTTTCTAGGCCAGCATTTAGCACCCATCTGAACTGAGTGGCTTGCGAGGCCATTTCAGAGAACATTTAAGAGTCAACCACATTGCTGTGGGTCTGGAATCACATGTAGGTCAGACCAGGGAAGGACATTTGAACCAGATGACTCCCATCTTTAAATAAAAAAGGACATGAAATGTGTTAGATGTTCTTTCTGCTGCCTTCTTCAATAACTAATGAAAATCGAAGTACTATATTACTATTACTCTTCAAAATTAAACATTTATACTTGATAAAAATGCCTTCATTTTCTGCATGTCTTGTTTCCTGATATACTTATTCTTATATAAAATAACCATGATACAGGTCTCAAACCTGCAGGACTGTAGTTGACTTTTGTGGCTTTCACTTCAAATGACATATTCCCAAGTGTGGGTTCCTAAAAACTGTGAAATTTGAAGGTCAAAATTTGGAGCAAAGCCTGAAAGAAGCTGTTTTACAGAGAGCCCTACAGCTTCTTACGAGTGTACTACTTGTATAAATTTTCTTCTTGTATGACCAGCAAGTTTTAGTCATCCACAGAAAATAGATGTATACAAGAAAAAAGCCTGAAAAATACAAAATATTTACACATCAAAACAAAGAGTGTGTACAGATCCAACACACCCAACCTTGCACAGCTCAGTAAGCTAAACCTACAATAATGTAAAATTCTGTCTGTATTTAAGCTTCCCCACAACAAAACCCAAGATATGCAAGAGATACAAACTACATTTGTGCTTCCATGTCATGTTCAAATCACTGCACTTAAAATTATAAAGGCTATCGTCAGATAATGTAGTGCACTAATATTTAAAATTTGTTTATTCCATGGAAAGCAACTCCTAACACATCAACGTATAGTACAGACCTGATGATCTATCTATAAATGTACCATATTGTTATAGCAATGAAGTTTATAACAATGTGGTGTCAGGTTCAATCCAGGTTCTGTGTTGGCAGCCAATTGTTGACATTATGGCATTACAATTAATTACAGTATTCCTGGGATAAAAGGACAGATAAATACCACCAAACAAGCTTGAAGTATCTGTATGCAGACACCATGACAACAAATGGGCTCATCTGCAATAGTCACCATGGGCAAACATTCCAATACTCACCATTCTGATTTTCATATGAAATACAGCACTTGGGCAAAGAAATGAAGGCTGCAGTGCCAAGCCATACTGAAATGTAAGCTGCTGCCTTTAGCTAAGCAGTAATAAAGGAAGTACCTGCCGAAACCTGAAATAAAGTCCACTTGCTGCAATGTGTGTGCCATTTATCATAATTCGTCAAAGCATTCTACAAATCTTGCATTCTACATCATATTTAAGAACCTCTGCTTTAAGTTGATGTCTCACTGGAAGAAATGTTAATAGGTTATTCCAAAGTCTGAAAAAATATTTTATGGTTTTAATTACATTAGATCACTATTCCCTCCCAAAACCACACACATTTGTACATTTTATTCCATTTGTTAAGTACTAAAAAGACATTACAAGACAAAACTGCAAATCTAGCTCAGCTTCATTTAGTAAACTTATTATTCCTTTGTTATAGTGGCCAGATTAAGTAATTTGACTCAAATTTTGTCATGCGAAAAGATAAGTAGATAAGTCATTTACAATCAAAACCCAGAGCCCGGGGCAATAGAACTTAAGGTTTTACTGCAACAACTTTGTTGACTACAATCAGGTATCAAATTGTATATTTTTGTATCAGTTACCTGTGACTCATTAACGTGGCACCTAATGGAATGATAAAAGCTTTGTTTCAGCAAGAACTATCAAAACCTGCACAAAATATGGCCACAGCACGGTTAAATGCAGATACTACTATTGGAGAAAAGAGAAAGATTCAATGCATAATCTTGTTTTGAAAAGGAACAAGCTTGAACAGTCAAGGATAAATACACGTGTACATTAGTGGTGGTGGAGCGAGGGGGGCAGTCAGTTGATATTTCTGTGAACACAAGCTTACCTCTCTCCGCCTCGATGCCCAACAGCTTTGTTTAATCTTCCACACCACGGCAGCCACCAATAGTAACGACAGAAAACAACTGCAAAATATTTTTTGTAAAAAGTTAACACTGAGAAATACATTGAAACTAATACACTGGTAGCCAGTTTAATCTACTGAACTAGAAGTTGTTGGAAAAAAAAATCCAGTGACACCAAATGACATAAAGCAAAGATCAGTCAGTTTTTAAAACGAACAACTGCATCGACTCAAAATGAACCATTTGATGGTTGCGGGATCCTTTAATAAGGGTGTTGTTAAATCAGTAGTTCAGACTTCTGTTTGAGATACCATAGAAATATTGAAACATTTCTACTGAATCACTTGCAAATTAGGGGGAGCAGCAGCAGCCCTTGAGAAAGTGATGGTGTACTTCCTTCTTCAACCATTGCAGTCCTTGAGGTCTGACAAGCCCCAGTGATGGTAGGGGTGGGGGTGGGGGGTGTTGGTTTGCGACTGGGGGCCCTCGGTGGGCCACAGAACGCCCACATGGAAGAGAACCCACCACCACTAGCTTAACTCCAGCTGAAGCGTGAAGAGGCCCTTAAGTGGCTAATAATAATCCATTAAGGGCCAATTGACCTCTGCGCAGGAAGAACATTCCACCTTTTTGCCTCGGTTTAATCGCAATGCAATGGGAAGGCGACGGGGCCGGTGGGGGGAGGAGAGGAGGGGGGGCGGGGGATGGGGCAGATATAGGGTGGGGGGGGGCAGAGATGGGGGGGGGGGGGAAGAGATGGAGAGGGGGGGGACGGAAGAGATAGAGAGGGGGGGGACGGAAGAGATAGAGAGGGGGGGGACGGAAGAGATAGAGAGGGGGGGACGGAAGAGAGGGGGGGGACGGAAGAGAGGGGGGGGACGGAAGAGAGGGGGGGGACGGAAGAGAGGGGGGGGACGGAAGAGAGGGGGGGGACGGAAGAGAGGGGGGGGACGGAAGAGAGGGGGGGGAACGGAAGAGAGGGGGGGGACGGAAGAGAGGGGGGGGACGGAAGAGAGGGGGGGGACGGAAGAGAGGGGGGGGCGGAAGAGAGGGGGGGGCGGAAGAGAGGGGGGGGCGGAAGAGAGGGGGGGGCGGAAGAGAGGGGGGGGCGGAAGAGAGGGGGGGGCGGAAGAGAGGGGGGGGCGGAAGAGAGGGGGGGGCGGAAGAGAGGGGGGGGCGGAAGAGAGGGGGGGGCGGAAGAGAGGGGGGGGCGGAAGAGAGGGGGGGGCGGAAGAGAGGGGGGGGCGGAAGAGAGGGGGGGGCGGAAGAGAGGGGGGGGCGGAAGAGAGGGGGGGGCGGAAGAGAGGGGGGGGCGGAAGAGAGGGGGGGGCGGAAGAGAGGGGGGGGCGGAAGAGAGGGGGGGCGGAAGAGAGGGGGGGGCGGGAGAGAGGAGGGGGGGGTTGGGAGAGAGGAGGGGGGGGGTGGGAGAGAGGGGGGGGGGTGGGAGAGAGAGGGGGGGGTGGGAGAGAGGGGGGGGGTGGGAGAGAGGGGGGGGTGGGAGAGAGGGGGGGGTGGGAGAGAGGGGGGGGGTGGGAGAGAGGGGGGGGTGGGAGAGAGGGGGGGGGTGGGAGAGAGGGGGGGGGTGGGAGAGAGGGGGGGGGTGGGAGAGAGAGGGGGGGTGGGAGAGAGGGGGGGGTGGGAGAGAGGGGGGGGGTGGGAGAGAGGGGGGGGTGGGAGAGAGGGGGGGGTGGGAGAGAGGGGGGGGGTGGGAGAGAGGGGGGGTGGGAGAGAGGGGGGGTGGGAGAGAGGGGGGGTGGGAGAGAGGGGGGGTGGGAGAGAGGGGGGGGGTGGGTGAGAGGGGGGAGAGGGGAGAAGGGGAGAGTGGGAGAGTGGGAGGGGAGAGGGAGTGAGTGGGAGGGGAGAGGGAGGGATAGGGGGAGAGAGCGAGAGAGAGGGGGAGGGGGGAAGAGAGCGAGAGAGAGACAGGGCAGAGAGACGAGGCAGAGAGACGAGGCAGAGAGACGAGGCAGAGAGACGAGGCAGAGAGGCGGAGAGAGGGAGAGGCGGAGAGAGGGAGAGGCGGAGAGAGGGAGAGGCGGAGAGAGGGAGAGGCGGAGAGAGGGAGAGGCGGAGAGAGGGAGAGGCGGAGAGAGGGAGAGGCGGAGAGAGGGAGAGGCGGAGAGAGGGAGAGGCGGAGAGAGGGAGAGACGGAGAGACGGAGAGAGGGAGAGACGGAGAGACGGAGAGAGGGAGAGACGGAGAGACGGAGAGAGGGAGAGAGGGAGAGAGGGAGAGAGAGGGAGAGAGAGGGAGAGAGGGAGAGAGAGGGAGAGAGGGAGAGAGAGAAACAAATCTTCAGGGAAATCAACGATGTGAAAGATCTATAGAGTAGTGATAGTCAGAGTGATACAGCACTGAAACAGGCCCTTCAGCCCACCAAGTCTGTGCCAACCATCAACCACCCATTTATATAATCCTACATTAATCCCATATTCCCTACCACATCCCCACCATTTTCCTACCACCTACCTACACTAGGAGCAATTTACAATGGCCAATTTACCTATCAACCTGCAAGTTTTTGGCTGTGGGAGGAAACCAGAGCTCCCGGCGGAAACCCACATAGTCACAGGGAGAACTTGCAAACTCCACACAGGCAGTACCCAGAACTGAACCCGGGTCACTGGAGCTATGAGGCTGCAGTGCTAACTACTGCGCCACTGTGTGGGGCAATTATTTACCCAAGTATCAATAATATCAATAGAGTAATGTGTAAGGAGGGGGAGGAGTTTCTGAAATAGTTTCAGGAGAACTCCCTGAACCGGTATGTTCTCAGTCCAACTCGGAAGGCAGCACTGCTAGATCTGCTGCTGGCAAATGAGGTGAGCCAAGTGGACCAAGTGTCTGTCGGGTAAATATTGGTTAAGATTGATCATTAGGTTTAAGTTAGTAATGGACAGACAGAAGCGCAAGGGGAGAGCCAACTGTGTAACAGCCCCGACAAACAAATTTTTCTGCAGCACCTGTGGAAGAGCCTGTCACTCTAGAATTGGCCTTTATAGCCACTCCAGGCGCTGCTCCACACACCACTGACCACCTCCAGGCGCTTACCCATTGTCTCTCGAGATAAGGAGGCCAAAGAAGAAGAAGTAATGGAGACGAGAAAGGAACGATCTAAACTAGAACTTCTAAATTGTAAGATGGCTAATTTCAATGGGATGAGGAGGGCTCCAGCCAGGATAAAATAGAACTAAAGACTGACTGGAAAAAACGCAACTGGGTGATCTTCAAGGGGAAGATATTTCAACTACAGGCTAGGTACATCCCAACAAGGGCAAAATGCAAGGGAACCAAAGCCAGGGCTCCTTGAATGATGAGGGAAATGGAGAATATGATGAAACAAAAAAATTGAGAATGCATGATGCATGTTAGGTGAACTCTTGAAGCGAAATCCAGGCCAAATGTAATAAGTTGAGAGGGGAAGTGAAAATAAGACTGGCAAAGAGAGAATTAGAAAATATAATGGCAGTCAACATAAAAAGGAACCCAAAAATCTTCTACGGGCATGTAAATACTAAGCAGATAGTATGAGGTGGGGTAGGGCCTATTAAGGACAAAAAGGTTGACATATGCTTCAAGGCAAGGATAGAATACATGATGAGTTCTTTACATCGGTGTTTACCAGAAAGAGGATATTGACAAAATATCAGTCAAAGCGGAACTGGTAGAGGTAAGGATCGGAAAATTGTTAGGAAGGATGTACTGGAAAGGCTGGTTATGCTTAAAATGGATAAGTCACCTGGTCCAGCTGGCTTGCATCGCAGGTTGCTCAAGGAAGTGAGAGCGTAGATAGCAAAACGACTTGTCATTACCTTCTCTAGATACCAGAAAGTTGGAGTGTGGAAAATGTAACACCTTTACTTAAGAAAGAGTGTAAGGACATTCCTAGTAACGACAGGCCAGTCAGTTTAACATCAGTGGTGGGTAAGGTTTTAGAAATAATAATCAGCGTTAAAAAAAAATTAACAGGTACTTTGAGGTTTGAGTTAATTAAGGAGAGTCAGTGTGGATTTACAAAAGGCAGCTCGTGCTTATAAAATCTAATTGAATTTTTTGATGAAGTAGCAGAGAAGGCTGATCAAGGGAAAGCAATGGATGTCATCTATATGGATTTTTAACCAAGTGTTTGACAGTGCCACAAAAAGGCTGGTTAACAAAATTGAAGGTAATTGTCAGCAGGGATAAAAAAAATTGGCTTGCCAGAAAACAGCAAGTCATGGTAAATGGTTGTTTTTCAGACTACAGGTTGGTAGACACTGGTGTTGGTTGGTAGACACTGGTGTTCTCCAAAGGTCAGTGCAAAGACAAGTGCGAAACGATAAATGACTCGGATATTGGAATAAGAGTAAAATTTCAAAGTTTGCTGACGATAACAAAATTGGAGTGTAGCAGACAGTGAGGATGATATCAATCGACTGCAACAAGACATAGGATCAAGAATGGTGTCCTTCTGTGCTGTAACCATTCAGCCTGTCAGCCTTTTCCCCATAGCCCTGCAAATTTTTTGTCTTCACATGACTGTACAATTTTCTTTTGAAAGCGACTATTGAATCTGCCTCCACCACATTCTCAAGCAGCACACTCCAGATCCTAACCACTCACTGCATAAAAAATATTTTCTTTATGTCACCGTTGACCTTCACCTTAAATCAGTGAACATCAACGCAAACTCAAGGAACAGCATCTCATTTACCGATTAGGCACACTACAGCCTGCCGGACTGAACATTGCGTTCAATAATTTCAGAGCACGACGGACCCCCATTTTATTTATATTTTTAGTTCTTTTTTTCTTTTTCCTTTTTTTAATATATTCTTTTGTGTTTATTTTATTTTATTTCATCTTAGTTTGTTCAGTTTGCTTACCCAACACTTGTTTTCATATTTGTACTTACGGCTGTTCAATTTTCAATCCATTAACACTCTATCTGTACCAATGCTTTGTCTTTCAACACACCATTAACATATTGTTTGCCTTTGCTCTATGACCTTGTCCTATTTACACCTTCTCCTTTGTTATCTTTCATTGCAGCAGCTTATTCGGAGCAGAGAGTGCGAGCGAGTGATCAGCTGGGAAGGTCAGTTTCAAAGTAAAATTAATTTCCTTTTGTTTTCGGCGGAGACCAGGGGGCTGCTGGGTAAGTAAAACCCTATATATTTGGGCCGTTTCTGAACCTGAGACACTACATGGGTAGTGTCTCCTACCCGCCCTCCTCCTCTAACCAAAAAAAAAGGACTCGGTGGTGTGTAGATAAGGTAAGGCTTTTTCTATTTCTCTTTTTTTTATCGTGTGATTGGTAAAAACTTTTCGTTCCTTTTTCATTTAACTAAGTTTAAGCTTAAGATTAAAAATGGCAGGAGATCTCAGACCCGTGACATGCTCCTCTTGCTCAATGTGGGAGCTCAGGGACATGGCTGATGTCCCTGACTCCTTCACGTGCAGGAAGTGTGTCCAGCTGCAGCTCTTGTTAGACCGCATGACGGCTCTGGAGCTGCGGATGGACTCACTTTGGAGCATGCGCGATGCTGAGGAGGTCGTGGATAGCACGTTTAGCGAATTGGTCACACCGCAGATTAGGATTGCTGAGGGAGAAAGGGAATGGGTGACCAAAAGGCAGAGAAAGAGCAAGAAGGCAGCGCAGGAGTCCCCTGTGGTCATCTCCCTCCAAAACAAGTATACCTTCACCAGGGGAAGGCAGCAGTAGCCAGGTTCATGGCACCGTGGCTGGCTCTGCTGGTCGGAAGGGCGGGAAAAAGAGTGGGAGGGCTATAGTCATCGGGGATTCGATTGTAAGGGGAGTAGATAGGCGGTTCTGTGGTCGAAGACGAGACTCCCGAATGGTATGTTGCCTCCCAGGTGCACGGGTCAGGGATGTCTCAGATTGGCTGCAGAACATTCTGAAGGGGGAGGGTGAACAGCCAGTTGTCATTGTGCACATAGGCACCAATGATATAGGTAAAAAACGGGATGAGGTCCTACAAGCAGAATTTAGGGAGTTAGGAGCCAAGTTACAAAAGTAGGACCTCAGAGGTAGTAATCTCAGGATTGCTACCAGTGCCACGTGATAGTCAGAGTAGAAATGAAAGAATAGTCAGGATGAATGCGTGGCTTGAGAGATGGTGCAGGAAGGAGGGGTTCAGATTTTTGGGACATTGGGACCGGTTCTGGGGGAGGTGGGACTATTACAAATTGGACGGTCTACAGCTGGGCCGGACTGGAACCAATGTCCTTGGGGGTGCTTTTGCTAACGCTGTTGGGGAGGGTTTAAACTAATGTGGCAGGGGGATGGGAACCAAATGAGGTGGTCAGTGGACAGTAAGGAGGTAGTAACGAAAGCCTGTAAGGAAGTAGATAATGAAGTCAGCGTGACTAAGGGGAAGAGTAGGCAGGGAGCAGATGATGAACGCAAAGGGACTGGTGGTCTGAGGTGCATTTGTTTAAATGCAAGAAGTGTAGTAGGTAAGGCAGATGAACTTGGGGCTTGGATTAGTACCTGGGAGTATGATGTTATTGCTATTACTGAGACTTGATTGAGGGAAGGGCATGATTGGCAACTAAATATCCCAGGATATCGATGCTTCAGGCGGGATAGAGAGGGAGGTAAAAGGGGTGGAGGAGTTGCATTACTGGTTAAAGAGGATATCACAGCTGTGCTGAAGGAGGGCACTATGGAGGACTCGAGCAGTGAGGCAATATGGGCAGAACTCAGAAATAGGAAGGGTGTGGTAACAATGTTGGGGCTGTACGACAGGCCTCCCAACAGCGAGCGTGAGATAGAGGTACAAATATGTAAACAGATTATGGAAAGATGTAGGAGCAACAGGGTGGTGGTGATAGGAGATTTTAATTTTCCCAACATTGACTCATGGACAAAGACGAGAGTGGTCCTAAAGGAAGAGTGCTAAATTGGGGCAAGGCCAACTGTACCAAAATTCGGCAGGAGCTGGGGAATGCAGATTGGGAGCAGCTGTTTGAAGGTAAATCCACATTTGATATGTGGGAGGCTTTTAAAGAGAGGTTGATTAGCGTGCAGGAGAGACATGTTCCTGTGAAAATGAGGGATAGAAATGGCAAGATTAGGGAACCATGGATGACAGGTGAAATTGTGAGACGAGCCAAGAGGAAAAAGGAAGCATACGTAAGGTCTAGGCGGCTGAAGAAAGACGAAGCTTTGGAAGAATATCGGGAATGTAGGACCAATCTGAAATGAGGAATTAAGAGGGCTAAAAGGGGTCATGAAATATCTTTAGCAAACAGGGTTAAGGAAAATTCCAAAGCTTTCTATTCATATATAAGGAGCAAGAGGGTAACGAGAGAAAGGATTGGCCCACTCAAGGACAAAGGAGGAAAGTTATGCGTGGAGTCAGAGAAAATGGGTGAGATTCCAAACTAGTACTTGGCGTCGTTATTCACCGAGGAGAGGGACATGACGGATGTTGAGGTTAGGGACAGATGTTTGATTGCTCTTGGTCAAGTCGGCATAAGGAGGGAGGAAGTGTCGGGTATTCTAAAAGGCATTAAGGTGGACAAGTCCCCAGGTCCGGATGGGATCTATCCCAGGTTTCTGAAGGAAGCGAGAGAGGAAATAGCTGGGGCCTTAACAGATATCTTTGCAGCATCCTTAAACACGGGTGAGGTCCCGGAGGACTGGAGAATTGCTAATGTTGTCCCCTTGCTTAAGAAGGGTAGCAGGGATAATCCAGGTAATTAGACCGGTGAGCCTGACGTCAGTGGTAGGGAAGCTGCTGGAGAAGATACTGAGGGATAGGATCTATTCCCATTTGGAAGAAAATGGGCTTATCAGTGATAGACAACATGGTTTTGTGCAGGGAAGGTCATGTCTTACCAACTTAATAGAATTCTTTGAGGAAGTGACAAAGTTGATTGATGAGGGAAGGGCTGTAGATGTCATATACATGGACTTCAGTAAGGAGTTTGATAAGGTTCCCCATGGTAGGCTGATGGGGAAAGTGAAGGCGCATGGGATCCAGGGTGTACTAGCTAGATGGATAAAGAACTGGCTGGGCAACAGGAGACAGAGAGTAGCAGTGGAAGGGAGTTTCTCAAAATGGAGACGTGTGACCAGTGGTGTTCCACAGGGATCCGTGCTGGGACCACTGTTGTTTGTGATATACATAAATGATTTGGAGGAAAGTATAGGTGGTCTGATTAGCAAGTTTGCAGACGACACTAAGATTGGTGGAGTAGCAGATAGTGAAGGGGACTGTCAGAGAATACAGCAGAATGTAGATAGATTGGAGAGTTGGGCAGAGAAATGGCAGATGGAGTTCAATCAGGGCAAATGCGAGGTGATGCATTTTGGAAGATCCAATTCAAGAGTGAACTATACAGTAAATGGAAAAGTCCTGGGGAAAATTGATGTACAGAGAGATTTGGGTGTTCAGGTCCATTGTTCCCTGAAGGTGGCAACGCAGGTCAATAGAGTGGTCAAGAAGGCATACAGCATGCTTTCCTTCATCGGACGGGGTATTGAGTACAAGAGTTGGCAGGTCATGTTACAGTTGTATAGGACTTTGGTTCGGCCACATTTGGAATACTGCGTGCAGTTCTGGTCTTCTCATTACCAAAAGGATGTGGATGCTTTTGAGAGGGTGCAGAGGAGGTTCACCAGGATGTTGCCTGGTATGGAGGGCGCTAGCTATGAAGAGAGGTTGAGTAGATTAGGATTATTTTCATTAGAAAGACGGAGGTTGAGGGGGGACCTGATTGAGGTGTGCAAAATCATGAGAGGTATAGACAGGGTGGATAGCAAGAAGCTTTTTCCCCAGAGTGGGGGATTCAATTACCAGGGGTCACGAGTTCACAGTGAGGGGAAAAGTTTAGGGGGGATATGCGTGGAAAGTTCTTTACGCAGAGGGTGGTGGGTGCCTGGAACGCGTTGCCAGCGGAGGTGGTGGACGCGGGCACGATAGTGTCTTTTAAGATGTATCTAGACAGATACATGAATGGGCAGGAAGCAAAGAGATACAGACCCTTAGAAAATAGGCGACATGTTTAGATAGAGGATCTGGATCGGTGCAGGCTTGGAGGGCCGAAGGGTCTGTTCCTGTGCTGTAATTTTCTTTGTTCTTTGTTCTTATCTCTTGCCCCACCCCCGCTTTACTTGCTTATAACCTTTTACACATTTCTAATATTTGCAAGTTCTGAAGAAGGGTCACTGACCTGAAAAGTTAACTCTGCTTCTCTCTCCACAGATGCTGCCAGACCTGCTGAGTATTTCCAGCATTTCTTGTTTTTATTTCAGATTTCCAGCATTCGCAATATTTTGCTTTTAATTAAATCAATGCCCTCTGGTTCTGGAGCCTTCAGACAATGGAAACAGTTTCTCCCTATTTACTCTGTCTAGATCCTTCATCATTTTGAAGATCTCCATCAAATCTCCTCTTAATCTTTTCTTCTCCAAGGAAGACAGCCCCAGCTTCTTCAACTGATCCATGTAACTGAAGCTCTCATCCCTGGAACCATTCTGATGAATTTTTTCCACACCCTCTCCAATGCCTTCACATCCTTCCAAAAGTCTGATGACCACAACTGGTTATGATACTCCAGTTGAGGCCGAACCAGTGTTTTATACAGGTTTATTGTAACTTGCTTGTTTTTGTACTCTACGCCCCTATTATAAAGCCCAGGATCCGGTTTGCTTTATTAGCTGCTTTCTCAACCTGCCCTGCAACCTTCAATGATTTGTGATGATATCCAATGATACCCCCAGGTCCCTCTGCTCCTGCACTTCCTTGAGAATTGTACCTTTTATTTTACTTTGCCTCTCCCATTCTTCTCATCAAAATGTATCACTTCACACTTCTCTGCATTAAATTGTCAGCAACTTGGCTCCCTATTCCACCAGCCTATGTCCTCTTGAAATTTATCACTATCCTCCTCACAATTCAGAATACTTCCAAGTTTTGTGTCATATGCAAATTTTGAAATCATGTCCTGTACACTCAAGTCGAACCATCAGGAAACACAGTTCTCTTCCTCAAAAGGCAGTGGAAGTAGAGTCTTTGAATATTTTTAAGGCAGAGGTAGATATTAACCACATTACCTTCATCAATCCTCTCTGCTACCTCGTCAAAAAACTTAAACAAGTCAGTTAAACACAATTTGCCCTCAAGAAATCAGTGCTGGCTTTTCTTAATTAATCCACATTTGTCCAAATGACTTAATTTTGTCCTAAATCATCATTTCTGAAAGCTTTCCGAACAACTGAGGTTAAACTGACTGCCTGTAGTTGCTGGACTCATCCTGACAGCCAGCCTATCCAATACTGATCCATACTGATGAAAGGTCACAGACTTGAAACCTTAATTCAGTTGCCTCTCCACAGATGCTGCCAGACCTGCTGCATATTTCCAGCACTTTAAAAATAATTTCAACTTAATACCTCCTCGACCAATTTTTAACCCAATGTCTCAACTCCCTCCTCTTTCACAATGACTTGGGCAGCACTATTTTAGTACCTCAGCTCTGCCCCCGCTTCCATCTATAAGTCCCCTTTTAAGTACCTAATCAGCACCATTCCGGCTTTTACCACCCTTTTACTGTTTATATGACCAGAGAAGACTTCTGGCCAACAGAATGGACAGACAAATGGCAAATGATATTTAATATAGAGAAGTGCGAGGAGATGCATTTTGGCAGAGGGATAGGGAGAGGCAATATGGACGAAGTGGCACAGTTCTATAGAGTGTGCAGAGGAACGGGGGTGGTCATGTGCATAGATCTTTGAAGGTGGCAAGACAAATTGAGATAGCAGATGGCAAAGCATATAGGATCATGGGCTTCATGATATTTAGTACAAAAGCAGTGATGTTACACCGAACCTGTATAAAGCTCTGGTTAGGGTACAACTCGATTATTGTCGAACCTGTATAAAGCTACTGCTAGGCTACAACTAGAGTATTGAATCCAGCTCTGGTCACCACACTTTCGGCAGGATGTGAGGGTCCTTGAGAGGGCGCAGAGAAGATTTACTGGAATAGTTTCAGGGATGAGGGATTTTAACAACAAGGTTAGGTTGGAGAAACTGGCATTGCTCTCCTTGGAGCAAAGGAAATTCAAGGGAAATTTGACAGAGGTGTACCAGATGATGATAGGGTTAGACAAGGCAGGTAAAGAAAAGCAGTTCCAATTAACAGATGGTACAAGGACTGGGGAACACAGATTTCAAGTTTGGGGAGAAGGATGCCAGGGTTGGGGGGGATGGGGGGGGGTGGGGGGTAACGTGAGCAAGTCCATTTTTACACAACCAGTGATAATGAGCTGAAACTTGCTGCCTACGAGAGGATGGAAGCAGAGACGATCAATGAATGCAAAAGGAAATTAGATGGGCACTTGAGGGAAATAAACCTGCAGGGCTCAAGCAGGGTAATGGGACTGATTGGACTGCTCTACAGACAGCCAGCATGGACTCGATGGGCCAAATGGTCTCCTTCTGTGCCACAATGACTCCATGATTCTTGTCACAGATCTGTAATGACTTTTCTCCTCGGATTAAAAAAATGAGAGCCTTTAGGACTTCGTAAAAAAACAAAGCACCTTTAAGGGAGAGGACGTCCTGGAAGCAATGTGCCACAGCTGCATTTTGTGTTACTCTGGGCAAGAGGAGAAAGAGAGGTCACATGGTAAAGTTTCCACTTGGCTGTGTGTGGAACTGTCCATCATCTACAAGTTACAAGTCAGAAGTGTGATGCAATATTCTCCACTTGCCTGGATTGGTGCAGCTCCAACAACAGTCAAGAACCTTGACACCATCTAGAACAAAGCAGCCTGCTTGATTGGCACCCCATCCACCACTGACGCACAGTGGTAGCAGTGCGTACCATCTACAAGATGCACTGCAACAGCTCACCAAGGCTCCTTCAACAGCACCTTCCAAACCCACAACCTCGACCACCTAGAAGGACAAGGCCAGCAGATGCATGGGACCACCAACTGCAAGTTTTCCTCCAAGCCACACATAATCCTGACTTGAAACTATATCACTGTTGATGGGCCAAAATCCTGGAACTTACTTCCTAACAGCACTGTTGGTGTACCTAAACACCAAGGACTACAGCGGTCCAAGAAGGCAGCTCACCACCAGCTTCTCAAAGGCAATTCGGGATGGGCAATAAATGCTGGCCTAGCCAGCGATGCCAACATCCCACAAATGAATAAAAAATTCTGATTTGGGTCCAAATATTTTCCATGCTTAAAGTGTTTTTTCCACTCAGAGCAAACATGTACCCGTTAAGATGAAGGGTAGGATCAACAGGCCCAGGGAACCCTGGATGTTAAGGGATATAGAGGATTGGATCAGGAATAAAAAAAAGGAGGCTTACAGTAGATCCCAAGCGCTGAAAACAGCAGAGGCACTAGAGCAGTATAGAAAGTGTAGGGTGGCACTTAAAATGTAATTAGGAGAGCGAAGCGGGGACATGAAAAAACACTGGCAGGTAAGATAAAGGAAAATCCCAAGGCGTTTTGTAAGTATATTAAGGGCAAGAGGAGAACCAGGGAAAGAGTAGGGCCCATTAGGGACCAACATGGCAATCTTTGTGTGGAGCCGGAGGACATAGGTAAGGTTTTAAATGATTACTTTTCATCGGTGTTCACTATGGAGAAGGACGATGTAGGTGTAGAGATTAGGGAGGGGGATTGTGATATACTTGAACCTATTAGCATTGAAAGGGAGGAAATATTAGCTGTTTTAGCAGGCTTAAAAGTGGATAAATCCTCAGGCCCAGATGAGATGTATCCCAGGCTGTTAAGTGAGGCAAGGGAGGTGATAGCAGAGACTTTGACACATTTTCAAATCCTCTCTGGCCACAGGAGAGGTACCAGAGGACTGGAGGACAGCGAATGTGGTACCATTATTCAAGAAGGGTAGTAGGGATATACCAGGTAATTACAGGCCGGTGAGTGTAACACAGTGGTTGGGAAAATATTGGAAAAAATTCTGAGGGACAGGATTAATCTCCACTTGGAGAGGCAGGGATTAATCAGGGATAGTCAGCATGGCTTTGTCAGGGGGAGATTGTGTCTAACAAATTTGATTGAACTTTTTGAGGAGGTGACTAGATGCATCGATGAGGGTAAAGCAGTAGATGCAGTATACATGGATTTCAGTAAGGCTTTTGATAAGGTCCCACAAGGGAGATTGGTTAAGAGGGTAAGAGCCCATGGGGTCCAGGGCAATTTTGCAAATTGGATCCAAAATTGGCTCAGTGGCAGGAGGCAGAGGTTAATAGTTGAGGGCTGTTTTTGCGATTGGAAGCCTGTGAAGTGGCGTACCACAGGGATCGGTGCTGCGACCTTTGCTGTCTGTAGTGTACATTAATGATTTAGAAGTGAATATAGGAGGTATGGTCATTAAGTTCGCAGACAACACGAAAATTGGTGGTGTTGTAAATAGTGAGGAGGAAATCCTTAGATTACAGGGAGATATAGATGGGCGGAGCAGTGGCAAATGGAATTTAATCCTGAAAAGTGTGAGGCAATGCATTTTGGGAGGACGAACAAGGCAAGGGAATATACAATGGATGGTAGGACCCTAGGAAGCACAGACGGTCAGAGGGACCTTGGTGTACTTGTCCATAGATCACTGAAGGCAGCAGCACAGGTAGATAAGATGGTTAGGAAGGCATATGAAATATTTGCCGATATTAGCCAGGGCACAGAATATAAGAGCAGGGAGGTTATGATGGAGCTATATAAAACGCTAGTTAGGCCACAGCTGGACTACTGTGTACAGTTCTGGTCACCACATGATCGGAAGGATGTGACTGCACTGGAGAGGGTGCAGAGGAGATTCACCAGGATGTTGCCTGGGCTGCAGCATTTCAGCTATGAAGAGAGACTGAAAAGGCTAGGGTTGTTTTCCTTGGAGCAGAGAAGGCTGAGGGGGGACCTGATTGAGATGTACAAGATTATGAGGGGCATTGATCGTTGAGACAGGAAGAAACTTTTTCCCTTAGCGGAGGGGTCAAGAACCAGGGGGCATAGATTTTAAGGTAAGGGGCAGGAGGTTTAGGTGGGATTTGAGGAAAAAAACTTTCACCAGAGAGTGGTTGGAATCTGGAACGCATTGCTTGAAGAGGTGGTGGAGGCAGGAACCCTCAGAACATTTAAGAAATATTTAGATAAGCACGTGAAACGCCATAGCATACAAGACTACGGGCCAAGTGCAGGAATATGGGATTAAAATAGTTGGGTGTTGGATGGCTGACACAAACACAATGGCCGAAGGGTCTGTTTCTGTGCTGTATAACTCTATGACTGCGCTCTAATAATTTGTTGAAGGTCAATGCTAAAACTGGACTTAAATCACTAAATATAGTCTTAAAAAGTGCCAATGTTGACTGATCGTGAACTTGCTGCAACTTGTCACTACTAAATCCTGGTTACAGCTAGTAGCAACAAATTACTCCTGTGGTCCTTTAAACATAACCCTTTTATTTGGTGGCTATAATAAAATGTGAAACCTGAACTATTTGCTAGTACAAATTTCTAATTAGGTTGCAATAAAATGCTAGACAATTGCTTTATCCTATATTCATACTTTTTATTGCTTCACTTGATAGTTTATTTTTTGGGAGTCAATAAACTCTCCAGCCCGAGCGGTACTCCGTAAATTAAGTACACATTAAACAAATGCTGTTTGGTGCAGGCAGATTAGTAGTCAACAAGTCCTCAATCTTCATTGCCAAATACTATGCCGTTGATATTTTTCAGCATATTTCAGGAAACCACTTCTCTTGTTTCTTTAAAGATATAATCTTAGAAGCTGCATGAATGGAGTGCAATGAAGAATAAAAATGAAGCGTGTGCACGATTATCTTCAACTTCAATATGTTTCAGCAAACATGGATAATAAGACGCATAAGGTTAACTGAAAATGAAACTTGGACATTTTTTAAAGCAAAGAATAGTTGGACACATCATGGCTTTGAGCCAATTTTGTTTCTTACAAGTTCATTCTACTTTCAATTTGTAATATAGTATTATTTTATTCATACTATTTATTATTTTAGGTTTCAGAGCAAACAGAGGCCCTTTCAACCTCAGATGTCTTCAGGCTCACACAATGACACAAGGAAAACTCATCCACGAGCCGCCTTCTTGAACTGTGGCAGTCCATGTGGGGTAGGTACACCCACAGTGCTGTTAGGAAGGGAGTTTCAGGATTTTGACCCAGCAACAGTGAAGGCACGGCGATAGGTCCAAGTCATTGGTGTGTGGCTTGGAAGGGAACTTGCAGGTGTTCTCATGCTTCTGCTGCCCTTGTCCTTGTGGTGGTACATGTCACGGGTTTGGAAGGTGCTGTCGAAGGAGCCTTTGAGAGTTGCTGCAGTGCATCTTGTAGATCTGGTCACCAATGACTGCACTCTCCTGACCCATAGTCACTCAAAGCTGCAATGTATAACAACACGTTTTTCGGAGGCAGTGCAACTCTTCAGACTAAAAATCAACTTAAAGAAAACTGAAGTCTTGCATCAGCCTGCACCCTAAGCAGAATACAGAACACCAAACATCGCCATCGAGGGACCCGAGCTGAATGTCGTCAAGCAATTTACTTATTTGGGGACCGTCATCTCGTTTGATGCCACATAGATAAGGAAGGGGACAATAGGCTTTCAAAAGCAAACAGTACATTCGGCAGACTCTACAAAAGTGTATGGAGCAACAACAGCCTCAGAGCACAGACCAAACTCCAAATGTACAAAGCCATAGTCCTCACCACCCTTCTGTACGGCGCCAAGTCATGGATCATATACTGCTATCATGTACGTCTTCTAGAGCGCTCCCATCAGCACTGCCTCCGCAGCGTCAAGATTCGCTGGCAGGGCTGCATCAAAACACTGAAGTACTGGAAACAGTCAACATCACAAGCATCGAGGCCATCCTCCTGCAAAGCCAACTGCGTTGGGCGGGTCACGTTGCCAATGGACGACATGCTGTATGGAGAGCTGACCACTGGTAAAAGGAACAGAGGGGTCCCACGTAAATATTTCAACACCTCCCTGAAGAAGTCCCCCTCTGTGTGCTACATCCACCATCGCCAATGGAAAGCGCAGGCCATAGATCGTGATGCCTGGAGATGTTACATCAGGAGTGCTACAGACACCTTTGAGACCAAGCGAAGAATCAATGTGAAAGAGAAATGGAGAGAGATAGGTCACTTTTCCCCCAGCAACGACTACACAGCACTTGCATCCACTGTGGGAGAATCTGTCAATCACAGATAGGCCTGACTCGCCACCATCGGACCTGCAACCCATGAGTACAACCTTGCCAAAATCTTTGTCCGTGAAGAAATGCCAAGTGAGATTATTTCAGCATGGACAGGAGTTAGAGTTAAGTGTAGACTGATATAATTGCATATTTTAGTAGAAAAGCAAGGTGCTAAGCTGCTATGACTAAAGTAATGTCATCTTCAGAAAGCAACCAGCCAATATTTTAATTGTCGGGCTGTGCAAATGAAAGAAAAGCATTTGCATACATACAATATCTTATCACAACTCCCAAACATCCTGATGCCCATCACATACAATAAACTTAGTAATTATTTATGTAAACCGATGTGGTAGTCATTTTCTGAACAAGATCTCATCAAACAATGAGATGCTTGGTCTTCATTAAAACCAAAAACTCTGGGTCTGTTTATGATAATCCATACTGAACACAGACTACCATACACAGTGGCCCAACCAGAGTAGACTGCAAAATCATTACTACCTGCTGCTTTAACATCAGAATGCAATGACAAGCACCACATAAGATCATAGAGTCATAGAGTTTTACAGCACAGAAACAGGCCCTTCAGCCCAACGCGCCTACGCCGATCATCAAGCACCCATCCTAACTAATCCCATTTCCCCGCACTTGGCCCATAGCATTTTATATAATGGCATTTCAAGTGCTCATCTAAATATTTCTTGAATGTCGTGAGGGTTCCTGCCTCTACCACCCCTTCAGGCAGTGTGTTCCAGATTCCAACCACCCTCTGGGGTGAAAATATTCCTCCTCAACTCCCCTCCAAATCTCCTGTCTGTGGGGCGGCTCAGTGCCTGTATGGAGTTTGCAAGTTCTCCCTGTGTCTGCGTGGGTTTCCTCCGGGTGCTCCGGTTTCCTCCCACAAGCCAAAGACTTGCTGGTTGATAGGTAAATTGGCCATTATAAATTGGCCATTATAAATTGCCCCTAGTATAGGTAGGTGGTGGGGAAATATAGGGACAGGTGGGGATGTGGTAGGAATATGCAATTAGTGTAGGATTAGTATCAATGGGTGGTTGATGGTCGGCACAGACTCGGTGGGCCGAAGGGCCTGTTTCAGTGCTGCATCTCTGTAACAAAAATAAAATCTGTAACTTACCTGAAATATATGCCCCTTAGTTGTTGACCTCTCCGCTAAGGGAAAAAGTTTCTTCCTATCTATCCTACCAATGACCCTCATAATTTTGCATACCTCAATCAGGTCCCCCCTCAGCCTTCTCCGCTCCAAGGAAAACAACCCTGGCAAATCTGGTTTAGTTGGAGGCAGTGGCGTAGTTGTAATGTCACGGACTGGTAGCCCAGAGGCTAATGCTCTGGGGATGTGGATTCAAATCCCATCATGGCAGATGGTGAAATCTGAATTCAATTAATAAATCTTGGAATTTAAAAAAAAAGCTAGCCCAGTGTGACCATGAAACCAGTGTCGATCGTTGTAAAAACCCATCTGGTTCATTAATGTCCTTTAGGGAAGGAATTCTGCTGTCCTTAACTGGTCTGGCCTACATGTGACTCCAGATCCACAGCAATGTGGTTGACTCTTAAAATGCCTTTTGAAATGCTCTAGCAAGCCACTCAATTCAAGGGCAATTAGGGATGGGCAATAAATGCTGGCCTAGTCAGCGACACCCACATCCCATGAACAAAGAAAAAAAACGTCTGTCTTCATAACTTAAATGTTCCAGCCCAGGCAACATCCTGGTGAGTCTCCTCTGCACCCTCTCCATTGCAATCACATCCTTCCTATAGTGTAGTGACCAGAACTGTACACAGTACTCCAACTGTGGCCCAACCAGTGTTTTATACAGCTCCATCGTAACCTCCCTGCTCTTATATTCTATGCCTCGGCTAATAAAGGCAAGTATCCTGTATGCCTTCCTAACCATCTTATCTACCTGTGCTGCTGCCTTCAGTGATTTATGGACAAGCACCCCAAGGTCCCTCTGATCCTCTGTACTCCCTAGGGTCCTACCATCCATTGTATATTCTATTGTCTTGTTAGTCCTCCCAAAATGCCTCACCTCACACTTCTTAGGATTAAACTCCATTTGCCACTGCTCCGCCCATCCTACCAGCCCATCTAGAGCATCCTGTAGTGTAGGCTTTCCTCCTCACTATTTCCGACACCACCAATTTTCGTGTCGTCTGCGAACTTACTGATCCTGGGATTGGAGGAAAAACCCAGCAAACAATACAGAAGGAAACCAGCAAAGGGCAGCAAATCACCAAGGTTATTTCGATAGACAACTCTCTTCCTTGTGACATCTACCACCAAGAAGGACAAGGGTAACAAGGTGGTGGGAATACCATCGCCTCAAGTTCCCTTTCAAGTCCTACAACATCCTCACTTAGACATCTGTTGCACCTCCTTCATCGGTCAGCATCTTGCAATTCGGGAGCACCTTCACTGGGCAATAAAAGTAGCTTTACCAATATTGTCTACTCCCAAGGCAAATAAAACAATGTAGTGGGTAACTTCTAACCCAGAAAGCAAAGATCTCTCAGGCACATCCATAAAGATTCTCCCAAGGCCTTCCACAATGTACCTCAACTGACACATTCCAACCAATAATGCAGATACTCTAGTTTGTTCCAAGTGTAACTAATAGTACTAAACTTGTCATCTTGCACTGATGACTTGTAACCAAAGCTGTCGCCTGTCTTGCAACGTTCATCTGAGATAATGGGTCATTTTCTGGTTGGCAAGATCTAACAAGTGGTGTGCACAGGGATCAGTATTGGGGCCTCAACTTTTTACTATTTATATAAATGACTTAGATGAAAGGACCGAAGGTATGGTTGCCAAATTTTCTGATGACACAAAGATAGGTAGGAAAGTAAGTTGTGAAGAGGACATAAGGAGGCTACAAAGGAATATAGATAAAGTAGGCAAAGATCTGGCAAATGGAATATAATGTGGGAAAATGTGAAATTGTCCATTTTGGCAGGAAGAATAAAAAAGCATATTAACTAAATGGTGAGAGATTGCAAAGCTCTGAGATGCAGAGGGATCTGGGTGTCCTAGTGCATGAATTGCAAAAGTTTAGTATGCAGGTACCGCAAGTAATTAGGAAAGCTAATAGAATGAGAGGGAAACTGAATACAAAAATAGGTAGGTTATGCTTACAGTTATACAGGGCATTGGTGAGACCACATCTGGAGTACTAGTCTCCTTATTTAAGGAAGGATGCAAATATGTTGGAAGCAGTTCAGAGAAGGCTCATGAGACTATTAACTGAAATGGCGGTTTCTCTTATGAGCAAAGGTTGGACAGGCTAGGCTTTTATCTGCTGGAGTTTACAAGAGTAAGAGGTGACTTAATTGCAACATTAAAAATTCTGAGGGGTCTTGACAGGGTGGATGTGGAAAGGATGTTTCACCTTGTGGGAGAATCTAGAACTAAGGGTCACGGATTAAAAATAAGGGAACTCTCATTTAAGACAGATATGAGGAGAACTCTTCTCTCAGAGGGTCATCAGTCCATGGAACTCTCTTCCTTAAAAGGCTGTGGTAGCAGTCTTTGCATATTTTTAAGGTAGAGGTTGATAGATTCTTGATAAGCAAGGTGAAATGTTATTGGAAGTAGGCAGGAATGTGGAGTTGAGGTTACAATCAGACCAGCCATGATCTTGTTGAATGGCAGAGCAGACTCAAGTAGCCGAGTGGCCTACTCCTGCTCCTAATTCGTATGTTGGTATAACAAAATAGGTTATTTCCCTATGCTTCTTTAAGGGCAAGAGGTTAGTTTGTCTTCTGACAGGAAAGACAGATTTGCAGGAGATAGATGCAAGCTTATTTTGGATCCACTATTTAGTTTTTGCGAGGACATCTATGCTTGATCAAAAGCAGAATACCCCGAGGTACCACAAAGATGGTACTGAAGCAGAGGAGATTCGCAACAACAATGCGCCATCAAATGGCGAGAGAATTCTCAAGAGCGATTAAAATAGCCAACAAAACTCCTGGTCTCCAACAGTAAATCGCAATCTGAGCAGAGAGCCATAGGGGTGTTTTTTAAAATTCATTCATGGGATGTGGGCGACGCTGGCCAGGCCAGCATTTATTGCCCATCCCTAATTGCCCTTGAAAAGGTGGTGGTGAAGGTTTTTGAACCGCTGCAGTCCATTT
This sequence comes from Heterodontus francisci, assembly GCF_036365525.1. Lineage (NCBI taxonomy): Eukaryota > Metazoa > Chordata > Chondrichthyes > Heterodontiformes > Heterodontidae > Heterodontus > Heterodontus francisci. The sequence continues at coordinate 25,116,698 of NC_090371.1, read as the reverse complement.
GGGGTAGATATACCCACAGTGCTGTTAGGAAGGGAGTTTCAGGATTTTGACCCAGCGACAGTGAAGGAACGGCGATATAGTTCCAAGTCAGGATGGCGTGGAAGCATTAGTAAGGTCTGGAAGGCTAGGAACAGATGAAGCACTTGAGGAATATAAAGACAGTAGGAAGGAACTTAAGCAAGGAGTTAGGAGGTCTAATAGGGATCATGAAAAGACATTGGCAAACAGGATTAAGGAAAATCTCAAGGCTTTTTATACATATATAAAGAGCAAGAGGGTAACCAGGGAAACAGTCGGCCCGCTCAAGGACAAAGATGGGAATCTATGCGTGGAGCCAGAGGAAATGGGCGAGATGCTAAATGAGTACTTTGCATCAGTATTCACCAAGGAGAAGGACTTGGTGGATGATGAGCATAGGGAAGGGAGTGCAGATAGTCTCAGTCACTCATTATCAAAAAGGAGGTGGTGTTGGGTGTCTTGCAAAGCATTAAGGTAGATAAATCCCCAGGGCCTGATGGGATCTAACCTAGAATACTGAGGGAGGCAGGGAAGAAATTGCTGGGGCCTTGACAGAAATCTTTGCATCCTCATTGGCTACAGGTGAGGTCCCGGAGAACTGGAGAATAGCCAATGCTGTTCCTTTGTTTAAGAAGGGTGGCAAGGATAATACAGGAAATTATAGGCCAGTGAGCCTTATGTCAGTGGTAGGGAAACTATTAGAGTGGATTCTTCGGGACAGGATTTACTCCCATTTGGAAACAAATGAACTTATTAGCTAGAGACAGCATGGTTTTGTGAAGGGGAGGTTGTGTCTTACTAATTTGATTGAGTTTTTTGAGGAAGTGACGAAGATGATTCATGAAGGAAGGGCGGTGGATGTTGTTTATCTGGACTTTAGTAAAGCCTTTGACAAGGTCCCGCATGGAAGACTGGTGCAAAAAGTGAAGTAACACGGGATCAGAGGTGAGCTGGCAAGATGGATACAGAACTGGCTCGGTCACAGAAGACAGAGACGAACAGTGGATGGGTGTTTTTCTGAATAGAGGGATGGGACTAGTGGTGTTCCGCAGGGATCAGTGCTGGGACCTTTGCTCTTTGTAGTATATATAACTGATTTGGAGGAAAACGTAGCTGGTCTGATTAGTAAGTTTGCGGACGACACAAAGGTTGGTGGAGTTGCGGATAATGATGAGGATTGTCAGAGGATACAGCAGGATATAGATCGGTTGGAGACTTGGGCGGAGAAATGGCAGATGGAGTTTAATCCGGACAAATGTGAGGTAATGCATTTTGGAAGGTCTAATGCAGGTGGGAGGTATACAGTAAATGGCAGAACCCTTAGGAGTATTGACAGTCAGAGATCTGGGCGTACAGGTCCACAGGTCACTGAAAGTGGCAACACAGGTGGATAAGGTAGTCAAGAAGGCATTCGGCATGCTTCCCTTCATCGGTAGGGGCATAGAGTACAAAAATTGGCAAGTCATGTTGCAGCTGTACAGAACCTTAGTTAGGCCACACTTAGAATATTGCATGCAATTCTGGTCGCCACACTACCAGAAGGACGTGGAGGCTTTGGAGAGGGTACAGAGGAGGTTTACCAGGATGTTGCCTGGTCTGGAGGGCATTAGCTATGAGGAGAGGTTGGTTAAACTCTGATTGTTTTCACTGGAACGACGGAGGTGGAGGGGCGACATGATAGAGGTTTACAAAGTTATGAGCGGCATGGACAGAGTGGATAGTCAGAAGCTTTATCCCAGGGTGGAAGAGTCAGTTACTAGGGGACATAGGTTTAAGGTGCGAGGGGCAAAGTTTAGAGGGGATGTGCGAGGCAAGTTTTTTTTTACACAGAGGGTGGTGAGTGCCTGGAACTTGCTGCCAGGGGAGGTGGTGGAAGCAGATACGATAGCGACGTTTAAGAGACATCTTGACAAATATATCAATAGGAAGGGAATAGAGGGATATGGGCTCCGGAAGTGCAGAAGGTGGTCGTTTCGGCAGGCATCAAGATCGGCGCAGGCTTGGAGGGCCAAATGGCATGTTCCAGTGCTGTACTGTTCTTTGTGACTTGAAGGGGAACTTGCAAGTGGTGGTGTTCCCATGTATTTTGGGGCGGCACAGTGGCGCAGTGGTTAGCACCGCAGCCTCACAGCTCCAGCGATCCGGGTTCAATTCCGGGTACTGCCTGTGTGGAGTTTGCAAGTTCTACCTGTGTCTGTGTGGGTTTCCTCCGGGTGCTCCGGTTTCCTCCCACATACCAAAAGACTTGCAGGTTGATAGGTAAATTGGCCATTAGAAATTGCCCCTAGTATAGATAGGTGGTAGGGAAATATATAGGGATAGGTGGGGATGTGATAGGAATATGGGATTAGTGTAGGATTAGCGTAAACGGGTGGTTGATGGTCGGCACAGAATCGGTGGGCCGAAGGGCCTGTTTCAGTGCTGTATCTCTCTTAAAAAAAAAAAAAAAAATTTGCTGCCCTTGTCCTTTCAGTTGGTAGAGGTCGCGGGTTTGGAAGGTGCTGTCTGAGGAGCCTTGGCGCATGCTACAGTGCATCTTGTAAATGGTACACACTGCTGCCACTGTTTGTCGGTGATGGAGGGAGTGAATGTTTGTAGATGTGGTGCCAATCAAGCGGGCTGCTTGTCCTGAATGGCGTTGAGCTTCCTGAGTGTTGTTGGAGCTGCACCCATCCAGGCAAGTGGAGAGTATTCCATCACACTCCTGACTTTTGCCTCGTCGATGGTGGACAGGCTATGGGGAGTCAGGAGGTGAGTTACTCACCTCAGGATTCCTAGCCTCTGACTTGCTCTTGTAGCCACGGTATTTATATGGCTACTCCAGTTCAGTTTCTGGTCAATGGTAGCCCCTAGGATGTTGATAGTGGGTGATTCAGCGATGGTAATGCTGTTGAATGTCAAGGGGAGATGGTTAGATTCTCTCTTGTTGGAGATGGTCATTGCCTGGCACTTGTGTTGCGCGAATGTTACTTGCCACTTATCAGCCCAAGCCTGGATATTGTCCAGGTCTTGCTGCATTTCTACACGGACTGCTTCAGTATCTGAGGAGTCACGAATGGTGCTGAACATTGTGCAATCATCAGCAAACATCCCCACTTCTGACGTTATGATTGAAGGAAGGTCATTGATGAAGCAGCTGAAGATGGTTGGGCCCACGACACTACCCTGAGGAACTCCTGTAGTTTTGTCCTGGAGGTCAGATGATTGACCTCCAACAACCACAAGCATCTTCATTTGCGCTAGGTACGACTCCAGCCAGCGGAGGGTTTTCCCCGATTGCCACTGACCTCAGTTTTGCTGGGGCTCCTTGATGCCATACTCGGTCAAATGCTGCCTTGATGTCAAGGGCAGTCACTCTCACCTCACCTCTGGAGTTCAGCTCTTTTGTCCATGTTTGAACCAAGGCTGTAATGAGGTCAGGAGCTGAGTGGCCCTGGCGGAATCCAAGCTGAGCGTCACTGAGCAGGTTATTGCTAAGCAAGTGCCGCTTGATGGCACTGTTGATGACACCTTCCATCACTTTACTGATAATTGAGAGTAGGCTGATGGGGTGGTAATTGGCCGAGTTGGACTTGTCCTGCTTTTTATGTACAGGACATACCTGGACAATTTTCCACATTTCCGGGTAGTTGCCAGTGTTGTAGCTGTACTGGAACAGCTTGGCTCGGGGCGCGGCAAGTTCTGGAGCACAGGTCTTCAGTACTATGGCCAGAATATTGTCAGGGCCCATAGCTTTTGCAGTATCCAGTGCCTTCAGTCGTTTCTTGATATTAAGTGGAGTGAATCGAATTGGCTGAAGTTTGGCATCTGTGATACTGGGGACTTCAGGAGGAGGCCGAGATGGATTATCAACTCGGCACTTCTGGCTGAAGATTGTTGCAAATGCTTCAGCCTTATCTTTCGCACTGATGTGCTGGGCTCCCCCATCATTGAGGATGGGGATATTGGTGGAGCCACTTCCTCCAGTTAGTTGTTTAATTGTCCACCACCATTCACGGTTGGATGTGGCAGGACTGCAGAGCTTAGATCTGATCCGTTGGTTATGGGATCGCTTAGCTCTGTCTATCGCATGCTGCTTATGCAGTTTGGCATGCAAATAGTCCTGTGTTGTAGCTTCACCAGGTTGACACCTCATTTTGAGGTATGCCTGGTGCTGCTCCTGGCATGCCCTCCTGCACTCTTCATTGAACCAGGGTTGGTCTCCTGGCTTGATGGTAATGGTAGAGTGGGGGATATGCCGGGCCATGAGGTTACAGATTGTGGTTGAGTACAATTCTGCTGCTACTGATGGCCCACAACGCCTCATGGATGCCCAGTTTTGCATTGCTAGATCTGTTCGAAATCGATCCCATTTAGCACGGTGATAGCGTCACACAACACGACGGACGGTATCCACAATATGAAGGCAGACACATGAAACAACTTTTGCTCAGACTTCTTGAATCATCTTGAGATACCCAACATTCAATCCTGCTTCACACAATATTGCCAGAAGTGTTTCTCGCCTTATTTGGCACTTTGACTCTTGAGGGAAAAAAAATGTCACCTGACAAACTACAGACTGAAGTGGGCACGGGCAGCTTTAAATGAAAACACTGTTCTATTGAATGCCACACAGACTCACAAAAATGAAAGTTGTTTGTCAGAGCTGACACCAAACCAGTTCAGTAAGTCCCATTACTCTCCTGCACCTACTGAAAAATGACAGCTCTATTAAAAAGTTCTTTTGATGTACCTGTTATAAAGCCTGCACCTGGGAGAACAGAGAAATCTCACATATCAGAGGTAGTTATTTCCAGTTTTTCTGATAGCTAGCACAGTGTGCTTCATGAGGTTTACTTGCAGATGGCACCTCCTTGTGGACATTACTGGTGCTGAATTACAAAGCAACCTTTCTGGTTTATATATCATCAATACAACTACTTTTATTGTTTATTAGATATCTAACGTTCTTTCCATTCATTCTGAATTAAAAAATACCTGATACATTCTTCCTCCGACTGGTCTTTAAGTCCAGATTTATTTATTTTTTCTTCATTCAGAGGATGTGGGTGTCGTTCGCTAGGCCAGCATTTATTGCCCATCCCTAATTGCCCTCGAGAAGATCGTGGTGAGCTGCCTTCTTGAACTACTGCAGTCCTTGGGGCATAGGTACACCTTGGAAGAGAGTTCCAGGATCTTGACCCAGCGACACCAAAGAAACGGCAATATAGTTCCAAGTCAGGGTGGTGTCTGGCTTGGAGGGGAACTTGCAGGTGGTGGTGTTCCCATCTGTTGCCCTTGTCCTTCTGGGTGGTAGAGGTCACGGGTTTAGAAGGTGCTGTCAAAACAGCCTTGGTGAGTTGCTGCAGTGCATCGTGTAGATGCTGTACACTGTGTGTTGGTGGTGGAGAGTGTGAATGTTGAAGGTGGTGGATGGGATGTGAAACAAGCAGGCTACTTTGTCCTGGATGGTGTCGAGCTTCTTGAGTGTTGTTGGAGCTGTACCCACCAGGGGAAGTGGAGAGTGTTCCACCACAATCCTGACTTGTGCCTTGTAGATGGTTGACAGGCATTGGGGAGACAGGAGGACAGTTACTCGCCACACAACTCCCAGCCTCTGACCTGTTCTTGTAGGCACAGCATTTATGTGACTGGTCCAGTCCAGTTTCGGGTCAAAGGTGACCCCTAATATGTTGATAATGGGGGATTCAGCGATAGTAATGCCACTGAACCACAGAATAGTTACGGCACAGAAAGAGGTCATTCAGGCCATCGTGGCTGCACCAGCTGAAAAACTAGCCGCCCAATCTAATCCACCTTCCAGCACCTGGTCTGTAGCCTTGCAGGTTGCAGCACTTCAGGTGCAGGATCAGGTACCTTTTAAATGAGTTGAGAGTTTCTGCCTCCACCACCGATCCAGGCAGTAAATTCCAGACACTCACCACCCTCTGCATGAAAAAGCTCTTCCTCATGTCCCTTCTAATGCTTCTACCAATCACCTTAAATTTGTGCCCTCTGACAATTGACTTCTCCGCAAGGGGAAACAGGTCCTTCCTGTCCACTCTAGCTAAGCCCCTCAAGTTTGTACACCTCTCTGTTGGAAGGAAAACAACCCGAGCCTATCCAATCTTTCCTCATAGCTGCAACTTTCAAGCCCTCGCAACATTCTTGTAAGTCTCCTCTGTACTCTCTCCAGAGCAATTATGTCCTTCCTGGAATGTGAACAGAACTGTGTGCAATAATCCAGCTGTGGCCTAACCAGTGTTTTGTACAGTTCCAGCATCACATCCCTGCTTTTGTATTCTGTATCTCGGCCAATACAAGAAAGCACCCCATATGCCTTTTTCACCACTTTATCTACCTGCCCGACAAGCTTCAGGGACCTGTGGACATGCACTCCAAGGTCTCTTACTTCTTCTACCCCTCTCAATATCCTCCTGTTTACTGTGTACTCCCTTGCTTTGTTTGCCCTCCCCAAATGCATTCCCTCACACTTCTCCGGACTGAATTCCATTCGCTACCTTTCCGCCCACTCAACCAAACCATTGATATCATTCTGGAGTATAGAGCTGTCCTCTTTGCTATTAACATGGCTATTTTTTGTGTCATTTGCAAATTTCCCAATTGTACCTCCTACATTTAAGTCCAAATCGTTAATAAATAGCAGTAACGGCAAGGGACCCAACACTGAGCCCTGTTAAACGCCACTGGAAACCGCCTTCCATTCGCAAAAACATCCGTCGACCATTACCTTTGGTTTCCTGTTACTAAGCCAATTATGGATCCAACTTGCCAAATTCCCCTGTATCCCATGGGCTTTTAATTTTCTGACCAGTCAGCCACGTGGGACCTTGTCAAATGCCTTACTAAAATCCATCCTCTGCACTACCCTCATCAATTCTCCTTGTTACTTCCTCACAAAATTCCATCAGGTTAGTAAGACACAACCTTCCCTTAACAAATCCATGCTATCGCTGATTAATCCATGCCTTTCTAAGTGGCTGTTTATCCTATCTCTCAGAATTGGCCTACAATTATTTGGTCTATCCCTCGCACCCTTTTTAAATAATCGTACAATGTTCGCCGACATCCAATCCTCTGGTACCTTGCCTGTATCTAGCGAGGATTTGAAGATGATCCTTAGAGCATCCGCTATTTTCTCCCTGGCTTCCTCGAACAACCAGGGATACAATCCATCTGGCCCTGGTGATTTATCCACTTTCAAGGATGTCAGACCCTCTAGTACTTCCTCTCTCATTATGCTCATTGTATCTAATATTTCACAACCCTCCTCTTTAATTAGAATGTCTGCATCATCCCTTTCCCTTGTGAAGACGGAGACAAAAAACTCATTAAGAACCGTGCCCACAATGAAACATAGAAAATAGGAGTAGGCCATTCCGCCCTTCAAGCCTGCTCCACCATTCATTAGCATGGCTGATCATCCAACTCCGTAACCTGTTCCCGCTTTCACCCCATACCCTTTGATCCCTTTGGACCCAAGAGCTATATCTAACTCCTTCTTGAAAACATACAATGGTTTGGCCTCAACTGCTTTCTGTGGTCGCGAATTCCACAGGCTCACCACTCTCTGGGTGAAGAAATTTCTCATCTCAGTCCTGAAAGGTTTACCCCTTACCCTTAGACTATGACCCCTGGTTCTGGACTCCCCCACCATCGTGAACATCTTTCCTGCATCTACCCTGTCAAGTCCTGTTAGAATTTTATAGGTTTCTATGAGATCCCTCCTCACTCTTCTGAACTCCAGGGAATATAATCCTAACCAACTCAATCTCTCCTCATATGTCAGTCCCGCCATCCCAGGAGTCAGTTTGGTAAACCTTCGCTGCACTCCCTCAATAGCAAGAACATCCTTCCTCAGATAAGGAGACCAAAACGGCACACAATATTCCAGATGTGGCCTCACCAAGGCCCTGTATAATTGCAGCAAGACATCCCTGTTCCTGTACTCAAATCCTCTCAGTATGAAGGCCAACATACCATTTGCCTTTTTTACCGCCTGTTGCACCTGCATGCTTACCTTCAGCGACTGGTGTACGGGACCAGTCTCACTGCATATTCCCCTCTCTCAGTTTATAGCCGTTCAGATAATAATCTGCCTTCCTGTTTTTGCTATCAAAGTGGATAACCTTACATTTATCCACATTATACTGCATCTGTTATGCATTAGCCCACTCACTCAACTTGTCCAAATCACCCTGAAGCCTCTCTGCATCCTCCTCACAACTCACCCTACCACCGAGTTCTGTCATCTACAAATTTGGAGATATTACATTTAGTTCCCTCATCTAAATCTTGAATACATATTGTGAATAGCTCGGGTCCTAGCACCGATCCCTGCATCTTCTGCATCCATGCATAAGCTTCCTTGTTCATCTCCGATAGGCCCTGCCCTTTCCTTAGTTATCCTCTTGCTCTTAATGTACTGATAAAACATCTTGGGGTTTTCCTTGATTTTACCTGCCAATCATTTTTCATTTCCTCTCTTTGCTTTCCTAATTTCCTTCGTAACTTCATCCCTGCACTTCCTATATTCCTCTAGGCTTTCTAAACTATTAAGTTTTTTGTGATACAGTAGCTGTATCCAGCTAATTTTCACCAGATCAACTCTCAGCTTCGTAAAATTTGCCTTCCCTCAATTTAGAACTTTTACTCCTGTTCTATCTTTGTCCTTTTCCAAGATTATGCTAAAACTAACTGTACTATGGTCACTATAACCAAAATGGTCATCTACTGCTACTTCACCCACTTGCCCAGCTTCATTACTGAAGTCTAAATCTAGAATTGCACCCCCTCTCATTGGGCTTATGTATTGGCTAAAAAGGTTCTCTTGAATACAGTTCAAGAAGTTTGTGCCCTTCATACTGTTTGTATTCCAGTTGATATTCGGGTAGCTGAAATCCCCAACTATTATTGCCCTATTATTTTTGGACTCAGAAATTTGCCTAAATATTTGTTCTTCTAACTCCCTCTCACCATTTGGGTGTCGAGAGTACACTCCTAGTAGTGTGGCTGTCGCTTTTTATTTCTGAACTCGACCTATATTCCCTCATTTGATGATTCATTTAGCAGATCATCCCTCCTCACAGCTGTTATTGATTCCTTAACCAATAATGCTACACCCACTCCTTTTTTATCCCCCTCTCTATCCTGCCTGAAAACTCTACACCCAAGGATGTTGAGCTGCCATTTTTGCCTCTCTTTAAGCCAAGTTTCCATTATAATAATGATACCATTTTTATATGCATTTGGAAAGGCTTGGTCTAATTAGCGATAGTCAGCATGGCTTTGGGTGTGGGAAATCATGTCTCACAAATTTGATTGAGTTTTTCGAGGAGGTGACCAAGAGGATTGACGAGGGCAGGGCGATGGACGTTGTCTACATGGATTTAGCAAGGCCTTTGACAATGTCCCGCATGGTAGGCTGGTCTAAAATGTTCGAACACATGGGATCCAGGGTGAGCTAGCAAATTGGATACAAAATTGGCTGGGTGATAGGAGGCAGAGGTTGGTAGTGGAGGGTTGTTTTTCAGATTGGAGGCCGGGTGTGCTGCAGGGATCGGTGCTGGGCCCTCTGTTATTTGTCATATATATTTATGACTTGGATGTGAATGTAGGAAGCATGATTAGTAAGTTTGCAGATGACATCAAAATTGGTGGTATAGTGGACAGTGAAGGTGGTTGTCTAAGGTTACAACAGGATATAGATCAACTGGGAAAGTGGGCACGGGAATGGCAAATGGAATTTAACGCAGACAAGTGTGAAGTGATGCATTTTGGGAAGTTAAACCAGGGCAGGACATATACAGTGAATGGCAGGGCCCTGGGGAGTGTTGTTGAGCAGAGAGACCTTGGAGTAAGTACATAGTTCTCTGAAAGTGGCAACACAGGTAGACAGGGTGGTGAAGGCGGCGTATGGCATGCTTGTCTTCATCGGCCGAGGCACTGAATACAAGAGTTGGGACGTCATGTTACAGTTGTACGTAACGTTGGTGAGGCCGCATTTGGAGTACTGTGTGCAGTTCTGGTCGCCGCACGACAGGAAAAATGTGATTAAGCTAGAGAGGCTGCAGAAAAGATTCACAAGGATGTTGCCTGGTTTGGAGGGCTTGAGTTATAAAGAGAGATTGGATAGGCTGGGTCTGTTTTCCCTGGAGCGAAGGAGGCCGAGGGGGGACATGATAGAGGTATATATAATTATGAGAAGCATAGATAGGGTAGATAGCCAGAGTCTGTTTCCCATGGTAGGGGTGACTAATACTAGAGGGCATAGATTTAAGGTGAGAGGGAGGAGGTTTAAAGGGGATCAATGGGGCAAATTTTTCACACAAAGAATAGTGGGTATCTGGAATGAGCTGCCTGAGGAGGTGGTGGAGGAAGGAACAGTAGCAACATTTAAGAGGCATCTGGACAGGGACTTGAATGAGTAAGGCATAGAGGGATATGGAATTCATGCAGACAGGTGGGATTAGTATAGATAGGCATTATGGTCGGCATGGACACGGTGGGCCGAAGGGCCTGTTTCTATGCTGTACGACTCTATGACTCTATCATGTTGCCATGTGTCTATCTGTGCCATCAACTCATCGGCTTTATTTGCAATACTCCTTGCATTTAAATAAATACCTTTTAATACTGTCAAATTCCTGTCCTGCACACTTTTTAACCTTTGCTCCTTCTGCCTTTCAGAGTCACTCGCTAATTTTCTGCCTCCTGTTCCCTACCCTCAATTTGTCCGATCTGAAACTGCCCTCAGGTTCCCATCCCCCTGCCAATCTAGTTTAAACCATCCCAACAGCACCAGCAAACTGTTCTGCAAGGATATTCATCCCAGTCCTGTTCAGGTTTCGACTGTCTGGCTTGTACAGGTCCCACCTTACCCAGTACCAGCCCCAATATCCCAGAAATCTGAAGCCCTCCTTCCTGCACCATCCCTCCAGCCACACATTCATCCGGTGTATTTGCCTATTTCTATACTCACTCGCATGTGACCTTGGGAGTAATCCAGAGATTACTACCTTTGAGGTCCTGCTTGCTAATCTCTTTCCTAACTCCCTAAACTCATCCCTTTGTCTACCTATATTGTTGGTATCAATGTGGACCGCGTCCTCTGGCTGTGCACCCTCGCCCTCCAGAACGTTCTGTCACCTCTTGGTGATATCCATGACCCTTGCACCAGTGAGACAACCTACCACCCTGGAATAACATCTGCGACCACAGAAACGCCTGTCTGTTCCCCTAACTATAAAATCCCTATCACTATTGCTCTCCTGTCTTTTCTCCTCCCTCCCTGCACAGCTGAGCCAGACATGGTGCTCTGCTCATAACTCTCACTGCAATCTCCAGAGGAACCCTCTCTCCCAACTGAACTCAGAACTGAATACCGGTTAGAAAGTGGGATGCCCTCCGGGGACTTCTGCAGTACCTGCCTTGTCTTTCTTGTCTGTCTGGCAGCCACCCAGTCCCTCTCTGCCTGCGCTCTCTTCAGCAAGAGGAGATGGTTAGATTGTGCACAGAAAATACCTGGGTAATTTTCCACATAGCCGGGTAGATGCCAGTCTTGTAGCTATACTGGAGCAGCTTGACAAGGGGCACAGCTAGTTCTGGAGCACAACTCTTCAGTACTACTGCCGGAATATTGTCAGGGCCCATAACCTTAGCGGTATCCAGTGCCTTCAGCCTTTTCTTGATATCACGTGGAGTGAATCGGATTGGCTGAAGACTGGCATCTGTGATGTTGGGGGCCTCAGGAGGAGGGCGAGATGGATCATCCACTCAGAACTTCTGGCTGAAGATGAATGCAAATGCTTCAGCCTTGTCTTTTGTACTGATGTGTTGGGCTCCCCTATCGTTGAAGGTGGGGACATTTGTGGAGCCTCCTCCTCCTGTCAGTTGTTTAATTGTCCACCATCATTCACAATTGGATGTGGCAGGACTTGCAGAGCTTAGATCTCAAGGGCAATTAGAGATTGGCAATAAATGCTGGCCTAGCCAGCGAAGCCCACATCCCAGGAATGAACAACAAAAAAAGAGTGGATCCATTGGTTGTGGGATCTCTTAGCCCTGTCTATTGCTTGCTGCTTGTGCTGTTTGGTATGCAAGTTGTCCTGTGGTGTGGCTTCACTAGGCTGACCTCTCATTTTTAGCTATTCCTGATGCTGCTCCTAGCATGCCCTCCTGCACTCGTCACTGAACCAGAGTTGATCACCCGGTTTTATAGTAATGGCAGAGTGGGGGCTATGCTAGGCCATGAGGTTATAGATTGTGGCTGAATACAAGTCTGCTGCTGCTGATGGCCCACAGCACCTCATGGATGCCCAGCTTTGCATTGCTAGATCTGTTCAAAATCTATCCCATTTAGCACGGTGGTAGTGTCACACAACACGATGGTGGGTACCCTCAATGTGAAGACGGGATTTTGTCGCCACAAGGACTGTGCGCTGGTCACTCCTACTACTCCTGTCACAGATGGACGCATCTGCGACAGGTAGATTGGCGAGGACGAAGTCAACTAGGTTTTTCCCTCTTGTTGGTTCCCTCACCACCTGCCGCAGACACAGCCTAGCAGCTATGCTATTTAGGACTCGGTCAGCTTGGTCAGTAGTGGTGTTACCGAGCCACTCTGTGATGGATTTCAAGTCCCCCAGCTGGAGTGCATTTTGTGCCCTGCTACCCTCAGTGCTTCTTTCATTTACTGCTTTGCTTACTCGAGCTCATTTTTCCCCACTATTTCAATATTGTCATTAGCTTTACTTCCATCAGTTTTTCTACCTCCAACAGGCTTAAAACCTCAAACCAGTAGTGGTAGCGTCACTGGACTAGTAACCAGAGGCCCAGGCTAATGCTCTGGGGACATGGGTTCGAATCCCACATGGCAGATGGTGAAATTGTTCACCATTAATTATTCAATTAATAAAAAATATGGAATTAAAAATCTAGTCTAATGGCGACCATGAAACCATTGTCGACTGTTGTAAAAACCCACCTGGTTCATTCATGTCTTTTAGGGAAGGAAATCTGCCATCTTCACCCAGTCTGGCCTACTTATGACTTCAGACACACAGCAATGTGGCTGACTCTTAAATACCCTTGGAAATGGCCACTCAGTTGTCAAGCGCAATTAGGGATGGGCAATAAATTCTGGCCTAGCCAGCGACACCCACATCCCATGAACAAATAGAAAAATACAAGCTTTGTGTCTGCCTTTTAGCGAAGCTTTGTCATTTCACCTGTACACATTATTTCGGAATTTCAAAAGTTTCCATAGACTGTAGAATCAATAACTGAATACTTAATACATCATAGTTGTGCATGTCCTGTGTTGAAACCTTTCACTAACAGCCAGTCTACCTGTTACAGATTGATATAAGCATATAGCTATTTTCAAAGACGATGAAAATGTTAACACTAAATATTCACTGGAACTACACGAAGACTTCTTCAAAATTCTTAAAATTGCTTTGACCTCTTTTACACACTTGGCTGAAAGAAATCAACAGAGTTGAACTTGACATCTTCATCTTACCAAGATGTTCCAACAACACACTCCCCCACACTACAGCAGCAGCTTAAGCACTTCTAAGCCATTATCTTCATGCATCATCCTGCTCCACAATCTCTAAATGACATATCACCTTGAACAATCTTCAGCACATTAGCCGGCCATTTCTTACAAAAATCAAGAGATTACAGTGATCTGTCTGCCCACTCATTTTAGCTTAACTCCGGTCTCAGGGACGGGGGTGAAATACTCCTTCGTCATCCCACAGTTTGTCACTGTAGGCCATCGGAAATAATTACAGAAAAAACATGAAACTTTTGGTGGCGGCTATGTCTCTGCACTGTGCAAATATAATCTACTTGAATCAAGTCACACTGACACGAGGTATACAAAGGCAGACAGTTCAGCTCAGTTATGTCATTGTTTAATTACCCCTTGCTAAATCACAAGTATTCAAGTTTTCTTCTCCTCCATTAAGTTGAAAACCAGTTTCCACTAATTTGCATATCTCAATTTGTGGATAACGGATGTTGGGGTTGTAATCATGATTCATCCATGAGTAAGACTGCAGTGCTACTAACAACTCTTTCCATACCTCCATCACAAAATACCTCTGCACTGTGTGAATTGGACTCACGGGACTTGCAGGGTGTTAGTGACCCACAAGCTGCAGTTTGAAGCCCCTGTGGCACAGTGGTTAGCACCGCAGCCTCACAGCTCCAGGGACCCGGGTTCGATTCTGGGTACTCCCTGTGTGGAGTTTGCAAGTTCTCCCAGTGTCTGCGTGGGTTTTCCCCGGGTGCTCCGGTTTCCTCCCACAGCCAAAGACTTGCAGGTGATAGGTAAATTGGCCATTGTAAATTGCCCTTAGTGTAGGTAGGTGATAGGGAATAAGAGATTACTGTCGGGTTAGTATAAATGGGTGGTTGCTGGTCGGCACAGACTCGGTGGGCCGAAGGGCCTGTTTCAGTGCTGTATCTCTAAATAAATAAAATAAATTTTAAATACATCTATTATACAGTACATTATTCCAAAGATATTTCACTTCCAGGTGGCGCTGAAAAAAGCATTGAGAGAATTGGAATGTTTAATTTACCATGCAGCTACCTTTTCGTGAAATGTTGACATTATTCTATTGGTATGATATAGGGCTTTTCAATGCGTTTTGAAATAAATGTTGCTCAACAATGTTACGATATAACAGATACTGCTTTGGTAACTCCACACTTTCGGCTGAAATTGTACACTGCTGTGTAAAGAACAAATATTTGAGCAGTAATATCAAGATATTGCAAAAATTCACATTTTAATTAAGATAAATGCAAGTGGAACACAGATTTTAAAAATCAGCAATGCATTTTATATGAATCAGATATATATTTTTGACTCACCTGAAAAATGTGACGAAGAACTGCACAAGGTCCATGAAGTTGCTGTGCTGAGAAAAGGCAATCTATAGAGAAAAAGGGATACGCATAAAAGTTAAAGCAAAGCTAACGGAGCATGTTATGACCACAAAGATATTGAATGATAAAATTACTTCAATAAATTTTGCAGTTAATTGAATTAAGTGTACTCTCTCTGACTAAAAACAGACTCCAAGATTACAATAATCAGAACCCCGCGTAACATTAAGATAATTTCACTGATCTCATTCGCAGCCCTGAGCTGGTCTGGAGGGGGATTTGGGTCAAAGAAAGGGCTGCAGCACTGCTTCCTTTCAATATGGCTACTTTTGGGTGATGAGAGGTCATTGAAACTCTGCTATTAATGGAAAAGTTCATTTTAATGAACAATATTTTCACGATTTCTGAAGCTGTTTTATTTTCCTCTTTTAACGTGCACCTGTTCAGAGTAAAGCAAATTAAAAAGCATCAGGGGTTAAAAAGGACCTGGAATATGAACAAAGAACAAAGAACAGTACAGCACAGGAACAGGCCATTCAGCACTCCAAGCCTGCGCCGATCTTGATGCCTGCCGAAACTAAAACCTGCTGCACTTCTGGGGTCCTTATCAATCTATTCCCAGCCTATTCCTGTATTTATCAAGATGCCTCTTAAACGTCGCTATCGTACCTGCTTCCACCACCTCCCCGGCAGCAAGTTCCAAGCACTCACCACCCTCTGTGCAAAGAACTTGTCTCGCACATCCCCTCCAAACTTTGCCCCTCGCACCTTAAACCTATGTCCCCTAGTAACTGACTCTTCCATCCTGGGATAAAGCTTCTGACTATCCACTCTGTCCATGCCGCTCATAACTTTGTAAACCTCTATCATGTCACCCCTCCACCTCCGTCGTTCCAGTGAAAACAATCCGAGTTTATCCAACCTCTCCTCATAGTTAATACCGTCCAGACCAGGTAACATCCTGGAAAACCTCTTGTGTACCCTCTCCAAAGCCTCCACGTCCTTCTGGTAGTGTGGCGACCAGAATTGCACGCAATATTCCAAGTGTGGCCTAACTAAAGTTCTGTACAGCTGCAGCATGACTTGCCAATTTTTATACTCTATGCACAGACCAATGAAAGCAAGCATGCCATATGCCTACTTGACTACCTTATCCACCTGCGTTGCCACTTTCAGTGATCTGTGGACCCGTACGCCCAGATCTCTCTGCCTGTCAATACTCCTAAGGGTTCTGCCATTAACTGTATACTTTCCACCTGTATTAGACCTTCCAAAATGCATTACCTCACATTTGTCTGGATTAAATTCCATCTGCCATTTCTCCGCCCAAGTCTCCAACTGATCTATATCCTGCTGTATCATCTGACAATCCTCATCACTATCCGCAACTCCACCAACCTTTGTGTCGTCTGCAAACTTACTAATCAGACCAGCTACATTTTCCTCCAAATCATTTATATATACTACAAACAGCAAAGGTCCCAGCACTGATCCATGCGGAACACCAGTAGTCACAGCCCTCCATTCAGAAAAGCACCCTTCCACTGCTATCCTCTGTCTTCTATGACCGAGCCAGATTTGTTTGTAATTCATTCACGGGATGTGGGCGTCACTGGCCAGGCCACAATTTATTGCCCATCCCTAATTGCCCTGGAGAAGGTGGTGGTGAGCTGCCTTCTTGAACCGCTGCAGTCCATGTGGGGTAGGTACACCCACAGTGCTGTTAGGAAAGGAGTTCCAGGATTTTGACCCAGCGACAGTGAAGGAACGGCGATAAAGTTCCAAGTTAGGGTGGTGTGTGACTTGGAGGGGAACTTGCAGGTGGTGGTGTTCCCATGTATTTGCTGCCCTTGTCCTTCTAGTTGGTAGAGGTCGTGGGTTTGGAAGGTGCTGTGTAAGGAGCCTTGGTGCATTGCTGCAGTGCATCTTGTAGATGGTACACACTGCTGCCACTGTGCGTCAGTGGTGGAGGGAGTGAATGTTTGTAGTTGGGGTGCCAATCAAGCGGGCTGCTTTATCCAGGATGGTGTCGAGCTTCTTGAGTGTTGTTGGAGCTGCACCCATCCAGGCAAGTGGAGAGTATTCCATCACACTCCTGAGTTGTGTCTTGTAGATTGAGGACAGGCTTTGGGGGGTCAGGAGGTGAGTTACTCACCTCAGGATTCCGAGCCTCTGACCTGCTCTTGTCGCCACGGTATTTATATGGCTACTCCAGTTCAGTTTTCGGTCAATGGTAGCCCCTAGGATGTTGATAGTGGGGGATTCAGCAATGGTAATGCCGTTGAATGTCAAGGGGAGATGGTTAGATTCTCTCTTGTTGGAGATGGTCATTGCCTGGCACTTGTGTGGCGCGTATGTTACTTGCCACTTATCAGCTCAAGCCTGGATGTTGTCCAAGTCTTGCTGCATTTCTACATGGACTGTTTCAGTATCTGAGGAGTCACGAATGGTGCTGAACATTGTGCAATCATCAGCGAACATCCCTACTTCTGACCTTATGATTGAAGGAAGGTCATTGATGAAGCAGCTGAAGATGGTTGGGCCTAGGACAGTACCCTGAGGTACTCCTGCAGTGATGTCCTGGAGCTCAGATGATTGACCTCCAACAACCACAACCATCTTCCTTTGTGCTAGGTATGACTCCAGCCAGCGCAGGGTTTTGCCCCTGATTCCCATTGACCTCAGTTTTGCTGGGGCTCCTTGATGCCATACTCGTTCAAATGCTGCCTTGATGTCAAGGGCAGTCACTCTCACCTCAAGTTCAGCTCTTTTGTCCATGTTTGAACCAAGGCTGTAATGAGGTCAGGAACTCAGTGGCCCTGGTGGAACCCAAACTGAGCGTCACTGAGCAGGTTATTGCTAAGCAAGTGCCGCTTGATGGCACTGTTGATGACATCACTTTACTGATGATTGAGAGTAGGCTAATGGGGCGGTAGTTGGCCGGGTTGGATTTGTCCTGCTTTTTGTGTACAGGACAGACCTGGGCAATTTTCCACATTGCAGATTGATGCCAGTGTTGTAGCTGTACTGGAACAGCTTGGCTAGGGGCGCGGCAAGTTCTGGAGCACAGGTCTTCAGTACTATTGCCGGAATATTGTCAGGGCCCATAGCTTTTGCAGTATCCAGTGCCTTCAGTCGTTTCTTGATATCACGCGGAGTGAATCGAATTGGCTGAAGTTTGGCATCTGTGATGCTGGGGACTTCAGGAGGAGGCAGAGATGGATCATCAACTCGGCACTTCTGGCTGAAGATTGTTGCAAATGCTTCAGTCTTATCTTTCGCACTGATGTGCTGGGCTCCCCCAGCATTGAGGATGGGGATATTTGTGGAGCCACCTCCTCCAGTTAGTTGTTTAATTGTCCACCACCATTCACGGCTGGATGTGGCAGGACTGCAGAGCTTAGATCTGATCCGTTGGTTATGGGATTGCTTAGCTCTGTCTATCGCATGCTGCTTACACAGTTTGGCATGCAAGTAGTCCTGGGTTGTAGCTTCACCAAGTTGACACCTCATTTTGAGGTATGCCTGGTGCTGCTCCTGGCATGCCCTCCTGCACTCTTAATTGTACCAGGGTTGGTCTCCTGGCTTGATGGTAATGGTAGAGTGGGGGATATGCCGGGCCATGAGGTTACAGATTGTGGTTGAGTACAATTCTGCTACTGCTGATGGCCCACAGCGCCTCACGGATGCCCAGTTTTGCATTGCTAGATCCGTTCGAAATCTATCCCATTCAGCACGGTGATGGTGCCACACAACACGATGGACGGTATCCTCAATGTGAAGGCGGGACTTCGTCTCCACAAGGACTGTGCGGTGGTCACTCCTACCAATACGGTCATGGACAGATGCATCCGCGGCAGGCAGATTGGTGAGGACGAGGTCGAGTATGTTCTTCCCTCGTGTTGGTTCCCCCACCACCTGCTGCAGACCCAGTCTAGCAGCCATGTCCTATAGGACTCGGCCAGCTCGGTCAGTAGTGGTGCAACTGAGCCACTCATGGTGATGGACATTGAAGTCCCCCACCCAGGGTACATTTTGTGCCCTTGCCACCCTCAGTGCTTCCTCCAAGTGGTGTTCAACATGGAGGAGTACTGAGTCATCAGCTGAGGGATGGCGGTAGGTGGTAATCAGTAGGAGGTTACCTTGCCCATATTTAACCTGATGCCATGAGACTTCATGGGGTCCGGAGTCAATGTTGAGGACTCCCAGGGCAACTCCCTGCCTACTGTATACCACTGTGCCACCACCTCTGCTGGGTCTGTCTTGCCGGTGGGACAGGACGTACCCGGGGATGGTGATGGCAGTGTCTGGGACATTGTCTGTTCGGTATGATTCCGTGAGTATGACTATGTCAGGCTGTTGCTTGACTAGTCTGTGGGACAGCTCTCCCAACTTTGGCACAAGCCCCCAGATGTTAGTAAGGAGGACTTTGCAGGGTCGACAGGGCTGGGTTTGCCGTTGTCGTTTCCGGTGCCTAGGTCGATGCCGGGTAGTCCATCCGGTTTCATTCCTTTTTATAGACTTCGTAGCGGTTAGGTACAACTGAGTGGCTTGCTAGTCCATTTCAGAGGGCATGTAAGAGTTAACCACATTTCTGTGGGTCTGGAGTCACATGTAGGCCAGACCAGGTAAGGACAGCAGATTTCCTTCCCTAAAGGACATTAGTGAACCAGATGGGTTTTTACAACAATCGACAATGGTTTCATGGCCATCATTAGTCGAGTTTTTAATTCCAGAATTTTATTAAGTTCAAATTCCACCTTCTGCTGTGGTGGGATTCGAACCCATGTCCCCATAGGAATACCCTGAGTCTCTGGGTTACTAACCCAGTGATAATACCACTACGCCACCGCCTACCCCTTCCGTATCCATCTTGACAGCTCACCTCTGATCCCGTGTGACTTCACCTTTTGTGCACAGCCTGCCATGAGAGACCTTGTCAAAGGCTTTATTGAAGTCCATATAGACAACATCCACTGCCCTTCCTTCATCAATCATCTTTGTCACTTCTTCAAAAAACTCGATCAAGTTCGTGAGACATGACCTTCCCTTCACAAAACCATGCTGCGTCTCGCTAATAAGTCCATTTGTTTCCAAATGGGAGTAAATCCTGTCGCGCTGAATCCTCTCCAATAACTTCCCGACCACTGACGTAAGGCTCATCGGCCTATAATTTCCTGGATTATCCTGCTACCCTTTTTAAACAAAGGAACAACATTGGCTATTCTCCAGTCCTCTGGGACCTTATCTGTAGCCAATGAGGATCGAAAGATTTCTGTCAAGGCCCCAGCAATTTCCTAAAATAAAAGCAAAATACTGTGGATGCTGGAAATCTGAAAGAAAAACAAGAAATGCTGGAAATACTCAACAGGTCTGGCAGCATCTGTGGACAGAGGCGCAGAGTTAACGTTTCAGGTCAGTGACCCTTCTTCAGAACTAGCAAATATTAGAAATGTAAAAGGTTATAAGCAAGTAAAGCGGGGGTGGGGCAAGAGATAACAAAGGAGAAGATGTAAAGAGGACAGGGTCACAGATTGTCTGACCAGAAGGTCGTGGAGCAAAGGCAAACAATCTGTTAATGGTGTGTTGAAAGACAAAGCATTAGTACAGACAGGGTGTTAACAGACTGAAAAATTAATGCTTTTCAAGACGCCCAACACCACCTCCTTTTTGATAACAACATGACCCAGACTATCTACACTCCCTTCCCTGGACTCATCATCCACCAAGCCCTTCTCTTTGGTGAACACTGATGCAAAGTACTCATTTAGTACCTCATCCATTTCCTCTGGCTCCACGCATAGATTCCTTCCTCTGTCCTTGAATGGGCCAACCCTTTCCCTGGCTACCGTCTTGCTCTTTATACATGTATAACAAGCCTCGAGATTCTCCTTAATCCTGTTTGCCAATGACTTTTCACGACCCCTTTTAGCCCTCCTGATTCCTTGCTTAAGTTCCTTCCTACTTTCTTTATAATCCTCAAAGGCTTCGTCTGTTCCCAGCCTTCTAGCCGTTACGAATGCTTCCATTTTCTTTTTGACTAATAACCACTAACATGATTAATATTTTCTACAACTGTCAGTCAAGAAGATTAAGCATGCCCACCCTTGACCAATTCAATTGCGAGTTCGGTCAAATCCAAATAAGTGTGATCTGCATTTTCAATATGCAATTTGTCCATGGTCAGGATCACTCCTCCTTCGGCAGAAGTCTTCCTTTTAAATGAAGAACAATTTTTATTTTGCAAATTCTTTTCTTCTCTCAAATGGATCACTGTTTCCCTGTAGCCATCCAATGACCTTTTCAAATACTTACACATTTTTGTTAATGTCATAAATCATGTAACATGGTCAGATAGTGATAATGCTCATCTCCAGCCTTTTTGAAATACTTCTCATTGAACGATACAAATTTATAAACAGAGGTCATTCGATCTCACTGTGAATGAACTAGAGCTCCCATGAGAATTGCTCTAACCCTCTTTCCTCCCCAAAATAACTCTTGATTTGCTCAAACAAGTGGAACTGTTCATTTTTCAAATCGGACCTGTAGCACATAGCACAAAATTAGATGTACAATTCATTAGAATTAAAATCAAACCATTCCAAAACTGTGTGTCAATCTGGAACACAAATACATTAAACGGCAGCTGGTAATCAATTCAATGGAAGCTATAACATTTTGCATTTCTAATTACAATGATTCAAATGAAGAGTATGCTAATAGAATTTACTAGCGGAAAATGGTTAAGCAAAGCATTTAACTGAATAAAATGCTCCAGCTTTCAAACAAACCTACTAACAAACAGTATAAATGTACTGAAGGTCTTACCTCTTCAACATCCATAACATTACTTCACAGTGATTTTAATCATTCTCTTCTGTTTAAGTGCAGCCCTCCAATTGCTTTACAACTTTCTTAAGAAAATAATCTCCCAATTATCAACAAGTCCATACCACAGGCAGCAATGAGACATGCAATTCAGAAGAATATGAATATGATGAAAACTACAATGACATTCATTGTAACTTGCATCCAAGCACTGCACTAGAAGCCCACATAAGTTCTAAAATAATTTTGAGAGAAATGAGTAGTAGTGATAAGACAGGCTGGAAACCTATCAAGAGCATTGGACAAAACTCACAAAGCTAAGTGCCAGACAAAGCAACAAAAATTCCATTTGGTCCTTTAAAAAAACTTCAACGCCTTTCCATGAACCTCCCATTTCCTTTCCTGATAAACCCCACACTGCAGTACAAACCCATTCATAATACATCAAGAAAAGGAACACAAAATAGGTTTAAATGAAGGCACCCTTTGGACTTCAGCCTTGTACAATAACAAATCTTTAGTCTTTCAGAGTCTTTTCGTCTTTTAGAGTGGATCTCTCGCAGAGCAAGACTACACCTTCTTCTGGCAGGGCAGGGATCCTGAAGGACCAAGACAGCATGGAGTGGGCTTCGCCATCAGAAACTCCTTGCTCAGCATGATAGAGCCTCCCTCAAATGGCCGGAACACATACTGTCCATCCGACTGCTCACCACCTCTGGTCCAGTACACCTACTCAGCATCTATGCTCCAACACTCTGCTCCGCACCCGAAGCTAAATACCAGTTCTACGAGGAACTCCATAACATCATTAGTAGCATCCCCAACACCGAACACTTATTCCTGCTGGGGGACTTTAATGCCAGGGTTGGGGCCGACTATGACTCATGGCCCTCCTGCCTTGGGCGCTATGGCGTTGGAAGGATGAATGAGAACAGGCAGAGACTGCTTGAGTTGCGTACTTATCATAACCTCTGCATCACCAACTCGTTCTTTCACACTAAACCCTGTCACCAGGTTTCATGGAGGCACCCAAGATCGTGTCGTTGGCACCAGCTAGACCTCATCATCACAAGGCGAGCCTCCTTAAACAGTGTTCAAATCACACGCAGCTTCCACAGTATGGACTGCGACACTGACCACTCCCTGGTGTGCAGCAAGGTGAGACTCAGACCAAAGAAGTTGCATCATTCCAAGCAGAAGAGCCACCCGCGCATCAACATGAGCAGAATTTCTCATCCACAGCTGGTACAAAAATTTGTAAATTCACTTGTAACAGCCCTTCAAAACACTCCCACAGGGGATGCTGAGACCAAGTGGGCCCACATCAGAGACGCCATCTGTGAGTCAGCTTTGACCACCTACGGCAAATGTGCGAAGAGAAATGCAGACTGGTTTCAATCTCATAATGAAGAGCTGGAACCTGCCATAGCCGCTAAGCGCATTGCACTGTTGAACTACAAGAAAGCCCCCAGCCAGTTAACATCTGTAGCACTACAAGCAGCCAGAAGTACTGGACAAAGAACAGCCAGGCACTGCGTAAATGACTACTGGCAACACCTATGCAGTCATATTCAGCTGGCCTCAGACACTGGAAACATCAGAGGAATGTATGATGGCATTAAGAGAGCTTTTGGGCCAACCATCAAGAAGATCGTCCCCCTCAAATCTAAATCAGGGGACATAATCACTGACCAACACAAACAAATGGACCGCTGGTTGAGCACTACCTAGAACTGTATATATGTAAGGAGAAAGAGGGTAACTAGAGAAAGGATTGGCCCACTAAAGGACAAAGGAGGAATGTTATGCTTGGAGTCAGAGAAAATGGGTGAGATTCTAACCGAGTACTTTGCATCGGTATTCACCGAGGAGAGGGACATGACGGATGTTGAGGTTAGGAACAGATGTTTGATTACTCTAGGTCAAGTCGGCATAAGGAGGGAGGAAGTGTTGGGTATTCTAAAGGGCATTAAGGTGGACAAGTCCCCAGGTCCGGATGGGATCTATCCCAGGTTTCTGAGGGAAGCGAGAGAGGAAATAGCTGGGGCCTTAACAGATATCTCTGCAGCATCCTTAAACACGGGTGAGGTCCCGGAGGACTGGAGAATTGCTAATGTTGTCCCCTTGTTTAAGAAGGGTAGCAGGGATAATCCAGGTAATTATAGACCGGTGAGCCTGACGTCAGTGGTAGGGAAGCTGCTGGAGAAGATACTGAGGGATAGGATCTATTCCCATTTGGAAGAAAATGGGCTTATCAGTGATAGGCAACATGGTTTAGTGCAGGGAAGGTCATGTCTTACCAACTTAATAGAATTCTTTGAGGAAGTGACAAAGTTGATTGATGACGGAAGGGCTGTCGATGTCATATACATGGACTTCAGTAAGGCGTATGATAAGGTTCCCCATGGCAGGCTGATGGAGAAAGTGAAGGCGCATGGGGTCCAAGGTGCACTAGCTAGATGGATAAAGAACTGGCTGGGCAACAGGAGACAGAGAGTAGCAGTAGAAGGGAGTTTCTCAAAATGGAGACGTGTGACCAGTGGTGTTGCACAGGGATCCGTGCTGGGACCACTGTTGTTTGTGATATACATTAATGATTTGGAGGAAAGTATAGGTGGACTGATTAGCAAGTTTGCAGACGACACTAAGATTGGTGGAGTAGCAGATAGTGAAGGGGACTGTCAGAGAATACAGCAGAATATAGATAGATTGGAGAGTTGGGCAGAGAAATGGCAGATGGAGTTCAATCAGGGAAAATGCGAGGTGATGCATTTTGGAAGATCCAATTCAAGAGTGAACTATACAGTAAATGGAAAAGTCCTGGGGAAAATTGATGTCCAGAGAGATTTGGGTGTTCAGGTCCACTGTTCCCTGAAGGTGGCAACACAGGTCAATAGAGTGGTCAAGAAGGCATACAGCATGCTTTCCTTCATCGGACGGGGTATTCAGTACAAGAGTTGGCAGGTCATGTTACAGTTGTACAGATCTGGATCGGCGCAGGCTTGGAGGGCCGAAGGGCCTGTTCCTGTGCTGTAATTTTCTTTGTCTTTGTTTCTGTACTCCAGGGAGAATGTTGTCACTGAGACTGCCTTCAATGCAGCCCAGCTTCTACCAGTCATGGATGAGCTGGACATACAGCCAATAAAATCAGAACTCAGTGATGCCATTGATTCTCTAGCCAGCGGAAAAGCCCCTGGGAAGGACAGCATTACCCCTGAAATAATCAAGAGTATCAAGCCTGCTATACTCTCAGCACTACATGAACTGCTATGCCTGTGCTGGGACGAGGGAGCAGTACCTCAGGACATGTGCGATACCAAAATCATCACCCTCTATAAAAACAAAGGTGACCGCGGTGACTGCAACAACTACCGTGGAATCTCCCTGCTCAGCATCGTGGGGAAAGTCTTTGCTCGAGTCGCTCTAAACAGGCTCCAGAAGCTGGCCGAGCAAGTCTACCCTGAGGCACAGTGTGGCTTTCGTGCAGAGAAATCGACCGTTGACATGCTGTTCTCCTTTCATCAGATACAGGAGAAATGCCGCAAACAACAGATGTCCCTCTACATTGCTTTCATTGATCTCACCAAAGCCTTTGACCTCGTCAGCAGACGTGGTCTCTTCAGACTACTAGAAAAGATTGGATGTCCACCAAAGCTACTAAGTATCATCATCTCATTCCATGACAATATGAAAGGCACAATTCAACATGGCGGCACCTCATCAGACCCCTTTCCTATCCTGAGTGGCGTGAAACAGGGCTGTGTTCTCGCACCCACATCTTTTGGGATTTTCTTCTCCCTGCTGCTTGCACATGCATTCAGGTCTTCTGAAGAAGGAATTTTCCTCCACACAAGATCAGGGGGCAGGTTGTTCAACCTTGCCCGTCTAAGAGCGAAGTCCAAAGTACGGAAAGTCCTCATCAGGGAACTCCTCTTTGCTGACGATGTTGCTTTAACATCTCACACTGAAGAGTGCCTGCAGAGTCTCATAGACAGGTTTGCGGCTGCCTGTAATGAATTTGGCCTAACCATCAGCCTCATGAAAACGAACATCATGGGGCAGGACGTCAGAAATGCTCCATCCATCAATATTGGTGTCCACGCTCTGGAAGTGGTTCAAGAGTTCACCTACCTCGGCTCAACTATCACCAGTAACCTGTCTCTAGATGCAGAAATCAACAAGCGCATGGGAAAGGCTTCCACTGCTATGTCCAGACTGGCTAAGAGAGTGTGGGAAAATGGCGCACTGACACGGAACACAAAAGTCCGAGTGTATCAAGCCTGTGTCCTTAGTACTTTGCTCTATGGCAGCGAGGCCTGGACAATGTATGTCAGCCAAGAGCGACGTCTCAATTCATTCCATCTTCGCTGCCTCCGTAAAATACTTGGCATCAGGTGGCAGGACCGTATCTCCAACACAGAAGTCCTCAAGGCGGCCAACATCCTCAGCTTATACACACTACTGAGTCAGCGGCGCTTGAGATGGCTTCCCCATGTGAGCCGCATGGAAGATGGCAGGATCCCGAAAGACACATTGTACAGCGAGCTCGCCACTGGTATCAGACCCACCGGCCGTCCATGTCTCCGCTTTAAAGACGTCTGCAAACGCGACAAGAAGTCCTGTGACATTGATCATAAGTCGTGGGAGTCAATTGCCAGCATTCGCCAGAGCTGGTGGGCAGCCATAAAGGCGGGGCTGAAGTGTGGCGAGTCGAAGAGACTTAGCAGTTGGCAGGAAAAAAAGACAAAAGCGCAAGGGGGGAGCCAACTGTGTAACAGCCCCGACAAACAAATTTTTCTGCAGCACCTGTGGAAGAGCCCGTCACTCTAGAATTGGCCTTTATAGCCATTCCAGGCGCTGCTCCACACACCACTGACCACCTCCATTCGCTTACCCATTGTCTCTCAAGATAAGGAGGCCAAAGAAGAAAGAAGAGTCTTTCCAATACAGCTTCTCCTGCCTCACTGAAATGCCCGCCAGAAATGCCGAGTGGCTGATCCATCTCGGCTCCCTTCTGAGGGCCCCACCATCATAAATGCCAGTCTTCAGACAATTCGATTCACTCCACGTATATCAAGAAACAGCTGAAGGCACTGGATACAGCAAAGGCTATGGGCCCTGACAACATCCCAGCAGTAGTGCTGAAGACTTGTGCTCCAGAACTAGCTACATCCCTAGTCAACTGTTCCAATACAGCAACAGCATCTACCCAACAATGTGGAAAACTAAAATAAAAACAAAAAGTACTGGAAATTCTCAGCAGGTCTGGCAGCATCTGTGGAGAGGGAATCAGAGTTATTGTTTCAGGTCAGTGATCTTTCATCAGAACTGGCAAAGATTATAAATGTAATATATTTTCAGCAAATAAAGCGGGGGTGGGACAAAAGAGAACAAAAGGGAAGGTGCTGGTGGGATAGAGGGTCACAGAATAACTGACAAGGAGGTCACGGCGCAAAGGCAAAGTGTATGTTAATGGTGTAGTGAAAGACATAGCGTTCGTGCAGAGGTGGTGTTAAATTACAGAATAATGACAGCCCTAGACAAAAGCACAAACATGAAAAAAAAAGTGGGCAGGCACATGGTTAAAAAAAAAATGATGAAACAGACTAAAACAAAATAAAATAAAACTAAACATAAAAAAGGGGGTCCAGTCATGCTCTGAAATTGCTGAACACAATCTTCAGTCCATAGGCTTTGGCGTGCCCAATCGGTAAATGAGCTGCTGTTCCCCGGGCTTGCGTTGATGTTCACGGGAACACTGCAGCAAGCCCAGCTTAGAGATGTGGGCAAGAGAGCAAGGGGGTGTGCTGAAATGGCAAGCGACAGGAAGCTCGGGGTCATGTTTTCGGACTGAGCGAAGGCGTGCCGGAAAGTGGTCACCCAATCTGCGTTTGGTCTCCCCAATGCAGAGACGACCACATTGTGAGCAGCGAATACAGTATATATAAATTGAAAGTACAAGTAAATCGTTCGTTCACCTGAAAGGAATGTTTGGGGCCTTGAAAAGTCAAGAGAGAGGAGGTAAAGGGGCAGGTATTACACCTCCTGCAATTGCATGGGAAGGTGCTATGAGAAGGGATGAGGTGTTGGGGTAATGGAGAAGTGAACCAGGGTGTCGCGGAGGGAACAATCCCTTCGGAATGCTGATCGGGGAGGGGAGGGTGAGATGCATTTGGTGGTGGCATCACGCTGGAGGTGGCAGAAATGGCGGAGGATGATCCTTTGATTGTGGAGGCTGGTGGGGTGCAAAGTGAGGACAAGGGGAACCCTGTCGTGGTTCTGGAAGGGAGGGCACAGGTGCGGAAAATAGGCCGGACACGGTTGAGGGCCCTGTCAACCAGAGTGGGGGGAATCCTCGGTTGAGGAAAAAGGAAGATATATCAGAAACTCTGCTGTGGAAGGTTGTGTCATCAGAGCAAATACGTCAGAAACAGAGAAACTGGGAGAATGGAATGGCGTCCTTCCAGGAGGTGAGGTGTGACGAAGTGTAGTCAAGGTAGCTGTGGGAGTCGTTGGGCTTATAATGACTATTAGTACACAGCCTATCCCCAGAGATGGAGACAGAGAAGTCAAGGAAGGGAAGGGAAGCATATGAGATGGACAATGTAAAGGTGTAAGAAGGGTGGAAATTGGAAGCAAAGTTGATATGATTTTCCAGTTCGGGGCGGGAGCAGGAAACGGCACCGATACAGTCATCATTGTGGAAAACTACTCATCTATGTCCTGTCCACAAAAAGCAGAACAAATCTAATCCGGCCAAATACCGCCCCATCAGTCTACTCTCAATCATCAGCAAAGTGATGGAAATGTTGTCAACAGTGCTATCAAACGGCATTTAATCAGCGACAACCTGTTTACCGATGCTCAGTTTAGCTTCCACCAGGACCACTCAGCTCAAGACCTCATTACAGTCTTGGTCGAAACATGGACAACAGAGCTGAATTCCACAGATAAGAGTGACTGTCCTTGACATCAAGGCAGTATTTGACCAAGTGCGTCATGAAGGTGCCCTAGCAAAATTGAGGTCAGTGGAAATCGGGGGGAAAACACTCCAATGGTTGCAGTCATACCTAACAAAGGAATATGGCTGTTGGAGGTCAATCATCTCAGTCCCAGGACACTGCTGCAGGAGTTCCTCAGGGTAGTGCACAGTTTTCAGCACTAACTTAACTGCACCAGTGATATAAATACTGTGGCTACAAAAGCAGGCCAGAGATAGGGAATTCTGCAGCGAGTAACGCCCCCACCCCCCCCTAACCCCCGAAGGCATATCCATCATTTGCACGGCACAAGCCAGGACTCCAACTGCCTGGATGAGTGCAGCTCAACACCATCCTGTGCAAAGCAGCCCGCCTGATCGGTACCCCAACCACCACCTTAAACATCACTCCCTCCACACAAGTGCACATCTACAAGATGCTCCTTCGACACAACCTTCCAATCCAGTGACCTCTACAACCTAGGAGGACAAGAGAATTAGACACATGGAATACTACCAACTGCAAAGTTCCCCTCCAAGTCACACACCATCCTGACTTGGAACAATATCACCGTTCCCTCACTGTCACTGGGTCACAATCCTGGAACTCCCTCCCGAACAGCGCTGTGTACTTACACCACAGGGACTCCAGCAGTCCAAGACGGCAGCTCAGCACCACCTTAAGGGCAATTAGAGATGGGCAATAAATGCTGGTGTTACCAGCAACACTCTCATCCCAAGAACAAATTAACAAAGTTTGGGCTGAAGATTTACAGAAGAAAGTAACCAGCACAGCAACAGGAGGAAGTCCTTCAAACCATCAGGCCTATTTCACCACTCCCTGGAATTTAGAAGTTTCTACTGTGCCTACCCACTGCATTTTTCATGCTTGTGCTGGGGGTCAGGCTGTTCATTTTTCTGTCAATTAGCACCCTCTCTGCACTAAAGCTTTGCCTTTCAGCACACTATTAATATACTCTTTCCCTTTGCTCCATGACCTTCTGGTCAGTTATTCTCTGTGACACTCTGTCCTATCAATGCCTTCCCTTTGGCTATCTCTTGCCCCACCCCCACTTTATTTGCTTAAACCCCATTACAGTTATAACATTTGCCAGTTCTGATGAAGGGTCACTGACCTGAAGCGTTAACTCTGCTTCTCTCTCCACAGATGCTGCCAGCCCTGCTGAGTATTTCCAGCATTTCTTGCTTTTATTTCAGATTTCCAACATCTGCAGTATCTTGCTTTTATTTTATCCTTGAACAACATCCTGATACAGCAAATATCAGACAAGACTGAAAACCAGCAAGTAAATTCCATACAGCATTAGTATGACCCTTGAACAGAGAACAGGTTTGCCAGGGTCTACAGCATTACCATTACCACACAGCACCTGAATTAAGAGTTGCAGATAAACTCTCCAAGTAATGTGCAGAAGAAAGCTAGTTGAATGGTGAGGAGCTGGGTTCAGAACGAGTCACATGGAGGTGTGTGGTGAAATTTGGGATGGGGATGAACCAAGAGGAGACCTGGGAGACCCAAGGTCGAGAATCGGTGTGACAGGAGGGGTTTTCACCAGCTAGATTTACACTTAACAACTTTAACAGCCAGACATTTGCAAACAGTATTCGACACCAGTAAGAGTTTTGGCTAACAGTTCTTTCCGAAAACAAAGTACTTATCTATCTTTTTGATTCACTCCTCCCCATTCTCAATTTGTTTCTGTGTTCATGTCCGTGCTTTGGTGCTTTTCAGCTCTCACAATCATTTATACCACAGCACTGTACAAAACACTTGAGTTCTCAACTACTCTCTACAATGCACACAACACGACCATTTTCTGTTACCTAGCACTGACCTCTGTTGGCAAATGTGCAGGCATTCTGAGCCAACTTCCCGCAAATACGATTGGTCATCTGTTTCATAGACAATGGCCCATGGAATTTGGCAGTAATGATTGGACAAGTCAAAATCCCTGTTCTTCTTCAAGCAGTATTCAAGTATTTGGATCTTCAGCATGCATTTGTACCAATTGAACAAGCATACAGGATCTCAGTTTATCCACCACCTTCAACATTCACTCCCTCCACCCTAAGTGCACAGTGTGCATCATCAACAAGATACTCTTTTCACAGTACCTTCCAAACCATCGACCTCTATCACCTAGAAGGGCATGAACAGCAAACACCATGGGAACACCACCACCTGCAAGTTCTCGCCCAAATCTCACACCATCATGACTTGGAACCATATTGGCGTTCCTTCACTGTCACTGGGTCAAAATCTGAGAACTTCCTCCCGAACAGCATTGTGGGTGTATCTGCAATGTTTCACGACGCCTGCTCACCAACACCTTCTCAAGGGTAATTAGGGTGCACAATAAATGCTGGCCCTGCTCACGCCCCACGAATGAATCAAAAAAATGCTGTACATGAAACTAATTACATGACTTCAACGATGCAATTCAGCTTTTGGGTGGAAGCGATTAATAAGAGAACTCGCCAATGCACCAAAATGCTAGTTGGTACATTCCACAGGAGTGCGAAGGCTGTTCAGTGCTGGGGGAGATGGTGGCAGTGCAGTCATGTCACTAGATTAGCAATCAAAAGAGGTCAAAGCCAATGCCCTGGGGCTACAGATTCAAATCCCACCAAGTAGCTGGTGGAATTTAAGTTCTATTAATTAATAAATTCAATTAATAATAAAAATCTGCATTTGAAAGTTACGTTAAAACTTGAGAATCTATATTTTAAAACCAAAAAAGTTCCCATGGATGCTGGAATCTTGAAGAAGCTGAACTTCAGGTGTTTTCCTTAAAAGGTCAACAGAAGGTTGACCAGTAAACAAATCTTACTGGAAAGCATCTGTTTCCAAATAACCCGGCACGGGGTTTGTGCTTGTGACTCTGAAAAGGATGTTTACAAGGGAATATCAAACCAAGATTTATGGTTGTCATACAACTTGCCTCTGGAAAGGTTTCAGTTTCATTTTTGGCCAAAAACAGGAAGGAGGAGTTGCTGTGTATCTGCTAGGAGAAGAAAGCTGATATCTCTCTCTCTTTGAAGAATCCTTGCATCTTTAAATAATTCCTGCATTAAGTTGTACTATTACCTCCTGTATTTGAAGAAATCCTGCATGTTTGCAGAAACCTTGCATCTTAGGAGGAACTTTGTATCAAATGTGTGAGAATTGAAACCTTTGTTGCTGCACACCTGATGGAAGACCTACGTGAAGCTTTCTGTGCTGAATCACTTTGAAAGCCTACCCAAAGGATCATCAACATTGCCTGGAAAGAACTGTTCTAGGAAGATTCCCTTTGACAGCTGCCTGTTCGCCTTTGGGACACCTCGCCAAAACAAAGGACTTCCATACCTTCTCTTCAGTCTAGGTTTTTTTAAATCCCTTCTATTGCTTTCTAACAGCTGTAAACAGAAATCACTTTTCCCCAGTTAACCGGTTCTGTATGTGTGTGTGTGTGCATGAGGGCGAGGATAAAATTTATATTTATGAATTTAATATTCCCATTTGTGTGTATGTTTTATTTCATTATTGGTTAAGACTTGTTTATAATAAATGGATAGCTTTGTTATTTATTGAAGAAACCTGGTAGGTGTGCTTTATTCTGGGGGAAAATAGAGTATCTGATTGACCGTTTCGGTAAGGAGGAAAATTTAAATATATGTTGTGAACTGTGGAGAAGTGGGGCTGAACCAACAATGCATTCCTCCCACCTCGATCGTAACATAATTAATAAATTCAATTAATTAATAACAAAATCTGCATTTGAAAGCTAGTCTCAATAATGGTGCCATGAAACTATCACCGATAGTCGTAAAAACCCATCTGGTTCACTAATGTCCTTTAGGGAAGAAAATCTGCCGTGCTTACTTGGCCTGGCCTATAGACCCACAGCAATATGGTTGACTCTTATGGCCTTCTGAAATGGCCTAGCAAGCCACTGGGTTCAAGGGCAATTAGGGATGAGTAATAAGTACTGGCCTTGCCAGCGATGTACACATGCCATAACAGAATAAAAAAAACCCTACAGATGATGGTAGACCAAATATGCTTTTACGACATGAAATGGTCAAAAACAGTGCAATAATCTAATTTCACTATGTGCAAAATAAGTCTCCAGTATATTACAAAATAACAAACCATTTGAGTGCCATATTAACAAAGGAAGATCATGTAATGAGATGGCACAAGATCGCCCCAAGACAAAGGGTTTCCTGAGTTTGATTTTCAATATTATCCTCAAACTCTAAAGAGCAATCTTTTAAAAATGTCATTTTACAATGACTGAAAAACCCTTAGTTTGTGTTTATTACGGTAACACAAAATTCTAGGGTGCAACAGTTGCACCGTCACACTGTCATCATGACAAAACCTGAGTTTTTTGAAAAGCCATTTAATAATTAATAAAACTATGGATTAAATTAACCAACGTAAATGACAGTCTCAGTGGCTTCAAGGAGAAAATGACATACTTGATGTAACTGAACTGGACACAGCTGTTCGGCTGATTGCAAGTTAAAGGACAAAGCATAATGTAATATAATTTAGTTTTAGGCTGCAGCAATTGGGGCCAAGATAATTTAATGTCAACTCCAATTAGCTCCATTTGATTAAGCCACTAATTCAGAAGAGATTATAAATGGCCATTTTACAGTCACAAATCGAACTTTGCGGCAGTGCTGCTCAGCATCAGCGATAAAATATAGCAAATTTTCATGAAATTTGAGGACTCTTCAAGTGCCTGGAAAGATAATCAGTCACAGTTTAATGATCAGTTAGAAAATTGCTAAATAATTTGTTTATAGTATTTCATGAAATCAAAATTTCCAAGAGGTGAATGCAGAAAGCTTATTATCTACCCCTGATAAAATCCAACCCGGATTTTGAAGGTATTGTGTTAACACAGTGTCTCATCGTCAAATTTTCATAATCATATTGACATTAAATCCATTTTAAAAATCTTAGTTTATTAAAAATCATATTCTTTGAATTTATGTTGTGCATTGACGATTAATCCTCAATAAAATGTGACAAAACATGCACATTTTTAAAATGGCAGAATAAGGAATCCTATATGAATAAATAACTGTCTTCACACTAAAATAAATGCAAAATACTGCAGATGGTGGAAATCTGAACATAGAACATAGAACAGTACAGCACAGTACAGGCCCTTCGGCCCACGATGTTGTGCCGAACCTTTAACCTACTCGAAGATCAAACTAACTACCTACCTTTCATTCTACTATCATCCATGTACCTATCCAAGAGTCGCTTAAATGCCCCTAATGTATCTGCTTCTACTACCACCGCTGGCAGCGCATTCCACGCACCCACCACTCTCTGTGTAAAGAACCTACCTCTGACATCTCCCCGAAACCTTCCTCCAATCACCTTAAAATTATGCCCCCTGGTGATAGCCCTTTCCACCCTGGGAAAAAGTCTCTGACTATCCATTCTATCTATGTCTCTCATCATCTTGTACCCCTCTATCAAGTCACCTCTCATCCTTCTTCACTCCAATGAGAAAAGCCCTAGCTCCCTCAATCTTTCTTCATAGGACATGCCCTCCAGTCCAGGCAGCATCCTGGTAAATCTCCTCTGCACCCTCTCTAAAGCTTCCACATCCTTCCTATAATGAGGCGACCAGAACTGAACACAATATTCCAAGTGTGGTCGAACCAGGGCCTTATAGAGCTGCAGCATAACCTCGCGGCTCTTAAACTCAATCCCCCTGTTAATGAAAGCCAACACACCATACGCCTTCTTAACAACCCTATCAACTTGGGTGGCAACTTTGAGCGATCTATGGACATGGACCCCAAGATCCCTCTGTTCCTCCATACTACCAAGAATCCTGTCTTTAAGCCTGTATTCCGCATTCAAATTCGACCTTCCAAATCTGAAACTAAAACAGCAAGTGCTGGAAATACTCAGCAGGTCAGGCAGCATCTGTGGTCAGAGAAGCAGAGTTAATGCATCAGGTCTGCTCTGATGCTGCCTGACCAGCTGAACATTTCTAGCACTTTCTGATTTTACATCTTCACACTAATATTGGCTCATCATTTGAAGGCCTCAGTAGCAAATACTGCAATCCAGCCACAGTACAGGTCAAAAGGTTCCCTGGATCATGGTTGCAGAAACAAACAAACAATCTGCAGTAGGAATGACAAATAAAAGTAAACTCTTTCAAATTAAAAATGCAAATATATGGGTCGTTAAACTCCTTGAATTTTTTGTGAATAAAACAGACACGCTAACTGGATTTCAGGCCTGAGAGACTCACTGTTAGCTTCATCTAAGTTTCCAGAAACATTATTTTCTACTCTCATTTGACCTTCTTTTGCACTGAACTTGCCGTGATGACCTATACTAAACTGTGCTGGGTTTGTCCTGATAAGCTGTTCCCCTCTTCACATACCCTGACAA
The DNA here is from genome assembly GCF_036365525.1 of Heterodontus francisci. Classification (NCBI taxonomy): domain Eukaryota; kingdom Metazoa; phylum Chordata; class Chondrichthyes; order Heterodontiformes; family Heterodontidae; genus Heterodontus; species Heterodontus francisci. The sequence goes on along the minus strand of NC_090371.1, from coordinate 25,081,515 downwards.
GGCTGCAGAGGGGAGATACTGCTTCAGTGGGGCAAAAAGACACAGGATTTTTAGTTTGATTCTCCAAGAAAATGTCTTGCAGAAAAAATTTGCTGTACTTGTCAAATAAATATCTATTCAAAATACATAGATTTCTTTTAAAGAAAAAAATTTAAATCCAACACAGATTGACAGTGAAAGTCTCCTCCATATTATGTCTCTATAGGTATTCAATCTGGCTCCTTGAGCAATGTTCCTAGTCATATACAGTCATCACAGCACAGGAGGTGGGCTGCTCGGCCCATCAAGATCATGCCGGCTCTTTGTAGAACAATCCAGTCAGTCCTGTTCTCCCACTCTAGCCCCATAGCCCTCCAAGTTTAGTGCCCATCTAATTTCCTTTTGAAATCAATCATGTCTGCTTCGAACACCAGCATAGGCAGTGATTTTCAGGTCATTACCACTCATTGCGTAAAAAAAATTCCCCCTGCATCTCTTGCACCAAACCTTAAATCTGTGTCCCCTAGTACCATCAGCTAATGGGGAACAGCTTTTCTTACCTACCTTATCTAAGCCTGTCATAATCTTGTACACCGCTATCACATCTCTCCTCAATTTCCTTTGCTCCAAGGAAAACCCCAGGTTAACCAACCTAACCTTGTAGCTGAAATCCCTTATGCCTGGCACCATTCTGGTAAATCTCTTTTACACCTTCTCAAGGACCCTCACAACCTTCCAAAAAAAGTGAACAGAACTGGATGCAACACTCTGCTTCGAGTCATACAGTCATAGAGTTATACAGCACACAAACAGGCCTTTCGGCCCACCTGCCATCAAGCCCATCTATTCTAATCCCTTTTTCCAGCATTTGGCCCATAGCCTTGTATGCTATGGCATTTCAAGTGCTCATCTAAATACTTCTTAAAGGTTGTGAGGGTTTCTGCCTCTACCACCCCTTCAGGCAGTGCGTTCCAGATTCCAACCACCCTCTGGGTGAAAAAAAATTTCTTCAAATCCCCTCTAAACCTCCTGCCCCTTACCTAACTTGAGACCTAACGACACCTTAGTAAAGGTTCAGCATAATCTCCCTGCTTTTGTCCTCAATATTACTAATTATGAAGACCAAGATCCCATAATCTTTGCTAAAAACACTCTCAGTACAGCCTGCCATCTTCAAAGATCTACATACATGAACTCCCAGATCCTTCTGTCCCTGCACACTGTTTAGGACTGTGCCATTAAGGCTATATTGTCTCTCTCTTTATCCCTTCTGCAAAAATACATCACACTTCTATATTAAATTTCATCTACCACCTCTCTGCCTGTTCTGCTAGTCTACCTTTGTCCTGCTGCAGTCAAATCAGTATCATCCTCACTGTTTGCCACACCTCCAAGTCTAGAAATTTCATTCTGTATTCTGATATCCAAGTCATGTATATACATGGAAAAAAGCAGTGGTCCCAGCACTGACCCTTGGAGAACACCAATGCCTACCATCTTCCAGTCTGAAAAACAACCATTTACCACGAGTCACTGTTTTTTGTCCTGAAGCCAATTTTTGTTCCAAGCTGACACATACTCCTATCTCATAAACTTCAATTTTGTTAACCATCCTTTTATGTGATAATTTGTCAAACACTTACTTAAATTCCATATAGACAACATCCACTGTATTCCCTTCATCAACCTTCTCTGTTGCTTCATCAAAAAATTCAATTAGTCAAGCACGATCTGCCTTTTACCGTGATGGCTCTACTTAACTAAATCAAACTTCTCCGAGTGCCTGTTGATTTATTTCCCCGATTATTGTTTCTAAAACCTTACTCACCACTGACTTAAACTGACAGGCATGTAGTTACTAGGAATACCCTTACACCCTTTCTTGAAAGAGGGTGTCACATTTGCCATTCTCCAATCCTCTGGCACCTCCCCTGTATATAGGGAAGATTGTAAAATTATGGCAAGCCCTTCTGCTATCTCCACTCCCACTTCCCTTTGCAACCTGGAACACAAGCCACCTGGACCAAGCGAATTATCCACTCTAAGCATAGGCAGCTTTTCCAGTACCTCCTGCCTCTCAATTTTCATCCTATCCATGACCTCTACCATCTCTGCTTTTACCAATATTTTGTCAACATCCCTTTCCTTAGCAAACACTGTTACGACCGAGGTGGGAGGAGTGCACTGCTATTCTAGTCCCACTTCTCCATAGGTAACAACATATATTTCAAATTTTCCCACTTATCGATACGGTCAATCATATACTCTATTTTTCCCAGAATAGAACACACTAACACACATGAAGAATAAAATTACAGAACAAGTCTTAACTAGTAATGAAGTAAAGCATAAACACACAGATTTAAATTTTGAAGTCCCTTTTGTACCTTTGCCCCTCAAGCACACACTCCAGTTAACCAGAAAAAAATAAAAGGATTTTTAAAATAAATTCAGAGCTCTGTCACAGACAAAAAAAAAACATTTGGGCTGATTACTTGCTCATTTTTGAAAAAAACAGATGAGATATGTTGTTCCAAAATTGGCATATCGTCTATCCTCTGAGTACACATAGACAAGTTACTCGGATCTTTTAGAACAGTTCTTTTCAGGTGGCGTTGAGAATTAATTTAGCATGCTTTCTTCAAAGACAGGAAACGAGATGAATTGACACAATGGACTTCTCAGGGTCTTTCAGAGAGTTGCTGGAAAGCAAGCTAGGTTGTGGTCTTCACTCCTTGACACTTCTTCAGCAGCAGACTATCTCATTCCAGAAAGTAAAACACACTGACTCTACAACCAAAAGCCTGCATGTTTTTTCTGCCCTCTGGGGCTTGTCCAATCACGGAGCGTGCTATTGACTTCTCTGCCCACCTTTTTCCCTGCTACCAGGATTTCTGTTCTATTTTTAACTTGAGTCATGTGACAACCAGGAACCACTTGTCAAACTAGCTCTTTCAGTGTCCTCTTGAAAAAAAACTTGTCCAACATTTATTCAGTTTGACTCTGAATTGCTCAAAAATATTTTAACAAAAAAAAATCAATCACTTCCAAAACAACACCGATACAAAGTATTCATTATGCATTCTAGCCATGCTATGCACCTCTAAGCATATATCACCCTCTTTGTTCCTTATAGGCCATACCCTGCTTCTTACTACCCATTTACTAGTTATATGCCAGTAGATGATTTATGGGTTCCTTTTATGTCAACTGCCATTTTATTCCCATATGCTCTCTTTGCCAGTCTTATTTTCCTCTTTGCTTCCCCTCTCAACTTACTGCACTTGGCTCTTCTTCTAGTTCTTCCTTCAACAGCTTACCTGACATGCATCATACACCCTCTTTTTTCATCATATCCTCTACTTCCCTCATCATCCAAGAAACCCTTGCTTTGGTACCCATTACTAGGAATGTACTTAGCCTGCACCTGAATCATCTCCACCTTAAAGATCACCCATTGTTCTGTTACAGTTTTTCCTGTCAATCTTCGGTTTCATTTTATCCTGGATAGATCCCCTCTCAACCCATTGAAGATTTATGGGCTCCTTTTATTCTCATATGCCTTTTCTAATTTAGAAGTTCTACTTTCTATTGTTCCTTGCTCTTCTCCATTATTAACCTAAACCTTATGATATAGTGATCACTCATACCCAGGTGTTCCCTCAGAGACATCTGGTCCACCTCACTCTCCAGCACCAGGTCCAAGCTAGACTGAGAACATACAAGTCAACCAAATTTTCCTAAACATATTTCAGAAATTCCTCCCCTTCCATACCCTTTACTCTAACATTATCGCAATTGATATTTGGGTAATTAAATATCCCAATATCACCACACTCTCATTCTTACGCATCTCTGTGATTTCCCTGCAGGTTTACTCCTCCATCTCTCGCTGACAATTTGGAGGCCTACGAATACACCCAGTAGCGTGATCATACCTTTTTCGTTTCTCAACTCTAACCAAATGGATTCTGTCTTTGCCCCCTCAAGAACATCCTAGCTTTCTAACACAAGGTCTTCCTTTTTCTCCTTCCTCTTCTTTTCTGAACACTTGGTATCGGACAAAATTAAGCACCCAGTCCTCACCATTTTTAAGTCATATTTCCATTATTGCCACTATATCATATTCCCAAACGGCTATTTGCACTTGTAGCTTGCTCAGGAAGTGCTTAATGCCACAACACTGAATGGTTAAAATGCAATGTTCCTTGTGCCAACACTAACATCCCATATGTTTAAAACTAACCTCAGGTAAAAAAAAATCTATTTTTAAAAAATGCACTCAAGCTATAAATGCAATAAGCTAATGTCCAGTGTTAAGCAGCTCCAAAGTATCTCCTAGGCTGTTCCAAAGCTAACACCTCTGTCGCAATCAGTGGACCAACACGTGGACATATAGGGTTCTTACTAATCAGTAAATCTCCTGCACTCCTGGAGTTGAGGAGACACAGGGTCTTGGGTTTGGTTCAGGAATGTGATTTCTTAAAACTGTCAAACTTTTCAAAAAAAGAACAAAAAATACTCGACGAGTCTTCATTTTCATTATAATAACCCAGATGGAGGAAAGTTTAAAGAAACTAACCTGTATTTTAATGGGCCAGGTGAAGTTGTTGACATACACAAAGAAGGTTATATTGGGATTGTTGCGAAAATCAAACTTCTCATTGGAGAAGCTGTCCTTGTATTCCTTGATGTTGGTCTTTGAAACAATTGGCATTTCTTCTGCTGGCGGTGTGCCTGCTGAAGTACAGGAAATAGAATCAAAATTCAATTAATACTTTTAAAACTTTTATAGTGTATGTGAAAATAGGAAACTCAACATTGCTGAAGGTTAGAAAAATTATTCATGACAGTAAAAGAATTCCCATGTCAGAGACAAAAATGTGAAGCTGAATGTATTTTTATATTGCCACTGTAACTCTGGAGCAGTACGAGAGCACTTCTACACACAACTGCTTCGAGGCGAGACACAGCATGAAAGCACCAATCAAGTTCCCTCACACCATGTGCATAGTCAATAATAACTTGCAATTAGATACTGTCTTTAACTGAGTAAAACATCCCAAGACCTTTCACTGGAGCGTTTTCAAACAAAATTTAACACCGAGCCACATATGAGGGCAGATGACCGAAAGCTTGGTCAAAGGTTTTAAGGAGTGATTTAAAAGAGTAAAGACAGGAAGAGATGTAGAATGATTTAGGGAGGGAATTCCAGACGTTATTGCCTTGGCAGCTGCAGGCATGGTGGAGTGATTAAAATTGTGGTTGCTCAAGAGGCTGGAATTGGAGGACAGCAGATATCTCAGAGGATTGCAGGGCTGGAGGAGATTACAGAAAAAAGGAGGGTAAGGTCATTTTAAAACAAGGATAAGAATTTTTAAATCAAAGCACTGCTTAAACGAGCCAATGTAGTGAGCACAGGGGTAATACGTGAATGGGACTTGGTGAGAGTTACAACACGGGCAACAGAGATCTGGAAGGCCTGAAGTTTACAGAGGGTAGAACATGGGAGGCTGTCCAGCTGTGCTTCAGAATAATCAAGTACAATAGATGAGGGTTTCAGCGGCAGACGAGCTGAGGCAGGGGTGGAGTCAGACCTCATTAAGGAGGTGAAAGTAGGCAACCTTAGTGATTGCATGAATATGTAGTCGGAAGTTCATTGCCGAATCAAATATGACACCAAGGCTTTGGTCCTGCCAATATTTACTTGGAGGAAATTTCTGCTCTTCCAACACTGGATGTTGGACAAGCAGTCCGACAATTTAGAAACAGTGGAGGGATCGAGATAGGTGGTGGCGAGTTAGAGCTGGGTGTCGTCAGCATATCTGTGGAAACTGACACTGTTTTTGGTGGTGTCACCAAGAAGCAGAATGTGAATGAGAAACAGGAGGGGGCCAAGGATAGATCCTTGGGGGATACCACAGATAACCGTGTAGGAGTAGGAAGGGAAGTGGGAGCAGGAAGGAAAGCAGGTACAGGTGATTCTCTGGCTACAATTTGAGATATAACAATGGAACAGGGTGAGAGCAGCCCTCCCAGCTGTGCAATCAGGCGAGAGCAGTCCCATCCAGCTATGGAACCAGGCGAGCGGCATTGGACGAGGATGCTGTGGTCAACCATGTCAAAGTCTGCAGAAGGAGCGAGAGAAATAAGGAGGGATAGTTTAACTTGGTCAGACACACAGGATATACTTTGTGACTTTGATAAAGAGCTGTTTTGTTATTGTGGTGGGGGTGCCGGGGTGGGAAAAACTGGATTAGAACGATTCAAACATGGATTTCTGGGAAAGATAGACACTGATTTGGGAGGCAACAACACATTCAAGGACTGGCAATAGTTTGCAAGGACAGAGGGATCAAAGGTTGTTTTGATGGAAATGATGACAGATTTGAAGGAGAGTGGAACAGTATTTGAGGAGAAAGAACTATTCACAATATCAGCAAACATGGCAGTCAGGAAGAAATGCTGGGTGCTCAGCTACAGGGATTCGTGACCAAAGAAATAACGAAACAAGAAAATTCAAGCAAGTTCATAAAACTTACTTTTATTCCTGTCTTTCCCTGCCTCTAACTTACTTGCTTCACACATTTCAACATCATTTTCTACGGGCAGTCTTCAGGTTTCTGGTTTGAACACTGACTTCCAAAAAATCTGTATTTAACAATACTGTTGTCGAATTCTCCCTATAAAGATCATTCACTTATTTATGCCCACCCTTTCCCCATTTCACTTTAGAATTATGCCCGATCACCCTTTCTTTATCCAACACTTCTTCAACTGCGTGATAGTTATGAGCAATACAGAGTATGCATCAGGAATATCCAACGAAAAGCAGTAAGTTCTGGCAAATCCGTGCTTGAAGTCCAAACATGTCAGTTTTTTAAACACTTAGATTTCTTATAATTTGATTTGTGTGGTCTGGAGTTTTGGAAATGGCTGTTTCCTCTTCAGATAAACCCTAAATACTTGAATTTGAATTTAGGTGGCCCTGAAAGCCCCATGGTACAAACCAATGGAGCCTGTAAATTCAGAAGTACAGGCACCCTTAATTGACAGTATTTTAAGTCCTTTTCCAGCATGTGTTCATTAATGGACTGTTAAACCTATTAGTTTCCAATGAAATCAGATCCAGAATTCCAGCTTATAATTTCTGTTTTCCCTTCTGTTTTTAGTCTTATGAAAAAAAACAACTTAAGCTGGACCACAACTGCCGTGAGAAAGATTACAAGCTGAAAGCTTAAACTTTGGCTCTCTTACAACCTTGTCTATTTTAGTTTCAGAAATTTAAAGTTTTTTAAGTTTTCTTATGTTTCCCAGTCTGGTTTTCTCACCTGATTATTTGTTTCCATTTCTCACTTTCACAAGCCATCTACACCACAATTGCTTCACTGCAAAACGGTTTCCTTCACATCACTGCTTCTTTCCCACCATTCTTATCCTGCACTACCTCATGTTCCCTCAATCGTGCATGACTTCCATTTGCTTATCAACAGGAGCATAATTAACATATTTTCCAACCAAAAGCAAAGTGGTTTCGACAAACTACAGCAACACATTCCCTATCCAAAAACATTACATTCCAGCGAGATGCCGTTGTGTTGCTAACAGACCAGATAATGCATCTGTAACACCATTCCTTTAAGGAGTTGGGCACATAATAGTTTGGCCCCAAAAATGTGCAATTTGTTTTAATCGCGTTGGTGCCAAAATACAAACTGCCACTGTTTCAATGGTGGGTTTATACTCTTCTAAGCATTGGCCACTTTTGGCGCTGTGCAAGTTTAAGTTATTGGCACTATTTTACCCAAAAACTAGTTATAGGACAAAGTCCATACAGGTCAGAAATATAACATTGGCCACAATGGCCTGTATTAGTCCATTGAAACCTCTAGCTGCCTGTGAATGAAGCAAAATAATGGCCCAATATTTACATTTAGCTCTGAGCAGACACAGCCTTCAAAGGTAGAAACCCCTGCAATGAGGCACAATGATATTACAGCACTTCATTCAAAGGCATAGCTGGAAACCACAGAAACACAAGAACAGGAGAAGAGCCATTCAACTCCTCGAGCTTGTACCACTATTTAATTTAGGTCCGAGCTGATCTGTGCCTCAATTCCATTTAGCCACTTTTGACCTGTATTCATTAATATCCTTAACTAACAAATATCTATTAACCTCAAGCTGGAAGACTGGTATGGTAGCACAGCAGTTGTATTATTTGACTTGCAATCTAGATGGCCTGGACAAATGATGCAGACATGAGCTCAAACCCCTCCACTGCAGCTGGGGAATTTAAATTCTAATAATTTATCAAATAAATCTGGAATAAAAAGCTAGCATCTGTAATGGTGACTATGAAACTACCAGATTGTTGTTAAAAACCCATCTGGTTCACGAATGTTGATTTGGGAAAGCAATCTGCTGTTCTTTCCCAGTCTGGCCTATATGTGACTCCAGACCCACAGCAACATTGTTGTCTCTTAAATTCCCTCTAAACATAAGAAATACGAGGAGGATTCGGCCATACGGACCATCGAGCCTGCTCTGTCATTTAACAAGTTCATGGCTGATCCTCAAGCTCAACTTCACTTTCTCGGTGATCCTCATTTTCCATGATTCCCTTAGAATCTAAAAATCTATTGATCGCAGCCTTAAATATGTTCATTGACTGAGTTCCCAAGATTCACAACCCAAGTTTGGAAATTTCTCATCTCAATCCAAAATGGCTATCCTCTTATGCTCAGACCATGGCCCCTAATGCTGGACTCTCCAGGCAGAGGAAACAGCCTCTCAGAATTTTGTTTCAATGAGATCACCTCTCATTCTTCTAAACATGAGAGCACTGGCCCATTCCAATTAATCTCTCCTCATAGGACAACCCTCTTATCCCAGGAATCAATCTAATGAACCTTTGTTGCATCCCCTCCAAAGCAAATATAACCTTCTTGAGGTAGAGGCCAAAGTACTCCAGGTGTGGCCTCCCCCAAGACCTGTATAACTACAGCAAGACTTCCTTACTGTTGTACTTCAACCCCCCTTGCAATGAAGGCCGACATCCCATTTGCTTTCGTAATTGTTTGCTATACCTGTATGAAATGGCCTCAAAAGCCACTCAGTTGTACAATTACGAATGGGCAATAAATGCTGGTCTTGCCAGCAATGCCCACATTCGAATAAAAAATTAGAATTGACTCAGCATCCAGTCTTTTAGGGGACGAGAATTCCAGAATTCCACGATGTTTGATTGCAACCGGTCTTCATTTTAACTGTTTAAGTGCTGGGACGATTCTGGTGAATCTGCACTGCACTCCTTACAACTGCAAGGTACTGAAGTGTTAGTTTAGTTTCATCAGTTGGTGTAAGCATTAGTAAATCAAGTAGCGAAGCACTCCTTGCAGAATGGCAAAGCAGACTGGTCTTACTGCCGATCTCCAAGCATAGATGATCATTCTGGCCTAACATCTGGTAGTTAACAGAATGGAAATGAGTTTTCGCCCTCATTTTTTCATCAGGCAGTAGCCAAAACATACTATAGATTGGTCTACATCATTCCAAGGTCTAAACTAGCTAAATTATAAAGCGTGGTTTCCAGTTTGTGCAGAGATACTAGGTACTATATTAAATTTCATCTCCTTAATACAATTAAATTAGTGTTCCCATCAATCTTACCTAAAAAGCTACTGGACCACGTGATGTTGAGGTTGAAATTTTTTGATGCATTAATAAACATGTCCAAGTCTCTGTTTTGCTGAAAGAGAATGTGCAAAAGGTTATTTTAAAAAATGTTTGCAAAGAATCAAGTTAACTCAGAAAGGGATGGAGAGAACAATAAGCAGTTCTGAGGATTGCAAGACTATGGCTCATAGTTGAAAAACGTCAACGCATTACTAGAATATATAACACTAATTTTTTTTAATAAACTTCTGAAACCATAAAGAACTCAGCTGCACAAAAAATATGATAATAGGATGATAATTAAGAGCAGGCATCACAGAACATCCAAGTTCTGAACGTGAAAGTTCTCAAGATTAAACACTGAGAATAAGTGAAGACTGCAATACAAAGTAGCCAAAACGAAAACATAAAAGCCCACTGAGACTACCCAATTGCTTAGGTCTTCATTTGAAGCCTGCACATGTTGCCAACTCCACATTTCTCCATCCTAACAGGATTGTCAAATGAATAGCTAGTAATACCAAATGTGATTTTGTATCCTGCAGCTTTGTCTGCAAGAAACAGGCCAAAGACATGCAAACTCATTTCTAATTGAGACACTGAACTTGATTAAAGCCCAACCTAAAGTCAATTACTGGGAATACTTACTTCCTCAGGGGTGGCTACAAAGTTGATGGCAGTGTAGTAACGATCATCCTCTTGAGAGAGGCTGAAGGTGAACTGGTAGTCAATCAACAGAGTATCTGCGAAAGAAAAGAAACTAAAATGATGAACAGAAATGCTAGTTGGCACGAGAAAGAAACATCTATCTCAAATATCAAGACTTGTATTTTTATCGGGCCTTATTATATTTCTCAAAAATATTCTAAAACACTTCTCATACAAATACTTTAAATTGAAGTTATTTTCATTACAAACCAAACTAACACTACAAAAAAGGCAGGCTTTTAAAATATAGTGCATTGAACGTACTAAAACATTCAAAGGCGCACTACAGGTGTGTTCAAAAACAAAATCTGATGCCAAGCCCAGAAGGAGATATCATGGGGTGGGGGGGCGGGGGGGTGACCAAAAGTCTGATCAAAGAGGTTGATATTAAGGAGCATCTTAAAGGGGGATAAGAGGAAGAGGGCAATTCCAGAGCTTAAGGGCTCTGCAGTTGAAGGCACAGCTGCCAATAGTGAAGCGATTAAAATTAGGGATGTTCAACAGGCCAGAATTGGAGGAGAAGTGCAAATATCTGAGGATTGTACAACTGGAAGAAACTGCAGATATAAGGAGGGGTGAGACCATGGAGGGATCTGAAAACAAGGATGAGCATTTTAAAATCGAGGCAGTGATTAACCAAGAGCTAATGTAGGTCAGCAAGCATGGAGGTGCTGGATGAACAGGACTTGGTGCTAGTTAGGACATGGGCAAAGTCTTCGATGACATCAAGGTTACAGAAGGTAAAACGTGGGAGGCTGGCCAGGAGTGTGCTGGAATAGTCAAGTCGAGAGTTATCAAATGTATGGATCAGGGTTTCAGCAGATGAGCTGAGGCAGGACAGTTGAGCAAGGCTACAGAAGTGGAAACTAGCAGTCTTTCTGACGGCACAATGTGGTCAGAAGCTCAACTGGGTCAAAAATTCACCCATTAAAAATAATCAACACATCCATTCCTATCTATATCTATATGCCTGTCCATAACAGCATCGGTAGGATTTACTACATCATCCTCAAGGAGATCAAGTATCATCTTGACATGGGTAACACACATCATCATGTCTTATCACTGCATTAATTGAGTCATAGGGCCATAAAGTCATTACGGCACATAAGGAGGCCATTCGGCCTATCAAGTCCATGCCTGCTCTCTCGCGAGCAATCCAATCAGTCCCATTTTCCTGCTCAATCCCTGTAAGCCAGCAGGCTTATTTCCCTCAAATGCCCATCCAATTTCCTTTTGAAACTATTCATCATCTCTGCTTCCACCATCCTCAGAGGCAGCGAGTACCAAGTCATGACCACTTGCTGCATAAAAAAGCATCTCTTGCCAAAAGCCCTAAATCTGTGTCCCCAAGTCCTTATACTATCAGCTAGTGGGAACAGCTTTTGTCTACTTTATCTAAACCTGACATAATCTTGTATACCCCAAACAAATCTCCCCTCAATCTCCTCAATCCAAGGAAGACAACCTCAGCTTCTCCAATCTAACCTTGTAGCTAAACTCCCTCATTTGTGGAACCATTCTGCTATCTCCTCTGCAACCTCACATTCAGACTTTATTAAAGCTTTGTACCAAACATGGACACAAGGGATGATTTCCAGAACTGAGGTGAGTGACTGCCCTTGACATCAAGGCAGGATTTAATGGCACGTGGGACCAAGAGGTTCTAGTAAAAGTGAAGTCACTGGGAATCATATATGATAGAAAAGGAAGATGGCTGTGGTTGTTGAAGGTCAAACATCTCAGCCCCAGCTTTATCAGTTCCTTAAGGCAACTTCCGAGGCCCAACTATCTTCAGCTGCTCCATCATGACAACTTTCCATCAGGTGGTCAGAAGTGGGGCTGTTTCCTGATGATTGCGGCATTCACCTCCTTTTCTAACTCCTCGGATAATGAAACAGTCCATGTTCACATGCAGGCTCAGGCTGATAAGTAGCAAGAATCACTCAAGCCACAGATTTGAGACAACAATGATTATCTCGAATAAGAAAGAACCCAACACATCATGTTGACAAGAAGCCTGCCCACTACCATCTTCTCAAAAGTAAATAGCAATGGGCAATTAGTGCCAGCCTTGCGAGCAACATTCACATCTCAGAAATGAATTAAAAGTACACAAACACCAACAAAACTTGGATAGATCCAACATCACAGGTTCAGTTCTACCACTCCGTATGATTTGCTATGGAAGTAAATGAATCTGCATTCCTCAAGTTGTTGTTAATAAAAGACTCAAATCCCATGCTTCTAGCCCTGGACCCAAAAATGGTTTCAGACCAGCAACTGCTTAGAGCCATGCAGAGCTGATAATGCTGAGTTCATGTTACCAATCCTAAAGCAGTTTTGCCAAGCAAAAGAGCTTACGACACATATTTCCAACCATCAGCATCTGAAGACCTAATATGTCTTTAAAGATCAGGGTTCAGGTGAGGGGAAATGTAGAAAGTTAAAGAGAAAGGGCAGGACAGCGATATGGGTAATGATAATCACAGTGTTACAGGAAGGGACAGATGTACAAATGCACCAGAAAATAGGGTCAGAGTAGCAAAATATAGTAAAAATACAAAATTAAAAGCTCGTTAGCTAAATACACAGCACTTGTAACAAGATAAATGAACTGATGGCACAAATAGAAATAAATGGGTATGATCTGATAGCCATTACAAAGACATGGCTGCAAGGTGACCAAGGCTGGGAACTGAATATTCAGGGATACGGTTAGGATCATCTAATTCATGGTTTATATTAATATTTTAGAGGTCACTTTTAGTTTTGAGGAAATGAAATGTGTAGCTGTAAGATAACGTAAATTCCATAATTTAAAAAGGTTGCAGGATCAGTCAAGAGATTTTATTTAAAAGATCTTTCCAAGTGTGCTTGCAAGGACAGAGCAAGAGAGGTGAGAACCATAAAACAGAAGGTGGACTTGCTTAGTTGGGGAATTGTAGCCACAGAGTCTGGAAGGAATTATCCTGTCATTGTTAGCAATATCAAATATTCATGTTGGCATCATCAATCTAAGAGATGTTATGGAGTTGGAGTAAATTAGTTTAAATTGCTATCTGGGACATCATGCAGATACCACATGGTTATGGAGATAGAGGAGGCAGGTCAGGTATTTTTATCTCTGTGCTGGCTCACAGACAGGAACCTGTTTTTGGAAAGCTGTTGGCTTTGGAAGCATCTGGACTCAGGAGCAGGAACGCCATCAGGAACCAGAGGTGTTTCTGATTTGAGTAAGGCCCAGGCTCAGGCTGGAAAATCTGGATTTGAGAGGTGTTGAGAAAGAGCTGGAGGGTTGCCTAGCCAGATGCTGGAGGGAGAAACCCCAGGAAAAAGTCAAATGGGGGTTGTTCTGTTAAGATTTAGCATTTAAAGTATCAGTGATTTCAAATTGCAGTGTTCAGTTAGTAGTGTTTTGCTTTAACTCTTGAACAGTAAAGTTTTTTTGCTAAAACGTGAAATCTTGTGGTGTAATACTTTCAGTAATAACTGGGAGTTCAAATTTGTTTTTAAAATAGTTACTGATTTCCAACACGATCATAACAATACTGACATTTCGGAAGTTTTGGCAGAAAAGAAAAGGAGGTGATGATGATGAGATCAGTACAGTAGTGAGAAATCTTAGCTCAGAAGACCAAGAATCATTTTGGGTGGAAATAAGAAATAGCAAGGCAATGAAGTTACTAGCAGGAGTAGACTATAGGCCATCTAACAGTACCTAACCTGTAGGACAGAGTAAACATTAAGAAATGAGGGTCATGTGCAAGGAGACAAGATTAATTAATGTCATAGTAAAGGATACTCTAGGGAAGAGTCTGAAATACATAATGTTATGATCATTCAGTTTGAGGGTGACAAACCTGAGCCTGAAACGAGTGTCTTAAACTTAAATAAAGGCAATTACGGAGGTATGATGACAGAGTTGGCTCAAGTGCACTGGGAAATTTGATTAAAAGTTAAGACAGTAGATAAGTAGAGGCAAACAATTAAGGAGATAGTTCATAACTTTCAAAGATATATTCCTTTGAGAAACAAAGACTCACTGAGAAGAATGAAGTATCTGTGCGTAACTAAGGATGGTATCAAATTGAAAGAAAAAACATAGGATGTTGTGTAGATTAGTGGTAGGCCACAATATAGGAAAATTTTAGAAAGCGGCAAAAGATAACTTTAAAAGGCAGAAAACAGATTGAGAGTAAACTAGTAAGAAAAATATAAAGACAGTAATAGCTTCTACAAATCCATTATTATGGAAGTAGTTACAGGGCATTTAAATCAAGCAGAATCAACATAGTTTTATGAAAGGGAAATAATTTTTGACAAATTTATTAGAGTTCTTGACATTTGTAACAAGCAGGGTGGATCAAGGGGAAACCAGTAAATGTAGTGTATGTGGATTTCCAAAAGGTATTCGATAAGGTGCCACATAAAAGGTTACTGCATAAGAGCTCATAGTATTGAGGGTAATGTATCAGCATAGATCAGCATTTGTTAAGTACAGAAAACAAGAGTCAAGATAAATGGGTCATTTTCAGGTTTTCAAACTGTAATTAGTGGGGTGCCATAGGGATCAGTGCTGGGGCCTCAACTATTTACAATCAAAATTAGTGACATGGATGAAGGGGCCGAGTCTGTGATCGTCAAATTTGCACACAATACAAAGACAGGTGGAAAAGCAAGTTGTAAGGAGAACACAAAGAGTCTGCAAAGGAATACAGATAGCTTCAGTGATTGGGCAAAAACTTGGCAAATGGAGTAAAATGCGTGAGAATGAGGTTATCCACTTTGGTAGGAGAATAGAAAAGCAAAACATTATTTAAATGGAGAGAGACTACAGAATGCTGCAATGGAGGCATTTGGGTGTCCTCGTACATGAAACACAAAATGTTAGCATGCAGGTACTGCAAATAATTAGGAAGGCAAGTGGAATGTTGGTCCTTACTGTAAGGGGAATGGAGTATAAAATTGGGAAGTCTTGTGGCAACTGTACATGGTATTGGTAAGACCACACCTAGAGTACTGCGCACAGTTCTGCTCTCCTGATATAAGGCACGATATACTTGCACTGGAAGTAGTTCAGAGAAGGTTCACCAGGTTCATTCCTAGGATGAATGGGTTGAGAAGATTGGGCCTGTACTCATTGGAGTTTAGAAGAATGAAAGGTGGTCTTATTGAAACATAGAAGATTCTGCAGGCGCTTGATAGGGCAAATGCTGAGAGGATGCTCCCCATCCCATGGAGGAATCTAGACCTTGGAGGAATAGTTTCAGAATAAGAGGATGTCCACTTAAGACAGAGATGAGAAGAAATTTCTTCTCTCAGAGGGTCGTGAATCTTGGGAATCCTCAAACTCAGAGAGCTGTGGAGGCTGAGTCATTGAATATACTCAAGGCTGAGATGGACAGATTTGAACTATCAGGGAGTCGAGGGTTGCAGGAACAGGCAGGAAAGCAGAGTTGAGGCCAAGATCAGATCAGCCATGTTCTTACTGACTGGCAGAGCAGGCCTGGGGGACTGTATGACTTACTCTTACTCCTATGTCGTAGTAAGATAACTGGCTCCCTGATTCCAATAGTAACCGACCTGAAAATTTGCATTGGTGTAATATTACATCTTTGCTTTTGTACTATATACCCCTATTTACAAACCCTAAGAATCCATATTCTTACTTTTTTTTTTAAATAAAAAGCTCTACCTTATCCACCCATTTTTATAGATCTCTATCCACTACCTCTCTTGTGCTGCTCATTTGAAGCCTTAGCATTCAGTTTACAGGATCCTCAAATCCTCCCTCTAAAAATGCACTTAACACAATTATTTTCTGAAGTAATTGAGAGTTTTCCCATTGTTACCGACTTATAATTCATTTATAAAGAACTTCATAAATTAATAAAACCTATTAGGGACAAAGAGGGTGATATATGCTCAGAAGCACAGAAATGAGTACTGTGTATTGCTGTTTACCATTGAAGAGAAAAGACAGAATATTGGTAGAAGCGGAGAGAGTAGAGGCACTGGATAGGGTAAAAATTGAGGAGGTCGTGACACTGGAAAGGCTGGCTAGACTTAGGGCAGATAAGTCACCTGGTCCGGATGGCTTGTATATCAGGTTACTAAAGGAAGTGGAGGTGGAGATAGCGGAAGGGCTTGCCATAATCTTCTAATCTTCCCTCGAGACGGGGGAGATGCCAGAGGATTGGAAAGTGGCAAATGTGACACCCTGATTCAAGAAAGGGTGTAAGCACAGTCCTAGCAACTACAGGCCAGTTAGTTTAATATCAGTGGTGTGTAAGGCTCTGGAAACAATCAGGGAAAAAAAATCAACAAGCACTCGGAGAGGTTTGAGTCAATTAAGGATAGCCAGCATGGATTTGTAAACAGATGATGCTTGACTAACTTAATTGAAATATTTTGAAAGTTAGAGAAGGATGATGAAGGGAATGCGATAGATTTTGTTTATATGGATTTTCAGAAAGCATTTGATAAAGTGCCACATAAAGGCTGGTTAATAAAATTGAGGCTCATGGAATAGGAGGATCCAATTGGATCAAAAAAATTGGCTCAAGGACAGAAAACAGTGAAGTGTGGCAAATAATTGTTTTTCAAACAGGAGGATGGTAGACAGTGGTGTTCCCCAATGGTCAGTGCTGGGACCACTGATTTTTTTGCTATATATAAATGACCTGGATCTTGGAATACAGAATAAAATTTCAATATTTGCCGCTGATAGCAAACTTAGAGGTGTCGCAAACAGTGAGGACGATATGAACCACCTACAACCAGACATAGATAGGCTAGCAGAATGGGCAAACAAGTGGCACATGAAATTTAATACAGCCATGTGCGGGGTGATGCATTTTGACAGAAGGAATAGGGTGAGGCAATATAGACATAATGGCACAGTTCTGAAAGGGTACAGGAGCAGAGGGACCTGAGGGTGCATGTGCATCAATCTTTGAAGGTGGCAGGACATATTGAGAGAATGGTTAGCGAAGTATATGAGATCTTGGGCTTCATAAATCGAGTCAGAGTACAAAAGCTATGCTGAACCTTTAAAAGGTGTGGTTAGGTCACTAGTCGAGTACTGTGTCCAGTTCTAGTCACCACACTTTAGGAAGGATGTGGAGGTCCTAGAGACAGCGCAGAGCAGAATAACGAGAATGGTTCCAGGGATGGGGGATGTTATTTACATGGTCTGGTCGGAGAAGCTAGGGTTGTTCTCCTTGGAGTAAAGGAAATTGAGGGGAGATTTAATAGAGGTGTACAAGATTACGACATGCTTAGAAAAGGTAGACAAGGAAAAGCTGTTGTAATTATAACTAAAATGCTTCCATTTTTTGTTAAATGTTTTTGAGGATGTGTTTTAAAACTGAAAAGATTCCATGGACGTATTGTTTTTTTTTAAACAAAGTTCACTGAAAGGACACTTGCGATGTTGTTTGAAAACAACCTTAGCTGGAAATCATGCGCTTGAAGCTCAATAAATAGAAACCTTGGTGACTGGGGGGGGGGGGGGGGGGGGGGAGATGTTTACAGAGAAGCAACAGGTTAAGATTTATGGAAGTCAGGAGGTTGACTTTCTGTTTGGGTCTTGGATATTGTTTTCAGGTCAGTTAAGGTGTGAACTGTTTTGAAGACACTTGGTGTTTTGCCCGTCAAGGAAAAAGAAATTTCAGCTCATTTTGCCTGCACCTCTCTAAGAGACCCTGAGAAGGCCAGTGTGTCAGCTCTTCTTTCCTCCTGTCTTTGGAAAAACTCCAATTCAAATGTGGGTTGGCCGAAACTCCTGATACCACATGTCTTCTGGAAAGCCGACCAGATGATTTCTCGACATCTCCAGAACAAATTGATTGTGAAAAGATCCCAATGCCCCGTCTCCGTATACCCGGATGCCAGACCAAAAGGGACAACTGACTTCCATATCTTTTTTCTTCACAAATTAGCAAATATTTAGACAATCTTTTTTTGTAACAGACCTCTGCAGAGAGAATTTCTGTATTTTTTTCCTCTGTGTGTGTGTATATGTATGGGGGGGGGGGGGGGGTGGGGGGGTGGCATTTAAAAAGGGAACTTTCATATTTCAATCTGTGTGTTAATGCTTTGCATTGTTACTGGATAAGTCATCTTTGATAAACTGATAATTTTGTTGTTTATTGAAGAAACCTAGTTAGTGTATTTTGTTCTGGGAGAAAGAGTAGAGTATATAATTGACTGAATCAGTAATTGGGTAAATATTTTACAAATATATGTTGTGACCTACGGAGAAGTGGGGCTAGAAAAGACAGTGCACTCCTCCAACCTCGGTCGTAACACAATTAACTGATTGTACAAGGACTAGGGGACACAGATTTAGGGTTTCGGATAAGGGATGCAGGGGGAATGAGAGGAAGAACTTTTTTTACACAGCGAGTGGCAATGACCTGGCACTCACTGCCTACAAGGGTAATAGAAGCGGAGATAATGATTTGAAAAGGAAATCAAATGGGCACTTGAAGAAAATAAACCTGTTGGGCTACAGGGATCGAGCAGTGACAGCCGGCATGGGCCCGATGGGCCGAATGGTCTCCTTTAAATGATTCTATAACATTGTTACTGCAAATACAAAGAAAAACTTTGCTCATTATGTTTAAGGCCATAATAGTGCCCTTCCAAACAACTTTCAGCCATGCATCTCACCAATTTCTTAAATACCGTAATCACAACAAAAGTCTTGGTTCATAAAGGACAATAACTATCCAATAAGAATTTCATGGACAACTTAAAACTACCGATAATAGAGTGAAATATACCAAGCTGAGCGCAATTTTTCAAATGCTTTATCAAGTCATTCATTTTAATCCACGTCTATTTTTCTTCCATTAACCAATGTGCATATATACTTACAGTAACAGGTTCCTTTCAGTGGGTTGCCTTGGTATCGCGTTTCAACATCACATCTATAATCAAATTTAATACCGATCAATTAATCATCAATTTTCTCCCATGAACTTTGTTTTGCATTCTAACTGTATAAAGTTTATGTCTTGTAAATATTTTGCGTTCCACAGTTCCTAAAACTAGATGGCTAGAACATAAAGGAGGGTAATGCTTGCCACAGGTCAGGTTTCATTTGCAGACCCGAGCAGGCCTTTAGTTCTGGGCACTGCATCATAGAAATGATATATTGGCCTTAGAAGAAGTGCAGCGCAGATTCACTACAACATTAACAGGGCTTCAAGGGTTAGATTATGAGTCATTACACGACCCAAGCTTGCATTCCCTGAAATACACAAAGTTAAGGGGCAATTTTCTTGAGGTTTTTATAATTTTGAAAGGAATTGATAGGGCAGATAGAGAAATTTTTCTACAAGTGGCAGAGTTTAGGACAAGGGGACTTGACCTTAAAATCAGAGGCAAGCCATTCAAGAGAGAAGTTAGAAAAACCCATCTTCGTGCTAAGGGTGGTAGAAGTACGTGGAATGCTCGTCCACAAAACAGATGATGTCAGGTCAATTGATTTTAAATGTGAGATCGTTAGATTTTTGCTAGATCAGGGTATAAAAGGATGTGTAGCCAAGTTGGGTGGATTGAGTTAGATAGAGATCAGCCATGATGTGGAAGAGGCTCAAGGGGCTGAATGGCCTATGTTCCAATGTTGAGCTACTAGCCAAACACCAGTGGCACTGTTGATAGCGAGTCAGAGGATACACATAACACTCAGTATTACGGGTGTTCATTTTTGATTGCAGTGTAAAATTGAAGTATTTTAGTATAGCCCTCGGGTGGATCCTGTCCAACCCAAATCAGGATTACAATCCAACATTGAGTGAAGGGCAACTTAACTCTTAGTTTCAGGGACAAAGGCACACACAAAAAATTTCACCAACACTACTTAATTGATCCACATTTGCAAAGGTACATTCAGTGACAACATAATGTTAATTATGAAATTAGGTAAGGTTAAATCAACTGTAAACCACTGCATTAAAGCATCCCTTCATAACATTATGACAGAATTATGTTTACTGTTTGAGGTTACTGCAACATTTTACGCAGTTTAAGTCCAAAGTCTACATATAAACAGACGAATTCTGAGCCACTTGGCCTCTCGAGCCTGCTCCACTATTCAATAAGATCAGGGCTAGTCTGATTGCACTCTCGACTCCACATTCCTGCCTACTCCCAAAAACCTTTCATCCACTTGCTTTTATGAATATACGAATTAGGAGAAGACCATTCGGCCCCTCGAGCCTGCTCCACTATTCACTAAGATCACGGCTGATCTGATTGTAACCTCAACTCCACATTGCCACCTACCCCCGATAACCTAGCATTCTAGGAGGGAAGCTCCAAAAAAGAAAACTTTAAACCTGCTCAGCCCCAGGGTCCCACCCAAGACAACCTCCTATGACTGAGCTTCTTGCCAATGGATGCTGCTTCTTTGGTGTCAGCCGGTGTCCTTTTAGAACCCAAAATTCAGCTCCGAGCTATCTGTCTTTGAGCAGGGCTGCTGTCTAATGACACATAGATGAGGCCCTGTGGTTGAAGTCATCCAAGCTGCCTGCTATTGAGGTAGAATGGTGATGGATGTTCCCTCATATTCATTTGAAATTAAGGTTATATTAATGGAAATGAATCCAGTCACATCAATGCCTGGGTCATAATTTTTAATCCAAGGTCTCCTGACCGAAAAAAAAAACCTGTTTACTTTCAACAACTTAGTTATGTACCGCCTTTAATGTAGTGAAACATCCCATGACACTTATCCAACACAATGACACCAAGCCACATGGCAATACTAGAAAAGGCTCAGTCAGAGATCGATCTTAAAGAGATTTTTTAGAGGAGGAAAGAGAGGGAGAAAAGCAGAGATGTTTAGCATACGAATTTCCAGAGTTTAGGACCAAGGCAACTGAAGGCATGGCCACAACTGGTGGAGTGATGAAAATCAGGGATGCACAAGAGATCAGATATAAAGGAATAAGGCAATCGTAAACAATTGTAAAGCTGAAGATACCAAGCTTTCTATATACAGGGAGCTGACAAATATCAACATTCTAAGATATTTAATGCCACAGATCTGAAACATTAACTGTTTCTCTCTCCACACTTGCTGCCAGAACTGCTGTGTATTTCCAGCACTTGGTTTTTATTAAGAAATTCTATGCTTTTAGTAATGGTGAGTTTTAGGAAATATGGAAATTACATGTTGGGACTGTGGAAGTGGCTTCTGTGGAAAAAAAATGTTAGTTAATAGTTAAAAATCTATAGTTGGTTCCTGAGTTATGGCTGCAATAAGGCAACATGGCATTTCTGGCTGAAGGGTAGATAGGGAATACCAAGGTGGAAAAGTTCACTGGCACTCAGGACAAGTGGTACTGTCAATTGACACCAGGAGGGAAAACGGAGGAAAAAGCACCAGAGATCAGAGAGTAAGGAGCTAGTGAGGCAGGAATAATTCATTTCAGGTGAGAAACCTGATTTTTACAAGCCTCAGGTGGGTAGACGTTGAGAGAAATGCCACCCTTGCAGCTGTGAATTGACAGCTGGGAGATCCCAGAGCTGGAATCAATGAGCCAGAGAGATGCACATTGCCAAAAGCAACACTACTATTTTACTTAAATAAAAACAAGAAATGCTGGAACCACTCAGCAGGTCTGGCAGCATCTGTGGAAAGAGAAGCACAGTTAACGTTTCGGGTCAGTGACCCTTCATCGGAACTGACAAATATTAGAAAAGTCACAGGTTATAAGCAAGTGAGGGTGGGGCTGGGGCAAGAGATAACAAAGGAGGTCTAGATTGGACCAGGCCACATAGCTGACCAAAAGGTCACGGAGCAAAGGCAAACAATATGTTAATGGTGTGTTGAAAGACAAAGCATTAGTACAGATTAGGTGTGAATACACTGAATATTGAACAGCAGCAAGTGCAAACCTGAAAAAAAACAGTGGGTAAGCAAACTGAACAAACTAAGATGAAATGAAATAAATGCAAAAAAAAGATTGTAAAAAATGTAAAAAAGAATGTAAAAAAAGGAAGAAAAAAATAACTAAAAATGAAAGTAAAGTGGGGGGCTGTCATGCTCTGAAATGATTGAACTCAATGCTCAGTCCGGCAGGCTGTAGTGTGCCTAATCGGTAAATGAGATGCTGTTCCTCGAGCTTGCGTTGATGTTCACTGGAACACTGCAGCAATCCCAGGACAGAGATGTGAGCATGAGAGCAGGGGGGAGTGTTGAAATGGCAAGCAACCGGAAGCTCAGGGTCCTGCTTGCGTACTGAGCGGAGATGTTCTGCAAAGCGGTCACCCAGTCTGCGCTTGGTCTCCCCAATGTAGAGGAGACCACACTGTGAGCAGCGAATACAGTATACTACATTGAAAGAAGTACAAGTAAATCGCTGCTTCACCTGAAAGGAGTGTTTGGGACCTGGGATAGTGAGGAGAGAGGAGGTAAATGGGCAGGTATTACACCTCCTGCGATTGCAGGGGAAGGTGCCACGGGACGGGGACGAGGTGGTGGGGGTAATGGAGGAGTGGACCAGGGTGTCGCGGAGGGAACGATCCTTTCGGAATGCTGACAGGGGAAGGGAGGGGAAGATGCGACTGGTAGTGGCATCACGCTGGAGGTGGCGGAAATGGCGGAGGATGATCCTTTGGATATGGAGGCTGGTGGGATGAAAAGTGAGGACAAGGGGAACCCTGTCACGGTTCTGGGAGGGAGGTGAAGGGGTGAGGGTAGAGGTGCGGGGAATGGGTCGGACACGGTTGAGGGCCCTGTCAACCACAGTGGGGGGAAAACCTCGGTTGAGGAAAAAGGAGGTCATATCAGAAGCACCGTCATGGAAGGTAGCATCATCAGAGCAGATGCGTCGGAGACGGAGAAACTGGGAGAATGGAATGGAGTCCTTACAGGAGGTAGGGTGTGAAGAAGTGTAGTCGAGGTAGCTGTGGGAGTCGGTGGGCTTATAATGGATATTAGTAGACAACCTATCCCCAGAGATGGAGACAGAGAAGCTGAGGAAGGGAAGGGAAGTGTCAGAGATGGACCATGTAAAGGTGAGAGAAGGGTGGAAATTGGAAGCAAAACTGTTTTACTGTCTATGATACTGATTAAATAAGGTGGAGGAAAAGAAAAGAGAGCATGCACTGATTTAGAGGGCCTTTCATATCCCTAGAATGTCCCAAAGTTCTGTACATCCAATTAATTCATTGTAGGTTTAGTCACTGCTATTTTGCAGGCAAATACAAGAGCCAATGTGCACACAGCAAGGTACCACTAACAATAAATTAATTAACCAATTCATGTGCTTTGGCGAGCCTGGTTGAAGCATGAATGTTGCCAAGATAATTGGCTGACTCTGTTCCTTTAATAGTCTGATGTGATCTTTTATACCCAAAATAAACTATTTCTATTGGAGATGAGGTTAACCAGAGGACACAGAGATCATTGGCAAAAGCACCCGAGGGGAGATGAGATTTTTTTTTTAAATGCAATCAGTTATGATGATCTGGAATGCATAGCCTGCAAGGATGATGGAAGCAAATTCAATACTAATATACGTACCAATTCTTCACAACTGAAGTTAAAAGTAGTCACCTGTATTAGGCTTCAAATAATAGCTGGTTTCTATAGAAGCCCCTACATGAGACATAATTGCAGGTAGCAAGAGTTGAAAAGAAAACACTTTATCCCAGTCATTAATGTGCTTGCACAAGATCCCAAGACTCCAGTTTAGCTCTCAGGTAAGTTCAAAGGTCAGTCACCATGGCTTCAAATTGTTTTAAATTATTTTTTAGTATTTTATTATTTTGTATTATTTAAATGGAGAGAGATTGCAGAACTCGGAGATAGAGGAATCTGGGTGTCCTGGTATATAAATCACAAAAGGTTGTATTCTAATTCAAATGTAGCAAGTCAAACGGAATGTTATTGTTTATTGCAAGGGGAATGGAATATACAAGTAGGGTCATTTTCCTACAGTTGTATAGGGTATTGGTGAGACCACACATGGAGCACTGTGTACAGTTTTGGTCTTCTTATTTAAGAAAGGGTATAAATGCATTGGAGGCAGTGCAGAGAAGGTTCACTCGACTGATGGCTGGGATGGGGGATGGGGGGTTGTCTTATGAAGAAAGGTTGGCTCTGTATCCATTGGACTTTAGAAGAATGAGAGGTAATCTTATTGAAACATCTAAGATTCTGAAGGGACTTGGGGTGGATGCTGAAAGGATGTTTCCTCTTGTGGGAGAGACGACAACTGGAAGGCACAGTTTAAAAACAGAGACAAGGAGAATTTTTTTTCTCTCAGAGGGTCGTGAGTCTTTGGAACTGTCTTGCCCAGTGTGTGGTAGAGGCAGGGTCATTGAATATTTTTAAGGCAGAGGTAGATAAACTCTTGACTAACAAGGGAGGCAAGGGTATGTGGGAAAGTGGAGTTGAGTCCGCAATCAGATCAGCCATGGGCTTATTAAATGGCACAGCAGGCTCGAAGGGGCCGAATGGTCTACTCCTAATTCATATACATGTGTTGTGCTGTGATATTCCAGTCAAGAATTATCCCTGTGGGCCCAGGAGAAATACTTTCTAAGCTGCTGAAAAAGCTCAAGTACTCATCTCCCAGTTTTCTCCCCTTCTCCTCTGAAGGCTTCAACTGGCATACCAACAGAGATGCCATTTGGGACGTACTCAGAGAGAGAGAGAGAGAGAGCGAGCGAGCGAGAGAGAGAGAGAGAGAGAGAGAGAGAGACAGACAGACAGAGAGACAGAGAGAGAGACAGAGACAGAGACAGAGAGAGAGAGAGAGACAGCGAACGAGCGAGAGCACCACGTCCATGCCAACCATAATGCCCATCTATACTAATCCCACCTGCCTGTATTAATTCCATATCCCTCTATGCCTTGCTCATTCAAGTACCTGTCCAGATGCCTCTTAAATGTCGCTACTGTTCCTGCCTCCACCACCTCCTCAGGCAGCTCATTCCAGATACCCACTATTCTTTGTGTGAAAAATTTACCCCTTTGATCCCCTTTAAACCTCCTCCCTCTCACCTTAAATCTATACCCTCTAGTTTTAGTCACCCCTACCATAGGAAACAGACTCTGGCTATCTACCCTATCTATGCCTCTCATAATTTTACATACATCTATCATGTCCCCTCTCGGCCTCCTTCGCTCCAGGGAAAACAGACCCAGCCTATCCAATCTCTCTTTATTACTCAAGCCCTCCAAACCAGGCAACATCCTTGTGAATCTTTTCTGCACCCTCTCTAGCTTAATCACATCTTTCCTGTCGTGCGGCGACCAGAACTGCACACAGTACTCCAAATGCAGCCTAACCAACGTTATGTACAACTGTAACATGACGTCCCAACTCTTGTACTCAGTGCCTCGGCCGATGAAGACTAGCGTGCCATATGCCTTCTTCACCACCTTGTCTACCTGTGTAGCCACTTTCAGAGAACTATGTACTTGCACCCCAAGGTCTCTCTGCTCAACAACACTCCCCAGGGCCCTGTCATTCACTGTATATGTCCTGCCCTGATTTAACTTCCCAAAATGCATCACTTCACACTTGTCTGCGTTAAATTTCCCTTGCCCACTTTCCCAGTTGATCTATATCCTGTTGTAACCTTAGACAACCTTCTTCACTGTCCACTATACCAATTTTGGTGTCATCTGCAAACTTACTAATCATGCCCCTTCCATTCACATCCAAGTCATGAATATGTATGACAAACAACAGAGGGCCCAGCACCGATCTCTGCGGCACACCACTGGTCACCAGCCTCCAATCTGAAAAACAACCCTCCTCTACCATCCTCTGCCTCCTATCGCCAAGCCAATTTTGTATCCAACTTGCAAGCTCACCCTGAATCCTGAAAGAAAGAGAGAAAGATAGAGGGCGGAAAAGAGAGAGAGAATGGGAGAGAGAGAGAATGGGAGAGAGAGAGGATGGGAGAGAGAGAGGATGGGAAAGAGAGAGAATGGGAAAGAGAGAGAATGGGAAAGAGAGAGAATGGGAAAGAGAGAGAATGGGAAAGAGAGAGAATGGGAAAGAGAGAGAATGGGAAAGAGAGAGAATGGGAAAGAGAGAGAATGGGAAAGAGAGAGAATGGGAAAGAGAGAGAATGGGAAAGAGAGAGAATGGGAAAGAGAGAGAATGGGAAAGAGAGAGAATGGGAAAGAGAGAGAATGGGAAAGAGAGAGAATGGGAAAGAGAGAGAATGGGAAAGAGAGAGAATGGGAAAGAGAGAGAATGGGAAAGAGAGAGAATGGGAAAGAGAGAGAATGGGAAAGAGAGAGAATGGGAAAGAGAGAGAATGGGAAAGAGAGAGAATGGGAAAGAGAGAGAAAGAGAGAAAAAGAGAGAGAATGGGAAAGAGAGAGAAAGAGAGAGGGAAAGTGAAAGAGAAAGAAAGAGAAAAAGAGAGAGAAGAGAGAGGAGAGGGAGAGCGCGCGAGCGAGCCATAATGTCTCCTGGATTGATTTTCAGTACGTCCTGAGTTAGTTCATTCCAGGGATTCCAAAGATTTATGACCCCGAAAAGAAATTCTTCCTCATCTCCACCTTAAATGGGAGACACCTTAAACTGTACCCCCTAGTTCTAGATTCCCCCATGAGGGGAAATATCCTCTCAGCATCTACCCTGTCAAGTTCCCTCAGATGGTGGCGTAACGGTAATGTCACTGGACTAATAATCAAGAGGCCCAGGCAATTCCCTGGGGACACTGGTTCCAATCCCACCATGGCAGCTGGTGGAATTTGAATTCAATTAACTAGTAAATTAAATTAAGGGTAGTTATAATGGGGGACTTTAATTATCCAAACATAGACTGGGATAATAGTAGTGTAAAGGGCAGTGAGGGGCAAGAGTTCCAAGAGTATGTTCAGGAAAATCTTCTACAACAGTATGTTGTTAGTCCAACGAGAAAGGAGGCACTCCTAGACCTGGTTCTTGGGAAAGAGATGGGACCAGTGGATCAAATATCAGTAGGAGAGTATTTAGGGGATAGTGATCATTGTTTCATAAGTTTTAGGCTGACTATGGAAAAGGACAAACAGCAATCCAGAGTAAGAATAATTAACTGGGGGAAGGCCAACTTCAATGGGGTAAGAATGGAGTGGGGGCGAATAAATTGGAGTCAAAAGCTGGCAGGAAAAGTGGTAGATGAACAATGGGCTATCTTCAAAGAAGAGATAGTTCAGGCACAGTCAAGCTATGTTCCCTCGAAGGGGAAAAGTAGGGCAAACAAATCCAGAGTTCCCTGGATGACAAAAGAGGTAGAGATGAAGATAAAGAAGAAAGAGTGTGCTTATGACAGAGGACAGGTAGAAAATACTATTGAGAACCAGGTTGAGTATAGAAAGTCCAGAGGGTAAGTGAAAAAGCAAATAAGAGAAGCAAAGAGAGAGCATGAAAAGAAACTGGCCACTAACATGAAAGGAAATCCCAAAACTTTCTGCAGGCATATAAATAGTAAAAAGGTGGTAAAAGGAGGAGTGGCGCCGATTAGAGACCAGAAAGGGGATTTACATATGGAGGCAGAGGGCATAGCTGAGGTATTAAATATATACTTTGCATCTGACTTTACCAAGGAAGAAGATGCAACCCTAGCAATGTTGAAAGAGGAGGTAATTCAGACACTAGAGGGGTTTAAAATTGATAAAGAGGAAGTATTAGATAGGCTATCTGTACTTAGAGTGGATAAAACACCAGGACCAGATGTGATACAAGGATACTGAGGGAAGTGAGCTTGGAAATCGCAGAGGCACTGGCCATAATCTTTCAGTCTTCCTTCGATTCAGGGGTTGTGCCAGAGGCCTGGAGAATTGCAAATGTTACACCCTTGTTCAAAAAAGGGTGTAAAGATAAGCCCAGCAACTACAGGCCAGTCAGTTTAATTTTGATTGTGGGAAAACTTCTCGAAAAAATAATTCAGGACAAAATCAATAGTCACATGGACAAATGCAAGTTAATTAAGGAAAGTGAGCATGGACTTCTTAAGGGAAAATCATGTTTCACTAACTTCCTGGAGTTTTTTGAGGAGGTAACAGAGAGGGTTGATGAGGGCAATGCTGTTACTGTGGTGCACATGGACTGTCAAAAGACATATGATACAGTGTCACACAACAGACTTGTGAGCAAACTTGTAGCTCATGGAATAAAAGGGATGGGAGCAACATGGATACGAAATTGGCTGAGTGACAGGAAACAAAGAGTAACGGTTCATGGATGTTTTTCGGGCTGGAGGAAGGTTTGTAGTGGAGTTCCCCAAGCGTCAGTGTTGGGAGCCTTGCATTTCCTGATGATATATATTAATGACCTAGACCTTGGTGTACAGGGCTGAATTTCAAAGTTTGCAGATGATACGAAACTTGGAAGCATTGTGAACTGTGAGCAGGATAGTGCAGAACTTCAAAAGGACATAGACAAGTTGGTGGAATGGACAGACAGGTGGCAGATGTAGTTCACTGCAGAGAAATGTGAAGTGATTCATTTTGGTAGGAAGAACATGGAGAGACAATATAAAAATAAAGGGTACAATTCTGAAGTGGGTGCAGGAGCAAAGGGACCTAGGTGTATATGTGCATAAGTCATTGAAGGTGGCAGGACAGGTTGAGATCGCAGTTAATAAAACATACAGTATCCTGGGCTTCATTTATAGGGTAATAGAGTATAAGAGCAAAGAAGTTATGTTGACCTTGTATAAGACAATAGTCTGGCCTCAGCTGGAGTATTGTGTCCAGTTCTGGGCGCCGAACTTTAGGAAACACGTGAGGGCATTGGTGGCAGTACAGAAAAAATTCACGAGAATGGTTCCAGGGATGAGGAATTTCAGTTATGAAGATAGATTGGAGAAGTTAAGACTGTTTCCTTGGAGAACAGAAGGCTGAGAGGTGATTTGATACAGGTATTCAAAATCATGAGGGGTCTGAACAGAGTAAATAGAGAGAATCTATTCCCACTCGTGAAAGGATTGAGAACGAGAGAGCACAGATTTCAAGTATTTGCTAAGAGAACCAAAAGTGACATGAGGAAAAACTTTTTCACACAGCGAGTGGTTAAGGTCTGGAATGCGCTGCCTAATAACGCAGTGGAGGCAGGTTCAACTGAAGCATTTAAAAGGGAATTAGACAGTTATATGAAAAGGAAGAATGCACAAGGTTATGGGGAGAGGCAGAGGAATGGAACTGAAGGAATTACTCTTTCAGAGAGCTAGTGCAGGCACGATGGGCCAAATGGCCTCCTTCTGCACTGTAACGATTCTATTAATTAATTTAAAAATCTGGATTTGAAAACTAGTCTCAGTATTGGTACTATGAAATTTTCAATGATTGTCATAAAAACCCATCTGGTCCATATTGCCCTTTAGGAAAGGAAATCTGCTGTCCTTACTTGGTCTGGCCTACATGTGACTCCAGACCCAGAGCAATGTGGTTGACTCTTCACTGTCCTCTCAAATGGGCCAGCAAGTCACTCAGTTCAACGGCAATTAAGGATGGGCAACATATTCTGGCCTGCCAGCGATGTCCACATTCCATTAAAGAAAAAAAAATCTTCGATCATCTCTCATTCTACTGAACTCCAATGAGTATAGGCCCAAACTTCTCAAGCTTTCCGCATAAGGCAACCCCTTCATCCCAGAAATCAACCTCGTGAACCTGCTCTGAAATGCTTCCAATGCAAGTATATCCCTCCTTAAGGAGACCAATACAGTGCACAGTATTCTAGATCCGGTCTCACCAACGCCCTGTAGTTGTAGCAAGATCTCCCTACTTTTATACCCCATCCCCCTTGCAATGAAGGCCAGCATTCCACTTGCCTTCCTAATTACTTGCTGTACCTGTATGCTTAATTTTTGTTATTCATGTACGAGGACACCCAAGTCCCTCTGTACTGCAGCATTTTGCAGTCTCTTCCCCCTTAAATAACATTTCTATCTTTCCCGTCAAAGTGGACAACCTCACATTTTCCCATGATCTGCCACTTTTTTGCCCACTCACTTAACCTATCTATATACCTTTGCAGATGCTTTGTGTCCTCCTAACAACTTGCTTTCCTACCTATCTTTCTATCAGCAGCAAATTTGGCTACATTAAGCTCAGCCCCTTCATCCAAGTCATCAATATAAATCGTAAATACTTGAGACCTCAGCATGTGGCAATTCACTAGTTACAGTTTGCCAACCTGAAAATGCCCCATTTATCCCGACTCTGTTTCCTGTCAGATGGCCAATCCTCTATCCATGCTAATATATTAACCCCAACAACCACGAGCTCTTATCTTGTGCAGGAACATTTTATGTGGCACCTTATGGAATGTCTTTTGGAAATCCAAATGCACTATATTTACTGGTTCCTCTTTATCCAACCTACTTGTAATTGCCTCAAAGAACTCTAATAAATTTGTCAAACACAAAGGAGCGTCTTGAAGAAGGGCAGAGAGAAGAGAGTTGGAATTCCAGAGCTGAAAGCACAGCTGCCAATTAAAATCAGGAATGCTCAAGAGGCTGGAAATGGGCTCAAGGTGATTACAGAGCTGGGCTGGGGGTATGGTGGTACTGAGGCCATGGACGGATTTGAAATCAAGGATGAGAATTTTAAAAATCGAGGCATTGCTTGACTAGGAGACAAAGTAGGTCAGCAAGCATGGGGGAGAAGGGTAAGCAGCACCTGGTTTGAGTTCGGGTATGGGCAGTAGAGTTTTGAATGACCATGCGTTTGTGGATGGTAGAATGTGGGAGGACAAGAGTATATTGGACTAATCAAGTCTAGAAGTTACAAAGGCACGGATGAGAGTTTCAGCAGATGAGCTGAGACAGGCAAAGTCTAGGCGATATAACGGAGGTGGAAATAGTGATGGCGCAAGTATAAGGTCAGAAGCTCATCTCAGTTTATGTCACCAAGGCTGCAAACAGATTGGTTTAATCTCAGATTGTTGCCAGGGAGAGGAATGGAATCAAAGAATAATTTTTTCAATAGCTGAAGTTCTTGAATTACATCAATTTAAACTGAAGGTACAATCTTTCATCATTTCGCTGGTATTTCTGTATCACAATAAAGCCTTAATATCAAATCCAGATATAGGTGTTAAAAACAATATCAGATAAGAACACTGAATAAAGAAACAAAGTATCTTAAACTGTGGCAAGGAACGAATTGAATAATATCCTACTGCGCTTTTGTGTATCTCAGAACAACAGATGCCTGTAGTTTATGAGGGGTTCTTTTTAAATTACTCTTCAAACACTCAATTTGATTGCATTAGCTTGCTCATTAATTGAAAATGTCATGGTCACAAAGTGGAACTGAAATATATGGAAATTTTATAGCAGCCATAAACCTCCACCAAAAGCAGTGCGCACATTAAAAGCGCTGAAAGTAACTTACAGCTGACACTTGTCGCCTTTGATTCCTTTTGTCGTACAGAAGCATTTTCCTGACTGGGTATTGCAGATGGTTGCGTGTCCATTGCACTTGCAGGCTTGGGAAAGTAGTAAACATAATCAAAAGTGCAGTAAATGAAAAAATACAAAAACAACCATTTATCTTTACTCATTGCACAGGAAGAGAGCAGGCTAATTTACATGGGGCCTTTTATTACCACGCTATCTGCACCAAGAAAGGCCTCAACTCCAATTTCAGAATAGGACCCACTGCTCTACCAGCGTAGAAATTCCGTTCGCGGCATCAGCTTAGTAAGATGATGAATGCATGGAGAGCTGTTCCATGCTGTTGTCTGGGTTGAGGTTGCCCCAGTTCATCTCATCAATGCCTCTTTCAGGCAGAGCTTGACCAGTCAGAACTGGATACAAATTGTGAACAGAGCTGAAAAGATAATGAGCTAACACATGACACCACCCAGTCAGACATGGTTACAGCTTAATTAGTTGGAATACATCTTGGTCTAGCAGAGAAGGCTTCCCAGTTTCTGGAGTTTAACTGAAATGGCCATGGGTTGTTTCTACTCAATCATGGCATGATGCCACAGAAAGGATTTGATGCCATAATTCTTCATCTCAAGTGAACTGTTGATTAAAACTGTGCCACTGAGGAATCATATTGAGCCCAGTTACTTCCATAGAAGAGGGAAGACTACTGTTTTCACATATCCTCAGTGAACATTTACACAATAGCACTGGAAGCATGTCATCCAACCATTCTTACAACTGCGATGTGCATGACATAGAAGGGATGATTCTGTAGAAAGGATGAGCCTACACACTCATGCAAAGTGAGAGCAGTGGGGCTACAAACAGCGCAGAGAGGGAATGTGGGACCTCAGTCCAAGCAGCGAGAAAGAGAGCGAGCAGTGGGACTACAAACAGCGCAGAGAGGAAAGGCAGGAGCTCAGTCCCAGTGGCAAGAAACGACGAGCGCAGCAGGGCTACAAACAGCACAGAGAGGGAAGGCGGGAGCTTAGGCTGGGCGGCAAGAAATGGTGAGAGCAGCTGGACTCGGCTGTAACCAGGAGCCAGCCAGAGCCCAGATTTGGGAAGAAAGATCGAGGTGTGACATCACAGCGAAACAGGTAAGTGATTGGTGGGTGAGTATTTTGCTTGTTTATCTTTCAAGACTCAATCTTTTAGTAATTGTAATATATTACGCTTTGTAGGGATTATCAGTATTAAGGTTTATTAATAAGGTTTATATTATTGGCAAAGCTTTATTAGTATTGGTAAGGTTTATTAGCAGTAACAAGGTTATTAGTTAATAAAGTAATGGCACGGCCATTCCAACCTCATGAGTGCACGTCCTGTGCAACGTGGGAGCTCCAGGACGCTTCCTGTGTTCTGGGTAACAAAGATGGAGGAAGTGTTGCCAGTTGCAGCAGCGTGAGCTCTGTGCTTCAGAAATTGAACAGCAGCTGGCAACACTGCAGTGCATCCGTGAGGGCGAGAGCTTTGTGGATAGCAGGTATATAGATGTGGTCATCCCACACCTTAAAGGTACTGAGAGAGACAGGCCATGGGTGACTACCAGACAGTTAAAAATAAACAGGCATGTAATGCAGGAGTCCCCACTCTCCACCATGTATTCAGTTCTGAACACTCATGAGGGTGATGGTTCATCTCTGGATGCAGTGCTCAAGGGCATATGCAAGGAATATAGCAAATAAAGCAGACAAGCTGAGGGGACAGTGGCACTATGAATCACAGCTATTACAGAAACACAGCTTAAAGAGGGACAAGAATGGCAACTCAACATTCCTGGTTACAGGGTTTTCAGACGAGATGGAGTGGGGAATAAAAAAAGAGGGGGGGGGGGGCATTTTTGGTCAAAGAAACAATTACAGCTGTGAGGAAAGATATTTGAAGTTTCAAATGAGGCCATATGTAATGAGCTGAACAACAAAAAGGGCCAATCACACTACTGGGAGTGTACTATAGACCCCCAACCAGTCAGAGGGAGATAGAAGAGCAAATATGTAGGCAAATCTCTGAGAAGTGCAAAAACAATAGGGTAGTAATAGTAGGGGATTTTAACTACCCCAATATTAAATGGGGGAGGTTTAGTGTAAATGCAATGGAGGGAACAGAATTCATGAAGTGCATTCAGGAGAACGTTTTGGGCCAGTATGCATCAAGACCAATAACAGAGGGCGTCTTTCTGGACTTAGTTTTAGGAAATGAAGCTGGGCAGGTGGAAGGAGTGGCAGTGGGAGAGCATTTTAGGGGCAGCGATCATAATTCAGTTAGTTTTAACGTAATTATAAAAAAGGACAAAGAGAACAGAAGTTAAAGTTCTCAACTGGGGCAAGGCCAATTTTGCGAAGCTGAGAAATGATTTCGCAAAAGTGGACTGCAAACAGCTACTGAAGGTAAATCAGTGTTAGAGCAGTGGGAGGCATTCAAAGGGGAGATACAATGGGTTCAGAGTAAACACGATCTCACAAAGGTAAAAGGGTGGGGCGGCCAAGTCTAGACCTCCTGGAGCATACGTGGTATGGCAGAAAAGGAAAGCATATGTCAGACACCCAGAACTCAATACTGCAGAAAGCAGAGAGGAGTATAGAAAGTGGAGGGTGAAATCAAAAAGGAAATTCAGAAAGCCAAGAGAGGGCATGAAAACATATTGGCAAGTAAAATCAAGACAAACCCAAAGATGTTTCAACAATACCCAAGAACAAGAGAATAACAAAGGAAAGAGTAGGAGCCATAAAAGACCAAAAAGATAATCTATGTGTAGAGGCAGAAGATGTGGGTATGGTCCTTAATGAATACTTAGCGTCTGCCTGAACAAAAGAGGGGGACGGTGCAGGCATTGCAGTTAAGGAGGAGTGTGAAAAATTGGATGTAATAAACATAGGTAGAGAGGAAGTATTAAGGTGATTAGCATCCTTGAAAGTAGATAAATCACCGGGCCAGATGAAACGTACCCCAGGCTGTTAAAGAACCCAGAGAGGAAAAAGCAGATGCTCTGACCATCATTTTCCAATCCTCCCTGGATGCAGATGTGGTGCCGGAGGATTGGAGAACTGCTAACGTTGTACCTTTGTTTAAAAAGGGAGCAACGGATAGACTGAATAATTACAGGCCAGTCAGTCTAACCTCGGTCGTGGGCAAATTATTGGAATCCATTCTGAGAGATAGGATAAACTATCACTTAGAAAGGCACAGATTAATCAAGGACAGTTAGCATGGATTTGTTAAGGGAAGATCGTGTCTGACTAACTTGATTGAATTTTTTGAGGAGAAAACGAGGAAGATAGATAAGGGTAATGCAGTTGATGTGGTTTACATGGATTTTAGTAAGGCTTTTGACAAGGTTCCACATGGCAGACTGGTTAAAATAACAAAAGCCCATGGGATCCAGGGAAATGTAGCAAGCTGGATACAAAATTAGCTTAGTGGCAAGAAACAAAGGGTAATTGTTCACGGGTGTTATACTGACTGGAAAGCTATTCCAGTGAGGTTCCACAGGGCTCAGTACAAGGTCCCCTACTTTTGTGGTATGTATTAATGATTTGGACTTAAATGTAGGGGGCATGATCAAGATGCTTGCAGATGACACAAAAATTGACCGCGTGGTTGATAGTGAGTCGGGATGCTGTAGACTGTAGGCAGATATCAATGCTCTACGGCAGCGAGGCCTGGACAACGTATGCCAGCCAAGAGCGACGTCTCAATTCATTCCATCTTCGCTGCCTTCGGAGAATACTTGGCATCAGGTGGCAGGACTATATCTCCAACACAGAAGTCCTTGAAGCGGCCAACACCCCCAGCTTATACACACTACTGAGTCAGCGGCGCTTGAGATGGCTTGGCCATGTGAGCCGCATGGAAGATGGCAGGATCCCCAAAGACACATTGTACAGCGAGCTCGCCACTGGTATCAGACCCACCGGCCGTCCATGTCTCCGTTATAAAGACGTCTGCAAACGCGACATGAAATCGTGTGACATTGATCACAAGTCGTGGGAGTCAGTTGCCAGCATTCGCCAGAGCTGGCGGGCAGCCATAAAGACAGGGCTAAATTGTGGCGAGTCGAAGAGACTTAGTAGTTGGCAGGAAAAAAGACAGAGGCGCAAGGGGAGAGCCAACTGTGCAACAGCCCCGACAAACAAATTTCTCTGCAGCACCTGTGGAAGAGCCTGTCACTCCAGAATTGGCCTTTATAGCCACTCCAGGCGCTGCTTCACAAACCACTGACCACCTCCAGGCGCGTATCCATTGTCTCTCGAGATAAGGAGGCCCAAAAGAAATTAATGATTTGGACTTAAATGTAGGGGGCATGATCAAGATGCTTGCAGATGACACAAAAATTGACCGCGTGGTTGATAGTGAGTCGGGATGCTGTAGACTGTAGGCAGATATCAATGGTGGGCAGAAAAGTGTCAAATGGAATTCAACCCGGAGAAGTGTGAGGTGATGCATTTGGGGAGGTCAAACAAGGCAAAGGAGTGCACAATTAATGGGAGGATACTGAGAGGTGTAGAGGAAGTGAGGAACCTCTGAGTGTATGTCCACAGATCCCAGAAGGTAGCAGGACAGGTCAATAAGGTGGTCAAGGTGGCATATGAAATACTTTCCTTTATTAGCCGAGGGATAGAATACAAGGTCAAGGTGGCTATGCTGGAAGTATAAAAAACATCAGTCAGGCCACAACTTGAGTACTGTGTGCATTTATGGTCATCTCATTACAGAAAGGATGTAATTTTACTGGAGAAGGTGCAGAGGAGATTTATGAGAATGTTGCCAGGACTGGAAAATTGCAGCCACGAGAAAAGATTGGACAGGCTGGGTTGTTTTCCTTGAAACAGAAGAGGCTGAGGGGAGATTCGATTGAGGTATACAAGCTTGTGAGGGGCCTGGATAGAGGGGATGGGAAGGACGTATTTCCCTAAGCAGAGGGATCAGTAACTAGGAGACACAGATTTAAAGTGATTGGTAGAAGGATTAGAGGGGAGATGAGGGAAAAAACTTTTTCACCAAAGGGTGACGGGGGTCTGGAACACTCTTGCCTGAAAGGGTAGTAGAGGCAGAAACCATCAGCTCATTGAAAAGGTGTCTGTAAATGCACCGGAAGTCCGGTAACCTCCAGGGATATGGACCAAGTGCTAGAAAAATTGGATTCAGATGGCTAGCTCGTTTATCAGTTGATGCAGACACATTGGGCAGAATGGCTTCCTTCTATGCCATAAATTTTTCTACGTTTTCTAAATATTCTAAATATCTGAAAAGGAGGAATGTGCAAAGATGTGGAGACGGGACAGAGTAGCGGCAATACGTGAATTGCTCCTTTGGAGAGTCAGCACGAGCATGATGGGTTGAATGGCCTTCTTCTGTGCTTTAACAATTCTATGATTCTGCAGGCGCTGCTTCACAAACCACTGACCACCTCCAGGCGCGTATCCATTGTCTCTCGAGATAAGGAGGCCCAAAAGAGATTCTGCAGGGAGGACTGAATCGCCATTAGTGAGAATTCAGTGCGGAAAAGAAACGGGCAACTCAGGCAAATCCTTTTCGTGTAGCTTTTTTCACCCTGACTGAACACGAGTGCAATCTGAATGTTCCGATTGAGGGCAGACATGGAAAATGCCCTCATTCATGCATTCTGGTTTTCTGCCTTTATCCACAAGTTCTAACCAAATATCCTAACCATTAGGCTGAGTTGCCACCAAATTCAAGTTGTCTTGTCTATTGCCACACTGAGAAAAACTCCTGCCAAGTTGTTTCAATTTCTGCTCCTCACTCTTTCTTATTGTGCTCTGGGATCAACCTCACTTTGTCGTTTTTAATTATTTGCTACCTAAACTTTCTGTGACAGAAATAGGTCTTCAAACAGCTATGTATCTTGGAATTGACTACCTTGCCTATTATCTCGACTCCAGCCAGAAGTAAACTTATGTAGAAGGCTAAAGCTAACGGCTGGAATGTGCTCAGGAAACCGAGTAATAATAGACAGACAGCCGGAGGAGCTTGCAGATGATAGAGCATGACAGCAAGGCCTTGTGGCATCTACAGTGAGGCTGGTTATTACTGATCAGTAAACCTCACAACTTTCACACCTTCCTTTAAATAAAATCACTCATTCACTTCAATTTCAAACCATTACTCTGAACTTCTCATTTCACACCACTATGCCAATATCTGAAAGCCACCTTTTCCTTTCAGTTAAAATGTGAGCCAAAGTGTCTAATTTAACAACAGTCTATAACTCCAAATTTGTGAGGCATGATGATGCAGGTAGGCAGTAACACATAGCATAATAGCACAGCACAAGACCATCTATCCAAAGAACTCAGATTCCTGCTGGTATTTCAGCATTCTAATTAGAAGTTGTAAATTAATCTTTTTTGTACTAACGCTATATAATGACTTACAACAAGTTCATTTCAACTGAATAGTACCATGCACGCATGAAGAAATGGACGGTATGTACCTTAAACAAAAAAAAATACTTAAAACTAACCGCTTGGTTCAAAAAGATCTGCATTATTCACAATCAATTATTTCTCAACAGCTCAAAGTTGTGCAGCAAATGCTTGAGCCATAAAAGCATCAAATTTGATTCGCAGAATGTTCTTACCCATTGACAGTGTGAAGCTTCACAGATGAAGAATGGTTACTTTCATTTCACCTACAATATGCCATAGGGCAGTTGGCACCTGTGGAACCATGCCCCAGCAACCAGTCAAAATGTTTGGAAGGGAGAATATTTTAAGCAATTAAAAACTTACCAATAAATTGACACTTACATTGGCAACTCCCTCCATTTGTAGGATCTCCATAATAACCAGAGATGCAAGTTTCACAGTGATTGCCAGTTGTTAGGTCTTCACATTTCTCACAGATGCTTTCATTAACACACTTGCTATGACCATTACACTGACAAGCTAAGGGAAACAAAAAAAAACATCTTTCATCCTATGTGCGACACATAATGGCAAGTACCAGACAGTTCCTTCCTTTCCCTAAACATTGGACATTTCTTCTTGGACTAAGTACACAAGAATAAAAAGTTTGTAGTTTTCTACGATAGGTCTTTTACCTGGACACTGGATAAACGACCAGTTGTATTTTGTTTCTGCTGGGCACATGCTGACATTCAGAATGGGTGTATAGTGGGTATTTACTGTGGGGATTTTCACAGGTCCTCGATAAGATCCTTCTATACACTGGCCCTTTCCCGTATTGCTGGGGTCAGTACACCATCCACATCCTGGCTGCTCCAAGCACTGACTGCATGTACGATAACCAGAGCAATTCTCAGCTAAGACAACAGAAAAGATATACATCAAAAGCACATTCTGTTTCCACCTTCATTTGCGATTCCACACAAAAAATATTTACACACTGTTCATGTATAAGAGGACAGGGTAACATGTGAGGGCACAGCGTACTCAGACAAAATTTGTCCAAAGGGATTCACAACAAAATAGGTCAAAGGAGAAGTTATGAAGCTACTAAAAGCTTAACCAGAGGTAGGTTAAGGAGGGTTTTAAAGTTGGTTGAGTGCTTTAAGAAAGGGAATGCTCCTTACAACAAAACTCTTGGACTATTTGATCATCCTTGCTAACAGCTCTTCCATTCGCTCAGCATCCAAACACTTTTTTCTTTACACCTCTGTCAACCACGCAGGCACTTTTACTGCATTCAAACTGCGATATAAATGCAAGCTGCTTTTGATTTCATAAGGTTTGTAACTGTCAGTATCAACCTGGGAACTGATGTATTTTGCAGAAATCTCCACTGGAGATAGTGGCCCATAGACAGTAAACCATATCCATGGTCGATTGTCAACAGAGCAGATATTCTTCATTTTTTTAATGCTCAGCCAGGTATCTAACACATGGAAACCCATCACCAGGGTTCAGAGTCTCCAAACCAACCTAATCACAAACCCACCAAAGTAGAGATTGCAGTGCCTATTATGAAGTGCAGCCATTCTCACCACATGCACACACCATAAAATTGCTTAAGCCCAGAGAATATCGAATGCAAGAATGAGGTCTTGAACAAGTACAAGCAGGAGTACTGCTGCAGTTTAATCAGAATCCCAGGTAAGTTTCCCACGGTCTGTCCACCTAAGACCATCCGATCTACACTGCAAAGTTATCTGTAGAGCTGATAAAACAGAACTACAGCCACCACTGACAGTTCTACTTCTCCATATCCAATTAAAAGGCCAGGTCAGCCAACTATCGAATCAAGTCCACCAATGATCAACTTATTTCCCATTACCAAGAATCATATTTTTGATTGTGAAGAAACTCTGCATCCAAATTCCTCTCAGAACAGGAGGAATTCAACAGACAATGTACTATTTCATACTTCCTCCAACTAGCAGTACTAATATGAGTAAAGAATGATAGAGACGAGTCAAGTAGCTCGGTAGTGGTAACATTGTTTGTTAAAAATAAAATCTTTTAAAATGAAAAACTAATTTTTATAGCATTGCTTATGTATTTAAAAAAAGATATGATCAAAAAAAGAACAGTTGTCAATAAAAGTCAAACTCTACAGGTTTATCAATCTGGTTTGATCTGACAGGAAGGGAGCTTTTAAATTTCATGGGCATAGAGGTGGTTCAGTGGCTTGACACTGGATTTTGACCTTTGACAGCCCAGACTGATGGAATGAAAGTCTCCTCTATTTGCTGTCTTGGTTTGAATCATTTCATAAATTGAGAGAATGGTTACAACACAGAAGGCGGCCATTTGGCCAGTAATGGTCGCACGGCTCTTTACAAGAGCAACTCACCAAGTCCTACTTTCTGTCTTTTTCCCATAGCCCTTTGCCTTTCAACCCAGTTCCCCATGGGCATGAATGCACCACACAAATCCGCCACTAGTTCGTCATTAAACTGGCATAAACCAGATATGGCCACAATATGCGAGAGATAAATGTAAATGATGCAAGATATCTCTTAGTGTTTGGAGCTGAAGTGAGTTATTAGTGCTGTATAACTTCAATCTAACCATTGCCTGGAGGTGCTTGGTGATGACACTGGGTTCCACATTGTCACATTTCAGCAGTGATATCATTCACCCTGAGCAAAAAATTAACATGCAGCAAGAAAAAAAAGTTTCCACTCATTGCCAAACACTTAAAAAATTAATATAATCTCCCAGTGCATCAACCTTCGAATAAAATTGATGGAGTGGGAAGCATCAAAGCCACTTATTCTGAGGATGCATTAAAAACCCAATTTTATGAAGCCAGAATTCCGTTATTGTATCTCTGATTGCAGGCATAATTGTGATAATTGGTCATTGTTAACTTTGGTGGTATGTAACATGCAGAAATATAATTTCATCATTTAAATATTTAATCTGCCACCACATGGTATTTTCTATTATAAAATTACATAATTATCAGCTTAAATTAAAACTCTCAGTGATCAGACAATGCTGTCTAGTTAAGGTCAACTGTCCGAAATGAAGCTTGAAACGGGATAAATGGTTCAAATCAAAGTTGCATATTGTCAGGGCGCCACCTAACATTCCTTAGCTTTTGAAACCCATCACTATAATGCAGGCTTCAGGGAAGTCATATCTTTAATGGAACAGTGGTACAAGCTAATGCTGAGTGTATTAAAATTCAGTTTGAGACTGACGAACAAAATAAGGTTTGAGAGGTTAGTTAAATTCTTTAGTTAGTGACTTGTTTTAATGAAAAGCAAGTTGCGTGGAAAAATCTCTCTCTGAATGCTTCATTTCATCCATGCAAATACAACTAGATGCTCTTTTGTTGCCCATGTCTTGAACAGCTAAAACAGCTATTGATTTATAAGACAGAATAATTCACACAGTGGGATATGATGCACGCCAATAACCAATGCACACAGCAAGGTTTCTCCTTATGATTCTTGGGCCATCCTATCAGTTATTTGGATAGAGGGCAGAAAGATGTGCCTACAGATCACAAGGAAAGCAAGGTCCACTTATAGGATGATTTCTGGCATAAAAAACTGAAAACTATGATGTTGAGGAACAACATTTTAGGGCAGAGAAATGAACCAATGAGAAAGATAATGTAAAAATTGTTGCTTTGTAAAATGCAAAGTATATTAATAAAAGTCGCATCATTGACATATTGGGATTACATACAAGGCTTGGCGTGAGTGCAGAGATTTACCAAAAAGATACCAGGGATGAAGAACTCCAGTTTTGCGGAGAGACTAGAGAAGCTGGGATTGTTCCCCTTTCAGCAAAGGAGGTTAGGAGGAGATATAATTGGTGGCAAGAGGATCAGTAACCGGAGGACGCAAATTTAATATAATTGATGAGAACCAAAGGGCAGATGGGAAGAATGTTTTGTTTAAATAAATGTAGCTTGTGGTTATGATCTTTATGACCGTCAGATAACGTTGTGGAAGCAGATTTAATAGTACATTTCAAAAAAGAGAATTACATAAATACTCAAAAGGAAAATATTGCAAGGCTGTAGGAACTAACTGGATAGGCTCTTGCGAAGAACCAACACAGGCTGATAGAGCACAGAAGGAGGACATTCGGCCTATGAATGTGGTAGATTATAGATGAGCTCGTCAAACTAAAATCTGCAGCACTGCATACAATTCTATTCACCCTCCAACAATGATTAAGCTACGTAGGTTCAAGTTTATAAGGTTGAGGGATGGGCTAATTGGGTTTTTATTACTCATTTCGCATCTCAGCCACACCGTCTGCCTCCACCAATAGATCTCCATTTTAGTCCATAATCAACCCCACCTCTCCTCTGACAACCCTTTTCCTGTCAACATGCTCTAGAAAATGTTTCGATCCTCTTTTATGTTAGTAGAGGAATAGAATGGTAGCTGTCTCTTGCCATCATTTCTTTTCACTTGCCCTCTGTACTTTGTACATTCAGCTTGATTCAGGGGAATGCAGAGTAAGGAAGCGTAATCTTAACATTAGAGTTAGGCCAGATAGCTGTGAAATCACAAAATATTTTCTCACAGATAAGGTGGTGAAGCTCTGGACTCTTCCAGTTAATCTATTTGTGCTTGTGCTGGGTGAAGGAAGAACAGAGAATTTCCAGTTCTTGGAATGTTGCCATCAATGTCCACCTGAACCATAAGAACATGCAGGCAGGACCTTGGGATAAGTAAAATACCACCTCCAGCAATGCAGCACTCTATTAACAGGACACGAATTGTCAGCCTAGATTAGCTGCTTAACTCCTGGAGTGGGACTTGAATCCACAATCCTCTGACTCAGTAGTTAAGCATGCTACTAAATGAGTGATTCTCTAATATTTGTATACACAATTAATACATTTTTACGTACATGTACACAGGGGAGGGTGGGTGGTAATAAGCAAGTTTTATTTTCTGAAATTTCGTTTCATTGTCAAGAAACTAGAATGGATGTCACTATATTCAATATGCTTGTAATTTAATCATGCAATTCAGCCTTCTGAAAAATTGGTAGTGAAGAAAATGTATCAATCATTTTCATCTGCTGGATATGCAACACACAATGCTGAATTCACAACACCATAGGGACAATAGGCGCATCTCCCCACCAGACAATGGAAACTATTTGAAGTTATGAAGGTTAGCTCTCGAGATATTTTGGAATTACAATTTAAGGAACTGTTACTTCCTTTGTTCTGTTATGTATGCATTCAATTTTGTAGCCACTGGTGAAATTACCTGATTACAATGTCAAGGTAAATCACAAGTGCTTGAATAAAGTACGCCATGCATTTAAAAGTGAGCGATTTCAATTTCAGTGGGTTAGGCATAATGCAGCCAGTTTTCCAAGTACATATCCAGGTCAATTGAAGAGCTTAAGTAATGGGTGCCAATAGCCTTTCAACTGCATAGTTCAAATGCACAGGCAATGCACAAATTGGCCATACACATCAGAAAGGTTTCGGGTTCACTCCCTGCTCAGCAGTTTGTTTAATAATCACAGCTTGCACACAATAAGATCATTACAACTGATATTTCTCAGCTAAGCATGAAAGAAGAAAGAAAAATGATTCCTGCTTTTGCTCAGGACGCAAGGAGACTGTCGGAACCTTGTGCATATAGACATCAGGTAGTCAAGCATGGCCGCCAGAGCTCTCATGGTTAGAATATGAGGAATGCCCTCTTACACAAGGTACTGTTGGAATATGAGAGCTCACTGAGTGTCATCCTCCATGCGAGCAACTTCCTTGACGAGAACAGATAAAAACTGGGTTGGGGGCTAAGAGAGATAAGAATGCTCAATTTCACAATCAATTTATTTAATGCATGAAAACAGAATTTAAAGAAATAAAATTCCTTAATATGGCAATGACAACTACATTTCAGGCAGTTGCGAGAGCTTTAATAAAGATTTAAAATCCCACCTAGAACAACAATTATTTTCAACTTGACTGCAATTAAAAATCATCAAACTCAAAAGTTTACCATAATAAGTGGCAAGAACCATAAATAATGACAAGACAGAAAAAAAAAATCATTTTTACTCACGTTGACAGCTGTTCTTGGTGTACCACTCCATACACTGGCCAAATGGAAAGGAAGCCACATATGCATTTGCATCCACACACTGCTTCATGTTGCTGCACCACATGCACTCGGAGTTACCACTGGTACACTCACCACACGTAATCCTCAATGCACAAGGCATGCGACACTGCTTCGCACTATGGTTTGCTATGAATTAAAGAGATACCACTTTGATTTCAGTGACATGTTAATTTCCTGCCATCTTTTCACCTTGATGAATCTTCCTCC
The DNA here is from genome assembly GCF_036365525.1 of Heterodontus francisci. Taxonomy (NCBI): domain Eukaryota; kingdom Metazoa; phylum Chordata; class Chondrichthyes; order Heterodontiformes; family Heterodontidae; genus Heterodontus; species Heterodontus francisci. The sequence continues at coordinate 25,036,985 of NC_090371.1, read as the reverse complement.
AGCTGCAGGATGGCCAGAGTAAAGCTCAATACCACTGTTAAAAACTTTTGGCAGCAAGGCAAGCTGAAAAATGTTCTTTTCTCAAGACTCACACTCTTCCTATTCCTTCCCAACCCCCAAGACAGTGTCTGCCATCTTCTCTTTATTGCACTGTAATGTTTTACAGGGTAGTAAACGTAAGCAAACATTCTATCAGCTGAAATTCCAATATGTTTCTGATAGCAAACTAAGCACTGGAAAAGGCCAATTCACAATCATAAATAGTGCCTCGAGAGATCAGTTAGCTTTAAAACTGAAGTTTAGAGCTATTTTAAGGGCATAAACTCATCTCTATATTCAGTTGGCAACTATAAACAAGATTTATCTTTCCAATTCAGAAAGTCATCTGGCGAGATCAGACTATTCCTGGATAATAATTCCCAAATGTCCATTATTCTCTGCATCAAAATTGGTAGAGATTTCAAATGCTTTGAGCTTTCAGCAGCTCAGAACTCAACTGAAAATTTTCAAGCTGAGGGTAATTCAGGCCAATCAAATTATCAGAACAAACGAGGATGAGTTTAAAAGAGCGTCAGGAAGGAGCAAGAGAGCAAAACCAACGAGGAGTTTAAAAGAGTGGCGGGAGGGAGCAAGACCTGCAAGGATGTAACGTATCCTATCCAGTCCACTCTGTGGCTCCAGAGCAGACCAACTGCATTCTGAGAAAAATCAAAGTGTGACGCCACAGGAAAACAGGGGGGGTAGTTAATTGTTGGTGAGTAATTTTCTCATTTATCTTTCAAAACTCAGGTAATTTTACCAACTATAAGGCTTTATTAGCAGTAGTAATGTTTACTGACAGTAGTAAATCTTTTAGACTGGCTGAGAGTATTTCCGAGTTGTTAATATGAATATTGGTAAGCTTTATAACTATTGGTGAGGTTATTAATACTTAATATGATACTGAGGTGTCCTCAGTACCTTGCTCTATGGCAGCGAGGCCTGGACAACGTATGTCAGCCAAGAGCGACGTCTCAATTCATTCCAAATTCGCTGCCTCCGGAGAATACTTGGCATCAGGTGGCAGGACCGTATCTCCAACACAGAAGTCCTCAAGGCGGCCAACATCCCCAGCTTATACACACTACTGAGTCAGCGGCGCTTGAGATGGATTCCCCATGTGAGCCGCATGGAAGATGGCAGGATCCCCAAAGACACATCGTACAGCGAGCTCACCACTGGTATCAGACCCACCGGCCGTCCATGTCTCCACTTTAAAGACGTCTGCAAACGCGACAAGAAGTCCTGTGACATTGATCGTAAGTCGTGGGAGTCAATTGCCAGCATTCGCCAGAGCTGGTGGGCAGCCATAAAGATGGGGCTGAAGTGTGGCGAGTCGAAGAGACTTAGCAGTTGGCAGGAAAAAAGACAAAAGCGCAAGGGGAGAGCCAACTGTGTAACAGCCCCGACAAACAAATTTTTCTGCAGGACCTGTGGAAGAGCCTGTCACTCTAGAATTGGCCTTTATACCCACTCCAGGCGCTGCTCCACACACCACTGACCACCTCCAGGCGCTTACCCATTGTCTCTCGAGATAAGGAGGCCAAAGAAGATGATGATAACATTTTAGTATTGGTATGGTGAGGTAGATTAGGATTGGTTAAGCTTATTATCTGTACTAAGGCTATTATTGGTAAGGTTATTATTAATATTGGTAGGGTTATTAGTAATAGTAGCAGCAAGGTTTAGTAGTAGTACCAAGGTTTATTAGCTAATACAGCAATGGCCAACCTCTGGAGAACACATCCTGTGCTATGTGGGAACTCCAGGACACTTCTCGGGTCCAGGATAACCAGACATGTAGGAAGTGTTGTCAGTTGCAGAAGCTTGAGCTCTGGGTTTCGGAACTTGAGCATAAGCTGGTATCACTGAGGTGCATCCATGAGGTTGAGAGTTTCGTGGATAGCATGTTTATAGATGTGGTCACCCTGCAGCTTAAGAGTATGCAGGCAGAGAGGGAGTGGGTGACCATCAGACATTCAAGAAGAAACAGGCAGATAGTGCTGGAGATCCCCCCCGAGTCCTTCTTACTCCCCAACCGATATTCAGTTCTGAATACTGAGAAAAGTGATGGTTCATCTGATGAGTGCAGCCAGAGCCACGGCACCATGGGTGGCTCAGCTGTACGGAGGGATGGCGGGGGTGGGGGGGGGGTAGAATGAAGACAGGAGAATTGATAGTCAGGGGAAAAGATAGGCATTTCTGTGACCGCAGACGTGAATCCAGGATAGTGTGTTGCTTCTTCGGTGCCAGAGTCAAGGATGTCTTTGAATTGCTGCAGAGCACGCTGAGGGGGAGGATGAACAACCAGCAGTTGTGGTCCAGATTGGTACAACCAACATCGATAGGAGAGGGATATGGTCCTGCAGAAAGAGTTTAGTGAGCGAGGTAAGAAATTAGCAAGCAGGACTTCAAAAATAGTCATCTCTGGATTACTTCCAGTGCCACACACAAGTCAGTACAGAAATAGGAGGAAAGAGCAGATGAATGTGTGGCTAGAAAGATGGTGCAGAAGGGAGTGTTTTAGATTCCTGGGGCACTGGGACCAATTCTGGAGAAGCTGGGAGCCGGACAGGCTGCAGATGAACAGAGCTGGGACAAATTTTCTTGTGGGGCGATTTGCCAGTGTTTCTGGGGAGGGTTTAAACTAACTTGACAGGGGTGTGGGAATCAGGAGATAATACAAGAAAGGAACGCCAAGGTGCATAGAGAGTTGCGAGACACAGCTAGCACTAGGGTAGGAAATAACCAAGTATTAGGTAGGATGAGAATGTTAGACAGTATTAGAAAAGGGAGTAGTTCCATTTTAAATGGGACTGGACTGAGAAGGACTACAAGGAATGCAAAGACAGAATTACAATGCGTGTGTGTAAACGCACAAAGTGTGGTGAATAAGGTCGGTGAGCGACAAGCACAAATAGCAGTGTGGGACTATGATATCGTGGCAATAATGGAAAGGTAGCTTAATAATGGCGAGGACTGGGTGCTTACTATACAAGAATATAAAGTGTTCCGAAAACAGAGAGAAGGAAAAAAGGGAGGTGGGGTGGCAGATCTGATTAGGGAAGGAATTGCAGCACTGGAAATGGAGGATGTCCTTAAAGGGGCAAGGACAGAATGGATTTGGTTGGAGTTGAGGGGCAAAAAGGATATGATCACATGACTAGGGGTATCCTACAGGCTTCCAAATAGCGAGAGAGAGATAGGAGGAGCAAATCTGCAGGGAAGTCACAGAGATGTGCAAGAACTATAGAGTGGTGATATTCTCTCTCTCTCTTTGGCCTCCTTATCTCGAGAGACAATGGATACGCGCCTGGAGGTGGTCAGTGGTTTGTGAAGCAGCGCCTGGAGTGGCTATAAAGGCCAATTCTGGAGTGACAGGCTCTTCCACAGGTGCTGCAGAGAAATATGTTTGTCGGGGCTGTTGCACAGTTGGCTCTCCCCTTGCGCCTCTGTCTTTTTTTCCTGCCAACTACTAAGTCTCTTCGACTCGCCACATTTTAGCCCCGTCTTTATGGCTGCCCGCCAGCTCTGGCGAACGCTGGCAACTGACTCCCACGACTTGTGATCAATGTCACAGGAATTCATGTCGCGTTTGCAGACGTCTTTAAAGCAGAGACATGAACTATAGAGTGGTGATATTGGGGGGACTTGAATTACCCAAATATCAATTGGGATAATTTTAGAGTAAAGGGGAAGGAAGGGGGAGGAATTCCTAAAATGTGTTCATGAGAACTTCCTTGATCAGTTTGTTTTCAGCCCAACTAGAAAAGAGGCATTGCTAGATCTGGTGCTGGGAAATGAGGTGGACCAAGTGTCTGTTGGAGATCACTTGGGTAAGAGTGATCATATCATGAAGTTTAGATGAGTAATTCAGAAAATTAGGGAGGGGTACTAGAAAGGCTGGCTATGTTTAGATAGATAAGTCACCTGGTCCAGGTGACTCGTATCCCAGGTTGCTGAGGCAAGTGGGGATGGAAATAGCGGATGGGCTTGCCACAGTCTTCCAATCTTCCCTGGCTACGGAGGAGGTGTCAGAGGATTGGAAAGTGGCAAATGTGACACCCTTATTTAAGAAAGGGTGCAAGGACAGTCCTAACAACTACAGGCCAGTTAAGTTTAACATTTGTGGTGGATAAGGTTTTAGAAACAATAATCAGGGAAAATATCAATGGGCTATTAGAGAGGTTCGAGTTAATTACAGCTAATCAGCATGGATTTGTAAAAAGATCATGCTGGACAAATCTAATTTAATTTTTTGATGAGTAACAGAAAGGTTGATGAAGGGAACATGGTGGATGTTGTTTATATGGATTTTAAGAAAGCATTTGATAAGGTACCACATCAAAGACTGGTTAACAAAATTGAGGCTCATGGAATAGGAGGGTCAGTGTCCAACTGGATAAAAAAGTTGGCTTAAGGACAGAAAACAGCGAGTTGTAGTAAATGGTTGCTTTTCAGACTGGAGGATGGTAGACAGTGGTGTTCCCCCGGAGTCCTAGGAAATGTGACAAACAGTGAGAATGAGACGAACTGCCTGGAACAGGACATAGATAGGCTAGCAGAATGGGCAGACAAGTGGAAGATGGCATTTAATACTGACAAGGCTGAGGTGATGCATTTTGGCAGAAGGAATAGGGAGAGACAATATATACTTAATGGCACAGTTCTAAAGAGTCTGCATTAACAGAGGGACCGGCGGGATGCATAGGCAACAATGTTTGAAGGTGGCAGAACATGTGACAGACTGGTTAGCAAAGCATATGGGATCTTGGGCCTCACAAATAGAGGTATTGAGTATAAAATCAGGGAAGTTATTCATAACCTCTAAACCTCTTTGAAGCTCTGAAAGAAAAGCAAAATACTGCGGATGCCAGAAATCTGAAATAAAAACAGAAAATGCTGTAAATGCTTAGCAGGTCTGGCAGCATCTGTGGAAAGAGAAGCAGCGTTAATGTTTCACGTCTGTGACCTCTCGCTACAGATGCTACCAGACTTACTGATAATTCCCAGCATTTTCTGTTTTTATTTACTCTACAAAGCTCTGGCTAGGCTCCAACTGGAGTTCTGTGTTCAGTTCTGGTCACCACACCAGGATGGATGTGAGGGTTCTTGAGAGGATACGGAGGAGATTTACCAGAATTGTTCTGGGGATGGGGGGAACTTAAGTTATAATGTTAGGTTGGAAAAGCTGGGTTTGTTCACCTGAGAACAAAGTAGATTGAGGGGAGATTTAATACAAGTGTACAAGATTATGACAGGCTTAGATAAGTTAGACAAGGAAAAGCTGTTCCCATTAACTAATGGTAAAAGAACTAGGGACACAGATTGAATGTTTTGGGCAAAAGATGTAGAAGGAATAAGAGAAAACACTTTTTTTATGCAGCAGGTGATAATGACCTGGAACTTGCTGCCCATAAGGGTGGTGGAAATGGAGACGATCAATGATTTCAAGAGGATGTTGGATGGCCAGCTGACAAACAGACTTGCTGGGCTACAGGGATCGCGCTGAGGAGTGGGACTAACAGCATAGTTCGGTGGAGAGTTGGCATGCACTCAATGAGCCAAAAAGCCTCCTTCTGTGCCATAAATGACTCGATGACATCCACTTCTTCCATTTGAGGCCCAAAAAAGATGATCCAGGATCAACTTGAACTGGAAAGGAGACTCAAGTAAATCAGTATCTCCTGGCAACATTAGTCATCTCAGACTAGCTTGCTTTAATTTTGGAAGCGTGGTAGATGTGACACAAGGAAATAAGAACATTATCTCGGATCACAGTGACAAGATCTGACGGGCTTTTAAAGTACATAAATTGTCCAACAGCATCTATCACTGCCTTCTTCCACAATTAAGTTCATTTTTAACCCAAGCCTTCATTCTGTTAAGACATTCCAAGCTCAGCTTGACCCTCAATGCTATTACTTGCATTATCCCAGCTGTTCAGGTTTTGACCTAAGTTTTTTTTTTATAAACAAGATGAAATATCTTATAGGTTCAGCAGTAAACAATGCCTTTTGATTGCATTTAATGACAATTGTCATGCAGACCCCAACCTGCCAAGAACGAGGCATATTAATTTCACCATATGAACATTAATTTTAAACTGTTGCTGGAGTGAAGAAATGACTTGTTACAGAGATCACCAGACCTTTGGCAGGAGGACATTTGCATACTAAGAGTCGGTGCTTGTGCAGACAAAGGACTACTCCGTGGTCCAATTGACCCAAATGGATTTTGATCACCAGACATTGAAGGTGAAAGGAAGAGCATTCCAGGGACGGTAGAGATGATACAATCCACAAAGACAGGACTGGTCACATGACTAACCAGCCGGTCCAGGCTTTTTTGAACTAGCCACAGGACAGTTTGAAGACGACGGCAGTTTGCAACTGAAGCTGGAACAAGGAAGCCTCTCTCCTGGTTGTCTGTCCCTCGCTTTCTCCCAAGCCACCGGACTCAAGGAAGACACGTAAACCTCAAGTGAGAAAAGACTCCAACATCGAAACAAGTTGAAGCGTGCACTGGGCCCCCACGAATTGCAGGATTTACCGACAACCAAAAACTTCACATTGAACTCAAAGGATTATAATTCTAATCCCAATATTGACTCAAACTTTTCCCCTCTATTCTTTTCTACTTTTTCTGTCTCTATCTGCGTGTGTCTTTATCGTGTATGCATGCTAGCGTGGTCACGCCGCATACTCGTAGTCATTAACCGGATTCGAGTTTAAGATTAATAAAATTCCACCTTTCTTGTTTAAATCTAAGGAAACCTGTCTGAATTGATTTCTTTGCCTTACAATTGGAAAGCGGTGAACAAAGATTCACTTGGGGGGGGGGGGGGGGGGGCGGGGGGAAACTAAAACATGGTGTTTTTAAAATTAAACCCTGTTACGGTTAAACCAGGCAAAGGTTGACAGGGAACCCCTAGACCCCTTCTCACCTGGTCGTAACACAATCAAACAACATGCAAAAGGTGCTTCCCATACTGAGCCCTCATCAGCTTTCAACTGCATTGCCATTTCCTCACATTCCCACTGGAATTCCTATACCAGAACCCTGGACACATCAAACTCAACAGTGAAAAGAAAATTTATATTGCACACGGTAACTTTGTATTTGAAAACTTAAAGCTTGCATATATTAATTCATTCTTCAAACAAGCCTGACACATGTAAATCTGACCAGCATATAATTTCCTGTTTCTGTGCTAAGCTCCCACTTCTCTCAAATAACTTGAGAAAGTGCTCACATACTCAAACTTTGAATGGCATTCCCATCATATCCTTTTCATAAACCTACCTGAGTACAGACCTGCAATTTCACTGTCTTTCAGACATCAAAATTGCTTTGTGACATTTTCAGCAAGTACATGCTGGCGTATATTGACATTCAGCAGCAACTATTTTACAAAAATGAAACATTCCCAAAATGTCAGTTGACTGAAGTTTTTTTTGAAAAAAAGTCAGTTAAAATGGCAACTTTTTTTTTGAGCGCTTGGAAACATAAAACAAACTACAGTTTGACAAATTTGTTAGATATTTTGGAGGTTGTAACTAGCAAGTAGATAAAAGGGAACCAGTAGACCCATTTGCAGCCATTGACAGAGTTGATCACGCCACCCTCTTCCAATGCCTTTTCACCATTGCCCAGCTGGGTGGGAATGCACTCAGTTGCTTCCATTCTGATCTATCTAATTGAAGTCAGAGAATCACCATCAATGGTTTCTCTTCCCATTCCCGCAGTTACCTCTGGTAACTCTCCTATTTAAACACAGAACAGAAGGAGACCGAACAAGGCTGCTCACAATGTTTAAAGAGGGGACAAACCAGGGTGCACAACACTAGCCCTACATGATGTGGATGCAGGAGAGACGCCCCGATAAAACAAAATTCCAATCGCCTCGATCCCAGGAAAGTGACCCAGGTTCGGGGGGGAAATTCAGTACATGTTGGAACACAAGCTTATTGAGCCCAGCCAGAGCAGCTAGAGTTCCCCATTTGTGTTTGTCTCCAAGCCCGATGGTTCAACAAGGCTCTGCATTGATTACACAAAGGTTAATGCAGTGGCCAGAGCTGACACCTATCCAATTCCCCACTGAAAGGTTGCTTTGATCAAGTAGGAAACGCCACCTATATAACAAAAATAGACTTGCTGAAAGGATACTGGCAGGTTCCCTGAACCACCCAAGCTAAAGAGATCTCGGTTTTTGTCACCCCAGACGGCTTATTCCAGTGCCGGATGATGCCATTTGGATTAAGAAATGCCCCAGCCACCTTCCAAATGCTGATGAACCAGGTAGTGGCAGGCCAACCCAACTGTGTAGTCTAACTGGCTGATTTGCTAGTACACAGTGACGCCTGTGGGGACCTAGACGCCCTCTTACAAAGGTTACAGTCAGTTGACCTCGTGATAAATTTTGCAAAGAATGATTTCAGGTAACCTACCTCGGGCATGTTGTGGCTCAAGGATGGGTGGAGGAAGAATAGCAAAGCAGCATATTAGTCTACCAACACACAATGATGTCTAAACTTCATCCTTGACTATTGCACTACTTATGAATTTTATTCTTGTTCTTAAGTAGCCAATGTAACAAATTACCACTCTCTAAGGAAATTGAGCAAACAATTTAAACTCATTGCACTTACTTACCTGGTCTTTCACACACACTTCCATTCACTAGGTTGATGCAGGTAGCTGCTTTTAAACCAGCAGAGTTAGGTTCTGCCAAATAACCACAGAATCCTGCATCACTTGGCTCCTCCATCATCCACTGCAGTGATGTGTTTGTGAAGGGTGACATGTCTTCCCAGCACCAATATGAAACATTGATTTTCCGTAATCCAACCCATGGGGTTATCGTATCTTTGTACTGTAATTTTAACAATTGTGTCAGTGTTAATATTTATATTGCTAAAATAGAAACAGAAAAGACAGCACATCTGCCAGAATTGCATGCAAACTCTTGTAGCATTAACCTTCTTTACTTTTTCAGGTTCTGACTGAAGTCCTGTAAAATACCCAGTTGCTGTTTTTTTTTTCAAATCAGATCATTTTCTGTGGCTTTATACTGGAACATAGCAACAGGACGAGGTCATTCAGTACCCTCAAGCCAGTTACAGCATTCTACTACATCATGACTGATCTGTACCTCAAACCATTCACCTGCCTTTTCTTCTTATCCCTTGTTACACTTAAATAACATAGCAATAGTGTCTACACTTCAAATATAATTACACTGGCTGCAAAGCGCTTTGGGACATCCTGAGATAGTGAAGGGTTCTTTATGAATGCTAACTACGGAAGTTAAAGATCGTATCATATGAAAAGAAAAAGCATATAATTCTACAAAGATGAGTGGCAGGTCAGAAAATTGGATAGAATTAGAAGAACAGCAAAGAATGACTGAAAGGTTAATAAGGAGACAGAAATTAGAGTACGAGAGAAATCCAGCTAGAAATATAAAAAGAGAGTCAGAGTTTCTACAAGTATTTAAAAAGGAAAAGAGTAACTAATGTGAGCGCCGGTCCACTAGTGTGTGTCCGGGGAATTAGCAATGGACAATAAGGAGATAGCAGATGAACTGAACAGATATTTTGCATCTGTCATCACTGTAGAGGATACAATTAACATCCCAGACAGAACTGTGAATCAGGAGGTGAAAGGGAGGGAGGAACTCAAAACAGTTCCAATCACCAGCGAAAGGGTACTGAAAAAATTATTAGAATTAAAAGCTGACAAGTCCCCAGGTCCTGATGAACTTCATACTATGGTCTTAAAAGAAATGGCTGCTGTGATAGTAGATGCATTGATTTTAATTTTTCAAAATTCCCTCAATTCTGGCAAGGTCCCCTCTGATGGGAAAATAGCAAATGTAACTCCTCTATTCAAGAAAGGAGGGAGACAGAAAGCAGGAAACTACAGGCCCATTAGTTTAACACTCGGCAAAGAGAAAAAGTTGGAATCTGTTACTGAGGAGCTTATAGCGGGGCACTTAGAAAATCTCAATGTAATCAGGCAGAGTTAACATGGTTCTAGGAAAGGGAAATCATGTTTGACTAATTTATTGGAGTTCTTTGCCAAAGCGGATATAAGGGAACCTGTGGATGTGGTGTACTTGGATTTCCAGAAGGCTTTTGACAAGGTGCCAGATCAAAGGTTACGAAGCAAAATAAGAGCTCATGGCACAGAGGTTGACATATTAGCATGAACAAAGAACTGGTTGGCTAACAGGAAGCAGAGAGTCAGGATAAATGGGTCTTTTTCAGGTTGGCAAGTTGTAACTAGTGGATTGCACAGGGATCAGTGATGGGGCCTCAACTATTTACAATTTATATCAATGACTTGGATGAAAGGACCAAATTTATATGATTGCTATATTTGCTGATGACACAAAGATAGGCAGAAAATTAAGCTGTGAAGGACATAAGGAGTCTGCAAAGGAATATAGATAGGTTAAGTGAGTGGGCAAAGATTTGGCAATTGGAGTATAATATGGGAAAATGTAAAGTTATCCACTTGGGCAGGAAAAATAGTGAAGCAGCATATTATTTGAATGGAGAGAGATCTGGATGTCCTTGTACCCAAGAATGCAGACTGGCACTCAGATAATTTCAAAGTCACCATGGCTTCAAATTGTGTTTAATTATTATTTAGTATTTTATTATTTAGTATTATTTAAATGGAGAGAGACTGCAGAATCCAAGGTACAGAGGAATCTGGCTATCTTGATAAATGAATCACAAAAGGCTGGTATGCAGATACAGAAAGTGATTAGGAAGGCAAATGGAATGCTGTTGTTTATTCTAAGGGAATATAAAAGTAGGATGTTTTGCTACAATTGTATAGGGTATTGTTGAGACCACAACTGGAGTACTGTGTACAGTTTTGGTCTCCATATTTGATATAAATGCGTTAGAGGCAGTGCAGAGAAGATGAGAAAGTTGAGGCCATAATCAGATCAGCCATGATCTCACTGAATGGCGAAGCAGGCATGAAGGGGCCGAATGGCCTATTCCTGCTCCTAATTCGTATGTTCATAATGGAAGTCCATTGATCTCAGTCTTCCAAATTTCAACTGACCCAGCATCCACAACATTTTTTGGGGAAGTGTGTTGAGGATTTCCACGATCCTGTGGGGAAAAAAATCTCCCAATTTCACTCCTAACTGGCCAAGGTTTAGCTATGCTGCCATGTTCTGAAATTCCCCTTGAAGAAACTGTTCCTCTGTATCTAGCTTAAAGAATTTTATGACTAAAAATTCCCTGAATAGATCGCCCCTCAGTCTGTTAACCACAAGGAAATGCAAGCCAAGTTTATGCAACCTGCTCTCAACCTGCGCAGTATCCCATCCAAGGACAAGATGTCTTTTCTGAAGTGCGATTCTCAAAATTGCAGATGGGAGCTGACTAAAGCTCCAGAACTGTAGCATCATTTGCTCACTTTTTTTTTTAACTGTAATCCACTTGAGATAGAGGTCAACATTCCATTAGCCTCCAATTGAAAGGACGGAAGGCGCAAACAGGAAATTACAGGCCAGTTAGCCTGACATGAGTTTTCGGGAAAAAGCTGCAATTCCTTATGAAGGAAGTCTAAACAATGCACTTGGAAAATCATAGTATGGTCGGACAAAGTCAATATCATTTTACAAAAGGGAAATCATATTAGACAAATTTATTAGAGTTCATTGAGGATTTGAACTAGTAGGGTAGATAAAGGGAAAGAAGCAGATGTAGTATACTTGGATTTCCAAAAGGCATTCGATAAGGTGCCACACAAAAGATGCAAGATAAGGGTGCATGGAGTTCAGGGCAATAAATTAGCAAGGATAGAGGACTGGTTAATGGACAGGAAACAGACAGTAGATGGGGCATTTTCAAGTTGGCAGGCTGTAACTAGTGGAGTGCTGCAAGGATCAGTGCTGAAGCCTCAGCTACTTAAAATCTATATTAATGATTTAGGCGAAGACACAGAGAGTCATGTATCTAAGTTTCCTGATCATACAAGGCTGGGCAGGAATTTAAGCTGTGAGGAAGACACAAAGAGGCTGCAAAGAGCTATTGATGGGTTCAATGAATGGGCAACAAGGTGGCAGATGGAGAATAATGTGGAGAAGCATGAAGTTATTCACTTGGGCTGTCATAGAAAATAATATTTTTTTTTAAAAGGTGTGAAATTCCTTGATGTTCAGAAAGACTTGTACTCATACAAGGAACACAGAAAGTTATCATGCAGGTACAGCAAGCAATTAGGTCCGCAAATTGTACAGGACTTTGTTGAGACCACACCTGGAGTATTAAGCAGACTTCTGGTCTCCAAATTAAGGAAGTTATACTTGCATTGAAGGTGGTATAGCGAAGGTTTACTAGATTGGTTCCTGTGATCAGAGGTTTGTCCTATGATAAGAGGCTAAGTTAATTGGTCCTACACTCTCTGGAGTTTAAGTGAATGAGAGATGATCTCATTGAAAACATACAAGATTCTGAAGGGACTGAACAAGGTAGACACAGAGGTTGCTTCCCCTGGTTGGGGAATTTGAAACACGAGGGCAGAGTCTCAGGATAAGAGGCCGATCATTTGGGACTGAGATGAAGAGAAACTTCTTCACTTACAGCGTTGTGAATCTTTTGGATTCTGTAACCCACGTGTTTGTGGATGCTCTATTGTTGAGTATATCTCAGGCTGAGATAGACAGACAGATTTTAAGTTTCTCAGGAAATCAAGGGATGTGAAGGAGCGGGCAGGAAAGTGGAGTTGAGGCAGAAGATCAGCCATGAGCATACTGAATGGCGGAGCAGGCTCTCGGAGCTGTATGGTCTACTCCTGCTCCTAATTCTTACATTACGATTGTTTTTGTACCTGTGCACTAAATTGCAGTGGCGTGTGCGTACAGATATCTAAATTCTATTAACCTAGTCTGCCATAGTTTTGTCCACTAACTTTGCCCATATGCCTTAAAATTCCAGTTCCCACCCACACAACTTATATGCTTTCTAACTGAATTGTCATCTGCAAACTTGGATCAACAACTCTCTATTCCTTAATCTAAGTCAGTAATATTTCTGGTGAAAATGTGAGACCTGGGGAGCACCGCTTCTCACATTGGCAACAGAGAATATTCCCTTTACTCCTACTCTGTCTCCTATCAGCCTACCAAATACCAATCTACGTCACAAGGTTACATCAATTGCATGCATTTAATTTTTGAGAATCTCCTGTATGCAACCAGATCAAATTCCTTCTGGAAGTCTATAATGTTACTTCCTGTTATTACACTTTATTACTGCCTTGCTATTTGTCTTGCTTTTTACAATCTTCTGAATTTAAAATGTTCATTGCATTTGTATAAAGCTTTTCTTTTAGCTTGATATTGTCTTTTACTTCATTTGTTGACCATGGTTGCCTTACAACATTTGAGTTTTTGAAGGTTATGTACTAATTCTGCACATACTTCCCACTGATGGTCTGTAGGTTTTCCCATTAAGAGTTCAGCCCATTTTAATGCAATCAATTTATTTCTCATTGCTTCAAAACCTGTCTTAATTTTGATTTATTCTTTCATGTGATGTGGGCATCACTGGCAAGGCCAGGCATTTATTACCCATCTCGAACTCTGTTCGAGAGGTTGGTAATGAGCTGACATATTTAAAGCCTGAGTTAACAACTCCCATCTCCTCAATATTATGGTTACTACTCCCCTAAATCTAGAATGGCCTATTCGCTTGTCAGTTATAAAATATATTCATAGAATCATCGAATGATCGCAGCACTGAAGGCAGCCATTCGGCCCTTCATGTTCATACCAGCTCTCTGCAAGAGCAACTCAGCTAGTGCCACTCTCCCACTCTTTCCCTATAGCCCTGCTAATTTTTTCTCTTCAGATAGTTATCCAATTCCCTTTTGAAAGTCACGATTGAATCTGCCTCCACTCACAGGCAGTGCATTCCAGATCCTAATCGCTTGCTGCATGAAGGTTTTCCTCATGTGGGCTTTGGTTCTTTTGCCATTCACCTTAAAACAGTTTCCACTCATTTTTCAGCCTTCCAACAATTCTTCTGTTTTAGAAAAGGGCCCAGAGTCCATTCTAGAAACTCACTGCCTTTTACTACTCAAGCTGCTCTTCTCCCAGTCCATATAAAAATTAAAGTTTTCCATTATAGCCACTTTGTTTACACGACATGATTCCCATATTTATACATATCCCCCCACCCTCATCGCCACATCATCATTATTAGTAGGTCTGCAGCGAGAAACTTTTATCATTTGCTATTCATTAATTCATAGTTGTTTCCACTGTCTGATCACCCTTAATGAAATCCCTTCTTTCCCTATCAAAATTGATGCTAGTCTTTCTGTAATTCCCCTTTCCGTTATAAAGATCCTGTAGCCTGGAATATTTAGCTCCCAATATTGCCCTGCTTTGCTCATGAACAATTTTACTTAAAAATTGTAGGAACTGGATAATTCAACAGCTGATACTTACGATTCAATTAGATCATAACTTGAAATTCAGGCTTGTTCAGTGGAATGAGCCTTGTCCAAGTACAGTATTTAACCTTATAATTTCAGTTGAAAATTTAAATTTTATTTCAGATCAATTCAGCTTCAATTCAAACATCAGTAACTTGAAGTTGCTCAAATGTTTAGCTTTTACTGGGGGACTATAATGCTTGCCTTGTGTTTATTGTAGGAAATGTTCTTGGATCAGCTCAATCCCAAACCACACAACTGATGCATTCACTAATCATAAAACAGATATGCTACTTTTATACATGCACAGACGTTTGACCCAGAATGGTGAAAAGTTCTGTTTAACCCAAAAAATTCCAAGTAAAATCTGCTGAAAGCAAATTATACTTACCAACACATGCATGATCTGTAATTCCTTGAGAATAAACTCAACTTTCTTTTGCGATGTAAGTGAGACAAGTGCTGCATTCTGACCCCTACAGAACAGCTTCGCATTATCATAGTTATCTTTTGCAGTGGTGATTGTCAGACATGAATTTCCCACCAAGTGCCAGTTCTCTCCACAGATGGTTTCTGTAGTTCCCAATTTGAAAATTAAACACTTCAAAATGAAACACAATACTGTTTCCATGTATTTTCATTGGAAAATCAAAGATACATAACTGCAACCACATTACTAAGGCAACACAGAAGATTGTTTCAAGGTTGCTCAATAATATGCATTGTTCTGCCAAGCACACAAATGCTGTTCATCCATGTGAAGCAAATGGCTATTAACAGGCTAATGTGACAGCGAACGTCACCATTTTCCTCCATCACCATTACTCCCTTTTCCCTCCTCTACTTGTCCACTTCACATACCAAACACACACAAGTTGAAAAAGTAGAATTGCTTCTTAATAGCAAGCTGAAATGGGAATTATTTTACACTGTGTACACCAAATCCCTTCTCCTTAAAAAAACAAAGTGCACATTAATGTCTTCAAAATTCAGGTACAGGTTTTATCAGCTGTAAAGCCCAAATTAATAAGTAGAGGCTTGTGCTCAAAAGCCAAGGGAGAATATATGCTTTATATCTCATAGGCAGGCAGACTTGAGAACTGAACTAACGATAATTCATACGCAACAAAACTGCAAATAAGGCTACATCAGCACAACTGGGATATGAAATTGTCTCTCATGGTTCGTCACCATAAATACTGCTTAGGTATGGCATAATTTAGAATTAAAGTTAAGTAATTTCAAACTCAAAATGTACTACTGTGCTACTTGTGATTTTAATGCTATACTGTTGAGTGTTAATAATGTTATCTTAATGAAACATGAAAAATATTCCATACACATTACACTACATGCAACATGAGAGACTGGCAGTTAAGCAGGGGTGAGTAAGTGGGGGCAGGGAGGATTTTCTTTTTTTATTATTCGTTCGTGGGATGTAGGCATTGCTGGCAAAGCAAGCATTAATTGCCCATCCCTAATTGCCCTTGAACTTAGTGGCTTGCTGGGCCATTTCAGAGCACAGTTAAAAGTCAATCACATTGCTGTGGGTCTGGAGTCACATGTAGGCCAGACAGGTAAGGACGGCAGATTTCTTTCGCTAAAGGACATTAGTGAGCCGAATGGGTTTTTACAACAATCAACAATGGTTTCATGCCTACCATTAGGCTAGCTATTTTCAAAATTCCAGATTTATTAATTGAATTCAAATTTCACCATCTGCCCTGGTGGGATTCAAACCCTTATTCCCAGAGCTTCTGGATTACTACTCCAGTGACATTACCACTGCACCACCGCCTACCCTTACTCAAACAACCAACATATGAAACAGGCAGGACCAACTCGATATCGAGACTGCGCAGCCACTAAACTTAGACCTTATCCTCCCCACAATTGTCAACTTGCACTGTCTACAACTTCTTTGTTCAACCACTATTATTTATATTCCTGAGGAGCAATACTTGCAAAATCAAAAGTTGGGAGATGGTGCTAGATAGCAGCCTGACACAAGACATCTTGTTGACTGGTAGAGCAGGCTCGAGGGGCCTACACCTACTCCTAATTGGTATGTTAGCATCAGGGATGCCCTTAACGGATTGGGAGCATTGCAAGGTATTTAAACTGTGAGAAGAAAACACAAACTAAAACCTACCCGGTAACGGAATGCATTCCTGGTTCCTGGGTTCCCACTGACAGTTCTGGTCCATGGCACAGCTTTTACAACTAGTCAGTTTATTACAGACATACTCAGGTTTATCTTTTGGACAGGCCTCATAATCCCAGATTGATCCCTAAAAGAAAAAGTCACCATCAATAAAAACAGCTAACAAGCATCCTGTTGCAAACCTGCAATTGAACTTTGTGATTAGTGCAATATCACGGACTATAAAATTACTTCCTGAAGCATTCTGCCCAATGAAAATATTTTTGTTTACTTACACACATGACTGATGCATTATCACAATATGAACTAAGACTCAAAATCAGGACATTTAAAGGTACACGGCAACATGATTCAATTTGTTATCTCAAGACTCAACTAATCAAATGCTTTCCTAACCAGCCTCTCACCTTTCATCCTCTATAAAGTTGTGCTCATCCAATTCTCTGCTGCCTGCATCCCAATTTAGATGGTCCTGTTCAACATTAACTATACACTTGCTGACCTATATTAGTTCCTAGTCTAGCAACAGCCTCTATCTTAAAATTTGCATCATTGGGTTCAAGTCCCTCCCTGGCCTTGTCTTACCGATCTTTGTAACTTCCTGCAGCCCTACAACCCTGAGACCTCTAAATTCCTCCAATTATGGCCTCTTGTGCATTCCTGATTTTCATCCATGCACTACTGGTGGCCATGCAGTTCACTGCCTAGGATTTAAGTTCTGAAATTCCTTCATTAAATCTCTCCATTTTTCTACCCCTCATTTTTTTGATAATGCTCCCAATAAAGTGGTTTGGGACATTTTAAATGTTACGGCACTATATAAATGCAAGCTGTTGTTGTTTCAACACAATACAAGGTCCAAGACACATTGTATCTCACAGCTGATCCCTCTTTGTCACAATAGTTCATACTATTATCAACGCTACCAAAAATACCCCATCCACCAACTTTAACATTCACTCCCTCCACCACCGGACACAGTAGCAGCATGTACAGTATACCATATACAAGATGCACTGCAGCAAATCACCACGCTTCCTATGACAGCACCTTCCAAACTCGTGACCTCTTGAACCGAGAAGGACAAGGGCAGCAACATCATCTGTATTAAAAACAAGAAATGCTGGAAATACTCAGAAGCTCTAGCAGCATCTGTGGAGAGAGAGAAGCAGAGTTAACATTTCAGGTCAGTGATCCTTCATCAGAACTGAAACGTCAACTCTGCTTCTCTCTCCACAGATGCTGCCAAACCTGCTGAGTATTTCCAGCATTTCTTGTTTTTATTTCAGATTTCCAGCATCTGCTGTATTTTGCTTTTATGTTAGCATCATCTGCATGCTCCTCTCCAAGTCAAACACCATCCTGACTTGGAACTATAATCGCCGTTCCTTCACTATCGCTGGATCAAAATCCTGAACTCCCTTCCTAACAGCACTGTGGGCGTACCCACATCAGATCGACTGCAGCAAGAAGTTAGCTCACCTTCAAGGGCAATTAGGGATGGGCAACAAATGCTGGCCTTGCTAGCAATGTCCACATTCCATGAAAGAATAAAAAAAAAGTGGCAGTCTTCCAAATTTGACTATATTGGTGCTCCAACACTCCAAATATGCTGAGAGATGGTCTTCATGCTGCATGAAACCTATGTACTAAAATTATGCCTCAATCTTCCACTCATCATTTCCCAGCAACTCCAATCTGTGGAAATCCTTACTTCTCCTCAGTCTTTCCATCTGCCTGCAACTTTCAAGCATGTTATTAGCTAGCCACTACTTATTGATCCACCTCAACCTTTCCTACTTTTCTAGGTTGCTTGTTGTCTGGCATAGTGGGCCACTTAGCTCTTCAACTAACAGTGCCAATAAATATTCAATATAATATAGTGACTCCACTGATAAATTACATAAAAATGAGTAACAATTTAAGCAATCTATTTCTTTCAGCCCTCCTTGGTTGCCATCTCTTCACCAGTATGACAGAAACACACTGTTTTGAGCTCACTGTTATTGCCTCATTACTTGGAATGTAATTGGTATCTGCTTATCGATAGAAACCATTGTTCATTGCACAAAAATCAAACTGTAGGATTATTAATGATTTTACCATCTGAATAAACAGAACATGTTTGCAAACAAAGTAGAGCCGGTATGAACTGATCTATAACAGAAATGCATGATGTATGAATGAATTACATTGTATTTAGTCGTTAATGGATGTTTTTCAGGCTGGAGGAAGGTGTGGAGTTCCCCAGGGGTCAGTGTTGGGATCCTTGCTTTTCCTGATGGATATTAATGACCTAGACCCTGGTGCACAGAGCACAATTTCAAAGTTTGCAGATGATACGAAACTTGGAAGCATTGTGAACTGTGAGGTGGATAGTGTAGAACTTAAAAAGAACATGGACAAGTTGGTGGAATGGGCAGACAGGTGGCAGATGAAGTTCAATGTAGAGAAATGTGAAGTGATTAATTTTGGTAGGAAAACCATGAACAGACAATATAAACTGAAGGGTACAATTCTAAAGGGGGTGAAGGAACAGAGGGACCTGGGTATATATGTGCATAAGTCATTGAAGGTGGCAGGGCAGGTTGAGAGAGCAATTAGTAAAGCATACAGTATCCTGGGCTATATTAATAGGAGCATAGAGTACTAGAGCAAGGAAGTTATGTTGCACTTGTATAAGACACTAGTTTGGCCTCAGCTGGAGTACTGCGTCTAGTTCTGGACGCTGCACTTTAGGAAAGACATGAAGGCATTGGACAGAGTACAGAAACGATTCACGAGAATGGTTCTAGAGATGAGGAATTTCAGTTGATTAAGATAGATTGGAAAAGTTAGGACTGTTTTCCTTGAAGAGAAGGTGGAGAGGTGATTTGATAGAGGTATTCAAAATCATGAGGAGCCTGGACAGAGTAGATAGAGAGATACTGTTCCCATTTGTGAAAGGATCAAGAACGAGAAGGCACAGATTTAAAGTATCTGGTAAGAGAAGGAAAACTGCATTAAGGATAAACTTTTTCATGTAGCGAGTGGTTAAGGTCTGGAATGCACTGACCCAGAGTGTGGTGGAGGCAGGTTCAATTGAAGCATTCAAGAGGGAATTGGACAGTTATATGAAAAGGAAGAATGCGCAGAGTTACTAGAAGGCGGGAGAATGGAACTGAGTGAATTACTCTTTCAGAGAGCCAGTGTGGACACAATGGGGCAAATGGCCTCCTTCTGCACTACAACAATTCTGTGATTCTGTATTTCTGGCCCAAATTTTTTTTTGCAGTTTGAGGTTATCTGCAAACTATCAGCTAAGCCCAGCAGTAGCAGTCTGTCATTAAATTTTAAGTTACCACTGTGGGCTCAAGCCCTGCTCCAAGATATCCGCACAGAATCTGGGCTGACATTTGAGTGCAGAGTCATACGTGTTACGCATTTTGAGAGGTGTCATTTTTTGTTAAGGCATTATACCAAGGATGTAACTGCTGCTTCAATTGGTTGATGTGGATATTTGGGATCCCAAGTCATCACTTGAAGAGGAGCAGGGAAGTTTCCTCTGCTGTCCCGGCGAGCCTTCCTCTCTCAAATACCACCACCAAAAACAGACTGTGAATATGCATCTTATTACATCTTCTGGGATCTTGCTGTGTGAAAATAGCTATGGGTTTTTTTAAACTAAAAGTCACCTTCAGACATTCAAGCAGAATTCTAAGATGTTATATAAATGGAAATCTTCCTTTTTCTTAGTAAATATTTTCATTATGAAAAATAGCGCATATATGTTAATCAAATTCTGAACTGAAACGAGTCCATTATTGTCATTTCTTTTCACCACAACAAAAAGAACTTATTGTACAGTCTAAGGCTGTCCTTCTAGGAGAATGTTAGTTAGAAGTACAATTAATTAAAACCCACCCAGAGGGTTGGTTGCTATACTCACAGTGGCTTCCGTGCAGTTACTGTTCTTAGACAAGCACTTATCATAACACCACTGACAGCCATTTGTGTTTACTGTACAGCTGTAGCAATCAGTATACTGATCACACTTTTCATTATCTGCATCTGTAGGATGGTTGGGGGTGGGACAGGGGGGTGGAAAAGAGAGAAAAGACATTTTTTAATTAATATACAAATAAGACGTGCTCAAGCACTGGCATTTTCCCCCATTCATTTCTATGGAAATCTGCTCTGCAACCATCTAATAAAGATAATTTCATCTTAACTACACACGATGTGGTCCTATCACCAGAAGGGGCTGGTGATTGTTCTACTGTTACAACTCAAGGGAATTTCCAAACTGAAGCTGTTCCAAAATAGTGTGGCAAACATCAAAAGATTTCCATATAAATTGTTTTTTTATACTGCAGCCCACTCAATACATATTCTTAAGTGGCAATTCATGGTAAGTGCATTACATAAACTGAGTGCAAATCGGTCTTGTCACCAGGAAGAGTTCAACTTGACATGAAGTAAAGCCCATTCTACTGCACACCCTGATATATTCTAACGAAAGATTTTATATTATTGCCACAAGTAATTGAAGTATCAGTATTAATGCTGACTACTTCATTGTTGCTCTATCAGTATTACCCATCCCCATGAGCACAATCACACCATTTAGCTCAGTATTATGCAACACTGCTCTCTTCACAAACACAAGCTAGCCCTTTAATTGATTCGGCTGACTTATGATACAAGCAAGAAATCAGGCTCGACATCAAACCTTAGAGAGGGAATAGTCAAGTTTTAATTTCCAGATGAAGACAGCAGACCTCAAACTTGCCATCACTAATTTGAATTTATAAGCAGATGCAAAGTGCAAGAAAAGGCCATAAGACCAGTTCTCACACCTCATGTACCCTCAAACTTTTTAATGTTGACTTCCAAGGAGCTGGGGACAAGGGGAGGAAAACATACAGTGCATTTCAGGGAGGACCCTGGGAAATCTCTCTCCAACTCTCTGAAGCATTCAAGCCAACTCCAGGGCAATATTGTTATCCAAAACAGGCAAGCAGATATAACACTGCTATCTCCACCCGCTGAAAACATTCCCATATCCTTCAGGACCAGAGAAGACCATTTGTAATCTTGCTCCTTCACATATGTCGGAAATCAAATCTGCATTTTGAATAAAGCACTTCACTAACTTAGAGGACACATAGAGGAAACAGTGGAAGGCAAATGGCCAAGCCAACACTTGTGCACCTCTCCTAGTCACCCTTACAATCACAGAGACATAGAAAGTTTACGGCACAGAAAGAGGCCACTTTGCCCATTATTTCTGTGCTGACCGAACAATATGAGCCACCCAGCCTAGTGCCACTTTCCAACATTTGGTCTGCAGCCCTGTGTTAACAGTGGTCTGTGCAGGTCGTCAAGAATTCAGTCTTTCAGTTGGAGAACAATGTCAAACCAAAGAGGAAATGCAAAATGCAAGCAGTTAAGCGTAAGAATTTTTTTTAAACCCGTTCAGAAGTACAAATGTAAAATCAACTGACATTACAAACACCAGAAAGGGAAACGAAAGTAGTAAAAACATACATGTCTTGTTAGGGCACATGTCACGAATCTGATTCTTTTCTCTTGATGTTGCCATTTCCCAGGGCAGACATCGCAGCACACTGGTGTTCCACACACAACGGATGCCAGGGGCTGCACCAACACATGCTGCTTCATCAGAGAAAGCCTCACAACTAGCTAGGGTGAACATCAGAACATCGCTTAGCAGTAGACTGTTGAAGCCGCCAAAAATGTACATTGTGCTGAAAACAAGGAGGAAAAACACCCAAGTTAGGATACTTCTCAACAATCTTTGAAACAGACTGAAGACCAAGAGATAAAATCCCGAGTGTGAAATGGCCTTTCCAAGTCCACGCCACCTGATTGTTCCATATTGACTCTCCCATCACCCCTCTGATGTCCTACTTTATGGACATTTAACCTCGTCTTTCTTTGTCAACAGAGACTGCTTGACCTGGTGAGTATTTACAGCATTTTCTGTTTTTATTTCAGTTTCCAGCATCTGCAGTGTTTTGCTTTTTGCAACCTAAACAACAGGTATGCCCATAAATCACGCGAATAAAAATCTAAAGGGGATACAGGGATTTAAGACATGAAATATATTTTCAGAGAGACTCTGGAGTTGGTTCCCCAAACAAGAATTTAACTTTTGGCTCAATCTGGTGTCCTTTCCAGTAGTTTGGTGTCCACAATTAACATGGGCACTGACCTAAAATAAAAACAAAAAGTGCTGGAAATACTCAGCAAGCCTGACAGCATCTGTGGAGAGGGAAACAGAGTTAACATTGCAGGTCTGAGACCTTTCATCTGAACGGAGTTGAAACTGAGTACTGATGAAAGGTCACAGACTTGAAATGTCAACTCTGTTTCTTCCTACCAGCCTTCCTCATCAATTATCCTGTGATCTTTCATCCATCATAACTGTAAAAATAAGTCACCCAGAACATCACTTCCTCTAAAACTAAATCAATAAAAAAGGCAGGCATTTATGCCCTTTCATGATCTCAGGACATTTTGAAGTTCTTTACAGCCAATTAAGTACTTGTGAAGTGTAGTCACTGCTGTAGTGCCAGAAACATTGCAGCCAATTTGCACGCAGCCAACATGTAACAAACAGCAATGTAATAATGATCAGATAATCGATTTTAGTGATGTTTTCTGAGGGATAAATATTGGTCATAAAAAAATGCCATGAGAACTTTTGCACCACCCAAGGTGGCAGACGGGGCTTTGGCTTAATGCCTCACCCAAAGGACGCATCTCCAATAGTGCAGCACTCCCTCAAGGCTGCACTGGAATGTCATTTAGAGTCATTACCGGCACAGAAGGAAGCCACTCAACCCATCAAGTCTATGCCAGCTCTCCACAGAGATATTCAGTCAGTCCCACTCCCCTGCTCGATCCCCAAAGCCCTGCAAGTCTATTTCCCTCAATTGGTCATCCAACTTCCTCGAATTCATTGAAAAAAAAGCAAAACACTGCAGATGCTGGAAATTTGAAATAAAAGGCAAGGTGTTGACAGGACAGGGTCACAGAGAACAACTGACCAGAAAGTTATCTCTTGTCCCACCCCCACTTTATTTGCTTAAAACCTATTGTATTTCTAAACTTTGCCAGTTCTGATGAAGGGTCACTGACCAAAAAATTAACTCTGCTTCTCTCTCCACAGATGCTGCCAGACCTGCTGAGTATTTCCAGCATTTCTTGTTTTTGTTCCTCGAAGTCAGACTGTCTCTGCTTCCACCACCCTTGTGGGCAGCAAGTTCCAGGTCATTACCACCTGCTGTTTAAAAATGTTCTTCCTCATACTTCACCTGCATCTCTTGCCCACAACTTGCAATATGTGTCCCCTAGTCCATATACCATGAGTTAATGGGAACAGTTTTTCCTTGTCTAACTTAGCTAAGCCTGTCATAATCTTGTACATTTCTCTTAAATCTCCCCTCCATCTCCTTTGTTCTAAGAACAAACCCAGCTTTTGCAAACGAAGCTTATTGCGAAAATCCTCCATCCCTGGACCCATTCTGGTAAATCTCTGCACCCTCTCAAGGACCCTCACATCCTTCCTAAAGTGTGATAACCAGAACTGGAAGCAATACTGCAGCTGGGGCCTAACCAGAGCTTTATAAAGGGTCAGCATAACTTGCCTGCATTTGTACTAAATGCCTCGATTTATGAACACCAAGATCCCATATGATTTACTAACCACTCTCTAAATATGTCCTGCTACTGCTGCATCCCCACGTCCCCACACACTCTTTAGGTGAGGTGAGAGTGACTGTATTTGACCAAGTGTGGCATCAAGGAGCCCTAGCAAAACTGAAGTCAATGAGGGAAAGTCAGGGGCAAAACTCTCTGCTGGTTAGAGTCATATCTAGCATAAAGGAAGATGGTTGCGGTTATTGGAAGTCAATCATCTCAACTCCAGGACATCACTGCAGGAGTTCCTCAGGGTAGTGTCCTAGGCCCAACCATCTTCAGCTACTTCATCAATGACCTTCCTTCAATCAAAAGGGCAGAAGTGGGGATGTTCGCTGATGATTACACAATGTTCAGCACCATTCGTGACTCCTCAGATACTGAAACAGTCCATGTAGAAATGCAGCAAGACTTGGACAACATCCAGGCTTGAGCTGATAAGTGGCAAGTAACATATGCGCCACACAAATGCCAGGCAATGACCATCTCCAACAAGAGAGAATCTAACCATCTCCACTTGATATTCAATGGCATTACGATCACTGAATCCCCCAACATCAACATTCTAGGGGTTACCATTGACCAGAAACTGAACGGGAGCAGCCATATAAATACCGTGACTATAAGAGGTCAGAGGCAAGGAATCCTGCGGCGAGTAACTCACCTCCTGACTCCCCAAAACCTGTCCACTATCTACAAGGCACAAGTCAGGTGTGCGATGGAATACTCTCCACTTGCCTGGATGGGTGCAGCTCCAACAACACTCAAGAAGATCGACACCATCCAGGACAAAGCAGCCCGTTTGACTGGCACTCCATCCACAAACTTGCACTCCCATCTCCACCGGCGCACAGTGGCACCAGTGTGTACCATCTACAAGTTGAACTGCAGCAATGCACCAAGGCTCCATTGACAGCACCTTCCAAACTGCGACCTCTATCACCTCGAAGGACAAGGGGAGCAGATGCATGGGAACACCACCACCTGCAAGTTGCCCTCCAAGCCACACACCAACCTTACTTGGAACTATATTGCCATTCTTTCACTGCGTCTGGGTCAATATCTTGGAACTCCCTTCCTAACAGCACTCTGGGTATATCCACCCCACATGTACTGCAGCAGTTCAAGAAAGCAGCTCACCACCACCTTCTCAAGGACAATTAGGGATGGGCAATAAATGCTGGTCTAGCCAGCAACGCCCATATCCCATAAATGAATTTTTAAAAAATTGTGCCATTGAGTGTATATTGCCTCTATATGTTAGCCTAAATTTTGTGCTCAAGTTTCCAGAGTGAGACTTGAACCCATAACCTCTGGCTCAAGAAGTGACAGTGCTACCAATCATACTCCCTCTCAAAGAAGCACTCCTCACCTTTGAAAGCCCCCAACTCACAGGCACTTTAAACGCTTCCCACATACCCATTTCATCAAGGCAACTTTGTCCTCTGACCACAGCTCAATCTGACATTTTGTCCATTTCCTTCAATTCATGTTATTACTATCCTGGCCTCCCCCCAAATACACTGTCAGATTATTCTAATTCTTCACCCTCACTATCCACCACTCCCCAACACTTGTTCTCCAAGGTGCCACACTTGAACAACCTCCCTCCAACTTGTTAACATTACTTCCAAGCGCCACCCCTCCTGCTGCTGTTGGTATTATTAAATGCTGATGAAAACTATGGGATGAGAGTTCCTGGTCCTGCAATCAACCCAATGGAGTAACAGCAGTAGGAACTGACATCACATGGATTGCAGTGGTTCAAGGTTCACCACCATCTTCTCAAGGAAGGGATGGACAATAAATTGCTGGCCTTACTAATGATGCTCACATCTCATGAACGAATACAAAAAGAAGGAATGAGGGGCAATGCTGAGAAGAGAATAGAAATGTTGCTGAGGAGGAACAGACCTGAGCACAGAAGAGCCCAAAAGGGGTGATTTCCTTCTATATAATTAAGCAAAGAGCCCAAAAACAACAACTGTCTATCTCAAACAGCTGACATGCATGATGTTTTAAGGAAAAAATGAAAAAAAAAATTTTCTCAACTGTGCTTGAAAAGTTAGCTCATACACAAGCATAGAAGACTCCTCAAAATACCTAAATATCTCCAGATTTAAATAAAGTCTTATCTGTCATTGCTGTTAAGGTTAACAATGAAATCTCTGTTTCTTACCCATTGCTGAATACAGCCGAGTGACCAAACCGGTTGACATCATGAGAAAGATCAGGTGTTGGCAGAACAGACCACTCGTCACAAGCTGTGGAAACAAAAAAAAGTTAACCACAAGACCATCAAACTTGGTACTGAACTAAATGAATCAACATTAAACCATATAACAATGTTTAAAGTGAATGTTATGCACATTGTCACAATTACATTGAGATTGATCCATTATCTTAAGGTTAACTTTAGACACTGGAAGTCTAAGTAGCTTTAGGTAGCTAGATTTTAGCTTAACTTGACCATTTTCACACTGTATCCTCCGTAATAATTAACAAGGTCAAGTAAGCCATCTTAATACACCCACGTTACCAAAGAAGTCATTTTTGTTTCTTGTATCAGCAACTGTATTAATTAAGTTAATGTACTAAGTAGTAACCAACCAAGAAAATAGTGATTACGAAGGAATGGACCATGATTGAGTTGTAATTGATGAATAAAGAATCATGCCAGAGAGAATGGGCTTTAAAAGTATTAAACTTAAAAACTAAGTCTTAAGCTGGTCAGAAATACAGTATCAGTAGGACTTTGTAAGTCACTGTGACACAAAGTCAGCAGAAAAGGTATGGTGACTGATAACATTCATTAACTTTGCTAAAAAATAATCAATTTCTGTACAAATTCATACTGTCCAAGGAGGTAACAACCGTAATGAATATAACTCTTCATAGGTTTTTATCTCAATTATTGGCAAAATGTTTTATCGATTAAGCCCCAATAGAGTAGGGTAGTAACTGACATCACAGGACCTGAACCAACAATCAGGCAAGCTACAAAGGTGGCCTGATGGCCAAAAAGGGTATAAAAGAACAGCTTTTGAATATGAGAAGCAGCACGAAAAATCCAGAGGAAGAAAGAAGAGAATTTTCAGTCAACAGAACACAGCAAGAGAGAGAGACTCCATGCCACATTCACTCGGAGGGCTCCTGCCAAGGTTCTGAGGAACAGACTGTGACTATTGTCTTTAAGTATTACTTCTTCACACTGAATATAAATTACATAATAAATTTGTGACATTTATAACCAACATATAACTGCACCCATAGTGGTTTGTTGTAGTCACGGACAAGTCACCCTGGTTGGATTATATTGAATCTTGAAAGTAGTAGGAAATCTATAAAAGCTTCCGCTGTATTTCGCACTAAAGACTCAATAATTATGTACTATTTATATGCTACTGGGATTTGGGCAATACATATTTATCGCCCTGTTACTTATTGCCATAGTTGCCCTGAGGGCATCAACTACAGAGTATAAGCACGGTCACATGCAAGGCAGAGTAGTTGCTTACCATGGCCGGATTTGAACTCGTGACCTCTGAGTTACTGGTTTCATACCATAAGAATCTTACTGCCATATCCCACTTTGACTTACGTACAGGACTCTGGATTTATGTCCCTATTATCCACCTTCAGACTGCAATTATCAACTTGAATCCTGACATGGACAGGCAACTAAAAAAGAGCCCATCATAGCTAGTACCCAACCCAGTCAATGTCCTGACAGATAGTCCTGTATAAATACCCCACAATTCTGAAAAGAAAACAAATCTCAATTATCTAACCATTCCTATATCGCTGTTTGGAAATGGTCAATCAATCTAGAGACAATTTGTGGGACAGAGCACACCACCGTCATCAAGTCCACTGCTCAGTGCAACGGTGATCAATACGGAGTGCAAATACAGAGGAGTTCTCAATACAGTCTACCAAAAACAGCTATGATATTCCTCACAAGATACAATCTTTGTGCAACACTGAAGCTTCAAGAAAACAATGTTACTGACGATTGGACAGAAACAGGAAACAAAGACTATTACCTGTGGACACATGAATGGTACATTTCAGTGTACGAACGAGTCTGCTAATTTGACTTAAAATCAGAAATCAGAAAAGTAATTGGAGAATTTTGTTTGATTTTGGAATGCTTTGACAATCATACTTATTCTTGCACAGGAACACACATCAATCAAGTGAGATCTCACCTTGTACAGTTTGAACTTTACATCCAAAACCAACTCACTAAAAATTCTCAAAATACAAAAAGTCATCCAAACTCGTTCACTAATCTCTTCTGAAGGGAGAATGAGTAAATACACCACATTGGACATGGACACCAGATATCAGGATCATGCTCAACTATGCTACAACACTATCCTTTCTCACCCACCCAGGCTTGCATCAGTCAAGGCAGTGCCTTTGCAAGGACAGCATGGGCAAAATTTCAGAGAAAAACAAAGGCACAAGCATTTCAAAATACTGCACCACAGTTCAACTAATCTACTCTGAATCTGCAAAGTGATGGAAGGTGTCGTTGACACAGCTATCAAATGGCACTTACTCACCGATGCTCAAATGGGGTCAGAATCATACAATCATAGAAATTTACAGTACGGAAGGACGTCATTCGGCTTATTGCGTCTGAGTCAGCGGACAAGGAGCCATCCAGCCAAATCCCACTTTCCAGCTCTTGGTCTGTAGACTTGTAGGTTATATGTCACTTCAAGTGCAAATGCAAGTACTTTTTAAATGGTGACAGTTTCTGGCTCTACTACCCTTTCAGGCAGTGAGTTCCGCCCTCTGAGTGAAAAAATTTCCCCTTGAATCCCCTCTAAACCTCCGACCTTTTACTCAAGATTTATGCTCCCTGGTTATGGACCCCTCAAACAAGGGGAACAGGGCCTTCCTATCCACTCTATCTGGACTCCTCAATTTTATGCGCTTCAATTCGATCTCCACTCAGTCTCCTCTGTTCCAAAGAAAACAAACCTACCCTATCCAATATAAAAACAGAAAGTGATGGAAATACTCAGCAGGTCAGGCAGCATCTGTGGAGAGAGAATTAGAGTTAATGTTACAGTCTGTGACCTTCCATCAGAACCCTATCAAATCTTTCCTCACAACTAAAATTCTCTAGTTCAGGCAACATACTCGCAGATCTCCCCTCTACAGTGCAACCACATCTTTCCCATTGTGCAGTGATCAGAACTGCACACAGTATTCCAGGTGTGACCTAACCAGTGTTTTATACAGTTCACACATAACCTCTCAGCTCTTACATTCTAAGCCTCAGCTAATAAAGGCAAGTATCCCACATGCCTTCTTGACCACCTTATCTACCTGCCCAGGCACCTTCAGGGATCGGTGGGCATGCATTCCAAACTCTATTCCTCTACACTGGTCAGTATCCTACCATTTACCGTGTATTTTCTTGCCTTGTTGTTTCACTCAACTGACCAGTCCATTAATATTTCCCTGTAGTCTACAGTTTTCTTGATTATCAACCATACAGCCAATTTTTCTATCACCTACAAACTTCTGAATTATAGCCCTACATTCAAGTTTAAATCATTGACATATACCACAAAAAGCAATGACCCAATACTGAGCCCTGCAGAACCAAATTGGAAGTAGCCTTCCAGTCACAAAAACACCCATCTACAATTGCCCTTAGCTTCCTACCTCTGAACCAATTTTGGTTCCAGCTTTCCATTTTGCCTTGGATCCCATGGGCTTTTGCTGTCATGACCAGCCTGCCATGTAGGACCTTAGCAAAAGCCTTGCTGAAATGAATACAGAATACATCAAAAGCACTGCCCTCACCTACCCTCGTTACCTCCTTAAAAAATTCAATCATATTTGTCAGACACGACTTTCGCTTGACAAATCCATGCTGACTGTCTTTGATTAATCGGAGTCTTTCGAAATCAAGATGTATCCTGTCTCAATTTTTGTCCCAATAATTTTCCCACCACCGAAATTAGGCTGACTTGCCTGTAATTAGGCAGTTTATCCCTTTCTCCCTATTTAAACAATGGTACCACATTAGCTGTCCTCCAGTTCTCTGGCACCACACCTGTAGCCAGAGAGGATTGGAAAATGGTCACAGCCTTTGTTATTTCTTCTCTTGCTTTGCTTAACAGCATCAGATAGATTTCAACCAGGCCCGGGGGTTTATCCACTTGCAAAGATGTTAAACCCCTGAATACGTCCTTTCTCAGTTAATTTCACCTAATGTTTCACACTCCTCCTCCGACTGCAATTTCTGTATTGTACCTCTCATTTGCGATAACATGCCAAGTATTCATTAAGAACCATACCAACATCGTCTGCCTCCAAACATAGGTACCCTTATGGCCCCTCCTCTTAGTTTAGTAATCGTCTTACTCTTAACAAATCTATAAAAAGTCAACGCAAGCTCGAGGAACAGCATCTCATCTACCGATTAGGCACACTACAGCCTGCCGGACTGAACATTGAGTTCAATAATTTCAGAGCATGACAGCCCCCCACTTTACTTTCATTTTTAGTCATTTTTAGTTATTTTTTCTTCCTTTTTTTTTGCATTCCTTTTTACATTTTTTACAATCTTTTTTTGCATTTATTTCATTTCATCTTAGTTTGTTCAGTTTGCTTACCCACTGTTTTTTTCAGGTTGTTTTTCTTCAGGTTTGCACTTGCTGCTGTTCAATATTCAGTGTATTCACACCTAATCTGTACTAATGCTTTGTCTTTCAACACACCATTAACATATTGTTTGCCTTTGCTCCGTGACCTTTTGGTCAGCTATGTGGCCTGGTCCAATCTGCACCTTCTCCTTTGTTATCTCTTGCCCAACCCCCACCTCACTTGTTTATAATCTGTGACTTTTCTAATATTTGTCAGTTCCGAAGAAGGGTCACTGACCCGAAACGTTAACTCTGCTTCTCTTTCCACAGATGCTGCCAGACCTGCTGAGTGAATCCAGCATTTCTTGTTTTTGTTGCTATAAAAAGTCTTTAGGTTTTCCTTGATTTTACTTTTTCATGCCCTCTCAATTTCATATAATTTTTAATTTAAGAGAATATTTAATATCACCCCGATACTTCTTATACTCTTGTGGGTTTTCAACAGTATTGAGCCCTTTGTATCCGTCAGAAACTTTCTTTTTTCCCCTTTATCCTCACTTTTAAGCTCGACATCCAGGGGGCTATGGATTATTAGTCCCACCCATTTTCTTTACGGAACATATTTATTCCCAACCCTCACTATCTCTTACTTGAATGCCTCTAACTGATCTGGCACTGAGTTACCTCCAAGTAGCTGTTTCTAGTCCACTTTAACTAAATCACGTAACAGCTCAGTAAAATTAACTTTTCCCCAATTGAGAACTTTTGTTCCTGGTCTATCTTTGCCCTTTTCCATAACTACCCTAAATCTAATTGAATTATATTCACTTCAAACAAAGTGCTCCCCAAATGATATCCCTTCTATTTACCCAGCTTCATTCCCTAAAACCAAGAGGATTTGAGTTCAGGAGTAGTGAGGTCTTGCTTCAATTGTATAGAACCTTGGTTAGACTGCACTTGGAGTACTATGTTGGTTTTGGTCCCCTTACCTTAGGAAGGGTATTATTGCCATAGAGAGAGTGCAACAAAGGTTCACCAGACTTGCTCCCAGCTGGCAGGGGTGTCTTATGAAGAGAGATTGGGGAAACTGGGCCTGTATTCTCTAGTGTTTCGAAGAATGAGAGGTGATCTCATTGAAACCTACAAAATACTTAAAGGGATAGACAAGGTAGATGCAATTAAGATGTTTCCCCTGGTTGTGGAGTCTAGAACCACGGGACACAATTTGAAAATAAGGGGGAAGCCACTTAGGACCGAGATGAGGAGAAATTTCCTTCCTCAGAGGGTTGTGAATCTTGGGAATTCTCTACCCGAGAGGGCTGTGGAAGCTCAGTCATTGAGCATGTTTAAAGCAGAGAATGACAGATTTCTAAATGCAAATGACATAAGGGGATTATGACAATACTGTGGGAAAAAAGCACTGAGGTGGATCAGCTATGATCGCATTGAATGGCAGAGCAGGCTCAATGGGCTGAATGGCCTACCCCTGCTCCAAAGTTCCTCTGTTCCTGTCAGTGCAAACGATAAGGCTAAAGCACTTGCAACAATCTTCAGCCAGAAGTGCCGAGTGGATGATCCATCTCAGCCTCCTCCTGAAGTCCCCAGCATCACAGATGCCAGTCTTGGGCCAATTCAATTCACTTCGCGTGATATCAGTAATGACTGAAGCAACTGGATACTGACAACATTCTGGCAATATTACAGAAGACCTGCGCTCCAGAACCTACCGTGCCCCTAGCCAAGCTATTCCAGTAAGCTACAACACTGGCACCTACCGGACAATGCTGAAAATTGCCCAGGTATTTCCTGTACACAAAAAGTAGGACAAGTCCAACCCGGCCATTTACCGCCCCATCAGTCTTCTCACAATCATCATGTGATGGAAGGTGTCGTCAACAGTGCTATCAAGCAGCACTTGCTTAGCAATAACCTGCTCACTGTGCTCAGTTTGGGTTCCTCCAGGGCCACTCAGTTCCTGACCTCATTACAATACTGGTTCAAACATGGAAAAAAGAGCTGAACTCGAAGTGAGGTGACAGTCACTATACTTGACATCAAGGCAGCACTTGGTCAAGTAAGGCATCAAGGAGCCCTAGCAAAACTGAAGTCAATGGGCATCAGGGAAAGGTTTCCACTGGTTTAAGTCATACCTAGCACAAAAGAAGATGGTTGTGGTCATTGGACATCACAGCAGGAGTTGCTTAAGGTAGTGTCCTAGGCCCAACCATCTTCAGCTGCTGCAATGACCCTCCCCCCCATCATATGGTCAGAAGTGGAGATGTTGGATGATTGCATGATGTTCAGCACCATTCGCGACTCCGCAGAAACAGAAGCAGTCCGTGTAGAAATGCAGCAAGACCTGGACAACATTGAGTCTTGGGCTGATAAGTGGCAAGTAACATTTGTGCCACAAAGTGCCAGGCAATGACCATCTCCAACAAGAGAGAATCTAAACATTTCCCCTTGGCACTCAATGGCATTACGATCACTAAATCCCCCACTGTCAACATCCTGGGGATTACCATTGACCAGAAACTGAATTGCAGTAGCCGTATAATTACCATGGCTACAAGAGCAGGTCAGAGACTAGGAATCTTGCGGCGAATAACTCACCTCCTGACTCCCCAAAGCCTTTCCACCATCTACAACACCTAAGTCAGGAATGTGTTGGAATATTCCCCACTTGTCTGGATAATTGCAGCTCCAGCAACTTTCAAGAAGCTCGACACCAGGAGAAAGCAGTCCGCTTGATCAGCACCCCGTCCACTTGCTCCACCACTGGCACACAGTGGCTGCAATGTGTAGCACCTACAAGATGCACTGGAGAAATTCACCAATGCTTCTCTAACAGCTTCTCCCAAACTGCCAACCTCTATTGCCCAGAAGAAAAGGGCTGCAGACGCATGGCAACACCACCACCTGCAAGTTCCCTCCAAGTCACACACCATCCTGACTTGGAAATATGTAGCTGTACCTTCACGGTCGCTGGATCAAAATCCTGGATCTGCTTACCCAACAGGACTGTGGGTGTACCTACATCACATGGACTGCAGCAGTTCAAGGCAGCACTTCAAGGGCAATTCGGGATAATTATAAATGATGGTATAACTAGTAATGCCCACAGCCTACGAACCAATAAAAAAAATTCAATTTTGTTAATTAGCTTTGATTAAACAAAGCAGGACAAAACTAATTAAATACAATGTTTTAATCGACCGACAACTGATATTCCCCATTTTGTAGTTAGCACCAACAGCATCACCTCAATTGACCACATATTTGGAATAATTTTACTGAACGAGTATAACTCGTGTTCTAACTGGACAAGATAAGCTTAGACAAATGCAAATTCCTCAATTTAATCCCTTTAATACTTGCCAGGTACAACAATACGCAGCAAAACTAAACTAGCCGGTGCTAGCAATAAGACTTTCCCTCACGCTCTCGAAGATTTGCCACTTGGCACAAAGTTCACAAATATTGCCTCATTTTCACACTGCAGGTTTAAAGATAAATATTTAAAACTAAAACTTCTTGAGTAACCAAGCTAACACTAGAAAGTCAGCACATACACTGATGAGCAGTTCCGACATTGGATACATAATGAAGACATGGAGCTCAACAGTGAAATTTCTACATTATAGAGCGAACTACTTCAAATGCCAACAAGTCGAATTCTGAACCACTCCCGAGCTCTTCCAGATTTCGACCAGAACTTCACCTACAGATGCCAAGTAGAATTGGATTATGCAGTGACATCAGGACGAGTTCATACAACAGTCTGATCTATCTTTTGAATAAAAAATGTTAATTTTATTAATCCAGGAAGAATAATAAATATCCTTAATCCTCTCTAACCTACAATGGTTCTTAGTCCACTAACCCCTCAAATTTAAAATACTCCTCCTTGTGTTTAAATCCTTCTATGGCTTTGCCACAACTCCCATCTCTGGAACCTCCTCCAATGCAACAACTACCTTCGTCAAAGTTAGCTTTCCTCCAACTCTAACTTCGTCAATCTCCGACCCTTCGCCACAACACTGGTAGCCATGCCTTCAGTTTCCCAAGCCAAAAGCTGTGGAAATTACATCCCAAACTCTCAACTTCATTCCCTTTACAATCAATCATTCACATTTTGACAATGGTTTTACTCATCCCATCCAATATCTTCTCTTTTAGTTCAATGCTCATTTTTTTTCCTACATGCCACTGTGAAGTGCCTTTGGACAGCGTTAAAGATGCTATATAAATGCAAGTAGCTACTGATGAAACCACCTCGTGCTGTATCAAATCTGTCATTAACCTTTTGTTTATTTCGTTCATGGGATGTAGGCATCGCTGGCTAGGCCAGCATTTATTGCTTATCCCTAACTGTCCTTGAACTGAGTGGCTTGCCAGGCCATTTCAGAGGACAATTTAAGAGTCAACCACATTTCTGTGGGTCTGAAGTCACATGTAGGCCAGGCCAGGAAAAAACGGCAGATTTCCTTCCTTAAAGGACATTAGTGAGCCAGATGGGTTTTTACAACCAGCAACAGTGGTTTCATGGTCACAATTACACTAGCTTTTTAATTCCAGGTTTATTAATTGAACTTAAATTTCACCATCTGCCATGGTGGGATTCAAACCCATGTCCCCAAAGTACTAGCCTGGGGCTCTGCATTGCTAGTCCAGTGACATTACCATTATGTCACATCCTCCTCAACAACAGTGACAGCACTGAACAAATAGTTCCTTAATGCTTTGGGATAACCTGAAGGTCATTATATAAATTGAAGTTCTTTCTTTATATGCCATCTTCAGCCTGCCCGCTTTGTGGTGATTCTAAAAATAATGTGTGAATGCACTGTGAAAAAGTAAAGAGAGATAAAGAGATATTCAGAATTCCTTGTACAAACAGCTGAAGCAAAAGGTGGTTCAGTTCTCAGCAGCTGGTGAACCCTCCTGCCTTAAAAAATACACACACTACATTTAAATAGCAATGCTGCCCTCTACTGCATATTTTTACATTATGTACAGTTTCAAAAGTGCCTCTGTTTCGTAAAAAATATTTTTTGAGGATTCATTTTTGAAAGATTGAAGAAATGTTCAACTTCGGGGTTTTCAAAGGGTGTAAGGGCCACTTGACTTTGTAAAACAGTCCCTGGAAATGCTTTTTTAAAAGGGAAACGGAGAGGTCTTGTGAGGAAAACCAGCCTTTCCGTGAAACCACCTGACTTCCAGCTCAATAAACAACATAACACTCTGGACACCCGGAGAAGTTGTTTACTAAGAAGTGACAGGTCAAGATTGATGGAGGCAGACCTTCTGTTGTCAGTTTCGCTTTTGAATTGTTTTGAGTTGGAGTTGAACTGTATAAAAAAGGAGAAAATTTCCAAGGAGAGAAAGACCCTGAGAAGTCAACCGTGTCAACTCATCGCCTCTCCTCTGTTTGAAGAAAAGCCTGCTAAATAAATCAACGTCGCCTGAAAGGAACTATTCTAAAAGATCCCGGTGACCTATCTACATGAACTCGGAGGTCAGACTGTATGCCAGTTTTGGAACACAACGTATCTCATTTGCTGTTTCTTCAAGAATGAGCAGGTACAGAAACATGGGAGCAGGAGTAGGCCATTCAGCCCATCAAGCCTGCTCCACCATTCAATATGATCATGGCTGATCTTCCACTTCAATGCCTTTTCCCCACACTATCCTCATATCCCCTTATGTCATTGGTATTTAGAAATGTGTCAATCTCTACTTTAAACATACTCAATGACTGAGCTTCCACACCTCTCTGGGAAACAGATTTCACAAGATGCACAACCCCGAGTAAAGAAATTTCTCCTCATCTCTGTCCTAAGTGCCTTCCTCCGTATTTTCAAATTGTGTCCCCTGGTTCTAGACTTCCCAACCAGGGGAAACATCTTAGCTGCATCTACCCTGTCTATCCCTTGAAATATTTTGTAGGTTTCAATGAGATCAGCTCTCATTCTTCAAAACTATAGAGAATATAGGCCCAGTTCCCCCAATCTCTCTTCATCCCTGCCATCCAGGGAACAAGTCTAGTGAACCTCCTTTGCACTCCCTCTATGGCAATAATATCCTTCCTAAAGTACTCCAGGTGCCGTCTAACCAATGTTCTATACAACTGAAGCGAGACTTCACGACTCCTGTACTCAAATCCTCTTGCAATAAAGGCTAACATATCATTAGCCTTCTTAACTGCTTGCTGCACCTGCATGTTAGCTTTCAGTGACTTATTGACCATGACACCCAGGTCCCTTTGTACATCTACACTTTCTAACCTATTGAGCCAAGTGCTTTTGTCTGTAATAGAGCTCTAAAAACAAAAATTCCTTAATTTTTCTGGTTAACCAGTGTGTGTGTGTGTGTGTGTGTGTGTGTGTGTGTGTGTGTGTGTGTATGCGTAAATGTGAGGGGCTAAGGTAAAAAGGGAACTTTAATATTTCAATCTGTTAAGTCTATGCTTTCCTTGATTACTGGTTAAGACTTGTTTTCTAATAAACTGAAAATATTATTGTTTATTAAAGGAAACTGTTTTATTCTGGGATAAAACTAGACTCTATGATTGGCCATATCGGTCGTCTTCTTCTTTGGCCTCCTTGTCTCGACAGACAATGGTTAAGCGCCGAAAGGTGGTCAGTGGTTTATGAAGCAGCGCCTGGAGTGGCTATAAAGGCCAATTCGAGAGTGACAGGCTCTTCCACAGGTGCTGCAGATAAAATTGGTTGTCGGGGCTGTTACATAGTTGGCTCTCTCCTTGTGCTTCTCTCTTTTTTCCTGCTAACAGCTAAGTCTCTTAAACTCGCCACTCTTTAGCCCCGCCTTTATGGCTGTCTGCCAGCTCTGGCGATCACTGGCAACTGGCTCCCACGACTTGTGGTCAATGTCACAGGACTTCATGTCGCGTTTGCAGACGGCTTTACGGTCCTGCCACCTGATGCCAAGGATTCTCCGGAGGCAGCGAAGATGGAATGAATTGAGATGTCGCTCTTGGCTGACATACGTTGTCCAGGCCTCGCTGCTGTAGAGCAAGGTACTGAGGACACAGGCTTGATACACTCGGACTATTGTGTTCCGTGTCAGTGTACCATTTTCCCACGCTCTCTTGGCCAGTCTGGACATAGCAACGGATGCCTTTCCCATGCGCTTGTTGATTTCTGCATCTACAGACAGGTTACTGGTGATAGTTGAGCCTAGGTAGGTGAACTCTTGAACCACTTCCAGAGCATGATATCCGATATTGATGGATGGAGCATTTCTGACGCCCTGTCCCATGATGTTCGTTTTCTTGAAGCTGATGGTTAGGCCAAATTCGTTGCAGGCAGCCGCAATCCTGTCGTTGTGTCTCTGCAGACACTCTTCAGTGTGGGATGTTAATGCAGCATCGTCAGCAAAGAGGAGTTCCCTGATGAGGACTTTCCGTACTTTGGTCTTCGCTCTAAGACGGGCATGGGGCTTTCTTGTAGTTCAACAGTGCAATGCGCTTAGCTGCTATGACAGGTTCCAGCTCTTCAATGAGAGATTGAAACCAGTCTGCATTCTGCTTCACACATTTGCCATAGGTGGTCGTTGCTGAGTCATAGATGGCGTCTCTGTTGCGGGCCCACTTGATCGCTGCATCCCCTGTAGGAGTGTTTTGAAGGGCTTTTCCAAGTGAATTTAGAAACTTCTGTAACAGCTGTGATAAGAAATTCTGTTAGTGTTGATGCATGGGCGGCTCGGGAGGTTAAGGGAGTAAACCTTAACAGAAAATCCGGAGCGGAATCCCGGAGGTTGTCATGTGTCACCTTTGGCACGTTTCCGGCAGTTCCTGCAGCCATACCGGTGCCAAACGTCATGCTCTGCACTCCTTTGGACCCCACTGGGAAGGCCGAGAGGGGGGTTTTGACACTTGGGCAACTCACAACCTCCATACATCCGCCCAGGCATGCGCCACAGAGAGGTCACTCCATAGTCGCCTCACAGCAACCAACGGAAGGCAGCAGTTATGGGTGATAAAGTCCAGCTCAATTAGTGTAGAGATTGGGCGCCACGGGTTGCCTTTGTCGGTGGGAGAGGTCATCACATCTCATTGGACAGCTACCGCCCGCCTCAAATTGGGCAGCCCCCGGTCAGTAAGTTTCTGTCCTGCCACAGTCCACCTGCTTCAATGGGTGCTTGGAGCTCACTGTCATTGCCCGACTAGTGGACTGTAACACCGCACCAAACAGCACGACAAAAAAAGGAAAGACGGTACCAGCCCTTCGATTTGCAAGCTGGAACGTCAGAACTATGCGTCCTGGCCTATCGGAAGACCTTACACAAATCAATGATTCTCGGAAGACCGCCATCATTAACAACAAGCTCAGTAGACTCAATGTGGACAATGCAGCACTTCAGGAGACATGCCTCCCTGCGAGCGGATCTCTAAGAAACTACACCTTCTTCTGGCAGGGTAGGGATCCTGAAGAGCCAAGACAGCACAGAGTGGGCTTCGCCATCAGAAACTCTTAGCTCAAGATCCACCTTCGAATGGCTCGGAACGCATACTGTCCATCTGACTGCTCACCGCCTCAGGTCCAATACACCTACTCAGCATCTATGCTCCAATACTCTGCTCCCCACCTGAAGTTAAAGACCAGTTCTACAAGGAACTCCATAATATCATTAGTGGCACTCCTAATACCGACATTTGTTCCTGCTGGGGGACTTGAATGCCAGGGTTGGGGCCAACCATGACTCATGGCCTCCTGCCTTGGGCGCTATGGCATTGGAAGGACGAAAGAGAATGGACAGAGACTGCTGGAGTTGTGTACCGATCACAACCTCTGCATCACCAACTCGTTCTTTCACACTAAACCCTGTCACCAGGTTTCATGGAGGCACCCAAGATCACGTCGTTTGCACCAGTTGAACCTCATCGTCACAAGGCAAGCCTCCTTAAACAGTGTTCAAATCACACGCAGCTTCCACAGTGTGGACTGCAACACCAACCACTTCCTGGTGTGCAGCAAAGTTAGACTCAAACCGAAGAAGCTACATCACTCCAAGCGGAAGGGCCGCCCGCGCATCAACACTAACAGAATTTCTTATCCATATAAGTGGGAAAAAATTTTAATATATGTTGTGACCGATGGAGAAGTGGAACTAGATTAAACAGGGTACTCCTCCAGCCTCGGTCATAACAGTACAGCACATAAAGTGCCTATTTTAGGTCATAGCAAAGTCAGGGTATTAATTAAACTTTACCTTCCTGTTTAATTGAGCAGAAAGTGCTCCTGATTGACGATTAGCCCTCTAGCACTCAAACACATATTCAAGTACAAGCTGCACAAAAAGAAAATTACTTTGAGAAGTGACAACAGCAGATGTGAACAGTTTGCGTGTTTCCCCAGAGGAAAAAGTTAAGTATCTTTGGGGGGTTTGTGGGGGAGCAGCCTATCTGTGCGTTAACACAATAAAAACAACAGTAGATTGGTGCTTGAAACAAATGCAAAAAAAATTTTAAAACAAGAGAGATAAGTTAAGATATCTGAGTCTGTAATCCTTAATAATCTGCTTTCTCCCCGATGCTGACTCACTTGCAGTGCACTTCCAGCATGTTCATTTTTGGTGCAAATTTCTGACATTTGCAGCCTCTCCTTGTAATTTTACTCTTCTCCTTCTTGGCACTTCTTCACCGACGAAGATTTTGGGAAGGTTGTAGTCATCGGTTGCAAGCCCGCTGGTGGCTAGTCAGGTCTATCCGCGACCGACAGATTCTCCCACAGCGGGTACAAGTGAAGGTGTAGTCACAGCTGGAGGCAATTGATTCTACCCTTCTCCTCCTTTTCTCTTTCTATCTGGATCTTCGCTCAGTCTCAAAGGTGTCTGTAACCCTCCTGATGTAGCACCTTCAGGCATCACGATCTATGGCTTGCGCTTCCCGCTGGCGATGGACGATGTGGCACACAGGGAAGGACTTCAGAAAGTCCTGGAAACTTTTGCATGGAGCCCCTCTATTCCTTTTACTCGTGGTCAGCTCTCCATGCAACATGCTCTTGGGCAGGCGACTGTCGTCCATCCAGGCAATGTGACCCGCCCAAAGTAGTTGGCTTTGTAGGAGGATGGCCTCGATGCTGATGTTGGCTGTTTCCAGGACTTCAATGTTTGAGATACAGTCCTACCAGTGGATCTTGAGGATGCTGGCGTGGCACCGCTGATGGAAGCGCTCTAGAAGGCGTACATGACGGCGGTATCGGACCCATGACTCGGCACCATACAGAAGGGTGGTGAGGACTGTGGCTTTGTAAACTGAGTTTGGTCTGTGCTCTGAGGCTGTGGTTGCTCCACACACGTTTGTCGAGTCTGCCGAATGTTCTGTTTGTTTTTTAAAGCCTATTGTCCACTTCCTTGTCTATGGTGGCATCAAGTGGGATGATGCTCCCCAATTAAGTAAATTGCTTGATGGCATTCAGCTTGGTTCCCTCGATGACAATGCATGGTGGTCTATGTTCTTCTTGGGGCGCAGGCTGATGCAAGACTTCAGTTTTCTTGAAACTGATTTTTATTCTCAAGGGTTGTGCCGCCTCAGAAAACTATGGTGTTATACATTGCAGGTCTGACTGACTGTGGGCCAGGAAAAGAGAGTCATCAGCAAAAAGAAGTTCATGGATGAGTTTTTCTTGTGTCTTTGTGTGAACCTGAAGGTGCCTGAGGTTGAAAAGGCCTCCATCAGTCCGGAAGCGCATGTCAACTCCGTCCTTAAGGTCTTCCATTGCCTGCTGCAGCATCATACTGAAAAATATGGTGAATCGAGTTGGGCCAGCACACATCCCTGCTTCATGCCATTGGAGATACAGAAGGGACTTGAGAGGTACTGTTTTGCTTGACTTGTCCGTACTGATTTCATGAAACAGCTTCACCATGGCCAGGAACCTGGATGGGCATCCAAGTTTTTCAAGGATTTTCCAAAGTCCATCTCGGCTCACAGTGTTGAATGCCTTGGTGAGGTTACAAAAGTGACATACAGGGGCCTTTGTCTTAATCACGACACTTTTCTTGTAATTGTCTGAGTGCAAATACTATGTCTGTGGTGCCTCTGTTTGCTCTGAAGCCACACTGGCTCTCTGGGAGGTTTCTTCCGCAATGGTAGGCACAAACCTGTTCAGAAGTATTCTAGCCAGGATCTTCACAGCAATAGAAAGGAGGATGATCCCATGGTAGTTGGAACAGTCTGATTTTTCTCCTTGGTTTTTGTACAAGGTGCTAGGCATCAAGATGATCGTGTGGAATCCTGCCCTGTTCCCACCAGGCCGTGAAAAACTCATGGAGCTTGGTGTATAAGGCAGGAAACCATGCTTCAAGGCTTTGAGTGGAATGTCATCGGCTCCGGGGCTTTGTTCTTAATCTGGTTGATGGCGTTCACAGTTTCTTCCAGAGTTTGGCTCACATCCAGTTCTTCTTTGACAGGTTGTTTTTGGACGTGATTGATGGCAGCATCATGCACTGTGCGCTTGGCACTGAAGGGAGTTTCAAAGTGCTCCAACCAGCGATCCAGGACTGACTCCTTGACGGTGTGTAGGGTCTTGCCATCAGCGCTCCGCAGGGAGTATTGGGTTTGATGTGCTGGTCTATAGTCAGATTTTAGTGCTTCATAGAAACTTATGTCGCCAGTATCCGCGTACAGTTGAGTTTTTCCCGCAAGTGCGATCCACCAGTCATTTTGGATGTTCCTCAGTTTGCACTGAAGGGTGCTGCATGTCTGTCTTTTTCTCTTGGCTGGCCGGCTGAACCAGGTGAGCCTGATGAGCTGACCTTTTTATTTTCAGCAGATCGTGAATTTCCTTGTCATGTTCATCAAACCAGCCCCTTTTTTTTGAAGCTGGGTCCGATGATCTGGTT
The DNA here is from genome assembly GCF_036365525.1 of Heterodontus francisci. Taxonomy (NCBI): domain Eukaryota; kingdom Metazoa; phylum Chordata; class Chondrichthyes; order Heterodontiformes; family Heterodontidae; genus Heterodontus; species Heterodontus francisci. The sequence continues at coordinate 24,994,121 of NC_090371.1, read as the reverse complement.
GGAAGTATCCAGTACTGCAGCTTTGATGTGTTCCCAGAGTTTTTCTGGAGTGGAATGAGCAGTGAGATCTGGATGTTCCAGTCTGGTCTGTAATGTTGCTGGATATCTATCACTGCAAGACGTGGTTTGCAGGTTGCTGACTCAAAGTTTCTTTGATGGGTTGTTGACAGGCCTGTTCTTGGGCTTAGGCTTGAAGTGGAAGTTCAGCTTTGAATGACCAGCCGGTGGTCTTTATGACAGTCAGCACTGGGCATGACTCTAGTATGCAGGATGTCCTTTAGGTCACACTGGCGCACCAAGATGTAATCTATCAGGTGCCAGTGTTTACAGCGGGAATGCATCTATGTGGGCTTGAAGCAATCTTTTTGTTTAAACAAAATGTTGGTTACGAGCAGCTGCTTTGCTGCACAGAGTTCCAAGAGTCAACATCTGTTTTCATTACAGTTTCCAACTCTATGGTTTCAGAGCACTCCCTTCCATGCCAGGCTGTCACGCCCCACTCTGGCATTGAAATCACCAAGGACGACAATTTTGTTCTTGGGAGGGGCATCCTGGATGAGTTCACAGAGATCTGTGTGGAACTAACCTTTGTCAGCTGGGATAGACTTCAGGGTTGGAACATAAATGCTGATGAGGTTTGCATGCTGCTGGTCTTGGAGGGGCAGGCGCAGGGACATGATGCTTTCAGAATGGCCGATTGGCAGGCTTGAAAGTTTAGCGGCGATAGTCTTCTTCACCATGAAGCTGACACCAAAGAGGCATTGTTCACCTTGAGGTCTACCTGACCAACAGAGGGCGCAGCCACAATGTGTTCTGTTAGGCTGCCTTGCTCGGAGAAGCGGACCTCACTCAGGGCCGCTATATCAATGTCTAGTCTGGCCAGCTCATGGGCCACTAGTGCTGAGCGTCATTCGGGGCGGCTGTTGTCACCAGAGTCGAGCATTGTTCTCAGGTTCCAGCAGGCGAGTTTCAGAATTTTTCTTCTAGTCCCACCTTTTGAAGAGAGGTTAGGAGTTTGCGTTTCCTTCTTTGTTGTAGTTTGACCGCATTAGGAGATGCCCGTTGACCAAGCCAACTGGGTTGTAGGGAGACGAGCATCTGTTCTGGCCACCTTTTCTAAACCCCTCTCCAATTTCAGAGCAAGCAGTGCTGTCCTTCAAAAAGGCTGCTTGGTCGCTCAGGATGCTACCGGGTGATGATGTCATCTCTAGGTCATCATCAAAATGAACAATATCCGGAGCCACCTGCATGCAGGATTGGAACTGCAGCTGCCAGTGCCATCTTGCACCTGCTGTTTTCGCCCCTTTCCCATTGCTACAGGGTTTACTTGTTGAGTTGTAGTTGGGGTGGATAAACCTCCTGCCTGCGCAGTGGTGCTTTAAGGTGGAGTACAGTTTGCACTGACTGACCCCACCCTTTAAGCCTGGAGCTCATCTGTCATTGGACAGCAGCAGTGAGGTCTCCAAGCCATAGGTTTGGATTCAGAGTTTCCTTCTAAGTAGATTGCCGACTAAGGCTTGAAGGGACCCTCCTTCACTTGCGATTTTATCCATAGCTGATACACCAACAATCGCAGTCCACGCAATATGGTGAGGTACGCCTTTGGTCCAGAACATGATGGTCACTTGAGCCACTTGGAATCCATTTGACCGGGCCGTTACCTTGATCAAGAAAGACATCCGCCCAAGCGGTGTCATGTTCATCATTTCTCCCCTCACTCCGTTTTGCCCGTCAGCTGAGACAGTGCACCATGGTATGGCAACCGAAGCCAACAGTGAGAGCTGGGTGTAAATGAGGACCAGTGATTGCAGTCCCATCTGACAAATTGGATGCAGCTGACTGAAAATACAAAGGTACTACCTCTATCTGAATACCCCATCCAGCATGGGGGGTATGGGGTGTTATGTTACTATTTGAAGGAGAAAACCAGGTTCAAGTATGTCCCTGTTTCAGATGCTGAAAGAGTATTTTTTTATGTAACATTCGCCATGGTTTTTAACCAGCTCAGAAAATTGAAGTAGTTGTTCTACTGCATGACTGGGCTCCATTTACTCTGGACAATATATTTCCTCCTGCAGTGGGCTTCATAACCTTTTCCACATAGAAATAAATACTTGCATTTATACAGCCTCTTAACAAAATATCTCAAACAGAGGAGCTGCAGCATCCTAGTGATTATGTTACTGGACTAGTGATCCAGGGGCCTGGACGAATGTTCCGGAAGCACGAGTTCAAATCCTACCGTGCAGCTGGGAAATTAACATCTAATTAATCAAATAAAATCTAGAATCAAAAAACTTAGCATCACTAATGGTGACCATGAACCTGGAAACTACTGGCTTGTTGTAAAAAATCTATTAGTTCATTCGTTTCATTTTGGGAAGTAAATCTGCCATTCTCGGTCAGTCTGGCCAATATGTGATGCCAGATCCACAGCAATGTGATTGATCCTTAACTGCCTATTGAAATGGTCTTGAAAGCAAAGCTGCATTCAAGGAGTGGGCTCACCATCTCAAGTGCAAGTAAGGATGAGCAATAAATGCAGGGTTTACCGGCGATGACCACATTCCAGGAATGAACCAAAAAGAAAAATCACCACAAATTTTTTGAAGCACTGTGGACATGGATAAAACTATAAATGCTCTAGAATAAATAGTATATATAAAAAGGTTAAAAATACAACTTAAATGTTTGCTTTTAACTCAAATAACTTGCAGATGTTTAAACCGAATATATTTTTTACATATTATAATTAGCTTGAAGTATCACCTGAAAAAGAATTTGAAAGTAATTTTCAATTTATACCACAACAAATAATTTAGAATTCAGTAATACTGCTGCCTTTTTAGTTGGTGTGAAGCAGCTCTAATTTGCAAAAGAACTGAGTCATTTCTCAATGTGACTGTAAGCAGTAGTGTCACAGACATTCAGGAAGGGTGTCCACATTGTGTAGGTTTGACATCAAATGGGGTAAACCTCCAGTGCTGCTACGAGCTTTGTTTAATAAGTGGGCCCAGGACACATGTGCATGTGCAGAACTCTGCCCTGGTCGCAAGAGTTGGCAAAGCAAGTTGGGCAGTATAAGCAAGGTGCTGCAGGCTGCCAATCAATATGACTCAGATTCTATTGTCAACAGCTACAGCACAATCACCAGCCCTTGCAATCCACTGCTCTCATTCATCGGTCACACAGACTGCGGTCCATTATGAGAGTGGAACAGGGTTCTTTCTGATGCCCAATATGTTCTCACCATAACCTTTTCTTAGTGACCACCTTAAACTTCTTGAAATTCTTCCAGTAAAAATGTGAAGAAATATCACATTTTTCAAAAAAAAGCAAAGTTTCTATCCCTACAAAATGAGCGGTTACTTTTATTCAAGGTCAACAATCTCAATCTTGTCATTTTCCATTTAAAACACTTGCATTTATGTTGCACCTTCCACTGCTCTTCTTCAAATAGTGCCATGGGATCTTTTACACCCATCTGAAGTGGCAGATGAACAGAGAGGCCCCAACGCCTCATTCAAAAGATGGCACCTCTGACAGTGTGACACTCCCTCAAAACTGCAATCGAGTGTCAACCTAGATTTTGTGCTCAAGTCTCTGGAGTGGGGCTCAGAGGAGAGTGTGCCACCAATCTAGCCACAGCCGATGCTGTAAGGTGTCCGGATGAGCCAAGTACAATCTATCTATCCAGTCCCATGCACACTCTCTAATAATTCAAGTACCCTCTTTATTAGGTATATCTATCCAGTTGCATCTGGACTTGGCTGACACCAGCTACTGAGAACTGAACAGCCATTGAGTGAGCACTCAGGCACACACATGCCTCCTCTCACAGTGACTGATCACTCTATAGCAACTGCAAGTTCACACTGAAGGCACAGCACCAAGAATATGAACTTCAGTTCCACACCCTCATCCTCTTGGTCTCTCTGACACTTGTATTTGGAGAGCCAGTTGATGCCCTGTTAGAGGGATCTGGACTTATGCACAAAAAGCAGGCAGATGTCCCAGTCAAAGACAAGTACCAATGAAGAAATACAGGCGGCTGAGACCCTGGCTCTCACACAAAGGACTCATACCCTTCTGAGTCAGGAATCCTGAAATTCACATTCCTTTCCAGCTCATCACTACCTTTGAAACCTCAAGGTCACCCAGTCTGCCTCAAGAAGTGGAGCACCCAAGCCTCACCATACCAACATCTGCGTTACAAGCATCTTAGTGTCTACAATGAAGGCAAATGTCTCCCAGAAGTGAAAAGGAACAGGACCTCATTTGCTTGGCTGACCTGTGACCTTGTCAGACACTCCCTGCACTGTGTAACATGCGATTCAAGCGCCTGTCCACATCGATTTTATCTCAATGCAACATAGTTGTCTCTTTTCGGAGAGCACATCTATCTCAGGGTGTTAAACAAAAACACATACAAAAATGTAGATACATATTATTCTTCCGTAGGGCCAAGAAAGGTTCTAATTCTTCATTAAAAATTCTGTGCCGTAAACCATGCTTTCCACATATCAATAAAATCTGTATGAAGTAGTTAAATCTAAACTTCATGTACACACTCTCAAGTTTGAGTTTATAGCTTTTTGTACAGCTGCAGTATTGTTACACTACCATATTACTAAGGTTCAATAAAGAAAGAGGTGACCTGGTACCAGGGACTCTCCAGGGCCAGCTTAGTGAGTTAGTAGGAGGTGCCTAACTTTGAGTTTGCCTCCTCTCTTTT